>NC_060145.1:130214257-132816757 GCF_021461385.2 Schistocerca piceifrons | reverse complement strand
TGATAAAGAGAGGGATGCAGTGGCGGTGGAATATGGTTGTTTGGGGTTGGTTGGGTTGTTGTGGGGGAGGAGACCAGACAGCGAGGTCATCGGTCTCATCGTATTAGGGAAGGACAGGGAAGGAAGTCGGCCGTGCCCTTTCAAAGGAACCATCCCGGCATTTGCCTGGAGCGATTTAGGGAAATTACGGAAAACCTAAATCAGGATAGCTGGACGCGGGATTGAACCGTCGTCCTCCCGAATGCGAGTCCAGTGTGTTAACCACTGCGCCACCTCGCTCGGTTTGAACATGGTTGACAGTGACAGGAAAAGAGTGATGGAGACAGTGTCAGTTGGACAGGAATAAAGAAAAGGAGAAAGTGAAAGTTGGTGAGAGCCAGTAATAATGAGAGACCTAGTATGGCAGTGGCAATGAGGAAGAGGGATATGGTTACAGTGAGAAGAAACAGCAGCAATGGGAAGGAATGACTGAAAATTGGAAATGTGTGGTAAGGTCTTATGGGACCAAACTGCTGAGGTCGTCGGTCCCTAAGCTTACGCACTGCTTAATCTAACTTTAACTTACACTAAGGACAACACACCCACCCATGCCCGAGGGAGGAATCGAACCTCCGACCGGGGGGAAGCCGTGCGGACCGAGAAAAGCGCCCTAGACCGCGCGGCTACCTCACGCGGCAGGGAATGACTGAGGCAGTAGTACTAAGAGAGAGCAAGAGCAGACAGTAAAAGTGAGACGAGGCGAGAGTAGCACAGGACAGTGGAAGCTGTAGCTGGGAGGCAGCAGACAGTGGTACTTAGACAGACATAACGAGATACTGATAATGAAGGGGGTCTGTATGAGTGAGTGAGTAAGGGCAAGCGGAAGTGGACGGGTATGAGCGACTTAGAGCAATACACTATAACCCGTTCATCATAAAAATAAACCTGGTGTAAGTAAACACAACGCAATGGCCAGAAGCCGTAGCAGACGTACACTGGTGTTGTTACGCTCTTGGAAGTAGGTTCTACTTATGTATTAGATATCTTATTACTAAGTACGTTAAATGAAACTTGAAGATATTCATATGTATTAACACCCATCAACGTTTTTCTTGATCACGCTTTAGCTACGTAGTTTTTATTTCAAAAATCGTGTATAGTCACAGACTCTGCAGCGTTGTGCTCTGATTGTCGCGTTGTTAATGTGCAGTATTAAAGTGGTTGAGGCTGCTTTCTGTTCCGTAATGAAACACGCGAGTGTAACGCGGTTAAAAAGTGCCGAGAAATAGGCTGTTCTTAATTTTTTTCATAAATTTACGGAGATAATCGGCTTTGAAGTTTTCCCAGAATTATATACAAATCTCGTAATCATAAAACTCATCATCATTTCTTAATGAAAAATGCAGGTCCTCTTGTTCCTACTTACATACTGGATGCGAAATCCTGTTTCCATTTCAAATACAAATTCTTAATTATCCATGTTTAATGAAACACTATTCATAAAAGTTGTTTAAATTAAGAAAACAACAATTTAATCTTTTAAGGTAAAAACGAAAAGCCAAATCCTCTTTAATTTGGACTATGCCCATCGTTTTATACCACTCTGGTAGATATGTATCGTAGAAACATGAAAAACAATCATTTTCACAGCATCGAGCACATCATGCAAATGCTTCATTTTCACATTTGCTACTCTACCATTACAATATGAACCCAACAGAACTGATCTGGAGCCAAGCTGCGGGATTTGGCCCGAGAAGTAACAAGACCGTTAAGCTGCCAGACGTACTGGAACTAACGCACGCAGCTTTTTCGCAAAAATTACCAGACGACTGACTGTAAGTAATACGTTCAGAGGCTTCAATATTTAACTTTACGGTCAAATCGTTTAACACTCTCTTACATTACACACCGCTTATGCAGAAAAATACTGAATGACTAGATTTAAAAATGGAAGAAAAATTAAGCATAAAGCTAGGAAACCCGTGTGGGTCTCATACGCCCCACAAGAACAGGCATATATACACGTAACGCAATTTGTAAATTCATATAAAAAGAAGGTATGGCCTAGGTTCATCGAGCTATGTTACTTCGCAGTAAAACATCATGCGAAAGTTATTTTCGTCTTTAAGTTTAGCACACCACTGCAACATCGATAAAAGCACCAAGACAATTAAATAGTGGCTTCTCTGGATATCAAATTATCGATGTGCATGACGAAACTGCGTGTGTGGGAGGTACAGCCAGGAACATTGATTGTTGGAAACCAGTAAACTAAGTTTATATACGTCGTGTTGTCATTTATAATAGATCCTGATCACTTGTCATTACTAAATCGGTATCCATTAATTACAGACAAGTCGCAGACAATAACTGGACGATTTATGTTTTTGTCGGATGTGCTCTGTTGTAAGTCGTCTCCCTTAGAAATCCGATGGCTGAGCAACTAAATAAACAGTAATACATGTAACATTCCGAAGGGCGAGTTTAAATTGTGTTCTCGATTAGGGACACGACAAACGTCCAGGCAATAGGCCAAATTCGTCCCGCACTTTTTCTAGAAAGTCTAGAGTTGCTACATTCGCTCTGTTGTTATGCGGCGGCGTCGAAGTTCACTTAGGGTTGTTCGAAGGAGAGGCACAGAGATGGAGTCGTGTCTTGGAACCAGGTGACCTTGGAGGGCAATGGTACATGCGAGCCGATTAATCATTGAGGCAGCGCATCAATATTATAAACGTTTCATTCATTTTCAAAGTTCTATTTTGCCAAAGTATTACATGTAGAAATATGACTGAGGCATGAATAGAATCGCATGAATGGCGACAAAGCAAGAAAAGAATTTTTGTACGTGGGTTGGAACTTTAATAGTGGCAACTATTTATTTACAGCTCGTACAGAATAGATACGCATTTCAAAACTTTACTGACCTTCAAAGTAGTCACCAGCATTGTGTATAACCCGTTGCCAGCGATGTGGAAGTCGTAGGATACTCTTAGCAGTCCCAGTTATGTTGACAGTTCGAGCGGCGCGGTCTGTTGCCCGACGAATTTGTAGCAGTTCTGAAGCGAATGCCGTGAAGTGTTTCCCTCAGTTTCCAATTAAGTTGATCTGACGAGGGCTTAAGTGAGGGGAGTGCAGTAGGTGGTATAGCACTTAGCAGCCCCATCAGTCAAACAAATCAGTAACAATTTGCACTGTACGTGCTTGAGCATTGTCCTGCAAAATGATGGTCAGGTCCTGTAGAAAGTGTCATCACTTCTGTCTCTAAGCTGTTCGTACGTTGTGTTCCAAAAATGAACAGCATAGAGGCAGAAGTGATGACACTTTCTACAGGACCTGACCATCATTTTGCAGAACAATGCTCAAGCACGTACAGTGCAAACTGTTACTGATTTGTTTGACTGATGGGGCTGCTAAGTGCTATACCACCTACTGCACTCCCCTCACTTATGCCCTCGTCAGATCAACTTGATTTGTAAACTGAGGGAAACACTTGAAGGCATTCGCTTCAGAACTGCTACAAATTCGTCAGGCAATAGACCGCGCCACTCGAACAGTCAACACAACTGGCATTGCTTACAGTAGCCTGCGACTTCCACATCGCTGGCAACGGGTTATACACAATGCTGGTGACTACTCTGAAGGTCAGTAAAACTTTGAAACAAATATCTATTTTGTACGAGCTGTAAATAAATAGTTGCCACTGTTAAAGTTCCAACTCTCGTATGTAGGGCTACCAGAGATCGTTATTTATTACAATGGAGCAGCGTGGATTCAGAAGGGATTATGGAAAAGAGCCACCATGTAAACAGAGCATTGCACATTGTTATCGACAATTTATAGAGGCTGGTTGCCTCCGCATACAGGAAAGCACCGGTCAACGAAGCGCGCCAGATGCAGCCGCCAAGAGGGAGAGGAAAAGTTTCGTACGCAGTCCAAAGAAATCAACGGTCCGCGCAAGGCACGAACTTGGAATACCGCAGCAAAGAAGATTAGGTGATGGCGGTTACATTTCAGACCGTTCCGTCTGCAGCTCGTGCAATAGTTAAAGCCGGAAGATTATTCACAGGTCTTCAATTTCGTATTCCACTGCAGGAAGCACCTGAGGATAAACATTTCGTCTCCAAGCTGATATTTAGCGACAAAAAGCCTTCCATTTATCTGGAAAGGTTAATTGCCACAATGAGAGCGTGTGGGGCACTCAAAATCCACATGCAGTTGTGGCGCTTGAACGAGATTTGTCGTGCAATGTCACAGACGAAACTGTGTGGCTATTTTTCTTCTGTGAGAAGACTCTGACTGGTACCTCTTACCTGGGTATCTTGCGGCTGTGCTTGTTTCCACAACTGGCTGCTAATACCGAGAATTTCATCTTCCAACAAGACGGGGCATCGCCTCATTGGAGCATCGATGTTCATTGCTAGCTGAGCGACGAAGCGGGGAAGATGATACGACTCCAGTCTCTTGGCTCCCCAGATCGCCTGATTTAACGCCTTTTTGCTTTGGGGTTACATCAAGAACCGAGTTTACGTACCCCCAACTACCAAGAGCACCGGAACAGCTAAGAGAATGCGTCGATGGTTCCGTGATGACCAATGGCATGATGTTACTACATAAGGTGTGGAGCGAACTTGACTGCCGTTTGGAATTGTGTTGTGAGACCAGAGGAGTACTCACAGAACAGTCGTAGAGTGCAAAATGCAAACTTCGTGAGTTTACGGTTGTGTCTAGCGGTTCTAGGCGCTCAGTCCGGAACCGCGCGACTGCTACGGTCGCAGGATCGAATCCTGCCTCGGGCATGGATGTGTGTGATGTCCTTAGGTTAGTTAGGTTTAAGTAGTTCTAAGTTCTAGAGGACTGATGACCACAGATGTTAAGTCCCATAGTGCTCAGAGCCATTTGAACTATTTTTTTTTTACGGTTGTATTCATTTATCAATCATAGTTGTGTATGTAATTCTTTGGAATATACAGGTCTTTGAAAACGAATGAATCATTTATAATAGCCAAGGAGGTTGAAATATAGGAAGATACCCTTATGCCAAGAAAATTAAACCAGCGTCTGCCGTATTGATGAGTCTTGGCGAAGAGTTCGTACTGCAGGCTCGCTTAACACAAGAATAAAACATTCCGTTGTTTTGCTATGAAGTACACCATGCTCAAAGAGGGAGAATTGGCGTTAAAACAGTTAAGTTTTCAACTGTTTTGATGATGAGTATACATCCACGACAGTACAGTGTTCCAAACTGTACTCGAAACTGAGAGTCAATCCAACGCATTAACGCTAAGAGGGTAGGTTTAAAACAGGGTTTCAACGGAGAAGAGACTTCTAAGACTCACCAAGATGGGGAAGAGGCTTCAACTGGATAACGCTATCTCCAAAAATGTTCAAATGTGTGTGAATTCTTATGGGACTTAACTGCTAAGGTCATCAGTCCCTAAGCTAACACACTACTGAACCTAAATTATCCTAAGGACAAACACACACACCCATGCCCGAGAGAGGACTCGAACCTCCGCCGGGACCAGCCGCACAGTCCATGACTGCAGCGCCCTAGACCGCTCGGCTAATCCCGCGCGGCTAACGCTATCTCCCCTTTATTCCCTGTATTGTACAGCTAAATGGCTCTGGTTCATGGTTTTCGGTCACAAAATGGTTCAAATGGCTCTGAGCACTATGGGACTTAACTTCTAAGGTCATCAGTCCCCTAGAACTTAGAACTACTTAAACCTAACTGACCTAAGAACATCATACACATCCATGCCCGAGGCAGGATTCGAACCTGCGACGTAGCGGTCGCGCGGTTCCAGACTGTAGCGCCTTTAACCGCTTGGCCACCCCGACCGGCTTTTCGGTCACATTCCCAGTTGCAGGTTGTGTAGCTAACTGCTTGTAACGGCAACGAAAATTTGACTTTCGGTGTTCATATAATTATGGCCGAATTTAAAAAATTAAAATGCTGTCATAATCCGCTCATTAAGAGGTTTTATCTTATGTTAGAGGTTTTACACAATGAGACAAGTGCTGCAATTAGAAACTGTGTATATATCTCGAGGAAATGGAACTTAGGGTGCACAAATAACCAACACTATATTCATCCGCTATTTGAGAACAGGAACACTTGGCAGCTTCGGACAAACTTTTACATTTCAAATCTTTACAAAAAATTTTCTCGCTGATACCCCACAAAATAATGAAAGGAAAAAAGTTAATCGTTTACTACAATTTGGCTGTTTATGTAGTAAAACCTCAAAATTCGGAATGACGTTTTCATTTATTACATACTTCTTTATTGCTATTTTTATTCGCAACGCCGGCCGAAGTGGCCGTGCGGTTAAAGGCGCTGCAGTCTGGAACCGCAAGACCGCCACGGTCGCAGGTTCGAATCCTGCCTCGGGCATGGATGTTTGTGATGTCCTTAGGTTAGTTAGGTTTAATTAGTTCTAAGTTCTAGGGGACTAATGACCTCAGAAATTGAGTCCCATAGTGCTCAGAGCCATTTGAACCATTTTTTTTCTATTCGCAACACATTTTTTAGTCAGTCTTATCAATATACCAGTGAATGTACCTGCAAAATTATATCACTACACGACCATGGTTCAGGAGATACGGCGTCATAAACGTTGAGATGCGTGAAAAATTATATTTTGCTTAAAACGGAGCGTAAATTATTCAGACTATACTCATACAGTGTTTGATAATGAGAGCACTTAACGGCTTCCAACAAACTTTAACCGTAATTTGGAACCTTTTCTCTCGCTTACATGCTTAAAGTCAAATATTAAACACATCAACTAGTTTGGAAAGCAGTCAGGCAATTGAAGCTGTTTCACACATGGGATTATGGCGCTGCAATGAATCGGGAGTTTACTGATTTAAGAAATGCTCTTGCATGGAGACGCCATTGCGGTGGTGTTCCGTCCCGTTGGAATGTTACTATGTTATCTCCAGCTCCATTCAATGTGCGTTGAGTAATGAACGAGCGAACGAGCTCGACGTACCAGAGAGGACTCTGGTGGCAACCACGTGGTCTTATAACTGGCGCCGAATATTTAGTTTTGACACAAAAGTTAAATCTGCCCCAAGTTACTTTCTTCGTACATTTAGACGATATAAATGGTTCAAATGGCTCTAAGCACTATGGGACTTAACATCTGAGGTCATCAGTCCCGTAGACTTAGAACTACTTAAACCTAAGTAACCTAAGGACATCTCACACATCCATGCCCGAGGCAGGATTCGAACCTGCGACCGTAGCAGCCACGTGGTTCCGGACTGAAGCGCCTAGAACCGCTCGTCCTCTGCGGCGGTCCGCTTACTAAAAAAAAAAAATGGCTCTGAGCACTATGGGACTTAACATCTGAGGTCATCAGTCCCATAGACTTAGAACTACTTAAACCTAAGTAACCTAAGGACATCACACACATCCATGCCCGAGGCAGGATTCGAATCTGCGACCGTAGCAGCCGCGTGGTTCCTGACTGAAGCGCCTAGAACAGCTCGACCACAGCGGCGGGCTTAGACGATATAATCTTGTGAAACTGGATGAACATTTTGTAGTAGCCTGTATATAACTGTTTCATTCCGATAATTCTGCTTATACTGAATATTTATTGTTTGAGGATGTCCAGGCTGTTTTACATTCGGTATACCTACTGAAAATTCATAAAATTTACAAGTGTTTGTGAGTGAACCAAACCGCCATTACTATCGGTACATCAATCTGGCAGCACAAATCTTCCAACTCAAAATCTGCACGCGAATTACCTAACCGTACGGGAGGTACTCAGAGTATAGTAATATTTTCAGTTATGAACAGTTAGACAACATTGAGGTACGTGCGTAGTTCGTTTGTTAGTGTGTGTACAGTCGGGAAACGCCTCCAGTGCTTGCACTTTCAGATAGGCAGTTCTGTGAACGGAAGTCATTGTGGTGTGAAGTTCTGGCGTCACGAAGTCTATCACTGAGGGCGGTGACGCAGGGGCGCCGTAATCAGAAAGCTGTAGGGGTGGGTCGCATCGCGAGCCTACAGATCGTGTTCGTGGTCGGCGCTCACTCGGGACTCCAGCAGGGCTTTAAACGCTGCTCTTGTTAACAAAAAAGCGAGGTTATCACCTCTCGTCGTGTCCGGATGCCCGCCAGCGTTGCCGACCTGCTTATGAAGGGGAGGTTACTAACTCACCCAGGAAGAACACAGCACCACTCCCGAGCCGGCAGCGTAGCTCCATCATACAAGCGGCAACAAAAAACGCACCGATCGATGCAGGCACGCACAGGGCAGTGTGAACGACCCAGAGGCCCTCGGTCTGAAAGAGCTTCACCGAACGCCAGACTCTCGCAGGAGAATATCTGTGTCATTTGAGGCTCTGTGCCGGCCGTTGTGGCCGAGCGGTTCTAGGCGCTACAGTCTGGAACTGCGCGACCGCTACGGTCGCAGGTTCGAATCCTGCCTCGGGCATGGATGTGTGTGATGTCCTTAGGTTAGTTTGGTTTAAATATTTCTAAGTTCTAGGGGACTGATGACCTCAGAAGTTAAGTCCCATAGTGCTCAGAGCCATTTGAACCATTTTTTTGAGGCTCTGTCGGCGACACCGATGATATCCGAGTAGCTGGGTATGTGGTCAGAGGCCGAGTGAATATTTTTACGTTTCTCCCCACGATATTTCGGAAACATGCTTAGTTATATTCGCCAGGTGGGGAAAGCAGAGTTCGTTGCTCGCTATTTGGAGGCGAAGCAAACTGTAGGGCTGGGCAAACGATATTCGCTCTCGAACGAGCTCGTCATTTCGCGGCACGTCGCAGAGCAAGGGACGGTATCGAGTGCTGCTCGAACAATCACGTGACACTTGACTCACGCGGCGCTGCGGCAAACTATCGCGGAGAACTAAAAAACTGACACAAGAGCAAACTATAAATCCACATGAAATTTAACAGTTTCGTGAAACAAAGGTGTAAATAGCAAGATATCCTATCATCGTAGAAACTTCTGTTGTGTCTGATTTACAATAAGGGTTCACATAGAGTATTTGTTGGTACCGTGTACTGAGTGATTCCATAATGATGTTACAAAGTTTCAGGTATGACGGATTTATCAATTTGAGGTAAGGAACCCCGGTCCGGAAACGACCGAATCGGAATTTATAAGCGAAAATCTTTCTGATACCTCTTACAGTGGAATACACTTACCGGTACTGTTGTAGTTGAGATTGTAGGGTAAACAAATTTCAGAGGTGGTAGTTTGGACCAAACCAAGAAAAAAAAATCAGTAAATGTGGCATCTAAAATGTATATCGTAAGAGCTATGGTCACTTGTCTAGTGATAAATCAGTCTTATCTAAAATCCGTAAATTCAACTGAATACCTAGGTATTACAATTACGAACAACTTAAATTGGAGGGAGCACATAGAAAATGTTGTGAGGAAGACTAACCAAAGACGGCGTTTCATTGGCAGGACACTTAGAAAATGTAGCATACCTACTAAGGAGAATTCCAACACTACGCTTGTCCGTCCTCTTTTAGAATACTGCTGCGCGGTGTGGTATCCTTACCAGATAGAACTGACGGAGTACATCGGAAAAATTCAAAGAAAGGCTGCACGTTTTGTACTATCCCGAAATATGGGAGAGAGTGTCACAGAAATGATAGAGGATTTGGGCTGTACATCATTAAAAGAAAGGCGTTTTTCGTTGCGACGGAATCTTCTCACGAAATTCCAATCACCAACTTTCTCGTTCGAATGCGAAAATATTTTATTGACGCCGACCTACATAGGGAGGAACGATCACCACGATAAAATCAGAGGTCGCACGGAAAGATATAGGTGTTTATTCTTTCCGAGCGCTGCACGACATTGGAATAATAGAGAACTGTGAAGGTGGTTCGCTGAACCCTCTGCCAGGCACCTGAATGTGATATGCAGGGTATCCATCTGTAGGTGTGTTTCACAGTAGCGAAAATGTACAAGTTCTTATACTTCTTAAGGTATGCATTTTAGAGCCCATGTTTACTACATATTTTTGTCTTGTTTTGATGCATACTACCATCTCTGAAAGTTGCCTACCATACAGTCTTGGCAGTAACAACACTGGTACATGTATTCCAGCTTCAGCGATTCTATCGTTTCCGGGCAACAGTGCATTACCTCAAATAGATAAATTTACCCTTCTCCATAATCCCTGAAAGTTTGTAACATCATCAGGTATGAACATTTTTTGTGTACATCTACATCTACATACATACTTCCCAAGCCACCGTATGGTGCGTTGCGGAGGGTACCCTGTGGCACTGCCAGTCATTTCCTATTCTGTTCCACTCGGACATAAAACTAATAGTCAAAGGCGAAATTACTGTCCTTCAAAAATGTTATTCTGTTCTGAATCCAACACTTGTTTAATAGAGACTAAATAATTACCAACGTTTCGATTCCTGTTCACATATATGAACACCTCCAACATCTAAAAAAGTTACCAGTTTCTAATCAGCTATGAACCAAGATGGTATCATTCAGCTAAAACAAAGAAGAAAATTAATTAGGAACTGAATGCCTAAGAAACGAAGAAAAAGACCAAATTGAGTGTGACTGCGTTCGTGACAATAACATTTTTGTACCGCATTATTTCAAGAATTCTACCGTCAAGATGCAACAGCACAAGGTACATTTTAATGTGTTCAATCCTAATACTGCCAGGTTACAAGGACATGAAATAGTAAATTTGAAAATCCTGAGGAAAGTCTCCATCGCTAAGAAAATGTTACATATCAGATTCCTGATGGAAACAATGGTCACACCAAGGTCTGTCACAAAACATTCATGGAGTCTTTGCAGTTACTAGGACAAGGAATGCCACATTAACAAAGAAACTGAAGACTGGTCTAACATCGAACCGCTGGGGCTTGGTGGTTCATATAACTGTATAAGTGTGCAGAGGAAGATGTTCGACAGAGAAAACAAGAATATTTCTATATCAAAAGAAGTGAGTACCTGAGCTCTCACCACAGTATCAGTCGCTTATACAAAACTTTCTAAGTGAAACGTCTAGAGAGTAAAGCCAAAGAACTGGAATACGGATAAACCCTTTTAAAATATTTTCCAAATTTATCATTTGTCAGATCAAGATCAGACACTTGCAAGAAATATGACTTACTGTATCTTTCAGAAAGAGGCCACACACGAAGCATCACAAAAGCCGAGACGGAACTTCACCATCAGAGGGAGGCAATGAGTACAATGGCAAACATTAAGAATGATACGGTATCTTCGACTACGCATGGAAGTGATAGACTTACTAACTCCTAAAATTTATACTCGATGTTAAAAAAACTTCTATTTTTCAGAATATTATTCTTGTTAGCGCCTGTCTATATTTTATATCCTTTCTATCTTGGCCGCCGTTATGTCGTTTTGCTGCTCACATAGCAATACACTATAGACAGTCATAAGCTGAATTGTTTTCAATGTTCCAATGCTCAGAAACGACGATTTCAGGTAGTATGGTGAAGAAACATTTAATGGATGTGGCTTAATCTTGTAGCTATTAGTGTGCTGAATCATAATACGATTAAAAAACGCCGCATCGACCTCCATCTTTTTACAATTAACGTCCAATATATTATTGGCTTTTTTGAAGATTTTAACATAGTATTCCAGTTAATAATAATTTTAATTTGCAAATTCAGCAGCATTTGCTACACTGGTTAACAGATTTATACTAGCTAGTTTTCTAGTTTATAACATTGTCAAATTGTGACAAAACTGTACGTGATAGGAGAAAAAAGCTGAGGTCAGATAAAGGTTCAATGCCCAAAAACACGTGATATTAAGCCATTAGCTACCAAAAAGTAATCAAAACACGCTTTTCGATAACCCGCATAAGTGACGCGCATGAGGAACGTGGTCGTGACCATCAACTGCCTGCCACGACGACGCTTACTATCTGTAGTAATAAATGTCGTGTCGGGTGACCGTTCGCTGTGTGCAAGTCTTTCGATTTAACGCCACTTCGGCGACTTGCGCATCGATGGGGATGAAATGATGATGATTAGGACAAGACAACACTCAGTCCCTGAGCGGAGAAAATCTCCGACACAGTCGGGAATCGAACCCGGGCCCTCAGGATTGACATTCTGTTGCGCTGACCTCTCAGCTACCGGGGACGGACAGTGTCTGTAGTTATTGCCTGCGGAAGGCAAGGTCCTCGTCTCGGTTCTCGGCTCGACGCGCAGATTCAGTCTGTCAAGAAGTATCAAAACCACATAAATTCCCCTGCAGCGTGAAAGAGCCGTTCCGAGTTTATCACCGTTTACAGTTTTTCACTGATTATATCATTACAAAGACTTGTCGGCCAATTAATTGGTTGAATATGCAGACACGCATTTAATGTATTGTTCGACAAGGTGTAATTCCTGGAAAAATGCTAACGAATGTACACAGACAGGTTTCACAAAAGACGTATTCCAAACTGGAGCAAATATATCACCTGCATTGTCTCACAAAGAATTAGAAGCACTCAACGGGGAACGAGGAAAGGAAATGAAGCTTCACAGTTTGAGAAGGTTCTTTATGTTGTTTAAATCATTAAAATATCGAGTCAAATTTACAAAGAACTTGGAAGTATGAGCCTACTTCTCAGTATGACGTTGAACCTGTCACGCTGGGACGCACGCACTGATTCGGTACAGAAGTGAGCCATAAAACCGTTATCTCGCCTCCTTGGAAAACTTGACTCACAAATGCTTAACTGGCCCTCCATATCCTCTGTATTGTCACTGCGGCGTAGTTGACGTGTGAGGTGGTTCCAAGCACGTTCCCTCGGGGACAGGTCTGGACGATTTTGCTGGCCACTGAAGTAACTCAACATCACACAGACAGTTCTTAGACACACGTGGCACGTCTGGGCGTGCATTGTCCTGTTGAAAAATGGCACCACATGAGGACGAAACACGTTCGTGAAGTAGCGTGACGCCGTCCGAATTCCATAACCATACCCGACGGCTCCTCGCGCCAATATGCAAGGAGCAACACTGCTATGCCTCCACAAAACATTCGAAAGAAGGAACCTGTTCCCAGGCCATCGCCATGCTCGTCGACAATGTGATAGTACAGAACCACGATTCATCGCTGAGCGCAGTGCGTCGGTATTCGTCAGCAGTGCATGTTTCCCGGTCACGGCACGACTCCGACAGCAGCCTTCTGTGTTGTAATTTTAAGGGCAACCATCAGCAGGGGGCCAGGTGCCTAACTAAATAGAAATGAAAATCGAGTTTCAAAATCTGTATCTATCATTTCAAACAAAAGGCATGAGTACTGGAGACTCTCACTGAACCTGCGTGACAGTTAACAAAAAATTTACGTATATAACTATGGCTAATCCAAATTCTATGGTTCTGCATGTAAGGCGTCAGATACTGCAGAGAAAAAAATATTATTATTACGTACGTGCAAGTCTTGTAGTACTTAAGGACTATTTTAATTTCTATCAGTTGATGAAGATTTTAATGAAAGTATAAGTATCAGTCAGCATTGGGCAAGGGGGATTCTGTGCCAAAGTACCGTCATCCAAGATGGCGGCGATGACGACTTCAATTGACATCAATGGTGACGTCGTCCAAGATGGTGTCCGTGACATCAGTTGATGACGTCATCCAAGATGGCGGCCTTGACGTCAGATGATGACGCAAGTTCCTTTATCCAAGATGGCGGGAAAGTGCCACGCCCTCTGCCACGCCCCACTGCTGGGAAGTTCAAATTCCAACAGGATAATGCATCATACCACAGTTACCTCTACTAACCTAAGAAAATGGCGGGAAGATAGGTCACTTGGACTACCTCCACTAACCTAAGTCACCCGGATGCCACCTCCTCCTATGAACTGGCGCCAAGTTTGAATTTTGGTGGTAAAGAAAAGTCACTTGCGCTGTCTCTACTAATCTAAGAAAAGACGGGAAATAAAGGGCAATTTCGCTAACCTAAGTCACCCAACCTCCACCTCCTCCTAGTAGGGATTGGTTTGGGAGAGGATTCGACCTGTGCTGGGCATAAGTCTTTATTTTGCATACACTGTTTATTTAAACAATTAGAGGCAGTACCACCATCAAGTGTGGTTACCATGAGTTCTGGATCTAGTACACAGTACCACCACCAGAGGGCGCTGTCATCCCTTCCATGATGTAATCCGAGATAGCAGTCTGATGGTGGAGAGGAAGGGCTTCATAACAGGGAATTCAGGGGTATATTGTTTACTTATAAAAAAAATCAGTTTGTTGGGGTTGGATTTCTCTTGATCATCATTCTCTGCTGTTTGGAAACATGTAGGTTTTGTAAGAAGTAATTACATGGAACAAAGATGATGCATAACCTAAGGTTCTGCACTGTACTCCGGGTGTCTTAACATAATATTGGACCCTTTGTTGGCACTTAACCTATTGTTCTCTTAAGTGGTTTTCCATGTCACCCCCCCCCCCCCCATTTCCTTTAACTATTCTACTGCCAATGATACCACATTAAGTAATTAGTTGTGTCCTCCCACCATTTTCTGGTACACTTTTCGAATTCTACATGCTTTCGAACGCGCTTTCTGGCGCATTCTTCTTTGTTACCCAACCCCTTAAACTTTTGTACTGCATTTACATAAAAATTATGCAAATTTACCTAGTGTTCTGCACTTACCTGCTGTTCTGCTCCATGTCACCCATTCACACACACCCTCCCCTTTACTATTGTACCACTAACACCACATTGATATAAAAAAATTGCTCAAATTAATTAAACTGATATTTTTCACATGTCCATTCACATCTATATCCCAAACATGCTATCTTTGTTATTCTGTATCATCCATCAGAGAAAAATTACAACCTATAAAAGCTCAACTATTTTCATTCGATAGATTAGATAAGATTTTTACCGTATCTCCCTCATCCTGTAAATCAAAAACAAATACCGCATGCATACTGGCATCGAGCACATGTGACGATCCTATTAAATATATAGGTATTGATCAACTGCACAGACCAGTTTAAAGTTCCATCACCTGTACTGTAGAAGGATGACCGTATACCCCACAGACCATACTGCAAGTAGCAAGAGACGCTCCCTGTGACCCCGTCTCGTTGTTTGAAACTTTTTTTTCTGCTCTAATACGCTTTGTACACTGCAAAACAAGTTGTTTTTCTGCCACAACTTCGTGGTCTCTGTCAGGTTCTAAATTGACATTAAGACGATCTGATTTACTGCCTCTCGCAGACAACAAGGACATCACCCCAAAGTACAGTTATCCAAGACGTTGCACTGTGATGAGATTGGCGTCATTCAAGATGACTGCCGTGACGTTAGCTGATGATGCAATTGACGTCATTAATCAAGACATTCTGGTCCGTGGCCTCTCGTAGGCAACAAGTACATCACCCCAAAGTACAGTTATCCAAGATGTCGCACTGTCATGGGATTGAGGTCATTCAAGATGACTGCCGTGGCGTTAGCTGATGACGCGAGGACCGCTACCCAAGGTGCCTGGAGAGGGCTGCACACCCCCTGCCAAGCCCCCCCACGGCGAGAAGTTTGAATTTTGGAGGGAAGATAGGTCAATTGGGTCATGATTCCTCATATTGCACTCATGTACGCGATCACTGTTCCGCTGCTAGCAACCCCCAGAAGGCGTCACCAGTCCACAAAACTCATTCCCCAACTCAAACAAGCGCTGTCAGTCAATCATTATGTGGTAATCAACTACCGTGGAGAGTGATGGTGGAGCAACAATTATACAGCACTTTTACTAAAAACTAAGTGTGACTGTAAGGAGGCCGAACGATTTCGCCCCTAGAGTTGAGTTCTGTCAATCGGTGATGTAGTGAATTCTTAGAGACTGACGGTCGTCAGTTTGGACAGTTCCCGTGAGGCTAACTTACCGCTGTTAGGTGTACTGTCAATTACATCCCTTATAGACTGCACTGTGAGAATTGCGACTGTTAATTAGAATGTAAGAACTATATATTTCTGCGTTTTTTTCACCCACTACGCGTTTCTGTGGCTAATCTTCGTCATCAGATGGAAGGCATCTTGTACATACTTTTCATTAGTGGTAACTATTGGCGATTTAGTGCAGCAGGCGAAGCGCAAGAGACGTTTGGTTGTCACTTGCGCCGCTAATAATTCACTTTACTATTAAGAATGTAGGTCATAACCTAATCTCTTGGAAGCTTCACATGCTGGAAGAATTGATCAATAGTTATCACTAATAACAAGCATGTAAGACACCTTCCAACTGATGCGATGATTAACCACTGAAATGCGTAATGTACGTGCTCCTGTGAAGTAATATCTTGTGATTAATGCAGGAATGTATATATTTCTTTCATTCGTATTAGGTGTAAAATGTTTACGTCATTAAAAAATTAATTATTCAAATGCAACTATTAGTTGTTCATCTCAAAAGTATTGCCACCCATGTAATTTTGCTTTCAAAAGCCTGATGCACCCTACAGAAAGTAATTTTATTACACTCCTCTGGGTGTCTGAGAATACAAATCCATACTGCTATTTGGTATCTGAGCCTGATACAGCTTCGTTGCTAAATCTTTCTAGCGTCACAGAAATGAAGTTGATATTAGCTCACCTCACTTATCCAATCGATATTTGCACACGTCTCTAATGCTCTCGCCATCTGTTGCCTGACAAGCGCGTGCGAGGCGATTTACACGTTAATAAACCTAACGAGATACATTGTGCAGTAGATTGTACCATCTGGTGTATCCCTCTGCTGTGTATGTTATTAACGTTTTTTCACCTGTTGTAATCTTGCACGTAACAGAACACGTAACACCACGTAGAAAAGGTTCTTACTTAGCTTGCATTTATCGCGAATCGCTTGCCCAACGTAAAGTCCCGCGCGACTGGGAAAAAGCGCAGGGTAGAGGACGGATCCTCAAAATTACAGACCAATATCCGTAACTTCGGTTTGTTGCAGGATTCTCGAACACATTCTCAGTTCGAATATAATGAATTTCCTTGAGACAGAGAAGTTGCTGTCCATGCATCAATACGGCTTTAGGAAGCATCGCTCCTGCGAAACGCAACTCGCCCTTTTTTCACATATCTTGCGAACCATGGATGAAGGGTATCAGACGGATGCCATATTCCTTGACTTCCGGAAAGCGTTTGACTCGGTGCCCCACTGCAGACTCCCAACTAAGGTACGAGCATATGCGATTAGTTCCCAAATATATGAGTGGCTCGAAGACTTCTTAAATAATAGAACCCAGTACGTTGTCCTCGATGGTGAGTGTTCATCGGAGGTGAGGGTATCATCCGGAGTGCCCCAGGGAAGTGTGATAGGTCCGCTGTCGTTTTCTATCTACATAAATGATCTTTTGGATAGGGTGGATAGCAAATGTGCGGCTGTTTGCTGATGGTGCTATGGTGTACAGGAAGGTGTCGTCGTTGAGTGACTGTAGGAGAATACAAGATGACTTGGACAGGATTTGTGAATGGTGTAAAGAATGACAGCTAACTCTAAATATAGATAAATGTAAATTAATGCAGATGAATAGGAAAAAGAATCCCGTAATGTTTGAATACTCCATTAGTAGTGTAGCGCTTGACACAGTCACGTCGATTAAATATTTGGGCGTAACATTGCAGAGCGATATGAAGCGGGACAAGCATGTAATGGCAGTTGTGGGGAAGGCGGATAGTCGTCTTCGGTTCATTGGTAGAATTTTGGGAAGATGTGGTTCATCTGCAAAGGAGACCGCTTATAAAACACTAATACGACCTATTCTTGAGTACTGCTCGAGCGTTTGGGATCCCTATCATGTCGGATTGAGGGAGGACATAGAAGCTGTTCAGAGGCGGACTGCTAGATTTGTTACTGGTAGGTTTGAGCATCACGCGATTGTTACGGAAATGCTTCAGGAACTCGGGTGGGAGTCTTTGCAGGAAAGGAGGCGTTCTTTTCGTGAATCGCTACTGAGGAAATTTAGAGAACCAGTATTTGAGGCTGATTGCAGTACAATTTTATTGTCCGCAGCTCGTGGTCGTGCGGTAGCGTTCTCGCTTCCCACGCCCGGGTTCCCGGGTTCGATTCCCGGCGGGGTCAGGAATTTTCTCTGCCTCGTGATGACTGGGTGTTGTGTGATGTCCTTAGGTTAGTTAGGTTTAAGTAGTTCTAAGTTCTAGGGGACTGATGACCATAGCTGTTAAGTCCCATAGCGCTCAGAGCCATTTGAACCATTTTTGAACAATTTTACTGCCGCCAACTTACATTTCGCGGAAAGACCACAAAGATAAGATGAGAGAGATTAGGGCTCGTACAGAGGCATATAGGCAGTCATTTTTCCCTCGTTCTATTTGGGAGTGGAACAGGGAGGGAAGGTGCTAGTTGTGGTATGAGGTACCCTCCGCCACGCACCGTATGGTGGATTGCGGAGTATGTATGTAGATGTAGATAGTAGTCTTCTTTCTACTCAAATAATAGATAATGCACCCATCGTAAGATTTGACACCGATTTTATACACTGATCAGCCATTATATTATTGTTTAATAGCTTGTTGGACCGTCTTTGGAATGCACTACAGCAGCGATTCTTCACGTCGTGGATTCGTTGTCCTGCTTAGGTGGTTGGCGCAGTACTTAGCCCACTGGACTCGCATTCGGAAGGAGGACGGCTCAAACCCATATCTATGTTTTCCGTGGTTTACCTGAACCGTTCCAGGCAAATGCCAAGATGGTACCTTTGAGAGAACAAGGGCGATTTTCTTCGCAATCCTTAAAACTTTCCGAGCTTGTGCTCCGTCTGTAATGACCTCGATGTCGCCGGGATGTTAACCCTAATCTTCCTTTCTTCGACACGGCCCCGAGAGTTTTCCAGACATATGTAGCACAGTATGTCTACGCAAAGGTTATGTACTTCCCATAAATTACGGCCAGTCAACTGTGGACGCGGAACTGGCGCCCGATAGCGACCCAGATGGGTTTCATCAGCTTCAAATCAATCGAATCTGTTGGCCAAATCAGCAACGAGGGGCCGGCCGGTGTGGCCAAGCGGTTAAAGGCGCTTCTAGAACCACGCGACCGCTACGGTCGCAGGTTCGAATCCTGCCTCGGGCATTGATGTGTGTGATGTCCTTAGGTTAGTTATATTTAAGTAGTTCTAAGTCTAGGGGACTGATGACCTCAGATGTTAAGTCCCATAGTGCTCAGAGCCATTTGAACCAACGACGGTTCGCCGTCATGCTCCTCAAACCACTGTAGCACGATTCTGGGCTTGTGACATGCACAGTTATCCTGCTGAAACATTCCATCGCTGTCAGCAAAGACATGAAACATCAAGAGATGCAGATGGTTCGCAATAATATTCACGTAGATCCCAGTTGTCAACGTCCCTTCGGTTACTCCCGTTTCTCAGCGAATATCTTCATTTGCGACCCCTGTCGACACTATAATGATTCCCCGTTCATTACTGCTCCGCTTATATACACTACTGGCCATTAAAAGTGATACACCACGAAGATGAAGTACTACAGACGCAAAATTTAACCGACAGGAAGAAGATGCTGTGATATGCAAATGATTAGCTATTCAGAGCATTCACACAAGGTTGGCGCCAGTGGCGCCACCTACAACGTGCTGACACGAGGAAAGTTTCCAACCGATTTGTCATACACAAACAGGAGGTGATGGCGTTGCCTGGTGAAACGTTGTTGTGACGCCTCGTCTAAGAAGGAGAAATGCGTACCATCACGTTTCCGACTTTGATAAAGGTTGGATTATAGCCTGTCGCGATTGCGGTTTATTGTATCGCGACATTGCTGCTCGCGTTGGTCGAGATCCAATGACTATTAGCAGAATATGGAATCGGTGGGTTCAGGAGGGTAATAAGGAACGCCGTGCTGGATCCCAACGGCCTCGTATCACTAGCAGTCGAGATGACAGGCATCTCATCCGCATGGCTATAACGGATCGTGCAGCCACGTCCCGATCCCTGAGTGAACACATGGGGACGTTTGCAAGACAACAACCTTCTGGACGAACAGTTCGACGACGTTTGTAGCAGCATGGACTATCAGCTCGGAGACCATGGCTGCGGTTACCCTTTACGCTGCATCACAGACAGGAGCGCCTGCGATGGTGTACTCAACTACGAACCTGGGTGAACGAATGGCAAAACTTCATTTTTTCGGATGAATCCAGGTTCTGCTTACAGCATCATGATCGTCGCATCCGTGTTTGGCGACATCGCGGTGAACGCACATTGGAAGCGTGTATTCGTCATCGCTATACTGGCTTATCACTCGCCGGGATGGTATGGGGTGTCATTGGTTACACGTCGTTCACCTCTTTTTCGCATTGACGGCACTCTGAACAGTGGACGTTACATTTCAGATGTGTTACGACCCGTGGCTCTACCCTTCATTCGATCCCTGCGAAACCCCACATTTCAGCAGGATAATGTACGACTGTATGTCGCACATCCTGTACTGGCGTTTCTGGATACAGAAAATGTTCGACTGCTGCCCTGCCCAACACATTCTCCAGATCATTCACCAATTGAAAACGTCTGATCAATGGTGGCTGAGCAACTGGTTCGTCACAATACGCCAGTCACTACTCTTGATGAACTGTGGTATCGTGTTGAAGCTGCATGGGCAGCTGTACCTGTACACGCCATCCAAGCTCTGTTTGACTCAATGCCCAGGCGTATGAAGGCCGTTATTACGGCCAGAGGTGTTTCTTCTAGGTACTGATTTCTCAGGATCTATGCACTCAAATTGCGTGAAAATGTAATCAAATGTCAGTTGTAGTATAATATATTTGTCCAATGAATACCCGTTTATCATCTGCATTTCTTCTTGGTGTAGCAATTTTAATGGCCAGTTGTGTACCTTCCTTACCACGCGACGTGCCTGCAACATCACGAGGCTTTATTTAGTTTAACGTTCTGCAATAGTCTTAATCCGAGGGCATGTTGAAAGTAATGCCTCCAGATTTTTATGTAGAAGTTCTTAGTCTTTTTATATAAAAGAAACGTTACTAACATTCCTCATCTTATTCCTTGATGTCTATATCTTTGTAGCGCCCTTCCGCTAGAGGACTCCAAATTGTTGCATGTAACATGGCGGTATGTAACCATGTCAGTGCTGCAATCGAGTTTCGAATTTGAGGAGTTTTTACAGACATGGAACACCCTCTCCCTCAGCATAACAAAGCCAGAACACAAACGAACGCTACGACACCTGAAACAATCTGACGATCTGGGTTCACTGTCATCGAACATCCTCCATACGGGCACGACTTTGCCCCATCCAATTTTCATCTGTTTCCAAAACTATGATATTGTCACATTGGGTGAAAGAAATATTGCAGGTACTCTGGAGTGTACTATTACTCCGTAAGAAGTGACTGATATGTCGGAATGTAGTCTTCAGAGAACTATAGAGATCTGGCTGCAGTGAAATATCTAACTGTTGGTTTGGAAATATGTGAGTGTCCGTGGCGCATCGTATGTTTTGTGCGTCTCGGCTGAAGATTTTCCATGCCCGCCAGTATAAGACAGAAGCAATACAGTCCCGGGTTGACAGCTCTCTCTTTGGTGTCTGTCCACGCTTTTGGTGGACTTATACACTACTGGACATTTAAATTGCTACACCAAGAAGAAATGCAGATGATAAACGGGTATTCATTGGACAAATATATTATAGTAGAACTAACATGTCATTACATTTTCACGCAATTTAGGTGCATAGGTCCTGAGAAATCAGTACCCAAAGCAACCACCTCTGGCCGTAATAACGGTCTTGATACGCCTGGGCATTGAGTCAAACAGAGCTTGGATGGCGTGTACAGGTACAGCTCCCCTTCCAGCTTCAACATGATACCACAGTTCATCAAAATTAGTGACTGGCGTATTGTGACGAGCCAGTTGCTCGGCCACCATTGACCAGACGTTTTCAGTTGGTGAGAGATCTGGAGAATGTGCTGGTCAGGGCAGCAGTCGAACATTTTCTGTATCCAGAAAGGCCCGTACAGGACCTGCAACATACAGTCGTACATTATCCTGCTGAAATGTGGGCTTTCGCAGGGATCGAATGAAGGGTAGAGCCACGGGTCGTAACACATCTGAAATGTAACGTCCACTGACAGAGTGCCGTCAATGCGAACAAGAGGTAACCGAGACGTGTAACCACCACGCTGGGTGATACGCCAGTATGGCGATGACGAATACACGCTTCCAATGTCCGTTCACCGCGATGTCGACAAACACGGATGCGATCATCATGATGCTGTAAACAGAACCTGGATTCATCGCAAAAAAATGACGTTTTGCCATTCGTGCATCCAGGTTCGTCGTTGAGTACACCACCACTGGCGCTCCTGTCTGTGATACAGCGTCAAGGCCAACCGCAGCCATGGTCTCCGAGCTGTTAGCCCATGATACTGCAAACGTCGTCTTGCAAACGTCCCCATGTGTTGACTCAGGAATCGAGACGTGGCTGCACGATCCGTTACAGCCATGCGGATAAGATGCCTGTCATATCGACTGCTAGTGGTACGAGGCAGTTGGGATCCAGCACGGCGTTCCGTATTACCCTCCTGAACCCACCGATTCCATATTCTGCTAACAGTCATTGGATCTCGACCAGCGCGAGCAGCAATGTCGCGTTACGATAAACCGCAATCGCGATAGGCTACAATTCCACCATTGGTTGGTTGGTTTGTGAGATTGAAGGGATCAGACTGCGATGGTCATCGGTCCAAATCCGATCTTTATCAAAGTCAGAAACGTGATCGTACGCATTTCTCCTCCTTACACGAGGCATCACAACAACTTTTCACCAGGCAACGCCGGTCAACTGCTGTTTGTGTATGACAAATCGGTTGGAAACTTTCCTCATGTCAGCACGTTGTAGGTCTCGCCACCGGCGCCACCCTTGTGTGAATGCTCTGAAAAGCTAATCATTTGCATATCACAGCATGTTCTTCCTGTCGGTTAAATTTTGCGTCTGTAGCACGTCATCTTCGTCGTATAGCAATTTTAATGGCCAGTAGTGTATGATGCACAGCAGCAGAAAGAGGTCCAGGTTTGTGAGCGCCATCTGGAGTTAGCTGCTCTAAAGTGAGAGGTGCCAGACGAGCGGTTATGTCTGTGTTGTGCCAGCCTTTCATGGTATCTGTTGTGTAGGCTACCCTCAAGGCTGGTACACAACACATAAGATCGAAAAATCTCTACCATGGCGTATCGAACCTGGAAATCAGTAGGACTGTGACCTAACCAGACTATTGTCTACAGACTACGTTCTATATTATCTCTACTCACTACTGTCGGCATCCCATGACAGTCATGCAAATATGCAATAAATGGACCGGGTGGGACATTCTCAGCCGCACCACACGATTAGCGCCCGAGAAAACACACATATTGTTAACTCGACCGTGCAGCATCATACAGTCACGACGTGTTGTTTTAGTCAAGAAATATTCTTTTCTTTTGGAGCAGTACGAGTGTCGATACAGATAGGGCGATGACATGTGACCATCACATACTATCAGCACGATGATCATTACTGCAGTTCTCCCTGACCCAGCGGGAGAGGGAGAGAGAGAGAGAAAGGAGCACCGACAGTGATGTAAAAACGTTACCAGTTTGCATTTGTCATCGCCATACGAGCCCAACACCAGCCACAATCGTATGGGGTACCGTCGCGTACGTAAAACGATCACCTCTGGCTCGAATAGCTGGTAATCCTCATGACGGGATACGTGTACCCCAACTGTCTGCGAGTAGTGTTGTCCATGTTAAAGTGAGCGAAAGTTTCCCAAATGTTTGCGAATCATGTAACTACATTTCTGACATGTTAAGAATGGTAAATGTGCCCTACCTTCGAGGTCTCTGAGGTTAGACACAACATTCATTACATCAGTAGGCAAGACCAGGCGTTTTCACTACTCAATAAATATTCAAAATAATAAGAGACGGAAAACTATTAGATTCTTCGCGTTTTGTGCGTGTGTGTATTGTGTCTGTGTGGCCTTGGCTACTGGTAGATGCTTTTCTTGCTGAGAGATGTGCGTCTAATCTATTTCTCGAAGTAAAAGGTCCCTTCACAGATGACGTCTGTCGGTTCGTCAGGTGTCATACCAAGTCAGTGGTACCTACAGTCACAAATGTTCCGTGAAAAATTAATATATCATTCACTGCTACGTAATCATAAATTTTACCTTAATATTCAGTCTTCTTGGTAGTGTCGCGGCGTTGAAAGAAAAGTTCTTCTGTCTTCAACTGCGTCACTGGAACAGCTGAAATGAACGTTTCTATACTACTTATTATCTATGCTGTAGCAAATAGAGTTTTGCGAGTTGCTTAGCAACGTTTTCATGGATATGACTTTGACATTATTTAGCATGAAATACTCTAAGATCTCGGTGTGCGTATAGCCCAATAACTTCGTTAGTTCTAGGATGTAACAGATACGCACCAGGATGCGGTATGTTAACAATAATATAAGGTCCTTCGTGCGGTGGATGGTTCAATGATTTCCAGTCTAACATTTGTTTTAGTTGTTGCCACACAGCAGGTCGTTGAGATAACGATGCGTTATATGTCTTGTGGTAGAAGATCTTGTGAAGCTTAACTTCAATCTTGTAGGCACACGTGTTGATAACACCTAATCGTTTGGTATAAACTTGTAAATATTTGGATAGCTCTTCCTGTAGTTTCATACGTTCATGTACACTGAGAGCTGTAGCTTCATTTATCTTATGATCAAGCAATGTTTTTAAGTCCATTAGCTCTGTGTCAGATAAGTGTGTGTGCTTGTCTTGAATGTCATTGTCAAGTACTAACTGAACCTTGTACCCTGTACAGTGTTTGTCATGCTTTAGAGTTCTCCTGTCCAAATCAACAATAATTACACTGCCTTTATCATTTAAAATACATTTACCTTTGGAGAAGTCTATAATGCAGTCCTCGCTCATAGTATTTAATCCTAATATGCAATTTGGCACAAGGTTTTGTACAACCAGGAATGGCCATTGTACGGTTCCATTACCTATTTTAATGGTCACAAAAACTTGCTTCTTAACCCTCCATGACTTATTACCTAGAGCAGTAGTTATTTTACAGTTTTGGGCAGGAAACTCAGGCACAGGCTCCCAATTCACACATCTTTTTAAAGAAATTAAAAGACAAAACGCTCACAGCTGGACCTGTATCTAAGATAATAGTAGTTGGAATCCCACCTACCACACCAGTAGTAGAGGCTAAAACAATTGCATTTGTGTTTGAACGACATTGTGTACTGTCTTGCAAAAGTTCATCTGATATATTCTCATTGTGGTTGTATCTTATAAATAAAACAGGTAGTTTTTGTTTACAATTATTAGGCATATAAATATTTTGTTGTTCAATGGTGGTGTCAAATAACTAATTAATATTGAAGTCGCCCCCCAAGAATTCTTCAGCCACGACCCGGAGCATAGAAGTGACTGTTTCTAGTTCGTTGCATTAGCATTTGTATTAGGTACTGACACAGTTTGAGGTTTTGTATCAGGTGTCACTTCTATTATATTCACATTCGGATATTGCCTGTTGTGATCTCCAAACTTTTGCGGTTGTTGTTGCTGTTGCGCATTATGACTTACCTGTCGGTCGTAAGGTATGCTCCAATTTTGTCCTGGTGGCTGCTGTGGTATAGCAGTGTTTGAATGAAAGTATTGATCGCTACGAGTCCAGCCTTGATGCTGTCTTGGCTCGTAGCTATTATTGTTTCTATTTCTGTTTGTGTTTTTGTTGTTATATTTGTATCCGTTGTTACCGTTGTTGTTGTTGTTATTACCGCGGTGCCTATTGTATGGATTGCCGCATGAAGTGTTATTACTGTTGTAACTGTTGTTTGTATTGGAATACGCGTGTTGATTTTGATTTCCGTATTGAGACGGCATGTGAGTTGGCTGTTTTTGCTGTACTGAGTATCCAACTGTCGGCGCGCCAGAATTGAGTTGGCAAGCCTGCATGTTTTGCATACCACTAATATAAACATTGTGGCTGCTGTTCTGCCGCGCGAAGCGCTGATCTTCTAGTAACATGTCAACCGAATCTAAAGCTGTTAAAAAATAATGTGGATCGTCATCCGGAATATGTAAGAGTTTTTCTTTAATGTTGAAACGCAATTTGGTCTTCAACGCACTGAGTATATCACGTGTTGCGACTGATTCGTCCAAAAAATGACCCATGTTCAAATATTTTTCAAAATATCTGCGTAAGTTACCATTTTTACTGGTAAAGGTTTCAGGTTCTAAAATTTGTCTTCTGAGTCGCTCCTGAACGGATTGCGACCAGAATTTGTTCAGAAAGACACGCTCAAACTGACTGTACGTGGTACATACGTCAGCTTGACTGTATGCCCAGACAGCTGCATCGCCTTGGATGTAACCGACAATATATGAAATCTTTTTCCGGTCACTCCAAGTGCGTGGAAATGCGTTACTAAAAGACTTAACAAAAATCACCGGATGAATGGTTCGTTTCTCTGGGATAAAAGTCTGAAATTGTGTGTTTTATTAAGCTTTCTTCTTCCTTTGCATTATAATATGGATTTGTTCCACTGTAATTACTGTAATGTTCAGATGGCGAGTAATTACGATAATGTTGCTGTGGTTTACCATGATAATAGCTTGTGTTTGTGTTTGCAGAACGTGGTATGTGTTGTTGTGGCGTGTTTTGTTCTTTTGTGTTTGTCCTGTGCGGTATGTGTGCGTCATATTCGTATATATATTGGTTTCTGAACTGTACATTTTGACTGGTATTTTCGTTATATGCAGACTGTGGTTGATCCGTGAATTGTTTTATTGGTGCAGTGCATAGAGTAAATATCTCTGGAGTGAGCATTCACATGCGTAGAACAGATTTTGTGTTGTCAACATACACTGCCGGCCTGGTCACGTGTTCTCGGGACGTCCTGTGTTTGTCCGTATAGCGCCCAGTATATTTCGAATGTCACTACATCCCTAGTACAGACGGATTCCTTTCGTACGTGTCGTGGATTATTTATATATGTTGCGCAGACATTTTAAAAGCATCCATTTGATACCGGGAATAAACCAGCTACGTAACTTTTAAGGGCAAGTGATATTGCATTCTGTTTCTTTGCGATAGGTGTCACAGTTCAGATGCACTCGATTTTGGTAGTTTTCGGCATGATACGGCACTTTATAGTATTACAGAGCCTGACGTACATTTTTGCAGTGGTAGTCTTGCAAAACAACACGCTATTTGCCACACATTAGCGATTATATCCCTGCTAATTCGTCCATTTTTCTGCTATTTCTGCGTATTTATTTTCTCGTTTTTGCGACCTAAAGCACAATTTTTCTTACTGGTGACGTTTTGAAGTGTTTATTTAACGCATTTTACGTACTTGCTCTTAGTTTATTAAATAAATAGTAGACTGAGTAAGAAGGGGGGGAAAAAGGCGATCGGAGAATAAATGTACTGTAAAGCAAATACAGTTGGTCACGTAACAGTCAACCCATATAACATCATTAAGGGAATGTGGAAAGTGACACAAATGGAAGAGTTTGGGGAATGTTTACTAATATTTTACGCTTCTTAATCAAATGGTGAAGAAAATAAATTGAAGGCAAAATACACCAAAGAAGATGAATGTGTACTTTGATTAGCTACACTATTGTGTTTTTTATTTGATTTGTGCAGAAAATGTATTTAAGCTGAATGCAGAAATTGGTAGTAGGTTATGCGGAAAATTGAAAATAGTTGGTATAGCATCTACCTTCAGCCACACACGTCCAAATTTTTCTCTGTCTAAACATTCCTCTTCAAATTGTTTTGAACAAACTTTGGAATATTTTGTGGGGAGAAAATTACTCCTTATTTTCTGGAGCCACATATTTACTCATTGTTCATCCTTCGGGAAACTAAAATATAAATCACACATAATCATTCTCCATGTCCTACACACTTAACATGGTCTCCTACTGTAACTTTATAGTAAACAAAAAGGTTTGGACACGCATATTATACCAAGACAATTACAGACTCCCACTCTATTGAATTTATCTGTCTCCCGTCTTTCAAATCTATATACATAATCGACAAGTCACTGATAAATGCATGGAGGATAGCATTTGCTGAAACAACTAACCATTCCCTTTCCTGTTCCACAAGCAAATTTACGAGAGTTAAGCTTTTGTACGAGCCGTTATATCTATTATATAGTCATAAAATCGTAGAAAAATAGGTCTACAGAATCAAGCCTTAATTATAATGCATCTCGAAATTTTTAAACATAGTACCCATGAAAAGTTACTATCCCTCCTTTCACATAATTTTCTTTGCATACGTAGCAACAACAGTAATTCACCATCGCTATTACACTATCAACAAACGGTGAAAACACAACAAAAACTCTTTGTATTATAAACTTCAAACTCTGCGGGAAGGACACACGCACAGCGAAGTCCCGAAAACACCTGATAATCCTGGTTTAATGTTGACAACATGCGCAGAACGCAATGCTCACTCCAGAGATATTTACTCTATGGTGCAGTGACAGACTGTACTGCGTCACTAATCAGACGTTTGTTATTAGTGATGTATTCCGCTACGGAGTCGTGCACAATTGTTGGTAAATTTTCACGCACGCATCTGTCAAAATGTTTGTCTTTGTTCTCTACCCAATCATGAAATTCTTTATTAATATTTTGAAAATGAGCTGTGGCATCAGATTGTAATCTGTCAGTCAGGTTTTGTTCAACATCGTCAAATTTCTTCTGCACGTCAGTAATTCGTTTTTCAAGGTTGTCATGTACTGAAGGATATGTTTGAATTTGTTCAGTAAGAGCTTCACACGTGACATTAAGGTTTTTTACATGTGTCTGTAAAAGTGCTACGTCATTTGTTGTCTTTTCTTGTATCGTATTAAGCTTGGAAAATTTCGTACTGAGTCCAGTCATCTGTTTGGACAGTGTGGCGTCTGTAAGTTCCACACGTTTACATAAAGTGTCATTACATTTCTTGATTGCTGTGAGATCAGATTTAATTTCGTCATTTTGTGTCTTTAACTGTTCATTTTGTGTCTTTAAGGTTGGAATATTTTCTGCGTTTTGTTTCATTAGCATTTGTAACATATTGGCAATGTTTACTGTTTGCAAGGTCTCTGCCCCCGCCGCGTCATTTGACGTGACGTCATGTATTAACGTAGGCTCTGACTGACTGTGAAATTTTTGTGGTCGACGGCCTATTGTCAAAATTTCCGTTAACACTTGCGTCAATATTTGATGAATCGTCACTACCGGTTGCTGTCGTAAAGTCATTTTCTAACATTTGTCTCTCGTCCGAGTCGGATTGCGTCTGAATAGTATGTCTTTGCTGTTCCACCTTTGCGTATTGTTTTCTAGTTATGACCATGCCACACGTAAGATATGCTTCAAGAAAATTAGTTTGACACTGGTTTTAAAATAAAATGCAGTTGAACATGAATCGCTCGTAGCAACAATGGAAGTTTGTTAATTTAAAAATGTAAACCGAATATGGGATTATTGTTAATGGCTGCTGGCCATGTTACAACGTATCGTACAGAAGTCGGCCATATTGTACACTCGTGTATTGGTATTGTTGCAGAAGTTATTGTTTAAGAAAAAGCACTGAGAATGAAATTTATCACTGAAAACTGCTACGCGCGAAAGAAATACTATAGAATCTACTGAAGAGCTAATACACTGAATTATGCGTCTGGTCAAGCCTGCCAATGCAAAGATGCTGCGTCTTACCTTATTTTGTTGGAAGCTTCGTTGCGTCTTCCCGCAAAATTTTAGAATTGGAAAATATCTTCAGATTTTTGTTATTTCTCATATATTCAAGTCCAAGTCCAGAAAGTTGATTTTTCACATGAAACAAAGAGAACAATGTAACAAATGACAAAATAACAAGTACGACACGCAGTCACCAATATAAAATAAATAAATAAAATATAATATTGGTTATTGTATATGTATGATAGTGATTGGTTGTAATTAATATTTGCTTATCTGGAACTAGGACGTTTAATTATTTGGTATCAGACGCTTGACAATGGCTTTTTCGTAAATGCAATGTTATTCGTAGTTGACCGTGAAATAAGAATCAAATAATCGGACTTCGTATTTAAATCGTTTCCAAAGACTGTTGCGGTAGGTGTGGACTCAAAATCTCAATATTAGAATAATTTGCCAGCCATGTCAGGTCGCCGTACAGAGGTGACTGTCTACTAAAAATAAAAAGTTTACACAGTTAGTTAAATCAGATATATTCAACGAATAAGAATACAGTTAAATAATCCAACTTATTTTCATAAATATAGAATCTTTACAGGGTCGAGTGCCTAGTGATATTGCAACTCGCAGTGTTCTTATATAACATCAAATATGGCGGTGTGCCAGTTAATAAAATATACGTGCTCCCCGCACCAGTTATTGTGCATGACCTGCTTCTTCTTAATGAAACATAAGAGTGTCGTAATTATATTTTGTTTTATCAGCGGCATAGCGCTGCAGTTCTGTGCCATTGGCTTTATTTATTTGTCAGAGATTAATTATTTAATTAAGATTTCGCGTTTCCGAGGAAACTCACGCACGACATGCAAATGTGCCTTTATACATTCTCAGTGGCACCACACGACTAGCGCCCGAGAAAATAAATATATTGTTCACTCGACCGTGCAAAATAGTTCAAATGGCTCTGTGCACTATGGGACTCAACTGACGACCGTGCAGCATCATACAGTCACGACGAGTTGTTTTAGTCAGGAAATATTTTTTTCTTTTGGAGCAGTACGAGTATCGATACAGATAGAGCGATGACATGTGACCATCACATACTATCAACACGATGATCATTACTGCAGTTCTCCCTGACCCAGCGGGAGAGAGAGAGAGAGAGAGAGAGAGAGAGAGAGAGAGAAAGGAGCACCGACAGTAATGTAAAAACGTTACCAGTTTGCATTTGTCATCGCCATACGAGCCCAACACCTGCCACGATCGTATGGGGTACCGTCGCGTACGTAAAACGATCACCTCTGGCTCGAATAGTACAAATTAGTACAAAATTCCCATGACGGGATACGTGTACCCCAACTGTCTGCGAGTAGTGTTGCCCATGTGAAAGTGAGCGAAAGTTTCCCAAATGTTTGCGAATCATGCAACTACATTTCTGACATGTTAAGAATGATAAATGTGCCCTACCTTCGAAGTCTCTGTGATGTTATCTTTCAACAAGATAATGCAAGTCCTTGTATTACCCGTGCTGTTCTGACCTACCTATTAGTGTTAGCCTGGTGAGCTCCTAGCGTCTCACACAGTGAAAACATCTGGTCACGGGTTGCTGTAAGACTGGCATGGCACGTTATCACCATTCAACCACTACAGTTGACGAACTCTGATATAGAGAGCAAGGAGCATGCAATGTCTCAGGCAAACTCACTTCCACTAAACGTCCAGCCATATTACTGCCACTGTTTTACCATAGGTGGCAAATCTATGTACCTAATCTCGCACCCTTTTCGTTCCCATCACGTAAAGATTCAATCAGATATTTTTCCTACTATTCTTTTTACGCACGAAAAGTAAAATTTCGTTATTTTGTATTCTTTCTAGTGTTGCATCTTTGATGGCTACCTGTGTATTATATTTCTGAACGTACAGAAATTCGCGGAACCCTTAGTCAAACAAACTGGTGAAGACCATGTGACTGCAGGTCTCTGTAATGAAAACCGATATCCGACAATGTCGGATTTGTTTTTAATTTCTTACTTGACTTGTAACCTATTCGCTATTAAGCCATTTGCACTCTTTCATCGAACAGTCAATCAATAAAAAAGACTTTTACAACCAAACGCTCAAAAGAATGATATGTAGCTAAACTGATACCTAAATTATCTTCTTCTTTTCCTTGTACCTTTGTCCTGCAACGGCGCAGGGTTCTCGTGGTTAGTTTAAGGGGTGACCGAATGCCCGGACTGTCGCCACCCTGTTATCCGCCAGGACGGGATACGCGTACGGCACCTATCTGCGAGTAGTGTTGTTCCTTGTGAAAGTGAGCGAAAGTTTTCCAAATTTTTGCGAATCAAGTAACTGACGCGGGACCTGGGAACCAGACCAGTATTCACCTCGTAGGATGTGGAAAACCGCATAAAACCACGTCCAGGCTGCCTGTCACACCGACCCTCTTCGTTAATGCACCATAGTGCTTGGGTCCGGAGCCAGCACACATCCCCGTCCTAAAAGCATCGCTTTAACAAGCATCGCTGTCTGGGTGGGTTTCTATCAGCGTTAACAAACATACAACTAACATTGTTATGCCCGCCCTGTCAGCCGTGAGGTCTAACGCAGTGCTTTCCGGGCGGGAAGGCGTGTCGATCCACAGCACGAATCCGTCCGACCGATTAGTGTCGAGGTTCGGTGTCCCGACCAGTCTGTGGACGGTTTATAAGGAGGTTTTGAATCTGCCTCGGCGAATGCAGGCTGGTTCCCCTTATTCCACCTCAGTTATGCTATGTCGGCGATTGCTGCGCAAACACATTCTCCGCGTACGCGTACACCATCATTACTCTACCACGCAAACATTGGGGTTACACTCGTCTGGTGTGAGACGTTCCCGGGGGTCCGCTGGGGGCCGAACCGCACAGTAACCCTGGGTTCGGTGTGGGTCGGCGGTGCGGTGAGTGGACTGTAGTAGCGTGTTGTGGCGTTGTGAACCACTGAGGGCTACTGCGCGGATAAAGCATCTCCCTCGTTTCTAGGTCCCCAGTCCCATATAATACAATACAATACAACATTATTATATGCAAAGCGGTATTCAAAATTTTTAAATTTCACATTAAAAGACATTTAAAGATACGTACACATAAATTTTGCACAGATAACATGTACTAATTATAAACGGCCACATAATATCCTTTAATAAATGAATGAAAATAGTTACTGACTTTCCGGTATAATACTTTTGAAACAGGGACACGAAAATAGTTTTATACGTCTCGTATCGGAAGATTGCTAACATTTACCAAATATATTTGTACATATATTTATTTGTTAACACCAAAAAATAGTATGTGGTTTATGTGGTGTCACCGCCAGACACCAGACTTGCTAGGTGGTAGCCTTTAAATCGGCCGCGGTCCGGTAGTATACGTCGGACCCGCGTGTCGCCACTGTCAGTGATTGCAGACCGAGCGCCGCCACACGGCAGGTCTAGAGAGACGTCCTAGTACTCACCCCAGTTGTACTGCAGACTTTGCCAGAGATGGATCACTGACAAATACGCTATTATTTGCCGAGACGATAGTTAGCATAGCCTTCAGCTACGTCATTTGCTACGACCTAGCAAGGCGCCATTACCAGTTTATATTGAGATTGCTATTAATGTATCAACAAGAGCGATGTTCTCCAATTATGGATTAAAGTTAAGTATTCCAAGAACTTCGTACTTTATTTAGTAAACTCAACTCCTTTAACTGTTCCAGACATCACGCCAGCCTGCGTGAGCTTAAACGCGTGCATTTCGGCCTCCTCTAGCAACACGGTGTTGGCTCTTCTGCCAACACATCAGTTTATTTCTCGAAACGTACTACTGCCACAGTGGCTGAAATTGGTGTCTTTTCAGTTTCTTGTTTGGAGCCGGAAGAGTACCATCCGGATAATGAATACTACACTTTTTATAATTTTCGTAGTGGATCTGAAATACAAGAATGACGGGAAATAAGAAGTATCTTACTAGATGCAACCTTACAATTGATTTTATTATTTTGTTTTCCTCCTTATTATCAATTTATCTTACTATTTTCTATAAATTATTTTCTTTATTGATGTTATGGATCCGCTGTCCGCCCCCGGTAACTGAGTGGTCAGTGCGACAGAATGTCCATCCTAAGGGCCCGGGTTCGATTCCCGGCTGGGTCGGAGATTTTTCTCCGCTGAAGGACTGGGTGTTGTGTTGTCCTAATCATCATCATTTCATCCCCATCGACGCGCACGTCGCCGAAGTGGCGTCAAATCGAAAGACTTGCACCAGGCGAGCGGTCTACCCGACGGGAGGCCCTCGTCACACGACATTATTATGGATCCGGTGGATAGGAGAGGTAACACCTAAATTTCATAGTTTGACCTATTTGCAAATCAAACATAGTAAGAAATTATGTCACGTTTGTGAATCCTGCGTAATGTAACACTTCACCTGACTGCTTCCATGGCTAAATGGTCAGCGTATCTGATTGCTATGTAGAAGTCCTGCGATCGGTTCCCGGTATGGCCGGAGATTTTTCTTTGGCTGGAGGGCTGGAACGGGGTGCATTCCGCTTCGTGAACCCAGTTGAGGAGCTACTTAAGCGAGAAGTATCGGCTCCGAGGTCTGGGAAACTAGCTACGTCCGGGAGAGCGCTGCGCTCACCCCATATCCTCCATAACGTAATCTAATGACGTCAATGGCTGCGGATGATATGGCGGTCGATCGGCAATGAATATGCTGTCAGGGCCACGACGCTGGCAGAAGGTATCCGTCGGCTAATATGCTTCTCTAAGTCATCGTTCTGTAACATCGGCGAGTAGCAACATCATCATCGTAAAACTAGTTTAGGTGACGCATCTCTCTGTGGTATGTGGTTTCAGGACCGACTGAACTTCCAGCAGCGTTTTTTGAGCAAAGGGACTTGAAGATATTTATCTCTCGCGGAACTGTAATGTAGTTCTCGATGGTTTCCGCATTATTTGCAACTCCAGGAGGTACTGAGTCTTCTTATTTTAAGGTGTAATCCGGACCATTCATAGCAGATCTTACGTGCTTGGATCTGTCGTTGAAGGTTGGTGCTGTCTTCAGTAATCAGAAGAATATTATCAGCATATAGCATAGAGATGTAACTCATTGAGCTTTTACAGGGTGTTTCAAAAATGACCGGTATATTTGAAACGGCAATAAAAACTAAACGAGCAGCGATAGAAATACACCGTTTGTTGCAATATGCTTGGGACAACAGTACATTTTCAGGCGGACAAACTTTCGAAATTACAATAGTTACAATTTTCAACAACAGATGGCGCTGCAAGTGATGTGAAAGATATAGAAGACAACACAGTCTGTGGGTGCGCCATTCTGTACGTCGTCTTTCTGCTGTAAGCGTGTGCTGTTCAGAACGTGCAAGTGTGCTGTAGACAACATGGTTTATTCCTTAGAACAGAGGATTTTTCTGGTGTTGGAATTCCACCGCCTAGAACACAGTGTTGTTGCAACAAGACGAAGTTTTCAACGGAGGTTTAATGTAACCAAAGGACCGAAAAGCGATACAATAAAGGATCTGTTTGAAAAATTTCAACGGACTGGGAACGTGACGGATGAACGTGCTGGAAAGGTAGGGCGACCGCGTGCGGCAACCACAGAGGGCAACGCGCAGCTAGTGCAGCAGGTGATCCAACAGCGGCCTCGGGTTTCCATTCGCCGTGTTGCAGCTGCGGTCCAAATGACGCCAACGTCCACGTATCGTCTCATGCGCCAGAGTTTACACCTCTATCCATACAAAATTCAAACGCGGCAACCCCTCAGCGCCGCTACCATTGCTGCACGAGAGACATTCGCTAACGATATAGTGCACAGAATTGATGACGGCGATATGCATGTGGGCAGCATTTGGTTTACTGACGAAGCTTATTTTTACCTGGACGGCTTCGTCAATAAACAGAACTGGCGCATATGGGGAACCGAAAAGCCCCATGTTGCAGTCCCATCGTCCCTGCATCCTCAAAAAGTACTGGTCTGGGCCGCCATTTCTTCCAAAGGAATCATTGGCCCATTTTTCAGATCCGAAACGATTACTGCATCACGCTATCTGGACATTCTTCGTGAATTTGTGGCGGTACAAACTGCCTTAGACGACACTGCGAACACCTCGTGGTTTATGCAAGATGGTGCCCGGCCACATCGCACGGCCGACGTCTTTAATTTCCTGAATGAATATTTCGATGATCGTGTGATTGCTTTGGGATATCCGAAACATACAGGAGGCGGCGTGGATTGGCCTCCCTGTTCGCCAGGCATGAACCCCTGTGACTTCTTTCTGTGGGGACACTTGAAAGACCAGGTGTACCGCCAGAATCCAGAAACAACTGAACAGCTGAAGCAGTACATCTCATCTGCATGTGAAGCCATTCCGCCAGACACGTTGTCAAAGGTTTCGGGTAATTTCATTCAGAGACTACGCCATATTATTGCTACGCATGGTGGATATGTGGAAAATATCGTACTATAGAGTTTCCCAGACCGCAGCGCCATCTGTTGTTGAAAATTGTAAGTACTGTAATTTCGAAAGTTTGTCTGCCTGAAAATGTACTGTTGTCCCAAGCATATTGCAACAAACGGTGTATTTCTATCGCTACTCGTTTAGTTTTTATTGCCGTTTCAAATATACCGGTCATTTTTGAAACACCCTGTATATTCGCCGTGGTTGCAGAAGCGCGTTCTGTCAAACATAGTCGGTATCCCTAATTTAATTACTCGTGGGTGTAAACTTATTCTTGTGATTCATTTCTGAAGTGAAAACATTTATACGTTCGCCGATCGAACTTACTTCCATGACTGATTTGAAACGCTAATAACTGCGAGACTAATATTGCGTTAGCAGTGGTTGAGGCCGCAACGGATAAATCATCTGTAAGTGTATGTCGCACAGTGTTGTCATCGTAGGAGAATAGGCGTCTGTGCGTGAGGGTTAAGAATTAGCTTTGTATAAAGTTATAAATTGGGGTAGCGTAGAAAATCGTTTAGCTAGAACACTGATTCGGATGTTATTGTGTTGAGCCTGCACAACACTTTTAGGAGCCAAAGTGAGACAGTAAAAATATCCATCGGAATATACAGGCTGAGTCACTGACTATTGCCACCAAGAATAACTCCGAAAGGATGAGAGGAGCTGAAAAGTTTGTGGGACAAAAGTCGCATGGAAGAACGGGGGCCATAATATGACGTTGGTTTTTTGTTGCTAGGTGGGGTCGCGTCAGAGATATCAATGCAGTGCTGCAATCTTCTTATCGTGGATTGAGTGGTATTCCGTATCTCACCGGCACTTATCGAAGCACATTTTCTTACAATTCTCTCTCGCATACCTTCAGGTGTAGTTGGAACGTATTTATAAACAATGTCTTTTACGAATCCCGACAATAAAAAATCCAGAGGCGGTAAGTCTGTCGAACGAGCCGGCCACGACATATCATCTCCTCCGCGTCCAATCCAACGATTTGAGAATTGTCTCTGCAACTCATTTCTAGCCATCAGCGAAAAATGTGCCGGACACCAATCGTGTTGACACCACATTCTGTTCCTTGTTCCCAAAGGTATTTCTTCCAATAACAGACCTAATGGTTCTTTCAGGAATGTGGTGTGCTTCCTATCATTAAGTTTTCCTACGATGAAGTAGGGGCCTATAATTCTGTCCTCCAGAATCTCACACCATACGTTCACCGATCACGGTTTTCGGTGTGCAACTTGCCACAGCCAACATGGATTTTCAGTTGCCCAATAATGCTTGTTATATAAATTAACATTTCCGTGGTTCGTGAATGTAGCCTCGTCAGTAAATAAAATCAAATTAATAACTGCGTCATCCCTCTGAACCTGAAATTGAGCCCATCGGCGGAATTCAATGCGACGCATACAATCCGTACCAGTTAATTCCTGGTGGAGACTGGTATGGTAAGGGTGATATTTATGGCGATGCAAAAAATGGTACAAATAGCTCTGAGCGCTATGGGACTTAACTTCTGAGGTCATCAATCCCCTAGAACTTAGAACTACTTAAACCTAACTAACCTAAGGACATCACACACATCCATGCCCGAGGCAGGATTCGAACCTGCGACCGTAGCGGTCGCGCGAATCCAGACTGTAGCGCCTAGAACGCTCGGCCACCCCGGGCGGCCCAACTGAGGAGCTACGTGATGATAATACGGCGATGCAGAACACAAACAACACTACTCTGCCTCATGCCAGGTTCCCTTGCGATTTGACGCGAACTAACACAAAGATCTCGAACCACAGTGTCAAGAGTACCAATCTCTGTTTCCTCGTTAGTAATTTTCCTTTGCCGGATATGTTTCCGATGCGTTAAAGATCCAGTTGTTCTCAATTTGTCATGCACATGTTTAAATGTACGACGTGTAGGGTAAGTACGTTGAGAATATCTTTCAGCGCATAAGTCTCTAGCTCTCACTTAAATTCGTTGGCATTCTCCGTAAATGAGAAGCATATCGCCTTGTTTTTCGAAGGAATACATCATTCACATTCGCTTGATTCGACGATACTATTCTTACCGTTCCTATTAGTGTTGTACTGCGTGTTTACATGATAATGACACGTTAGATGGATACACCGTATTCCGCGAACATTTACTATATGCACGATATACGAGAGAGAACTGTGAAATCATGTACTTAGATAAGGGCCGATGAGATAAGGAATACCACTCAATCCATAATAAGAAGATTGCAGCACTGCACTGATACCAAGGGTCATCACTTCGAACACCTTCTGTAAATGGACGTTCAGGACTCCTTTTTGACCTTCGTTGACCTTCAAAGACCTTACTGTTACACATCATTGGATTCGTCTCGATAGTCGCTATCAGAAAATAAGTACCAAACTATAACATCCCATAAAAAAATAAAGCAAAGTTGACCTTCATATCTCTGACGCGACCGCACCTAGCAACAAAAAACCAACGTCATATTATGGCCCCTGTTGTCCCATGCGACATTTGTCTCACAAACTTTTCAGCTACTATCGTACTTTCGGAGTTATGCTAGGTGGAAAATTTGGAAATTTGTGGTAAGATCTTATGGGACCAAACTGTTGAGGTTATCGGTCCCTAAGCTTACACACTGTTTAATCTAACTTAAACTAACTTACACTAAGGACAACACAAACACCCATGCCCGAGGGAGGACTCGAACCTCCGACAGGAGGAGCCGCGCGAACCGTAACAGGACGCCCAAGACAGCGCGGCTACCCCGTGCGGCATTCTAGGTGGCAATAATTATTGACTCACCCTGTATATGGAATCCGATATTATACTGAGAATTACAAAACAGTGAAAGATGTCGTTTCCTTTGATCTGTGAATATGCAAGGAATTGCAGAAAATACGAGTCAGAGAAATCTCGTGTCGGAAGGAATCCAAAAAGTCTAAAAAGTCCTGTGCCGATCGAATGCGAGAGCTACGGCAGCGCTGAAAAGGAAACGAAAGAATGACCCTTAGGTCATTCGGCGGCCAGTGACAGTCGAAACTTGTCATTTATCTACTCTGTAGGAATGGTCCGCCCCCGTTAGCTGAGTGGTTAGCCGGCACGGTAATTCAGCGTGTTCGGTCAGAGGGTTAGCTGCACTCTGTAATAAAAAAAAAAAAAAATAAACTGAGTTAATGGATCAACCACGAACTGAAACGGGTGTCTTCCGACGTCCGCCCCGAGCAGATACAACGAACGAAAACGAACTAAATGAGATTTCAAAAAAAGTGGTCAGCGTGACAGAATGTCAATCCAAAGGGCCCGTGTTCGATTCCCGGCTGGGTCGGAGATTTTCTCCGCTGAGGGACTGGGTGTTGTTTGTCCTAAACATCATCATTTCATCCCCATCGACGCGCAAGTCGCCGAAGTGGCGTCAAATCGAAAGACTTGCACCAGGTGAACGGTCTACCCGGCGGGAGGCCCTCGTCACACGACATTATTATTTTATTACACCGGATGGTTATAACTAAAGTACCGCTATTCACGGAGATGGAGTGTGGACTGTAATTGTCGTATGGCAGCGAAACTTGATAGACATGCTAATGCGCTAATGCAGAACCAGTTTACGCTGGATAAAAATTATTTCCAATTTTGGCCACCAGGTGCAAATCTGGCACTGTACAGCATCTTGTCGACGTCTCCGGTGCTCGTACGGAAGGTATTATACAAGCAATGATTAATAATGAAGTCAACTTTATGTTTTCTTCACTTCATTGTCATTTCCTGCCCCAATCTTGTTACCAGTCCACTACGTATGGAAACATTTCGATAAGCCTTTCTTGTATTCACAGACCCAGATTTGCACCTGGTGGACAAAATCAAACTTTTTTTTCAGCGTAAATCGGTTTCACACTGATGAAGAAGAATATCTACCAAGTGCCGCTGCCGTACCGTAATTACAGTCTATATGGGATACCAGTCAGAAGCCTCGCTTTAATTATAGCTATCTAGTACTACTCTGTGTAATCATTGTATTAAATAGATCGATAATTAAGTTACATATTAGGATGCACTCGGTCTTCAGGCCACATCGGGACCATCCGACCGCCGTGTCATCCTTAGTTGAGGATGCGGATAGGAGGGGCGTGTGATAAGCATACCGCACTCCCGGTCGTTACAATGGTTTTCTTCGACCGGCGTCGCTACTATTCGATCGAGTAGCTCCTCAGTTGGCATCACGAGGCTGAGTACACCCCGAAAAATGGCAACAGCGCAAGGTGGCCCGGGTGGTCACCCATCCAAGTGCCGGACACGCCCGACAGGGCTTAACTTCGGTGATCTCACGGGAACTAGTGGATCCACTGCGGCAAGGCCGTTGCCACATATTAAGATGAAGGACTTTTAACGATTATGTCACGACGTTTTCACGAAAAAACTACAGCGTGAACCTGAACTGTGCACATAGATTTTTTTGGTCAGCACTATGTGATCTACGTGTGCATACGTTCCGTGAATGAGTAGCTTTGTCTCACACTGTTTCGTAAAAACTGATGTAGGAAATCAAAACTGCCGCTGTCTTCTCTCTTTCTCCCATGTGTACAAGACGATGTTTTGGCTATTTCAGGTTCGTATTAATAGCTCTCAACCAATATTTTCCACTGCTTATCAACTCCGACATCCAGCTCCGGCTGGTTTTGAAAAGACGCTGTGTACATCTGCATAGACCTCAATGTACTTCGCCCCGCGATTGCAGAGGAGTCAGAGGAGTGTGCGTCTCGGTGGTGGGGCCAAGGACTGTTCGATTAGAGAGGCAGTAACCTAGACGAGAGGCAGCGTGTGTCCGCTAGCGGTGATGACGTATGACGCTCTTATCCGGGGGCTTACCCGTCAGCGCCATGGCGCCAGCTCTCGGCCGAGGTCAGGGCACACTTTGCTTACGTCACCTAATGGCTCCTGTTGGCCACGTCCGCCTCAGCGTGCTCCCTGACACGCTCCTAGACCTACTGCACGAGTTTTTCGATAGCTGTTCAGACCCAGCTGACTTTTTTCCGATGTGACAACCCCCAGCCAAAGTCATCAACCGTACGAGAGAACGTCGGGAAGTTGTTCGTCTGGGACAAAGATACGTTGTTTTGTTGTGTTGATACAATAACGCATGCTGTGCAATACTGTTAAGTGATTTGTGAGCCCGATCTGATTATACATGAGATTAGCCATGTTGATACGTGTTGATGCTTGTACGTTGAATCGGAACTACCAACACAAGAAAAGAATGAAATATGTGATATTTTGGTTTCCCTTGTCAGTGTGTACGTGGAAATGTTGTCCTGTGTGTCTTCTGCAACCAGATAACCGTATCGGGAAACACTATCAGTCATATTCAGCCTTATTCGCGATAAACGCTATGATGTGAAACATGTCAGCTGAAAACACATACACATTATATACATATGTTATAAGGCGACTGATGACCTCAGCAGTTGAGTCGCATAGTGCTCAGAGCCAGCCATATGTTATAGGCCTTTCCTGTAAAAATGATTAATTATTCTACACTTCCTCTACGCTATAGAAGGAATCGTTAAGAAGAAACATCTTCGATCTACATTTGAAATTATTTCTGTCACCTGTCACACATTTTGTTTCCATGACTAGATTCTCAAAGGATTTTATAGCTGCATATTTCACTCTTGCTTAGACATTCCCTGCCTATGCACCTTCCTAAACAAGTTGTTTGTAATGAAACAAGCCTGTCTTTACCAGAGTCGTGTGACGAATTCCTTGAAACGGATCTTTTGAGTGGTGTGAATGAAGATTTTGTCAATGCTGTACACCCAGTTGATAAAACGAAAATTGTAAATGATCCGGCTGAGACAGGCATCAAGCGCATGGGGAACTGCAATAAATTATTTCCAGAACAGAAATGAGAAACGCAGTGTGTTTACATTTCGCGGCGTGTGGTTCCAGCTGTACCGGTTGTAAAGCTAAGTACTGTCAAAATTATTTGTGTTCTGGATTCGAATATTAAATTTAGTAGTTTTCAATCGTTCACCCAAATATTAGCAGAGTGTTTACACTTCATGGTGTGCGGTAGCAGTTCTCCCGTTCAGACAAAGTTGTTTGTGCACTGTTACAGAGTTATTAAATTTAGTAGTTTTCAACTGTGTCTCGTGCTGTTTGTGGCGAAATAACAGTTTAATAAACTTTTGGAAACGTTCGCTCACTGTGTTTTTAGAATTTTCTATGCGTTGAAGTCGTTTAGTAAATTGCGTGTGGTAGTTTTCAGCTAACGTTTCTTTGTTTCTAATGAGGTACTTCAGTAAAATTTTCATTCACTGTTTCTGCTTCCTTGAGCGTTCCAATGGCCGCTTGAATTTTTGGTTTTAGCTAATAAATTCTGTAAAGTTCCGTTGATATTGATATTAGTTGTTGTATAGTAGTATTAATAAAAGTTGTTGCTTTCTTAGTAGAGAGTGAATTACGAGATCACTATTGTTATTTCTACAAATAGTTCTACTAGTGTAATTGAACTTAGGTAACGTAGACGTTTAGTTTTTTTCAGTAACTCTAAAATTTTACCATGAATGAGAAGTGTGGGCTTTGTCGTAGGTTTGTGAGTAGTGGGTTACGGTGTGGGGTTTGTTCACAGTATTTTCATCGGGGGAATGCAGTGAGGAAGCCAGTGGGCATTCTAGCGAGACCCTCTCCTGGGAATGCAGAATCTGTAGTAGAAATAAGTTGATAGAGGAGCAGGAGCGTAAGATCTTTGTCCTTCAGGTGCAGTTACAATACGCAAAGGAGGAACTAGATACGTTGAGGAGGGTGAAGCGTGGTGGGGAATGGGATCTGACAGTATGCAAGGAGGCAGCTAACAGGAGGAGGTATTCAGACAGCTTTACTTTGCGTATATGCAATAGATTTGACCTACCTGTGGAGAGGCGCCTCTTGTAGCTGATGGTGTAGGAAGCTTGCAGCAGTCCTCAGCAGTTAGGAGGCCTAAGCTAGTTGCAAAGTCTGACAGAAAGAAGAAAGTTCTGCTCCTAGGTAGTTCGCGCGGTAGCGGTGTGGGCCAGCAGTTGCAAGTTGTGTGAGTAGCAGGTCATCAGCATTGTGAAGCCTAGTGCAGGGTTGGCTCAGGTGACTGACAGCATAGAGGAGTTACGTAGGAATTTTACGAAAGAGGATCAGATAGTGATTCTGGGTGGAGCAGGGAATAATCTTGATAGGGATGGGGAATACAGCGTAGGTGATGACGTGGTAAAGATAGCTACTCAGACTGGTAACACTAATGCGCACTTCGTGCTACTATTTCAGCGTCATGATCGGTCTCATCTTAACGCGGCTTTTAGGCGTGTTAACATGGGGCTGTGGAGAGCACTGATGGCAGAGGGCATGGGTCACATTTCAGTGGTGCCAGTTGGGTCTATCAGTAGATCGGGTTTCACTAGCCGTGGCCTGCACCTCAATAGGAATGGGAAGGGGAGGCTGGCAAAGCTTATAAAATGGCTCTGAGCACTATGGGACTCAACTGCTGAGGTCATTAGTCCCCTAGAACTTAGAACTAGTTAAACCTAACTAACCTAAGGACATCACAAACATCCATGCCCGAGGCAGGATTCGAACCTGCGACCGTAGCGGTCTTGCGGTTCGAGACTGCAGCGCCTTTAACCGCAAAGCTTATAGGTGACAGTGTAGTGGGTGGTGGTGGGATCACTCATGGAATTATTACTGTAGTAGTTGGTGTTAGAAATGCACCTTTTTTTAGACTGAAGTCAGCTGATAGGTATACCTGCTTTAAGGAAGTCCCTCTAACAAAGGAATTGCCTTCAGAGGAGGTTAGGTATCCAAGCAGAGCAGAAATTAGCATATTTCATCGAAATATAAGAGGTGTTAGAGATAAAGTTAGTGAGATACTTATAGATGTTGACTTAGACATTATTGTTTTATCGGAACACCACTTAAATAATTTGACAATTCAGAGGCTCCCTTTACCAGGATACAGATTAGCTGGCTCTTTTTCAAGGAGTACCTTGCAGAGTGGAGGAGTGGCCATGTACGTAAAAAACTGTATTCCATTTGGGTCCATAGACGTATCACGGCACTGCACTGAACAGATATTTGAATGTTGTGCAGGGGCAGTTAATTGAATTTAGTGAAACTAAACTTCTAATTGTTGTTGTTTATAGGTCCCCTAAACTCTGACTTCAGAGCATTTCTGCTCAAGCTATAGAGGGCTCTTGGTTAACTTTATAGGAAGTGCCAGAAATTAGTTATATGTAGTGACTTCAATATTAATTTTGTATATGACTGTGCAAGAAAAAGAATGTTGGTAGATCTTCTAAACTCATACGATCTGATGCAGACTGTGTTTTTTCCAACTAGGGTGCAGGGGAGCAGCAGCACAGCCACAGACAACATTTTTATTCATTCTTCATTACTAGATGAGCATTCTGTTCGTAAAGGGCTGAATGGCCTTTCAGACCATGATATACAAATTTTAACACTGAAAGGCTTCTGTACTCAAACAAATGTCACAGACTGATGACTGAAATACTTCTCTGTGATACTGACAAAGGGGAGATTGAGTCAATAATTAAATCACTGAAGAATCCTTTACTCTCATGGATATGATGGCGTGCCAAGCAGAATATTAAAGCGCTGTGCTGCACATGTTAGCCCTACACTTAGCCATATTTGTAATTTTTCCTTTAAGAATGGTCAGTTTCCTGAACGATTAAAGTACTCAGTTGTAAAGCCGCTCTATAAAAAGGGGGGAAAGGGGTAATGTAGACAATTTTAGACCTATTTCTATGCCATCAGCGTTTGCTGAAGCTATTGAAAAGGCTATGTACGTAAGGGTAATTGATCACTTTACATCACATAATTTGATATCAAATGTACAGTTCAGCTCTAGAAGTTGTTTCGCAACTGAAAATGCTGTGTTCTCTTTTCTCTGTGAGATACTGGATCGATTAAACAAAAGGTTTCGAACGCTACGCATACTTTTTGATCTAACAAAGGCCTTTGATTGTGTTGATCACAAAATATTGCCCCACAGGCTGGACCATTACGGAATACGGGGAGTAGCTCACAATTGGTTCACCTCTTACTTTAACAACAGACACCAAAAGTCATTATTCACAGTGTTGAGAATGGCTGTGATGTGGAGTCGGAGTAGGGTACAGTCAAATAGGGAGTGCCCCAGGGATCAGAGTTGGGGCCATTCCTGTTCCTTAGTTATATAATTGAAATGCCGTCTAGTATTACGGGTACTTCTAAAATATCCCTGTTTCCTGGTTACATTAGCTTGGTAGTAAAGAGTGTTGTGTGCAACACTGGCTCTGTTTCAAATGGTGCAGTTCATAACATAAGTTCATGGCTTGTAGAAAGTAAACTAACGCTAAATCACAGCAAGACTCAGTTTTTACAGTTTCTAACAGACAATTCAACGAAACCCGACGGTTTAATTTTACGGAATGGGCATATGATTAGAGAATCTGAACAGTTCAAATTTCTAGGTGTTTAGATAGATAGTAAACTGTCATGGAAAGCTCACATTCAGGATCTTGTTCAAAGGCTTAATGCTTCCATTTTTACTACTCGAACGGTATCTGAAGTAAGTGATCGTTCGACACGAAAATTAGCCTACTTTGCTTATTTTCACTCGCTTATGTCGTTTGGTATTATATTTTTGGGTAACTCTTCCCATTCTAAGAGGATATTCTTGGCTCAGAAACAGGCTGTTCGGACAATAAGTGGTGGAAGTTCGCGAACCTCTTGTCGACCCGTTTTCACTAGTCTGGGTATTTTGACATTGGCCTCTCAATATATATATTCTTTATTGTCGTTTCTTGTTAACAATATCAGTTTATTCCCAAGAATTAGCAGCCTTCACTCAGTTAATACTCTGCATTTGGATGGCACTTCCTTTAACTCTTGTGCAGAAAGGTGTGCAGTAAACTGCTTCATCCATTTTCAGTAAGCTACTACAAGAATTAAAAGAACTTAAGCAGTAATCCACGCGCTTTCAAATCGAAACTGAGGAGTTTCCTCATGGGTCACGCCTTCTATTCTGTTGAGACGTTCCTTGGAAAATTAAGCTGAGTCTTATGTTATATTGTTGATTGCGGTTACTTAAACTTATGGACTGACTTTTTTTGGGTTCATAAACATTTTGTTTTATCTGTTACTACTTTTTCGTTGTAATTTCAAGTACTGACACGTTCCATGACCTTGGAGATTTGCTCCTCAATTTGGTCCTACTGGACTTGTAAATAAATAAATACGATCTTTAGACTGTATCTCAACATCGCCATAAGTTTCCATGACATAAAATGATACTTCGTCAAAGAACACGGATTCTTAAAATAAAATAAGATCGTCTAATCATCTACGTCTACATCTACATCCATACTCCGCAAGCCACCTGACGGTGTGTGACGGAGGGTACCTTGAGTACCTCTAGCGGTTTTTTCTTTTATTCCAGTCTCGTATTGTTCGTGGAAAGAAAGATTGTCGGTATGCTTCTGTGTGGGCTCTAATCTCTCTAATTTTATCCTCATGGTCTCTTCGCGAGATATACGTAGGAGGGAGCAATATGCTGTTTGACTCCTCGGTGAAGGCATGTTCTCTAAACTCAACAAAAGCCCGCACCGAGCTACGGAGCGTCTCTCTTGCAGAGTCTTACACTGGAGTTTATCTATCATCTCGGTAACGCTTTCGCGATTACTAAATTATCCTGTAACGAAGCGTGCTGCTCTCCGTTGGATCTCCTCTATCTCTTCTATCAGCCCTATCTGGTACGGATCCCTCCTAAATCTCTCCTAATGCCTACTCCCAGATAATTTATGAAATTAACTGCTTCCAGTTGCTGACCTGCTATATTGTAGCTAAATGATAAATTATATCTCTTTCGATGTATTCGCAGCACATTACACTTGTCTACATTGAGATTCACTTGCTATTCCGTGCACCATGCGTCAATTCGTTGCAGATCCTCCTGAATTTCAGTACAATTTTCCATTGTTACGACATCTCGATATACTACAGAATCATCCGCAAAAAGCCTCAGTGAACTTCTGATGTTATCTACAAGGTCATTTATATCTATTGTGAATAGCAACGGTCCTACGACACTCCCCTGCGGCACACCTGAAATTATTCTTACTTCGGAAGACTTCTCTCCATTGAGAATGGTATGCTGCGTTCTGTTATCTAGGAACTCTTCAATCCAATCACACAATTGGTCTGATAGTCCATATGCTCTTACTTTGTTCATTAAACGACTGTGGGGAACTGTATCAAACGCCTTGCGGAAATCAACAAACACGGCATCTACCTGGGAACTCGTGTCTATGGCCCTCTGAGTCTCGTGGACGAATAGCGCGAGCTGGGTTTCACACGACCGTCTTTTTCGAAACCCATGCTGATTCCTACAGAGTAGATTTCTAGTCTCCAGAAAAGTCATTATACTCGAACATTATACGTGTTCCAAAATTCTACAACTGATCGACGTTAGAGATATAAGTCTATAGTTCTGCACATCTGTTCGACGTCCCTTCTTGAAAACTGGGATGACCTGTGCCCTTTTCCAATCCTTTGGAACGCTACGCTCTTCTAGAGACCTACGGTACACCGCTGCCAGAAGGAGGGCAAGTTCCTTCGCATACTCTGTGTAAAATCGAACTGGTTTCCCGTCAGGTCCAGCGGCCTTTCGTCTTTTGAGCGATTTTAATTGTTTTTCTATCCCTCTGTCATCTATTCCAATATCTACCATTTTGTCATCTGTTCGACAATCTAGAGAAGGAACGACAGTGCAGTCCTCCTCTGTGAAACATCACATTCCATCTTCAGACACATATGGTGCTTAGCAGTTGACAGTTCTACAGTTGGTACGCACAAAAGTGTGGACCGATCGCATTTTTACTTATGCTGATTGTGTTCCGGCTGTGGTGTCTCGATAATCCAGAACAAATCTGAACTGCAACCTAAGGACATGCTTGGACAGATGTACGTATGGTGCACAGATAACAAACTACATCTAATGGGGTATAAACCTGCATGTCTTTCTCTGTGGGGAGGGTGGGTGGGGGGAATTTCTCTTTTGAAAGTGTAAGACTATGTTTGGGTGATCAGCATGTCTTTTTGCTGCTATTAAAATCCATAACTGGTGACTTATTCAGTAAACAGATCGCCCAACACGTAAAATCATGCGAAATTAATCAATGAAAAGCCGTGCAACGGAAACTACCGCGATCTGGATTGACAATTGGAGTGGCCCTAATAAACAGGACAGCATGGGTCCATAGCTAATACAGATGTACACTGAGGTGACAAAAGTCATGGGATAGCGATATGCACGTATACACATGGCGGCAGTACCGCGCAAGGATGGAAATGCCGTGTGGCTAGGGCTTCTCGTCGGGTAGACCGTTCCCCGGTTGCAAATGTTCAAATGTTCAAATATGTGCGAAATCTTATGGGACTTAACTGCAAAGGTCATCATCAGTCTCCAAGCTTACACACTACTTAACCTAAATTATCCCAAGGACAAACACACACAACCATGCCTGAGGGAGGACTCGAACCTCCGCCGGGACCAGCCGCACAGTCCATGACTGCAGCGCCCTAGACTGCTCGGACGCCGGGTGCAAATCTTTCGAGTTGACACCACTTCGGCGACTTGCGTGTCGATGAGGATGAAATGATGTTGGCAAGGACAACACAACACCCAGTCCCTGAGCGGAGAAAATCTCCGACCCAGCCCGGGAATCGAAACCGGGCCGTTAGGTATGACATTCCGTCCTGCTGACCACTCAGCCACCAGGGCGGACAATACCGGGTAGCCAAGCGGAAAGGTTTCCAACTTGATCGTGGTCCAAACGAATCGATCATTGACTGGAAACGGCTATGTTCGACTACTTGGAGACCATTTACAGCCTTTCATCGACTTCATGTTCCCAAACAACGATGAAATACGTATGGATGATAACGCGCCATGTCACTGGACCACAACTGTTCGCGACTGGTTTGAAGGACATTCTGAACAATTCGAGCGAATGATGTGGCCCCGCACATTCCCCGAAATGAATCCCATTGAACATTTTGGGACATAATCGAGAGGTCAGTTCATGCGCAAAATCGTTCACTAGTGACATTTTCGCAACTGCGGACGGCTATAGATGGAGCAGGGCTCAGTATTTTTGCAGAGGACTTAGAACTGTTTGTTTAGTCCATCCCACGTCGAGTTGCTGTATAACGCCGGGCAAAATGAGATCTGACAGGATATTAGTAAGTATCCCATGTCCTTTGTCACCTCAGTATTTTAAAGAAGGGTTTCATCAAGTTGGGCAACGGCCTTGCCGCAGTGGTTACACCGGTTCCCGTGAGATCACCGAAGTTAAGCGCTGTCGGGCGTGATCGGCTGTTGGATGGATGACCATCCAGGCCGCCATGCGCTGTTGCCATTTTTCGGGGTGCACTCAGCCTCGTGATACCAATTGAGGAACTACTCGACCGAATAGTAGCGGCTTCGATCAAGAATACCATCATAACGACCGGGAGAGTTGTGTGCTGACCCCACGCCCCTCCTATCCGCATCCTCCTCCGAGGATGACACGGCGATCGGATGGTCCCGGTAGACCACCCGGGGCCTGAAGACGGAGTGTTTTTTCATCAAGTTATCTCATGGACTAAATATCACGCTCAAGCTAAATTTACTACAAAAATGCAAAGATCGTTAATGAGAATGGATTGAATTTACAGTTAACAACGAGATTCAGAAAATGACTTGTTTAGACCTTGGCATGAGTGGATGAAATTAGAACAACGAATGGAAATGCCAGTGGTAGAAACGCAACTAATCAATGGAATTGAAGACCAGACCAGAAATAAATGACGTAGAAAATTATATGCAAAAACCAGTTCCTTCGCCTAAGAGTATAGTAAGCAAGGTGGCCTACCAGTGTGATTCAGTTAAGCCAAAACATGATCGAAATAAGCAAATTCGTGCTCCACTCTACACGAGGCGTACAGCTGATGCGCTTTCTCTCCAGTCACGTGATTCTGCCGTAGCGGATGTCTGTAATGGTGACTGAGGGCTCTGAGTGTGGCCGCGGCATCTGCGTCCAGTTTGCGACTCTAAACGCTGCAAGACTGAAGCGAACATGGCTGCTGGTCTCCCGAAGTCGAAGAGTTCACGAATCACACAAAAGTCGAAGTGCTTTCTCTGCTTGGTTCAAATGGTTCAATTGGCTCTGAGCACTATGGGACTTAACATCTGTGGTCATCAGTCCCCTAGAACTTAGAACTACTTAAACCTAAGTAACCTAAGGACATCATACACATCCATGCCCGAGGCAGGATGCGAACCTGCGACCGTAGCGGTCACGCGGTTCCAGACTGACGTGTCTAGAACCGCACGGCCACACCGGCCGGCTTTCTCTGCTTGTCCAAGGTAAAGTGTCTCTGCTCGCTGTTACAGAAACTGTCTTGGCTCTCCCAGCGTCGGAAACTCTCTAGCCAATTTAGTAAAAGATTTCGAGCTACAACCAACGAGAAGTTCAGAAATATGTTACGAAAATCCCTTCAGTTATGTATTCTGACTTGATTAAGCAATAGTATTAATGATCTCTAAAGTGGGAACAAAAGGTGTTAGTTCTTTCTCACCAAGAACGTAATTTTACATCAGGGCGAATGAGAGGGAAGTCACCTACACACAAGTGAGGCTACAAACTAATTTTCGTGAACCGATCAGCGTTCGTTTTACAAGTTTGATTAATAATGCCTGCTTGCCTCCTTTCATGCTATGATAACGCTCTTCATTTTACCATCTTACGGTGTTTTTCCACTTCGTAGATCCATATCCGTCGAAAAAATATTCGTAACACTCCGGGCGATCCCTGATCCCCTTTGTTTATTCAGGATCCACCTGCTATTATGGCCTCAAGACAGGTCCAGTGACCGTTTCTGCTTCTAGAAAGAGTCACAGTTATGACGCTATGGCAACCCCTGCGTGGAAATGTCGCACGGCGGCGGGCCTAACTTGCGGCCACACAGAAAGGACTCCAGGCTGTAAAAATATGGAATAGAACCTAAAGGGATTTTCAATAATTTTAATGACCAGTGCTTGCGTAAATACTCAAGTGCACTACTCATATTATGACTTTACGTGGTCCCCCACTTTAAATAAGTGTATAATATGTTACACTGTATTTTATTGAAAACTGCCGCGCCACATCACAGCTCCGTCGTTTTTTTAAAATTTAATGCTGATGTATTTGTGCTAGAACTCGTTGTAGCATAAATCCATCACAGAAATTTTTAAACTGGATTATGGGTGCTGGGTTACAGTGCATTGATGCCTAGGCCACAACCTTATTCAAATATTGACTAACAGTAAAGTGAAGCCTCCACAGAAACGCACAATTTGCTGGTGTCAGAATGATGTTTCATCAGTTTTAAATATAAACAAAAAGGTACCAGTTCTTAATCTTTCATTAACACTTATCAAATACACCGTACAAAGAATGACTGTGGGACTGCTGTGAAACTAACTCTCATCCGTGAATGGCTTTCAAAACCAAAAATATTCACACACACAAAATATTACACAGGTTACATAGTCAACATTTGAGGAAATTAAAACGCATTTCTAATTCTTTTACTCCTCTGGATTTGACGTATAGCTATTTGAGATGAGATTTACAAAACCGACCTTAACACATATACTTTAAACACTTGTTTCTGTGAAAGAAATACTACTACGCACCTGTAAATGTTTACGGGTATATGTGATACTTTAAATGTAATACATATAATACTGACATATGAATACAACTAAACAATCATAAAGAAACACATCACAAAATAATCCAAGATTTATAATGTGATAAAAACAGCAGCACCGTTGATGGCGCACCTCAAGTTATTCGATCAGTTGACCATCTTTCTCAGAAGTTTTTGTTATAGGTTTACAGGCCAGTCACTGAAAACGTATCGACGGACAGAAATATATGTTCACGCAAAGAATCAAGATATAATACAAAAATACAGAAGATAATACACTGCGCCTTCACCTTTTGTGTTCCTGTCGTCCTCAGTTGCGTACATTATTCCTGTATGTTGATTGCGTTCATTTTTGGAACGTCTAAAAAAAAATGGTTGAAATGGCTCTGAGTACTATGGGACCTAACATCTGAGGTCATAAGTCCCCTAGAACGTAGAACTACTTAAACCTAACTAACCTAAGGACATCACACACATCCATACTCGAGGCAGGATTCGAACCTGCGACCGTAGCGGTGGCGCGGTTCCAGACTGAAGCGCCTAGAACCGCTCGGTGACAATGGCCGGCTTTTGGACCGTCTAATTACAACTGAATGAAACATAATTCTCCAGCCATACGCGTTTCGCTTTTATTCTTTTCAATGTGTCTTCAGTGGCCTGGAATATGCATAAATTTTTACTATTTAGTTTACATTTTGGGACATATAATTTATAAACTGTTCTGGTGGTTGGCTTTTATAAGGCGTAGTAATACTTTAAATTCTACTTACAGGTTCCGCGGATGATGTTCTACGTGTTGTGTTTTTGTTTTCACACACACACACACACACACACACACACACACACACACACGCACACAGAGCGATCAAAGATATCTAAAAAATTACAGTTAAAAGTTGGCAATAACATTCGATCTGTAGCAATAATATTCAACAGTCGGCAACACAGACCGAAACATACCATCAAACCAAGCGTTCAGTTCCTGTGCTGTGAAGCGTGGAAAACAAAAACTCAGGCGCCAAAAATGGAACAAAATCACAACATGTGGAACATCATCCACAGAACCTGTAAGTAGACTTTAAAATATTAGTACGTCATAGAAAAGCCAACCGTGAGATCTGTTTATAACGTACATATACATTGTCCCAAAATGTAAACTAAATAGCAAAAATATATACAAATTCCAGGTCACTGAAGATGCCTTGCAAAGAATAAAGGCGAAACGCATATGGCACGAAAATTGTGTTTGATCCAGTTGTGGCCGGCCGGAGTGGCCGTGCGGTTCTAGGCGCTATAGTCTGGAAGCGAGCGACCGCTACGGTCGCAGGTTCGAATCCTGCCTCGGGCATGGATGTGTGTGATGTCCTTAGGTTATTTAGGTTTAATTAGTTCTAAGTTCTAGGCGACTGATAACCTCAGAAGTTGAGTCAGTGCTCAGAGCCATTTGAACCATTTTTTATCCAGTTGTAATTAGACGCTCCAAAAGTAAAAATTGTCCAAATGTCATAATAATACAGTGCACCGCTTGAGGCTGGGTACACGCTACATCACATGTATGGTCTTTCTTATACTGTCCGACACGAGATGCGACACGAGTTGTGACAGTTTCGAGTTCGCACAGTCTTACGATTGATTCACGAGTTTGCTGAAGGAAAAAGTTTGTGGTATCGGCCAGTCATCTAGACTTCTGGTTGTAAAGGCTAACAAATGTCATTGGCTAGTGTTTCTAGCCCGCCTGTTAAACCGAATATACGTCAATCAGTTTTCCATCGCACCAAAATATTGTCATACCATTCATCACTACAGCTTCTTCATGGATCATTGTTTTACCTGTAACAGTAATGTGACGTAACTGCGCAATGATGCTTCGGTGAATAGTCCCAAAAATATCTTTCATCACATACATGCATGTGAAACGAATCACAAGTGTTTGTTCACGAGACATAATCGTTCTAGTACATCAGGATTGTTGACAGTGTCTACAAACGCTAAAGTTCAGTGGCTGTGGCACGTGTTCCTGAAGACTGTAATAAAGAGGCGACTCGCCTGGGCAGTACAAGAATAAAGTCAAAAGTAGTCAGTACTGACCGCACATAAACGCTTCCAGAACGACCTTAGGCCTGTCTAGTCCTTACAGCTGCAGTGAAACAGTCGTTCTGAGTATTGCTCCTTGGTTTGTCGTCATCTCTTGATGTTGGACAGTCCAGAAGGTGACCTGTAGCCTGTAGTCATGACGAATACAGGTTGCTGACAGCTGACCAGTATCGGTTTTGCACATTACTTTTGTCTCCAGCTGAGATGCTCGTCCCTGGTGGTTAGGGCAGTAAAGTTGGCAGGCCGTGACGCCCCTGTCCGTCGAGTTTTTAAAGAGTAGTCTCTGCCGGCTGTGCCTCTGTGTGGAAGATTAATGAACGTGTGAGTGTGAGTGTGCTGGGAGTGCCAAAGATGGCGGACTTTGTGAAACCTTAATGGCAGACATTTCACAGTTCATATATAAATTAATAGTAGCCAGAGGAATCATGATACCTCAAAAAGAAACATGTACATTACCATTATTTGCTCGACGATTCTGATGGTGTAATCAGATTTTCAATATCTTTGTTAGTTTAAAGTTTAGTATCTGACTGTAAATTAGACAAGTAACACCCAGCAACGAATTTCCAAAATATAAACGCTACATCCGATTTCGTCGATTGACGTGTCTTTAGAAAGCTATTAGTGTAAACCTAAATTGGTATTAATTACAGGCATGTAACGTGAATAGTACATGAGTTATAGGAGGTCAAAGTGGCCGATTACTATCGATCGCGTCAGCCCATAAGTACTCCACAGTTACACGGGAAAACGGTAGCAGTATGCTTATAAATATACTTATTCAACTATGTCTTTGTTTATATCCGATATACAGGGTGTTACAAAAAGGTACGGCCAAACTTTCAGGAAACATTCCTCACACACAAAGAAAGAAAATATGTTATGTGGACATATGTCCGGAAACGCTTACTTTCCATGTTAGAGCTTATTTTATTACTTCTCTTCAAATCACATTAATCATGGAATGGAAACACACAGCAACAGAACGTACCAGCTTGACTTCAAACACTTTGTTACAGGAAATGTTCAAAATGTCCTCCGTTAGCGAGGATACATGCATCCACCCTCCGTCTCATGGAATCCTTGATGCGCTGATGCAGCCCTGGAGAATGGCGTATTGTATCATAGCCGTCCACAATACGAGCATGAAGAGTCTCTACATTTGGTTCCGGGGTTGCGTCGACAAAAGCTTTCAAATCCCCCATAAATGAATGTCAAGAGGGTTGAGGTCAGGAGAGCGTATGGCCATGGAATTGGTCCGCCTCTACCAGTCCATCGGTCACCGAATCTGTTGTTGAGAAGCGTACGAACACTTCGACTGAAATGTGCAGGAGCTCCATCGTGCATGAACCACATGTTGTGTCGTACTTGTAAAGGCACATGTTCCAGCAGCACAGGTAGAGTATCCCGTGTGAAATCATGATAACGTGCTCCATTGAGCGTAGGTGGAAGAACATACTGACGAAACTAAAATGAGCTCTAACATGGAAATTAAGCGTTTCCGGACACATGTCCACATAACATCTTTTCTTAATTTGTGTGTAAGGAATGTTTCCTGGAAGTTTGGCCGTACCTTATTGTAACACCCTGTATACTATTCATGAAGAAATTGGTTAAATATTTACTGTGTTTTAGAAAGCACAGAGACATCAGGCTATTGGCCTAACCTTTGATGCCATTCCTTTGATATATGTTTATTTAATTTGTTTATGTATTTAATAAGGTTTATTAGATCGTGTTTATGTCCAGCCGTAGGAATATTTGTTTACTTTCAAAATGGCTCTGAGCACTATGGGACTTAACATCTGTGGTCATCAGTCCCCTAGAACTTAGAACTACTTAAACCTAACTAACCTAAGGACATAACACACATCCATGCCCGAGGCAGGATTCGAACCTGCGACCGCAGCAGTAGCGCGGTTCCGGACTGAGCGCCTAGAACCGCTAGACCACCGCGGCCGGCTTTACATTCAAGTTGTTTAAATGTAACTCCAGTATTTCGTATGTGTGTAAATATGTTGAGTGTACGTTGGGTTGGAGACATGGAGGGAGCGCTCTAGCCAATCACAGTCCTCGTTAATGGTGAGACTGCATGGAAGTGGGGGAAGAGCATCGTTTCAAGAGAGGACGAAGAGTCCTCGGCGGTACGGCTGGACATGGCGGCGCGACAGACGCTCGGTCGCGGAGAGACTGGGAGAGTGCGGAGCGGTTTGCGCATGGTCGCGGCAGATAGAAATACTTTGGAGTACCGACTTGTGCACTTGTGAGATTGCCGGCCGCGGTGGCCGTGCGGTTCTAGGACTGATGACCACAGCAGTTGAGTCCCATAGCGCTCAGAGCCATTTGAACCAACTTGTGAGATTTCCGTGGCTTCTACAGTGAAGACGTAGTGTGCGTTTAGAAGTGAATATCTCGCGAGCTGTGTTGTTGTTCATAATTAATTACGTGCTGTAGTAATCTATTGTTTCCCTGTTATTCAACTTATATTTTATTTAATTGCTGGACCATCGACATCAATAAGTGTTTTGCAGAAATATAACGCATTCTCAAAAGTACTTCTACTATCGTACTCACCATTTAAAGTCATTAAGATAGTACCTGCAGATTTTATTTAATTGCAATCTTTCATTTATAAATTCACATGTTACACTTATAATTCGCAATTGCCGAGTGATAGAAACCTTCGACCATTCTATTCATGTGCGTATTCTTATCGTATACCGTAGACTCAGCAGTATTTGGCCTGTAATGAAGCAACTACGTATCCCAGCCCCTAGACAACGAAACCAGCCAAAACTTTTAATACTTCAACGTTGAGTCGTAGGGCACGCAGCTGAGGGCCACACCTCATCTCCTCATTTCATTATTATTTATTAATTTTGAAAGCCCGCAACCGTCACCTCCCCCCCATCCCCGCCCCCTTGTCCTCCGAGCGGACTGGTCACCGGTCTGCCGCAGCCAGGGCGCTCCCGATACCCAATCACTCTCCAATAGCTGTCTTCCCTTCCTGCTGGGCTGCATCTTGTGGACGCTCGCCTTCTTCTGCCGTCTGTTTTACCCACGAATCAGTGTTGCGAACACGATGTCAGAAAAACAATAAAGCAAATTCCAAAATATAATTATGTTGGCACATGTCTGTTGGTTCCTACACCAAATAGAGTTAACTGAAATCGTTCTGGTTCACTCGACCCAGTGAAAAGTAAAACAGATCTAACATTAGTTGCTAAACCAATCAGCCCTGCTAGATGCAAGAAATTTCAACTTCTTCTTCATTATCAATGGAATCTCATACAAATCTTTTGTCATACATTATTACAAAATAACAAACTTTTGATTCCATGGCCAAATAAGACAAGTGAGAAATCGACAAAGTTCTTTACTCTATACAAGTCATTAAGCTACCGACTATGAACATTATGAGATACATATTCAATACTTAAGTGAACACTGGAAGCCCCATGTGTCCATGTGTGTGTGTGTGTGTGGGGGGGGGGGGGGGGGTGATATGGCATGTTTTGTACTGGTTAGTGTTCATGCAGTTAAGTTCCTATCGTGCAATTTACTTCCGCTAACTCCTCAGGTTTGCAGTCGATACTGACAAGGTCCCCTCCAATTACCTCCCTCGTGCAAAGCTAGGTTATTTGATGACGCGCCACAATACCAGCCACTGCCTTGCAGCGTATGCAGTTAACTTAATTCCTGACGGTCAGATTCTCATCATACATTCAGTTAACCTCATCATAATTTAGTTTGGCAAACTGGTGGCTTAGCTTTACTGGAATACATCAAAATCTCCGCATAATAGGTATAGACAAAACAAAATAAAACACATCATAAGGATAATTACTTAAATAACTACGCATTAGTAAATATAACAACATATCTCGAGAAAACCACGTTATCTTTTACCTCTAATTCAGTTCAAGATACCTCGTTAATTACACGCTTCCTTCCACGACTTTCTTATCAAAATTTTCCTGACATGTACTTCCTCCAGGCCGTCAATTGTATTGACTGTGCACAATGCAATTACAACAAAAAGCCATTAGTTACCCTCGTTACTTTGGATATGCGAAGTTTTCCGCAGCTTAACCTATCTATCCTTCGGCAATAAAATTCTCTGATAACTTGGCGCAAACTCAAGTCTGTAAAATTCGTACAATAACCAGTCTTTCTTCACATAGCACGGTATGTCCTTGCGACCTGCAACTACTTTCCCTCTTCCCTCACACCACATAGTGACCCTGCTTCTAGCCTCTCCGTTTAATATTCAAATGCGACGCTGCCTCGTGTCTAGCACGACGTCTAAAAAATTATTTCACTCAGTGCGGTCTCTGCACTGACTTATCTTTCTGCAGTTTTCTGACACATAAGAATCGTGGAACCCCATCTCATACGTCGTCCAAAGAACACTGAGCTGACAACACTGATGGGATCGCGATATGCACATATACAGATGCTGGTAGTTGTAATATTGCGCCCTGCCCACGACGTAATAACAAACTATTTTCCTTTCCTATCGAAATATCAAGAGTTAAAGATATAATTTAACCAGAATCAATGATCTGCGCTGAAAGTCTGCGCATATGTACGCCTAGGATAATGAGAGCGGCGTAGCACTATCATCTGTATTTTGTTCTATATAAGAATGCGCGCTCGTCTTTTCTTTCTCTTCTTTAGTCGTGCGCCTTTCCGACAGCATCTTACGCCATCAGACTCTTATTTGCTTCCATTTTGTTTAAATGAACTGAAATTGTAGTCCTGTTAGGAATTTGTTTAATTGTGGCATTATTATCGCCAATTGCGATTACTGATATGACTACTTTTTTTTGTTTCGCTCCAGAGTCGGGCTAAGACTATTGTAATTCCTACGTATTTCACCGGAATACGGCAAAAATTCTCTGTTATGTTCAAAAACTGTGAAATTCATGCACGAGATGTCAGATATCTGTAGAAAAGCTTCTTTCGTTAAATAATAATTGTTTGATTTGGCATTTATGCTTTCATTTCATAGTAACGATCATCAATCCCCAATTTATAAATATTACAGATTTTGCTTTACTACATTTTTTGTTACGTTGCCAACGCGATACCCACGAAATTAAATTAAACTATTCTGAATTTTCTCGCAAGGCGAGAAGACGGTTAGTAATTTCCTTGAGATCATAGAAACCCAAATTAAACGTTTTTCAGCACGCCACGAGTTTGCCGACCTTCACTTCAAACAATAAAAAAGGTAAAAAAAGCGTAGAATTAACTAAGGTGTGAAGTGATTTTTTTACATAGTTGATAACATCGTGTATCGTGTGCATTTTCTGACAAAAATAATTTTCATTATAGAGATTAAGAAAGTGGCGTGTGTGTGCATGTGAAATATTTAGGTTCATTTTACTTTTCATTTAGCAGATTTCATTTTAATTAATTACTTATTTAATTATTACCAATTAATATTGTTACACAGTATCGCGTACATAGCGCGTAATGGGGCAGTGCTTTGGTGGAGCTGCCATTTCTACTCAGGTGGTTCATGTGAAAAGGTTTCCAACGTTATTATGGCTGCACGACGGCAATTAACAGACCTCTAACGCAGAATGGTAGCTGAAACTGGTTGCATGGGGCATTCCATCTCAGAAATCATTGTTGTTGTTGTTGTGGTCTTCAGTCCTGAGACTGGTTTGATGCGGCTCTCCATGCTACTCTATCCTGTGCAAGCTTCTTCATCTCCCAGTACCTACTGCAACCTACATCCTTCTGAATCTGCTTAGTGTATTCATCTCTTGGTCTCCCTCTACGATTTTTACCCTCCACGCTGCCCTCCAATGCTAAATTTGTGATCCCTTGATGCCTCAAAACATGTCCTACCAACCGATCCCTTCTTCTAGTCAAGTTGTGCCACAAACTTCTCTTCTCTCCAATCCTATTCAGTACCTCCTCATTAGTTACGTAATCTACCCACCTTACCTTCAGCATTCTTCTGTAGCACCACATTTCGAAAGCTTCTATTCTCTTCTTGTCCAAACTAGTTATCGTCCATATTTCACTTCCATACATGGCTACACTCCATACAAATACTTTCAGAAACGACTTCCCGACACTTAAATCTATACTCGATGTTAACAAATTTCTCTTCTTCAGAAACGATTTCCTTGCCATTGCCAGTCTACATTTTATATCCTCTCTACTTCGACCATAGGCAGTTAAATATTCCGAGATCCACAGTGTCAACAGTGTGTCAAGAATGTCTGATTTCAGGTATCACCTCTCACCACGGACAACGCAAGGGCCGACGGCCTTCTCTTAACGACCGAGAGCAGCGGCGTTTGCTTACAGTTGTCAGTACTAACAGACCAGCAGCACTGCGTGAAGTAACCATAGAAATCCATGTGGTACGTACGAGAAACGTATCCATTAGGATAGTACGGCAAAATTTTACGTTAATGGGTTATGGCAGCAGACGACCGACGCGAATGCCTTTGCTAACAGCAACGACATCGCATCCTGCGCTCGTAACCGTATCAGTTGGACCCTATATGACTGGAAAACCGTGGCCTTCTCAGATGAGTCCCGATTTCACTTGTTAAGAGCTGACGGTAATGTTCGAATGTCGCACAGACTCCACGAAGCCATGGAGCCAAGTTGTCAACAATGTAATGTGCAAGCCGGTGGTGGCTCCATAATGCTGTGTGCTGTGTTGACATGGAATCGACTGGATGCTCTGGTCCAACTGAATCGATCATTGAATGGAAATGGTTATGTTCGCCTAGTTGGAGACCATTTTCAGCTATTCATGGACTTCATGTTCCCAAACAACGATGTAATTTAATGTAGGTTGATTCTTACAAAGAAGCAGACAGCAACGAGCCACTATTAATACTGCTATTTATTTAAGTAAACAGCGCCGTAACCGGTTTCGAACTGGCGAGTTCATCAGACGGCTGTTAACATGATTTGCAAGATACAATTCACATAATCGTCATTTCTCGATTTTTATTCTTCCACTGTGGCGAAATATTCTTGGTGTGTTGGTGCCAGAATAAAAACCGAAAAATGACGATTATGTGAAGTGTATCTTGCAAATCATGTGAACAGCCGTCTGATGATAAACTTGCCAGTTCGAAACCGATTGCGGCGCTATTTACTTAAATAAATAGCAGTATTAATAGTGACTGGTTGCTGTCTTCTTCTTTGTAAGAATCAACCTACATTATTTGTACATAGTCACGGTCTCATTATGTCAGTTTTAGACCAAATAACGATATAATTTATATGGATGACACTGAGGCATGTCGCCGGACCACAATTGTTCACGATTGGTTTGAAGAACCTTCTGGCCAGTTCGAGCAAATGATTTAGCTACCCGGATCGCCCGATATGAATCCCATCGAACATTTATGGAACATAATCGAGAGACTGCTCGTGCATAAAATCCTTCACCGGCAGCAGCTTGACACTTACCCGGATATAGAGTCAGCATGCCTCTTTATCACTTCAGGGAACCTCCAGCGACTTGTTGAGTCCATGCTGCGTCGAGTTGCTGCAATACGTCGAGCAAAAGCAGGCCCGACACGATATCAGGAGGTGCTTCATGACTTTTGTCGCTTCAGTGTACTCTGTATTACATCGTCGATGGAACATTTACATAGCGCATTACATCCGAAAATAATGTCCACGTGATGGACCAAATCACTGATCACTTCTCAATAAAATCATCTACGCCTTCTACACTCAACAGTTTAATGTAGTATCAAACGGTTAAACGGCACGCACACAGGTTACTAATGTAACATGCACTCTTATATTGCATTTATCCTTGCAACTTCAACTTACAAAATAATCCTTACTTCTTAACACTAAAAATGTCTTTCTCCTAACGCGGATGCGCGCTTGAGGCGCTCTCTCACACTTATTGTTAGCAACACATGCACGGCGAGTGCCCCTTACTTCTCTCGCGTTCGAATCCAACACCTTCCAGTAATTTATTAAGCTCGAGCAAGTCACATATGGCCGGCCGCCGTGACCGAGCGGTTCTAATCGCTTCAGTCCGGAACCACGCTGCTGCTACGGTCGCAGGTTCGAATAGTGCCTCGGACATGGATGTGTGTGATGTCCTTAGGTTTAGATAGTTCTAAGTCTAGGGGACTGATGACCTCATAAGTCCCATAGTACTTAGATCCATTTGAACCATTTGAAGTCACACATGCCTCATCAGGCCAAAATTCATTCTTTCTTTACTCATTGTGGCAGTTTCATCAAACAAATCCGTATGGTGTCCCACGCTAAATAGGATTCATCTAAATTCTAAAGCATTGTCGTCCATCGTTATACCCTTGAAGCATGACACAGGGCCAGTGACACCGGAGTTCAAGTACTTCAGAAACGTCATTTTGTCCTGTTCTTGTACTCCTCTTTCACTTGTGACCAGTATTACTCCAGAAATTCCCGCCGAAAACTTTCGTATCTGTTGCATGTCTTTGATCGAATTAGCATGGCCGGCCGCAGTAGCCGAGCGGTTCTAGGCTCTTCAGTCCGGAACCGCGCTGCTGCTACGGTCGCAGGTTCGAATCCTGCCTCGGGCATGTATGTGTGTGATGTCCTTAGGTTATTTAGGTATAAGTAGTTCTAAGTTGTAGGGGACTGATGACCTTAGATGTTAAGTCCCATAGTGCTTAGAGCCATTTGAACCATTTGAATTAACATGTTTGTAGCCGGTTCTCCTCACTTATTTGTTGACGTTGATGACCACAACATGGCAGTATGTTATCAAATTGGCTGATCTACAGTTCTGGAGTGGAGGTCGCCTCTCCGATCTGAAAAGTTGGTGTCTTTCCGTACACCAGTGTACACCCTCTGCATCGCGTCTTCCTCCGTAATTGATTCATGCAGATGTGAAGTATGACAAATGGGGTAGTGTGGGGTTTTCTGAATCATGGGGCTCTGTGGACAGGAATAAGAAAATATTCTACTGCTCAGCCCATGTGCGCAGTTGGGGCGCCTTTATATTACAGGACCGTCGCTAGAAAAGCCGTGCACAAGTGGCAAGAAGCTTTTTGCTAATATATTTAATACAGGCAGTAATCATCCAGAAGGAAATGTTAGAGGTAAGACGATATTGCCTGTCACAATCCGCGATGCAATAGCAAGTCATTTTAAAATAGCGGCTATTATAGAATAAATGAGCGCTAGTTACAAATCTTTCCACTACCAGTTTTATGGCATCCACCAGGTTGGTCAGCAAAACAACTAGCAGCGTCTGTTATATATTTGAGCAACTGTTTACATTTAAAAAAATAACAAGGTGCTGGGACCATGTGAATCATTTCTCGAGGGGCTTTCTGAATCGGAATACAATTTCCATTATTTCTTCTTTATTCGAGTATTTATGTAGCCGAATTCTACCCAACAATCACTCTGTCAAATTCGTTTTTTGGTAAAATTGTTGACGTCACTTGAACACGTAGGGCTAATAGAAGAAATGCTGTGTCGGAAATTGAGTGCACAGGAATTTTTTCCCTTGAAACCAAACAGAATACCACCATACAAAATTCCTTCCTTCGTCCACATTCCTGAATGATGAGTCTCGGTCTGTTACTACAGACTGAGAAGTAAACCCAGGCTTTGCATTCCCTGGTGATCCTCCAAGACGTCATGGCTCAGCAACATAACCATTTTCTTGTGTTTTCCCAACCTCCACGAATGTAATCACTGCCACACGTTGAAGGAGAGAGGAAAATTCAGTTTGTTCACCTCATTCTTACATGAGAGAAGAGAGAATCGAAGTTGGCAATCTCCCAAAGAAAGAAGGTGAAGGGTTGTGGAAATGTGCTGTATGTTCAAGGGAAACCTTCAAATCCAAAAAAAGAATTAATATTCATCGTCATCTGGAACCGAAGGAATAAAAGGTACGTCATGGTTCCTGTTTATTTATTTATTAATCGTATCCAAGACATCACCATTTTACAAAAAAAAAAATTATATTACAATGCAAGAGAAGCAGTTATAATACAATGATACATGGTTATAAGGTAAATTAACTACAATGATATAGAAAAATATGTAACATATAATGATAAGCGCTAAGGATGCGAAACAGAGCGATTTTCATATCCCACGTGAAGCCCAATATACTGCAGCTTGAATAGCCTTGTCATTTGCTTCAAATAGGTCTTGAGTCGAACACGGGCTGTTTAGGTCCCTGCAGACCAGTAGGTGTTGTGGGTCTTGCTGTTCTCCACACTCGCAGGGCTCGTCTGCACTGATGTAGCCCCATTTTTCCAAGTTTGCTCTGCATCTTGATACGCCTGTTCGTAGTCTATTCAGGGCTTTCCAGGTCGTATATGGGAGTTCAGCGCCAGCTGTGGGTTCTTCCCTGGTGCTATTCCCTGGTCTTCCTGGGTCCACATTGTACCACAGCTCTTCTCGTCGTGCTCTAGGCGATAAAAGAGTTGCTTCAGTTGTTCGTAGGAAACTCTTCCTTGATTTAAGTCGGCGAGGTTGAAGATTGTATCCGAACATTGGATGCCTGGGATCTGTCTCCTGTTTATGGTTCTCGATTTCTGCGGCAGTCCTTCTTCTGATGTCTGGCGGGGCTATGCCCATGAGGTGGTACAGCTGCTTTGTGGGAGTTGGGCGGAGGCATCCTGTCACGATGCGTCCAGTCTCATTCAATGCTATATTTACTTGTTCAGCGTGGGTGGAATTTTGCCAAACGGGTGCCGAGTACTCCGCAGTGGAGAAACATAAAGCTAAAGCTGACGTGCGGAGAACTGTAGGTTGCGCTCCCCATCTGCTATTTGTTAGCTTGCGGATGATGTTGTTCCTGGCACTCACTTTCATCTTCGTGGCCAAACAGAGTTCCTTGTAGGTGAGAGCACGGTCAAGTTTAATCCCAAGATATTTTGGTGTGTCGCAGTGAGATAGATGTTGTCCCTTCCAGCTTATGTTGAGTTTCCTCCTTGCTTCCTTATTACGTAGGTGAAAAGCACAGACCTGGGTTTTTGCTGGGTTTGTCTTGAGGTGGTTACTATCATAATAGTCACCCAGCTTTTCAATCGCTAAAGTTAATTTACTTTCTACCTCTTCAAAGGTTTTTCCCTGGGTGGCAACGACTGTATCGTCTGCATAGACTTTAACATCAAATATTACGTCCATAGACCTATGAAGAAACACCTTTTCTTCATTGTAAACAGCAATATTTAAAATGTTGAAACAACGTAAAAATTAAAAATTTGTGGGGCTATTTGAAACGTAAATCGGGCTACGTGAATCATGGTCATACAATAATAGACAGTATGGAAGATTAAACTTTTTATCTGTTCCAGTAGTTGTTACATGCATTTCCCCACAGCGGAACTGGTTACGCCCAATAGTCCCAATACAATATTCGTGGAGCAACACCGTGCAGTCTCCGTCACATTTGGAAGAAGCAATAAACCCGCCTCGTAGTAACAGAAGCGTCATATCTCTCATGCCACAAATCTATTATATACTCTCTGAGATGCAATGATTTCCACGAGGCCAAAAGATTTCTCCTGCTTTGTCGCCTGTCTTTTTTCGTCCTCTTGCAGCTCTTTTTCTGATACGCAACAAGAAGGCAGAATAAACGTAATAAAAATAACAATATCGAAGCTCAAAAATAAACGACAGGTGAGGAAAAGGCGGAGGCGGACGAAAACTCTTTGGCCTAGCACGACACTGTCCGTTAATTCGTTCCTGAGGCAGCGTACCAGCGTCATGTTTCTCATTTGTAACAACACAAACACAGCACTAGACTGCACAAGCACTGGTGCTACAGATACCCGTAACAAGTCGAAGGAAGCAATGGCAAACCACCTCCACTGTTATATTATCCAGGGCGGCAATGCGGATTTCCCATATCAGCTCACCTTCTCAATATGGGACTGATTTTGACGATCTGACGATGGCTTGGCTCAACGTAATTTTCCCCGTGGCCCAATATATCACATACGCATTATTATCTGCCGTTATCTTTGACTTAACGCCCTTATTGTTTGTCCTTATCTCTGCGTGCTGTAATACCGGTGTAATAGAGGTTGTGAAGGACTTGCTTATCAACGCATCCGTCTCAATCTCAATGGGATAACGCAGCAGCAAAAAGCGCGAGATGGGTATCACTTCATCACGAGGATAGATAGAATCACAGCTCCCTTCCGAATGCGGCACAGAAAAGTACTCGAAAAAATTATTTATCAGAGGAAGAGTACAAAGATACACTGAAGCGCAAAAGAAACTGGTATAGGCATGCGTTTTCAAATACAGGCTTACGTAAACAGGCAGAATACAGCGTTAGGGTCGGCAACGCCTATGTAAGATAACAAGTGTCTGGTGCAGTTTGTGAGGGTACTGGTGTGTATTATCTGTAAGTGGTTGTTCTTTGGAGGACGATAATGCCCAGTGGCGCAGAGAGTCGCAAGCAGAGGCAGTTGTTGAGAGTCTGTGGAAGGTGTAGGATGCGTGAGGCAAAGGCGGTTGCGTAGCGAAGGATTTATATCTATGTTTAATAGTGGTGGCACACAGTTTGAATAATAGTGTGTTTATGTTTGTGCAGTGTGATAAAGGAAATAAATTAAATTCTACCAGTTCTTAATGCGTCTCCATCAGTTAGTACCACACCATTGCATTTAACAATGAACGAAATCTCGATATACACGGTCAACTACAACAAGAGGATTGTAACATAATAATCATTAATTAACCCATATAGTCTCCAAGGAGACGGGATATTATAAGTTGTTAGATCGGTTACTGCTGCTAAAATGGAAGGTTATCAAGATTTGAGTGAGTTTGAACGTGGTGTCATAGTCGGCACACGAACGATGGGACATAGCATCTCCAAGGTTGCGATGAAGCCAGTACGACCATTTCACGAGTGTTCCGTGAATATAAGGGATCCTGTATAACATCAAATCTCCGACATCGCTGCGGCCGGAAAAATATTCTGCAAGAACGGGATCAACGATGGCTGAAGAGAATCTTTAAACGTGACAGAAGTGCAACCCTTCCGAAAATTGCTGCATGTTTCAGTGCTGGGTAATCAAGAAGCGTCAGCGTGCGAACAATTCAACGAAACATCGTCGATACTGGCTTTCGGAGCCGAAGGCCCACTCGTATACCCTTGATGACTGCACGGCACAGGGCTTTACGCCTCACCTGAGCCCGTCTGCACCAACATTGGACTGTTGATGACTGGAAACATGTTGCCTGCTCGGACGAGTCTCGTTTGAAATTGTATCCAGTGGATGGAAGTGTACGGGTATGGAGACAATGTCATGAATCTATTGACCCTGCATGTCAACAGGGGATTGTTCAAGCTGGTGGAGGCTCTGTAATGGTGGCAGGTGTGTGCAGTTGGAATGATATGGGACCCCTGATACGTCTAGATATGACTCTGACAGGTGACTCGTACATAAGCATCCTGTCTGATCACCTGCATCCATTCATGTCCATTGTGCATTCCGACGGACTTGGGCAATTTCAGCAGGACAATGCGACAAGTCACACGTCCATATTTGCTACAGAGTGGCTCCAGGAACGCTCTTCTGAGTTTAAACACTTCCGCTGGCCACGAAACTCCCCAGACATGAACATTATTGAGCATATCTGGGATGCCTTGTAAAGTGCTGTTGAGAAGAGATCTCCACCCGTCGTACTCTTCATCTACATCTACATCTACATTTATACTCCGCAAGCCACCCAACGGTGTGTGGCGGAGGGCACTTTACGTGCCACTGTCATTACCTCCCTTTCCTGTTCCAGTCGCGTATGGTTCGCGGGAAGAACGACTGTCTGAAAGCCTCCGTGCGCGCTCTAATCTCTCTAATTTTACATTCGTGATCTCCTCGGGAGGTATAGGTAGGGGGAAGCAATATATTCGATACCTCATCCAGAAACGCACCCTCTCGAAACCTGGACAGCAAGCTACACCGCGATGCAGAGCGCCTCTCTTGCAGAGTCTGCCACTTGAGTTTATTAAACATCTCCGTAACGCTATCACGGTTACCAAATAACCCTGTGACGAAACGCGCCGCTCTTCTTTGGATCTTCTCTATCTCCTCCGTCAAACCGATCTGGTACGGATCCCACACTGATGAGCAATACTCAAGTATAGGTCGAACGAGTGTTTTGTAAGCCACCTCCTTTGTTGATGGACTACGTTTTCTAAGCACTCTCCCAATGAATCTCAACCTGGTACCCGCCTTACCAACAATTAATTTTATATGATCATTCCACTTCAAATCGTTCCGCACGCATACTCCCAGATATTTTACAGAAGTAACTGCTACCAGTGTTTGTTCCGCTATCATATAATCATACAATAAAGGATCCTTCTTTCTATGTATTCGCAATACATTACATTTGTCTATGTTAAGGGACAGTTGCCACTCCCTGTACCAAGTGCCTATCCGCTGCAGATCTTCCTGCATTTCGCTACAATTTTCTAATGCTGCAACTTCTCTGTATACTACAGCATCATCCGCGAAAAGCCGCATGGAACTTCCGACACTATCTATTAGGTCATTTATATATATTGTGAAAAGCAATGGTCCCATAACACTCCCCTGTGGCACGCCAGAGGTTACTTTAACGTCTGTAGACGTCTCTCCATTGATAACAACATGCTGTGTTCTGTTTGCTAAAAACTCTTCAAACCAGCCACACAGCTGGTCTGATATTCCGTAGGCTCTTACTTTGTTTATCAGGCGACAGTGCGGAACTGTATCGAACGCCTTCCGGAAGTCAAGAAAAATAGCATCTACCTGGGAGCCTGTATCTAATATTTTCTGGGTCTCATGAACAAATAAGGCGAGTTGGGTCTCACACGATCGCTGTTTCCGGAATCCATGTTGATTCCTACATAGTAGATTCTGGGTTTCCAAAAACGACATGATGCTGGAGCAAAAAACATGTTCTAAAATTCTACAGTACAACAGATCGACGTCAGAGATATAGGTCTATAGTTTTGTGCATCTGCTCGACGACCCTTCTTGAAGACTGGGACTACCTGTGCTCTTTTCCAATCATTTGGAACCCTCCGTTCCTCTAGAGATTTGCGGTACACTGCTGTTAGAAGGGGAGCAAGTTCTTTCGCGTACTCTGTGTAGAATCGAATTGGTATCCCGTCAGGTCCAGTGGACTTTCCTCTATTGAGTGATTCCAGTTGCTTTTCTATTCCTTGGACACTTATTTCGATGTCAACCATTTTTTCGATTGTGCGAGGATTTAGAGAAGGAACTGCAGTGCAGTCTTCCTTAGTATTTCAGCTTTAAGTGTGTCATCCTCTGTTTCAATGCCATCATCATCCCGTAGTGTCTGAATATGCTGTTTCGAGCCACTTACTGATTTAACGTAAGACCAGAACTTCCTAGGATTTTCTGTCAAGTCGGTACATAGAATTTTACTTTCGAATTCACTGAACGCTTCACGCATAGCCCTCCTTACGCTAACTTCGATATCGTTTAGCTTCTGTTTGTCTGAGAGGTTTTGGCTGCGTTTAAACTTGGAGTGAAGCTCTCTTTGCTTTTGCAGTAGTTTCCTAACTTTGTTGTTGTACCACGGTGGGTTTTTCCCGTCCCTCACAGTTTTACTCGGCACGTACCTGTCTAAAACGCATTTTACGATTGCCTTGAACTTTTTCCATAAACACTCAACATTGTCAGTATCGGAACAGAAATTTTCGTTTTGATCTGTTAGGTAGTCTGAAATCTGCCTTCTATTACTCTTGCTAAACAGATAAACCTTCCTCCCTTTTTTTATATTCCTATTAACTTCCATATTCAGGGATGCTGCAACGGCCTTATGATCACTGATTCCCTGTTCTGCACTTAAAGAGTCGAAAAGTTCGGGTCTGTTTGTTATCAGTTGGTCCAAGATGTTATCTCCACGAGTCGGTTCTTTGTTTAATTGCTCGAGGTAATTTTCGGATAGTGCACTCAGTATAATGTCACCCGTCCTGAACATCTGAGTGTCCCAGTCTATATCTGGTAAATTGAAATCTCCACCTAAGACTATAACATGCTGAGAAAATTTATGTGAAATGTATTCCAAATTTTCTCTCAGTTGTTCTGCCACTAATGCTGCTGAGTCGGGAGGTCGGCAAAAGGAGCCAATTATTAACCTAGCTCGGTTGTTGAGTGTAACCTCCACCCATAATAATTCACAGGAACTATCCACTTCTACTTCACTACGGGATAAACTACTACTAACAGCGACGAACACTCCACCACCGGTTGCATGCAATCTATCCTTTCTAAACACCGTCTGTACCTTTGTAAAAATTTCGGCAGAATTTATCTCTGGCTTAAGCCAGCTTTCTGTACCTATAAAGATTTCAGCTTCGGTGCTTTCTATCAGCGCTTGAAGTTCTGGTACTTTACCAACGCAGCTTCGACAGTTGACAATTACAATACCGATTGCTGCTTGGTTCCCGCATGTCCTGACTTTGCCCCGCACCCGTTGAGGCTGTTGCCCTTTCTGTACTTGCCCAAGGCCACCTAACCTAAAAAACCGCCCAGCCCACACCACACAACCCCTGCTACCCGTGCAGCCGCTTGTTGCGTGTAGTGGACTCCTGACCTATCCAGCGGAACCCGAAACCCCACCACCTTATGGCGCAAGTCGAGGAATCTGCAGCCCACACGGTCGCAGAACTGTCTCAGCCTCTGATTCAGACCCTCCACTCGGCTCTGTACCAAAAGTCCGCAGTCAGTCCTGTCAACGATGCTGCAGATGGTGAGCTCTGCTTTCATCCTGCTAGCGCGACTGGCAGTCTTCACCAAATCAGATAGCCGCTGGAAGCCAGAGAGGATTTCCTCCGATCCATAGCAACACACATCATTGGTGCCGACATGAGCGACCACCTGCAGATGGGTGCACCCTGTACCCTTCATGGCATCCGGAAGGACCCTTTCCACATCTGGAATGACTCCCCCCGGTATGCACACGGAGTACACATTGGTTTTCTTCCCCTCTCTTGCTGCCATTTCCCTAAGGGGCCCCATTACGCACCTGACGTTGGAGCTCCCAACTACCAATAAGCCCACCCTCTGCGACCGCCCGGATCTTGCAGACTGAGGGGCAACCTCTGGAACAGGACAAGCAGCCATGTCAGACCGAAGATCAGTATCAGCCTGAGACAGAGCCTGAAACCGGTTCGTCAGACAAACTGGAGAGGCCTTCCGTTCAGCCCTCCGGAATGTCTTTCGCCCCCTGCCACACCTTGAGACGACCTCCCACTCTACCACAGGTGAGGGATCAGCCTCAATGCGGGCAGTATCCCGGGCAACCACAGTCGTAGTCCGATCGGGGGATGCGTGGGACGAGCTGGCCGTCCCCGACAAACCCCCATCCGAACCCCCACAGTGATGCCCATTGGCAACAGCCTCAAGCTGTGTGACCGAAGCCAACACTGCCTGAAGCTGGGAGCGAAGGGATGCCAACTCAGCCTGCATCCGAACACAGCAGTTGCAGTCCCTATCCATGCTAAAAACTGTTTTGCAAAGAACGTCTCAACTAATCTACAGAGAGTGCAAACAAATCGACAAAATTTAAACGGTTATTAAAATACAAGATTGCCTAGTAAATGCAGTAATGCTGCTACTTGCGCACTGCTGACACTGCTCGGCGGCGGAAGGAGACTACGCGAATTTACACTATTCAGGTACTAAAACGCGATGCTACAACTCTCAAATACTATAATACGCCCGAAATTTATGAATTAAACAATGCAAGTACCAAAAACACGCAAAGAAATTAAGAATTAAACTATGTAACAAATGAGTGAGCTAGGAGTATACGACTTGCTGCTGCAGCTGCTTATCCAACGGCGGCAGGGAACACAGTTTATGGACAGGCCTGCAGGATTCACGGTGTCAGTTCCCTCCAGCACTACTTCAGACATTAGTCGAGTCCATGCCACGTCTTGTTGCGGCAGTTGTGCGTGTTCGCGGGCGCCCTACACCATATTAGGCAGATGTACCAGTTTCTTTGACTCTTCAGTGTAGAAGCGATGATTGTGCCACACGAAGTCGAATTCGACAAGGGAAAAATTGCTCATCGTGAGCATTTAAATTGACAACGTTAGGAAGATGGAAAATCACAGGGGCTGATTTCGTAGATATTTCTGAAGTGTCTGAAATAGACAGACCACAAATTTTTCTTAATAAAAGCTATAATATCGTCAAGGACAATGAGCCCACCTTCATAGTCAGAAAATCGAAGATTCTTCGCAACATTTCAAGGCGACATAAGAAGGTAGACAATTCAGATGCGTAAGTTACCTTATGGTACCATGGTTGTCCAACTTTTGTCTAAATTCTATATTGCTGAATATAGTTCAATTCTTTTATCTTGGCGGCTCGCGCATGCCCGCCCAGACGCGGGAGATTGCTGCGTTGCCAGTTGCGCACGACGCATGCGCCAATAGAAGCAGCGCCATAGTATAGCATAGTTCGCAAGCTTACGTTTAGGGGGGAGCGCGCAGTTCATGAGGTAAAGCCAAAGGCCGCATTAACCCTTTCGCTGCTACAAAGACGTGCTCCCTGCATTCCGCGCTGTGCCCGATTTTGTCACTGCACTGCTCGCCTGTGCAGACACATCGTGTTCCGACTTCTTTGACGCTCTTATCAATCGATTGCACAAAAACTATTTGGCCCAAAAATTAGATTTTTACACATATTCTTGACTGATACCTTCCCCCCCATAAATGACTTAATTTTGTTTCGATGTTCAACGCAGTTATTATGCAGCATTAAATATAGTAAACCATTGCACGAAATTTTGAAGAGTTTGCAGAGGTAAAAGTCCATAGAGTATACTTCCCGTATGGTCGATTTTAGTTGCACAATGTTGAGAATGAAATGTGGACAAGATACCTATATATTTCATTTAATTTAAGTACCACGTAAGTGTCGTATGTAATATTGAGAAATATTCCGTCTCTCGCGACTGTAACAAAAGTTTTATTTACACTGAGCACGTTTGGCTTTATTTTAAAGCACTTCAATCAATCAAAAGGAAGTAGACAAAATACATTAAACAAAACTGTGGACATACAAAAACATTAGGACTTAAATATACCGCCTATCAGTGAAGTGCTCTGAGCTATGTCAAATATAATTTTTGTGTGTGGCACACACAAACATCATTTATTTGCTAAAACACTTGATCTGCCAACACAAACGTTGAATATTGTGTTACCGCAGCACAAAACTACGAAAGGTGACTTGGCAATGGAGGAGACAAAATACTGTCCACTGAAGATGCTTCAAAAGAGAGAAACGCGCCTGGTCTAAATAAGCCCCTTATTAGAGTTGCAGAAGAGGAATAAACTTCAGTGCCATTGGTAAAACTGCGACTGTGGAACAAAAACAAGAAAGAGAACATGAGTACCATTGTGTATGTGCCATATCTTTCCTTGACTGAAGTGCTTTAAAATAAAGCCAAACGCGTCCGGTGTAAATAATACTTTTATTACAGTCGCGAAAGACGGAATATGTCTCAATATTACATACGACACCTATGTGGTACTTAAATTAAATGAGATATTGTTATACAGTAAATTTTATATGAAATTTAGGTATCTTGTCCACATTTCATTCTCAACATTGTGGCAACCAAAATTGACCATACGGAAAGTATACACTATGGACTACTACCTCTGCAAACTCTTCAAAATTTCGTGCATGGTTTACTCCATTTAATGCTGCATAATAACTGCGTTGAACATCTAAACAAAATTAAGTCATTTATGGGGGGAAGGTATCAGTCAAGAAGACGTGTAAAAATCAAATTTTTGGGCCAAATAGTTTTTGTGAAACCGAATGATAAGTGTGTCAAAGCAGTGCAGTGAAGGCAAAATTGCGCACAGTTCGGAATGCGGCGAGCACGTGTCTGCAGCAGCGAAAGGGTTAATGAAGAGACAAAGCACTAGAAATTTCAAAAAATTGCATTAAAACGAATATAATTCGTGAAGTAAGGCACTTCGATATTGTTTTTAAATAATGAAAATATTAAGCACCGCACAAGGATTCAACTCTTAACCTTTTGCATAGCAGCCCAACACCTTAACCGTTACGCTAACGCACCTCGTCTGATTAATCCACGCCATGGGGATAATAACACGTTACGCAAAATATTGACACACACTGTTGGTATGACTATGAATTATTCACGCTTCGTCGAAGTACAATAGGAAATAAACAATTACCGCTGTTCTTTATTGTGAAAAAGCGGTTCGTGAGAGTGATACAAACACCTTTCCTTGCTATCGCGTGAATTAGGAGTCTTATTGCTTGTTTGGTTTAATTAATTAATAGAATATGAAGCAATTGGTATAAAGAATGCTTTTTCCAAACTTTCTATAAAAGAATGTCTGCTATCAAGACATTGCTTTTGTTCTATTACTTTATTTATGACTGAACGTTTCTAAAACTGAAGACACTCGTCCATGCTCTGCACTGCAGTCGAGATGTGGCAACGTTGTTCTCTGTTCATTGGCTGACTGTGTTTTGTGACGTCAGATGCGCAGAACGAACCTAAACTCGGCCGCCAACATAAATGACGCGCACTTTAGTAATTACCTGACTAGTGTGCAGTTACTGCTCAGATTAACTTTTTGAAGACGCAGAATGTAGGCTACACAAAACTTCTATCTGTGTCATTCACAAGCATTCAAACTCTTATACGTCACACGTCAAAGAACTGCTTTCGAACTCTATACCAAATAATTTTGAAGTAACATTTGGTCTTGTACTTTCACATAAGATGCATTTCAATCGAAAAAGAATCAGCACCAAACAATATTGTCCGAAAGTTTCTACGACATGTACGAATATCTATAGCGGGGACTTCAGTGTTTGTATAATGGTACTTCGCAGCTGTATATGCTTCACCAAGATGATGTCTGTATCCAATTACTTCAACAATGTGGAAGCTGTGCTTTTTGATACGTGCCACACAGTTATGAGATGAGTAAAATCTGCTCAGCATCGACAATATAGCACCACATGAGATAAGACGTGAGACTGCTCCCAGGCATGAAAAGACAGACGCGTTAATACCACATATCATCCATTGGACGGCTATTGGCTAGTTAATCCATGACTGAAATCAACAAACATTTTCTTCAAAAGAACAACACGTCAGACAAGAAAATCTCCACATGAAGTGACCCACACATGACTAACAAAACGTTAGAGCCACAAAAAATGGCTAGTACCAAATGTGAGCCTTCCTTTCTCATCATTTAGATCGAAATATTTGTATAGGCTGCGTCTGGTACCACAAGCTCCAGAAGTGAATGCAGGTGAGTGAATGGTCACCACCCCACTATGCTCAATCACAAGGGACTTTCACAATGGAAGATCTTGCTCACTTGAGATCTGATGCCCTTAACGTCGAATACTGATTTCATTTTATATCTCTTTAACTGCAACTGTGTTGACACAGTAAGATCTTATTAAATGTGAAGACTATGGCTTTGATGTTTTCTGTTAATTATAGACGAGCTTTTAAAACACGGTATTTCAGCATCAGACGGTGCTTAAATTGAAATTATAGCCGATGACACTCCTTATCTAATTCAGTAACCAATCATCACAAAAAAAGAACTAGTTTCAGATTAATGTCGGGCTCGAACTTTTAAAATAGATTCTCCCCGGGCATCTGTATCTGCTGACATCAGTAGTAAATATGTAGGAGCCAAAAAAAAAAAAAAAAATTACACAGACTTCAGGAAAAGAAGTAAATGATAGCACTAAACTGATGGAAACACGGAAAGATTAATACTAGTCGCTATTTTGTCAAAAACTGATATTTTGAACCCATGGCTGTGTATAGAATACAAGTTGACTCTAATACTAGTCGATTTGGACGCCCTCAGCAGCTACAGTTTCTCAAAATGAGCAGCATTTTCGTTCTTTCATTATCAATTACAGCAAATTGTTCCTTGAGCAACGCTTATCAAAGTGACTTAGTGGCTGTTGGCTTCTGCCTCGAGATCTTCGGCTGACGTTTACTTAATGGTTTTCCTGACGTTTCGCCTGCACGATTGGCTGGCATTGTCAAAAATACACCCTCCAGGTCCTGTACATATGGTCTCCAGCTGTGAAACAATCACATAAATCTTGTTGCAGTTAAAGCGGATGCCAGACAGAGATTCATTGGGAGAATCCTCAGGAACTGTAGCCCACTCACTAAGGAGGTAACTCCTCGTTCGAAGAATACTTGAATATTGCTCGCGGTCTGGGGTCCGTACCATCTAGGATGTATAGAGGAAATAGAGAAGATCCGAAGGAGATTAGATTAGATTAGGTTTAGTTTCCGTTTCATAGGCTCAAAGAATGAGATGGTTCTTGTTGGTGTAGAAGACGTCAGAAAGTATACCATAAAAAACATAAAACATTTGAATATAATACTTACCACCCTGATAATTTGTCAGGAGATTGTCAAAATAGATGAATACAATACAGTAAACTGGAACAGCTAATATTTACAGAATTAATACGCTCTCAGAATAAAAAATTGTTATGCACTATTAATAAATTTATCATACACAAAATATCTAATCATGTCTGTTGTGACCAAGTGCTCTCAAAACTGAAATCTAACAAACATTTTTACTTAAGTTGGCCTAACAGTCTCTGTGATGATATTCATCTATAGAACAGAAGGAGTTGCCTATCAAGAAGTCTTTCAAACTCTGTTTAAACTGTGCTTTATCTGAAACCAAGTTTTTAGTGATTGCTGGCAATTTATTGGAAATGTGTTCCTGAATATTGGACCCCTTTTTGGACCAAGGTATGTGATATTAGGTTTTTATGTAGATTGTTCTTATTCCTAATACTGATACTATGTATTGAGCTATTGGTTGGAAATAGAGATATAGTACTTGCTACAAATTTCATTAAGGAATAAATATACTGAGAAGCAGTGGTTAGAATTTAAAGTTCCGTGAACAGGTTTCTACATGATGTTCTTGAATTTATACCACAAATGATTCTTATTACACGTTTTTGCACACTAAAAACTTTTGCTCGGTTTGATGAGTTACCTCAGAATATGATCCCTTATGACATAATAGAATGGAAGCAAGCAAAGTATGCAAGTTTTTTTATATTTATATCTCGTACATCTGACATCATTCTCACTGCAAATATAGACTTTTTTAGGCGCTTAAGCAGTTCTGTGATATGCCCTTCTAAACTGAATTTACTGTCGAGTTGTAATCCTAGAAATTTAACACCGTCAACTTCTTCGATCAGATGTCTTCAAAATGTTGTACACATGCTCGAAAGAAATCTTTTATTGGTTCTGATTTGCATATAGTGGGTCTTTTCAAAGTTTAATGACAGTGAATTAGCTTTAAACCATTTATTAATGTCAGTGAAAATTTGATTAGTAGCTATTCCTAAATCTGTACTTGACTTGCTGCTTATTGCAATGTTTGTATCATCTGCAAACAAAACAAACTTAGCGTCCGGCAATATAACAGACGAGAAGTTACAAGAAAAAGCAATGGACCGAAGATGGAACTTTGAGGAACGCGTTTCGCTGTGGGTTCTATTAGTGAGCGTAAAAGTATGACAGGAATGATCAGTCAACTCCATGGCATAAACGGGCAGAAAGGCGTGCTGCATGACAGCGTGATTAAAATTCCGAGAGCGTGTGTCCTAGAGTAGACAACCAATATATATCTCTCAAAAAGACCGTGAAGGTACAGTGAAAGAGATTCGAGACCACAGAGAGCCTTACTAGCAATCGTGCTACCCTCGAACCATTCACGATTGGAACAGGAAAGGCAGAAGTAAGAGGAGTGCACAAAATACAGTCTGCCACGGAGTATAGATGCAGATGTAGATCTATTAAACAGATGGTTCGTTAGTGTTCGTACCTATCAGCACCTGCCTCCTTTGAATTTGGAATTTCGCTTGTCTCACATATCTTGCGCACCAAGTGAGACAACACTAGTTTCGAAAATGAAACCGCCTTTTCTTAATGCAAATTAATTTTCCCAGACGCGTTTCGCCTTTTTCTTACTCTAAGGCACCTTCAGTGGGAGCTACAACAACACAGTTTTGTTATTTTTCGATTATCAAACCGTTCAAGTTGGGTTTTTATATAAATTAGTAATTACTCACACTTTGTTGGCATCGGCGTTTCCTCTCATCTGGTATGGAGGTCGCACTACCTCTGCATTTCCGAAACATAAGCACAATTTTTTATTCCGAACTCTTTCTTTCACACTGTTCACCATGTTTCTTCTTCTCCTTTTTTGGTACACCAGTATTTTTTTGCCGCTAGTTATAGCTATTTGTTCGAATACTGTGCTTTAAAGACGTAACTATTGTAAGTTCATTATGTATTTCCGCCTGTTTGGTTTGTTTAGCTACATGTTGCCAACCTAACAAGGTATATGTTGGAAGCTAACGTCTATCCATGATGTTTATATCTGTGTATGTATGTGTGTTTATAAGTGTGTGTGGGGGCGGGGGGGGAGGGGATGCAGTGGCGGAGGGGAGGGGGGGGGGGAGAGGGGCATTGGTGGTTTGAGTTGCAAAGTGTTGACTATGAAGGTAATAGCTGTTAGCAGTTGAAAGCTTTGGTTATCAGCTTATATTAGTTTCTGCTTAAATGTTTTGTGGAGGGATTCATGGACATGTGAGTGAACAAGCGTTGGGTGGTATTATTATTATTATTATTATTATCCTCTTTTGGAGTGTTATTCTATTATTTTATCTATTAGTGTAAACAATGAATTGTTTGGCATTTGCACTTGATTATCAACAGAGTTTTCTTTCCTGCTTTGGTTTTCTGCATGTGGTAATTTTCTTGCAGGTTCAGGAGCTGTTTTTTATTGTTGATTCTAATTATTTTCATGTCTTCTTCTCTACTGGTTGGTTTGTGGTTATGTTCTCTTAAGTGTTCTGCAAATGTGAAGTGGTTTGTGCTACACTTCCAGGCTCCCATGCGCTCTTTGTATCCGACATCAAATGTTCTACCTGTTTGTCCTATGTATTTGCCATCACATGTGTTACACTGTGTTTGATATACCAGCTTTCTGGTATATACCCGGATTTTTGTCAGTTTTAGGGTGTATTTTCGTACAGAAGTGGAACAGTTTTATAATGGCTCGTTCTCCGAAGGATCGCAATAATTCTGAAGGAAAAAGTCTACTCCGGGAGCCTTGTTTCCACTTAGGTGTTTCAGTGCTCTGTCACATTCTGCTCTCAGTCCCATAGCTACCATTTCATCTTCATTTACTACCCCTTCTCTTTCTACCATACTGACCACAATTTTCTTATCTTTACGTAGATCCTCTATATATTTCTCCCACCCTTGAGCTTTCCTTTCTGTAATTACTACTGGCTTGCCATCTGAACCTCTGACATTCATCGAGCTTTAATTTTGCTGTAGGCGGCATCTATCTTTCCTCTAGTTAGGTACGCACCTACAGTCTTGCTTTCGTCTTCCGGCCAGTCTTGCTTAGCCACTTTGTACTTTCTGTCAGTCTCATTTTTTAGATGTTTGTATTCCCTTTCATCTGATTCATATGCTGCACTTTCATATTTTCTCCTTTCGTCAATGAAATTCAGTATCTCTTGTGTTATCCAGGGATTTCTACCAGACCGTGTCTTTTTACCATCCTGATCCTCCGTTGCCTTCCCTATTTCATCTCTCAAAGCTACACATTCATCTTTGTTGTATTCCTTTTCACTGTTTCAGTGCTTCTGAAACTCTCAACAACCGCTGTTTCTTTCAACTTATCCAGAACCCATCTCTTTAATTTCCTGCTTTTTGCAATTTCTTCAGTTTTAGTCTGCAGTTCACAGCCAATAAATTATGATGAGAGTCTACATCTGCCTTCGGAAACGTCTTATAATTTAAAATCTGATTCTAATATCTTTGCCTTACCATCAACCTTTCAGTGGCTGCAAGTCTCTTTCACGTATGCAGCCTTCTTGCGTGATTGTAAAACCACGTATTAGCGATGATTAAATTATGTTCTGTGCACAGTTCTACCAGGTGACTTCCTTTTTGATTCCTTTCCCGCAGTCCGTCTTCTCAAAGAATTTTTCCTTCTCTTCGTTTTCATATTACTGTATTTTAGTCACCAATCAGAACTGAATTTTTGTCTCCCTTAGCTCTCCGAATAATTTCCTTTTTAATCCTATCACACAGTCTTTCAATCTATTCATCATTCGCAGATTTAGTTGGCTTATAAACTTGTACTACTGTGGTGTTTGCTGGTTTCGTGTCTATCTTGGCTAAGATAATGCGCTTATAACGTACCTACACCCTCCAGTGTATAAAACGGTTTTTTTATACGTCTACCCAACGTTCCGTAATTAATGGAAATAAGACTTCGAATCGGAAGGCAATGCTTATCGATAGAATATAGACAGTTACAACTCGATTGTTCTAGCACGTTTGTTTACTGTGTACAAAACGATCGAAATTTAAAAAAGATGATAATAAGTTAAAGTTTCATTGTAGCTGTACAAAGGCCGTTTGAACGAATTTAGATTGCAGAATAAAAACGGTCGCCATTTCCAAAATGAGGAAAAGTTAAATTTGGTAAATGAATGCAATGACTTTGAACTCACTCAAATGCTGAACAAGAATTGCACTTGCACGAGCTTACATGTAGAAAACACGTGTAACATGATCACTAAAGACGTTAATTTAGAATTCAAAGATGTTAACTATAATTATGAGAAGCAATAATATGCAAAAGCAAGCAACACATTATAGAAACCGTACTGTATTTCGCAACTCACGATAATGCTGTTTGTTTGGATATTTGCGTAGTTGTTCTTGTTGTTGTGGTCTTCAGTCCTGAGACTGGTTTGATGCAGCTCTCCATGCTACTCTATCCTGTGCAAGCTTCTTCATCTCCCAGTACCTACTGCAACCTACATCCTTCTGAATCTGCTTAGTGTATTCATCTCTTGGTCTCCCTCTACGATTTTTACCCTCCACGCAGCCCTCCAATGCTAAATTTGTGATCCCTTGATGCCTCAAAACATGTCCTACCAACCGATCCCTTCTTCTAGTCAAGTTGTGCCACAAACTTCTCTTTTCCCCAGTCCTATTCAATACCTCCTCATTAGTTACGTGATCTACCCACCTTATCTTCAGCATTCTTCTGTAGCACCACATTTCGAAAGCTTCTAGTCTCTTCTTGTCCAAACTGGTTATCGTCCATGTTTCACTTCCATACATGGATACACTCCATACAAATACTTTCAGAAACGACTTCCTGACACTTAAATCTATACTCGATGTTAACAAATTTCTCTTCTTCAGAAACGATTTCCTTGCCATTGCCAGTCTACATTTTATATCCTCTCTACTTCGACCATCATCAGTTATTTTACTCCCTAAATAGCAAAACTCCTTTACTACTTTAAGTGTCTCATTCCCTAATCTAATCCCCTCAGCATCACCCGATTTAATTTGACTGCATTCCATTATCCTCGGTTTGCTTTTGTTGGTGTTCATCTTATATCCTCCTTTCAAGACACTGTCCATTCCGTTCAACTGCTCTTCCAAGTCCTTTGCTGTCTCTGACAGAATTACAATGTCATCGGCGAACCTCAAAGTATCTACTTCTTCTCCATGAATTTTAATACCTACTCCGAATTTTTCTTTTGTTTCCTTTACTGCTTGCTCAATATACAGATTGAATAACATCGGGGAGAGGCTACAACCCTGTCTTACTCCCTTCCCAACCACTGCTTCCCTTTCATGCCCCTCGACTCTTATAACTGCCATCTGGTTTCTGTACAAATTGTAAATAGCCTTTCGCTCCCTGTATTTCACCCCTGCCACCTTCAGAATTTGAAAGAGAGTATTCCAGTTAACGTTGTCAAAAGCTTTCTCTAAGTCTACAAATGCTAGAAACGTAGGTTTGCCTTTTCTTAATCTTTCTTCTAAGATAAGTCGTAAGGTTAGTATTGCCTCACGTGTTCCAACATTTCTACGGAATCCAAACTGATCTTCCCCGAGGTCCGCTTCTACCAGTTTTTCCATTCGTCTGTAAAGAATTCGTGTTAGTATTTTACAGCTGTGACTTATTAAACTGATAGTTCGGTAATTTTCACATCTGTCAACACCTGCTTTCTTTGGGATTGGAATTATTATATTCTTCTTGAAGTCTGATGGAGTTTCGCCTGTCTCATACATCTTGCTCACCAGATGGTAGAGTTTTGTCATGACTGGCTCTCCCAAGGCCATCAGTAGTTCTAATGGAATGTTGTCTACTCTCGGGGCCTTGTTTCGACTCAGGTCTTTCAGTGCTCTGTCAAACTCTTCACGCAGTGTCATATCTCCCATTTCATCTTCATCTACATCCTCTTCCATTTCCATAATATTGTCCTCAAGTACATCGCCCTTGTATAAACGCTCTATATACTCCTTCCACCTTTCTGCCTTCCCTTTTTTGCTTAGAACTGGGTTGCCATCTGAGCTCTTAATATTCATACAAGTGGTTCTCTTCTCTCCAAAGGTCTCTTTAATTTTCCTGTAGGCAGTATCTATCTTACCCCTAGTGAGATAAGCCGCTACATCCTTACATTTGTCCTCTAGCCATCCCTGCTTAGCCATTTTGCACTTCCTGTCGATCTCATTTTTGAGACGTTTGTATTCCTTTTTGCCTGCTTCATTTACTGCATTTTTATATTTTCTCCTTTCATCAATTAAATTCAATATTTCTTCTGTCACCCAAGGATTTCTACTAGCCCTCGTCTTTTTACCTACTTGATCCTCTGCTGCCTTCACTACTTCATACCTCAGAGCTACCCATTCTTCTTCTACTGTATTTCTTTGCCCCATTCCTGTCAATTGTTCCCTTATGCTCTCCCTGAAACTCTGTACAACCTCTGGTTCTTTCAGTTTATCCAGGTCCCATCTCCTTAAATTCCCACCTTTTTGCAGTTTCTTCAGTTTCAATCTGCAGTTCATAACCAATAGATTGTGGTCAGAATCCACATCAGCCCCTGGAAATGTCTTACAATTTAAAACCTGGTTCCTAAATCTCTGTCTTACCATTATATAATCTATCTGATACCTTTTAGTATCTCCAGGATTCCTCCAGGTATACAACCATCTTTCATGATTCTTGAACCAAATGTTAGCTATGATAATTTATGCTCTCTGCAAAATTCTACAAGGCGGCTTCCTCTTTCATTTCTTCCCCCCAATCCACATTCACCTACTATGTTTCCTTCTCTCCCTTTTCCTACTGACGAATTCGAGTCACCCATGACTATTAAATTTTCGTCTCCCTTCATTACCTGAATATTTTCTTTTATCTCGTCATCCATTTCATCAATTTCTTCATCATCTGCAGAGCTAGTTGGCATATAAACTTGTACTACTGTAGTAGGCATGGGCTTTGTGTCTATCTTGGCCACAATAATGCGTTCACTATGCTGTTTGTAGTAGCTAACCCGCACTCCTATTTTTTTATTCATTATTAAACCTACTCCTGCATTACCCCTATTTGATTTTGTATTTATAACCCTGTAATCACCTGACCAAAAGTCTTGTTCCTCCTGCCACCGAACTTCACTAATTCCCACTATATCTAATTTTAACCTACCCATTTCCCTTTTCAAATTTTCTAACCTACCTGCCCGATTAAGGGATCTGACATTCCACGCTCCGATCCGTAGAATGCCAGTTTTCTTTCTCCTGATAACGACGTCCTCTTGAGTAGTCCCCGCCCGGAGATCCGAATGGGGGACTATTTTACCTCCGGAATATTTTACCCAAGAGGACGCCATCATCATTTAATCATACAGTAAAGCTGCATGTCCTCGGGAATAATTACGGCTGTAGTTTCCCCTTGCTTTCAGCCGTTCGCAGTACCAGCACAGCAAGGCCGTTTTGGTTAATGTTACAAGGCCAGATCAGTCAATCATCTAGACTGTTGCCCCTGCAACTACTGAAAAGGCTGCTACCCCTCTTCAGGAACCACATGTTTGTCTGGCCTCTCAACAGATACCCATCCGTTGTGGTTGCACCTACGGTACGGCCATCTGTATCGCTGAGGCACGCAAGCCTCCCCACCAACGGCAAGGTCCATGGTTCATGGGGGGGAACACAACATAAAATCATAAAATTACTTTGACTCCAAGAAAGCCAGCATGCGCCATTGAAATACGAATAGCGTTTAAATCACTTTTGCTTTGACTGAATTTCTGCATTAATAGTGCAACACTACGTGTACGACTATAGTTACTATTGCTTTTTATTACAATAATTACCTGGTTGAAGATCAACTGTAACTTTACCTGAGTCTGTTTTCTTGCATTATCGTGTTCAAATTTAACTGTTATTATTTACTGATAACTTTTTAAATGATGCTGTGGAAATTTTCGTTGATGGCAACAACAATTTGTCAACACTAATGTTTTGTAAACATATGCCAATAATACCATTTACAGAACACAACATAAAATCATAAAATTACTTTGACTGCAAGAAAGCCAGCATACGCCATTGAAATACGAATAGCGTTTAAATCACTTTTGCTTTGACTGAATTTCTGCATTAATAGTGCAACACTACGTGTACGACTATGGTTACCATTGCTTTTTATTACAATAATTACCTGGTTGAAGATCAACTGTAACTTTACCCGAGTCTGTTTTCTTTTAACTACTAGATTTCTGTCCCTCATTATCCTCGGAAGTTTTGGTGAAGAGGATATGACCCTGCTGATGCTTAACGACTTGGGTCAATGAAGTTTCTCTGGCGAAGTTCATGCTTTGACTAAACATACTTCAATGTTCCAAAAGAATTACTGTTACGCTGCATGCCTACTATGCAGCTATAAAAATACTGATGGAATTTTACTTTGCGATGAGTTGCTTGTGGTGCGATATAATCGTTATAATACAATTCACTATTGGCAAAAGTCTCGTATTCATTAGCGAGCAGATTGAATAAATTTTGGCCACACAGTTTTCTTCATTAATTCCAAACATCCTCTTACGACCAATTACTGTGCCCATACGTGTGATCGTTCGTTAATATTTTGTTTTGCCACATATAATAACAACATTTGCAGTGCAGCCCCAATTTGGCATTTGCGTGCCATCAACCACACAACATGTGCCCCGCAACTTTCTTTGCACTCTTTTCGACTGTGCGCTTTTGTGCCAGCGATTTTATTGTTGCATGAAAGATATTCAACGTGTTTACTACAACAATTTAACATAATTTTTCTTACTTATTCTTTCAGCATACGTTACATTTTCATAAACACTCTTTACTGACAAAATTTATAAATACGTTTAGTTAAAAATATGGTTTTGAACTCATCACGGCCGAGCGGTTCTAGGCGCTTCAGTCTGGAACCGCGCGACCGCTACGGTCGCAGGTTCGAATCCTGCCTCGGGCATGGATGTGTGTGATGTCCTTAGGTTAGTTAGGTTTACGTAGTTCTATGCCCAGGGGACTGATGAACTCAGATGTTAAGTACCATAGTGCTTAAGCCGCGTACACAGCTAGCAACAAAAGTCGCGGAACACGTGTCCCGAGGCAGGTCTCAGTGTTGTTCCGGGACATTTTCTCGTGTTGCGAGACTGTCGCTATACAAAAGTCTCGTGTCTCAGGTTCTCCGTCAAAACGGGGAACATGTAATGTCGCGCGACATGTCGCAGTCTGTACGTTTGCTTTGACGTGTGTGCGTCATTTTGTACCTGGCAACAATGGAGACAACAGTTAATTTAATTGAAGATTTTAAAGCTTGCCCTTGTCTTTGGGATGCGATATGTGAGGAATATAAAAACAGAAATATGAGGAGGGATGCTATGGAATCTCTAGCTAAAAAATACCAAATGTCACACCATGAAATGGAGAAAAGAATCCACAATTTAAAATCACAGTTTAGGGGCGAACATAAAAAGTTATCCGAGTCAAAAAAAGTGGTTCGTCCCCCAAAAAGTGCAACTGGTTTGGGTACAAACCATTACTGTTTTTGTTACAAGGAACGGAATCCAGAGGAGTCCGGGACACTGATTGTGATGAAGCGGAAGAAGAAACATATACTGTAGTAAGTAAACTTTGTTTAATTTAACAATTTACACAGTCATTTTTTACTCTTACCATAAGTATTTTGTATATTTGTATCTTTTATAGTACTTTAAAAGTAATTTACCAAAGTTTTTAAATTTATTTTTAGCTTTATTAACATCAGATAATTATTTTCATTGGCAATGAAGGAAAAGTAATTAAAAAATTAATTACCCAGCAAATATGTGCCATTCCCCCTAATACATGTCATAACCACAGATTCATCTTTATCGAGATCCAGTGCTATAGGTTTTAAGAGCACTCTGAATTTGGAACTTAAAATGCCAAATATGTTTTCAATAATGCGTCGAGCTCTACAGAGCCTGTAATTGAAGATCCTTTCTGCTGATGTTGAACACAATCGCTGGCCTGGATAATGTTTCATTACATGGGTGGATAATACAAACGCATCATCTGCTACTAATACATAAGGAACAGGTGTAGATCTGCCTGGCAATGCTTTATCTGGGGGGATATTCTTTTGCACCAATTTCTTGTAAAAAGATGTAAATTTTAAGACATCACCATCCGATATTCGGCCCTGACATCTCACATGAGCATACATAAATTTATAATTGGCATCACCTACGCCAAGAAGCACAATACTAAAGTTCCCTTTATAATGGAAATACATGGTGCCACTGTTTTCTGGTGCCACTATCTGTATGTGTTTGCCGTCTATACTACCTAAACACTGAGGAAAGTTCCATCTCGTTGCGAATTGTTCTGCTATTGCTGTCCATTCGGAGTTAGATTTTGGCATCTGAAATATTAAACAAAATACAATAACATTAAAGCAATAAAGACAAGTAACAGCTGTTAAACAAAATAAGTTCAATGAAATTGTTGGTTTTTCCCTAGGAGGATAACGACAACGGAACAGAAGAAGAGCGATATGATGAAAGACAGTCCACTCTACCAAAAGAAGAATTCAGAAGGCCACCGATACCCAAAAGGAGGAAGAATGCAGATCACGATGTTGATATTGCAGGGCATACAGTAAGCTGCATGAAATCTTTAACAGAGGCTGTTAGGAGCCGAGATGAATTTGCGGTTTACGGAGAGCATGTTGCTAATAAATTAAGAAACTGTAATAGAAGTCGCATGGAAATTTCCTTAGCCCAGTGTGAAATTGATGACATATTCTTAAAATTGGAAATGTGAATGTACAGTACGATAGGATATTCACCCCAGGTCAGTTCAAACCAGTTAAGACCACTTCAGACAATCCCACCTCCATTCCAAGCTTCACCATCAACACCCCATAGTACAGACGGTCAAAACTCATACTCTTCAGACTGTTCCTTTACACCCTCGACATCTTCGCAAGATCTGGAACCTCCTTCTCAAAATGAAGGGACCAGAGAAGACCAAACCATAGAGGTTTTTTTTTTTTAAATTTTCATATCATTGTAATTTAAAAATGACGAAATTGTACACTTGTAATTAATTCATTCTTACAATAAAAATGTAATAAATAAAAATTGAGTTACTTCTTACCTTTACAAACCCTTCCAGCGAAGTAATTATGGCTTCACAGACTTCTGGAACTATAATTGAAATTGATTGTTTTGACACTCGAAAGGTGTACATCAAGCTGGAAAATGATTCGCCGCTAGCAAAGAACCAGAGGGTGACAACTAGCCTGACTGAGGCTGGAATGGTTTCCTTAAATATAGTGTTTTCTTTCGAAATCTTTTCTCCAACCATTTGCAGAAGGGTTTCGAAATCGGTAGGGCTCATTCTGACAAAATTTCTGAAACCAGTGCCATCTTCTAGCTTCAGTTTTTCAAGAAGATTCAAAGCTGTAGTAACTCCACCAGAAAATAAATTCCTTGTCCAGTACCGTTTAGGTTTACACTTTTTGCTTCTTAACAACATTAAATTATTTAAACAGAGATGAACAGCACAAACAGCTATTTTTTGTGACATCGCGTTCTGATTTCTGTATCGCAACTGGCTTCATACATGTGGATGCGTGACATTGTTTAGCGACAGTCGCGAGACATTGTATCACGACTGTCCCCGTAAAAAGTCCCGCGACTTTGTTGCTAGGTGTGTACGCGGCTTTAGAGCAATTTGAACCACACGTCACATATACGCTTTCACTATACTCTGTAGTTCTGGTGTTGCTTTTAATTACCGTTTACGCATCTTCTACTGGACGACAGCACACAGCACGAACTAAATAGGAGTTTTGGTTGATACTCTATCGACACACAGTGTTTGGTACCGATTTGGAGGTTTGGGTGTAAGATATAAATCTATATCCGTCGGCTCGCGGTACACAGTGTGGCCGAGACGCCCATCCGGCATTCGTTGTACCAAAACATCTAAAAATGGCAGCCTTCCTTCTTTCTCTGTCGCGACAGTGAATTGAATGTTTGTGTGCATACTGTTATGTTCAAGGAAGTGCTCAAGAGCCACTACGCCGTGTACCCTGACTATAAACGTGTCCTCAACATAACGATAAAATGAAGATTGACGAAGGGGAGCCAACTGTAATTCACATTCCTCAAAATATTCCATAAAAAACTGGCCGTTGCTGGAGATAACATCTTACCCATATCTATTCTATCATTTCATACAATTTACCGCCATACAATAAGAAGATGATGATCATTGTCGACGAGTATGTAGTCGATTGGAGAGAGGGTCCATTGTCTCAATGTGTTAGAGAGGCACAGTGCCTTTACTCTTGCCACCACCGTGTAGGGCGCCACCTGCTGTTATTCAGACCACAGCTGGCAGAGTGACTGAGAGAACTGTGACAACAAGGGGCACGTCACGGACACCCAGCGTCCTTATATCACGTTACGTCTCATGCGATGGTGTCGCGGTGCCATTTTTCTACAGGACAGCGGTCGTCCACACATGGCACAAGTCTATGAGTTCTCTGCGTGTTGCTAGGTACTCCCGCGCCCGGCTAGCTCACCAGATTTGTCCCCTGCAGAACCTGTTTCGGACCAACTCGGATGTAAACTCTGTTCCAGGATATCAGGAACCAGTTATAACATCTGTGGGCCATCTTGGCTTAGGAGGAGGATACAGCTGCTTCATGACTCCCATCTACACCGAATTTGTGCATGCATCCAAGCCGAAAGTGGTGCAAAGTCATGCTGATTTCTGGGCTCATACTGCCAAGTTCTTTGTAAATTTGACTTGATTCTGTAATCACTGAAATAACATCACACATCCTCTCGACAGGTGAAATTCCATTTCATTTCCTCATTGCTTTCTAGGCGCTTCACTTCTTCTGCCAGGGCATTGTACATGGCAATGTTGTAAATGTAAAGAAGTACCCAGCTAGTCTGGTAAAAACATACTACATTGTTGTTGTCCCGGGCACTGCCATTAAGTTAACATACACGAGTTGCACATCTAGCTTTAAGTTGCTTGTGCTCAATACCAGAATCCTAGGTACCTTTACAAAAACCACTAATCGTCTTCCCAACATACTCGCTGAGAACTCGAAAAACCCATGGAAATGTACTGTCTTATATTTTCTAAGAATACCAATGTATTAAACTTTTATCGTTACTTCCATATTACCTCAGGGTCAAAGTATTCTTGCCCCTGTACTGGGATAAGAAGGCTAAAGCCTTAGCTTTTAAAATGATCCTGTAACTAAACGACGGAAACAGCACATCAGAAAGCAAGCACCTAACGTACGAGCGTCAGAATTAAACCAAAAAGCTTACTGCGTGCAGTAATCGTCATCTTCTTCATCTACATCTACATCTACATTTACATGGTTACTATGCAATTCACACTTAAGTGCCTGGTAGAGGGTTATCGAACCATTTTCATACTCCTCTACCATTCCACTCTCGAAAGGCGCATGGGAAAAGGAACACCTAAATCTTTCCGTTCGAGCTCTGATTTCTCTTATTTTATTATGATGATCATTTCTCCCTACGTACGTACGTGGGTGTCAACAAAATATTTTCACATTCGGAAGAGAATGCTGGTGATTGAAATTTCGTAAATAGATCCCGCCGCAAAGAAAACCGCCTTTGTTTCAGTGACTGCCACCCCAACTCGCGTATCATATCAGTGACACTCTCACCCCTACTGCTCGATAACACGAAAGGAGCTGCCCTTCTTTGCACTTTTTCGATGTCCTCCTTCAATCCTACCTGGTAAGGATCCCACACCACGCAGCAGTATTCCAGCAGAGGACGGGCAAGTGTAATGTAGACTGTCTCTTTAGTGGGTTTGTCGTATCTTCTAAGTGTTCTGCCAACAAAGCACAGCCTTTGTTTCGCCTTCACCACATTATTATCTATGTGGTCTTTCCAATTTAAGTTGCTCGTAATTGTAATTCCTAGGTATTTAGTCGAATCGACAGCCCTTAGATTTGTGCGATTTATCGTATACCCTAAATTTATCGGATTTCTTTTAGTACCTATGTGGATGACCTCGCACTTTTCTTTGTTTAGTGCCAATTGCCACTTTTCGCACCATACAGAAATTCTCTTTAGGTCATTTTGTAATTTGAACTGATCGTCTGTTTATTTTACTAGACGGTAAATTACAGCGTCATCTGCAAACAATCCAAGGGTCTGCTCAGATTATGACCTAGACCATTTATGTAAATCAGGAACAGCAGAGGGCCTATGACACTACCTTGCGGAACGGCCGATATCACTTCTGTTCTACTCGATGATTTACCGTCTTTACTTCTCTGAGAGGAAATCACGAATCCAGTCACACAACTGAGACTATACTACATATGCACGCAATTTGATTGATAGTCGCTTGTGAGGAACGGTATCAAAAGCCTTCTGGAAACCTGGGAATATGGAATCGATCTGATACCCCATGTCGACAGCACTCATTACTTCATGAGAATAAAGAGCTAGCTGTGCTGCATAAGAACGATATTCTCTGTATCCGTGTTGGTTATGTATCAATAATTCTTAATTTACGGCACGCTATAGTGCTAGCGTTCGTTGTCGGACACCAACTAATTTCTAAGTCTTGTATCCAACACTAAATGTGAGCGTTATTATAACGTGTGTGTCGTAGTGAACGGGAGGTAAGATATGTAGGTGGATACCGCTTCTCATGTTTACGTGGATATACACTGAGGGGACAAAGACATGGGATAGCGATATGCACGTATTCAGATGGCGGCAGCCTCACGTGCACAAATTTCAAGCTTTGCGTCTCACCACGGACAGCGTAGTGGCTGATGGCTTTCACTTAAGCTTTCACTTAACGACCGAGAGCAGTTGCGTTTGCGTAGGGTTGTCTGTGCTAACAAAGAAGCAACACTGCGTGAAATAACCGGAGAAATCAATGTGGGACGTGCGACGAACATATCCGTTAGGACAGTACGGCGAAATCTGGCGTTCATCGACTATGGTAGCAGTCGACCGACTAGTGCCTTTGCTAGCAGCTCGTCATGGTCTGCAGCCTCTCTCCTGAGCTCGTGAGGATATCGCGTGGAGCCTAGACCACTGGAGAACTGTTGCCTGATCAGATGAGCCCCGACTGCAGTTGGTGAGAGCTGATGGTAGGGTCTGAGTGTGGCGCAGACACAACGAAGCCATGGAGCCAAGTTGTCAACAAGTCACTGTGCGAGCTGAGCTGGTCGTGGCTCCATAATTGTGTGAGTTGTGTTTACATGGAATGGTCTGAGTCTTCTGGTCCAATTAACCGATCATTGACTGGAAATGGTAATTTTCGGCTACTTGGAGACCATTTGCAGCCATTCACGGGCTTCGTGTTCCCAAGCAACGATGGAATTTTTATGGATGACAACGTGCCACGTCACCAGGTCACAGTTGTTCGCGACCGGTTTTGAAGAATATTCTGGACAATTCGAGCGAATGGTTTGGCCGTTCATATCGCCAGACATGAATCCCATCGAACATTTATGGGATAGCGAAGACGTCAGTTAGTGCACAAAATCCTGCACCGGAAACAATTTCGCAATGTGGGTGGCTACAGAGGCAGCATGGCTCAATATTTCTGCAGGGGTCTTCCAGCGACTTCTTGAATCCACGTCACGTCAAATTGCAGCACTCTGTTTAGCTCTGGTGACGGTGCCTCTGTGCAGTGTTTCTCAGTCCACTGACATACAATTCGGGAGTAACTGGATGGATCATCAGATGATCAATTCCAATTACAAAATGATCTAGAGAGAATTTCTGTATGGTGCGAAAAGCGCCAATTGGCACTAAACAAAGAAAAGTGCGAGGTCATCTGCATTGGTACTAAAAAAATCCGATAAATTTTGAGTATACGATAAATCGCACAAATCTAAGGGCTGTCAATTCGACTAAATATGTAGTGTTGGCAGAAGAGCCAACACTGTGTTTCTAGAGGAGGCCGAAATGCACGCGTTTAATTACACGCTGACTGGCGTGAGGTCTGGAACAGGACAATATCTTGAGAATTGCAAATAAAGTACGTAGATGATGTAGTACTTAACTTTAATCCACAATTGTAGAACATCTCTCGTTACGGTACATGCTTCATAATATTAACGATCAACTGCTGTGGCGCCTTGCTAGATCGCAGCAAATGACGTAGCTGAAGGCTATGTTAACTATCGTCTCGGCAAATGAGAGCGTATCGATCAGTGTAGCTTCGCTAGCAAAGTCGTCTGTACAACTGGGGCGAGTGCTAGTAAGTCTCTCTAGACCTGCCGTGTGGTGGCGCTCGGTCTGCTATCACTGACAGTGGCGACACGCGGGTCCGACGTATACTAATGGACCGCGGCCGATTTAAAGGCTACCACCTAGCAAGTGTGGTGTCTGGCGGTGACACCACAAAATACCTAGGAATTACAATTACGAGCAACTTAAATTGGAAAGAACACATAGATAATATTGTGGGGAAGGCGAAACAAAGACTGCGCTTTGTTGGCAGAACACTTAGAACATGCGACAAACCCACTAAAGAGACGGCCTACATTACACTTGTCCGTCCTCTGCTGGAATATTGCTGAACTGTGTGGGATCCTTACCAGGCAGGATTGACGGAGGACATCGAAAAAGTGCAAGGAAGGGCACCTCGTTTTGTGTTATCGCGCAATAGGGGTGAGAATGTCACTGATATGATACACGAGTTGAGGAGGCACTCACTGAAACAAAGACGGTAGATCATTTAAGAAATTTCAATCACCAACTTCCTCCTACGAATGCGAAAATATTTTGTTGACACCCACTTACGTAGGGAGAAATGATCATCGTAATAAAATAAGAGAAATCAGATCTCGAACGGAAAGATTTAGGTGTTCCTTCTTCCCATGTGCCATTCGAGAATGGAATGGTAGAGAAGTAGTATGAAAATGGTTCGATGAACCCTCTGCCAGGCACTTAAGTGCGAATTGCAGGGTAATTATGTAGATGTAGATGTGTATCGTCTTTACCTGCTGCGCTTGGAAACGGCCTGTCACGCAGGAACTGGTCAGAAACTGGCCAGGCAACTGTATACTTGAGAAAAACAGCCGAAGTGGAAAATTTCAAAATGTCGCTATAACATAAATGATCGAAAAAAGTAGTAGTTACGTTAGAAAGAAACAGTGTATAAATAGCACAGGAAAAGTAGAAGAAGGAAGACAAATTAAAGGCGGGAGGATTTAAACATAGGGCAGTGGTAACAATGAACATGAAAGAACAGGGAGATGGAGAGAAACAGGGACCAGTAACGCAGAGACGCAGAAAGCAAGAGCAGTGACTGGCAAACATTAAAAGAAAAGAGCATAAGACGGAGAATATGGGAGTTTTTACTTTACTGTCTGACAGAGGGGAACTGTCCATATATGTTAATTTATTACGGAAAAATTATGAGATTCACCAAACGAAGAGCTTCAGCTTTTTATAAAATACAACAGGACAGGAATTTGCGATTGTTCTCGTTTTAGGGGCGGGCACATGTAAGATCGTTGGTAAGTATGACCTTGCTTATGCAGGGTGGTCAGAAACTGTTTCACAAGCTTGTAAGGATGTTGCTGGCTAAGATGTGAGAAATAATTGTTAACAGAAAAATACGATACGTTGCTCCGTTTCCATGTTAATTAGCGTTGAAGCTAGCCAATCAGGCCCTTGGGCGCAAGGTCAAATGGCCCGGCAGAGACTGAGTCGTCAGACGTGTCCTTCGTTTGGTTTCCTAAAACCGTACAACAGAGCGATACAAAAATTGGACATGGGATGGGAGTGGCTATCGAACCCGAACCAGCGGCCGAGCAGTCTCGTGCGCTGTTATTTACGCTGTGAAAACCACGGCCACTGATTGTATCTGGCGGGCTACTTGGGTTTGGGTGCGCAACTGCCGAATTGGCTAACGTCAGTGCTAATTAACTCGGAAATAGCGCATCGTATCGAAGTTTTTTCGTAACAGTTATTTCTCAGCACAACCATCCTGCAACACCTTTAGAAGCTTTTCCGATGGTTTCTGACTACCCTCTATGTGCAGCCCCATGGGGAGTGGTTTATATTCAGGAATATGAAGGTAACGATCATTCGAAGCAAAATATTCTAGTAAACGTGGACTCTAAAGTGAATAATTTATGAGCTATGAGAACTTCTTCGTCTGTGAACTGTGGAACAGACGTCTTCCACTGCCATCTCTTTATTTTTCCTATTTTCAGGGGTCATAGTACGGACCAAAACAAGGCAAAAATGTCTGTAAAGATGGCCTCTAAAGTGCATGCTTTTAGAGCTAAGAGCACTTGTTCATCTTCACTACTGTGAAACACATCTCTTCTACCCAACAAATCCATGTTTACCACAAAATTTTTTCTTATTTTGATGCATATTATCTCCTCCCAAAACACGGAAAGCTAAGAGCCTGCAGTAGACGAAATTTGTTTCGCAGTATCAAAAATAAAGAATTTCTTAGAGCTCTTAAGGTATGCATTTTAGAGCCCATATCTACTAGATTTTTTTGCATCGAAGATTAATAATTTTAAAAGAACACATTACAAAAATCACAATAAGAGAGGAGGTCACTCAGACACAACCGAGGAGAAATCCACTGCAGATGGTAATTCATACCGCTGTCGGCTCCATTTGTTTAAGAATTGTTAATACTCGATCCTTCCATCGCGTCCTTGGACAGTGTTACTTTATTCGTAAGTGACGTGACAGGCAGTTCGTCATTGCAGGAGCGTTGCAGTTCAGACCAAATGGAACGCACATGTCACAGTAAAGGGTTCTCAGGCCACAGCTCAGGCGTGTATTCTCGCATGCAAACTATCATAAAGGTGCCGAATCGCATCCTGCGATAGATCGTCCCACGCATCTTGCGCATTTCGTTGCAATTCGGCAGATGAAGAGTTATCATGCTGAAATGACTAAGCACCAGTTTTGCATTAATTGTGTTTTCTACTCCGTTAGGTGGTATGTAAACAGGACTTTTACATACTAAAATGGCTATCTCCTATTATGGCTGATGTAGGTGCTACGAAGATCAGGAGATGGCATAAGAGGTACGCCTACGGATTTTTCGTGCTAATCGGGATAAGTGTAGAATGTGTTCCACCAGTTAGCACACTGGACAGAGATTATACATTTATGCTTGACTCTGTCGTTTTGTGGCCTTTCTCTTGCGTATCTTTATTGGCAATACAACGGACAGTGAGAACAATACGAATAATTCAGTAAAGGGAAGTAACAGAAAACTGGCAACTCCAAACGAAAGTGTGAGCATGGCTTAAGAGTGAGTGATAAATCATATCATAGGGAGTGTGGAAGGCAAGTACGCGCGGAGATTAAATGAAACAATGAAGTATGGTCTGAGGTTATCTCACCTTGTTTTCTGTTTTTTAAGCGTTTACTACTCTTAACATCTGGAAATTGTCTTATTGTCTGGCATTGTCTTTTCAGTATCCGTGTTACTGTTATCTACGAATGCTGAAACGACTTTCTGAAGAGTTCTGTGCTGAAAATGAACAAACAACAGGGATGTTTCTCAATGAGACTGACTTGTGCCATAGTCGCAAACGAAGTGCAAAGAATTGCGAAGAAAGCCGCCGACGGATTACGTTCATAATGTAATGCACCTGAAGGTGTTGGTAATTATCAACGGGTCTGCAAACTTAAGTTAATGAATAGTTTTGCTACCAATAAGAAAAGGCCTAGAGGTAGCGTCTTTGACTAATAATCAAAAGTCCTCGGTCCCGCGTTCGAAACCCCTAAGGTTTTGGTTAATAATCAGCATTGGTGGCCGAAGACTTCCGGCATAAGAAGTCACCCTCATTCTGCCAATGGGTTATCAAATCGGACGGAGTAACAGAGGTTCAGGCCACTCTATTGTCCTTGGGGTGGGAAACTGCCCCTAAAGGGGGAAGAATCAGCAATGATCAACGACATGAGGATGCACAAGACAATGGAAACCACTGCATTAAAGACGCGTAACGTGTATTCACAGGACATGTGGCCTGTAATTCAAAAAGTGTCGTGATGATATCTCCATTGGCAAAATATTCCGGAATAGTCCTCCATTCGTATCTCCGGGAGGGAACTGCCAAGGGGGTGGTGACCATGAAAAAAAAATGAATAACCGATTAAAGGAAAACGCTCGACGAGACAGGCCGTGGAATGTCAGACGCTTGAACGCGGTAGGGAAGCTAGAAAATTTGAAAAGGGAAATGCAAAGGCTCAATCTAGATATACCCTGAGTCAGTGAAAAGAAATGGAAAGAAGACAATGCCTTCTAGTCAAATTAGTATAAAGTAATATCAAAAGCAGCAGAAATCGGGTGTAGGATTCATTATGAGTAGGAAGGTAGGGCAGAGGGTCTGTTACTGTGAACAGTTCAGTTCAGTGATAGGACTGTTCTCATCAGAATTGACTACAAACCAACACCAACAACGATAGTCCAGGAATACATGCCGACGCCGCAAGCTGAAGATGAAGAGATAGACAAAGTATATGAGGATATTGAAAGGGTAACACAGTAAGTAAAGAGAGATGAAAATCTAATAGTCATGGAGTACTCGAACGCAGTTGTAGACGGAGTAGACCTAAAGGTTACAGGAGAATATGAAGGAATGAGAGAGGAGAAAGACGAATTGAGTTCTGTAATATTTCAGTTAGTAATAGGGAATGCTCCGCTCAAGAATCACAAAAGGAGGAGGTGTACTTGGAAAAGGCAGGATGGTACGGGAAGATTTCAGTTCGATTACATCATCGTCAAATGTTGTTGTTGTGGTCTTCAGTCTGAAGACAGGTTTGATGCAGCTCTCTATGCTACTCTGTAGTGTGGAAGGCTCTTCATCTGCGAGTAACTACTGCAACCTACAGCCCTCTGACTCCCTTAGTCTGTGATTTTTACACCCCCCCCCCCCCCTCCACGCTTCTCTCCATTACTAAATCAGCGATCCCAAGGTGTCTTAGAATGTGTTCTACCAACCAATCCCTTCTTTTAGTCAGGTTGTACCACAAATTTCTGTTCTCCCCATTTCTACTCAGTACATCCCCATTGGTTACGTGATCTACCCATCTAATTTTCAGCATTCTTCTGTAGCACCGCTTTTCAAAAGCTTCTGTTCTCTTCTTGTCTAAACTGATTAACGTCCGTGTTTCACTTCCGTACATGGCTACACTCCATACAAACACCTTCAGAAAGGAGTTCCTGATACTTTAGTCTATACTCGATGTTAACAAATTTATCTTAATCAGAAATACTTTTCTTGCCATTACCAGTCTACATTTTATATCCTTCCTATTTCGACCATCATCAGTTATTTTGCTTCGCAAATAGCAAAACTCATTTATTACTTTAAGTGTCTCATTTCATAATGTAATTCCTTCACCACCGCCTGATTTAATTCGGCTGCATTCCATTATCATCGTTTTCCTTTTGTTGATGTTCATCTTCTATCATTTCAAAACATTGTCCATTCCGTTCAACTGCTCTTCCAAGTCCTTTGCTGTCTCTGCCAGAATGGCAATGTCATCAGCAAACCTCGAAGTTTTCATTTCTTCTCCATGGACTTGAATCCCTATTCCAAATTTCTCTTTTGTTGCCTTTACTGCTTGCTCAATATAGAGACTGAATAACATCGGAGATAAGCTACAACCTTGTCTCACTCCCATCTCAAACACTGCTTCTCTTTCATGGCCCTCGACTCTTATAACTGCCATATGGTTTCTGCGCAAATTGTAAATAGTCTTTCACTCCCTGTAATTTACCCCTGTTACCTTTAGAATCTGAGAGTACTCGTATTCCAGTCAACATCTCCAGTCCAAACTGATCCTCCTCGAGGTCAGCTTCTACCACTTTCTCCATTCTTCTGTAAAGAATTCGTGTTAGCATTTTACGGCCGTGACTTATTAACTTCCGCAATTTTCACACCTGTCAGCACTTGCTTTCTTTGAAATTAGAATTATTATATTCTTCTTGAAGTCTGCGGGTATTTCACCTGTCTCATACATCTTGTTCACCAGATGGAAGAGTTTTATCGTGGTTGGCTCTCCCAAGGCTGTCAATAGCTCTAACGGAACGTTGTCTACTCCCGGGGCCTTGTTTCGACTTAAGTCTCTCAGTGCTTTGTCAAATTCTTCACGCAGTATTATGTCTCAAATCACATCTTCCTCTACGTCCTCTTCAATTTCCATAACACTGTCCTCAAGTACATCTCCCTTGTACAGATCCTCCATATACTCCTTCCACCTTTCTGCTTTCCGTTCTCTGCTTAGGTCTGGTTTTGCATCTGAGCTCTTGATATTCATACAGGTGGCTCTCTGTTCTCCAAAGGTCTCTGTAATTTTCCTGTAGGCAGTATCTAGATTATCCCTAGTGATACACGGTTCTACGTCCTTACACTTGTCCTCCAGCCATTCCTGCTTAGCCATTTTGCACTTCCTGTCGATCTCATTTTTTAGACATTTGTACTCCCTTTCACCTGCTTTATTTATTGCATTTTTATATTTTCTCCTTTCATCGATTTAATTTAGTATCTCTTGTGTTACCCAAGGATTTCCAGTAGCCCTCGTCTTTTTACCTACTTGATCCTCTGTTACTTCACTATTTCATCTCTCAAAGCTATCCATTCTTCTTCTACCGTATTCCTTTCCCCTAATCTTGTCAGTCATTCCCTAATGCTCCCTCTGAAACTCTCTAGAGCTCCTGGTTCGTTCAGCTTATCCAGGTCCTATCTATTTAAATTCCCGCCTTTTTGTAGTTTCTTCAGTTTTAATCTGCAGTTCATAACCAATTAATTGTGGTCAAAGTACACATCTGCCTCTGGAAATGTCTTACAATTTAAAATCTGGTTCATAATTCTCTGACTAACCATTATATAATCAATCTGAAACCTTTTGGTGTCTCCAGGTCTCTTCTCGTATGATTCTTAAACCAAGTATTAGCTATGATTAAATTATGCTCTGTGCAAAATTCTACCACGTGACCTCCTTTTTCATTCCTTACCCCTAGTCCATATTCACCTACTACTTTTCCTTCTCTTCATTTTCCTACTATCGAATTCCAGTGCCCCATGACTATTAAATTTTAATCATCCTTAACTATTTGAATAATTTCTTTTGTATCATCACAAATTTCCTCTATCTCCTCATCTACGCAGATAGTTGGCATATGAACTTGTACTACTGTGGTGGGTGTGGGCTTCGTGTCTGTCTTGGCTACAATAATGCGTTCACTATGCTGTCCATAGTAGATTATCCGCATCCTATTTTTTTTCTCATTATTAAACTTGCTCCTGCATTATCCCTATAAGGCTGTATTCACCTACCAGAAGTCCTCTTACGCCTGTCACCGAACTTCACCAATTCCCACAATGTATAACTTTAACCTTTCCATTTCCCTTTTTAGATTTTCTAGCCTACCTGCCCGACTAAGGAATCTGACATTCCACGCTCAGACCTGTAGAACGCCAGTTCTGTTTCTCGTGATAACAACGTCCACCAGAGTAGTCCCCGCCCCGAGAGTCGAATAGGGACTATTTTACCTCCAGAATATTTTCCCAAGACGATTACGTCATCATAAAATCATACAGTAGAGCTGCATGCCCTCAGGAAAAACTGCTTTCAGCTGTTCGCAGTACCAGCGCAGCAGGGCCATTTTATTTGACGTTACACGACCAGATCAGTCAATCATCCAAACTGGCCCCTGCTGCCCCTCCTCAGGAACCACACATCTGTCTCATCTGTCAAGAGATACCCCTCCATTGTGGGTGCACCTACGGTATGGCTATCTGTATCGCTGAGGCACGCAAGCCTCCCCACCAACGGCAAGGTCCATGGTTCATGTGGTGGCGGAGGGGGAGGGGGAGGGGGAGCGGGGAGGAGTTAATGGTCACATAGACATTCTGAAATCAGATACAGATACTGCATTGAAGGCTTACCCAGGACCAGACATAGACTCAGATCACAATGTAGTAGTGATGAAGGGTAGGCTGGAGTTGAAGAGATTAGTCAGGAAGAATTAATATGCAAAGGAGTGGGATACGTAGGTACTAAGGAATGATGAGATACTCTTGAAGTTCTCTAGGGCTATAGATACTGCGATAAGGAATAGTTCCGTAGGCAGTGCAATTGAAGAGGGATGGGCATGTCTAAAAAGAGTAATCACAGACTCTGGAAAGGGAAACATAGGTACAAAGAAGGTAACTGCGAAGAAACCATGGGTAACATAAGAAATACTTCCGTTGAACGATGATAGAAGGAAGTACAAAAATGTTCAGGGAATTTCAGAAATATAAGACGCTGAAGAATCTAATAAAATGCAGGGAAGCTAAGGCGAAATGGTTGCATGAAAAATGTGAAGAAATCGACAAAGGAACGACTGTCGGAAAAACTGACTCAGCGTATAATTAAGTCAAAACAACCTTCGATGAAATTAAAAACAAGGTTGGTAATATTAAGAGTCCAGTGGGAGTTCTACTGTTAAATGCAGAGGAGAGAGCGGATAGGTGGAAAGAGTACATTGAAGGCCTCTATGAGGGGGAAGATTTGACTGAGGTGATAGAAGAAAAATCAGGAGTCGATTTAGAAGAGATGTGGGGTACAGTATTAGAATCAGAATTTCACGGAGCTTTGGAGGACTTAAGATCAAATAAGGCAGAAAGGATAGGTAACATTGCATCAGAATTTCTAAAATCATTAGTGGAAGTGGCAACAAAATGACTTTCCACGTTGGTGTGTAGAATGCCTGAATCTGGTGACATACAATCTGACTTTCGGAAAAATATCGTCGACACAATTCCGAAGAGAGTCGACAAGTGTGAAAATTATCGCACAATCAGCTTAACAGCTTATGCACACAACTTTCTGACAAAAATAATGTAAAGAAGAATGGAAAAGAAAACTGAGGACGTGTTAGACGATGATCAGTTTGGCAAAGGCACCACAGAGGCAATTCCGACATAGCTGTTGATAATGGAGGTAAGCCTAAGAAAAATCAAGTCACGTTCATAGGATTTATCGACCTTGCGAAAGCGTTCTACAATATTAAATGGTGGAAGCTGTTCGAAATTCTGAGAAAAATAGGGGTAAGCTGTAGGAAGATGTATAATACCTATACAATATGTACAAGAGCCTACAGGGAATAATAAGACTGGACGACCAAGAACGAAGTGCCCAGAGCAAAACGGGTGTGAGACAGAGAATGTAGTCATTGGCCCTTAGTGTTCAATCTGTACATCGAAGAAGCAATGATGGAAATAAAAGAAAAGTTCATTGATGGGATTAAAATTCAAGGCGAAAGGATATCAATGTTACGACTCGCTGATGGCGTTGCTATCCTGAGTGAAAGTGAAGAATAATTACACGATCTACTAAATGGAATACACAGTCTAATGAGTACAGTATATGTACTGAGAGTAAATCCAAGAAAGACAAATGTAATGATGTTCTTGTTGTTGTGGTCTTCAGTCCTGAGACTGGTTTGATGCAGCTCTCAATGCTATTCTACCCTGTGCAAGCTTCTTCATCGTCTGCAACCTACATCCTTCTGAATCTGCTTGGTGTATTCATCTCTTGATCTCCCTCTACGATTCCCCCCCCCCCCTACCGCTGCCCTCCAATACTAAATTGGTGATCCCTTGATGCCTCAGAACATGTCCTACCAACCGATCCCTTCTTCTAGTCAACTAGTGCCACAAACTTCTCTTCTCCCCAATCCTATTCAGCACCTCCTCATTAGTTATGTGATCTACCCATCTAATATTCAGCATTCTTCTGTAGCACCACATTTCGAAAGCTTCTATTCTCTTCTTGTCTAAACTATTTATCGTCCATGTTTCACTTCCATACATGGCTACACTCCATACAAATACTTTCAGAAGCGACTTCCTGACACTTAAATCTATACTCGATGTTAACACTTTCTCTTCTTCAGAAACGCTTTCCTTCCCATTGACAGTCTACATTTTATATCCTCTCTACTTCGACCATCATCAGTTATTTTGCTCCCCAAACAGCAAAACTCATTTACTACTTTAAGTGTCTCATTTCCTAATCTAATACCCTCAGCATCACCCGACTTAATTCGACTACATTCCATTATCCTCGCTTTGCTTTTGTTGATGTTCATCTTATATCGTCCTTTCAAGACACTGTCCATTCCGTTCAACTGCTCTTCCAAGTCCTTTGCTGTCTCTGACAGAATTAAAATGTCATCGGCGAACCTCAAAGTTTTTATTTCTTCTCCATGGATTTTAATACCTACTCCGAATTTTTCGGTACTACCTCACGTGTTCCAACATTTCTACGGAATCCAAACTGATCTTCCCCTAGGTCGGCTTCTACCAGTTTTTCCATTCGTCTGTAAAGAATTCACGTTAGTATTTTGCAGCCGTGACTTATTAAACTGCTAGTTCGGTAATTTTCACATCTGTCAACACCTGCTTTCTTTGGCATTGGAATTATTATATTCTTCTTGAAGTCTGAGGGAATTTCGCCTGTCTCATACATCTTGCTCACCAGATGGTAGAGTTTTGTCAGGACTGGCTCTCCCAAGGCCGTCAGTAGTTCCAATGGAATGTTGTCTATTCCCGGTGCCTTGTTTCGGCTCAGGTCTTTCAGTGCTCTGTCAAACTCTTCACGCAGTATCATATCCCCCATTTCATCTTCGTCTGCATCCTCTTTCATTTCCGCAATATTGTCCTCAAGCACGTCGCCCTTGTATAGACCCTCTATATACTCCTTCCACCTTTCTGCTTTCCCTTCTTTGCTTAGAACTGGGTTTCCATCTGAGCTCTTAATATTCATACAAGTGGTTCTCTTTTCTCCAAAGGTCTCTTTAATTTTTCTGTAGGCAGTATCTATCCTACCCCTCAAGAGATAAGCCTCTACATCCTTACATTTATCCTCTAGCCATCCCTGCTTAGCCATTTTGCACCTCCTGTCGATCTCATTTTTGAGACGTTTTTATTCTTTTTGCCTGCTTCATTTACTGCATTTTAGTATTTTCTCTTTTCATCAATTAAATTCAATATTTCTTCTGTTACCCAAGGATTTCTACTAGCCGTCGTCTTTTTACCTACTTGATCCTCTGCTGCCTTCACTACTTCATCCCTCAAAGCTACCCATTCTTCTTCTACTGTATTTCTTTCCCCCATTCCTGCCATTTGTTCCCTTACGCTCTCCCTGAAACTCTGTACAACCTCTGGTTCTTTCAGTTTATCCAGATCCCATCTCCTTAAATTCCCACCTTTTTGCAGTTTCTTCAGTTTTAAGCTACAGTTCATAACCAATAGATTGTGGTCAGAGTCCATATCTGCCCCTGGAAATGTCCTACGATTTACAACCTGATTCCTAAATCTCTGTCTTCCCATTATATAATCTATCTGATACCTTCTAGTATCTCCAGGATTCTTCCATGTATACAACTTCTTTTATGATTCTTGAACCAGGTGTTAGCTATGATTAAGTTGTGCTCTGTGCAAAATTCTACCAGGCGGCTTCATCTTTCATTTCTTACCCCCAATCCATATTCACCTACTACGTTTCCTTCTGTCCCTTTTCCTACTACCGATTTCCAGTCACGCATGATTATTAAATTTTCGTCTCACTTCACTATCTGAATAATTTCTTTTATCTCGTCATACATTTCTTCAATTTCTTCGTCATCTGCAGAGCTAGTTGGCATATAAACTTGTGCTACTGTAGTAGCCGTGGGCTTCGTGTCTATCTTGGCCACAATAATGCGTTCACTATGCTGTTTGTAGTAGCTTACTCGCATTCCTATTTTTTATTCATTATTAAACCTACTCCTGCATTACTCCTATTTGACTTTGTATTTATAACCCTGTATTCGAATCACCAAAAGTCTGGTTCCTCCTGCCACCGAACTTCACTAATTACCACTATATCCAACTTTAACCTATCCATTTCCCTTTTTAAATTTTCTAACCTACCTGCCCGTTTAAGGGATCTGACGTTCCACGCTCCGATCCGTAGAACGCCAGTTTTCTTTTTCCTGATAACGACGTTCTCTTGAGTAGTCCCCGCCCGGAGATCCGAATGGGGGACTATTTTACCTCAGGAATATTTTGCCCAAGAGGACGCCATCATCATTTATCCATACAGTAAAGCTGCATGCCCTCGGGAAAAATTACGGCCGTAGTTTCCCCTTTGCTTTCAGCCGTTCGCCGTACCAGCACAGCAAGGCCGTTTGGTTAATGTTGCAAGGCCAGGTCGGTCAATCTTCCAGACTGTTGCCCCTGCAACTACTGAAAAGGCTGCTGCCCTCTTCAGGAACCAGACGTTTGTCTGGCCTCTCAACAGATACCCCTCCGTTGTGGTTGCACCTACGGTACGGCCATCTGTATCGCTGAGGCACACCAGCCTCCCCACCAACGACAAGGTCCATGGTTCATGTTATTCTAATAAACTTTATTCTGAATAACCTAGAAAGTATATTTTGTCACTTAGCCTCTTTGGTATGATAACACTTCAGTTTTTCTCGCAAGCCCTGGAGAAGGAGTCATCATGTCCCATACGTGTTCAGTTGGCGTGTATTAGAACGTGTATTGTTCTCCTGGAAAAAGTTCATCGCCTTTCTGTTGAAGAAATGTCATTAGCACGGGGATGACATCCTGTGAAACGTAGCGGGCAATTGTTAGTTTACCATGCAGAAACATCAAATGTGACCGCTAGCTGTAACTGGTGGTCCCCCCGCACCATGAAGCTTGGGATGGAACCTGTGTGTTGTGGGTGAATATAACCTGAAATAGGCAGATCTACGCCGTCGTCCATCACACGTAAACAGACAGAACCTACTCTCACCACTGAAGATAACAGAGCGCCGTTCTACTCTCCGGTAAACCCTTTCCCGACACCAAAGTGACCACAATTGGCGTGTCAGTGGTAACCTGGTCACGTGATATCAATCCTCCTGCGAGCAGACGGTTGCCAATGGCCCCTGATGATACAGCAGGAGCAACACGTGCCCGGATTCCATCCCTGCACGATGATCGGTCGACCACCGCTGCCTGGATGATGCGTCAATCCTGACATGTGTCGGTTCTAAGGGTACGTCCAGAACCTGGTCTACAAGTAAGAGAACATTCTACATACCACTATTGAAAACGGCGACACACCACCGTTACATTGCGCCCATAAGTGCAGCAGTCCGTCGATACATCCATTCAACTTCCCGCAGGCCCTCAATGAGACCCTGTTCAAATGCCGAAGCTGTTCAACGGGAGTACATACTCTTCCGTGGGGCATGGTTGTAATCTAGAATGAATGTTGCAAACATTGTTGACACCAAAACGCAGCACCGTTACTGCCTTTCTTCCAAGGATCCCTATTTGAGATCCTCGAGCATTTGCTGTACTTTCGTGCGTACTACTACCGATCTGTTTCCATCCCAGAAGCGCGCCACTGAATTCATTAGATGTCTGTTGTTCTGCAACGACTCGCCACAGATTTCATCCAGAATTAACCATGCTTAATCGGGTCCATCTCAGCAGATAGCACTTCTATTTAAATGATTCCTGGCTCCTGGAGGAAGATGTTCAGAAGGTGGGCATGGTGTGGTAGAGTGTTACCGTCTTGAAAGATGAACTCATCACCGACACGTTGACTTTGGGGCTGGACAATAGGATGAAAGATCCCGTCACGATACTGTACAACACTCAATTGAGGCCAAGTTATGACCGAACCTCTCCATCGTGTACCTGTGGGATCCCATGCTTGGGATGTGCACTGTCTGATCAGAAATATCGGACACCCCTGTGTAATGGGGAATTGACCGCTAGATGTCACGAGAGTCGGATCTGCCAGTATAAAAGGGGACGGCGAATACTATGTTGTCAGTATAGAAGCAGTGACAGTAGAATGGGTCGGTGAGGAGAGATTAGATACTTCGAACGTGGACTAGTCATTGGAGTTCACCTGAGTAATAAATCCATCAGGGATGTTGCGACCCGTCTAAAGCTAAGTTTATCAGGGTAGCCACAAGTCGCGATCAGTACGTTTTATTTTTAACGGTTTCACTCCATAACTTTACAAGGGCATCGAGAGACACTCTGGAACTTAATACGATAAAGTTTGACAACATGGAAACTTACACTGACCTTAAACAACATCTTTCTTCTTTAATATGGTAACTTACGTTTAAAATACAATAGTTGGCTGATTACATTGCCGGCACCAGAGACTAAGTTGGGTGTACAACAGTGGTTGCAACGTCTATGGCAATGCGTATTCAAAGACAATGTAGTATTGTTACGGAGCGAGAAAAGGTCCTGTATGTACCCTCATTGGTTCGAATGTTATACACGAAAAACTAATGCATTTCAACTACCACACTAACTACTGCCATTTGTTACGTAATTTATATTGCTACAAAAAAGAGAAATTTAGATTTCAATAGCCGCTTTCATAAGCCTGTATACAGACATGTCATTTTTGCACTGGACAAAATTTCATTGTGCTGCAGTATCTGTCAAAAGATATCTTAAAAAATATATACTTTTAAAAATATCTTTACGACTATGGCGCCAAAATATGCATTCAAAAATGTAGTTTTCTAAAAATATTTCTTTTAGGACAATACGGCAGGTAGTTGAGATTATGCCTTGAATGTTTATCTAAAGCACCTCTTCGAATAACTAGAAACATCCATGAAAGTCAAACTCATCTGTACATTTAGTAAGTTTTGTGGTTGTTCTTCTCTGCCTTGTAAATTTCTAATTCTTGCAAGGTGTTTGGTAAAAGGCCTTTACTTACGGTGTGGATAATGTTTATGCTATCTCGGATCTCACCTAACGTATGGTTAGTTGTTTGCAAATGCTCACCCAGTCAGCTGTTGGTGATGTGATTGTGAAGTGGAAACGCGAAGGAACAGCCACAACTAAACGGAGACCAAACAGACCGCATCTATTGACGGAAAGTGGCCGTCGAGCACTGCATTGGGTGGTGTTGAAATCAGCGGGAGGACCACTCGTGAGTTACGAAGCAGTCTAGCTAGCAAAATGACTATGCGAATGGCGTACAGTGGTCGAAGAGCTCCTCAAGAGGCACATAGTTCTGTAATCAAAAGGAAGTAACGCTTCATGTGATGCAAAGAGCGACGGCACCGGACATTGACTGGAAACGAATGAGTTGGAGTGATGAGCAACGCTATAAAAATGGTTCAAATGGCTCTGAGCACTATGGGACTTAACTGCTGCGGTCATCAGTCCCCTAGAACTTAGAACTACTTAAACCTAACTAACCTAAGGACATCACACACATCCATGCCCGAGGCAAGATTCGAACCTGCGACCGTAGCGGTCACGCGATTCCAGACTGAAGCGCCTTTAACCGCACGGCCACACCGGCCGGCAATCACGCTATACCCTGTGGAAATTCGATGGAAGGGTCTAGGTCTCGCGAATACCTGGAGAACGTCACCTGTCATCATTGGATTCGATGTTCCTGTGTTACGATGTTTTTTGTGGTTGGCGTGTGACCTCCTAACTGAGGAATGATGTCAACACATTTCAGAACATGGTGTACTGCGTACGGTAGAGTAACAATCCCGAGACGATGATATTTTACATTAGCATGACAATACACCCTGTCATAAAGTGGCATATGCTATCCAGTGCTTTGTGGACAATAATATCCCTGAAATTGAATAGTGTTCCCAGAGTCCCGTCTCGAACCCATTGGAGCATTTTTCAGACGAGTTAGAACGTCGATTTCGCTCCAGACACTGGCGTCCAACGTCATTACCCTCTCTGGTTTCGGCTGTTGATGAAGAATGCGCTTCCGTTCCTCCACAGACATCCGCACACGACAATGAAAGTGACCCCAGCACAGTTCATGCCCTCGTGAAGATTAAGGGTGGCCACACCCCTTATTAATGTCCACTGATGTGTGTACAGATGCTTTTGATCAGGTTGGCACCCGGCCGTCTCCAATACACTACGTCGATTACCAGGCGCCATACAAATCCTACGCTCGACAGTAAACAGAAATCCACTCCACTGACCAAAATTATGAGCAGGTTCCTAATCTAAAAAAATTTCTTTGCCAATCATTCGGGTAGAGTATAAAAAGATTTTTGAACAGTATACACTACTGGAGATTAAAATTGCTACACCACGAAGATGACATGCTACAGACGCGAAATATAATAGACAGCAAGAAGATGCTGTGATATGCAAATGATTAACTTTTCAGAGCATTCACACAAGGTTGGCGCCATCGTGCTGACATGAGGAAAGTTTCCAACCGATTTCTCATACACAAACAGCAGTTGACCGGCGTTGCCTGGTGAAACGTTGTTGTGATGCCTCGTGTAAGGAGGAGAAATGCGTACCATCACGTTTCCGACTTTGATAAAGGTCGGATTGTAGCCTATCGTGATTGCGGTTTATCGTATCGCGACATTGCTGCTCGCGTTGGTCGAGATCCAATGACTGTTAGCAGAATACAGAATCGGTGGGTTCAGGAGGGTAATACGGAACGCCGTACTGGATCCCAACGGCCTCGTATCACTAGCAGTCGAGATGACAGACATCTTATCAGCATGGCTGTAACGGATCGTGCAGCCACGTCTCGATCCCTGAGTCAACAGATGGGGACGTTTTCAAGACAACAACCATCTGCACGAACAGTTCGACGAAGTTTGCAGCAGCATGGACTATCAGCACGGAGACCATAGCTGCGGTTACCCTTTACGCTGCATCACAGACAGGAGCGCCTGCGATTGTGTACTCAACGACGAACCTGGGTGCACGAATGGTAAAACGTCATTTTTTCGGATGAATCCAGGTTCTGTTTACAGCATCATGATCGTCGCATCCGTGTTTGGCGACACCGCGGTGAACGCGCATTAGCGTGTATTCGTCATCGCCATACTGGCGTATCACCCGGCTTGATTGTATGGGGTGCCATTGGTTACACGTCTCGGTCACCTCTCGTTCGCATTGACGGCACTTTGAACAGTGGATGTTACATTTCAGATGTGTTACGGCCAGTGGCTCTACCCTTCATTCGATCCCTGCGAAACCCTACATTTCAGCAGGATAATGCACGACCTCATGTTGCAGTTCCTGTACGGGCCTTTCTGGATACAGAAAATGTTCGACTGCTGTCCTGGCCAGCACATTCTCCAGACCTCTCGGCAACTGAAAACGTCTGGTCAATGGTGGCCGAGCAACTGGTTCGTCACAATACGCTAGTCACTACTCTTGATGAACTGTGGTATCGTGTTGAAGCCGCATGGGCAGCTGTACCTGTACACGCCATCCAAGCTCTGTTTGACTCAATGCCTAGGCGTATCAGGGCCGTTATTACGGCCAGAGGTGGTTGTTCTGGGTGCTGACTCCTCAGGATATATGCACCCAAATTGCGTGAAAATGTAATCACATGTCAGTTGTAGTATAATATATTTGTCTAATGAATACCCGTTTATCATCTGCATTTCTTCTTGGTGTAGCAATTTTAATGGCCAGTAGTGTATAGTCTTTATTACACTAATACAGAGGAATCGATACTTTACTACTCAACAGCAGTTAGTACACACCAATAATCCCTCTACCTCGGTTCTTTAAAGAACTGAACTCCTATGTGTTAAACAGCTTCAAACGTCTCGTTACCTCACAACTGAGTTAATGTGTTAAGTATCTGAGTTTAGCACGCAAAACCTTTGCGGTTGAAGACGCACATCCCTAATTATCCTGATTTTATTAGTTTCAGATAATTTACTAACGAAAAAGCTTAGACGAGGTTTGAAATTATGTGCTCTCATTATCAAACACTAGATGAGTATTGTCAGAATAATTTGAGCCTAGTTTTAAGAATAGCTAGTTTTTTACTCACCTCAAAGTTTTTACATCACATCTCCTGAATTATATGTCGTACAGTGACGTAATTTTGTAGGTACGTTCATGGGTAATCGTCGACACTCCCTGCAAAATGGATCGGGAATAGAGTAACTGGTAAATAAGTAAAAAATTACGTCATGACTGATGCCGAAGTTTCACTGCATAAGAAGCGAATATGCAGCAAGTGAAAACTTTTTTTTCCTTTCCACATCTTGTGGAGAGTGATAGCAAGAAAAAGTTTTGGATACATTCGAAATTATGTAAAAATTTGTTGCACAGACACTGTATAAATAAGTTTACAATTCCCTACTGCACGAATTTATATCCAGCTTTAACCTTTATGGAACCCTTGAAATCTTTTGTAACAACATTACTCAATAAATCCTGCTCTGTTATCAATCCGTGTTGTTTCAAATTGCCGACCGCGGTGGCCGAGCGGTTCTAGGCGCTTCAGTGTGGAACCGCGCGACTGCTACGGTCGCAGGTTCGAATCCTGGCTCGGGCATGGATGTGTGTGATGTCCTTAGGTTAGTTAGGTTTAAGTAGTTCTAGGGGACTGATGACCTCAGATGTTAAGTCCCATAGTGCTCAGAGCCATTTGAACTATTTTTGTTTCAAATTAAACAAGTATTTTATTCGAAATGACTGAGCTTGAAAAACGAGAAATTCTTATTCATTTAGCTTCTCTATTGAAATGTGTTCGTCTCCAGGAACTCTTCCTCTCTTCACACCCCAAACGGCTTTATTCATCTGATTCAGCATGTTTTGCTGCTTGTGCAATAGAGTTTTTGTAAATTATAGAATTGGCTTCATTTTAGACTTTTACCTGCTGTTCAATTTATTTTTTACTGTGCGAGCGGTTTCAAATAAAGACCATTATCCGGTACAGAGTTTTGTTAACAGGAAGAGATACACATAGACGCAGGGACTTCAGAAAGCGGGTTACACATGTCGTCCCACGCTAACAAACGGCCACGCCCGGTCATCACCAATTTCGTTCGAATCTATGGTACTTGCAATACGTGGCCAGAAGTTAAAGTACGAGAGGTGGGAGCTCCAGGTGGCCAAACGTTAGAAAAAAATAGCATTTTTGGCAGCCGTCGGGTGAGGTCATTATGTGAGGGTACGTTCCAGGCAACGGTTGCGCAGCACAAAGATTACAGAATGGTAGTCGTAGCGTCGAGTTGCTATACGGAACCTATTTTTACTTTATATTTTTACGTTAGCTACTCTGCAAATAGACCAAAATAGCGATCACTATATTCTATTTATTAATATTGGTAAATATTCATTAATTTTCATAAAATGCATGGAAGGGTACAGCAAAGGAAAATTTGGAATTGCAAATAAATGTCCAAGAAACGCTTGTGCCAACCATGCCCATAAGGATTCTGCAAATAACATTCCAAGAAGGGATTGTAACGAAAGCGTACTGGTAAGAATGCGGCGCTTATAGCGTGCACAAGATTCCAATAAAATCAGTGCTTTCCTCGTTTTTACGATGAATATCGCTCCAGTGCATGTAAATCAAGTGTAAAATAATAATATTATTTACTTTAAACGTGAAGTTCTCATATATGCGTTATAATCCCTACCCGGTAGTTTATTTGCAATTGCAAATTTTGTTTTGCCTTTCCTTTTCCAGCCTTTTATAAAATTCTTAATAAAAACAATATATTGGGCCCTATTTCGGTTTGTTTGCAGCGTAAATAACGTAAAAACTGAAAATAAAAAAGTTTCCATGTAGAAATTCGACACCACTACATCAGATTACCGTTAAGCATTCTCTCCGCTGCACCAAAAATGCCTGGGAACTATGTTAACAGTATGGGAGTGTAATGGCACAGCAACTGTAAAGGAACTCGAATGTTGAACCACGAGGGGGAGGCAGGGGGGAGGAGGAACAGTAATATTTTTGTGAGCAAACCGTAAAGAACAAAAGACGTCGAAAATGAAGCAAAGTCGTGACAATGTAAATAGCCCACACTGCGTGCACAACAGAAGCTTTGCTTCAGTGTGTTCGGTGGGAAGTTTGGAAGCATCCACCATATATTCCAGGTCTTGCACCATGCGATTACTATCTTTTCGGCAAGTTGAAAGAACATCTGGAAGGAAAGAGATTTTCCAAGAATGAGGACGTTCACACAGCAGTTCTGAAATGGCTCCGAGACCAATGAGAGGAACTGAACGGCCGGTAAAACGCTACGATCGTTGTTTATAGAGACTTCTTTGACTGTCTTTAAAAACAGCGTTATGCATCTATATGTCACTTTCAAGTGTAATGCAACATTCAATAAGAATTACTTGGCCTACCACAGCAATGTGTAACTTATTTTTTGAAGTCAGCTCGTACGTAATAGAACACAGTCAAACATATACTGGAGAGCCAAGGGAACTGGTACACCTGCCTAATATCGTGCAGGGCTCCCGCGAGCACGCAGAAGCCCCGCAACACGACGTGGCATGGACTCGACTAATATCTGAGGTAGTGCTAGAGGGAATTGACACCATGAATCCTGCAGGGCTGTCCATAATTCCGTAATAGTAAGAGAGGGTGCAGATCTCTTCTGAACAACACGTTGCAAGTCATCTCAGATGTACTCAAAAATGTTCATGTCAGGGGAGTTTGGCGGCCAGCAGAAGTGTTTAAACTCAGAAGAGTGTTCCTGGAGCCAATCTGTAGCAATTCTCGACGTGTGCCGTGACGCATCGTCCTGCCGCAATTGCCCAAGTCCATCGGAATGCACAATGGACATGAATGAATACAGGTGATCAGACAGGATGATTACGTACGTGTCACCTGTCAGAGTCGTATCTAGACGTATAAGGGGTCTCATATCACTCCAACTGCACACGCTCCACACCAATACAGAGCCTTCACCAGCTTGAACAGTCCGATGCTGACATGCAGTGTCCATAGATTCATGGGCTTGTCTCCATACCCGTACACAGCCATCCGCTCGATACAATTTGAAACGAGACTCGTCCGACCAGGCAACATTTTCCAGTCATGAACAGTCCATTGTCGGTGTTGACGGGCCATGGCGAGGCGTAAAGCTTTGTGTCGTGCTGTCATAAAGGGTACATGAGTGGGCCTTCGGCTCCGAAAGCCCATATCGATGATGTTTCGTTGAATGGTTCTCACACTGACACTTGTTGGTGGCCCAGCATTGAAACCTGCAGCAATTTGTGGAAACGTTGCACTTCTGTCACGTTGAACGATTCTCTTAAGGCGTTATTGGTCCCGTTCTTGCAGGATCTTTTCCCGGCCGCAGTGATGCTCGAGATTTGATGTTTTGCCGGATCGCTGATATTCACGGTACATTCGTGAACTGTCGTACTGGAAAATTCCCACTTCATCGCTACCTTGGAGATGCTGTGCCCCGTCCCTCGTGCTCCGACTATGACACCACGTTTAAACTCACTTAAATCTTGATAACCTGCCACTGCAGCAGCAGCAATCGATCTTACTACTGCGCCAGACACTTGTTGTCTTATATAGGCGTTGCTGACTGCAGCGCCGTATTCTGCTTGTTTACATATATCTGTATTTGAATACGCTTGCCTATACCAGTTTCTTTGGCGCTTCAGTGTATTTTTTGAAGTTAACTCGTAAATGGGACACAAAGTCAAACGTATAATGTTTATAAATAACGTTCAGTCATGCATACGTAGAAGCTCGGAGAGACAGTTGAGGATAACATTCGTTGAAACCGGTGCAGCTTATGTTCATTGTTAAACACCAATAAAAAGAACACAAAAAGACGCTCAGTATGAATAGGTCATGTGAGTTTTTATTCGTATATATCAATGTTTTCTTTGTGATAAGTGTTACACACATCTGCACATAGTAAGTACTCCATTTTTTATTTATGAAGCATTAGGCTTACGTTATCTTGTGAGATCGTAAAAGAACAGGCGAAAATATGTTGTCTTCTCAAGATATGTTCGTTACGTATACGAGAAAGTTACTTATGATGTGAATGCTGGACCTGTTTATGTATTTTACTTTTTGGTGTGCTCCTGAGAGCATACAAGGCGGCGCTCAGGTGTGCTGCAGTTTCTACGGTTTCACTTGATAGAAATCTGGCGCCCAATGGCCTCTCGATACTTAACTTTTGTGGGTTCTTGCAAGTAAAAATTGCTAGCGATTTGAACGTAAGATTTGGCAGCCAGTTGGAACTTTCACTGTTCCAAGTGTCAGACTATGACTAGTGACGGACTTAGAATCATTTCCGCTACTTTTTATAACTGTTACTAGTTAGCCTGAAAGACTTCACTAATGCACTAATGCATCATAAAATTTATAGTTTGTTTACTGCAGTGTTGAATTTATGGTGTTATGCTGTACGATGACATAATTTTGCATGGGTTACTGACCTCCAAATCTTCTAACACCGTATGCTGACTGCTTAACGTTACTGTGACACTGTACTCCATCCCCATGTGCGACTTTGCAGGGGTGCATTTAGCTCTAACCACATGTTTATGGATGACAATGCGCGACCGCACCGAACAGCGTAGGTAGAGGAGCTCTTAGAACGAGAGGATATTCGGCGAATGGACTCTCCTGTGCGTGCTTCAGAATTAATTCCGATCGAGCATGTATAGGATTCCTTGGGGAGAACTGCTACAGCGCGTCCAAATGGTTCAAATGGCTCTGAGCACTATGGGACTCAACATCTGAGGTCATCAGTCCCCTAGAACTTAGAGCTACTTAAACCTAACTAACCTAAGGACATCACACACATCCACGCCCGAGGCAGGACTCGAACCTCCTACCGTAGCAGTCTCGCGGTTCTGGACTAAAGCGCCTAGAACCGCACGGCCACCGCGGCCGGCATAACGCGTCCACACACACCAACGACTATCCAGCATAATCAAACATCTCCTCGATGAAATGAAATGATCATATGGCATTGTTAGCCGGGATGTCCCAGTCGGGCTGGGCCGCCAAGTGCAAGTCTTATTTCAGTCGGCGCCACATTGGGCGACTTGCGGTCAGGGATGAGGATGAAAAGGTGATGAGGACTACACAACACCCAGTCCCCGAGCGAAGAAAATCTCCAACCCGACCGGGAGTCGAACCCGGGCTCAGTGCACGTTACCACCCAGCTAAGCAGGAGGAAATCTTCTCGATCACAATTTTTTTATTTACCGACTACAAGTTTCAATCTACGTTGTAGATCATTTTCAAGTCTAGGTTGGAACAAAAAAGCTATAACAATAATGATTTTAGAGAAGTGTAATAGTACAAGCACTTTTCTCATAGATTGTAGAAATAACAACAAATCTTTGTGAACTCACACATACTTGGCCACAGAAAGTGCAGTTTGTCAAGATTGTGTGAAACTAACATAAAAAAAGGTCGTGGTGGGGAAAAATTTTGGTACAGTCACGTACATGTTGCGTAAGTCACAAGTGAGTACATTAAAACAATGTAAAATTACCTCTCCATTTACAATTAAATAAAAAAGTTAATAAAACTCAAACATAAGGAACACGTTACTGGAGTGTATCTCAGCTTGAATGATGTGTTACTGAATAATACATAAAAAGAAAGGGTTGTAAACATACTAATAGGACACAGTGCATCGCACACTGAGGTATATTTCTATTTTTATTCATTAAAATGAAGGCAAATTTCTTAATCTAAGATATGTTCGATAATTTTGCACTGGCTTTTTAAAATATCTAAACAAGAACGAAAATGCCTCTGGCCCCCGAAAGAAAGAAATGAAAAAAGAATATCGTAAATTAAAATGGGGGAATTAGTAAAATCGATCTGTTAAGTGAAGTCTTTCGCTATATTAAAAAAGTTTGTTTTGGAAATTATTCTGATGTGAAAAAGTGTGAATCATTTAAACTACTTCAGCTAACAGACGACGCTGTATTCAGTGCGGCTGTTGTATGTAACTAAATTTGAAATAGCTTAAATTTCTTGATAGGTTCAGTGAAGACAGTCTTTGCGCTCGATATTGAAACACAAGATTCTTAGAATCAGAAACAAGTGAAAATCAGTCCGAAGTTACAAACCGTCTTCCGACTTCTATCGGAGCAGCTACTCCCACAGTCCGAGAGTTATCTTACAGTGTACCATTACTATTTCTTGTGTCAGATCAACACAGTACACAATGACGTAAGAGGTCATGTACCGATGATAGTCACTGCAACAAATTCGTTATCATCGAAATGGAACACAGCCTTAAACAATGACTTTAGTTTCAGGGCTATGTCATTTGATCATCGAAGTTGGCAGAGAAATCCAGTTGTCTCTGACGAATCCGAATCAGTACTAGGGAGAGGAGAAGTCAAGAAAATGCGGGGGCATTGCATTGGAACTGAGGACATGAAGTTATTAAATTAAACCTAAACACGAACAAATTATTTCAAATTGCAGTTCATTCCGTTTGTAAGACATCCGATTTAAAAGACTACTTTTCTAAGCAAACTACAGTTTAATGTTTTAAATTCATCTATAATCGTTATAAATTATTATAAAAAATCTATCGTTTCTTATGATATGTAGATGGAGAACGTGTGTTTCAAAGCACAGCGGTGACACGCTCGACTTGTCAAACAATGTTTATAGGAGCGAACACAGAGATCACTTGACACGGAAACTTGGTAGGAGAATGTATAATTCTTAGTATCCCGATATTCCTGTAACTGAAAGATTTATAAAATTCGTAATTCTTCAACACAAACTGCCTCAGACAAACCTCGATAAACGATCTGGGTAACTGGTTTGCAAAATCAAATTACCCTGATCTAATCCAGTGCCGAAGATCTCCATATTTATTAAACTTACGTCGCTGTGGCAATTTATGTAATACGTCTTTACAAACGTGCAGTAGATTTGAGGGCAGTCTTTTGGGTGTGACGGATTGGCAGAACTCAGATGTTTGTCGGAGACTTACCTTCTGACTTCTGTCGTAGCTCTGCGCTTTTAGTGCCTTTCACGGTATTCTTATAATTTTGCTGATTGGGAAAGGGTACACTCATGTTGTCGTCTCGTCTCAAACTGATGCTAAGCAACGGCGTCGTGTGCTTCGGGGATATTTTTATTGTTGAGAACTGCGTCACCTCTAGAACTGTTGTTACCCTAATTAAAGAAATTATCGAGTAATAGCAGAGGAATAATTAGGCTGGGGTGACCGGAGCAATGACCGCCGAGGGTAACGTGCCCTGGAAAAGAAAGAACAGAATAATCTAAGGAGAAGTTAAATTAAATACGAAGGAAATGTGAAAAATTTAGTAAAATCGATCAAACAAGAAAAGTCCTTCGCTGTGTCAAAATAATAAAAGATTGTCTTGGAAATCATTCTGACTTAGTGATATGTGAATTAATTATCACATTCACCCGGATCAAAGATTAATCCGTATTACGATACGAACGAAAGTTGTGCGCAGCTGAAAGTCATCCAAAATAAAAATTTAATATCTCGCAAACTAATTTATACAGATGCAGTCGAGTTACGTCACTACAAAGAGACCGTCTGGAAGTTTGGTTTGTGCCATTAGCAAGGTCAGGAATATCATTTGTTTTTATTACACGCAGTTAATTTGGCGACAGTGTAAGAACAGGTTCAGCGTGTTTTGTGACTAGCAGAGTTGCAAGGACGTTCGGAACCCGATACGAAAGTTAGCCGCTTACGAGGAAAAGCATCCGATTCTAGAACTCTAAACTGAGAACCACAGATAGTCTGTTACGCGTAAAATATCCTGAAAGCCACGGACCTCCGAAGAAAAGATCGATCCCGTTAGAGAAACATTCATCGAAGTCTGCGTAAATCTGTTCGTGCTGCTAGTTTGCAGTTGCAAATTCCATGCTCGATGTGGTGCATAGCATGCTCCATCTACGAGCACACGAGATTCAAATGACTCACATAATAAAAACTAATGACAAAATTGTACGTTTGAACTTCGCATTAGAAATCCTACAGAGGATTGATGAGTCATACGACGTCCTCAAACATGTGTGTTTCTCTGACGAAGCGATGTTACATATTACTTGAGTTGTAAACAGACACAGCTGTAGAATATGGGGCAGCGAAAATCCGCCTTTCACATGTAAAGTGGGGAGGGACACCCCGAAAGTCAGCGTGTGGGCCGGCTTAATGGGTAATTGGAAATTTGTGGTAAGGTCTTACGGGACCAAACTGCTGAGGTCATTGGTCCCTAAGCTTACACACTATTTAATGTAACTTAAATTAACTTACACGAAGGACAACACACACACCCATGCCTAAGGGAGAACTCGAACCTCTGACGGGGGGAGCTTGATGCGTAATATGGTGAACGAATCATTCTTCTTCATAGAACCGACAGTGACTGGAATTGCGACTGTTCCTGGAACAGTATGCCCTACCACAACTATCAAACGACACTATCTTCGAGTAGGACGGAGCTGCGCCACGTTTCAGCGTCATCGTCAGGGAATTTACGAATAACGAAATGCCCGCGAGGTGGATTGGCAGAGGTAGGCTAATGGCTTGGCCAACTAGGTCTCCAAATTTTACATTAGACATATAAATCATATCTCATACTTGAACATTTGATACAGTTGCTCTAGGGTAATGTGTCTCTAGACCATCTGCATGCACTGAACATTCTGCAATAACTTCAAACAACATTTGAGAATCAGTATATTTTGTAACATCACTATTTAAACTGCTTGTGCTTAAAGCATATGTAGGACTAATACCTACATGAAGGCTCGGTTGAACATTTGTATCATGAAGTCTAATATTATACCCCGCAGAAGCAATATCAGATTTTTCTATTAAATTATTATATCCAGATGCTTCTGCATTTGTGACTGGAGTAACAGCTCCCACTAATTGTTCTTCCATTCTTGCTGGTTCAAAAGGGGTTAAAGAAAAACTATCACATTACATAAAAGGATTACAGTGATTATCAGCATTAATATTATACCTTTTAATTACATTTTGAGCAGTACTTGCAATAGGAAAAATATCAACATTGGCTACTTTTGGAATTTTGAGAAAACCCAATGTTGGTGTATAAGTATAGTCAACAATAACACTTCCTGTTCGTGCATCTGCATATACTTCAGAAACACAAGACTGTACACATTTCCAACCCCAATTATGTAAACCCTTATCTTTTGAGCTAGAAACACATGCATAATAATATTTCAAATTAATGGGTTGTCCAAATTGATGTGCAGGCACTTTAGTAAGAAACTCTGCTTCATCATTTCTGTAACCATACCATGACTTCCAAATGGAATCAAACTTTCGTTTATGATCTATGGCAGTTGTTTCCACAGGTGCATTTGCAGTAAATGCTGTAGGCTTCACATTAATACCCGGTATTTTCAAATTAATCCCTACACTTGTAATCATATTCTTATTTTGATTTAATGTTGCAAGTTCTGTATCACTTGAATTAGTGGGAAAAGCAATTCTAGGATTTCGTGCAATTACTTTTACAGAACAATGAATAATTCTACTACCATCAGGTAATAAATCGAATTCAGAAGGTGTCATATACAGAAATGGCGTATCAACGGGAATTTCTGCCAAAGGAGTAACCATGCATACTACACTTTCATGTTCAATCACTTTATATGCTAAACCATATGTGAAAAATCTATGTACTTTGCGATATCTTGTAATATTACCCGTATCTAATGTAAAAGGAGCAGGTAACGGATCAACACTAGTATTAGGAGAATCACCCAGTAAGTTAGCAGATGGTGCTCCAGTCCCTGTTAACGTTTTTTTGCTTTCTTAGATCCACCAGATTGAGCTGCTGCAGCCTGACGTTTACCTGAATCTACCTGCATTGGCGAACTCATACCTTCGTCACTATCAGAATATGGTACTAAACGTTGTGGTTCAGAATGTTGTTGTGTTTCTTCTGGTCCTTGTTCGTCTTCGTCTTCTTCACTGTCTGATACCTCATGGTCGACGTGATGTTCGTTTACAGAACTTGTTCCAGTGGCTGAACCAGATGTTGATGGGCGGTCGTGATCTATAGGCAAACCACGGCGAACACGAGACATTATCCATTGTTCATAGGCATAGCGTTTCTGGCCTTTATGCATGAACTCCCAATTAGACCGTTCCCACGGTGGAATATCATAATTCTGAAGGCAAGAAACGTTAAAATCAAATAATGAAAACCAAAAATATATGATACACAACAAAAATTATATTTACATACCTGTTTTTTCGGCATTTGGTTGTTTCGGGTGCAAAGTTTTACCAATACGTTGTTCAACAGCTGTCTTCAATTTCAAGCTGTATTTTCCCACAAATGAATGCCAATTTCGTGTATGACTCCAGTCAATAGCGAAATCAATTATAGCTTTTGCATCCAACTGTTGAACTCGTTGTCTAAACTCTTCTTCTGTAAATGGTCGTTCTCTTGCTTCCTTTAGCAGATTATCGTATCCTACGTCGTGCTCTTTAGCAATGGCATCTGCTCCACTGCGCGCTGCGTCTATATTTATAGGATTTCCTGGTCCTACATAATCACTGCCAGATAAAGTATATCCTTCGTTCTGTACACGTTCAACTACTTTTTTAACGCCGTAAGCAGCACCTGCAGCGGCAGCAGTTATCGTGCCAGCCGCTATCGCTATCTGCCCTGAAGTTGTAACACCAGCTGTGCTAATTGCGGCCCCATCCATGACACTCGCAGATAACAAGGGCATTCTTTCGCTAGCAGTTTCTATATCTGAACTCTGGTGACCTCGGCCACGATTTCGTAGTCTATTTGGGCGGCGTTGTCGCACACCAAGATTACTTTCTTCTGGCCTTGGTTCTGGTACCCGTTCAAATTCAACTGTTTCGCCACTCGTATCCAAATCATCGAATGTTGGATTATCTCCATACCGTATACGAGTAGCAGCATCCTCTCTTTGCAGTGTTCGAATATCATTACTGCTACGTGAACGATTAACATTTGTTAATGGAATTCTTTCCGGCATTTCAATGTCTTCCACAGGTCCCAGATATAAAACACCTCCATCGTATTGTATAGAGCCATGGTTGCCCGTGCTTAAATACTGATTTACCCAAGACATTTTGCTGACTACACTAAATAAATTATTACCACCTTTTATATACATTACGTTATCAAACAGCACGTGTCGGGCAACGTTTTGCTGGCGTGGGTGCTTGTTCAGATAATTGTCCTAAAAGGACAAATTATCTCAGTGGGACAGTGACGCCGCCATCGCGACCTTGGGACCCCTGGGGGCCCCATTTTTTTTTATCAGTTGCTGACCCTCGAATCATGAAACGACGCAGTCATGTTTTCGATTCATGAGGGTCAGCAACTGATAAAAAAAATGGGGCCCCCGGGGTCCCAAGGTCGCGATGGCGACGTCACTGTCCCGCCGAGATAATTTGTCCTTTTAGGACAATTATCTGAGCAAGCACCCACGCCAGCAAAAGGTTGCCCGACACGTGTTGATAACAGGATTTGTTTTAACCGGCTGTACCCGAATTTTAGTATATAAGGAGGATGATTTCGAGCACAGCACATCATGTCCTCTGAACCGATAACGTCGACATCTACGAGCAGCAGCAGCAACACCACATTTGTAAGTACATTTCTGAATAATGGAGATGCTATATAATTTGGCCAAAGTAGCAGTATGTGGTCAACTGAAAAATGCATTAGATGCTTTAAAATTAGAATTGCCATCTACTGTTGAAGATGATATACTGTTAACATATAGAGTATCTAAAATGAATTATATCCTTACCAATTAAAGATTGCCAGAATGTTATATTTATGCTAGCAGTATAAATGTTCCAATGATACCTGATATTGTAGCCGATGGTATTCAAGCAGCTGGTAAAATTAAAAATGGTATACCAATTCCATGGTCTACATTATGCTTAATGACACTTGCCAACTTTGGTAAATGCAATGTCTGGCAATCAAGATTTAAAATTAAAGTGTGTTTTTATGAAATAGAATACAAACACTTAATATTTCATATTTGTGAAAATTGTTTAACGTGAATGATGTGTAGATGGAGAACATCAAAACTGTCTGATATTATTGCAAACATGGAAATTGATGTAGTTACTAACAGACCACATTTTGTAAATGGGGTAGTTTGCCCACCGCATATAACTATGTATGGCCATTGGTGTATGTTTTGCGTTAATACGCCATTATTCAGAAGTGTACGTTGTGGTGGAGCATTAGATGCTGTAAGTGATTCAGAGGAGGAAGATGTTGATTTCGCTGATATGTTGCTTGCAGACCTCTGATGGAGTTCCTGGCCGACATGTTCCAAACGATCTTCACCCTGGTTCAAGCACACGTGACGAATCCAACTTTGAAAATCTTCATTTGGATAGCTACGAGATTACACTGCCAGTTGGGAGCCACCGATGGACCCTTAGGGACATACATATTCACCATTTTGAATTGTTCGACGAACTTCGAAGATTCCTGTTCAAAATTTTCGTTTGGTTGCCAGAACTTTTGCGAATATCTGAAATGTCAGAACGATGGTATTACACCGATGTCATTGTCATCAGAGGACCGGACGATGTTGATGAATTTAGTAGACGAATTGCTTCTATCGCATCAGTCTACCCTGGAGAAATTATCGTATGGAAACATGATGACGACCACATCCACCTCGTCCATGATTGCATCTATTCCTCTAGACGATGTAGATGCCGATTTAGGGTTGACCCCTTTATTGCCAGTAGAATTAAGAAATGTCCCCGACGAAGGCGAGCAATCACAGCCATGTCGGATCTCGACTGGTTCAATATACTCATATATTTCTTCCTGCAAAAAAGGCCAAGTCGGGGACAAGTTTGGATTAGAGGAACCCATAAGAGAGTGCCTGGTGAGTCTGAAATTATACAATGGGTCAGTTTCATCGAAGGATCCCTCTCAGTATTGGAAAGGGAAAACCCTCCAATTAATGATCAGTTGCAACAAGACCTCACCAGAGTTGGCTCACGTAAATGGCCTCATACAAAGCGCAAGCCAATCTCTGACTACCAAAGGTGCAACCCTGAAACGACGGCAAAAAAGGTACTTTCCATATTAATGTCATACAATTGCATACCCCCAGAAAATATAGTCAGTGTAATACCATCTGGACACCATTATTATATTAATTTCATTGATCCTAAATTCAAGCGTTTTTTTGACATGGGCCTTGGGTTGTACAAAAAAACTATAAATGAATTAGAACTCAAAGGTTTGGAGAATCTTTTATGTTCTGGCTCAGAAGACAGTATATTTTACAGCCACTCTACAAATGTTTTTGAATATTATTATAATTTAGCAGATTCTCTTGCATGGCTAAATAAACTTTTGTTATTTCAATTTAATGATGACACAGATGAAGTGTCTAAATTTTTGTTAAATTTGGTATCATGGTTTAATAGACAGGGCCTTTACCAATGGCAGGATAATAATTATGTACAAAATAAAAAATTAAACACTCTTTGTATTGTTGGCCCACCAAACTCTGGAAAGAATTGGTTTTTTGATTGCTTCATTTCACTTGGACTTAATGTAGGCCACATTGGCCGATGCAATAATAAGACGAATCAATTTGCTCTTCAAGACGCCGTAAATAGGCGTATAATCATTGGAAATGAAATTTCATTAGAAGAAGGTGCTATAGAAGATTTCAAAAAAGTTTGTGAAGGAACTGCATGCAACATTCGTGTAAAATATAAAGGAGATGCTATTTTAAGACGTACTCCATTACTGTTAATTTCTAATTCTCAGCCAATTGTATGTAGTCATCCAGATTTCAACAATGTCTGTGTGAGAACTATTAGGTGGAAAAAATTTGATGAATTGAAAAATGCAATAAAAAAGCCGTATCCTTTAGCTTTCTTTTCATTATTGCAAATGTATAAAATTCCTTATTAAATAAAAGACAAGAATTTGTAAAATGTATAATTTTTATTGTCAATTAGTACAACAAATAAAAATAAATTATAATTGTTGCATTTCAATTACAATTGATTAATTTCATATTGCCCCTTATAAACAGATGATTCCTCATTCCTTTTTACATTAGACATATAAATCATATCTGATACTTGAACTTTTGATACAGTTGCTCTAGGGTAATGTGTCTCTAGAGCAGGCTGTTCCTGCTTGTCGGCTCCGTTGTGAGCCGCGGAGCGCTCCCTCCTCCAGGGAGCCGTGTCGCTCGCTGTGACCAGTCAAGTGGGCCGGCACGTGGCACAGCTGGCTGAGGCAGGCGGCAGGGCAAGCGTTTTCATGTGCCAGCTGCGTCTTACAAGATCGACAACCTCATACTCTTAGCTGCTAAGACGTGGTGACATGCTACATCAGGATATACGATGTTCAGGAAATAAATAAGAAACAACTGTTTTACAAGAAATTGCGTACTAAATTTATTGGGCCTCTGTCGTTTGACATTTTCTTTTCATTACAAGATCGGAAAAAATCAGGCGTCAAAGTGTTCGCGATCATTCATTACTTTTTACTCTTTTCATTGCTGAGAAAAGCTGCTCACAACAATACGTAGATCCAAACATGCACATGATCTGACCGGCATTGTTGTGAAGCTTGGGAAATATTTTTTGCTGCAGTGAACGATACCAACGTGTTGTAGTACCTCTCTTTCAACACCGTTCAGTTTTGCAAATCAATAATCTCCGATTGAAGTGACGATGACAAGTCATCGGGGGAAACTGAAAAAGGAGTTTTGAACACCTTAAGTTCCATTTCCAAACTAGTGAGGTCTCAGAATCGTGTTTCAAACGACATGATGAGCTGCTTTAACTTTGCTCGGTAATCGCCGAAAGTAGTACCTTCCCGTAGTTTTAGAGAAGAAAGACGATTGCAGAACGTTAAATGTCCATTACTCATCTGCCTCTCAAACAAACGTAACTTTTCCATGAACGCTTTTATCTGGTCGTGCATGTCAACGATTAGCTGCCCTTTGCCCTGCAATGACGGATTTAAATCATTCAGACGCATAGTTATGTCAGCTAGGAACGCCAGGTCTGATAACTATTTTATATCTTTCAGACAACGCATTTCTTCCCCTTTCAGTTCGAGCTGTACTGTGGTAAGGTATATCCCCATACTCCGCTTCCATATCTTTCAGGAATCCTTTGAATTGGCGGTGATTCATACCGTGACGCTGCACAAAACTCACACACTTCACGAAATCTACGCCAGCTAACTCTACTGTTTCAGGACACAGTGCCTCTTGGTGAATAAAACAATGAAGAATGTCGCTACAGAATGGAGCTTATCCCACGGCAAATTCATATTGTTCACTGATTCACAAACAGTTTCAAAAATGTCACGCCCTGTTGCGGTGTAATTGAGTGGTACCACATCCAAGAGTTCTTCAGTTACTTGCAGCTCCATGTCGACACCACGCACAAAGACTGCAAGCTAAGCACAGTCCGATATGTCGGTGCTTTCATCAAGCGCTAGCGAAAATGTAACAAAGGTCTCCGCCTTTTTCTTGAGCTGTGTCTCTAAATCCGCTGCTATGTCCAGGATTCGACGAGACATTGTTTGCTTCGACAGGCAAACTCCTTCAATTGCCTGCACCTCCCTTGGAAACAAACATTCTGCAACACCGAAAACGGCTTGCCACTCATCGCTATGATGTGAGCGACCCTGTAGCTTGCTCGAATTGCAGATTCAGTAGTATTTTCTGCGCTCTCATTCACCTGAAAATTATAAACCCATTACAGAACACGAACTATGTTGCATGTTTTGATACCCTCCGTATTACGAAACCATTTTTAAACTTACGTTCTTAAGCCTGGCTACCAGTTCTCTGCGTGCAACGCCTTCTGCCTGATCGTAGTGCGCTGCGTGAAGACGTGTATAATGTCGCTGTATATTGGACCTCTTCGCAGAATTAAATACTTTATCACATACAAGACACTGCGGGCGATCATTACACTCAATGATTAGAAAGGCATCCTCCAATAGAGATACATGGCTCCCACGACTAGTCATAGGTGTCATTGAACACGGATTATTGCGTCAGTTGAGGTTGCATGCGGCCAGGGGGCAGTGAGTTCGCTTTCCCCCTCCATGCGGGCTCCAAGCTGCCGCTGTGAGCGCTCCGGAGCACTCCGGCTCCCTGGAGCTCGGTTGGAAAGCCTGCTCTAGACCATCTGCATACACTGAACATTCTGCAATAACTTCAAACAACATTTGAGTATCAGTATATTTTGTAACATCACTATTTAAACTGCTTGTGCTTAAAGCATATGTAGGATTAATACCTACATGAAGGCTCGGTTGAACATTTGTATCATGAAGTCTAATATTATACCCCGCAGAAGCAATATCAGCTTTTTCTATTAAATTATTATATCCAGATGGTTCTGCATTTGTGACTGGAGTAACAGCTCCTACTAATTGTTCTTCCATTCTTGCTGGTTCAAAAGGGGTTAAAGAAAAACTACCACATTACATAAAAGGATTACAGTGTTTATCAGCATTAATATTATACCTTTGAATTACATTTTGAGCAGTACTTGTAATAGGAAAAATATCAACATTGGCTACTTTTGGAATTTTGAGAAAACCCAATGTTGATGTATAAGTATAGTCAACAATAACACTTCCTGTTCGTGCATCTGCATATACTTCAGAAGCACAAGACTGTACACATTTCCAACCCCAATTATGTAAACCCTTATCTTTTGAGCTAGAAACACATGCATAATAATATTTCAAATTAATGGGTTGTCCAAATTGATGTGCAGGCACTTTAGTAAGAAACTCTGCTTCATCATTTCTATAACCATACCATGACTTCCAAATGGAATCAAACTTTCGTTTATGATCTATGGCAGTTGTTTCCACAGGTGCATTTGCAGTAAATGCTGTAGGCTTCACATTAATACCCGGTATTTTCAAATTAATCCCTACACTTGTAATCATATTCTTATTTTGATTTAATGTTGCAAGTTCTGTATCACTTGAATTAGTGGGAAAAGCAATTCTAGGGTTTCGTGCAATTACTTTTACAGAACAATGAATAATTCTACTACCATCAGGTAATAAATCGAATTCAGAAGGTGTTATATACAGAAATGGCGTATCAAAAGGAATTTCTGCCAAAGGAGTAACCATGCATACTACACTTTCATGTTCAATCACTTTATATGCTAAACCATATGTGAAAAATCTATGTACTTTGCGATATCTTGTAATATTACTCGTCTCTAATATAGAAGGAGCAGGTAACGGATCAACACGAGTATTAGGAGAATCACCCAGTAAGTTAGCAGATGGTGCTCCAGTCCCTGTTAACGTTTTTTTTGCTTTCTTAGATCCACCAGATTGAGCTGCTGCAGCCTGACGTTTACCTGAATCTACCTGCATTGGCGAACTCATAACTTCGTCACTATCAGAATATGGTACTAAACGTTGTGGTTCAGAATGTTGTTGTGTTTCTTCTGGTCATTGTTCGTCTTCGTCTTCTTCGCTGTCTGATACCTCATGGTCGACGTGATGTTCGTTTACAGAACTTGTTCCAGTGGCTGAACCAGATGTTGATGGGCGGTCGTGATCTATAGGCAAACCACGGCGAACACGAGACATTAGCCATTGTTCATAGGCATAGCGTTTCCGGCCTTCATGCATGAACTCCCAATTAGACCGTTCCCACGGTGGAATATCATAATTCTGAAGGCAAGAAACGTTAAAATCAAATAATGAAAACAAAAAATATATGATACACAACACGATTTCGTAGTCTATTTGGGCGGCGTTGTCGCACGCCAAGATTACTTTCTTCTGGCCTTCGTTCTGGCACCCGATCAAATTCAACTGTTTCGCCACTTGTATCCAAATCGTCGAATGTTGGATTATCTCCATACCGTATACGAGTAGCAGCATCCTCTCTTTGCAGTGTTCGAATATCATTACTGCTACGTGAACGATTAACATTTGTTAATGGAATTCTTTCCGGCATTTCAATGTCTTCCTCAGGTCCCAGATATAAAACACCTCCATCGTATTGTATAGAGCCATGGTTGCCCGTGCTTAAATACTGATTTACCCAAGACATTTTGCTGACTACACTAAATAAATTATTATCACCTTTTATGTACATTACGTTACCAAACAGCACGTGTTGGGCAACCTTTTGCTGGCGTGGGTGCTTGCTCAGATAATTGTCCTAAAAGGACAAATTATCTCAGTGGGACAGTGACGCCGCCATCGCGACCTTGGGACCCCAAGGGACCCCATTTTTTTATCAGTTGCTGACCCTCATGAATCGAAAACATGACTGCGTCGTTTCATGATCCAGATGAAGATTTTCAGCGTTGGACTCGTCACGTGTGCTTGAACCAGGGTGAAGATCGTTTGGAAGATATCAGTCGGGACCCTCATGAATCGAAAACATGACTGCGTCGTTTCATGATTCGAGGGTCAGCAACTGATAAAAAAAATGGGGCCCCCCGGGGTCCCAAGGTCGCGATGGCGGCGTCACTGTCCTGCCGAGATAATTTGTCCTTTTAGGACAATTATCTGAGCAAGCACCCACGCCAGCAAAAGGTTGCCCGACACGTGTTGATAACAGGATTTGTTTTAACCAGCTGTACCCGAATTTTAGTATATAAGGAGGATGATTTGGAGCATGGCACATCATGTCCTCTGAACCGATAACGTCGAAATCTACGAGCAGCAGCAGCAACACCACATTTGTAAGTACATTTCTGAATAATGGAGACGCTATATAATTTGGCCAAAGTAGCAGTATGTGGTCAACTGGAAAATGCATTAGATGCTTTAAAATTAGAATTGCCATCTACTGTTGAAGATGATATAGTGTTAACATATAGAGTATCTAAAATGAATTATATCCTTACCAATTATAGATTGCCAGAATGTTGTATTTTTGCTAGTAGTATAAATGTTCCAATGATACCTGATATTGTAGCCGACGCTATTCAAGCAGCTGGTAAAATTAAAAATGGTGTACCAATTCCATGGTCTACATTATGCTTAATGACACTTGCCAACTTTGGTAAATGCAATGTCTGGCATTCAAGATTTAAAATTAAAGTGTGTCTTTATTAAATAGAATAAAAACACTTAATATTTCATATTTGTGAAAATTGTTTAACGTCAATGATGTGTAGATGGAGAACATCGAAACCGTCTGATATTATGGCAAACATGGAAATTCATGTAGTTACTAACAGACCACATTTTGTAAATGGGGTAGTTTGCCCACCACATATAACTATGTATGGCCATTGGTGTATGTTTTGCGTTAATACGCCATTATTGAGAAGTGTACATTGTGGTGGAGCATTAGATGCTGTAAGTGATTCAGAGGAGGAAGATGATTTCGCTGATATGTTGCTTGCAGACCTCTGATGGAGACCCTGGCCGACATCTTCCAAACGATTTTCATCCTGGTTCAAGCACACGTGACGAGTCCAACGCTGAAAATCTTCATCTGGATCATGAAACGACGCAGTCTTGTTTTCGATTCATGACGGTCAGCAACTGATAAAAAAAATGGGGCCCCCAGGGTCCCAAGGTCGCGATGGCAGCGTCACTGTCCCGCCGAGATAATTTGTCCTTTTAGGACAATTATCTGAGCAAGCACCCACGCCAGCAAAAGGTTGCCTGACACGTGTTGATAACAGAATTTGTTTTAACCGGCTGTACCCGAATTTTAGTATATAAGGAGGATGATTTGGAGCACAGGACATCATGTCCTCTGAACCGATAACGTCGACATCTACGAGCAGCAGCAGCAACACCACATTTGTAAGTACATTTCTGAATAATGGAGACGCTATATAATTTGGCCAAAGTAGCAGTATGTGGTCAACTGAAAAATGCATTAGATGCTTTAAAATTAGAATTGCCATCTACTGTTGAAGATGATATACTGTTAACATATAGAGTATCTAAAATGAATTATATCCTTACCAATTATTGATTGCCAGAATGTTATATTTTTGCTAGTAGTATAAATGTTCCAAAGATACCTGATATTGTAGCCGATGGTATTCAAGCAGCTGGTAAAATTAAAAATGGTGTACCAATTTTATGGTCTACATTATGCTTAATGACACTTGCCAACTTTGGTAAATGCAATGTCTGGCAATCAAGATTTAAAATTAAAGTGTGTTTTTATGAAATAGAATACAAACACTTAATATTTCATATTTGTGAAAATTGTTTAACGTCAATGATGTGTAGATGGAGAACATCGAAACTGTCTGATATTATTGCAAACATGGAAATTCATTTATTTACTAACAGACCACATTTTGTAAATGGGGTAGTTTGCCCACCACATGTTATGTGAGAATCGTAGTCCGCTAGTCTAAGATCAACGGTCTTCACAACCCTAAAGACCACATAAAGAATGCTACGGCAACAGTTACACCAAACTTATTCGAGTCTACATGGGACAACAAGGAATATCGTTTGAATATTTGTCGTGCCAACAGAGGGTCCAGTACTGAAATCTGCTGAGGATGTTACATTCAGGTTGGTTAAAAGAGGGTGGGGGGGGGGGGGAGGGACCAAACTGCTAGGTCATTGGTTCCTAGATTGAGGAAAACAAGAAAAATAAGTTTCACAGAGTTTTTTTGCAACTTTGTAAGCCATAAATGAGTATTATAAGAAATTTTGCGAGTTATAATTTGTTATTTTGGATACGCTCCATCTGGGCATTCAGTGTTGAACGAAAGGGACTAGATGTCAGTAAGCTTTATGGCCAACTCTATGACAGTCACAGAAACAATCAAGTCACAATTTAAATTTAGCTCTTAAAGGTACTGTAGAGACTAAGAGGCTAGTTAAGAAACAGCCCTGTATTTCGAAACAGTTTAGAACGTCTACATGTGTTTTGGTCACAGCATGCTACTGTGGTAGGATTAAAAATATGTTCATGAGTACTTCCAGCGAGACGCTAAGGACATCAAATCCAACGAATTGCGATACAGATGAAAAACCATTCACACACTTAGAGATTGACTGACGTTTATAAGGCTCTGAGAAAATAATTTTTCCTACATGAACATAATATTTTACTAGTTTCTATTTTTTTAATGAGAAACAAAATGGGGGGCCAATTTCAGGGACTTTTCTCTTCGCGTATTCAAAGTAATGTACTACTATGAAATTATATATTCGTTCTTGTTTGCTCTTGCAGCACATCATTGGATAATGTTTCACTTTCTAAGAAATTAATCAGTTTTCAATTAATTGGTTTTTATCTTTCTATTCCGTACATAAGGAGGTTGTTTTACTAGTTAAGCAAAGTTTTTCATAAGAAACAGTTTGATTTTGTATTACTTAAAATGCTCCTTGAGTAGTGTGCACTATTTGTTATGTGCAGTGATACGGGGATTAATAGTTGTTTTATGTATGGGTAATTATTTTTTTTAATGGAACAGACAATCTCTTACATGTGATTGCAGGCTTACTCGGCGTATGCCAATGAGAAAATCTTCTTGGGTAATCCGCCGAGTGGTGGCATCGTCCCGTTTCAGTGAGTTTCGCATCCATTGTCTTCAAGCGAAGTGTCGGGACCCTAGTCGCTTATCAGGCGAGCTTTTCTTGCTTAGTACGTTTGAAGGTTAAACATTAGGATGTTATTCCTGCTGAACCTCACGGTGTGGTGGTATTTTTACCTGACTTGCTGGATTGGCCTCAGGTAACGTGATGATATTTCCCCTCAAGCTGCTGTTGGGAAAATCATTCTCGCAGCAAGATTGAACTCTGGTATGTGGAAGTGAGTTTTCCTTGGCCTTCTGCGGAGGAAATTATTCTCGCAGCAGGCCAGGCCAATGTGTTGTCGCATGTGAAGTGTTGGGATGACGCTGGATGCTGGACGCTGAGTGATGGACCTTTCCTTGGTCCCAGATGGGTGCAGTCAAGCACTAGAGTACTGATCCTGCGGTTCTTGACGTGTTGATGATGATGAGGACCACTCGTGGTGGGTTTTCTTGACGGTTATCTGAAAAATCATGAAGAAACCTGAATACCAGTCAGGCTGGCGTCGGTGAAGATTCATTGGAGGACCTTGGCCAACCCTATCTTCTTCTTCTTCTCCTTCTTCTTTGGTGGCGTGAATTTAATCTGGGTGAGGGGTGGAATAATCCGGTAGTGGTAATTGCCCCCCTAAAAACTTGATCGCTTCCTTGGTCTTGTATGTCCAGTCTCGACGGTTCGAAATGGGATAAGAATTGATGAGTTCGAGGTCTGCCCGTGGGATAAACTCCTGGTCCATGAATCCCCAATTCGAGCGTTTGCACCTCCACTGGAGGTCATGGGGTTGGTGTGGGAGATCAGGGAGCAGTGAAAGGATAACTATAATCGTGGTGTGGATACGAGCCGTCACAGAGAGGCAGAACGATCCTGTTAAGCATCGCCCTCAGACTTTTCTTGTCCGGAAGAGGCAGGTACTCGATAGACGGCTCCTCTTCTTCTTCTTCGGCCTTTGCCGCCACTACTTCTGGAGAGAGGGTGGTTGAGGCCGGAGTCTCCCTATCCATGATCATCTCCCCAGCCTTCTCCATCTTTACAGGGGCTGGTGAGGCGACTTTCCAGGTGGCGACTGCCTACATGGCTGCAGAAAGTCTATCTTGTAACCTCTTTTCAAGACATACATTCCATTTAACTGGTCTTCAATAGCTTTTGCCCTTTCTGGAAAAACTGCACAATGTCATCGGCAAACCTTACGGTTTTATTTCTTCTCCCTGAACTTGAATGTCTTTTCCACATTTCGCCTTGGTTTCGACCGCTGCTTGCTCAAATACCGAGGATGTATTTTATCCCTACTTCTTTCAGAACATCAAAGAGTATAGACCAGTCAACATTGTCAAAAGATTTCCCTAACTCTACAAATGCCATTAAGGTAGGTTTGTCCTTCTTCTACCTTCCGTGACAGGTCGCAGGAATCTTTTGGATGTTGTAGCAGTTTATTTCCGTACTTACTGGTAAAATAAGGAGAGGAATTACGCCTTGTGCAATACACCGATTTAGTTTTAACTAAAACGACGTCTTGCACAAGGCGGACTCTTTTTCAGTTGAACTCCTTGTGGAAGGGTCAGCACCACCGCACCTTTTCCTATTATTCGTCTGGAATTCAAACTCATCTTCCCCGATATCGATTTCTACCGGTTTTTTTTTTTCATTCTTCTGCAAATAATTCAACTCAATAATTTGCAACTATGGCTTATTAGTAATACAATCAAGGCTTTCACGGCCGGATATCACAGTTGCTGATGAGTGTTCCGGGCTGTACGGCTGTGGTTGAAGACACTTTTCGGTTGCTGACGTTTCGTCCACAGCTGCGCTGGAAATCTTCCGCCGGTCGCTATGGCCGAGAGGTTCTAGGCGCTTCAGTCAGGAACCGCGCTGCTGCTACGGTCGCAGGTTCGATTCCTGCCTCGGGCATGGATGCGTGTGATGTCCTTAGGTTAGGTACGTTTAAGTAGTTCTAAGTCTAGGGGACTGATTATCTCAGACGGTAAGTCCCATTGTGCTTAGAGCCATTTTTTCAAATCTTCGGAAGTGCTCCTGGCGACTCTCGAGTCTTTCCGACTGACGAGTCGGACGTTGGAGAGCGACATAAATACTGTGTAAAGTGCACGTGATCGAGTTTACGCGTGATCAACAGAGATAATCTTCGCCAGTGATAAAATTTAACTATCGATTGTTCACTGTCAAAGATAAAAGTTTGTTGTGTAGAGCTACTGTCCATGTATCATTGAGCTTCATCGTTTCTCCTCTTATGTTAAAATTACCACTATGCTTGTACAGGGTCTAACAGGCGCTGTACCACGCAGCCAGAGTTACAGCATGTGTGCCTCAACGCTTGTGTGTATGCGCCATAGCATGTTCTGTCTCACAAGTTCACATCGGCAAGGCTGCATACGAACAGTGTCAAAGGCAGTATGAATACGCTGCTACAGTGTCTCTACATCTGGAAGGGGGTCCATATACACGATGCTTTTGAGACGGTTGGCCGTGGTGGCCGAACGGTTCTAGGCGCTTCTGTCCTTAACCATGCGGCTGCTACGGTTACAGGGTCGAATCCTGCCTCGGGCGTGGATGTGTGTGATATCCTTAGGTTAGTTAGGTTTAAGTAGTTCTAAGTTCTGGGGGACTGATGACCTCAGATGTTAAGCCCCATACTGCTTAGAGCCATTTATTTTCTTGAGACGCCCCATAACTAGAAATCGCACGGCTTGAGATCCGGTGAACGAACATGCCATGCAACTGGATCCCCTCGTACGATCTATCGACCTGGGAAGACGCGATTGAAATGCGCCCCGACGTAAACGGCGAAGTGAGCTGGAGCACAACATTACCAAGGAGAGGTGTTAGGACATACCTTATGAGGAACAGTACCAGCCTCTAGAAGGAAACCGTGCATACTGTAACTGTGGCTGCATCGTACAGTGTGTGTTAGACCGCAGCCTCTGTAACGATGTATGATTGAATAAATGTTGTCCAGCACGGAAATCATGGATTTCCAGACATAAGTTCATTATACCTTTTTTGTTCCTTATCCTCTTATCGACCAGTCCCTAGAGTTCTTACACGGTGGAAAAAATCACCCTGTACATTAGATGGTTTCTCTGTATAGTCGTGGATAATAGTTGTATTTTGGATACGCTCCATCTGGGCATTCAGTGTTGAACGAAAGGGACTAGATGTCAGTAAGCGTTATGGCCAAGACTATGACAGTCACAGAAACAATCAAGTCATAATTTAAATTTAGTTCTTAAAGGTACTGTAGAGACTAAGAGGCTAGTTAAGAAACAGCCCTGTATTTCGAAACAGTTTAGAACATCTAACATACAATACAACCTAGAAACGACGGAGAGGCTCCATCCCCGCTGCAGCCGCAGTGGTCCACAACCCCAAGACGACTACCGCAGTCCACTTCACCTCTCCGCCGCCCCACACCGAACCGCTCTTTGAGGATTATTGTGCGGTTCGGCCCCCGGTGGACCACCCTCCAGGGAACGTCACACGCCAGACGAGTGTAAACCCTATGTTTGCGTGGTAGAGTAATGGTAGTGTACGCGTATGTGGAGAACTTGTTTGCGCAGCAATCGCCGACATAGTGTAGCTGAAGCGGAATGAGGGGAACCAGCCCGCATTCGCCGAGGCAGATGGAAAACCGCCTAAAGCCATCCACAGACTGGCCGGCTCACAGGACCTCGACACCAGTCCGCCAGATGGCGCTCCTTCCCAACCCGGAAAGCCGTGCGTTAGACAGCACGGCTAACCGGGAGGGCGAATAATAGTTTGTCGTAGTACATAGAATTTTGGTTTCGGAAAACTTTATTTCGCGGTTTCCTGACTGCTCTGCTCTGCTACAGCTGATTTTTCCTGGTCGGCAAAGACGTCTATTTTCTTTCAGTCTTGTATTCAGGCTTCTCTTGGTAATTCCAATGTAGGCCTTTCAACAAGTACTCGGAACCTCATAACGTCCAAACAGGAGGGCGTTTGTCCATTACAGATCAGAGTGATTGACATATTTTCCTAATTAGTCTAAACATAAAGTTTTTTTTGGAAAGTCACACGTACGGATATACTTTGAAGAGCCAGAGAAACTGGTACACCTGCCTAACATCGTGTAGGGCCACCGCCAGCTCTCAGAAGTGCCGCATCACGACGTGGCATGGACTCGAATAATGTCTGAAGTAGTGCTGGTGGGAAATGACACAATGAATCCTGCAGGGCTGTCCATAAATCCGTAAGAGTACGAGGGAGTGGAGATCTCAACAGCACGTTGCAAGGCATCCCAGATATGTTCCATAATGTTCATGACTGGGGAGTTTAGTGGCCAGCGGAAGTGTTTAAACTCATGAGAATGTTCCTGGAACCACTCTGTTTCAGCATTAATTTGAGACGAGGCAACATGGAAGCTGCCATTACAAAATTGTACGCACTTTATGCACAGCAGCATTGGCGATTCAAATCTTTATTACCGATACACGGTGTAGCATCACTCTACAATGACTAACCACAAAAACCAGCTACGTCTAATTTAAAGTAAAACTTGTATTCATTTCCTTTTCTCAATGTAAACATCTCGTTTTTCCTTATAATATTTCTGCTCTCATATGTTCCGTTAAAACGTTTTTAATTACGAGCTCCGAACAGGAGCAGAAATATTATACTCTCCATCTTGATGCAGCTAACAGAGACAAATACGAACTGGCGCACGGACAGAATGCAAAGCTACATTTCCAGTATGTCCCTTCTATTCCGTCTCCTTCTCGTAAATCGCAAAGTGTTTCCGTATTTAGGTACGAAATTAAGAATTTCCACACAGTACAATACCGTAATGAGTTTTATGTCTGTTACACAGAAGATCTAAATTTTAAATGCCATAATTTCTAGGAAACTACTGATCTTATTTCGGAGAGTAAAATGCTCTTTAATATTTCTGTTTTAGATTTAGAACAAATGCGAAAAAACATGCTATACTTATATTTGAAAGCGAAAATGAAGCACGTACCAATGCCTCTGTAATTAATATTGTTACAAGAGCCTGTACCTCATTTAATGAGTTTCGTACAGTTAACCTGCGGGTAAATAAAACACGATATCTTCAAAAGTTCCGAAAATACTTATGGTTAACGGATAACGTACTCTGTACGTTTCCATACGATTGATAAGCAAATGCAGCGAAGGAAAGACGACTGACTATACCTTCGTACGAGCGCGAGTAAATAAAACACGATATCTTCAAAAGTTCCGAAAATACTTATGGTTAACAGATAACGTACTCTGTATGTTTCCATACGATTGATAAGCAAATGCAGCGAAGGAAAAACGACTGACTATACCTTCGTACGAGCGCTAATTTCTCGTATCTTATCTTCGTGGTTCTTACATGGAAAGTACGTTGGCGGCAGCTTCTACTGCAGTGAACTTCAAATACCGATTCTCTAAATTTTTTCAATAGTGTTCCGCGAAAAGAACGTCACATTCCCTTCAGAGATTTCCATTAGGGTTCTCTGGGCATCTTCGTAATACCTGCGTGTTGTTCGAACCTGTCCGTAACAAACTAGCTGCCCGCCTCTGAATTACTTCGATATCTTCCTTCAAACTGACCTGGTATTGATCCAAAACACTTGAGCAGCACTAAAGATCAGGTTGCACTAGTGATCTATATGCTGTCTCCTTTGCACATGAACCGCACTTTCCCAAAATTCTCCCGATAAACCGAAGTCGACCATTCATCATCCCCCAATTCCCACGAGCTCGTTCCACTTCATATCGCTTTCCAACGTTACGCCCAGATATTTAAACGACGCGGCTGTGTCAAGCAGGACACGACTAACGCAGTATCCGAACATAACGGGTATATTTTTCCTACTCATCCGCATTTAAGATTTAGATCTAGCTGCTATTCATAACACCAACTAGAAATTTTGCCTAAGTCATCTTGTATCCTCCCACAGCCATTCAACTTAAACACCTTCCCATACACCACAGGATCATAAGGGAAACGACAGCAGATTGCCGACCACCCAGTCCACCAGATCATGTATTGTAAGTAGGCTGTTTATGTTTTCTTATTGGCAACGTTACATAGCGCTCTGTATGAAAATCACTGGGTGTGCTGTGTGCAGTCTGTGGCTAGTTTGCATTGTTGTCTGCCATTGTAGTGTTGGGCAGCGGCAGCTGGATGTGAACAGCGCGTAGCGTTGCGCAGTTGGAGGTGAGCCGCCAGCAGTGGTGGATGTGGAGAGAGAAATGGCGGAGTTTTGATATTTGTAAGAATGGATGTTATGAACTCCTATATATATTATGACTTTTGATGATATTAAGGTAAATACATTGTTTGTTCTCTATTAATATCTTTCATTTGCTAACAATCCCTATCAGTAGTTAGTGCCTTCGGTAGTTTGAATCTTTTATTTAGCTGACAGTAGTGGTGCTCGCCGTATTGCAGTAGTTCGAGTAACCAAGATTTTTGTGAGGTAAGTGATTTGTGAAACGTATAGGTTAATGTTAGTCAGGGCCATTCTTTTGTAGGGATTTTTGAAAGTCAGATTGCGTTGCGCTAAAAATATTGTATGTCAGTTTAAGCACAGTCATGTATAATTTTTCTAAGGGGACGTTTCATATGTCGACCCTTAGCCGAGGATACCTCACTGGAATCTTCTGATTTTTTTCTTGTAGTTTGTGTAATTAGTGTAGCTATTGTTTATTGCTAGCGCGTAATTGTAGAGAGAATCTCCTTTATAGTTGCAGCCTTTCATTGTTGTACAGTAATACAGTTGTGGCATGCGTGTAGATTTGCACCAAGTATTTCCCTGCTGCGCTTGCAATTAACGAGATATTATTTTCAGTGCTATGTTAATGTGTTCTCTTATTTTTGCTCTTCAAATTGTGCTTTTCTGTGTTATCGTGTGAAATATTGTGACAATAATGGCGCGTGAAAAACGTAATACTAGGCTCCAAAGTAAACTGAGAAATGACAGTGAAGACGAAAGCAGTGTGTTAGCGCCACCGAGTAATAAATTAACTAAAGTTCAAAGTAGTAATTTGGTAATTGTGCATAGAGAAATGGAGCGGGCGGCAAATAATGGTGTAGACAGTGAAACAGGTAGTGAACAGGGAAGCATTATCGATCGATCGGTCGGCAACAGCTCGCCTCAGGAATCCGAAATGACAGAACACAATACTGCAAATACTGTAGACTTAGCTTTTGGGTCCTCACCGTTTCCTCAAATGAGTCAAGACACATTTTCTGCTTGTCAAAATGTGAATGTTGCCGGTGAAAATGCACTGCCAAAAAGCATAGAGAAACAGATTCCAGACACTAATACATTATAATTGCAATTAATGCAACAAATGGAACAAAATCAGAGACAAATGGGACAAAATCTTCAAAAGTTAGACACAGTGGAACAAAATCTTAAAAAGTTCGACACCACACTTGAACAAACACGTGAAGATTTAACTACTGAATTACATAACATTGAATCGAAATGTCAAAAAGTCTGTAATGACGTAAAAACACAAATTTGTGATCATTTTCAACCTATTTTTTCGCGGCATGAAAATGCATTACAGAATCACGAAGCAGCCATAAAAGAACTGCAAACCATTGTTCATGAAAATCATGAGACCTTGTGGGCTAAAATTGACTCAGTTGCATCTACCGATTCGGTTACGCAACTTGCAAAAACTCAGGAAAACTTAAAGGACACAGTAGATTCGATTTCAACACAAATGGACACTCTGAAACTTGGTTCAGAAAAACACACTGAGGAAATGTGTTCACTATCGGAGAAAGTAGCCGAACTTCGGATCAGGTCACTAACTTATCTACAAAGGTAGATGATGATCTGAATGACACAAGACCTGTAGCGTTCACTGACACAGAAGAGTATGAACAAATTAGAAAATTCAAACAAAATCAAAATCAAATCAAAACACAGTACAAAAGAGAAATCCGGGAAGTACAAGATCAGTTGACGCAGGTAATACAAGAATTACATATTTCAGAGGACACTCGCGCTCCAGTACGGGAAGAGGGACATAGAAATACGGAACAACCACAAAATAATAACACAGGACACTTCGGAAATTATGAAAGAAATTGGCAAGGCGCATTTGATTTTGAGATGGAACCGCCGACACGACGTAACAATGACCGATAAGCTACTCGCCGACACGATGATTTTGACTATAAGCTGTTCATTACTACACGTAAATTCAAAACGTTTAAGAATTCTGCCAACGACATTCATCCACAAGCGTGGCTCCATCAATTCTCTCATTGTTTTCCTCCCAACTGGTCATTGGAGCACAGGTTCGAATTTATGTGTGGCTACTTGGAGAATGAACCAGCTGTAAGAATGTGATCAGTCATTCACAATTGTCACAGTGAAGGAGAATTTTATCATGCCTTCCTCTCAGCGTATTGGTCTCAAGCTACACAAGACCAAGTAAAACATAGCATCATAATGATGAAACGTTTCGATCAATCTGAATTTTCCAGTCTTATGAAATATTTTGAAGACATGTTGCATAAGAATCAGTATCTTTCAAACCCATACAGCCCCTCAGAACTCATCCGCATTTGCTTAATCAAATTGCCTGAACATTTACGACATATTATTTTAGCAGGACGTTCCAAAGACGACATTGAAGCTTTTCAGGCACTATTACAAGAACTGGAAATTGACACTGACAATCGCGGATCGCGAAAACAGGAGCACAACAATTACAGGTCACATCCGTCGCATTTCCGCGATGAAAGAAATAATAACTGGTCACGACAAGGCTATTCTCACAACACATATCGTGACCAAAACAGACACCACCCGTATGACAACCACTGGCAGAGTAATAGTTACAGAGAAAGATCGCATTTCCGCAGTAATGAATGTGACAGAAACAATCATAGAAACAGACAATATGGTAAGCAGAACTATTATTATCAAGGGAGACAGAATACTTTCAGATGCAACAGTTCAGCACGCAGTTACGATTCAGGGAGAAATTCTCCACCACATGACTGACAAACAAGAAACTATGTAAACTACCGACAAAACGACAGAACTGAATTCCATCAGAACTGGCGAGCTTCAAACAGGGCAGGGCCCTCTCGTCAAGGTGAATTTTTAGAAGTTCGGTCTCCTAATCCCAATAACGGCGCGCGCCAACAGAGAGACAGACAATGACTCGCACCGCAGGCAGCCGCGCGCGTCGGCTGGCTCAGAGAAAAATAACATAGACGCTAACCTTGAGAAAAAAATTCCAGTATTCTTTACCGACGTATACCATATGACAATCGCATTCAAGTTCAAACTCTGAGTACTATGAAGAGTAAAGGGTTTCACCACACTTCACATATAAAACCACTTATTGAGAGATAATCTGCTTTTTAACTTTGTCTTTGCCATATAACTTTTCACTTTACATTGCTAGTATGCTTTGTCAGACTTAGAATCTGTTAACATACAACAATGTTTGAAGTTAAATATCCAATCAAGAACCAAGAGAACTTATTTAAACAGAAATTACGAATGCATTGTTATAGTGAACAGATGTCACAGTGTTATTGTGTGTGTACATTCTTGCTTGTTAGTTGCATGATTATGTAACGACTATAAGGCTTACATACTTAGAACATTTACCAGTACTGTAATGAGAATTTAACGCAACATTTTGGTTTACTTGAAAATACATTCTGGATTTAAAGTACTTTCAGTGAGATACCAGATGACACAGTGGTTAGTTTATGCGACAGCTACACGATTTTATCATGACGCTACTAATGAGTGACAATTTACAATGTTGCTTTTGCAGTGTTTCTGTTTTATATCTGCACAGTTTTCTGTTTTATTCTGGAAAGTAAAACATGTTTTAGTAGTAACTTTTGTGGTATAGCTACAATGAGACTGCCTTTTCCGTAGCACAACAATACGTTACAGCACAGTACTTCCTTCATCGAGGCAATAAGCGTAATAACTAAGATATCTATACGCAAAGCATTTCACTTTTGTTTATCATGAGGTAAGTACATTGATTTCTGCAGAACTTAGCTTTTGGAGGACGAGAACTACGACACTTCCACAGAGATTATCTTACAACAAGACGCACAGTTTAGCGCTACAGTACATGTATTTGAGTGATTAATTTTATACTTCAAACATTTATTTTTAAAAGTTTTTGAATTACAAAGAAAGTTTTCTGTGATATATTTTATTCCATTGCAATAATCTGTAACACCTGAGGGTATAATTACATTAATCCTCAGGGGGGTACACACCTACTTTGTGTACCATGTGTTTGGCAAGCACAAGGAGCCCTAGCTAATATGGTATTTGCTTATACAACTTTACACATCGGTAACATATTTCTCCAACACAGAATTACACAGCTACCTGATTATTTAACAGAGAAACAAACATTTTTTTTTACTATGTCAGCGACAGATATTTACCCAATTACACAGCTGGATAACTTCACACTCATGAAATTGTATTTTTCTGTACTGTGTGAACCCTTCATATTTTTCGGAACCATTGTGATACTATGAGAGCTCTAAATGATGTATTTGGTATGGGATCATGATTTTAAAGTACGTTTGAGGTAGATGACTATTGAAATGAGCAGAGAATTTTTTTTTTGGTTTTGAAATTATTGGAGGAAGCTACGACGATTTTGAGAATTGACTGCGATGTTATGATATTATTATGATGACGATGTGTATTATGCTGTTGAGGTATGTTTATGACAATAAGCTGATGCTATATGAGGAATTTGATTATGCTATGTATTTATTATGATGAAATATTGAAGTGTCGTCGCAAGATTGACGTGCCGACGAATATGTATATGTGTAATAAGGTAAGGAGTAATGAGTAGTGGTTAGGGACTCTGACTTGTGAAAAAGGATGTTGGAAACCAAGAATCGTACTTTAAGAATTATGAAATGTGTGTGAATGCGTGAATGTATCACAATGCTGGCGAAAATTTTTTGCACATTGTTGTATTTATAGGATTTTGTTTCTACACATTTGTAACGCAAATTCTCAACCTGTGAAATTTTTTTATATGAGACTGCCACTGTAGCGGAAACTGCAGTCGTAAATATTTGAGTAAGAAAGGTAAGTGACCTTGACATAATGCGTTTTGGGCGCCCAGCTGACAGATAGTCGTCTCACAAAAGAAAGCCATTAGGTGAAAAAAAAAGAGGCCATTATCCTCGCTATTGACATTTCTTTGTCGAAAACATCGCAAATACGACACTCTCATTACTTGGAAACATATCGTACTTTCTGAAATTTACTGAAATGCCTAATGAAATGACAAGAAATAGTTTGTCTACACACCTGATTATGACTACTGTCTTTCTAGATGAGAGATTTTTTTACTACTTATGAAATGCCACATGGCTATTGAACGATGTTCTTATGCTTTGCTTTGTACATAGTTGCTTATTTCATTTGATATCTATTTTCTAGCTGCACTGCAGCATTGGTTAAAATAACATTTTATGGATGTACTAATATAAATATTTTCTGTCTACAGATCGAGTAAATAATAATTTTTTTCAAAAAATGAGGGAGCTCAAAAAAGACATTTACCTTCACAGGAACTGCATTCATAATTTTCTTTTCAAGTACTTGGTAATTTCTTTTGTAGAATAAGTTGTGGTGCACCACTTTAATTACATAGACATTAAGATGTGAATGTACATTTCCCTTGTCTGCATTGTTGTCTTTAGTGTAATATTTTTTCTGCTTGAACTTTGCCATGCTTAGGTATTAGTTATAGAATTTGCTGCTGCTTGCCAGGCATAGTGTTACTGAATTTGACTTTGTATTACTCTGTGAAGCCAGTTTTACTACTGATTTGTTTTTTTTTTTTTTTGTTTGCTGCACATTGCCTTATATTAGTTGTAATATTGCAATTGCTCTGCTAATTTATTTTACTGCTGCTTGCTTTGACAGTTTCCATTTTTTTTCATTGCTGTTTGTATTAACTGTTTTATGCTGCTGCATTGCCTCATCTCTTAGTTTAGCATCTGAGCTCAGTAGATTTAAGTTAGCTTAAGAGGGGGTAGACTATATAAGAGAATGAGTTGCGATGAATTGGAAGAAATGCATTGAGAAGTTATACGAAAAAAGTACAGAAAGCAGGTATAGATAGGACCTTTCGGAAATAATGAGGAACGAAGGGAGATCTCCGAGAAGTAAAGAAAGTTTTGTTTGCAAAATACTGCATACGATTTATGTTGTGGAATTTTTTTAGTACTAAGGTACATTCACTACGATGAGGAATACTGTTATCCTCAAATATAATTTGCATGAATAATATGTTATTCACTTTCTAAAGATGAATAGACATTATTAATTCTGTTCTCTTTCTATGCTCAAGTGTGAAATTAATGTTTCGAAAACTATTCTCATTATTTTATATATTTACTTATGTCATAATTCCTGTAACACTGATGTACACCTTTGCTGACTCACCAGTACCATTACTTCTACAAGGACTGCAGTGGGTCTGCACCTCTGGTGGCCCACCAATACCACAATCTCTACCAGGACTACAGTGGGTCTGCTCTGTGATGACCTACCTACCAGTATTCTTCAAAACTTCGACTGTCTCTGCTGTGGGTTTGCTCTGTTGTGGCCCATTACCTGTCTGCATGTCAAGAGTCAGCACTGTCTTCCCGTTGGAAGGACAACACTACTTCTTCAAGACAGCATGGAAATCCACTACTTCTGTGTGCATTTTCTTTTACTGCTCAGACTTTGAGAAAAACACTGCTATTTTACTGTGATGAACGATCAGGACTGTCTTTATGGACTGTGAGAAAATTTTAGCTTTTGACCAACATTGTATCAATAAGTGTGTGCATTTGATTTCTTTGTTATTGTAATTATGGAAAATTTTATCAAATCATTATTGGCCACTGCCCAAAACAATTTGTAAAATTTTTTGTGGGGAGCATGGGGGCTATGTAAGTAGGCTGTTTATGTTTTCTTATTGGCAACGTTACATAGCGCTCTGTATGAAAATCACTGGGTGTGCTGTGTGCAGTCTGTGGCTAGTTTGCATTGTTGTCTGCCATTGTAGTGTTGGGCAGCGGCAGCTGGATGTGAGCAGCGCGTAGCATTGCGCAGTTGGAGGTGAGCCGCCAGCAGTGGTGGATGTGGAGAGAGAAATGGCGGAGTTTTGATATTTGTAAGAATGGGTGTTATGAACTCCTATATATATTATGACTTTTGATGATATTAAGGTAAATACATTGTTTGTTCTCTATTAATATCTTTCATTTGCTAACAATCCCTATCAGTAGTTAGTGCCTTCCGTAGTTTGAGTCTTTTATTTAGCTGGCAGTAGTGGTGCTCGCTGTATTGCAGTAGTTCGAGTAACCAAGATTTTTGTGAGGTAAGTGATTTGTGAAACGTATAGGTTAATGTTAGTCAGGGCCATTCTTTTGTAGGGATTTTTGAAAGTCAGATTGCGTTGTGCTGAAAATATTGTATGTCAGTTTAACCACAGTCATGTATAAATTGCTCAAAGGGGACGTTTCAGTATGTTTAAATGAACGTGCGTGTGTGTGAATTCCTAAAGGACCGAACTGCTGAGGTCATCGGTCCCTAGACTTACACACTACTTAAACTAATTTATGCTAAGAACAACGCACACATCCATGCCCGAGGGAGGAACCGAACCTCCGGCGGAAGGAGCACGCCATCCGTGACATGGCGCCTCAAACAGCGCGCCCACTCCACGCGGCTTTATGTATACAAAAATAACAGCGATCCGATTACAGTTCCCTGGGTCACCCCTGACGGTACCCTTGTCTCTGATGAACACTCGCCGTCGAGGACAACAAACTGGGTTCTATTACTTAATAAGTCTTCGAGTCACTCACATATCTGGGAAACTATTCCATATGCTCGTACCTTCGTTAGCAGTCTGCAGTGGTGCACCGTGTCAGATGATTTCCAATATTATAAATATGAAATCTGCCTGTTGCCCTTCATCCATAGTTCACCCTATACCATGCGAGAAAAGGGCAAGCTGGGTTTCGCACCAGGGATGCTTTCTAAAACCGTGCTGAATCTTGGACATAAGGTTCCCAGTCTCAAGGAAATTAATTGTATATGAACTGAGAATATGTTCAAGACTTATGGAGCAAGCTGCCGTTAAAAATACTGATCATTAATTTTTGTGGGTCCTTTCTTGTAGCCTCCTTACATGCAGGAGTCACCTGCGCTTTTTTCAGTCAGTTGCGAGTTGGCGCTGCGCGAGAGATTCGCGATAAATTCAAGCTAAGTAATGGGCCAGTGCCGTAGGGTATTCTTTGAAATACCGTATTGGGATTCTATCCGGATCTGGCGACTTACTTGCTTTCAACTCTTTTAGTGATTTCTCTACCGCGGGTATTCTTACTACCACGTCGTCCATAAGTAAGTGAGTTCGATGGTTAAACGACTATATGTACGATTCTTCCACATGAATGACATCTTAAACGCGAAATTTATAACTATTTATGATAAAGATATGAATTGATACCAACGTCTCGATACAGAGGCAAGTTTCGTTGTTCCACATCTCATTGACGTGGTTGAAGTGTAACAACTGCAGTGCCCAAGAAGATACCGCCAACAAAGTCTGTAATAAGAGGAAGGATTTTTCGACACTCTTCATATCAACGAGTCCGATGATGTTGAGAGGAAAATCTAGGCAACTGGACACTGATGGTGAAAGGAGGAAGCCGTGCCTTCTGTAAGGAACCGTCTTGGTATACGCCTGTAATGATTTACGGAAGCCTGAAGTCTCGCTGGCCGGTCGGGAGAGTGAATCCTGTTCTCGCCATATACAGTGAGTCCGAAAGTATTCGTCTAGCTGCATATCTTTTAGAAAACAAAGTCTGTGTAACATGAAAAGAAATGTATACAAAATCTAAAGAGCCAGTCATGTAAGAAGTACCTTGCTAAGTCATTTTTGTTGAAAAGCAAAGAAAGAAATACATCCAAATCGACAGCAAGGTTAACAAAATAGAAAATGTAATACAAGAGCTAGTTCATAAAGTATTCGTCCACCATCTGAACAAGCCGAAATTCTACGCGCAGTGATTAATCTACAACGCTGACCCACGGCACACACTAGAGTCAATCGTGCGCGGCCCACTCTATCGCCTGTTGTGGTTCTCAACGGCGACGATACAGTGCAATTAGTGCCATGGGCCGTAAGGGTAATGAGACACCACTGATCGAAAGGAAACTTATTCTGCGCTTACATAATGAGTGCAAACCTTCTTACGAGATTGCTAAAGCAGTCGGTGGACCTAGACCGACGGTTCAGTTGCTAATAGATCGATTTTGCGCAACAGAATCATTAAGAAACCAACCACGTACCGGACGCCCTCACACTTTGACTGATGCAAACGTGAGATTTATCGCGAGGGAAATGAAGAAGAAACCTAAAATCAGCGCTCCTAAATTGACTGGGGAGTTAGCGTCTAGGGGGAAGAAGGTATGTGCCAACATAATCAGAAGTACCTTCAAAAAGTGTGGTTATCACGGCCGGTAGCGCGCAAGAAATTTTGGATCAGTCAACAGAATCGAAAGAAACGTCTTCATTTTGCGATGGAACATAGATTCAAAAAGGAAGACATCTGGAGCAGAGTAAATATAACGTATTCGGATCGGATGGCAGGCGAATGGTGTGGCGTAAGAAGAATGCGGAGATGTTTCCACGCAATGTTGTGCCAATGGTTAAACACACTGGTGGCTCCCGGCTTGTGTGGGGATCACCATATGTATATCAACATTTAAACGACAATCTGGATCCTAGCGCAGAGAAATTAGATCTACAAGGAAAATACATTTTTCAAAAAGATAACGACCCAAAGCATACGGCTCTAAAAACAAGGCTATGGCTCCTGTACAATACCCCAAACAACTTAACACCCTTCCCCAGAGCCCAGACATTAATCCAATTGAACACCTTTGCAAAGTACTGGAAGATATCATCATAGAAAGACACATTTCTAACAAGAGAGACCTAAAAGAAGCACTTCAAAACGCATGGGACAAAATTCCAGCCTATCTGAAGGCAAACTTGGTCAAATCGATGCCCAGACGACTACAAGCAGTAGTAGCTGCTAAGGGAAACCCCACTGAATGCTAATTTTTGTAACTGCAATCATATTTTCAGATTGTAAATTTTAAAAAAACATGTGAGTGGACGAATACTTTTTGAAGTAGCCTTTGAATAAATTGTCCATTTTCTCAAATTTGTTATCGCTATGGATGTATTTATTTCCTTGTCCATCAATAAAAATGACCTACCAAGGTTCGTTGCATATGACTGGATGTTCACATTTTATGTTCTCTTCCTTTCACGTAACATATACTTAGTTTCTTAAAAAAATTACAACTAGACGAATACTTTTTGGAATTACTGTATACCGTTAGTCCACAGCCTTAATCATAGCTCCCACTAGCCGGGTTGCGGTCTCAGGTAATCTCCATTCTGCTGTACGCAAAAGCAATCACTTAGTTCCATTACAAGAACTTATTCACGGTTTCAGTGTGACGGTTGTGCCACGAAGATCAGTGGAAGACAGTAAAAGCTCTGTCATCACTGACGTTCCTCGTAGAACCATCCGAGCAAGTTAATCAAATATTCTCTGTGCCGAATGAGTCATTATACGCAGAATATTTTTTGTTCCTAAAGAAGGTGTGAATTTTTTATATTTAGCTAGATTTCAGTCGCAAAAGTGGCCACCATGTCATTATTTCGTGAGCTACGGTAACGATTAACTTCCAGTATCAGACGAATCACGTTGCTGTGGAGGAGTCCGTGTTTATTTTGCGCCCAAAGTGTAGGACACGAAAAATTAGAATCTTACAAAGCGAAGGACATGCAATAATAAGCTGTCATCTCAGAAAACAGGCTATTACTGCGGAAAATATGGGAGAGGTGTTCAATAGAAATGCAACGTTGGTTTTATTCAGGATTCCAATACATCGTATTACTCGCCACTCTTTTAACTACAAAACCATGTTATTCAACATAAGCTATGTTCAATGCGACGGCGTTAATCCACCTTACTTGGAGGGCCTGTATACCCACATGTTACCACTCTATTGGTCGGCGTCACGGCCAACGTCTTGCTGCATCAATAAGCTCTCCATCATACCGCGGAGTGCATCCTTTATTGGGCCAAACAGATGGAAGTCGGAAGTCGAGATCCGGGCTGTAGGGTGAAGGAGGAAGAACAGTCCAGTGAAGTTTTTGAGCTCATCTCTGGTGCACAGACTTGTTGTTGTGGAGACGTTTGATAGTGATCCGTCGATCACCTCGAATGAGAGTGTCACCACGTTCCAGTATTGCAGGAGTCACAGCTGTATGCGGTCGGCGGGCAAGCGGGAGATGGGACAGGTTTGCGCGACCTGGCTGCGGTGATCGCAACACACCTCGCCCAGCGACTGACCGTGCATTTGTTCACTGTCAGGTCGCCGTAGACATCATCTGAAATGATGTGGTTTTCCCGCCAAAATAAACTCAGTGACAGGTCTCCGCTTGGAACGTACCTTCGTTACAGACGCAAATTCGAAGGACATGTACGAGGTGCGGCTAGAAAAAAACCGGACTGATGCTGGAAAAAACATTTATTTACAATTATTTACAATTTCATGTTATCTCCTTCAATGTACTCTCCTCCTCGGTCTCTACACTGCTCCATACGAATTTTCCACTGTTCATAGCAATGCTGCAGATCATTTTCGGTAAGTCCATACATTACTTCCGTCGTTTTTTCTTTTACTGCTTCAACAGTCTCAAATCTAGTTCCTTTCAAAGCTGACTTGACTTTAGGGAAAAGAAAAAAGTCACAGGGGGCCAAATCAGGTGAGTAGGGTGGATTATCTAAGATGGGAATGTTGTGTTTTGCCAAAAACGTCTTCACTGACAACGCACTGTGAGCTGGGGCATTGTCTTGGTGAAGGATCCATGACTTTTTTCTCCACAAATCGTTCCGTTTTCTCCGTACTCGCTCACGTAGGGTAGCCAGGACGCTAATGTAGTAATGCTGATTCACTGTTTGTCCCTCTGGTACCCAATCAATGTGCACAATCCCTTTGATGTCAAAAAAAAAAACAATCATCATTGCCTTGAATTTCGATTTTGACATTCGTGCTTTTTTTTATCGTGGAGAACCAGGAGTTTTCCAATGCATCGATTGGCGTTTAGTTTCGGGATCGTAAGTAAAAAACCACGATTCATCGCAAGTAATAACATTTTGTAAGAAGGTGGGATCACTTTCAATGTTTTACAGGATGTCAGAACAAATCATTCTTCGGCGTTCCTTCTGTTCAATTGTGAGACACTTTGGAACCATTTTTGAACACACTTTGTTCATGTTGAAACTTTCATGAAGAATCTGCCTAACACTTTCCTTGTCAACTCCTGTTAACTCAGACACTGCTCTGATTGTTAAACGGCGATCTTGTCGAACAAGTTTACCGATTTTTTCAATGTTTGCATCAGTTTTTGCTGACAATGGTCTGCCAGTGCGAGTGTCATCACTGGTGTCTTCGCGGCCATCTTTAAATCGTTTAAACCACTCAAACACTTGTGTTCGCGATAAACAATCATCGCCGTACACTTGTTGTAACATTACAAACGTTTCACTTGCAGATTTTCCTAGTTTGAAACAAAATTTGATGTTAACACGCTGTTCTTTCTGTACACTCAACATTTTACGACGCACAGACAAAACGTCAACTACTTAAAACAGACGCCACGGGCAGACTGAGTGCAGGAGGCAGATGAAACTCGAGCAGTAGGCGGAGCGAGTCACGTGACAGGCCACGCGACTTTCAGTCTTATTGCATTCGTTTTATTGTTTCACCGGTACTAGTCCGGTTTTTTTCTAGCCACACCTCGTATAGCGGTGCCACCTACCAGAACTTCATGAAACTATAGGGGCTGAAGCGGGAATATTCCACGCTATTCCACAACAAATTCCGCATTTTTTCAACCGAAACTGACCGAGGAAAAAAAAAATGTTGCATTACTAGTTAAACGCACTCGTAATGTACGTAATTATTGATGACGGTCTAGTGTACATCAAAGATTAGTGCCCGTGCGGCTGTTTATCGTACGATTTTTCGAGGAATTTACCTTAGTAGTTGATGTTTTAATTCGTGGCTATATTGCAACTACAATATGAGCAAGGTGGTCAATCTACAGCTACATGATTACTGCGAGGTATGTACTTAAGTGTTTGGCAGATAATACGTAGAACCATTTTCAGAGTATTCTTCTACAATGGAACCATTTTCAGAGTATTCTTCTACAATGGAATTCTCGAACACAACCTAAATCTTTCCGTTCGAGCTCTGATACCAATACTTTATGGCGAACGTCATTTCTCTCTGCCGGCCGCGGTGCCCGAGTGGTTCTAGGCGCTTCAGTCCGGAACCGCGCGATTGCTACGGTCGCAGGTTCGAATCCTGCCTCGGGCATGGATGTGTGTGATGTCCTTTGGTAAGTTGGGTTTAAGTAGTTCTAAATTCTAGGGGACTGATGACCTCAGATGATTAGTCCCATCCTGCTCAGAGCCATTTGAACCATTTCTCGCTGAGTAGACGGGAGTAAACAAAACATTTTCGCATTTAGTGGAAAAATTTGGTGCTAAAATTTCGCTTGTCACATTTGTGACAGTCCAGTATTTCGCGGTGATACAAAACGAGCTTCCTTCAAACTTTTTCGGTATCCTACATCACTCCATCCCATACTGTGCAGCAATACTGTTGAAGATAACGGGCAGACTTTATGTAGGCTCTCTTTTTACCAAGTTTGTCGCATGTTCTAAATGTTCTGCTAATAAAACGCCAATTTAAGGTTTCCGTAACTGTAACCTTAGGTGTTTAGTTGAATCGACGCCCTGTAAATTTTTGTTGTTCATCGTGTAAGCGAAATTTAAGGGAATTTTTTGAATTCACTTTGGGGATCCCAAACTTTTTATTGTTCACGATCAATAGCCATTTTTCGCACCACGGAGATATCTTGTCCAGATCATTTTTACACTACTTGCCAGTAGTGCAGATGATAAACGGGTATTCATTGGACAAATATATTATACTAGAACTGACATGTGATTATATTTTCACGCAATTTGGGTGCATAGATCCTGAGAAATCAGTACCCGTAACAACCACCTCCAGCCGTAATAACAGCCATGATACGCCTGGGCAGAATCAAACAGAGCTTGGATGGCGTGTACATGTACAGCTGCCCATGCAGCTCCAACACGATACCACAGTTCATCAAGAGTAGCGACTGACGTATTGTGACGAGCCAGTTGCTCGGCCACCATCGACCAGACGTTTTCAGTTGGTGAGAGATTTGGAGAATGTGCTGGCCAGGGCAGCAGTCGAACATTATCTGTATCCAGAAAGGCCCGTACAGGACCTGCAACATGAGGTCGTGCATTATCCTTATGAAATGTGGGGTTTCGCAGCGATCGAATGAAGGGTAGAGCCACTGGTCGTAACACATCTGAAATGTAACGTCCAATGTTCAAAGTGCCGTCAATGGGAACAAGAGGTGACCGAGACGTGTAACCAATGGCACCCCATACCGTCACGCCGGGTGATACGCCAGTATGGCGATGACGAATACACGCTTCCAATGTGCGTTCACCGCGATGTCGCCAAACACGGATGCGACCATCTTGATGCTGTAAACAGACCCTGGACTCATCCAAAAAAATTATGTTTTGCCATTCGTGCACCCAGGTTCGTCGTTGAGTACACCATCGCAGGCGCTCCTGTGTGTGATGCAGCGTCAAAGGTAACCGCAGCCACGGTCTCCGAGCTGATAGTCCATGCTGCTGCAAACGTCGTCGAACTGTTCGTGCAGATGGTTGTTATCTTGCAAACGTCTCCATCTGTTTACTCAGGGATCGAGACGTGGCTGCTCGATCCGTTACAGCCATGCGGATAAGATGCCTGTCATCTCGACTGCTAGTGATACGAGGCCGTTGGGATCCAGCACGGCGTTCCGTATTACCCTCCTGAACCCACCGATTCTATATTCTGCTAACAGTCAGCGGATCTCGACCAACGCGAGCAGCAATGTCGCGATACGATAAACCGCAATCGCGATGGGCTACAACCCGACCTTTATCAAAGACGGAAACGTGATTGTACGCATTTCTCCTCCTTATACGAGGCATCACAACAACGTTTCACCAGGCAACGCCGATCAACTGCTGTTTGTGTATGAGAAATCGGTTGGAAACTTTCCTCATGTCAGCACGTTGTAGGTGTCGCCACCGGCGCCAACCTTGTGTGAATGCTCTGAGAAGCTAATCATTTGCATATCACAGCATCTTCTTCCTGTCGGTTAAATTTCGCATCTGTAGCACGTCATCTTCGTGGTGTAGCATTTTTATGGCCAGTAGTGTAAATTCGTTTTAATCTGCTGATGACTATACTACACGGTAAACGACGAATAAATCTGCAAATAATCTAAGAAGGTTTCTCAGATTGTCATCTCAATCGTTTATATTGATTACGAAGAGCAGAGGGCCTACAACGCTTCCTTGGGAAACCCCGAATATAACTTCAGTTTCACTAAACAACTTCCCGTCAGTTATTACGAAAAGTGACGTTTATGACGGAAATAAGATATCTTGTAGCACAGCTGAGACGATACTCCATGGGTACGAAATTTTATTAGAAGCCGCTTGGGAAGAATGTTTGTCAAAAGAGTCTTTTGGAAATCTAGAAATCTAGATTCAACTCGCGAGATTCCCCTTCGACAGCACTCATTACGCCGTGCGAATAAGTAGCCATTTGTGGTCGCTTATGAAAGAAAAGTCTTAAAAAAAATACTATTTTCTGCAGTAACCACACGTAACATAAATCGAGAGTTATTGGTCTCTAGCAATTCGATTTTGTTTCCTCTGCGTCGCTTCTGTACCAATAAGTGTAGAATGATTATGAAGTTTGTGTGCTTCTGCTGTTGCTGCCAGTATTGACGGAAGTGTGGGCAGGAGGAGACCGTTACGCATTCCACCCCTCTGTAAAAGCGCTAAGGCGGGCTCCTGGCTCCACGTCCCCCTTCGGTGGACCTATCACGATCGATAGTGCAGTATGCCACAAGGCACGACGGGGCAAGCCTGTGCCGTCGAAGAAGCCCCTGCCTCGCAACTGTAAGCAAACTTTGCTTTTGAGATTTTTGGATAAATTTTGGTAGTGAAATTAGTTTTGGCAACGGAATTCGATTCGAACCTAGTACCTCCTTTAGGCATCTGTCACCCACATCAACACATATGCTCCACAACCCACTGCAGAGTGCGTATCAAAGGGTATTATTGGCGGATTTCTGTTCTATTCCATTACGTACTGAGCGAGGGAAAAATTGTTCTCCGTAGCCCACTGTATGCATCCTAAACTCTTTCAACTTACCCTCATGGTCCCTGAACGAGATATACGGTGAAGCCAGCAGAATTGTCTCACAGTCTCCCATCAATACCGGTTATTTAAATTTACTTGACAAGGTATCGTGAGGACGACGTCGTCTATCTTCCAACGATTCTAATTTAAGATCCCTGCGCATCTATGTTAAACTTTCCCATGAGCTGCAGTGAGTCCCTCTGAATTCATTCGATGTCTGCTGCTACACCAACTCGATAAGGACTCCATCCAGTGGAGCAGTACTGTAGAATCGGTCGCATTAGTATCTTGTATATGGCATTCTTAACAGAATGCTTCCGAGGAAGATTAACTCTTCCATTCACCTCCCTTCTGCTGATTTTAAGGTTTCGTCAGATTTCGGATATTTTTATTTTTTTGTTTTATTTATTTGCTATCTTGTTATAGTCTATTATCTAGATACAAGAACAGATCCAATGTTGCACGTGGATTGGCATATATGAACGTTACACGTAACATTTTAACATGCGGCCTTTCAAATGACTTAGTATAACTAAGCAACATGGCGTTGAAGGAAAAGCACATAAAATATTTACTTAAAAATATATACATATACAATTTTAAAAATCTAGATACTACTCTTTGGCCACCTTGACCACAGATATACAGTGTCCCAGGAGGAACATTCAATATTCGTGACTCGACAGGAAAGATCATTTGAAGCAAATAACTTCATATGGGCACATGCCCTATTCCGAATTGTTTTCGACACAGAACTCATAGTTATTTATTTTCAGCATTATTAAATACATTGTCAGTCTTACACATGTGGACACGTACAACAGTTAGTAAACATTACAACATGCGTTTCACAAAGTATCAATTGAAAAATACGTATTTGTAACGCATTCACCTCTAATAGTTATCATACACTTCACATTACAGTTGCTGTTCAGTCCACAGTCAGTAGCAAGCCAGGGCGTGAGTCGGACGCTCAAAGAAGCTATGATCGTGCCTGCAAATGTGCTCCGTAGATAGAGACGAAACGTTGGACTGAAATACGAAACCCATTCGACCACGGTGTAATAGCCAGGAACATTTTATTAATCGTGAGCCTTGGGAGAACACGTTTTTTTGCTTGTCTGAGTGTGTCTGCGCATTCCCCAATGAGGACAGCAGCGTCGATGATGCGACCAAGCAGTTCATCTTGCACATACACCTTCGGTTTGTACATCTCAGACTGCATCGAGCCCCGTAAAGGCAAATCTAATGGCCTAAGTTCTGGCGAAATTGGTGGCTAGTTTAACTGTACTGACACGACCAATCCAGCAGTTACGGTAAGCGCCGTTGAGATGTTTCCTCACACGTCCGGTAAAATGAGTGTTATATCTCGGAAAGCACTCGTAGTAGGGTAGATGTCCATATGAAGATTTTTACTTCAAATGCGCCTTCCTGTCATATTCCTGAATATTGACCATTCCTCCTGGGATACCATTTAGGTTCATCCTGAATCCAGAAAGCACTACTGATCTACTGTAATATGCCACAATCCTATATCACAAATTTTGTAATTCATAATTCTAGAGTACGCTATACTACACAACACGACACTTCACGGCACTACACCACACTCCTGTACTTCGTACCAGAAAGAAGCTGGATTTCCTCATTTCTCTGGATAGTTAGCCCCTGTGGCTGAGGCGCACATCACGATTTACCGTACGGCTGTACTGCCGTGGGTCCCAAGGGTGAAGAGACTGGGAGATGGCTGTCAGGGACTCAGGAAATCCTTCCTGGTCACCTCGAGGCTCATCTCCTGGCTGCTTCCCGAAGGTCGTTGTAGAGGAATCGTCTCCAATGCTGCATCTGGATGTCATGCTGTATGGCCCCGCCTCTTGTTGATCTCTCTGCCATGTGGGCATGCAGCTCGTAAGAATCGTCTCCAATGCTGCATCTGGATGTCATGCTGTATGGCCCCGCCTCTTGTTGATCTCTCTGCCATATGGGCATGCAGCTCGTAAGCTGATATTCTGGCTGCCAGAAAGCTCAGCCAAATATCCACATGTCTCACCATACTATAGACATGTCTAAAGCATCTTGTCCAGTGTCACACTCCCAGATCTGAGAGGTCCAGGGTACCGACTGTTCCGCATTCACAAGAATCTATGGTCTGTTGTCGTAGTTTCAGAAAGGAGCTGCGGTATGGACCATGTCCCGACACGTAATGTATAGTTGGTTTGGTTGGAAGAAACTTGCAGGTTCTCCTCCCTGTTTCTGTCTTGTCCCACACTGCTTGCCATGCACGCTTTTATGTCTTTATCTGATGTGACTCTTGTGCCCAGTATCTCCGATACCTTATCGTATTCGCCAATATTTTGTGCATCTCTCATTCTCAGTGCTAAACCTGTGCTGTCTTTAGGTTTCTGATTGTACGAACCAATACTTCCGACACGCATACCACAACAGCGACGGAGACTGAGTTTGTGGTATGTCTTCAGTGCAATTGGAGAAACTGAAAGCTTCTTTGGCCAATTGTTGCTATTTTGTTCAAGACTTTGAATGTTTGTCTGGCAAACGATTTCTACGTGTTCATTGTCGATGTTTATACCTAGGTACCTATAAACTTCTTTTCTCTTCATAGTTTGGTCACTTGTTCTTATCATGGGATTTCTGTATCTTTGTAATATTCCTTTTAGAAACGTATAAACCGCACTCGTGCTGCTATTATCTTCTGTGCACCAATTGCTATATATTTCAAAAACTTCCCTGCTATTTTCTTTTGATTTAGACCTTGTATTGGCAGGTACTGTAATTAGCTGACAGCCTGCGTATGCTGTGCAGCCTCTAGTCTTTGATATATTCTGAAGGTGATTTAGTAAAGGTTCTGTAACAAAACGTCTAAGGACTCTGCACCACAAACAGAGCTCCTCGGTCAGCCTTTTGTGATGTTTTCCACAAGTTTCCTTCCGGGATATTCCAGTCTTACTGGTCTGTCTGTCGATGCAGTAATCTCGTGAGTTCTTAACCTGGGACAGCCTATCTGCTTCGGTATTTTTAACAGGTCAGGGCATTACAACTTATCGAGGGCTCCAGCCATATAAATCATCATGCCTATAACGTACTTCTCGTCTGAGGTGTTCACAATATGCCTTGTGTGATTTACCAAATGCTCAGCGGATCTTCCTTTCCTGAAATACTGCAGGGGGCTCATGCCTATTACCTGTCTGTGGTTCCTCAAGCGGAAGCGCGGTAGCTTCTCCTGTACATTGGCTAGGACATTTAACAAACAAATCGGCCTGTAAGATCTCGATTCTCTTGGGTCTTTACCTTTCCCCGTTTTTAGCATAATGATATCTGAGACTTTCCAGATTCTGGGCATCCATCCCTGCAAATATATTCGTTTAATAGCAATGCTTGATTTGAAACTGGTTAGTCCACTAGCTGTTGCAACACACCTGCCCGTATTCTATCTGGCTCTGGTACTTCCTTCTTCTGTAACTTCGTTGTTGCCAACTTCACTTCTTCGTGGGGCAGTGGAATCACATTTTTATTATGCTGCTCTAGTACCAAAGAGCGAAGATAGTAACGGTACTCTGTGGTTCCCATCGTCGTATCGCCCGGAAACAGAGTTATGAGTAGGTACTGCACTGATGTCTTCCAGTCTGTCATCATTGTCCCATCCATTAGTCTCGATGTTGACAATACAGATAGCGATCCAACCGTGTTTGTTGCAAGTTTGAATGGAAAGCCCCAAATATCTGTCATCATTTGTTCCTTGACGTAAGCCCCCCATTTTTCTACTTTTGTTTGATGTAACAGTTCTTTGTATTGTCATTTGACTGCTCGTTGGAAGCTCACCCTTCTCTGCGACTCCCTTTCTCTTAAGAATCTCTTTTAGCATTTTGTCTCCCTTCCCTTAGCCAGTATTGTGCATCTCTCTTTCTCACTGCTAAGTCCAGCGGTAGTAAGGTTAACATCACCAGCAGTGCCTCAGTCTGTGTTACCCCGCGTCTTAAAGACTGAGGGACTCCGGGGAATTTTAAAACCTTATGACTTGCTAATAAATGTTGGTATCGCCTTGTCTTGCGTTGTCTGCAATGTTCGCACCAGTTGGTTGGCTTTGGCGTCAACATCAAATCCGCTTCCTTACAGTGGACTATCTTAAATTCTGTCTTTAAAAGTTCCTAATTTGCTTTATGTAGATTCCAGTCGGGCCAGATGTTAGCGCCTACGTCATTATCCGCGGCTATAATTGTGAAATGAGATTGTAAGTGACAGACCTCCCAATTTCCAACGTGGTCACTGACTTTCGAGTTCTCAAGGGTGATGTCTATATTTGTTGCCGCACGTGCATGATTTTGGAAAGTAGGTGGGTAGAGAGGCTTATTCATAACATGTAGCCCAAGTTCTCGTTTAGCGTCCGGAAGGTCGAATCCTCTTTCATCAGTTACTCTGCTTTATCACAATGTTGATTTCGCATTCGCATCAGTTACGAAAGCTCTGAGCTTTGACAGTCGGCAACAGAAACCAAAACATTGCTTTAAAACAAGCGTTCAGTGCATAGTGTTGTGGAATGGGGAAAAAAACCGCAAATTGGCGTTCGTAAGAAGAAGAACAACACCAAAAATGCAACAGGAGCGTAATATGTAGGAAGTTGTCCACGCAACCTGCCACTGATGATGCCTTGCAGGAAATAAAGGCGAAACGCGTATGACACTAAAATTGTGTTTTATTCAGTTGCTGTCAGACGGTCCATAAGTAAAAATTATTAATATACCGTAAAGTTACGAAAATGTTCGTCGTGTCAGCTCAGTATTGATGCTATTTTTAAAATTTTCTCTGAATGGTTGTATCTCTTGACTGTATTGAATATATTGATTAGTTATGTAAATTTATCCTAAGGCAGTCATTATTTCTGTTGTCGCTGCGTGTCCGGCGCACAGTTGATATACCTATGTCACTGTTATATTTTTATCTGACGCCACAGTAGCGGTCATTGAATGATGATCTGATGTTATGATGTGTGCCGTGTCCGGAATGTGGGTTAATTCCCCACCTCTGCAAAGTGGCTCCTGTATCCATAGTAAGTGTATTTCAATTCTTTATAACACTTTTACAAGTTCCCAGATGACCATAGCGTTGCGCATCGCATTTATCTGGCCAATTTTAATCATTTATCTACTTTCCATCACCGTTGTGGTGCGAGTTGATTGTATGTAAATGCTACGGGAAACTAGTGAACACATAGCTTTTGGGACTTTCTCATCTGTTACCACTTGCAATTCGGCCATGTCTCATCAATAATTGCCTATACAGATGCTCGATGTCGATTGCCTTCTGTCTCCTCCTAAAGATTACTCCAAGTAGGGTCTGTAGCTCCTCTGTGTTTGTAGGAAGATTGTTGACACCGAATTGAATATGATCAACTTCCTCTGCGACAGGAACATTTATTGTACTGTCCAAAAATGTTCAAATGTGTTTGATATCCTAACGGACCAGATAGCTGAGGTCATCGGCTCCTACACTTACGCACTAATTAAAATAACTTACGTTACGAACAACACAAACACACACACCCTTGCCCGAGGGAGGACTCGAACCTCCGCGCGGCTTTGTACTTTACTTTGGACGACTGTGTCTAACCAGGTGACGTCTTGCTATGGTTAACACATACATATTCTACATACCATATAATTTAGCTAGTCTCGTTGCATTTTATCGTTTTATGTCCATCACTGTTTATTGTCTCTTCGCAATTCCTGTTGTCGTCTATAGGTTCTTCAGTGATCTGTGTATTTTCGTAATGTTCCTGTATTAACCGTTGCGTACTATCACACTCTGCTGCTATGACGTGTTGTGTGTTATCACACCCTGCATTCACTGTATTTTCAACGTGTTCTGAATTTCAGTCTTCGTTGCCGCTCTGTCGATGGGACGTTGAACCTCAATCTTCCTTGCCTTCTCCCTTGTTCCTTGTCTATAGGTAGGCATGCTGTCAGTTCCTTGTTTTCCTTTCTTCCTAGCCACTTCCAAAAACTTCTTCCCTTCTCTTTATTATTACAATCCTTTCTACTCTCCGTCTCATTGTTGCCTTCGTCTATCCAATCACATTTCCTGTTTGTATGTCTATGTCTCATCTCGTTCTACCCTTCAAGCTGGACCAGAATATTTTGGTTCTTTTTGCATCGCGCTTTATCTTCGACGGAGATTCCCTTCCCTACGAAGATGAAAGGTCCGTTTGATCAAAGTGATCCGATTCAATAGTTTTCTTCCTGGCAGTATTTCATCTTCTTCGACTGTCGGCTTGATATTTGTTACGTTCTTAGTTGGTTTGCGGTCTCCTGTGATGCCCTTTAGAAAATTACTCAGTGGTTCAGAATCCATTTTCCCTTCTTTGATATTCCCACTAAAAAAAGAACCTTTGGTACGTCGCACAGTCTTTGACTCGTAGGCTGCATAGTTGCTTTCTTTTCGCACTATGAGTGCAGCCTGGAACTCGCTGTTTTTACAATTCTCTAACCAGATTATCATATTCTCCCAAGTGAGAGCTTATAGATTTCTTTTCCTTACAGTACGTCGCAATTTGAATGTAGTCGAGACAGTTGTAGTATTTGGTAACTGCAACGCAGTGCTGCACACTGGTTGATCGAACCCCAGTGTACATTCTCTTCTGTGCAGCTAACTGTGCTCTGACTTCTGGCTTTACCTCCAAAACATAATTTATTATCAGCGTCCCTCGAGGACTTGTTTTAAATCTGACTTCTGTTTCTTTTAAGAATTGCTTCCCATCTGTTTCGTTGATATATTGACTGAATTAATTCACTTTCTGGAATGACTTGAGACATCACACGCTATCACTTGGTCACCGTTTCCTAGATGGCTCACAAATCATTTCTTTATTTAGCTCTGAATTTTGTGCCATCTTCTTGCTTTCCTCTTGTTTCTTTTTCGCTAATGAGTACATTATTTGCAGTCTTCATTTTTTTTATTCTCATCTCTGTTTTGGCATCGCGGGACGCATCTGTATTTGTTTTGCGTTTTCTTGTCCTTCGATTTGATGAATAATGTGCCGCTTGCTTGGCTTGTGTGCTTTCAGTCTTTGATTTCGGGGCTGCCGTTCGAACGAGTGGAGCAGTGGCTGTCACACGGCGAATAACCTGGTCTTCTTGATTTTGTTTTGCTCCATGAGCGTGGCACTTTCTAATTGTTCTACACGCCCACTCACTTCTGAGCGTCATATTGTCCATTGTGTGTTTGTTTTTCGACACTAGTATTTTTGCGGCAGCAACCTTCGTGACTATGCGGAGTTCCTGATCAATGTATTTCATTATCTCTTAATGTTTGGCTGACTCTACATTATTAGTTTCTGAGTACTCGCAAGTTATTGTTATAGTGGAGGGCTTTGTTGCACTATCTGTGTCACTTTTTGTTTGATCCATTTTTCATATTGCGCGGATGAGATGCCCAGGCCTTGCTGTGGAATCACGTTACTTGTTTGTACTCACATATATATACAGACGACGTTTTGCCGAGGCATTTGCTGTTTCGGCAGTTGCCGACGCCACGGGCGTCCTACTCTGCCGAAGACGATGCCCCCCGTGGCTGGTGGTGCGGCAGCTGGTGCCGGCGCTGCTGCGTTCATTGTTGTCCGAACGCTGTCGCTTCATAACCCGACGCGGGAAGCCAGGGCCACAGGGTACGACTGTTCCACGCAGGCGAATTTACGAAGAATATTAACACGTCTTTGATAATGTTTCGTTACAGGTTCGTTTATTACGTGCGAAAGCGTCATGCAGACGCTCGGTCAACTCCAGCGGCCGGCGCATTGCGTTGTCATGGAGTTGTTTGACAGTGATCCGTCGGTCACTTCGAATGAGAGTGTCCGCACGTTCCAATACTGCAGGAGTCACAGCTGTGTCCGGCTGACCGGGAGATCAGACAGGTTTGCGCGATCTCTCTGCGATGATTACAGACGCCTCTTACAACGACTCACCGTGATTTGTTAACTGCCAGGTCTCTGCAGACACTCTGCAAGCGTCTATGAATAGCTCCTATACTCTTATTTTTCCGCCAAAAGAAACTCAATGACAGGTGTCTGCTTGGAACACAACTCCGTTACAGACGCCTGCCTTTGTTCGTGGCGGATGTCTCATGGCACCCGCTGAAGTTCGTTGTTGATTAATTCACTCACTTTTTTTTTAATTACAGAGGGCTACTAATCCTCCGACCGAATACGCTGAGCTACCGTGCCGTCTATCAACTGAGCTACCCAAGCACAACACACGACCTGTCCTCATAGCTTCTATTCCGCTTGAATAGCTTAGTTGGTAGAGCACTTGCCCACGAAAGGCAGAGGTCCCGAATTCGAGTCTCGGTCCGGCACAGAGTTTTAATCTGCCAGGAAGTTTCATATCAGCGCATACTCCGCTGCAGAGTGAAGATCTCATTCTGGAGTTGACTTATTGGTTCAAATGCCTCTGAGCATTATGGAACTTAACCTCTGAGGTCATCAGTCCCCTAGAACTTAGAACTACTTAAACCTAACTAACCTAAGGACATCACACACATCCATGCCCGAGGTAGGATTCGAACCTGCGACCGCAGCGGTCGCTCGGTTCCAGACTGTAGCGCCTAGAAAACTTAAAACTTTAACATAAGATAATACCTCTCAATAAATATAATATGATATTTTTAAATTTTTAAAATTCGGTCAATAATAGTGTGAAATATTGAAAATCAATTGTTTTGCCCCTTAAATCCGTTAGATAGGCAACCTGCATCTTGTTTCGTGTACCACGAGCCTCGTTAGCCACTTACTAATACAGATTAATAAAGACAATCACATATTTGTGAAGATACTCCTTACGCTCGTATCTTGGTTGACAATGTCACGCAATGTAAAGCCCCTTCCGGAGTTCTACGAAAACGGTATCTACCTGTTTACTAACATCTGCCTGAAAGGGTTATACATTACATGAAATAGTACTAAATCGCAGTTAGTTTGGTGTATCACCACTTTGCGCACCTTTGAACCAAATATAAAGAAAATTCTGTTTATTCAGAGTATCGTCACTTCAGATATGCTAAACATACACTCAAGCGCCGAAGAAACTGGTATAGGCATGCGTATACAAATACACAGATACGTAAGCAGGCAGAAGACGGCACTGCCTATATAATACAAGTGCATGGCGTAGTTGTTAGATCGTTCACTGCTGCTACAGTGGCAGGTTATCAAGATTTAAGTGAGTTTGAACGTGGTGTTATAGCAGTGTCGGATACACAAAAACCTCAAGGAGGGGCCGCTAAAGATATCTTGAGCTACCTTTACTTTTACCATAATAAAAAGTAATCAAGTCACATGCAAAGTTTAAGAAAGTTTTATTTAAACTGATTATACACATATACAAGACAATGACATCTTATGATATAAAAAAAAGTTACAATCGTGGTTCTCTTCCTTAAATGATGAGTTCTATGAGCCTATTCTTTTTGGCGAATTGGTTAATTACATCGTCAATAGAACAATCAATATTAGGGTGGGTATTACGAGTTAGTATGGGATACTTTTGTTACGTTATTAGCAAAAATATTGTTACGAGCCTGGTAACAATACTTTTACCGAGAAATTACTATGAATTACTATTATTAATACTTCACAATCTACTGATCACTCTCACTCTTGACTAATCTTCGCACTTGCACTTTCTACAACTAGGACTTTTTACTTACACTTTCTTCAGTCTTAACAATTCTGCTTCTGAATGTAAACTAGCTTCCTATTCGGCGAATAGTCCGTATTTATTACGCTACGTATTGAAGGTTCTCTGTACAAGAAAACTGTAGAATATTCGCAAGTTTTCTCGAACAAATGCCAAACAGAATAACGTATCGACATCACTAGAATGGCTGCGACTTTTCTCGTGGGTATGTGTTATCTATCTATGTGCCAGACAGGAAAGTACAAAATACGATGATGTGACGCGCGTGCTGCATAGGAAACTACAACTACATGGTAACTCGATACAGTCGAGTCGACTGACGAAAGAAACGAACGAAGAGCGAGCGGGCTGACAGACGAGGCCGGTGCGGGTGGCAATGTACACTCCTGGAAATTGAAATAAGAACACCGTGAATTCATTGTCCCAGGAAGGGGAAACTTTATTGACACATTCCTGGAGTCAGATACATCACATGATCACACTGACAGAACCACAGGCACATAGACACAGGCAACAGAGCATGCACAATGTCGGCACTAGTACAGTGTATATCCACCTTTCGCAGCAATGCAGGCTGCTATTCTCCCATGGAGACGATCGTAGAGATGCTGGATGTAGTCCTGTGGAACGGCTTGCCATGCCATTTCCACCTGGCGCCTCAGTTGGACCAGCGTTCGTGCTGGACGTGCAGACCGCGTGAGACGACGCTTCATCCAGTCCCAAACATGCTCAATGGGGGACAGATCCGGAGATCTTGCTGGCCAGGGTAGTTGACTTACACCTTCTAGAGCACGTTGGGTGGCACGGGATACATGCGGACGTGCATTGTCCTGTTGGAACAGCAAGTTCCCTTGCCGATCTAGGAATGGTAGAACGATGGGTTCGATGACGGTTTGGATGTACCGTGCACTATTCAGTGTCCCCTCGACGATCACCAGTGGTGTACGGCCAGTGTAGGAGATCGCTCCCCACACCATGATGCTGGGTGTTGGCCCTGTGTGCCTCGGTCGTATGCAGTCCTGATTGTGGCGCTCACCTGCACGGCGCCAAACACGCATACGACCATCATTGGCACCAAGGCAGAAGCGACTCTCATCGCTGAAGACGCCACGTCTCCATTCGTCCCTCCATTCACGCCTGTCGCGACACCACTGGAGGCGGGCTGCACGATGTTGGGGCGAGAGCGGAAGACGGCCTAACGGTGTGCGGGACCGTAGCCCAGCTTCATGGAGACGGTTGCGAATGGTCCTCGCCGATACCCCAGGAGCAACAGTGTCCCTAATTTGCTGGGAAGTGGCGGTGCGGTCCCCTACGGCACTGCGTAGGATCCTACGGTCTTGGCGTGCATCCGTGCGTCGCTGCGGTCCGGTCCCAGGTCGACGGGCACGTGCACCTTCCGCCGATCACTGGCGACAACATCGATGTACTGTGGAGACCTCACGCCCCACGTGTTGAGCAATTCGGCGGTACGTCCACCCGGCCTCCCGCATGCCCACTATACGCCCTCGCTCAAAGTCCGTCAACTGCACATACGGTTCACGTCCACGCTGTCGCGGCATGCTACCAGTGTTAAAGACTGCGATGGAGCTCCGTATGCCACGTCAAACTGGCTGACACTGACGGCGGCGGTGCACAAATGCTGCGCAGCTAGCGCCATTCGACGGCCAACACCGCGGTTCCTGGTGTGTCCGCTGTGCCGTGCGTGTGATCATTGCTTGTACAGCCCTCTCGCAGTGTCCGGAGCAAGTATGGTGGGTCTGACACACCGGTGTCAATGTGTTCTTTTTTCCATTTCCAGGAGTGTATATGTATCCGCCTCTGAGTTATGATCGGCGCACAAGCGATGGGACACATCATCTCCGAGGTTGCGATGAAGTGAGGATTTTCCCTTACGACCATTTCACGAGTGTACCGCGGACATCAGGAATCCGATAAAATATCACATCTCCGACATTGCTGCTGCCGGAAAAAGATCTTGCAAGAATGGAACCAACGACGACTGAAGAGAATCGCTCAACGTAACAGAAGTACAATCCTTCCGCAAATTGCTGCAGATTTCAATGCTGGGCCATCAGCGGGTGTCAGCGTGCGAACCATTCAACGAAACATCACCGATATGGGCTTTCGGACCCGAAGACCCACGACACAAAGCCTTGCCTGGGCCCGTCAACACCTACATTGGACTGTTGACGACTGGAAACATGTTACCTGGTTGGACGAGTCTCGTTTCAAATTGTATCGAACGGATGGACGTGTACAGATAGGGAGACAACCTCATGAATCCATGGACCCTGCATGTCAGCAGGAGACTGTTCAAGCTGATGGAGGCTCTGTAATGGTGTGGGGCGCGTGCAGTTGGAGCGATATGGGACCCCTGGTACGTCTAGACACAACTCTGACAAATGACACGTATGTAAGCATCCTGTCTGATCACCTGCATCCATTCATGCCCATCGTGCATTCCGACGGAATGGGCAATTCCAGCAGGTAAATGCGACACCCCACAAGCCCATAATTGGTACACGGTGGCTCCAGAAAAACACTTCTGAGTTTAAACACTTCCGCTGGCTACTAAACTTCCCAGACATGAACATTATTGAGTATATCTGGGATGCCTTGCAACGTGCTGTTCAGAATAGATCTCCATCCCCTCGTATTCTTACGGATATATGGACAGCCCTGCAGGTTTCGTGGTGTCAGTTCCCTCCAGCACTACTTCAGACATTAGTGAATCCACGCCACGTCGTGTTGCTTCACTTTTGTGTGGACATGGGATTCCTACAGTTTCTTTGGTTCTTCAGTGTACGAGCAGTACACAGTCTGTGGTTGTTGCAGCGGCTACAATATTGAGAAAAGCGTGGGCAAGCTAGTAGATAGCAGTCGAGTCGAGTCACCCCCATGGGGAGTGGTAGTTGTGGAGTTGTGGAGAGAGGGTGTCGTATCGTGGCTGAATGAGCAGCTTGTATAGCAGAGGTATGACAATGTGGAGAGAGGGAATGCTGATTATTCAGATCTGTTGGATTTATTTTTGTGTCGTTAAAAGGATTGAATTTCAAGCACTTTCTTTTCTTATTTATAACTATCTCACAAAGCGTGTTACCACTGTTCCAAGAAACATGTTCGGTGAAAGTTGCATTGTCACACCTTGCACTTTGTCCTGATCATGATTAATAATTTTGAATAGAGAAAAAAGCTAAATTGCTTAACCAACAACTCAAATGAAGTACGAATATGAAGGCAAACTGCCACGCACTGGCAAGGTAAGAATTTGTTGTAGAGCGTATATGAACATTTTGACAGAATATTAGTAACAGTTTACAGTTATTGAGATTTCAAGTAAATTCAACAGTCGCTTTTTATAACAGGTCATATTTAAATTAAGTAACAATTAGTCATGCTGAGTGTTCTTTTGAATCGCTCTTTTATGCAGTCTCGACAGGGAGCTGTATGTTGAAACTGTGTGTGACTAAATTTGCCGCAAACAATCTGAAAACTGTCTGATTTCTAAATTCCGATTACAGATGCAGATCTAGAATCAGCGTTGCTACCATGGATTTACTTATGCAGATTACTTTACAGGAATGTGGTTTAAATTAATCTGAAATGTATCTGGCTGTCTGTAAATCAGATTTCATAAAAGAACAGTTCACAATAATACTCATAATTACCACTGTAGCGCAACTTAAGCGTGTTCTGTTACAAAAACCCAGCTGTCGAATTTATTTGAATTTCACTAACTGAAAACTGTTACTAATTGTCAGTCAAAAATGTTCATTTAGGATTTACAACATATTCTTACCTTGCAAGGGATAACTTGATCTGCTGTAGCTGCGCTGAAAATGATGATCTGATGTAAATCACTGCGTAGCACTTGGCCTTCGTATTCTTATTTCATTTAAATTCCTATATTAGCAAATTAGGTTTTTTCCCCTGTGTTCAAAATTTTTAATTATTTTCACGCAAAAGTGCAAAACGAGACAGTTAAAATTTTACCGAACACTTTCCATTGAACAATGAGGATTTGCTTTGTGTAATATTTATAAATAACAAACGGAAGTGCTTAAAATAAATTCCGACAAATTTGAATAATCAGCATTCTCTCTCTCCGCATTGTCGTAGTCGACACCCACTAGCTTGCCCGCGCTTTACTCTATTAATGTAACTTCTGGAAACCGGAGACCGCGTATGGCTCCTGTGCTCAGCATTCTGAATAAACAGTAATTTTGATCATATTTGCATTCAAAGATGCAGCAAGTGGTAATATATCAAACTAACTGTGATTTACTACTCTTTCATATCATGTATAAACCTTTCCTAGTATTTGCGATATAACTTGTGCAAATAAAGCAGTATGTGTTTCACACGAATTTCCTTCCCTGAACCCACGTTGATTCTTTGGCAGAATCTTCTCTTCGCTCAGGAACGTTGTAAAATTCGAGCTTAAAATATAGCCTAACATCCCGCAAGAAAGCGACGTTAGAGACATTCTGTGCTTCATTCTTTTACTTTCTTTTGTAAAGAGGAGTGATTTGCGGTCTCTTCTATCACTCGAGTAATATTCTGATGGTAGTTCTGTCAGGTCATAGAGCTTGTTCGCTTTCAGTAGTCTTAACCGGTAAACTACCCATCCTCGATTTTTTAAAGAATCGGAGATCCATGTTAAAACATCTTCGAAGGTCTGATTTCTCTACAAATGAGTGATGTGGTATCATAGCCTGTCGATACTACCAGAGCCAGCGCCTTGATGATTTCCACGAACAGCGCTTTTAACATAGTCAGCAATGAAGAAACTCCAGACCGCTGACCAGTGGAGGCGGCCAGGCCGCTGTTACAAGCGGCGGGCACTTGGGCACCAGTCTTCTAATATATAATTGCTTCTAACATTAGTCACGTGGGCATAATATTCGGCTCCTCGGAACATAGCGGCTGTTGACTCGCAACGTAACAGGTTAAATATTTGGCGTTAAGTGACTAAAACAAAAAAAATTAGGAAAGGTTCGAAATTATGTTAAAATTTGTTGGAAGTATCTACGTCCTCTTACACTACTGGCCATTAAAATTGCTACACCAAGAAGAAATGCAGATGATAAACGGGTATTCATTCCACAAATATATTATACTAGAACTGACATGTGATTACATTTTTACGCAATTTGGGTTCATAGATCCTGAGAAATCAGTACCCAGAACAACCACCTCTGGCCGTAATAACGCCCTTGATAATACGCCTGGGCATTTAGTCAACAGAGCTTGGATGGAGCGTACAGGTACAGCTGCCCATGCAGCTTCAACACGATACCACAGTTCATCAAGAGTAGTGACTGGCCTATTGTGACGAGCCAGTTTCTCGGCCACCAGTGACCAGACGTTTTCAGTTGGTGAAAGATCTGGAGAATGTGCTGGCCAGGGCAGCAGTCGAACTTTTTCTGTATCCCGAAAAGCCCGTACAGGACCTGCAACATGCGGTCGTGCATTTTCCTGCTGAACTGTAGGGTTTCGCAGGGATCGAATGAAGGGTAGAGCCACGGGTCGTAACACATCTGAAATGTAACGTCCACTGTTCAAAGTGCCGCCAAAGCGAACAAGAGGTGACCGAGACGTGTAACCAATGGCACCCCATACCATCACACCGGGTGATACGCCAGTATGGCGATGGCGAATACACGCTTCCAATGTGCGTTCACAGTGATGTCGCCAAACACGGATGTGACTATCACAGCATCCGAAAAAATGACGTTTTGCCATTCGTGCACCCAGGTTCGTCGTTGAGTACACCATCGCCAGTGCTCCTGTCTGTCATGCAGCGTCAAGTGTTACCGCAGCCATGGTCTCCGAGCTGACAGTCCATGTTGCTGCAAACGTCGTCGAACTGTTCGTGTAGATGGTTGTTGTCTTGCAAACGTCCCCATCTGTTGACTCAGGGATCGAGACGTGGCTGCACGATCCGTTACAGCCATGCGGATAAAATGCTTGTCATCTCGGCTGCTAGTGATACGAGGCCGTTAGGATCCAGTGTTCCGTATTACCCTCCTGAACCCACCGATTCCATATTCTCCTAACAGTCATTGGATCTCGAGCAACGCGAGCAGCAATGTCGCGATACGATAAACCGCAAGCGCGATAGGCTACAATCCGAAACGTGATGGTACGCATTTCTCCACCTTACACGAGACATCACAACAACGTTCCACCAGGCAACGCCGATCAACTGCTGTTTGTGTATGAGAAATCAGAAACTATCCTCATCTCAGCACGTTGTCGGTGTCGCCACCGGCGCCGACCTTGTGTGAATCCTCTGAAAAGCTTATCATGTGCATATCACAGCATCTTCTCCCTGTCGGTTAAATTTCGCGTCTGTAGCACGTCATCTTCGTGGTGTAGCAATTTTAACGGCCAGTAGTGTTACTGAGCCGTGAATCAGCTGTTTCACGACACACCTGAATTACAGCCTCGACCAGAGTGCGCGTTAGCTCGGATCTGGCGCTCCAGCTGTGCCAGAGGTCCCGGGTACAGCCAAGTTGGCAGGTGCAGGGCCGTTCAGAGGTTTTCTGTGGCGGTGCCGGACAGCTAAGGACAGTCGGAAGTACGGAGCTGGAGAAGCAATTTGGAGCCTTCGGCGAGCCGCTGCTGGCAGAAATCTCTTCTACTGCAAGCTCTTTGCCTTCCACATTCGAGTAGTGGTTATATGGACCAAAACGAGAGTAACTATCTGGTAAACAAGGACATTAAAATGCACGCTATAAGTGCTATGAGTAGAAGAGATTTGTTTCACAGTATCGAAGATGAGAACGTGCTTACAGATTTTAAGGTCTGCATTTTAGAGCCTATCATTGTTTAACGTTTTTGCTTCGAATAATCGGTACTGCAGTACCCCTGAACATTGGCTGTTCCTCGTGAGACATCCAGTGTATACCGTACAACTTTTATAAGTTAGGTGAGAGCAACAAAAAATTGAAAAGGCGGAGTGTTGGAGATGAGTAGCTCATTCATTCACTTCCGTATCCGGTCAGAATTTCCAAAAAATAGCAGCTGCGATAGCTTTGTCAGTTCCTTCATAAACATCTTGTATTGTGCACGGGTTGTCCAGGAGGGGGCATACAAGTAGGTGGCTTGGATCTTCTTCAGCCCCGCAGCCCAAGAGGTGTCTGTACTCGCTGGAAGGATTCCCCATTTCTTCAGGTTGGTCTTGCCTCGGGGAACGCCCACTCTTAGGCGGTTGCGCCAGGAGATAGTTCTTCTTTAGGTGAGACGTCTACGGGCAGTGAGCTCTTCCATGTGCAAGACGAATTGCCTCTGGTGCTCCCTCCAGTGGCGCAGTCCTAGCAAGGAAACTCTTGCGGGATTTAAGATGGGATCTTGCTGCCTGATGACCGTACAGGGGATGTCGACGGTCATTCTCCTGCTTTGTTCTCCCATTGTCTGCCGCAGTGGCCCTCCGGGTGGGGTTATTCCAACAATCGGATACAATTTCTGCACTGGTATTGGCTTCAAGCATCCTGACATGATCTTTGAAGTATCGTTGACTGCAATACCGACTTGTTTAGCATGAGCTGAAGCGTTCCACACAGGAGCGGCATACTCAGCGGCTGATACACAAAGCGCAAGTGCAGAAGTCCATAGGAGGTACTGATTGGCTCCCCAGCTGCTACCAATCAGCTTCTTAAGTATCTCACTCGAGCAATGGCTTTCTGTTTCACGTTAAGATATTGCTGCCTGTACGTTAGAGCCCTGTCCAGTGTGACACCTAGGTAGGCAGATGATGGGCAATGTTTCAGTTGCTCTCCTCGCCATGTGATGTCCAGCTTCTGCTGCGCTTCCCTGTTTCGTAAGAGGAAGGCGCTCACTTACGTTTTATTGGGATTGGGCTTCAGATGGTTGGCACCATAGTACTTGGAGAGTTCATCCATTGCTACAGACGGTTTTCCCTCTACTTCCTTAAAGGTTGACCCCTGAACAACTACTGCTGTGTCATCAGCATAGATGAAGAGCCCAGTACTTGCTGGTATTGGCTGATCATTTGTGTAGATATTGTACAGTGCTGGAGCAGGCACACTGCCGTGGGGGAGACCATTCTTCTGCGTTCGCCATCCTCTTACCCTGTAATAAAATTTGGAATCTTCTGTTCTGAAGGTAGGTGCTAATAAGGGATGTTAGTTGGCAGTTCTTAGTATGGTTCACAGTGTCGTATGCAGCTGTTAGATCAACAAAAGCGGCTCCAGTACTCTCACCACGCTCAAAACCATCCTCGATGTGCTAGGTTAGATTCAAGATCTGACTACAGCATGATCTGGCAGCACGAAAGCCTGTTTGTTGTGGGTTAAACTTCATTTCGAGGGTGGCACTGATTCGGGTAAGTACCAGCCGTTCAGCTCATTTGTTCAAAAAATGGTTCTGAGCACTATGGGACTTAACTTCCGAGGTCATCAGTCCCCTAGAACTTAGAACTACTTAAACCTAACCAACCTAAGGACATCACACACACCCATGCCCGAGGCAGGATTCGAACCTGCGACCGCAGCGGTCGCGCGGTTCCAGACTGTAGCGCCTAGAGCCGCTCGGCCACTCTGGCCGGCTCATTTGTTCACTATTAGAGTTTATATTTAGTTAGTCTGTACTGACATCACAAACGGGTTATTTCCAATACAAATATACTCCAACGAAAGGAAACGATAGTCATGATGTACATGTACAAACAACCGGCCGGAGTGGCCGAGCGGTTCTAGGCGCTACAGTCTGGAACTGCGCGACCGCTACGGTCAGAAGTTCGAATCCTGCCTCGGGCATGGATGTGTGTGATGTTCTTAGGTTAGTTAGGTTGCATATCGTGCCACATTCTGTTCACTAGGTATGTTAGATTGTCATAATCCCGAGCTGGTTGGAGGGCTCCGCCGCTTGTGCTCCAAACGTTCTTAACTGGGGAGGAATCCGTCGACCTTGATGGCCAAGGTAGGATTTGTCTAGCATGAAAACAAGCAGTAGAAACTCCCTTTGTACACTGGCGGCCATTATCTTGCTGAAAATTATGTCCAGGATGGCTTGCCATGAAGGGCAATAAAACGGGACAGAGAATATTGTCGACGAATCGCTATGCTGTAAGAGTGTCGCAGATGACAACCAAAGGCTATGAAAAGAAATGTCATCCCAGGCCATCACTCCTGGCTGTCAGGGCATATGGCGGACGACAGTAGCTTGATGTTTTCGGCCTGGAATCTCATTGACTGACATAAGATTGTATTCAGTGGTGAGTCATGCTCCGAAATGAGCCCCGATGACCAGCGAAAACGCTGGAGACGCTCCAGACGGCAGGATACCAGCCTGACAACCAGGAGTGATATCTGGGGTGCTATTTCTTTCCAGAGCAGAACCTTTTTGGTTGCCATCCGCGACACCATACCAGCACAGCGGTTCGTCGACGATATTCTACGCCCCGTTTGTTGTCCCTCATGACCAGCTATCCTGGGCTTACATTTCAGCAAGATAACACCCGCCCGTGCATGGTGAGAGTTTCGACTGCTTCTCTCCGAGCTCGCCAAACCCTACCTTGGCCGGGTAAAGTCACCAGATCTCTCCCCAGTTGAGAAAGTTTGGAACATAATGCGCAGAGCCCTCCAACCATCTCGAGATTTTGGTGATCTAACATTTACATCTACATGGATACTCTGGAAATAACACTTAAGTGCCTGGCAGAGGGTTTATCGAACCACCGTCAGAATAATTCTCAATATTCCACTCTTGAACAGCACGTGGGAAAAAGGAACACCTATATCTTTCCGAGCGAACTCTGATTTCCCTTATTTTATTACGATGATCGTTTCTCCCTACCTAGGTCGGCATCAACAAAATATTTTCACAACGGAGAAGAAAGTTGTTGATTGAAATTTCGTGAGAAGATTTTTCCACAACGAGAAAAGCCTTTATTTTAATGGTGTCCATCTGAAATGCTGTATATGTCCTTGACACTCTCTCCCCTATTTCGCGATAATACAAAACGTCCTGCCCTTCTTTGAACTTTCCCGATGTATTTCGACAATCCTATCTGGTAAGGATCCCACACCGTGCAGCAATACTCCAGAATACGGCCGACAAGCGTAGTGTAGGCAGTCTCTTGAGTAGATCTGTTACATTTTATACGTGTTCTGCCAATAAAACGCTGTCTTTGGTTTCCTTTCCCCGCAATATATTCTGTGTGTTCTTTCATATTTACATTGTTTGTAATTGTGATTCCTAGGTATTTAGTTGAATTTACGGCCTTTAGATTAGACAGATTTATCGTGTAACCGAAGTTTAACGGATTCCTTTTACCACTCATATGGACGACCTCATACTTTTCATTATTTAGCGTCAATTGCCAATTTTCGCACCATTCACATGCTGTTGCTGTTATGGTTTTCAGTCCTGAGACTGGTTTGATGCAGCTCCCCATGCTGCCCTACCCTGTGCAAACTTCTTCATCTCCCAGTACGTACTGCAACCTACATCCTTCTGAATCTGCGTAGTGTATTCATCCCTTCGTCTCCCTCTGCGATTTTTTCCCTCCACGCTGCCCTCCAATACTAAATTGGTGATCCCTTGATGCCTCAGAGCGCGTCCTACCAACTGATGCCTTCTTCTAGGCAAGTTGTGCCACAAATTCGTTTTTCCCAATTCTATTCAGTACCTCCTCATTAGTTACGTCATTTACCCATCTGCTCTTCAGCATTCTTCTGTAGCACCACATTTCGAAAGCTTCTATTATCTCCTTGTCTAAACTATTTATCGACGATGTTTCACTTCCATACATGGCTACACTCCATACAAATACTTTCAGAAACGACTTCCTGACATTTAAATCTATACTCGATGTTAACAAATTTTTCTTCTTCAGAAACTCTTTCCTTGCCATTGCCAGTCTACATTTTATATCCTCTCAACTTCGACCATCATCAGTTATTTTGCTCCCCAACAGCAAAACTCATCTACTACCTTAAGTGCCTCATTTCCTAATTTAATTCCCTCAGCATCACCTGATTTAATGCGAATACATTCCATTATCCTCCTTTTTGTTTTTGTTGATTTTCATCTTATATCCTCCATTCAAGACACTGCCCATTCCGTTCAACTGCTCTTCCAAGTCCCTTGCTGTCTCTGACGGAATAACAATGTCATCAGCAAATCTCAAAGTTTTTATTTCTTCTCCATGGATATTAATTCCTACTCTGAATTTTTCCATCACTGCTTGCTCAATATACAGATTGAATAACATCGGGGATAGGCTATAACCCTGTCTCACTCCCTTTTCAATCACTGCTTCCTTTTCGTTCCCCTCGACTCTTGTAACTGCCATCTGGTTTCTGTACATACTGCAAATAGCCTTTCGCTCCATATATTTGACTCCTGTCACCTTCAGAATTCGAAAGAGAGTATTCCAGTCTACATTGTCACCATTCAGATACCTTTTCTAAATCGTTTTGCAATTTTTTTTTATCTTCTTCTTCTTACTTTACTAGACGATAAACGACGTCATCATCTGCAAATCTAAGACGGCTGCTCAGATTGTCTCCTAAATCGTTTATATAGATAAGGAACAGCAGAGGGCCAATAACACTACCTTGGGAACACCGAAATCACTTCTTTTTTACTCGATGACACCAATCGGGCAGAATTTGGCACGATATCCCCCAGGAGCACATTCAATCAATGGCAAGCCGAATAATTGCTTGAATAAGGGCCAGAGGTGGAACAACGCGTCATTGACTTGCTCAATTTGTGAATCTCTTTCTCTTGAATAAATAATCCAATTTCTCTGTACAACACATCTACCGATTTCCGTCCCAGTTGGATAATTCCTTCGTGGCGCGTTGTTCTTCTTTTTTTTCTTAGAGTGCTTAAGCAAGTTGTAACTGCAACATGTTTTAGGAAAGGTTAGCAATTAAAAGTATTTTTATTATACTACACTGAGTGTCTGTCTAACGTGTTGATTTAGATCTCTGTTCCTTTTTTCTGTAGTAGCTGCTGGGATGTTACGTATTGCAGTTGTTTTTATATTAGAATGAAGATTCTTGCTCATATTTCTGAGTGTCACCCAGCAAGATTAAAATAACTTATATATTTTTTTTCTGTAAACAGTGGTGCTCAGCTTAAATGTAGGTGACTTGAATGTATTCGCTTGACCGATAGTGCTTTCTTCGTAAGTAAATACAAATTACAGTAGCATTTGGTAGTTGCGTGGTGCCATTCTTTAATTCACTGTGTACATTGCAACAGTAACCTCCTCACAAGACTCTCTGTGGGTACTCCTGAAGATACTTTAATATCTGACAATTTGGACTGAGATCTCATTGTCTTTGATACAGGCATCCTTCGCCGCCATATCATCTAACGCATTTCTCCTTATTGCCACATACCCTGGCTCCCGGTAGAATGACCCTTCCTTTTCCAGTTAATGCGAGTACAGGATGGAAATGCAAAGTCACACCCGTTGAGTTGCTAATTTTCCGGTTTCACCTGTATAGTAACAAGCAGAGTGTCTTTCATTAGCAATTTTGGATTACCGTTCTATGACTTATGTAATTCTGCAGACTTTCGTGGCCGTTGTCACTGAAGTTAATATCTTCCGGGTTATTAGGCCGCGACATATTTCTAACAGTAGTGGACACCAGAAGATACTGAGGAAGATCCCAGCAGAGGGGTGGAAACGTCGATCATTTGAGTAGAAATATGACGCGGCCTAATAACCCAGAAGATTTTAACTTCAGTTCTATGACTTAATAAACTAAAATAATCAGGTACATCATCTCGACGCACATGCGCGTCAGGAGGCGCCTAGACGCTACACTATAACGCCAAGCCCCTGCTGTAATGGTGCAGCGTACAGGAATCGCTGACCGATGGATAAGGAGGGATACCACTGCCACACCGCGTATCTTCCAGTTCACCGACGTAGACGGGAGGAATGTGGAACGGGGAGGTGGCCTGTTAAGCTGATAGGTCGGCTTTTGACCTCGTCACGTCTCGCTACAGACGGCTGGCACTCGAGGAAGCCTTTACTGGAGACCAACGAATATCTGCCGGTTCTTTTACAGCCTGCTCGACTGCTCGAAAACTCTCAGCATCCATTATTTTTCAATGCACACTTCTTGTTAAGCAAGTTCTGCGTTTGAAATGAAAATTGTTGTAGACTAACTGAAGGTGACTGGCAAAAAATGATCTACATGTACATACACATTCCGCAAGGCAGTGCACAGTGCACGGCGCAGGATACATCGTGCCAGTGTTATCAATTTTCTTTCCTGTTCTATTCTCGCAATTACCGAGCGAAAGAACATGCATCTCTGCGTGGCGTAATATCTCACATTCTTCTCGTGATTTCTACCCGAGATTTACGATGGTCTCACAGTTTTCTTTGAATATAAGTTCTGCAAATTTACCTAACAGCGTTTCCCGAGAACTACGTCCTCTTGCAAGGTTTCCCGCTTTGAAAGCCTCTTACTTCGTTTAGAGTTCCGTACCTCAGTTGGTAAAAACCAGCCCCTACAGTATCACCTTGTTGTCCGTTTGTCTGTCTGTCTGCTAGACTTTTCAAAAAATGGTTCATGGCTCTGAGCACTATGGGGCTTAACATCTGAGGTCATCAGTCCCCTAGACTTAGAACTACTTAAACCTAACTAATCTAAGGATATCACACACATCCATGCCAGAGACAGGATTCGAACCTGCCAACGTAGCAGCAGTGCGGTTCCGGACTGAAGCGCCTACAACCGCTCGGCCACAACGGCCGACTGTTCGACTGTTAAGACCCCTTTTTCTCAAGAACAGATAGAGGCGTGAAGTTGAAATTGGTCACGTGCAAGGGTCTGCGGTTCCTCGGCAGTGTAAAAAACGTAAGTTCCTAAGTCAATTCAATCAAAAGATACGGCAATTTATGTCACATATGTTGACACTTCGTCCGCAGCTCGTGGTCGTGCGGTAGCGTTCTCGCCTCCCACGCCCGGATTCCCGGTTTCGATTCCCGGCGGGGTCAGGGATTTTCTCTGCCTCGTGATGACTGGGTGTTGCGTGATGTCCTTAGGTTAGTTCGGATTTAGTAGTTCTAAGTGCTAGGGGACTGATGACCATACGTGTTAAGTCCCATAGTGCTCAGAGCCATTTGAACCATTTTTTTGTTGACACTTCCGAACTATCTCAATAAAACCAACAGATGAACCTGGTGTTCTACCGGTAAAGCGAGTGTCTGGAAACCGAGAGGTCGCGGGAACGACTATCGATTGACTCACGGATTTACAGTCTTCGTTTTAACCTAGCCTTCACGTCTCAATTATGTGAGGAGTCGCCAGAAATAACACGTCGTTCGGATTCCACTTTAAATTGTAGGTCTCCTTTCCCCGATTGTAAAACTGGGATAGTTTAGGGGTAGGCAAGTCAGCGAAGGGGAATCCACTGGAAAGACTTGCACCAGGTGGTTGAGTCACACTAACTTACAAGACGTACTGAAATGTAAGCCTCCGAATTTCTATGTGAAAATTCTTGAAACTTTTTTAATAAAAGAAACGTTTTAACATTCTACATATTTATTCTTCATGTACATATTGCAGCCCTCCGCCGCTTGAGGACGATGTGCGTAACATAACTATTTCGCTGCGTGAGAAATGGCGTACTAAAATCGAGTTTCGAATTCGAAGAGTTCGTCCACACATGGAGAGCCCTCTCCTTCACCATGACAATGACAAACCACACACGAGCACTACGAGATCTGCAACAATTCGACGCCTTGGTTTCACTGTCATCGACCATCTTCCATACAGTCCCTCCTTCGCCCCATCCGATTTTCGTCTGTTTCGGAAACTTAAAGAACGCCTTCGAGAACTTCACTATGATAGCGATGAAGCGGCGCAAGCAGAGATGCAGTTGTGGCTCCGTCAGCAAAGTCAAACATTCTGCAGTGACGGTGTCAACAAACTGGGCTCTCTTTGGGAGAAATGTTTTCGTCGTTTGGTTGACTATGTTAAGAAGTAAATGTGTAGGCATGAAAAATAAAGTTGTACAATGTTAATAACGTTGTATTTAAAATGTTTAAGAATTTTCACATAAAAATTCTGAAGGAATCTTTTCAAAACGGCCTCGTTTTACTACTCGTTATATACAGTACACAATTAAGTTTGAACGGAACCCTCAGATCATGAGTGCTACTCGCACGTTTTCGGCTTTTTTTAACTGAACTGAGTACATGACTGATGTGACTGAAGTGAAAATGCCCCTTTCTATGCAAAATTTTGACCCAACAATGTATTTTAACTCGATTTGGTCTGATTGCTATGTTCAAAAGTAAGGTTAGCTTTCATGGCGCAGCAAAGGCTATAAGGTGGGGCTTGAAACATATTTTAAATGAATGCAACGTTATAATCTCACTTTCTAATTTTCTGACAGAATCTATCATGTCTTTGTGTCCTCCCTTGTAGAAAGAGCTCGTGCTATGAAAATGTAAACCCTCACTTTGTAGATCTGAACACCTGTTGACGAATGAACCTGAAATACGGTAGTCATTCTTAACATTTTCGGGATCATCATGAAGTCTAGAAGTTCTCGACAACGCTAATTTATCTTATACTGGTTGTGAGGTACATGCAAGGAACTGAACGGCAGCTTGTTTGAATAACGATACTGCTGAAGGCAAAATGTGAATTAATAGTTCGTGTTCGCATAAAGAATTGAGAAATGTTGCTGCTGACAGCAGCTTACTTGAATAACGATACTGTTGAAGGAAAAATGTACATAATAGTTTGTGTTCACATCAGCTGCAGGTTTAAGTAAATATGTAAGAGCAAGTGGGAAGAACGTACAAAAGCATCATAATAAGTGCGGGATACAAATGAATCGAGAGAAAGTTAGAATGATGTCATGTTATTATTCAGTAGTACACTACGAAACTGCAGTGTCAAGATTACAGTCGTCCTTTAACGGATCACATGGAATACAGTTCCACAGATCATGAAAATCAGAACAGAAAGAAAACTCCACGCGATCGACAACCCGCGTAGTAATACTGAATAAGTGGTGTGTTAGGGTGCGCCATGGCCCACACTCAAGGATGAATAAAGACCGATATTGATAACTGAACATGGAATATAGGGTGCGCCATGGCCCACACTCAAGGATGAATAAATACCGATATTGATAACTGAACATGGAATATAGATTCCCTCTCTAAACAACGGAGCTTATCCTTGGATACAAGAGAAAGAGTATCCATGGAACTGAAAACTCTACAATGAAATTATCCGCCAATCTGCGCTTGCTAGTAATGATCTCACCATAAATTCCAGTGTGTTGCGGCATGGAAACGACCGTCGAAACGGAACATCACAAAAATCATCGTATAAATAGAGGTAGCATCGTCGCGATGGAAGTAGTACCACCGACTACGGAAACAAGACAGTCTAGAACAGGTTACAGAAACAGAGAATACACAACACAGAATGCCGTGCAGTCTACATGGGTACCTTTCTTAATAACTCTAGCGCGGTTATACCCAACTGGTCAGTCAGTTGTTAATCCAAAATAAAGCGTTTGGACATAGAGGGACTGGACTAAAATAAGAAAACATCGCAAGAAATGCAGGCTTGAACATAAATGTAGTGTTAGCCAAGCCTGCAGGATGCGCTGTTGCATTTGACCACGAGCGTCACTTGAGCAATGTTCTCAAATGGTTCAAATGGCTCTGAGCACTATGGGACTTAACATCTGTGGTCATCAGTCCCCTAGAACTTAGAACTACTTAAACCTAACTAACCTAAGGACATCACACACATCCATGCCCGAGGCAGGATTCGAACCTGCGGCCGTAGCGGTCGCGCGGCTCCAGACTGTAGCGCCTAGAGCCACTCGGCCACTCGGTCCGGCAGCAATGTTCTCAGTTCGTTGCACTTGTCAGTCGTGGTCAAAACAAGTGTTATATGTAGCTGTGTGTGCATTATGTTGAAAATAAGTGGATTCGAATCGTGGGCACATTATTGGTGCTTCTGTAACCAAGATAGCCGAAGTGTTCGATGTTTCCAGAGACATCGTGTCAAAAAGGGAAATAGGAAAAAACAACATCCACTAAGTCGCAACGTAGACGAAGTGTGCACTGAGTGATGTGATAGACGGTCACTGAAGAGGACTGTGGCGAAAAATAAGAGGACGACAGCTGCGAAAGTCACTGAAGAACTGGATGTCGCACTCGCAGATCCTGTCAGCAACAAAACAACACGAAGGGAGATCCATAAGCTGGGAATTCCAAATCCATTCACCAGTGATGCTAATGCCCGTAACAGTAGAACGTCGTGACCAAGCTATAAAACCTGGACTGTGGAGCAATGGAAGAATATCATTTGGTCGCATGAGTCTTGCTTCAGACTGTTTCCAACTTCTAGCCGAGTTTACGCCCCAAGAGACATATATGGCGGGAGTTCGCTGATGTTTTCGGCAGCTATATCATAGTATTCCTTTTTCCCCATGGTCACTCTGCAAGGTCAAATTACTGCCAAAGATTGTGTGAGCATTTCGGCTGATCAGGTCCATCCCATTTTATAATGTTTGTTGCCCATTGGTGATAGTGATTTCCAAGCCGACAGGCCCCTGTTCACATAATCTGCAGGATCCACGACTGGTTTCGTGAGCATGAGGATGAACTGGCGTGTTTCCCCTGACCAGGTCTCAGTATTATTGAGCCTTTATGCTCTGGAGAGAAGGATGCGTCATCGCTATCAACCTTTATCATCGTTCAGGAAGAACGGTATAAGATTCCCCTGAAAACCACGCAGGAGCAGTATTTATCCATTCCGACGCGACTAGAAGCTGTTTTGAATGCCAGCAGGTTTCCTGCACCGTAGTGGGCATTATAATGTGTTTGTGGCGTTTCCATATTTTTACACATCCCCTGTGCCTTCACTAGGCAGCCAAAGACGGTAGCATGATTTAGCAGACGAGAACCCGAACACAAAGTGCCTTTGGACCTCGCCAGCAACATATAACTCGCGTACAACTACATTATTTCTCGGACGCTGTTGAATGCACAGCTTTCAAGTTATGTGTCCCAAACATTTCCGTTACACTTTCGTATAGGTTGTACCGGTCTGTTACGATACTAGCAGCACGTCTTTGAATCCGTTCGATGTCTGTTGTTATGTCCACTTAAGAACTATAATCACTGGAACCGGACTCTAGATTTGGTTTTATTAGCGTCTTACATGTGTTTTCATTTACAAATGTTCTGTACTTTCCCAGGGCCGTTCCAACAAAACTATGTCTTCCATAATACTGATTTTACGTGGTCGTCACATTTTATATCACTTCTTCACATTTTCCCTAAATCTTACAAAATATAACATGCTCAAAATGTTTACCACTAATTTAGTAATCAAATAACATACAGTTCTCAATGGTTTTTATGCATTATCTCCAAATTTATCCACAGTTTAAGTGAGCTGGAATTCAATACACGAAATGGTACTTTTCCCAAGTCTTTCTGAATTTCTCACGATCGTCCAACGAAAATACTCTACGTTCTTGCATGCAACAGTATCATGAGCGACAATCATATAATGCTGCTGATCCTATCTGGCAAATAGTTTATGATGGATGAAATCGATAGTTTGTTTTGTGGATTATTTATTGGGTGGTTGGGGTAAGACCCAGCAACTTTCAGTTTTTCCAACATTGTTGTCAATGAGTCGTATATTTTCCTGAGATTTCGAACTAAAGTCATAGACTGGGTTGTTAGCTATAACTCATCCAAATTCCATGTCTGTCTGATCATTAATAACAGAGAAATTTTCAATTTAGCAAAAAAAGAAAGTGCGGGGTTTTACACTACAAAACTGGGCCAAGCCCCGCAGTGCAGGTCTTGTCCCATTTGAGATAAACAAGGATAAAAAAGAATGATTCCATAATAAAAACACTGTAATAACCCTTTGTGACATCGTTTTATTGTAGCGAAATTACCCAACATAATATTGAACTTAAATAGCTCATAAATTTAAACGTAATGCTTAAAATTGCTTTTACAGAAATAATGTCATAGGGTAACCTCAGAGCGTTAAATGATTGAGGCTGAGCAGTATAGGTGGTGTACATATTAAATAGTGAACTTTGTCAAATCCTCTGAAAAAGTTATTGAGCTCTGTAACTGTGCTGCGTTCATCACTATGGATTTTGACTGTTTCATTATGACATTGTCAGTGCTCATGAACGACTCCTCCTGTGTCCCAGTAAATTTGTAGGCTCCTGGAAGTTTTTTTTTTTTTTTTTTTTTTTTAAACACACTTTCGTAGCGTTCCTGTTGGTATATTGAAATTTTTTTGTCCACAAAGAGCCGGAACGAGTTTTTGGTTTTTCCCTGGGTTTTTACTATAGCGAAGTCATTGAATGAGAGGGAAATCTGATTCTTCCTTGAAGTCCCAGACTCATGTCCCTCTTCTTCGGATGCTTCCTCACCGAATAGTAAGTCCATATCTATACATCGTTGTTTGAGAGTCGGAGAGACTTATATTCAAAAAGGCGATTTTAGGCTTTGGTTTAAAATATTCCCCGTGGTAATCAGCTGTATGTCTTGACAAAACAACGTATCTCTATCTTTTCTCCTGGTTAGATTAAGCTGCTGCCTATTTCCAAGTTTATTTTAGGGACTGACAGACGAACTGGCACTTACGTTCTTCTGCTCGAAGAAGTGCATCTTAATTTTGCGACCAGCATAATGTATCAGAACTCCATTTTTCTAACTCCTTACCTTATGAAGTAAAGCGGAGACCACTATCTATCTGTTTTGCATAATATTGTTTTCCTGTATTTGTACGCTATTTTCCTGTGTACTGGAAGAGATGTATAATTACGCTGTCTAGCAGCTAATGACAAGTCTTGCAACATCAGGTGGAAATGTCACATCACATCTCACTGCTGAATCATTCGTCTGTCCAACAGTTCTCGGAACAGTTTATGAACGAGGTTTCAATCTATTGCGTTTCCCCTGCGAGTATCACGAAGTGGAGAACGCTAAACAAAACAATGGCTGCCCTTCGTAAGCATTGTCAATACGTTCATATTGATGTCATTGTCACGACACAGTTTGTTCGTTTTCTTGAAGAATTCACTTTGAAGAAGTTAATCTTAGTGTGCGTTCTCTGTTAGATATGAAATGACTTCAAGAGGAAAGAAAATGGTTGCTCTAGTTGTAAGGTGTCAGGCAAATCCAACACCTCCCTTGAAAACCCTGACATGATAGCAAATCCGGCAGTATGTCACATAGCTCCGAATAAATCCTGACATTAAATTAAACAAAGTAATACTTTGTAAGCACTCAAAATCATGTTGTAATCGATATAAATAACGATATATCTTCTTAGCACTACATTAAGTAATAAATAATGATGTAAGGGCTATTTTGAAAGATATGTTATTATCTGACATCATTTTACGTGTATTCTTTACCGGTGTAGAGATGTTACAGTAAGAAACTTCCTGGCAGATTAAAACTGTGTGCCCGATCGAGACTCGAACTCGGGACCTTTGCCTTTCACGGGCAAGTGCTCTACCATCTGAGCTACCGAAGCACGACTCACGGCCGGTACTCACAGCTTTACTTCTGCCAGTACCTCGTCTCCTACCTTCCAAACTTTACAGAAGCTCTCCTGCAAACCTTGCAGAACTAGCACTCGTGAAAGAAAGGATATTGCGGAGACGTGGCTTAGCCACAGCCTGGGGGATGTTTCCAGAATGAGATTTTCACTCTGCAGCGGAGTGTGCTTCGGTAGATCAGTTGGTAGAGCACTTGCCCGCGAAAGGCAAAGATCCCGAGTTCGAGTCTCGGTCGGACACACAGTTTTAATCTGCCAGGAAGTTTCATATCAGCACACACTCCGCTGCAGAGTGAAAATCTCATTCTGGAAACATCAACCAGGCTGTGGCTAAGCCATGTCTCCGCAATATCCTTTCTTTCAGGAGTGCTAGTTTTGCAAGGTTCGCAGGAGAGCTTCTGTAAAGTTTGGAAGGTAGGAGACGAGGTACTGGCTGAAGTAAAGCTGTGAGGAGCGGCCGTGAGTCGTGCTTCGGTAGCTCAGTTGGTAGAGCACTTGCCCGCGAAAGGCAAAGGTCCCGAGTTCGAGTCTCGGGCGGGCACACAGTTTTAATCTGCCAGGAAGTTTCATGTCAGCGAAAAAAAAAGAAAAAAAAAGTTGGTAGAGCACTTGCCCGCGAAAGGCAAAGGTCCCGAGTTCGAGTCTCGGTCGGGCACACAGTTTTAATCTGCCAGGAAGTTTCATATCAGCGCACACTCCGCTGCAGAGTGAAAATCTCATTCATGTTACAGTAAGTTTATAATACAGAATTTACATGTTAAAATAACTTCTTTCGCCTCCTGTAAAATCGCTAAAACGGAGTTAACATTTCTCTGATCCTCGAACAGTGACATGAGCTTCTGCATGAACTTAAGTTTGAATCTGATGCTGAAGAATAACAGCTGGTTGTTTGACCTGTTTTTTTTTCTTTTTGGAGACACTGATATAGTGAAATCCACCTAACATCGTTCTGTTTCTATAGCATACTCATTTAGCTCTTTGGCACGTCTTTTCTTCTCAGTAACAAGCATTTATTTGTCCAGTGCATTCTTCTTCCATTCGTTCTTCATTGCGTGACAACGTTTACGTGCTTTTCCAGAACATTTCCTCTTAATCTTTATTTTAGGCAGCGGAATTACATCTTCAGGTGAGATAATCTCACGCACTGTGGGCTGAACGTCATCACTGAAGAATTATCTCCTCATTGCTGGTACTGCAAGGATTTACCCCAAAACACCTTCGGGGATCTGCCCCATTTCGCCATTTTCTAACAAATACACCTTGTTGATTTTGGGTACGAACTAGAGCAATTATTACATATGAAAGTCTAGCTTCAATGCAGTAGTTCGTTGATTCTTCTTTTCAAATCCTACATTACACAATCTTCAAGTAAAACATCAGAAAAGTGACTTGTAAATAGCTGAATCACAGACTTCCTTCATTTTGTTATATTCGGAGCGATTTGCCGGGACGAATTTTCATGGAGCAGTAAGTAACAAGACAAACCTGCCACTTGGCGGTCGACTCCTGAACCGTTGGCCGACAATTCAAAACCACTGTGTGGGTTTTACTCACGCGGGGTCTTACTCACAGCTACCTTACGTAGCATGCTCCATCTCGCAGACGCTGGTAATCAATGTGGATAGTACTCGATCTTTCGCAACACAACACAGCTGTTCGATATTTTTGATGCCCCTTCCTGTCTATGATGTTACCAATGCATAACACCTTCTTCTGGTAATTCCTCAAAGATCTTCGATTTTACCCACCAAAATATGATTTTTCCTTGCGCAATACACATATCTTATACTCATCTTTCCTGGATTTAATGGCAGTCACAAGCTCTCTCTGCTGTTTGCCTTAACAGCACTTTTCGTTGCTAAAGTGTTTTACTAACGCAGGAATTCAGCATTCTTCTCAGACACCGTTTTATAGGGACCTCTTCCAATGTCTAAGATTCTACTCCATTAGCAAAGTAATCCATGCGAAGCTATAAATTAAAGGTATCTCAAAAGTAATTTTCATAACTCGCTTGAATTTCGATTTTTCGGGTGTTGGTTTCCATGTGTGACTTAGTGTCATCACTTACAAGGGGAGACCGCCAATTGTGAAATTCAGATTCGATTCATACTGCGCATAATAAAAGCTCATGGCCAGAGGTGTAATGTGGCAAAGCACCAAGATGCACTTCTCAGCCGTTGTCGAGAAAATCGACAGTTAAAACAAACCGTTCCGGTGAAATACTCTCTACGATTAATTGATATCTACAGCGTCATAGCGCAGCGGTAAGAGCTGGGGTTCGTAATCCGAAGGTCGCCGGAACGAATCTCGCGCCGTGCAATATTTTTTTTATTATTAGTTTTTTGCAATTCAAATATATATATATATATATATATATATATATATATATATATATATATATAACTATTAATGAATTGCTTATGGATGTTGGTGAAGGCGGATCGCTCTCTAATTGTACCGCCTCCATTTTTCCGTTTGTTTAACAGGGTGTACCAAAGCTGTCCCGTCCGCACTGATTTTCGACGGTGTTATAAGTTGCGCTAGGGACCGCATCTACCTTCTTTCGAAGTTAGCAGGCAACTACGCTGTCATGGGGCGGCTCGTTTCGGCCCATTCAACATCTGTCCTTCAAGTGTAACGAGCGAGTAACGGAGTTTATATTTCATACCTGCCACAGCAAGTTTGTGTTCGTGGGGTCTCTATTCTAATTCGAACGTTTGACTTACGCTATACGTATTCGTTTCTACGTCTTCCGTTAACTATACGTGGTTAACATTATGAAGACAATTAATAACATTTGTGAAATACAACTTTGTTTGCGGAAAACATAATGATGTTCGAAGTCGTCGGTTTTTCCACGACAAACGACTTTCAACAACTTATTATATGCATGATTGTTGCAACTGATTGCCGGGAATTATATATATGAATTACAAAAAACAAATACTAAAAAAAAAGTTGCATGGAGCGAGATTCGATCCGGCGACCTTCGGATTACGAACCCGAGCGCTTAGCGCTGCACCACCACACTGTAGAAAATTACTAATCGTAGAGAGTATTTCACCGCAACGGTTTCTTTTAACTGTAGATTTTCTCGACAACGGCTGAGAAGTGCATCTTGGTGCTTTGCCACGTTACACCTCTGACCATGAGCTTTTATTATGCGCAGTATGAATCGAATCTGAATTTCACAATTGGCGGCCTCCCCATGTTAGCCCAGTCGATGTAATTATTTGCTGCCCGTTGGAGTTGCTAGTTTTTGAGCTTCAGACCAGCTTCCATTCTTGATTCCATCTTATTTCCATTTTTATTACGATGATACTTAGAGACATATTCCCTCCAACGGAATACAGCATGCGTTAAGACAAGCTGTAAGCTTCCTTGCGAACTACTGATGTATAGTGTATTCACTACAACATTTTGCTGGTTTTCATCGTAACTGTACGCTTCGTCGAATCTTTGTGTCTCCTGTACAAACATAAGGCCACAGCGCAAAAATAGTTTCCAGGGTCGTGAAGCAGCCACATTATCGGTGTGTAATTAAGTATTTTCGCTGAAACAAACTGCGTCATTTAGCTGTAGATGGCGCTTAAGGTTATCTCCAGTGGCACCACACTTTCCCTCGAATCGAATAAACTGACCTTGTTGTCAGATGAAACCGACCATTGCCCGCAGAAGCCGCGCAACTTTTGAAAATATGCTGCACTCATGTGTCTAAATTATATCGAGGATCAAGTTTACTCCTGCAAATTACAATACTTTAATTGTGTATAGATCAACAAGGCCCCTTTACGTAGCAGCGAACTTTATAGAGTTCACGACGAGAAGTGCTCACTTTTTATTCTGTCGAACGAAGGAGTCCATGAGTTGCAAATCAGTGAAGTTTGGTGCAAGTAGACAGTTAGTCTTTTTATTTAGGTAGGTGGCTGGTTGCGTTGCACATAGATCAGCTTATACGATATTAGCATAATCTATTTGAAAGCAATTCATTTTTATACATGTGTACACGAAGATTCTTGTCTCAGTGTTGTTTTAGAAAGTTATTTTTAGCCAAACCTATGACACTATAAAATACTATTTTCTTTTATTCACTACTCAGTTTGTCAGTTTTTGATGGCAGTGTCGAAATGGCACATTATACGTTTCTGTTCCAGGACATATGGTCAGTATTTAGGAATACTGGAATATTACAGGAACGTTCATTTGAAGCAAAAAAACTTCATATAGATTACGCCCTATTCCGAATGATTTTCGAGGTAGAACACATTTAATGCACATTTTTTTGGGCTATTGGCGTGCACATACAGTATTTGTCTTACCGTAATTGTTTCATTGGCCGTGTTAGTACAATTAAGTGACCAGCTGGACCGCCAGACCTTACGCCATTAGATTTTTGATTTTGGCGATGGATGAAGTCTGAAGCGTACGAACGAAAGGTGAATATGCAAGATGAACTTCTTGGTCGCATCATGGATGCTGCTTCCCACATTATAGAACGCGTAGGGACACTCAGACAAGCAACATAACATGTTCACCCAAGAGGTCACAAATGCGCTGAAGTTGACGGTGGAATATTCGAAAATTTATTATGAACTGTACAACAGCTGTAATGTGACATGTACGATGGCGCTTAGAGGTGAGTATGTTAAAAACACTATTTTTTCGATCGATACTTTGCAAAACGCATGCAATGTTTACTAACTGTTGTCTATTAACATCTGAAAATGCACCAATTGAAGAAATAATAAAGGTAGGGAAGTAAAAATTGACACATATGCGTTACATGAATTGGGTTTTTATCGAAACCCAAAACGAGTGTCAAAACAGGCCAACAGTTGGCGCTGGACAGCAACATGTTGGTGACGCCGCATGAGAACCGTGTATAAAATGAGCTGTAGAGAGAAGGAGTCAAATTCGCCAGCAATCGCGGTATGTTGAATTTACCAGAAAAGGCACTGTTTCTGAAGCTCTACTACCAAAACGGAGAATCTCCTACTGCACCTTTACGATCTTGTCGCCATAAGAAGGGTATTCGAGTGGGTAGAGGTCCTGTGACGAACGTCAGTGTGAAGAAAATGATCACAAAGTTCGAAGTCACCGGTTGTTTAGGTGATTGGCCTCGTAGTGGGCGAACAGACACAAGTGTTACTGCTCCTTGGACAGTTCAGGAAAAAATGAAGACTTAGCAGGTTCATTTCCGCATCGTGAAGTCAGCGCTTGTAAAGTTCCATGTCGCACCGGCATTCCACGCACTGTTGTCTGGAGAGCGATCCTTATCAAATAAAGCTTCATCGTGAACTTTTAGGCATCAATTTTGTGACGCAGAGAGCACATGTGCTGTGCCTTTCTCAGAAAAAGGGGTAAGATGACGGTTGGTTGTGTAACGTGATGTGGATCCATGAAGCCCAATCCACCCTCTGACAATCTGTGAGAATCCACAACTCCAGAATTTCGGCTACCGAAAACCCTAGAAGTGTGGTGGAAATCCCATTGCATAACAAGAGAGTCAAGGTGACGTACGGATTTACCGGATCAATTGCGATTGGACAATTTTTCCTCCAGGAAATATGGAGTGTCTTCCTAACAAGGGAACCTCCCCATCGCACCCCCCTCAGATTTAGTTATAAGTTGGCACAGTGGATAGGCCTTGAAAAACTGTACAAAGATCAGTCGAGAAAACAGGAAGAAGTTGTGTGGAACTATGAAAAAAATAAGCAAAATATACAAACTGAGTAGTCCATGCGCAAGATAGGCAACATCAAGGATCGTATGGGCTCAGGAGCGCCGTGGTCCCTGTGGTTAGGGTGAGCAGCTGCGGAACGAGAGGTCCTTGATTCAAGTCTTCCCTCGAGTAAAAAGTTTACTTTCTTTATTTTCGCAAAGTTATGATCTGTCCGTTCATTCATTGACGTCTCTGTTCACTGTAATAAGTTTAGTGTCTGTGTTTTGCGGCCGCACCGCAAAACCGTGCTATTAGTAAACGAAAGGACGTGCCTCTCCAATGGGGACCGAAAACATTTGACAGCAAGGTCATAGGCGAACCGATTCCTCCACAGTAAAACACGTCTGATATATTCTGTACGACACTGGTGACGGCATGTGCGTCACATGACAGGAACTACGTGTACACTTGGCGAATGGGCAAAAAGATTCCTCTACCTTGCCCGATTTAGGTTTTCTTGTGGATACATACAAGGGCGCAGTTACCTCGCATCGGACGGACAGATAATAATTGTCTGGAAATAAAAAATTAAACTTTTCACTCGAGGGAAGACTTGAAACAAGGACCTTTCGTTCCACAGCTGCTCACGCTAACCACGGGACCACGGAGCTCCTGAGCGCACATTATCCTTAATGTTGCATATCTTGCACATGGACTACTCAGTTTGTATATTTTGCTTATTTTTTTTAGTTCCACACAACTTCTTCTTGTTTTCTCGATTGATCTGTGTTCAGCTTTTCAAAGCCTATCCACTGTGCCAACTTATAACTAAATCTGAAGGGGGTGCGATGTGGATATTCCCTTCTAAGACTGTCTGCACGATAGGTGCTACCAGTGCATACTGCGAGAGAAGAGCTCAGTTGACGAGGCCTTGGTGCACGTGCTTCGCGCATCCACGGCGGCCAATCAGATCGTGAGCATTTGTTTACATTTCCGTGGCAACGCCCCAGTGTTGCCGTAGCGCAGGGCGACCTTTGCTGCCTCGCTGCCCGTCCGTGTCGAATACTGGCAACTGCGCTGCCAGCTGTCAAGAGCTCTTCTCTCAGCGTACGGAGTACAGGGACGACGAAATATGACAGAATCGCACCATTCCTAGCCTGGCTGATAAACACCTGCTGGAAGGAACGACTTTTTTGCAGGATGGCGCTCTACTCTATATTGCTATACGAGGGGCATTTGAAAAGTCCGTGCGAAGTCCAAGAGATGACACAACCGGCGCATATCGAGGTCATGTTTAGTTACTAGCATCTTTGGAAAGAGCGCACACCAAGTTTCAGCCATATTGGTCTATTTCTTTGTGTTTGGCATTCGTGTGAATCAAGGAAGTCGAGTGATTGTCAAAAAATGGACGAAGAAGAATTTTGTATGGTGATTAAACATTACTTCATGAAAGGCAAAACGCCTCAGGAATAAAGAGAAGCTTGATAAACATTATTGTGACTGTGCGCCTTCGATTAGAACATTTTATAAGTGGTTTAAAAATTTCCGGAGTGGTCATATGGGCACAAATGATGCTGAACATTCTGGACCCCCAATGCAGGTTACAACTCCAGAAATCAATGATAAAATCCATGATATGGTGATGGATGACAGAAGAGTTAAGGTGTGTGAGATTGCTAGTGCTGTGGGAATCTCGAATGAGGGGGTTCATAATATTTTGCATAAACAGTTGGACATGAGAAAGCTATCTGCAAGGTGGATTCCACGATTGCTCATGCTTGACCAAAAACGGAATCGTGTGAAGTGTTGCAAGGCTGGATTGTAGCTGTTCAGGAAGAATCCGTAGGACTTCAAGCGTCGTTTCGTCACTGTGGATGAAACATGGATACATTACTATACTCCTGAAACCAAACAACAATCTAAACAATGGGTTATCAAGTGAGAATCTGCACCAAAAAAGGCGAAGACCATTCCTTCGGCCGGAAACGTTATGGCCACTGTCTTGTGGGATTCGCAAGGGATAATCCTCATCGACTATCTGGAAAAGGGTACAACTATTACTGGTGCATATTATTCATCGTTATTGGACCGTTGGAAACCCGTGCTGCAATAAAAACGCCGGCGATTGGACCACAAAAAAGTTCTTTTCCATCATGACAATGCACCAGCACACACCTCAGCAGTTGTGGTCGCAAAATTAATGGAAATAGGGTTCCAACTCGTTTCACATCCCCCCTATTCTCCAGACTTGGCTCCCTCGGACTACTATTTGTTCCCAAATTTGAAGAAATGGCTGGCGGGACAAAGATTTTATTCAAAATTGGTTCAAATGGCTCTGAGCACTATGGGACTTAACTTCTAAGGTCATCAGTTCCCTAGAACTTAGAACTACTTAAACCTAACTAACCTAAGGACATCACACACATCCATGCCCGAGGCAGGATTCGAACCTGCGACTGTAGCGGTCGCGCGGTTCCAGACTGTAGCGCCAAGAACCGCTCGGGATTTTATTCAAACGAGGAGGTGATTGCAGCAACTAATAGCTATTTTGCGGACTTGGACAATTCCTATTATTCGGAAGGGATCAACAAATTATAACGGCATTGGACGAAGTGTATAAGTCTAAAAGGAGACTATGTCGCAAAAAAAGGTTTACCCCAGACATGTAAGTAGTTTTTGTTATTGCACGCCTTTCGCGGGCAAGACGAGATACTGGCAGAAGTAAAGCTGTGAGGAGGGGGCGTGAGTCGTGCTTCGGTAGCTCAGATGGTAGAGCACTTGCCCGCGAAAGGCAAAGGTCCCGATTCGAGTCTCGGTCGGGCACACAGTTTTAATCTGCCTGGAAGTTTCATATCAGCGCACACTCCGCTGCAGAGTGAAAATCTCATTCTGGAAACATCCCCCAGGCTGTGGCTAAGCCATGTCTCTGCAATATCCTTTCTTTCAGGAGTGCTAGTTCTGCAAGGTTCGCAGGAGAGCTTCTGTAAAGTTTGGAAGGTAGGAGACGAGATACTGGCAGAAGTAAAGCTGCGAGGACCGGCCGTGAGTCGTGCTTCGGTAGCTCAGATGGTAGAGCACTTGCCCGCGGAAGGCAAAGGTCCCGACTTCGAGTCTCGGTCGGGCACACAGTTTTAATCTGCCAGGAAGTTTCATACCAGCGCACACTCCGCTGCAGAGTGAAAATCTCATTATCATAATTATTGCTTTTGTATCATATGAAGTACAACCTGTTGGTCATTCTGTGCACTTGTTTTGTTTTTAATAAACCCCATGTCATGACATGTCAAGCATGTGTGTCAATTTTTAACTTTCTACCTGTATTGTTCCGTGAAGTACTCAATTTTCAGATGTTTAGCGGATTTTTGCGTCACCATGTACATTAAATGTGTTCTATCTAAGAAACCAGTCGGAGCAGGTCATATGTCTATATGAAGCATTTTCTTAAAATGACCGTTCCTCTCATATCCCTGAATATTGACCATTTCTCCTGGGACACTCTGTGTATTCCATTTTGAGAATATGTTCAACGTTAATAATATTGAACATCTCCCGATTCTTCACGACTGAAACCGCCAAATGCAAACGAAACGTCGAGTTTCCTCGAAGGAGTGTATAGGGCCATTGTCGTTCGCGATGTATAGGATGTTCCAGAAGGACTGGTCAATATTCACGGATATGGTGGGAACGATCATTCGAAGCAAAAGTCTAGTGAGCATGGGCTTTAAAAAGCATACCCTAAGAGCTATGACCACTTGATCAGTAGAAGAGATGTTTCACAGTAGGGAAGATGAACAATTGCTCATATCTCTTAAGGTTTGCACTTTAGAGCCCGTGTTTACTGGTCATTTTTTTCTTGTATTCGTCTACACTTTCACCTCTGAAAATATGGAAAGCAAGGATCTTGCAGTAAAAGAGATTTGTTTCACAGTGTCGAAGATGAAGAAGTGCTCATAGCTCTTAATGAATATATTTTAACTCCCTGTTTACTAGACTTTTTTGCTTGGAACGATCTTTCCTGTCATGTCTCCGAATACTGAGCACACCATACATTCAGTGGATTCACTTCCTGAAAAGAGAGCATTGGTCGCTTTGGAGAGCTGTATATGGTGTACAACTGGTACCAGGCAGTCATATGGCACTCCATCGTTGAAGTACGTCGTGTTAGTGAAGTGCTGCGTACGTGACTGTCTTTTGTGTAGAATCAGCGCAGTAAGATGTGTCGATGTGAAGACGTGGCAGAACAGCAGAAGGAGCTACCGCGTTTGCACGTGTCCCTGAATTAACTTGCCCTATTTGAAGGTGTATCAACGCGGACTGTTCAGAATGTCTCCAATCAATGGTGCAGCATTTTCAACCTCGTAACACTGCGCAAGAACATTGGTCGAAAAACCTCCTAGCCTACAGAGAGTGTCATGCCCTGTCAATGCTAACCGGTTTCGGACCCCACAGGAGTTGCTGCTATCAGTGAATGCAGGTCCAACTCGACCGGTTTACGAGCGTGTTTGCGAAGGGAGCTCCATGCACTGTGCATTTGGAACCGATTAGCTTGCAAGCGGTCATTGCCCACCGCGGTACGTACAGCTGCACATCTTCGATGGGCCAAACTCGACGGTGGATAATTGGAGACCGAGTAACGTCATTCAGGCCGCAGGTCGCTCTACAATGATTTAATGTCTGTGTCCCTTTGTTTCGGCTTAACGTGAACGTGAACCAAGATGTTTATTACAACACACTAGCTGCCAGGAGTTGTTCTTTCTTCTACATCTTTGCGATGAGCATACTGCGCACACTCCTGTCTTCCAGTACAACAACAACCGTGTTCACGGGGTCGCACGCGTACGTTTCTGGTTCGACAAACACTCAGATACCATATCATAAGTCAACTGGTTCGATCTTAATTCTCTAGAAAATGTCCGCGACTATTTGGAATTTAGCAATCGCCAACCCGCGGTTTAGCATCTCTGCGGGATCTCATCATGAATGAGTAGTTTCAGATGGATATAACATTCCTGAAAAAAACTTCCCTCCCTCGCAGAACTACGACCAAACCTAAGACGGCGTTACGCACGGTATCAGCATTTAGCAATCGCCAACCCGCGGTTTAGCATCTCTGCGCGATCTCATCATGAATGAGTAGTTTCAGATGGATATAACATTCCTGAAAAAAACTTCCCTCCCTCGCAGAACTACGACCAAACCTAAGACGGCGTTACGCACGCTATCAGCATGATGTCTCCTGCGGGTGAGTTTTTTTAGGACTGCATCCCTTAGCTGGCAGAAACGAAACGCTTATAGCATCACCTTGTTGTCCGTCTGTTTAGACCCATTTTTATCAGTAACGGGTAGAGTTATCAAAGGAGAGATCCGCAGAAGTGCGATCTACTTTTTGAAACCATGTATACGATGATGTAGGTTAAGATCCCACGTATCACACACCGCAGTCATTGCCAATAATCGAAGAAAAAAATTCGAAATTTTGTGTGATACTCAACAGCGCTATAAAGATGGGTTTGTATATTGTGCGGTTGTGTGGTGGAACGGAAATGATAACAGCTGCGCATGCAACAGGATGTGAGTTCGAATCTCGATTGTTACAGTAAATTTTTGTTTTTAAATATTTATCGAAATTACTTTCATCATCATTTTTATTCAATTAATTTGTTTAAATGTAATTTTTTATTTCTCTTCCTTTGTCGCATCGTATGAACTTTTTCATTTGTTTCACTTTTTCTGTATATCATTCTCTTTCCAATAGGAGTTTTTTTGAATATGAATTTAATTATATTTACCAATTTTAATATTCAATTATTTGAAAATCCGATCTATCAACCAAAAAACAAAAGACGAATTAATCTTTTTACATTTATGCAATTGTGTGAAAAATTTATTTTTGTTGCCAATGTGCAGTTTTTTTACACGATAATTGTCATACAGACATTTAAAACATAACCTAAACACCTGTTGTACTATGGACAAAATAACGAAGATGAAAATTTAAATGAAAGTCAGTGTTATAAGCAACAAGAAATTCAAGCAAAATGAGAAATAGATATAATGAATACAATAATGTGAACGAAAAAATAGAGAGAGAAAATAATTGAAATTAAATAGAAATTAATACATAAAATTAATAAAAAACGCATGAATGAAGATTTAAAGTGGAGAACTAGTAACAGGAAGAAAACTGAAAGCAAATGAAGAAGTTGATATTAAGATTAAAATTATGTGATCAAGGAATGGAATTAAGAGAATACGTTTAAATCAGTTAATCGAATAAAACTTATCAAAGTCATTTCGATAAAGATTTAAAAATAAAAAAAAAGACTTTCTGCCACTGACAATACTCGAACACACGACTTTCTGCATACAATGGTGTTATCCTATCCAGTACACAACCCAGATTCTCTAACTTTTTTTAACGACATTGAGTGTTACCACCAGGGTAAATGAGTGCAGTGTGTGACACATGAGATCTTAACCTACGTCACCGTATAGATAGTTTCAAAAAGTCGATCACACCGCTGGGAACCTCTCCTTGTAAGGTGTAAGATCCGTTGGGAGGTGTAAAAAAATTAAGTAAGCTTCTAAGTCAGTGCAAAAGATACGGGCGTTTATATCAACTATTTTGATACTGACAAACTCACTCATCAAACCTATAGGTAGCCCTACTTGCACTTGTCCGGTTCTTGTGTGTGTGTGTGTGTGTGTGTGTGTGTGTGTGTGTTGTGTGTGTGTGTGTGTGTGTGTGTGTGTGTGCTTGGAAGACTCCGAAGCGTCTCTATACGAGAGCCAGGTGAGGCATTATCCAAAGGGCGACAAGAATTTAACAGTTTACAAATGGGGCAATTTAGAACAATAAAATATCCGAGACATGAAGGAAACCCTCAATGAGGATGGATAATTTCACTAAAAACATCAATGTAGTGCGTCACAGGAAAGGTCCGTGTTTTAAAACAACAATTTACCTTATTGAACGCTACCCTCTTTATTTTTATTTGCAGAGTTGCATGGTACAGGCCATTGAAAAGGCTGGCATACGTCATTGTTCGGAAAGGAAAAACGATCAGACCCGCTCAGTTTTAATTGCGAAATATTGCATACAGCCAAGAAATGATCGGAATACATGTTATGTTGGATCTGGCACTTAATTTAAAAGTAATTAACGTAAGGACTAATTATATCCGAACGTCTGTGTCCGAACAATCCGCCGCCAACTTCGCCTAACATGAGGAGATAACAGCATAAATGATTAAAAGACAAGGTAATAGTTTGAATTGATAATAGATCCGACACAACAGATGGATTTAAATAGCCTTTATAGAACAAATCTAGCAAAAACTTCAACACTGAATACCTGCTCAGTTCGAGATCAAAACGACAAAATGTGATCGTACAAGAAGAAGATGAAAGAAGAGTTCTCTTTCATTTATTCTCAGTCCTTTTACATTCAACACTATTACAGCTTCTGGAAGTTTCGGTATGTTAAATGCAATCTTTTAATGTATATCAACTGCTTTACCATTAAACATAGTTTTCCTTTTCACACATCATTACGTTATCAATTATGAGGTTAAAAATTAGGACAAAAAATAATGAAATGTTTTAATTCAGTGTTTGACGTCGGAAATTTTGCGAGGCCGTTTCGTAGGAGATGCTACTGGATTTTGGAAAGTCATAATGCCAGAAAATTGCACCGTCGTGTAGCAAGAGGATCGGCACTCGTAGCAAAGTCTGGCTGTTGGCTCTCGAAATAAGTAAATTTAACGTATTGCGCGTAAATAGGCGTAGAGGCAGTCACTGGAAAGAGTACCAACCATAATATACAGGTGTTCAAAAACTAACTCAGTCTTACAGGAAAATGAAAAGTTACAAAAGTAGTTGAAAACGGCTTTGATTACGTGATTCACGGAAGTAAATACGACATTGCATCTTCTAAACATCTGTTGTAATGTTTGTTGATGAGTTGCAGCGACACATCGCTCAGTTTATTAAGGCCGAGCTACTACCACAATAAAAAGTCAGGTCGTGATAATTCAGAAGGTCAATGGGCCACAATCCCTTCGAAATCACTAGTCCAAATAACACTGGTACAGGAAAGGTACGACGTTGTTGGATGTATGAATCGTAGCGCTGTCCTGTTGCAACTGCAGCGTACGGAACCCTTTCTACCAGCTACCCTTCTCACACCAGCATAATAAGAGTAGCCTAATCCAGGGGTCACAACAGCAGACGACAGACAGAAGATGGTGCACGCTCACCGGACCGGCTGTCGGCAACGTAAGCACCACCAAAGGTCATTGACACCTCTGACCAGCTGACTCCTGCACCTCACGTGGCCGCAAATACGAGGGCTGTTCGGAAAGTAAGGTCTGAATGGTCGCGAAATGGGAAACATAGTGAAAATCAAAAATTTTTATTCGCAAGTTAGCCACACCTTCCAGCTATCTATCTAAATAGCCCGCCTCCAACCTAGACACCTGTTGTACAAACTTTCCAGTACCCTCGTCACAGCTGGTGCTTTCCGCCAATTCTCTGCGTTGGTCTGTCATTTGTTGTTTGTGCCAAAATGTTGTCTTCGTAACCTGCGGTTCATGTGTGCTAATATTAACATCAGAGGCAGCCAATTAACGTCTGTATTGTGGATGATCAAACACTTCCCACTGGAAACGCTGCAGGAGTTTTTTCATTGCCCTCTGCAGAATACGGCTGAGATTTGTCCTCAAGAAAGAAACGCATGACATTTATGTTATGTGGGCTGCATAGCTTTAGGCGGAATCTAACACCAGAGTCCCGAGCTTGGCAGGACACACTCTCATTCTATGCGCTCACTGTACCCTAAGAACTGAAAAGAGCGACATGGTGCGATCGACGCGCATACTACAGGCACTGCTCAACACGTCTCTCCACAGCTTCATCGAATTTCCAGAGTGGTTTCCATTTCGCAGCAAATCGTACCTTTCTTTCCAAATACACCTCGTAGATCCAGCTGTATCCTGGTGCCCTTCGGGTAATTTCGCCAGCGCCGGGCCTCTGCAGGCAGTTTTTTCCTTTGAATCCTCTGGGCCGGTGGCCACGACAGTGGTGATCGTTCGGTCAGAGCTAAAATAAACATCAGAACCGTCGACGTCACGCCGCAGCCAGTCAGCGCAGCCCGTGGAGTCTCCAGTGACGACGTCAGGCATTGCCTCTACACTGAAGGCAGTAAAAGGATTACAAAGGAAATGTATTCAGAGTTGCAAATATGAACCACTGTCGGCTGTGCACTGGAATGGTGACAATGAAAATTTGTGCTGGACTAGGACTCGAAGCCGAAATTCCCGATTTACGCATGCATGTGCGAAGGAACACTGCATATCATTTCTACGCTGAAGCGGCAAAGAAACTGGTATAGGCATGCGTATTCAAATACAGAGATATGTAAACAGGCGGAATACGGTGCTGCACTCGACAACATCTACATAAGACAACAGTGTCTGGTGCAGTTGTTAGATCGGGTACTGCTGCTACAGTGCCAGGTTATTAAGATTTAAGTGAGTTTGAACGTGATGTTATAGTCGGCGCACGAGCGATGGGACACAGTATCTCTGAGGCAGTGATGAAGTGGGCATTTTCTCGTACGATCATTTCACGGATGTACCGTGAATATCAGGATTCCGGTAAAACATCAAATCTCTGACATCGCTGTGGCCGGTAAAGGATCCTGCGAGAACGGGTCCAACGATGTCTGAAGAGAAACGTTCAACGTGACAGAAGTGCAAAACTTCTACAAATTGATGCAGGTTTTAATTTTTTATCCGAATGGGTAGAACAAATATTTTTCTTAGATTGTTTAGATGTGCTAGCCAAAAAAATCAACAATTGGGGCTCATACTTCGAGCCTCAGCAATTTGAAACATCACATGAATCGCAGTATACACAGTTTGAAGGAACAGTGAAGGCAGGTTCCGATCGAGGAAAGACGGAAAGAAAAACGAATCTCGGGCATTCAGATATCGAAAGTGGAGCCAGTAGCAGTAATCTGGTTAAAAGAATGCGACAGAGAAGCATTGGAGAGTCTTTTGGCACTACAGCGATTCGCAGCGATATGCTTCATTCTAGGGTGGACCAATGCATAGTAAACGAGTTAACAATTAACTTTAACTTCTGATAAATGTCCAGTGGCCTAGATAGACACGAAGCCCATACCCGCTACAGTAGTACAAGTTTATATGCCAACTAGCTCTGCAGATGATGATGAAATTGATGAAATGTATGATGAGATAAAAGAAATTATTCAGGTAGTGAAGGGAGACGAAAATTTAATAGTCATGGGTGACTGGAATTCGGTAGTAGGAAAAGGGGGATAAGGAAACATAGTAGGTGAATATGGATTGAGGGTAAGAAATGAAGAGAGGGAGCTGTCTGGTAGAATTTTGCACAGAGCATAACTTAATCATAGCTAACACTTGGTTCAAGAATCATAAAAGAAAGTTGTATACATGGAAGAATCCTGGAGATACTAGAAGGTTTCAGATAGATTATATAATGGTAAGACAGAGATTTAGGAACCAGGTTTTAAATTGTAAGACATTTCCAGGGGCAGATGTGGACTCTGATCACAATCTATTGGTTATGAACTGTAGATTAAAACTGAAGAAACTGCAAAAAGGTGCGAATTTAAGGAGATGGGACCTGGATAAACTGGAAGAACTAGAGGTTGTACAGAGTTTCAGGGAGAGCATAAGGGAACAATTGACAGGAATTGGGGAAAGAAATACTGTATAAGAAGAATGAGTAGCTTTGAAGGATGAAGTAGTGAAGGGAGCAGAGGATCAAGTAGGTAAAAAGACGAGGGCTACTAGAAATCCTTGGGTAACAGAAGAAATATTTAATTTAATTGATGAAAGGAGAAAATATAAAAATGCAGTAAATGAAGCAGGCAAAAAGGAATACAAACGTCTCAAAAATGAGATCGACGGGAAGTGCAAAATGGCTAAGCAGGGATGGCTAGAGGACAAATGTGAGAATGTAGAGGTTTATCTCACTGAGGGTAAGATAGATACTGCCTACAGGAAAATTAAAGAGACCTTTGGAGAGAAGAGAACCACTTGCATGAATATCAAGAGCTCAGATGGACACCCAGTTCTAAGCAAAGAAGGAAAAGCAGAAAGGTGGAAGGAGTATATAGAGGGTCTCTACAAGGGCGATGTAATTGAGGACAATATTATGGAAATGGAAGAGGATGTAGATGAAGACGAAATGGGAGATACAATACTGCGAGAAGAGTTTGACTGAAAGACCTAAGACGAAACAAGGCCCTGGGAGTAGACAACATTCCATTAGAACTACTGACAGCCTTGGAAGTGCCAGTCCTGACAAAACTCTACCATCTGGTGAGCAAGATGTATGAGACAGGCGAAATACCCTCAGACTTCAAGAAGAATATAATAATTCCAATCCCAAAGAAATCAGGTGTTGACAGATGTGAAAATTACCAAACTATCAGTTTAATAAGTCACAGCTGCAAAATACTAACGCGAATTCTTTACAGACGAATAGAAAAACTGGTAGAAGCTGACCTCGGGGAAGATCAGTTTGGATTCCATAGAAATGTTGGAACACGTGAGACAATACTGACCTTACGACTTATTTTAGAAGACAGATTAAGGAAAGGCAAACCTACGTTTCTAGCATTTGTAGACTTAGAAAAGGCTTTTGAGAATGTTGACTGGAATACTCTCTTTCAAATTCTGAAGGTGGCAGTGGTAAAATACAGGGAGCGAAAAGCTATTTACAATTTGTACAGAAACCAGATGGCAGTTATAAGAGTCGAGGTACACGAAAGGGAAGCAGTGGTTGGGAAGAGAGTGAGACAGAGCTGCAGCCTCTCCCCGATGTTCTTCAATCTGTATATTGAGGAAGCAGTGAAGGAAACAAAAGAAAAATTTGGAGTAGGTATTAAAATCCATGGAGAAGAAATAAAAACTTTGAGGTTCGCCGATGACATTGTAATTCTGTCAGAGACAGCAAAGGTCTTGGAAGAGCAGTTGAACGGAATGGACAGTGTCTTGAAAGGGGGATATAAGATGAACACCAACAAAAGCAAAACGAGGATCATGGAATGTAGTCGAAGTAAGTCGGGTGATGCTGAGGGAATTAGATTAGGGAATGAGACACTTAAAGTAGTAAAGGAGTTCTGCTATTTGGGGAGCAAAATAACTGATGATGGTCGAAGGAGAAGATATAAAATGTAGACTGGCAATGACAAGGAAAGCATTTCTGAAGAAGAGAAATTTGTTAACATCGAGTATATATTTAAGTGTCAGGAAGTCGTTTCTGAAAGTATTTGTATGGAGTGTAGCCATGTATGGAAGTGAAACATGGACGATAAATAGTTTAGACAAGAAGAGAATAGAAGCTTTCGAAATGTGGTGCTACAGAAGAATGCTGAAGATTAGATGGGTAGATCACATAACTAATGAGGAGGTATTGAACAGAATTGGGAAGAAGAGGAGTTTGTGGCACAACTTGACAAGAAGAAGGGGCCATTTGGTAGGACATATTCTGAGACATCAAGGGATCACAAATTTAGCATTGGAGGGCAGCGTGGAGGGTAAAAATCGTAGAGGCAGACCAAGAGAGGAATACACTAAGCAGATTCAGAAGGACATAGGTTTCAGTAGGTACTGGGAGATGCAGAAGCTTGCACAGGGTGGAGTAGCATGGAGAGCTGCATCAAACTAGTCTCAGGACTGAAGACCACAACAACAACAACAAATATCCTATAAATTAACACTTTAATGTTTAACTAAGTTACCTATTTTAGAAACAGACTAACAATTAGGGAAATTAACTTTTTGGTTAACATTGTGAAGAGTAGTAGGACAAAGCCACTATGGCCCCACTCTGCATTGTTAGCTAATTTATTCAAGGTGGCGGATCCAAAATGGTGGCCATAGAAGTGGCAATGTCACAGTGATGTCATAGCTGTAATTTCAAATTTTGGCGGGAAAATAAGTCAATTGGGCTACCTCCACTAACCTAACCGCACTTCCCACCTGCCCTCCCCTTCCCCATCTGGAAACTGACAGGAAAAGGACTCAGTCTGTATTGGACTGCCAGATAGGATGAATGTAAGTCTTCATTTTGTATGCATTCCTCCTGTCCCCTCCACCCTCCCATCTGGAAATTGGTGGGAAAAAGACTCATTCTATACTAGGCTCCTGGATTGGATGGACTTAAGTATACATTGTTTATTTAAACAATTTGAGTTCTCGTAGGCAGTAACTCCATCCATTGTGTTCACCGTGAGGTCCAGAGTCGAGTTGACCTAATCCACAACACCGCCACCGGAGTGCACTGTCGGCCCTCCCACTCTCCCCTCCCATGACGTAATCCAAGATGGTGGTCTGGGGAAAAATGGTGGTAATAGGATTAAAAAAAATGTTCGAATGTGTGTGAAATCTTATGGGAATTAACTGCTAAGGTCATGAGTCCCTAAGCTTGCACACTACTTAACCTAAATTATCCTAAGGACAAACACACACACCCATGCCCGAGGGAGGACTCGAACCTCCGCTGGGACCAGCCGCACAGGCCATGACTGCAGCGCCTTAGACCGCTTGGCTAATCCCGCGTGGCTAAAAGGATTCAGTCTGTGTCTAGCTGCTGGACTTTGAGGACAGACATAATTGATTACTGTGTTCAATCGACGAGATGTCTGTGCTGGAGAAGGAGGAGTTTATTGGGAATATTAGCTGTAAACATGTATCTGAGGATTGTGTTAGTAGCAATGCCATTTGTGGACATGAATACGCTTCATGAAATAATGAAGATGCAGCAGGATGGGGCTAAGTTACCTTTCACAACTTAAGCTGATAAATGCTTGTGTTGTAACTGTAGATCATTTGATAAAAGACTAGTCAGTCATCTGAAGCACAAGAGGCAAGACATTCACTGTTGTGTGTGTGCTCCACTGGAAGAGAAGCCATGCATTGGCTTACAGCACAGCCATGCGGTAGCCGCAGGAGATGCCATGCACTTCCTTTCGCACTGGAAATACGTGCGGCCTTCCTCCAACCCCACTCAGGTCACAGACACCCTTTCTTGTTCAACTCGAACAACTTCAGGAGTTATTACATCTGGTGTCTAAGCAATGTGTGTAATATTGTCACATGCTTAACTTGAAGATGTCACAGTAACAAATCGTACCACTACACAAGGAGAGAAAGGGAGAGAGAGAAAGAGTTGCAGATGGCGCAAGAACATGTAGACAATTACACGTTTTATTCTGAGGAATACCGCCACCACTGCACTTGAACACAGACTAAAAAAAGATCGGGGCACACTTGTGAAACTGTCCCTGAGACACTTCACGCGCTTTTGTGGGAAATACACCTGTCTCTGAGTACAAACTACTTCAAGAGCTACTAAATCCAATTGAACATGCATTTAAATACACTTTCAAAAAGATCACTGCACAGTAATTTGTTTCACTTTTGCGATGTATACCGCCACACTTGAACACAGACTCTAAAAAAATAGAGGCACACTTGTAAAACCTGCCTGAGACACTTCACATGCTTTTGCAGGAAATAGATTGCAAAAGCGATATCAGGTGCAATATCTGATTTTATACGCCAAAACTACAGTATTTTGAAGTCGAAATAAATATCTCTATAGCTCTAAACAGAATAGCTTTTCGAGTTTTAGCCTCCTGTTTGAAGGCACTGCCAGAGAGAGTCACAGTTGCTGTTGTGTTCATCATTTTTCTGAAACGGTGAGCGGATTTAGTTTATAATTATTTTCTGCTTGAGTCAGGGACGCTATTTTTCTCACTTCTCGAAGCACACTTTGATGTCGAAGCACAGACGGGAAAATCAGAGAAACTCGGCGCACTCTTCTACAGATGAGAAAATGGCTGGAATTTTCCGAGAAATTTCAATGTCCTACAGTTGTTGGTCTAAAGCCACAATGGTGAGTGAGGGACAACATCCCACTTGACAGAACTAGAGGAGGATGGTCCGCGTCGACCTATCTCTGAGCATGAGCACTCGAACAAAGAATACATCAAGTGGCTCTCAGACGTCAGAGAACTATCTGTAAATATATTTGCCCCCGTTTTGTTTGAACCAGTCTGTAGAGGCTCCTATTCCGCACACAAAGGATGTCTTGTGACTCTCTGATGTCACAGAACGTCTTGTGGATGGGGCATTCTGATAGGTTCTTACTGAATTTTCCCACCAAACTGTCACTGCTGTCGGTGTGGAAGCACTGTCCGCCATTCTACATCTACATCTACATTTATACTCCGCAAGCCACCCAACGGTGTGTGGCGGAGGGCACTTTACGTGCCACTGTCATTACCTCCCTTTCCTATTCCAGTCGCGTATGGTTCGCGGGAAGAGCGACTGTCCGAAAGCCTCCGTGCGCGCTCTAATCTCTCTAATTTTACATTCGTGATCTCCTCGGGAGGTATAAGTAGGGGGAAGCAATATATTCGATACCTCATCCAGAAACGCACCCTCTCGAAACCTGGCGAGCAAGCTACACCGCGATTCAGAGCGCCTCTCTTGCAGAGTCTGCCACTTGAGTTTGTTAAACATCTCCGAAACGCTATCACGGTTACCAAATAACCCTGTGACGAAACGCGCCGCTCTTCTTTGGATCTTCTCTATCTCCTCCGTCAACCCGATCTGGTACGGATCCCACACTGATGAGCAATACTCAAGTATAGGTCGAACGAGTGTTTTGTAAGCCACCTCCTTTGTTGATGGACTACATTTTCTAAGGATTCTCCCAATGAATCTTAACCTGGTACCCGCCTTACCAACAATTAATTTTATATGATCATTCCACTTCAAATCGTTCCGCACGCATACTCCCAGATATTTTAAAGAAGTAACTGCTACCAGTGTTTGTTCCGCTATCATATAATCATACAATAAAGGATCCTTCTTTCTATGTATTCGCAATACATTACATTTGTCTATGTTAAGGGTCAGTTGCCACTCCCTGTACCAAGTGCCTATCCGCTGCAGATCTTCCTGCATTTCGCTACAATTTTCTTATGCTGCAACTTCTCTGTATACTACAGCATCATCCGCGAAAAGCCGCATGGAACTTCCGACACTATCTACTAGGTCATTTATATATTTATATATATTTATTTTTATATATTTACATTCTCTGCAGACAGACAAATTACGCAACTTTCACCGGCAAAACTATTTTGTACAGATCGAAAAAAAAAAAAACATGCAGCAGTCATAGTGCACTAACAGTTAAGTCCTGCAATAGTGGTCTACAGATCATGAAATACGTAAACTATAGCCTAAGACACTTCCTCAATTACACTGCTCAGCTACTGTCGAGGAAACTTGAGTTTTTCAGCGTGAAATCCGCCAAACTGCTGCCGCTGCCGGCGTGGGAGTACTGTCTGCCATTTTTTTCTGCAGACGGACAAATTACGAGACTTTCAGCGGCAAAACTATTATTATAAGTGGCTGTGGTCAGGCACAAGGCATTAACAGCCTGAAGAGTCGCAATTTCTGACAGTTCAGAGTAAGGAGTGCAGCAATCAAGCGGTTTACGAACAGCACGTATAGTGCACACATTTTAACTTGGTTTGTTTTAAACAGGTTGTAGTGTGCAAGCCAAGTAAGTGCCCCATTGAACAGGTGTAATGCAGGGCATGTATGTTATGTAAATTGCACCATCACTGTGGATAGTTCACTTTGTTATCTGAGAAGCAGGTGTGGGTAGCACTTGCGATGCACCACCAATTCCTTTGTCATTTATTCTAACACACCCTCCCCCAAACACACACACACACACACACATAAGCATAAACACAAGTTAAATATCATTCATCTTTCATCATTTTAAAAATTAAAGTGTTCCAAGAAAAGTCTTTCACTCTGCAGTTTAGTTAGATGCTTAGTTGATGACAACGTGGGGGAGGGGAGACCAACAAACAGCTGGCGAGGGAGGGGTGGCGGGAGGGCTGAGGGTACTAGCTAAAGTCCAATTGTACTCAGGGGCAATGAATGGTCTAAGGAAGATTGGGAACCACCGTGCTAGTGAATGTTTCACCAGCAAGGTCGTAAAATCTCTGCCATGTATTTGGAGAAGGGGGGCGGGATGTTATCAGTTACCGATCGATTCAGCGTTTATAGGCGTACACCGAAATTTATTTTGTACTCAAGATAAGAGTACCTGTTTGCGATGAAAGCCCAAACAAAATCTTTACGGACTGCTTTTGTGGACAAGCCCTGGAAGATTTAGAGAGAAACAGTCTGTTGGTGTACAATGTTCCGAGGATTGTGGGGTCATTAGGAACGAATGCTAAATTGTCCGGCTTGTATGCAGGAGTATTTGTTTTTAATGCTGGAAAATTTCAAGAAGGCACTTCTTGACGACGAAACCGAATGAGATCCAGCAGTGCCCTTCACAACGTGTTTTATCCAATATTCGGTCTCATTTCGCCTTATTACGTGGAGCCACTTGTGATGAGGAGAGGAATATTATGATGCATATGTATGGATACAGCTGTATAGCATGATCCACATAGTTGCATGCTACTTGTCACACCTATTATTGTATCCAGATTTTTGTACTTTCGCCTTACACTTAGAGTGCAATATTTACAAATATATTTTGTGTAAATGACCTACACGCTTCTAATATTTCATTAAAAATCACTGCCAACAGTAAAACCGGTAATGGGTATTGATTGTCAGCTTTTCTTTCCTGGCAGGTCAAAAGCTTAATTTTGAAAGCTACTTTTTTTTATCACAAACACAAGTCAATTTTTAATCCTGTGTTTACTTTTCTTGCTGTGCATATAGTACTTTTCTTCAACTGATCTCTACATAAAATCTTATCACCTTGTTCTTTAGCCTTATTAATTAGTAGAGTATAGTGTTGCACCATGAGGACAGTGTACGTAGGGGACACATGCCGATAAAATTATGTATATTTCCCAAAATGCTTGCATAAATTGTGAATGGTTAAGCCACATTTCGTGCAACATCTTTTACCTTGAAAGGGAAGAAGGTCTTCTGCCATGGAGTATGTGATATTTACAAATGAAATGTGGTTTTTTTAATGTCTTAACAGTTTTATCAGGCTTGAAAATGGAAATTTGTGCTAGTCTGCATTAGCTTCTGTTTCAAAAAGTATTTAACTTGTAACTGGCTCTTAATTACAGTTATAATTAATTTGATATCACTTACTGATTATTGGTGTGTAGTAGAGTAATCATGTGTCAGACAGAATATTAAATACAGTATTCATTAAATTTTCTTGACTACGAAGCTTTTAAGCTTCTAAAGACTATTTGATCATTGATACATGACCATATTGTACTGTGAAACACTTTCTCACATTTAGAGAACCTCATTCTTTCAGAGTAATTTTTGTAATTTCGGAAAAAGAGTGGAGTCAACAAAATATGTTAAATTTCTATTACTACGCTGGCTAGAAACAAAAATCTGAAAACTATTCAAATATACTACAACATCCCATACTATTTTGTTATCGATGCGCTGACTATATATTATTTTAGTTTTATTGCAATAAGTGTTCAAGCTTATTTTAGAAAGTGGTATGTTGAGTTTTTCCGTTGGTTATTGAGGTTTTCTTCACTAGGGGGAAAGAATGCAAATATCGTCAGCAAAATGAAATTGATTCAAATGTGTTCTGCTAACACGTATTCTTCCTTCTGTCTACCACTTTCGGGATAAGAAAAATTTTTCTAGAATTACTGAGAATAGTTTTGGTGTCTGCTTTACTCCCCTTTCAGTTCGCATTTTTCATCCACCATTGTGAAGCCTAAATCAAGCTGTAGTATTTACGTGTACACTTTTCAGTATGCTAAAAAAAAGTTGAGTAAATTCCTTTTTTCCTAAGGTTTTTTTGTACAGGTTTTGTTGAAACTCTCAAATGCGTTCTCAAAATCTGTGATTTCCAGATTCGTTGTCATAGCTGTAATTTCGCTCACGACTTGGAAATGATCCATTGTGGTGTAGTTACTTTTAGAGCCAGGTGATTCCTTGAACTGATTCAAATAAAACGTTTTTATGAGATAATAGTTATTTTAGTAAATAACTTGTATGTCACGGAAGCAAGCTGGTATTTGTACAGATTTTTATATCTTCTCCGTCTCCGCTCTTCTGAAGTGGTACATTTACAGCACTATTCTAGTTTTGTGGAATTTCCACATTCGTAGACGTACCACAAATAATTTTTTGCAGGTTCCATTTGTATTTTTAGCCTTCAGCTTCAACAAAATCTATTGAAATAAAACTAAATCTACTGTTGTCTTCTTATATCGAATGAATGTACGTGGGTTGGAACTTAAATATGGTAACTATTTATTCACAACCGATACAAAACTGTTACATGTTTGCACCTGCTACTGTCCTTCAGAGTAGTCTCCAGCGTTGGGTAGAACCCGTTGCCAGCGATGTGGGAGGCGTAGCATACCGTTAGCAGAGTCTATTCTGTTGTTGGTGCGAGTGGATCGGTCTACTGCCTGTCGAATCTCTGGAACAGTTCTGAAGCGAATGCCACGAAGTGGTTCCTTCATCTTCGGAATCGAATCAAAGTCATGAGGACTTAAAGTCTGGCGAGTATGGTGGTTGGTACAGTACTTCCCAGTCCCATCGACCGAACAGAGCAGCCACAGCTTGCGCTGTATGCGCCCGCGCATTGTCGTGCAAATGGTGGGCGCACAGAAAGTGTCACCGCATCTTTCGCAAAGCTAGTCTCAGGTGATGCTCCAAAAACGAACGGTAATACTGTGCACTGACTGTCTGCCGTGGAGGAACGTAATGCCTTAGGATAACACCATCACAGTCGTACACGAGGATCATCATAACTTTAGACCGCTCCATTCGCACCATCAACAGAACAGGCTCTGCTAACAGTATACTACGCCTTCCACATCGCTGGAAACTGGTTCTACACAATGCTGTTGACTACTTTGAAGGACAGTGACAGGTGCAAACGTGTAACTCTTTTGTTGCCTCTATTTAAGGTGCAGTCCTCATATACTCGTCATTTGGCATTGCTTCCGATCGGTATGTGTTTCTATATCATGTCTTGAACTATATAAACATTTGCGGTATAAACAGATAAAGGACGAAAATCATGAAATGTCTTAGATAGGAGGGCAGTGACTTGTTCGACATCAAAATTGACACAAACAAACTGGCAGAAAAGGAAATATAATTCCATCGACCCAGAAAGTATCACAGGCTGGCCGAAGCGAGAAGGATACCGCAATCAATCTACCATCAGCCACCCAGTACCAGCGACCAGCAGTGTTAGTACACAGCGTTTAGTTTAGTTCAGTGCACTTTTTAAATTAGGTTCTGCCGAAAAGTGAAGATCCTCTGTCTTTTTGTCAAATTGACTAATCTCTATTTCCATTTAGAGCTTGCGTATGTAAGCCGAGTCTCTAGTGACAAGTAATTGTTGATACATCTGTCGTCAGTAGAGAAATTTCATTCTGTTTCAAGAGCCTGAGAATCTTGCGATCTTAGGCTATAGTAAGAACTCCACACAGCAGATTTTAGTGGTTATTCAATCTTCTCGTTTATATCTTGTATCCGTCCCAACTTCAGTAGCGCCACCTTGAGATTATTTTCTCTTTTGAATGGGGGGAGGTCTGCTTTTTCTTTCCCAGTTAGTCCACCAGACTGCTTTGTTTTTATTATTATTATTATTATTTTGAAGTTTCCTACAGTTCTTTACACAGTACGGTATGGACAGCGGTTGGCTTGTTGTGTGCGGACACAGTCCAAAAAAGTAAACTAAAGCAACCACCATCACCATTACAAGCTAAGAAAGAAATACCAAAATTTGTCTATCTTCCATTCCTTGGAAAAGTGTCATACAAATTTGCAAATCTTGTCAGTCCACGCAACATAAAAATATCCTTCCACACTGACAATAAACTACAAAATTAAATTTTTCACAATAATAAATCCACTGGAGGCTGACATAAAAATTCTGGCATGTAGAAACTCACATGCTTCTGTTCTTGCTTCTACATAGGTCAAACAGGGAGAAATTTTGTAACCCGCTACAAAGAACATATGGATGTCCTTCGACACAAAAACTTACGTAAGTCCAGTTTTACATCACATATTGCTCATCATGAACACTCTGCTGGTGATAGCACTGACACTCTTTCTGTGCTAAACATTGCTGAGAAAGGAATACAGATGGACCTCTTTGAAAAATTAGAGATGCACATCCACAAACTAAAATCACCCCTAAAAACCTAAATGAACAAACTGAATCAACACAAAAAAATTTCTTCCAGAATGTCCAAGGCATCCTGGCACCAAAACAATAAAAATGACAATAATAGCAAATATTCATCTTCCTGCATAAACCTTTTTCTGTTTGTCATGTAACAACTATGGTATTCTGTAACTTGTAAAAAGTTTTTAATTGTGTATTAAATATTCCACTCTATTTGTTTACCTTGTGTATAACTGTTAACCCACACCCGTATTTAAAATTTGTTGCCAATACAAAAACACTCCCACAGCTAGCAAAATTTCCTGGAATATAATATATGTACTAGTAATATTTGTACTGTAATACAAAGTATCTCTTGCCAGAGACCATGATGTAGAAAAGTGTAATATCTATCATACCCATATTCTTTGTTTAAACATCCAGTGTTCACTGTCTGTCAATCAGTGTAAAACCAAAAGTAGCTAAATTCTGTGTATATTTGAGCACATAGCTTAATAATGTACATTACAGGAAGAAATCTAATGTGGATACCACAAGGCAGTGCACGGTAAGTACGTAAAACATAAAAAAACTTTCGTGTTCGTAAACGTTTCGTCACCGATTACTAATTTTCCGTGATTTCCGCCAGCAGCACTGCACTCAGCTATACTTGGTCCACAACATAATGTTCTTGTAACGCCTCCATCTGATGTTGAGCCTGCAGTGGCTCGAAAACATGTTCATGGTTGAATAAATCGTAAAAAAGCGACTGGTCGCGTAAGAATGACGCCTGCCGCTTGCGTTCTGAGACAATCCTCAATTCCTACACCTGGTTGGCTGATTCGATATACTTGGGGTAAGCTCACTATTTGTAGCATTGTACCCAGGATCGACTGGGGATCCTCTGCCTTGTAGCAGAGTGGAAGGTCTGAACCAGAGGCTCAGACGACTCTGCGACGGCATCAGATGCAAATTTCTCAGCGTCCGCTACCAGGTGGAGAATTGTAGGGCTCCTCTTAATAGGTAAGGCGCGCACTACACGCAGGAAGCAAGTACTAGGGTAGCAGAGCACGTGTGGCGCGCACATCGTGTTTTTTTTTTCGGTTAGAGGAAACCTCCACTTGGAATCAGAGATGAACTGCCTGCTGAAATCGAAGATTTATTCTCGGAGAATGCTCGTCTCCGCAGATTGGAAACAGAAAACTTTAATATGGTATTAATAAACTGCAGGATCATTCATGGTAAGGTCCCAGAATTAGTATCGCTTATTGAAGGTCATAAAGCCCAGCTAGTATTAGGAGCAAAAAGTTGGATGAAACCGGAAATGTGTAACAACTAAATTCTAAATTCAGATAGGACTATTTATCATAAGGGTAGGTTGGGCGCCAACGGTGGCGGTGTATTTATCGCAGTAAACAATTCGGTAACACCTAGCGAAGTTATCACGTATTTCGAATGTGAATTAGTCTGTGTAAAGTTAAGCATCAAAGGTAGGTCAAAAATGGTAATTGGATGCTTTTATATACAACATGCGCCAGAAGCTGTAGTCATAGAGCGCTTCAGAAAGAACATTCAGAATTTCGTGAATAAATTTCCTGACCATGCTGCTGTAATAGGGGGCGACTTCAACTTGCTAGGTAATGATTGAGGGAATCGTGCTATAAAAGCTGGTGCCAGAGACAGGGATTAGTGTGGCATTACTTTGAATGTTTTGTCAGATAATGACTTCGAGCAGACAGAGAACCAACACGTGAAGGTGACGTCCTATACCTCCTAGCAACAAACAGACATGAATTTCTCGCCTCTTTTAACGTAGAGGAGGGTATCAGTGATCGTAAGGCTGTGATAGCGTCTATTACAGGGAATGTTAAGAAAGACAGGAAAATATATTTACTTAGAGAGAGTAATAGGATACAAGCTGCAGGCTACCTGAGTAGTCAGCATCAAATATTCAGTGCTGCGGCGAACATGTGGAGCACAAATGGAAAAAATTCAAAAGCATCGTTCAATATGCCTTAGAGAAGTATGTTCGCAGCATGGTCTTAAGGGATGGGAAAGACTCACCATGTTTTAATACCCATGCTAGAAAACTGCTACGTAAGCATAGAGAGCGTCGTGACAGATTTAAGAGAAGTCAAACCCTAACCGATAAACAAAAGCTGGACGAGAGTAAAATGAGCGTAAGGAGATCAATGAGAGAAGCGTTCAGTGACTCTGCAAGATAATTTTGTCAGACTATAAGACTAAAAACCATAAGGGGTTTTGGTCTTACGTAAAATCAGTAAGCCGTTGAAAATCATCTATTTATTCACTCTGTGGCCATAGTGGCAACGAAACGGAAAATGACAGAGAGAAGACCTCGCTGCATGAAATTGTAATAAGGCCCCTCCTTTCAATCATCGTACGAAATGTGAAATGGCAGATACTGAGATAACTAATCGCAAAACAGAAAAACAACTACAGTGGAAAGGTTTCAGGACCAATGAGATACCTGTAATATTCTACAAAACCTGTTGTAGAATTATGAAATATATTTTACGCTCAAGTATTATGACGTTTTTGGAGATCGAATATCTATTTCATAAAAGTCGCCATAGATTCTGCTAAGAGACCTTGCGAAACTCAGTTCGCTCTGTTCCTCCATGAGATCGACAGTGGTTGGTTGATTTGGGGGAGGGGACCAAAGAGCAAGGTTCCTGGTCCCATCGGGTAAGGGAAGGATGGGGAAGGAAGTCGTCTGTGCCCTTTCAAAGGAACCATCTCGGAATTTGCCTGAAACGATTTAGGCAAATCACAGAAAACTTCAATCAGGATGGCCGGACGCGGGTTTCAATCGTCGTCCTCCCGAATGCGAGTCCAGCGTGCTAACCACTGCGCCACCTCGCTCGGTAGATCCACAGCGCTGAAGACATCGGCGCTCAGAATGATGCGCAGGTCGTCGACTTCAGGAAGGCGTTTGACACTGTCCAGTACTGCCATCAGCTGAAAAAAATACGAACTTGCGGAGTATCGGAGCAGATTTGCGATTGGATTCAAGACTACCTTGCAGATAGAACTCAGCACCTCGATCTTAACGGAACAAAATCGACTGATGTAAAGGTGATTTCCGGAGTACCCCAAGGAAGTGTGACTGGACCGTTACTGTTTACAATATACAGTGTGTTTGAAAAAGAACTCCCTAGTTTTAATGTTGTAAGGTGGTGTGGTCTCCTGACCTTCATTTCTTACATATTCCGTCCTCACAATCGTATCTGCACATCAAGACGGTTCATTCGAACCCAAACTTGATAAGGTAGAGTCAATTTTGTATGAATTCATGTAAGCAACATCCAGATCTAATAAGTAAATCGCAAGTGCACACCAAGGTTGAAAAAAGTCAAGGCTAGCGTACACAATACGACGGCCTCAGGAATTTTCGTTCTAAAGAGGAAACCAGCCCACTGGGAAGACCATCCCTTCAGAGGGCTGGGTCAACAACATGCATACTTCGGTCGAAGTGACTGCCCACACAGAAGACAGCTTTTGCCAGAGCGAAGGGATAATGAACCCCGTGATCGACTTAAAAGCAAATTCCGCAACATTGTGTGGGAGTGCCCAGAAGTCGCATTTTTTCACAGATTGACTGCATAGTTACGGAGTTCTCACAAAAGGACAGTATACACCTAACGGAGATGCTACAGATTTCCGCATTGGTCGACTTAAACAAAACTTCATTCTCCCGTATAAAAGAGCAACGCTGATTGGCGGAATATTTCTGATGCAAACAGCCAAAGGAGTGAGGGAAGACAGCGAATGATATACCCTTGCAACTTTTCCAGAAAAAATGGCCGTTCCATTGTCGCTCTTGGAGCAGGAACACGTAACGAGAGCGAGTGCGCTCATACGCGTACGCAAAGAGCGAGGAACAAAGTCTCTCCTCAGTACTTCACTGGGAGAGCACCTCTGTCGTTAGCAAATCGGAGTGACACTCTATATTGAGTCACTCGCGATTAAGCGTTGTTCACTGTGTTGGCTGCCACACTTATTGTGCACTGTGAACACGGACAGAGTACAAGTTAAACGCCTGCGAGCAAGTATTGAGTGGCATTGCGGTGGACTGGTTATCTGACCAGTGTACCATGCCAGTAGTTAGACTAGGGGCGGATAGGAGTCATCAAGGTGTAGGGAGAGTTTGTTTGGCGAAGGTCAATCCAGATAGAAAGAGATAGTTGTGTTATTTGTCAGCAGCTAGCGACACAGGCAGCAGTCGTTGCATCTACATCTACATCTATACTCCGCGAGCCACCTTACGGTGTGTGGCGGAGGGTACTTATTGTACCACTATCTGATCCCCCCTTCCCTGTTCCATTCACGAATTGTGCGTGGGAAGAACGACGGCTTGTAAGTCTCCGTATTTGCTCTAATTTCTCGGATCTTTTCGTTGTGATCATTACGCGAGATATATGTGGGCTGTAGTAATATGTTGCTCATCTCTTCCCGGAATGTGCTCTCTCGTAATTTCGATAATAAACCTCTCCGTATTGCGTAACGCCTTTCTTGAAGTGTCCGCCACTGGAGCTTGTTCAGCATCTCCGTAACGCTCTCGCGCTGACTAAATGTCCCCATGACGAATCGCGCTGCTTTTCGCTGGATCATGTCTATCTCTTCTATTAATCCAACCTGGTAAGGGTCCCATACTGATGAGCAATACTCAAGAATCGGACGAACAAGCGTTTTGTAAGCTACTTCTTTCGTCGATGAGTCACATTTTCTTAGAATTCTTCCTATGAATCTCAACCTGGCGCCTGCTTTTCCCACTATTTGTTTTATGTGATCATTCCACTTCAGATCGCTCCGGGTAGTAACTCCTAAGTATTTTATGGTCGTTACCACTTCCAATGATTTACCACCTATGGCATAATCGTACTGGAATGGATTTCTGCCCCTATGTATGCGCATTATATTACATTTATCTACGTTTAGGGAAAGCTGCCAGCTGTCGCACCATGCATTAATCCTCTGCAGGTCCTCCTGGAGTACGTACGAGTCTTCTGATGTTGCTACTTTCTTGTAGACAACCGTGTCATCTGCAAATAGCCTCACGGAGCTACCGATGTTGTCAACTAAGTCATTTATGTATATTGTAAACAATAAAGGTCCTATCACGCTTCCCTGCGGTACTCCCGAAATTACTTCTACATCTGCAGATTTTGAACCGTTAAGAATGACATGTTGTGTTCTTTCTTCTAGGAAATCCTGAATCCAATCACAAACCTGGTCCGATATTCCGTAAGCTCGTATTTTTTTCACTAAACGTAAGTGCGGAACCGTATCAAATGCCTTCCTGAAGTCCAGGAATACGGCATCAATCTGCTCGCCAGTGTCTACGGCACTGTGAATTTCTTGGGCAAATAGGGCGAGCTGAGTTTCACATGATCTCTGTTTGCGGAATCCATGTTGGTTATGATGAAGGAGATTTGTATTATCTAAGAACGTCATATTACGAGAACACAAAACATGTTCCATTATTCTACAACAGATTGACGTAAGCGAAATAGGCCTATAATTATTCGCATCTGATTTATGACCCTTCTTGAAAATGGGAACGACCTGCGCTTTCTTCCAGTCGCTAGGTACTTTACGTTCTTCCAGCGATCTACGATAAATTGCTGATAGAAAGGGGGCAAGTTCTTTAGCATAATCACTGTAGAATCTTAAGGGTATCTCGTCTGGTCCGGATGCTTTTCCGCTACTAAGTGATAGCAGTTGTTTTTCAATTCCGATATCGTTTATTTCAATATTTTCCATTTTGGCGTCCGTGCGACGGCTGAAGTCAGGGACCGTGTTACGATTTTCCGCAGTGAAACAGTTTCGGAACACTGAATTCAGTATTTCTGCCTTTCTTCGGTCGGCCTCTGTTTCGGTGCCATCGTGGTCAACGAGTGACTGAATAGGGGATTTAGATCCGCTTACCGATTTTACATATGACCAAAACTTTTTAGGGTTCTTGTTTAGATTGTTTGCCAATGTTTTATGTTCGAATTCGTTGAATGCTTCTCTCATTGCTCTCTTTACGCTCTTTTTCGCTTCGTTCAGCTTTTCCTTATCAGCTATGATTCGACTACTCTTAAACCTATTATGAAGCTTTCTTTGTTTCCGTAGTACCTTCCGTACGTGATTGTTATACCACGGTGGATCTTTCCCCTCGCTTTGGACCTTAGTCGGTACGAACTTATCTAAGGCGTACTGGACGATGTTTCTGAATTTTTTCCATTTTTGTTCCACATCCTCTTCCTCAGAAATGAACGTTTGATGGTGGTCACTCAGATATTCTGCGATTTGTGCCCTATCACTCTTGTTAAGCAAATATATTTTCCTTCCTTTCTTGGCATTTCTTATTACACTTGTAGTCATTGATGCAACCACTGACTTATGATCACTGATACCCTCTTCTACATTCACGGAGTCGAAAAGTTCCGGTCTATTTGTTGCTATGAGGTCTAAAACGTTAGCTTCACGAGTTGGTTCTCTAACTATCTGCTCGAAGTAATTCTCGGACAAGGCAGTCAGGATAATCTCACAAGAGTCTCTGCCCCTGGCTCCAGTTCTGATTGTGTGACTATCCCATTCTATACCTGGTAGATTGAAGTCTCCCCCTATTACAATAGTATGATCACGAAACTTCTTCACGACGTTCTGCAGGTTCTCTCTGAGGCGCTCAACTACTACGGTTGCTGATGCAGGTGGTCTATAGAAGCATCCGACTATCATATCTGACCCACCTTTGATACTTAACTTAACCCAGATTATTTCACATTCGCATTCGCTAATAACTTCACTGGATATTATTGAATTCTTTACTGCTATAGATACTCCTCCACCATTGGTGTTTATCCTATCCTTGCGGTATATATTCCATTCTGTGTCTAGGATTTCGTTACTGTTCACTTCCGGTTTTAACCAACTTTCCGTTCCTAATACTATATGCGCACTATTTCCTTCAATAAGAGATACTAATTCAGGAACCTTGCCCTGGATACTCCTGCAGTTTACCAATATTACGTTAACTTTTCCTGTTTTTGGTCTCTGAGGACGGACGTTCTTTATCAACGATGATAATGTCCTCTCTGGTAAGCCGTCAGGTATTTTATCGTTTCGCCCAAGGGGGGGTCCCTCTAACCTAAAAAACCCCCGTGTGCACGCCACACGTACTCTGCTACCCTAGTAGCTGCTTCCGGTGTGTAGTGCACGCCTGACCTGTCTAGGGGGGCCCTACAGTTCTCCACCCAATAACGGAGGTCGATGAATTTGCAACCATTATAGTCGCAGAGTCTTCTGAGCCTCTGGTTTAGACCCTCCACACGGCTCCAAACCAGAGGACCGCGATCGACTCTGGGCACTATGCTGCAGATATTAAGCTCAGCTTGCACTCCGCGTGCGATGCTGGTTGTCTTCACCAAATCAGCCAGCCGCCGGAAGGAACCAAGGATGGCCTCAGAACCCAAGCGGCAGGCGTCATTCGTTCCGACATGTGCTACTATCTGCAGCCGGTCACACCCAGTACGTTCAATAGCTGCCGGAAGGGCCTCCTCCACATTACGGACGAGACCCCCCGGCAAGCACACCGAGTGCACACTGGCATTCTTCCCCGACCTACCCGCTATTTTCCTGAGGGGCTCCATAACCCGCCTAACGTTGGAGCTCCCTATAACTAATAGGCCCGCCCTCTGTGACTGTCGGGACCTTGCCGGAGAATCGGCCACTGGCCCAACAGGCGAGGCATCCTGTGGTGGCTCGGAAACGATGTCATCACCACTAGGAAGCACCCCGTACCTGTTGGAAAGGGGTAAGGCAGCTGCCACGCGGCCAGATCCCACCTTCGCCTTTCGGCCAGGCACGCGCGAGCCCACCACTGTCCGCCATTCACCCTGGAGTGATGGCTGACCGGTAAGATGCTCACTGCCGGAAGACGCAGCGACATCAGGGGTTCCATGTGATTCCAAGGCCACCGAAGTAGGCATAGGTCTCACCACAGTTGCCCCAACGCCACTACGAGCCGACGCCTGCGCCTCGAGCTCGATGAGCCTAACAGACAAAGCCTCCACCTGCCCCCGAAGAGTGGCCAATTCTCCTTGCGTCCGCTCACAACAACCACAGTCCCTACACATGACTATGTTTACCCTACTCTATACGGTGACAAATTCCCAAGATAATCTTCTGATGAGCTACTCTGATAATCAAGAAACACTCACTGAAATACGAGACGCGAAAACTACGCTAGGTTTTCCCAGAAAAACTATTTAAAAGCTAAGCGCAGCAAATAAGTACAAAAACGCTTTATACAAACAGTACTCGCTGCTGCTGGTGCTCTCGCTCTGGCTGTCACAAGACAACTGCTGATTCAAGTGACTAGTGGCTAACGGCCGCGAAACAAACAAAAGACGGTTTTAGGGCGCTTTCTGTTCTAAACGATCAAGAAAACACTAAGAAATCTAACACGAAAACTACGTAAAGTTTTATCAAGAACTGTTAGTTACTATGCAGAGCAGATAAACACAAATAGAATCCCTTCCTTAGTGGAAGGTCGTAAACAAAATGCAAAATAAACGCTTTATACAAACAGTACTCGCTGCTGCTGGTGCTCTCGCTCTGGCTGTCACAAGACAACTCGTGGTATTGTGCGCTACAGCATATGCGAGCCCCATTTGTCCTCCCTAACAGTACACTCCACTACATTTCTCACGCGACAGCCTTGACCGTACCTAGAAAGGTTATTCAAGTAGTGTGGGCACGGCTCTCAGCCATTCTGCCGAGTAAATAACATTCTTAAAGAAAAGGGAGAAAAGAACCTTTCCATACTTTGTGAAATAATAGCATTCCTATCCATAAGAGGCAATCTACTGTTCCAAAAAGAACATGTTAATTTATTAATTATTTTATATAAGAAAAAGTTTCACTCGATTTCTCAGTATTTTTTACAATAAATAATAATTTTCGTTTGTTAGTTTTTCTTACACTAACTAGCAATACGCCCGTACCCAAACATTCCACTAGTTACGTAAGAATATAAAATATTTTTGTGTCTTTTCCTTACAATGGACGACTCCAGAAGACATTTGTTGCTGAATGTTTTTCAAGCAGTTCTTGTTGGTACATTAGGAGCGTTTGTCTGACTTCTGTAGTAGTGTGAGGTGGGAATTGTTTCTTGCAGGAGCCAAAGGGTACTTATTGGATCAACCCATTGCGCAACTTGACAGAATAAAACCCACACAATCACAGTGTGTCCTAGAATCTGTACAAAGTGACATACACTATTCTAGTTTGTGGTGTTTGATTCATCAACTCTACAACTTTTGCTCTCCTGTAGTTGGCCTTGAGACGGCACTAGTGCTGTTTTTTTCCTCTGTTGCCTCAGTTTGCTGTTGACTTTCTACACAGAATTGACGATGATTTCCATTTCTTAAAACAAGATTCTCTTTCCTGATGAGTCTACATTTCATGTCAGTGGAACAGTTAATCGTCATAACTGCAGAGATTAGGGGGCAGAGCATCCACATGAAGTCACTCAGCCGGCCGCTGTGGCCGAGCGGTTCTAGGCGCTTCAGACCGGAACCGCGCTGCTGCAACGGTCGCACGTTCGAATATTGCATGGATGTGTGTGATGTCCTTAGGTTAGTTAAGTTTAAGTAGTTCTAAGCCTAGGGCGCTGATGACCTCAGATGTTAAGTCACATAGTGCTTAGAGCCATTTGAACCATTTGAAGTTATTCAGCATCAACGTGACTCTCCCAAAGTTAATGTCTGGTGCGGTTTGATGGAAGATCGTGTGAGTGGTCCTTTCATTTTTGTAGAAAACTGGACTTTTTCTTTTGAGGTCCCATAAAAATTTTGTGTACAGTGAAAAGATCAGAGACATCAATCATTTACGGGAAAGAATCGTCGCTGCGGTTGGGATAGTTAAACCTGAAATGTTGGTGAATACGTGGCGAGAAGTGGAGTATCATCTCGAAGTGTGCAGTGCAACAAACGGATCCCAAGTTGAAATCTACTAACATTAAACTAAACTTGAAAGAATTGTCTTTCATAATATGTACTCATTGATGTGATTTTTCATTAATTTCCCCATTACATTTATACTTAACACTAGGGAGTTCTTTTTCAAACACCCTGTACCTAAATGATGTAGTAGAATGAGTCGAAAGCTCTTTAAGGCTGCTCGCAAATGATACGTTTGCCTATAAGAAGGTAGCAACGCCAGAAGACAGTAACAATTTGCACAATGACCTACACAGAACTGATCAGTGGTGTGGGGTGTTACGGCGTAAAGTCAAGCGCCGAAATGCCAGTCTGAAACGACAGTGTACAGAGGGCTGTGAAGAAGACATGAGCCAATAGCACGCTGACCGACCCCTCTCTAGGACGACAACGAGACAGCAGCGGCCTCTAGGCGAAGGGAACATAAGCGCCGCTCCCGACTTGTCACGGTTAGTTCTACAGAAGCTTCAAGGCCAGCGACCTGGACAGAAGCATCCGCTGTATTACTTCACTTGTAATGGAATCGTTATACTGACGGACATTGATTATACAGGGTGATTCAAAAAGAATACCACAACTTTAAAAATGTGTATTTAATGAAAGAAACATAATATAACCTTCTGTTATACATCATTACAAAGAGTATTTAAAAAGGTTTTTTTTTTTTCATTCAAAAACAAGTTCAGAGATGTTCAATATGGCCCCCTCCAGACACTCGAGCAATATCAACCCGATACTCCAACTCGTTCCACACTCTCTGTAGCATATCAGGCGTAACAGTTTGGATAGCTGCTGTTATTTCTCGTTTCAAATCATCAATGGTGGCTGGGAGAGGTGGCCAAAACACCATATCCTTAACATACCCCGATAAGAAAAAATCGCAGGGGGTAAGATCAGGGCTTCTTGGAGGCCAGTGATGAAGTGCTCTGTCACGGGCTGCCTGCCTTGAACCAATTTCAGACGATAAGGTTTCATAACTAACCTTTTTCTTAGGACTCTCCATACAGTTGATTGTGGAATTTGCAGCTCTCTGCTAGCTCTGCGAGTCGATTTTCCTGGGCTGCGAACAAATGCTTGCTGGATGCGTGCTACATTTTCATCACTCGTTCTCGGCCGTCCAAAACTTTTCCCTTTTCACAAACACCCATTCTCTGTAAACTGTTTATACCAACGTTTAATACACCACCTATCAGGAGGTTTAACACCATACTTCGTTCGAAATGCACGCTGAACAACTGTCGTCGATTCACGTCTGCCGTACTCAATAACACAAAAAGCTTTCTGTTGAGCAGTCGCCATCTTAGCATCAACTGACGCTGACGCCTAGTCAACAGCGCCTCAAGCGAACAAATGTACAACTAAATGAAACTTTATAGCTCCCTTAATTCGCCGACAGATAGTGCTTAGCTCTGCCTTTTGTCATTGCAGAGTTTTAAATTCCTAAAGTTGTGGTATTCTCTTTGAATCACCCTGTATTGTATCTGGCCCCTTGCTTGCGACACAACTATGTATTTCTCAAAGTTAAGTATTGTTATTGATTCATTTCGTAATAAAACTCTTTAATACGATTTGCTTGAATTGTTGTCTAGCGATCCGAGAAGCAAGTTTCCTAGACACCCCATCTTTCAACCCTAGGCAAGATACAACTGAGGGATTCGCTGTTAACTCTCAACGTAAATAAATGTAACATGTTGGGCATACATAGGAAAAGAAACCCACTTCTGTGCTGTCTGTAACAAAGTCTGTAACAAAGTGACAACACCAGAAGAGAGTAACGATCGGCAGAAGACGTACAAAAGACTGATGAATGGAGCAGGGACAGGCTGTTGACCCTGAACGTAAATAAGTGTGACATATTGCGCAAATACTGTACAGGAAAAAATCCACTGTTGTACAACTCCACTATTGACGTGAAACTGCTGGAAACAGCATGTACCGTAAAATATCTAGGAGTAACTATCCAGAGCGACCTTAAGAGCCGGCCTCTGTGGCCGAGCGGTTGTAGGCGCTTCAGTCCGGAACCGCGCTGCTGCTACGGTCGCAGGTTCGAATCCTGCCTCGGGCATGAATGTGTCTGATGTCCTTAGGTTAGTTAGGTTTAAGTAGTTCTAAGTCTAGGGGACTGATGACCTCAGATGTTCAGTCCCGTAATGCTTAGAGCCATTTGGGCCATTTCGACCTTAAGAAGAATGACAACATAAAACAAATAGTAGGAAAAGGAGATGTCAAACTGAGATTCTTAGGAAGAATCTTGAAGGGATGTAACGCATCCAAGAAGGAAGTTGGATACAAGGAGCTTTTTCTACCGATTCTTGAGTATTGTTTATCAGTCTGGGATCCTTATCAGGAAGGACCGATAGAAGAGATAGAGAAGGTCCAACGAATGGAGGCCCGTTTCGTCACGTGATGCTTTAGTCAGCGCGAGAGGATTACAGTGATACTCGATAAACTCCGGTGGCAGACGCTACAAAAGAGGTTTTGTACATCACAGGGAGGCTTACAATTGAAATTTCGAAAGAGTACATCCCGGGAAGAGCCGAACAACATATTACATCCTCTCTTACATGCCTAGTGAAATGACCACGACGAGAAAACTTGAGGAATTAGAGCTAATAGAGAGGTTTACCAAACATCATCCTTCGTATGCGCCATTCGCGAAAGAACAGGGAGGGGGAATCATTTAGTGGTACCAGATGTACCTCCGCCACAACCGCCATGTGACTTCCGGAGTAATGATGGAAATTAATGGTAGTCAACCGTTTTATCCTACCGCCCACTTTTGTATCTCTGAAAGTAGTGAAATGTTCTAACCGCCCACCGGTTTCACAGTACTGGTGATTTACAAAGTGGAGAAGTGACTTTAGTTTATAAAATTTATAAAGCAGAACTACAGCAACTTAAGGCATGTAATAATAACTATTCACCAAATACTTTACGTCAGAATTTCAGTCACACCTAATGAAAATGTTTTTATAACCACGACCGCCCACAGCGAAAGCTGGATCGCCAACAAGTGGGCGGTAGGGATCAGGTAGATGTAGATTATGTACACCGAGGAACCAAAACATTTTGACCACCTACCTAATAGCTTGTTTGTCCGTCTTTGGAACGAAATACGTCACTGATTCCGCTTATCAGGCATCCGACAGTTTGTTGCTAGGTTTGTGGAGGTATGTAGCATTAGATGTCGACGCACAGGTCATGTACTTCGCGTAAATAACGGACCGATGATTTGTGTATGCGGTGATGGCGTCCGATAGTGACCCAGATGGGTTCCACAGGATTTACATCAGTCGAATTTGGTCTCCGAGACATCAACGTGAGTTCACCATAATGCTCCTCACACCACTGTAGCACGGTTCGTGCTTCGAGACACGTACTACTATACTGCTGAAAGATGACATCGCCATCGGGGAAGATGTCAAGCACGTAGGGATGCAGGTGGTTCGCAGCTGTCAGCGTACCTTCGATTACCGCCAGAGGTCCCACAGCATAATACTGCTCCCACCAGCAAGCGTCCGCGGCACGCGCATGTTTCGAGTGTTCGTTCACCTCGATGACGGCGTTTGTGGAGACGACCATGGGCCTAGTGTAGCAAAAATGTGATTCATCAGAAGAGTAAACTGAGAAAGAGGTTCAGAAGTGGGCGAAAGAACTGGAGAGAGAGTTCTTTGAGGAGGGCATAAAGGAAATTGTGCCGCGGCTCACCACATGCATTGAATGGAATGGCTATTATGTAGAAAAATAATCAACATGTGTGTCAACAGTATCATGTAATTTTATTTCAAATCCACTTTTTCTAAAAAAAATATTAAAATCCAGTACACTTACTTAATGAACATACCTCATAAATGGGCGAGGAATTGCGCAAAATTTTCAATACCAGAAGGGACAAAAGGTAGAGATGGAAAATCTGGCACAAAGTAGGAAGATATGAAGGAAGACATCAAATGATACGAATACTGATCATAATAAATCATGAAAGTGGAATAATGTAATTGACGCTTCTGAAAGTTTGCAGCCAAACTTCTCACCAAAAATAATTTGAAAGTGTTATTAATAAAGGCCATGTTCGCACGTTTACCGTAGTTTCGTCTCTGTTGCCACGTAGCATATCAAAACAAAAATCAAAACCATGCACTGAGCGTCTCTTTTAGAACAAATACTGACTATTCTTGAGAGAATTTTACGACAATAATCAACATTTCAAATATTATTGTACCCCTTTTTCCAAGAGCCAAGGCATAAATCTTTTTAAAAATGTCTGTTCTTCCGCTTTGAAGCTTGTGATGTTACACACCACTCCAGAGGAGTGCTGTATATCCCTACCTCTTACTATCGACAATTGATACTCGTGAATGAAAACCATAAATTAATTTATCATAGAGGAGAGCGCAAATCTTGAGCAGATCTTTTATTTTGTTTGCACGCCGAAATTCCTGCTGAGGGGCGACACGTGTCTACAAGATAGGACGGGCCGCTGCAGCTTCGCGGGAGGAAGTACCTGTACGAGCATCACCGACCTGCCGCCATTGGACAAATACGAGGGTAATCCCAAAAGTAAGGTCTCCTATCTTTCTTTTTAAATTACAGAACTCTGTTTGTGTGGCAGTTGGTCACACTGTTATGAAGAGTGCTTCACTCGCTGTGTGTAACATGCGCACGCCGCGCTGAGGCGCTGTCTTGGCTTGGCAGCCGTTGAGAATGGAGCTCCCGTTGGATGTTACTGCCAAGTGCGAATTGCGCGCAGTTATTCGGTTTTTGAACGCAAAGGGCACTGCGCCGAATGAAATCCAACGCCAGTTGACGGAAGTGTGTGGTGAGTCGTGCATGGATGTCAAAAATGTTCGTAAGTGGTGTAGAGAGTTTGCAGCTGGTCGGACCGAAATTCACGACAAGTAAAGGAGCGGGAGATCATCACTTTCTGAGGAGAGTGTTGAAGGTTGAGCACTGGGACCACAATTAACGCTGACAGGTACTGTGAGACTCTGAAAAAACTCAAACGGACAATTCAGAACCGGAGAAGAAGAATGTTGAGCAAGGGCGTACACATTCTCCATGACAATGCTGGCTCGGCAAACCGTTGCTCTCCTGCAACAATTTCAGTGGAACATAATCGACCACCCACCGTATAGGCCTGACTTGGCGCCCAGTGACTATCACCTGTTCCCTAACTTAAAAGAACATTTGGCCGGAAAGCGGTTCAGCTCCGACGAGGTCAAAGACGAGATTCATAACTTTCCGAACAGCATGGCGGCAAGCTGGTATCACATGGGCATACAAAAACTGCCACAGCGTCTACAAAAATGCATGGAGAGAAATGGTGATTATGTCGAAAAATAGCTAAATGTTCAAGCTGTAAACTGATGTAAACCATTGCAGAAATAAACAGGTCTATGCACTTATATAGGAGACTTACTTTTCGGGTTGCCGTCGTATATGGAGACATCGCGACAAATGCATTTCTGAAAATACACTCCTGGAAATGGAAAAAAGAACACATTGACACCGGTGTGTCAGACCCACCATACTTGCTCCGGACACTGCGAGAGGGCTGTACAAGCAATGATCACACGCACGGCACAGCGGACACACCAGGAACCGCGGTGTTGGCCGTCGAATGGCGCTAGCTGCGCAGCATTTGTGCACCGCCGCCGTCAGTGTCAGCCAGTTTGCCGTGGCATACGGAGCTCCATCGCAGTCTTTAACACTGGTAGCATGCCGCGACAGCGTGGACGTGAACCGTATGTGCAGTTGACGGACTTTGGGCGAGGGCGTATAGTGGGCATGCGGGAGGCCGGGTGGACGTACCGCCGAATTGCTCAACACGTGGGGCGTGAGGTCTCCACAGTACATCGATGTTGTCGCCAGTGGTCGGAGGAAGGTGCACGTGCCCGTCGACCTGGGGCCGGACCGCAGCGACGCACGGATGCACGCCAAGACCGTAGGATCCTACGCAGTGCCGTAGGGGACCGCACCGCCACTTCCCAGCAAATTAGGGACACTGTTGCTCCTGGGGTATCGGCGAGGACCATTCGCAACCGTCTCCATGAAGCTGGGCTACGGTCCCGCATACCGTTAGGCCGTCTTCCGCTCACGCCCCAACATCGTGCAGCCCGCCTCCAGTGGTGTCGCGACAGGCGTGAATGGAGGGACGAATGGAGACGTGTCGTCTTCAGCGATGAGAGTCGCTTCTGCCTTGGTGCCAATGATGGTCGTATGCGTGTTTGGCGCCGTGCAGGTGAGCGCCACAATCAGGACTGCATACGACCGAGGCACACAGGGCCAACACCCGGCGTCATGGTGTGGGGAGCGATCTCCTTCACTGGCCGTACACCACTGGTGATCGTCGAGGGGACACTGAATAGTGCACGGTACATCCAAACCGTCATCGAACCCATCGTTCTACCATTCCTAGACCGGCAAGGGAACTTGCTGTTCCAACAGGACAATGCACGTCCGCATGTATCCCGTGCCACCCAACGTGCTCTAGAAGGTGTAAGTCAACTACCCTGGCCAGCAAGATCTCCGGATCTGTCCCCCATTGAGCATGTTTGGGACTGGATGAAGCGTCGTCTCACGCGGTCTGCACGTCCAGCACGAACGCTGGTCCAACTGAGGCGCCAGGTGGAAATGGCATGGCAAGCCGTTCCACAGGACTACATCCAGCATCTCTACGATCGTCTCCATGGGAGAATAGCAGCCTGCATTGCTGCGAAAGGTGGCTATACACTGTACTAGTGCCGACATTGTGCATGCTCTGTTGCCTGTGTCTATGTGCCTGTGGTTCTGTCAGTGTGATCATGTGATGTATCTGACCCCAGGAATGTGTCAATAAAGTTTCCCCTTCCTGGGACAATGAATTCACGGTGTTCTTATTTCAATTTCCAGGAGTGTAAATCTAGATGCTAGCCAAGTCTGAAGGTATCTGACCACGAACAGCCCCTGTGCAGTGTCCCCAACAGGTGCACGTGTCAGCCGTGGTTATAACACTGCCCTGTGTAGTTGTGAGTGCGTTATGTCGTACGTCGGATCTAAATGAATTCGAATTCGGGCAAAGAGTTGGTGCTCGTATGGCCAGTGCTCCCGTAACCTACGAAGACGAGGTGTTTGGTGTCTCAAAAGGCAACGCATCGAAGACTTACACTGTATACGGGGAAAGCGGAAAACATCATCCGCTAAGTCACGACGCGAACAGTAGTGTGTGCTGAGTGATCGTGTCGGACGGTGATTGAAGAGAACTGTGAGGGGACGACACCTACAAAGGACGCAGCAGAACTGGATGTTGAACTCGCGAATTGTGTCAACACCAAAATGTCACGAAGGGAGCTCCATAAATTGCAGGGTGAGCTGGAATTACAAAACTACTCATCAGTCATTCAAATGCCCGTAACAGAAAAACGTGGTGCCGAAGCCATCAGACCTGGACTATGGAGCAATGGAAGAATTTTTGGTCGGATGAGTCTTGCTTCACACTGCTTCCACTTTCTGGGCTAGTTTAAGTCCCAAAAGTGAAAAACGACGGGGGCTCGGTGATGAAATTGGCACTCATATCGTGACATTCCATGAGCTCCATGGTTACTCTGCAAACTCGCATTAGTGCCAAGGATTATGTGATCAACTCTGTACCATGCTACACTGTTCATTCCCCAGTGGCGATGCTGTGTTTCACACAGCTCGCATAGTGCAGCACTGGCTTTGTCAGCATGAGGATTAACTGTCGCATCTCCCCTGGCTCAAATGGATCAAATGGCTGCAAGCACTATGGGACTTACACTACTGGCCATTAAAATTGCTGCACTAAGAAGAAATGCAGATGATAAACAGGTATTCATTGGACAAATATATTACACTATAACTGACATGTGATTACATTTTCAAGTAATTTGGGTTCATAGATCCTGAGAAATCAGTACCCAGAACAACCACCTCTGGCCGTAATAACGGCCTTGATACGCCTGGGCATTGAGTCAAATAGAGCTTGGATGGCGTGTACAGCTACAGCCGCCCATGCAGCTCCAACACGATACCACAGTTCATCAAGAGTAGCGACTGGCGTCTTGTGACGAGCCAGTTGCTCGGCCACCATCGACCAGACGTTTTCAGTTGGTGAGAGATTTGGAGAATGTGCTGGCCAGGGCAGCAGCCGAACATTTTCTGTATCCAGGAAGGCCCGTACAGGACCTGCAACATACAGTCGTGCACTATCCTGCTGAAATGTGGGGTTTCGCAGCGATCGAATGAAGGGTAGAGCCACGGGTCGTAACACATCTCAAATGTAACGTCCACTGTTCAAAGTGCCGTCAATGCGAACAACAGGTGACCGAGACGTGTAACCAGTGGCACCCCATACAATCACGCCGGGTGATACGCCAGTATGGAGATGACGAATACATGCTTCCAATGTGCGTTCACCGCGATGTCGCCAAACACGGATGTGACCATCATGATACCGTAAACAGAACCTGGATTCATCCGAAAAAAATGACGTTTTGCCATTCGTGCACCCAGGTTCGTCGTTGAGTACACCATCGCAGGCGCTCCCGTCTGTGATAAGCGTCAAGGGTAACCGCAGCCACGGTCTCCGAGCTGATAGTCCATGCTGCTGCAAACGTTGTCCAACTGTTTGTGCAGATGGTTGTTGTCTTGCAAACGTCCCCATCTGTTGACTCAGGGATAGAGACGTGGCTGCACGATCCGTCACAGCCATGCGGATAAGATGCCTGTCATCTCGACTGCTACTGATACGAGGCAGTTGGGATCCAGCACGGCGTTCCGTATTACTCCCTGAACCCACCGATTCCATATTCTGCTAACAGTCATTGGATCTCGACCAACGCGAGCAGCAATGTCGCGATACGATAAACCGTAATTGCGATAGGCTACAATCCGACCTTTATCAAAGTCGGAAACGTGATGGTACGCATTTATCCTCCTTACACGAGGCATCACATCAACGTTTCACCAGGGAACGCCGGTCAACTGCTGTTTGTGTATGAGAAATCGGTGGGAAACTTCCCTCATGTCAGCACGTTGTAGGTGGCACCACCGGCGCCAACCTTGTGTGAATGCTCTGAAAAGCTAATCATTTGCATATCACAGCATCTTCTTCCTGTCGGTTAAATTTTGCGTCTGTAGCACGAGATCTTCGTGGTGTAGCAATTTTAATGGCCAGTAGTGTAAGATCTGAGGCCATCAGTCCCTTAGACTTAATTTAAACCTAACTAACGTAAGGACATCACACACATCCATGCCCGAGGCAGGATTCGAACCTGCGACCGTAGCAGCAGCGCGGTACCGGACTGAAGCTCTTAGAACCGGTCTGCCACATCAGCCGGCTCTCCCCTGACCACGAGTCACCTGATCACAATATTAGTGAACTTTTTTGATCTACTATGGCGAGGAGGTGCGGGATCGCCATCCACCTCCATCATCCTACCACAACTTTTCACCATTGTTTGGGAAGAATGGTACCTTGAAAACAGTACAAGACCTGTATTGATCCATTCGGAGACGAATGGAAGCTATTTTGAAGGCCTACACCGTATTAGGCATAGTAATGTGTTTTGGTGTTTCCATATTTTTGTCTACTCTCTACTTTGAAGAGCTGGCCGCTTTGACCAACCGGTTCTAGGCGCTTCAGTCCAGAACCGCTTTGCTGCTACGGTCGCAGGTTCGAATCCTGCCTCGTGCATGGATGTGTGTGACGTCCATAGATTAGTTAGGTTTAAGTAGTTATATGGCTAGGGGACTGATGACCTCAGATGTCAAGTCCCATAGCGCTTAGAGCCATTTTTTTGTACTTTGAAGAAGCGCCAAGTCCTCAGATAATATACAATGTGGACAGTAGTTTCCATGTTGATTAAGATAAATAAATATTACATTCAGATTAATTCGTTCTGTGTAGAGATTTCCTGTTGGGCTTGATGTTGATAGAAATTTGATGTTCTCGAGTTAATGGTGCATATGTTTATGGGCGATATGCGGGTTATAAATACAAGTGTAAGTCAAAGCGAGGCTGGTAAGGAACTCGTTAAGAGCACTAACGGTAACGGGCAATCATGTGATAGCACTTACCACACCATCACACGAGACTGGCGGGACGTTTCATGGGAGACCACACATCGCTGCGCCTCCAGACAGTTGCCTACAACATAAAAGCGGGACTTGTCACTAAAGATGACTCACTGCCAGTCTGCAGGTCCCCATGTCCGTCGAACCGACACCAGGAGTCGTAACGGATAGGTGCGGCGAGTCCTGTGTCATGCAACCGCCTGCCAATGGTACTAACAGTTATGGGATGTGCATAAAAGGCAGGACAGTCCACAATATGGTGTCTATCATTGCCGCTGGATCTGTTCGCGACATATCCTACCTGTTGTGCGTGCTGGTCTTCCTGTATCCACTGCCGCCAACAATGGGCAGTGGTGGTGTCTGTACGATCGGTGTGCTGCGCAGTGCGACGATTGGACCATCCACCCTCCCGCAGCCCCACGAAGTGGCCCTTCTCGAACTCTTCTGGTTGGACAAACTGCTAACCAACATGGCGCCAGAGCACAGTACACCTTCAGTTGACGCTCAAGTGACTTAAAAAAAAAAAAAAGGTACTGGCCGGTACGGCCGTCAGAGGCTCTTTTACATCAACCGATGAGCGTGACGTCAGCGCCCCTCCAACGTTCCCCCAATACGTAACCTACCATGCAAAAGTATTCACTGACGCAGCTGATGGTGTACAACATACCCACCCAGTTTGCAATGGATCGGTCGGATCCTCCTGAGTGCAGCTCTTTTTTGACGATCAGCGTGTTTTAAAACAACTGGGCTTATTGACTTATCATTTTGAGAAAGCTAGTCAGCAAAAATACGCACCCGCCAGTGTAGCTAGATAATACTGACAAGTTACAAGGGAAGTGTGGAGGATAAGATTTGTAAAGAGGGCCCAATGCTTAAATTAGTAAGCAGATTCAAAAAGTATTAAGGTTGCAGTGGTTAATCAGAGATGGAGCTTGCATAGGATAGACTAACGTGAAAGACTGCATCAAGCCACTCGGAAGACTATAACTGAGAAGCATAATCTTCAGTGCATAATATATCCCTTCAATATTGCCCCTACCAGTCAAATGTGCATAATCGAATGAATGTCGTTGTTTGGAAATGTGTAACAGAAAAGTTTCCTGATCGTAACTAGAGAAATATCATAACTTAGTGTTTTTCATTGACTTGCCAAGTTCATGTCTTAATTTAAGTGAATGTCTTAATAGCCGACATATTCGTCCCGAGAGAATCAGCAACTGTATTGATATTTAAAGCAGTTCTCATTTATTCTTCAGTCTCAGTTGCATTTTTTTTAAGAAAAGGAAAAAATGTGCAACTTACACAGAAGAATAATGAGGATTTTTTAAAATATTATCTTCAGCTTTGCTGATACTGAAGTCAATAACTAGTTTAAAAAAATGATCTGACAGAAATTCGCTCGGGAGCCCCACTCCAGTGTCTACTTCTTCATGGATAAGGCATGTGAAGTAAATGTATATCAAGTAGAGACGGGATGAGGACATCGCGAAGTCGAAGAGAACAAACTAAAAGGAATAGGGCTTTAAATGTGCTACGAATAAAAGTGGGTTCACTCGCTAAAATACCATAGTTTATTACATCCTTCGCGCAATTCGAAACAAATGCTCTATCAATTCTGATATTAGTTGTCACAGAATATTCTGGGTGATTTTGCGGCTGCTAGAAACAGTATTTCTGTGAGATTATTATGTGTGCACGTATTTATCAAAAGGACAGGGTGTATTCTAATCACGAAAATCCTTCTGGGCGTACAGCCTTGTCATCTTAGAAGACACTTAAAATGTTAAAATACTCAAATAACCAACGTCTCGGCTGTGTTGCAGCGATCTTCCTCCGGGAATAGAGTATGTACTGTGGAATATCTGGGGATTACAATTACAAACAGTTTAAACTGAAACCATCAAACAGAAAATGTGGGGAAGACGAACCAAAGATTGCCTTTTATTGTCAGAGAGCGCCCGCGGTAGCTGAGTGTCTGCTGGCACGGTTACTCAGTGTGTTCGGTCAGACGGTTAGCTGCTCTCTGTAATAAAAAAACTGAGTTAATGGATCAACGACGATCTGAAGCGGGTGTCTTGCGACGTCCGCCCCGAGCAGATACAACAAACTAAAACGAACAAAATGAGATTAATAAAAAATAAATAGAAAACTAAAAATAAAAAGTCGTCAGCGCGACAGAATGCCAATCCTAAGGACCCAGGTTCGATTCTCGTCTGGGTCGGAGATTTTCTCCACTCAGGGACTGGGTGTTGTGTTGTCCTTATCATCATCATTTCATCCCCATCGACGCGCAAGTCGCCGAAATGGCGTCAAATCGAAAGACTTCCACCCAGCGATCGGTCTACCCGACGGGAGGCCCTAGTCACACGACGTTTACATTTTATTTTATTGTCAGAACACTTGGAAGATGTAACAACTGTACAAAAAGAAAATGCCTACACTACGATTGTTCGTCCCCCTTGAAGTAATTCTTGTATCTTTCTCTAGATCTAATTTACGGAAAACGTCAAAAACTTTCAAAAAGTGCAAGTTCACACATATAAAAAGCGAATTGCGGTAGCAATCACTGATAGAAAGGCGTTTTTCGTATTGGCGATGTAGTGCGCACAACAAAAAATCTCTCACAGCATTCTAAAAAAAATCATACTTCCCCAATTGATGTACGACTTTATAATACACCCAAAGTCAACTACAACTCCCAAGGGACTTGTCTTAGTGAAGTGAGTAACTTTTAACAATCGAAAATGCATAAGATTAAATTTCGATTGAGCACACAACTGGCCAAATTAAACAAAGAAACGAAATAGTAATAAAAACTTGTACTTACAATTGGTGTACTAATAAGTTATTGTGCTTATTCTGTAATTGCATTGGCATAATACAAGTAATTTATTGTAAAGTCACCACTAAACTGCATCTTAGGGACCATTTATTCATTCATAGAATGAAACACATCTACACGATAATCTGTTTTTAAACACTTTCAGTGAATCATATAGCGGACGACATTGCAACACTTTCCGCTACACATTTTGTGCGAATGGAATAAATCACGAGCTCTGAGGGAGTAAACAAAGCTATTTATACAACCTTACCAAGAAAAACAACAATACAAAGGAGCTGGGTGCGTAATAGGACCTTGACCAATAATTAAACGTCGGGGACCTGTTCGTTAAGCACTTTCCGGACTTTTAGCGGGAAGCAGAAGCATTCTGTAGGAAAACAACCTGACTGTATTATTCCCCAATTTGTGGAGAAGTAAACAACTACTCTATTTATAGTTAGTTGACACTCGTAACGGTTTTTTTATGCGAAGAGAAAGTGTTCCAAACGACGTTTGTATTTTAGGTGAATAACAGATAAAATCAACTATTTCGATCGGTTACTTCGAAACCCAAACTGCGGCACTTGTGCATATATTTATGGACTCTTTTGAGGTGAAAAGCTGCCTTGTATGTAAAACGCACATATCTTACAAACGTTTCATCGTCGTCCCTCTACTACACATAACACTTGTATAAATTCGACACGTGTGGGATGATTAGTCTCCCTGATTCTGTGACGTAGTTGAACTTATCAAACGTCCATAACAGTCTCTTTCTCACATCATAAACAGCTGATTTCGGAATACCAAGCTACAAATGTGGAGCATGACGAATTTTTTTCTTCGAATGCGTGACTGATGAATGCTGTCAACATAATCTTCACTGATATGTTGTCTTTCACGCTATTTACTTATTTACACGCGTCTGTTTTTCTTATACTGTACTTCCCTAAAAATGTTTCGCTGAACGTTTAAAGAGTATCGGTCACATGTAAATTACACAACCCATAAAACACACAAACGTTATCTCAGCCAGAAAATTGCGTACATCATTGTTACTCTAGTGTTCAGAAGTTAAGCATTATCCAAAAAAGAGGAAAACGGGAGAAGTAATAACCGTCCTCACATACTCACAAAAAAGTATTGTTATATCTACATACGAAAAGAATACTCTTTGCTTCAGACAGTAAGTTATTCAAATATAAGGAACAGAATTACTTTAGATGAACATCTAGGTCATGTTTACACTTTCGTTGACATGGAAGTACAGCCTACAGCGATAATATTTTGAGCCCGAGTTCAAGTGGTTCAAATGGCTCTGAGCACTGAAGCGCCTAGAACCGCTCGGCTACCATCATCAGTTAATTTGCTGCCCAAATAGCAAACCTCATCTACTACTTTAAGTGTCTCGTTTCCCAATCTAATTCGCTTAATGTCCCCTGATTTAATTCGACTACAGTCCATTCTCCTTGTTGTGTTTTTGTTGATGTTCCACCTATACCCTCCTTTCAAGACATTGTCCATTCCGTTCAACTGCTCTTGCAAGTCCTTTGTTGTCTCTGACAGAATTACAATGTCCTCGCAAACCTCAAAGTTTTTAATTATACTCCCTGCACTTTAATTCTTACACCATATTTTTCTTTTGTTTCATTTATTCCTTGATTAATGGACATATATAATAACATAAAGAATAGGCTACAATCCTGTCTCATTCTTTTCTCAACAACTGCGTCCCTTTCATGCCGCTCTATTCTTATAACTGTACAAGCTATAGATAGCCTTCCGCTCCCTGTATTTTACCCGTGCTACATTCAGGATTTCAAAGAGATTATCCCAGTCAACATTGGTGAAAACTTTCTCTACGTCTACAAATGCTAGAAACGTTGCTTTGTCATTTGTTAACCTATCTTCTAAGATAAGTCGCAGCGTCAGTAACGTTTACATTTTTGGGGAATCCAAACTGATCTTCCCCGAGGTCTGCTTCTCCTAGTTTTTCTATTCGTCTCTAAAGAATTGGTGTTAATATTTTCCAACCATGACGTATTAAACTAATAGTTTGGTAATTTTCACACCTGTCAGCAACTGCCTTCTTTGGAATTGGAATTACTACATTCTTCTTGAACTCTGAGGATATTTCGCCCGTGCCGGCCGTTGTGACCGAGCGGTTCCAGGCCCTTGAAGTCCGGAACTGCGCGACTGCTACGGTCGCAGGTTCGAATCCTGCCTCGGGCATGGATGTGTGTGATGTGCTTAGGTTAGTTAGGTTTCAGTAGTTCTACGTTCTAGAGAACTGATGACCTCTGATGTTAAGTCCCATAGTGCCCAGAGCCATTTGAACCATTTCGCCTGTCTCATACATCTTGCACACCAGATGGAAGAGTTTTGTCATGGCTGGCTCTCCCAAGGCTATCAGTAGTTCTACATCTACATCTATGTGATTACTCTGCTATTCACATTAAAGTGCCTGGCAGAGGGTTCAGAGAACCACCTTCAAGCTGTCTCTCTACCGTTCCACTCTCGAGCGGCACGCGGGAAAAACGAGCACTTAAATTTTTTGTGCGAGCCCTCATTTCTCTTATTTTAACGTGATGATCATTTCTCCCTGTATGGGTGGGTGCCAACAGAATATTTTCGCGATCGTAGGGGAAAGCTGGTGATTTAAATTTCCTGAGAAGATCCCGTCGCAACGAAAAACGCATTTGTTTTAATGGTTGCCACTCCAATTCACGTATCATGTCTGTAACACTATCTTCCCTATTTCGCGATAATACAAAACGAGCTGCCCTTCTTTGTACTTTTTCGTTGTCATCCGTCAGTCCCACCTGATGCGGACCCCTCACCGCGGAGCTATACTCCGGAATAGGGCGGACAAGGGTGGTGTAAGCAGTCTCTTTAGTAGACCTGTTGCATCTTCTAAGTGTTCTGCCAATGAATCGCAGTCTTTGGTTGGCTCTACCCACAACATTATCTATGTGATCGTTCCAATTTAGGATATTTATAATTGTAATCCCTAAGTATTTAGTTGAATTTAGAGCCTTTAGATTTGTGTGACATATCGCATAATCGAAATTTAGAGGATTTCTTTTAGTACTTGTGTGAATAACTTCACACTTTTCTTTATTCAGGGTCAATTGCCACTTTTATCACCATGCAGATATCTTATCTAAATCAGTTTGCAATTCTTTTTGGTCATCTGATGACTTTACAAGACAGTAAATGACAGCATCATCTGCAAACAATCTAAGACGGCTACTGAGATTGTCTCTTATGTCGTTAATATAAATCAGGAACTTCCTTGAGGAACGCCGGATATTATTTCTGTTTTACTCGATGACTTTCCGTCTATTACTAAAAACTGTGACCTTTCTGAAGGAAAACACGAATCCAGTTGCACAACTGAGGCGATACTCCATAGGCACGCAGTTTGTTGAGAAGACGCTTGTGAGGAACGGTGTCGAAAGCCTTCTGGAAATCTAAAAATATGTAATCAATTTGACATCCCCTGTCGAATTATTACTTCATAGGTATAAACAGCTAGTTGTGTTTTACAAGAACGAGATTTTCTGAATCAGTGCTGACTATGTGTCAATAAATCGTTTTCTTCGAGGTGCATCATAATGTTCGAATGCAGTATATGCTCCAAAACCCTACTGCAAATCGACGTTAGTGATAAAGGCCTGTAATTCAGCGGGTTACTCCTACTTCCCTTTTTGGATATTGGTGCGACTTGAGCAATTTTCCAGTCTTTAGTTACGGATGTTTCTGTGAGCTAGTGGTTGCATATAATTGCTAAATATGGAGCTATTTTATCGGCATACTCTGAGAGGAACCTGGCTGGTATACAATCTGAACCGCAGGCCTTGCTTTTATTAAGTGATTTAAGCTGCTTCTAATGGAATGTTGTCTACTCCCAGGGCATTGTTTGGACTTAGGTCTTTCAGTGCTCTGTCAAATTCTTCACGCATTATCATATCTCCCATTTCATCTTCATCTACATCCTCTTGTATTTCCATGATATTGCCCTCAAGTACATCGCCCTTGTATAGACCCTCTATATACTCCTTCCACTTTGCTTTCCCTTCTTTGCTTGCAGCGCTGGGTAGCCGCGCAGTCTGGGGTGTCCTGTTAAGGTTCGCGTGGCTCCTCCGGTCGGAGGTTCGAGTCCTCCCTCGGGCATGGCTGTGTATGTTGTCCTTAGCGTAAGTTAGTTTAAGTTAGATTAAGTAGTGTGTAAGCTTAGGGACCGATGACCTCAGCAGTTTGGTTCTATAAGATCTTACCACAAGTTTCCAAAAGTTTCCTTCTTTGCATAGGGCTGATTTTCCTTCTGAGCTCTAGATATTCATACAGGGTGTTCTCTTTTCTCCAAAGGTCTCTTTAATTTTCCTGTAGGCGGCATCAGTCTTTCCCCTAGTGAAATTTCCTTCTGAATTGTTACATTTGTTCAAATGGTTCAAATGGCTCCAAGCACTGTGGGACTTAACATCTGAGGTCATCAGTCCCCTAAACTTAGAACTACTTAAACATAACTAACCTAATGACATCACACACAGCCGAGCCCGAGGCAAGGATTCGAAGCTGCGAACGTAGCAGCAGCGCAGTTCCGGACTGAAGCGCCTAGAACTGCTCGGCCACAGCTGCCGGCGTTACATTTGTCCCCTAGCCATTCCCGCTTAGCAATTTTGCACTTCCTGTCAATCTGATTTTTTTAAACGTTTGTATTCCCTTTAGCTTGCTTCATTTGCTATATTTTTATGTTTCCTTCTTTCATCAGTTAAATTCAATATCTCTTGTGCTATCCGAGGAGATCTACTAGGCCTTGTCTTTTTACATATTTGATCCCCTGCTCCCTTCACTATGTCACATCTTAAAAAGCTACCCATTTGTTTTCTACTGTATTCCTTTTCCCTGTTCTAGTCAACTGTTGTATAATGGTCCCTCTGAAGCTGTCAACAACCTCAGGTTCTTTCAACTTACCCAGGTCCCATCTCCTTCATTTCCTACATTTTTCCAATTCCTTCAATTTTAATCTACAGTTTATAACCAATAAATTGTGATCAGAGTAGACATCTGCCCCGCTAAATGTCTGACAATTTAAAATCCTGGTCCTAAACCTCTGTTTAAGCCTTGTATAAACAATCTGAAACCTTCTGGTATCTCCAGATCTCTTCCACGTATACAACCTTCTGTCGTGATTCATATACTAAGTGTAAGCGATGATTATATTATGCTCTGTGCAAAACTCTACCAGACCCCTTGCTCTTTCATGCCTTTCCCCCAGGTCATATTCACCTATTATTTTTCCTTCTCTTTCTTTTCCTACTATCGAATTCCAGTCCCTCTTCACGATTAAATTTTCGTCTCCATAAGCTATATGAACAATTTTTTTAAAAATCTCATTACACATTTCTTCAATCTACTCATCATCTCCGGTGCTATTTGGCATGTAATTTTGTACTGTTGTGATAGGCGTGGGCTTCGTGTTTATCTTGTCTACGATAATGCGTTCGCTATGCTGTTCATAGTAGATTACCCGCATTCCGATTTTTTTATTCGTTATTAAACCTACTTCTGCATTACCCCTATTTTATCTTGTGTTTATAACCCTGAAATCATTTGACCAGAAGTCCTGTTCCTCCTGCCACCGAACTTCACTAATTCCCACTATATCTAACTTCAACCTATCCATTTCCCTTTTCAAATTTTCTAACCTACCTTGCATGGGGGCTTAATTAAATAAAATGCAAATATTTTTGGTTTTTAGTAGCTGTATGTCCGATTACGCTGTTTCGTAAACGGTTGGCCCTGACTAGTATTATTACGCTATCTGACTGCAAAGAACAACAACAAAGAATGAAAGAAAATTTTCGTTAACACAGTTAATTAATTAAGTCCCCAGCAACTATAAAACCTACTAAACCAAAGCACAAGTGTAATTGTTCTGTGTGTGGGAGTGTGACTCAACGTACACATCTGGCACGGTTCTTCTCCAACAAGACAAGAATTTTTAAATACCAATTATACTGACGTGATAAAAGAAAATTAGAAATACTGTAATTGCGTAAGGAAAGCAGAATTAAACTCTAATACAAGAACACACGCCAGATGCTTTGTTGACTGAACCTGTAATGACGCATTATTTAGGACACCGAAATAATGGAAAAAAAGAAACGGAGTTTGTTACCTCATTTATATTGATGAAAATCACTCTAATCCTTACAATATATCTCCACACCGCCTCTCTACTACCACATCTCAACAAGACTCTCCAATATCACATCTCAGAAAGCACTACCTACTAGCTCATCTCAACAAACACTCTTCACTACAACATCTCAGCACAGACTGCCCCGAGTCCTCGACAGGCACTGACTACTACGAGCTCTCCCCAAGCACTGACTACTACGAGTTCTCTCCAAGCACTGAGGAGGCGGCTTCATAATACTCTTTGGCGCAATCTCTGGCGCTGTGGCTCAGTGTAGCCACCTTTCATATGCCCCTCCTCCACAGGCCAGAATTTGATGGTATTTTTGCCAGCATTGGTGGTGAAAATACCACCAAATTCGTTCAAAAAAATACAGACAAAACAAAAGATAATATTAATACCTAAATATCACATAATTAGTTAAAATTTTGGCTTTGCACTGACCTTTCAATAACCTAATATATAAAGTACAGTAGGCAATACAAATTCTTTCATACATGTGGCTTTACATAATAGTTTACACAATACACAAAAAATCAGTTTATACAAATGTTCACATAAAATGCTTTCAATGATTAGTTCCAGTAGTAGCACCCAGCGATGGTCAACAGGTGCAAACACCAACAAGTGACATCATTTTAGCAAAAGCAGTTTCATCAGTGGCACCCAGTAAAGTTGAGCAGGTACACACAGCAACAAGTGACATTATTTCAGTAGAAGCAGTTCATCAGTGGCACCCAGTAAAGTTGGGCAGGTGCAGACACCGACAAGTGACATCATTTCCATAGAAGTAGTTCCATCTGTGCACCCAGTAATGTTGAGCACGTGCAGACACCAACAAGTGACATCATTTCAGCAGAAGCAGTTCATCAGTGGCACCCAGCAATGTTGAGCAGGTGCAGACACCGACAAGTGACATCATTTCCATAGAAGTAGCTCCATCTGTGCACCCAGTAATGTTGAGCAGGTGCAGACACCAACAAGTGACTTCATTTCCATAGAAGTAGCTCCATCTGTGCACCCAGTAATGTTGAGCAGGTGCAGACACCAACAAGTGACATCATTTCAGCAGAAGTAGCTCCATCTGTGCACCCAGTAATGTTGAGTAGGTGCAGACACCAACAAGTGACATCATTTCAGCAGAAGCAGTCCATCAGTTGCACCTAGCAATGATGAGCAGGTCCAGAGAGCAGTCCATAATATTCACTATCACTAATCACACTGTTCATCAGCAGAAATTAAACATGTCCTAGTGGCACCAATCATGTAGAAAAAGTACAAGTAACAGTCCATAATATTTACTATCATTGATCACACAGTTCATCAGCAGAAATTAAACATTTCTAAGTGTCACACATCATGTTGAAAAGTGCAGGTAACAGTCCATAATATTCACCATCACTTATCAGACAGTTCAGGCATGAACAATAGTTTGAATACACATACAAATGCTTTTACAATGCTCTTACACTAAACATACAAATTCTAATAAACACACAAATGATATCAGATAATTGTCATATTAACTATTACAAATACTCAAATATCAGTAAACCTATAATATTTATGGGTGTCAGTGCAAGCCACAACAAACAAATAAAATAATATTTAGGAGATAGGTGGGTAGGATTAGGAAAGGAAAACACACAAAACAGACTCACTCATCTTTCATCTACATTAAGTACTACTGTGTAATTGAATAGTGTTAACTGTGTAAATGCAATTCTGTCAAAATTTGATGTTCATCATGTGTATCAAGTAGTAGTGGCAGCAATTTATAACAGTCAATAATAGTTAAGTCAACGTCATAGTCATCATGTCAAGACCAATGTTTGCCAAGCCAGATCAAATGTACTGTTGTTGAACAACTGTCAGTGAGCCAAGATATGCAAATACTTCCTCTCTTCAAAAAAAAAAGTATATACTGCTTAGTGATTTAACAAAGTGTGTGTATAGACTATCTTCCTTCTACTTTAGTGTTCTAGTCTGCTATCTTCATCCTCCTTGTTCCATAAGACCAACAAAAAAAATATGCACCTCACTTACTTTACCTCTTATCCACCAAAACTCCAATAATCATCAGCATCACATAATCTCAATACTTCAATAATACCTCTTACGTTGATACATATAAACCTTATCATTAACTTTCATTTACCTTACCTCTTGTCCACAAAAACTCCAATAATCATCAACTTCATATAATCTCAATACCTCAATAATACCTCTTCAATACGTCGATACATATAAACCTTATTGCCAATATCATTTCACTTCCATAACAACTCTTTCCTCTAGTCAGTCTCCTCGAACAAGTACAGATAAAATCCTAATGCAAACCTCATCATCCCATACAATCCGAAGACACATTTTCAACACACAACCTCTGTGTAATCCATCTGACCCAAATCTTCTACTCATTATGAATTATAAACAAAGAAATGCATACATGACCTCTAACAGACTTAGTTCGAATAACTCTCAGTAATTAAGTACGATTACGTAGTGTGAATGATCATAATATTTCACAGTGTGTACACCACTTCAAGAATTATGGCAAACAGAAGCAAACATGTGGAGTATTTCTTGTGTCAAGTGTCACTTCCTATTTCAATTGCTCACGAAGAATGCAGTGTAATAATTGTTAATGGTCTAAACCTAGTAATGGTATGTCATGTCGTTAGCTTCCTTCCTATTAGCATAAAGTTATACAGCTTCCATAAAACCTCCAGCTCATGTGACTTCAACGAAGTTCCTTGTACCAATGTCGTTCGTCGAATTATAGCAGTTCATTTTCTTATCTTAAAAATATAAGGCACTGAGCGTAAGCAAAACAAGCAATAGCGATTAAATATACCAGTAGAGAACAGAATGTCAACAAGTGGATGCAGCACAATTCTTACAACGAGGCTCTGCCAAGCAAACAATCTATAATTAATACCATAGTGTGACCTAAACTCTATGTTTGTACACCTTATATCAGCATTTCTATATACCAAATTAAAGAGTAGTTATGACAACAAACAGAAATGTATAAATATGCAATCCATACGCATAGCAGCAAACAGGTCATTAGCATCATATCAGCATAAGCAAATAAATGTTCATATGTAATCTTAATAAGTAAACATGAAGGCGCAAGCAGATAAATCACAAAGTATAACTTACATACCTAACCACAACAGCACAATTAATCAGGTGACAATCATAATTTAAATAAATAAGCACAGCAGGCACATAATTAAAAAATATGACATCAGTGAAAAAGCAGTGCAGCCAAGCGATGCATAATATATACAAATAACAACCCCGTTCATTAATAAAACATTGACAAAAATCAGCAAATGTACGCAAGCACGTCGCTTCACAAGTAAATTCATAGAACATGAAATTTAGCACAAAGTATGAATCACGTACTCGCGAGCAGCAAATTACGTCTAAAGTACGTACCTAAGTGGAAATATGTTACCTGAAAAAATAAACTCAATTAATAGTTACCTTTTTAGTTTATTAGTTTCTTCTTGGAAATTACATTCTTCCTGAAAATTTCTCGATAGCAAGTCGTCTTAACGTCGGACACGCACAGAATTTACCTGAAGTTCTTAAATATTTTATAGAACCGTATCCTGAAAAATACTGAATGTTAATAACATAATTCATCAAGTCACTATAGCTTTATACTGAATTTAATCGGAGAAATTAAACTGTGTATTTGTTTACGGCTGTCAGTGCATTCGCACTGAGCGCTCGATCAGCTGTAGGCGCGTGACGTAGGAAGCAATTGTTTGCGGTCAACGACTGCCTTGTGTGGCGCGCAGACTTGACTGTTGCTTTGAGTATATGCCGCCGCCAAAACACAGCGCGGTATCCTTGTACTCTCCGCATGTTTACATGTAGCTGTTAGTTTCTCTAAAGTATGTCATTCCACAAAAATTTTTCAAAAGTATATCATTCCACAAAAATTTTGGAAACTACGAACCTCACGTTTTGTGGTAGGAACAGCATAATTACGAACAGCGTCTAATTTTTCTGGATCAGGAAGAATATCTTCTGTAGAAATAATGTGACCGAGAAATTTCACCTGAGAACGAGCAAATTCAGATTTTTCCAAGTTCACAGTAATGCCAACTCTTACAAAGATACGTAATAATGAGTCCAAAATTTTGTTGTACTCACTCCAAGAATGTTTAGCAATAAGAATATCGTCAACATATGAAATAATATTGTCACGAAGATAAACAGGTAAAATTTCGTTTAAACTAGGAATGAATGCTGCTGAAGGTACAGTAAGACCAAACGGTAATTTCCTAAGTCACTTTTGGGTAAATTAGTCATATCAGGTTATTGTTTACTTACTCTCTAGATAGGTTGATAGTCGAAGAGTTGTTTTGACAGATGCAAAGAATAGTAAAAGAGTAGGCAGCGGTACAGAAAACTAAAAGGGAAATAGCACCACTACAGCTCGGGGCCCTATGCTCGCTACGGCACATATTCACTTAGAGTAGTGAATCCCCTGAGGACTCTAATAGCCGCACATAATTTCCAGTTTGTGACTTAGTGGCCAATTTGGTGCAAGTGCGTACGTAAATTGATCTAACCATGCACATGGATGTATGTCATTCTTAGAATTGCGGAAGATCTTAAATTTCCGAACAGTCAAAAAGTGTTTATACTCAAAGTTTTCGCCTCGTGGCGACAAAGACCTACCGCGTCTGTCCCAGTCCGAATGTCGATTATTGTAAAGTTCGCGCGCCTGGCGCTCTCTTGTTGCATCCCGTAAATGAAACAAATTATTTTCTTCAAACCCTTCTAGTATCTGTGATTCTAAATTTCCTTTGCCGTCTTTTCCTACGATGTAAACACAGTAGGCCTAGCGGAAGAAACGTGTGAAGTGAACAAATTCAAAATTGATAAATGCATTATCGGAAGAACGAAGACGAAAAAGTGTTATAAACGTACAAAAGTAACAGTTCACTCTGATAACCATGGACGAAACCTTGCAGAAATATTGCGTGCTGAACACAATGTGATAGCGTGTGGATATGTTAAACCAGGGGCTCCTATACGGGAAGTAGCTAAAAACATTGAGCAAGACAGATTACAAAACAAAAATCGGCGCATTGTACTGATTGCGGGCGCAAACGATGTGTATAGGAATGAACTGGCAACTGCAGTCCGCAACCTAAAGAAAACTCTTCATGCTACCGAAAAGGACACAGTGATAGTAACAGGAATGCCTCATAGGCATGATCTCATACCTAATTCTTGCGTAAATTTAGAAATTAAAAAAGCAAACAGGCAATTCCAGAAAATCTGTAAAGCCTACTCAAATGCCTATTTTCTCAGTGTGAATTTTCTTCAGAGATGCAGCTACACAAATCATGGAATGCACCTAAACAGAAGAGGCAAAAGACTGCTCAGTGAAAAAATCAGTGAAACTTTAGACAAACTCAACATGCAAGACGACTTTTTAACTGAAACTGTTATGCCACTGGACTTTCATGCAGAAAGCAATGATGACCAAAACACACATTCAAAGGAGGTTACAGCAGAATTAGCCGCCATCCCAGGCTATCCCAATAGCAAAAACGATGAAAACTCAACACTAGTAGAAGTAAGAGTAACATCAACAAAAATAGAGGCAGAAACACCAGCACAACTGCCACCAGTGTCACTAAAAGCAGCAGTACCAGAAACAGCAGACACAGCACCGTCAGCAGCAGCACAATCAACAGAAGCAGTACAGACAACAGGAGCAGCAGCAGTTCCAACATCAGCAGTGGCAGAAAAGTACACAACCTCACATGGAGCAACAAGCAGACGGAAGAGAGTGCCTCCCTCCCATCTGCAAGATTTTTTAGTCACAAGCATGATGAAAAAGAAACCTCCAAGATAAGTAACATTAAATCTCTAACAGTGCTTCACCAAAACATTCAGAGTATAAAAAGCGAAGTGCAACAGCTAGAAGTTGAGTTACAGTCCTTAGACAGTCCAGTTATCTGCATCACAGAGCACTGGTGCAAAGTCAATGAAATTCAATACATAAATTTGCCCTCATATGTACTAGCTTGTTCTTATTGCAGAAACTCAATGAAAGGTGGAGGATCATGTATTTTTGTTAAGAGTGGTATTTCATTTAAAGTCAGGAATGATATTATCCTACTAAGTGTAGACAAGCATTTTGAAGTGTCAGCAGTAGAGATACCAGCTGTAGATATGCCCAAAAAACTAATTGTACTATGTGTATACCGTTCTCCCAGTGGTGATTTAGAAACATTCTTTTCAAAACTTATGCAAAGCCTAGAACAAGTGTCATCCCTGAAAAGTAATATACTCTTGTGTGGTGACTTAAACATTAACACAGCTAAGGCAGATGAAACCAGTAACACTTTTCTGAATATTCTGAATAGTTTTGGCATGTCCTCTTTAGTTAATTGTGCAACAAGAATAACCAAACACTCAACATCTACCATTGACCATGTAGCTACAGATATAGGTGGGGAAAACTGTGTCATAACTGTCAAAAATCTTGGACTGTCAGATCATTTATGCCAAATCATAAAAGTAAAAGCTTCTGTAGAAAAACCAGTAAACCTCCACATGTTTAAAAGAGTCTACTCAGACGCAGCAATACAAAAATTTTGCTTACAATTAAGACATGAAAGATGGGAAGAAGTATATTCAGAAAATAATGTGAATCAGAAATTCTCCAAATTCATGTCGGAGTTTAAGATAATATTCGAAGAAGCCTTCCCCAAAGCACTAAGTTCTACTGGAACATCCACCAAAAATAAGTGGATTACCACAGGAATTAGAAAATCTGCCCAAACTTTTAAATACCTAAACTCTATAAAAAACAACAACAGTGATCCAGATTTTCTTCATTACTACAGAAACTACAAAAAAATCTATAGGAAGGTGCTCAATGTTGAAAAAAAAAGGCCAATGATAGACTAATAAATCTAGCTAAAAATAAAAGTAAAGCTACATGGACTATAGTGAAACAAGAGACAGGAACAGCAACACAAAGGCAAATAAACACCCAAATCAGGAACAAAGAAAACCTAACAAGTACCCCAAAAGAACTAGCAAACTTTGTCAATTCTTACTTTAGTAGTATAGCTACAAAGTTACAGGAAAATTTTTCAAAATCTCATAATCCACGAACACGGGAATATACATCAAATTCAATGGTATTGCTACCCACTACTGAGGAAGAAGTATGTAATGTGGTAAGGAAATTAAAGAACAAAAATTCAGCAGGTTTAGATGAAATTCCAATGTCTGTGCTGAAAAAATGCATAAATAGTATCAAAGCCCCCCTAACCAATATCATAAATGAATCTTTCAAAGCCGGTTGTTTCCCTGATTATCTGAAACATGCAAAAATTTTACCTCTACACAAAAAAGATGATGTAGAAAACATTGAGAACTACAGGCCAATTGCCCTACTGTCATCATTTTCCAAAATAATAGAGTCCATAATGAAGAACAGACTTATGAGCTATCTAAACAAATACAACCTTCTTTCAAATGACCAATTTGGTTTCAGACCAGGCAGAGATACAGAAATGGCAATAGCACATTTCACTAAAGTGGTTCTAGAAGCACTGGATGAAGGCAACTATGTATCCGGCATATTCCTTGACCTGTCAAAGGCCTTTGATACAGTTGACCACCAGAATCTATTACTTAAGTTAGAAGCACTAGGAGTAAGAGGGGTAATCAACAAATGGTTCCATTCATACCTTAAAAATAGAGTACAGTGGGTAGAGATCTCGCATGTCTCCAGTAGATCAAAGTTCATAGAAAAACACCTGTCAGATCCACAGCATATTAATATTGGGGTCCCTCAGGGAAGTGTGCTGGGTCCGGTGTTGTTCTTGATTTATATAAATGACTTTCCACAATATATCCGACATGGAGAGAAGATATTGTTTGCCGATGACAGCAATATTATAATCACCAGTGAGACATCAGCACAAATGTTGGAAAATTGTAATGAATCACTGAAAGATGTCTACAAATGGTCTACAGAGAATAAAGTGACCTTAAATATTAAGAAAACAAATAGCATACGCTTTAGAATAAACAGAAAAAACAGTCCCCTAAAGTTAAAGCTACATAACACCTCTGTAGACGAAGTGCCCACCACAAAATTCCTAGGGTTGCATATTGACAGCCAGCTTAGGTGGAGTGAACATGTTAAAAAACTCACAAAAAAGATATCTACAACGTGTTACGCACTTAGAGTTCTCTCCTCAGTATGCAGCGATGAATGTCTAAGAACTGTATATTTTAGCTATGTACATTCAGTCATAAGCTATGGGATAATTTTCTGGGGAAATAATGTACTCAACTTACAAACAGTTTTTAAAGTGCAGAAGAGAGCAGTGAGAATTATAACTAAAAGCAGTAAGTGGGCTCACTGCAGAGAACTATTCAAAATACTTGGTATTCTAACTGTTCCCTGTTTATTTATGTTCCACACTATAGTATATATAAAGAAAAATATAGTGAATTATAGTACAAACAGCATTTTACACAGCTATAGCACAAGAACTAGCCACTGCCTTCATCTAGATAGGAGAAACAAGCATAAGACCCAAAAAAGTTTCTTGTATCAGGGTGTAAAATTGTATAACAAGCTGCCACAGGAAATCAAAGAAATTAACAGCAAGTACTGTTTCAGAAAAACTCTTAAACTGTATTTTCAGGAACACTGTTTTTACACAGTAAGTGAATATTTAAATGTTTGAATGTAATTTAAGTGACATAATGACATTGTATTGTATATTCTGTAAATGTATAACAAGCTGCACAGGACATCAAAGAAATTAACAACATGTACTGTTACAGAAAACCCTTAAACTATATTTTCAGGAACACTGTTTCTAAACAATAAGTGAATATTTAATTGTTTGAATGTAATTTAAGTGATAAATGTCATTGTATTTGTATACTCTGTAAATGCATATAAAAGTGTCAATGTATCTGCAAAAATCACTGTATCCAAACTGACAACATCCATACATTGCAAAATGTCTACGGATGGCTAATCAAATAAATAAATAAAATAAATAAAATTTCGCCTTCAATTTGTTTGACTTGCTTTTTAATGCCTCAAATTCCCTTTTCACGCGTTCATTAAATTTTCCCTGATTTTCAACATGCTTATTTATGTTCTGATACTCTTCGGTTTCTGCAAATGGTAATGGAGCTGTATCATCCGAATCTCTGTCCCCATGTAAACTAAGATTTGTCAATTTATCTGAAATCTCTTCAACTCTTTCCGATAAATCACCTATTTGTTCTTTCTGTTTATTTACGTCTTCCGTAAGTGTCGCGACTCGGGTTTCAGTATTGACACATTTAGTAGTTAACTGTTCATACTGTTGTGTTAGGTTATTTAATCTGTCATTTGGTACGGATTCCTCGATTCTCTCAAGTATTTCTTCCTTATCTTTTGCACGTTGTAAATTTAACTCTGAAAATTTCTGTATCATCACGCGATCTCTTTCTTCCTGTTCTCTATCCTGTTCCCTTTGTCTAATCTCTACTGCAATTAATGTATTATTGTGAGAATTCAAAATCGGTTGTACTTCTTCTCTGATTTCTTTCTTTAATTCATCTTTCATATTTTTGAAACATGTCCCTATTCGTGAGTCTAACCGTGTTTCCAAAGTTCCCATATCAGTTTTTAATTCAGATCGTAAAGTTCCCATCTCTGTTTTAATTGTTCCTATTTGAGATCCCATTGTTCCTATCTCTGTTTTAAATTCAGATCGAAAATTTAATATTACACTCATCAACTGCTCCATATTGACTTGTTCGAAATTCTTTTCGCCACTAATATTTCCCGCAAAACCAGTTTCCTTCGTCATAGCTGTAAAGCTATCTGTATTCGATACTATTCCAGAAACTTCTATCGTTAATCTCGTATTCTGTGAATTTTCTGATTGAGAAAAATTTTGAAAGGGTTCCGGACTATTTTCTCGACTGATTAAATTGTTTTCCACTTCATTACTCATGATACTGTTTTCCTCTGTTGGCGAGTTCGCCATGTTAACAATTTCGTCATTCTCACTATCCATCATTTTTGCCTTTTTCATTGATCGCGTAATCATTTACAAAATATACCAAACTCGTCACTATATGAAAATTACACACAATGACACTTTATCACCAATAATACCATTCACACGAGATGTTTCCCTCAAACACGATTAACGAACAATTGAAATAATTGCACTAAATTGTCAAACCCATAGACAAGACAACAAATTTAAATTTTGGAAAATACCATCGGAAGAATGACAATTACCAAATCTACACATGCAAAATAGACTACAATTACTAAACTACAAATTACTACAACAATACTACTGTCTACTATTTTTACAATCAGAAGAATTCCAAGGGACGATCCGAAGCAGCGGTCGCCACGTGCATGGGGGCTTAATTAAATAAAATGCAAATATTTTTAGTTTTTAGTAGCTGTATGTCCGATTACGCTGTTTCGTAAACGGTTGGCCCTGACTAGTATTATTACGCTATCTGACTGCAAAGAACAACAACAAAGAATGAAAGAAAATTTTCGTTAACACAGTTAATTAATTAAGTCCCCAGCAACTATAAAACCTACTAAACCAAAGCACAAGTGTAATTGTTCTGTGTGTGGGAGTGTGACTCAACGTACACATCTGGCACGGTTCTTCTCCAACAAGACAAGAATTTTTAAATACCAATTATACTGACGTGATAAAAGAAAATTAGAAATACTGTAATTGCGTAAGGAAAGCAGAATTAAACTCTAATACAAGAACACATGCCAGATGCTTTGTTGACTGAACCTGTAATGACGCATTATTTAGGACACCGAAATAATGAAAAAAAAGAAACGGAGTTTGTTACCTCATTTATATTGATGAAAATCACTCTAATCCTTACAATATATCTCCACACTGCCTCTCTACTACCACATCTCAACAAGACTCTCCAATATCACATCTCAGCAAGCACTACCTACTAGCTCATCTCAACAAACACTCTTCACTACAACATCTCAGCACAGACTGCCCTGAGTCCTCGATAGGCACTGACTACTACGAGCTCTCCCCAAGCACTGACTACTACGAGTTCTCTCCAAGCACTGTGGAGGCGGCTTAATAATACTCTTTGGCGCAATCTCTGGCGCTGTGGCTCAGTGTAGCCACCTTTCAACCTGCTCGATTAAGGAATCTAACATTCCACGCTCCGGTCCGTGAAACGCCAGTTTTATTTCTCCTGATGACAATATCCTCCTGAGTAGTCCTCTCCCGGACATCGGAATAGGGGACTATTTTACCTCCGAAATATTTTACCCAAGAAGATGCCATCATCATTTAACCATACAGGAGAGCTACATAACCCTGCGAAAAATTACGGCTGTAGCTTCCCCTTGATTTCGGCCGTTCGCAGTACCAGCACAGCAAGGTCATTTTAGTTGATGCTACAAGGCCAGATCAGTCAATCGTCCAGACCGTTGCCCCTGCAACTACTGACAAGGTTGCTGCCATTGTGCAGGAATCACGCGTTTGTCTGACCTCTCAACACATACCCCTTCGTTGTGGTTGTACGTACAGTACGGCTTACTGTATCGCTGAGGCATGCAGGCCAAGCTACCCCACCGACGGTTAGGTCCATGATTCAAGGAGCAGTGAGGGGGGGGGGGGGGGAGGAGGAGGGGGGACGGAAACACGGCATAACCTTTAGCCTTGCTAATGGAGCAAAATCAGTGACGGATAGAGTTCACAAATTCCTTTAAGTATGACATAACCAGCTGAAGCCACTCATTGATGGATGGATTCTGGAGGGATACCAAATTGCACAGATGGCGATTGTTACGTTTCATCTACCGTTCCAAGTAGTACCAACACTTCATGGCATTAAGATCGAATGTTTTTGTGGACCAGTGAGGTACGAGGGTAATCTCAAAAGTAAGGTCTCCTATTTTTTTATAAGTACATAGACCTGTTTATTTCTACACTGGTTTACATCGACTTACAGCTTGAACATTTAGCTATTTTTCGACATAATCACCATTTCTGTCGATGCATTTTTGTAGACGCTGTGGCAGTTTGTGTTAGCCCATGTCATACCAGCTCGCCGCCATGCTGTTCAGAAAGTTATGAACCTCTACTTTCACCTCGTCGTCGGAGCTGAACCGCTTTCCGGCCAAATGTTCTTTTAACTTAGAGAACAGGTGATAGTCACTGGGCGCCAAGTCAGGGCTATAGGGTGGGTGGGTGATAATATTCCACTGAAACTGTTGCAGGAGAGCAACGGTTTGCCGAGCGATGTGTGGGCGAGCGTTGTCATGGAGAATGTGTACGCCCATGCTCAACATTCCTCTACTCCGGTTCTGATTTGCCCGTTTTCGTTTTTTCAGAGTCTCACAGTACCTGTCAGCGTTAATTGTGGTCCCAGTGGGCATAAATCCGACCAACAATACCCCTTTCCGATCTCAAAAAACCGTTGTCATGACATTACCAGCAGCTTGTGTTTGAATTTCCGCTGCTTTGGCGAAGAAGGATGCTGCCACTGGCGTGATTGTTGCTTGGTCTCAGGTGTAAAGTAGTATGCTCAGGTTTCGTCACCCGTGACAATTGAGTCCAGAAAGTTGAGATCGGCTGCAAGGCGGTGAAGAAATGCACGGGAAGCATCAACTCGCGTGGCACCCATCTTGCGCACACCTTCCGGTAGTTCAATGTTTCCGTTAAAATTCTGTGAGCAGTGCTTCGGGAAACCTCAGGAACCAACGTGCAGAGATCATCCAGGGTGATCCGCCGATCTTCACGCATGCTTTGCTCAACCTTCTACACTGTCTCCTCAGAAATTGACGGTCTTCCGCTCCTTTGTTCGTCCTGAATTTCGGTCCGACCAGCTGCAAACTCTCTATACCACTTACGAACATTTTTGACATCCATGCACGATTCACCATACACTTCCGTCAGCTGGCGATGGATTTCAATCGGCGCAGTGCCCTTTGCGTTCAAAAACCGAATAACTGCGCGCAGTTCGCACTTGGCGGTTACATCCAACGGGAGCTCCATTCACAACGGCTGCCAAGCCAAGACTGAGCGCCTCAGCGCGGCGTGCGCATGTTTACACACAGCGCGTGAAGCACTCTTCATAGCAGTGTCACCAACTGCCACACAAACTGAGTAGTGTACTTATAAAAAAATAGGAGACCTTACTTTTGGGATTACCCTCATATAATAGTACCTAAATATTCATCAAACCAGGAACGTGAGCTCACCACTTGCAGCATAGTCGACAGGACCGATTGCGGACCTTTGGTACAGAGCCGAGTGGAGGTTCTGAATCAGAGGCTCAGATGGTTCTGCGACTGTGCTCGCTGCAGGTTCCTCGATTTGCGCAATAGGGTAGTTGCGTTTTGGGTTCCGCTGAATAGGTCAGGAGTCCACTAGACGCAGGAGGCGGCTACACGGGTAGCAAGGGCTGCGTGGCGTGGACTGGGCGGTTTTTTAGGTTAGAGGGTCTCAGGAAAGGGTTTCAGTCACAAAGGGCGCAGGCCGAACACAGGAAGAACGTAGATACAGGAACCGTCGATATAACAGTTGTAAATTGCCGTAGCTGTGTGGGGAAACTGCAGAGCTCCAACCGCTAATGGACAGCACTTAAGCTGAAGCCGGATATACGTTCAGCCGAAATGTTTGCGAAGAATCGGAAAGGATAGGTTACACACAGTTGGCGGTGGCGTGTTTGTTTCTGTTAGAAGTACTTTGGCTTGTCGCGATATTGAAGTAGATAGCTCCTGTGCGTTAGTCTGGGCAGAGGTCATTCTTGACAACCGGAATAAAATAATAATTGGATCCTTTTACCGACCTCCCATTTCAGATGATGCAACTGCTGAAAGGTTAAAAAAAACTTGAGTTTGACTTCAAACACGTACCTGACTCATACAATTTTAGTTGGTGGTGACTACTTTACCCTCGATATGTTAGCGAAAGTACATGTTTTGTTCCGGAGGTAAGCATAAAACATCATCCGACATAGTGCTAAACGCATTCTCTGAAAATTATTTCGAGCTGTTAGTTCATGAGCCCACGCAAATTGTAAATGGTTGTGAAAACACACTTGACCTCTTAGAAACAAATAATCCTGAGCTATTAACGAGTATCAAAACGGATACAGGGATTAGTGAACACAGAGGTCTCATAGCGAAATTGAATATTGTAACACCCACATCTTCCAAAAATAAATGAAAAATATACCAATTCAAAAAAGCAGATAAAAACTCACTTGACGGCTTCCTAAGAGACAATCTCCACTCCTTCCAAATTAACAATGTAAGTGTAGACCAGATGTGGCTTGAATTCAAAGAAATATTATCGGCAACAATTGAGACATTTATATCAAATAAATTAACAAACGACGGAGCTGATCCTCCTTGGTACAAAAAACGAGTTAGAACGCTGTTGCAAAAACAACGAAACAAACATGCCAAATTTAAACAGACGCAAAATCCCCAAAATTGGCGATCCTTTACAGAAACTCGAAATTTAGCGCGGACTACAATGCGAGATGCCTATAACAGTTTCCACAACGAAACTTTGTCTCGAAACCTGGTAGAAAATCCATAGAGATTCTGGTCGTATGCGAAGTATGTTGGCGGCAAGAAAAAATCAATGCCTTCTTTGCGCGACAGCAATGGAGATACTATAGAAGACAGTGCTATCAAAGCAGAGTTACTAAACACAGCCTTCCGAAATGCCTTCACAAAGAAGAAGAAGTAAATATTCCAGAATTCGAATCGAGAACAGCTACCAACATGAATAACGTGGAAGTAAATATCCTCGGAGTAGTGAAGTAACTTAAATCGCTTAATAAGAGCAAGTCTTCTGGTCCAGACTGTATATCAATTAGGTTCCTTTCGGAGTATGCTGATGCATTAGCTCCATACTTAACAATCATATACAATCGTTCGCTCGAAGAAAGATCCGTACCCAAAGACTGGAAAGTTGCACAGGCACACCAATATTCAAGAAAGGTAGTAGGAGTAATCCATTAAATTACAGACCCATATCGTTAACGTCGATATGCAGCAGGATTTTGCAACATACATTGTGTTCAAACACCATGAATTACCTCGAAGAAAACGGTCTATTGATACACAGTCTACAAGGATTTAGAAAACATCTTTCTTGTGAAACACAACTAGCTCTTTAAACAGACGAAGTGTTGAGTGCTATTGACAAGGGATTTCAAATTGATTCCGTATTTCTAGATTTCCAAAAGGCTTTTGACACCACCACACAAGCGGCTCGTAGTGAATATGCGTGCTTATGCAATATCGTCTCAGTTACGTGATTAGATTTGTGATTTCCTGTCAGAGAGGTCACAGTTTGTAGTAATTGACGGAGAATCATCGAGTAAAACAGAAGTGATTTCTGACGTTCCCCAAGGTAGTGTTATAGGCCCTTTGCTGCTCCTTATCTATATAAAAGATTTTGGGAGACAATCTGAGCAGCCGTCTTCGGTTGTTTGCAGATGACGCTGTCGTTTAGCGACTAATAAAGTCATCAGAAGATCAAAACAAACTGCAAAACGATTTAGAAAAGATATCTGAATGGTGCGAAAAGTGGCAGTTGATCCTAAATAACGAAAAGTGTGAGGTCATCCACATGAGTGCTAAAAGGAACTCACACTAATCTAAAAGCCGTAAATTCAACTAAATACCTAGGTATTACAATTACGAACAACTTAAATTGGAAGGAACACATAGAAAATGTTGTGGGGAAGGCTAACCAAAGACTGCGTTTTATTGGCAGGACACTTAGAAAATGTAACAGACCTACTAACGAGACTACCTACACTACGCATGTCAGTCCTCTTTTAGAATACTGCTGCGCGGTGTGGGATCCTTACCAGATAGGACTGACGGAGTACATCGTAAAAGTTCAAAGAAAGGCGGCACGTTTTGTATTATCGTGAAATATGGAAGAGAGTGTCACAGAAATGATACAGGATTTGGGCTGGAAATCGTTAAAAGAAAGGCGTTTTTCGTTGCGACGGAATCTTCTCACGAAATTCCAATCACCAACTTCCTCCTCCGAATATGAAAATATTTTGTTGACACCGACGTATATAGGGAGGAACGAAAATGGTTCAAATGGCTCTGAGCACTATGCGACTTAACATCTGTGGTCATCAGTCCCCTAGAACTTAGAACTACTTAAACCTAACTAACCTAAGGACATCACACACATCCATGCCCGAGGCAGGATTCGAACCTGCGACCGTAGCAGTCGTGCGGTTCCGGACTGAGCGCCTAGAACCGCGAGGCCTCCGCGGCCGACTAGGGAGGAACGATCACCACGATAACATAAGGGAAATCGGAGCTCATACGGAAAGATATCGGTGTTCATTCTTTCCGCGTGCTATACGAGATTGTAATAATAGAGAATTGTGGAGGTGGTTCGATGAACCCTCTGCCAGCCACATAAATGTGATTTGCAGAGTATCCAAGTAGATGTAGATGTAAGTGACGCCTCTTCTTCTATAGGACTGTAGAACATTCACGTGTGTCAAGATTTTATGGAGACCGAATACCCCCTCAGTAGGAGAATTCCGCAAGCGTTCGCCAGTTTGCTCTGTTCGTTCATGTGACCGAGAGGGCTGTAAGTGGCGGAGCCCAGGGTAATGCGTTCCTTAACATTCGAGAAGATTTTGGTACCGTACCAAATACTCGCTTCGTAAAAAATATGACCTGCTAACATAATATCGAAAACATTTTCGACTAGATTGAAAACCACCTAGCAAACACAATGCAGTATGCCATTCCTCAACGTACATGAAGCTAGTGTAATGCGCGTAAATCGCCAAAAGCGGTATTTTTAAGTTACTCGAGCGGTGGGCAGTCTCTGGAATCACTCATAACCGTCAAGAATCTACACTCCTGGAAATTGAAATAAGAACACCGTGAATTCATTGTCCCAGGAAGGGGAAACTTTATTGACACATTCCTGGGGTCAGATACATCACATGATCACACTGACAGAACCACAGGCACATAGACACAGGCAACAGAGCATGCACAATGTCGGCACTAGTACAGTGTATATCCACCTTTCGCAGCAATGCAGGCTGCTATTCTCCCATGGAGACGATCGTAGAGATGCTGGATGTAGTCCTGTGGAACGGCTTGCCATGCCATTTCCACCTGGCGCCTCAGTTGGACCAGCGTTCGTGCTGGACGTGCAGACCGCGTGAGACGACGCTTCATCCAGTCCCAAACATGCTCAATGGGGGACAGATCCGGAGATCTTGCTGGCCAGGGTAGTTGACTTACACCTTCTAGAGCACGTTGGGTGGCACGGGATACATGCGGACGTGCATTGTCCTGTTGGAACAGCAAGTTCCCTTGCCGGTCTAGGAATGGTAGAACGATGGGTTCGATGACGGTTTGGATGTACCGTGCACTATTCAGTGTCCCCTCGACGATCACCAGTGGTGTCCGGCCAGTGTAGGAGATCGCTCCCCACACCATGATGCCGGGTGTTGGCCCTGTGTGCCTCGATCGTATGCAGTCCTGATTGTGGCGCTCACCTGCACGGCGCCAAACACGCATACGACCATCATTGGCACCAAGGCAGAAGCGACTCTCATCGCTGAAGACGACACGTCTCCATTCGTCCCCTCCATTCACGCCTGTCGCGACACCACTGGAGGCGGGCTGCACGATGTTGGGGCGTGAGCGGAAGACGGCCTAACGGTGTGCGGGACCGTAGCCCAGCTTCATGGAGACGGTTGCGAATGGTCCTCGCCGATACCCCAGGAGCAACAGTGTCCCTAATTTGCTGGGAAGTGCCGGTGCGGTCCCCTACGGCACTGCGTAGGATCCTACGGTCTTGGCGTGCATCCGTGCGTCGCTGCGGTCCGGTCCCAGGTCGACGGGCACGTGCACCTTCCGCCGACCACTGGCGACAACATCGATGTACTGTGGAGACCTCACGCCCCACGTGTTGAGCAATTCGGCGGTACGTCCACCCGGCCTCCCGCATGCCCACTATACGCCCTCGCTCAAAGTCCGTCAACTGCACATACGGTTCATGTCCACGCTGTCGCGGCATGCTACCAGTGTTAAAGACTGCGATGGGGCTCCGTATGCCACGGCAAACTGGCTGACACTGACGGCGGCGGTGCACAAATGCTGCGCAGCTAGCGCCATTCGACGGCCAACACCGCGGTTCCTGGTGTGTCCGCTGTGCCGTGCGTGTGATCATTGCTTGTACAGCCCTCTCGCAGTGTCCGGAGCAAGTATGGTGGGTCTGACACACCGATGTCAATGTGTTCTTTTTTCCATTTCCAGGAGTGTAGTATTATCTATCTGAAATGTTTTTATTCAAAAATGTTCAAATGTGTGTGAAATCTTATGGGACTAAGGTCATCAGTCCGTAAGCTTACACACTACTTAACCTAAATTATCCTAAGGACAAACACACACACCCATGCCCGAGAGAGGACTCGAACCTCCGCCGCGATCAGCTGCACAGTCCATGATTACAGCGCCCAGACCGCTCGGCTAATCCCGAAACGTTTTTGATATGGAACGACTGCCTGTGGGGAAGGACTGTGATTTACCGACGAAGGTCGCTTAGAGAGATCTCATTCCTCATTTCGCCAATTATTCAGTATTGTTCGTTGAACTACCAAGTTGGAGTAATCGAACAGTGATTGAGAAATTCTAAGAAGAGCTGCTGGTTTCGTAACTGATCTGTTTAGTCGACTCAAGAGCTACACATAAATGCTCAGTGCACTCTAATGGGAGACGTTACAAATGCAGGGCCTGTTTAACGCCCAAATGACACAGGTAGCTTCTTGGGGCGCCAACATAAAAAGGGCTCCAGCGACACGCAAGTGCAAAAATTTTAAAGGTCTCGCCAAGACATAACATTACCAATAGGCAATTTTCCTTCGGAATTTCTAAAATCTTTGGGGGAAGTGGCAGGTAAACAACTATTCGACCTGATTTATAGAATCAATGAGTCCACAGACATGTCATCCGACTTTTGGAAACATATCAGCCCGACAGTCCCGAAGAAAGCAAGGGCAGATAAGAGCGAGAACTATCAAAAAAATGGCTCTAAGCACTATTGGACTTAACATCTGAGGTCATCAGTCCCCTAGACTTGGAACTACCTAACCCTGATTAACCTAAGGACATCACACACATCCATGCCCGAGGCAGGATTCGAACCTGCGATCGTAGCAGCCGCGTGGTTCCGGATTGAAGCGGCTAGAACCACTTGGTCACCGTGGCCGGCCTTAGAACTATCGCACGATCAGCTTAATAATAAATCACGCATTCAGGTTACCGACAAAAATAATATACAGAAGAATGTAAAGAATCTGTTAGATGTCAGTCAGTTTGTCTTTACGAGAAGGCATCAGAGAGGCAGTTCTGACGTTGCGCTTGATAACAACAGTAAGATTTAAGTAAATTCAGGACATCTTCATTGGCTTTATCAACCTAGAGAATTCGTTCGACAATGTGAAATGATGTCAACTGTTCAAAATTCTCAGGATAGCTAGGGAAAGTCGGGTAGTAATAGTATGCACGAGAAAGAGGGGAAAATAGGAATGCGGTACCAAGAACGAAGCGCTCGGATTCGAAATAGCGTAAGAGAGGGATGTAATTTGTCGCTTCAGCTGTTCAATCTGTTCATCGAAGAAGGAATGACGGAAATAAATGAAAGCATGAGGAGTGTGATTAAAATTCAGGGCGAAAGGATGTCAGTGAGAACATTCGCTGATGACATTGCTATCCTCAGTGAAAGTAAAGTAGACTTACACGATATGCTGAATGGAATGAACAGTCTAATGAGTACAGAATATGGATTGAGTGTAAACTGAAGAAAGGCGAAAGTAATGATGAATATCAGGAATGTGATTAGCGGTAAACTTAACAACAAAGTTGAGGGCCGGGAGGTAGATGAAATGAAGGAATCGGCTACATTGGAAGCGAAATGAGATATGATCGACGAAGCAAGGAGGACTTAAGAAACATATTAGCACATAGAAAGGCGGCATTCTTCTTCATCGCCCGCCGGTGTGGATGATCGGTTCTAGGCGCTTCAGTCTGGAACAGCGCGACCGCTATAGTCGTAGGTTCGAATCCTGCCTCGGGCATGGATGTCTGTGATGTCCTTACGTTAGTTAGGTTTAAGTAGTTCTAAGTTCTAGGGGACTGATAACCTCAGATGTTAAGTCCCATAGTGCTCAGAGCCATTTTTCTCTTCTTCATCTGAGGAAGAAATTTCCGAGAATGTACGTTTGCAGTGGAGCATTGTTTATGGACGTGAATCATGGATGATAAGAGAACCGAAAAAGAATCAAAGCATGTAAGATGTGGTGTCAGAAGATAGTGAAAATTAGGTGGACTGATACAACATACGAGGATGTTCTGCACAGAATCGGCGATTAAACACGTGGACAAGAAAGAACAGGATGCTTAAAAAAGTTATTAGGAAGGCAAAAAGTATGTGGTATGCAGATAGAATAGCTAAGTCTCAGGATAAAATTAAAACCATATGGTCAGTCGTAAAGGAAGTGGTTGGTCTGCAGAGACAGGTCGAGAATATAGAATCAGTGCGTAGTGGGGATGTCCGTGTTACTGATAAGTCGCATATATGTACAGTACTTAATAATCACTTTCTGAATATAGCAGGTGAACTAAATAGAAACCTAGTCCCAACAGGGAATCATATAGCGCTCTTAGAAAAAAGTGTTCCGAGACTTTTACCTGAAATGCTCCTCCATGATACTGACAAGAGGGAGATTGAGTTAATAATTAAATCACTAAAGAACAAGAACTCTCATGGATATGACGGGGTATCTAGCAGAATACTGAAGTATTGTTCCACGTGTGTTAGCTCAGTACTTAGCCATATCTGTAACTTTTCCTTTAGGAGTGGTCGGTTTCCTGACCGATTAAAGTACTCGGTAGTGAAGCCACTTTATAAAAAGGGAGACAGGGATAATGTTGACAATTATAGACCTATTTCTATGCCATCGGTGTTTGCTAAAGTTATCGAGAGGGTTGTATATACAAGGTTAGTGCAGCATTTAAATTCACATAATTTGCTGTCAAATGTACAGTTTGGTTTTAGAAATGGCTTAACAACTGAAAATGCTATAGTCTCTTTTCTCTGTGAGGTTTTGGACGGATTAAATAAAATGTTGCGAACGTTAGGTGTTTTCTTTGATTTAACGAAGGCTTTTGACTGTGTTGACCACAGAATATTACTGCAGAAGTTGGAACATTATGGAGTAAGGGGAGTAGCTTACAATTGGTTCGCCTCCTACTTTAAGAACAGAAAGCAGAAGGTAATCCTCCGCAATATTGAGAGTGGTAATGATGTTCAGTCCCAATGGGGCACTGTTAAATGGGGCGTTCCCCAAGGGTCGGTGCTGGGGCCACTGCTGTTTCTTATTTATGTAAATGATATGCCTTCTAGTATTACAGGTGATACAAAAATATTTCTGTTTGCTGATGACACCACCTTGGTAGTGAAGGATCTTGTGTGTAATATTGAAACATTATCAAATAATGTAGTTCATGATATAAGTTCGTGGCTTGTGGAAAATAATTTGATGCTAAATCACAGTAAGACTCAGTTTTTACAGTTTCTAACCCACAATTCAACAAGAACTGACATTTTAATCAGACAGAATGGGCATGTTATAAGCGAGACGGAACAGTTCAAGTTCCTAGACGTACGGATAGATAGTAAGCTGTTGTGGAAAGCCCATGTTCAGGATCTTGTTCAGAAACTAAATGCCGCTTTATTTACCATTAGAACAGTATCTGAAATAAGTGACATTTCAACACGAAAAGTAGTATACTTCGCATATTTTCATACGCTTATGTCATATGGTATTATTTTTTGGGGTAATTCTTCTGATTCAAAAAGGGTATTTTTGGCTCAAAAACGGGCTGTTCGAGCTATGTATGGTGTAAGTTCGAAAACCTCTTGTCGACCCCTATTCAATAGTCTGGGAATTTTGACATTGCCCTCACAGTATGTATTTTCTTTAATGTCGTTTGTTGTTAGCAATATTAGCTTATTCCCAAGAGTTAGCAGCTTTCACTCAGTTAATACTAGGCAGAAATCAAATCTGCATGTGGAATGCACTTCCTTGACTCTTGTGCAGAAAGGAGTGCAGTATTCTGCTGCATCCATTTTCAATAAGCTACCACAAGAACTCAAAAATCTTAGCAGTAGCCCAAACACTTTTAAGTCTAAACTGAAGAGTTTCCTCATGGCTCACTCCTTCTATTCTGTCGAGGAGCTCCTGGAAGAGCTAAAAAATTAAGCAAATTCCAGTGTTACATTCTCGATTTTCTTTATTTAAACTAACGACTTGTCGCCTGAATATGTTTCTTGTATTTCATTTTATCTGTTTCTACAATCGTGTTATAATTTCATGTATTGACTCGTTCCATGACCATGGAGACTTCTCCTAAATGTGGTCCCACGGAACAATAAATAAATAAATAAAGAAAATCCGACTTGAATTCAGACGTCAAGGTATAATTTCCGTGGTACTGTACTAGCGGAAGCCGTATAATGGGAAAGCTGCAAGGGGAATGTAGATTGGAATAGATCCAGCAAACAAAATACTTTGGGTGATAGTACTACTCTGAGAAAGGTTGGCACAGTAGCAGAAGCGGCTCGTGAGTATACATTTTGAATGTTCAGAATTTTTTTTATTCATATAAACTGTAAATAAAAAGTGAACAGCAACTGCTTTATAATGGTTATTATAGCGAACAAATTTATAGACTGCAACTGCAGCCACTGCCAATAATATTAATAATAGTAAAAATGACGTAACAATGATGTCCTATCTAATTTTTAATATAATGAGTGAATTCACATATCTGGGGAGTGTGCTACCATCTAACGGACATTATGCCAACAGCCAAACGAACGAAGATCACCATCTGCCGCAGTGTACTACCATCTAGCGGCACAGACTTAACTTGTAGTTGAGTAGTAAGGCGTAGCTGTACACTCCGCAAACGGTGCACATTGTTAATCAAATCCGTATGCATTTAAGGCAATTACGTCACGCCAGCTGCGCATGCGGGGAAGCTCCTTAAAACGTGTACAACTGAATATGGGCTCGTGATCCTATTGCCTAATTTCACGGAGTCTAGAGAAGCAATAGTGCGGTAGATTTAAGAGCCGTGTATTTCGGGTTACCTCATCTATGTTATATTTAACATTATTCAAAGAAAAATAACCCATAAATCCGCCAGGTGTCAAAAGTTAGGGTGTTTATGTGCTCTGACACAGCAGCCGCCACTGCACAGGAGAGGAATTCGTGGCGGGGACACATCAAACGAATGGGATGAGAGGGGAGGGGGGGGGGGGGGGGCGGACGGAGGACGGAATGCCAACTGATAATTATTGGGGAAGATGCAACACTTGCGTGGAAACAGCTGGCCCCGGTGCTGCTAAGAAACCGGTGTTGCTAAGAAGCAACGTTCCAACATGAGGCAAGAAACGAGTTACTTTCCGCAAATTAGATTTCGTTTGATAACAACGAGGGAAAATTAAAGAAATTTCGGAATATACAAATGAGTACCGATAATTTTTCTTCCCGTGTAACACCTACGAAGGCGGGAATTATTCTGGTATATCTTGTACCCTCCTCCACACACTCACAGACGCCTGCGGCGTAAAGATGTATAACGGGTGAAAAATTATCGTTAGCTACCGTGGTGGCTACACCTTCAAGTATGTTAAACCTAACGCTACCGACACATCGTTTCGTAAATCATGCATGCAACCACTTCGGAGATTCTAGCACCTATATTACTTCTTATGTCGTTTGAAAGCAGTGAGCTGCACCACAAATCAACACCCTCTGTTCTGCGAGATAGGCTAGGTCTGTTTCCAAACGCGTTGGAATGCCGCTTGGCGTCATCGGATCAACCGCTTCGGTTGGTACAACGCATCCCTCCCCCACTCCTGGGCGCTCGGCTCGCTTGCCGCAGGGCTAAGGCGACGCCAGCTGTAGTTGCCTAGCGTCAGTCGGGCGCGGGAGTTAGTCTGCGGCGGAGCACGAGAGCTACTTCGAACGGTAAGAAACATTCCGTATTACGACGAGTTTACGCGCAGATCAAATCGCACAACAAGTAGAGCCGGCCGCTTATGAGCTCGTATTAAATCTTGTCGTTTTCCTCCTTAATGACAGGACCGCCTTCAAGTTGTAAAATCACAGAGAGACAAGCCCCTTTTGCCTTGTTGAAGCACGATTTTTCTCCGTAAACAAATATATACTAGTTTTTTCAGTATGCACTACTCAGTTTGTCTCTGCCTAGTGTGTCAGAACAATTTACTTTTTTTGCTTCTGAAAGAATATCACTTTAATGATAACTTTCTTGTCTGTAAGGAAGAAATACCCAAACATCAACATATTTTACCTATGAACCCACGGAATTCATTGTTTTACTTGTATTTTAATTCGAACTTCCATTGTATGCTACTGTAAAACCACTCTTACTAGAGAGACATCAATGAAAAGCTTACTTATCTCCATGAAATCTGTGCAGTATAATAAAAATACAAAATAGCTGGTATCTTAAAATAAGCTCTTGCTTTCCTTTTGCGCTATCTACAGTTTTTTCTGCTTGTAACTCATCAGTGTATTACCCACTGGGAAAATGGTCTACTATATGTAGAGAGCCTTATTTTAGAGAATAATTTCTTGTGGAACTGGCATGATTCTGGATGGGAATTCCCAATCAGCTGCTTTATGTCTGTGGCAGCTTGCGGATGTAGACCTTCACTGGGCAGTACAGAATCCCACCTAACCCCACACAAGCATACATTTTTTATCTTGTGATGATGTATTGCATACTTCAAAATTCACCTAAAACTACTATAATTATATAGCAAAAGCTATATTTCTTATACTAGTGATTGTATGTGGTACTTTAAAATTTTCTCCAGATATGGGCTTGAACCCAGATACCTGACTTTCATAGGCAGGTCATTATCAATTTACTATATGAGAGTGCCTCAGAGACCAACTCGAAAGCTCCACCAGGCTTTTTCATACTCCTTCCGAATACAGCAGATGCTCTCCCACAACCATACAGGCTCACGTTAAGCTGAAGCTTTCCCACTCTTTGATGTATGCTCAGGTAGCAGAATGTCACCAGCTTGTGGTCTAGTGGTTCGTAGAACTGCCATTAGATCATGGAGTCTTGGGTTCCATTTCCAGTCAAGTTAGAGAGGTTTTTCACTTGGGGCCTGAGTGTTTGCATTGTCTTAACCATTTCATCTCATCTTGATTGACATACAGATTACCAAAGTGGTGACAATTGAAAGACTTGCACCAGGCAGCCAAACAACCCTGGACGGGATCTGCCAGCCAATTCCACATGATTGTTTCAGGTAGCATAATACTCTGTAGTGCAGTGGCCATGAATTTCTTAGTTACAACCTGATGTTTAGTATTCCTAAACAAGGAACAGAACACTAGGAATGGTATGCTTGGCCTACCAACCCACCTTGAGACATACTTTTGTGATGAAAGTAAGTTGAAATGGTTTCTTGGCACCTTAACAATGTTTTTACATCATTTTCATTTGTCCATGTGTGCATGCAAAATCTTGCAAGTTTTACTTGCTGGGTGCCCATTGTTATTTAGGTCTGAGATACAGGGCTCATAGTCATTTATTTGCTGTCACATAATTTTTGTATTATATTCACAGAAATTACTTATGAATGAACTGATTATATGTCCACTATTCTTTGTTGTGATTGATATCATGTAGTTCAGTCCATTTGTGGATATGCTCTCATCATTGGTAAAATTTCCATTCTTGAAAAACGCTTCAACACGAATGGTGGATCATTTATACAGTGCGACTAGAGGAGAGGCCATATATTAAAAGTATAGGAACACATAATTTCAAGTTTTCTTATTCTGGATTTAGTTTTGAAAACCCAAATATAGTTTGCAAATGTGGAAAGTTGGAATCGAAGCATCCAACCACAGCAAGATAACAATTTACTTTCATTTATCTTCTCTTTGAAATTGCAGTGAGATGCTGTTATTTAAGAAAAAACTATCTTGAAACAATGGAAATTGATAAACATATGTCAGTTTGCCCAAACTTAATACTGAGTGATCAGACTCACCACTTTTAATTGCAGATATTACTCGTAATCTCACCCAGACCATGCTCTAAATAGACCGTCCTACTCACATTCCCTATTTTTTTCTTTATTTCAGCTAGTATATTTTCACTTGCCCTGTTAAAAAAAAAACTTTTTACATTTTATAATCCCAACTACTTCACTTACCTGCTTAATTTCATATGTTTGTGATGTTGAAGTCATTAAAACAAAATTATTTTATACAGCCACCTCTGGAACATGACAACAAAGTTTATTGTTCAATTTATTTTCTTTCCAGAACAGTTGTTGTGATTTGTTTTATAGTTCATTATTTAATGTGTAATACTTTTTATATAAGTTCAATAGTTTTTCATCACATTTCCACTGAAATAATTCCTCCCATTTTACATCTAAATCCAACATTAACAGCTGTCATCTTTGTAAACAAACTGGTATACTTTCTAGAGGCACTAGTTTAAAATCTTTGCTCCTACAAAATTACACAGCCACACATATTTATCATGGTACCTGATGATGGCGTGACAGCCAACAACCAGTTTGCAAAGGGAAAGAACAAATATTGCACCAGTGCTGTGCACGTTTTCGCTCATTGTCATTTCTGTGCTTTTTACCCATTGTAAAAATGAGAGCAAAACATTTATTTCATTGAAATTGACACAATTTTTGTTTCCAGTACATGTTGCATTGAAAACAAAAATACAACATGTATTGAAAACAACAAACCACATTTTCACTACATATTTCATAGTAGCTTTGGTAGTCTATGAGGAAGAGCCTGTGAGCAGCTAAAGCTCTGAGTCAATCTGTATTGTGTAACTTGAAAGGAAAGTTGGTAACACACTCCCCTTGTAAGGCAGACATAGGAATTTGAATTCCAGACCAACCAACAGTTTTAATTTGTCACATAGAATCAACTTCGCATTTCTTCTTCATCTTCGTCTTTTGTTTTGGCCATCTTAGGACCACGTTAATTCACATCATCTTCATTTCTTCTGGTCTTTCTTCTTTCCCAGTATTCTTTCATTCTCCTACTTTGCAATCTTCTTTGTCCTTCTGTCCAAGATGATTTTGTTCTGGGTCTTGTTCTGTCCTTGAAAGCTTTGAAGGTCTGATTTTTTTATTTAAAAATCACCTTGTTGTTTATCTCTGGTTCCTGTATTCTCATTTCTTCCAGATCTCTTTGTATCTCTTGGATCCATCACACTTTGGTTTTCTTGTTCATCAGAAATTATGTGATTTGCTGTGTTAACCTCCCCTGGTCCATTCTGTGGATGTGACTGAAGAACTTGCTCCTTCTTTTCCTGATGACGTCAGAAATTTTTTATATCTTGGTATACAGTTCCTGGTTGGCTCCGTTTCTAAGTTGACCATCTTCTGTTCTTCGAGGTCCTAATATTCTCCTGAGATTCTTTCATTATATCAGTTCTAGCCTCTTGATCATTCTGGTTCTTGCTAAGTTGAGAGTTTCTGCTGCATATCGTGCTTCAGGGTGGATCACTGTTTGGTAATGTTTATATGCTAAGTTCATTTTGTTTATTCGTGCTCCCATTGCTTCTTTTTTGGTCAGTCCAATGTCTGTCCATTCTCTAAAGTGTTTGAATCTCTCCACCTTCTGAATTTTCCCTCCTTCTCTTGTCATCAATCTAGGAGCTGTCATGATGTTTGTCATATATTGTCTCTTCTCGATAGAGATCTGTAGGCCTTCTTTAGCTACCTGTCTCTGCAGTTCTGTGGTTTCCTTAACTGCCTCTTCTAGTGATTCAGACAAGATCACAATGTCATCTGTGAATACTAGACAATATACCCATACCACTTTATTCTTACACCCCAGTCATATTCCACCCAGTCCTTTCAATCCTTGTCGCCACTCACTGATCACCTTATTCAGGACACAATTAAAGAGCTGTGGGTTTTTATGTCTATAGTGACAGTCCACGCACCAAAAATTCCAACTTATTACGATAAGGCACTTTTATTACGGTTCGTATAATAACAGAAACACAAGAAAAACAATGCACAATTTCACGACACGTGTATCACTAGTCAAGACGCAGACGGGACTACCAAAGAAGCTCGAGTCCCCAAAGACCTTTTACTCTGCGCTTCGCCGGTGAAGTTACTGGCAGTCGACTGTCGCCACAGAGCCCCCCCCCCCCCCCCAGGAGTACGGAGCACTGGGGAACAGACGTGGGTGTCTTCCTGTGTAGTGGCGTTGTGGGATGCTCGCTGGTTGATAGCAGCGTGTGCTAAGTGTCCATACTGTCTGTGCAGGGTGGACTAGCGCTCGTATAGTCCGCCATCCAGTTAGGGGGACGGACTGGTCGACCTGTGCGCGTGAACTGGACGGGCACAGGAGATGTTGTTGCAGTACCGGCGGAGAGGGGGATGCGAATCTTGAGCATCCCGTCGGTGCTGAACGTTGCGTTTATGGCAGCCGTATCCACCCCATTTGGGATAGGGACTGTGCGCAGGATGGTGATGTGTGACGTGGGTGTGGACCCGCGTGAAGTGTCCCCTATGCGGAGGACGAAGATGGATCCCTCATGGAGCTGCAAGGAAAGCTCATCGCGTTGGCACTCAGAGGCGTTGATTGCGATGCAAATTTCGTCGACAGTGGATGTAGGGTGCACTAGGGGGGCTGGGGGCAAAAAGTAACGTAGTTCAGGAGAAACATTGGAACACTCTGTGGGGGTATTGGGTACCAACACTTGGGACAGTGTAATGTCACACGCAACATGAGGTTGAGCCTGAGATTGTGGATTGTGACACACAGTGCCTGTTTGGAACGAGGGTAGCATATCATCGTACGCAACCGCTGAGTTGCCCTCGGGTGTAGGCTCGGTGCACATACGATCATGGTGGGACGCAGGAGGGTGGGTGGTCTGTGTGGGATCGAGGTCGTCACCATCTGCTGGAAGAACACTCGACTCGGGGGGGGTGTGTTACAGATTCTTCGATCGTCCAGGCTGGTTTCACGCGTTGGAGGGAAACTGTCTGCCAGCGACCACTGACGAGAATGTCCATAGTATTGTCCCTGCGAGACACTACGCGATGTGGGCTAGAGTAGGGTGGTTGTAATGCCGGTTTGACCATGTCATCCCGTAACATAACGAACTCACAAGAGTCCAGTGCCGCATGCCTGAACTTGCGAGGGCGGGTATGTGGCCGTGGAGGAGGCGTGCGGATCGCGGCTACGTGTGTCCGGACCAGTTCAGCTAGCATGAGGAGGTCGGACAGGTCGGCGATTGCTTCGTCGTTGACGAACTCTGCGGGGAGGACTAGGGTGTCGCCATATAGGAGCTCTGCGAGTGAAGCCTGGAGGTCTGTCTTGTAAGCCGTGCGTATTCCTAGCATAACCCAGGGAAGGGCATCGCACCACTCACCACCGTGGCACATGAGTGCCGCTTTCAGCGTTCTGTGCCACCGATCGACCAGTCCATTGCTCTGGGGGTGGTAAGCCGTAGTGCAGAATCTATCCACCCCACAGAGGACGCAGAGTTTGTTAAACAGCAGGGATTCAAACTGTCTTCCCTGGTCGGTGGTGATGGATGTAGGACAGCCAAATCGAGCTCTCCAGGAGGATACAAATGCACGTGCTATGGAATCTGCTGTGATGTCCTGCAGGGGGATTGCCTCCACCCAACGTGTAACACGATCAATGCCGGACAGGATATACCTGAAACCGTCCGACACAGGTAATGGCCCTACGAGATCCACATGTACATGACGGAAGCGGCCTTTTGGGATGTCGAATTTACCTAGACTGGGTTGTGTGTGCCTGCCAACTTTGCTGCGCTGGCACTGTAAACAAGCACGAGCCCAAGTATGACAATCCCTCTTCACACCTGGCCACACAAAGCGTTCTGTAACCAGGCGCGTAGTAGCCTTAGCACCAGGATGTGCCAGGTTATGTAAAGTACTGAACACTTGGCGACGCAGCGCAGGGGGAACAATAGGCCGAGCGGTGCCCATGGATGTATCACACCACAGTGGCTTGGCCGAGCCCGGTAGGTTGCATGAAACGATCTGAAGGGAAGTATCTGGGTCCTGTCGGAGGTTGTGCAATTTGGTGTCACTGTCCTGTAAGTGGGCCAATTCATCGAAATTAATGGGGGATGAAATTGCAGTGATACGTGATAGGTAGTCAGCCACCACATTTTCTGACCCTCGAATGTAACGGATGTCTGTTGTGTATTGGCAAATTAAGTCCATTTGCCGGAACCTACATGGGGGAAGGTCAGTAGCGGGGTTATGGATAGCCTCCGCGAGGGGGTGGTGGTCCGTGAAGATTGTTATATTCCTTCCTTCAATGTCTGTGCAGAAATATTTTACAGCTTCATAAACTGCAAGCAATTCTCTGTTGAATGCTGACCATTTATGCTGAGCTGTAGATAATTTTTTGGAAAAAAAACGGAGTGCTTGAGTCATGTCATTGACATGCTGTTGTAGGACTGCACCGATTGCGAAATCACTTGCATCCGCTGTAATCGAGATGCAGTCATCTGGCAAAGGATGGGCGAGAGTGACACCACGTGCTAACGCTGATTTAAGGTCTTCAAAAGCTCTCACCATGCTGTCAGACCATGGTACTCGGCGACTGCCTGAGGTTTGTTTTTCGGCCAATGCATCAGTCAAAAGGGGTTGAATTTCTGCCGCCATCGTCAGGTTACAGCGGTAGAAATTGACAGTTCCTAAAAACCGGTGTAATTCACGAAACGACACTGGGAGGGGTAGCTCACGAATGCAGTCAACCCACTCCTGCGGAGGGCATATACCATCCAAGGAGACTGTGTACCCCAGAAAAGTGACAGCGGTTCAGTGGAGTTGTGACTTGTCATTATTGATCTCAACTCCGTTACGTGTCAATAAGCCCTGTATCGTGGCCAGGTGGAGTTCATGTTCCCTGTCAGAGGGGGAGAAAATTAGTATGTCATCGAGGTATGCGTAGCAATATGTGCAGTTAAAAAGAAGTGAGTCTATAAAACGCTGCCAAGTTTGGGCCGCGTTTTTGAGACCATAAGGCATGTAGCAAAATTCGTACAGGCCAAAAGGTGTGATTACTGCTGTCTTTGGGATATCACTCTGTTCCATTGGTATCTGTAAATATGCCTTGTGGCAGTCCAAGACACTGAAGATGCGTGCTCCGCTAAGTACTTGCGCAAAGTCTTGTATGTGAGGTATCGGGTAATTGTCTAATACCGTCCGCGCGTTGAGGTGACGATAGTCGCCGCACAGGCGCACAGTGCCGTCCTTTTTGGGAACTAAATGTATGGGGGAGGACCAGTTACTGTCCGATGGGCGAACAATGCCTGTCCTTAGAAGTTCCTCCACTGTGGCTTTAGCAAGGCATAGTTTATGTGGTGGCAGTCGGCGCACTTTATGGCGCACTGGAGGCCCATCTGTCGTGACAATTTTGTGTGTCGTGCCATTCGTAATAGCGTTCAGCTTGGCTGGCGAACTCATTTGGGGCCCGTCGTGAACGGGGATCGGTAGCACACAAGAGTCACTAACCTGATGTGCCAGGGAAGCAGTCTGCTTTGGTGTCGACAAAGTTCCAGGAGGTGCATCTCCGGTGTCAGGTGGTGGTGGCGTTGGCAGGCGTTGTACGAGGCGTCGTGCCTCGGTGAGGGCTCGCGTAGCCGATGATCTGGCACGGTTCCATTCGACGTTGTGAGGACGGAGATCGTCGACTGCAGGGCGTTCAGGCTGGAGATGGGCGGTGGAAATCGTGAGGCTGTCTGCCGATGAAGAGCACTTGATGGGAGCTGTGCCCAGGTCGTCGGGCAGCTGAGGGGGAGGGGGGGCCGAAGAGGCGACTGAACATGCAATGTGCGTGGACGAGGCGTGGTGCAATAATGCGGCTGACTGAAGATCTGGAGACAGTCCGAAGTGGAAAAGAAAGTCAATGTCTAATACTGTATCTTCAACATCAGCCACGTAGAAGGACCAAGTGAACTGTTTACCAGGTATGAGTTCAATAGGTAACTTGGCCAAACCCTCGACACGAAGTGTCGACTTATTTGCTGCTTGAAGAGACAGTTTGGTTGATGTCGTGTCCTTTACAGAAAATGTGGGAGGTATGACACTAACGTCTGCTCCGGTATCGACGAGAAGATACCGGCGCGAACCTACATCCAAGGCGTACAGACGTCCTCGTAGGGTGGGGGATCTGACAGAATGCAATGTCTGTGGGCGCCCCTGCCTGTATCCGCGGGCCGTGGTACCTACTGCGGCCCGCGTGCGGTGTTTGGGAACGTGCAGGGCGGACGGCAGTTGCGAGTGGCATCCCTGAAAGTGGTGTGAAACCAGCATATGCGTGAATCAGCTATACTCGTCCCGCCAGCCGAAGCGTCAGGCGTGGAGAAGGCGGGGCGGGCAGGCGCTCGCCCGGTTGAGGTGGGGAGCGGCTGTTGCCGACCCGCTGGCGGTTCCCGGTCTTGGCCGCTGGGTGGCTGCTGTTCCGTGTGCTGTCCGCGATACACATGCGCCCGGCCTCTACCGCCCGACGGTGAAAGTATACACACAGGGTTACCAACCTCGGCGGTGTTAGACACTGTGCTGTGTCGAATAATGGCGTATGCCTGATCCGCCAGCCGTAGTTTATCCTCGAGTGACGCTGCGGTATGTGGAAGCAAATGTAACTGTAGTTCTTGTGGCAGCTTCACCAACCACAATGCCCAGAGCGCTAAGTTTGGCAGGATCTCAGTACCGACCTGTGCATGCAAGCGTCGCCACAGCTGTGAGGGTGTTCTGTCGTCTAAAGTCTCGTCGTAAATTATGTTGTGAATAGTATTGGCTGGCGGGTGAGAGAGGCGTTCGATAAGTAATGCGCGAGCAGAGGCATATTTGTTGCTCTTAGGAGGGTTCGGCAATAAGTCACTGATGAGATCAGGGTGGTCGTGCAGGTGGTTCACTAAACACACAAAACGGGTGCTGTCATCCGCAATACCGTGTATGTCCAACATGTTGTCCACCAAGGTAAACCACGTCACTGGGTTGTCCGGTTGTAACGGTGGCAGCATCAGAAAACGGCCGGGGGCCAGTGTTTGCAGGGCTGCAGGAGGGGCACGAAACGCACGGGGATTCTGCACGGTGTTCACTGGTGCAAAATGTGCCTCAGTGGCAGGCGATGTGTTGCGTAGAACGTCTGTTAGCTGTGTAGGTGAGACGTGGTATCCAGTCCATGTAGGCAGGGAATCTGTGCGGCCACACGACAAGCATGCACGGCAGGCGTGGGTGGGTCAACTGCCGGTGCAGCCGGAATCTCGAGCAGAGGCGCGAGATCGCGATTAAGCGCCGAGTGATGGGGCGGAACCACAGCAGGTGCATCGCCCGAGGTGTGCGTGGGGCGGCAGGACGGGTAGGTGTATAAATGGTCCGGCGCAGTTGGCGCAAGTGTCCCTTCGACCGGCGCGAAGGGGGGCATGTTAAACGGCAGCCGTGCATGTGGACCCAGAAATCTGGCCAGCCGCGTGGTCCATGCTGTGCGGTAGAAACTTGGGGTTTCCGGGGTCCTGTGCTGAAGGGGCATTCTGTTGAGCGTAGAATGCCGTAGAAGGTGTCTGCGATGATGTGTACAGCGCCCGGTGTGGTATGCCGGGGGAGGTTAGAGTCGTCCGGCCAGGCGAGGCAAACATGGGAGATACGAACATTCCCGGTGTATTAGTGGCACACAGGGTGAAGCGTTGCGCTTCACAGTCGAATGTCCACTCTGCAGTCATGGCGTCGTGCACTGCCGTAAAAACTGGAGGCTGCAACATTGTTTATTGGCGCGAAACCGGTGATATACAGTGAGCGACTGCAACGTATTTTCGTGACTCGGGGTCACCAATGTGTGTTTTTATGGCTATAGTGACGGTCCACGTACCAAAAATTCCAACTTATTACAATAAGGCACTTTTATTACGGTTCGTATATTTACAGAAACACAAGAAAAACAATGCACAATTTCACGACACGTGTGTCACTAGTCAAGACGCAGGCAGGACTACCAAAGAAGCTCGAGTCCCCAAAGACCTTTTACTCTGCGCTTCGCCGGTGAAGTTACTGGCGGTCGACTGTCACCACAGAGCAAAGGGGAGAGTCCATCTCCCTGTCTCACCCTGGTTTTAGCCTTAAATGACTTTACTGTATAAAAGTATAATAATAGTAATAATAATAATAATAATAATAATAATAATAATGCTTATTCAACATGAAGTAGTATCACTCAGTCCCTAAAATAAAGTTCAGGACAGTAGACAGATTTTTCTCTTGAATTCAGTTCAGAACTGTAAGTCTACTGGTGACACAAGTATATTAATGTTGTGGTCTTCAGTCTGAAGACTGGATTGATGCAGCTCTCTATACTGCATCCTGTGCAAGCCTCTTCATCTATGAGTAACTATTGAAACCTATACCCTGAGTCTGCTTACTGTATTAATCTCTTGGTCTCCCTCTATGATTTTTTCACTCCCACATATTTCCCTCCAATACTAAACTAAATTGGTGATCCCTTGATTTCTCAGAGTGTATCCTATCAAGTGACCTCTTCTTCTAGGCAAGCTGTGCTACAGCTTTCTTTTCTCCCCAGTTCTGTTCAGTACCTTCTCACTAGTTATTTGATGTACATTAATATTCAGCGTTCTTCTGTAGCACCACATTTCAAAAGCTTTTATTCTCTTCTTGCCAAAATGATTATCATCCATGTTTCAGTTCCATACATGGCTGCACTCTAGACAAATACCTACAGAAAAGACTTCCTAATATGTAAGTCTATATTCATTGTTAACAAATTTCTCTTCTTCAGAAATGCTTTTCTGGCCATTGCCATCATCAGTTATTTTGCTGATCAAATAGAAAACTCATCTACTACTTAGAATGTCTCATTTCCTATGCTCATTCCCTCAACAGTACTTGATTTAATTTGACTACATTCCATTATCCTTGTTTTGCTTTTGCTCATGCTCATCTTATATCCTTCTTTCAAGACACTGTCTATTCCAGTCAACTGTTGTTCCAAGTCCTTTGCTATCTCTGACAGAATTACTATGTCAAAGGCAAACCTTAAAGTTTGCATTTCTTCTCCCTGAACTTTAATTCCTATTTCAATTTTTCATTGGTTTCCTCTACTGCTTGTTCAATGTATAGATTAAATAACATCAGGGACATACTACACTCCTGTCTCACTCCATTCTGACCCCTGCTTCCCTTTCATGCCCCTTGTCTCATAATTCCCACCTAGTTTCTGCATAAGTTGCAGATAGGCTTTCACTCCCTCTATTTTATCCCTGTCACCTTCATAATTTCAATTCCAGTCAACATTGTCAAAATCTCTCTCTAAATCTGCAAATGCTATGAACATAGTTTTGCCTTTCCTTAACCTATCTTCTAAGATAAGTTGTAGGAGCAGTATTGCCCTGCATGTTCATACACTTCTCGAAAATCCAAACTGATCTTCCCAGAGGTCAGCTTCTACAAGTTTTTCCATTCTGCTGTAAGGAATTTGTGTTACTATTGTGCAACTGTAACTTATTAAATTGGTAATTCAGTAATTTTCACACCTGTTAGCAACTGCTTTCTTTGGAATTGAAATTATTACCTTCTTGAAGACAGGGTATTTCACCTATCTCATAGATCTTGCTCGTCACACGGAATAGTTTTGTAGTGCCTGGTTCTTCCAAGGCTGTCAGTAGTTGTGATGTACTGTCCTCTATTCCTGGTGCTTTGTTTTGACTTAGGTCTTTCAGTACTCTGTCAAATTCTTTTTGCAGTGCCATGTCTCCCATCTCATCTTCATCTGTGTCATCTTCTTATATAGACCCTCTACAGGTTTGTTCCATCCATGCAGTAGAGCTGCATGTCCCTGGAAAAAATTATGGCTGCAGTTTCCCCTTACTTTCAGCCATCCACAGTACCAGTACAGCAAGGCCATTTTGGTTGATGTTTCAAGGCCACATCAATCAATCATCCAGTCTGTTGCCCTTGAAACTACTGGAAAGGCTGTTGCCTCCGTTCAAAAACCACATTTTTGTCTGACCTCTCAATGGATACCCCTCCGTCAAAGTCCATGGTAGTTGGGGGGAGGGAGGGGGGGGGGAAGGGGGAGTCAGGAATATATTAAATTACTTACACACACACACACACACACACACACACACACACACACACCACTATGGCCATTAAAATTGCTACACCAAGAAGAAATGCAGATGATAAACGGGTATTCATTGGACGAATATATTATACTAGTACTGACATGTGATTAGATTTTCACGCAATTTGGGTGCATAGATCCTGAGAAATCAGTACCCAGAACAACCACCTCTGGCCGTAATAACAGCCTTCATATGCCTGGGCATTGAGTCAAACAGAGCTTGGATGGCATGTACAGATACAGCTGCCCATGCAGCTTCAACACGATACCACAGTTCATCAAGAGTAGTGACTGGCGTATTGTGACAAGCCAGATGCTCGGCCACCATTGACCAGACATTTTCAGTTGGTGAGAGATCTGGAGAATGTGCTGACCAGGACAGCAGTCAAACATTTTCTTTATCCAGAAATGCCTGTACAGGACTTGCAACATGCGGTCGTGCATTATTCTGCTGAAATGTAGAGTTTCACAGGGATCAAATGAAGGTTAGAGCCATGGGTTGTAACACATCTGAAATGTAATGTCCACTGTTCAAAGTGTCATCAATGCGAACAAGAGGTGACCGAGACATGTAACCAATGGCACCCCATACCATCACGCCAGGTGATATGCCAGTATGGCGATAATGAATACACGCTTCCAATGTATGTTCACCGCAATGTCACCAAACATGGATGCTACCATCATGATGCTGTAAACAGAACCTGGATTCATCCGAAAAAATGACGTTTTACCATTCGGGCACTCAGGTTCGTCATTGGGCACACCATTGCAGGCGCTCCTGTCTGTGACACAGCATCAAGGCTAACCGCAGCCATGGTCTCCGAGCTAATAGTCCCTGCTGCTAGAAACATTGTTGAACTGTTCATGCAGGTGGTTGTTGTCTTGCAAACGTCACCATCTGTTGACTCAGGGATCGAGATGTGGCTGCACAATCCGTTACAACCATGTGGATAAGATGCCTTTCATCTTGACTGCTAGTGTTACGAGGCCATTGTGATCCAGCACGGCGTTCCGTATTACCCCCCTGAACCCACCAATTCCATATTCTGCTAGTAGTCATTGGGTCTTGACCAACGTCAGCAGCATTGTCGCGATACAATAAACCGCAATCGCGATAGGCTACAATACGATCTTTATCAAAGCCGGAAACGTGATGGTACGCATTTCTCCTCCTTACATGAGGCATCACAACGTTTCACCAGGCAACGCCAGTCAACTGCCGTTTGTGTATGAGAAATCGATTGGAAACTTTCCTCATGTCAGCATGTTGTAGATGTCACCACTGACGCCAACCTTGTGTGAATGCTCTGAAAAGCTAATCATTTGCATATCACAGCATCTTCTTCCTGTCAGTTAAATTTCGCGTCTGTAGCACATCATCTTTGTGGTGTAGCAATTTTAATGGCCAGCATACTTTTAAATTAATATACAATTTCAATTGTGCCAGACACAACCCAGCTGATACTTGAGCAGGACTTTTGTTGGTTCACAGCAAACAGTTAATCTGAATCTCACAGAGACTTATATTACACAGTTTTATGTGAATAAAAGTTGTGTGTAGATTTCATAGACTGCTATTAATGGCCATACACAAGACAAAACAATGTGTGTTAAATTCCTTGGTGCACTGTGGAAGGTACTTTGTTCCACAGTCAATTATTCACTTTCTACTCCACTCACTAATGAAATGACAAGAGGAAGGCCTCAAACATGACCACGTGATTTGGGTCATATTTGGCAGGTTGCTTGAGCACAACCTTAAATGAAAGACCATAAGATGCTTTGGCTCAATAACTCCTGTTTTTGAGAACTATCCCTAACATTCATGACTCACATTCAATTCAGGCTTAATGGGCTTGATAGATAATTGAAAACTGAGCATTTATCATCTACATACATGCGCCCCGCTTATGCATATTTTCCTAGAAATCAAGGGCAGATACTTTTTTGGCTGCCACTTATGTATCCATAAGGTAAGAGCTATTCAACAATAGTGCCACTGGTGTGGCAACCAAGGCATGTGGCTGTGGAGCAGAGAATCTGTGTTTGGCTCCCAGTTATAGTCTGAAATTTTTTTTAATTTTAATTTTTTCTGTTTTGAAATTGGTAGATTGAGGATAATTAATAAGGCAAGTAAATCAATAGGAAACAACAACAAGGTAGGCAAATTTCTCAAATGATGGCAACAATTTTCCAGATACTTGGATGGAATATTGTGCTGTCTATGGATGTGTTATTTTGTGTACACTACTTACTGTGACAAGGGTTTTTCTCCCTTCTGCAATGACAGGCATTGACTGCCTATTTTTGCAGCAATCTTATCTCTAATTGTTTTCATTCAATGAGGCTTAAAAATCTTAATTCTTTGCTAATCCAAGTAATTTGAGTAGTTAGTTTTCCTACTTGTTTGTTATTCCTTACTGATGTACTTACCTTATTAACCTTCCTATTCCTACCAGTTTTGTGGCACAAATAAATGCAAATATAAAAAGACATGTAGACTGCATTTGGGAATCGAAGACAGATTCTCTGCTTCCCTTCCAGATGCCTTGGTTGCTTGCCAGCAGCACTTTTGTATAATAGCACCTGTCTTAAGCATACATAAATAGGAGTCAAAAAAGTTTCTTCCCTCAATTTCTAGGAAAATTTGCACTTGTGGACCCCATCTATGTTGATGAAAAATGCTCTGTTTTCAGTCATGTATTGATCCCATCAATTCCAAATTGACTGCACAGCACGAAGTTTTGCAGTAATTTTCTTAAACAAGGCGGCAGGGGGTGGGGGGGAGGCAGAAGTAGAGGGAGTAAAAGTATCTTATAGAGTATTTCATTTTAGGTTGTGCACAAGCGACTTTCAAATATGAACCAAATTGGTTGGCCATGTGTGTGTCTGAGGTCTTCCCCTTGTGAGAGTGAAATTATTGCTTATGTGGTTCTATATAAGCCCTGATCATGCTTATATTGCTATCACAGTCCTTGTAAGGGATGGAAATTGAAGGCAGTAGAATTGTTCTATCGTCTGTTGCCAATGCTGGTCCTCTAAAATTCCTCAACAGCATTTAGTGAATACATCTTCTCCTCACCAAGAATTCCCACCTAAGTTCACACAGTATTTTCATAGTTAACCTACAAACTTGGTTGACATCACTGCAGCATTCGATTAATGCAGGAATGTTCTTTCTGTCCTTCAACATTAATTAACATTTATCCACATTTAAAGCACGCTACCATTCATTTCATCAGAGAATTTTTGTCAGAGTCATCCTGAACCCACCTACAGTCACTCAAAGATGAAGTATGTTGATACACAAAAGATTCCACAGCAAGTAGTATGAGATTGCTGGCCATAGGCTGGTCCCAGCGGAGGTTCGAGTCCTCCCTAGGGCATGGCTGTGTGTGTTTGTCCTTAAGGATAATTTAGGTTAAGTAGTGTGTAAGCTTAGGAACTGATGACCTTAGCAGTTAAGTCCCATAAGATTTCACACACATTTGAACATTTTTTTGCTGGCCATATGAGCTGTCAAATTGTTTATCTACACACATGTGCATGCACATATGAGTACATACACCACACCACACACACACACACCCAATTTTTCAGAATCTGTCATGTGACATGGTGATTATTCATGTATGTGCTTCTCTCCTTTCTGTGCTACAGCCAAACTAAGAAAACGAACTGCGTCTAAAAAATACAAAAACAGGCAGCCACAGTACAGATTAATTATGTCAGTCACCTAGGCACACTAAAAGATTGGAAAATTATATTGCCTCAAAATCTAGTGCAGTTTTCATGTCTTTTGGTGTTCATTTGTGCCATCCATCACTCATTTGCAGGAGAGTCACTGTCTGGCCTTTTCCCCCTAAAATTTCCATGTTCATTAATCATATGTGAGCTAATCTAGCAAGCTAAAGTAAGCATTCTTATCCTTTTCATACTATTTGTAACCAGACTGCACCTAATTAAAGCTTCTTCTTTAATTCCAAGGTACAATGGTGAATCAGACAATGGAAGCATTGCAGTTCAACTCCAAAACACAAACACTTTCACTAGTAACAGAGAAAGTACCATCAGTCAAAGAAAATGAAGTACTAGTCAAAGTTGCATATGCAGGTGTTTGTGGAACAGACCTACATATTGTAGAGGTAAGTCTTCAAATTTATTTCTTGGTTTGTTAATGTTGAGAGAGAGAGAGAGAGAGAGAGAGAGAGAGAGAGAGCATACAATACAGGGTGTCTCAGGAGGAATGGTCAGTGGTCAGTGTTTGGGAATATGACGGGAATGATAATTTGAAGCAAAAAACTTTGTATGGACATATGCCCTATTGCAAATGGTTTCTGGGATAGAACACATTTAATGTTCATTGTTATTTATTTTCTGTATTATTCAGTATATTGTCAGGTTTACTCATGTACAACAGTTAGTAAACATTACAACATGGTTTTACAAAGTATCTGTTGAAAAATACATATTTTTAACACATTCACCTCTACGCATTATTGCACACATCACATTACAGGTTTTGTACAGTTTGCAATAAATATTTGAATATCCCACTGTCAACTTCACTGTAATTATGCACTCTTGGGGGAACATGTGTTGCTTGCCTGAGAGTCTCTGCACATTCCCTAAGGAGGGCAGCAGCATCCATGATGTGACCAATCAGTTCATCTCACATATTCACCTTCCGTTTGTACACCTCAGATTTCATCTAATTCCATAAACAAAAATCTAGCAGTGTAAGGTCTGGCAATATTGGTGGCCAGTTAACTGTACTACTATGACCAATCCAGTGGGTAGAGTAAGTATGGTTGAGATGTTCCCTCACATGTCTGGTAAAATGTGGAGTGGCTCCATCATGCTGTAAGTACATTGCAGTCTGTGGGCCAAAGAAACATCCTCAAAGCCAATCAACAAACAAATTTTCCAAAAAATGATGAGAAATAAACTTGGAAATTGGTTTTCACTGTAACACATGGATTTTCCTGTGGCCATCAATGATTATTATGTGTGTTGTTTATTCCACACCTTGTAAATGTGGCTTCATCAAGGAATAGCATTAATGGAAGCAAATTATGATTGTCATTCAACCAGCAACAAAATTCAAGTCATGTGTCATTATCACCAACGTGAAGATTGTTGAGATACTGTATGTGAAATGAGTACAAGTTTTCTGCATTTAATATTCACCATACATGTATTCATTGTACATTGGTACATGCAGAAAGTCTTCATGTGCAAGTAGTAGGGCTCCATTGCATCATTTCAAAAATGTGTTTCTGTTCCTGCACAGGTTACTGAATTACACATTTGGATGAAAAATGGGTACTTGGAAGAATACTTGTTTCATGTGATGTGTGAGAACTCTGGTAAACATACTACAATCAGGAATTCTTTGACAGCAGCAGGAGCTCTACCATCTCATAAGTTGTAAACATTTACCATATCTGGATATTCTCCATTGGTGTAGACATGTGGCATTTTAGACAACTCATGTACAAACACAGTTAACTAATGCTTTTCTTGGATACACTCTCAGTCCCTGCCACTACTTCACTAACAACACACCATGGTCAACTACAGGTTCAACAGTCTAGTTTAATGGCAAAAAAGACACTCTGAGCAAAGAGGTTGAAAGCAATGAGGTAGGTAGAGCCAGAATAAAATGTCACAGACGTGTGGTGGGAAAGACGTGTGTGTGCTACTAACCTAAAAGTAATTGTACATTAAACATATTCTATGTCAAAAACCTTTTAGAATAGGCCATATGTCCATACCAAGTCTTTTGCTTCAAATTAGCATTCCTGTAATATCCCTGAATATTTACCGTTCCTCCTGGGACACACTGTACAACAACAGTATTAAAATGAAGCATTGAAGGATGGAATTGCCCATATATGGAAAGTGAGCCAGTGCAGCCTACATGCTGAATAATGTCTCAATACCTAATACACAGTTCTCTCACATTTTGACACTTCAAACCTTCCTATTTCAGTCTATAAGACAACAGTTTTGGGTTTTCTTTCTTTCTTATTCCCTCCCTCCCCCCCTCCTCCCCCCTCCACCCATACCACTTCAATGTCCCCCTGCGGGTCCAGGGTAAGAATAGGCCTGAGGTATTCCTGCCTGTCGTAAGAGGCGACTAAAAGTAGTTTCAACCATTTCGGCCTTACATGTAATGGTCCCCCTTGGGGTTTGACCTCCATTTTTCAAAATTCTACAGAAGTACGAGCCTTTTGGGGAAGGACACCTTACATGGTGTACCACTGGTCCTAAGTGCACTAAGACCTTGGCACTCAGCATTGCACCGGCGTTGTAACCATACCCACTATTCCTCAAATTGGGCCTAAACGCCTGATGGGTTGTCCAAGTTACGCCCATAGTGCATCTCCATCTGCACCAGCGATCATGATGGACTTTCCATGGCACCAGAAATCCAGCACGGTAGCCAGCCCGTTGTGGTGGGGTCGTCATGTACCCTCTAGGTTGTAGCCCCCTGACAACACAGGGATCGTACTGCCGATACCTGAGCTGCACCCTCCCCGCGTCGGCCAAGGAGTAGATGCCTGTCTCCTTGGGGCATCAGGACTCCCGGCAATGGTCATCCTGCCAGGTGGCCCTTGCTGCGGCTGGGTGGCGCCTGTGGGGAGAGCCCCTGGTCGGAGTGGGTGGTATCGGGGCGGACGTTTCGCAGGTGAAACGTCAACATGTATCAGGTCGCTCTGCGGCCGAGTCTTTCAAAAGAAAAGGTACCGTTTCTAGTTCTGGTTCTCCTGCCCTTTCCCCCTTGGCCACTCCATGGGAGGAGGGACAGGCCCGCCGGCTTGGGGCGAAGTACTTCCCCCGCTATTTGGTCTGTTCTCGAACCGATGGGGGGACGTTCGCCACCTCCAAGCCCATGTTCTTTGTTCAGCACATTGAGGACGTCTTCGGGGAAATCGAGGCTCTCAGCAAGATGCGTTCAGGGTCCGTCCTTATCAAGACCACCTCTGCCACACAGTCGGCGGCGCTCCAGGCGTGCGACCGCCTAGGGGACATCCCAGTATCCATTGTCCCACATCTGGCACTAAATAGGACGCAGGGGGTTATTTTTCATCGTGACATCCTGCTACAATCTGATGAGGAGCTCAGGGCCAACCTGGAGCGTCGAGGCGTGCATTTCGTCCGGCGAGTCCAGCGCGGCCCCAAAGACCGTCGCATCGACACCGGGGCCTTTATCCTCGCCTTCGAGGGGGACGTTCTCCCGGAGAAGGTAAAGGTGATGTGCTACCAGTGTGACGTGCGACCTTACGTTCCGCCTCCTATGCGCTGTTTTAGGTGTTTGCGCTTTGGGCACATGTCATCACGGTGTGAGGCTGAGCCCCTTTGTGGTGATTGTGGACGTCCTCTTCGTGAGGAACATACATGCACCCCACCACCTCGGTGCGTTAATTGTCCTGGCGTCCACTCGCCTAGATCCTCAGACTGCCCCGCATATCAGAAGGAGAAGAAGATCCAAGGAATCAAAACTTTGGATCGGCTCTCTTATTCTGAGGCCCGGAAGAAATACGACCGCCTCCATCCCGTGCCATTGACCACCTCGTTTGCCTCAGTTGTGTCCACTCCTTCTGCGGTATCCTCACCCCTCTCCTGTCCCCCCTCCGCCTCCTCCGCCCATCAGGGGGCTCTGCCTCCACCTCCCAAATCCCTCCCTTCCAAATCCTCCTCCCCCGTGGCCCCCACCCCCTCTGCCCCAGGGGCCACCCTTCCTCCTCCTCCTCCCCCCACGCCACCTGAGAAGCGATCCTCTTCTCAGGCGTCCATCGGGGAAACGTTCCGGACCCCAGCTTACGAGGTCCGGCGTTCCAAAACGGACCCCGCGCGTGAGGACCTTCTTCGGGTCCAGCCCACCATCCCTGTGCCTCCTCGGCCTTCCAAGAAGGCCTCCAAGAAGAAATCTCTATCCCCCTCTCTACACCGGCGCGTTTCGTCTGACGCTCCATCCGTGAGTCGCTGCTCCCGGCCGTCCTCAGTTTCGCCGGGACGCTCTGCTGCCAGGCGCTCAGCCGGCCTTTCGTCGGCAAATGATGCGGCCCATTCTACACAACCAGGGACAGCGGCCGCAGCTGGTGACGAGTCAATGGAACCGGATCCACCTCCCGTCGGTTGTAGCGTAGTTCCCTCGCAACCTGGCCCTCCGCGGCCGTCGAGGTGACCAGCTCTTCCCCCGTCTCGTTCCCCCAACCTTTTGACTAGCGATGGCGTTGTTTCATTGGAACATAAGAGGTATTCGATCTAATCGGGAGGAATTACAACTGCTCCTCCGCCTGCACTGTCCGCTCGTCCTTGGTCTCCAGGAAACCAAGTTGCGCCCGACTGACCGTATTGCCTTTACCCACTATACCTCGGAGCGGTATGACCTCACCCCTGTGGACGGTATCCCAGCTCATGGTGGGGTCATGTTGCTCGTTCGGGACGATGTTTATTACCATCCCATCCCATTGACCACCCCACTCCGAGCAATAGCTGTCCGCATTACTCTTTCTGCTTTTACTTTTTTAGTTTGTACCATCTACACTCCACCATCATCTGCTGTTAGTCGGGCTGACATGATGCACCTGATCGTTCAGCTTCCCCCGCCGTTTTTATTGTTTGGCGACTTCAATGCCCATCATCCCCTTTGGGGCTCTCTTGCGTCCTGTCCAAGAGGCTCACTCTTGGCGGATGTCTTCAACCATCTCAATCTTGTCTGCCTCAATACCGGCGCCCCGACTTTCCTCTCGGACTCTACTCATACCTACTCCCACTTGGACCTCTCGATCTGTTCTGCCACTCTTGCCCGTCGGTTCCAGTGGTATGTCCTTTCTGACACCTATTCGAGCGACCACTTCCCCTGTGTCGTTCGTCTCCTACACCACACCCCATCCCCACGTCCTTCGAGCTGGAACATACTGAAAGCTGACTGGGGACTGTACTCCTCCCTGGCGACCTTTCCGGACCACGATTTTCCCAGTTGTGACAGTCAGGTCGAATACCTCACGGCTGTTATCATCAATGCTGCCGAACGTTCCATTCCTCATACTACTACTTCTTCTTCACGTCGCGTTTCCGTCCCCTGGTGGAACGAGGCTTGTAGGGACGCTATCCGTGCTCGACGACGTGCTTTACGCACCTTTCGCCGCCATCCTACGTTGGCGAATTGTATAGAATACAAACGACTCTGAGCGCAATGCCGTAGAGTCATCAAAGACGGCAAAAAAGCTTGTTGGGCCTCTTTCACCAGCTCCTTTAACAGTTTCACTCCCTCTTCTGTCGTTTGGGGTAGCCTGCGCCGGCTGTCGGGCATTAAGGCCCACTCCTCGGTACCTGGCCTGACCTCAGGTAATGAGGTCCTTGTTGATCCTGTGGCTGTCTCCAATGCCTTTGGCCGCTTTTTCGCGGAGGTTTCAAGCTCCGCCCATTACCATCCTGCCTTCCTTCCCAGGAAAGAGGCAGAAGAGGCTTGGCGACCTTCCTTCCACTCGCTGAATCTGGAAACTTATAATGCCCCCTTTACTATGCGGGAACTCGAACGTGCGCTTGCACTGTCCCGGTCCTCTGCTCCGGGGCCAGATGCCATTCACGTTCAGATGCTGGCACACCTTTCTCCGGCGAGGAAAAGCTTCCTTCTTCGTACCTACATTCGCGTCTGGATCGAAGGTCAAGTCCCCATGCGTTGGCGTGACGCCGTTGTTGTTCCTATACCCAAACCCGGGAAGGATAGACACCTCCCTTCTAGTTACCGCCCCATTTCTCTTACAAGCTGTGTCTGTAAGGTGATGGAGTGCATGGTTAATGCTCGGTTAGTCTGGATTCTTGAATCTCGATGACTACTTACTAATGTCCAATGCGGCTTTCGTCGCCGCCGCTCCGCTGTTGACCACCTTGTGACCTTGTCGACATTCATCATGAACAACTTTTTGCAAAGGCGCCAAACGGTAGCCGTGTTCTTCGACTTGGAGAAGGCTTATGATACCTGTTGGAGAGGAGGTATCCTCCGCACTATGCACAGGTGGGGCCTACGCGGTCGCCTGCCCCTTTTTATTGATTCCTTTTTAACGGATCGAAAGTTTAGGGTACGTGTGGGTTCCGTATTGTCCGACGTCTTCCTCCAGGAGAACGGAGTACCTCAGGGCTCCGTCTTGAGCGTAGCCCTTTTTGCCATCGCGATCAATCCAATTATGGATTGCATTCCACCTAATGTCTCAGGCTCTCTCTTTGTCGATGACTTCGCGATCTACTGCAGTGCCCAGAGAACATGCCTCCTGGAGCGCTGCCTTCAGTGTTGTCTAGACAGCCTCTACTCATGGAGCGTGGCAAATGGCTTCCGGTTCTCTGAAGAGAAGACAGTTTGTATCAACTTTTGGCGATATAAAGCGTTCCTTCCGCCATCCTTACATCTCGGTCCCGTTGTTCTCCCATTCGTGGACACAACTAAGTTTCTAGGGCTCACGTTGGACAGGAAACTGTGTTGGTCTCCACATGTCTCTTATTTGGCGGCCCGTTGTACACGTTCCCTTAATGTCCTAAGAGTTCTTAGCGGTTCATCTTGGGGAGCGGATCGCACTGTCCTGCTTCGCTTGTATCAGTCCATAGTCCGATCGAAGCTGGATTATGGGAGCTTCGTCTACTCGTCCACTCGGCCGTCCCTCTTACGCCGGCTCAACTCCATCCACCATCGGGGGATACGTCTTGCGACCGGAGCCTTCTACACTAGTCCTGTGGAGAGTCTTTATGCTGAAGCTGCCGAGTTACCATTGACCTACCGGCGCGACGTACTGCTGTGTCGGTATGCCTGCCAGCTATTGTCTATGCCCGACCACCCCTCTTACGAGTCCTTCTTCGCCGATTCTCTCGACCGTCAGTACGGGTTGTATGTGTCTGCCCTGCTGCCCCCCGGAGTCCGCTTCCGTCGCCTGCTTCGACAATTGGATTTTGCCCTCCCTACCACCTTCAGAGAGGGTGAGAGCCCGACACCACCTTGGCTCCAGGCTCCGGTTCCTATTTATCTCGACCTCAGCTCACTCCCGAAGGAGGGTACTCCGGCTGCAGTGTATTGCTCACGGTTTGTCGAACTTCGTGCTCGACTTGCCGGTCACACCTATATTTACACCGATGGCTCCAAAACTGACGATGGTGTCGGCTGTGCCTTTGTCATCAGGGCCACCACCTTTAAATACCGGCTCCTCGACCAATGTTCCAGCTTTACGGCCGAGCTTTTTGCTCTCCATCAGGCCGTTCAGTATGCCCGCCGCCACCGCCATTCATCGTATGTACTCTGCTCTGACTCACTGAGTGCTCTTCAGAGCCTTGGAGCTTCAACGGATACAGCAGTCCCTCCATTCTTTCGCTAATAATGGTGGTTCTGTCAGCTTTCTGTGGGTTCCCGGACATGTAGGAGTGCCTGGGAATGAGGCTGCGGATGCTGCAGCCAAGGCTGCAGTCCTCCTGCCTCGGCCAGCCTCCCATTGTGTCCCGTCATCTGACGTTCGTGGGGATGTATGTAAGAGGCTTGTGTCGTTGTGGTGGGATGCTTGGTCATCCCTCCAAGGAAACAAGCTCCGGGCAGTAAAACCGCTCCCAACTGCTTGGACAACATCCTCCCGACCATCTCGGCGCGAGGAGGTCCTTCTGACCAGGTTGCGGATTGGGCATTGCCGGTTTAGCCACCGCTACCTGCTCTCCGGTGATCCAGCCCCGCAGTGCCCGTTTTAGTCAATTTCGTGTTATCCTGTCCCTGCCATCTACTTTACCGGCTGTTTTAGCTGATGACGCTCGAGCAGCTGCTCGTATTCTGCGTTTTATAACTTTAACAGGCTTGTCCAAAGACATTTAACCTTTTTACTTATTTTATCCGCATGTTTGTCAGGTACTTCTGGTGTCCCCCCATCCCCTTGAGTTTTAGCAGATTCCATTTGCTCTAACACCAGTGACTGGGCGCTAATGACCTCAGCAGTTGAGCGCCCTTAAACCCAACCAAAAAAAAAAACCACTTCAATGTGTGTGTTGTTATGGGCAAATAAGAATCTCATTTTTTTCTGAAAAGTCAAAGGAATGTCATTGAACCCAAAGGCTAGAATTGTTCTACTATTCAGCCATTATATTCGAAGAAATTCTGTAACATCTCTGACTCAAGATCTTAATCTTGCTCATTAAGAAATTCTTCATGCTAGCTTCATCTCATCTCATTCAGAGAAACTTGCTGGTATCAAACATAGGCCATCATTTGAGGAAGAAACTCTTGAGAATGCACATTTGGAGCACAGCAAGAAGAGCATCAAAACATTTGAGGTGTGGTGCTACAGAAGAATGTTGGAACTTAAGTGGACTTATGAGGTAAGGAATGGGAAGGTTCTCTGCAGAACTGGTAAGGAAAGGAACATACAGAAAACACTGACAAGTAACAGGGACAGGATAAGAGGACATCTGACAAGAAGTAGAGACAGGATAATAGGACATCTGTTAAGACATCAGGGAATAGCTTCTGTGGTACAAGAGGGAGTTGTATAGGGTAAAAACTGCAGAAGAAGACAGAGACTGGAGTACATCCAGCAAATAATAATGATTTAGAATGAGATTTTCTCTCTCCAGTGGAGAGTGCACTGATATGAAACTTCCTGGCAGATTAAAACTGTGTGCCGGACCGAGACTCGAACTCGGGACCTTTGCCTTTCGCGGGCAAGTGCTCTAGAGCAGAGGAAAGGAATTCATGGCAGGCTGCATAAAAATAGTCAGAAGACAGATTATGTAAAAAGAAGTCTTTCAACTGATTGCTCTTGTAGTTGAAGATAAGTAATTAATATTTAAAGTCAGTTTATGAGATACCTTACAAGGGAACTTCACCAACTTGGCACCTTATTTTAAGCAGAGAAAGGCACACTTGCAAGGTTCAAGCCCCAGATATCAGTCCTGTATCAAAATTTGGGGCATAATTCTGACAGTACACAGCTATGGTCCTCAAAATATACAGATTTTAAATGTTAGTGAACACTGATTGTTTGTCACTCACTCACTTCCTCACTTTTTCATTCCTGCCTATTGTACCAATGAAGCTGTTCAACAAATGTGATATGGTGAAAGGGCAACCTCATTATCATCACCATCATGTACAGAAACATCAGACATCAGTCCTATATCTTGTTTTATATCAAGCACCTCTTCATTAGTGAAGATGCCTGTGTGATTTCTGCAGTGAAATTGAAAGGTACAAATAATAGCAGAAAGAGAGCCCCATATACTTTTGTTTGCCTTTTTACAACAGTTAGTTGAAAACTGCATGTAATGATGGTTACCGGTGGTGTCTTATGGGAGATCTCATTCTTTGGCATTTAAATACTGTAATTTAACCATCATTCCATACCACTCCCGGAACTGCCACACTATCACTCATTGGTTTACTGACTTAATGAACACAAACTGTGTACTCACTCTTACTCACACATACACAACCACTGTCTCTGGCCACTGAGTCTGCTCTCAGCAGCCAGAGATAGTGGTCATGTGTATGTGATTTGTGCTTGTGTGAATGTGTGTGTGTCCTACTTTAGAAGAAAGCCTTGTGGCCAAAATCTCAAATGTATAGCAGATTTTTTGTTGTGCCTGTCTGCAACTCAACATCTCCTCTACATGGTGGGTAGCAATCTATAGTTTCCATAATATTGTTGTGGCACCTTGATCAGTTGATAAGAGACAAAATTGTGGCCCGTCGGACCACACTGCTGCCTCCACTTATATAGTTTCGAGGTTTGTATTCTTTGACCTATTTTAAATGTGTAGATTTATGTGCCTTTCTGAGAAATGGCCTTTTGCAAGAAATCTGACTTAAAAGTGTTCTTTGCATGTGGTCCTCTTTGTAATCTTCACTCACAGTTGGTTGAGATGAAGCTGCAATCACTGACAGCAACAAATCCTGTTGGGTTGGAAACTAATTGTTGTTGAAAAGGTATGTTTCGTGTCCCCTGTCCCTGTCCCTGCTGATTGGGATGCTAACAGCCACTGTTCTTACATCATGCAAATATTCATTGTAGATGCAGACAGTTCATATTTATAAAACAGATCAGGTAACTTTATTCATAGTGTCATCATATGTATGTGCAAACATGGTACCTCCTTTCTACCATTCTGAAACATCTCCACACCAGCCCATGTCAGAGGCCTGATTGGGTACAACCATGATTTACACCAGAGTTGGAGGGTCACATGACTGCCTCATAGCAGCTCTTCTCCAAAGCGGCTATAATGCTCTTTTAAGGTGATGAATAATATTTTGCCTCGTTAGCGTAGTTACTTTGGATTTTAGAGAAAACTCCATTAAGTTTGATGTGCCTATTTCAGTACTAATCATTTCACAGTTATAACCATTTACATATCTCTTTCTAATAACAATAAGAGACTTTCCTGCATTTTTCTGCTGAACAACCCATATTTTTTATTGACAAAGTTGTTTTGAAGGTGAATTAGTGTCAGTTAAGATAAATACCAAATATATATTTTTAGAACAATTATAAACAATTGTATTCTCCACAGGGTTCCTTCCCATGCACTGATCAACCAGTGATACTCGGTCATGAGTTTAGTGGAACAGTCACAGCAGTTGGATCTAAAGTAACTAATGTGAAAGTGGGAGACAAGGTAGCTGTTGATCCAAACAGGTAAGATCTGTTAATATAAAAACTGAAGTCACCTCCATATATTCAGCTATCATTAATAACTTTTCTCCATAAACTTACTAAAACACATCTGTGTCACTGAGTTTGCATGTTTGCAACACTTTGCAGTTAAAAAGTGAAATCCAAAAGCTACACTAATTGAGCATAGAAACAAATTATTGTGATTATGTACTGTGCCCCGGGGAAAGATAAAGTAAACAGCCTGATATTTTTCTCTTTATAGGTAAGTTAATGGAATGATAACAATAAATTTGTAAACACCTTGATCTCCTAAATAGTCATACAATTATCAGTTATTATTACAGTTATAAATAAATATCTGAGGAGTTCTTGCAAGAAGAGTATAAAAGCAACCAGTGTTAGAAGTGATAGTAATAGTAGGTCTTGAAAAGTGTATAATATTATATTGCAATTAAGCTACATCATTTGGAGAAATGGAATCATATCTGTCAAGAAAGATGCTGAATGCATTCATGATGGGAAGTCAGATTAGCCAGAATGGTAGCCAAAAGACATCTGATTAATCCAATTTCCATACAGGTGCTACACGAACTCTGTATGAATTTCCACTCTATTATTTAATTCTCCTTCTTCCTGTGTGTCAAACTCTCCCCATCCACTTCTCATTCACCAACTCCCTTTCTTTGCACCTTTTCTCCATTTATTTCTTTACCTACCCTCTCTCCACCTCTCTTTCTCTTTGCCCATAACCTTTTCTCCACCTTTCTCAATCTCTCTCTATTATTCCTTCATCTTACCTTTTCAACAGTCCCTAACAATTATATGTTGCTCCCTTCTTCTTGTTCTGTTCTTTCCTTTGTACTCCTCCTCCCATCTGTACATATTTCTTTGGTCTATTCCCTGATGTAAATATGCCTGCCATCCTGCATGACATTGGACATTATACTAAGATATTTTCCTCATTCTGTCACTCTTGCTTTTCTATAGATAACTTAACCATTATACATCCTGTCTGTGTCTTATTTTGAATTTTGGTGTAATTTTTGGCAAATTGGGGAATTATATTAGATTTTAAATTGTGCACAGTCACATTCTTAAATTTATTCTCGGTTTTAACAACTTAACTCAGTTATATTTTTCCTTTTGTTCAAATCAAATTTCTTGTCTTTTATGCATTTATTATCTCTTAAGCTTGTCTTTATGCTTTGAACTAGCTTAAAAATTTTAAAAATCATAGTATCTAATAACACAGTAAGTCACATTATTGTAACTGTAAAAATTGTAATATTAATTGTTTCTGCGTGTGTGGTGTGTGTGTGGTGTGTGTGTGTGTGTGTGTGTGTGTGTGTGTGTGGTGTGGTGTGTGTGTGGTGTGTGTGTGTATGTGTGTTGGTGTGTGTGGTGTGTGCATGCATGATGGTGTGCAGTTTGAAAACAAGTTTCTTGCTTTCGTTATGGAATGCATCACTTTCTGGACTTCCTGTGCTACAGTTCTTAAAGAAACAATTTTTTTTCCAGTGGTTGCAACACCTGTGGCCCATGCTCTGGGGGACAGTACCATTACTGCAGTGCTGGAGGCATCAACTCAACAATAGGCATATACTGTAATGGTGGATGGGCACAGTACTGTACAGCTCCTGATACACAGGTGTACAAATTGCCAGATAACATTGCTCTAGAACAAGGTGAGAGCATGAATTTGTACATTATGTGGAGAAGAGTGGATTAGACAAATTGAAGATGAGGATGAGCAGTGAAAAGCAAATAGTGAATAAGTTAAAAGGATTTGCTGCAGTGACATTCTAATAGTGCATCTGTTGTGTACAACTTGTTGCAACTACAATCACCAATTGTGTCTTGTTGCTTTTTTTTAAAGTTATGATAAAGCATTATAAAATCATACAAGCAACCCTCATTGGTCAGTATTTTCAGCCAGTTTCTGTCCACCATCAATAAACCTGGAGCTCTAAGTTATTTATAATGGTTCAGGCATGATCACAGATTTTATTCCCAGACTACAGTGATATGATTTTATCTCCAGTAAACTACAATTAAATTGTCATAAGAAAATTAATCTAAAGTCTATTTTTCTCACAACTTTGATCTTTGTTGATGAAGATATTGTAATTTTTGTTACTTTTCTGACTAAAAAGAAATGTCAATTCCTCATCAAAGTGAGAAATTGTGTCTTGAAAAATTTTACTCTGTGGCTGAAGCTGTTCAGCTAAAACTCAGTTACAGCCTATTAATGCATTTCTCACAACCTGCAAATCTATTTGCTCTATGATCTTGAAGTAGATCTTTTATTTGTTTTGAGAGAAACCAGTACACAGTCTGCGCAAGAAATGGTGTAATATATTGATTTGAATAAATCTCACTTGTCTTTGATTCATCCGAGCTGCTCACTAACAGTGCCAACCTGTGTGTAAATTGTTTCCACATTGCACTTTCATAATACGTAACAAACTCTATCTATCATCCTAGGAACATGTGCCATAAAGTTCAACTAGTGTGGTATGGTTGTACGTACTAGTTTATAAAATAGAAGGTTCTGCAGTGGTTTAATGAACTTTGTGTAATACCCATTCATTCTAAGAAAAGAGGCAATTAGTTGAATATTATATTTTAAATGTACCTTGCATCTTTTTGTTATGTATGTTGTGAGAAAACCATCTGTGCACTGCACACCTCTTCTCCCTTCTTTCTCACTTGTTCACTCCACCCAGACAGCAAATATCAATCTGTGTGGATCAGTTTTCAATGTGTCCATAAAAAGGTGTTTTTTACTGCCATACCTCATGACCAGATCATCCAGAGAGATATTAATAATTATCTACCTACGATTGAAGTTTCAAAATTTCTCAGAATGGAACAGAAGGAAATGACTTACCTCAGTGAAAATTTTCTGTTTTTGAGTGTAGTCACTATGCATTCTCACGTGCTTGGTGCAGCAGTGTTCCAATGCCTTGGTCCCAGCTCAAAAATTAGATTCCTCTGGCCTGCAAAATACCCATCAACTTCAGCTGTCAGTTCTTTCTTTGAAAAGATTCTCCATCCACTGATGAAAATTTTGAGTTTTGGGAAGAGATGGAAGTCTGATGGAGCCAAATCAGGTGAATAAGGCAGGTGTATCAACAATTTCAACACACACACACACACACACACACACACACACACACAGTTCATGTATTTTTTGCAATGGCAACAACATATATGTGTTGCTCACATTATCTTCATGAAAGACAGTTTTCTTCCTTGCCAGACCTGGCCTTTCTTCATGTATCTTTTGCTGTAGTTGGTCCAAGAGGTTAGCATTGTATCATCCAGCAATTTTATGGCCAATTGGAAGATAATATATCAGCACAATCCTTTTCACACCCAGAAAACTGGCACTTTGACCCATCCAGCCAACCATATTGCCTTTGGTTTCTTTGGTGGTTGTGAATCAATATGTTTCCACTCATTTGACTGTTTTGTCTATGGGGTATAGTAGTGGGCCAAAGTTTCATCTGTGTTCACATACCAGTGCAAAAAGATCTTGTTTGTTGCTCTGAAAAAGGGTTAAAGATTGTTTGGACATTTCCATGCCGATGCATTTTTGATCCTGTATTAATAATCACTGCAGCCACTTAGCAGATGATTTTTTCATATTCAATTCCACTTTTAATGTGTGACATTCCCATTTAGAGGACTTCCCTATAGCTTTAGCAACTTCTCACATTTTCAGTCAGCGACCCTCCATGACTGTTTTATACACTGTTCCAATAATTTGTGAAATAATGGGACATCTTGGCAGGCCTCTATACAGATTATCAAAGTGATTCCGACCAAATTTCAACATATTTTCCCATTTGCAACAACTCAATATGAAGGAGCACAGGCCTCCACTGTGTTTTGAAAATCAGCATTAATTTTTTGTGCATTCATACCTTTCTTTACAAAGTACTTAATCACTGCTCTAATCCTGATTTTTTTTTCCTTTCTTTTTTCCCCCATCTTCAGAGATCACTACACAGGCACAACAACAGAGATGTCTACATAACAGATCTCTGTCCAGAACACTGACACATCACATGTTCAAACTATCTCATATCAACATCATGTATTGTTACCATTTCTGAAACTTTTTATGCATTTCTTTGCGTCCAAGGTCTTACTTGCTATGACTCCACATGATGAAGGCATCACCCTTATTTTCATACCATACAATGATCTCAATTACAGTGCCATGTTTTCTGAAGTTTACATTAAGGGATTGAAGCACTGGAATAAGTAGATTTCCAAAAGGGATAACTATCAACGGCTCATGGAAGCACCTTACTTCGCTAACTTATTTACTTGCAGTTGTTTGAACATTCAAGGTCTCTTAAAACCATTTATTACATTAAGTGGTGGTTATCCACTACTGTATTATACAGAGACAGTTGAAAACATGTACATCACTCTGTTACTGTTTGTTAGTACTGTGAATGTTCTTCTCTACAACCTGCATGTACCCATGAGAAGGCAGGGGTGTGGGGATGAGATATATATCTTATGAAATAGCACTGTCTGCATTGTCTGCAGGTGTCAGCTGTGAAATAGACCTCCCTTTATTCCAATATCTTGCATAGTGATTCATTAATAATATAGAAAGAAACTGTTATTTTCTGGGTGATGAATGGCTAAACTCTTTAAATGTGTAGTAGAATAATAATGAAACTCCTACAGCACTCTGAGGAGTATTAACTGTCACTTAACATATTACAATACTAAGTGCTTTGTCACCTGTTGCTTCATACAGAAAATAAAAGGAGTTTCACATGATTTTCTGTGATAAACACAAAAGGCTATACATAGGAAAGGCATACAACAGACTGAGATTCATTGAAAGAATCCTTGTGAAGTGTAGTCCATTCACCAAGGAGGTGAAACTCGTATTTGACTGATACTTGAGCATTGCTCATCAATTTTGGATCTGTACCATATGGGACTGATAGAGGAAATGGAGACGATTGAAAGAAGAGCAGCATATTTCACTACAGGTTCATTTAGTAAGCATGAAAGTGTTGCAGAGATGCTCATCCTGTAGCAGCCCTACCACAGAAATGTGTGAATAACAGAACTGAAGTAAATCTCTTACCGTTTGTACAAAAATTTTGCCAACAGTGTGAGGCAGATTGGCTTGAGGCAGACAGTAGATTGCAAGCTGGAATCAATACTGTGCAGGCACGATTCCTCAATCTGATTATGCTAGCCATGGGGCACGTGCATAGAGCTACCTTGAGCTCCCCACCAAAAGTGTACAGGAAGCTTATTTGACACCATTCATTTGGTTTTGTTTTCTCACATCCTCGAAGATCACAATGGCATGTGGAATGAGCAGGTAGCAGTTTGTTTTTGAGTAGGCCACAAGTCCATTGTTTTCCTATGGTCATGCAATCAGGCGACATGCTTACAACACTGGGGAGTATACACCCTCCAGAACCAGTGCTCAAGACCTGTGACATGTGAAAAGAGTGAACTATTTGTGCTAATGACAATTATCATGGGCACATAATCATGAATGCAATGACATTTACATACAGAACTTATATGTCAGTTGCATACTCATTTGTGATGAATAAATGTATTTTTAGCAAACCGAATCTTTTTCAGCTCCTGTCAAAATTGCATCCTCCTTAAGTAAAGTGCATGGGTGCAGCAAAAAAGCCAGATCATCACATGGCTGAGTTGTAAGCAGTTATGTTCACATATTCCCATTTCAATCTAATTCCAATGGCAGACACTGCAAGAAAAGCATTCTTCACGGAGTGTTTAGTGTTAAAATTCTGAGAGCTTAAATTGCTAGAATATTCAGCTAATATATTGCTTACTTGTACATACACTGAAGCACCAAAAAAATCTGGTATAGGCAATACAAGATATGTAAACAGGCAGAATACGGCACTGAGGTCAGCAACGCCTATATAAAACAACAAGTGTCTGGTGCAGTTGTTAGATCAGTCATGGCTGCTACAATGGCAGATTATCAAGATTTAAGTAAGTTCAAACGTGCTATTTAGTCAGTGCATGAGCAATTGGACACAGCCTCTCTGAGGTAGTGATTAAGTGGGGATTTTCCCATACGACCATTTCATGAGCGTACCATGAATATCAGGAATCCGGTAAAACATCAAATCTCTGACTTCACTGTGGATGGAAAAAGATCCTGCAAGAATGGAACCAATGATGACTGAAGAGAATCGTTCAACATGACAGAAGTGCAACCCTTCTGCAGATTGCTGCAGATTTCAATGCTGGGTCATCTACAAGTGTCAGTGTGTGAACCATTCAATGAAACATCATCGATATGGGCTTTCGGAGCCCAAGGCCCACTCATGTACCCTTGATGACTGCATGACACAAAGCTTTATGCCTTGCCTGGGCCCATCAAAACTTACATTGGACTGTTGATGACTGGAAATGTGTTGCCTGGTCGGACAAGTCTCATTTCAAATTGTATCGAGTGGATGGATGTGTATGGGTATGGAAACAACCTCATAAATTCATGGAATCTGAATGTCAGCAGGGGACTCTTAAAGCCAGTGGAGGCTCTGTAATGGTGTGAATGGTGTGAGTCATGTGCAGTTGGAGTGATATGGGGTCCCTGATATGTCTAGATGTGACTCTGACAGATGACATGTATGCAAGCATCCTGTCTGATCACCTGCATCCATTCATGTCCATCGTGTATTCTGACAAAATTGGGCAACTGCAGCCAGACAGTGTGACACCTCACACATCAAGAATTTCTACAGAACGTCTTCAGGAACACTCTTCTGAGTTTAAATGCTTCTGCTGGCCACTAAACTCGCCAGACATGAACATTAGTGAGCATATCTGGGATGCTTTGGAGTGTGCTCTTCAGAAGAGATCTCCAACTCCTTGTACTCTTACGGATTTATGGACAGCCCTGCAGGATTCGTGGTGTAAGTTGCCTCCAGCACTACTTCAGACATTAGTAGACTCCATGCCATGTTGTGTTGCAGCACTTCTGTGTGCTTGTCGGGGCCCTACATGATATTAGCCTGGTGTACGAGTTTCTTTGGCTCTTCAGTCTATATCTTGTAAAAAAAATCATGAAGATAAAATTAGAGAGATTCAAGCACACAGAAACTTATCAACAACTGTTCTTCCCATATGTCATTTATATCTGTAATGGAAAGAAGGGAAAAGGGGGGGGGGGGGGAGGGGCAGGGTGAGTACGGTACACAGAGTGCTTTTCATGACACACCATGAGGTGCTTTTGGAATGTAGATGTAGATATATAATAAAGAAAGGAAAACTGAGAGGGGACAAACATCTGCTAAAAAAATGTGCTGCTAATGGTTCTATTTGGTGCCATAATTGCTTTGATAAACTGTAATGGAAAATGTAGAAATTTTAGACAGATATTCACAGTGAGCAACATCTACAGTAGAAATATACTGTAACATTTTCACACTATTTAATTAAATGATTATTGGAAAACATATTATGTACTGTTACAAAACAAGAAAAAAAATATGGTGTAATTTCATGATACTACAGTAAATGACAGTGACAGTAGCAGCCTCTAAAAGAAGAAAAAGAAGAAGAAGAAGAAGAAGAAGAAGAAGAAGGGGGAGGAGGAAAGCAGAGTAATGTAAATACTGAATTTCTAGCACCCAGAACCGAGGAAGGATTCCAGTGGTATGGACATCTCATGTGAAGAGACCAAAGACACCTTGAAAAGAGATTGATGGAGATAGCAGATGAAGGATGCATGGAAAGAGAAGGACTTAAAATGATGTAGGCAGACTGCATTTGTGAGGGAAAAACAACTGACAGAGGGCAACACGCAGGACCAAGAAGAGTAATGGTGGGAGAAACTTGCCATAAACATTGACCCTATGAAGATATCGAAAGACGAAGACAAAGAAGAATATGAAACACAGATTTGTTTCTTTTGTGTAGCGTCTCTCTTATAACACATATGGTATTAATTGACTCCCTTCAGTCATACGGATCAGATCTATTTGAATGTTATATTCTCTTATTCATCGCACTCCTCAGAAGGAAAAACTTGAAACTGAAATTTCCATTTGCAGTTTTTAAACATGTGTATATGACATTCCATCATAATTGTTTTACTCAGCTTAATTTAGACATAATAGTACCAGAAATTTATGTAATGACTAAATATAATCACTCAGAATTGATACTGAGTTGTACATAAGTGTAAATATGGTAACTCAGCTAACAAATACAGTTTGTTTTTTGTGTGTGTGCGCGTGTGTGTGTGTGTGTGTGTGTGTGTGTGTGTGTGTGTGTGTGTGTGTGTGTGTCCTATTGTATGCACACATCTACCATTCTGTGCCACCACTATATGGTGAATGATTAATTTATTATTCCATTTCTCGTATTCTACACGATTTCCAGTATTGTATTAATAAATAATTATGATAATTACTTTTTCAGGTGCATTAACAGAACCCATATCATGTCTCTCCCATGGCTGGGACAGAGTTCAGCCCATCCCTGTGGGCTCTAGTATCCTTATCACAGGAGCTGGCATTATAGGCAACTTATGGGCATGCCTACTCCACGTTCAAGGACATCGAAAGGTTACAATAAGTGAGCCCCTAGAGAGCAGGCGCAAAATTGCTGAAAAACTTGGTTAGTAATGCCCGGTAATTTATTTCACAGTATCCAAAGTTCAACATAATTTTTTTATTCAGTTTTGTGGCCAGAGACTGCTGTTTTAACAGAGTACTTGATAGAAAATGCATATGCATAGATAAATGTCAGAGAACCCCTAGAAACAACACTTATGATGGCAGGTGTACTTGATCAATGGTTATTAATCCAAGTTGTGGATTGTAATGTTTCAGGATATTTGCAAACATTCCAACACACTATTGAAAATCTGTAGACAGGAGATGCTCATGAATAATTTGAATAAGGATAAATGTAGTGGGAAAGGGAAACTGTGTGTTTTCCTTTCTTGTATCCAGTGAATGTGGAGCAGTGGTGGAGCCAGCAAGAAGGGGACCAGTAAAAATGGTGTTACAACCACTGGGAGGCACTTGTCCAATGGTGTAGCAAGTGCTTGTATCTGAGAGCCATGGACTAAATGATGCACCAACAAGGATGTAATGAACAATTACAGAGTGGTAGTTGTTTTCCTGGTTTTTCTCTCAGGTCCTACTGTATGCATGTACAGACGTTTGAATGTACTCAAGAGAGTGGTATTACCATAGAAATTGTTAGTTGTGTTGTGAAAAGTAATAACGAAAATGTTGGGCAAAATATACCCCTGTTTGTGAGAAGAGTGGCTATTTATTTAGTAGTGCAATAGAGAGAACTGGTGTAAGCATTCCAAGGATTTTCATTGCAGTTGGATTGATAGGGAAGTGGCGTGGGAGGACCAGGACCACCAAAAAAGAAAAACTATTCTGAAAAGAGAGGATAAAGGTAATACTACTTTCATCTGGTGGTGTATTGGGTCAGCACAATACTGCCCTGTTATATCAGCCAGGGACACAACTTCCCACTAGCACTGGTATAAGATCCACCACAAATCTTACAAAATAAACAACAGCAGGAAAAGAAGGAAAAATACACCCCAGGGTCCATCATTTTTTAGTCACCACCTTGTCTCACGGGGTATGTAATAAGCAGTAAGTTACACATGCAGATCAATTTAAATGTTTTTTATACCCATCACAGTTTTGTAGAGTCTACATAAACATGGCTCTTTACAAAGTTGTGTATATATGACTGAATGTGATGGACAAGCCTGGTAGAGTTCTGGAACTTATCTTCTGGTGTTTGCTTCAATATCCATCTTAATTATCTCCAGAATAGCCTAAGATGATCCAACATGTTAACAATATAACTCTGATTTCAGATGAGTGAAAATAATGAAGTTAAATAAGACCAGCTTTGAGATTTGTGTTACCTACATTCAGTACTGCTTTTGACCAACTTACTGTGAGAGGTGCATTTTGTAGTACTAAGCATCTGCAGGGAGTTTTTGTTGGACATGTTCAAGCAGGATCTACAAAACTGAAATGTAATAGATACTAATACAGTTTTAAGTGAAGTGAGGTGGACCAGATGTTAATATACTATTCAATGCTAGTGGCAGGAAAATATTTCTATTGTATTGCCACAAAACAATCAGCCCATCTTCATGAACTGGATAGTTTCTAAGCCGTATATGATTCTTTACTTTTGGGACTATGAGTGAGCTAGAATTCATTGCAAAAAATGATGAAACCTAGATAGGGCTTGCCATATTCCACTAAAGATTTTATTTCTTAACAGTTTAATAAAAAATGTAGATGCATGATCTAGTGATGAAAAAAATACATAGGAAACATTGTCTACAATTCTGATCTCCCATAAAATTAACTCAATAATACAATAAAAGATTTCAATCAAACTTTAATAATGAATATGTCCACTGTGCACAGGAATACAAAATTCCTCAGAGTTTTTGCTGGCTTGATATGCTCTGTTTGAATGAGCACTATAATTCTCAAGAATGTTTTCCTGATTTTTCCTCAGCAAGCACAACAGTCAAAATACGTTGTTCTGTACCTCTGAGTTGTCATGGCCTTGTATAGCACTTTATTAAGCATTGTTTGTTCTGCAAGAGAGAGATCGATGCCTGAATCACTCAAATTACACATTTTTAGAGATCATTGTCATCTCCTCTTTGACCAGACCATAGAAATGGTCTGCATGGAGTGGTAAACCCAGTTCGGCAGCCATGCATGTTAAAGTACCCACTTCCAGGATGGGGGAGACATGCTGGTGCCAGTTCAAAACTGCCCAGCATATTGACAAAAAGGGCCAGTGTGCTGGCTAGTCTGGATGTGGTTTTGAAGCAGCTTCCCACATCTCATTAGGTGAATACCAGTCTGATACCAATGTACCACCTCAGATACAAGCTGCAAAACACATTTAGAAAAATTTTTCAAATTGCACACAGAATTTCCTCTAGATGTAGATAGATTGGGTACACTGATTTGATCACGGGGCATGAGGATCAGACTGATGATCTTAGATGTTTAATCTCCTTAAACCTATAACCAGGAGCCTTTTGGAGCAGTGAAGTTCATATAGTTTGGATGAACCAAAATTCGTCCAGTAGCCTTATATTTTCTCTAATATTACATTCTCTTAACGTTTATCAAATCAGGATATCATACAATCATCCTGAGTGATCTCCCCATTTCTAAGGCCTTTTCATATTTATCTTACATTGCATGGACTATCAAATAGAAATATATACTTTTAGACAGGTCTAAAACTTTCCATGTCATATTTCCCTTCTTTAGGTCATAAATGCTCAGAAGCATGGAGTGTGTTCATGGAATCTATGTAAGTATGTCATAAAAAGAATTACTTCACTAATCCAGTGCTCATAATTGATGCCAGTGTAATTTTTATCTGTGTAACAATAAGATAACAACAAAGCATTTGACTGTGTAATTGTTTCAAAAATGTTTCAAATACTAGGCTTTATGCGAATACCAGAGCATCATACATAAAGGTAATCAGAAATCTGTACAAAAAGTAAGAAGCAACAGCAAAAATACAACAAGGATACGAAGAAACTTTCAGGAAAGGTAAAGGCGTCGGACAGGAATGTACAGGGTAATTATAATTAAAGTTAAACTATCAAACCACTGTAGAAATAACACCACTGGTTAGAATGACATCAAATTGCAATCGAATATTATCAGAGAAGGGGAAAAATGTATGGCAGAAGAAAAATAAATAGTTACAAAATGTAGCAGTAGATGGTGCTGTAAGCATCATAATTTAATAGTGGCTGACTGCAAATGACTAATGAATCATACAACAATGCCTAACGTGTAGATCTGACATTAAACAAACTGTACTACTCAGTGTGCATGGGTGTACAGGTGTGATACTTTTAGTTACGTAAGCCTATCCACCACGGCAAGGTCATATCACATCAGATGGGAAAATTCGATTTTTAATCGTCCTGAGGTCAAAAACTCCATAAAAAGCATCACTCACGTCAGTTTTTAATTGTCCTGAGACCAAAAACCATATAAAAAGCATCAATCACATAGGTTTTTAATTGTCCTGAGGCCAAAAACCACATAAAAAGCATCAATCAAAGTCAAATCGGATTATTAATTCCATCTGACAGGCACAAAACATGTTCAATATGGTGTCCACCATTTTCTGCAACAAGTTGAAATCGAGAAACAGCATGTTCCACAACTGATCAAAGTGTGTCCAGAGTCATGTTCAGAGTGTGTTGCACAATGTGTGCCTTCAATGCAGCTAAATTTGCAATCAGGACACTGAACACAACATCTTTCAGATAGTCCCACAGCCAGAAGTCACATGGGTTAAGATCAGGTGATCGGGACAGCCAGGCTGTGGTGAAATGGCAGCTGATAATTCTAGCATTTCTGAAGTGGTGCTTCAGCGGCTGCTTAACTGGATTTGCAATGTGCAGAGGGGCACCATCTCACATAAAAATGATCCCATCCACACATCCATGCTGTTGGAGAACTGGAATGACAAGGTTGCACAAGACACTCATCAGCGTCAGAGACAATGCCCACACAGGAACCAGAAATGGAGGCGGAGGCAGCTGCAGCACTTGGTGCAGTGGGGGCAGTTGAGGACTGGGGGTGGAGCAGAGACCCCAGACAGCACTCCACTAGGCAGCAACCCCTCTGTGATGCAAACTGGACTGTCTGCAACACAGGAACAGGCACCAGCAGCTGGGAGGGGGGGGGGGGGGGGAGGCAATGCACCAGAACAGACCCTGCTATGTGCAGCTGCATCTGTTCGAAGTGATGGGATGTCCACCCATCAGGAATGTGGACAATGTACAGGTGCTTAATGATGGCAGGAACCCAGTTTAGCCTGCAGCCGAACCCACGAGTCCAGACAGGGGCACTCAGCCAGAACGTGGCAACGCCAGCGGATACAGCATCATATGCAGCAGGTGAAGGAGAGTCTATGGTTGGCATCCACATACCAGCTCCGCCATGGTCTTGTACCCCACTAGTATGAAACAGTACAAACTCAAAAAATGGTCTAAAGCAGCTTTAGACAGCCTGCCAGAATACATACTACTGCAAATGAGTTTTAAATGTCCAAACCATACGTTTGACCTCAACATTAGATTGAAGATGAAATGGAGGAGCTGTGAGATGGCAAGCACCACTAGTCTGACAGAAAGATGCCAAGTCTAAGAAACAAACTGGGGGCTGTTATCAGTAACCACGATAGATGGAAGTCCCTCATTTGCAAAAATCTTAAGCTGGACCAAAATAGTGGCCGCCATGGACATGGTCAGACAACATGGGAAACTTGGAATAAGCATCCAGTAAAATGAGCCAATACTGATTTAGGAAGGGCCCATCAAACTCGACATGTAGATGCACCCACAGGTGCTGCAGAATCGGCCAGAGGGAGAAAGACACCCACAGAGCCCCCTGTTGCTGAACACAGTGAGTGCATGTGGTGATAAGCAATGTTGCCATCTATGCCTGGCCAGCACACATGCTGGCGGGCCAAAGCTTCGGTGTGAGAGATCCCCTAATGACAGACATGCAGAAGCTGCAGTACATTATGGTGTAAGGAAATGGGAATCATAACCTGGGGAGCAGCGTCCTCCTTAGCTAGCAATAGAACCCTGTCAAACACAGAAAGATGATGTTGAAAGGAGAAGTAATTATGCAAGGGATCCAAGGCACAACTGAGGGTTTTTCTGGCCATCCATGTTGCATAAAAGATAGGATCCAACTAAGTATAGGATCCATAATGACGGCTGATACTATTGTGGCACTAGTGAAGGGAAAACCAACAACCATGTTCTGGTTTGCAGTACCTAAATAGAAAAAACGTAACTTGTCCTGATTGAATGCTGGGTCTGACTGGATCAGAAGGTGAGATAAGTCATTGGCGTTAGTGTGTTGCACTGTTAGCTGGTTAATGGATCTGATCATGATAACAAGAGAGGAAGAGAGCCCACCACTACAAACAATGTGTCCAGAACGGTAGCCAAAGGGTTATAAAGAGCAACCAATGACGTGTGATCCATGATTAAATGGAACTTAGAACCATACAAAGAGACGTGGAACTTCTTGAGGGTGAATACAATCGCTTAAGTCTCCTTTGCAGTCTGAGCATACCACTGTTGAGTGGGATTTAAAGTCTTAGAAGTGTAAGCAATGGGTCATTCAGACCCATCCATGTATTTGTGCACCAACACTGCACCAAGACCATGCTGAGGCCAACACGAGATGCTGACACAGCTGAAAAGTTACCAGACAGGGGAAAGACTGGAGCTTAGATTTAAGCAAAGTGAATGCTCAGCCACAAGGGGGACCAGAAAAAAGGCTCATTCTTACACAAAAGTGTGTGCAGGGGCTGAGAAACAGTGGGTGCATCCAGAAAACTTATGATAGTATGAAATTTTACCTAGAAGTGCTTGCAGTTCCTTAACAGAAGTGAGCCACAGCAAAGCTGCAATTGTGTCAGCATGATGACTGATTGGCTTGACCCATGAATGAGAGACCTCGATACCTAGGTACTAAACTGACAGCTGAAAAAATTGAGATTTTGCAAGATTGCACTTGACACCTGCAGACTGCAAAACAGAAAACAATGATTGGAGTTTGGTACGGTGGTCTTCAGTGGGAGAACTTGAAACAACAATACAGTCCAGGTAATTGCAGCAGCCAAGCACAGAGATTGTCAGCTGTTCTAAGAAATGTTGAAAACTTCCGGGTGTACTAGCGACACCCAAAAGCAACCATTGATATTGGTATAGGCTGAAAGGTGTACTGGCAATGATAAGGTGCCCAGTGGCCTCATCCAAGTGGAGCTGGAGTTATGCTTCTAACAAATAAGCCTTGGAAAAGTAGTGGCCATCTGCCAATTTTGTGAGCAACTCATCATGGCAGAGCAAATGGTATGTATCTGTCAGGGACTGTGCATTAATCTCGACACTGAAGTTACTGCAGGGGTAAAGCTTACCCATCGGCTTCTTAACAATGACCTTTGGTGTAGCCCATTCACTTGAAGAAACAGGCTAAATGGCATTGAGAAAATGTCAAATGGTCTAATTCGGCCTTGATAGACTCACGCAACATGACTGGCATCTGCCACACCCAAAAAACATTAGAACGGGTGGACTCTTTCATGGTAATGCAGGCCTGAAAACTGATACCACAATTAAAACAAGGGGAAATGAGTGACAAAAACAGAGCAGAAGGACTCCAGCTGTTGATACAGAACTCGATCTGACACAAAATTTACCTCATCAGCAATGGAGAAATCAAAATCATTAAATGCATCTAACCCAAACAAGTCTCCGGTATGGGAATGATCCACAACAAGGAAGATGAAAGGGGAACAATAGATAATTGACATAGGATCAAAATCTGCTGTTTATTGTAGCTAACCTGTGTGAGGGGAGGGGGGCCCAAGTCCATGTATGTTTTTGGGTTTACTAAAATCACTGCAGATACTGTGTCCACTTGCATTTTTAGCATTTTATTAAACACACACATGTCAATAAACAATTTTTTTGGGGAGATGGTCATTGTAGAGATACAGTTTATGTTCGTCGGTACTACTGTGTCCATCACATTTGAAGAGGAGCTACACACTGATGTAATATGGCCTTGCTTTTGACATTGCAAACAGCCCAACACTCAAGGCACACAGCATGCTCATTTTGGAAGAAGCAATATGGGCAAGACAGAAGGGGAGCACATGGCCACTGTTGTTACAAGGCCCATTGCTGCTGTGGCCGTAACTGATGCTGCCTCATCCAAGGCTGAGTCAAAGGTTGTACTACTGCAGCAGCTTCCCCATCATCCTGAACACTTACAGCATGCTTAACAGTTGTTGATTGAACAGTAATCTGATTGCCTGCGGCTCGTGACACTTCAAAGGACTGTGCTGTATGAGCAAATTTGTAAGTGCTGGATACTTACATTGAAGTGCTTTTTCACAGACTTCCCTATTCAGGGCCAGACAGGTAATAACGTCACACTCCATATGATTAGTATAAGATTCGTGATGGGTACTAGTGACAAATTTACGATGACAGCTCAACCCATGTAATTCTGCAGCATAGACTTTGTCAGATTGGCTTAGGTGTTTCTGACAACATTAAAATGCCACACATGTTGCAATTCCATGGGTTCTGTCACAGTAATAGATTGAGAAAAGCTTGCACATTTCATCAAATGATAAGCTGGCCATATCATGCTAAGGTGCAGGTTGGCACAACAAGTGATACATGCACAGGAAATATCAGGAAAGAAAGAAAGCCCTACATAGGTTTATATTGCCCATACCAAAAGACCTGGAAATTTTGGTGTAATCATGTCTTCTAGGAGTACCAATCATCACATGCCAGAAAGGGCAATGATTGCATTGATAGAAGAGTAACCTGCTGTGAACATGCAAATGCCACTTGACTGAGAGTGGTGGTGAGAGCCTGCTGTTGTTCTGTGAAAGCTCGCTGCTGGGCATTGATATGTTGGAGTTTTTCTCGTATCAAGATGTTTGTTGGGTTACTTAGCACTGACACTAATATGCTATGGAAATGTAACCTTCACTAGTCGCCAAGCTTGTTACAGTAACAACAAATGTGATTTATGGAACACAGTATTTTATAGAGCCATCGTAAGATACAATTAAGTACAGGTTGCACATAGCACTGAACACATTGAATGGACAACAGCAATACTGGCCAAGCACTAATTTGTGAATGCTTAAATAATACTGCTTCTTTGGCAGCTCACCAGAGTGCACCAGAGGGGTGACCCAGGTGGCCTCTATAAATCAGACTGTGAACTGTATGGATGCATGATCTCTGAAATTGCGTGCATTACGAATGGAGGTACGTCAGTTTCTTTTCATTTAGTATGGTAATTAAGTAATGAACAGGCATGGAAACTGGAATTAAAATTGTCAGGGTGGGGATGCATTGAACCAACAACTTAAGATGTGCAGATGACACAAAGCGTACAGCAGGCAGTAAAGGAGACATTAAAAGTATGCTGAAAGTGAAAAATTTGGCCTAGGGCTAAGTTTGAAGAATTTGTTGTCAAAATTTTTGTTTTCTTTAAATTTAGCCCTAATTTGCTGCAAATATATATATATATATATATATATATATTATATATAAATACAAAGATGAGGTGACTTACCGAACAAAAACGCTGGCAGGTCGATAGACACACAAACAAACACAAACATACACACAAAATTCAAGCTTTCGCAACAAATTGTTGCCTCATCAGGAAAGAGGGAAGGAGAGGGGAAGACGAAAGGAAGTGGGTTTTAAAGGAGAGGGTAAGGAGTCATTCCAATCCCGGGAGCAGAAAGACTTACCTTAGGGGGAAAAAAGGACAGGTATACACTCGCACACACGCACATATCCATCCACACTGTATGTGTGGATGGATATATATATATATATATATATATATATATATATATATATATATATATATATATATATAAAAATGACTAAATCACTGAAATTTTGATCTTTCCTGTAGTCTTGTACAGATGTGAATCATGGACAATAAAAAGAAATGGATTCCAAGAAAATCTATTTTTTTAAGATGTGGGTTTGAAGAAGAATCCTGAGGACTTTGTGGGCTGAAAACAGAAACAACTATTCTGAAAGAAAATAAAGCCAAAAAATCTTATGAGACAAAGTACTGAAGATGACATTACATCACATTGGGCATATCACAAGAGCAGAAGACTCACTAGAAAGAGCTGTAATGCTCCGAAGAACTGAAGGTCAAAGAAACAGAGGAAAACCAAAGAGAAGGTGGACAGAAGACATCAAAGAAAGCATCAGAATGATGCTGGAAGAACTTAAGGCCAGGAGGAAATGGAAAGAGATAGTTCATCATGTGCTGAAGAGTTGGAGGATACTTGATGATCCTAACAACAATAAGAAAAATGTGTTTTTATAATTGACTGCCAGAACAGTTATGTTATTACACCTGCATTGTATCTTCATTTGCAATAGAGCAAGATATGTATTTAGAGCAGTCACTAGTTGTTTGACATGCCACATAAAGATCTGACTCATTAGTTATTTACAATAAGTGACAAATAGTCAAAAATCCAAGAACTCTCTGGGAATTCAATAAATTCACAGAATTATGGGAGACTCTAGGGGAAATTGAACTGTTTTTTGGCAGAAATAAATGTTCTGAGTTTCTTATTACAAATAGTTCTGAGATTCTGCTTAAGAAAAAGTGAAATGCTTTGAATTGTCGTAATGTTTGTTGCTAGATCACATCTGCATGTCACATCCTCACTGCCTGTGTGAATCTTCATTATTTTCTGTGGGCCCTTAGGCTTCCCGTCCATCTCCCATTGCATCATCAAGAGTGTTCATGAGATTTTGTCATATAGCCATGAACTCACCATTCGCACAAAATCAAAGATGCTACTTTAAACTGAAAAAAAAGTGTGTCCATATTTAAACATAATATTTGCAGACTGGTACTGAATACTCAGGCTTTATTTCCTTTTTACTAATTTCAATGCACTCTAGTACTTTGCCAACTTACAGTATTGTGCATTAATTTAATACTGATCATAGTGTGAAGAACATGTTGCTTGATATAAGATATGTCATTGCTATCAGACTCTATTCATATTACATTCCAGTGAGAACAGATCAGATCATGTTCCTGTCAGAATTTCTCATATGCTTTAGGTTACTGCACAGTGACATGACCTCACATGACACGGAATTGTGGCAGATGACAGTAACAGTGGAATTTACAGAGGTTGCAAGAGCTTATAATTTACAGAATTGTTGATGAAACTGTAAATCCCAGGTGAACTTGAAATAATCACTAAAAGGTGAAGTGACAATTCAAAAAATTTCAGTTGTTGCCATAAAAAACTAGTAATGTGAAACTTGTTCTCACATACACTAAAGTATCGTTCAGGGGAACCTGGATAGGGAAGCTGATAAAACCTGGTAATCTCAGGGAATCTCTTGATGAAACATCACCTGTATATTTCATCAAAATTTTTCAATTGTACTCTCTTTTTCAGGAACTGGATTTCAAGTTGTTAGCCCAGCTGAACTGAAAGAGCAAAAAGAGAAAGATCCAGAATTGGGTTTTGATGTTGCTATTGAGTGCAGTGGTAATGGCAGGGCAATGGAAGATGCTCTCTGGATGCTCAACTGTGGAGGAAAACTGTGTGTCTTTGGTGTTGCCTCTCCAGACACAAGAGTAAGGTAAAAAGCTACATGTGAATTTCTTGCTCTTTACTACAAATTAAATAGTTATTTTTCTAAAGATACTGTGATCAGCATTTCTGAATTCTGCTTCCATCGAAAGACTTATGAGCTATGCACACACTACCTTCAAGGGCTGACTGCCATCTTTGTTTCCTATCTTTCTCCTCCTTCAGCTGTGGAAATTTAAAACAATTGATGAATATTTTTTGCTATTGTGAAATGTCATGAAAATTGGCTTTGGCATGGAGGAGCAACATATTTTAAGCGAGGAAGCCCTGTGTTATAGAGGTCTGAATTATTTGAACCCTGTCCATCGAGTCACTGTAATAAGTAGCATTACTAGTTCTATATTACTACAAGAAATCTACCTTAAAGTGCACTTTGTAGAAAAAAATCTGTTTCCAGAACTTTTCTGATTGATGTACAAAATCTTAACACCTCTCTAGACTTCTTGATACACCTATGATCTGTTGTGTGGTGGTATATCTTGGTCTCGTCACAGGTTAATAAACATAGCGATACCTCAAAGGAATGTAACATTTTGTTTCATAATTTACTAATAGAAACTAATAAAATGCAGTCCCCTCTCATCAGTCAGTGTTTCAGTATTCTCAAAGTGGTTTGGACCTTTTGTGCTAATTTAAATCTTTTTAAAAATGCAGATATGTTTGATACTTGTTTTTTTGATAACATCAATTGTTGAAATTTTGTATGGAATCACATTTTTTCTCTTGGTACAACTATTTTATACGTGTGTTTAATAACATCACTGCTCCATATTTCTCACATAATCTATACCATATATAATTACATTTATATCCATGGCACGCTTCATAATGATTTACTGTGCAGTGTCCCAACGGGTCTCACTCTTCTAAACACTAAAAATAATTGAGAAAGAAAAATATTCAAGATGACTGCGTGGTGGAGAACTTCAGTGATGACCATCCACAGAAATGCTCCTTCTCACCTGTGTGTCATTGTTGGACTCAGGGAACAAACACTGATGAGCCAACACACCATAGTCCAATCAATGATGATAAGAAAAGGTCAAATGCAAGAAATAAATTGTGTTGTCACAAATTTTCGTACAGTAGTAGGAAGGAGTGCCATGAACAACATACTAAAAGTCCCAACCCCTGAGGAAGGGGAGTGCATCTGAAAAAGAAAAGTCAATTATTGATAAAATTGTTTAACTGGATAAATAAAAGATCTACTCACCAAGCAGCAGCAGAACACACACATAAAAGACTGTTGTGATTGGCAAGCTTTCAGAGCCAGTGGCTCCTTCTTCAGGCAGAAGGGTTGAGGGGGAAGGAAGAAGGGCAAAGGAAAAGGACTGGAGAGGTCTAGGACAAATGCTAAATTTTGGGAAAGTCACCTAGAACTGCTGGTCAGACACAATAATTTTAGTGATGGTATACATTTTCTTTCAAATATTCATCCACAGTATAAAAAGATTTCTCTGTCAGGTAATCTTTGAGAACTTGTTTAAATTTTGGCAGTTCTGTATAAACACATTTGATATGTGGTTGGAGAGCATTGAACAGCTTAATACTGGAGTAGAAAACTCCTTTTTGTACCAGAGTGAGACGTTTCATTTTGAAATGTAGATGTTTTTGTTTCTGGTGCTATAGCCATGGAATTTACTGTTGTCTTGGTAGATAGAATAATTTTTGCACACAAAGGTCAGCAAGGAAAAAATATAGTGTGAGGCAGTTGTTAGCATACCTATCTTCCGAAACAAGTGCCTGCAAGAGTGTCTTTGATGGACCCCACACATTATTCTGATTGCTTTTTTTTTGGATGGTGAAAACTATTTTTGCAAGTGGTTTGTTCCCCCAGAATATGATAGCATATGACATCAATGAGTGGAAGTAACCAAAGTAGGCAACCTTAATGATGTGGACTTCAGCCACTGAAGAAATTACCTGCAATGCAAATGTTGCCGAGCTAAGTTTTTTACATACATGAAGAATGTGAACTGACCAATTACATTTGCTGTCTATATAAGCACCCAGGAAGTTTGTATCTTCAACTTGCTGTAATGGTTGATCTCTACATTTTATGTTAATTTCATCAAGATTACGTTGTGATGTATGGAACCTCATATAATGAGTTTTATTTGCATTGAGAGAGAGACCATTTGAGGAGAACCAATTTAAGATGTCATTAAAAACAGTATTTGTAGTTTGTTCAAGATTGTGATCTATCAAATCATCAAACAGAATTGTGGTATCATCAGCAAACAGGGTAAATTTACTGTTTGTCTCAGAACAGAGAGGAAGATCATTAATGAAGATGAGGAAAAGCAGTGGGCCCAAAACGGAGCCTTGAGGCACACCACATGTTATTGTGCCCCATTCAGACAAGGCAGGTTCTCCAGAAGAGCCATTTAACAATACAGTCTGATTCTGATCCTTTAGATATGATTGTAGCCACAAGCCAACAGTACCACCTAAAGCATAGTATTCTGCCTTTTTCAAAAGAATTTGGTGGTTTACACAATCAAAAGCTTTCGTAAGATCACAAAAAATACCCACTGGAGACATTTTTTTATTAATGGCTTCCAAAACTTGGTTGCTGAAAGAGAATATTGCCTGTTCAGTACAAAGACCGGCACAAAAACCAAACTGATTTTTGCTTAAGATACTGTGGAAGTTGAGATGGTCTACAATCCTCCTGTGCATGAGTTTTTCAAGAATTTTTGAGAAGGTAGTTAATAGGGATATTGGTTGATAGTTTGTAACAATGCTTTTATCACCTTTTTTAAAGAGAGGAATCACTACAGCCAATTTTAGTCTGTCAGGGACAATCCCTTCTTGTAGGGATGTATTGTATATGTTGCATAAGATGGGACCAACAAATTTATAACAGTGTTTCAGTTTTTTACTAGAAATATTGTCCACACCAGCAGAATTTTTATTTTTTTATGATCTAATTACTCTTGTGACTTTGCTTACAGTAACTGGAGGTAAAGATAATTGTGGGATTCTGTTGCTAATAGCTTTCTGTAGGAGGGACAGTGATTCTTCCATAGAACCATTACAGCCTGTCATCTCTGCTGCTCTCAAAAAGTGGTTATTAAATATTTCTGCAACCAACTCAGGTTTCTTTATGATACTGTCCCCTGTTTTAATCTCTACCTGAGACATGTTCCCTGTTGTCCTGCCAGTTTCCCTCTTTATTACATTCCATATAGTTTTAATTTTATTTTCTGAGCTTTCAATTTCTGATTTTATGCACATACTTTTAGATTTATTTATAACCTTCTTGAGAATGCTACAGTAAAGTTTGAAGTGTTGTCATTTCTTTGGATCACTACAAGTCCTGAGAGAACTGTATAACATCCTCTTTGTTCTAATTATCCATGTAGTGATCCAAGACTTCTTTGCATTGCCTATATGACTATTTCTAACTACGTTTTTTTGGAAAAGATGGACTCAAATACAGACATGAATTCATTTAAAAATGAATTTTACTTTTTGTTTACATCTGTTTCCCTATAAACTGGGCTCCAATCTCTCTCTTTTAGCCTGTCATTGATTTTTTTAAGGCCCTCTTCATTTATTGTCCTAAAAGATTTCCAAGAATGCTCGGAACTGTTGCCCACACTAATGTAATTGAGCCTTAGCAACTGACCACCATGATCATAAAGGCCAAGGATTGGATGTACAGTGATCTCATTGCATTTAGACTTATCTATAAATATATTATCTATCAGACTTTTACTGTTAACAGTAACCCTAGTTGGGAAATCTACTATTGCCATCAGATTATAAGACTCTATTACATGTACTAAATCAGCTTTACTATTGCTCTCATTTAGGAAATCAATATTAAATTCTCCAGTAATTATCAAGTTCTTAGACTTTGAGTACAGTTTGGATAATAAAGAATCTAAGTGCTTAAGAAATACATTCAAATTCCCTGAGGGAGATCTATACAGTACTAACACTATAGCCGTGAAGTCATTTACAGTAATCTCAACACCACATACTTCAATTTGTTGCTCTATACAATGGCACTTTAAATCTAATGCACTGTAAGATATGCTGTTTTTTACATAAATTACCACTCCACCTTTTTCCATGATGGTTCTAGAGTAATGCACTGCCTGACAGAAACCACTTAGCTGCAACCTTTCAATATCTTTCACATGATGTTCACTAAAACATAATACATCAGTAGCTTTTATTCCTTGTGCTTCCTCTAACACAACAGTAATGCCATTTACTTTATTACCAAGCCCTCCCACATTTTGGTGAAAAATTGTCATTTCTTTGGAATTAGAGACAGATGTAAACTTTTGCCTAAAAAATTATCTGTAGCTACAGACACAGTACATTCATTACTAACAAATTCCTGAAACATTTGAGTTTGAAACTGAGTCTGACTTGATGGCTGGAGCCATTTAAGTGCAATTAGTTCCAACTTTGGGGTACATTTGTGGACTTCTTCCAATATTTTTGTCTGTAAGAAGGTACCTAATGCTTTTTTCCTGATCTGATCAGGTGCATACCATGTCTTGTAAATAATTCTCATCCAAAACTGCTTATATCTACAATACAAGTATTGTTAAAATGCTTACACAACTTTGCTAACGTAGAGTTTGTTTGTGAGATAGCCTCATTTACATAGGACTGTGGGATTTTGTCTCTTTGGAATGTTCACAACAAATACCTTAGACTGACAAAGCGCCGATATTTTCCTGAGTGACTGTATGACATCGTTCTCTTCATTGCAAGCAACGTTGTTTGAGCCACCTATTAAGATCACACACTCATTTTTTACTTTTTCTGGATATCGCCCTGCTAAAACTTCTTGAAGTGTAGCACCTGGTTTCACCATTCCACAAATGTCAGCAGCATTAAAACTGCTTTTCACTATATCAGCCGTGCCTCTACCATGACTATCAGCGAAAATGTTAAGACGATTTGTTGATGTTTCACTCACAGCAGACTGGATCACGCCACTGCCACTTTCAGTGCTGTTAGCTGAACGTTGTGACTTTGGAAGATCAAACCTAACCTTTTTCCGATAGTTTACCAGTACACTCTTCTTATGATTGTTTTCACTTTCTGTGAGACTATTACTAGAACAAAGTACATTAAAATTGTTTACATTCTCAAACCTTGAAACATTTGCTGTATACGACGTTTTAATGCCGAATGTTTGACGCTTGTTGTGAACTATCTTCCATTTTGATGATTTATCAGCATCATTTTGCGGCAGTGTATCCATGTTCTGCAAAAGTTTTTGTCCTTCTGTCTGTCTTGAAACAATGGATCCATGTTTCGCTTCAACTTCAGTTCCATATTTTCGGACTTCAGGCTGTCGATTTCTACACTTAGACTGCTGATTACACATTGTAAACTAGCAATATGTTCACTTTACTTTAAGAGTTCACTTTTGCACTTTACACACAAATTTTTAACGGCTTCACTGTAACTTATTTTTGGAGTAAAATCGCGGATATCTACACACGCCGCCATCTTAGTCTTACTGTAGGGGATAAGAAGGAAAGACTGACCCATGGTTCTGGGTGACTTTCCTGAAATCTACCCCTTGTCCTAGACCTCTCCTGTCCTATTTCTTCACCCTTCTTCTTCCCCCTCAACCCTTCTCCCTGAAGAAGGAGCCACTGGCTATGAAAGCTTGCCAATCACAACAGTCTTTTATGTGTGTGTTCTGCCACCACGTGGTGAGTAGATTTTTTTATCTATCCAATTAAATAATTTTATCAAAAAGAGAAGTGCATGACCACAATCCAGTGACCTAAGTTTCCTCATGATTCTAGAATCTACCCCTTCCCTCCCCCTGCTACCACCCTGTTACACCCCCCAGAATATAACTTATCCCTTAATACAGCTCTACTGCACTTAGATGTGGTACATACATTTAATATTTGTTTTTAACCATTTCACTTAGCAACAAAATTAATATTATACCATTGAAACACTATTTTTAATAATTTGTGATTTTTTGATCCCTGCATTACACAAACTGTTACTTTAGAGAAAAAATTAATAGTACCTTTTTGTGAGAAATTTATTATAGTTTTATTTTTCACTGGTATATGTTTTTGCTAGAGGCTGTGGTTTGCGAGGTATTAAAGAAACATATAAAGTGATTTTTGAAGGCCTCCAACCCCCACCCCCACCAACTGCTCATACCCTACTGGTAGGACTTTTTAGTACATTGTTCTGCTGTACATGATATTCCCTTCTATCACTGCACAAGAAAATGATGACTATACAATTTATGTCCCCTCTTCTTTTTTTTATTGGCTGGATTATTATGACCACTTGCTTAATATGTTGCTTATTGCTTGGAACATAAAAGCAACAATTCTACATCTTATGGATGCAGTAAATCCTTTGTAAGTTGCCAGAGGTATGTGATGCCAGACACCTGTGCAAAGGTCACAGTTTCCCTAAATTAAGGGCCACTGTTTGCGGGTGAAGCTCTGTTGCTAGATATCCTCCCAGATATGTTCCATTGGATCCAGATAAGGCGAATTTGGTGGCCTAGAAATCAACAGAGTTCACTATTGTGCTTCTCAAAACCACAAGCAAACAGTTTTGGACTTGTGACGTGGGTGGTTACCTTAGTGGAAAATGCCATTACCGTTGAGGAAGACATCAAGATGCAGGTGGTCCACAATAATGTTCACATAGTCCACAGCTTCACAATGCCTTCAATTACTGCCACATGTCCCATGGAATCCCAGATAAATGCCCTCATAGCATAATACTGCCTCCCGCCTCCCCCCCCCCCCCCCTGCACCCACCCACCCAAATTTATTTGCATCCATGGCGCAATGCATGCTCCAAGCGTCTGTTAATCTGTATGACACAGTATCCAAACATGACCATCAACCTGCTATAAAATATATGTGATTCATCCCACCAGGTGACATGTTTCCATTGTTCCATAGTCCAATCTTAGTGATCCCATGCCCACTGCAGTCATAATTGATAATGTCATTGAGTCAACATGGGAAAACATGGGGGTTGTCTGCTGTGGAGCCCCATTTTCAACAAAACATGTGTGCCTATACCAACATTGTACTCTGTCATTAGATCTGCCACAGATTGCCAACTGCCCTGCTTTGCAGAGCAGACAAGCCTCTAACCTCCATGTTTGATATACTGTTCAATTTGAATATAAATTGTTGCACAACTTAATGTCCTGAGGTACTTGTGCCATTTTGTTCCTCTGATAAGTGCAGAAAATGTATATTAAAGCATTTGAATAATTGTCTAAATTTTATAAAGTATTCTTTTGAAACTACAACAATATACAGCTATAGAAAAAAGAAATTACTGCTAGGTGGCAGCGTATAAATGGACTCAAAAGCTGAAAAATCAACAAGTGTTTTGCATTTCTTCCCCTTCATACAGAATGTATAAAAGGGCTGGAGGCAGTTGGGCATTTTTTTAAAGACTGAATATGAAAGCCACACAGGGTTCTGAATGAAGGAGACACTGATGTTGTCAGGTGAAAGCTAGTAACATCATCATTGATCTATAATTCCTAATGGAAGATTCAAGTATCATCATACAGGCATTTTCATTGGTGACTCAGGAGTATGATGTCAGAGCACACTTTGTGGCCACAAGTAGGTCAAGTGTAATCACCCCAAAACTTAAGTTTGTGTTCTGCCTTACGCCAGGTCTTGTCATGGGGGAACCTTGTCAGAGAGGTCCACTGCATGAGCGTCTAGGGAAGTGATTCCAGTGGTGGTTTCCCATTGCCTTCCACTGATGATGATGAAATGATAATGAGGACAACACAACACCCAGTCCCTGAGTGGAGAAAATCTCCGATCCAGCCGGGAATCGAACCCGTGCCCCTTGGCGTGACAGACCGCCACGCTGACCACTCAGCTATTGGAATCACCCAAAAAGAGGGGTTTGTCATAAGTGCTTATCTTCAAGCTCATTTTACAACTAACTTGTTGAGTCGGACTCCATAATAGAATTTGCTACTGTCCTTGATGAATTACCTCCATCTAATGTAGTGTTTGGTGAGCTCCATTTATTTATGCTTGGCACAATCTTTGAAGTGGTGTTCTCTTGGCAATTGTGTTGGGGAAGATGGGAGTGGTTTATATGATGTAAGTGTTCTATCAATTGAAGACAATGTTCCTTGAAAGTGGCAGTGATAGTCCATAGCTTCACCGTATTGATGGCTATCTCGTTTCTCACATGATCCATGTAATGCCTAGCTCATTCTGTAAGTACTGCAGATGACAGGTGTTGAACTTATGTTCTCATTTTGCGTATGATGTCCAAAAGTCTTGTGGTACACACAAAGGTGCTCAGCATACAAGCTTGATAGATGACTGTTTTTGTGGCCTCTGTAAAGTGTTTGTTGTCCCACACTCTTCTGTGAGACTCCCCAAAAGTATTCACCTCTTTGTCAATTCTCGCATTCATTTTGTCATCCAGAGAGAAATCTTCTGACACTAGAAAGCTGGTGTGGCATAATTTCTCAGATATATTTAACAAGGAACCATTCAGTCTTGTGACAGACATATCTGTGTATCACTGTGCCATAATTCAAAGATATAGAGAAAATCTTCTACACAGTAGCAAATTTATGCATAAACCTTCAGGAAGGGGGGGGGGGGGGGGGAGGGGCTTGTTGAGCAAATGCTGCATCATCAGTGAATGAAACATTGCTTACAATTAAATCCTTATAATAACACTTGGATATGAATAGCAAAATGTTGTAAGGTTTCTCACCAGTTCTAGTATCCAGATAGATGCCCAGGTTGTTTCACTGAAAGCAACTGTGAAAAGCAGTAAGAAGATTATACCAAACGTGGTAGGAATCAGTACACAATCTTGATAAACTCTTCTGTGTAAAGAGGGCTTTGTCGAGGCTGTGTACTGGCTCCTGTCTTATTTGGTATATTCTTCAAAATACTTCTCAAAGAGACTTTTTTGCCAAACAAATCTGGGCATTCACCCACATACCAGGGCTGATGGGGAACTTCATACCATCTCACTACTCATATCCAAGTGCTATTTTTAGGACTTACTTGCAAACAACCTGACAATGCAGCATTCATAGCATATACTCAAGACGATTATAGACAAATTTGCAACTGCATGCAAGCTCTTCTCTATGTCTGTGAATGTGAAGAAGACTGTGATTATGGTGCAAGGATACATGGATATGGCTGCCATAAGATTAGATGGTTCTTTGTTGAATGTAGTTGGCAAATTCTGCTACCTTGCCTCACAGGTGTCCGAAGATCTCTCTCTGGACAATGAAATAAACATGAAAATTGGCAAAGCACCAAATACTTTCAGGAAGCTTTTTACAAGTGTATGTGACAACAGACACCAAAAGTGACTAAAAAATACTTGTTTATCAAGTGCAGAGCAACTTGTAACAACAAATTATCAGCAAAGTTGAGATCAGTAGCTCAGGAAGCTATAAATGGCGGTGATGGAAAATCCACCAGTGAGATACAAGAAGAGGTGTAGAAAGTGAATATATTCAAAACAGTTTTAATAGAGATGTAAAATATAGAAAGAGGAGCCACCAAGAACAAAAGATGCAAAGTGGTGTAATGGCATGCAACTGGGCATATTAGCTCACTCTACAAACTTGCATTCTCCTTCAGAACAGAAACCTATACACCTAGTCCTGCTTCTGCTCCAGAAATGTGTGTGTGTGTGTGTGTGTGTGTGTGTGTGTGTGTGTGTGTGTAAGTAACTGTTCACCAGCATATTATTTGATAACTACTCTTATTCTTCCAGTGTATCACCATACCATCTCTACAAGCAAGAAATCACTATTATTGCAGTGAACATTAATCCATTCAGCTTTCCAAAAGCTTTGGGTTTTATCGACTCCATGGGTACAAGGTAAAATGTTTATTTACTTTCACATTTATTTCTAAATGTTTTATAAATCTGAGTTATTTTCTGTCCCCTTCCTTATTTTTGTGATGTTTAAATTGTTTAGGAGGTATAACATATTTCTGATAACCCAGTCCCAATGATAAGAGATGTTTATGAAGTAGACAGTGTAGATGAAAAAATTAAATCTTCCTACAAAGTACCCTTACAGCATTCTAAATCTCATTTTTGTCTTCAAAAGATAAAAGTGAGATGGATGACACATGGATTAAAGTGCCTTTTACAAGGATGAGGGAGTTCTGTCTAATTCAGAGGACAGCCTGAAGCCCATGGCCTTTCAACAGTTTCTCTGGTTTTGACACATTGATATTACAGAATGACAATTATTGTACTGTATGAAAAAAATGTTAATTAGTTACAAACTACAGCATCACACTTTATTCAACATGTAAACATCACTACAGATATTCAGATTTAGGTTATAACATGTTCAATATGCCTGCCATCATTAGCAATGATGTGGCACAGACAAATAGCAAAATTCTGCATGACCCACTGATGTGTTTGAAGATTGATGAGTCAGAATCCAAACATCAATATGCTCCTCCAGTACATAAACACTCTCCTGTTTCGATGGGGTCAAGATTCGTCTTGCATGAACCACATGTTGTTGAAATCTGTGTCACTTTGGATAACGGAGATGAAATCATCTTCCAAAACTTCATGTACTGTTCGGTAGTCACCATGCCATCAAAGAATAAAACACAGATTATTCGAGGACTGGACATTACACACCACACAATCACCCATTGAGAGTGAAGAGACTTCTTGATCATGAAATGCGGATACTCGGTTCCACAGATTTTGCTTATTGATGAATCTATCCAAATGAAAGTGGGCTTCATCGCTAAACCAAACTTTGCACATGTGCATACTAATTCCCATCATACCACATGGCCAACCGTAAAACTGTTCAAAAGTTATGATTTTATTTCATATAGCTCAATAATTGTCACCCTGTATCTTCACTAATTGGATTCATGATGAGTTTCAACTCCCTGAATTTCCTAGAACATATCAATTTATTTTTCATAGATAAGATTCATTTGACAATTTTTGGAATGGCCTTTCACCAGCTCATCTGGTTTTGACACATTGATAATATCTTCTCTAACTGGATTCATGATGAGTTTCAAGTCTCTGAATTCCGTAGTATATATTATTTTCATAGATGAGATTCATTTGATGATTTTTGAAATTTTTCACCACTTTCTTTGACTCTGATTTCCACCTAACAGATGTGCAGTTTCATACGTCAGTAAATGTCGAAACCACCAACAGCAGCACATTTTGCACATGAAACACTTTTTCCCCTAAAATACTGAAAACTATGAGACAAACTTTCCTCACAGCAGTACCTTCATCTGTTACAGTTACACTACTGATCCAGTAGCAGGCATTTCATACTATCTCAGACTCCCCCAGAAATCCTGTCAAATATCTGAAGAACAATCAATAAGCATGTTGCACACTGGTAGCATAATTTTATCTTGATCTGTAATCTGTCAAGAAGTTTCTTCACCACAGTTATGGTTTTTACTGTTTTATATGAAAACACTACAGTCTGCTGAAGTTACTCTTATATTCCTCATTTGCACTTATTTCCTTCTGTTCTTTTAATATGCCTCACATCTGTGTAAAAATATACACTGAAAATATGTCATATGTACCATTACGCCACCAGCATGTCAATCTCCATCATTAGTGACTTTATTTCGTGAGATAGACATTTCATCAAATATAGATTTAAGTGCTAGGAAACCATTTCTGAAAGTATTTACCTGGAGTGCAGCCTTCTATGGAAATGAAACATGAATGATAAACAGTTTAGATGAGAAGAGAATATAAGATTTTGGAAAGTGGTGTGCTTAAGATTGGGGGAGGGGGGGGGGGGGGGGGGGTTGATCATGCAACTAATGAGGAGACACTGAATAGGAGTGGAGAGAGAAGAATTGGAGCTTCCAGCAAAAGGGTTGAAGGGGAAGGAAGAGGGGTGTCATTAGTATCATTTTCCACCAAAATATTCCCATAGAGATCTCAAGAAGATCAAAAGTGAATCCTCATTTTAAAATATGTGACAAGTATGAAATAAAAAATTAAAGACGACTGTCATTATTGTATGGATTCTCAAAAATTGTTGAAAGAGTAATATAAAGACCATCAGATTTTCTGAATAAAAATGAAATTCTGTCCTATGCACAGAATGTCTTCATTCATTTATTCATTCATCATGCTTTGTACATCTTATCAATGACAAATTTGTTTTTTACGAATGTTATTTTCTGAACTGTGAAACCAGCGATATAATATGTTGCAGGTATCTGGAATATGAAAAACTGGGAATAAAGACATTCCCCCTTAAGCAGCACAAAGAAGCCTTGGAAGAGTTGAAAAAAGGCTCAATTGCAAAAGCAATCTTCAAGGTGGAACATTAGGCAAGAATTTAAGCCTGTCTCTTCAGAAGAGAAAAACAATAACGCTTGCCAAAGGCTCATATTTGTACCCAGTTTTAAATCGCCACTACAGTTTTCCATTTAATGTGATGGCTGGGTCTAAAACAATAAATCAAATTTATTAGCATAATATTTTTTAATCCAATAAAACATGCATATTTACCTTTAAGGACACTTTGAATTGTGCTGTCATAATGCTTTGTGATTTTATTACAGCTACTACCAAATTTTTTAGATTCAACAACAGAACACAAAAAAGATAAAGCTAAAAACTGCCAGCAAAATACAAATGAATCGAAAATATTCACATGCTGTCTGATCAAATGTATCCACATACTCATTAATGGACATTAACAAATAGTGTGTCCACCCTTCCCCTATATGATGGCTGAACTTTGCTCTGAGCACCTTCAGCGAGGTGTGAATATCTGTGGAGGAATGGCAGATGATTCGTCCACAAAAACTGAACCCAGAGAAAGTAGTGGTGTTGGATGCTGGAGCCTGTAGTGAAGTCAACGTTTCAACTCCTCTTAACTGTTCTGTTAGGTTCAGGTTGGGACTGGACAGGTGAGTCCATTTCAGTAATGTTCTTATCCACAAATGGTTGCCTCACACACACTGCTTTATGACAGGATGTATTGTCATACTGATACCAACAATCATCATCTCCAGACTGTTCCTGTACTGTACACAGAACATAATGCTATCAAATGTGTTCATATCCTTCCACATTTAATGTTTTCTTAAGTGCAGTAAGGTCATCACACCCTAACCTTGAAAAACAACCCATACAATACACAACCTCTTCTGTACTTCACTGATGACATTACACATGATGGCAAGTAACATTCTCCAGGAATTCACCAAACCTAAATCCTTCCATTGGGCATAGTGTGATTTGTCGATCCAAATCACTAATTTTGAGTCATCCACTGTCCAGTGACCTCACTCTTTATATCACCTCAAGTGTCACATAGCACTGACTGTAGAAATGTGTGACTTATGAGGAGCTGCATGACCACTGTACTCTATTCTTTATAACTCCCTAATCACAGTATTGTGTTAGCTGGACTGCTGGTAGCACTTTAGAATTCACAAGTGATTCCTTTTGATGGTTTTATGAAATTTTTATGACCATCCTATGCAATACTTGAAAGTCACTGTCTGTCAGTACACGAGGTCTGCCTGACTTTGGTTTAACTGTGTTATTACTTCACTGCACAGTAACATCACCAACCGTCAGCTTGGGCAGCTTTGTATGGTTTAAATGTTCTAGATGGATTTGTTACTCAGCTTACATTCAAAGTCGCTGAGCTGTCCTTGCCAACTCATTTTGTTGTTACTGCTTCACTACTGACACCCCTATATGCTTTTACACTGGCACGTCCAACTCTCATGACATTTAGTGGTCAATTCCACATTACATAGATGTGTTGATATTTTAGATCAAATAGAGTACCGTTATTACTGTAGGGTAATGACATACATCACATACAGAATATGTTGATTACTATTGGAACTGAAAACAGGTTGTCTGTTTTGAGTCTCCCTCCACCCTTTGAACTGATTAACACAGATAGTTACATGAATACCTACAATTTAAAATAGACCACAAACCACTGTGTGACTTGACATTTTTCACATTAACAAATCACTGAAAGAGATGATAAGTGCCACAAAAAATATCTGCAGATTGAACCCTGGACCTTTGCACTTATATTCTGATATCCACCCAGTATTCCACCAAGCCCTGTGGGTTGAGGTGATACATTCTAGTTTTTTTCCTTAAAACTACCTGCATGATTCTTGGTATTCTAGAATGAAAACAGTAAACAAATACAATGGAGAAGAAACACTCATGTGCAGCTGACTGATGTGTGATGCAGACAAGGCTGGGTTAGGGAGGAGTTGGGAGGGAGACAGATGGTTCTCAGCAGCAGTGATAAAATGAGGACTAAATAGAGTAAATGATTGGTTGTAGAAGTGGGAAAGAGATACAGAGAGGGAGAGGGAGTGAGGGGGAGGGAGGGAGGGAGAGAGAGAGAGAGAGAGAGAGAGAGAGAGAGATGAAGGGAAATGGGAGTTTAATAACAGAGAGATTTGAAGGGATATCCTACACAAACTACAAGGGCAGTCAAAAAATAAAGCTTCCTGTTTTTTTCTCCTTAACTAAAGATCATTAAATGCAAAAATCTGAATTTGGCACTATTCCACAATGTCTCTTCTCCAGGCCACTGCAGTAGTAACTTTCTGTGTCATCTGCAAAATAGCCGACATTGATGTTCATATTAGACAGAGTTCTGTGAGATAATTCTTGAATGCAGAAGGTGAAACACCTCATTCACATTCATCAAAGACTGAAAAAATGCACACAATGACACTACAGTGGAAATCAGCACTGTTAGATGATGGGTTCATGGCTGTAACAAAACTGAATGACGAACACCACAGGCTGACAGAACACAGAGTGGCAGGCTGGTGACTGCAGTGACTCCACACAAAATTTAGCAAGTTGATCATTCACAGTGATTGATGGGTGACTAGATGATTTGTGTAAAGGCAGTGTGATAACAATTATTCAACAACTGGTATACTCAGAGGTTTGTGCAACTTGAGTACCAAGAATGTTAATCAACCAGAACAAAGAGACAAGAAAAGCAATTGCCTCCCAACTCTTGCAATGCTTCTGTTTGTAGGATTTCTGCAGAAATCTGTAACAGGAGATAAGGGTTCATTTTTTGAACCAGAATCAAAGAGATAGTCACTGGAATGGCATCACGGAAGCTCACCAAAGAAGAAAAAGATCAAAACTGTGTGATTGGCAGAGAAAGTATGGCTACAGTATTCTGAGATGCAGAGGGTGTGATTATGGTTGATTTTTTGGAGCAGGGATGCACGATAAATTCTATCCAATATGTCAGAACCCTCAAACAGCTTCAAGCACATCTTCAGCGAGTTAGCACTGGAGCTTTACCGCTGGTGGTTGGTTGTGGAGTTACACTCCATGTATGATCTGTCACCCAGATGCATATATGTCAACCTCACCTCTCTAATAACTTTTGGCTGCAATTCTCAAAATTAATTCCTTTGTGGTTCTGATATGCAGTGCCATGGAGCTGCACCTTTGGACATCTTCATCTTATTGCGATAAGTGAGTGCTGGAAGAGAGCTCCAGTCCCATCAACCTACTAAATGACATAACAGTTTTGTGTTAACTCTTATGTATTTTACATACATTGTTTTTCTTGTAGAGGCTCAGTTACAATAATGGGTGAACATATCTACCTTACTTCATAGCTCATGACAGATCATAACAATGTGTGTGCTGCTTTGACGTTATCCATCGAGTCAATGGCAGTTCTTATAATGATTTCTCAGTTGTTTATGACTGTTTACATGCTTGTGAATGTCTTTTTGCTCCTTGACCTTGTAATCTCCCCCTCCCTTCTTTGTTGTTGCTGTCACTACTGTTGTTGATGGTAAACTCTTTTCAAAAAATATGAGAGGAGAGGAGTAATATTTACAATAAATGTTTTTTTCTTATCTTCTTTTCTCATAGTTTGTTCCAGTTCTTAATATCTATGGGTCTGATTCTCAAAGCTGAAATTTTCACATTTTAGGTTCTCATTTTCCAATTGACATAAATAAATTTGATGAAAGCATGTGGAGATTTTTTGGATTTGTTTCACATTTTACTGTATCACACTGTCTTTTGAATTTTCACATTAACAAAGCCAAAAAAATACAAAACCATGTCTGATCACGTCAGAGGCATGCCACTACTAGCTCCACACTCTGTGGTAATAACAATATTCCAGAGTTTACAAATTTTCTTGACAAATGAATTTCTATTAATTTATAAATGAATCCACAAATAAACATAATTAACAGTACCATATTTCAAAATTAATAATAGAAATTTCAAGTGTGCTAAATATTTCATAATTTCAAATGTTCCTTAAAAAAAATTTAACTGTATGTACAGAGCTAGTACACATTGACTGTAACAACAAAAATAAAGTAATTCAATTCATAGGTTTTAGCTTGAAATATAACATATTGTGTCTAAAAGTATATGAAATTTTTCAGATAAACAGTTGAGATAATACTGACCTGTCCAAAATGTGAAAATTAGTTCTGTTATCGACTACTTCTGTTAAGGAAAAGTAAAGCTAGAGGAGGGTGTCCCTCCGAGGCACCACAAAGCTATAATGTCCAAAGAATAAGCAAGCTTCCACAGTAGATGGAGACGCACAATAGCTATCACACCTAACTGATGTTCGGAGCAGGCAGCTTTCACAACCCATCTGTACATATTTTAATACCTCCCACAGAGAAATGTTCTGGCACTTACCAACTACCTAAACTATGTTTTCAATTATCACAAACATCTTTCATTGGCCCAAGAGGATAAGGGTGGAACATGTTATTCAAAAGAATTACACGTCACACCATAGATCCACCCACTTAGATGAAAGATGTCATATAACTGAAGATATTTAACTAATTACAACATCTCATAACAACAAAATATTCTTTAAATAATGATAGGATTGTTTTTATTTCTATTATCATGATTTTACATGCATAAAGTCTTTTTTTTTAAAAAAAATCCATTTCTAGTTTTGATGAATCTCCTTCAATTTATCCAGTTTGTTCAGATGAAGTAGAGAGAAATATTGAACATACTTTGTTCCAGAATCAGGATCTGAATTTTATTGTCTCATGACATTCATACATAAATCATTGATTTAATGTACAAGACACTCATCAACAGAGATAATGTGCCAGAGAGATATACAATGTGTCAAAAAAAGAACAAAAACAATCTTAATTTATAAAAATCATTATAAATTTATTACTCTCCAAAGAAATCTTCATCATTATTTAAAATTTCCATGGGTGAATAAAATTATTTATGAAGATCCACTTGATAATTATTTTCTGTAGATACACGTATCAGCAGCAGCTGTACTGTTTAATGGGGATATATTCTGTTTACTCCAATGCAACTGCCTTTTCTTTACTTTGATCTCATCTGTCTCATCATATTGAGGTAGAAAAATGATTAGGTTCATCTTTACCACAAGAAATTACATGCTGACATTCTAATTTACAACATACTCTACAATCTCCAATCTCAGATTTGTAGTAAATCAAACTTATGGAAATGTGGATGGAAAGAATCATCAGTGCCCAGATAAGTCTATTAGCATCTAATTATTTTGGAGAACAGTTCAACAGTGTGAGTAGCCATCACTGTACAGCTTCATGCCTTTGTAAGAGCTGCACTTGTACCTTATTCTGTGGTCAGATAATGTGTACATACATTGTCATCTTTGCAATGTGAGTATCCTTTTCTTTCATCGTTCCATACAAAAATGGTTCATGTCATTCCTTCTGTGAATTCACCTGACAAGGATTAGAACATCTCTTCTCTGGATTTGCCTATCCTTCCTCTCTCCAATACCTACATAAAATCAGATCCACCCCATCTTAAAAATTTTAATTGTATGCCAAACTTCTGACCCTAACCTTTACAACTTCCAATGACAAAGTTGCTCCACAGCCTATTAACTCTACCCTGTTATTCCAAACATATGTTTCCTGGCTCCTTCCTTTATAATTTCAACTTATTCTCCATGCAGTGTTATAAGTTACTTATGCATAAATATCACTTGATTATATGATTTATTTTCTTTATTATCTCAGAGGACACATTCTTCTCATACTAAAAATCATGCAAAAGCGTAATTTGCAATGACAGGCAACATAATCTTTTCTTACTTCTTTCAGTTGCATACACACACTATAAATTAAAAGCATCTTCCCAAGTCCTGTTGATAATAATTCTGCAATTGATCTTAAGCTGTATTTGCTCTTCTCTATAGTTATAAGATATGACACTTGTACTTAATAACTTGAAATCTTCAAAATCCTTTCATCTTAGCAAATCATAATTGATTTCACCTAGGGAATGGTTTCCTTTCCTATCCATTTCCCACTTTTTCATGATGTGACTAATGTGTATTATCACCAGACAAGACATCTGTGAAAATTTACTGTGCAGTTGTGTCGTCCGTGAATGCGTGTTACTGCCCCATGCTCTCCTACATTAGTGATCACCTCAATGTGATCTGCAGGAAAGAAGGATTTCTGTGTCACTTTCCTGTATAACTGTGTCATTGGTGAATGTGTTACTGCCTCAAGGTATCCTATGATAGTAGGTTGTGATCACCATGATGTGGTCTGCAGAAAAGAAGGGTTTCAGTAATAGAAAAACATGAATGTGGAAAGAGGGAGGATAGAATTGGTACTCTTCTTGATGAAGAATGAAAATGAAAATTAAGATTGGGCTTGCTAGGATCAAAGAAAGAAAGAAGATAGAACCCCTAACGCAGAATTCCATACCACTCTCCACCCCAGAATCCCTTCTTGTTGGGTTCTTCACCAAGAGGCTGTGGTCAGCGTATCCTACAGAATGGACTTGTCTTGGCTTACCCTGTAAAGGCCTCAAAAGTTGATACTAACATACCTCTTTTGCAATCATGAATGTATGGAGTAACAACACATTTGTTAGTCACTGAGCAGTCATAATTACAAGTCAGTCAGTGTATTATCACTATCTCCATGAGCTGCTACTGGCTTATGGTATGTAATCTCCCATGCAAAAAGTGTTAAAGATCATAGGTTAATAAGAGTGGAAGAAACTGTTCCAGGGAAAATGAAATATGAATGTGGAAGCAGCTAACTCAGAACCTGGTGGTTGTCATTCTGTCTAATCTACAAAGGTAGCAGATTTTCCTGAGGGTTTGAATTTCCTTAGCATATCAGTTCTGTATAATAGAGTATTTACCCCATGACATATTGCATCTTTTCTACTACAGATTACATAATATTATGGCATTACCACCATTGTTCCAGTGATAATGTTTAATCCCCTTACACTTATAATATTTCTGTAATGTCCAGTTTTACTAAATTGAATTTCATATTTGATAAATAGAAATGCCTTAGCTCCTGTGATTAATTTGTCGAACTTTGAGCTTATGCTCTGCTGCTGTACCAATGATTATATGTAAAATTAGACTTTCTGCTACAGCAGACAAAAGTAGATGAACACTTAACAACATTCCCCATGTTATGTAAATGCATAACCTTTTTCAATTAAATCTGTTTTTATTCATGAATCAGTAAACAATAAAATCACTAGCTTACCTCAGGTAAGTAATTAAAGTTAATGTAGTGTATAACTAAAATAGAAAAGTCCTTTTTCAAGCTCTGTGACAGTTAACATGAGGCATATTGTGTCTGTTCTGATTAGTAACATCATCTAAATTAACTATTATAACTTCTGCCTGGATCAGGTGAGAAAATGTATTGTAAATCTTTCCCACCTACATCTCTGTTATTTAGTACACTTCTTCCGAGTAAGTACAGGACACCTACTTAATGCAGAATGTCTCATACAGCACAGATTTCACTAATAATGAGCTTTCCTCCTCCAGTTAACAATAAATAACATGACAGTTTACATACTAGATAATTATAATATAAAACTTCCTTCAGGTAATCCATAAGGCACACAAATTTATAGCCATAAACCTTAAAACACACACACACATTACTGTCACTATATGTACTATATCCACATACGCAACTTTCACAGATATGAGTCATCATCATACTCATTATATCTTAAATGTATTTCAAAATTAAGCTGGCAACATCATAGACTTTAGTATACTCACTAGGACATGTGAACTCTTGCTTAAATGCTACTTCAAATTGATCAAAGTCTGAAACTTATTTCTGCATTTGGAATTCCAATTTACAACTTCCAATTGTAAATGTTTTAACAGTGAAGTGATTTTTCATGGTATCTGCCCAATCCTTGGATAACATTTTCTTAAATTTCTTCAAAAATGCCATTGAGTGTACAATTTAATGACCTCCTTTGTTACACACAATTGGTAGACCGTTAATTGTAATAAACGTTCATGGAGTTAAAAATATTGTTGGCCAGGTCTAGTGGCACTATTATCTCCTTCAATCTGTTGCTTGAATTTATTCCGTCTGGAAGCCAGGTTCTCTTGTAGGTCTGGAAACCATATAGACTGGTGTGTTTCTTCAAATAACATAAATGACAAACTGATTTGTATGTAATTTTCATTTTTTTAGTAGTCATAGACACCTTGCTGCCTTCAATTACAATGTTCACTCAGCGAAATATAATCCATTTGAACGCAACTCTGGAAAAGTCTCTCCTTCCTTCCTTCCCGCCAGACAACAAACAACCAACTCACACATTGTTAACATCATTCCTAAGTATATATCAGCAAAGATATAGTCATACTAAGATTGAAAAATAGAACATTAAATCGAAAATAATTTACAGAAAATGAAATTCTCCCAACAGCACAATAGAACAACGATGATAGCATATATTCACATAAACAAAAATATATATTTTTGTAGTACAGTAATATATATATATATATATATATATATATATATATATATATATATATATATATATATATATATATATATATATATATATATATAAAAAACAAAGATGATGTGACTTACCAAACGAAAGCGCTGGCACGTCGATAGACACACAAAATTCTAGCTTTCGCAACCAACGGTTGCTTCGTCAGGAAAGAGGGAAGGAGAGGGAAAGACGAAAGGATTTGGGTTTTAAGGGAGAGGGTAAGGAGTCATTCCAATCCCTGGAGCGGAAAGACTTACCTTAGGGGGAAAAAAAGGACGGGTATACACTCGCACACACACACATATCCATCCACACATATACAGACGCAAGCAGACATATACAGAGGCAAAGAGTTTGGGCAGAGATATCTCTGATGATGTGACTTACCAAACGAAAGCGCTGGCATGTCGATAGACACACAAACAAACACAAACATACACACAAAATTCAAGCTTTCACAACAAACTGTTGCCTCATCAGGAAAGAGGGAAGGAGAGGGAAAGACGAAAGGATTTGGATTTTGAGGGAGAGGGTAAGGAGTCATTCCAATCCCGGGAGCGGAAAGACTTACCTTAGGGGGAAAACAGGACGGGTATACACTCGCACATCAGTTGGTTTTTTGGGGCAAAGTCAAGAAAAATTGCAAAGCCCTCTGCTGAAATTTTACTTGAGCCCACTTCCTGTATCAGAGACAAAGATGGTTGGAGCAAGAATGCAGTCATACATCATTTCATGATTAACTGGAATATATTGACTAATTTTCATTTTGAGTAAGTACAGATAAAATGACACATATTTGAATTTAGTACTTGAGAGTGATCATATACTGTGGTTTATAGTCTTCGTGGAGTTTTGATGTATCACCCCAAGGATTAATGTGGAAGTGTTTGACATTTTGCTCTGGTTCTTATTCCTCATTCTAGAATGTTTTGGTGCTGTAGGTTAAATTCAGTATCCATTTATTTTAGTGCTAAAAATCTCTCCATATATGGGTGAGGAAAGATTTTGGTTTAACGTGCTGCTTATAATGAGATTATTTAGAAATGGCTAATTGTATAGCTGAATGAAGTAAAGCATCTCATCATATCACTATCCTTTATTTTATGAGTAAAGTTCTTTGTGTGTTTAAAGCATGACTCCTTGGATGTTAAATTATCTTACATACCTAAAACCTAGAAGAAAGGCAAAAGACCAACAACTGATTTAAACCTAAAATCTGTTATTGGCCTAAGTGCTTTTAATTTGTTTCCATTTGACACTAGCTTGTACACAATTTTGGACAAAGACATGAGGAGGCTGAGACACAACTACCTTTGGACACATTTCATCCAGGACATGTAGAGTTACATATTTTAAAATTAAACATGACCCAGAATATTTAGGAACACTAAATTCACATATTTGTCAACAATATATAAAATTATCCAGAAGAAAATTTGTGTGACTGACTAAAGAAATACAGAGAAACTCCACAATTTAGAATTCTTCAAACTCAGATGTTCTTTATGAAATTTCAAGGTTGAAGAAGCTGTAATAATAATAATAATAATAATAATAATAATAATGTGGGGATCGAGACGTTATGTGCAGTAATATCGAACCCTACATTAAGTATTCGCTCGTTTATAATGAATTAACTTTATTTTGATCATGTCAGTACAAACACATCCGCTCAAATACAGAGTTCGAAACACACTGAGATCAACAGTTTTCAAAGAAGTTCATTCTCAATGACGAGGCGGTCGACTCTTGCACCACCACAGAGCCCCCGCCGGTAGTGCAGAACACGGTAAGGATGATGAGAGGCATGTGTGCACCCGGCCGGCTGATGGCGCAGGTGCGTGTGACCAATCGTGTCATGGCAGGTGCTAGTGCGAGGCGCGATCGGACTGTTTCTCGATGTCTTGGTAGGCATGACCAGCGGAGGGAAGGAGGCGCAGAAGGCGTCCACAGGTTGACCGTGCCATGCTGCTGATGGCACAGTGGGAGCAGAAGGCGGCGGCGTGACGGTGGGGAGAACATCGTCGTGCCGAGGCCGTGCGGCGCAGCGGGGTTTTGATCCGATCAAAGGTGCGGAGTGTGTCGAAAATGCGATGCGATGTATTGTCAAAGTATTTGCCAGCGAGCACCACGGTAAGTGCAATGTGTCCGGTAACAGTTTGTTATTGGCCATATGACATAAAGGAGCAAGCGTGCTGTGGCTTAACAGGTTGCGTAAGAGATGCCAGATGAGCAACACTCGCGGTAATGACAGAATTATAGAGGTGCTTGATTTCGCAGCAGGGGAGAAAACAGCAAGCTGCACGTGACTGACCTTGGCGGCAGATGACTTCGGTGTAGACGGAAGTGTCACCTCAAATTCCGTGGACGGTGAGTGTGTTACAGCGGTACATGGCAGGATGTTCCAAGCGGAGTTGACAGTGTTGGTGTTTTGATGTGCGAAACAGCCATGATGAAAGGTTGGGGGGCATGGCTATGAGCCCTGTGCATGAGGCATGGCGATGGCGAGAGGTGGTGGAAGACGGACGTGGTCGGCGAAACCATGGTCGGAGCAGGAAGGTGATGCTGCTCAGTCGTGTGTCAGAGCGGAAAGATGCTCACTTGTCAAAGCAGAAATGGCAGATGTGTTGAATGTACATTGCGGAGGTAGTGAAGAGGGCAGCAAAGCAAGTGGCACTGGAATGCGGCTGGTTATGCCGTGGTACAGAAACGAAGTGTCTGGAACTACCAAGGAAAGGTGGCAGCGGCGTAAATAAGTTGCTTGTATGACATCAGTAACGTAGAATTTCCACTTGAGGCAGCATGATGATGACAGTTGTAACATCTGGGACATAAATACATGTAGCGTGATCATCAGGGTATTAGTTGTAGCTGGTAGTAATGGCAAAGGATCGTCAGCAGTCAGAGGCGGAACAATGACAGGAGCATCTCGTTGCATGTCGTGCTCGGTCAGTGTCGGCTGCAGCATGTGTAACTGATCTTGTACCAACAAGTTGTATGTCGCAATTTGCTGACGTAGCTGTCACAGTTGTTCAGGCAAAAATGCATGTCATGAAGCAGTCTGCTGTGTATCACTGAGTAAGATGGGGTTGAAATCAGAATCTGTCTCTATCAAAGGGTAACCTGGCATACAAAACAAGGTCAGCGGCACAGTATTGATGTAAGAGTTTGAGTAGAAGAGATCGTGTGTGCGATCGCGAATGTGAAACTCAGTACTCGGCAGTGCCAGAGTGAGAACACATTCACTGCTGTATGAAGCATTGATATGGCTGAAATCGTCTTCTGGGGTGGGTGAACAAATTGCAGGTGCAATCTAATGGTGAATGGCTGGGCGGTAAGCGTGCATAGTGTTGGCAAGTTGTTGACAAGATGCGGGTGCGGTAGCCGTGGTGGGATCATATGTCACACAGCTGTCTGTTTTGGCTGGGTCGAGATCAGTGAGCCAGCAGGCGGCGGCTCAGACGTCGCTGTCAGTAGCGGTCGAGCAGAGTCGGTGCGGCTTGGGTGCTGCGTAGAGGGAGGTGTGGCATGTCCAGTGTTGCACTGAGAAACAGCTGGCATTGTCGGCTGTGTAATTGGTGCATTGTCGATGATCAGTAGCATGCCCTTGATGAAACTGTTCCTGTGATGTTGATGACAGGTGCTGAATTAAAGTGGCTTTCACTCTGGTGTACTTGTCACTCAAATTATCACAGATAATGTCCGTAATTATATAATGATAGTCCTTTAGGTGCCTGAAGAGTACGAGGTATTTTTCACTTTCATTGGTGATGCCATTAGAGGAGAATATATACTCCACAGCCATGAACAACATTGTAAGTTGGTCCGAGAGAAATGTTGGTAGTTAAATGCTGCAAATGAGGGACAAGTGCGGAGAAGCGGCGGAGAAGTTGGTGCGAACATTCGAACTCTGGAAGACGAGCTGTGTGGAAACTGGGTCGAACGAATTTGCACACAGCGCGGAAGACGCGGTAGCTGTGACGGGTGATTGTGAATTCGACCAGGCATGCGATTTACCCATAGTTCGGAGTTCGTGCGAACTGGGATTTACAACATAGTCCCCGTTTGTTGCAGTCCATTGTTTGGCATGATTGTCTGATGTTGAAGCACTGCACAAAGTTAATTCATTACACAAAAGCAAGTCAAAATTGTCCAAATTAATTGGTGATGGAGCACTGCACTATCCAGAAGTGAAATCACCGACTCGTTGAGCGGGTTTTGATGGACGATGTGTGCACCTCGGTCGCATTGTCGATGTGTGAGAAGGTGACGAAAGTTACCAAAAAGCACAATTCACACAAGAGTCAGGAATTTACACACTAATTACACTTCCTATACACTGCATCCCAAATGCGGCGCGATACGAAGTCAATGGATGTAGAAATCTGACAAAGGGTTGCTACATTGTTTGTCCATGGTGATGTTCCAGTACACATTTCTGGCATCGTAAGTGGCGTTTGTAAGCGTCGGGGTCACCAGTGTGGGGATTGAGATGTTATGTGCGGTAATATCGAACCCAACATTAAGTATTCACTCGTTTATAATTAATTAACTTTATTTTGATCATGTCGGTGAAAAAACACATCTGCTCGAATACAGAGTTTGGAACACACTGAGATCAACAGTTTTCAAAGAAGTTCATTCTCAAAGATGAGGTGGTAGACTCTTGCAGTCGATAACCGCCATAATAATAACTGAAGTGCACAAACACCTTGGAAATTTGTTCAGAATTGTCTGATATTCATCAAAATGTGTAGTCCATTAAATATGAAGTCCAATAGCCTGAAATTGAATTACAGTCTTTGAACAGCATAGTAGTATGCATTACTGAACACTGATGTATGGCTGATGAATTACAGCATACAGTGTGAATGTGGAAATTACTATTGCAGAATTACCTTAAAGGGTGGGGAATCTTACATTTATATCAGAGGTGGCACATAATTTAGAGCTAGAGAAGATCTTATCACAATTAATGAAAATAAACATTTTGAACTGACAGCCATTGAACTAACAAAGCTAGACATCTATAAGAAGTTAAACATTATGTGTGTGTACCACTCACTGGTAATATGGATATTCTCTTTAAAAAATTAACTGAAGTCCTGCAAAGAGTCTCAGCCCCCAAAAATTAACACAATAATATGTGGAGACATTAATATTAACATAGGTGTCAAGGGTGAAATTAATAGTAACTTCCTAACCATTTTTGGCACTTTTGGTGTGGCACAAATGGTAAACATTGCTATGGCAGTAACAGAAAGTTCAGCATCTGTTTAGACCATAATTGCAGAAAAGCTGCAGTGAAATCCTCCTAAAACATATGTAATGTTCACAATGACTTCCACAGCATGGACAATGATTTTGTTTCCCACAACAAAGCTTGATTTCAGGAAGGCAACACAACGGTTAAAAAATAAGAAGTCAGCAGGCATAGACTGAGACTCCTATCTCTGTTCTGAAGGCAAGCTTCATTAACAGACATAAATGAGTTGTTTAGTTCAGGTATTTTTCCAGAGTACCTAAAAAGCATGCATGAACTTTGCCTTTACTAAATAAATGTAATGAAGAAAGCATTGGTGATTACAGACCAATTTTTCTACTGTATTCATTATCAGAAATAATTGAATCAATCATGAAACAGAAACTAATGAGTTACATGAATAAATACAACCTTTTTAATTAAGCACAACAGTTTGGTTATCAAAGTGCTACAACATTGGCCTTTAAAGAGTTCACAAAAGTGACACTTGAAGCTTGTGACAACGATGATTGTGTTACAGACGTATTCTTAGAACTAGTCAAGGATTTTGACATTGTTAACCATAAAATACTATTAAGCAAGCTAGACATGCTAGGTACAAGAGGAATAGTGAACGAGTGGTTCCAGTCTTACCTGGAAAAGAGAATGCAAAAGGTAGAGATAACACACACACATCTGCTTTTTTATTTATATATTTTTTTTAATGAAACAGTGTTTGACCATAATTGTCAGCAAAGATGTTAATTATGAATGTGCAGTGAAGCACAGACAAATGAAAAAAAATCATTCATTTTTTCTTTGTACATGATTTTGTTTTCACTCTCTCGTATATAGAAGGATGGTCAAGATATATTGCTTAAAATATGAAGTATTTTGAGTGTTATGTATTATATGTATGTATGAATAAGAGAATACTTAACAACAGTATTAAGTATTTTTATTGAAGAGAAATGGAGCCAAGTAAGGATGATCTTCTTCATTTTTTGACACGCACTGGGGTTCTTGAAGTTGGCTGCCTGTATCTACAATTGAAATGTAAGAGAGGAAGTCCGAATAGCGTAAATTTGTACAAGCAGAACATTTCTAATAAAGCAATTATATTAGCCTTTAAAAATTTTTCCATCCATATATGTGTATGTGAAATTTTCTTTTATTCATATATCACAACTGGCGACCTGAGTGCCACGACTTCAGGGCACCGGTTGTAAGTAGGGTTTGTTAACTATTGGTATAGTAATAAAGTTCTATGACATTGTTATGAGTAATAAAAACCAAATGTTTGTTTTTTATGTTTGCATGAATCACAACAGGGAGCATGTAAAGCAAAAAGTCTAAAATTGAGAAGAAAATTTTGAAAAGGAATAAGAATTGAACACAAGTTACATAAAATTTTCCATAGTAAGCTATTTTGTTTGGTGCAGCAAAGGTAGGAAGGCTATGCAAGTTGCTTGCATGGTTACATTTGGTAATGCCTCTTTTGATGTGGACAGGAACCTTTTCATCATTATTGGCTTTCCTTGAATTTTATTGTGGAAGATTTACAGGAATTTTGCAGGGTGGTACACATTGTCAGGAAAACATAAAGAATTGCAACAAAATAGTTTACACATCATAATAGATGTAAAACAGCCTTTGACATTGCATGAATTACAATTATCAAGTGTAATAATTAGCATATGAAATTTTAACATTTCTTGCAAAAATTTTCTTTTTGCATATTCATACAACATGGCAGAAAAATATATGTCCATTGTTGATAGCAACAGCGAAAATGCAATCAGCCAAGATGCTTAGAATTGTGTGATCGTCAATTGAAGTTCAGGCACCATGCATGCCTACTGCAGAAAGTTTAAGTATGTCAGAGATGAGTGTCATAAATGTGACAAATGACAGCAATGCACAATAACCTTGATGACACAACGTTTACAACTGATGACACAATGTCACCCATCTCCCAGAGCAACATACCGCTCCTGAATGAAACATGGGAGAGCGATACAAATATGAATCTTGACAATACGTTACAAACACCATTTGTTCACATCACAGACATTAACTTGGAAGGTACTACAATAGTACAACTGACACAACTGCTATGGCAGTTATTATCTAATATAACCATGAAACTAGGTAATATCAACACAAATTTCAGTGATGAAATGTGACACGAATACCAAAATTGATGATTTGACACAGAATCTGAACACCATCACATAAGACCTAAATATAATGAAACAAGAACAAAAACAAGTATTCAAGGAGTTTCAAGGCACAGTCTCACAGAAATTCAATGACTTAGCCAAAACTTTTTGCACTGAAATCTACGCAAAATTAAATGATACGAAAAAACAAGTAAAGCATGAAGTACTTTCTGAAGTTGACAGTAACATTATTGAGTTAAAGCAGAAGGTAGATTATTTTAATGTCCATCATGATTGAGTAGTGCAACAGATAATAAAAATCACAGACACAAACACAATATTGAAGCCACACAAAACCAGTTGTGTCTGACAGCAAAAAAGGTAACCACTGTCATTAACAAACTAAATAAAGACTACAAAGGTGTACCTCTAGCTGGAGAAGGGTAGCAACATTAGAAGTTGACTCAGCATGTACTAAGAAGAAGAGAGAGAAGATCAATGAAAATCTAAGTGATATCATTAGTCAAGCTGAAGAAGGTACATTAGATAATGGTAGTACCATTGCAGGTAAGTTAGTAACAGATTGTAAGTTATATACAGATGTAGTAAAAAAGGCTATTCAGAGAAAAGAAAATGAAACTGTGAACAAGGTAAACATTAACCTACAAGCTGCAGAAAATAGGACCTGCAATCTTTTTGAAGGCAATATTACCGGATCTTGAAATATACATGTAAATAATACACAGGCTACAGTGAACAAACCACAACCTGTCAGTATTTATCCACAAATTCTCACGGGTCCTACAGCAGGCACCAGTGACAGTTGTAGAGTGCAAAATGTAAAAAAGTCTAATTTTGGTAAGGAGCAAGTCAAATTTTTAGGACATGTTGTGTCAGAACAAGGTATATTACCTGATCCAAAAAAACTTGCTGCCATATGCAATCGTCCAGCTCCAAAGAAAAAAACAACTTAAAGCTTTTGTAGGACTAGCATCCTTTTTCCATAAATTCTTACCACAGCAACTGATGAACAGCGATGCATTACTCAACTTGTTACAAAAAAATAGGCTTTTGTTGTGGAATGACAAGTGTCGGCAGGACTTTAATAACATTAAGCAGGCATTAGTCAATGCAAACATTCTTAGCCACACTGACATGTCCAAGAATTTTTGTCTATGCACAGATGTCTCATCTCAGGGCCTGGAGACATGTTTGTTCCAGATGCGAGAAGAAGAAGGTAAAGAAGTACTCAAGGTCATCAGTTTTCCTAGTCACACATTATCAGGAACAGAAAGATGTTAATCTGTGTCAGAATTGGAAAGTTTAGCTGTAATATGGGCATTTAAAAACTTTGAATATTTTTTGTGGGGTAAGAATACCAAGGTTTACTGTGACCATCAGTCACTGTCATTCTTTTAACGTGTAAACTATTGCACTGTAGATTAGCTAGATGGTGTCTCCATTTACATGAATTCAATTTTGAGATCATTTATATGAAAGAAAGTCAGAATGTTATTGGAGATGACTTGGCTAGGTTACCACAAGGTTTAGAGGAATTTGCTGAATTAACAGAGCAAGATGCAGAAATCAAAACACTATTAATGCAAGGTATAACACAACAGTCTGATTACCATAAGTTTTGTAAGCAAATGAAAATCATACAACAGCAAGATCACAGATGGAGTAAAGTCATGCAAAACCTTAAGCAAGATGAAGGTGGCATTTTGTTTCATAGGAAACATTAAAAGTCTGATCAATGGTGTGAGTGTATTCTTGAAGATTATATTGATGAATTTATGAGACACACATATGAAATATGGGGACATTATGAAGTAGGTAAATGTACTGAAAAAATTGCAACACTTTGTTATTTTCCAAATTTGAGAAGGCAAGTCCTACAGGTATTAACAAAGTGTGCAATATGTCAAAAATCAAAACAGTCCAATGTGTCAAAATATACTGAGCTACACCTAATACAAAAAACCCTCTAGACATAGTATCCCTGGCCATAGCTGGTCCATATCCAAGAAGTAAAGGAGTTGTAAGATACGTAGTAGCAGTACATGATATTTTCTTGAAACATATTCAAATGTACACCATTAAAGATTAAAATAATTGAGGGAGACTATTTGAGAAGATTAGGTAAACCAAAGGTACTACTAACTGATAATGCTTCATATTTCGTTGGGCAAAAGTGGAAATAATTTATGACCTCACAGGGCATAAAAATGTATTAGTAAGCTTTTTTCACCCAGAAGCAAGCCAATTAGAATGAGTCTTTAAGGAATTTGACTGGTTTATTAGGACATACACACCTCACAAACACACCCGATGGATAGAATATGTAATGCACGACTTCCACATTCTTCAACAGGTTTCACACCTAATGAATTGGTGTTCCAGACAAAACAAACAAATGAGTGGAAGTCACCCATACCAAAGGTACCCACTTCAGAAATGACACTACAAGACAAAATCAAACAAGTCATGGTTACACTAGTAAACAGGGCCAAGTATAGAGAGAAAATTTATAATAAGGAATTGAAACATGTTACACAGTTTTTTGAAGGGCAACGAGTCCTCTTACTGACACACCTAAATCTATAAAATTTGACAACTGAATAAGAAGTGGCAATTACTCTATTCAGGACCATATATAATTTCCGAAATACCATACTCCGGGACATACACATTAGCCCATGAGAAAATGGAGAGACAAGGGTCTCCACCATCACAAGGATATAAAAGTTTTATAGAATGATGAAGTTGGATAGCACTTTTTTTCTTTCAATCACAATATAATTGTACATAACTTTATGTGTCATTTTTCCTTCTGGATTGTATTTTAAGATAAAGTAATGTGTATAGGCATAAGTAATTCTTTCAATTTGTATATGTTAACATAAAATCAACAGCAATGAGAAGTAATACACCAATTCATGTAAAGCAAAAGCATAAACAAAATTAGCTTATAACTCAGCTGTCGACGCTCAACAATACGTACTGATGCCAGTAGTAGGAGAGGAGGCATTGACCTGTATGCATGTAAGACAGACTGGCAGAAGGTGCAACCAAATAGGAATGCAATATGTACAAGTACCTAACTTAAATACAAAGTAAATGGAAATATTAAGCAATTACATTTACTGACTAAGAACTAAGGAACCTATATCATAAGAAATGTCAAATAATTTTCTTTGCAGGTTAAATGATCGAAATGGGTAACAAAATAAATGAATGTCTACGAATTTAAATAAAGTATGGAAATATCTGCAGACAGATGTAATGGCCAAATGTATCAGTGGTCACTGAGCTAATTAATGCAATTAGTTTTAAATTTTTTTCTTTCAGTGACCAGTGCATCATTATGGCACAGAAGAAGAGAAGTACTTTGAGTGTAGCAGATAACAAATAAAAAAATGGGATGCACCTCAAGTAAACAATTTAGTTATAAGAATATTTATATGAAGGTCATAAGGCAAATGAAAAATAAAATATGCATTATCGCAGTATATCTCTGTGACATTTATCAGTACCTATTCACTGCAGAGTACACATAAACATTTAAGCATGTGCTTTTACAAAAACCAATTAATTTTTATTGTGTCACATGAAAGCTTAAATAATGACATTTCCAGGTGTTTGAGATAGATAAGTCTATGATGGTTAAAACTTCTTTATATTTCACACTAAGCTACATGCGAATTGAAGTAAATAGTACTAGCACATGAAGAAACAACATGATACTAGGGGAGTGATTAGTCAGTACACATTATTTCCATGAAATAAAAGTTCCTTCACAACTAGTCCATGATTATATGAGTAACATTTCCTCATAAATCCTTGAACCAGTAGATGAGTATTACCTTTCTTCCTTCCCAAACAAAGGAGGCAGAACCAAATGTAGTTAGGCCAGCAATGTGTAATGTTTTAGTCATATTTCAAATGTTTTTCTCCCTCCTGTACCTAAGGAAGAAATGAACTCCCATAAGTGATAAAAGCCTATCTACAAAATGAAGTATAAATATATCATATGCTTGTATTGTACCCTAAACATGTGTTATGTAATTAATTTTTTTATGTGATGTGAATGAAGATAAGTTGAAACTAACAAACAAACTGAAGTAACAGAACCCAGTTAATGAAGAATTTATGACGTTCAAAAATGTAAGAAATTCATGTTCATAATATAAGCGATGGATGGAATGTCAGCCATAGGTACAAGCTATCATGTTTTGTATATTGTTGCAACTCAATACTTGTATGATTTTTCATTGGAAACCAAACTCCATGTGGAGGAATGAACTTTAAAGACAAGCAATTTATACAATGTTTTTTTCAGCTATATGTGTCTTTCAACAAATAGATGGTCAAGTGTGGTGACATTAACATACGTGTGCAACAAAATAATTTCTGAGTATCATGGCTCACAATGCCTGATTGCGAGCTAACATCCTAAAGATGTTCGGGCTCACATGTGGTTCCTCTTCATCAAAATGTCTTGGCCCAAACTCGTCTAGGGGTTGAACCACATGTGTCGCATTACACACCCTAAATTAGACACTTGTGAGTCTTTGGTTAAATTGTCTTGCTGATGGCAAGTTTGCAAAATTGTATGAAACATTCAAACTTACTATAACATATAATAACAGTAATAATAATATCAGAAGCTAAGTTAATGACCCATAAATGATGGGCAAGTTTGCAAAATTGTATGAAATACACAAAGTTTATATAACATATAATAACAGTAATAATAATATCAGGAGCTAAGTTAATGTTCCATAAATGATGTAGGCCACACAGTTGGGATTTGGTTAGAATCATGTTTATTCAGAAAGCAAACTAACAGCGAAAGTGGTCGTATTTAGAGTTACTGTTACATTCGAGTGCATATCCATTTGACACAGTTTGATCATTCACAATTTCATCATGAAATACAAGTCCAATACTCCACCTTGTTATCCAAGCAAAAAGTTCACACGAGGCACACGGCTGCTCATTGCTTAGAGACTAAGTCCCACAATATGACACAACACGAAATTTTCTGAGTCATTTCACTTCGTAGCTACCTAAAGACCGACTGTCCACTTTCACATCTCAATCCGAACTGTACCCTTTGGTGTCTAGACCAGAACTGTCCACTTTGGTGCCTCCAGCTGAACTGTCTGCTTTCATGTCTGCACCAGCACTGTACCTCTGCCCATCTTTGGCCGCGTCTCCTGCATGCCGAACCTCATCGCTCAACTGAGTAGTGCGGTTCCCTTCCCTGAAATCGTCCATGTGACTGGCTACAGTTTATTCTGCATTATTTTACATTTTAACATATTTAAATAACCAAAGCTTGACCACTTTCACGTTTTAAATAAAGTAACAATCATATTCATTATATAATAAACATTACATTTTTTTACATAGAACCCATGCAATTTCCTTCCAAACTTTGAATTTCAGGGCCAGTAGCATTCCACCAATGTGCTTTCTGACAGATAAATAAAAAACAAAAGTAACTATTATGCACTAAACTTTACAACAAATATTCTATTGCCTAATGATTCAATAAGGTGTCATTCTGTCATTGTTCAATGTATTTTGTGAAGAGAAAATGATGATCTGTTGCTTAACTGAAAATACTGATCATTTAAATTTACTATATCTTTTAAACAGATAAAGTTACGGAGTTGATATTTACAACGTTTGTCATTTTAATGATGCACTTTTATATGAAATGTTGATCGTTAAGACTGACCAGTGTTCATATTTTAGCATTTGGATCTTTGTTACAAAACTTGTTAATTTCACTTTAACAGTAAGCCTTAAACTATTATAGATATGATCAATATTCAAGTTTTATTGGAATCACCATGAAAATTTAAGAAAGGTGGTAGATTAAAATAACTGTGGCTTCATTCCCTGAATTACTACAGAATTAAAGTTTTCATAAATGTTTCCCTTTATGACTGATCTTAAGTCCACCATATTTAACACCGCTATGTCTCCGTGGGCACAAAAAGCTCCTACGGGGTTTCCCTATGACGTACGTTCACATCTGTTTCACTCATACACTACAGCACTTAGGCCTGATCAGCCTGGCCTCATTCAGCACTATAGATGCCTGCGAATTTCCCTATCTCATGGCAAATCTATGTTCTTTGTGCCACACACTCCTGGATGACAGGATTCATTTCACAATTCATGGACAGCTGTCTCTTTCAGCCACATACTTAAATGAGAGCGAAATGCTCATTAACTCACACAATACATTAATAAGTGAACTATAGTTGTTCAGGCCAGTACTCACCTCATTGACGGATGCTGTTGGCCAGGGTTCTCTCCATTTCAAATGTGAGTATGACAGGTAATAAGACACACAAGCTGTAAAAATGGAGATCTTCTACCACAGCGTTGGATTTTGAACAATAAACACACACTCACTGTACCCAGAATGAAGACAACACCACAGCAATTCTTTAATATGTGATACTCAGGTAAAAGTGTGACACTCAATGTGAAATCAACACTAAGAAAATGAGCACACACACGTGCGACAGTAGCAACTAGCATGTCGACTCTTAGCGACTAGCACTTAGCCACCAAATCTGCTAGTGTGCAAGTGCAAAACCCAGCAGCGAGGCCGAAGCAAACTGAACATTATTGTAAGCATGCCAAATTCAAATATGTAATGAACTATCATATTATGAATATAATAGAGGGAAACATTCCATGTGGGAAAAATATATCTAAAAACAAAGATGATGAGACTTACCAAACAAAAGCGCTGGCAGGTCGATAGACACACAAACAAACACACAAAATTCAAGCTTTTGCAACAAACAGTTGCTTCATCAGGAAAGAGGGAAGGAGAGGGAAAGACGAAAGGATGTGGGTTTTAATGGAGAGGGTAAGGAGTCATTCCAATCCCGGGAGCGGAAAGACTTACCTTAGGGGGAAAAAAGGACTGGTATACACTTGCACACACACACACACACACACACACACACACACACACACACACACATCCATCCGCACATACACAGATACAAGCAGACATTTTGTACATTTTGTCTGCTTGTGTCTGTGTATGTGCGGATGGATATGTGTGTGTGTGCGCGAGTGTATACCTGTCCTTTTTTCCCCCCTAAGGTAAGTCTTTCCACTCCCGGGATTGGAATGACTCCTTACCCTCTCCCTTAAAACCCACATTCTTTCGTCTTTCCCTCTCCTTCCCTCTTTCCTGATGAAGCAACTGTTTGTTGCGAAAGCTTGAATTTTGTTTGTATGTTTGTGTTTGTTTGTGTGTCTATCGAACTATCATATTATGTATACAATCTTTCAATTTCTTGTAGAACTTTAATGTACATAGGATAAGCTGGCATATCCATTCCATTAAAGGAAAGAGAAGCCGACAAAAATTGGGCATCAACCTCTATCGGCAAATTTAAATTTAAATATGTACATGCAAAAACACTGTATGTCTCCATAACATGTCAATGTACAGTGTGGGGGCAATTGTGTAGGTACATGGTGCAAGACCCCCAGGATATAATAAGGTTAAATTTTATTAAAAAAAGAAATGAAACAGCAATCAACCATAAGCGTCAGCAAAGACGTTAATTATGAATGCGTGGTTAGGTGCAAACAAATAAAGAAAATAAAAACATCATTCATTTTTTCTTTGTACATGATTTTGTTTTCACTCTCTCAGATGTAGAAGGATGGACAAGACGTATTGCTTAAAATATGAAGCATTACAAGTGTTATGTATTATATGTGTGTATGAATAAGAAAATACTTAACAACAGTGTTAAGTATTTTTATTGACGTGAAGTGGAGTCAAGTAAGGAAGATTTTTTTTTCATTTTTTGTCATGCGCTGGGATCCTTGAAGTTGGCTGCCTGCATCTACAATTGAAATGTAAGAGAGGAAGTCCAAATAGCCTAAATTCATACAAGCAGAACATTTCTAATAATGCAATTATATTAGCCTTTAAATTTTTTTCCATTCATATATGTGTACGTATTTTTTTTTATTCATATAACACAAGTTGTGTACCTGTGATACAGGTACCAGAGGTTCTCAAGTACTATCATCTCCTTTGGATACTGTCTCCTCTGCAGAAGATACAAGATCTGTAATTATCCATCCGCTTGACTGTGAGTAGCATGTCAATGGTAGATCTAGGCATCCTGTCTATGTGGACAGAGACCAGAGAGGACACAGGGTGTTGTACCAATCCACTTAACCAACAAGTTTGAGGTGCTTTCACAGAGGCTGAAACTGAGCCACTGGGACCCACTTCACCTCTTTTTGGGAAACCTGTTTTGTCTGGTGCCAAGAGGATACAAACGAAAAAGGATAGGGGTTTATTAATCATTGGCAGTTCAAACATATGGCAAATGATGGTGCCCCTTAGGGAAATGGCACAAAAGGACACCAGGTGCACTCATTTTGTATACCTGGAGACCTCATTCAACATGTTGAAGGGGCTATTTCAGCAGCCATTGGGGGAACAGGGTGTAACCAATAGCAAATTGTGGTGTACATTGGAACAAATGATGCCTGCCATCTGGGCTCTGATGTTAGGCTTGGGTCATTCCAGAGACTGGCAGAGAAGGTTGAGAAGACCAATGTTTCGCATTGAGTTTCAACAAAGCTCACAATTTGCACCATTGTCCCCAGAACTGATTGTGGCCCTCTGGTTCCAAGTCAAGTGGAAGGACTGAACCAGAGGTTTCAAAGGTTCTGTGACAAGCTAGGCTGCAACTTCCTGGACTTGTGCCATAGGGATGAGAACTGTAGGGTCCCTCTAAATGGGTCATGTGTACACTACACATCAGAGGCTGCTACTCAGGTAGCTGAATGTATGTGGGGTTTTTTAGATTATGTGATTCTCCATCCAATTCCAATAATGACAGCTGTAGAAAACCTGGAAGTGTCAGTGTAAGATCGAAAGAAATGCCTCTCGCAGGTGAGAGTATTAAAATCCTAATGGTAAACTGTCTAAGCATTTGCAACAAGGTGTCAGAGTTTGAAGCACTCATGAAAAACAGTAAAGCTCACATAACACTAGGTACAGAAAGCTGGTTGAAATCTAACATTGGTAGCAGTGAAATCTTTGGGAAAAATTTAAGTATGTATAAAAAGGATGGGCAAATGGGAAATAGGTGGTGTATTTGTCACAGCAGACAAGAAACTTAAATCCACCAAGATAGAAACTGAAGCTGCATATGAGATTGTTTGGGCAAGAATCAGTATCAGGGATGGGCATAAAATGATAATTGGATCCTTCTATCAGCCATCAGACTCTTCTCCTGATGTAACCAGAAACTTTAGAGAAAAACTCAGTTCTCTTGTACATAGTTCCCACTCATGCTGCAATCATCGGTTGAGACTTTAATAATGCAACAATTAACTGAGAAAATTACAGTTCTTTTTAGTGGTGTACATGAAAAGTCATCCTGTGGAACATTACCGAATGCCTTCTCTGATAACTTTCTAGAACAGATAGTTCAGAACCCCACTCATGATACAAATATATTGGATCTAATGACAACAAAAAGACCTGATCTCTTTGAGGATGTCCACATCAAAATTGGTATCAGTGACCATGGCACTGCTGTGGCAACAATGATTACCAAAATACAGAGGACAACTGAAACAAGCAGAAAGGTACATATGTTCAGTAAACTAGATTAAAATTCAGTGGTGTCATATCTCAGTGAGGAACATGAAACTTTCAGCACAGGGCAGGAGCACTGGACAGATATGTACCCAGCAGAACAGTTCATAATGGGAGGGAACCTCCATCATATGTAGTCACTTTAAAGAAACTTCTAAAGCAACAGAGATTACTACATAATAGGTGTAAAACAAAGAGTAGGGTTATAGATAGAGAAATGCTGAATGAAATGCGTTTGACAGTTGAGAGCAATGCATGATGCCTTTAATAGCTACCGTAGTAGCATAATGTCAAATGATATTTCACAAAATTCAATGAAATTCTAGGATGTTAGTGGCATCAAAGTTAGTGACTAGACCCTAGCAAATGTGACAGGAATTGAAAATGAGGGTAGCAAAGCAGAAGCGAAATGCTTAACTCCATTTTCAAGCATTCCATTACAAAGGAAATCCCAGGAGAATTGCCCTGAGTTTAATTCTCACACCACTGAAAAGTTGAATGAAAGAAGTATTAGTGTCAGTGGTGTTAAGAAACAGCTGACATAGTTAAAATTGAACAAAGCTCCAGGACCTGACGGAATTCCTGTCAGATTCTACACTGAATTTGCGGCCAAGTTAGCCCCTCTTCTAACTATAACCTAAAAAAGCCATGACCTATTCTCATAAAAAAAAAAACACAGGCCACACCCATCTACAAGAAGGGTAGTAGAAGTGATCCATGGAACTACCATCCAAGATCCTTGATGCTGATTTGTTGTAGAATCTTAGAGCATATCCTGAGCTCAAACATAATGAGGTAGCTCAAACAGAACGACCTCCTCAATGCTAACCAGCATGGATTCCAAAAATCTCAATCATGTGAAACTCAGCTCACACTTTTTTCAAATGACATGGTGAAAGCTTTGGATCAAAGCAGTTAAGTAGATGCAGTATTTCTTGATTTACAAAAAGCATTTCACTCAGTACCACACCTACACTTATTGCCAAAAGTATGATCATATGGGGTATCAAGGGAAATCTGTGACTGGATTGAGGATTTTTTGGTAAGGAGGACACAGAATGTTATCTTGGATGGAGGAGCATCATCTGATGTAGAAGTACCTTCAGTAGTGCCCCATGGAAGTGTGTTGGGACCCTTGCTGTTAATTTTGTATGTTAATGACACATTGTTGTTGTTGTGGTCTTCAGTTCTGAGACTGGTTTGATGCAGCTCTCCATGCTAATCTATCCTGTGCAAGCTCCTTCATCTCCCAGTACCTACTGCAAACTACATCCTTCTGAATTTGCTTAGTGTAGTCATCTCTTGGTCTCCCTCTACGACTTTAACCCTCCACACTGCCCTCCAATGCTAAATTTGTGATCCCTTGATGCCTCAGGACATGTCCTACCAACCGATCCCTTCTTCTAGTCAAGTTGTGCCACAAACTTCTCTTCTCCCCAATCCTATTCAATACCTCCTCATTGGTTACGTGATCTACCCACCTAATCTTCAACATTCTTCTGTAGCACCACATTTCGAAAGCTTCTATTCTCTTCTTGTCCAAACTATTTATTGTCCATGTTTCACTTCCATACATGGCTACACTCCATACAAACACTTTCAGAAACGACTTCCTGACACTTAAATCTATACTCGATGTTAACAAATTTCTCTTCTTCAGAAACGCTTTCCTTGCCATAGCCAGTCTACATTTTATATCCTCTCTACTTCGGTCGAAGTTATTTTGCTCCCCAAATAGCAAAACTCCTTTACTACTTTAAGCATCTCATTTCCTAATCTAATACCCTCAGCATCACCCAATTTAATTTGACTACATTCCATTATCTTCGTTTTGCTTTCGTTGATTTTCATCTTATATCCTCCTTTCAAGACACTGTCCATCCCGTTCAACTGCTCTTCCAAGTCCCTTGCTGTCTCTGACAGAATTACAATGTCATCGGCGAACCTCAAAGTTTTTATTTCTTCTCCCTGGATTTTAATACCTACTCCAACTTTTTCTTTTGTTTCCTTTACTGCTTGCTCAATATACAGATTGAATAACATCAGGGAGAGGCTACAACCCTGTCTCACTCCCTTCCCAACCACTGCTTCCCTTTCATGCCCCTCGACTCTTATAACTGCCATCTGGTTTCTGTACAAATTTTAAATAGCCTTTCACTCCCTGTATTTTACCCCTGCCACCTTTAGAATTTGAAAGAGAGTATTCCAGTCAACATTGTCAAAAACTTTCTTTAAGTCTACAAATGCTAGAAACGTAGGCTTGCCTTTCCTCAATCTTTCTTCTAAGATAAGTCGTAAGGTCAGTATTGCTTCACGTGTTCCAACATTTCTACGGAATCCAAACTGATATTCCCTGAGGTCGGCTTCTACCAGTTTTTCCATTTGTCTGTAAATAATTCGTGTTAGTATTTTGCAGCTGTGACTTATTAAACTGATAGTTCGGTAATTTTCACATCTGTCAACACCTGCTTTCTTTGGGATTGGAATTATTATATTCTTCTTGAAGTCTGAGGGTATTTCACCTGTCTCATACATCTTGCTCACCAGATGGTAGAGTTTTGTCAGGACTGGCTCTCCCAAGGCCGTCAGTAGTTCTAATGGAATGTTATCTACTCCCGGAATCTTGTTTCGACTCAGGTCTTTCAGCGCTCTGTCAACTCTTCACACAGTATCATATCTCTCATTTCATCTTCATCTACATCCTCCTCCATTTCCATAATATTGTCCTCAAGTACATCACCCTTGTATAGACCCTCTATATACTCCTTCCACCTTTCTGCTTCCCCCTCTCTGCTTAGAACTGGGTTTCCATCTGAGCTCTTGATATTCATACAAGTGGCTCTCTTTTCTCCAAAGTTCTCTTTAATTTTCCTGTAGGCTGTATCTATCTTAACCCTAGTGAGATAAGCCTCCACATCCTTACATTTGTCCTCTAGCCATGCCTGCTTAGCCATTTTGCACTTCCTGTCGATCTCATTTTTGAGACGTTTGTATTCCTTTTTGCCTGCTTCATTTACTGCATTTTTACATTTTCTCCTTTCATCAATTAAATTCACTATTTCTTCTGTTACCCAAGGATTTCTACTAGCCCTCGACTTTTTACCTACTTGATCCTCGGCTGCCTTCACTACTTCATCCCTCAGAGCTACCCATTCGTCTTCTACTGTATTTCTTTCCCCCTTTCCTGTCAATTGTTCCCTTATGCTGCCCCTGAAACTCTGTACAACCTCTGGTTCTTTCAGTTTATCCAGGTCCCATCTCCTTAAATTGCCACCTTTTTGCAGTTTCTTCAGTTTTAATCTACATTTCATAACCAATAGATTGTGGTCAGAGTCCACATCTGCCCCTGGAAATGTCTTACAATTTAAAACCTGGTTCCTAAATCTCTGTCTTACCATTATATAATTTATCTGATACCTTTTAGTATCTCCAGGATTCTTCCATGTATACAACCTTCTTTTATGATTCTTGAACCAAGTGTTAGCTATGATTAAGTTATGCTCTGTGCAAAATTCTACCAGACGGCTTCCTCTTTCATTTCGTAGCCCCAATCCATATTCACCTACTGTGTTTCCTTCTCTCCCTTTTCCTACTGTCGAATCCCAGTCACCCATGACTATTAAATTTTCATCTCCCTTCACTACCTGAATAATTTCTTTTATCTCATCATACATTTCTTCAATTTCTTCATCATCTGCAGAGCTAGTTGGCATATAAACTTGTACTATTGTAGTAGGCATGGGCTTTGTGTCTATCTTGGCCTCTATAATACGTTCACTATGCTGTTTGTAGTAGCTTACCCGCACTTCTATTTTTTTATTCATTATTAAACCTACTCCTGCATTACCCCTATTTGATTTTGTATTTGTTAATGACCTTGCAGAAAATATTAATAGTAACCTCAGACTTTTTGCATATGATGCAGTTATCTACAATGAAGTGCTATCTGAAAAAAAAGCTGCATAAATATTAAGCCAGAACTTCATAAGAATTCAAAGCGGCTTGAATATTGGCAGCTTGCTTTAAATGTTCAGATACCACAAGACACGGCTTGTGAGGCCAGCGGTTATACGTACAGTGATTCGCTGCAGATGGAAACAAATTCCCGTATCATGAATCACTTCCCTTCAGAAGAAGACCCGTCAGTTCTTGTGTGTCACCAGATATGTAAAACTGCGCACTTCACAAAATGAAAAAATGTAGTATCCTATATTAGTGAGTCACTGATGGAATCATCCAACTCAGACAAAAAAAAAAAAAATCTGGGTGAGACACTGTTAGGGGTATGAAATGGAATGATCACATAGGCTCAGTCATGGGTAAAGCATGTCCTAGACTTCAGTTTATTGATAGAATACTGGGGAAGTGCAGTCAGTCTACAAAAGAGAGTGCTTACAAATCACTAACATGACCAGTTCTAGAATATTGCTGAAGTGTGTGAGAGCCTTACCAAATAGAACTAACAGGGGACATTGAATGCATATGAAGAAGGGCAGTATGAATGGTCACAGATTTGTTTCATCCATGGGAGAGTGTCACAAATATTCTGAAGGAACTGAACTCAAAGACTCTTGAAGATAGATGTAAACTATCACAAGAAAGTCTATTAACAAAGTACCCAGAACTGGCTTTAAATGATGATTCTAGGAATATATTACAATCCCCTACATATCAGTATCACTCACACAGGGATCATGAGTATAAGATTACAATAATTACTGTAAGTGCAGAGGTATTCGAACAGTCATTCTTCCCATGCTCCATATGTGAATGGAACAGGAAGAAACACAAATAACTGGTACAGTGGGGCATACCCTCTGCCATGCACCACAAGGTGGTTTGTAGAGTATAGATGTAGATGTGGATACATATAAATGTAGGTGTTCCTCAGGGTAGTTTATTAGGTCCAGTTCTGTTCTTAATACATATCTATGACTTTTAAGACAGTATAATACATGGAGGAATAGTTCTCTTTGAAGATGACTGCAACATCATAGTCATTGATATAACACCAGAAGCCCTGTTAGAGAAAGCAAATGAAATGCTCAAAGATGTTTACAACTGGGTAATGTGTAATAAATTAACACTGAACATAAAAATACGAATGGTATACACTTCACTATAAAGAGGGGAAGCAACTCTCACACTAAGCATAGATGATAAATCTATAGATTGTATAAGAAACACAGAGCTTTTAGAGATGAAAATCGATAGTCAGCTAACATGGAATGGACACACAAAGATACCGGCTAAAAGAATGTCATCAGCATGCAGTGCTCCAGGGTTTGAACATCAGTTTGTAATAGCCAATGTCTTGTGGTGACATACTATGCCTATGTGCACTTATTTCTTGGCTATGAGATTCTTTTCTGGGAATCAAAGGCACAAAACATTGACACTGTTTTTAAATTGCAGAAAAATGCCGTAAGGATAATAGCTAGAAGTTGTGATGTGGCTTATTGTAAAGAGCTACTTATGTAATTTTCTATCAGGGAATTGCCAAAAGGAAACCTGACAAAGATTACTAAAATACACCTATTTATAAATGCAGCTGAAATATTCTTCATAAGTAATGCACATAACACAATTAAAGATTACTTAAGAGGCCTCAGAGTAGTGGGTAGTAATGAAAGGGGATAACTACAACACCTTATCACATTTCACAACATGATCACAGTTTATTTCTTTTACAAGGAAGTAAAATGCACAATAGCAATGTCTTGTCATTTTCCTGAATTCGACATCTCACTCATCATGGGGGCTACTGACTCAGTTTTTCAGGTGGACTAAGAAGCATAGTTGAATATTTGCAAGCATTCGACCTGATTTTTCAAGAGATTAGAGTTGGTGCGAGGGGCACAGTAGCACCTTCACGGTCCAGGTGTCTTCAGCAAGTGTCCTTAATATGTGCAGTGATAAAAAAAACAAAACTGTTTTACATTATGCTTTACCTAAAACAAGTTGCATGTAAATTTAGGATCATTGTACAAATAGGAACCAACTAAATGAGGCAGTGCAACTGTTAAAGACACTGACTGATTTCATATTCTGGAGGATGAAGTTGCTCTCTCCAGTCATCCTGATTAGGGTTTTCTGTGGTTTTCCTAAAGCACTAAGGTAAAGGTTGGGATGGTTTCTTAACAAAGACCATGGCTGACCACCTGTCCTGTCCCCATAGACCATCTGTCCTATCCTAATAGGGGATGTTATTTATTCTATGTGTTGTACTTTTGAGCTATTTATTTGTATTGTATTCAATTGTACTGACAGTTCTTACACTGTGAGATGATCTTAGGATGAATAGAGATAATAATAATAACAATAACAATAAATTCCTAAATGTGCTAGGTTTGATTCTTTTGAAGAAACTAACCTAATTACAAATGTACCAACTGCAGAAACAATAGAGATAATTTCTAAAAACCTAGTAAAACATGAAATGTTGTCAATTTCTGAAATATCTGATACAAGGACATTGCCACATAACATCTTTATCTTTAATGGGAAATATCATCTATCAGAAACAGGCTTGCCATGGGCAGTGGTATATCAAGTTTCCTGGCAGATATGTTTGTCAATAATTTGGAAAGTAATTTTTTAAAAGAAAATATTAGGTATAAACGAAAAATAGTATATTAATGGAGGTATGCTCAAGATACATTGCTGTTACACGATGGCACAAAAGAGGTGATTGAATAGCTACTTACATTATTCAGCTCTTCTCAGAAAAATATTAATTCCACAGAGAGCATAGGGACAAAAAAGCTTAAATTTCCTGGCTCTTCCAGTCACCAACATCCAACACAAACATAAGTTCAGCACACACACATACACATACATAACAACAGACAAATTATCATGCCATCCTCCTAAACACAAACAGGTAGCATTTAGGACAATGAAACACAGAGCACATTCACTTAATTTAGAAGAAAACAACCCTAAGAAAGAATTGGGCACAATGATAAGTGTTGGCATAAACAATGAATACACAACTGAAACAATAATTACACACAAAAATATGTCAAGAAATTGCCACACTAAGGAAGAAGGGAAAATATTTTCCAGCATCCCATACCTAGGTCCCATTTTACAAAAAACTGCTAATTTATTAAAAAAACAATATAACAATTGCATTCTCAACTAATAATAAATTAGGACACTTCTAGTTCACAGTGCAGAAACAGATATTATATGTATTCCACTATGGTTGAATTTTGGGTGTCATGTCCCAGTTGTCCTACCTAATATGTAGGGAAAACAGGTTCCAAAACTCATTTCCAAGATCACATGAATTCCATCATCAGCTGGTTCATCACACTTTCCATCATTTAATACGCAAATTACAACCCTAACCTCTAACCTTCTCACAACAAGTATAAATATTTTGTATCACCTCATTCAAGGACAGGACTTGGCCCTGACAATGGACCAACAGGGTCTGAAATGGATCATGTGATTCAATAATACATGAAAAAATTGTGACTGGCAGTTTTATTATTCACACTTCCTATGCATTCAATGCAGACACATCCACAACTTAAAAATATGGATAAAACTCAAATAAAAAATAAGTCCAGAAATGGACGTGGCACAGTGTTGTACCTGTTCAAGATTTTTTACAGAAAATTGGATCTTCCCCTTCTAGTAACTACTACATGTTGTGGCACCACACAGTGTGAACAACCTTGGCAGTGCCTTGAGCCACTTCAGCATAGTGCAGCCTGGCACACATTGCGTATACAGCCTTAAAATAGCTGGAAATTTAGACAAGTGTCGTACTCTCGCCTGAAGATAGTGGATCTTAAAATTCATCAAAATGTCATGGTATTTCCACACTGATATCTAGATGAAAAACAAAGAGAGCTTTACATCAGCAGTACATTCTTGGAAACTCTAAATTCACACATCATATCTGTTTGTTGTGAACATCAACAACAGACCAACCTGACTGCAATTCACAAAAGCCATCAACTTGGTAGTAAATCAACAACAGAAAACCACTTCTGTAGCCTATCAATTCACCAGAAAACGTTGGGAGAAAGGCCCACTACCTCTAAAGAACTCCTTTGAGCAGTAGGTATGTGATGGTGTTGGTAGTGATGTGATTATTACTGTTTTACTACCAAACTGAGTGCTCTTTACTCTCTAAGAGCAGAATGCTGAATAGTAGGCTGTGATGCTTGACAGCAAAATATACAAGAGGGATTCACCTCGTTGCACTAAACAGCACTGATTAGTGTGAAAAGTGGCCACTAAAGACACTGTCATATTCTTCACGTGATTTGGCTGGATAATGATTTAGTCTGAGATGTCATGTTCTCTTTGTCTTGTGGTCAGCAGCTCCCAACACCAGTCTATCCAGTGCAAGTTTCTTTAATCAATGCACAACTACTGCTTATGTTAGTAATGCCTTGCTCATTCTACAATTGTTATCCCCCACCCTCCCCTCCACTGCCAAATTAGCTATTTCTCAATTACTCAGAATATGTTTTATCAACTTACCACTTCTTTTAGAGAAGTAACAACTGTTGTACCATAAAGCTCTTTCCTCCTCAATTTGATGCAGTACCTCTTTATTACTTATCCAATCCACCCATCTGATCTTCAGTATTCTTCTGTAACACCATATTCCAAAAGCTTATATTCTCATCTTGTCTGAGCTGTTTATCATCAGCAGTTCCCTTCAGTATAAGGCTACACTCCACACAAACGCTTCTAGAGCAGAAATTCAAAATTTCTATTCAGTGTTAGCAAATCTCCCTCTTTTGGAAACTCATTTCTTGTTATGGCCAGGCAGCATTTTATATCCTGTTAACTTTGGCCATTATTGAATATTTTGCCATTCAAACAGCAAAAAGCATCTACTATTTTCAATGTTTTGTTTCCAAATCTCATTTCCTCAGGATCACATTAATTCTGCTTATGGACCTCATTGACGCTCATGTTATAATCTCTTTTCAAGGTGCTATTGATCCCATTCAAATGACCTAAGCCCTTTTCAAAATTTCTCCTTGGTTTCCTTTTCTGTCTGCACTACTTACAGATTGAATAACATGGGGTATATGCTGCAACCCTGTCTCCTTTCTTCCCTTTCATTTCCTATGACTCCTGATCCCTGTGATAATTTCAGAATTTTGCTAAGTGTATTCCAGTCAACATATTCAGAAAATATTTCTAAATCTACTAATGCATATTTGTCTTTCTTCAACCAATCCTTTAAAATAAGTCGCAGGATCAGTACTGCGCTGCATGTTACTACATTTCTCCAGAACCCAAAATTATTTTCTCCCAGACTAGCTTGTGCAGGCACTTCACCCTCCTGTTCATAAAGTGTGTTAGTATTTGCAACCATGGCTTATTAAATTGATCGTTGGGTGAAACATACGCCAGTCAGTACCTGTGTTCTTTGGTGTACAGTAATTTCTCACACAATAATAGTTTCAATATGAAAAGATTGGATTGGATTGCTAATCACCACACAGACGATGCACTGAGTGGCAGACAGGATGGGCGCGGGAAGGGAGGAGACAAAAATCCCCCCCCCCCCCGCTCCCACACACACGGCTACTGTTGTTTGTTCCTGGGCACTAAGGCCCAACTGCGACTGCATCTGAGGTGAGTAGCAATCCTTGTTGAGATGGGTAGTGTACAGAAGAAACGAGTGCTGAGGAAGAGCAGGGATAGCAGGAAGAGGTGAGGGAAGATGCTAGTGCTTCTTATGGGGTTGTGTAGGGGTGTGGGGGAGTGAGGGGCAGGATAGCAGAGTGCTATAGTTGAGTCAGTGTCAGTTGATCCCTGATGGTTGCAGTGAGTGGGCTGGACGTGACAGCTTTGCAGGATTACCTCAACCAATAAAATAACACAATTTTATAAATGTCTCTATGGCAATGCCCCACTGTTTTCAGAGCTCTATAGATCACATTTCATAACTGAAAGTTAACAACAGCACAGCATGCTGTCAGAGATATTCTTAGATCTTCTCAACTCTAGGTGCAGCATCAAGTCTTTGTTTGGAGGATGGGGAAGTAAAGCGGAGGTTTGAGTCAGGGGATTATATAACAAAGGATGTGTTGTAGAAAGCTGGTGTTTGTTGGAGTAATTCAGATGGCACAGCCTGGGAAGCTCTTGCTGAAGTCAAGCACACTGTGTTGGCCAGTGTGCTCAGCAACTAAGTGGTGAGGCTATCATGAGCACAGTTTGATGTTGGCCATTATGTGGAAAGACAGCTTTTCAGTTGCCATGCTCACATAGCACGTGGCACAACGGTTGTAGCTAAGATGGTAGTTCATATATCTGCTTTCGCATGTGACCATGCTTTTGATGGGGTAGAAGATGTCTGTGACAAGTCTTTAGTAGGTGGTAGTGGGAGGATGTATGGGATAGGGACACATTTTCCTTTGTTTGATGATGATGATTTCAGCACCTAGAGTTGAGTTGACTTAGGTTAATGTCAATTTCCCAATCCCAAAAACTGAAACTACTCTTAAATTTGTATGGTAGCCTAGTCTTATAAAATGTATTGAAAACACAGAGCTAGAAATTACTAAGAATATATGTAACATTCTTTATATTTGTGAAATAATTTTTATTTTCAAAAAGTCACATTTATGTTTATGTACAACCAGTTTGAACTGTCATTATCAGATCAGTGTTCTACACAGAAGAACAACGTATTGTCACTGTACATATGCGTATTATTTCACTTTAACTAACTGCCTTTGTTTCATGACTAAGAATTTGCCGATTCTAGAAGCAACTACCTCTTGTACATTTCTGCAGTATTGATGTGGCACTTGTTTGTTTTTGTTTCGTTTTAGAGTGCAAAAACAACTAAGGTTATATGCGCCCATGTTAGACACAAGAACACAAACAGAAAAAAGGACTTAAAAGTGACTGTATGTTAAGCTCAATCGATGGAAGGAGAGAGAGCTAAGAACAAGGACTTCCTCTCAGAGAAAAGTCCACAAAATACATCATAGACACAACGGAGGTCCCAAACTAAAAATTAAATGTCCTTCACCATCTTGCTACAACTGATAAAAAGTAAAATGTGGTCAATAGCCCGCACATTGTTCGCTACAACAGCCAATAACTCAGATGGCAAACATACATTAGAATGCAAGTGGCTGAAAAAGGGCATTTGATGAGGAAATGGCGAACCACCAGAGGTTGATGACAATGAGCACAAAGTGATGGGGGATCACCAATTAACAAATGGCAATGGCTAAAACAAAAGTGCCCAATAGGCAGCCTAGCTAAAATGAGCTCCTCGCAGAGAGAGGGCCAAGAGGAGGTCAGCCAAGCTGCTGGGAGAGGTTTAATTCCCTGGAGCTTATTCTGGTGAAGGGAAGAACAAAGTACTCCACCTGCTGACAGGCAGCAACACGGAGTTCACCAGGAGTGGAAGAACTAGCGGGCCGAGGTACAAGGACTGCAGCCTCGGCAGCAGCATCAGCAGCCTCATTTCCCCATCAGACCAATGTGACCAGAAACCCCCATAAACATCACAGTGGTCACATCAAGAGTGAGGAAGTGGAAGCTTTCTTGGACCCGTTGCACTAAGGGATGGACTGTGTACAGCACACAGAGTCTCTGAAGGGCACTGAGAGAATCGGAGCAGATGACACAATTGAAAAGCCTGTGTCGCCGGATGTACTGTGTGGCTTGATACAGGGTGAAGGGCTTAGCTGTGTGTACCAAAAATTGTCGGTGCCAATGGCGAAGGCACACCTGACACCAGTCAGTCCAAGAGTCATCAGTTACACAAAAGTACTATCACTCAGTTCTGTGTGAAGGTCGAGAAACTTACAGCGATAGATCAAATCTGAAGTAGTTTCCTACAGAAGCAAACGGAGTCAGAGGTGAACACGGGCCACCACACAAAGCCAAGGTGGTGAAGGGACCACGCCCAATGAGAAAGTGGCAAATAGTGTGAAGTTACCCTGCCAGAGCATTAGTCGAAAGCGAAATCCAGGAGGTAACAGAGAAGAGGAACACACCCCATACTGGCGGCCAAATGAGTCATCGAAGGAGGAGGCATAGGATGGGTGGCCAGACATGGCAGACAAAAGGCATGCGTATCTGCCGAAATGAACATCATGCTGGTATGACAGCAGTAGTTCAGCAGCTTCCACATAGACTCTTAACTGGGCTAGTGTAAAACATTTTATGATGGTGGATTGTATTCGGATGGCATAAGATGGACGGACATGCAGATGCATAAATGAAATACCAACAGTCTAGTTTCAAATGGACAAGTGATCGGTTCAAATGGAGGAGAGTGTCCGATCCACTCCACAGGCCTTAGGAGACGTAGGCCATTGAGGGCCTCAGTAAGCATGCGGCCAGATACATCAAGTGGGAGGACGAATGAAGTTTGCTATCAAACATGAGCCCCACAAATATCATAGTTTCAGTGAATGGAAGAGCAACAAGCCAAAGATGTAAAGACAGTGGAAGAAACCAATTGCCTCACCATAAATTAACACAAATGGTTTTGTCAGTGGAAAAGCGAAAGCCAGTATCGAAGCTCCACAAGTAAAGATGATCAAGACATCACTGAAGACACTGCTCAAGGAGACAAGTCCATGGAGAACTGCAACAGATTGCAAAATTGTCAACAAAAAAGGAGCCAGAGATGTCCAGCAGGAGATAGGACATAATAGGGTGGATGGAGCCAAGAGGCACTCAGTTTTCCTGGCTAAAGGTGTCCGAGACACCAGAACCCACACATACCTTGAAAACTCAACCTTTCAAAAATTTCTATAGGAAACAGGGCAGGCAGACTTGGAAGCCCCAGGTGTAGAGAGTACAGAGGATACCAGTCCTCCAGCAGGCATCATAAGCTTTCTCCAAATCAAAAAACACGGTCACAGTATGGTATTTCTGCAGAAAACCATTCACAACACGGGCTGACAAAGTGACAAGATAGTCAACTGCAGAATGGTATGAGCGAAATTCAAATTTTGCAGTGGTTAATAAATTGCGAGACTCGAGCCACCATATCAGCCAGGCATGAATCATACATTCCATCACCTTGTAAACACAGCTGGTGAGAGAAATGGAGCAGTAGCTGGAAGGAATGTGTTTTCCTTATTGGGCTTAGGTATAGATATGATAGTGGCTTCATGCCACTGTCTGGGAAACCTACTATCTGTCCAGATGTGATTGTACGTAAGAAGGAGAAAGTGCTTGCCCGGAAGAGAAAAGTGCTGCAACATCTGAATGTGAACATTGTCTGACCCTGGGGTGGAAGATCAGAATGAAATTAGAGCACGCTCTTGTTCCCTCATAGTAAAGGTGCATTGTAGCATTCACAATTCTGAAACAAGAAGGTTATCACTCGAGTCTCCTCCACTCATTTTTGGCAGAGGAAAGCGGGTTGATAGTGAATGAAGCTCAAAATCTCCACAAAATAGCGGCCTAAAGGTGTTGTAAATAATAATGGGGTCCACACTGACATCGTCTGCTATGGTCAGGCGACTTTGATTCCAGAGAGCTGTTGGATGTTGGCCCACATGACGGAAGGGGTGGTGGAGCTGTTAAAAGCTCACAGGGTGACGGTTGCAAATGCAGAGACCACATCTCCGTGTGCGAATTCCATCACAGCATGTCTCAGACCACCATGGCACCGGGATATCACACAGCAAAGATGAAATGTGCGGTATGGAATATTCTGTGACGCTAAGAATAATTTTTGTAAGGTACTCTACTTGGTCATCATAACTGTGGAAACGCTGCTCGTAGGTCAGCAGGGAGGAGTAAAGCCTCCGGTCGGCCTTATAAGGCTGACAATTGGGTTTACACATAGTTGGGTAGAAGTGCGCAATTGGATAGCACACAGCAAATGGTTGCTTTGAGTACGTGTCAGAGAGAAAGGATCACTTGAGATGACAGGCAAGCTGGGCAGTACAGAACGAGAGGTACAACTGGGTATAGGTGAGCATGGAATCTGTAAGGAATATGGGTGCTCCAGTGTTAAGGCAGATGAGGTTGAGTTAACTGTGAAGGTCATCCAAGAGAGCACCTCTTGTACAGGTTGTGGAAGAGCCCCAAAGGGGATGGTATGCATTAAAGTCACCAAACAGCAAAAAATGGTGAGAGAGTTGACCAATAAGCTGAAGGAAGTCTGCACTGGTGACCTCAAATGACAGACAGATGTTAACAAACATTGCAAAGAAAAAAGATGAAGTGAGGAAGTTACGTGTGAACTGCAACAGCCCGCAGCTAGGTATTCAGTGAGGTGGAACGAGATCCTCGGGGGGGGGGACCAGAAAGAAATACGAGAGATCAAAGTGGTCATGAGGACGCAAATTCGTTTCCTGGAGGCAGAAAGCCAGGGAATTCTGCAATTCCAAGAGCGTCATAATTCCTCCTTGTTGGATCAAATGCCACAAATGTTCTACTGAAGCCGAGTCATGACAGGGAAAGGGGGAAGGCGGGAAAGAATGAAAGATTGTCACCTCAGTGGTTGTCGAGTGCCTGCCTCCAAAGACTCACTGCTACAGGGTGCAGAGACTGAAGGATCCTGAGATCTACAAAGATGTTGGCAGTTTCTCTATGTCGGCCTGTTGATTCCAGGACAGAAAAACGGTTGGCAGTGAGCACTGGTGATACAGAGGTGAGCCGTGTGAGGGTATCATGTGGCAACACTGTGGAAAAGAATCTCTGAGTCAGCAAAGGAGAAGACCAGTTTCTTTGTTTGACTTCTTAGCCTTTGTGGTCGGGAGATGAAGACTCAGACGTTTGTGGGCTGGAGAGACATAAATGTCTTTGCAAGAGTATTCCTTCTGTCTTTCCTGGCCTGCCGGTTGTGTAGTAGGCGATTTCGCCACTGGAGGTGAAGATTTGATGGCTTGTTTCACAGGTGGTGAAAGAGATGGGGGATGCTACTGTGACACTGGGCAATTAGACAACTGCAGTATTGAATTTGGGATCGCAAGTCTGCGTGGCCATGTCCTCCGTGAAGCAATGTGTAGCAAGAATGGTACAATAAGTGCTAGATGGTAAAAAGCAGGGTGTTCAACTAGCCAACAACTTGCGATACAGTAAGGAACTCTTTCCTTCAGCCAGATCTCCTGAAAGGCCCATTCATCAAGATTCACAGGACATTGTCAGGATGAGACCACATAGTCGTCACTGTAATTTACACAGCGGGAAGGAGGAGGCAGGCAATTGCCCTCTTGAGCATGCCTACCACAAATAACACATTTGGCCATGTTTTGACAGAAGATTCGAGTGTGGTTGTAATGTTGACTCAGGTAACAGCACATCAGGTTTGGAATATACGGTTGCACCGTGATGACTTCATAGCCTGCTTTGATCTTTGATAGAAGCACTGCTCTATCAAATGTGAGGAAAAGTGTGTGCACATGTAGGCACTAACATTGAATCCACTTTTCTCATTACCCGATGGACTGCAGTGACACCCCAATCAGAGAAGTAAGTTTGGATTTCTCCCTCGATCAGACCATTGAGCAGCTTGGTGTAAATAACACCGCATGAAGAATTCACAGTTTGATGGGCTTTGACATGTACAGGATGGCCATGGAGGAGCAAAGCTGCAAGCAGTTGTTGGGCTTGAAAATTACAACTGGTCTCCAAAATCAAAGTGCTATTACATAAACGAGCAGGATTTTACAGTGCCTGATATTGCATCAAAAATTTTCTGAGTAATAAATGAATTAACCATAGCGAAGGACTGACCATCCTCAGTACGTGATACCACAAGGAACTGAGGTGCATCTGGGATATTCTCGGAATCTTTAGCCTCATTCTGTTTTGTTTAGCAGATGATTCTGCACTGCTGACTGGCTCTTTGGGAGAAAACCCCCAACTGCCAGCATCTCAGATGGCATTCTGCTTGCAACTGGTGGGCCTCCTCAGGGTGGGGGCTAACCCATCTTAGATGACTGTTGATACCACAGGTCACACTTCCCGAACTTCTGACAGAGGGAATAACTGGCAATTCGAGAAGGTCACAGCTCAAGCAGCCCCTCCTTGGGCCTGGCCTATACCAGAGGTACATGCGAATCCCTCCTGTCAACCCATGTCTAGGAATTACGTTACCCAGTCAGATGTTATTTGTCAAGAAGTGTGGGCTGGCCTTCAGGAGTGCATACAGAGGAAGAAGAAACAAAGAGGAACCTCACCAAACGCCAAAGTGAAGGAGAGGAAAAAAAAAAAAAAAAAAAGCAGCAGGAGGACTGTTCTGATGCCAGGCTACTGGAACTTCAGAACACATTCCCAAAAATATCCCAGATGCAGTCCCCAAGGGAGGAGAAAAAGATTTGTGAGAGGATAGACAAGCAGTACAGAAAGGGAAAAGGTGCTGCTAAGGCTAGGGCCTCGTGGTAGCCTAACACGAGCTTACCAAAGAGTGGTGAGTCCCCTGGTGGGAGGGGGGTACTTGTTATGAGGGTAAGAGCAAGAGTTAAGGTATATGTGTATGTTCCATTTATTTATGCAGGGCAGTTGCAAACAGTCTGAAAAGCTTGTAACAGAGTTGCAAGGTAGGTTTTGCCAGAAAACAACTGTTAACAAAAAATGTGATTTTTAAACCATTTCCAAGTTAATTAACATTGAAGCTAGCAAATCAGGTCGTCACAGGCACAAATTCAAGTGGCCCACCAGTTAAGTTAGTGTCAGTTGTTCTCATTACGTAAATGATAATACACGAGTCTTCTTGGGCTCAGTCTTTACTACCATCCAATGTCCAATTTTTGTACTGCTTGCTAGGTCTTACAAAACCAAAAGAAAAACATGTTTGGCAACACCGTCTCTGGTGGGCTGCTTGAATATGGGCATGCAACAGCCTGACTGGCTAACTTCAATGCTAATTAACTCTGAAACAGCGTAATGTATAGAATTTTTTTCTAAGCAATTATATCTCAAGCAGTTCCTACCCTGCTACACCTTACAAGCTTTTCATGACCACCCTGTATATTCACAGTTGTGAGTTCTGATTAAAAATTATAACTGACTGCCTACAGTGTTCAATTTTTTAAAATTTCCCTACGATGTTGTTAATAATTGTCAATTGAGAAGCAACATACTTTTATATACCTGGCAGTTTTTCAATCCGTTGTTACTACATTAGTAAAAATTTGCCTCTACAGGATCCTAAAGCATGAAAGCTTTACAGAGACTGACTGTACAATTGCAACAAGGAAACTGTTTTGTAAATACCAATGATGAAATTAATTGCGGGTAGCTGAATAATAATGAGAAATATTAAATGCTAGGTCTTTTTAATGACAAAATTGTGCTCTTTATTTCACATTTCAACAAAAAACTACATTTCATATCAAGGAAATTCTTTCGATCAATATAACAAAGCCTGTTGAAATTTCTGTATAAAAGTACAAAAATAATGACAGATCTAGTTATTGGCATTATGAAAATATAAACTGGATATCATATGCCTTTGAGGCAGTAACAACTGTAAAAAAAAGATGGCAATCAGCTGCCAATATTATTTTTTGGGCATCACAGTACTCAATGAGCAACAAGGCAAATTTTCAATTTGCATGTTAATACTTATGTAATACATATTGTACTTCATTACAAATGCATATTTTCTTATATTTTGAAAAAAGAAAATCCTAGCTACAAACATCATTTAATTTTGATAAACAAGCTGCAGTGCTTTTCTATATGGCTTCAAGAGATCACCTGAGAAGAAGATGATGAAGGAGGAGGAGGAGGAAAAGATCTCGTTTTTTCATGTACTAATTTACATTTTAATCATTTTCTCTTATTTTCATGTATCTATAAAAGATAGAGGGGAGGGGTTAGAAGAGTCTGTATTTACGACTGCGTATTTACTCTTCCCTTCACAGTTATCCCATAAAACATTTTGAAGCAAACTACAATTATCAAGCAAACTTAACAGCAATAATTTTCCTCCTCGTGACATCCACAGTCTTATCTGGAAAATGTTATGATCCACATAAACATATTGTATATTTTATCTCCTTTGTCTCTGATGCAAAAATTAACACATGAAACACAGGTCAATATGCAGCAAATAATAGAATAAAAACCTCTGTAGCAGACAGCGCACATCAGTACAACAGTTTGAATTTTTTTGAAAGTTTACAAAAATGTAAAAGATTCTTTACATGTATATTTGACAGTTTTGCAGCCAATGCTCTTGTATTAAGTACAAAATCTAGAGATTTATTCTGGCTGATGTCTAGAGAACAGAAATGAAGGTCATATGCAGCCAAATGTACCTGCTTTAAAACTATTATTATTGGAAAACCTAAAATTTTGACAATAACTGTAACCCTTACACATACAATACCATACTATGAATACATATTGCTGAAACATCTCTGCAATTCAATTAATTGTAAAGTCAATGCATTCTACAGATATCATCAGAGTTAACAGCTCATGTGTAGAAACGGTAGGTAAAGCTCCAGAACACACATCTTGTAATGTAAGCAGTTTATGTGTTGGTTACTATATGTTGTTCTTGTGGGCATAAAATATAAGTGTTGCTGCTTTTTGTGAAACATTTATTTTTTGAGAATTTCTTTTCCAGCAACATTATGTGATTAGTGTTATCTGTAGTCCACAGAAATTGGCGCTGTATCTCAAAACTTTACCATACCGTTTCACGTTAAAAAATACATTTTGTCATGGTAAGTTACCAAATGTCCTCACAATCTGAGAACCTAAGTTTCACTGCTCACATTCACAAGCACTAGGCTGATTTATTACTGATTTTGAAGTGAAACATAGCAACTGTACCACTTTCATGCGCATGGTGTGAATGTTCTTACGCTGTAGTTCTGCTAGACAAATGAAGAGTAAGGAAGGTTGTTCTCTGAATATAATCAAAAGTGTCTCATTTGGAATCTAATAAGACACATCTTTACTTTTAAAAATCCTACTTTAATATTTTGAGCTATCTAATGTTTTAATACAGAAAAACTGAAAACGCATATAAAATTTATTCCAGTGTTACTTTTACGTATTGGAATGTTTGTCTTTTACAATCGTCTGCCTCTGAAATTATACAATACCTAATGATTTTTGGCTGCAGGTACTTGTAATAACTGTACAATATGGGATTTATGACCAAAATTAAATCAATTTATGAATGAAAGCCAAAGTTTACAATAGCCACAACCAACTTGTAAGCAAGTTACAAAAATGATATGTACACAAACAAATTAAATATAAATACAAGGGAAACACACATATACTGTTGTTACTACATAAATATTGCAGACGTACTACAAAGATACATTACAAAGTGAAAATACCCACACAAGAAATATGTAAGCATATCATGGTGCAGGTCAACCACACAACAAACGTGCAAATGCTAATCGGATGAATATCAGTGGGTACATGATTCTGAATATTTTACGATCTGTTTATTAGCTATTCAATCTAAATGACAAAACAGCAGCTAGTATTAAAGGCTTAAACTGTGTGTATGTGATAGCAAGAAATACTGGGTAATATAGTAAAATTGGTATAACAAAAAGTTGTGATTTGAGAAACTAAAAGTACGAGAAAGTTTAGAATACGACATATTTAACTGTAGCAAAGACGTATCTCCAACACACAAACACATATCTGCAAATGCCAAAGATTAAAAACAATGGTTGGTTTTAATATTTTGAGTTTATTACTTTGTTTTCAAAACAGCTTCCATATCAGTCTTATTACTGCCCAGATCTTAAGAAAGACTTTATTAAATTAAACTTACAAAAATGGGTAATACCATTTACTGTGTTATGCAATACCCACAGCTTTCTATTCTACCTGTTTGATGATTTAACTTTTTATGAAGTTATAAGCTTTAGAACCACCTTTCTACAGAATTCAAAGGGTTACATTTGACTAAAATATATGTTTACAATCTTTACTGCTGCCTGCACAATGGACTGGACTCTTGTAAACAAAAATTTTATGAGGAAGAGTACGATTAGCTAATATTTACATTAGTACAAAAGTTACGAATATCATACACAGTAATGAATCATCACAAAAGGCAATAATGCAAAAACTTTACATGCCATGAGTAATGCTATTAAGTAAAAACTTAGCTGCCCATTAGATATAAAAAAATTAAAAGCTGCAGCAGCAGCTGTATTTCAAAAGGAATGTAATGTTCTCAAAGAAAATCTCACTCTCACAATTCTACCACATAGTACATCAAAGAAACATATTTTTGTACCACTACACATGTTGTGCCTAAGTAAAGCAATCAAGTCACACAATATTCCATAATACTTTCAAAATGACACAATCAACATAATTTCAGAAAAAAGTCAATTGTCTGCTTGGTACAGATACCAAACAAAACATTAAAGAAATACAGTAATTGTGACATGCCCCAAAACAAATTTAGAATCTTATTATACAATGGAGACACTTAATAGAACATATCTACCATACGAAAATAAATAGTTCCTCTAAAGTCTTGTTTTTATATGTTACTCATTTCATGTGGAATGTTATGAGCAGAAACTCCTTTGGCCTCTGTGTGATCAATGCCCACAACTTATATTTATATGTCAGATAATCTGCAAAGCACTGCCATCCACAGAAAGACTAACAGTATAATATATTTATATGTCAGATAATCTGCAAAGCACTGCCATCCACAGAAAGACTAACAGTATAAGATCCAAAAGAATATAGCTGCCTTCATTTGGCCACACAACAAAACGAAAATTAATGTTTGGTGTTGAGGTTTCTGCAAACAAGAATAAATGCATCATTAGTAACAGTTCACAAGCATTTTAACTGCCACAGTAGTTATGATAATTCACTATCACTTTCAAAACACTTGAAGGCTTTACATAAAACTAATGCAAAATAAGTTTTTACAATTTTGCTTATAACACACAAAGCTATTTCATTAGTGGCAGAGGTGATAGAGCTACATTTCTCTCCATACATTACACTTATCACATCAAATATTAGACAACTACAATAACACATAAAAACATAGTTTTGAGGAAATATATCGAGACTTTTTCATAATGCCTACAATCACTTATGTACTGCCCACATAGTACAGATTGTTTGTTTTTAAAAAGCATGATGATGCAACATTACATTTTTCTATTGCAACAGAATTCTCTGAAAACTGTGTTCCATTATAGAACCTATTTTGTATGATCAGATTATATTGGAAAAATATGATTCCTTGCAATTACTGTCTGCTACCCTAATGCATTAAATTAACTTTATAAATGACATTAATGAATGTTGTTATGTTTTGGTGTAGATAAAATAACAACTACGATTTACAGATAGAATCCATTCAGGAAATCTGGTATATTGTAATAGGTATTATTAAGTATTCAATACTTACACACTCGATCAATACATAAACATGCTACAGCATAAGAAGTATGCTTCCTTACTACTGAATGTAAAAAATAAACACATCAATAAAACCTACCGATGCAATGCAACTATAATAGTTGAGATGAGAATGAGAGCCATGCTAGTTGATATTTCTGCTGCATCTCCTCCATATGCTTGACCACAGGCAGGGGGACAAACAGGGATAATGGTTTCTGCAAACAAAACATGGCAGCATGTGCCAGTTTTTGGTAAACATAACAAGCAAACTGCACATTCCGCAAGACATAAATAGCATAAAATACTGCTGTATCTATAGATGTCGTTCTCTCAAGAAACACAAGAAAAGCAGTTTAATATTCAAAAACTATTTGTCAGATGCAGTGCAAGCATTCTAATCACTGAAGGCAATATAATAAACAAAACAAGTACTACTTCACGACAAATGAACACCAAAAAACAATTTTAAATAATATTTTGTATAGCACACAATAATAATTTGGCTTTCCCTCAACATGGGAGATGCAAAACTCTTGAATCACACCTGCCCAAACAGTGCTCCATGGACAAATGAACTCTGCTCACACTCCAATCTAGTGCACCAAGTGTAGAGGGGTGGGGGACAGTAGGGTGTGGGGAAAAAGGAATTTTGTAGACAGACACTGCTAGAGCAATACAACCACAATGTCAGCCTGCCAAACAGATTTCCCTGCCTAGCCACATGCACACAAGTTTGCTGAAATGAGTTCTTAAATAAGTTTACATTCTACAATACATATACTATGTTGTTCATTTACGCAACTATCCAAAAGTGGAGAAGTTACACTGTTCATTGTACAATAAGAGCTGTTCCACTTATCAAATTATTTGAAAGTCAAGTGATTATGTTTTTAAAAGATCACTGCTTGAACACTATACGACACCAGCCACCAAGATCACATGATACTCTTACATTGATGAGCTGAAACAAATTGACTACCTGTTTAATACCATGTTGGTCCACCTGTGGAACACAATGCAACAGAGACACTGCATAGCATAGTTTTGACAAGTCCTTGTTAAGTTTCTGGATGTATGTGGAACAATATGTGTATGCACACAGGTAACATAGTCGCAATAAATTTCAGGCCTGTGGCTTGTGGTTGCAGAGCTAGTGCCCAATAACACTCCAAATGTGTTCCACTGGGTTCATATCAGACATTGACATGCAATGTTCTGGCTCTCTGGCACACACAGTTCTCCTACTGGATGATGCCATAGCCAATGAGGAAATTATCAAGTATGAAGGGCTGCTAGAGGTCAATGTTAATGTAGTCCACAGCTGTCAATGTACCTCTGATTACAACTAAATGCCCTTTGGAGCACAGGTGAATGTGACACTTAACAGAATACAGCCCCCTACTGGCCTGCTTGGTTAGCACAGAGCATGTTCAAGCAACTGTTTACCTAGATGATGGTGTGTCTCAACACGACCGTCGACCTTGTGTCACAACAAATGTGATTCGTCTGATCAGGCTAAAATGACCCTCTTGATGCACAAACCAATCTTTATGATCTCATGCCCATTGCAATCATGACTGATTGTGGTGTTGGATCAAAAATGAAAGACAAAGTAGTTGCCTGTTACACACTCATGTTCAACAACTTTCACTGGACAGCATGCTTCGAAATTCTTCTGCCTGCACTGACGTTGTATTCTGCTATCAGATCTGCCACAGATCGCCCCTAACCTGCATCACAGAGCAGACAAGCCTCTGATGCCCTCATTCTATAAAGAGGTACAGGCATCTTGTTTCTTATTAATGGTTTCACCATCCTTCAAATACTTTCCAAAAATGCTCACAACAACAACACACAAACAGCCAACTATTTTCACTATTTCTGAGGTGCTCTATCCAAGGTGCCAAATCATAACAGTGTGCCCCTTGTCAAAGATGTTTACATCAGTGGATTTCCATGTTTGTGGCCCATATCGTCACTAGAATGATACCCTATTCATTTTTGCTGTGATTATATGATGTCCTTCCTGCATCACAAGCGTGTAATGCCACCAGGTGGCATTCAGTCCCATGGTGAGCAGTGGTCATAATGTTGGTTCATCAGTGTATCTTCTGACAAAATTGCAACATTCCTAGAGATGAACAGAAAAAGAGGTAAAGTGTGTCTGCAGTCCTCAGTGGATTGATCACTTCGGTTTTATGGCCAAAACCACCAGTTATTAGAATTCCATCCACCTATCAACGTAATTCTTATCACAGAAGTAACAAAGAATATTTATGCTTTCAATTAAAAATTAGAACTATGGAAAACAAGTTTTCAAAGCGGTTAAAAACTTTACTCAGCTCAAGACTGTCTCTACCCTATATGTGAAATCACGCTCGCTTTTGGCCACTGATGTAACCAATTAACACCAGTTTCAGCTGATAGACTGGCATTATAACACCTAACTCAAGGGTCTGTTTGTCAAATCCCACAATGCACTCGACTTTAATAAAATGGTAACATAAGAGAAATAGCCTTGAATGCACTGTCAAAATGTTAAATATATTTCAATGTCCTGTCCATTGTATTACCGTTACCGAATGTATATTTCTTCAATTACGAGATGAATTTACTGCATTAGTAGAAAGATAAAAAACAGAAAACTAATTCAATTAATATTATCCTAGTCATAAAATGAACTGCAACATTCACCTCCTACAAATAATACCATCGTGCTGTAGACGCATCTTTTGCTGCTTTCCTGTTTCCCCAACATCTGTAACCTTCATCGTATTATTTAAAATACATTTCCAGAGGGTGGGACATGGACGAGAGTGCTGGACACACAATGATGCACTTTTCATGTAAGTGAGCATACCAGGAGCACAAATCTTGGAACCAGGCCTGGTCTTACACTTAATTTTTATTAAATAATGTCAATATCAGTAACTACTACTAAACATATATATCTTTTTGCACATGTACACACAATAACATATATACAGCTGATGAAACTAAGCTATTATGATATGTCATGCATCACTTCAACAATAAAATTCTACATTTCTCAACTGTGACTGTGTATTTACCGCAGAAGAATCTTACATCATTCAATCTAACTTCAGGTTGTTTGACATATTTTATTTCAATAATCAGCTCACCATGAATTAGTTAATGACAGTACATGCTAAATTCACAATGAAATTTGCCACACACAGATAATCAACAAAACTAATCAGAACTTCATCTCGTCAGAAAATGCTGATGAGGGTCTCAGACTGGTGAGCAATACTCAAAAAACCTGTCATCAGTGTTTCGCAAGCTACACCGTTCATGGATGAATTATCACATAGCAGTTACCCCTTCTTCTGCCGTATCACATACTCCCAATTCACAACTGCACATTACCTTCATGGTGTGCCACTCCCCACCAGCTCCAACACCTGTGCAGCACATGCATAGTCCATGGACCTGCCAACCCTCATATTTCTAAACAACAAACCAACTGCCTCCAATCCAATAGTTACCCCTCCCCAAACCCTCTTCTGCCTCTCCTTCTATGCCACACATTTCCCCCCCCCCCCCCCCCCACTCCCCACAAAAAAAAATTTAATTTCGAGCTCCACTGAAGCCCACCTGCCAAACTGCAATCCTGGCATGGTGCGTTCAGCCAGCACCATGTAGGGGCACAGACACACATGGTCGTGAATGTGCATGGAGGAGGTGGGTGGGGGCGGGCATGCACTTGCTCGCGCGTGCTCTAGCTCAAGAAGGTCTCATTACGAAAGCTAGTAAGTTCTTTTGGTTTTTGTGTGCGCCTTTCAGTAAGTGGTCTTTTTATTCCAGAAATATTTATAGTCTATCAGGATTTTCCTACTGTGATTATGGATAAACTGCATTTCTTTAAAACACTTCCAATGATTCTCATTCTGTCCACTGTATATCACTATAGATGATTACTCCTACATATTTTACATTTATTACTGTTTCCAGTGATTTATCACCAACAGTGTAATCCGGCAGTAACAGTTCTCTTCATCTATCTATATGCATATGTTACATTTATTAATGTTCAATGTCAACTGGCAGTCCCTGCACCAACTGTCAATCCACTGCAGGTCTTCCTGCGGCCTACTACAGTCTTCTGGTGGTGTAACCTTCCTGTAGGCAACAGCATTGTTCACAAAAAGCACATCACGGAGCTTCTAGCATTATGTACTAGATCATTTTTACCTATTGCAAACGGTAACGGCCCTATGGGACCACCTCTAAGATACACTTGAAATTACTTCTGCATCTGTCAATTTCATGCCATCAAATCCATTCAACACTTCTTGCATTGCTCTCCTTACACTCATTTTAACTTTGTTCAGCTTGCTTAAATCTTTCTCATAAAACACTCCCACCGTCACTTTCTGTACAGTGATACGTGACATACAATATGTTACTTATCCAAACACAAGGAAAGATCCAGCATACTGTGTTGCACATTACCAACAGATCCACTACACATCAATAATGTATGAAGTACTGGTTTTTCTGCAACACCATAAAATATTTGTTCCAGATATCTTGCGAAATCCCTACACCCACAAATATGCATATTATCTATTCATTCTTCATAGATTAGGAGTAATCTGACAGTGTCCAGTAAAAAACAAGTCATGTAAGTCACAAAGAAAGAATGACTGTCATTTTCAATCTCTAATTAATAAGGGGGTCAATGACAGGAATTATGAACTCTGAGACTAACTCACATTTCAGTCTATCATATATTCATGACTTTATGCCTCCCTCAAAACTGTAGATGGAATGTAATCTCTGCAGACAATCAATGGTACTGAAGACCACATTTTGTAAGGTCTTGCTATAGATTTATATGTCCTACAAACCACTGAACAAGTCTTGGTCTTAAGTAAACAGCAAGCTAGCATGTCTCTGTTTCACAGTAATACATGCACCACATAAGCATAGTCTTGCTGCATACCAACAAAATGCTTCGTAAAGATGTGAAATACAATGTGTAACTTTTTTAAAGTAATAACAGCTTCTGCCATCATTAACAAAAATAAAGTTTAGCCTATAAATAAGCAACAAGCAGCCTATACTGAAACATGCATTTAAAATGTATGTGATATCGCAAAAACTTTCTTGTACTACACGAGTTTTCTGGCAGATTCCAACAAGAACACATGCACATACTGTTTAACTAATATTACTACTGAAGGCCATAGAAGACTCACCAAACAACTCCACCTCTTCCCGAGCTTCACCCAGTTTGTTGGCTGCCTTGCATTGGTACTTGCCATACTGCCGTTTCTCAATTGTTATCACACGAAGTGTTGTATCAGTAAATTCATCAGCAGTTGCAAAATGTGAGATGCTGTAAAAAAGGGAAACAGAAGAGGTTCACACAAATAAAGCAATATCAAGGGATAACCACATGATCTCATGACGTGTTGGTTTCGTAGTTTGCTGTCAATTTTGAAGCACATGAAAATATACTGCACATGTAAGAATTTAAATATTTGACAGGGGAGGGGAGGATGGAGCTGCATGCAAAAGCCAGGGCTGTGTAAAGGAAGATTACGGTTTAACAGATTATTGATGACAAAGGCATCAGAAACAAACCTCAAGTTTTTAATGGACAAAGTTTCAGAATATGTCTGTAACATGATTTGTCTTCAACTAAATGTCTGTAAAACTTCATACATCACAAGAGTTTCCTACATGTTCATGATTTGTGGGGTAATTTCTGCAGTATAATCTTCAACAATAAATATGTCCATAGGTTTACAAAGGCCTTTGTCAATTCCCTGAAGAGGTCCACTGCACAGTCGCTTGAAATGTTGGCATTTTAGGTGTGTGTTTCACAATGATCTGGCCTATCTATAATGATTTTAGTCAAACAAGTGTGTCATTCAATAAGAGCCAGCATCTGTTTGCTATCATAATAACTAGATTGAATGATTGTTCTTACAAACAGCAATATGACACATCACTGGCAGTAGTTATCTCCTGTACTGTGAGTATTGCAGTTATAAGCTTTTTCTACTCCTTTTTGCACAATAACCACATCAAAATTCATGTGAATTACAGAATTATTAATGATTTATATTTTTGTGAGAATAATCGCATATGTTGCTGCCAAAATTCATGTAAATTAATTATATAAAGCAAATGTGATGGATTATTGACATTAGCTCCTTTAAATGCAGCTGCCATGACAATTAAGGTCTATTTTCTTCATTGCATACTTCTCTCCCTCTAACTATGTAGCCTTATTGTGACCTCTTTTTTTCTCACAATCTCAGTAACAGCTGAAGCTGTTTACAGTCTTTTTATGTTATTTATGTTGCTTCATGTGTTCTCCAACAACTTTGTTCAATTTTGCAACGTATACACTTCAGTACTCTCTGATCACTGCTACAGTCTGTTTTTCCAATGCCTGTTGCTAATCTCTCTCTGTCAATTTCACTGTACTTCTGATTGGTTGTATCTCCTCGTCACACAGTACTGGCTGATTTCCCCTTGATCCTTGGGCAAATATAGTTCATTTAACATTTCCCTCATTCACTATGTATGGACTTCCAAGAACAAAAGGCCAATATGTCTCGTAAAGATTGGGTGGCTTCTCATAAGTATAGAGTGGCTTGGTATTTATTTGATTAAAAGTTTATTTAGAGATTTTCTTTTCTTCGGCTACCATAGTCTGCACATGCACTGAAGTGACAAGTGAGGGCAAAGTCAGTGACATACTCAGTAAATGAGCACTGGTTGTGCATGAGGAAATCATACACTGGCACACTGGACACAATCATAGAGAACTTGGTTTGCAGTTTTGCTGTTACAAGATCACCAGACTGTAAAACAAACAAATACACACAGTAGATGACGTGAACTGTACGAACCTGTAATGCTGGTTGTTCGAAAGGACAGTTTCATCTTTCAACCATGTAATGGCAGGGGGTGGGTAAGCCTCAACATGGCATTCCAAGTCCATGTCATACTGCAAAGCCTGCCCAAGACGAGGTCTTGGTACTGTTATCACAGGTGGAAACTCCACTTCAACAGCTATGTTGCGCCGTGCTCCTTTGCCAACGCCATTTTCTGCCACACAATAATAAGTACCTCTATCTTCTTTCCCAATCCTGGAAATCTTCAAGACATTCCCTCTGTAACAGAAATTATACAGAGGAATTATTTCTGAAAATATTTGCTAATAGTAACTACTGACAACTTCACAGTTGACCTGAAACATTGTACAAAATATGTTAAATTTCTTTTAATTTATGACAGCAGACATAGAGAACAGATGTAATTGATTACAGTGATAATACAATTTTAGACTAATGTACAAGAAAGTGGCATCATTCATGTAGTTAAGAAATATAGTGGTGAAGAATAAATACCATCTTTTAATACCAAGGTGATTTATCTCTATTAATAAAAGCTTTCAGTTAACTCTATTACGGTAAGACATCACCATGCTTTCATAGGTCATAAACATATGCATGGGGTAAATAATTTGGTTTCTATTGACTTCAAGCTGCTAGGAACTAGTCTTAACTGAGGTAAATGAGCCACTTTTACACCTACGCTGCAAATACTTAAATGCAAATTTTTGCTAAAATGGTTGCAGCATGTACAAGATCAGATAGTGCCAGATATTCATAGCTTAGTTCGCTTCTGTTCCACATACGGATACTGCCTCAACAAAAATACTACTCCTCTTGTGGAACATGCGATAACTAGCTTACATATAAAAATAACTTTATCACTATGTCTCAAGTTAGCAATCCAATATTTTAGAACCAGAAGCTGTATTAGACATGCAGTCTGACTAAGAAACACACAAATGATTCAGCACCCCTCCAACTGTAGAAAGGCAAAGAGGTAATCTTTGAAGAATAAAGACGGATGTGATTATGCTTATATTGTCAGCAGTTGTCACAGCATAAGAAATGCATACTGCCTAAGGAAATAACAATGACAGCAGAGATTATTGTCATACAATGAGCACTTCCATACACCAAGAGTCATCTGGATGATCCAATCATTATTCTCTCCAACTGCACATCAGTGCTTGAATTACTAAGATACACCAACAGAGGAGAAAACAGTCTTTTGAGTGATATACAGCATCATGAACCTTAGCTGCATATTCATGTACATCCAACATGGACAAAGGAGCAGCAGAATCTAAATACAAAAATGTGGAAATAAGTAAATTCTGTATAGATCAGGAGGTAGAAGCATGTGCCTGTGAGTACTAATGGGAGAGGTAAGATTTGTGATTGTTATAGTATATGGGTCTCCACAGGGTAATTTGAAAATTACAAATTGTTGCCCTTGACCCATTGATGCTGCAATCACTTTGACACAATTAAAAATAAGCTAAACAATGACTAGAAAGGTGTGAACAGTGAGATACCTGTAAGGCATGTCATTTTTCCATTAGAGGGCAGAGGGTGACTGTGATGTATAAAATATGCCAGTGTGCCAACTCTAGGATTAACCAAAGTTTCTTTGATTCATTAAACTTATTTAATTTAATTTGGCATCTGAGTAGAAGTTATCAGAGAGCAGCCTGTATTGAGTAGATGTAGTAATATATTTCTAGCATCATATCTGTTTGTACAGTTAATTGTGCTGTGGTTTGCATTCTCTTCTTATTGTAGTTGCATAATAGGAATGCCAACAAGCCAGTGTAAAAGTGTTTTTTGTAGCAGCCACGGATGAACATTATGCATGTTTCACTGGTCTTGACTCTTAAAGAGCATTGATGTATCTCATGCCAGTACTTAGTAATCAGTACCAGATTAATTTTGGCATTGTCTGTTTCTGCATTTGAATGACTTGCCATTCTGCATTCCACTTACCGTTTACAGTTTTTTAAAAAAGATAGAATTCCTGTATGGTATCGTAGAAGGAATTATCTAAGAGAAACAGTTTTAATCTACATTTAAAAACATTTCTGCTGTCTGTCAGACATTTTATTTCCACAAGTGGATTGTCAGAGAGTTTTATAGCTGCAATTTCACCCCTTTCTGTACCAAAGTTGTATTCATTAAAGCATAATTCAGATCATTTATTCTTGTTGTGTTGTACTTGAGAATATCACTGTTGCTCTCAAAGTTGGGTTTAGTGTTGATAACAAATTTTGAAAGTTAATAAATGTACTGTGAGGCTGTGGTTTAATATTCCCAGCTGCTGGAAGTAATACCTGCAAGATGTATGTGTGTGAACACCACACACAATTCTATGTACTTTCTTTTGTGCAATGAATACTTTTTGCCCAAGTGAAGAGTTACCCAGAACATTATTCCATAAGACATCTGTGAATGAAAATACGCAAAATACCTGACCTTTTCTGTATCGCCAAAGTTGGCAATCATTCTTATGCCAGAAGTAGCTCTACTATATGGTTTTCCCAGTTTAAGTTATTATCGGTATACGCACCTAAGAACTTAGAATTTTCTACCCTGTTTATTATTACCTGTTGGTATACTAGGTTAATAGGAGGTGCAATAGCTTTGATAGTACAAAACTGGGTGAACTGTGTCCTCCCACCGCCAAATTGCAAACACCACTCTATAATTTTAACAGAAACATCATTTACTGTTTTCTGTGTTTTCTTTGCTTGGCATCGCAATACTTGTGTCACCTGCAGACAGGACTAGTTCTGTTTCCTGAGTCAAATAAAATGGTAGATCAATGACATAAAGCAAGAACTGCAATGATTGAACCCTTTGGTACTCTCCATACAGATGAATTGTCATTCCCTTTGTGTTGCTTGAGCTGCCTATGGTAGCTTTGTGCATTATCTTTGTTAAATAAGAACTAAATCTGTCATTCAACTACATATTCCGTAGAAATTTAGTATGTTATGATTGCCACAATCAGATGCATTTGATACATCACAGAAGATACCAAATGGTAATATTTTATCATTTAAAGCATTTATTATGTACTCCATAAATGTGTAAATAGCTGATCAACCTTTCTGGGAAAACACACTGAGTCTGTCACGCATTATGTAAGTGACTAAAAATAGTACGTATTGTAATGTCATAACTTTTTACTGTCTTATTGGAGATATTATCCATCCTCTATGAACTTTTCCTTTTTAGGGTCAGAATGACCTTCATATATCATATGGAGATATGAGACTAACTTTTTTTTCACTAAATGTCCTCTGTTTTCAGTGTCCTTTTGTGCTTTGTCTGCTGAGCTTTGTGCACCAATTTTGTCACCCATGTGTAAAAAGTAATTATTGGAAAATATTCTACACTTGAACTGTGTTTCACAATGTTCCCATTCTCTGTAACAGAAATAGTGTGGCTTCTTTCCCCTGTCTCTCTTTTAACAAAATTCCACATTGATTTTATTTTGTTATATGACGTGTCAATTTCAGACAAGATGTACATATTCTTGGATTTTTTACATCTTTTCTCAATATGTTACAGTAGGGTTTGTAATAAGAAAGTATTTCTGGCTGTTTTGTACAAGCCATTTTTTTGTTGTGGAGAAACTCTGAACCTGCAGTGATCCAAGGTTTCTTTAATATTTCACCGTTATTACATTTAATTATCTTTTTATGAAAATTACTTACAAAAATTTGATTCAAATGGATTAAAAAAATACATTGAACTTAGAGTTAGCATTAGATTTCTAAAATTCACCGTAGTCTACCTTTTTTAAGCTTTCTCTAAAATCTTCATTAGTTTTGTCATTAATGAGCCTCACAGTTTTTTAGTGTACAGTACATGGAGCTAAGTTATATAGTGTGATTAACTGTGTATCATATCTGACAATCTGTTTACAGCTGGATAGATGTGTGTCTTCTTAACTTCTTCTTGTTTAGTGAATACGTTATCTCTAAGGGTACTGCTGTCTTGAACAACTCTAGTAGGAAAATTATGACTGAAACCAAATTGTAAGTGGCTAAAAGCACCTCTAGATTACTCTTCCTGTCCGATTCCTTCAAGAAATATACATTAAAATCCCCACACATTTATAATCCCTTTCCTGTGTGATAGAAATTCATCAAATTTGCAGTATTGTGTGTTCTTCATTTGGCTGGCCTCAAAGGTGGAAACCACACAATTAGAACTTTGGTCAAATGATAGAACTGGAATGGTTGTTTTGAGATTCTGCAAGAGTTATAAGAGATTTTTATTACTTCTCAGGTCTATTAGATTTGATGACAAAGAAACTGGGATATGAGATGTAAAACATGGGTTGACAGGTATTAGGAACTCTCTGGAGGCATTTGTGAAAAACTGCATGAACAGTTACAATCCTGGGGAATTTGTTACTATTAATGAGCACACAGAAACATTCAGAGGTCATTCCAGCTTCATACAATAAAGTCCCAACAAACCAGCTAAATATGGCATCAAAATATTTGCTCTGTGTGATGTGATTTTACACTGGTTTGTTGGAAGCTTATTGTGGCAAACTGCCCAAACGACCATTTTGTGCTTCTAATAAGCCATTTGATATTGTGTGTAGAATAACCAAGCTGATAAAAGGCACAAATAGAAATGTAACAATAGACAACTGGTGTATTAGTTATCTGCTGGTGCTCTCTCCACTGTGAAACAAAATCATTTAGAGAAATCGGTTCAGCAGTTTTCGGATACCAGAAAGATACTATGGTATCATATGCACTTGGACGTAAAAAATGTGATGTACTAATTTTCACAATGTACTACGAAGATGAGTGAACTAATATGCTTCACATTATACCCGATTACAATAAAACAACAGGGAAGGGGAGGGGAAGGGGGTTGATACTGTTTCACAAAATGTCCAATAAATATTCAGTGATGCAAATGACAAGATGGACAGAGGCTATATGTTATGCACTACCGAATATAGTTAATATAAGCTAATAAGAATACACAGATGGTGTTTAAAATAATGAGAAACATCCACGTCGAGTTTTTCTAAAGAATGATGTTAGCATGTATCTGCATTATTGCAAAGCTCAAGCGACACATATACAAGAGCAGTTAATGAAGAAAAAAGCCAGATGTGGAATTCAAGGAAAGACAAGTTAGCTCCACAACAATACAATGTAGTTCTTAAAATGATTTTGTTTGCATAAGTCATTTTTAAACATACTCTGTATGAAATGCAGTGTGCATTCACCCGAGATCGAAGACAATTATTTTGCAAGTAAGTTATTCCAATGTAACAAATTGGCATTTATAACATATATGAAACTATTGTTAAGCACAAGCTTAAGTGTTATGTATAATCACTGTAAGATTTAACACTGCATTGCAATAAATGATAAAACAGTACCAACAAATAGCCACTTATCATCAATGGGTACATAATACACCATGTGTTGCTAATGTTAACATTAAATAATGCACCTTCTCTATGATTAATAAGGATTATCAGCAGAGCAGTAAGTAAATGGGTTCAGTACAAACACATTTAAGTATGCAAGGAGCAGTACATGTAGGTAACAAAATTTAAGTGTAAGTTCCTGGTTTGATCATTTCATATGCCACATTAATTGAATGGGATTTTATAATGCAGATAAGAGTACATTACATTATCCTGAGAAAAATGTATAGATACAAGGGTAACAGATAATACTGGAAGACATAATATGTCTGTACTTTGTGAAAAACTAGACATCAGAAAATCTTGATAAAGCCAGAACCTGTCCATCAAACAACAATTTTCTTCATGAGCAAATTAGGAGAAGCTGGATGAAAGAAAGGGTAATGAAGAGGTAACGCAGATAATTAGGGAGTTTACAATCAGTTTGGGTTTAGACATCTCAGCTTGACAACTGTTTCAAAACTACAATGTACTAACAATATTGTTGTAAGCTATGATGCATAGTGGTTAGCATCACTGACTGGGGAGCTGCAAGTCGCCAGTTGAAACCCAACCACCACCAGCTGAAACCCAACCACCAGCAATTATCAGTTGTTTAGCACTCACTATTTCTGGAAGGTTCTTGAAATATCTTATGTCTGTATATCCTGGAATATTAAATGTTTGTCTAAATATCAGCATTCTGGAATATTCAATGTTTATCTAAATATTACCTTTCTGTAATATTCGATGTTTCTAAAAATAGCTGCACTTTCCGTCCAGGAGTTTTGTTCTGTTCTGGCTGTCAGTCACTGTTCATAATAAATGTGATTTCAGTGCTAAGGGTTTTACATCATTCCACTGACAACCCTGCTTTCAAATTTGGACATGAATGTGGTCATGATATGACAGTCTCGTGGAGAAGTTGGGTACTTATCAAAATCTACACCAGTGTGACTCCAATTAGGCAATGTAAAAGCCATCATCTATATGGGCAGGGCAGTGCATATTTTCAGTGGAGCAATGGATTCCAAGCCGGCATTAAGTCCGTTGAACATCAGGCATTCATCAGTGTTTGACCCAGCACATCAGAAGGTAACAGAGAATGCTGAAGAGGTGCATCGATCTTATGCACCTACCTCTGCCATCAGATGAAAGGCCAGAAAGAATGGACTATACCAACTTGGATGACACTACTATCAAACAACAACCTAGCACCCAACAAACACAGGTACAACCAACTCTCACACAACGTATGATGCCCCATAGAAGAAGAGGTATTTGGAGGGCAGAGAACACCACACCAGTGCGTCTTCACTGTGGACAACCCAGATGTGTCGTAAACTACTCCAGAGGAAGAAGGCGAGTTTTCAGTGACTACTACACCCTTGTACATCAACCATCACAACAGTTTTATTCACGCCAGCCAACTGCGGACGATTATAGTCAACCTGTGGGATGAAGCCCATTGCCGCACCCTGGACAAGTTCACTCCCACACTGTAGCAGTTCCCAGTCTCTGTACAGACGTACCAGCCACCCATCTAGCCACCTACTTCAGGAAAACTGAGTGAGACGACCACCCATGGAGGTGAAGACAGCTCATATGCAAATCCATTAATGACAGTAACCAAGATGTAAGGAAATCTCACTAATGTCATCGTCAATAGTCAACATGTCTGTGAATTAGTTGATTCGTGGGCTTCCCTTTCTGTAATGTTGAATGCCTATTGTCATCATTTAAAGAATACCACATACTCTGTGATACAAAAGTGACTGTGCTCAAAGAAGCAAACGAGAAATACATCCTGCCAAAAGCAACCTGTATTTCTCGGAATGTGCTCATGCTAGCAGCAATCCATAAATGTTTTCTGTAACAAGCCACATGCAACAACTACTGCGGAGCAATTTTCTTGGAATGAGGTGCAAGAAAGATCTTTCCTTGTCCTTAAGGAGGCTAACATATTCTCCACACCTAACACTGTATAACAACAATTCTGAGACAGAACTTTACACCAAAGCTGGCTGTTGCAAATTCAGGAAGACACTGAAAATGTGGTAGCTATTACTTCCACAGTATTGAGAAACTTTCCACAGCTAATGCTGGGCCGAGCAGTTACCACATAGCATAGGAACCAGAGTCATGACATCAACGATGCAGTGGAAAAGAAGAGCCACTGTAGCATTGGTAACCTGATTGCTTCACGTCTGAGCCATGGTCCTGGTTATGGTTATGGTTATGTGACAGAAACCGGTGAGAGAGAGAGAGAGAGAGAGAGAGAGAGAGAGAGAGAGAGAGAGAGAGAGAACAATGGCCCAATCCCATATAAATAATACTTACTTCTAGTCAGAGGTATCACAGTTTATCAGCCACCCTTGCTGCTGTTGCTAGCTGTGGCCCTGTTGTTCATGCCGAGTCCAACGCTGTGGACTTAGTGCCCTCCAAACAGTGGGTCACCCTCGGCCCTACCTCACCTGCTGCCAGCATTCTACTCTGGAGGTCTACCATTCAAGCCTGGAGCTGTGTAGTCCTTTGGCCACCATTGCCTTTGCAGGCAAACTTCTTACTGCCTACCTCTGCTCATGTGGGCAAACACTGTTGCTGCCATGAGCCATGTCACCTTTGTTCCAGTCTGGCATCATCACCCGCCGGCTGCACAACACTGCAACCTGTCAGGCTGGCCGGTGACGGCTGTGCCTCCTCACAGTCCATGTACAGTTTATGCTGTGGGTGCACTGACTTCTCCAAGTATCATCATAATTGTTGTAGTTGACAAACAATAAATGGGTGTTTTAACAATGATGTTTTGACAACAAAACATTGGATGGCTACTGGGCATCCATTCCTGGCTCCACTGTACCCCGCCATAGTAAAGAATGCCTTGCACATGTTTTGAGCTATTGGCAAGTTCTGACTATATTTATTAGGCAAACCAGTCACCGTTCTGATGGACCATCATTTTCTACGCTAGCCTGAAAAATCCATCAGGTTGACTGGTAAGACGGGCACTAAGGCTTCAAGTTTATGACCTCACAGTGATATACAAAACTGGATGCAAATACAAGGATGTCAACAGCATTTCAAAGAATCCTTTGGCAGAGCACAGCAGTGTGGATGAAATCGCAGTCATCACTGCACTGAATGATTTTGCTGCTGAACACAAGGAAGATCCAGCACTACTGAAAACCAGACAACCATGAAGCAGCATGAGCCAGCAAAGGAAAATTCCATTTAATAAATGAAGCATTGTACAAGAGAAACTACAATCAAATGGGGCATAGTGGTTGCTTGTCATCCCAGTTCATCCACAGCCAGCTACTCTTAAGTACAGGATGTACATAAAGTCCGGGAACACTTTCAATTGTTTATTGCGCAAGAACCAAACATTGTACAGATATCACACATATGTCTTTTGAAGAGAAATCCGGAAAGTTTATACCACCACAGTGTAGTTTGGTAATTTGCTGATAGTTAGCGCTAGTCGCAAACATAGCGAGTTCAGGTGCGGAGCAAGCTTTCTGTGTGTTGGAGTTTGACAAAAACAAGTATGCTTCAGCTGTCCAACAGATGTTTAGAACCAAGTACAGTAAGAAGCCATCAACAAGGAAGGCCATTTACCACTGGCACAACAAATTTGCTATGACGGGTTGCTTGTGCCCGGCAAAGAGAAGCGGACGTCTCAGTGTGAGTGAAGTGAATGTGGAGCGCGTATGAGACACATTCATAAGGAGTCAAAAGAAATCGGTGTGTCATGCATCCCATGAACTCGAAATGGCTCCAATGACACCCCATCCCATTTTCATCGAAGTTCATGGGTACCTAAACACAGAGCTGCCGCATCGATGGATTGGCCATGCTACAGAAGGGGACAGCTGTTTCATGAAATGGACTCCCCGGTCACCAGATCTCACTCCACGTGACTTTTTTCTGAGAGGACACATTAAAGATCTGGTGTATGTACGGCTTCAACCACATGATGTTGCACAGTTCCGGGAGAGAACTACGGAAAATGATTGCCACAGTCGATGATGCCATGCTGGGTCGGGTATGGCAAGAATTCGATTACCGTATTGACGTCTGCCAGGTCACTCATGGTTTGCATATCAAATGTTTGTAAAAGAAACTTTCAGAGTTTCCCTTCAAAATGCAATATGTACGACATCTGTCCAATGTTTAGTTCTTGTGCAATAAATAATTGAAAATGTTCCCAGACTTCATGTACACCCTATATTTCCATGATGCTATAACATCTGGTCACCTGGGATGCATGAAGACTTTAGACACAGTCGGAAGAAGGTCAGGTCTGTTAGACACTACATAAGGAAAGCCGATGACAGAACTATGTGCCCCAATTACCAAACTAACTTGCAGCAGCACTATTTCAGGGAGTTCAAATCAACCTCTTGGGGATGCTCCCGAATTCAACAAATGGAATCGGTGGATGATAGTCTGTCACCAAAGCTGTGCCATCTAAAGAGGCCACAGAGTGTGTGAAGCTCCTTGCAAGAGATCATTCTGAAGCACAGAAGATCTTGTGCAATGGTCTCTGAGCATGGAAGTTTTCCCAGTCAAGACTATGTTTGGAGGTAATTTTAATATTGCAACATCAACCGGATGACAACTGCCTACCATCCATAGACAAATGGCACCACACAATAATGCTTTAATAAGACACTGGCAGACATGCCTTTGGTGTATATTGATGCTGAACAGACAGATTAGGATGCAATAACTGCTCACCATGACATTCAAATGTAACACAGCAAATCAAGGCACTATTTAAGCTTCACACTGTTCTTTTTGCCCCAAGGTCGTGAGGCAGAAACAATGATGGGTACACTACTCCCATTTCAACTGGACATACAAACATTAGTAGAAACTAATGTGGCTTAAACTTAGAAAATGTGATAAAGAGAATAAAAAGCAATCACACACTCTTTCCCAATCTCATCTATGATCACCTCCACAATCACACTAGCTAACACATATGGCAACGTTAAGAATGGTCAGATGTTCTAAAACTGTCAACTAAAACACAAGTAAGACAAGAGGAAAAATAAATAGATTCACAGGAATATGTGGCTGGCTGATCACTTCAAAAACACAGGTGAGCCAGCCACCCTGACAATACTTTAAAACTGTCACCTTAAAATTTTAGGCAACAAGCTGGACATTGCACAAAAATGGCCCTCTTGCCAGAACAAGAAACTACACATGAGAGGATTGGTCCTATGCGAAGATGAGTGCATATGGATCCTGGGCACCCATAAGAAAAAAAGAATGCTAAAACACCACACACTGGGCAGTGAGATATAGCCCAGGAGACCTGATTCAGATTTTTACACCTGTGCAGAAAGTAGGACTGTCAGAAAAATTTCTAAAGTGCAACTTGGGCCATATCATATCATTCTTTGCTTGTTGGACACACGCATATGAAGTCAAGGAATATGACTGTTCATCAGGAAGACAAAAGAGCAGAGTCACTGTTCACGTCTTCTGGATGAAGATCTACTACAGCCAGAGGCACACGTCAACGATGGGAGGTATTACCTTTAATGCTCACCATAGTGAAGAGAATGTAACAACACGACCAGAACACATTCACATGACAGCGTCACTATACAGAGGACCACTGACGAGATCTAGACCCAGGGTGCTATAATCAATTCCAATGAGAACTTCTGAAGGCAGACTGCTGTTTCTATAGGAGAGGAGCAATGCCACAAGGTATGTAGTGTGCAGTGTGGCGTAGTTGTTGGTGTTGCTGGCAGCATGCAGTGTTTCACCATTTCAAACCTGACCACCAGCAATTATTTGTTACTTAGTATTTATCTTTTCTAGAAGGTTCTTGAAATATCTTATGCTTGTATACTCTGGAATATTTGATGTTTCTATAAATAGCTGCACACTCTGTCCTGGTCAGGTCTGCTCTGATGTTCATAATAAATGTGATTTCAATGCTGAGTGTTGAATTTCACTGATGACTCTGCCTTTGGATATGGACATGAGTGTGATTATGATGCAATAATGTGTGTAACTGGGACCATGACCAAAAAGTTTAGACCCGAAAGTGTTGCATCAAAACACAAACACCAAACAGATCAAATAGTTTATGCATCCTTCCACACAAACTCTCATTGCTTCTAGCACCTTTCAAAGGAAGCAGTTCCACCACAGTTCTGTCCCTTCGTCAGCAGCCAACAGTTTTTTCCACACTTCGATGCAATCTTCAATTACTTTTTGACCAAGCCTATAATGTATCAGTTATTACCTCTGAGTCATGACATTACAAGAAGAAATAACTTTGTGAGACACAGTTTTACTTTTATCCAGTAAGCGAGGCAATAAAAAAGTTTACTGACATCCTGCACGTGTAATATAAGGACAACAGTCGGTGCCAACCAAACTATAGTACATGTGTGTCACTGCACATATTGTACAATGATACTTTTAAAACCAGGTTTTGTCACATTTGATCTACATCTCATCATATCTAGTTTCTGTACTCACTACTGTTCCTTTCCCCATGTGTTCTTGAAATACGTGGTTGACATATGAGTATTGTCAAAAAATATGTAGAACATAACAATAATACCAGAAATTTCAGTTTCTCTTACCTATATATAGAACCTCCAGTAGGAAGGATAGCATTATTCTCACGACGCCAAGAAACACGGGGTGCAGGATAGCCTCCAGCATAACACTCAAGTCTTACAGCCTGTCCCTCACTTACAACTAATGAGCGCGTAGAGTTGTCTGAAATTACAGGCGGACGGCGGACTTGAAGATCTACTTCTGCTGTTATTTTGTTGTTCAAACCAATGATCACTTGGCACTGGTAAAAACCAGCATCAGTCTCTTGAATGTCCTTTATCTGAAAATCATGCACAATTACAAACTGCTCATTTTCATTTCCTGTAACTGTGCCAATTTGTGGCATGCACTACTAAAAAACTAGTGAAAAGAAAATTTGTTTTATACAGCTAAATATTTTACAGATAAGTTAATGTATGGAATATTTGACATTGAGCATGTAACTGAGAAAAAGTTTAGAAATGGTTTGAAACCATGTTTAAGTTTGCTGGAAGTCACTAAGTGCTCTCACTGTCAAAACACCAACAAGTATAGTTTGGGCAACTTGTGCTCTGTTTCAAGCAAAAGCTGATTTTCTCCCTTATCTCGATGCTTATGGTGTCACACCTCCTGCATATCATACAATGATATAATTTTGCATGTGCATTAAGTGGTATACGTGGTTAATGTCTGAAAAATGTGCTGTAAGTAAATTTAGTATTAAATTGCATCATCATCCCAAATGCTGATGTTTTATTGCACGAACAGTGTAAATGCAGCAAGCGATAAACCCTTCTCCCTTTCATGTCTTCTGGGAAGGACAATGCCAGAAAAAAAGTTTTGTAGAGGTTTGAAATTATGTATAAAATTTATTTAAAATTGCTAAGTGCTCTCATTCTCAAATACTGGATGAATATAGCCTAGGTAACTGGTGCACTGAGTTATGCAGCCTCAAGTTATGTACAAAGCCCATAAGTGTAACACTTGTCTTACTGAGTTGACCTCCAACGTAAGATTATACCTCTAAATAAGTAATTTACAACAGCACCTTAATTTTTTACGTGAAATATTTAAAATCAATTTTTTGTTGCTCCTGGAAGCTGATAGGTAACCTGCAACCGAACCATGCACTATGAATCAAGTTAACCATATAGTAGCACACATTAAAAAAAAAAAAATTCTTCTTTATGGAACACAAATGTGGACAGCAGTCAGGTTTTAAAAAGTGCATATTTTATCTCCTTAAACCTATCATTCCTTAACATCATCAGTACTGCCTGAATTTACAGAAAGGATAAAGCAACTCAAACATTAACCCAGATAACCCTGACGTCCTTCTGGAAGGACGACATCACTCACTGTTGAAGTTATTTAATTTTTGCGAATAATGCACTGATGCAATGGACTGTGACGCATTGTTATATGAAGTAGGCAGAGTCAGTTGCGCGCTGCGACAGTCAGTTTGACGCTGTCGTTCATAGTGAGTGAGAAACAGTGTCTTGAAAATAGGGCCGATTTTACCATGGATGAACTGACTGACTTTGTCATCGATGGGTATGTACATTTTCTTTCATATTGCGTCAATAATTCTGAAACTTGTCATATAACATCTTAAAGAATTAACCTATATTATCTAGGGGTTCATATTAAGATTGAAAGTTTTCGTCAGTTGTAATTCAATAATGTTTTCAACCGTCCTTCCAGAAGGACGTCAGGGTAATATGTTGTCATTTTGTATTCACAGAAAACGATGTACACTGATGGAACTTTTGGACATATTAGAACCAAAAGATGAGGAAATACCTAATACTGGTGCGAATGTAACATTACACCCTCCTCTAAATTCAACTGATGACATAACAGATTAAGATTCGGGTGCTGAAGAAAATCTAAGTGTAGATAAATTACCCGCAAGTCAGTTCAATGCTACTGCGCTTTGTGATTTGACCACTTCTACCAATGGTAATGCTGTGAATGCAACAAGGAAACAATCCTGTACCTCTGATAATGTTCCAGGACCCTCCAGCAGTACACAAACGGCAACAGTAACAACAACCATAAACGAACCAGCAAGGCTATCGAAGAATAAAGTTCTAAAACTCAAGAAATATAACTGGAAAAGTGGTGTAATAGTTAATCCAACACCTGTATGGCCTCTAATGTTCACAGTTGCAATGAAGAGAGGGTGAACACTTTTGAATATTTCCAACAGTTTTTTGATAACGAAGTGCTTCAAATGATGGTCACTTACACAAATCAGTACACAGCCAAGAGAAATAGACTAGGTGATTGTTCAGAAGTTCAAATTTTGGTGTGGAGGCACAAGTGGTGGATATATTATTTGGCTCCGCTCTGTAGCAAGATTTTCCAGGGAACAAAGAAAAGGATTAGCCTGCCTCAATCTAACTTATTACACTCCTACAATACTCATATGGGAGTCATAGATCGAGCTGACCGAAATGTATCCCTATCTAGATGCTCTATAAGAGGGAAAAAGTGGTATTTCCCGATCACTGCACATTTTATAGACATTGCAGAGCAAAATGCCTGGGATCTTCACAAGCACAACGAAGAACCCATAGATCATCTCACGTTTCGTAATCAAATTGTCACTGCAATTCTTAAAAGTAACAAAAGAGTCACTACCAGAAGAGGACATCCTAGTAAGAGGGCAAAACTTAGATTCTAGATTTGATGGAAGAGAACATTATGTTGCTGAACTACCAACAGACAAGATAACAAAAAAGAAGAAGCAGCTGAAATGTCGAAGTTGCCACAAAAAAACTACTACTATGTGTGTAAAATGTGACGAATCACTTCATGTTTGTTGCTTTTTGTCTTATCCTACTAGTGCATAAAATAAGTTTATAGGTTATTTTCTTTGTTTTTTTTTTTTGTATTTATTAGCTGTTTTAGCCCATAATTCAAATTTATTTATGTTTATTTGAAAGTATAAAAACCAAAACAAGTTAATTGTGAAATGTCATATACTTCAAAAACGTATTCCCTTATTGTCCTTACATCCTTCTGAAAGGACGCCATTTTTGGAAATACTAAATAAAAATAAATACTCAAAATTGTTTTTACTTTCTTCCTTACAACCTTGTGAATGAATGTAGATAAGATATAAATAAACTCTGAAAAAAAATAATAATAATAATAATAATTCAGGACTATCTGGGTTAAGCAGATTACAGTCACAATACATTTTCCTTATATTTAACATCTTATTGTCATTTCTGTACATGGTGTACTTGTTTCTAAAGTTTATCTGGAGGATAGAGTAATTGTGAAGCCAAGAACGCCAGCAGTTATCCACACTATGCAGTGCATTAGTATCTGAAGGCAATATTTTTAACAAAAATAATAGTAATAATCTCCATATTGTATGTGATACACATTCTTTGTGTACTTACCTGTAAGGTGTATGTCGAACTTGCTGTATCATACCTCAAAGCAAATCGGCTGTCACGAATAATCAACGAACTTCCAGTTGATATAGGTAAGGGATCAACTTGCCTATTACGATCCACTTTCATCCATAGCACAGGATAGTCCTGGGCATACTGCACTGAGCATTCAAGTTCCACAGTGCCACCAATATCTTTGATTTGTTCTTGTGATATGTATGATATTGTAGGTGTCCGCTGAGCATAAACTGTTTAAACAAAACAATTAACATTAATTAAATTGAATGTCCTGGAGAATACTTATCTTTCTCAAGAATTCAATTGAGTTCATTCTGCAGTGAGAGCCATTTCTACAGTATGCACTACAGAATGTCACATATTTGTACTTCCAGTCCCTTGTAACCTTATAAAATAGCATTATGGGGCAAAACTAATCCTCCTTTAAAGAAATGTTTACAATGTAGAAAAGAGCTGCTCAAATAAGGCCACGAATTTCTCCACAACGCACACCATTATTCAAAAATGTTATAACACTCACAGAAACTTCCCCACATGTACACAAATGTGTGTAGACTAGAAGACCCAAATTTAGAGATTAGCACACTAACAGAGTGACGGCTACAAAACTGATAACTGTAATGCCTCCCATGTAGAATAGTTAGCACAATGTCCCAGGGATAACACTGGCTCAAAAATCCCAATCCAGCCAAACAGATTTAATGTCTACATGATTTTCCTAAATTGCTTAAGGTGGATGCTCAGATGTTTTCTTTGAAAGGTGATTGCCGACTTCGTTCCTCGTCCTTCCTCAATCAGAGTTTATGCACAAGTTCTAATAACATTACTGTTGATGGGATGTTAGTCCTAATGTTCCTCTTTTCCTGTACAGAATTAGTAAAAAGAAATTTAACCAAGAAGATATGAGTTACATTGGAATCCTACATGGACTGTCAGTAGACCTGTGTGTCAAGACATAGGAAGAGGAAAGTAAATTAAGATCAGAATTAAAAATTTTCTACATTTGAGGGATGTTTTAAGTGACTATGTAGCCCCACAGTAAAGCTAATCTTTAATAGAAGTCACTGATTATATCCATACGCTGCTAGTGAACAAACCATATCGTTCAAAATCACCTGTCAGCTCTGACCAATGTCATACCAACTCTCAAGATGCAGCACAAATATTATTTCAAAATGGAGACCAATAACCTTAAATTTAAATGTTTCTATGGTACAATCACATAGACATCAAGTACAGAATCACACAAAATCTTATTAATAAATATTGAAGCTAATGGGACTACTGAAGGAAAATAGGGGTTTTGAGCAAGAACAAATATCTAGGATAACAATTGCAAAATCACATTAATAGTAAAATATACATGCCACGATAGAAACAAGAGCAAACGATAATTCAAAAAAGCAAAAAATGCACAATACAAGCAACCAAATGGTAATTGGTATTGAAACATCAGTTGAGCTATATATCTCACCTAGAAAGACCCACACCACTACAAAAATCCTAGGCCATACCACAAAAAGCCATGAAGCAACATCAATACACATGGTGAAACAATCGTGAAAACTAACAAAATGTGGTACTGACAACATCATCTAATCTATAGTGCACAACTTAAAACACTAATACCAATACACAGAGACTAAAACTTACAAAACAAAAGTAAGTTCAACAAAACCAAGAATCAAATGTATTAGATGCCAACTTCCCCATGAATGTGGGATTGAGACACATAGATAACACACAAAAAGAGACCAAACAACAGTAATACAATTACACAATTCACAAACCACTTTAAAAACACAGAAACAATACAAATACACACCTCAATTAATAGAAAACAATCTCATTTATGAAACCTCACCCTCCCCACCCAAACAACCCTGCCACCATTTGAATTTAACACTCAAGCCAGGGCTTGCAAATGACTCATTCACTACTTTCTGATGTTTTCTGTGAGTAACTGTGGAGAAAAGGCCAATAGGGTTTTTATTATTATTATTTACATATTATCTGTCTCCTTTCTTATGAAGTAAACCCTTTCAACATTGTTCCAGTTTTCAAGAACTTTTTTTGTTGTAAGCATTCTGCAAATAATTCTGCATTTTACTTTGTGTGTCACAACTCCTCAGCTACAGCCATTTCTTTGACATAGCACCATCTCCAGGCCTCAAATAGTTCTCTATGCCTCATCTTGCATTACTTCCAGTAAGCATAATTAAGAATGTTTCAGTTCTTCTTGTGAATTATCAGAATGTTTATATTGGTATCTTGAACAATTTTGTTTGTGCTGTCAGCTGTTGTGCTTCCTAACACATATGTTGAAATATGATGTCTAGTCAACCCCTTTCTTCCCTTTAAATTTATCGTTTTCTATTCTGAATTTTTACTACTTCTTAACACTTCCTCGTAAAGGCATTTATGATGAGTTTTGTCTGATTCAGCATGGTCTGTACGTAGTTATTATTTCCTTCAAAAATTTTCACCCGTTTGCAATTGTAATATCTGCAATAACAGTTCTTTGACTAGCTACCTCTCTGTTAATTAATATGTCACTCCTTTTGCCTACGTCGGTGTGATACAAAACTGATGATGTCCAATCTGCTAAAATCATGGACTGTCATCACTTTACCAATTAACGTATGCTCTTTAGGTCTATGCCAAGCATCAAACAATGCCCCTCGTAAACGCTATCCAGAAAAATATTGAGTCCAAAAGCTGACATGCGTATGAGTCATTGTCACAAACATAACAATAATGATCATAGCAGCTGACGATGAAAGTTACGAGGCGTCCTGTGTGCTGTTGGAGTGTGTGCAGTGATTAGCGTCCAGAAGTTCGCAGACTAGACACTCATTATTGACACAGATTTTATCGAATGAAGTGGTCTTAGAACTTTGGCTGGCTATGCCAACTGTCACTCTGTGGCTCCCTGTATCATAGCATTAATGGAAGATGTAACTTAAAATTTGCAGACAAATTGTGTGAGTCTCTAATCGACTCAAGCAGACTATTGGACTTTTCATTCAGTTTTTATTAGCTATAATAGTTTTAATACTTCTATTGAAACACTGTTCTACTGTATGACTTGTCAATCAATTATGTATAAGTACCATAGCTGTGACTCCCCCGGCTTTAAAATTATCTGTACGTTGATATACGATGGCTTTCAAAGTTGGAAAATGTGTTGATTAAAGTTTAATTTGGTACCTAACATTAGATAAACTTACCATTACCTTGATATCATTGTTGTTTCCGATATGATTGGGGTCGACAGAAGCGTCCGATCCCACGTGTCGGCTTTGACCTGTGACGTAAGGGTGTTGTCGTGTGTGACGTCATGACGGCGCGGAGTTTGGTTTGAGTGTGGCTGTCTCCAGTTCTGTTTTATCTTATTTTATTTACTTTTCTGATCTGTTCGTTCTATCCCGTGAGTTTTTTTTTTTTTTTTTTAAAGACAAAAAAACACTAATCAGCCACTGAAGCATCTTTATCTTCTATGGGTTGCAGGGGTTACGACCCCTGGGGAGGTGGGTGGGTATTCACGCATGGCTGTCTTCACTAACACGTTGTAGCTACGCAAGGCGTCTAAATTTGTTTATATTTAGTTTGCCCCCACCCAAAACACCCCATTTCCCGCATTTGTCCCGGTAGTGTCATTAGGCTTCTTGTGGAAAGTGTGTGTGTTTGTTTTTGTTTCCGCCATATTTGTGACGTCATGGGTCAAAGCAGACGGGTGGGATCGGACGCTTCAGTATTTCCTATGATTGTTCACGTACTAGTATCTAATTTTACCCAGTGTCGTACCTTGGAGAAGGGAAAATATGTGGTTAGGCGCTCATGATATCAATTGCTAATAGTGTAAATGACAGTTGATTCTGTTATCACACAGCAAACAATATTCGAAATTTATAACCATGCGCCACTAGACGAAAAAAAAATTAGATATGTTGGTAATCACAGTATTGTCTGCAACTATTTGCCTAAATTCTTCGTCGCAAAAAGTGTACTAATACAAATAGTTATGTAAAATGTGGCCCTAGGAATTCTTATACATAAAAATTTGCATGTGCTGGTGTCCAGTTCAAAGTACAAAAAATCATACATGGGCACGAAAGCTATAAAAACTAAAAAACTCCAGGTGCATGAAAATATTATATTGTATCCTAAACCTGCGAAATTTGTTTTCGTTGACTGTCACAGCTAATTATTTATAAGAGGTTGCGTTAACTAGAAATAAAGACTAAACTTACCAACAGAGAAGAAACCGACGAAAATCGTATACAGCCGTAAATCCATTTTAATAGTCAAAATCGAAAATTAAATTTCTTACGCAGTCAGTCAACACCAACAGACCTAGCCAACAACCAACCGCTTCCCACACCTACACCGCCAATTTTCCTAACAGTTGCTATGGTTTTGCAACAAAACAAAAGTAAACACTTCCTTGACAAATGGCGGAAACCAAACACACCCAGTTGCAGAGATGTTAGTACTGAATAATTCAGACAAAATCAAAGATATTAGATCGATCAAAGATAATGTCAGCGAACAACTTCGACCATAGATATTGGTAGACTGGTCATGACGTATATTTCGTGGCACCAACATCTCTACTGCTATACCACGTGACTATTGGCAAAACAATGGTGGTATCCTGTTGTGCTTATGGTTGTACCGAGCGTTTTGTGAAGGGAAGTAACATTAAATTTCACGTGTAAGTATTATTAGTTTAATTTAGCGGCATTTCTTGAATACTGATAAGCTATTGTGTGTATCATATCCTTACCCGGAACGCCACAGTTACGTAAATTAAAGTGCTGTGTGTGTTTCCAGGCGCACATTGCAATCGTATATATTTCTTGAAATGGTAGGCTACAAACCTGCTTTTTCTCTTTCGTATAGGTTTCCAAAGGATGAAGGGCGCAGGCAGATGTGGATAAAGGCAGTGAAACGAAAAGATTTCAAGCGTACTGCGCACACACACATCTGTTCGAAGCACTTTGAAGAAGATTATATATATATATATATATATATATATATATATATATATATATATATATATTGTGTGAGAGAGAGAGGGAGAGAGATATTTATTACCAATAACCCTTCCCGCTCCAAAAGCAATGGCAATGTGCATTGCTACTACATAAGAAGAAAGGATGATTTTTACTATCCTAGATTAAATCTGACTTTGGTACAAAAAGGGGTGAATTATGCTGGTATTATTTTAAAGAACAATTTGCAAAAACAAGTTAGGGGTTTGATTTCTCATCAGTGTTTAGTTTTATTTTGTATTTCCCAGTTACAAAACACACGAATATCAGAAACAGATACTGAATACCATTTGCAAAAAGGTAGTTGTATGGCCTATGTTAGTTTCCAGATAATAAGCTGTAATGTATGGGATAAATAATATGCTGCTACAAAAATCTTTGGTCATTTACCAAAAAGCATTAAAAGCCTGACAGATAGCCAACCAGCATTTAAAATCAAACTAAAAGAATCTATGAATGACAGCTCCTACTCAGTAGACGATTTTTTAGCTATAAATAAGTGAATGGAAGAATTGTCATGTAATGATAGGTCTACCTTTTATTAAACTGACACATCATTGCGAAGTATCGTATTCATGATCTGTGGAACAAGTATTCATGTAAGTAAGCACTGATTTTGTAGATATCTTATTTGATACACCTACGAAACAAACTGCTTAAACCAAAAACGAGCTTTCAAATGAAACTGCTTTACGTTTTGTGAGTGAACGACACAATTGAGTTCGTTACATTCGATGTGAACACGTGTGTTTACGTTACAGGTTTCGTTGTTTATGCCGATTTATGAAGTCTATAACACTTTCTGCAACCAAGGCACTAAAACACACACACGCAATATTTACATTTTATGCAGTGCATAACGCGTATTGTTAGTAGAGAATGCATCTCATAATTGGTAACACTAAAATATTCGCGGCGAATATATTGCCGAACATCGAAAGTGTTTCAGCAGTTCACAAAGTTCATTGTGAAGTAATGGCTGTAAAACTAAATTTGTACAGTGGTTACGCAATAATTTATCACTTCTAGCTGTGTTTACATAAGCTACATTTAATGCGGTGAAGCTAGCAGGAAATCCACTGAGAAATACTGGAAGTGAAATCAGGAATCAGAATGCTGCCTCGAACTTCCGCCGACGTTCTGCCAACAGTCACGTGATTCTATGTTGCAGCCACGCCAGATGTATAGCCGCTGCACTGCTTGCCCAGTCTATTAGCATCTATGGTCGAAGGCGAACAACCAAATCAGTCCGAGGGAAGAACAACGGTGGATTGACGCTTCCCTGAACGTCCTGCGGGAGTGTCTCCCGACAGTACGCACTTGGCTGTTTTGACGTTTGGCTGCCGGAAGTCACGTGACTGTCCCTTCAGTAAACACTTTGCTGCGAGGACGGTTTTCATGCAGTGCAGTTGCGTCAGTATGGAGATCACTGAGTTGCACACGTGAATACTGAAGGAATTAGTTAAGCATGAAGTAATTTCCATCTTATGATTTAGTCCTTCATGTTCAATAAACAGAATAGTGTAAAATTTCCACAGTAGGCCCATACTGAAATTTACGTAATTGATATATGTACGTACAGATTCGCCGAAATATTCTGCCGATTAGTGTCAGGTTTTTTTCCCCTTTCTTTCTGTGGATCTTAGTTGTTATAACGAAATGTGCGTAAAATATGGAAAATAAATGTGGTTAAAAGGTTAACACAAGGCTATACTGCTCATAAGTCTGCTACCTCGTTTTACTTCGCATTCACATGTAGGGGGACCAAACCGGGGAATATGAAGTATTTTTAATATTTTGGACGACGAAAAGCGGCTTTTAAGTAGCCATAGTATAGTTCCAGCCCTGTTGAAAACCTGCATAAGGAATGCTGTATGGTGAAAAAAGATCATGGCTAGACCTGAACAGAGTCATAATTTGTACAACTCTAGAAAACGTCTTTAGCTTCCAGCAACAAAAAAAAAAAAAGGGGTGAAAATCTTGAAAGTGTTTACCCTGATCTTAGATATAATGTAATGGATAATGCTACATGGCCCAAAAATATTGTGATGTATCGTTTTTTTTATTCCATAGTGTCGCCAATATTCCTGTGAAATAATTTTTTCTGTGACAAACAGAAAGAAGAATTAATTGTAAACGGGTCACATAGTGCTCAGAAAGTTACTCCCATAATGCCTGTATCTTAGAACTAAACTTAATGTGTTATCACTTTTTATAGAAGTGAAGCAAATGTTACTGTGTATGTAAACATTGGTTATCAGCACAAGAAGCAGGGTAGTATAACTGAATTGAATGCCTAAATTCAATAAGTGCATGGTGCAGAACACCTGCTTCCTTCGGTGATGTATCTAAATATACCAACAGAAAATCTAGTGTTAAAGAAATTGATTTAAAAAGCTACTGTGTGGACCTAGATTTTGAGTTGGCTGCTTCGGACTTATTAAATCTTATTATAATAATTGTTGTCTAGTATACCATTCTCCAGATGGCAACTTTGAAAATTTTCTCATCTAAATAGAATCTTGGCTGCTATTTTATGCACTTGAAATCAGAAATTGCACTGGGTGTTCATTTCAATGTACACTTTTGCAAGGAGAGTTCTAAGGAAGAAAATTTATGAATCTATTAACAATTTATGGACTATTTGTAGCATGTCATTTACCAACCAGAAGTGATGCCTGCCTTGACACTGTTATCCCAAATCTAAATACATGGGACTATGAGATGACTTTTAGTTGACCCAATGACGTCTGTCAACAGAGCACTAGTCATGGGACTTTATACAAAGAGAACTAATAATCAACCAGCTGTTTCCTAGCATTCTAATTATGTATTCACAAAAAGGATCATTAACAAGGAAACATTAAACTCTTTTCAAACAGTGCTAACTGCAGTAGACTCACAGGTGGGATTACAAGAAATGGAATGTCGCAACACAGGCAAACTCTGTGTGTGTAAAGTATTTTGTCATAACAGACATGACATTTAAGCACTTTTGAGATTTTCAGCCAGTTTTATTTTACATAGAAACTAAGACTTGTTGTAGCGTGACACTAAATCCTTGATTTTTGTGCTCAAACACAGTAGTAAAATCATGACAAATTCCATTACTTTCTTTGTTGTCTTTTGTTAACTCAAATCCTTTACCAAACACTGATACAGACCAATTACAATGTTTCATTGTGCAATTCAGTTTTATTTACACAATTAGATATCACTGAATTATAGAATACAGTTTGAATGAGCCAAGATGGTGGGACAGCATTATTTTAGTATACCATGATTAACAAAACTCAAAAAATGCACAAGTAAATTTAAATTTTTATTCACCTTCAACTACATGGAATCTCTCTCTCTCTCTCTCTCTCTCACTCACAAAACACACACACACACACACACACACACACACACACACACACACAAAAATTGACATAATGTACAAGACCACCTTTATGTGCATTAACAATATTAGGAAAAGGATAGTTTGCTATTCGCTGTAAAGGTGACATGTTGAGCTGCAAACAGGCACAATGTAAAGACTGTTACACATTTAGCTTTTGGCCAAAGACTTCTTCAGAAAAGAAAACACAAAAAGATTTACACATGCAAGCACACTCCCTGCACACATCTCCACTATCTGCAGTGGGAGATATTGGTCATGTGTGCTTGCTAGTGTTAATCTGTTTGTGTTTTGTTTTCTGGAGAAGGCTTTGGCCAAAAACTAAATGTGTAACATTCTTTACATTGTGCCTGTCTGCAACTCAACATGTCACCTTTACAGTGAGTGGCAAACTATTTTTTTCCTAATATTGTTGATATTTCCAACCTGGAGTTTACTTTTTTTTTAACACTTAATCACCCCTCACAAAATCCTTCTCTGCTTTGTGGAAAAAAATCTAGCCTGAGATTCAATCTTGGCATTCACATTTACTGTGTTTTCTTCTGAGAAAGAAAAATCTTTATTAAGATTACCAATGATCTTCTTCAGATCCTTCAATACTTTGGCCTTAGTCTCCTGTCCACACTGTGTTCCTTTGCTGAGTGCAACTATAGTTTCACAGTGAGACATCACATCCTGTTCAAATGTGTCAGCAGATTTTTCTGAATTGCCAGAAAGCAATGCTGACACATATTCATTGTCTGCACTAGAGGGCAAGGAACACTGTTCACTCTCCTGGACAGCACCAGACAATGATTTGGCACATGCATGTATATGCTTACATATGTTAAAATTTAAAATGTTGTCTAAACAGCTGCATTTATACGAATGTACACATATGTTGCAGGTGTTGCACTTAAGTGAACATTTTCTTTCGCATGTCAGTTCTGAATTTTTTACAACAACATACACTTCACAACCAGTGGAAGAAAGCACTTCCCACAATCCTTCACCCCTGCATAAAATCATCCCATTTGTTATAGCTGAGCTATTGTTGTGGCTTGTTTTCACTCTTGACACCCTAGAGCACTGTTTACATTTTGAGAGCTTCACTAAGCCCTCATATACTTTGTCTCTCACTAAACATAACAAAGCATTTAATGACTTATCCAGCCTTCTGCACTTTTTCCCTTCTAGATAACTGTATTTAATAACTTTATGTAGGGACTCCAAGTAATTGTTTGTATTAATGCCCAATCGGTGCCTAAAACAATACGCCCACTTTTCCACTCGCTGGCAGTACATCTTAAGAAAGTACCTGCCAAATTCTGCAGTATCCGGATCATTCAATAAGTCTTCCACCACTTTCTCCAGACTACAACTAAAAACATCTATATCCAGTTCAGTCTGAAGTCGCTTTAGTGAACTAAACACTACTGATTTTTTCTCACTACTCCCAGAAATTCTCCTTAAATTCTGAGACCAGTTCCGTTGTATATGCCAAGAACACAGCAACTGGTTTGGCGCAGGTCCCATTACTGCTGACCATGCATTATAAAATGCTGGTGCATCATCAGACATAAACACATTGGTCTTTACAGTGCCCACCCTTTCTCACACACATTTGAAATAAAAAGACAGTAAGCACAGTCTCCCCTATTTGAAAAACAAAATGCAACTGGCATTCCAGCACCATATCTATCAACAACGACAATAGTAAAAAGTTGAAAATCGTATGCAGTCATGCCATGAGTGCCATCCACACATATTTTATCTTCTCCATACTTTAGAAGTTGTTCGGCCTGAAAGTCTGTCATTATAATAAGAATGAAGTCTTCATCTTGAAAATTAGGATCCACTTGTTTTTGCTGCTTGAAATACAGTACTGGGTTGTCACTTTGTCTCTTCATTTCTTCAACCCACAATTTCACACTCACTGCATCATTTTCATGCTTCTTCGTTGCATAACCAATATCAAAATCCCTTTTTATATTATGCAAATCTTTTTTCTCAAGGAGATGGATTCTCTCCACATTGCAGCGATTGGTGCACTTCGGACATCTTGTAAGACTCGTCCAACAGGAACACCCTGTGACAGCCGTCCTGAAAAAAGAAAAAAAAAGGGAAATAAAAATGAAGCACATTGATAGACCCTACGTCTGTTCACACAAATAAATTTGATAATTTCATGTTTCATGTACATAAGTGTAACATAATCCATTTTACCTGCCAACTCTGCCCTCTCGTTCCCATGCAGAAATGTTCTTCCAACATCTTGGGTGTGTCCCATATGTTTTGGAAAAATTTTAAGCAGCATTTGTCCTCTGTTATTGTCACTTGCATGTTGGATGGACAAGTACTGCCTATTTTATTCATGCCCATACTTTTGACACACCTGGCACCTGTTCCTTTAGAATTGAAATTGAAAGAGCGATGGCAGTGGTAATATCGAACACGTTTTTCTAGTCGCTCCTGCTCCGAACAGTTCATTACATAACGAACATGGTTTACTTTTTCGTAAGAAATTTTCCACTCTTCAAAATCTGAAAAAATGTTAAGGCAGTATTTTTAAGTCATGTACTTGGGATCAACAAAATTTACTAAAACGTGACTAACACAATAAATGTAAAAAACAAACCTGCAAGACAACCAAATTCTATCTCCTGGCACTCAAAACTAACGTCATGGTTCTCTTGAATATGTGTTCTCAGTGTGTCATAGGTGAGAAACGAGAGAGAGCACTGTGGGCAAATAATGCGGCATTTCCGACTGTTTTCCTCCGACTTCATGCCATGCAGTTATTTGATGACGTTTTAATGAACTGCATCTCATAAATGCAATTCCGCACTGGGGACACAATTCACTGCCTTTTCCTTTTTTAGACACATGGATATCAAGTTCATGAACTTTCCTCATATGGGCGTAAACTCTGAACTGCATTCCTCACACTTATAGAGCGTTTCTTGGGAATCACTCATGTTTGTTAAAACAAACTAAACAATAACAAGAAACAATAACAAAACGGAACAGCAGCAACGAAATAACAAGAAGCAGCAACAAACAACGAAAGCAGTTAAATGGAGCACAAGGCAAACATCAACATGAATGGCGTCTTCGAACAGGATGCCTCGTCACGTGAAACCAACTTCCGGTCAGTAAACGTCTAAACAGCCAAGTGCGTACTGTCGGGAGACACTCCCAACGTCCTGCCACGTTTTGGAACATCGAAGGTCAGAGGAATTCCTGAGTAGTCACACTATATGGCACGTGAAAGTCGAAAGAACGTCAAGATGTTACAGCTGGTTCATAACATACTCACCAGAAGCCTTTGTTTTTCGCTTATGTATATTAGTACTGTTCTGAATTACAGACTCGACAGTTTTATATTACGACTCTTGGTTACACACGTACATGTACCAGGTGATCAAAAAGTCAGTATATTTTTGAAAACTGAATAAATCACGGAATAATATAGATACAGAGGTACAACCTGACACAAAGGCTTGGAATGACATAGGGTTTTATTAGAACCAAAAAAATACAAAAGTTCAAAAAAAATGTCCGACAGATGGTGCTTAATCTGATCAGAATAGCAATAATTAGCATAACAAAGTAAGACAAAAAACAAAGATGATGTTCTTTACAGGAAATGCTCAATATGTCCACCATCATTCCTCAACAATAGCTGTAGTCGAGGAACAATGTTGTGAACAGCACTTAAAGCACGTCCGGAGTTACGGTGAGGCAATTGCGTCGGATGTTGTCTTTCAGGATCCCTAGAGATGCTGCTCGATCACGATACACTTGCGACTTCAGGTAACCCCAAAGCTAATAATCGCACAGATGAGGTCTGGGGACCTGGGAGGCCAAGCATGACGAAAGTGGCGGCTGAGCACACGATCATCACCAAACGACGTGCGCAAGAGATCTTTCACGCGTCTAGCAATATGGGGTGGATCGTCATCCTGCATAAACATCGTACATTCCAGCAGGTGTTTATCAGCCAGGCTGGGGATGATGCGATTCTGTAACATATTGGCGTACCTCTCACCCGTCACGGTAGAAGTTACAAAACCAGAATCACGCATTTCCTCGAAGAAAAAAAGGCCCGATAACGGTAGATGTGGGAAATCCAACCCATACCATGACTTTCTTGTCGTGCAATGGAGTTTCCACGACAGTTCTAGGATTTTCGGTAGGCCAATGTCTGCAGTTGTGGGCGTTGACAGACCCTCGGAGCGTGAAATGAGCTTCGTCGGTCCACAACACGTTACTCAATCAATCTTCTCTATCTACATTATTCCGTGGTTTATTAAGTTTTCAAATTTATACCGACTTTTTGATCACCCGGTATATAGAAATTTACATGTATACAGCATATTGCACATGTAGGATCCACTTGTTTTTGGAGCTATTGCCCTGGTATTGACGGTAAATATTCGGATTAGAGCACAACGGCAACGAAAACGAAAAGTCAGCCGTTGTTGGGTTCGACCCTGGCTGAAAAGAAGGGACGAGGTCAGGGGAATATATTCACTGTTACTGAAAGAACTGAGGCCCGAAGGTCTGCAAGAATTTTGGTACTCCGTTAGGATGGACATGTCTTGTTATGAGAAGCTGCTGTCTATGATAGAAGATGGAATCAGAAAGTGTAACATGGTCATGAGGGAGGCTATCTCATCTTCTCGAAAGTATAAATTATATGTTTATACGTTTTGTGATCATACCAGCCTAGATCACTGATAAAATACTGGTGAACGTCCTGTTATGTTGCAGGCTGGTTGTAACATTTTCCTGGTGAATGGAGAATATTTTAAGAGTCTGGCTTTTAGCCACAGAATAGCACAGCCCATCATTTCAAAAGTCAAAAGTTGCTGTGGATACATGCACTGCAATTTGCAGCAATTCAAAAGGATCATTACTTAAAGGTGAACTTGTGTTATTTTTCCAAGTTTGGACTACGTCATCGTCCATCGCACTGGACCAAACTGCAAGGACTTTCTCCCTTTCACTGCCAGTTTCTCTTTTCTGGCATGCTGAAATCAAGCAAGAGATGCAATCAAATCAAACCTGAACTTTCGTAAACTAAGGCATTACGATACAAATCGAAAATCACTGTATGACGTTATATGTATATGATAAATAAAAACCTTGATTAAGATGACAGTTGTCATGACGTGCAAAGGTTACTTATGTAAAATTGCATTCTGAAAAGCAATGATCGGAATTTAGAGCCACAGACCCTAAAATTGCGTTCCCAGTTTAAAGTACACAAAAGTCACCATTGATATCCGCTATTCTGAACAGTACGAACAGTGTATATCATTAGTTAGCAGGGTTTCTCGATGATAAAATAAAAAAAATCCTTTGTTTTTCAAAATAGTTTTCGGTGTTCAGAAGTCAAAATATAGTCAGTAAAATCAAAGATCTGCAGTGTGATCAAGATAACTACATTGTTTGTTCAAATTACCATTGACACCATTTAAAAACCTGCATACTTAAAAAAAAGATCACTGACTAGTTCGTTTGCTAAGAATAATAGTAAAATACAATTATTCGGATTTCAGTGGCAAACTGTACCATCAGCCTGACGACTTGGCAATGTGTAACACACTGGCAGACATCCTAGCCGATATTTTCATCAATTCGCTAGAAAAGAAATTCTTCAGTAATTATTCTGCTCCTAATACAGATCAAATTGTGGCCGCTTTTCAGTGCATCCTCAGTCCCATAAAAAGCTTTATTCCAGTCAGCCATTCATCGTGCAGTTTCTGTACCTTTGACACCTGATAAGCTCATTAAAGAGACGAATATAATAAAAACTATTGCTGTTAATAGAGGCTATGATCCCTTAATAGTTAACAAGATCTTCAAAGCTAAAAGTGACACTAAAGTAACTACGTCAGGCGTCAGTGCTGTTTCTGACAATAATGAGCACAAAAATGTTTTCTCGATTCCATTTCTAGGCCCCGTTTCTTATAAAATTCCTCGTTTTCTTATTAAAAAATATGGATAAAAAGTTACCTTCTCCACTAATAATAATTTGCATAAAATCTTGTTCACAATCTCAAGTCAACAGTTGCTCCTATATATAATTCAGGAGCATATAAAATCACTTGAGAAACATGTCCCATTTCTTATATAGGACAAATTGGAAGAGCTTTTAGTGTCAGGTACAAAGAAAATTTATTGGGAAAAAGAGGTACTAATGTACGTAATTCCACTTTAGCTGATCGCCTGCTAATTTCCAATCAGAAACCGAAAAGAATTGAAGAAATTTCCGTTTTGTATAGAGAAAAGAAAGGTCATATACTGGACGTACTCAAAGAGCAGAAGATTTTCAAGCATATGTCTCCGAACGATGGCCTCATCTCAATGGACAGTTGCAATTACATAACAAAAAATTTTTCAGAGGTTTTAATCCACTACTTGCAGCCTTTTGATTCCCCTATTTTTTACTATATTTTTTGCCTCTAGTTCTGAATTATCATTTTCTTGGAATCTTAGATGGGTACTACTGTAGCTAACTTCATACAGATATTTCTTGGTTCTACAGCTGTTTGTATAAATTTTTTATACTATTCTGTCCTTTACGTAACAGTAATTTCTGTAAAGCCTAATACATGGCTACTATACTTCACCTGTCTCACAACTGCGTAACATCAGAAATACATTAAGCTCCCTTCCCTTTAATTTGGTTTTATAATTAACTGTAATTTTTCAGTAGTTTCTGTTATAATGTTTCGCATTGACACATGTCACTATTCACGCCCGACTGGCAGTGCTACCTTATATTGTTTTCGAGGCAGCAATATAAGCCTCTGGGCCAATCAGTCAGATGTTATTCCTAGCTAGGCATACGTGACAAGGCTGGAATGTATTTTATTTCAAATCTGACTTGAGCATAGCTGCTCTAAACTCTGACCATTGCTTTTTGTAATGTAATTTTATTTAAGTAACCTTTGTGCTTAACGAGTTTTCGTCTTAGTTAAGATTGTTTTATTGTGATACTTAAATTTCTATGCATTATGTATAGAATTCATCAATAATTTCATTATGATGAAGGAAACCCTAGTAGATGTTGAAACCTAGGTCAATTGCACCTAAGTTATTTGCAACAGGTTGGCTATAAAATTCCTTTGTTTAAAAATTGAATACAGTTGCTGAGAAACAGCTTTATTCAAAATCACATGATAGATCGTCATAAAATGACGAAATTTAGTTTAAATCTGTTAGGAATGATTGGTGATGAGGAATATAGAGCAAAAAGAGTATGGGTTGGAAAAATGTTAAAAAATCGAGACTGTGAAAGAGAGTTCCACACTCTATATAAGGAGCTGAATGAGGAGGAGTCATCGTGCTAATTTTTCAGAATATCTAGACAACAGTGTTTTTACCTGTTAAGCGAGATACCAATAAAAATTACAGTGAGAAATACAAGATTTAGGCATTCAATATCACCTCGACAGAAGTTGGTCCTCTGCCTATAGTATGTCTAAATGGGCGGTTTTAGTATACTTGAACTATACTGGTGTCCATAATTAATACAACAAACGGAAATTTTGTAAGGGTGATTTTATTTTGCCACAGAACAGTATAAACAGGTAGTAGTAAAGTAGAAACTATGTAAAGAATACAGAATGTAGAAAATTGCAACATGCATAATGGTAGACAAAAATGTTTTTCGTTTTTTTTACGACTTAACGCATTTGCACACACATTCTGACAGCTGGTAATGTGCTCCGTGTGGGGTGTGACTAACTCTGGCTCCAGTACAGGCCTGAAAATGATGGAGCATGCCATGAATGATGTCATCAGTCCCATGTTGAGGGAATGACGCCCATTCTTCCAACAGAGCTGCTCCCAGTTTTGGAGAGTGGTTGGTGGATGCTGACGTGTTGCAAGCCATCTCACAGTGCTTTTTAGACATGCCCTATGGGGTTCAAACCGGGAGAGCGAGCAGGCCACGCCATGTGTACAATATCTACCATTTCCAAGAAAACATCAACCAGCTGTGTTCTACGAGGTCGAGCATTATCGTCTATCAGTACGAAGTTTGGGGCCACAGTACCTCGCAACAACCGCAAAATAGGTCTCAAGATCTCGTCATGATATATGACAGCAGTTAAAGCTCGACGATTTAACCACACAGTTTCATGAAGAGGTGTTTGAGTGGTCAACATAATCCCTACCCACACCATTAGGGATACTCCTTGATATCAGTCTCTTTCCACAATGTTTGGGTCCCAAAATCGTGTTCCACGTTTCCTCCATATGCAAATCCATTGAGAATCACTATCCAGACTAAATCAGAACTCATCTCTGAAAACAACATTGGGCCACTGTTCGACCACCCAGGTAGCATGTTGATGACTCCATTCTAAACGTTCCCTTCTGTGTAGACACGTCAGAGGTAGACATACAGCAGGTCTCCAACAACAAAGGGCACTCTGTGAAGCCTTCTGCACAACGTTTGTCTCTTTACAACACGTCCATGGATGCTGAGAGCTCACTTTCCAGTTGCCATGCAGTACTAAGGCTGTACTGTCTTGCACTTATAGCCAAATAACGATCCTCTCTTTTGAAGTCACTCGTGGTCGGTCCTGCCCTGGTCTTCCAGATACAGTTTCGGTCTCTATACACTGTCACCACATCCGAGAAACAACAGGACGATTCACACTAAGCCATCAGGACTGTCCTGATTCCCTTCTTTCTCTGACCCTCCACCGCTGAGAGTCTGGTAGGCATCTTCTCTGTGCCATACTGCACCACCTGTGGCTGTGTACATAGCGATTGTGGATACGACGCTATCCGGAAAATAGTACCTCGTTTCATTGGTGGCCTGACGTCGTTATAGATGTGGTTGTCCATTGACCGGAATGCCATGTTCTGTGCAGAACAAGATCATATGGAAATTTGGTTGACAGTTTGTATGATTATATCGTGAATTAAAGACAGGACGGGGAAACAGCGGTTTGGTGCTTTAATTTTGGACACCACCAGTGTACGTTTGGTCGATTCAGAGGAGAGGACCAAACAGTGAAATCATCGGTTCCATCAGAGTAGGGAAGGATGGGGAAGGAAGTCAACCTTGCCTTTTCAAAGGAACCATCCTGGCATTTGCCTGAAGCAATTTAGGGCAATCACGGAAAACCTAAATCAGGATGTCCAGACGCGGGTTTGAAATGTCGTCCTCCCGGATATGACTCCAATGTGCCAACCACTGCGCCACCTCGCTCGATTTGAACTATGTTTACATACATTTGTGCTACCAGCTGTACATTGTTAATTTATTACGTATCTTATTTTAAACTGTAAATGTATATGACCCCACTTCTGGTCACCAATTGTAAATGTATACAGGGTTTGGGAAAGAGGGGAGGCGGTTGTTACATATGCCTCGTGGTAGCAGTGTGCAGGAGCCCAAGCGGTCAGGATTTGAGAGTGGGCATCCAGGGCTGCCGTTAAATAACAAAACAGGAAATTACGTACAATAAGGAGGATGTACTTCAATTTACGGTGTACTAGGGGCGCGCCTAGGGTCGGAAGTTATCAGGTTTAGGCCAGTCTAGGAGGTCGAACAACTAACTGAAATGGGCGATGGAAGAGGAAGCGGTTCATGTTAAATTATACTGGGAGGAGTTGGGGTCTAAATAACAACTGATTTATTCTTTCTTAATATCAACTGTCAAATGATGGCTAAAGAAATGCCATACAAACATTTTATCTGACAATCGTTTTCAATAATGTGCAGCCTATGGTTAACAAAGTGATCAACTGGGGATCAATGCACCCGCACTAACCAGAACTAATCGCTTTATTTGAATCTTATCTGAATCTGTGGTTGTTGTTGTTGTGGTCTTCAGTCCTGAGACTGGTTTGATGCAGCTCTCCATGCTACTCTATCCTGTGCAAGCTTCTTCATCTCCCAGTACCTACTGCAACCTACATCCTTCTGAATCTGCTTAGTGTATTCATCTCTTGGTCTCCCTCTACGATTTTTACCCTCCATGCTGCCCTCCAATGCTAAATTTGTGAGACCTTGATGCCTCAAAACATGTCCTACCAACCGATCCCTTCCTCTAGTCAAACTGTGCCACAAACTTCTCTTCTCCCCAATCCTATTCAATACCTCCTCATTAGTTACGTGATCTACCCACCTTATCTTCAGCATTCTTCTGTAGCAGCACATTTCGAAAGCTTCTATTCTCTTCTTGTCCAAACTAGTTATCGTCCATGTTTCACTTCCATACATGGCTACACTCCATACAAATACTTTCAGAAACGACTTCCTGACACTTAAATCTATATTCGATGTTAACAAATTTCTCTTCTGCAGAAACGATTTCCTTGCCATTGCCAGTCTACATTTTATATCCTCTCTACTTCGACCATCATCAGTTATTTTACTCCCCAAATAGCAAAACTCCTTTACTACTTTAAGTGTCTCATTTCCTAATCTAATTCCCTCAGCATCACCCGATTTAATTTGACTACATTCCATTATCCTCGTTTTGCTTTTGTTGATGTTCATCTTATATCCTCCTTTCAAGACACTGTCCATTCCCTTCAGCTGCTCTTCCAAGTCCTTTGCTGTCTCTGACAGAATTACAATGTCATCGGCGAACCTCAAAGTTTTTATTTCTTCTCCATGGATTTTAATACCTACCCCAAATTTTTCTTTTGTTTCCTTTACTGCTTGCTCAATATACAGATTGAATAACACTGGGGAGAGGCTACAACCCTGTCTCACTCCCTTCCCAACCACTGCTTCCCTTTCATGCCCCTCGACTCTTATAACTGCCATCTGCTTTCTGTACGAATTGTAAATAGCCTTTCGCTCCCTGTATTTTACCCCTGCCACCTTTAGAATTTGAAAGAGAGTATTCCAGTCAACATTGTCAAAAGCTTTCTCTAAGTCTACAAACGCTAGAAACGTAGGTTTGTCTTTCCTTAATCTTTCTTCTAAGATAAGTCGTAAGGTTAGTATTGCCTCACGTGTTCCAACATTTCTACGGAATCCAAACTGATCTTCCCCGAGGTCCGTTTCTACCAGTTTTTCCATTCGTCTGTAAAGAATTGGCGTTAGTATTTTGCAGCTGTGACTTATTAAACTGATAGTTCGGTAATTTTCACATCTGTCAACACCTGCTTTCTTTGGGATTGGAATTATTATATTCTTCTTGAAGTCTGACGGTATTTCACCTGTCTCATACATCTTGCTCACCAGATGGTAGAGTTTTGTCATGACTGGCTCTCCCAAGGCCGTCAGTAGTTCTAATGGAATGTTGTCTACACCCGGGGCCTTGTTTCGACTCAGGTCTTTCAGTGCTCTGTCAAACTCTTCACGCAGTATCGTATCTCCCATTTCGTCTTCATCTACATCCTCTTCCATTTCCATAATATGTCCTCAAGTACATCGCCCTTGTATAAAGCCTCTATATACTCCTTCCACCTTTCTGCCTTCCCTTCTTTACTTAGAACTGGGTTTCCATCTGAGCTCTTGATATTCATACAAGTGGTTCTCTTCTCTCCAAAGGTCTCTTTAATTTTCCTGTAGGCAGTATCTATCTTACCCCTAGTGAGACAAGCCTCTACATCCTTACATTTGTCCTCTAGCCATCCCTGCTTAGCCATTTTGCACTTCCTGGCGATCTCATTTTTGAGACGTTTGTATTCCTTTTTGCCTGCTTCATTTACTGCATTTTTATATTTTCTCCTTTCATCAATTAAATTCAATATTTCTTCTGTTACCCAAGGATTTCTATTAGCCCTCGCCTTTTTACCTACTTGATCCTCTGCTGCCTTCACTACTTCATCCCTCAAAGCTACCCATTCTTCTTCTACTGTATTTCTTTCCCCCATTCCTGTCAATTGTTCCCTTATGCTCTCCCTGAAACTCTGTACAATCTCTGGTTCTTTCAGTTTACCCAGGTCCCATCTCCTTAAATTCCCGGCCCAAAAACTATGCTACTATCAAGCATCTATACTCAACAATTGCACAGAGAAAAACATGGATCCAAAGAACAGGGTGCTGCGAAGCATATATTGGAGCCCTACGCTGAGGCAGCGAATACTTTACCCTTCTGCAAGTGAGGGCGGCACAGCACAAAGTGCCCGCCGAGGGCAGTCGCGGACAGCGGCAATCTGTTATTAACGGTGTGTGCCTGGATATATGCAAGTACGAGGTCTTGCGTTCAGCTATTCGGAACGCAGATACTTCCCTAAGAGCCTCTGAAACCATGGTGGATTCCAGTGTACAGGTGGACCTGTCTGCTGGTGTGCCAAACCAATTTGACTCCGTGACACAACTATGCGTAACGGAATATGTAAAACATTTAGACGGCCGACTCCAAAAAATAAGTACACCCACACACAACTTGTCGTGTGTGTGATGCAAGAAGCAGTACCTCTGACAGCTCAGATGGTAACTGGCACAGGCTCTAAGTGGCACACTAACAAAGGACACAAGTCTCACCAACTAGGTAAAGACCTAGCGAAGCGCCAGTACCTGAATGTTCTTCCCTTTCTCTACAGCTTTCCTCTGCAGTTCAGTAGCATAGCACATTTGCATGCTTAGACCACACCCACTTCAGCACAAGCCAATCACGAGCTAGAGCTCGGCATTCGAAACTGGGAGACCTCCCACCTGCTCTCCATACACAGATTTGACCAACCAGAGACTTTAAAAATTAATAGGGAAAAAAGTAAAAAAGATTCAGCTTCGCGCCCTCTTTCCCACGCATTTACCCCGTGTCTTTGATAAGAGCATGACTTGGATTGAACCACAGCCCTCCGTAAAAACATCTCCCCTGTTGTATCCATTTTGAACTTTGTAAAGAACGCCCATAAATTCGCTAAAAGCTTCATTCCTTCAAATATATGTTTTGTGGCAGAGTCTGGACGCCTGGCCCCTACTGCCCTGTCCCGTGGAATTCGCAAAAACTCTCAGCCATCTCATCCACTTTCTACCTAACAAGGCCCCGTACTCTGCTCTATTGCTGGCAATCAGATCATACAATACTCCGGTCAAAGCTCCAGCAAATCCTTGGCCCTAGTCAGCTCATCTGGATGCGGCCGCTGACCGACTGGCGCCACCACATGTGTTTGCACAGTTAGACCAGGAAACTGTCCTCAAATATTTCCACCCAGATACGCCCGTCCATTCCGCAGAAAAAAAGCTCCCCTCGGCTCTCAGCCACCATATGCTTTTACTGCTGTCAATTAACTCGGCACCCTCTTCCTTTGAACACAGGTAAAGCCTACTGCTATGCCTTCTCCAGAGCACACAAGCAAGAGCATTAACTACTGCCGACCATTTCATCATATGAATAAAGTCAGATCGTATCAAATGTAGAAACCAAGTAATAAAGATCGCTTTCCCTATGAACATTAAGCAGCATGACACAGTATCAAAAGTGAGAGTGCCCTGCCATCTCTCAGGGTACAAAATTGTTGAGACCCCTACCAATGCTATTTACCTCTCAATAACAAAAAATGGCTCTGAGCACTATGGGACTTAACACCTGTGGTCATCAGTCCCCTAGAACTTAGAACTACTTAAACCTAACTAACCTAAGGACATCACACACATCCATGCCCGAGGCAGGATTCGAACCTGCGACCGTAGCAGTCGCGCGGTTCCGGACTGCGCGCCTAGAACCGCGAGACCACCGCGGCCGGCGCCTCTCAATAACAGTTTTCGCTTCGGACTATCTGGAGCTGTGTATTGTGGACAAGGATAGTCAACTTGTCCATTTTCGCTGCGACAAAATCATTGTAGAGCTACATCTAAAGTGGAACCAGGAGTGACCTTGAATGAGCAGAGACCCAGAAGCGGCGATGGCCTTCAACCAGCCAGGACATATTTAAGGCAGAACCTTTACTTGCCAGACCAGAAACATCAGTTGCGAGCTTCAACCAGCCAGGGGTCGCAGTGGCCATATATTGTCAACGTAGACAGGAAGGGTATAAGATATAAAACCAGAGAACACAACGCACAATGTGGCACTTCACAGCAGAACAGTAAGGTGATAACATGTGCAAACTAACAGTTTCTTAAATCAGTGGGTCTGATGCCATCCAATGACTTCGTGCAATATAATTAGCCCGGTGGAATATGACAAGTGTATCATGTGGCAGGAAAAATTCTCGCATAAAGCTTATGCATCAGCCATATTTAACACGAACGACGAAGTTAAGATTGTCATCCAACACCAAGACACTTTAACCCTCCCATTGTCAGAGTTTCATATATCATTTACAAAAAGAGATGGTACTGTTACAGTGGCATTGAACCTTACACACAATTGTTAAGCAGTCCTGTTTCATAAGATATGATATGAACTTAACGGGATCGAGATTGACCACGTATGTAATGTAGGGATAACATAAACTAACCTATGTCTCGCTTCTCCCTCGGATTTGAACGATTTAGAAAATGCTGTATGGTTCATAGATGAGCCATTGGATAGAACAGTGGAAGAGTACAAGAGATTTACTGCGTGTATACCTTTAAAATTGCTTGTGGGATACTTTGAGAACATATGACCAGTTGTTCTGAATGCTAAACAGGAACTTATTCTCGTACAGAACGTAACGGATAACAACTTATACATTCAAGGAGCTCCATATTTTGTAAGGTGGCATCATTTTGAGCAACATTACAACTACTACTCCGGAAAGGAGCCCCTTTAATAGTATAAACATCGAGACAGGAAACCATTAACGATACTGACATCGGCTAGGGATCTTAATTTGTAGCAGAATATCTGCACGTTGGGCGATAGTGAAGCGGACGGAGACGGGAGGCTGGCAGGAGAACGGGAAAGACACAAGCGAGGCAGGCAGGCCAGAGAGCTGAAGACAACAGTGTCCGCAAGCTCCTGGAAACCCCAGGCGGGTGGACCGCGGCTTAGCGCGAGCCATGTGGCCGAGGACAAGGAGAAGACACAGGGGCTCGGTCACAAAACGAGAGGCGGCTTTAAGTGGTTTTCCCAACGGCCGGAGAGGAAGCTTCTGGAACAGTCTGGAAGCTTCTAGAAGCTTCGGTCGGTTGCAAAACTGAGATTGGTCGGCGCTCGGAAACGAACGCCTTCCAGCAACATGATTGGCCACGCACATTAAAGGGGGGAAGAAAGAAAGAGCAGGGGCTACGAAAAAGCTTAGCGACTGAGAAACACTTGTTTCTGGGGCGTCGAGGAGAGAGGTTGGTCCTGGCGAGGTGTGCGACCTCATTACTGGGACAGAGGACTTGTAGCGAGAGCCTGAGGATCGTCTGGTGTTCCACGGCAGCCGTGAAGGTGCTTACAGAAGCTTTTGGTGAGGTAGAATTTATGTTACCTCGCTGAGGCGAGAACCTTTGCAGCGATAAGCGTCAGATTACTGTAGTGGTCGTACATTCGCAACAGCGGTTAGGGAAGTAAAGTAAATTGCTGATCACATGTCTTTTTCGTTCTATGCTGAGGCTTCACTTTGCTAGTCGCTAGTGTAGTTCTAAACGACGAGAACAGGAGCAATTTCAGTGCCAACCAGTCACACGCAAACGGTGAATAGCGGATCAGAAATTAATGTAATCCACCATGGGAACACGGAGAGGGAATTTAATATGGCCAACGGTGGCACAGAACAGACAAACCCTTTGACTCCACCTGCCCCACTTATCAACAACCGTGCGAATAGCAACATTACGGTCGACTCCAGTAATTGCAGTCCGTTAATCCGAACCACCGCACATCAACTGTATAATTCCGAATGTGCCGTTACAATGAGGAACGAAAACTGCCGGTACAGTGAACAGGAAGGAAGACTAGAAAGACGTGAGATACCGAAGTCAGAAGACAACTTCGATTTTAAGCACTTTATATCGGTCCGGCGGTTCCAGCACTACAAAAACGACGGTAATCTGTTGCACCGGAAAACATTCATCGGACAATTTCACCTAAGTTTACCACCGCATTGGCCGCTCCGATATCAGCTAGACTTTGTCTGTTCACATATGGAAGGCGCCACCGCAGAGTGGATGCGAAACATTACGAGAACTTGCAATACCTATGAAGAATTCCGTACTGCGTTCCTCAACAAGTATTGGTCGAAAGAAACGCAAAACAGAATTAAACAAGAACTCATGATGAGCCGAAATTTTGAAAGTTCAGGTTTCCGCAGCCCCGTCAAATATTTCGAAAACATGATCAAACGAAACCAGTACTTAGACCAACCGCGTAGCCAAGCAGAAATAATCAGATTATGCTGCATGAAATTACAGATCGCGTATCAACAAACCCTAGCTGGTAGGTGCGGCGACAACATCCAGATATTTAAAGGCACGTTAAGGGAACTCGATTTCGCTTTTAATGAGCAGCAAAACAGAGAAGGAAAGTTCAAAAGGACACACAAAGGTCTAATTGGGATAACCAGAACGAAAACGGTAGAGGACAGGGCTGGCACAATGATGGTCGTAGATCGCCTCAGCGAAACGTCCAACGTGAAAATCAGACAGGGAACAATCCCAATTGGACAAACAATCGAAATAACAGGCAGCATAATGATCAGAGAGCGAACAAGTGGAGGAGTAATAGCGGACAGTGGAGCAACAACAGAAGCCACAACCGAACGCAGACGTATCAAAATTGGCAAGGAAACGGACGCACCGAAAACAGGCATGAAGTTAAAATTCGGCCACCAAATCCGGGACGCGTACAAGCGATCGAAATAGACAATGATTATTGACTAGGCCACAGGTCGGGCACAACACAAAGACAGCCCGAAAACAATATCGGATACGGTCAAATGAACATGCTAGAATACGAAGATATGGGTAAACTACTATTAGAAGAAAAGGATACGAAATGTAGGGCAGAAATATACCCTCTGGTAAAAATAAAGATAGGCGAGATCAACTGCATGGCGATAACAGACAGTGGAAGCGAGCTGTCAGCAATATCTGACTCTCTATATAATGAATGTAGAGACTCCGTAAATCCACCAACGCTTGCAGTAAGGAAATCGAAAGTGAGGGGCGCGCTAATGGGGAAAGGCACTGAAATTTCGCAACAGACGCAAATTGACTTTGACTGCCAAGGGCACAAACTCACAGCAAATCTGTTTGTCATTCCTAAGACCGGTACAATAAAAGGATACCGATACAAATTCAATGTCAGGAAACATAGACCTTTCCGCGTCCCACCCAACATCATACCTTGGGCATACCGAGACAGAGTTTTGTCAGAATTACAAAAAAAGAGGGATGATGGAGTCATTGAACCGGCAACATCAGAGGAGTCGAGAAGAAGGATGGCGGAATCCGGCTTGTATTAGATTCGCGTCAGATCAATACAATTATTGTCCCGGAAACGGACAGACCTGAACGATTAGAGGAACTACTCCACAAATTCCACGTGATCACTGTATTCACCACATTAGATATGATGTCTAGCTTCTGGCAAATCGAGCTGGGTGCAGCGTGCCGTAAGCACACTGCATTCATTGCATTTGGACAGTGCTTCCAATTCTGTAGGTTGCCATTCGGTTTAAGTATCTCGTCAGCCAAATTCATTAGAGGCTTTAGTAGTATATTAAGTGACAACCTAAAAGAAAGGATCACTTGTTACGTCGACGACGTCCTCTTAGGTGAGAGCACGTGGGAACGACATAACGCGCTACTGGGGAAAATGCTGGGCAGACTGAAGCAACATGGGGTAACGGCAAAAATCAGGAAATCATGTTTTGGAAGCAGTCAGGTGCACTTTCTGGGTCACATTGTAAATAGTGAAAGTATTTCTCCTGATCCCGAAAACCTGGCGGCTGTAGCCGAATTTGCTACTCCAAAAACGGGGAAGCAACTGAGGGGATTCCTCGGAATAACCAATTTCTACAAGAAATTTGTTTATGTGAGCTCTTTAGCGACGCCTCGCCTCTGTCAGTTAACGAGTAAGAAGACACCATTGGTATGGGACGAGAATGCGGACAGGGAGTTTCGGGCGCTCAAATCAGCACTTGTTACGGCTCCCATACTGTCACACCCGGACTTGCAGGAATTTTGCATGGCGACGGATAGTGCGAAGACTGGATTAGGGGTGATGATATTTCAGGAGTACGAGCAGGACGGAAAACAGGTTCACAAAACTATCGCGTTTGGGAGTAGAGTTTTGACGAAGAGTGAACGCAATTATTCGGTGACGGAACTCGAAGCCCTAGCCACAGTTTGGGGTTTTCAAAAATTCAGATATTTCCTTTTTTGCAGAAAAACAAAGGCATATACTGATCACAAGGCACTTGAGTTCCTGCTGACTGCCAAACTCACGTACGGAAGACTGGCTCGATGGATTACCGCATTACAGGAATACGAGTTCACGACAGTACACGTACCAGGGTCCACAAATGTTTTACCGACGCGTTGTCGCGTTCACCGATAGGCATAACGGAACAGGCAGCAGAGGAGCTAGAACACGAACATTTTTCGTTGTTTTACCTCCGAAAGGTGGCGTTCAAGAATTTCATTACTGTCACTATACAGAATATCAGGACGGAACAGGTCAAGGATACCACACTCCTGGAGATAAAACGGAAATGGAGGGATCGTACATAGGCAAATATACGCCAACACTACCTCCTTAGAAAGGGCATTCTCTTCTATAGAACGAATATGGACGAGTCACTATGGGTAGTGTGTGTGCCAGAAGAAGTCATCAATAAATTAATTTGGTACACCCACTTAAGTTATGCACACTTTGGTGCTCGTAAATGTTTTCTAAAATTAAAAGGGATATGTCACTTTAAAAACATGGAGAGGCGAATAAGAAAGGTGTTGGCCGTCTGCAAAAGGTGCCAAAAGGCAAAGACGACAACAGTAGCGTTGCAAGCCCCGATGTACCCATTCATACCCAAGAAATTGCGCCATATTGCGGCCACTGATATAATGGGTCCTTTGCCGACGACGCCAACGGGATATAGGTACATCCTGGTAGTGTTAGAACTAACGCCTAAGTTCGCTACTCTGACACCACTACGGAGAACCACGGGCCTCACGGTAAGCAAGGCGTTCTGCAAAGACTTATTGACCCAGGTCGGGACGGTTGATGTAGTTTTTTCTGACAATGGCCCGCAATACAAATCAGAGATTTGGAAGAGAATGTTACGGAGGCACAAAATATAACCCGTGTTCATCTCAAGGTTTAAACCCTGTTCAAACCCCTCAGAGAGAACGATGAAGGACCTAGGAAACCTGTGCCGACTGTATTGTGGAAAAAGACATGCAACGTGGGATGTCTTCCTGAAAGATTTTCAGGATGTTATTAATGAACTTCCTCATAGCACCACATTGTTACCACCAATCTCTTGTATTAAAGAATAGACCGGCTCCAGATAGGATAAGGGAACTAGTCGATTTCCTGCCCAGGAAACGACAACAACATAGAGCCCTCGTAGCAGAGGCGCTACGTAACATTCGCATGGCAGGAGAAAAACGTAAGAAGCGAGCAGATACAAAGGCAAATGAGCGTGAATTTGTTGTTGAGCAGCGAGTGTTAGTAAAATCTCACCGTTTGTCGAACAAACAAAAGAGGCTTTGCCACAAATTCTTCGATGTCTATGACGGGCCTTTAAGGATTAGGCGATTGGCACATGCGAACGCAGTGGAACTGGAGTCCATAAAAACAGGGAAGTCACTTGGTTTACACCACGTAACCCACATCAAGTGCTTCGTAGAGTAAAACAAGGAACGGAAAACAGACAAACGGAGAATGAGATGTACATTATGTAAATTATTGCTAAGTCTAGAGTGAGCAGATATAATAATTCTAGTATAAAATGATTAGTATTAAGCTGTGGGTAATGAACAATAGATATGACACCAGCATATGAAGGACCTGTTAATGATTTCATCTGGTCTGTACCTGAAAAGGACAGAACGATACTAATGAGTTTAGTCATGAAAAGCTATATCTATTTAAACATCTGAGGGTGTAATAACAGAATCACCTGTATAAATGGGGGCGACAGTTTTCGGAACGACTAACTGTACAGAATATTTAATTTGCGTGAACACAATGCCACCAGTGAGTGACTTGATAGACATTATTTACGGGAACAAATGGGTATGCCTGCTGTGTTATGTCGAAGTGTTAATGTTGATGAACTGGTGGCCTGCTTTGCGTAAAGTTCGCAAAAGCGCACCGCAAAATAATGAGGGAAGTTTGATGTATTTATAGTGATAAGAGGTCAATTGGGTGGCCACCTCTGCGTAAAGTTCGCGAGAGCGCACCGCGAGGTTATAGAGGGGGAATTCTTTTATGTTCGTTAGTGATAAATGTATAAGGGTGGACTGATCTACGCTATGGCGTATGAACGCACTAATATCTGAGAAAAATGTGAGGGAATTTTACGTCATAGTGTCAAGTACAGTTACTCGATCACATAAGATTAAATACAATAGAGAACACGCCAAATATAGGCACAAAAAATTCCGAAAATTGTCGCTTGAGAAAATGGGTTAATAATAAGATCGCATTATAGTACCTGTGATACTGAGCAGTGATCACAATATCACACAAACGATTCACCTGTCTACAGGTACCAAACAAAGACGCAACCAGCGGTGATCTCAACAAGAAAAAACTAAATTTCCAACAGAGAAAGACATGACTAAACGCAATCTTTGCGCTGTGGCGCATTCTGTTCTTATGTTAACAGGGAAAGCTACACACCTTCCGCAACCAGAGAACCACGGCGCAGAAGAAGGTTTATGATATGATAAAAACAGGGAGTTTTTTTTGTTGTATGAATAAAAGTAGAGTAGACACGCTGGCCAGCGCGCTTGTGTATTCTGATGGACCTTGGTGTTGGACTGCACAAAATGTACTAATGAAAATATTTCTCCCATGTAAGCAAGTTTAAATGTAAAGCGAGGGCTTCATAGAATACATGTAGCCATCAAATTGGAAGTAGGATAAAATTATAAATTATAATATTTGCTGAAAAGGGGTCACTGCCGACCATCTTATGAAGTCATTCTATGTATGTAAGATGTTTATGTATGTGTTAAATTCCATGTACAGGTATTGATGTTGAGACTGTGTACTTTAGTGGGTGCAGGTATTCAGAGAAACTGGACGAGTATGACGAGCTGCTCATGATAACACTGGAGGAGACAGGTGCCGGGGTGGCTGAACTGCTGGCGGACGCAGTAGGGAAAACCGCGGTTGGCGAGGACTGCACGCACAAAAGATAACGGGACAGCTGCCTTCCAGGTATCAATGGGCCCGCGCAGCAAGCGCCCTAACGAGCTACAAAGTGGCGGTATGTTCAGTAAGACATCGACAGCAGATGACATGGCAGATAACTGATTGGATCACAGCAACCGAACGCAGGCCTTACACTGACGACGATTGTGTACTGAGAAAGAAAACATTATCGCTACCATTGCAGCAAAATTATTACTTAACGAGCGACTTCTACGTCGCGAATACAATAGTTTCGTGTCTTCCGACACCATCCAACAGGAACTGAGGCGACTACAAAAGCTCAGATTTCCAAGCAGGAGACCTAACCCAATCCTCATAGTAATTTTAACCACAAAAACCTATGTTCCTTACCTGATTACAAGAGTTTACAAGAGACAGAAGATCACGAAGCAAGAAGATTAGGAACACAAAAAACTAAAGGCCAAAGAAGAAATACATGAAGATTGAAATTAGGACAGCTACACAAACTCTTAGACAACGAAGAAGAACTATAGGTTACCTAATACCCACTACTTGCACCACATAAAAACCTGTGTACCTTCCTATCGACCAGTTATCTGTCTCGGTGAAGAAACCCCATGAAACAGCCCATCAACGCAGCACTTTGCCTTGCTGCTCACCTTGTGAACAGACATGCCATCGGCGAGAAAGCGGAGTGCCCATGGACCCCATTGCCAAGGTACTAGAGTGAATTCAGGCCAGAGACGCGCGTCAGTTCATGCCATATCTCACACACACGGACTACAGTGCCCTCCTGTATACAAACAAGCATCGATAGTGTCAGTGTAATGTCAAGCAGTGCCTATGTGTTATTATCATACAAACAGCAGAGCCACATCAGATAGACTTGTGCCAACACCCACAGACAAAACTTCATCGATGCCTTTTGTGTTTTTTTTTCTCTTCTTTGTTTTGTATTTTGTAAACTGTATTAATTTAAATGTATCTGACTAATCATGTTTACACATTTTCCTGTAAGCCAACTCACTGAATGCTTATATATTGTTTTTCTTTATTATATCGAGAGGTCGATCCAAAAAGGGGCAATGGTAATTCCCTTTAATACAAATTGCCAAAGTAAATAACAAGATTGACTAAATTGAATTTACAAGATGTACACTAAAAGTAAGTACTGGACTTACCCAGACAGGTTATCAATTATGTAAAGCTAACTGACGTCGTTATCAGGAGAAAGAAAACTGGCATTCTACAGATCGGAGCGTGGAAAGTCAGATCCCTTAATCGGGCAGGTAGGTTAGAAAATTTAAAAAGGGAAATGGATAGGTTAAAGTCAGATATAGTGGGAATTAGTGAAGTTCGGTGGCAGGAGGAACAAGACTTCTGGTCAGGTGAATACAGGGTTATAAATACAATATCAAATAGGGGCACTGCAGGAGTAGGTTTAATAATGAATAAAAAAATAAGAGTCCGGATAAGCTACTACAAACAGCATAGTGAACGTATTATAGTGGCCAAGATAGACACGAAGCCCATGCCTACTACAGTAATACAAGTTTATATGCCAACTAGCTCTGCAGATGACGAAGAAATTGAAGAAATGTATGATGAGATAAAATAAATTATTCAGGTAGTGAAGGGAGACGAAAATTTAATAGTCATGGGTGCCTGGAATTCAACAGCAGGAAAAGGGAGAGAAGGAAACATAAAAGGTGAATATGGATTGGGGCTAAGAAATGAAAGAGGAAGCCGTCTGTTAGAATTTTGCACAGAGCATAACTTAATCATAGCTAACACGTGGTTCAAGAATCATAAAAGAAGGTTGTATACATGGAAGAATCCTGGAGATACTAAAAGGTATCAGATAGATTATATAATGGTAAGACAGAGATTTGGGAACCAGGTGTTAAATTGTAGGACGTTTCCAGGGGCAGATGTGGACCCTGACCACAGTCTATTGGTTATGAACTTAGATTAAAACTAAAGAAATTGCAAAAAGGTGGGGATTTAAGGAAATGGGAACAGGATAAACTGACTAAACCAGAGGTTGTACAGAGTTTCAGGGAGAGCATAAGGGAACAATTGACAGGAATGGGGGAAAGAAATACAGTAGAAGACGAATGGGTAGCTCCGAGGGGTGAAGTAGTGAAGGCAGCAGAGGATCAAGTAGGTAAAAAGACGAGGGCTAGTAGAAATCCTTGGGTAACAGAAGAAATATTGAATTTAATTGATGAAAGGAGAAAATATAAAAATGCAGTAAATGAAGCAGGCAAAAAGGAATACAAACGTCTCAAAAATGAGATCGACAGGAAGTGCAAAATGGCTAAGCAGTCATGGCTAGAGGACAAATGTACGGATGTGGAGGCTTATCTCACTAGGGGTAAGATAGATACAGCCTGCAGGAAAATTAAAGAGACCTTTGGAGAAAAGAGAGCCACTTTTATGAATATCAAGAGCTCAGATGGAAACCCAGTTCTAAGCAAAGAGGGGAAAGCAGAAAGGTGGAAGGAGTATATAGAGGGTCTATAAAAGGGCGATGTACTTGAGGACAATATTATGGAAATGGAAGAGGATGTAGATGAAGATGAAATGGGAGATACGATACTGCGTGAAGAGTTTGACAGAGCACTGAAAGACCTGAGTCGAAACAAGGCCCCGGGAGTAGACAACATTCCATTGGAACTACTGACGGCCTTGGGAGAGCCAGTTCTGACAAAACTCTACCATCTGGTGAGCAAGATGTACGAGACAGGCGGAATACCCTCAGACTTCAAGATGAATATAATAATTCTAATCCCTAAAAAGTAGGTTTTAACAGGTGTTACAATTACCGAACTATCAGTTTAATAAGCCACAGCTGAAAATACTAACGCGAATTATTTACAGACGAATGGAAAAACTGGTAGAAGCCGACCTCAGGGAAGATCAGTTTCGATTCCGTAGAAATGTTGGAACACGTGGGGCAATACTGACCTTACGACTTCTCTTAGAAGAAAGATTACAGAAAGGCAATCCAAAGTTTCTAGCATTTGTAGACTTAGAGAAAGCATTTGACAATGTTGACTGGAATACTCTCTTTCAAATTCTGAAGGTGGCAGGGGTAAAATACAGGGAGCGAAAGGCAATTTACAATTTGCACAGAAACCAGATGGCAGTTATAAGAGTCGAGGGGCATGAAAGGGAAGCAGTGGTTGGGAAGGGAGTGAGACAGGGTTGTAGCCTCTCTCCGATGTTATTCAATCTGTATATTGAGCAAGCAGTGAAGGAAACAAAAGAAAATTTGGAGTAGGTATTAAAATCCAGGGAGAAGAAATAAAAACTTTGAGGTTCGCCGATGACATTGTAATTCTGTCAGAGACAGCAAAGGACTTGGAAGAGCAGTTGAACGGAATGGACAGTGTCTTGAAAGGAGGATATAAGATGAACAACAACAAAAGTAAAACGAGGATAATGGAATGTAGTCGAATTAAGTCGGGTGATGCTGCGGGAATCAGGTTAGGAAATGAGACGCTTAAAGTACCGTAGTAAAGGAGTTTTGCTATTTGGGGAGAAAAATAACTGATGATAGTCGAAGTAGAGGGGATATAAAATGTAGACTGGCAATGGCAAGGAAAGCGTTTCTGAAGAAGAGAAATTTGTTAACATCGAGTATAGATTTGTCAGGAAGTCGTTTCTGAAAGTATTTGTATGGAGTGTAGCTATGTATGGAAGTGAAACATGGACAACAAATAGTTTGGACAAGAAGAGAATAGAAGCTTTCGAAATGTGGAGCTACAGAAGAATGTTGAAGATTAGGTGGGTAGACCACGTAACTAATGAGGAGGTGTTGAATAGGATTGGGGAGAAGAGAAGTTTGTGGCACAACTTGACTAGAAGAAGGGATCGGTTGGTAGGACATGTCCTGAGGCATCAAGGGATCACAAATTTAGCATTGGAGGGCAGTGTGGAGGGTAAAAGTCGTAGAGGGAGACCAAGAGATGAATACAATAAACAGATTCAGAAGGATGTAGGTTGCAGTAGGTACTGGGAGATGAAGGAGCTTGCACAGGATAGATTAACATGGAGAGCTGCATCAAACCAGTCTCAGGACTGAAGACCACAACAACAACAACTGTCTCATACACCAGAGACAGAAACACTTCCAGACACAATTACACAGGAAATTGTATATGTGATGATATTAATTAGTTAGAATTAAATTGAATATCTAATTGTTTAAATGAACTGATAATGGCGAGACTGCCCTCTGGGAACATGAGAACTGTTAATGTTGGACGACCACGTGTATCAAATATGTTTTATGTTGCACTACTATAGATTCAGTTAGAGAAGGATGAGTGGTTATGTAAGAAGAACTTAATTTAAAATAAAGGGACTACCATTTGCCATAATTAAATAGATAAATGTCATTGTTAGTTTACAGTTTTCTTTTGGTGACATGCGTAATTTCGCACCTGAACATTGTAATCGCCATGTCACAAACAAGGACTATTAACAACATAAAGCACGAACGAACCAATCTATAAATAATTACCATGTCAATTAATTTAAATTAAATTTAACCAAAGTTGGTAGAATCCCAAGTATGACTGTTGCAATAAAGACACATTGGTATTCATCTATCCCACTGCCTTCGTCAAATTTGGAAAGATAACAAGGGCAAAATGTAAATGAATTTTGTACTGCATAAGACGACAATATTAGAGTCACCTCATGCAAGTACAAAATTGCTGGGAACGGGAAGGTATTGTAAGGTGGCATCATTTTGAGCCTCATTACAACTATCACTCCGGAAAGAAGCCCCTTTAATAGTATAAACATCGAGACAGGAAACCATTAACGATACTGACATCGGCTAGGAATCTTAATTTGTAGCAGAATATCTGCACGCTGGGCGATAGTGAAGTGGACGGAGACGGGAGGCTGGCAGGAGAACGGGAAAGACACAAGCGAGGGAGGCATGCCTGAGAGCTGAAGACAACAGTGTCCGTAAGCTCCTGGAAACCCCAGGCGGGTGGACGGCGGCTTAGCGGGAGCCACGTGGCCGAGGACAAGGAGAAGACACAGGGGCTCGTTCGCAAAACGAGAGGCGGCTTTAAGTGGTTTTCCCAACGGCCGGAGAGGAAGCTTCTGGAACAGTCTGGAAGCTTCTAGAAGCTTCGGTCGGTTGCAAAACTGAGATTGGTCGGCGCTCGGAAACGAACGCCTTCCAGCAACATGATTGGCCACGCACATTAAAGGGGGGAAGAAAGAAAGAGCAGGGGCTACGAAAAAGCTTAGCGACTGAGAAACACTTGTTTCTGGGGCGTCGAGGAGAGAGGTTGGTCCTGGCGAGGTGTGCGACCTCATTACTGGGACAGAGGACTTGTAGCGAGAGCCTGAGGATCGTCTGGTGTTCCACGGCAGCCGTGAAGGTGCTTACAGAAGCTTTTGGTGAGGTAGAATTTATGTTACCTCGCTGAGGCGAGAACCTTTGCAGCGATAAGCGTCAGATTACTGTAGTGGTCGTACATTCGCAACAGCGGTTAGGGAAGTAAAGTAAATTGCTGATCACATGTCTTTTTCGTTCTATGCTGAGGCTTCACTTTGCTAGTCGCTAGTGTAGTTCTAAATATAATTGCAATTGCCATAGCTGATATCAGTATTCCGCGCTTGAATTAACGACCGCGAAGATATCACAGGACAGTGCCAGACAGAGTAATTACCAAATATGAATAGGCAGAACTAAAATGTTACTCGTACTGTGTAATCTTGTATAGAGTAAATTGCAGAAGACTAAAGAATTTAACACTACTGAGTGTATCATTTCATAGCTAGTACTTTCCTTTGTCATTTTATTATTTCCTTATTTGTGTATTTCATGTTTGCAACCACCTGGTGGAGGCAGTGTTTGTAGGTCAGCACATCTGAACATTCTAGCATATACTGAGGATATGGTTAGAAACCAACCAGATTTGCATACGACAAGTTGATATCACATACAGAGCAAAGGATAAGCTTACCCTTCTGGAGAGTGTATAAGTGTCAGGGAGACAAATTAGCGTTATAAAATCCATTGTGCAAAATTTTTCACTTATACGTTCGGCTCGCAGGCTTAACCATCAGCAGAAAAGAGCAAAACAGAAGCGGTAGCTTACAATTTAACAATTATACACAACCACTCACTCGCAGAAAGATCCCTACCTAAAGACTGGAAAATTGCTCAAGCAACATCAGTACCCAAAAAGAGAAGTAGGAGTAATCTGCTGAATTACAGGCCCATATCCCTAACGTCGATTTGCAGTAGGGTTTTGGAACATACACTGTATTCGAACATTATGAAGTACCTCGAAGAAAACGATTTATTGACACATTGTCAGCACGGTTTCAGAAAATATCGTTCTTGTGAAACACAACTAGTTATTTATACTCATTAAGTAATAAGTGCCATCGACAGAGGATGTCAAATGGATTCCATATTTTTAGATTTCCAGAAGGCTTTCGACACCGTTCCTCACAAGCGTTTTCTAACCAAACTGCGTGCCTACGGAGTACCGCCTCAGTTGTGCGATTGGATTCTTGATTTCCTGTCAGGAAGATCACAGTTCGTAGTAATAGACGGAAAGTCATCGAGTAAAACAAAAATAATATCCGGCGTCCCCAAGGAAGTGTTATAGGACCTCTATTGCTCCTGATCTACATTAACGGCATAGGAGACAATCTCAATAGCCATCTTAGATTGTTTGCAGATGGTGCTGCCATTTACCGTCTTGTAAAGTCATCAGATGACCAAAAAGAATTGCAAACTGATTTAGATAAGATATCTATATGGTGCGAAAAGTGGCAATTGACCCAGAATAAAGAAAAGTGTGAAGTTATTCACACGAGTACTAAAAGAAATCCGCTGAACTTCGATTACGCGTTAAGTCACACAAATCTAAAGGCTCTAAATTCAACTAAATACTTAGGGATTACAATTACAAATATCGTAAATTGGAACGATCACATAGATAATGTTGTCGGTAGAGCCAAACAAAGACAGCGATTCATTGGCAGAGCACTTAGAAGGTGCGACAGGTCTCCTAAAGAGACTGCTTACACCACGCTTGTCTGCCCTATCCTGGAGTACTGCTGTGCAGTGTGGGATCCGCATCACGTGGGACTGACGGATTATATCGAAAAAGTACAAAGAAGGGCAGCTCGTTTTATATTATCGTGAAGTAGGGGAAATAGTGCCATAGACACGATACATGAATGGGAGTGGCATTCATTAAAACATAGGCGTTTTTTGTTGCGACCGGATCGTCTCATGAAATTTCAGTCACCAGTTTTCTCTTCCGATTGCGAAAACATTCTGTTGGCACCCACCTACATAGGGAGAGATGGTCATCATGATAAAATAAGAGAAATCAGGGCTCGCACAGAAAAATTTAAGTGCTCGTTTTTTCCGCGCACTGTTCGAGAGTGGAACGGTAGAGAGACAGCTTGAAGGTGGCTCATTGAACCGTCTGCCAGGCACTTTATTGTGAATAGCAGACTAATCACGTAGATGTAGATGTAGATGAGAGCTCAAGAAGAGAACGAGATCACCACCAATATAATAATATGGAAAATACCTCACATCACTATATCGAACGAGCAGCACTTGAAGCTTTTAAAAGTTCAGATTGTCGGTGTATTTCTACTGTTATCTTTCCTTTCATGAGAGGTTTCCGAGTACCTAGTGTTACCGACTGCCAGCAGACGAACGTGCTCCATTGAAACCGTCACTTAACTGGAGATGCGCAGGTGCATCAGACTTGTGTTTCAGACCAAAATAAGAGGGAACGTAGGAAATGATTTCACCAAATCAGGTTAACCAATGCCATAGTCTACCTGAAATCCAACTACTACCCATATGATAATTTACACCTGAAGTGGGATGAAAATGTACACAGTCTAGCATATGACATGTATGCGAGGTTCTGTACTTCATACTATGAAGAGAATGGATGTCTATTCAATCAATGGAAATTCAGGGAGCTGGCGCTAATTGTCGTAATAGACTGCTCAAAACAAGATAATTAAATCTGGACCTGTAGACGTATGAACTGAATTAAAATCTTCATCAAATTTCCTGGAACACACTGCAGCTTATGCTCTAGTTAAACATGACTGTATGATTAACTACTTCCTGCTTACTGGTGCTGTGCAACGATCTGTATAAATGATCAGGTGCTGCGCCTACCCAGAGCATTCCACAATGGTATGTCAAGGTGTGAGCATCACTGCAGATGCTCGAGATTTCTATGATGATGGTTAGTTCATTTTTAAAGATCTTGCATTTGTAGCATAGACAGAAGATGCAGGAATAATAGACACATTCTCAGCAAATATTGCATCACTGAGGTCTTTCAAGGATGTGGAATGTGCTAAATACGGAAGAGGCAAAGTGGTTAGCACATTTCCAGCATGGAATTCACTAGGATGATCCTGGCATATCTAGTAAAGATATGGTGACGTAGCTTCAATTGTTCAGCCACATGGATACCATCATCTACATGAACGGGAAGGGGAAGTTCACATCATTGCGTCGAATCTTCACATTTGCTGCTAGTCAAGACCTGGACTTCCATGGGTGTCTTGCTCTCCATTGACTCTAGCAGAAGATATGTGCAAATAGTGTTGTTGTTTCTGCTTATTAAAATGTAAAATTACTTTTAAGTTGGATGAGAAACAAATGAATTTTTACCTCACAATCTACATATGATTTCTCTTCACACTGCTCCTTTTTTGATGGTATACAGTTTTGCCCTGATAATATGTCTCTGGTGTCCTTCGAGCACAGGAGATATAATTTTAGGCAAGTTAGCTATATGTCTTTGGAGGCAGACATGGTCATGTACCTCCTGATCCTGTAAGCCAATTTGTGCTGCACAATAGGCATAATCCAATGCAATGATTCTATATATTTTGTTATCTTCCATCCTAAACTTCACTTCCTTAATAGCACTCATCTTCATAAAAAGTGATGTCATTTGTGTCATGAATACACTTTATGTGCACAATGCAATAAACTTTTTTGTAAATAACAACAAAGACATATGGTAACGAATTTTTTCATTTATGCAACTCACACACATATAATTTGATTTTTGAGATACAACTCAGTTCTTGAGACACAATTCAGTCACATGTGTGTACACAGTACCCATACACTGTGTATGAATAAATAAATATTAAGCTGACATATATTTATTTATGCTTTTTTACATAATTTAAACTTTGTTACCTTTTTCACAGCACACACACACACACACACACACACACACACACACACACACACCATATGTGTGTGTGTGTGTGTGTGTGTGTGTGTGTGTGTGTGTACACAGTACACATTCTGCACATACATAAATGTAGTTGAGAGTTATAGAGGAGGAGAAGATCACCACCAATATAATAATATAGAAAATTCCACACACACACACACTCACACACACACACACACACACACAAACACACACACACACACACACACACACACACACACACACAGGCATACACACACTCTCACTCATTCTCTCTCTCTCACACAGAGTCCCCCACCTCTTCTATCACTACAAGTGAATAGTGTGAGTAAGGGAGAGTTTCAGTCCCATAGTCACAAACGACATTTTTATCGTCATGAGACGACATTCCGATTTTAGACTGCAGCACAGTGCACGCCACACGTCCTCTCAATCGAACAGTAGTTTGTGTACCACAAGCGGCGGCTGTGGTGCAGCACCACGAACACCACTATAAAACAATACCGTAAGTACACATATCAAAAAAAGTTTGGCATCACCTCGGTTTCGAGAGTTGCGGAACCTGTACAGAAAACTGGAATAGAGATCAATGTAAACACCATTTCCGCCCTTCTTATTGTTCATGAAAACCACACACTACATGTTGTACCACCATACAGCGAGACTTTCAGAGTTGGTGGTCCAGATTACTGTACACACCGGTACCTCTAATACCCAGTAACACGTCCTCTTGCATTAATGCATGTCTTTATTCATCGTGGCATACTATCCACAAGTCCATCAAGGTACTATTGGACCAGATTATCTCACTCCTCAACAGCAATTCGGAGTAGACTCCTCAGAGTGGTTGGGGAGTCACATCGTCCATAAACAGCCCTTTTCAATCTATCCCAGGCATGTCGACAAGATTCATGTCTGGAGAACATGCTGGCCACTCAAGCCGAGCAATGTCGTTATCCTGAAGGAAATCGTTCACAAGATGTGCACAATGTGGGCACGAATTGCCATCCATGAAGACGAATGCCTCGCCAGTATGCTGCTGATATGGTTGCACTATCGGTCAGAGGATGGCATTCACATTTCGCACAGCCATTACAGCGCCTTCCATGACCACCAGCTGTGTACATCAGCCCCATATAATACCACCCCAAACAGCAGGGAACCTGCATTTTCCTGCACTCGGTGGACAGTTGTCTAAGGTGTTTAGCCGGACCGGGTTGCCTCCAAATTCATCTCTGACGATTACTAGGTTGAAGGCATATGCGACACTCATCGTTGAAGAGAACGTTATGCCTGAGCAGTCCATTCGGCATGTTGTTGGGTCCATCTTTACCGCACTGTATGGTGTTGTGGTTGCAAAGATGGACCTCACCATGGATGTCAGGAGTGAAGTTCAGCATCGTGCAGCCTATTGCGCACAGTTTGAGTTGTAACACGATGTCCTGTGGCTGCACGAAAAGCATCATTCAACATGGCGGCGTTGCTGTCAGGTTTCCTCCAAGCTATAATTCGTAGTTAGCGGTCATCCACTGCAGCAGTAGCCCTTGGGCGGTCTGAGTGAGGCATGACATCGACAGTTCCAGTCTCTCTTTATCTCCTCCATGTCCGAACCACATTGCTTTGGTCCACTTTGAGACACCTGGACACTTCCCTTGTTGAGAGCACTACCTGGCACAAAGTAACAATGTGGACGTGATCGAACCGCAATATTGGCATGGCTGAACTACAGACAACACAAGGCGTGTACCTCCTCCCTGGTGAAACGACTGGAACTGATCAGCTGTCAAAAGCCCTCCATCTCATATGCACTGCTCGTGCATGTTTGTTCACATCTTTGGGCAGGTTTAGTGACATCTCCGAACAGTCAAAGGGACTGTGTCTGTGATACAATATCCACAGTCAATGTCTGTTCTGGGAACTGAGGTGTTCCAAAACTTTTTTTAATATGTGTACTATCGGCTGTGTATAAGGATGTGTTGAATTCATTACCATAGTACGTCATTACTTCACATGGATTGCAGTTCTTCATCCAGTAGATGAAGCTAGCTGTATCCATATAAAATAATTTAGTCTGTGAAATGAGTTTTTGCAAACTCATAATGAAAGTGACACATGTGGAGTTTGGATAGGTCTAGTATGCACATCCCCTCATAAATAGGCTTTGTAAACTCTACTGCAGTCTTTGCCATCCCCACAGCAACAAAGTTGTTATTGAATATGGCGACCCATCTAAAATCTGGTATGGCGATGCATTTTCTTGCAACCCAACAACACCCCATTCGGTCCTAATCAAAATCTCACACCGTTCCCTCAAATTCTGCATTGTGTTGCTGAAAATTAAATTATTCATTATTTATAAAAATCTTTCTCAAAGACACATGTCGCAGAAGCACTCTGTCATATATTCAAATCAATACACTCCCTCAACCAGTGGACTGCTTGAAGGAGATGGGTGAGTGTTTCTAACCAGCTCCATCCCCAATATGAGACACTGCTGTAGGTTACGAGCCTGGATAAAATACCTCTGCCTATTCCCAAGCGTTGTCATCAGTTTTGGGGTTGAGCCTCCTCATAGAAATAGTTGCTCTGGACGGCAGCAAATCGAGGTGCGCATTATCCAAACTAATAGGATATGTGAGTTCTGTCTCCACCACATACCCCACATCAGAATCAACCGCAACACTCCTCCTGATTTTTCCACCAAATCCCTTGCATTAATATTCAGACACCCATCGAAACTCACCAGTCAGCAGTGACTGTTGCATGGCATGCACGTATAAGTTATTTACATCCAGGTATATGATGTAACTCATATAAAGGGATGCATTGAACCTGTCACCCATCTGTGGGTTATTTGCCTTGGTGTGCCTATGACTCTAACAAAGACCCTGCATCCATTACACCATCGATTCTAAGGTAATTGGAGAATGCAGTTATATTGGGTAGCCTTGTTTTGTTGCGTTTTTCCATACTATCCAGATACTCATATAGGAAAACCAACTTCCTAGTCAGAAGGTGAAACTTTTCATCAGCTGGAGTGATATCCATATCCTGCTGAAGCAGAGTTTCAGCGAGTTTCTGGAGTGCTGCCTGCATAAAATATTGTGTGTCAAGTAAGCGGAGCGTAATTATTGGCGTCATTCGTTTAGAGAATGAACTATGTTTCTCGATGCTCTCAGCAGGACACTGACCTGATCTTTCTTAATGCCGAAATCAGCCAAGTACTCAACAAGAAAGTGAGCATCATACCCACATAAATTATTGAAGGAAACGGGTATGTGGCTTGGTGACTGGCACTTCAAATTGCATGTATTGCGGGCTATGCCACAGACCTTCCCTGTAAGATGACAGTGGTCCCTACAAGGAGTTTCTGCATTTCTATCTGACTACAGCCCACAAATATGACAGTCAACCACGTTATTATAAGGATCTTAATTCTCCTTCAATTTGGTTATGGGAACTACACTCCTGGAAATTGAAATAAGAACACTGTGAATTCATTGTCCCAGGAAGGGGAAACTTTATTGACACATTCCTGGGGTCAGATACATCACATGATCACACTGACAGAACCACAGGCACATAGACACAGGCAACAGAGCATGCACAATGTCGGCACTAGTACAGTGTATGTCCACCTTTCGCAGCAATGCAGGCTGCTATTCTCCCATGGAGACGATCGTAGAGATGCTGGATGTAGTCCTGTGGAACGGCTTGCCATGCCATTTCCACCTGGCGCCTCAGTTGGACCAGCGTTCGTGCTGGACGTGCAGAGCGCGTGAGACGACGCTTCATCCAGTCCCAAACATGCTCAATGGGGGACAGGTCCGGAGATCTTGCTGGCCAGGGTAGTTGACGTACACCTTCTAGAGCACGTTGGGTGGCATGGGATACATGCGGACGTGCATTGTCCTGTTGGAACAGCAAGTTCCCTTGCCGGTCTAGGAATGGTAGAACGATGGGTTCGATGACGGTTTGGATGTACCGTGCACTATTCAGTGTCCCCTGGACGATCACCAGTGGTGTACGGCCAGTGTAGGAGATCGCTCCCCACACCATGATGCCGGGTGTTGGCCCTGTGTGCCTCGGTCGTATGCAGTCCTGATTGTGGCGCTCACCTGCACGGCGCCAAACACGCATACGACCATCATTGGCACCAAGGCAGAAGCGACTCTCATCGCTGAAGACGACACGTCTCCATTCGTCCCTCCATTCACACCTGTCGCGACACCACTGGAGGCGGGCTGCACGATGTTGGGGCGTGAGCGGAAGACGGCCTAACGGTGTGCGGGACCGTAGCCCAGCTTCATGGAGACGGTTGCGAATGGTCCTCGCCGATACCCCAGGAGCAACAGTGTCCCTAATTTGCTGGGAAGTGGCGGTGCGGTCCCCTACGGCACTGCGTAGGATCCTACGGTCTTGGCGTGCATCCGTGCGTCGCTGCGGTCCGGTCCCAGGTCGACGGGCACGTGCACATTCCGCCGACCACTGGCGACAACATCGATGTACTGTGGAGACCTCACGCCCCACGTGTTGAGCAATTCGGCGGTACGTCCACCCGGCCTCCCGCATGCCCACTATACGCCCTCGCTCAAAGTCCGTCAACTGCACATACGGTTCACGTCCACGCTGTCGCGGCATGCTACCAGTGTTAAAGACTGCGATGGAGCTCCGTATGCCACGGAAAACTGGCTGACACTGACGGCGGCGGTGCACAAATGCTGCGCAGCTAGCGCCATTCGACGGCCAACACCGCGGTTCCTGGTGTGTCCGCTGTGCCGTGCGTGTGATCATTGCTTGTACAGCCCTCTCGCAGTGTCCGGAGCAAGTATGGTGGGTCTGACACACCGGTGTCAATGTGTTCTTTTTTCCATTTCCAGGAGTGTATGTCACTGTAAAGCTTATCAACCTCCCATGAACGTTTTTCAATCTCAGTGAGAAGCCAAACTGTAGGCTTATTCCTGCCATACGATTTGTAGTGGTTAAGACTCGAATCATATAATGGTACAATATGGTACACTGCCGCATATGGTATGTGTTTTTCTGTGAAGTTAGTATAAGAGGCTGTAGGGTCATTTTGACAGTGGGTCACAGTAGGGAGGAGGCATTCAAAGTCGGTGTAGACTACAAACTGGCATAGCTCCTGATAGTGAGCATTTTTAAACTTCATGAATTTGATTTCCTCAGCAGGCATAATAACTCGCACCAGGTCCTTGGAAGTGCAGTCTACTAAATGCGCTGCTGATAACTTGTCTGAGGAAAAATAATTCAGACACTTTAAGCAAATATGCTGTTTATGTTCATGTTTACTCATCTAGGAGAAGAGAAGGCAGGACATGTCTTTGATCTAAACATAATGATAAATGCCTTTCTCCTTATTTTTTTTATTGGAGAAGAAGAACGTGTTTGCATGTACCCTAGGTTCACTGGCAAATTTTTAGTAATGAAGGGGACCGACGATTACATGTTCATTATGTTCATCTGACTTGCTTTTATCCTCCAGGCCATAAACATGAACTGATATTCCGGTATTCTGCACCTCAAACTCAGATATGTCCTGGATCTTGACTTGAAACTCGATCCCATCGAAGTTATAACACTTGTGAATACCAAGGTATCTACTGCGAGATGTATGCTACATTTGATCCCAATAATAGTACTTTCTTTTGCAAGCCGGGATTGAAAGCGCAAAATACTCCTGTATTTTCGACATTGATACATGTCTTCATGTCTACTACAGCATCAGGAAGCTTGACATAGCTAGACCCTCCATTCACTGGATCATAGATTTGTGTAAGGATGTCCAGGCTGAATGCTTTAGCTGACCCCAACTTCCATCTCAGAAAACTGGGACAGTTTGGCTCGCAAGATGGATTGACGAAACCATTCGGTGATTGGTGTGCTCTGCGTTACCACGTCATTATCCCCCAAAGATAAAAGATTATCTCTCCAAAACCAGATGTAACTTTGGGAAGGGGGTCCGACAGTTCATTCCACAGCACTGCACCGCATTTAACAGTGGGATACTGTGGACCATTAACAGCCTTGAGGAGCTCCGTTTCTTGGGTAGGAAGGCATGCTCTTAGGAACTCTACAGGGTCACAGTACCCTTCTGCCGGATTCTCAATTCTAGTGAACGAGATTCGCTCCTCAAAGGCATCTGCAATGACCAAGTATTCTAGTTGCGATGTGGTGTCACTAACCTGATGTCCTTGATTAACATGACAGAAGAGGAGGAGGAGGAGATTAGTGTTTAACGTCCCGTCGACAACGAGGTCATTAGAGACGGAGCGCAAGCTCGGGTGAGGGAAGGATGGGGAAGGAAATCGGCCGTGCCCTTTCAAAGGAACCATCCCGGCATTTGCCTGAAGCGATTTAGGGACAGAAGAGGGAACTGCCCCTAGTCACAGGATCATCGCTATTATGAATACTATAACTATAATTAGATGAGAAAGCTACTTGTGGCGAGGTGTTGATGTCCATGTGCAGTACCTTGGAAGACTGGTGACGACGAGATTGTGGAGAAGGAGGAGGAGGACATGCTGCAGTGTTGAGCCATTGTGAGCAGACTGGTTGCTGCTGCAGCTGCAGCCCTAACCCACGTGCCGGAGGGAAGGTCGCCCACGGACGCCAGAGTGGAGCTGATGTGCAGGCAGTAGCAGCAGCAGTGGCGGCTGCAGCAGCTTCTCGTGCAGTGACTAGAGGCGTCATTGCTGGCGAGGCATACCTCATCAGGCCTCGCCTTGGCGAAACAGGCTTCGCTGCCCCGAGTACCACATCACAGTGTACTGTGTGGACGACGGTGCTATAGAGAAATAATAACGAACACAGTTAAGTACAACATTCCTGATGTCACCAGCTGCTGCTGCTGCAAGGAAAGAAAGAACACTGATTATTTGTAAGTAGAATGAATACATGTATCCAGGGTGGTCCATTGATTGTGACCAGGTCAAATATCTCACAAAATAAGCGTCAATAGAAAAAACTTCAAAGAACGAAGCTTGTCTAGCTTGAAGGGGGAAACCAGATGGCGCTATGGTTGGCCCGCTAGATGGCAGTGCCATAGGTCAAACGGTTTTTTTAAGTAAGAACCCCCATTTTTATTACATATTCGTGTAGTACGTAAAGAAATATGAAATTTTTAGTTGGACCACTTTTTTCGCTTTGTGATAGGTGGCGCTGTAATAGTCACAAACAAATGGCTGACAATTTTAGACGAACAGTTGGTAACAGGTAGGTTTTTTAAATTAAAATACAGAACGGAGGTACATTTGGACATCTTATTTCGGTTGTTCCAATGTGATAAATGCAACTTTGTGAAATAATCATTTCTGAGAACGCTTGCTGTTACAGTGTGATTACCTGTAAATACCACATTAATGCAATAAATGCTCAAAATGATGTCCATCAACCGCAATGCATTTGGCAATATGTGTAACGACATTCCTCTCAACAGCGAGTAGTTCGCCTTCTGGATTGTTCGCACATGCTTTGACAATGCGCTGACGCATGTTGTCAGGCATTGTCGGTGGATCGCAATAGCAAATATCCTTCAACTTTCCCCACAGAAAGAAATCTGAAGATGTCAGATCTGGTGAATGTGCAGGTCATGGTATGGTGCTTCAACGACCAATCCACCTGTCATGAAATATGCTATTCAATACCGCTTCAACCGCACTCATGCTATGTGCCGGACATCCATCATGTTGGAAGTACATCACCATTCTGTCATGCAGTGAAACATCTTGTAGTAACATCGATAGAACATTACGTAGGAAATCAACATACATTACACCATTTAGATTGCCATCGATAAAATGGGGACCAATTATCCTTCCTCCCGTAATGCCGCACCATACATTAACCCGCCAAGGTTGCTGATATTCCACTCGTCGCAGTCATCGTGGATTTTCCGTTGCCCAATGGTGCATATTATGCGAGTTTACGTTACCACTGTTGGTGAATGACGCTTCATTGCTAAATAGAACGTGTGCAAAAAATCTGTCATCGTCCCGTAATTTCGCTTGTGCCCAGTGGCAGAACTGTACACGATGTTCAAAGTCGTCGCCATGCATTTCCTGGTGCATAGATATATGGTACGGGAGCAATCGATGCTGATGTAGCATTCTCAACACTGACGCTTTTGAGATTCCCGATTCTGGCGCTATTCGTCTGCTACTGATGTGCTGATTAGCTGCGACAGCAGCTAAAACGCCTACTTGGGCATCATCATTTGTTGCAGGTCGTGGTTGACGTTTCACATGTTGCTGAACATTTCCTGTTTCCTTAAATAACGTAACTATCCGACGAACACTCCAGACACTTGGATGATGTCGTCCAGGATACCGAGCAGCACACATAGTACACGCCCATTGGGTATTTTGATCACGATAGCCATACATCAACACGATATCGACCTTTTCCGCAATTGGTAAACGGTACATTTTAACACAGGTAATGCATCACGAAGCAAATACCGTTCGCACTGGCGAAATGTTACGTGATACCATTTATACATTTGTGACTATTACAGCGCCATTAATCACACAGTGATAAAAGTGGTCCAACTAAAACATTCATATTTCTTTATGTACTACACGAATATGTAAATAAAATGGGGGTTCCTAATTTAAAAAAAAAACGCAGTTGATATCTGTTTGACCTATGGCAGTGCCTTCTAGCAGGCCAACGATAGCGCCATCTAGTTTCCCCCTTCAAGTTATACGAGTTTTGGTCTTTGTGGTTTTTTCGTTTGATGTTTATTTCGTGACATATTTGACCCGGTCACTATCAATGGACTACCCTGTGTAAGTTTCGCTCTAGCTCCTTGGCATCTCCCTTAAGTCATCTCCTCACACCAACAAAGATCTTCCTCCATCTTCCCCACTCATTGTGGCATTTCGTCCTCAGCTGAGTTGGGGAATAGCCATCTGTCCATCTCACTGACATCACCTAAAACCACATATTAAATTTTTTAAATAATAAAAGCATATACAAATGCGAAAAACTATGAGAATTTTTTTTAGAATGTGCATTTACAGGAGATCTGCTATAGCCCCACATATCCTTGACACATACCCCTTCCTGTTCACCGTCTTCTGCCATGAAATCGTCTACAACAACAACAAAGAATATGCTCCATATTACGTATATGATGAAATTTTTCTCGAACAGCAACATATTATGTATACACAGTAATACAAAGAGGAAATGTACATATGCTACTTACAATGCTGCTGCTGCTACTGCTATTGATAGCTTTCACAGCCAGCTCGTCAGTTATATGTTGGCCATATACTGAAACAGTAAGACGATATGTATTCAATACTACGAAATTCTTTGTGAAAAGTTACAATTAAAATCATGTACAACAGCAAAGACACACTGACTGGCCACTAAATAACACCAGCATATTATGTATATGAACAAAAATATACTACTTACAATGCTGTTTCTGCTGCTGATGCATCTCAGCATTCATCTCATCCACAATTTGGTGGATTGTGCTGAAACAATAAGATGAAATGTATTTAATACTACAAAATTCTTAGTGGGAGAAAAAGTTACAGTAGCCGATATGAATATTAACTTACGAGTTATTTCCCACTGCATCAGGTGTTCGCCACTAGTGGCATTGCTGATGCCGCTTGATCACTTCATTTTTCCAAATAAAAACTGATAGCTTGCACACAAGCAAGAAGACGACATGAGACACCAGAGAACGATGCTATAATGAGACCGAGGTGGAGGGGGTAGGGTTTATATACGACGGTGAGTCAAATGAAAATCTTGAATTTGTAATAACAAATCGAAATTTCGAGCCATTATCCTGTAAGTTGGTAAGCGAGCTACAAACAGCGTGCAGAATGGCTTGTAGGTGGCAGCATAGTGCAGATGCACACATACCATCGCAGTATCAGTATAAAGATGGCCGCCCCACTTGCGACTTGCACCAGGGAAGAACAGCGTTCTGTTATTCGGTTTTTGCGTAGTGAAGGCGTGCTACAAACAGCGTGCAGAATGGCTTGTAGGTGGCAGCATAGTGCAGATGCACACATACCATCGCAGTATCAGTATAAAGATGGCCGCCCCACTTGCGACTTGCACCAGGGAAGAACAGCATTTTGTTATTCGGTTTTTGCGTTGTGATGGTGTGAAACCTATTGAAATTCATCGACGGATGAAGGTTCAGTATGGTGATGCATGTTTGTCACAGCAGCAAGTCTACGAATGGAGTAGGAAGTTAGCAAATGGTGTGACTTCAGTGGAAAATGCTCCTTGTCCAGGTCAGGCACAACGAGTTGTGACTCCACAGAACAATGCAGAAGTTGAAGCCATTGTTAAGGAAAAACGCCGACGGACACTGAATGACATTGCAGCATGTTTACAGATTAGTCATAGGTCAGCACAGCACATTGTGCATGATGTGCTCCAGTTTCACAAAGTGTCTGCAAGATGGGTGCCACGACAGCTGACGCCTGAAATAAGAGAACAACGTGTTGATGCTTGTGAAGAACTTCGGCGCTTTGAACGAGAAGGTGATGGCTTCCTTGCAAGAATCGTTACTGGGGACGAAACCTGGGTTCACTTCCACCAACTGGAAACGAAGAGAGTGAGAAAGTGAGCAAGGAATTTCGCCATTCCTCATCACCAAAACCAAGGAAGTTTCGAACAGAATCATCAGCAGGAAAGGTTATACTGGCTCTATTTTGGGCATCATTTTGGAGCATTACATGCCTAGAGGGACAACTGTCACCAGTGCATCATACACAGATCTCCTAAAAAAATCTCTGCGGCCTGCAATCAAATCAAAGCGACGTGGATTGCTGTCATCAGGTGTCGTTTTGCAACATGACAATGCAAGCCCCACACAACCCATACAACAGTTGCAACAATCACAGACCTGCATTTTGAGCGTCTTCCTCATCCATCTTACTCACCAGACCTTGCCCCAAGTGATTTCCATATGTCTGGACCACTCAAAGATGCAATGGGAGGTAAGAAGTTCCATTCTGATGAAGAAGTATGCCACACTGTGCATGAGTGGTTGCGCGGACTACAAAAAGAATTTTTTTCTAAAGGAATTTATACACTTTGTAAGTGCTGGAGGACTTGCATTGAGAATGGGGGATATTGTGTTGAAAAGTGATACAGCTTTGTAGCACTTCTGCATAATAAATAATATTTTTTAAAAAAGCTCTGGTCATAAATTTGGCAGGAACCAATCAGGTTGCAGAATTTGGGGCTACCTTGGTCGATAGGTTTGGAAAGGTTGGTTCATGGACCCACAAACAGGCTGTAACCACTTCAGAGAGAGATTGGAGGTGGCTTCTGAGATATTAAATATCAGAAGCTCACCAGCTTCTGTTCTGGGATAGTTGGACTGTCCACGCAGTGACACTCGAGGCACTCCCTGGATGGGTGTATAGTGAACTACTGCTCTGTATGCATTTGGCTACCTTTGTGACCATGCGACTTATGGGCATTGTGTGGAGGAGTGTGCTTGTGTTCTCAAACGTTTCTGCATACAAGATCCCCTACATATGGCGAGTGTTATGAAATTTAATTACTTGATTTGCTTTCGTCTGTCTATGCAAGTGGTTGTTGATCATGTCAGCCTTTGTGATGTGATTACCAGTCAGTAGTTCCCAATTATATCGCTTGGATCACAGGGATCACTCGTTAGTTGTCCACATGCCTGGACACAAGTATTCTGGACACTACGGTAAGCAGATGTGCTGTCGCGACAGTCCCAGCGAAGTGCAGTAAGGAAGTTATTTTTTTCTAGCATCACCCATTTACTTGGAACTGTTAGCAGGCACGTGTTTTATCGAGTCTATTTGCAGCATACATGTTAGGTGAGATTTCTTTGTGGTATGTTATTCCCACCGCCAACCCTTAGTACTGTAATTCTCAAAAGGCCAGATTATTTCAAGGGGGTTGTAAGTCAACCTCCAGGAGGTCATAAGCCACTTAGCAGAACAAAGGGTTAAGGGGAGGGGGAGAGGGTCCTGAATGGATCCAACCAGCACTAACAAAGAGGTGCAAAACCGGCTTTATTCCACTACTGGCCTCTCTTTCTTTGTTTTTCACATGCAGTGTTATGGCACTGTGACACTAAGCCAGAAGTCGTCCATGACTACGTTTAGCTAAAGTATTTACGTGGAGAAAGTAACAACTAACTTTCAGCTCTATTTGTGCGCTGATATGCAACACAAGTAACTACTTTTTTGACGAATTCAAGTTGTTATTTCGACGAATAACACAGCAATACAATTACACTCCTCACAGTGTTTTGATCCCAACAATATGTTGGAGAGCCTAAGTCGCTGGCTTCACATATACAGTGTTACGGCATCCCCATAGATTCTATCCTCCTTGGTTACCACACAATACATCTACATAGACAAATAGACCAGAATACTAAACAATTTACTAATATGCACAAACCTGGAAGTTGGAGTCGCAAGCATAAGCTAAAGTGCTCAAAACTGTGATCATAAATGTCATGTACAGATAGACTGCAGCTTGTAGACTGGAAATCCTTGCAAATCTGACACACAAAATATATGTCAGCTGTTTATTTAATCTAGTACTTTTCTGCTTTGCAAGGACTTGGACTTTGGATCACTTTTACAACCAATTTGGATGTGCCATGGAATTACAATACAAAAACAACAAAAATAACATAATTAATATACACAGGCTTTTTATATACTTACAGATCTAGATTGAGAAGGATGGGACAGGAAGTCAGCCAAGGCCTTAATGTACGAACCATCCCAGAGTTTGTCTCAGTAATTTAGGAAAACTACACAAAATTTAAATCAGGATGGCTGGATGAAGATTGAAGGCACCATTCACGAGATTATAATGCCAGTCTGCCTAAAACAGCAGTACCTCATTTGATTTATCTCTAGTGAACAGTACCTGTTTTGGAAAGAATTTATTTAATAAAGTAAAAGACCAGTGCTATGCCATTCATGCATTTCACTACCAGTCATTGCATGCACCATACTCACAATACACACTAACATACATTATTTCGTTATGTAACACTATATTTGCTATCAGATGGCATCAGAACCATCCAATGGTGTTTGGTTTCCATGTTGGGTACTGCAATTTCTCGTTTATTAGCCTGAAAAACGTCAGCATCTTGCCATAAAGAGAGAGGAGTTAGCTCAGAAAAAGGACAAGATTTTTAAAAAATTTATAATGGTTTTTGGACATCACCCATACAGTCAGCATCAAATAAGATGTTAGTGTTATAAATTACATAGCTTTGGGAATAAGGTTTCCCGTTTTATCTTCGTTGTTATTACTTACAAAATTGTTCTACTTTTTGCAAAACACCTGTTCTTTGTTGCCTAAGTAATCCTTCACTGTACAGAACAGTGGTTCTCAAAGTTTTTGGACTCATGGTTCCCTTGTCCTGAACATAAACACCTAAACTTCCTTTAACACATGACATTTGACTCGAAATGTGTAGTAAAGAAAGTTACAATAAGTTTCGAAAAAAATACTAAGAGTGTTACTTCTTTATTAACTGTTGAAATAAAATATTTTAATCAACTTTTAATATTGTTATACTATATTCTTGCAACGAATTAATAGGAATTAAGACATTGCTTCTTCATTATGAATTCTTCCCTTTTTGGCACAGGATTGGAATTGTACTTGCATCATTCTTTCTGCATTTATTCACAATTTATATGATATATTCCTACTAATGTGAGGTGTGTTTTTCAGCACTGGCATTCATTAATGCAAATATAAATTGTGAATGAACGCCTTATTGCTCACTTGCAGATATTCCTGCTTCTCCAAAACTCAAGCAATGTTGAGGAAACCAAGTTCGATTTCAGTGTGGAGACTAAAGAAATATCAATAAATATCTCTTGTTCTTCAGTGGTAAGTTGTTGTGGGAATTCTGTATTGAAAAGGTCTTTGATCCAGTTATGTTGATCAACTTATATTGGAAAGCACTTCAGAAAGCAATCACTGAGTTCAGTTAAGTAATCACAATCACAGACTTTAATTCTTCACGCAACTGAAAAGCCTTGTCTTCCAAAACCATGCGAAGAGAAGTGCAAACGTAATCTATATATTTATCATCCAACTTTTTCTTACAAGACAGTGGTCTCTTTCTACAGTTTGATATTTTGTCTAACTGCTGCAGAGTGTTGGTCTAATTACCTTTAATGGATACATTCCATGAATTGAATTTTTCAAGGATGTCACAAAAATACACTACATTCAAAACAGAATCACTATCTATGAACTTCTCTAAATTAAAATACTTCTCTTGAAGTGGGTAAGAGTAAAGTTCCAGAATGAGATATTCATTATGCAGTGAAATGTGCGCTGATATGAAACTTCGTGGCAGATTAAAACCGTGTGCCAGACAGAGACTCGAACTCGGGGCCTTTGCCTTTTGCAGGCAAGTGCTTTACCATCTGAGCTACCCAAGCACGACTCACGCCCCGTCCTCACAGCTTTACTTCTGCCAGTATCTCGTCTCCTACTTAGTTTGAAGAGTAAAGTTAATTTCTGGGTTCATACACATTTTCGAGACGTTATCACCTGAAAGCCTGCAAGAGTTACTGTAATAAATTAGAAAAATATGCTCAGCTTCCATATCAGTGCATATTTGTTGAGAGCATTTCAACTGAAGTGGTCAGCTTTTGATGGAGTTAGCTACTTCAGTCAGTGCAAGAACCTCATGAAGGACAGGGGTCATGATATTTACTGCCTGTGCTTTGTAGTGAATGAAACAATGTATCCAAGCAGCATGAGGAACCTCTTTATGGATCAGAGCTTGCAACCTAATGTAAAGGCCAGCCACACTACAACCTCCACCTGTACACATCCTCACACAGTTTTCTCAATTGATATTTTTTTCTTCCATAAAAGAATATATTACTTCAAAGAGGCCTTTTGCTTTTGCCCCAAGAGCTATTTCCCTCCAGAAAAGATCTTCATGAAGTTTGTTCTCATGTGTAAACCACAGGCAAAAAATTAGATATGCTTCACTGTGTTTGACTTTATCTTCATAAAACTGAGTAATGAAATCACTATTACCTTCGAGCTCTTCAGTCAATTGATCATTAATGTCATCAGCCATATGGAGTATTCGATGAATAATAGTGTTGTCTGACAAAGACATTCTTCCCAATAACTTGGCAACTGTACACCCTAATAGCTTGGAACCTATTATAATAGATATCAAGTCGATAGCAACGGGTAAAACAAGGTATTCCGCTGTGGTGTGAAGTTTCTTGCTCTTTACTACATGGTAGACAACTTCATAGGATGAAAGAAGTGTTTTTGCAGGAACTGTAGCTTGCTACGCGCTTTTTTGTCATTTCTTTTAACTTGTAGGGAAAAATATTCTCATGGTTTCCGTACCAAACTGCCGTAATTTGACTGCAAATGTCATTTTATTTTATTATAAAGCATGCTTTCAGTAGCTACAACTTTAATACAACTGACACACTGTGGTCGTTCTTCATATCCAACAGTAGTACACGTAAAACCGAAATGCAAATAACTGTTATGTTTTCTGCCTTTCCATCTATTCACGTCTTTATAACTACATGCTACATTTCAAGTATTAGCTACGTTTCGTACTCACATTAAAATTTTTCTCCATACTGACAGGGAAACAGAAATCAGGGACAACAAACAACAGCTGTAAACCATCTGCGTTCGACAAAAGTATTTTTCAAACCGATTGCTACTGAATAAAACCAAGTAATCCATATAGTCTGCTTTGACTGCCATCTTCTATGCTTCCATAGTATCAGCACTTACCTGCTAGCCCACTAGGCATCACTACAAATGCACACATTGATCCTTTATTCAGAAAACACACCTCTGCAATGTCACTATTGTAAGACTGCAACACTTTTGGGGACTACCTCGCCACTAGGAACTACCTTTTAAAACAGTTCGTTCATTAATCTCCTCATTCTCTTTGTGCTACTTTTTAAGTTAATTAGTTCTCAGTAAATGTAAGTTCAGTCTAGATCCTGTTTCATATTCATGGACAACGCTATTTTGCAGTAATTATCGATGTTACTGTATATTTGATGTACAGAATTCATTGGTAAACGTATTCACATGATGTAGTTAAAACATCATTGTTTCGAGCGGACTTTTTACAAAGACCTTTACTACTATTTTTAGTTCTTATTCTCATTGTCACTTTCTATAGTTTGAAAACTGTGTTCATATTTTGTGCAATTTTACCCCAGAAAAGAATTCCATAGCTGAGAATTGAGTATACATGTGAATAACAAGTAACTAAAGCACACTGTCAGGACGTAACATGCTGATGACATTTCGTTTGCAAGTATCTTTTGTGTGTTCACATTGTGAGAACGAGATTCATTCTTAGAAATTTTTAATTTGTTATGCAGTCTGTAGAGACGCCATCACATTTAATTTAACAGTGTCATTTTCACTCTTCAAACTGAAATTCACAGCATCAGTTTTGTTTATATTCAGTGCCACTTCCTTATGTATTGACAAATTGCGAACTACCTAAAGGGTTTCATTTGCTAAAGTGTATCACCAGTGCTATTTTTCTAAAACTTTTTAAAGGCTATTCTCAGTTGCAGTCGACAAAACATCACCATTTTTATAGTTTTTGCAGTTATGCAGAGTCTGATTATGCTTCACATGTAACTAAACAAAAGTATAGTTGCACTGTTATTGAAGTAACATGCTATAATCGAGAGGTTTTGGGTACATTCTGACCACAGGACAATGACACAGAAATTATTTGGGTGTAACTGAGGGTTCCAGAACTCAGTTAAATGAAAAGCTTCAATGGGTTAATTTATTTTTGCCCAACATGTCAAGATGGTAACTGCACTTACTATTCCTAATCATTTTACAGTTTAAAATTAAGTGAATACATAAATATAAGCACTGTCATAGTGTCTCAGTTAATGCCCCCTCTCCTCTCCTTGCTTTTTGCGTTGGTCAATAGATGTCTTCCTTTGAGAAATCATGAATTCATGTAATCCTCAGGTTTGAAAATTCTTAGTGGAGGGCCAATCAACTTGATGCACATACGATTTGCTAGTTTATTCAGATGTAATGATACTCTTGTTAAAGTCATGATCAAGTTAATTTGCAAGAAGCTTCTTTCACATTCACTTGTCGAAACAGAAATGCTGATCATAGTTAATAAGGGGCAGGAGAGACATTGGGCATTTCTTTTCGGCAAGACATTCATAGAAACCTGTTAAGATTTGTCTTTGAAGGAGCTTAAAACGTTTACTCATGTTTCTTATTTCTGTTTCTCTGTACGTTAGACTGCATCAGGGTTTTCCAGCCAAGTGGTAGTGTCCAATACTGGAGGCGTTTCTCAGATTTCAATATCTTTTGATGTTAAAAGGCAGTTCTCTGTAAGCCTGCCCAGGCACTCATAGAGCTTCAAAGTGCTGGTGTGATTCCCTTTATTTCTTGCATCTTCTGCTACATTCACCACTTTAGATATTAACAGTGCCTCTACTTCCACTGCTTCTGTGTAGTATGGGCCACGTTTGGTTTTTTTTAATAAACACCTTAATTCATTGGCATATCTTCTTATATGCTGAGTAAATTGTAATGTCACAAAATTGCAAGTCAACACTAAATTCTTCTGACTCCTGAAGAGTACCACACATCAATAAAGTTTCTAATATGAAGTTGGCATAAATTAGGCTTTAAGGAGCCCTCCACACATGACTTGTTCAGTTTTGTCTCTTTTAGGATCATCTTTGGCACTTTAGAAATGTGGCACTAAAACTTCAAAATTTTCCACACAGCTGAGACTGCTTTAAAGACAGAAAGCAACCCTCTTGTAGTATCTATAATTATTCCAATTTTTTGGACTACAGTTTCAAGTTACTCTGCATCAGCTTTCAGTACAAAGGAATTTTTAGGTGACTAATGGTAAATTGTTTACAGTTTATCAATGAAAGATTTGAAGTGGTTTACTTGTGAGAGAAAATCTTTATTCATGTCAGCTATGAAAAGATTTAGCCTGTGATTAGGACAATGCAAAATAAAAAAATTGGGAAACTGTTGCTTTATTAAAGTAATTACACCCTTCTTTCCTAGCATCACTGCAGCCTCATCAGTTGAATCTGCAAAAGATTCTGTTTCAGAAACTCCATCATTGAATCCCAGTGTTCCCAAAGAAGTCATCAATGCACTAAATATTTCATAAGTAGCGACATATTGCAATTCAATAATTCCCAAAGAAATGTTGGTTGGCTGGTCCATATCTGAAAGTACACTATCAATGATGACAGATGACTGATAGTGGTATTTTCATCTGTAATGACGGTAATTTTACTATTTCCATCCACTATCGTGTTTGCTACTTTGTTTCTCATTTTTGTTGCAATATGAGAAGCAACATTTATGCACACATTAGTTGAACGAAGAATGTGGCCCCTATTACCGCCATTTCACTCCTGTACATCAATTTCAGTTTCGAAATCGTGGAAGGCTTGATTTTTCTTAACTACTGTCTATGCTTTTCGAAGTACATTGGCAGTTATTTCCTTTACATTTTCCGAAGCGTCAGTGCACATAGTTTCCAAAGTTTTGCAGTTTTCAGTGTTTTAACTGCAGCCTGATGAGTTGAACTCTCTTTACTCTCTTTATGTTTAAATATTTTCTTGCAGAGAGAAAGCATTTGCTGAGATTTCTTTTCAGTTCCACCAGCTGCATAAATAAAACTGGAGCCCACTGCTGTGAAATGTTCATCCCTCATGATTTTTTATTTTATACCACCAAACATTCATGATTGCTGTAAAATTCCCTGCTTTTTCTTCAAATTCCAGCACTCGAGAATGTCTTCCATCCCACTGTTACATGCACTTAAAAGCTCTTGTGATCTTCTCTTGCATCATCACGTGACATTGTTGCTATTTCCCCATGAAAGTTAAACTTTTAATCATTTCTCAACCTATGTGTGGTGTGGTCTAATTAAATGCCAGTTACTGACAAATCCTCTATAAAAGGGCTAGAAAAATTGACTATGAACAGTTATACTACACTGTTCTAACTATGTTCATTGTGGTCCTGTGGTTAGTAACGCGTTGTTACAGGAAGTAGATTCGAATCTAAGTAAATGCTAATTTTTTTCGCATTTGTAACACCTTCTGGGTCTCCCTTATTAATGTAACTGAAGTATGTTCTGCAGTATTCGATGTTATTTATATACAAGAGTATGTTCTCTAAGTAATGATTTCCTTTGATTACACACCAGAAAATAAGAGCACAGTTAAAACTGCTGGGAGTAACACAAGGGTCAGTCATGTATATAGTCTTGCTTGTGACTAATACTTTGCTGTTTATTCTGTATACGTCGCGATTTTTGATGGTGTGGTTAGGTAGGAATGTAATAATTACAATAAGTTTTCAATACAAGAACAATACAAGAATAAACAGCCAACCAGCTGCACATAAACGTTAGGTACATTGTCCTAGATTTCAAGGCCGCCCTGATAGCTGAGTGGACCTCTATAATAAAAAAAAAACTGAGTTAATGGATCGACGACGAACTGAAACGGATGTCTTGTGACATCTGCCCCAAGCAGATGCAAAGAACGAAAACGAACAAAATGAGATTTTTAAAAAAAAAGTGCTCAGCGTGATGGATTGCCGTCCTACAGGCCTGGGTTCGATTCCCGGCTGGGCCGGGGATTTTCTCCACTCAGGGACTGGGTATTGTGCTGTCTTCGTCATCATTTCATCCTCATCCGGCGCGCAGGTCGCCCAATGTGGCGTCGAATGTAATAAGACCTGCACCAAGGCGGCCAGACCTGCCCTGCAGGGGGCCTCCCGGCCAATGACCCCAAATGCTCAATTCTATTTTACCTAGATTTGAACAACTACTAGGGGTGTCCTCATCAGAATGAACAGTTGCTAACTTCAGTCTGATGTTCTTTCTGCCTGGGTACACGAGGCAGAAACTACTACGTTTTGTTTTACTTTTGACTTGAGCATAGCTGCTCAAAATTCTGACTACTGCTTTTTAGCAATGTAATTTTACGATTTAGCAACTGTTCACTCTGATGAAGACGCACCTAGTAGGTGTCGACACCAAGGTCAATGTACCTAAAGTTGGCTGCTTAATCTTATATTGAAACTAATATATGGTTGCTGGATAACTACCATGTTCAAAACTGCAATAATAATAATAGTACTTTATTCAACATCGAATGATTTATTGCATATGTATAAAATCAGGTTACAATTCTGGATGCATAGCACAATAATACAGTCTTGTGAATATTACATTGATTAACAAAATGATTAAATTACAGATAAAATGTTTTGCTTAGCACTATTTACATACTTTTTGGAATCACTTCTTAATCTGCATGAAAGTATGGTACTCTTCTAATGTGTAAAAAGGCTACTGATGTAAAATTTTCATTTATTTCTGGCATTGTGAGCTCTCTGCCGCCGTTGGATAAGCAGCAGCCAGCAGCAAGTCGCACTCTTAACTCACTCATTTGTTTTATAGTTTAATTCTTTGTTTCTCTGCGTGTTTTTGGGTACTTGCATAGTTTAATTCACAATTTTCGGGCGTATTATAGCATTCGAAAGTTGTAGCATCGCGTTTTAGTACCTGAATAGTGTAAATACGCATAATCGTCAGTCATGTGTTTGTTTTGAACGGCTTGTGAGATAAAAGAGAGGAAAAAAATTGTTGGGGATGGATAGGGACTGCGCCTGTTGTGTACAGATTCAGGGGGGAATTGGCCACCGTCCGTAAACAGCTGGAAGTTGTGTTGACCATGGTCGACAGGCTCCAGGCTGTTGCCCTGGGCCACAGTGACATTGGGACACCCGAGGCGAGCGCTTTGCCGCCTCTGGAAGCTGTAGTGTCGCCTGGGATCTCTGATGCCACTGCGCCCTAGGATTCGGGCGTCCCTGCCAGTCGTCACTTGCCTGATGGTGATTGGCGAACCGTGGCGGGGTCGCGAATCCCTGGACAGAAGGCGAAAGTTGGTGCTGGCTGCAAGGCTGTATGCTTACGCCTCCGTAACAGGTTTGAGGTACCGCCCACTGCGGAAAGTACTTCTGAGCCAGCAAGGGCGGCAGTGGCTGGTCTTCCTGAGAGGTCCAGACAAGCGCAGAGGATGGGATTGCTTGTCATTGGGAGCTCCAGTGTTAGGCGGGTGATGGAGCCCCTTAGGGATATGGCAGCTAAGGACGGCAAGAAAGCCAATGTACACTTCGTGTGCATACTGGGGTGAGTCATTCAAGATGTGGAAAGGATCCTTCTGGATGCCATGAAGGGTACAGGGTGCAGCTAACTGCAGGTGGTGGCTCATGTCGACACTAATGACGTGTGTCGCTATGGATCGGAAGAGATTCTCTCTGGTTTCCGGCGGCTATCTGAGTTGGTGAAGACTGCCAGGCTTGCTAGCGAGATGAAGGCAGAGCTCACCATCTGCAGCATCGTCGACAGACCGATAGCGGATTTTTGGTACATAACCGAGTGGAGGGTCTGAATCAGAGGCTCAGACGGTTCTGCGACCGTGTAAGCTGCAGATTCCTCGACATGCGCCATAGGGTGGTGGGCTTTCGGGTTCCGCTAAATAGGTCAGGTGTCGTTACACACAGGGGCGGCTACAAGGGTAGCAGAGGCTGTGTGGCGTGGACTGGGCGGTTTTTTAGGTTAGGCAGTCTCGGGAAATATCAAAAACGGCTCCAGTCTCAAAGGGTACAGGGCAAAGAAACGACGAGAATCGACCAAGCAACAGTCGGTACTGCAGTTGTAAATTGTCATAGCTGTGTTGGAAAAGTACCAGAGCTCCTAGCGCTAATAAGAAAGCACTGAAGCTGAAATCGTTATAGGAACAGAAGGCTAGCTAAAGCTGGAGATAAATTCTGCCGAAATTTTTACAGAGGCACAAACCTTGTTCGGAAAGGATAGATTAAATAAAGTAGGTGATGGTTTGTTTGTGTCTCTTGGTGGTAGTTTATCTTGTAGTGAAGTTGAAATAGATAGTTCCTGCGAATTACTATGGATAGAGGTTATACTCAACAGCTGTACCAAATTAATAATTGGCTCCTTTTACCGACCCCACACTCAGATGATATAATAGCTGAACGGTTCAAAGTAAATTTGAATGTCATTACAAATAAGTACCCCACTCATACACTTATAATTGGTGGAGACTTCAATCTCGATTTGCTGGCGAAAATACATGTTCAAAGCCGGTGGTAGACAGAATACATCTTCCGAAATTGTACTAAATGCTTTCTCTGAGAATTACTTGAACAATTAGTTCATGAGCCCACACGACTTGTAAATGATTGCGAAAACACACCTGACCTCTTAGCCACAAATAATCCTGATCTAATAGAGAGCTTCATGACGGATACAGGAATTAGTGAACACAAGGTCATTGTAGCGAGGCTCAAAACCATATCAACCAAAACCACTAAAAATAGACGAAAAATATATCTATTTAAAACAGCAGATTAAAATTCGCTTAGCCGGCAGGAGTGGTCGAGCGATTCTAGGCGCTACAGTCTGGAACCGCGTGATCGCTACCGTCGCAGGTTCGTATCCTGTCTTGGGCATGGCTGTGTGTGATGTCCTTGGGTTAGTTAAGTTTAATTAGTTCTAAGTTCTAGGGGACTGATGACCTAAGCAGTTAAGTCCCGTAGTGCTCAGAGCCATTTGAACCAAAAATTCGCTTGATGCCTTCCTAAGAGAGAGTCTCCATTCCTTCCAAGCTAATTATGTAAGTGTAGACCAGATATGACTCAAATTCAAAGGTACAGTGTCGACAGAAGTAGATAGATTCATACCGTATAAGTTAATAAGAGACGGGACTGATCCACCATGGTACACAAAACACGTCAGAACACTGTTGCAGAAGCAACGAAAAAAGCATACCAAATTCAGAAGAACGCAAAATCCCCTAAACTCGCTAAGTTTCATGGAAGCTCGAAATTTAGTGCGGACGTCAATGCGAGATGCTTTTAATAGTTTCCACAACGAAACATTGTCTCAAAATATGGTAGAAAACCCAAAGAGATTCTGGTCGTACATAAAGTACACCAGTGGCAAAAAACAGCCAATACCGTCACTGCGCGATTGCGATGGAAATGTTACCGATGACGGCTCCACTAAAGCGCAGTTACTAAATACAGTTTTCCGTAATTCCTGTTCGAAAGAAGCTGAAGTAAATATTCCAGAATTCGAATCCAGAACAGCTGTTAGGATGAGTGACATAAAAGTAGATATCTTAGGTGTTGCGAAACAACTCAGGTCACTTAAGAACGGCCAGTCTTCCAGTCCAGATGGTACACCAATTAGGTTCCTTTCAGAGTATGCAGACACAATAGCGCCTTTCTTAGCAATCATATAAAACCGCTCACTTGACGAAAGATCTGTACGTAAAGACTGGAAAGTAGCACATCTCACACTAATATTCAAGAAAGGAAATAGGAGTAACCCATTGAATTACAGACCAATATCAGTGACCTCAATTTGCAGTAGGATTTTGGAGCACGTACTGTACTCGAACATTATGAATCACCTTGAAGAAAATGACTTATTGATACATAACCAACACGGATTCAGCAAAATCGTTCTTGTGCAACACAGCTAGCTAGCTCTTTGTTCCTATGGAGTAATGAGTGCTGTCGACAAGGGATCTCAGATCGATTCCATATTCCTAGATTTCCAGAAGACTTCTGATACCGTTCCTCACAAGTGACTATTAATCAAATTGCTTGCATATGGAGTATCGTCTCAGTTGTGTAACTCGATTCGTGATTTCCTCTCAGAGAGGTCACAGTTCATAGTGATAGACGGTAAATCATCGAGTAGAAAAGAAGTGGTATCTGGCGTTCCGCAAGGTAGTGTCATAGGCCCTCTGCTGTTCCTGATTCACATAAATGATCTAGGTGATAATCTGAGCAGCCCCGTTAGATTGTTTGCAGATGACGCTGTAATTTAGAGTCTAGTAAAATCATCAGACGATCAATTCCAATTACAAAATGATCTAGAGAGAATTTCTGTACGGGGCGAAAAGTAGCAATTGGCACTAGACAAAGAAAAGTGTGAGGTCATCCACATGGGTACTAAAAGAAATCCGATAAATTTTGGGTATACAATAAGTCTCACAAATCTAAGGGCTGTCAATTCGAGGAAATACCTAGGAATCACAATTAGGAGCAACTTAAATTGGAAAGACCACATAGATAATACTGTGGCGAAGGCGAAACAAAGACTACGCTTTGTTGGCAGAACACTTAGAAGATGTGACAAACGCACTAAAGAGACAGCCTACATTACACTTGTCCGTCCTCTGCTGGAATATTGCTGCGCTGTGTGGAATCCTTACCAGGTAGGATTGACGGAGGACATCGAAAAAGTGCAAAGAAGGGCAGCTCGTTTCGTGTTATCGCGCAATAGGGATGAGAGTGTCGCTGATATGATACGCGAGTGGGGTGGCAGTCATTGAAACAAAGGCGGTTTTCTTTTCGGCGAGATCTACTTACGAAATTTCAATCACTAACTTTCTCTACCGAATGCGAAAATATTTTGTTGATACCCATCTACGTAGGGAGTAATGACCATCACAATAAAATAGGAGAAATCAGAGCTCGAACGGGAAGATTTAGGTGTTCCTTTTTCCCACGCGCCATTCGAGAATGGAATGATAGAGAAGTTGTATGAAAATGGTTCGATGTAACCTCTGATAGGCACTTCAGTGTGAATTGCAGAGTAACCATGTAGATGTATAGATGTAGATGTACTGAAGCAAATCAAAACAAATATTGGGTTGCTGTCTTTTAACAAGTAATATTGCTTTTAGAATGTACATGTTTACTACGATTAGCACACCAGTTTTTGGAGAAAGCCACGGCATGATTCCTTCTATTTTGCTCCACAGTTGAATCTTATAGTTCTTTTTTTGAAGTAGCAATAGCTTGGTTAGATTTGCTTTGGTTGTTGCTCCCCAAATTTCTATTTCTTAATTCAGTGAGAGGAAAATAGAGCGTGGTATGCAGTCTTTAGGACAACAGTGTCTCTGTGGAACTTGCTAATCAAATTGGCTCTGAGCACTATGGGACTAAACACCTGAGGTCATCAGTCCCCTAGAACTAAGAACTACTTAAACCTAACTAACCTAAGGACATCACACACATCCATGCCCGAGGCAGGATTCGAACCTGCGACCATCGCGGTCGCGCGGCTCCAGACTGAAGCGCCTAGAAACGCTCGGCCACACAGGCCGGCGCTAATCAAATTAATTGCAAATATATTCTTAGACAACTTACATGCTAGAGTCTCAACATCTGTCCCGTTTTAGATTGCTTTTAATTGTTAAACTGAGTAATTTTACAACAAACTCTTGTTTTACTAATTCATTGTCTGTGTATAGTTTAATTTCATCATTAAAACTACTGTTGTTAATCTCGAGGAGACATGATTTACTACTGCTTACATTTAAGTGGCAATAATTAAAGTAATGAACAGTTTCATTTGTCACGTTATTACAGTGGGTCACTAGTTCGTTACATGATTCCTTTTTAGATACGATGGATATATCATCTGCATACAAAACTATTTTGGATCTCTGATCTATTAGTGATTTTGGATTTGTGAACACCCCTTTCAAATTGTTCAAATGGTTCTGAGCACTATTGGACTTAACATCTGTGGTCATCAGTCCCCTATAACTAAGAACTACCTAAACCTAACTAACCTAAGGACATCACACACATCCATGCCCGAGGCAGGATTCGAACCTGCGAGCGTAGCAGTCGCACGGTTCCGGACTGCGTGCCTAGAACCGCTAGACCACCAAGGCCGGCGAACACCCCTTTCAGTTTAAAGCAGTGCAAACTGTTTTCGGTTACTCATGTAAGATTTTTTTTAGCTCATGAGCAGTGCCCCTGATTCCAATGTTCCATAGTATATCCAAAAAGGATAGTGGCATTCACACAGTCAAAAGTTTTCTCAAGGTCGAGGTATATAGCTGCAACATGTTGCTTGTTCTCGGTGCCACTTGTTATCTCTTCAAGTAACTGAGCAGCTGCTGTGCGAGTTGATTTACATTTCAATAATCCCTTTCGATTTTCAAACATTAGGTTGTAAATCTGGAGAAAGTTTATAATTCTGTTATGTATGACTTTTCAAATATTTTGGAAAAGACAGGATGTCTTGAGATTGGTCTGTAGTTTTGAATTTTGAGTTTATCATCATTTTTGAAGCTTGGTGTTACCTGGGCTATTTTTAGTCTCTCTGAGAAGGTGCCTTATTCTATTATGATGTTTACTGCTGCAGACAGAGGTACACAGACATCTTTTCTACTGTGTTTTAATATATTAATACTGAGGCGATCATACACTGTGGATCTGGAAGATTTTAGAGAGCTAATGATTTTAATTACTGCTTTGTAATTTGTGGGGGCTAGATATATGCTATGCTCAGAGGGATTGTCTTTAAAATTTTACCGCAGGTTATCATGTTTGTCAATGATAGCTTCCCCTACTGAAGAAAAATATTCATTTAACATACCAGCAATTTCGGATTGATCTTTTACAACTGTCCCACTGTGGTCAATAATAAAATCCATACAGGATTTGTCTCTGCCTGTTCTGAAATTGTTTATCACTCCCCAGATGCCAATAGAAACATTATGTGAAGCTAGGGGCTTTTTTTGCAATATAGTTGCTCCTGGTCTGTATTAGTAAATCTTTATAATATTCTTAACAAATTTGGAAGGCCTCCTTCAGCTTCAGATTTTGTCTATTACTCAACTCATTGCTCTATACAATAATTTTAGTTTTTTCCTTGTTTTTATGGTATCATTATTTATCCAGATACTTTTGTTTATATTATTAGTTTGTTTAACTTTGTGGGTACAACTGGGCATGTGGCATCAAAACAGTAGCTGAAGTCAGCAGCAAAGCTATCATATGAAAAGCTGTAATTCTCAAACCGTGGTATGTGTGCCAACATGTCGTTCACTCTAGTGATGTTGTCATTATACATAATTGTTTTGGTTACATATAGTTTCTTTTTAGTGACAAAGGGCATATCATTAGCCTCCAGCTGAAGCTGCACTGCATGGTGATCAGGAATCGTAGTTTTTCGAGAATTTCCGCTAAATTCTAGAACCACTCGGCCTTCCACCGTCTCGAACACACGATATTTTAGATGTGAGTGGGAGAAAGGAACCCTGTCTATTGCGCATCACCTGTGTGTGTGTGTGCAGGTGTGGGATCAGTCGTGGACGTAAGGTCGACGCGGCGTCACCGACAAGTACTTGTCGGGCGAACCATGGAAGTAGTAGTGAAATCACACGGAAGAACCAAGAAACTTCGGTGTTATTCTGTGCTGTTTGTAACTGTGACTATTGTTAGTGACAAAAGAACAATTGAGATTCTGAATTGTGAAAAAACTTTTATTTTGTACTTGCTGGAGGCAAGACATATTTTACGACATGTTTGTAGTAGAGACATAGTTTTAAAGCCAACTCTTTTCTAAATAGACATAAATCTGTTTCTAATGTGAGACGATACGAGTTACTTACGCGAACTCTAATGTTTACATTGAAAGTGCGAATTTGTTATTGCGCATGGAGTCCAAATATCCCGACGGTGTTGCCGAAAGAGCACAGTTTTAGAAGAGAAGGCCTATTAAAAAAGCCGTCACAAAACCGTTGGAACGTGGCGATCAGTGTGAAAGGACCCAAGAATTCAGGAATTCTGAGACGAAAACGAGAGAAAAAGCTGTCAAGGGTTGCTATAGCAACCGAGCATAACCATTAAGAGAAAGTGGATTATGCCAGAGTATCCGCGGGAGGAAGTTTGTAAATGCAAATAAGGGATAAGAGGTAAGAAAGTCACAACGTAAAAAATCGGAGAGAAGATCTCGACGTATTAGACTAAGAAGAGCTAAGCGTAGAACTATGCGACTAAGAATATATGGCGTCGGGAGTATACAGCTCTCACACGCATTGCGGCGACGCAGATGTGGAAACCAGCCTACATCCGACGCCGCCGGCAGCAGCTGCTGTTCACCTGTGCTGACCTGCCGTCACATCCACTCACCTACGCTGGGAGAATTCTACGCCGGCTGAGCGCAAAATAGAACTTTAGTACCTCAGGAAGAAGTGATAACAAACCTTCAGCACATCAGTCTGAAGCATACCAAAAATTTCCAAATTTTCCTGGCTGACTATCCAAAATTTTAGCCATTTTATCAATTTCTGTGAAAGCGGCCCCACACATACCTGGATGTTCGAGAAGCTTGCATAGGCAAGAGTGTTTGTGCAAGCATGCACAAATCGCTAGCACCTCCAGACAGATCACGAAGGCTTGTACAAGCGTCGGGTTGGTTACCACAAAATTTCTAGCTCAGACGGCAATGCACTGGTTTGGTCAGCGTTTTTGCTATTGATAGGAAAAAGACAAAAGACGGAATGTGGTATATAGAGTGAAAAATGGCTAAAAAACGAAAATATCATTTCCATATTACAATTCGTGGCATATACACTATGCACACTGTCTCACAGTATTGCTGTTTTTCCTCTATCATTCTCCATGTAATACTGGATTCTTTGACTTGTCCTAAATTACCATTCAACCTCAGTACATCACGACCAAATAAAAATCAAATCAAATCAAATCACTGACGAATGCTTGCACAAGCCTCCCAATTCTTTATACACACACTTAATCTTGCACAAGCAAGCATAATCGGCATTCGATCAAGCATGAAGCTTCTTGCACAAATTTATCCAACACATACTGAAGCATACTTGCCCAAGCATGCTTGTGCATTTATGCTTGTCAAGCATGCTGTTACATGCGTAGCCGCCTTAACAGATTCACTAATATCAGCTAACACTTATACCTAAGATTCAACTTGGCTTATGTGTTGTGCGAGAGTGTCTGTTGGCGACATTCTGTAATAAAAAAAGTTTCTGCTTCATTTTATTTTATTAACTGCTGATCGCTGATCATGAGTAGTCTTTAGTCTGGCCCATTTTTCGGTTAGATATGTGCACGCCATGAAACATTGCACTTGGTCAAATTCCATCGCAGTAGATAGAATGAACGTCGCCTTTAATTTTTAAGTCGTCCCACGCTGTTTGACTCTCATAAGCTTCATTTCGCATCGGTTTCCCCTCCACGATATCAATAACACTTTCAGCATGAAAAATAATTACCGTACCTACTGATGTTTCCACAGTTGGAAGTCCTTGCAGACAAATTTTTAGATACTATAAATTTTCATTTCATCCATCTTTGTGTAAATTTGAACGTAAATCAAACTTATTGCACTTAGTTCGAAACGGCAAAGAAGATTTTCTACAAAAGACCAACGAAATATGACGGCTGCAGATATTCAGTGTCAAAATTTAATTCACTCGGACAAACCTCCGATCAAACACATTGAATTCACAAAACCGATATGTTTACTACTGCGTGGGCCTAAATAACAAAACGTTCTTTTTTATAAGAACCAAAAGTGACACATTATCCGCGACGATAAAGCAAAGTTACATTTTTATAATGCCACAGAACACGGCCGTGCCCAGAATGAACATACATCTCTGGTGCGACAACTTGTTAAATAGTTTCGACGACTGAGAATCGGTTGGTTATAGAGATTATTCTTTATAGTCCTTTGACGTATATTTCTAAAGTTTAGAGAAAAAATTTCGAGTTCCCATATTACCACGTATGAATCAATTCAGTGGATGTCTTCTATGGTAGGCTTTGTTCTGGTATTGTTGTCATGTGTAGTAGGCTTATTGTTGTGTGCCTTATACATTTTTTAATCTTTATGATGTTACTTGTCTCCTCCCCTTTAATTACACAAGTTCGATTTGTAGCTCAGCTAAGGTGATATTGAACAACTAATGAAATTTTTCGGAATCTTAATAGCGTACATCTTCAGCGGGAAATTCAAGTTTATAAAATTCAAGAAATGAAAGGCGAAAGGAAATTCGAAATACGTACATTTCCTAAGAGCTGTTGTCAGAATGGATTTATTAGTATCAAGTTGGCAGTTACATAATTCTGAAAACATCAGCTACTCATTGATTAATTTATACATTTATTCATTCATAGAACGACAAAGTCTATGAATGTCCTCAGTTGTTGATAAAATGTTTTTAATTAAATAAAAATAACATGGAGTCTTACGATTTTTACAGTTCGTATAATAAGCCTTACCATATTTATAATCATGCCATATAGTATTTATTGGTTAATGTATCAGGTATTCATGAACATTAATGGGCTATCTGTATTACTCTAAATATTCATTTACAGAGTAACAACTTTTACTTAATAAATATGTCCATAGCTTTTGGCAAAAGGTATGAATATCATTTACACTTTAATTTCCTATGGGAGCCTGTTGTACAGTTTTAGGGTTTTGCAACAGCAACTAATTTTCAGATCTGTGCTGTGTGTTGTGTTTAGCAGCGAGCCGAAACTCCTTATGATGAAAATCCAATGGAAGAAACAATTATGTGACATCATCAAAAACAATACATGCTACTAGTGGTATATACATGTCTGCCCATCATGCAAAACTAAACTTATTTCAATGCCTCTATTCATGTGTCCACTATCCTTCATACTCAGTTATTTAACATGCATGCCTTCACATCATTAGGAAGGCATGTATAATGCTAATTTCACTGTGTGAGCCTCTTGCAAAAATGTGGAACTTCCCAAACTGTGTGCCATACACTGAACTGTTTTGCACTTATCAGTTGACCTAAGGTCAAGTGTGATACCCTCTTACTTCCCGGATGTAGGTCATTACATAACTTCATTGCCTGCCATTTCAGTCACCTTATAACTCCCACGTTTGCAATGATATTTTCAGTTTAGTGTATCGAAAAACACTAGACTTAGTTAACAGTTAAAAATTTAGCATTACAACTCAGTTCTGAAATTGAAATCATTTTGCAAAGAGGTGAAACTTCAATAATGTATATGTAATATGGAAAGCAAAAGGTTACCATTCAGTAATTACTGCACATCACACAGATATGGGAACACTGTGCTTGTTAGTATTGATGCTGACCCCTACAAATTAATAGTTTTACTATCTTTTCATTTCTCATAAGATTTCATTTTGCACACTGGGATCGAGCAGTCTGCTACATGTGTCAGTGCTGAATTAATGCACCAAACTCCAAGCGTAGTACAGAAGCTGTACAAAGATGCAGCATTGCACTTTATTCTTTCATAACCAATTAGGAGGCATAGGAGAGAGGCCATGTGGCTGTCTCACGCATCTGTCTGCAGAGAGTCACTTGTGAATCTCACTCTCTTGTAGAAAGCAACTCCTACAGGTTAGACAGCTTGAGTCAATCTGGCTTTGTGTCTCTTATAACATGCAAAACTCTATTCTCCTGAATTTGCCCTGTAATATCACTGTTCCTTTTGAATATCTCTTAATTTTTACCACCCACCACATTTGGCAAAATGACTGACATCGATATAATTCCATTTATCTGGAAGGGTCCCTTTGTAAATTGAATCACTGCGATAAATACACATATTTTCATTGTATTTATATCGGTCAAACACTGCTGACAGAACCACCTCTTCCATCCTGCCCACAACAAACCCAGCATCCTGTACAAGAGTGAATATTGATAACGCAGCTACCTTTGTGACAGAAAGACAGATTCTATCATAATTCTGCCATATCTTATCTAATTTTGTTGCAGTGTGGGAGGTATAAAGTAGAACAAGTAAATTGGCTCAGTGATGAGTAAGAAAGGCACACAACAATTAATTATTAGAATACTAGGAAACTATAGTTTGTATACAAAAGAGATTGCATACCAAACGGTTGTACAGCACATACTTGAATACAGGACAATCATTGGGGACCAATATTGCATTGGGCAAACGGGGGATATTTACAACTGGCAGAAAGCCATTAAATATCTCAGGATGAAGAGGTATCTACAAAATGAAAAAAAAAAACAGCCCACATGAAGGTATGTAAATAGTCATCCCCTCTGTATTGCTCCCATAAAGGGAATATGAAAATACTTTATTGCATTGTGCTACAATAGAGAGTTCCCTCTACACATACTTTCTGTCTCATTCCAGCGCACTACCAAAATTATAGTAGTTAGACATCTACATTCTGAAGTAAAGTGTTTGCTATCAAAGACATAATTAAATGTTATGTGCTATTTAGCCACTTTGGTTGCTTGTATGCCAGTTTTCCTATTTAATTATTTGTGCGTTTCACGCTACACACTTGTGAGCTCTCACTGTGATGCACAATAAATCAGTTTTGCAATTGAACAGGTCACAATATAAATATAAATAAAGATCTGGAAAAGTCTATAAATTAAGTTGTTGTGGTCTTCAGTCCTGAGACTGGTTTGGTACAGCTCTCCATGCTACCCTATCCTGTGCAAGTTTCTTCATCTCCCAGTACCTACTGCAACCTACATCCTTCTGAATCTGCTTGGTGTATTCGTCTCTTGGTCTCCCTCTACGATTTTTACCCTCCACGCTGCCCTCCAATACTAAATTGGTGATCCCTTGATGCCTCAGAACATGTCCTACCAACCGATCCCTTCTTCTAGTTAAGTTGTGCCACAAACTCCTCTTCTCCCCAATTCTATTCAATACCTCCTCATTAGTTATGTGATCTACCCATCTAATCTTCAGCATTCTTCTGTAGCACCACATTTCGAAAGCTTCTATACTCTTCTTGTCCAAACTATTTATCATCCATGTTTCACTTCCATACATAGATACATTCCATACAAATTCTTTCAGAAACGACTTCCTGACAAATCTATACTCGATGTTAACAAATTTCTCTTCTTCAGAAACGCTTTCCTTGCCATTGCCAGCCTACATTTTATATCCTCTCTACTTCGACCATCATCAGTTATTTTACTCCCCAAATAGCAAAACTCCTTTACTACTTTAAGTGTCTCATTCCCTAAACTAATTCCCTCAGCATCACCCGACTTAATTCGACTACATTCCATTATGCTCGTTTTGCTTTTGTTGATGTTCATCTTATATCCTCCTTTCAAGACACTGTCCATTCCGTTCAACTGCTCTTCCAAGTCCTTTGCTGTCTCTGACAGAATTACAATGTCATCGGCGAACCTCAAAGTTTTTATTTCTTCTCCAATGGATTTTAATACCTACTCCGAATTTTTCTTTTGTTTCCTTTACTGCTTGCTCAATATACAGATTGAATAACATTGGGGAGAGGCTACAACTCTGTCTCACTCCCTTCCCAACCACTGCTTCCCTTTCATGCCCCTCGACTCTTATAACTGCCATCTGCTTTCTGTACGAATTGTAAATAGCCTTTCGCTCCCTGTATTTTACCCCTGCCACCTTTAGAATTTGAAAGAGAGTATTCCAGTCAACATTGTCAAAAGCTTTCTCTAAGTCTACAAACGCTAAAAACGTAGGTTTGCCTTTCCTTAATCTTTCTTCTAAGATAAGTCATAAGGTCAGTATTGCCTCATGTGTTCCAATATTTCTGCGGAATCCAAACTGAGCTTCCCCAAGGTCGGCTTCTACCAGTTTTTCCATTCGTCTGTAAAGAATTCGCGTTAGTATTTTGTAGCTGTGGCTTATTAAACTGATAGTTCGGTGATTTTCACATCTGTCAACACCTGTTTTTTTTTTTGGGATTGGAATTATTATATTCTTCTTGAAGTCTGAGGGTACTTTGCCTGTCTCATACATCTTGCTCACCAGATGGTAGAGTTTTGTCAGGATTGGCTCTCCCAAGGCCGTCAGTAGTTCTAATGGAATGTTGTCTACTCCCGGGGCCTTGTTTCGGCTCAGGTCTTTCAGTGCTCTGTCAAACTCTTCACACAGTATTGTATCTCCCATTTCATCTTCATCTACATTCTCTTCCATTTCTACAATATTGTCCTCAAGAACATCACCCTTGTATAGGCCGTCTATATACTCCTTCCACCTTTCTGCTTTCCCTTCTTTGCTTAGAACTGGGTTTCCATCTGAGCTCTTGATATTCATACAAGTGGTTCTCTTTTCTCCAAAGGTCTCTTTAATTTTCCTGTAGGCAGTATCTATCTTACCCCTAGTGAGATAATCATCTACATCCTTACATTTGTCCTCTAGCCATCCCTGCTTAGCCATTTTGCACTTCCTGTCGACCTCATTTTTGAGACGTTTGTATTCCTTTTTGCCTGCTTCATTTATTGCGTTTTTGTGTTTCCTCCTTTCATCAATTAAATTCAATATTTCTTCTGTTACCCAAGGATTTCTACTAGCCCTCATCTTTTTACCTACTTGATCCTCTGCTGCCTTCACTACTTCATCCCTCAGAGCTACCCATTCTTCTTCTACTGTACTTCCTTCCCCCACTGCTGTCAATTGTTCCCTTATGCTCTCCCTGAAACTCTGCACAACCTCTGGTTTAGTCAGTTTATCCAGGTCCCATCTCCTTAAATTCCCACCTTTTTGCAGGTTCTTCAGTTTTAATCTACAGTTCATAACCAATAGATTGTGGTCAAAGTCCACATCTGCCCCTGGAAATGTCTTACAATTTAAAACCTGGGTCCTAAATCTCTGTCTTACCATTATATAATCTATCTGATACCTTTTAGTATCTCCAGGATTCTTCCATGTATACAACCTTCTTTTATGATTCTTGAACCAAGTGTTAGCTATGATTAAGTTATGCTCTGTGCAAAATTCTAACAGACGGCTTCCTCTTTCATTTCTTACCCCCAATCCATATTCACCTACTATGTTTCCTTCTCTTCCTTTTCCTACACTCGAATTCCAGTCACCCATAACTATTAAATTTTCATCTCCCTTCACTATTTGAATAATTTCTTTTATCTCATCATACATTTCATCAATTTCTTCATCATTTGCTGAGCTAGTTGGCATATAAACTTGTACTACTGTAGTAGGTGTGGGCTTCATGTCTATCTTGGCCACAATAATGCGTTCACTATGCTGTTTGTAGTAGCTTACCCGCACTCCTATTTTTTATTCATTATTAAAACTACTCCTGCATTACCCCTATTTGATTTTGTATTTATAACCCTGTATTCACCTGACCAAAAGTCTTGTTCCTCCTGCTACCGAACTTCACTAATTCCCACTATATCTAACTTTAACCTATCCATTTACCTTTTTAAATTTTCTAACCTACCTGCTCAATTAAGGGATCTGACATTCTACTCTCCGATCCGTAGAACGCCAGTTTTCTTTCTCCTGATAACAACATCCTCTTGAGTAGTCCCCGCCCGGAGATCCGAATGGGGGACTATTTTACCTCCGGAATATTTTACCCAAGAGGAAGCCATCATCATTTAACCATACAGTAAAGCTGTATGCCTTCGGGAAAAATTACGGCTGTTGTTTCCCCTTGCTTTCAGCCGTATAAATTAAGTTAATAAGTTTTAATGATTTGAAATATGCTTACATTACTGCACTATCTGTTGAAAAATCAACTAACCACTTCACTAGTAGTCGCACCCAGCTGTACTCAGTCGACACACCTTCTATAGTGCACAATTGCAACCTCTCACTGTGATATAGGTCAAGTCAGTTGAACAATTATAATACACTTCCTTGTTTTTAAACTGTGATTATTTGTTAACATCTTGTCAATGTTTTCCATAGGCTACATTCCATTCCTTGTTGATTCTACAGATGACTCTTTACTGCTTACCTTATCGGTCCACCTAATTTTCAGCATTTTTCTGTAGTACATCTCAAATGCTTCGATTCTATTCATTTCCAGTGTTCCCACTGTCCATGTTTCACTACCACACAATGCTGTGCTACAAACATACATTCTCAGAAAATTCTTCCTCAAATTAAGGCCTATGTTTGCCACTAGTAGACTTTTCTTCACCAGGAATGCTGTTTTTGCCAGTGCTAGTCTGCTTTTTATGCCCTCCTTGCTCCATCTGTCATGGAGCTTTTGCTGCCTAGATTGCAGAATTCCCTAGCTTTCATTTATTTCAAGATCACCAGTCCTGATGTTAAGTTTCTCACTGTTCTTATTTCTGCTACTTCTAATTACTTTCATCTTTCTTCAATTTATTTTCAATCCATATTCTGTGCTCATTAGACTGTTCATTCCATTCAGCAGAACCTGTAATTCTTCTTCACTTTCACTGAGGACACCCATGTCATCAGTGAATCTTATCATTGGTATCCTTTCACCTCGAATTTTAATTCCATCCTTGAAACTCACTTTTATTTCCGCCATTGCTTCTTTGATGTAAAGATTTAACAGCAAGGGCTAAAGACTACATCCCTGTCTTACAACCTTTTTAATCTGAGTGCATCATTCTTGTTTTCCCACTCCTATTGTCCCCTCATGGCTCTTGTACATATTGCATATTAACCACCTTTCCCTACAAAAAACCTAAATTCTGCCCAAACAGGCCATGAAGACCCAATGGTACCAACCGGCCGCCCTGTCATCTTCAGACCACTGGTGTCACTGGATGTGGATATGGAGGGACATGTGGTCAGCACTTCTCTCCCAGCCATATGTCAGTGCACAATAGATCCTCAGCTTGCCTGACAAGGGCTGAGTGCACTCCGCTTGCCAACAGTGCTCGGCAGACCAAATGGTCACCCATCCAAGTGCTAACCCAGCTCGACAGTGCTTAACTTCTGTGATCTGACGGGAACCGGTGTTACCACTGTGGCAAGGCCATTGGCTATCTTTCGCTATAGCTTACCACAATTTTTCTCAGAATTTTGAACATTTTGCACCATTTTATGTTCTTGAAAGCTTTTTCCAGGTCAACAAACACTGTGAACGTGTCTTAATTTTTCTTTAGTTTGACTTCCATTATCAATCGCAATTTCAGAACTGTCTCTCTGCTGCCTTTACCTTTCCTAAATACAAACTGATCATCATCTAACACATCCTCTATTTTCTTTTCCATTATTGTGTGTATTATTCTTGTCAGCAACTTAGATGAATGAGCCATTAATCTGACTGTCTGTTAATTCCTGTACTTGTTAGCTCTTGCGATCTTTGGAACTGTGTGGATGATATTTTTCCCAAAGTCAGATAGTATATCACCAGATTCATACATTCTACACACCAATGTGAATAGTTGTTTTCTTGCCACTTCCCCTAATGATTTATGAAATTCTAATGGAATGTTGTATATCTCTTCTGCCTTATTCAATCTTGAGTCTCCTAAAGTGCTTTTAAATTTTGATTCTAATACTGGATCCCATATCTCTTCTATATCGACTCCTGTTTCTGAACTCTGTTTCTTGTTCTATCACTTCATCGGACAAGTCTTCCCCTTCATAGAGCCCTTCAATGCACTTTTTCCACCTATCCATTCTCTCCTCTGTATTTAACAGTGAAATTTCCATAGCGATCTTAATGTTAACAACCTTGCTTTTAGTTTCAGGTAAGGTTGGTTTGACTTTTCTATATACTGAGTCAGTCCTGCTGAAAGTAATTTCTTTTTCGATAGCTTCACATTTTTCATGTAGCCATTTCACCTTAGCTCCCTTGCACTTCCTATGTATTTCATTCCTAAATGACTTTTATTTCTGAATTTCCCTGAACATTTTTGTACTTCCTTCTTTCATCAATCAACTGAAGTATTTCTTCTGTTACACATGGTTTCTTTGCACTTACCTTTTTTGTACTTATATTTTTCTTCCCAGCTTCTCTGACTGCCCTGTTTAGAGACGTCCATTCCTCTTCAACTGAACTGCCTACTGAGCTATTCCTTATTGCCGTATCTATAGTCATAGAGAACTTTAAGCCATCTCTTCATTTCTTCGTACTTCCATATCCCACTTCTTTGTGCATTGATTCTTCCTGCCTAATCTCTTAAACTTTGCCCCACTCTTCATCACTATTAAATTGTGATTTGAGTCTGGGTATGCCTTACAATCCAATATCCGATTTCAGAATCTCTAATATTGATTAACTCATGAATTTTCTAGCGTTTGTGAAAGAGAAATGAACATAGGGTCTTAAAAATATGGTATTAATAATTTTCAAACAATTTTACTACAAGTTTCATATTAAGTCATTTAGAAAATTTTTAAAAATTAAGTAAGTTGTTGAGAAAGCAGTAATAGTTCACTGTACATGTGACTGTTCCTCCCATAATACTACATATTGTACATCACAGAGAAGTGCCTTAATGGATAACACACACTTATATTGTATGTGTCTCTGTTTGGTGACAACAGCAACATACTAATGATAAAGATGGGAAAACAATATATAGTATAGTTTAGTCATCACCAAAATTATAGTTATTTTTTCTTTGAGTGTAGCACAACCATTTTTTTTTTTTCTGGAAGATAGCAGTATTTAAACATCCATACACAGTAACAGGACATTCTGCACAATGCAATTCTAAATAGAAATCTCTCTAGATGTTCTCATGGGAAAGAGCTGCCAGATAACTTCAGTGTATTGCATTTTATTGGTCTAAGAAATCTCGAATGTGCCTGTATCTAGGGCCTCCCACTAGGTAGACCACTCGCCTTGTGCAAGTCTTTGTAGTTGACACCACTTCAGTGACTTGCGTGTCGATGAGGATGAAATGATGATGAAGTCCCCAAGTGGAGAAAATCGCCAACCTTGCTGGGAATCAAACCTGGCCCCTCACACGGCATTCTGCTGCTCTGACCACTCAGCCATGGAGGCAGACTAAGAAATCACAATATTTGTACACGTGACACTGGACAAGTCAAAGATAAATTTTTAGTATTAAATGGATTACATGAAGGATGGTAATTTGTTTACTAATTAAATATTAAGAATACATCTTGTTTTAACAATCCAGATGAAGTAATGTTATGTTGTGAAAATCAGTGGGATGTAAGTCATGCAGTAGGATAAATGTATACAATTAATACATTACATTCTTAGCAATTTTTTGTGAAATACAGCTTCTCAGTCATAAGCACACGACTGAATATGTATAACACAAGTTAACACTTACAGCTATTTTGTGAAAAAGATGCTTCCTCTTATTTATTTATTCATCCAGGGGTCACCTCACAATGGTATTGAATTCAGCATGAAAATAGATAGATAACTCAAGCTATACATACACATATAATACATAAGTATATTATATAAGCATAGGATAGATGGTCAGCCATGACACTACGAAGGAAACAGCCCATCATTTGCTTGAACTGATGTTGGGAAACCAAATATCATAATGGCTGGATGGATGACACACTATCCTCCTGAAACTGCACTAGCTTATTTGGAGATAACTGTTGCACAGTATTCTTTTGAATGTGCACAGTTTGCACAAGATAACTTATAAAATAAAACAAAGTTTATCACATACACAATATGGACAATCACTGGAACATGAACAGGTTGCTACGCCCCTTACACTACTTCCAGTCTGTTCGAAAAACTAATTCCAGGCCTGTAAACATGCAACTATGCCCCACCGATGTTTTTGTATCCTCCCTTCAGCCCATCTGAAAGAGATAGTCACCATCCCCCTTGATGAATGAGATGTTGAGCTGAGGAGAATGACCAGGCATTACTGTCATGCACTATTTATCTTGGCATATTATTTTTTTGTAGAAACATTAGATTGTGATCGTGTATTGTAATGTGACCAGGTGTAGTAGTTGTCCTCTTTCATTATTAACCGTTTCAGTTTCAGTTTATTGAGCACCCATTTTATCATGTACAATGATATGGGATTTGTCATATGTTACATACAGAAAAAATATGAGTAACAACATATTACGAGAAAACTATCAGTGAATAATCTTAATTAAATATATGGGCAAAACAATTATAGCTTACATGATATAAATTTGTAACAATATAGGACACAAATAAGTTGCATATATTCTGTGTATAACAGACAGCAACAAGAAGCAATGATTACAACATACTATATTGACAGATTAATTAATTTTTGTGTGTACATAAAAGAGTCTACCCCACAATACAAGTTTGTATATGAGTAACTTATAAGATAGGTGAAGGCACGCTATCTTTCTGAAGAATTCATATATTCACTAACACTGTAAAAACTATTACTGATTAACATTCTTTTGAGTTCACTTTTAAAACTGCTCAGCTGCTGAATCCTTTTTATTTTTAAGGGAAGAGCACTATAGAGAATTTTTGGGTGGTATATTGCACTCTTGTTGTATTGGGCTTTCTTATGCACTTCTCTGTGAAATTCATTACTCTGTCCTGTTGTATAGTCATGGAACTCACTGTTTAAAGAAGAAAACTGGGGGTGAGACTTCAGAAAGCATATACTTTCATAGATGTAAATGGATGGAAGAGTCATGATTTTATATTCCTTGAAAATTTCCCTACATGGATCTCTAGGTGCAGCTCCTTTTATGATTCTTATCGCTCGTTTTTGAATAATAAAGGAGCATTTTGCCTGACTTGAATTGCCCCAAAATATGACACCATATCGCAAAAGACTATGCATAAATGCATAATATGTACACAATACTGTTTGATCACTGCAGCAATTTTTGAGCATTCTAAATACATAGCAACATTTACTTAACTTTTTATTGAGCACATCTATATGCTTGTCCCATTTTAGATGCTCATCTAACCAAATTCCTAAGAATTTTGTATTTGGCGTTTGTAGTATATTCTGTTGGCCTAGCTTCACAGTTATATTGGGCTTCATATTATTTGAAACATGTCTGTAATTCATCCATAATGTTTTCCCCTCATTCACAAATAAACTGTTGTCCCTGAACCATTTACTTGCTTCAACTGCTGTTGTTTCAGTTTTGCTGTTAAGGTCAGTCTCATTCTTAGCTTTAATAAAGAGACTTGTATCATCAGCATAAAGTACACAATCAGCTTGTGTTAAATAGTTTGGCAAGTCATTTATAAAGATCAAGAACAACAGGGGTCCCAACACCGAACCTTGGGGCACCCCATAACTAACTTCCTTATAACCAGAAAAGTATGACTTCCCATCATGAACTATTTCTACTTTCTGGGATCTGCCAGATAAATATGACTTAAACCATGCATGAGCAGTACCACGGAGTCCATAGCAACTAAGTTTTTTGAGCAGTAGTTTATGATCAATAACGTCAAAGGCCTTTGATAAATCTAAAAAGACCCCACAATTTACTTCATTATTATCAATGGAATTTAGGACAAGTTTTTGAAAGTTGTATATAGCTGTTTCAGTTGATCTATTCTTTCGAAAGCCATTTTGTTCATTGACCAATATTCCACTTTTTTTTAGGAAAGTAGAGAGTCTTCCATACATTACTCTTTCTATAATTTTTGAAAAACAAGATAACATTGATAAAGGCCTGTAGTTTTTTACATCATAATGATCCCCATTTTTGTATAATGGTTTTATAATTGATTGTTTCAGCTTTCTAGGGAAAGTGCCAGTACTGAAAGATGCATTAATTATATCTACAAGAAGAGGAGAAATATATCTGCTGTGTTTAATGATTTTGTCTGGAATGTCATCGGTGCCACAGGATAATTTATTTTTTAGTTTGCTGATGGCATTCTCTACCTCATGTACTGTTACAGGATACAAAAACATAGTTTTGGAATTCAATGTGATGTTATGACTGATGTCTGTACTACTTTGGGTTTGTATGAGGTTTCGAACTACACTTGTAAAATGACAGTTGAATATATTGGCAATTTGTAATGGGTCATTTATAGTTTTGTCCTCAGTTTTAATAACAATGTTGTTTCTTACTTTGCTTCTTCCTAAGTTACTATTGATCACTTTCCAAACTGATTTCATTTTTTTGTTGCCATTATTTCTACTGATATATGAATCATTATTTAACTTTTTTGCTGCAGTGATTACTTTCTTGTATAATTTCCTATAACACTTAACACGTTGTTTCAAAGCAGGATTTTGCCTTGCTGATTTACTTAACATTCTGAGTTGCTCTCCAGATTTTCTTATGCCCTGTGTTATCCATGTGTTAATTTTGCCTTTTACTTTCATTTTCTTAAGGGGAAAAGCAATTTCAAAGTTATGTTTGTAATCAGCTAGAAATGACTCAAACTTCATGTCTATACTAACATGTTTATCTAGATCCCAACTTGTATTTTTAACAAGGATTTAAAAATCCTAATGTTGTCCTCATTAATACATCTCCTGTGGATGTGTTTCTCACTTGGCCTAGAGTTTTTACAGAGTACATTATTTATACTAAGTTTTAGTGCTTTATGATCAGAGAATCCAGTGTCAATCACTTCTACAACATTGTCTAGTTTATGTAAGTCAAGAAATATTTGGTCTATTATTGTTTCAGAGTTCTTTCCATGTCTAGTGTATTCAAAGATAGTTGGTGCTAAATTATGCGAACAAAAGACATTGGTCAATTTTGTAACATTTAAACAGTTGATTTTGAAGTTGACATTGAAATCTCCAAGTACAATAATGTTTTCTGTAGAATGTCTTAACTCACTAAAAAGACTTTCAACACTGTCCAAAAATTCCATAAAATTACCTGATGGGGAACGGTATACACACACAATAATTATTTTAAGGTCTGTTAGTTTGCAAACGCAATATTCAAATACTTTTTCAATGTTTTTTATCTTACTAAACTTGATTTCTTTATATTCAATTCCTTGTCTGACATAAATGCATGTTCCTCCCCCTTTAAAAGTTTCTCTACTGAAGCTACTAACCATTTCATATCCTGTTATTCTGGCAGCAAAAGCTTGATTTTCTTTTAACCAATGTTCACATACACATAAAACTGAAACATCCTTTAGTTCATCAAGCAATAGTACTTCTAATTCTGGAATCTTACTAATTATACCCTGTACATTTTGATACAAAACTACTAATTTTTTATGCTTGGCATCTGTTGCAGTGCTCACCGTATTGGCTGATTGGTGCCTGCCTCCAATAAAAAATCTTTGAGATGGCCTGGTGGTGACACTCTTCTTTTGCTTAAGGGGCGGGTGGTTTTCATTGCTTCTGCTCGGGTAGTTGGTACTGTTGTTAAACCTGTTAGTGATGTAAGTTGATCTGCTTCTACTGAAGATGGTGATTGTAGTACTGGAGAAGATGCTGTAGACTGGGTTACTGGAGGTGGAAGAATAATGTGCTCACTTTTCTTGCATCTGCCTAGTGAACAAAGGAAGTCTCGGATTTTTTGTCCTAATACAATCTTTCCCCTGTTGTTTAAATACAGGCCATGTTGGGTATAATGTTCTCTCTCCAGTGAATCTACACTAATGAAATGTGAGTTCTGAAATGCTTTGCATATCTTCTTGAACTGTCTGTTAGCCTTAATAATTTCTTTATTTACAATAGAAGTAGTCATAAGATCGTGTCTATGGGGAATACCAACGGCAATTACAGGTGTTCTAGCAAAGCTCAAAATTTCTTTCAAATTGTTAGTGGATTTGTAAAGTTCATTCCTGTAGACATCATTAGCTCCACCTATCATAATTGTACACTGAGTTGAGCTGGGGCAATTTCCGACTTTTATGTTCGTTGTGATTTCAGATATGGGTGCCCTCGGTTTTACAATGGCGGTTGCATTTACACGATAATTATCACGTAAGATTTCAGCAAGACCACGTCCGTGGCTGTCAGAATATATACACACATTTGATTCAGAAATTTGCGCATGTAACACTGTATTAATTTGCACATGTTCCTTTGTGTGGTTTACAGTACCGGTAGGCCTACCTGTTGTTATTCCACTCTGCGTATTTATCACTGTGTTTACAGCTGTATGAAACATATTCTTACAATGTTTACGACGCACTGCACTAGACGTAACATATTCTTCCCCGTACGTGGTTTTACCTGTATTCACACCTGCCTCAGGTGCACTGATACGTACGTTTATTGCTGAGTGAAGCATGTTTTCACACTGTTTACGATGCACTGGATTAGGTGTAACATATACACTGTTATCGTTGTTAATACTATCCGAGTTGCTAAGAAGGCTTCTCATCATTTTCTTAAGTAGATTTGTATACTGTTCGCACATTTCCACATCACGCTGTGGAGAACATAATACACTTTCGTCTTGTCCATCGGCAAACATTTTGGCTGCAGTCTGTCGGCCGTTACACGTTGTTACCCCGCACTCACAACTTGGATTATTAAAGTTAGTAACACCAAAACATTCTGTGTGGTACCATTTTTGCAATGTAGAACAAATTTTTATTCCTTTACGTACTATTTCACTACATAATACACACTTTATAGACACTACGCAATTAATTTTCATGGAGCGATTCATTAGTCCTACTACACCAGACGCCATCTTCATCTACATCATCTTCATCTACATTACTCTGAGTTGGCTAAGTAAGTTTTAATTGAGTAATAAGCATTATTTATGAAGTATGTTTTAGCTGTCTTTTTAAACATATGTATTTTAGCAATGTTTTTCATCACCTGGGACAATTTATTATACAACTTTATTCTCTGTTCTCGTGAGTTTTTTTTGTTCATTTCTCTTTGGTAAATTAAATGTTTTCCTCCTTTATGCTGAAATGTCTGCTATTTGTAGGGTTGTTTTGTTTATATTCAATGTTAATTTATTAAGTACTGCCCAATTGTAAACACCCTTCAGGGTATTATTTGCTAGTTGTAATAGGAATTCTGGTGTTTTATCATTGACACCGAACTGCATTAATGTTGTTTATGTTTAGTGTTGTTAACAGTTCTGGTAGTGTATATAAGGACTGTAAGCTTCAGATGGTGTGTGATCACTGTGAATGACATGGAGATGTTGTTTACTAGTGTGAGACAGCATTATTAACAGCTGATAGAGTTTTAAAGGAGCCTCCATTTTTCCAGCTAGTCAGATCATGCAGTATCCAGATTTGTGGAACATGCAGATGTGACATGGCCCATTTTTGGACTGCATGGGAACATGGTGGCACGCATACTTACCATCAAGGTACTGGTCGACCGTGTCTGACCACCAAATGGGAGGATTGCTGTATTATGCACGTCACATTGCAAGCCCTTCACATCTGTATCTACCATCCAAGAACATGTAATAGACTCCATACAACATTTTGTGTGATCTCACACCAATGGTCAGAGACTAGCAGCTGCTGTAGTAGGAAATTATCATTCTATGCATAGTCTGCCATTAACACCACAATGCAAACAGCAGCATTGGGAGTGGAACCATGACCAGGAAGTATGGCTACTGATGAATAGTGTCACATAGTGTTATGCAATGCATTGTGATTCTCCGCTACACCAGATGACAATCATAAGTGCATACGGGGGCAAGCTTCCAATGTTTTGGGGAGGCACAGCAGTGCTACTTCTGGTGTCATTGAGTGGAGAGCCATCAGATATGACTTCAGGTCATGGCTGGTAGTGATTGAGGGAACTCAGATGGTGCAAGGTACATCACTGACATTGTATCCCCTCACGTGTTACCTCTTGTGTGACAGTATCATGGTGCTATTTCTCAACAGGACAATTCTTGTCCACACATGGCGTGTGTCTCTATGAACTGTCTGCTTGATGCTGGGGTACTTCTGTGGCCAGCAAGATTCACACATCTGTCCCCAATAGAACATGTATGGAATCAGCTCAGATATCAACTCAATCCCAGTACAAGTGTCCAGGATACCAAAGGGAAGTTGCAACAATTGTGGAACCAGCTTGCCTTGGGGGGGGGGGGGGATACAACAACTTCATGACACCCTTAATAACTGAATCAATGCACACATCTAGGCCAGAGTGTATGCAACATCATGCTGCCAAGCTCTTTATAAATTTGATTCCATTTTTTTAAAAATCACTCAAATAACATCATATACCTCTCAAACCATAAAATTTCATTTCATTTCCTCCTCCTCTTCTATGGTCTTCACTTTTTTTGCCAGGATGCGTATATTAAAAACAGAATTGTGCCAGGCACTCTTACACCTAATACATGTAGCTTGTTTAGCAGTATTTTATGGCCACCAATGCTGGACAAATCTAGAAATGCCTGTAATATAAACATCCTTGTCAAGAGTATCAGGTCCCACTTCTGTGAACTCTGTTACTCTCTAATGGCTGACATTGTACTTCTGCTTCATAAACCAAACTGTGCTTCATGAAAACGTTTGTGTTTATTCATGTAACTCATTAGTTTATCTTTCCTGGTTGATTCAATTATTTTTGAGAACATTAACAGTACTAAATTGGTCTTTAGTTTTCTAAACTCTCTCCGTAACATTTTTGTAGTAAGTACCTACATAACTAATGTACTCTGAAAAAATACTTGAACTAAAAGATTAATTTATTTTGTTTGTTAGTGGGGTTTGTATGCTGTCTATGCATACCTTCAAAAGGGAGACTGGAATCTTATCTGTGCCTGCTGACCTCTTATTTTTTTTTATATTTCTGTATTGTCCTCTTGACTTCATACTTGTATGTGGGAAACACAAGTTGCTGTGTAATTCCTGACTTCTAAGTAAAAGCTTTACTCCAGCAGAACCCTTTTTAATGTACATATGAAAGTTCTTGGCATTTCCATTGCATTAACTTCTCTTGGTAACTTAAGGAAGATCAAGATCCCAATTTGCAGTACTGTCATTTGATAATTATAAGTTCTGCATTCAGTTTCATGTAGGTCTGCTTGATGCCTGGTTTCATAATTACCAGCATGTAAGTGGCCATCAAATATTAATGAGCTGCCTTTATTTAACAAGTATCTTTGTAATATTACAGACATACGAAGGTGCTTAAATCATAATGCTAATCTCCTAAAATGCTGTCTCCTAGTGTTATTTTTCCTTAGATGACATGTTAAATTAACTTCCATTTTTGCATTCTGTTGGTAGTTGAGATGCAGGGTAAGATTCTTCAAAAGATGATTCCATACTGCAATACAGAGTGGGAGCAAGAATAACACACTTGTAGTAAAATTCAGTTGCTAGTTAATGTGTCAATGCCCTTGGAAAATAAAACAGTTGATGGCTGATTTGAGTCATTGTTAACATGAATATTCCATTAAAGCACATGGTTGTTAACAGATACACTCTAAAACAAAAAGAACAGTACACCAAAAAGAAATTATCCGAACATGATAGAAACCGGTATATAAGATGTACATGTACAGACAAATGACTAGAATTTCAAAATAATTGAGAGATTTATTCAAGAGAAAGAGTTTCAAGTCAATAGTACATTGATCTACCTGTGGTCTTTTGCAATCAGTTATTTGGCTTGGCATTGATTGAAAGGGTTGCCAGATGTCCACCTGAGGTATATTGTGCCAAATTCTGTCCAACTGGTGCATTAGATTTTGAAAATCCCAAGACAGTTGGAGGATCCTGCCCATAATGCTCCAAATGTTCTTAGTTGGGGAGAGAGCCAGTGATCTTGTTGGCCAAGGGTTTGGCAAGCACAAAGACAAGCAGCAGAAACTCACTACATGTGTGTGTGTGGGGGGTGGGGGTGATGGGTGATGGTGGTGGTGGCAGTGGGAATAGTGGCACCTGATTTCGAATTGTGACCTTCAGAGTCCATGCTATCATTTTCAGCTGCAGACCTTATCCTCTTCTAGGCTCAGTGCATGGTTCCATGCCTGATTCAGTTGTTGGTCACTATCTTTGTTGAATAAAAAATTTTATACTGTGATTTCAATGGCCCCGTTAATCATGCAATCCTAGGAAGAGGAAGGTTGCCTAAGTATCGTAGTGTTGTTGTAATCTACAGTATGATAAGTTTCTACACTGTGGTTGGTTATGACTGATTTGGTGGTCTGGCGTAATTCGGTGAGGTGTCTGCATTCACAGCACCTTCCGTCTACCACGTGTACAGTTTCCTCAATACATGCTTTGCCACACTGCCAGGGGATTTGGTGAACCCCTGGTTTCTGATGGGTTAGATCATCCTTTACTAAAATTAGTAGTGTCAATGTCTTAGAGTGTGGGTGAAATACACATTTAACATTGTGTGACTCCAACACTGCCAACTTTTCTTGGGTTTAGATTGGTCTTACCTATACAACAGCAGGAAGAAAAGCAGGAGCACAAATTACTAACATGCATTCTGCTTGTCAGCAGAGTTTTGAAGTGACATGATGTTAACTGTGTTTTTCAACCACCCCTCTAAGACCTTCACACTACAAGGTTCAACAAAGGATGCTTAAGCAAACCAGGGGTCTAACAAAGCAAGTGCAGCAAAGCATAATTAAGGGAAACTGTATATGTGGTAAAAGAGAGGTGTCATGAACATAGATGTCACACTGAATTAAGCCAGACCACAAAATCAGTTGCAGCCAACCATAGCGTAAAAACTGGCTGTACTGTGGATTACAACAACACCAAGATACTTAGGCAACCTTCTCCTGCTGCAATTGCATGATCAAAGGTGCCATTGAAATTAGTGTCCAAAATGGTCTAATTAACAAAAATACTGACGTACAAAGGAGTCAGGCTTGGAACACTTCACTGTGAATAGAAAAAGAAAAGTGCTCCATACAGTGAAGTACATAGCCGACAGCGATAGCATGGGCTTTGTAGGCCACAGCATGGAGTCAGATGCCGCTACCCCCACCAGTGCCATTACCCACTATGGGGGCCACTCACACAGTGACAGGAGTGGAGTGATGGAGGAGATAATAGTAATTCTACAACCAGAGTAAACTGGTTTACAGCAAAATGTCTTTTAGACAACAGAAGAAGCAGAAAGATAGTTTATCGTCAGTTTTACAGCTGCAAATGAAAAGAAAACAATATCGATGAGCTTTAGAAAAAAAGGACACTATTAATGTACATTAGAATGAAGAAGCTCTGGCATTGAGAAAATTTCTTGCACAACCTTTCTAGCATTATGGTTGGACAGTCATTGAAGGAGATGACTGTGCTGACCTAGAGAGAGAGGAGGGAAAAAAAGCAGGTACAGCATTAGACTTTGACCTTGGAGATTCAGGGATCAGTTCTAGACAGGGGCAGAGATTTTTACTCATTTCTGTCCTCCAGCATGGTGCCAGTTCCACTCTGCCTACAGGCATCTTTGCAGATGAGATATTAATCTCGGGTGCTGGCTCCTGTGTCAGAGAATGGGCAGTCCCATCTGATTTCCTTGGGCAGTTTCTGAATTTCCTGTGGACAGAGCAGTCTGGGAGACTTTCCATGCTCAAACATGGACACCAGCATTTTGATCACTATGTGAGGTTGCTGACATTGTGATCTTACCAGCAGATAAAGGTAACACAGCTGTCATTCTCTCTGGACTAATATACTAAGCAAGATAAACCAACTATTGGAAGACTCTGCATTTCACATATGAGGTATGATCAAAAAAGTAATGAGAATTTTTTAATTTTGGAGGTTTCATACATCCAGTTTCCAGAAATATTTTTTTACCTTGTTGGTACACATGTTCCTGAGGTATATTTGCATTTTCAGCTGTTTATTGTTGACAGTCAGGAAGGTTACACATGTTTTTGAGTGCTCAGTGAATTTTTAATTTCAAGAAAGCTGGATCAAAGATATTGCATTGAATTTTGCTTGAAAAATTCAATAAAGTGCAGTGCCACATGTGAAATGTCTACTATGAGTAAGACAAGAGTTTACAAGTGACGAAGAAACTGAAGACGACAACCACCACATTAGTTACTGACGACAGTGTGGAAAACGTAAAGAAAAGGGTTCTGGAAAATCACCAAATCGCCATGAGAGAAGTTGCTGATGATGTCAGCATATCTATTGTCTCATGCCAAGTAGTTGTTTCGGATTTTTGGACTGAAACAAATAAAAGCAATGTGTGTTCCGAAATTGTTGAATTTTGACCATAAAAGATGTCATATAGACATCACTCAGGAATTGCTAAATGAAGTCAAGAATGATCTAAAATTTCTACAGAAGATAGTAACAGGTGACAAAACAGGGGTATACAGATATGACATAGAAACCAAGGCCAAATCATCCCAATGGAAACTGCCTAAAGAACCAAGACACAAAAAAAAATTCGAGAAGTTCGATCACATTTTAAGGTTCTTGTCATTTTTTTCTTCAATTACAGTGGGATCAGTGTGATAGTGCATCATGAGCTCCTGCCTTATGGTCGTACAGTCAATAAAGAATACTACATGGAAGTTATGTGCCATTTGGAGGGAAAAAAAAGCAACAACAACGAAGCAGCATGGTCTGTAGCAAAACTACTCATGGAAATAGCATTACAATAATGCTCCCACTCACACCTCACAGCTTATTCATGAGTTTTTGGCAAAAAAGTAAAACTGTTACATTGCCTCAGCCAATATATTCACTCGGCAGGACCCCCTGTGACTGAATAGAACCATGAAAGAGCCTCATTTTTGCCACCACTGGTGAGATAGAAACAGAATTACTGAAGGAGCTGAACACCATAACGAAAAGTGAGTTCCGTACATGCTTCCAAGATTGAAGAAGCACTGGCCCAAGTGTATTATATCTGAGGGGGATTAAACTGAAGAGGACAAAGTTGATGATGAATAAATAGAGATCCTGTAAGAAAAATAAAAATTCCTATTATCTTTTGATCACACGTAATATCAAATAAAGATCTACATGGCCAAGAAACAGCTTAGAACTTAAGAGTTTCTCAAGAACAGCATGATCTCCAACATTGTGGACAAGATACAATATATACAACCACCATTTCCTTCCATGCCACACAGATTTCCTACAGTTCGTAAGGATGGAATGCCACTTCGACCAATAGTGAGTAATAGTGGAGAGCAAACATACAGTCTGACAAAACATATGACAGCACATTTGAGCCCATTAGTTGGGAAATATGAGCACTACATTGGCAATTCAGATGACTTCATTCATTGGCTGAAGAACTTGCAATCTGCAGCTTTAGATATACTCATGAATTTAGAAGTGATCTCACTTTCTACATCATCTAATTTCTTTTGATTCTAACTCCAAGTTTACAAAGGAGATGCAGAAAACAATGAATTACCATTCCTAAATGTATTAGTGCAGAGAAAGAGTATAGCTCCTTGGGGCGTGCTTACAGGCCACCAGCTGTCGCCATCCTTCACAGTGAAGTGACATGCTTAGGATGTTGGTTCACAGAGCACAAGTCATATTGGATTCAGAAAGCTTACCTGATGAGCTGTGACACCTCCTTACTGTATTCCTGCAAAATGGATATTGTGAATGGGAGACTCACCATGGCATAAAATCAGGGCATGTTAGTATGAGGAATGAGAAGAAAGTGAAGAACAAAGAGTAATGGTCATCTTACCATATGCAATGGTGCTTCTTTGAAGATAGGAAGGTTACTGAAGAAACATAAAGTTAAATGTGTCTTCTATGTGCCAACAAAGCTCAGAGGTCTTGTGGGTTCAGGGAAGGACTGTCCTAGTTTGATAAGAGCTGGTTTTTCTAAGATTCCTTGTGACTGTGGGAAGTCATACATTTCTCAAACTTGTCACAATGTGAAAGATAGGTGGAACAGTGATGACATACACATCTGAAACATCCAGGAAAATCTGCAGTGGCTGAGCATTGTATAAGTATGGGACACAATATGGACTATAAATATACCAAAATTATCTCATCACTGCCCTAGTACTGGGACACTGTAATTAAAGAAATGACAGAAATTTGCACCTTGACAAATCTTGTGAACAAAGACACAGGGTTTCAACTTAGAACAGCATGGCATCAAACACTAGTAATATCAGTGTCACAGTGACCATAAAGGGAAATATTGGTCATAGAAAGGGTGATGCTTCAGTGGCAACATAAATATTCAGATGACAATGGTGAAATTCTTCAGGTGGCAATGCAGAAGTGTATTTTGGCAGGCAGCTTCTGAAAGAGGGTGTTGGGATGGCCAATGACAACATACAATGTGAGCAACAGCTTTTGCACGTGTGCTGAAGCTCTTGGTTCATCATCTGACAGCTGGTGCAGCTGCACTTTCCAGTACCAATCAGGAAAACTTTGCTGTTGGCCACTGAATTAGGCACCTTCTGCCTGTGAATTTCCTATGTAGACTGATATAAATAGAAAACTTCAGTCATAGATCAGCAATGTGTTGTCACACCTGAAGATGTTGATCTGTTGCACTGATGAAATGCTGTGGGGATATCACAAGGTATTACGTCTTGCCTGAAAACTATTTCTACAACTAGTCCATTGGGATAGACTCAAATAACACAAGTTAACATTTATTGTTATAAAGCAGAGGACATGATTAACTTGCATAAGAAATTAATTAAATACTGGACAAGCAGTGCAGATGATAAATGCAAAATGCAAAACAAGAAGAAAACAATCGTTGTTTTTTGACTCACAGAAGAAAAGCATCTGAACATAATGCGCATTCTTTCCCTAATAATGACACAGTAGTCTTCTTCTGCACTGACAATCAGTTTTGAATCTGAAGTTGCTAAGGTGACTGTTTGCAACAAGCAGAAAATTCTGGTGTGAGTTCTGGCACAGCACAAATTTTCATGTGGCACCAGTAGGTGACATCATCATTCCTAATGCAGATAATATTAGAAAGATTCCACAATGGAGTATAAATTGCATAAATTTAGTACAGCTGCAAGATCATCACCAGTGTCTGTTTCTTCAGACATTGTTAAAAATAGTATACTGGTCTCACAGGTGAAATGACGATCGTAATACTAACTCTGAATATGTTTCTCTCCTCGAAACCCTGTGGTGGGAATCCAAGTAAAGTTGTGCATGATGTGGTTGTAGACAGTATGACATATGGAAGTTTGGGATGGTCCTCAGATGAGCAAAGTGGTTAAGGCAACTGCTTACAACAGCTGGGAAATCTGTGTTTGAGTCTCACTCCAACTGGAATTTTCATGTGTTACATATAAGTAACATCTACATCTACATCTACATCTATACTCCGTGAGCCACCTTACGGTGTGTGGCGGAGGGTACTTATTGTACCACTATCTGATCCCCCCTTTCCTGTTCCATTCACGAATTGTGCGTGGGAAGAACGACTGCTTGTAAGTCTCCGTATTTGCTCTAATTTCTCGGATCTTTTCGTTGTGATCATTACGCGAGATATATGTGGGCGGTAGTAATATGTTGCCCATCTCTTCCCGGAATGTGCTCTCTCGTAATTTCGATAATAAACCTCTCCGTATTGCGTAACGCCTTTCTTGAAGTGTCCGCCACTGGAGCTTGTTCAGCATCTCCGTAACGCTCTCGCGCTGACTAAATGTCCCCATGACGAATCGCGCTGCTTTTCGCTGGATCATGTCTATCTCTTCTATTAATCCAACCTGGTAAGGGTCCCATACTGATGAGCAATACTCAAGAATCGGACGAACAAGCGTTTTGTAAGCTACTTCTTTCGTCGATGAGTCACATTTTCTTAGAATTCTTCCTATGAATCTCAACCTGGCGCCTGCTTTTCCCACTATTTGTTTTATGTGATCATTCCACTTCAGATCGCTCCGGATAGTAACTCCTAAGTATTTTACGGTCGTTACCGCTTCCAATGATTTACCACCTATGGCATAATCATACTGGAATGGATTTCTGCCCCTATGTATGCGCATTATATTACATTTATCTACGTTTAGGGAAAGCTGCCAGCTGTCGCACCATGCATTAATCCTCTGCAGGTCCTCCTGGAGTACGTACGAGTCTTCTGATGTTGCTACTTTCTTGTAGACAACCGTGTCATCTTCATACATAGTGCAGATAAGGTTGAAATATTCCACAGTGGTGAATAAAATTTTGTACAGAATTTCTATACACAGTGAGATGTTTCGAGAGATTACTTGAAATGTTGTATGTTTCTTGGTCCAAGGTATATGCTGTGTTGTCATGGGTGAGGTATATGAATTATGTTCTGAGCTCTTTTCTGCTTGGGGTTATACTACTGAGATTTGTGGTATTTATCGTTTTATGAAGATATTTATGATACTCTGCAGTTCATGGTATTGTGAAGTGATTCGTGATATTCTGCAATGTATATGGTGATGATGATGATGATGATGATGATAATGAAGATGAAGATTAGTTAACGAGCTAGGGCCTTATGGTTGCTGTGTTTTCTAATTTGATTTGCTCTCATTTGTGATGGTATGATGTATATGCTTCTGGAAATGACTAAAGTGAGTTTATGCTATAAGTTGAAGTATAATTTTGGTCATGATTATGCTGATTAATTCTAAGCAATGCTTGCAATGGGTCTGACATATTTATAATATGCAAATTTCAGTTGATAGCTTTATTGTAACGGCATAGTTTTGAAAAGAGGAGGTTACTGAAATTATTTATGAGAAATACTAAATATAAAGTTGTTGCTGACTATAAATATTTAACACCTGCTGAGTAAACTATGAACCTATCTGACATATAAAATGCATAGCTACACATAAATAAAAAGTGAGGGATTATACAACACTTATATATATATATGGGGGATTGTTCTTGCTTTAAGATATAAAATAATTTCATGGTTACAATAAATTTAACAAAGGCTGAGTCAATCTGGCTGATAAAGTTTGCACTGTGTATTATACTATGGGGTTACATAAAGTAGAAAGTAAGAATATTTTGTACTTTTTTCTGTATTGTTCTGTACATTAGAGGTATTTTGTATGAGCTGGTGGGTTAAGTCCATTTCTCTTTAAGTACAAGCTTATTAAAGTCTCACTGCACGTGTCTGCACTTCTTTTTTAATTAAAATTTTAAATTATGGTAAACTGGTGGTTCAGAATTATATTAAGCACTTCGTCTTCAGGCCACAAGTGGCCCATTGGGACCATCCGACCGCCGTATCATCCTCAGCTGAGGATGCGGATAGGAGGGGCGTGTGGTCAGCACACTGCTCTCCCGGTCGTTACTATGGTTTTCTTTGACCGGAGCCGCTACTATTCGGTTGAGTAGCTCCTCAATTGGCATCACGAGGCTGAGTGCACCCCGAAAAATGGTAACAGCACATGGCGGCCCGGATGGTCACCCATCCAAATGCCGGCCACGCCCGACAGCGCTTAACTTCGGTGATCTGACGGGAACTGGTGTATCCACTGCGGCAAGGCCATTGCCTCAGAATTATATTACTAACATGAAAACTAATTTGATTGTCGTATGGTAACATTACAGCAATCTGTCACTTATTGTTCAGAACTAAGTATTATCCTTAGTACACAAATGTCTTTTGTTATTTTTTAATAATGCTTCATCCATTCTATTTGTCAGTAAATGTGAAGAAAAATATTGGATACTGGTTAAAATTGAAAGCAAAAGGAAACAACATTTAAAACATTTTCACAAAAAAAAGATATACTTCTTCTATATGTCAAAGAACAACGAGTTTAAAAAATTGTGGTGTGACCCATCATGAGTCAAAATAGCAGGGAAATTACTACTCTGTTGCGAATATGCTATCTGGTGCATAGTGCCTACTCCAGCTGGGTGATTTAATTTTTCCTTCCCTGAGTCACTTGATTCTTTGACTATCCTGTCCATAGATTGTAAGAAATTAATGTTATTTTTTTGTACTAAGATTTTTTAAAATCGAATGTGATGTGAAATGTTGTCTTTAAAAACTGAATATCTCTGATCATCTTGCTAGCAAGCATCAGATGTATTTCATCATCTCTTGGCTTGAAATTATATCTCCTACTGTTTTCTTTGAAAATTTGCTTGTCAGGGCCATAGTAAAATCAACATCATTGTAGTGACAATTTCGCTGAGTGCTGTCAGCTAAGGTTGACATCAGATCATGTGCTCATGTGAGTTATCAAAGAGGTCACCACCACAGGCACTGGTTGTTTTTTTTCCCTCTGTGATGATACAGCATTTTGATGATAGATAAATTTTCTAGTCATTAGTAATTTTTTTATTCATGTTTCTCTATTGCTACAGTTTTTGCATTGTTATTCACATATATGCTACCTGTCATTTATTTATTTATTTATTTATTCTCCATGGACAAACACAAGGATTTGTTTTGGATAGTTTACATATTGATCATTTCCCCTTATAACATTGTGGGAAACAATTATATACAATAGGTCTAACAGTTAAAAAATTATGTTGCTATTTTTTTGTACATATAAATATTATTTATACGAATTAAAGTAGTCTACTCCTCTGAGAGGAATTCCTTAATTCTATAAAAACACTTATTGCTGAGGAACTCCTTCAAGGCAATTTCAAGGCAGCTTCCACTTAAGCTTTTTAATTTTTTTGAAAGTTTGTCATAAAATTTGATCCCCATGTAATAGGGGCTCTTGTCTGCAATTTTTGTATTATTTCTTTCTAGGTGATAATCATCGTCCCTCCTAGTATTGTACATGTGCACTTCTCTATTTAGATGATTGTATTTTAGCATCAGCTGAACAGTTTTATAAATATGTAGTGATGGGAGTGTTAGTAGTTTCTTAATTTTAAATATTGCTTTGCAAGACTCATTATATCTAAGCTTACACATGATCCTAACTGCCTTTTTTGAAAGATGAATACCCTATATTTACATGCTTGGCAGCAGCACATCCCCATACTTCAATTCCATATGTGAGGTATAGATACACTAAAGCATAGTAGATTATTCTCATTTGATCATATTTAAGAAATTGTGACATTGTCCACATTGCATAAATTGATTTGCTAAGTTTTTGGCATAAGAAATCGATATGATGCTCCCAAGAGAGATGCTGATCTGCTGATCTAACATTACACCAAGGAAGGAAGTTTTATCTTTCAATTCTATTCCTGAACCATCATCAGACACAACACTCCATTGCATTTCATCTTGTTTGTGGTGTATTTGAAATTCCATTAGATTTGTTTTATTGATGTTTAAGCTTAAGATATCAGAACAATTTTGGGCCAAATCATTCTCGTTGGTTCCCCAGTTAACAACGGTTGTGTCATCGACATAGTTAAGTATCTTGCTGTTGTGTTCTGTGGGCAGATCATTATCATATAGTATGAACAATAAAGAACCCAGAACTGACCCTTGGGACACACCATACTTTACTATAGCTGGACTGGAGCTGTACTTCTTAATAACATTGCCCACTTTGTGTGTTACTTGTGTGACCTGATATCTGTCTTGTAGGCATGACTGTATGAGACTTTGGCTATTCCTCTAATACCATAAGTTTCCAGTTTCTCAAGTAGCAGCTCATGAGATACTGTGTCGAATAATCTTTAGTATACTTTAAGGAATCTATATTAAAATCACCAGTTATAACAATACCTATGTTCTTATACTTATTACATACTATTTCTATCATTTTTTTCCATGTTTTGTAAGGATTTGTCCACAATACTACTAGGAGACCTGTACAGACCTACAACAATCAGGGGCACTTTGTTTACCAACAGCTTTATTGCTGAAATTTCAGATGTCATTTCCACACTAAGTTCTGTGAGAAAATCCAGTTTTGTGACATGCAGATGGTCTGTACAATATGTGGCAATTCCTCCAATTTTATGTTATGTTCGGCAGAAATTACTACTCAGAGTTTAGTTGTCAAATTCAGTCATTGTAATTAAAGTATTAGACAATCCATGTTCTGTAAGAATAACTACATCTGCATTTTCCTCACTAAGTGCTTGCTGTAACTGTAAGCACTTTTTGCTTAGGTACTGAATATTTTGATGTAACACTTTAACACCTGTTTTGTTTTTTGTTTCTTCAGGACATTCCTCCCAAAAAAACTGCCTTTTCACAACTTTGTGGTGTCTTAGATGCAGAAATGTGGACATTTTCTGTTTAAATAGCTTACTATCCCCATCAGAACATATTAGTTTCCCTCATTTATGATTTTGCAAACATCCATATACATTTTACTTAAAGCTGCAGAGCCTAGTCTGTTCAAATGAAAACCATCTCTCCATAGACATTAATTAATAATGTTCCTCAATTAAGTGATACATTGGGAATTCTAATTATGTATGATTTGGCTAAAGTAAACACACAATTGTATGTTTTAAGAGCTAACAACTAGAGGCTCTGACATTGGCGACCCTGACGTGATTTAACCTGCACTACACCAAAAGAGTAACTCAATGTATATGTGAATCAAGATCTGGGAAGTATGACAAAAATCCCAGATGTGACAGTACCATTAGGTTGCAGACTTACTGTGCATTTACTGCCCTTCTGGTCAAATAACCCAGTGCTGTGATTTGTGCAAGTGAAAGCAAGTTTCCATTATGCTGGAATTACTATGGACTATACCAAGTTCACAACAGCTGGAAGCTAGTTAGATCATCAAATGCAACCAAGATTGAAGATGTAATAACAGCAACACCTACAGTGAACTCCTATTAGAAGTTAAAATCAGAATTGATACTTAGAGTCTTTGCATGTCAAGAAGAACAGATCAGGCAGGTTTTAATGCAGGAAGATATTGGGATTTGAAAGCCTTCTCAGTACCTCTGGCACTTGAGAAGCAAGACACACTGGCGCAGTATCTGACAACGTGCTACATGTGTTGTGGAGCAGTCAGCTGCCACTGCAAGTGGAGGTTATAACAGCATCACAGATTGAGATTCCCTTGGATGCAGTGACCAGCTTAGTTTACAAGATCATGGATGCCTATTCCAGTAAGTACAGTGACAGGATTGTGCAGCAGGATATCACCAACAATGATAACATATGCAGACTACAACAATCTTGCAGCCAAGGTTGCTATGGTCACCAAACAGATTAGTGAGTTGTTATCTTGGCATGTTCGTAGTAGTGATGGAAATTGATACTGCAACAGGTCAAGTAGTCATTCTTCTGCAACCTCTTCGTCCTCTGGGACAGATAAACACTCCATCTATTGGTGCCATCACAAATTTGGTGATGTGGTGCGCAAACGCACCACACCTTGTGTCTTCCCAAATGCTAGCACCAATCAGACATAGGCACATCATCCGATTGCTGAGCACAGTGACAGCACCTGTTTATAGGGGACAGAAAGTCAGGCTGGGAGTATTTAGTAGACACATGGTCAAATTTGTGTATATTTCCACAGACCTTGTTACATGGCAGCCAACTGCAAACCTTGTTCTTTCTGTCTGTGGTGACCAGTTCTTGTATATGAAATGTATAGCCCACTGCTTATGGCATTAGTTCTTGGACTGTGTTGTATGTTTTCATGGGATTTTACAATTGTAGATGTCACAGACCCCATCATTCAAGCTGATTTTTTGGAATTCTACCACCTACCACCACTCTTGGTGGACACACGAATTGTTGACAGCATCACATGCCTGCAGCATCGGGTTTCTGACAGCACAGTGGCGCATACAGCCAAGATTGTGGAAGCAGTAAGTAGTGACAGTGGGTAGGTAGGTCTATTGCAACCATTTCCAGCCCTGATGTGCCCACTGGAGCACCTAAAGAGGTATGTCACAATACCATACATCATATTAAGACTACTGTGGTTTGCCTGACTTGTGTCAACCCAGATGTTTAGCTCTCAACTTGCTGAGCCATTACAAAGATGAAATTTGATGCTGTGCTGAAGGAAAGCATAATTCACTGGTCCAGTAGCCCATGTCATGTCCATTACACCTCATGCCAAAGAAGGGTGGTGCATGGCACCAATGTTGAGACTATCGTGCACTCAACACTTAAACAGTGCCAAACTGGTACCCAGTGTCTTTGTAATGCGACTATAATTGCACTTTATCTGGAGCAACCTTGTTCATTCTGCTTGATTGTGCCAAGGGGGTCCAGTGATTGAGGAAGATATTCTAAGGACAGCCCTCAAGACTCACTTTGATTGTCTAAGAGCCTTTTCATGACATTTGGTCCAAGAATTTATTGATTTGATACTGCATGTTCTTCCCTACTCTGCTTTGCCTACCTAGACGATATTCTTGCCCTTCCCCCCCCCCCCTCCCCCCCCCCCCGCCCCCCCCTTTCCTTCACCCCCCCCCCCCCTCCACCGCTGAGCGAGACAAACAGCATTTAATTGGAGTTTTTAAGTGGTTAGAACAGTATCATGGTTCTCAAACTGCCAAGTGTGTATTTGGTCAGTCACACATCGACTTTCTGGGGTACCAGATTTTTTTCATCTGCAGGCTCCCTACCGTAACAAGAAAAATTTGAAGCCATCATACAGATTGCTCCACCAAACTCTGCAAAAGAATTATATCATTTTCTGGCATGCTAAACTTCTACTGTCAATATCTGCCACATTCAGCTGACTTGCAACAACCACTGAACACAGCACTCACTGGTCCGAAAATCAAGGGCAGCTCACCCATTCTGTAGATGGATGCCATGAGCTATGCCTTTGAAGCAGCAAAACGAGGACACTGCACATAGCACTCTATGCACACTTTGACCTGGATGCATCCTTCACACTAGTTGTAGACACTAGTCAAACAGCAATACACTGCAGAGTTACAACAGTTCCATGATGGTGCATGGCAGCCACTGGTAAAAAAAAATTAAATGATTGTATGTCCTTGATGGCTGGGAGGCCCCCTCCAGGGAAGTTCCGCCACCGGGTTGCAAATTTTATTTCAGGTGATGCCATATTGGGTGTCTTGTGTATTACTGATGATGAATGATGAGGAGGACAACGCGACACCCAGTCCATGAGCAGAGAATATCTCCAACGCAGCCGGGAATTGAACCTGGTCCCACTGCACGGGAGGCAAACAAGTTACCAATCAGCTAAGCAGATGGACAGCAACCACTGGTTGTTTTCTTACATAAGCTGTCTCCATCACAGCAAAAGTGGGGTGCATTTGACTGGGAAATACTTGTGATTTACGAGACCATCAAGTACCTTTGGCCACAACCAGAAGCCAAAGACCTTACTGTTTATACAGGCCATAAGCAGCATACTTATGCATTCCGGCAAAACAAGAAACTGCTCACCTCGTCAACATAATCAACTTGTATTTATCACCCAGTTTAACATGTACGCCAGATATGTCTCTGGAATTGACACTGTGGCAACAGATTGTCTTTCCTGTGTCTGCAGCATTTCAAATACTATCAATTTCACATGACTCACCAACAGACCAACCAGAACTCCAGAATCTCCTCAAGGATACATCATTAGCCTTAGACTTGCAGCTTGTTGTCGTTACTGGAGCAGATATCAAATTATATTGTGACTTACACTGGAAAACCTCATCCATTCTTGACAGATACATTCTGCATATGTGCATTTGACAGCGTGAATAACTTACGTCATCCTGACATCAGACCAATATTCTGCCTAGTCTCACAATGATTTGTTTGACCTAGAGTTCAATAGAGGGCCAAGAGGGGACTGGTACATCATCAAGTGCCAGCAAAGAAAAGTTTCCTGCCACATGCACTTAACTGGGGGGGGGGGGGGGGGGGGAGGGGGGCTTTCCAGATTCAACTACACAATTTGTGCATGTAGATATTGACATCATAGGCCTGTTGCCTCGATCGAATGGCCAACGTTACATTCTGACCATAATCAATCAATTTACTCACTGGCCAGAAGCAGTGCCAGTAGAAAGTATCTTTGCAGAAGCCTTGGCCTCTACATTCGTCTCAAGCTGGATTGCTGGATTTGTTTGTTCACTGCATGGAACAATGGAACGCAGCTACCAGTTTGAATCTGACCTGTGTGCTCAGCCGAACAAGTTCTGTTACACTGTTCACTACATAACAACAAGTTATCACCTGGCCCGTAACAGTTTCATGGAATGCTTGTCTGTTCACTAAAGGCAGCACTCATGTGTCATGATACTAACTGGACGACAGCTCTACAGTCTTACTTGGTCTAAGAAGTATGCCCAACTTCGGTTCATCATTTGATAAGCTAGTTTATGTGGAAATGCTATGCTTCCCAGGAGAATCTGTAGAGGTGCAGTCCTTCCAACATTCTGACCACAATCATAGCAACTTCATCAATCGGCTGAGGGAACACATTTCCTGGATTCACCCTCGCCAAGCTTCTTGACATGGCACACCTTCCATCTGTGTACATCATTACCTGGTAACGTGTATGCATGTCATACCTCATACAGATGGCATGGACATATCAGTAAACGGCAAGCCCTCTAGCATCCATATTGACTGAGTCAATCCCGCATTTGTGTTCCAGGAATTGCAGACAACTGAGGTACCATGACTTCAGACACCAGTATCACACCAGCATCTTTGTCATGCTCAACGCATTCTAGATGAAAAGTGCATTTCCCAGTACACTTTCTGTGAGACACTCCATTTCCTGATTTTGCTGAGTGTCATCAGCTTAGATCGACATCAGCTGCTGTGCTCACAAGAGCTGTCAAAGAGTTCATGCACTGCCTGCCAGAGGTGCTCGGTCTTTTTGTGTTGTGCTCTGTGATGTTACAGCATTCTTTGTTTATAGTTATGGAGATGATAGAGATTTGTTCTGGTGATTAGAGACAGTTCATTTTTACTTCAAGCTCCTCTCCTGATGCAGTTTTTTGCACTGCTATTTGAGTACTGCTCTCTGTGATCAATTAATAAAGTTACTCATTTAAGTGATAAATTGGCATTCTAATTACATGCCATCTGGCTAAAGTAAAACAAGCAATTCTATGTTCAGAGAGATAATGGCTCATCAGTTCTGGACACTGTGTTGTACAAGGTGTCATTACAACGACCCCATCATTACAATGACCCCAATAATGACTTCCTTTAACACTGTGTAGTAATCCCTTTCTCAGTCACATATTTCTGTGTAAATATTGAGATTTTAAAACATGTCATTTCCACAAAGAATAAAATACAATTGGGGACTAAAGTAAAATTATTTAAATGCAATTTCATCTGTAAATACTTGTTTAACGGAAAAGAAAGTGAATTACTGTTCTGAGGCACCTTGACCAGCCTCATTTAAGCTCTTCTGTTAGGAGAGTTAATTTAAAGCTACAACAGCTGCTTGGGTCAGGTATGGGTTCTAATATTGATGTGGTTCCTGTTGACCCTGTCTGTAGGTGGAACTATTCTAGGCAGGGCCTTCACCTCAACAGGAAAGGGAAGGAAGAACTGTCTGGGCTGAAAGCAAATAACTTAAAGATGGGGGGGAGGAGGTGGCAATAACACACGAGGGTTGCCTGAGAACAATGCTGTGAATGCAAAACATTACATATGTATTATTTGAAGTCTTATGAATGAGCATGCCAAGTTTGCATCACTTCTGACAGATAGCGCAACTGCAGGACAGTTTCAAAATGGCGTCTGTAGGTGATGTTCATTACAAGCAACATGCCATCATTAAATTTCTCACTGCAGAGAAAAAAACTGTGGGGAATGTTCACAAATGCTTCTTGTGCAAAGTCTGTGGAGCATCTGCTGTCGACAGAAATACAGTTAGCTGCTGGGCATGGAGGGTGAAGTCATCAGGAGGCAGTTCAGCAGAGCTCCAGATTTGCAGCGGTTGGGGAGACCATCCAAAGCTGTCACACCTGACAGCTCTGACCTAGCCCCATCGGACTTCGACTTGTTTGGGCCATTAAAGGATGCCATTCATGGAAGACATTTTGAGGATGATGCAGAGGTGATTCACACAGTGAAGCACTGACTCTGCCACCACGACAAGGGTTGCTACTGACAGGGCATACACGCCCTTGTTTCACGCTGGAGGAAAGCCACAGAATGGGAAGGAGATTACATGGAAAGATAGGGTGTGTAGATAAAAAACTATTCTTTGGTGTGCGTAATTCTCATTATGTTCAATAAAGAATTGTTAAAGAAAAAGATGTGGTGCATTACTTTCTGGGCAACCCTCATATGTGGTAAGGCACCAGTTGTTACAAGTGACGGAACAGTAGTGTTCTTAGGGTAGGGAGGGCAAAAACAAAAGATGTTGAGAGACAGGTTGAAAATGAAATTCATACTGATAAAAACAGGCAGCCAGAAAGCAAATTTTAATATATACAATTCATGCAATCAGCTCCTAACTGGAGATGTTTAGAAATTGACAGAAAAATTAGATTCATCCAGCTGTAATTACGGTAGTGCATAAAATCAGTTATCCTTATTGCATCAGAATATCTGAGGACTGAGGGGTAAGCTTAATGAGCTGCTTATTTGTGTTGAAGACTTAAGAGTTGAGCAAAGCACTGATACAATCTGCCTCTTCGAACATCATGTGAACACTGGTATAGATATGTTAAATGTTACAGGATTTAAGTTAGCCTCTTACTTCTGTAGAGAAAATATGGAGAAAAGAGGAGTTGCCATAGTTGTCAGAAACTGTATCAATTTCAAGGATATTGATATTCATAAATTTTGCTCAGAGCAGCACTTAGAAGCTTGTGCAACAGACGTAGTGTTTCATAATAAGTGTCAAGATTAGGATGATTTGAGCTAACCGATCTTTCCGTAGCGTGAACAAACTAAGTTTGGAGGTTTCACAGAACAAAATCCTTTATTTTGGTAACAGTGTCTGCCAAACAGAGTGGACAAGTGGCTACTCTCTAAGTCAAATATGAATCTGAATGTTCAGATCTGTGCAGGTGAAACGTTCTGAACATGCATGTAACTCAGGAAGAGACGAAACAGAAAAATTGTCATTGATACCGTCTCCCTGAGAGACTGGAAAAAAGTAAAAACATCAAATAACTAAAATTATATAAAAATTCACAGGTCAAAGAATAAACAATACAAAATAATATAAACATATTGTGAAACACAGTGCCAGTGGTGGTTGTCATGGAAATTGTGTGATAGCTGTGACTCTTTTATTAACACATACCAAACACATTCAACACTGCACAAATGAACACAATAACCAGCAGTTGGTGTGAACTTCATAACAGGCATTTCATCAGCCCCCACAGTGAAAGTGGAGCGTCATCACAGAACTGGGCTGGGAAGTGTACATGATTGTCAGAATGAGTCATGTGCTTTTGTCAGTCAGTGTTGGCCAGTCATTGCTCCTGTGGTAGCGATTGTGATGCCAGCACTGAAGGCTGCTGTGGTCTCAGTGGTGCAAGCAGTGGCTCATCTTTGAACACATATACAGGTTTGACATGGTTAATGGCAACAGTCATAGGCTTGCTGCTTACCACAATGTGTAAACTCTACATGCTTCATTGCAGGACATGATATGGGCCAGTGTACAGCAGTTGCAGTGGTGGCTAACACTGTCTGTTCGAAGCATCACATGTGCAGCTTTCCAACTCACAGGGCACATAAGTGGTTGGTGTACCATGTCTGAAGGCTGTGTAACATGGTCTCTTAATTGTTGAAAAACTTCCGACTGATTTTGAGATGGTAACTGTAGTGAGCTAGCCTTAACAAATTCCTCAGGAAGATGCAGTGGTTCACCATAGACTAATCCCACAGCTGAGGAGACCAAATCTTGCTCAAGTGTCATTCTTAGGCCCAGAAGAACAATTGTTGCCTTCGGGAAATGGTGCCTTCTCTCGACCATGCTGAAACTGGCCTGGTGGTAGCTAGTAGTTATATGATGTACATTACTGCAGTATCTCAGTATCTAGCCAGTTGGGTGAACAGTTCTGATCCAAACTGCCTGCCTTGATCAGTAGATATGTGGAGCTGGCAGCCAAACTTATCTAGGTGATGTGAAGGTAGAGGCTAAGGGTTCTGCAGTGATGTCTGCAGGTGTTGCCTCCAACCAGCACATAAATTGATCAATCATTGTAAGGGAATATCCATGGCCATTCAGTGGGGAAAGCAATCCTACAAAATCAATACGTACATGAGTGAAACAAAAGATTTTGCATCGGGAAAGTTATTCACTGGAACATGCACATGTGGAACACTTGGCAACACTATCATTGAAAGCATGTTTGTAGCCACTCTCAGCAATCCCTCATCATACCTGGTCAAACAGAGTACTGCAACAAGAGGCAAAAGGTGTGATGGACTCCAGGGTGACTTAGATTGTGAACACTGTTGAAGATTTGTCATCAGAAAGCTGATGGGAGAAAAGGGCAAGGTCTTTCTTGGGAGACGACTCAATATAGTCTGACATCTTCCCCAGAACATCGATGAGTTGGCAGCTACAATACTGACGTGGCATTGTCAATGAATGTTTGGAGCTCTTGGTCGTCCCATTGTGCATGTGCCAGTTCCAAAAAGTCACTAGGGCTCACTACGCTGCTGACAGTGAGCCACTACATTATCAATGCTGGAGATGTGCTGCAAGTCTATACTAAATCGGCTTATAAACTTCAAATGGTTGAATTGGCAGGGAGAGAAGTTGACACTACTACTTTTGGTTGCATTGGTCAGTGGTTTGTGATCCCTGTATATCGTGAATTCCTTACTTCTATTTGTGTATGGAAGTATTTAACAGTATCATACATGGCCAGGAGTTTGCAGTCATATGCACTTCACTTACCCCGAAATGCGACAGTTTGTGGGAGAAATATACGAGCAGTTCCCACAAATCTTCTGACCTTTGTTGCAGTACTTTGCCAACAGCCATTTGACTTGTGTCTACCACTGTGTGTCCGAAGGTGTGTCCAGCTTAGGGTGCACGAGCAGTGCTGCATTTGATATGCTGTTTTTTTGTGGCCTCGGAAGTGGAGCACATTATTTCAGTCCACTGCACTGGAGTGTTGCATTGAACCTTGGGACTAGGAAGTGCTGCATTCAATGGCTCCTGCAATTCTGCTGCATGGGGTAAGTGTTAGCTGCAATATTTTAGTATGCCTAAAAACCAGCATAACTCCTTGATTATCATCGGTCGTGGTACCTGCAAGTTTCTTCGACCTTCTCAGTTACCGTAGATGAAATGCGATGGCCAAGGAACGTCACCTAAGGCTGTCCAAACACACACTTTTGCACATTCAACCCCATGCCAAATTGCTGTAGAAGCTTAAATACTTCTTGTAGATGCTGGTGATGTTGCTTCCTGGTAGCAGACAATATGAGTATGTCATCCAGGTTTGCAAAGCAAAATGGCAGTCCTCATAGTATGTAGTCAGTAAACCTCTGCGAGGTTTTTGCAGCATACCATGACACAAACATTATAAATTTGCTTGATTATCACTGTCTTGGGGATGTCCTCTTTTGCCACAGATAATAGCGAATATGCCTTCGGGCAGTGCAACATGCTGAATGCTGTTGTACTGTGCAGCACCTAATAATAGTCATGCAACAAAGGCATGGGCTATTGATCATGCACGTTTCTTGCATTGAGTGCGTGATAGTCACTGCACAGACTCCAGGCTCTTCCTTTCTTTGGAACAAGATTCAATGTCACTAATGGCTAAACATCAGGTGCCAATCTCCTGGTCTACAAGACACCGGTGGGCCATTTGTGGTTCCCATATTGCATACCGTGTTGTGTGCCACATACATAAGTGTGCCTGCTATCCTGGTCAAGGTTGGATATTGCCCCAGCAGTGAAGTATGCTCCTCATCAGACTCCTGTATTGACAGGACTGTATGCATTCATGTGTCATGTTGAAATCCCACTGTAGTCAGTCCAGTAACACTTTTGACCAGTTTGGCACTGGCTAAATCTGGTAAAAGATGGTAGCTGATGTGCAGAAGATCAGCTTCTATTATCAGCTCCGTAACTTCGGCAGAGGCAAAGTCCCATAAAAACGGGCGGCACAGTCCCAAATTTAACTCTACCTGCTGCATTCCATGGTTGCACCTATTACCTGCTACTACTATATGGTGCTGTACATTTAAATGCACATTCACCATAGCTACAGTGGTACCAGAATATAGGATGATCCGTGTTCGATGACGCAGCATTGGTTGATGACCTACTTCTGGATCTTCGGCGATTATGTCCTTTACCATTACAAGCACCGCCCTGAGACAGTAGCATGCAGATCTGTGTGCATACCACATCTACTTTCACTGCCAGCGACTCCTATTCCATGCGCGCGACTGTTAGTGCCACTGTCGCAATACTGCACGGCATTGTCACTGCACTAACATGTGCAGGTGCAATAGCCTCTTGGATCTCCACTGCTAGCTCTGCCACCATTTCCATCTGTGACTCCATGATTGCTTTGACTTGTGGTGGTAAAGTTGGATACGAATCCAAACATTTATCTCACAGGTGAAATGTTGTGAACATGCGTAGTGTCGCTGCTTAGCATGAACTTCATAGCAGATGCTACAAGTCCTTCATAATAGTAAACACTGTCATTCATTTTAAGCCCTACTATGAACTTAGCGACTAGTGTACCTAAATGCTTGTATACTGCTATTGATAATAGCTTTGTTGACAAATCTAGGGAAAAAAGTCATAGCACAAAACCAATAATAAATGGGCCATCTGATCACAACATGCAGGATCTTAAATTAAGTTTGAAACTTGTCATGATGTAAAATCTGTTAAATATGGGAACAGTAGTGGTAATAAATCAGTCAAAAATTGAGAATTTTCGGAGATTGCTCAAAGACACAAACTGGATAGATACTTCTGACCCAAATGAAGAATACAAAACACTCATTAATAAAGTTACTTCCTCATTTGAAAATTGTTTTCCCCTAAAGATAACTCAGAGCAAACAGTAATCTAAAAATAAACCATGGATTACACAAGGAATAACGGTAACATGTGGTACAAAAAGGAAACTCTATCTACTATCTAGGAACAGCTTGGATGTTAACATTGTAATGCATTATAAAGAATACCACAAAATATTGAAGCAAGTAATCCAGGAATCTAAGTAACTTTATTATGAGAGAGAGATAATTACATCAGGCAACAAAATAAAAACTATGTGGGGTGTAATGAAGACAAAGCTAGGTGGGGCCAGAAAAGAAGAGGAACAGATATCTCTAAAAATAAATGATACGTTGGTAACAATTGCTTGTAGTATTACAAACCTCTTAAATAAGTACTTTGTTGCTGTTACTGACAGCTTGGGGTTATTGGGTTCAGTAAACAGTGCAATGGAATATCTAAGACCAGTCTATACAAATAGCTACAGTAAAATGGAAATGACACTTGCTTTTCCCAAAAAAGTAGCAACCATCTTAAATTCCTTAAAATCAAAGTATTCTAGCAGTTATGATAACATATCAATGAAGTTCATCAAAGAGTGCTCATATGAGTTGAGTTCCATCTTAAGTTATTTGTATAAAGCATATCTTATCAGTGGAAAATTTCCAGAGTGGCTAAAATTTGCTGAAGTTAAGCTCTTTACTAGAAGAGGGTACAAACAGATACCATCAAACTATTGACCAATTTCACTTTTGCTGCCTTTTCAAAAATATTTGAGAAGGTTGTGTTCATGCATCTTCTGAAGCATCTGATGGCAAATAATATATTGTGCAACTCATATTTGGGTTCCATAAATGTTCTGATATAGAGAACACATATAGTGAGAACATACTTAATTCATTAAATAACACATCAGAGGTGACTTGCATTTTCTGTGACCTGTCAGAAGCCTTTGACTGTGTAACTCACAGCATTCTCTTAAGTAAATTAGAGTATTATGGTGTCACTGGCATTGCTGCAAAGTGGTTCATGTCTGACCTAACTGACTGGAAGCAAAGAGTGTTGCTGCAAAATACCTATGGTGTAAGCAATCAGTCTTTATCTGACTGAGAATTAATTACATGTGGTGTTCCTCAAGGTTCCATCTTGGGTCTGTTGCTTTTTCTTATATACATTAACGACCTCTCGCCTGTTACATTGCCTGATGCGAAGTTTGTTTTGTGTGCAGATAATACAAACATTGCGGTAAATAGCAAGTCTAGTACAGATTTAGAAACAGCTGCTAATCAAATTTTCACAGACATTAATAAATGGTTTAAAGTTAATTCACTGTCATTAAACTATGAAAACACCCATTATATGCAGCTCAGAATCTGTAACAGATTTCCTTCCAGCATGTGTATAACGTATGAAAACATGCACATAGAAGAGGATCACAGTGTTAAATTTTTTGGATTACAACTCAATAATAAATTCAGTTGGGAAGGGCATACCACAGAATTGCTGAAGTGTCTAAACAAGTCTGTATTTGGAATTTGAATGATATCAGATGGAGATATAAAAACACTTGCTGCTTAGCTTACTTTCATTGTATTATATCATGAGGGATTATATTTTGGGGTAACTCATCAGACCGAGCGAAAGTTTTTAGAGAGCAGAAGTTTTTAGAGTGCAAAAGCGGGTAATAAGACTCATTTGTGGTGTAAATTCAAGAACATCATGAAGAAGCCTGTTAAAGGAACTGGGTATTTAAACCATTGCTTCTTGGTATATTTATTCATTAATGAAATTTGCTGCAAATGAAATGTCTCTATTTCCAGCCAGTAGCTCAATACAGAGTATGAACAGTAAGAATAGAAAAAATCTATATAAAGACCTAAAATCACTTACAATCACTTACCTCGGTCGAAAAAGGGGTTCAGTACTCAGGAACACACATTTTCAATAAACTGCAAGCAACCATTAAAAACTTGGTTTCATATAAATCACAATTTAAAAAGAGTTTGAAAACCTTTTTGGTAGACAACTCTTTCTACTCTAAGATGAATACCTTTACAGGGACTGTTAGACAAGCTTAAGTAGAAATGGCTGTTAGATTTCAGTTTTGACAGCACTTGGTCACAAAAGTCAAGATTAGATATTTTGTGTATGGTAAATTTATTAAGATTGCATAACTATGTTTCATTCTGACCAAGTGTTAATTCTGTAAATATTAGCAGTTCCAAGTTACTGTAATGTATTTACATAACTTGACAGTCTCCTGACAAATGATTGGGAAAGTGAGTATTATATTCAAATGATCTAAGTTTTTTTATGTAATACTTTCTGGTGTATTCCACATCTGCAATAATCATCTCATTTTTGGGTCTATGGAATGTAAACTTAATCTAAACTATTCTAGTCTGCAAATATTTTTTGATGCAGTCTTTAAATATTTTTTAGATGTAGTTTTTCAAGCTTTATTCGTTTTCTTTTGTCACAAAATACAAAGCAAAGTTATCTGATACTGGTTGGAGAAGGAGAAAAGAGGAAGGGCAATTTCAATAATTACTATGTTTTCATAAGAACATATTTGTTAAAGAATAAGGAGTTGAAAAACATTTTACAGCCTAATACATTTTGGGTTAAAGATTACTTTAAAGATATATTTTAATAAATAAATTATTTTATTCTTATTTTTGTGTGTCCAGTTCTATAGCATTCATTTAAATGATTTCCATGCACTCTGAGGATAAGAAAAATATTAAAGCCCAGTAGTTTTATAATAGATTTCTTGGCTCAAAACATAGTGTATAACATTCTTATTACTGTGACGAGTAGGCTATATCATTTTCTATGAATGCAAATTTTCTTTCTCACTCGATTACATGTGTCCTGTATTTATCCATGAGTTGACTAAAATGATTGAGAAAGGAGCTGTGGGAGAACACATAATGTCTAAGGTAATAAAAAGAAGACAAAAGACATTTATTTATAGTGACAAAGAAGTTGGGACATATGTTGAGTACAGAAATTTATTTTTCTTTACACAACATTACAACTCAATTTTATATGTCAAATAATTTCACTTTTGTAATTATATGGAACATTTGTTTGACATAAAATGTGTCATGGAGTCCACAGTTACAGACTGTCAAAAGACCATTGAACTTTTCTATACACTTAAAATCTTTTAGTGATTTAAAGGATCTTTTTGATATATGTGCAGTGATAGCTACTTAAAAAGTTTCTTAGATTCTATTAGTGAAAAATCAGCATGTATTTTGATATAATGTTTACTACACAAAATTTAAAAAAAAAATTCATGAATTTCATAATTTTTTATTGTCAGTAGATAATTCTACGTAAACTTCGTTTGCTTAAAAATTTCAGCTTTTAAAATATTCTTAAAATTTGCATGTCATATTTTTATTCAAAAAACGCACATTTCCACTTGTTTTATGTACTCATAACTAAAGAATTCTCCACATTTAATATCTTGGTAAAAATTATACACTAAATGCACAAACTTTCTATGGGTCGACTAATTTTCATTAAATCACCCAATCTCATCCATATTCTGTGTCTACCATTGTGTGAGGAAGATACTGTAATAAGCCAGGATCTTACGTTTACACCTATTTTCAATTGTAAAGAATCTGATTCATCTATTCAGACCTTTACAAAGTTTATTTACATTCAGGGAAAGCTTTGACTAATATAAGGGGATTCAAAAAGAAACGAGATGGAGGCGTAATTACAGAAACCAGTAGCTATATGTTGAAAGTATTGACCCTGGCTGTTGAAGCACTTGTCCCACTGTGACACAAGATGGTGAATGGCTGTATCATAAAAATTCCAGGGCTGCAATGTTAACCAGTTACGCACATGCAGCTGGATGTCGTTGTCCGAGGTGAATCGTTTGCCCCTCATGGAGTTTTTAAGGGGACCAAAAATTGAACAATCACAGGGAGAGAGGTCTGGACTGTATGGGGGGTGGCCAAGAACCTCCCGTTTGAATTTCTGCAGGAATGTTGGGACTGTGTTGTTCAATAAGGCTTTGGATTGTCGTTGAGCAGAATGACCCCAAGTGTGAGTGTAGTCTTAGAAAGATCAGCTAATAAAATATTTGTGGACATTAATCACTGGTTCCTAGCCAATTCTTTGTCACTAAACTTTGAAAAAACACACTACATGCAGTTCAGAACTTGTAAGGTGTGTCCCATGAATATATGCCTATCATATGATGACAACAGATAGAAGATGTGGACAGTGTTAAATTCTTGGGATTACAACTTGATAATAAATTCAACTGGAAATAGCACACCACAGAACTGCTGAAGCATCTTAACAAATCTCTATTTGCAATGCGAATTGTGTCAGACATAGGGGATATAAAACTGAAAAAGCTGGCATACTATGCTTACTTTAATTCTATAATGTCATATGGGATTATTTTTTGGGGTAATTAATCAAGCTAAGCTAAAGTTTTCTGGGCACAAAAACGTGCAGTAAGAGTTATATGTGGCGTGAACTCAAGAACATCCTGCAGAAGCATGTTTAGGGAACTAGGGATACTAACTATTGCTTCCCAATATATTTATTCCTTAATGAAATTTGTCATTAAAAATATATCACTTTTTCAAACCAACACCTCAAGTCATGGAATCAATACTAGAAATAAGAATAATCTTCACAAGGATTTAAAGTCACTTACTCTTGTACAAAAAGGTGTGCATTATTCAGGAACACACATTTTCAATAACTTGCCAGCAGCCATAAAAAGCTTAACAACCAATGAAATTCAGGTAGAACCAACTGATGTGTGTGTGTGTGTGTGTGTGTGTGTGTGTGTGTAAGTACAATATAACTTCTGCACAATTTCAATGCAGTAATGTTTTCATTGTAAATAAGTATTATAGTAGTTCTATTACATGTTTATTACCTTATAAATAAAAAAAACTTTTTTATGTTAACTTTAGTGCATTAGTGTTTGTAAAATGATTCTTTCATATAGTGTTCATTAAAAAAATGTTGATCATTCCACTTGGCACCTGTGGAAGGTACATCAGCTTATTTGTTTCAGTTATAAATATTTGTCATGTATTATTGTTTTTCTGACATGTTCTACATCCTGGAGGACCTCCTCACTACGGATCAATTGGAATGAAAGTAAATATAATCTAATCTAATCTAAAAGATGTACAGCAGATCTGTTGTACTTGTACTGGTGTGGCAAATATTTTGAAAGAGATTTCAAAAAGAGATGGTGGGGGGGGGGGGGGGGAGGGGGCTCAATTTTGTAGTGAATCCACCAGTTACTATGTGGTTCATTACACTTTAATCAGCACACTATTTGGTGCATAGTGCTTCCTTTTCCAGAATCACTCCATTCTCTGACTATCCCATCCTTAGCTTGTAAGATGAAAAAGAGAATTATTTCCTAGTACCCACAAACATAAATTAAGTTTAGTATGTCAGGAATCAAGTTTTCTATGTATAATTTTGGGTTAAAGGTTTTGTAAGTTAATGCATATTGACAGAATGTAAGATGCTGGAAATGCATACAATATTTACTAAAGTTTGTAATGAAATATCTCATGTTGTGTTATGGAGCACTGTTACGGGAGAAAAAATTGCGTCAGTAATGATAAATATATTTCAGCTAAATATGTAATGTAAAATAAGAAGTAAGTCAATCTATGAAAAAATACTAATTGTCAGAAAACATGGATAAACTATAAATATGAACCTAAGTGAAAATTTTATTGCAACAGTAGAAAAATCTCTTTAAAATGTGCAGTCTAGCACCAGCTGATGAGTATATGAAGTTGAGGAATTCATTGGTCCAGTTTAAAGTGAAATGAAGTTCAATTGTCTATGAAAATTCATCTTTTCAGTATAAGTGTGTGCCATGTTATAAACTCTTCAGGCAAAATTAAAGGAAACAGCTGTAAAAAAATTGATAATGTTCTCTTCAGTAAAGTTAATTAAGATCAAAGTGTGTCATGAAAAGACCTTCAGGCAGAAAAATGTAAAAGTGTTTGTTAAATAAGATTTTGTCTGTTACGTAATAGGAAGTAATTTCTGGTCAGTAACATGGTTTGTTGCTGTTGAGTGTTATTCAGTACAGTCATTTTTTTATATTGTGACTAAGCAAAGCAGGGATTTCCATGTATAAGTAATGATATGTATGAAGTAGTGATGTATTGTGTAATGGAGAAGCACATGGTGGATATGAAGCTACAAACTGAATGTAATATTATGAATAGGGACCCTGTATTTGTAGTGTCTTCTGTTGTGAATACACATCTTCAGTCAACAGATTGGTAAGTTGAGAAATAAATAGAACATCAAAGCATTGAAAACTGATAAATTGTGATGATGTACTAGAAAGTAGTAGTTTGTTGTAATGACACGCATAGGTAATGCAGCTTTTAAAAGTATGACACTGCGGTAAGTATCAGTTTGGTATTTTCTGTAAGATGTGATGGTAATAATGAAAATCTCTTGAGAAATTATTTAGTCAAGCTATATTGAAATACTAATTTATAAAATGACTTATTGAATATAAACAGCAGCAAAGTTAATTTCAATGATGATATATTCTTTTACCTGCTACATGATGTAATTGATTTGCTGACAAAAAATAAAAATGGTGAGAATTTCACTAATTTAATTTGCATTTTTAAGTAAGTTAATTGGTCATATTTCAGTAGGGACCAATGCAATAAATAAAGCAGATATTTTTCTCTTTCAACTTCTATCCCTATTTTAAAACTGAATTAAAAACTGTTTTGACCCCATTAAAATTTTTATTGGCAATGGTAATCAGTTTTGGTCAAAATGTGACCTTCAGACCATATCCACTGAAGTACAGAATGGATTTAGAAGGTTCTCATAATAATAGTAAAATATAAAATACATAACATATAAAAAGTGTTAAATGAAAAAATTTCGCCCATGACAGCATGTGGTTGTGGTGAATGGAGCATGAATGTTAACTGCTGAAGAGAGCAACATTGCCGTATCTTAGTACATGAAACTCCACCCACTACATATCTCATTACATCAGTAATAGCTGTTCTAACCCCAGGACACTGTAACTTATTGCTGAAACAGTATACATACATTGAAGACAATTGCTGATACACAAGTGGCTGGTGATACTCCGCATGCCAGCCTATATAGCACTGTGCTCTCATCTTTCTTCTGTGGCCAATGTAAGTTGTAGAGTCATGTAACACACTGCCACAGGTGCAAAGCCATGCCCCATCACAAGATGCCTTTTGGTAGAATAGGTGACACTGTTGCAGTGTCCATTTCCACATCTGGGTCCAAACCCAGGAAAGGAGGTCATGGCAAGGATGGCAGAACAGGCAGTGCTGGCTGTAATGGAGGTGGCAGTGGCGCAAGCATCAGCTGCGACATCGCAGGAGCCAGGGTCATGTCGTGACCCCCCATAGCTCAAGGTAGCCCCCACAGTAGAGGAGACATCAACTGCAGCAGCGGAGAAGGCCAGGCAGGACATGGTAGCAGAAAAGGCACACACAGTGCTCAGCCACCCACGCGAGGTCATAGCTGGTCAACATGTCACAATGCCCTTCCCTCAGCTATTCAGATGACATAGAGGTGTCAGCCATGGGTTTCTTGATTATCACCAGCACCCATTTCAGATGGTGGAAAAACCCATGAGTCTAAATACCTGTACCATGCCAGAAGCATTACAGCACCAGTGCCGGTCGATGATCTGGTGTCAAATGAAGCAGATATAGCAGAGTCTGGGGCTGACAACTGCGCAACAACTCGACTGGATTCTTAGCGCTAACAGGCCTTGCTGTTCTGGTACTGCGAACGGCTGAAAGCAAGGGGAAACTACAGCCGTAATTTTTCCCGAGGGCATACAGCTTTACTGTATGATTAAATGATGATGGTGTCCTCTTGGGTAAAATATTCCGGAGGTAAAATAGTCCCAAATTCGGATATCCGGGCAGGGACTACTCAAGAGGACATTGTTATCAGGTGAAAGAAAATTGACATTCTACGGATCAAAGCGTGGAATGTCAGATCCCTTAATCGGGCAGGTAGGTTAGAAAATTTAAAAAGGTAAATGGATAGGTTAAAGTTAGATATAGTGGGAATTAGTGAAGTTCAGTGGCAGGAGGAACAAGACTTTTGGTCAGGTGAATACAGGGTTATAAATACAAAATCAAATAGGGTAATGCATGAGTAGATTTAATAATGAATAAAAAATAGGAGTACAGGTAAGCTACTACAAACAGACTAGTGAACGCACTATTGTGGCCAAGATAGACACGAAACCCACACCTACTACAGTAGTACAAGTTTATATGCCAACTAGCTCTGCAGATGACGAAGAAGTTGACGAAATGTATGATGAGATAAAAGAAATTATTCAGGTAGTGAAGGGAGACGAAAATTTAACAGTCATGGGTGACTGGAATTCAAGAGTAGGAAAAGGGGGAGAAGGAAACATAGTAGGTGAATATGGATTGGGGCTAAGAAATGAAAGAGGAAGCCACCTGGTAGAATTTTGCGCAGAGCATAACTTAATCATAGCTAACACTTAGTTTAAGAATCATGAAAGAAGGTTGTATACATGGAAGAACCCTGGAGATACTAAAAGGTATCAGATAGGTTATATAATGGTAAGACAGAGATTTAGGAACCAGGTTTTAAAGTGTAAGACATTTCCAGGGAGGGGCAGAGGTGGACTCTGACCACAATCTATTGGTTATGAACTGAAGTTTAAAACTGAAGAAATTGCAAAAAGGTGGGGTGGGAATTTAAGGAGATGGGACCTGGATAAGCTGAAAGAACCAGAGGTTGTACAGAGTTTCAGAGAGAGCATAAATGAAGAATTGACAGGAATGGGGGAAAGAAATACAGTAGAAGAAGAATGGGTAGCTTTGAGGGATGAAATAGCGAAGGCAGCAGAGGATCAAATAGGTAAAAAGATGAGGGCTAGTAGAAATCCTTGGGTAGCAGAAGAAATATTGAATTTAATTAATGAAAGGAGAAAATATAAAAATGCAGTAAATGAAGCAGGCAAAAAGAAATAAAAACGTCTCAAAAACGATATCGACAGGAAGTGCAAAATGGCTAAGCAGGGATGGCTAAAGGACAAATGTAAGGATGTAGAGGCTTATCTCACTAGAGGTAAGATAGATACTGCCTACAGGAAAATTAAAGAGACCTTTGGAGAAAGGAGAACCACTTGCATGAATATCAAGAGCTTTGATGGAAACCCAGTTCTAAGCAAAGAAGGGAAAGCAGAAAGGTGGAAGGAGTATATAGAGGGTCTATGCAAGGACGATGTACTTGAGGACAATATTATGGAAACGGAAGAGGATGTAGATGAAGATGAAATGGGAGATATAATACTGCGTGAAGAGTTTGACAGAGCACTGAAAGACCTGAGTCGAAACTAAGCCCCAGGAGTAGACAACAGTCCATTAGAACTGCTGACAGCCTTGGGAGAGCCAGTCCTGACGAAACTCTACCATCTGGTGAGCAAGATGTATGAAACAGGCGAAATACCCTCAGACTTCAAGAGGAATATAATAATTCCAATCCCAAAGAAAGCAGGTGTTGACAGATGTGAAAATTACTGAAATATCAGTTTAATAAGTCATGGCTGCAAAATACTATCGCGGATTCTTTACAGACGAATGGAAAAAGTAATAAAAGCCGACCTCGGGGAAGATCGGTTTGGATTCCGTAGAAATGTTGGATCACGTGAGGCAACACTGACCCTACGACTTATCTTAGAAGCTAGATTAAGAAAAGTCAAACCTACATGTCTAGCATTTGTAGACTTAGAGAAAGCTTTTGACAATGTTGATTGGAATACTCTCTTTCAAATTCTGAAGGTGGCAGGGGAAAAATACAGGGAGTGAAAGGCTATTTACAATTTGTACAGAAAGCAGATGGCAGTTATAAGAGTTGAGGGGTATGGAAGGGAAGCAGTGGTGGGAAGGGAGTGAGACAGGGTTGTAGCCTATCCCCGATGTTATTCAATCTGTATATTGAGCAAGCAATAGAGGAAACAAAAGAAAAGTTCGGAGTAGGTATTAAAATCCATGGAGAAGAAATAAAAACTTTGAGGTTCGCCGATGACATTGTAATTGTGTCAGAGACAGCAAAGGACTTGGAAGAGCAGTTGAACGGAATGGACAGTGTCTTGAAAGGAGGATATAAGATGAACATCAACAAAAGCAAAACGATAATGGAATGTAGTCGAATTAAATCGGGTGATGCTGAGGGAATTAGATTAGGGAATGATACACTTAAAGTAGTAAAGGAGTTTTGCTATTTGGGGAGCAAAATAACTGATGATGGTTGAAGTAGAGAGGATATAAAATGTACACTGGCAATGGCAAGGAAAGCATTTCTGAAGAAGAAAAGTTTGTTAACATCGAGTATAGATTTAAATGTCAGGAAGTCGTTTCTGAAAGTATCTGTATGGAGTGTAGCCATGTATGGAAGTGAAATGTGGATGATAAATAGTTTAGACAAGAAGAAAATAGAAGCTTTCGAAATGTGGTGCTACAGAAAAATGCTGAAGATTAGATGGGTAGATCACATAACTAATGAGGAGGTATTGAATAGAATTGGGGAGAAGAGGAGTTTGTGGCACAACTTAACTAGAAGAAGGGATTGGTTGGTAGGACATGTTCTGAGGCATTGAGGGATCACCAATTTAGTATTGCAGGGCAGTGTGGAGAGTAAAAATGGTAGAGGGAGACCAAGAGATGAATATACTAAGCAGATTCAGAAGGATGTAGGCTGCAGTAGGTACTGGGAGATGAAGAAGCTTGCACAGGATAGAGTAGCATGGAGAGCTGCATCAAACCAGTCTCAGGACTGAAGACCACAACAACAACAACAACAATAGGGGTGAACCTATAAGAACTGAGGAATCAGTCAGGAGCTACTTCTGATGACACATCAAAAATATGATTTTTTTCATATGAGTCTTAAATTTTCTTACTAGTCCTTCTGCTTCCTTGTTCAATTGAGTGTGAAAAGGAGAAGCTGTGACATGGCGAACACCACTTTTTCTACAAAAATCTTCAAATTCCTGAAATACGAACTGGGGGCCATCATCAGTAACTTATGTACATACATCACCTTCTATGGCAAAAATTTTTGACAAAGCAGAAATTGTTGCCAATGCAAAAGTAAATAGACAAATGCACTGTGTACAGAAACTTAGAATAAGGGTCCATTACAAAAAGCCAGTAGGTATTCAAAAAAGGTCCCAAAGTTGCTGTTGATCTGACAACAGTGAAAAGAGAAGTCTGGAGAGCCACCTGATGGGTGGCACACTGTGGTTGGGCTGCAACAACTCGAACTATTTCCCCATCAACAGTTTGTCAAAAAATGTGTCTGCATGCTAATGCTTTTGCAAGTGACACAGCCCAGTGGTCCACACATAATAAACACACAACCTCTTACTGAAGGGCGGATGGGACTGCAACCCAAGGAACATGTCCTCTGCAGCTAACAGCAGCATTCCACCCCAAACAGAAAGATGCTTTTGTAATGCAAAGTAATGCAAAACCCGTAGGTTTTCTGACTATCACCAGTGATGCTGACCATTCACTGGAACAAATAAGTCAAATAATTTCAAGGGATTGAAGACAATCTGATTCTGCTTTTACCTGTTCCCGTAAAGTTACTGGCACCAAGCAGGCCCAGAAAAAAAGGGGCAGGTAGGCATCGTAATATGAGCCTGAAATTCTTTTGCACAACCCACTCCTGGAGAAATCAGAGAAGAAGATTCAGCTTAGAGAACATCTAACTGTTGGTATGGTACTTGATCCAAAACCAAATGCACTTCATCGTTGATGGAGAATCCAAACAATTTAAAAGTGCCCAACCCAAACAGGTTTTCAGTGTAAGCATTGTTAATGAATGACCCACAGCCTTTTAAGTCACAGATGCAGAAAACGGTCCAAGAATGGAATCTGCTGTTTGTTATTTATTTATTTCGAGTTCTGTAGATCCATATGAGAATATATCTCTGGATATAGAATGAGTCAAATTCTTACAAATTATTATTTAGTGCACAAGTACATTGTTCTTATCATACAAATAACAGGAACAGATTAGCTAACACATAACTTTATGTATGAGTTATCATACTTGATGTCTGAATGACTAAACAGATATACATACATTTCAGTTTTTAAGTTACACTGTAGATACACAAAGAATGATGATTAAGGCCATAAAGACCACAAAAATAGATTTAAGCATATTCAGGAGATATTATGCATTTTGGCTTAGAAATTCATCTATACTATTACATTACAGTTATTGTTTTCCATGGATCCCTTTATTTTTATTTATTTATTTGATACTTTTTGACTGAGATACATGGATATTGTACAATTCTAATGCACACAAGAGTTATGAGCTGTAATCCTTGTGAAGATATTCATAGATGGAGTAGAAGGTGTTGGCCAACAGGAAGTTCTTTAATTCACTCTGAAACCGATCTTTATCATTTATAAGACCTTTGATTTGCTCTGGTTAGTTATTGAATGTATGAGTGCCCATGTATTTGACTCCTTTTTGTGCTAATGTTAAGCTTTTATAGTCCTTATACAGATTGTTTTTAGTTTTGGGTTTTATAATAATGTTTTGCACCATCTTGTGTAAAAAGAGCCATGTTGTAAATGACAAAGGACATCAGTGAGTATATGTACTTAGAAGTAGTAGTTAGAATACCAAGTTTCTTAAAGAAGTCTCTGCATGATGATCTAGGGCTGACACCAGATATGATTCTAATGACCCATTTCTGAATTTTGAAAATGTTTCCTTTGTGAGAGGAGTTTCCCAAAAAAATGGCTCCATAACTCATTAGTGAAAGGAAGTAGGCCAAATAAACTAACTTCTTCATTTTTAAATCATGTATTTCTGCTATCATGCTTACTGCAGATGTAGCTGAACTAAGGCATTTCATTAAGTCTAGCGTGGGAGTTTTCCAATTTAGGTTGTGGTCAGTTTGTAGCCCTAAAAATTTGACACTACCTACATCTTTAATTTCATTGTCTGAATACATTATATTTATAGGGTCAGGAATTCTGTGTGAGGTATTAAACTGTATGTGCTGCATCTTGTCAAAATTCAGTGACAATCCATTTGCTGTGAACCATCCATTGATACTTACAAATATTTCATTAGCTGATTGTTCAGTGAGATCACAGGTACTGTTTTTTATACCAATATTGTATCATCTGCAAATAAGACAAAATTTGCATTTTGTGGCACCACATATGGAAGGTCATTAATATATAATAGGAACAAGGGACCTAAAATAGAGCCTTGGCGCTGCCCTTGTCTGGAGGAGGAGGAGATTAGTGCTTAACGTCCCGTCGACAACAAGGTCATGAGACGGAGCGCAAACTCGGGTGAGGGAAGGATGGGGAAGGATATCGGTTGTGCCCTTTCAAAGGAACCATCCCGGCATTTGTCTGAAGTGATTTAGGGAAATCACGGGAAACCTAAATCAGGATGGCCGGAGACGGAATTGAACCGTCGTCCTCCCGAATGCGAGTCCAGTGTTCTAACCACTGCGCCACCTCGCTCGGTCCCCTTGTGTGATTATTTCATATTTTGAATGACTGTTGTTATGTGGTGAGCCTGATACAGACACACACTGTTTTCTGTTAAAGAGATAGGATGTCAACCATGAGCCTGCTACTCCTGTTATCGCATAATATTTTAACTTGAGGATATCATGCTTAACACAATGAAAAGCTTTAGCCAGATCACAGAATATTCCAGGTGGTAATAACTTTTGATTTATTGATTCCAATATATCGTATGTAAAAGTGAATATAGCTTGATCAGTTGATAATCCGTTCCAAAATCCAAACCAATTGTGAATGAGAATATTTTTCTGTACTAAGTGTTTATAAAATCTATTGTACATAACCCTTTCAAACACTTTTGAAAATATTGTCAATAATGAAATGGGACAGAAGTTTTCCACTAATGATTTGTCTCCTTTCTTGTGTAATGGTTTGAAAATAGCATATTTAAGCCTATCTGGAAAAGTACCACTGTGGAGGGATTTATTACATAAGTAACTCAGTATGTCACAAAGTTCTGAGGAGCAACATATAATTATGGTAGTGCTGATTTCATCATAACCACTGGAACATTAAATTTTTTAAAAGAGCTAATAATATTAGAAATCTCTTTCGGTGAGGTGGGATATAGTTGAATTTTGTCAAACTTCTGTGGAAGTGCATTTTTTTAATATTTTAAGCTGTCTTCTGAGGAACTATGCAAACCTAAGTTGTCTGCTACTGAAAGGAAAAGTTGTTGAAAGTGTCTGCAATTTTGGAGGTATCTGTAATCAACTCATTATTTACATTTAACATAAATTCCTCACCAGCCCTTGAGACACTGGAGTCAGAGGGGGAGAACCCAAATCCACAAAGCCTGAGAATTCACCACCATTGCTGCTGCACCCGTGTCCACCTGCAGTCTCAATGATTTGTTAAACATATGCGCTTCAGTGTATAACTTGCTCTGAGGCACCATAACTACTGACACACTGTTGGCATCCATGTTCATTTCGTCCTCGCTTAGGTTTGGAAAGGAGTTACATACAGAAGCAATGTGTCCTTTCTCATGTTACCTGTGACAAGTTTCCCACTGCTTGGTACATGCAGTCCATTCACATTGAATGAAGCAGTATGCACATGAAGGCAGCAAAGCACAAGCTGCTACTGTTGTGATGCATACTGTTATTGTCACAAACACCAATTATCTATATGATGCCAAGATGTGTGCTGGACTGCTGCAATATCATCTGTGCTTCCTTGCAAACTGACTGAAGACTGGAAAGGGTGAGCAGAACTGATTTCTGAAACTTCAAACCAGGCTTCTGTCTATCTGCAGCCCATGAAATGTCAGATGACTGAGCTATGTTCACTACTTCCAAGGCATAGGATTTTCACAGTGTAGAGCTCACTCTCAAACTTCCATATCAGTAGAAAAACTTACGATTGATCTCACAATCCATTTGATCGGGCATGGGATTCCTTATGAACGAAGGCGGCTATGTCCATGTAGTTCTGCTGCCCAGGCCCTGTATGACTGTTTTGGGCATTTTTGGCAGTGGTAAAACTCCACATGAGCAGAAATGATATGAATATTGTTACAATGACAGGTAGAACGTAACTCACATATCTGATCGAAAGAAAGACTTTAAGGTTATTGTAAGGGAGCGAGCTGACATGACAACTGATACCCACGAGTCCGTGAAGAAAAAAGGGCCTTGCACTGGTTTACTTCTGTTACCCCAAACGCCTGAAAATATTGCCACAGACGTTTTTCGTAAGCATCCCAGACTTCTGCTGCATCGTAATAAGCAGGGAAGGTGACAGATATGTCGTCGGCAGAACCACAGGCTGTACCAATATAGTGATTAAACTGGAAATAGCAACTGTCATTGCTCAAAGAAGAGATGTAAGCACTGCTGCCATGGACATTACACTCAAAGAACTAATGACTGACATGAAATATGTGGAGTCGAATGCCGTACTCATCACCAAACAGTATTCAAACTCCAGAACATTGTAATTTATTGAATGAACAATACACACACATTGAAGACAACATGCAATACAACAGACAATACACAAATGTCTGGCAGAGCCTTGTGCACTGGCCTATGTATCCATTAGTTCCAACAGAAGGCGTAGCCAAAAAGTGAAACATACAACTGCTATCTTATTAGCAGGCTGGGTGGCCTCTAGTGGTCCAATCAAGCACAAACTTTATGTGTGAACTATGAATTGAGAAACACACAGAACTGACAGTTACAGAAATAGCCAATCAGGCACACAAGACATAAAACTGTTATTACAATAAGCTACACAAAGAATGTTATTAATTTTTATATAACTAAATGAAGAAATAGATACATTACATTTTATAAAACAGCAGCTATAAAAACCATTTCATCGATGTATGATAAAAATGTATACAAAAGAGGCAATCAATGATAATTGGCTGTGAGAACATACATTGTCATCTGTAGGAATCTGCAGGAACGTCATAGATTGTATGCTAGCAAAGACAGAACTTGGGTGATGCTGATGGTTCCTATGGAGATGGCTTGAAAGTACTGATATGCAATATCCAGCAGAAGTTGATTTCAGAATTGCAACAGCAACTGCATGTCAGATACTGGAGTCTGCTTGAGGTCACAGTGTCAACAAAAATAAAGCTTGAGTGATGCTAATGGTTACCAATAGGGTGGCAAAGAAGCATCAATATGCACATTTCAATGGAAAATGATGTCAGAGCTGTGACAGTGACTAGCTGTTATGGGATAATGTCATGCAAGTAAGAAACTGTAGAATACATGTCAGATACCACAGATAAATGAGACAAAATGACCAATAAGAGAACACGTAAAATAGCATACATATTATCAGGTGTATGACAACGGAAGTTACATCAAGGCAATCTGTGTTATTGTGAAATATAGTTTGGCTTGTTAAGACGGACCAGTGCATTGTACTTGTGACTACTGATTGCACACGATGTGAGCTGTATTGATTGATAGCTGACTCTCAGTAGGTAGAGCATTTGCCCATGAAAGGTAAAGGTAAAGGTTCATATATAGGTCTGGCACGCAGGTCTACCATGAAGTATTATACAAGAAAAGTAAAAAATAACTAAATACATATTTTTAAATTTATTAAAATAGGCAGTTGTTCATTGACAATTTCAAGAAAAATGGAGTGCTTCACTTTGCTAGTTACAGAAAGTGAGCTGCAGGTGAGGAAGGTTGTTGCACAGAGTTTTTGGAAAGGATTTGGTATGAAAAAGTTGGGAGGAGGACTCAGAATCAAGTGTTTGGAAAGAAAGGTAGGAAAGAGGATGGAGTTAAGGTTTCATTGGGGTAGAATGTCAAATGTTTATAGTTCAAAGGTTGAGGGATGTGTTTGTACCAAGTCAGGGTTAATAATCAGGGATAAAATAATAGTGTAGTTGATGTCAAGTCTGCAGATAGTTTAGTAAATCTGAATGTGTTCAGTGTGTAAGTGGAGAGACGCATAATTAATAAGTTTATACAGGATCCTGGAGGCAATGGTGACAGATTTGGAAGGCAAGACAGATTGCGTGGAATTCAATAATTTGGAGGGAAGGAAAAAATTCTGGTACAGCAGAAATTCATGTGATAAGAAGATTGGTCAGATAAAGGCTTTATAGACGCAGAGTGTGTTGGGAGGATGCAATCCCCATGTTCAGACAGAGGTGTCACCTCACTTATGGATATGAAGTAATAAAACTGAGGGTTATTACTAGAGGCTGTAAAAACATTTGAGAGGATGTGAAATGGAAGATTTAATTAGGTTGTCAGGAAATAGATGATTATTACTCAGACTGTTCTGATAAGCAGGTCACATCTACTGACTGACCCTTGGTATTAGACATTCATCCTTTCTGTTTATAAGGTTTCTTATGTTGTGTTGATGGAATGTGCTAAATGAGTCTTCTTTCAGAGCTATGGAATTATTTCATGCTGATTTATCTTATTTTGCTAGTAGTTGCATCATCTATACCTATCACTACTCTCATTTCTGACACTGGAATGAATTTGTCTTCGAAAAAGATCTACATAGATTACTGGAAATCAAGAAGTAGACTCAATACTGCTTTAATCAGACTAGACATTGGCAACTAGATGTGTCAGTTGTCTTAAGATAAGCATTCAGATGCCGACTGTGTCACTTTTAATGCAAGAAGGTGAGAGGAAATGGGCTAGTCACACCCAAGTGTGAATGTTGATCTGTCCTCAATGATCCCTTAAGCTCTTCACTGGCACATTTCACAGAATGTATCATTCAGGGATTGCTGTCTCACCCTCAGAATGGGATGATCTTTGCACTAATGTGACGAGAATTCTATGTATTTTATTGAAATCACTCTGAATTGCATAGCTGAGGTTGCTGCCAAACTGTTTCCTACACTCTTAATGACAAATACAAAATTATCTTTACCAAGCTCATCTTCAGAGAGCCTAAAGCATAACTAAAATTGCTGAGACAAGCACTTGGTTCAGTTCTGACATTGCCTTCTCTGACTATCAACTAGGATTGCAACTTTATTTCTTTCTGTAATACTTATACTTTGCATTTTGTTGGGTTGACTGCACCTTTTGTCCACAGTCACAAGCATCTACAAGTGCCAATAAAGAAGCTACTACATTTTAAATGTCTCTGAGTCATTGAATTGGGAACTTTGACTTTAACCCAAATATCTGATCTGATCTAACATTATTGCCAGAAACTGTAATGCACTATGGATTTAATTCTTCTTAGGTAATTGTAAATTCAGCATGAAGTTTCACATTACATGCTCATTTTCTATGACTCTGTAGTGACCGCATATGGAAATTGTGCTAAGATTCCTCATGTTTATGTCCACTTGTAATGAATCTGTGAGTGTTTCCATTCACTTTAATATTTGAAGTACAAATTTTTCCTAAATTATTCAAGTAAACATAAATGTATATATATGTGTCTGCTGTCACTTACTAAGTAGAAATTTTATGAAATTTTCTTTGCTATATTAATACTGACGCCACTCATCTTCTATTTTTGTTGATTTTTATTTGCAGATTTATAATGTTAGATATAATGACAGCAATACAAAAGATAACACTGTGCAATGAACGAACTTCAGATGGGTGTTTGTAAAGCTGTTAACTGAGTTTTCATACAGCTGTTAATCTCTGGTTGCAACTACTATACTTAACTGCTTGCTGCTCCTGTTATATTCAGCACTGGCCTCACATTGCAGGCTGGAGGACAAACAGGATCCTGTGTTTCTGAAAATAAATATTCCTTGGTTAAACATCAAATTTGCTCAGTTTATTCAATATATAATGTGATCTGTTTGAGATTTCAGAAAAGTATAACATTATATTTGTTAAGTTGATGTATCTATATCTGTTCAACTTTCAGTAATGTATGTATGGGAGTTAACAATTGCCCCAGGGGGCAAGCCAAAAGTGTGTATTTTGCAGCATAAGTGCCAGATGTCAGAAACACATTGTACACACAGAAATGGTCAAGTTATACATATTCCCTCAATTACAGCAAAATGGGATACTGGACACCATTATCTATCAAAAGGATGGCACTCCACCACACTGGGCTCTCACAGTATGGGAACAATTACACCAGAAATTCAACAGTCTCTGGTGCAGTTGTGGTGGACCTGTTCCATGATCTCCTAATAGCCCTGATGTAATGCCCAGAGTTCTTTGTGTCAGGCTACATCAAGTCAACAGTGTACGCACAGAGACCACAAAATGTGGTCGACCTATGAATGCAGATTAGAGTGGCCTTCCAGAAATCACTCCAGAAATGCTGTGCACCAAGTGTTGCAACATGGACCCAATGTATGATACATGTGCCACATTCACAATGGTGGACATGTTGAGTGTTAATATGCTGTGACATAAACCTCAGGCACAACCTCCAGACTCTCCTGCACCAATAACAAGCAATAAATTTGCATAGTTTCTTGCATAGAGTGTTTTGCTTTTCTGACATCTCAAATGGATCACCTTGTGGTTTACACTCAGTTAGAAAATAATAATCAGAATTTTATTTTTGAGCTACACCAAAGTCATCTGAAATACCAAGAAACAAATATGAAAAGAATATAATTTACAAATATCAAAGACTATAATTTTGCAATGGTATAAGCAAATACAGTTGAACTGCTTAGAAGCCTACGTAGAAAATAAACATGTGAACTGCTTATTTCACTAAATTATAGAAGGACACAAAGTACCTGAAGAAGATAAAAGTGCACAAAAAATTTACACATTTATTCTTGAGCATGTGACACATGTAGGAGACAGACAAAAATATAGAAACAATTTTGAGAAATGGATGCTTGATCATATATGCGTATGCTACACAAGCCTGTAGGTTGGGCTCTTGTATTTCACCACAAAAGGCATCTGAGCAACGTCCTCAACACATTGCAAGTGTCAGTCATGGTTAGAACAGTGTTCTGTGTAGCTGGGAGTGCATTATGTCAGAGTTAAGTGACTTCGAAGAAGGGCAAATTGTTGGTGCTCGTGTGATGGATGTTTCTGTAACCAAAGGAGCTGAAGTGTTTGATGTTTTAAGAGACACCACATCGAACATTTATACCACATATAGGGAAAGCTGAAAAACATCATACACTAAGTCACAATACAGGCAAAACTGTTTGTTGAGGGATCATAACAGATAGTTGATGAAGAGGATTATCATGAAAAACAAGGGGACGAGAGCTGAAAAAGTCACTGCAGAACTGAATGTAGCACTTTTAAATACCATCAGCAGCAAAACAACATGAAAGGAGGTACATAAACTGGAAATTATAAGGTCAGCTGGAATTACAAAACAACATATCAGTCATGCAAAGGACAACAGGAAAAAGAAGCCATAAAACCCAGATTATGAAGAAGCAGAAGAAAGTAATTTGGTCAGATGAGCCCTGTTGCACACTATTTCCAGTTTCTGGCTCAGTTTATGTCCCAAGAGTGAAATATCAGGGGGGACCCAAAAATAATCGGAATTTCTTTCTAGAAAGCATACACTTTATTGTTTTCAAACACAACCTTAATCTCCTTCGAAGTACTCTCCATTAGCATTAATATACTTGTACAAACATTCATTCCAGTGTTCAAAGCACCTTTTAAATTCGTTCTCTTTGATACCTGCTAGCCCTTTCATGACATTGCGTTTCATGTCTTCCACATCCGCAAAACGCTTCCCTCTCAAGTCTCTTTTCATCCTCAGGAATAGGAAGAAGTCCGAGGGTGCTAAATCTGGCAAGTAGGGCGCGTGGGCCAAGGTAGTCATCTTCGTTGAGGCCAAAAACTGGTGAACACTGAGAGCCATGTGCGCGGGACCATTGTTGTGAAGCAGGAACCACACACCAGAATCCCACAAAGCTCGAAGTTTTCACGACAAACTTCTGCGAAGCCATTCCATAACTTCCAAATAGAATTGTTGCTTTACTGTCTGGTTTTCAGGGACAAATTCAGAGTGTACGATCCCTTTGACGTCAAAAAAACAGATCAACATAGTTTTCACATTCGATTTAACTTGTCGAGCTTTTTTTGGTCGAGGTGAGCCAGGTGACTTTCATTCTGATTACTGTTGTTTGCTTTCTGGATAGTACCCATAGTATTATGACTCATCACCTGTAATGATTTTGCTGAAAAAATTTGGATCATCTTTGAACACATCCTTCATTTCGAGACAGGCTTGAAAGCAACTTTGATTTCCGGTAATAAGCTTCAGCATGAATTTTGCTGCCACTCTTCACATCCCCAAATTGATGGTCAAGATGCACTGAATTGAGCTCCAGGACAACCCAGACAAGTTCTCGAGTTGGTCAATTGTCCTGCATCGATCTGCACTGATGAGATCACAGATTTTGTTGATGGTGTCTTTGCTTCGAGCAGTTGCAGGTCGACTGGAACGGGGCTGATCTTCAACCAGCATTTCTCCCTTTTTAAACTGAGAAAACCATTCATACACTTGTGTTTTACTAAGAGCATGTTATTTGTAGGCTGTCTGAATCATTGCAACAGTTTCTGCTGCGTTCTTGCTGAGCAAGAAACAAAACTTCACTGCCGCACATTGCTCGTAAGAACTAGCCATTTCATCATGTCATGTCTGCACTGTACGCACACTCAAAGAACTGCCAAAGAAACCATACTACTCACTGTTGGGTGAGGCCGTGTGGCAGAATGATTCAACAGAGCTCCTAGTACAACCTTCTGGCAGCGCAACCTGCTACTACAAGTACACAATGTGCAGCATTACGATTCCGGTTACTTTTGGGTCCCCCCTCGTATAGTAGGGTTCAGTGATGTGATCCCGTAGATTTTCCCGGTGTCTTATATGCTGCCGGATATGATCATCTTCAATACACAATATTTACGCGAACCATCTGGGTGCCATCTTCAGGTGCAATTGCTGAGACACAATCACGCCAGTACTATTACTGCCAAGGACTGTGTGACTATTCTGCTGATCAGTCTCCTCCGTGGTACAATGTTTGTTCCCCAAGGGTGAAGCCATGTTCCAAAACAACAGAGCCCTTGTTGACACATCTTGCATCAACCAGGACTGGTCTTGTGAGTACGAGGATGAGTGGTCTACTTTGGAGAAATAAGATGCATGATGGTTATCCACCTCCATCATCATCGTCCGAACTTGCTACCATTTCACAGGAGAAACGATATAAGGTACCTCTCAAAAGCATACAGTACCTGTCTTTATCTATTCTGAGGTGACTGGAAACTGTTTTGAATGCCAACATTTTCCCTATATAATAATAGGCATGCTAATGTGTGGTGTGTTTTGTGTTTCCATAGGTTCATCCATCCCCTGTAATTGTGTGTTCAGGAAAGTTGTTACTCCTGTAAGTAATGTGTCATGTGAAGTGAACTTTGATGGAGCTTCACTGAAATTCACTTTACCTGGTTTCCTCCACTGATATGACTATACAAAAAAGTATCTGCCTGATGCCTTGTGTATGATAAATCTGCCTTGTGTATGATAAATTTATTAATAGTGCATAACAGTGTTTCGTTCTGACAGCATGATAATTCTGTAAATATTAGCTGTTCCAGTTTACTGCATCGTATTAACCTATTTCAACTATCTCCTGACAAATGATCAGGGTAGTAAGCATTATATTCAAATGTTTTATGTTATACTTTCTGACACGTTCCACACCCACGAGAATCATCTCATTTCTTGGGTCTGTGGAACGAAAACAGAATCTAATCTAATCTGAAAGAATAGAGAAAGGAAAACTATACTCACATATCAGGGTAATCATAAATTTTTTACTGTCACCTAAAAAAATAATAATAGTAGTAATAAAACTACAAGGTTAATTTTTTTTTGGTTTGTTTGTTTACAGGTACATGTCTGCTACACATTAAAATCCCTGTGCCACTGCAGCCCACTGCTCTAGGAGCCAAAGCAAAGTGGTGCAGCCTATTGATCAAGTTGACATGATACAACTTTGGCCAGGTGTATGCTAAACACTGCAGTAGGCTGTTGATTTTTACTACTGCTGACTGAAGAAAAATGTGCAGATAAAAGATGCATTTATGTGACAGATTCTGTAACTGAATACAATTATGTACTTGATACCAAGGATCAAGGCAGACAGGTAGATGCAGTATTTCTTGATTTCCCAAAAGCATTTGCCTCAGCAACACACTTATACTTCTTGTTAAAATTATGATCATATGGGGTATGAAGTGAAATTGTGACTGCATTGAGGACTTTTTGGTAGAGAGGACACAGCACGTTATCATGGATGGAGAGTCATCACCAGATGTAGAAGTAACTTCAAGTGTGCCCCAGGGAAGGGTGTTGGGATCCTTGCTGTTAATGTTTATATTAATGACCTTACAGACAATATTAATAGTGTCCTCAGGGTTTTTGCAGATGATGCAGTTATCTTTAATGGAACACTCTCTGAAAGAAGCTACATAAATATTCAGTAAGATCTTGATAAGATTTGAAAGTGGTTCAAAGATTGTTAACTCGCTCAACATGTTAAAAAATGTAAAACTGTGCACTTCACAAAATGAAAAAAACATAGTATCCTATGACTGTAATATCAATGAGTCACTGTTGGAATCAGCCAACTTGTATAAATACCTAGATGTAACACTTTATAGGGACATGAAATGGAATGATCATGTAAGTTCAGTCACTGAGTCATGGGTGAAGCAGGTGGCAGACTTTCATTTATTGGTAGAATACTTGGGAAGTGCAATCAGCCTACAAAGGAGACTGCTTACAAATCACTTGTAAGAGCGCTTCTAGAATTTGTTTGAGTATGTTGGACCTGTACGAAATAGGACTAACAGGGGATATTGAATGTATACAGAGAAGGGCAACATGAGTGGCCACAGATTTGTTTGCTCTCTGGGAGGCTATCACAGACACACTGAAGGAACTAAATTGGCAGACTCTTGAAGATAGATGTAAACTATCCAGAGAAAGTCTGTTAATAAAGTTTCCATAACCGGATTTAAGTGATGACTCCAGGAATATACTACAACTCCCTATGTATTGCTCACATAGGGATTGGAATGATAAGATTAGAATAACTGCAGCACATACAGAGACATCCAAACAATCATTCTTCCTGTGCTGTAGGCGTGAATGGACAGGAAGAAACCCTAATAACTGGTGCAATGGGATGCACCCTCTGCCTCACTCTTCACAGAGGTTTGCAGAGTACAGATGTAGATGTAGATATACAACCTCATTTTAAATTGACTTAATGTTCATTCATGACTTGAAGATGGTTGCTTGTTCGAAACTGGTTGTCTGTGAATAAGTAAACATCCAAGCAGCTTTTGGTGGCTCCACAAAGCCATTCTTTAAATGCATTGAAGCTCTGCAACACAGTTTACAAAGGAATATGTAACAATCACTGGCATATATTACTGGTAATATGTGGAAGTGATAGGTAGACATAAGTCACTAATTATTAAGGTTTATGGGAATTCAGATTCAGATATAAGTATGCAAAGGGACATCTTTTATTATGTTTTAATACAAAGCAAAGTACATGTAATAATGGACACACAACAAAAAAAGGGCCACATCCAAGTAACTTCAGAAGAAATGCGATTGTGGTGCCATCAGTATCTCATGCAGGGATATTTTGAAAATGAGAACAATATTTCAGTTTCAACACTCCCGCTGTTTGAGCATCTTAACATCTGTCTCTGACGATGTTCAAGCTTGTGCACAAGGTCACAATCCTATCTTTGCTTGATGGTTTTGTGAAAATGTCTGCATAGTATTTTCACTTAGAAAATACTTGATAACGATTGCTCCTTCTTAATACCTTTCTCTTATGAATGGTATCAGATATCAATGTGTTTCAATCTTTTATGAAATTTGGGGTTTTTTATGAATCTTATCACACTCTGATTCTCCATACAGAGTTTTGTTGCTTGATCCCATTGATTTCAGGAATCACGTAACAGATTTCACAGTGATATCATGTCTTTTACAGCCATTCTAGCTGCCACATGTTCTGCTGCCATGGTGCTCAAGGTCACCATTTTTTGATGCAGAGAGAACCATGTTACCGGTCCATTTGATAAAAGAAAAGCAAAACCAGAAGTCAGCCAGCTTATTTCCATGTCCCCCCACATAATCTGAGGTGCTATACCCAACAAGAATCAACTTTTCTTTGCTCTTTGTCTACAGTATTCCAAAGTCATTCATGCCTCACATGTACATTACTTGAAAATGTGTACAACTGCTTCACAATGACTCTCATCATAGTTGTTTGAGTATTTGCTTGCTGCATTCACTGCAAAAGCCAGATCTGTTTGACTAATAACCATCATTAGAAATAAAAGTAAACCAGCTGCTTCCCAGACAAGAGATATCTCCATAACTGACACATTTTCATTATCTGAGTTAATTTCACATTTGAATCCACCATAACAGATATACAGAATTCGAATTTTTCAAGTCAAAACGTTTCATGATTCATGTTGCATATGCTGTTTGGTTAACAAACAACATATTTTCTTCTCTATTTCACTCAGTTTCCATTCTGCAAAAGATTTTCACTCAGAAACAGTTATTCCAAAAGTTTTCACTACTTCTTCTACAATACCTGCTTCTTTGCTGTTTCCAATCGTCTACATATAAAGTCATAAAGACCATATCATTTCCAACTTTTCCACTGAAAATACATTTATTTGCACCACTTCTTTGAAATCGAATTTCTTCAAGAACTTTCAAAACATTTGGTTCCAACAACTCATTGTGTATGTCTCAGGGCTCATTTGACATGATGATGAGGCTATTCCAGCAGCCACTGAGGTAACAGGGTGCAGCCAACTGCAGATTGTGGAATGCATTGGAGCAAGTGATTCCTGTCATCTGGGTCATTCCAGCGACTGGTAGAGAAAGTTGAGAAGACCAGCCTTGTGCATGGAGTTTCAACGAAGCTCACAATTTGCAGCAATACGCCCAGCACTGATCGTGACCCTTTCATTCTGAGTTGAGTGGAAGGACTGAACCAGAGACTTCAAAGGTCCTGTGACAAGCTAAGCTGCAACTTCCTGGACTTGCACCATGGGTTGAGGACTGTAGGATCTCCCTAAATAGGTCAGGTGTGCACTACACATCAGAGGCTGCAACTCAGTTAGCACACAAGGGTTTTTTAGATTATGTGACTCTCCAGCCAATCCACATAATGATAGGTGTAGAAAACACAGAAATATCAGTGTAAGGTCAAAATAAGTGCCTCCAACAGGTATGAGTATTAAAATCCTAATGGTAAACTGCCAAAGCATTTCCAAAAAACTGCCAGAATTTGAAGTGCTCATGTAAAACAGCGAAGCTCACATGATACTAGGTACAGAAAGCTGATTGAAACCTGAAATTGAAAGCAGTGAGATTTTTGGGAAAAATTTAAGTGTATATTGTGTATTTATATTGTGTATATGGTGTATTTGTTGCAGTAGACAAGGAACTCAAATCCACTGAGAAGCTGCATGTGAAACTGTTTAGGTAAGACCCAGTATCAGGGGTTCAGGGGTGGGCATAAAATGATAACTGGATTTTTCTATCACTTACCAGACTCACCTCCTGACGTAACCAAAAACTTTAGAGAAATTCTCGGTTCACTTGTTTGTAAGTTCCCCCATCGTACTGCAATTATCGCTGGAGCCTTTAATCATGCATCAATTAATTAGGAAAATTACACTTTTGTTAGGGGTGGCTGTGATAAGACATCCTGTGAAGCTTTACTAAATGCATTCTCTGAAAACTGCCCAGAACAGATAGTTAGAAACCCCACCACTCATGATGGAAATATATTGAATCTAATAGCAACAACTAAATCTGATCTCCTTGAGGATGTCCATGTCAAAACTGGTATCAGTGACCACGATGCAATTGTGGCAGCAGTGATTATCAAAGTACAAAGGACAACTAAAACAAAAAGGAAGATATATATTTTCAGTAAACTAGATAAAAAAATCTGTAGTGTCACATCTAAGTGTTGGACTTGAAACCTTCAGCACAGGGCAGGAACATGTAGAGGGACTCTGGCTCAAGTTTAAAAGGATAGTTGATAGTTGACCATGCTCTGGATAAATATGTACTCAATAGAACAGTTAATTATGAGACAGAACCTCCATGGTATACAGTCACTGTAAAGAAACTTCCTAAGGAACAGAGATTACTGCATAATAGGTATAAAACAAAGCATAGGGCTATAGATAGAGAGATGCTGCATGAAATGCATTTGGCTATCAAGAGAGCAATGCATGATCCCTTTAGTGACTACTGTAGCATAAAATTGTCAAGTGATCTTTCACGGAGGCCAAAGAAATGCTGGTCATATGTAAAGGCTGTTAGTGGCACCAGAGTTAGTGTCCAGTCCATAGCAAATGAGACAGGCAAAGCAAAAGCTGAAATGTTAACTCAGTTTTCAAATGTTCCTTTAGAAAGGAAAACCCAGGACAATTGCCCCACCTATAATCTATAGTAGCTCCCTCAAACAAAAGACCATGCCCAGTTCTTGGAAAAAGGCACAGGTCACACTCATCTACAAGAAGAATAGTAGAACTAATCCACAAAACTACCACCCAATATCCTTGATCTTGATTTGTTGTAGAATCTTAGAACATATTCTGAGCTCAAACATAATGTGCCTCAGTGCTAACCATCATGGATTTCAAAAGCAACAATCATATGAAACCCAGCTTGCATTGTTCTCGCATGACATACTGAAAGCTTTGGATCAAGGCAATTAGGTAGATGCAGTATTTCTCGATTTTCAAAAAGCATTTGACTCAGTAACACACCTACGCTTATTGTCAAAAGCATAATCATATGGGGTATCAAGAGAAATTTGTGATTGGATTGAGGACGTTTTAGTAGGGAGGATGCAGCATGTTATCTTGGATGGAGAGTCATTGTCAGATGTAGAAGTAGCTTCAGGTGTCCCCAGAGAAATGTGTTAAGACCCCTGCTGTTCATGTTGTACATTAATGACCTTGCAGACAATATTAATAGTAAAATCTGGCTTTTTGCAGATTATGAAATTGTCTTTTAAGTACTTTCTGAAAGAAGCTACATAAATATTCAGTAAGATCTTGATAAGATTTCAAAGTGGTGCACAGACTGGCAACTTGCTCTAAATGTTCAGAAATGTAAAATTTTGCACTTTAAAAAATGAAAAAAAACATAGTATCCTATGACCATAATACCAATGAGTCACTGTTGGAATCGGCCAACTCATACAAATACATGGGTGTAACATTCTGTAGCGATATGAAATGGAATGATCACATAGGTTCAGTCATGGGTAAAGCAGGAGGCAGACTTTCAGTTTATTGGTAGGATACTGGGGAAGCGCAATCAATCTACAAAGGAGATTGCTTACAAATCACTTGTGCGACTGGTTTTAGAATGTTTCTCGAGTGTGTGGTACCTATATCAAATGGGACTAACAGAATATTGAAACGTATACAGTGAAGGGGAGCGCAAATGGTGACAGGTTTGTTTAATCCATGGAAGAGTGTCACAGAGATACTGAAGGAATTTAAATGGCAGACTTTTGAAGACAGGTGTAAACTATCCTGAGAAAGTCTGTTAACAAAGTTTCAAGAACCAGCTTTGAATAATGATTCTAGGAATATACTAAAATCCCCTATATATCGCTCACATAGGGATTGTGAGGATAAGATCAGAATAATTACTACATCCATAGAGGCATTCATATAATCATTCTTTCCACACTCCATATGTGAATGGAACAGGAAGAAACTGGTACAGTGGCATGTACCCTATGCGATACACCTCACAGTGGTTTGCAGAATATAGATGTAGATGTAGAAATGGCAGCTTGCTTTAAACTTTATATTGACTTTTTAAGCTTGCATATATATTCATTGTCAACCAGCATCACACCTTGTGACACCAAATTATAAACTTCTTTGTTTTGTTTTCCATATTGAAATGCAGTTTTTACATCAAATTACAACAGTTCAAAATCTTCTTCGGCTGGAAACTTGAGCAAAGTGCATTATGAGTCATGTCTCACTACTGGGGAGGAAGTTTCATTTTAGTCCAGACCAGAACATTGAGTAAAGTCATATCTCACTACTGGGGAGGAAGTTTCATTTTAGTCCAGACCAGAACATTGAGTAAAGCCTCAAGCAACAAGTCGAGCTTAATATGGAGGCCATTTGCAGTTTTTGATGCTTGTGCTTTGAAGACACACTTTGAATGTATCATCCTTTGAGTCTATTTTGACACAATAACCCAAGTTTCACTTATTTGGTGCACTTATAGTTCCTTTTCAATTGATCATTTGCATTTTTTGTCTGAATCCTAGATTGCATCTTCAACTGTTCAGTTCAAGACAGTCAACTTTTATGTTACATCTGGCTGAGGTAGACTCATGTGCCTGGCATGTAATCCATAAGATTGCTGCCAATCTTTGATTGATTGTTCAGGATCTCAGTCACCCTCTGCTTGTACTTTTCTCTCATCTTCAGCTGGTGGCTCAACATACTATTCTCCACCTTTCTCATCAGATTCTTTGATGTTGGGGTCCAAAATAGGGAATAAATGGCGTAAACCAACACAGTCACGCTTCAAAACAAGTTTATCGTTGGTCAGGATTCCCTCATTGGAATTCACATAATGGGATTCAGTGTTTTATTTATTTATTTATTTTTTTTACTTCTGAATCAAATGTCTGTAATTGTGAGATTCTCCCTGATATCCAACTAAGATCATTGTGTTGGATTGCAATGCACAGGGACCTGGGTTCATTTCCTGGCTGAGGCGGGAGATTTTCTCCCATCAGGGACTGGGTGTTGTGCTGTCTTCATCATCATTTAATCCCCATCGTTGATGCACAGGTCCCCCAATGTGGCATCACACTCAATGAGACCTGCACTTTGCGGCTGAACTTCCCATCTGGGAACTCCCCGGCCTATGACGCAATACGGTCATTTCCATTTCCATTTCCTTGGTCTTTGGTTCCAACTTCTTGTGGAACAATTCAGGAACACAGATGAATGCTTCTACCCCAAAAGTCCTCATTTGAGAGATTTAGTGTTTTCTGCCTGACCATAATTTGGATGTTGTTGCATTTGTTCTCTTTTTGATTAAAGATCAATTCAATGTATAAATAGCAGTGTTAACTGCCTCCACCCACAGAATTTTTGGAACATTCACCACAATGAGCATGGACCTCATGGATTCGATAGTAGCCTTGTTTTCATCTTCTGCATTCCTGTTTTATTTTATTTTTTTATTTTTTTTTATGAGTATATGGTGCCCTTGTCTCAAGTGCTGTTCCACATTTGATGAGGTAGTTCTTCATGTTCCTGTCAAGTATTCTGTCCCTCAATCATTGCTTAGGATTTTAGACTGCCCATCAGACATTACCGTCACAAATTCTTTAAAACAATCAAAAACGTCAGATTTATTTATCAAAAAATAGATATGATGAAGACACAGTGCATTGTTCATGAGTGTAACAAAATACTTCACACCACAGAGTCATTCAATCTCCATTATTCCACATATTTCACTGTGTATAAAGTCACTGATTTCCACATTTCTTGCTTTGATTTTCTTGCTAAAAGGTTAATGGACAGACTTTCCATGCTGACACACCTTGCGGAAGAATGATGCCACATCTGTTACGCTTATTGCCTTGATAGGACCAGTTTTGATCTAATTCACAATCACCCCAATTTGATATTTATATGACACATTCTGTCGTGTCAGATTTTGAGGTTATTTGTGGATGAAAAATTCACATCACATTGGGTGTATGATTTAAAAAAAAAAAAAAAAAAAAAATTCAGCAAGTCTTGTTTTATATTCTTATTTCTTGGGCAGAAACACATCCATCATGAGAAATGTTTACAAACTTATCTACAAAGCTCATCCCAAAACATTTGTCATACGAATACCGACAGAAAACAAATTCTTCCTTAGTTTTGGGATGTGCAGCACTTCATCAATTCACTCATCTTCCCAACACATATTTACAAATTTCTATATTTTAATTGATCTGATTCCCTTCGCTTCACATTTAGCATTTTCTCCAAGTGAAGTTTCAATGTTTTGTCATTAGCGAATTTCATTGAACGACTCCCACTGAAAAGTGATGTGACACAATGCTCCAATCTCAATAATACAGACATTACTTACATCAGCATTCAGCACACTCTCGGAAGTCCCTTTATTACATGGAACTCTTTTGTGTGACCCACCATCGGTAATAATGAACACATTTACATTGCCTCTATTTTGCACACTAGTTTTCTTCATAGAATGGCAGTTTCTCAACAGATGGCCTTCCTTGCCACAGGTTCAGTGAGTAAATTTTCTTCTTAAATTCACCTGTTTCAGGTTCTTTTTCTTTGTGCCTTTATGCTCCTTCTTCCAGTCTTGAGATGAAGTCGCCACCAGGACACTGGCCACCTTCTCCATGTTGTTCAATCACTTTTCTTCGGAGATGAGTCAGCCTTAACATTTCAGAATCGTTTGCTGATTCCAGGCTTACTATCCCAGGCTGTGACAAGGGCAATGAACATCATTAGAAGGACTTCTGAAGATCTTGACCATGACCGTTATATCCAGCACGAGTTTTAACTTGCAATGTTCATGATTTTTGTGATATGCCCCAACACCAAATCACTCACATTCATTCAGTATTCATGGGAGTTTTTCATGAAAGAAAATTTGTTTGCTTCAGATGGTTGTCCATGAATCATGCACAGTTTCTTCCACATTTCATAAGCAGTTGTGCCTGTTATCAAAAATGCTAGTTGTGAGTACTCAATTGTGGTCGAAATGCAACACTTGGTGTGATCATTGTCTTTTGCCCACAGTTTTCAAGCAGACATCATCAAATCCATGAGTTTTGGTCTCTCAGTGTCCACCACATCTCAAATGCAGGTGTCAAACAAAATCTGAATTTGAAATTTCCAAAGCTGGAAATTTGATCTGTTGATTATCACCATTCTTCTTGTGGTTCCTTCACCTGACATGACATAAAAACAAGATTACTCAAACTGCATATCAAACAAAAGATGTAATCAACTTCTTAGCTGGAATTGTGTGATTAATATGGGCCTATAACATCTACATTTACACCGATACTCTGCAATCCATCTTACATCACATGGCAGAGGGTACCCCATACTACCAACAGTCATTTTCTTTCCTGGTCCACTCTCAAATAGAACGAGGGAAAAAAGACTGTCTATATGCCTCAATATGAGCCCTAATTTCTGATATCATTATCTTTGTGATTCTTACTCACAATGCATGGTGCAGGCAACAGAATCATTCTGCAGTTAGCATCACTATAACACTTGCATGTTGTTTAAATCTACCAGTAACAAATCTAGCAGCCCACCACTGAATTGCTGTGATGTCTTCCTTTAATTCAACCTGGTATGGATCCCAAACACTTGAGCAGTACTCATGAATATGTCGCACTAGCATGCTATATGCAGTTCCATTTACAGATGAATCTCATTTTCCTATAATTTTTCCAATAAACCAAAGTCAACTTTCCTACCATAATCCTCACATGCTGAAGTAGAAATTTTGTCTAAGTCATCTCGTGTCCTTCTATAGTCACTCAATTTCAACACCTTACCGTACACCACAGCATCATCAGCAAACAACCATGGATTTCTGCCTATCCTGTCTGCCAAATCAATTATGTATATAGAGAATAACAGCAGTCCTCTCACACTTCCCTGGTCTCTGATGAACACTCACCATCGAGGACAAAGTAGTAGGTAAGTTTCCTTTAATTTACATCTATGGTCACAAACTTTTTGTTAACAGATTACCGGTTGGGTCTATAATGACCATCATCAGATCTGCAGCAAAAAATGGGAAAAACATAAATAAACTCACAGGTACTACTGACAAATATATGCATTTGTGCGCTTTAAGTATGAAGAGGCATACCTGTTTTATAAAAACAAAGTCCGAATGTACTGCAGCCATAGTGGAATTGTCAAATGTTGTATATACAGATCACTGTTTTATTCACGACAATGTCACAGCTTGTGAATATAGTAGGTTCTGTTACTTCAGAAATCTTCAAGCCATTCACATATCTGTGAATCTAACTTCTGTAACAGCCTGCAAAGGTGCACTGCGTCAAACCCTTCCTGGAAATCTAGAAATATGGAATCTGCCTGTTGCCCTTCATCCATAGTTTGCAGAAACCATGTGACAAAAGGGCAAGGTGAGTTTCACACAAATGATGCTTTCTAAAACCATGCTACTTTGTGGACATAAGCTTCTCAGTCTCAGGAAATTTTATTATATTCAAACTGATAATATGTTCAAGGATTCTGCAGCACACTGATGTTAGGGATATTGGTCTGTAATTTTGTGTGTCAATTCTTGTGCCCTTCTTATACACAAGAGTCACCTGTGATTCTTTCCAGTTGCTTGGGATTTTGCAATGTGTCAGAAATTTGACATAAGTAAGGGGCCAATGCTATAGAGTGCTCCTTGAAAAACCAAACTGGGATTCCATCCAGACCTGGTGACTTACTTGTTTTCAATTCCTTCAGATGTTTCTCTATGCCATGGATGCTTATTACTGTGTCGTCCATATTCAAGTCTGTTCAGTGGTCAAGTGACAGTATGTTTGTATGATTCTTCTGTGTGAATGATTTCTTGCATGTGAAATTTAAAACTCAGGCTTTCGTTTTGCTATCTTCAGATGCCACACCAGAATGATCAGCAAATGAGAAGATGGAAGCCTTAGATGCTTTTGGGAACTTAACTTAGGACCAGAATGTTCTCAGGTTCTCTGCCACATCTTTTGCTGAGGTATGATGGTGGTAGTAGTTGTTTGCTTTGTCCACAGATCTTTCTCGCAGACGCACGAATCTCTACTAACCTTTGCTTGTTGTCACTTGCACATTCTTTCTTGAACCAAGAGTGCAACAGCATCTACTTCCTCAGAATTTTCTGAATCTCATTATTAAACCATGATCAGTCTCTCCTTAATTCACTTACTAGGCACATAATTCTTCAGACCATGATTTGTAATCTGCATAAACTTTGTCCATAAATCCTGTACTTTAATCTCACTGGCCCTAAGTGATGTTATTTCACTGTATAAGTGAGATGCTAATAACTGCTTATCTACTCTTTCCAGCAGAAACATTCTCCTAGCCTTCTTATCTGATAACTTTTGTTACCATAGTTTCAATAATGACATCATGATCGCTAATCCCTGTTTTTGTGCTGATGTTGTCGATAAGGTACAACCTACTTGTAACTACAGAGTCTAAGATATTTCCATTTCATGTGGGCTGTGAACTAGCTGCTCAAGATAGTTTTATGAAATTATGATTCGCTAAATATCTCAGAGCTTTTGACTTCAGGTTTCAGCTCTTGGTCCTGAGAATAATTTGAGTTTGAGAACTTTCATGGAGGGCATTAAATTCAGGAACTTTGTTTGAATACTGTGGCAATTTAGTGATAAAACTTTTGACAGTTGAAGTGTTTTTATTCTGAATATGGTCTGACTTCCCTTGCTGCATATTGATTGGTGAGTCAGAGTATCTCAAACTACCTAGCGTAAAAAGTCCTTATGTGCACTTCACAAGTACTCTGCTATCCGAACAGCTGCTTCCTTTGTTTAGTGCATCCCTGACCTATCAAGGGCAGTCCTACAAATCCCCACACAATAACCAAGGTCTAGAAATCTGCAGCCAAGACCGTCACAGACTCGGTGAATTATTTGGTTGAGACCCTCCACTTGGCTCCAAACCAAAGGTCTCCAATCAACACTGGGAATAATGCTGCAAATTGTGAGCTCTGCTTGCACCCCATACATGAGGCCAACCTTTACCACTTACACCAGCTGCCTGTATGAACTGAGGATGGCTTTCAGAACACACGCGACAGGCATCGTTGGTGCTGACATGAGACACAACTTGCACACAACTACAACCTATTAAGGTTTACAGTAATTCCAGTTGAGACACATCAATGCAAAGAAGCAACTTTTATTACATTTTAATACAAAGAAAGTACACAGAATGACAGACAAACAACTAATAAACAAAAAAGGGGTTATGCCCAAGGAACATCAAAAGAAATGTGACTGTGGAGCCATCAATATTTTAGGAAAGGAGATTTTAAAAACGAAAATAGTATGTCAATTTCAGTGCTAATTAAATTAGACTATAATGTTACAGAAAGGCAACTTGAGTTTCTGGCAGATCAAGAGCCTTCAGAGTATATCATGCTTATCCAAATTAAAACTTCAGTCTAACAATACCTCTCTTTCAAACTGCACGTATTGTGTACTTTCTGGAATAAGAACATTGAGAACACAATGTGATGAGCAACGGATCAAACAAAGCTTCTGACATAACATTTCCTTAAAGTTTTCTAGTCCAGTAACATATGCAGAAGATATTCTGTTGAGTTTCAAAGCTTTGAATCAGTGCATAAAACATGGTCTGATGGTCCAGCAGATAAAAGCTTAGTCTACAAAAGGTAAAGTCCTGGGTTTTTGATCTCTCTAGCACACAATTAAAAGAAGAAACATTTATCAATGTAATTGTTTCTTCCTCTTTTACTTGGTTTGTGTACCACTGTCCATGTTTTACACTTCTGATGTAGCCTTGTCAAGAATTCATTTTATTTTATTAGTTTTGTTTATTAATAGAAACTGTCATGAAGGCATGCTGTTCCTATTTTATGTTAAAGTTTTTCCTGTCTACTCCATTTTTATTTATTTAATGTTAAATTTTTTTACTTTTTCATTGCATTTATCACCACACTGTCGAAGATGTTACTTACTCTATGTTTCTAGACTTGTTACTTCTCTTCCAATGTCATTTGCAAACATTGTAGCTTCTTTGGTGACAATACTCAGTAAATGTCTGAAGATGGCCTTGTAAGCCAAAAACCAGTTAACACAATAAAAGTAATACTGTAGAACAAAAGCAAACTGTTGCTTTTCATTTATTATATTGCTGTTCTACCAAGAACTGATGGAAGATTCTTTTAACACAAAGTGATTTATTATTATTATTATTATTAATGGACAGAGTATACATTGCAATCTTCACTTGTTATAACTGTGTTGCAGGGGAGTGCCTTGTGACAAGCTGAAGTTGTGACCTGGTCGATGAGAGTGGAACTGGTAGCAAACTGCCCATAAAAGACAGGTATCTGTGTTTGATTCTGGTCTGGTGCATAGTTTCAAGTTGTCACAAATGATATGTGATTAATTCAGGGTGTATATGCGGACAAGAAAAAAAAAATCCCGGGTTTTTCTTGGATTTGCCAGTTAAAAACACACTTTCTTTGGAATGAAGATACACTTTTTCCCAGGTGACATTTATTTATTCATTTATTTATTCCATGTTGAATCACAATATACTTTCCCTCAGAGCTATAAAACTTACCAGTACTTTGAATGGTAAGGGTTTTATACACAGACATAGAATTTCCCAGCTCTTTAGGAAAAGAAACAACACATTTTGGAAAGTTCTTTGCCATGCTTAAATATGTACACTGCATGTTTTTGTATTATGAAAGTATAAATACAAATTCCATCAAAACAGCATGGGAGCTTCCAAAGCACTAAAATGAAGATTGCTATGTGCTTCTGCCAGCCAGTCCTACCTCATGACATGTGATCTAGCCAGCCAATGACAGCAGATATCCAGTCACCCATCAGTAACATCATTTTTAAGTAGCATGAAGATGCAAATAGGAAAATTTAATGATTTAAAGAAATATACATTCAGTATATATATACAGCAAAAACTAGCATTTCACATGTAATGTTGATCTTTTTTAGCATGTGTATCCCTTTACAATATATCAAATGCAAATGTGCCAGTAAAATTTTAAATAATGGCATAAATGGCTGGGCTTTAGGTCTGAAATTTTTTTGTGTGGCTGGTTCTCAAAGTGTTAAGTTCTGAATGAGAGTCAAATAATCTGTGATAAATCACAGATCATTTCAGCACACATTCTCACATGTATCATAATTCACCTTGCTTAAAAGGAAATTTACTTTGAAAGTAACACTTCTCATACCACTATTCATAATATTTTCCCATGATGTGTTAAGTGCCCCACACATGAGTGACGGATCACAGCAGTCTGTGAAATGTGATATTGCCTGTAACCGGTCACTTGCCTTGATGCACCACACACGGGCAATTTGTTGAGCAATTTCAATCAGTAACTCTTCAGGCTTTCCCGGCGATCTAATGACATCTTAGGTTGTCGGGTGTTCTGCCGGATATCAGCATCATACTTGCACGATATTTTGGTCACGTAGCTCGTGGCCTTCATCAGGTGCAACCTGAGACTGCTCCTCGAGTTGACCTGGTCCAGTATTTATGCCTATGGCCTTCCCCCTCCATCAACGGCTGCAGGTGCTTCCTCTGTGGTCCGCGCCCATTCCTTGCCACCTGCTGGAGCATTGCAGCTCCATTTTCCGTCCGCTGCAGTTCTAGGTGTTCCCTCTGCGGTCCGTGCCCACCAAACCCGCTCCTGGGGGTTTCATCTATGGTCTGGGGTACCAAGCGTTCTCCCTGTGGTCGGCGCCCGCTCACCACGACCTGTTGGAGCATTGCTGCTCCGTTTTTCGTCCGCTGCAGCTCTGGATGTTCCCTCTGCGGTCCGCATCCACCAGTCCCACTTCTGGGTGTTCCATCTTCGGTCTGGTGCGCCTGGCAGTCCGTCAGGGGCTCGTTTACCATCTCCATGTCTCTGGTTCTTCTGTTTGTGTAGTGTTGCAGCTGGCCCCATTGCTCCTTTAACAATTCCAGAGCCGGATCCCAGGCTCTGCTTAGCTGGTACCCTGTGTCACGGTTCATAAGATCGTCAGCCATTTTAATTTCTATCGATTCTCTTATAACACTGTCCCAAAATCTGGGTGTTTGTGCTAGAATCTTGGTATCCTCATACTTCATGGCATGATCTAGTTCTAGACAGTGTTCAGCAATGGCTGACTTAGTCACCTGTCTTAATCTAGTGTGCCTCTGATGTTCTTTGCACCTGATCTCCATAGTTCTTGTCGTCTGGCCAATGTAGGACATGCCACATTGACAAGGTTTTCGTAACCCCAGGTCGTCTTTGACACTCCCCAGCAGTCCCCCGATCTTGTTGGATGACAGAAAACACACTAGATATCGTGTTTATGGAGGATCCTACTGATTCTGGCAGAAATAGAGCCAGCATAGGGCAGATATGCCACCTTCTTTGCTTCATCTTGGTCTCCTTCAGGAACCTGTGGTATAGTGGCTGGTTGGAGTGCCCTCTCAATTTGTCTGTCCGTGTATCCATTCTTGGAGAAAACTGTTTTGAGATGTTCTATCTCTATGGGTAGATTCTCTTGGTCTGACAGGGCACGTGCTCTGTGGACCAAAGTCTTCAGAACCCCATTCTTCTGTGCAGTGTTGTGACAGCTGCTGGCCTGCAGATATAAATCAGTGTGTGTTGGTTTTCGGTACACACTGTGGCCAATTGATCCATCTGCTTTCCTCTGGACTAGTACATCCAGAAATGGCAGCTGGCCATTCTTCTCCAGTTCCATGGTGAACTCGATATTAGGGTGGCATGAGTTAAGATGTTCAAGAAACTCATTGAGCTGTCCATCCCATGTGGCCAGATCACGAAGGTGTCATCCACATACCTAAAGAAGCATGTGGGTTTAAATGTGGCTGTCTCCAATGCCCTCTCCTCAAAACTCTCCATAAACATGCTTCTAGCGTGCTAGAAGTGTAGTGTGCTAGAAGGAATGCCTCATCTTGCCAATCTGCAAAGTTTGACCACATGAGTAAGAAAGCACAGCAGATGGAAGAGACATGCACTGTGACGAATCTGAGTGGCATACAGTTTGATGATACAACATTAAAGGTACTCAGCAAGGGTCTCAACTTTGCTACGACCCCTAGAAACGTACCCATTTCAGGTTTCGTCAGTGCAGTAGAGCAAGTTGCAGTCACACTTCCACCTAATGTGGCAGTGGAAGTCCGCCAAGAGACCTGCAAGGCCCTCACCAAGGCCAGGCCACCAAAATCGAACATCACAACTGAGGAGAGGCTTGCACTCAAGAAACTACAGGAAGACAACAGCATTGTGGTACTGCCAGCAGACAAAGGGAACTCCACTGTCATCTTGCAGTGGGTGGATTATGATGAGAAAGTACGCCCCTGGAGGACCCTGCATACAGAATTCTGGAGTGTGACCCCACAGACAAGGTGGCCAAGAAGACTAGTGTTCTCTTGAAGGAAACAGGGATGCCCGATAAGATCATCAGACAACTACGGGAAAAAGCGCCAGTGCCACCTAGACTGTATGGTCTACCTAAAATACACAAGGAGGGCGTGCCCCTACGTCCTATTGTCAGTAATATTGGGGCACCTACATACACAACAGCCAAGTACTTCAAAGGTCTCCTGTCTCCATATGTGGGGAAATGTATTCACCACATCCGCAACTCAGAAGATTTCCTGCAACACCTCAAGCAACTGCACATCACAGATTCGGACATCATGGTTAGTTTTGATGTGGTATCGCTGTTCACCAGGGTCCCACTGAAGGACTCACTAGAACTGATTGCAGAGAAATTTGACGGTGCTCTGTTGGACCTGTTCAGTCATACACTGGCATCCACGTATTTCCTGTACAGAAACCAATATTACAAGCAAACTGAAGGTGTAGCTATGGGCAGCCCACTGTCCCCTGTGGTTGCCAACATGTTTATGGAGAGTTTTGAGGAGAGGGCATTGGAGACAGCCACATTTAAACCCACATGCTTCTTTAGGTATGTGGATGACACCTTCGTGATCTGGCCACATGGGATGGACAGGCTCAATGAGTTACTCGAACATCTTAACTCATGCCACCCTAATATCAAGTTCACCATGGAACTGGAGAAGAATGGCCAGCTGCCATTTCTGGATGTACTAGTCCAGAGGAAAGCGAATGGATCAATTGGCCACAGTGTGTACCGAAAACCAACACACACTGATTTATATCTGCAGGCCAGCAGCTGTCACAACACTGCACAGAAGAATGGGGTTCTGAAGACTTTGGTCCACAGAGCATGTGCCCTGTCAGACCAAGAGAATCTACCTATAGAGATAGAACGTCTCAAAACAGTTTTCTCCAAGAATGGATACACGGACAGACAAATTGAGAGGGCACTCCAACCAGCCACTATACCACAGGTTTCTGAAGGAGACCAAGATGAAGCAAAGAAGGTGGCATATCTGCCCTATGCTGGCTCTATTTCTGCCAGAATCAGTAGGATCCTCCATAAACACAATATCAAGTGTGTTTTCTGTCCATCCGACAAGATCGGGGGACTGCTGGGGAGTGTCAAAGACGACCTGGGGTTACGAAAACCAGGGATTTACAATATACCTTGTCAATGTGGCATGTCCTACATTGGCCAGACGACAAGAACTATGGAGATCAGGTGCAAAGAACATCAGAGGCACACTAGATTAAGACAGGTGACTAAGTCAGCCATTGCTGAACACTGTCTAGAACTAGATCATGCCATGAAGTATGAGGATAACCAAGATTCTAGCACAAACACCCAGATTTTGGGGACAGTGTTATAAGAGAATCGATAGAAATTAAAATGGCTGACGATCTTATGAACCGTGACACAGGGTACCAGCTAAGCAGAGCCTGGGATCCGGCTCTGGAATTGTTAAAGGAGCAATGGGGCCAGCTGCAACACTACACAAACAGAAGAACCAGAGACATGGAGATGGTAAACGAGCCCCTGACGGACTGCCAGGCGCACCAGACCGAAGATTGAACACCCAGAAGTGGGACTGGTGGGTGCGGACCGCAGAGGGAACATCCAGAGCCGCAGTGGACGAAAAACGGAGTGGCAACGCTCCAACAGGTCGTCATGAGCGGGCGCGGACCGCAGGGGGAACGCTTGGTAGCCCAGACTGTAGATGAAACCCCCAGGAGCGGGTTTGGTGGGCGCGGACCGCAGAGGGAACACCTAGAACCGCAGCGGACGGAAAACAGAGCAGCAACACTCCAGCAGGTGGCAGGGAATGGGCGCGGACCACAGAGGAAGTGCCTGCAGCTGTTGGTGGAGGGGGAAGGCCATAGGCATAAATACTGCACCAGGTCCACTCGAGGAGCAGTCTCAGGTCGCACCTGGTGAAGGCCACGAGCTATGTGGCTGAAATATCGTGCAAGTACGACGCTGATATCCGGGAGAACACCCGACAATCCAAGATGTCAATTTCAATCAGTATTATGAACATAATTGTGTTGAGGAGTGCTGCTACTGGAAATGAACTGTTGCATCCAGCAACAATTGCAGCTGATTTCCGTATCCCTGGGAACACTTGCAAAACAAAAATTTAAAATAAAGGAGAATTATAATTTATTAAACTTGTGTTGAAATGCTTTTTTGTGAGAACTCTAGCTTAATTTACAGAATATATTACATTTTTCCATGGCACCAAACTGGTTGTATACATCTTTGCAGTATGCCAACACAATTTGTTTTATATTTATTAGTATTCAGTTCCTTTTAATTTGTTAGACTTATAATTTAACTGCAAATATTTACAGAATTTACCCAATGTGTGTTAATAGCAGCACTACTGATTCCCTTGTTATAAATTGTACAATGGAGAGTTAGGTTATATAAAAGATAAGCAATTTGAGTATAGCTGTATAATAGATTTCGCTGGAAACTAACGTTAAAATGTCCTCTTAAAATTACAGTAGTTATGTATGTCATTTTGTTTAGAAGTTTACAACTTTGATGATGTCTATAATTATTTCATAAATAACTCAGAATCATAAGAGGGAGCCCATTGTATCACAACTATTACTATGAATTTCCCATCAATTCTACTTCCACAGCACAGCGCATGCTTCAAAATGCTAATCAATGCAAAATGAGAGGGTGTACTTTGTATTACTTCTTAATATAAATAGCAACTCCAGTTTCCACAGAGAGTAGTTTGTGGTCACTGAATAACTTTAAATTTTAATGTAAATTTTTTACTCAGCATGTGCGAAGCAAAGCAAAACAAAACTGCACAACCATGCTTGATAAATAGATAAACAAGTCTCAGCCATATTGCTGCATACCGCTGCTAACTAGCCAGGCAGCCATACTGCATGCACCAATCCCATGTGGTCCTTCAGATTGTCTGGGATTCCATGTGACCAGTGATCAGTGACCAGTTACTGCAATTTGCCTACACATGTGCGATCTATGAATTGATTGGTCGCCTACGTGACAGATCACTGCGATCCATCACTCGCGTGTGGAGTCCTTTCATATATTATCATCATCATCATTTATTGCATATACACAGGCCATAAGACCTATGGCAGAAGACAAAAATATACAAATACAAGACATGCACAGAACATAATGAAATGATTAACATGTCAAATCCACGAATCATGTTTACCCATTTATTTCTGTCTTGGGTATCTTCATTGCTCGCTGTTGGATCTGCTTCTTCCAGGGCCACTAAGATCCTGTCTCTCAACCTCATTCATGGACGACCTCTTAGAAGTCTACCAGTTGGCTGTTAGGAAGAGTGCCCTCTGCTCGTAGAACATGTCCTGCCCATAGTCTTCTTTCAATCACTCTCCCAATATCAGCTTTCTAAAACAGCTGATACAGGTCTGCCTTGTCTCTTTCCCATGTTGCAGTTTCTGCATTGTATACCTGGCCATAAATTCTCCTTAAAATGTTTTTCTCAAATGCACAAACACACTCTTCCATTTTCTGTGTATTTGCTCATGTCTCACAACCATACAATACAACTGGTTGCTCTGGTGACATGTATAGTTGTATTTTCTTTCCCTGGGATACAGTGTGTAAACCGTAGTACACCCAGTTCACACTTATTATTCTTTGTCCAATTTCCTTCTCTGTCTCACTTTCATTCGACAGTACTGACCACAAATACTTGAATTTTTCAACGCTTTCAAAATTGTGGTTGTCTATACTGATGATGTCAATATCATTTTGTCGACAAGAGACTTCCTATACCTTGTTTTCTCATCGTTGACCAGTAACACTAGTTTGCTCACTTCTAGCATAAATCACATCATTCAGAGTTTCACCCACAATCACCACATCATTAGCAAATGCAAGGACGTATCACTTTCAACCATTTGTCTCACCCTATTAAGGCCAACTGCACATCTCACCTTTTCCAGCACTATGTTGACTAGAACTGGTGAGAGGAGATCACTCCGTGTCAACCCATTCATAACTGTGAAGGGTGTCGACAATTGATCTGTAAAGCATACTTCGCAACCTGATCCATTGTAACAAGCTGCAATCAGCCTACTGTACTTCACTGGTATGCTTAACACCCACATTACGTTCCAGGGAGTAGTCCAATTAATGCTGGTGGATGCCTGATGGAAGTCAATGAATATAAGGTGTGAGTCTTTATTGAATTCATAAAATTTCTCCATCATTTGTCTCAATGTGAAGATGTGGTCAGTGAATGAACGTCCAAGGGTAAATCCACACTGGTGGGGTCCTTTAGAGATGTAAACAGTTGTGGCATCACACTCATCGAAAGCAGTGTAATGTTACAAAGTGTTGTGTGGTCTTTGTCCTAGAATGTCGGACACATTTTGCTGTCAGCAGACATTTGTGGTGCACTATGTTTTGTTGGTATAAATGGTGCATTTTTTTTTTTTTTTTTTTTTTTTTTTTTTTTTTTTTTTTGCAGGTAAAGTTTTATCCACTAGTTTGTTTTCTTGCTCCAGTAGTGGACTAATGTAAAATTCTTTGTTTGAGTATCAGTTCTTACCAGTCAAAATTGCAAAAAATTAACTGAAAACTAAAACAATGAAAAATTTCTGGAAGTCTAAAAAATTCCCAGGTTTTTCCTGTATGAAAAGAATGCCAGGTTTTTCCCAGATATCTCGGTTGTTCCAGGGTGTATACACCCTGTAATTATGTCCTATGTGTCACAGAAGTGTACATTCTTGTAGCTCAGTGGTCAACATGTCTGGCTATTATGCAGAGTAAATTTCCTTCACTACACATCTATAGTCACAAATTTTTTGTCATCAGAGAACCAGTTTCGGTCTATAATGACCATCTTCAGATCTGCAGAAAAATATGGGAAAAACACAAATACACTAGCAGACTGTCTACAGCTTAAAACAATAAAATAGACAATGATGAAAAACATTACTGACATACATGTGCATTTGTGTGCTTTAAATATGAAGAGGCATATCTGTTTTATAAAAATGTGCCCTAATATACTGGATCCATAGTGGCATTGTCCAATGGTAAACACAAGATCAGCACCAGCATTGTAAATTATTATTATAACGATTGTTCCCCTTTAGGAGAGTGATTGAACTTGAATTCATAATTTCATCTTCGGATGTTTTTCTTCTTTGCTTCCCAAAACCTCCTCATCCTCTCAGAATGCTCCTTCTTCTGTTCCTCTGTCCATTTTTTACCGATATTCTTTCCCCAAACTTCACACTTGTGATTTTATGCTGGCACTCAGTGCGATCTTCAAGATTTTTTATGTTGATCTGCTGTAGATCCCTCTGGACTTCTTTCAGCCATTCCGTGCCACATTTACTCCTTGTTATAATATTGAATAATTTCTTTGCTGTTCTGGAGTCTTCCATCCTGTAGATGTGTGTATAAAATTTGGCTCGGCGCTTTCTGATTTCATCTGTTACTATGTTGATCTTTCTATAGAGCTCGTTTTGTGGTCTCTTCATCCAAATGCCATTTTTGTTGATTGGACCATAAATCTTCCTGAGAATTTTTCTTTCCTGCTTTTCTATTTCCTTAATTTTAGAATGACCATCAATCACCATTGTTTCAGCTGCATACATTGCTTCTGGAAGAATCACTGTTGTATAGTGCCTTAATTTTGCGTCTGTCAAAATGCACTTCTTGTTGTAATGCGTCCATGTTAGCTTGTAGGCTTTCTGGAGCTTGGTGATTCTTTGTTCATTGGCAATTCGGTTTAATCCTGAGGACTGTATAGTTTCACCGAGGTATTTAAAATGGCAGACTTGTGCAATTTTACCATATTTTGTTATTAAAGGGGATTTATTTTCTGGCTGCCTTTCCATGTATTGGGTTTTTTCATAAGATATCTGTAGTCCGGTTTTTTGTGAAATTTCATGTAGTTTTTCCACTGCGTGAATCACTTCTGTTCTGTTATTGGTGATAATTGCAATATCGTCAGCGAAAGCAAGGCACTTGACTTTAATTCGGTTCTCTTTCTTGATACCAATTTACATACCCTTTACGTGAGGTTCCCATTCCCTGATTATCTTTTCTAGAACAATATTGAAAAGGATTGGGGATAGTCCGTCCCCCTGTCGGACTCCAGATTTGATTTCGAAGGGTTCTGATACTTCGCCCATGAATTTCACTTTGGCTGTTGTTGCTGTAAGTGTCTGTTCTGTGATTTTTCGTGTCTTTCGGTCGATCCAAAATTCTTCCATAATTTTAAACAGGGTTCCATGGTCCACTGAATCATATGCTTTTCTGAAGTCGATGAATGTAACTACTGTGTTTCTGCATTTCCTCATTTGTAATATTGTCTTTAAGCACCAGATCTGTTCCACACATGACCGTCCTTTTCTGAATCCGGCCTGGTATTCACCAATTAGTGTATCTGCTTGGGATTCTATCCTGTTTAAAAGCACTTTGGAAAGGATTTTGTAAGCGACTGGGAGCAGGGAAATTCCTCTGTAATTGTTCATGTCTGTCTTGTCGCCCTTTTTGTGTAGTGGGTGAATTAGAGCGCATTTCCAGTCCTCTGGTATCTGCTCCGTTATCCATATGTCTGATATTATACAGTGTAATTTCTGCATAAGTATAGGATCGTTTAGTTTCCAGAACTCAGCAATGATCCCATCTTCTCCTGGTGCTTTGTTATTTTTCAACTGCTTGACTACCTCCATAATTTCTTCAAGATCCGGGGCATGTGAGTCTGGGTGTGTGAATACTGGAGAAGAGAAGACAAGTTTTTCTTGGGGTGGTTCGCAGTTGAGGAGGGAACTGAAATATTGGGCCAAGATTTTGCAGTTATTTTTCATGTTGGTTTCCAAAGAGCCATCGGGTTTCTTGAAGCACAAGCTAGGCGCTTGGTATCCCTGTAAGTTTTCTCTGAAAGTCTTATAAAAATTTCTTGTATTATTTTTGATGAAATCCTGCTGGATTTCAGAGAGTCTGTTGTTGTCATATCCCCGTTTTTCTTTTCTAATTATTTTTGAGGTCTGTTTTTGGGTTTTAAGAAAGTTCTCTCAGTTTTCTTCAGTTTTGTGACTGCTAAATTTTTTCCATGCAGTTATTCGGCTGTCAACTGCCTCATCACAGGTTGCATTCCACCAGCGATGTTTCCTGTTGCGAGGGGGTTGTCCTAATTTGAGGGCTTCCTGAATTTTCTCTGTTAGTTTCTTCCAGTCTGTTGATTTTTCCTGATTAATTTGCATGATGATTTTTTCTTTGTTCAGTTGCAGATATTCCGGATCTGGTTTGGTACTTTTGGGTGGCCTTTTTAGTATTCTGTTGGGTTGGAATTTTGTTTTTATTTGGAGAAGATGATGATCTGATTCAAAGACACCTTTGCGGGTTCTGATGTTTTGAATTTCTTTTATGTTTCCTTTGGAAATTGCGACATGGTCTACTTGGTATTCACCCTGTCTAAGACTGGGTGATCTCCATGTGGTTAATTTATGTGCAGGTTTTTGAAACTGGGTACTCATTATTTTAAGTCCAAAGTTTCTGCAGAAGTCAATTAGTTTTTCACCATTCTTGTTGGTACATTTGTGTTTGGTGTGGGGTCCAGTGGTATCTCTGAATTTTTTTTCCTTCCCTAATTGTGCATTAAAATCGCCTACTAAGATTTTCACATGGTGCCTAGGTACTTTATTTTTTGTTTCTTCTAGTGTTTCCCAGAAATTGTCCACTGTTTCAGGGTAGATTTTATTGTGGTGATTTGTGGGGGCGTGCACATTGATCAGAGTGTATGCTTTATTAGCTGATTTTACTGATAACAGGGAGACTCTTTCATTGGGAGACGTGAAGTCAATAACTGAGTCGTGTACGGAAGTGTGTACGGTGAATCCCGTTCCGAAAAGTGGTAGTTTGTCTCTTACTTTTATGGCAGGTTTGCCCTTGTAGATCCTGTAATTCTCTGTGTTAAAGTGTCCTTCATCTGTGAATCTTGTCTCTTGCAGTGCAGTGATTTTCAGGTTAAATTTTCCCATTGCATTGGTGAATTGCTTTAATTTGCCTGTTTTAGTGAGGGTGTTCACATTAATTGTACCAATAAAATTTTTACGTTTCGTTTTGAGAGTGTGACGAGTTTTTGAGAAGCTCCGATTCTTCTCCGCGTGGTGTCCCTGATCCCCCAGAATCCGATGATCAGGTGAATCCAGTCTATCGACTGGTGCCTGGGGTAGTGACTCTGTGGTTGTCTTTTCCATCATGCGTTCAAGTTGAATTTTAGTTTTTGTGGTGATCTCTGTTGAGACCACAGGTATACGACTCGATTTTTGAGTTCGAGAAGATTTTGTGCAGCCGCCTCAACTACAGGAACAGATGCTGACCACTGGCCGCCAGATGCTGAACAGACACCACTGGATTTATTGGTTTTTGGTCCGCCCTGGGTATTTCATTTCCCCAGTACCACCTATATCTAGGAAGCTTTCCCCTATCCGCCACCTGGGGAGGCGCCCGATGGGGGTACCAACAACCCCACACGGGCAGCATTGTAAATATGTATAAATAATAGTATATACAAGAGTCATCTTGTCTGCAGCACTACTGTTCAAAACAAACTGCTGTACAGTAGCCACAAAATGTTTGTGTTGCTGCAAGTTCACCAATGTCACTACTGTAGACAAACACATATTCTTCAATGATTAATTGTATGATGAAAAATAAAGGAGGATATAATCAGTAAAGTCTTTACCGGGCTCATAAGGTGTAAGAGGCATTACAGTGATAAAAATCAATGAAATAAAATATGTTGAAAGTTAGATTGCTAAAAAGGATAGAGTTAAGAGACAGTAATTGACATACACTCATGTGGCAGTTATGCAGACGACATGGCTTCAATTCCCAGTACCACCACAGACTTTTCCTTGGTGGGAGGGCTGGAATCATATGCACGCAATGTTGTGACTTCAGTTGAGGAGCTTTCTGAGTGAGAAGCAGCAGCTCCAAATTAAGGAAAGCCAACAACATCCAGGAGAGCAATGTGTGCAGACCACATGTTCCTCCATGTTGCATCCAATGATGCGGTTGGCAGAGGATGATACAGCTGCCATATGGTCCCAATTGGCCCATTGGGGCTAGAATGTGGAGTTTTGCTTCTTTTGCTTTGCTGTAAATATAGTTTCTCCAAATGCATTGTGATACATACTATTGTATGTTCTACGCATGGTAGGAAACTGTCTAAAACAAACAAAGATCTTTGTCTCCTCTTGCCCCTATGACTGGTGGGTCCTTCTCAGACTGAGGTCTGAGTGACTTTCTACTCCTTAAATATTGAACTAATAGTTCTGAAGGCAAGGATTAGTGGTTTCAGGTTTTTTCAGTGAGCTTTCCTTTTGAGATTATTTACTGTATTTTCAGGTTGTGTTTTTTTTCCTGGGATTCTCAGAGTGAAAGACCCATATCATTTCTACAAGTACCCTCTACCACAGTGGCTGTTTTAATGTAGTGCACGCCAAACTCACCCAGGGGAACACTGAAGTCTCCACAGGACCAAGAATTTACTATTGAGCTCATCACAGAATTAACAATGCCTCTTGTGTGGACCATCCAATTGGCCCCAGACAAGAGACCCCAACAAGTTCTCATAACAATGCTGCAAATCACTGTCTGTGTTGAGATCTCACAATTGAGGCTAGCTGTCAACACCGCTTTTACCAATTCCAGAAAGAACCAAGACTGGTCTCAGATCAAATATGACAGAAGTCATTTTTGCCAGTGCCAGATATGATCTGCAACTAACTATCCAATCCCTTCTTTAAATTGGTGCTGGGATTGCCTCCTCCACTTATGTGTGATGTCTCCCAGGACACACATTAGATTATTTTCTTGTTTCTGATCTTACTTCCCTAACAGGTACCATCACATGCTTAACAGATGAGCTGCCTGTAACGAGTAGAACTTTCTGCAGCTCGGTATGCAACCATCCCATCCTCTAATTTTACATTACCCTTCTCAACCAGGAATGTTTATTTCTCAATCACTGGTTATGTAAAACTTAACATTTAATTTAAATTTTGGAAGCCATACATTGAAAATACTAACATGCTATCATTATCTTAATATTAACATGTTTGCTCATTAATTCTGGAAAAAGTGTTATGTATTTAAATATTTAAAAGTGAATCATTATTCTTATGCTGTCATTGTTGCTTTAATCTAAGCTCTGACATGCTTTAATTGCAACCTTGCAAGGCAAGTAGCCTTATTAATGAGTTGAGTGGCTTCAGACCTGTAAAAAGTGTGGAATTTCAGCATGTCTTTCAAACAAAGCAAAATTTAATCATTCCTTAAGAGGAGGGCATCACTAGAAATGTGAGCAAACATTAACAGACATGATACTGACAGTAGTGCTGAAAGAGTTATAACAAATGGTGAATCTAAAAAACAAAATGGCAATGATAGTGGCAACAAAGAGAAAGATAGTGAATCATCAGGGACTGAAAACTCTGTGAAGTCTCAAGAGCGGAATTAGAGTAACAGTAGACTTGAAATTACAGTGGGAAATTGTATTGCTTTATCATCCTTCCAAAACTGGCCAAAAACTAAGCCATGACTGTCTGTAAATGACAAAAACTTTGTAATGTGCACAATTTGTAAACTTATGGTGGGAAGCATGGAATGTTCGCATATCAATAACTTGTTTTTGGCTGGTGGTTTTGCTAATAATGCCAGTGGTTTTGCTAATAATGCCACAAAATTAAATGGTACATGGTGTACAACTTTGCTTCTGCTGTTTTTTTTTTCAACATTTGAGGCTTTAATGAAACAAATTGGTTACACATGTATCATTCAAAGTATTTTCCATCATTGGCCACTACTTTCTCCCATCTTTCAGGCAGTGTACAAATCCTGTGTTGAAAAAATTTTTCATCTTTTGAAATGATCCACAAATTGATCCAATTTGTGACTTCTTCATGAGATCAGAAGTGTTGGTCAGTCAGCCCATGTGCCATTGATCTAAACAGGGATAGTCAGAGGGAGCAATGTCTGGATAATACGGTGGGTGGGGTAGGAATTCCCATTTTAACGTTTCCAAGTACATTTTGACCTCTTTTGCAACATGGGGCCAAGTGTTGTCGTGCTGAAAAATCACTTTATCATGCCTTTCGCTGTATTGTGGCCATTTGTCTTTTACTGCTCTGCTCGAACGCATTAATTGCATTTGATAATGAGCACCTGTGATTATTTCACTTGGTTTTAACACCTCATAGAACACGACGCCGAGCTGGTCTCACCAAATGCAGAGCATGATCTTGGAGCCGTGAATATTCAGTTTGGCCATCAATGTGGAAGCATGGCCAGGATATCCCCATGATTTTTAGCATTTAGGGTTATCATAATGAACCCATTTTTTGTCCCCGGTCACAATGTGATGCAGAAATCCTGTCCGTTTTTGCCTCTGAAGCAAATGTTCACAAACACAAAAACGTCACTCAATGTCTCTTGGTTTCAGCTCACACGGAACCCAAGTTCCTTCTTTCTGAATCATTCCCATAGCCTTGAGGCATTTTGAAAGGCTTATTGTATCACTCCCACTAATCGTGACAATTCTTCTTGAGTCTGACACAAGTCTTCACTCAGTAGTGTCTCCAAACCTACATCTTCGAAAACATTCTCTCTTCTGCCACTATGCTGGTCTACGACATTAAAATCGCCATTCTTGAAGCGTTGAAACCACTCACAGCACCTTCTTTCACTAATAGTGTCCTTACCATACACACTTGAGAGCATTCAATGAGACTCAGTCACTGTTTTCTTCATATTGAAACAAAACAGAAACACCTCCCGCAAATAACGAGAATTAGGCTCGTAAACTGACATTTTAAATCAAGAACAACTTTATGATGCAGGCACAAATTGACTAATGTTTGAATGAGGTTATGTTGACTGATGTCCAAGCTAACTGCCTGATGTCTGCCAGCTGTTTCTTTCAACCGCTGCTTACCGTTGTCACCACCTATCAGCATACGGCGGAAACAAAGTTGTAGACCTTGTAAAATTGGCGATCATCTAAAGTGCAAGTCACACATGAAATGTGTAAAAATCATATGTTGCAAAGAAAAGCAAAGTATCAAAAAATGAAAGTGAAAAGTTTTAGGGAATGCAACATCAACAAAAAGTTATAACAACTGCTTTGTTGTTCAGATCTGCATATGTAATACCTAAACATAAATTCTCATTCAAATCGTATCCCACAATAATTGAACTACAAAAGTTTAAAAATTTATGAGTCAGTAATGTAGTAACCAAGCATGCAAAATATCGTTATGTTTATAGGAAAAGAAATGAAGTAGAATCTTGCTCACTTCTTTGTAGAACCGGATACAAACTTCAGTATCATGATGGGTGAAAGTACAGTGATTTCCAATACAAACTGTTTAATAATATATGTACATTTCTCCTTTGAGGGAGTTGTTTGCAATTTTTTTAATTGTTGAATTAGAAAGTGGACAGGATAAATACATCAGTATACTGTCATAACTAAAAATAAAGATGCTGTAACTTACCAAACGAAACCGTTGGTATGTTGATAGAGACAGTGACAAACACAAACACACACACAAATGTCAAGCTTTCGCAACCCACAGTTGCTTCATCAGGAAAGAGAGAAGGAGAGGGAAAGACGAAAGGATGTGAGTTTTAAGGGAGAGGGTAAGGAGTCATTCCAATCCCGGGAGCGGAAAGACTTACCTTAGGGGGAAAAAGGGACAGGTATACACTCACACACACATATATGTCTGCTTGTGTCTGTATGTGTGCAGATGGAAATGTGTGTGTGTGTGTGTGTGTGTGTGTGTATGTGTGTGTGTGTGTGTGTATGTGTGTGTGTGCGCGCACGTGTGTGTGTGTGTGCAAGTGTATACCTGTCCCTTTTTCCCCCTAAGGCAAGTCTTTCCGCTCCCGGGATTGGAATGACTCCTTACCCTCTCCCTTAAAACCCACAACCTTTCGTCTTTCCCTCTCCTTCCCTCTTTCCTGATGAAGCAACCGTGGGTTGCAACAGCTTGAAATTTGTGTGTGTGTTTCTGTTTGTTACTGTCTCTATCAACATACCAATGCTTTCGTTTGGTAAGTTATAGTATCTTTGTTTTTAGTTATATTTTTCCCACGTGGGATGTTTCCCTCTATTATATTCAGTATACTGTTATGTATACTAACACATCCGCCCCCCATCCCATGCCCCTCCCCCCAGATCCCATGGAAGAAGCACAAATCACACGCTGGCTCTTTCTCCTTTGTGGCTACCTGGACTTTGGCAAAAACAATACTGCTCCTTGAGCAGGAGAGACAAAACCCAATGGCTTATCTTACCATCAGCAGAAAAGGTTATTCCTCAAATCATTTCTTTAGAACAAGTCATCAAAAAAGTAGGGATGTATCACTCACTGACTGACAAAAGGCCTGTTTTGTAAATGTGTACACAGCCAAAGAAATAAACATGAATATGGAAAGTCAATAAAGTTTCAAGTGTCTTTTCATCCTTATTTTCGAAGTTAAATACTTTTGAGTTTTGTTCCTGGATTTAAAAATAAAACAAATTATCTCTGCAAAGTATCAGAACAGCTTACCAAAGAATTCTATTGTTCCAGTAGATGCTCCCAATTTATTAGACGCTTTACACAAATAAATCCCATAATCATTTGCCTGAACTTTGTTTATGCGTAAAACAGCCGAGGAATGGCCTGCGCGCATGCTGAAATAGGCAATCCTGTTAAACAAGCAAGATACAGCTATTTAGAAAGTAGATTGAAGAGAAAATAGAAACACATGTTATAATAGTTCATAACTGCTTTTGATTTCATTTTTTATTTGAAAACTCATAAATCTACCTTCTTGGTTCGTTTCTTATATTTAGAAAGATAATTTCCATAAATTGTAGCATTACAATTAAACTTTAAAAAATTCATTATAGTGAAGGGACAGATTCTTGCAAAGATAATTCAAAACCATTAAAACAGTGTGTAATTTCTAAGAGAAATAGCCATCATATTGATAGCAGGCTAGCATTTATTGATTATAAAATAATGACAAATGTCAGCATATAATAACAGTTCACTTTAAGGACACATAGAACAAAAGAATCTAAAATTGCAACAAATACCCTGTTCATAGTCAACTGCATATTGTATGATTCAACTTGATACTTCAACAACAATAATGGAGGAGCACCCTCTGGGATGAGGAACAAGTCACATTATATGAAACAAACGAGCAGTAGTTAGAAGGAACATTTAGAATTAACTGTTGATAAATTGCTAGAAATTAGTTGCATTTACTAAGACTGAGTTTCAAATACCAACATATATAAGAAACATGCTACTTTTTGAAAAAGAAAAATTGAAAAATTGCCATTTCCCCAGTTACACTAATTAACTACTATGTAAGTACTATTGCTTGCTTATTATTTATCTGCCAACCATGATATTCACTAACTACTTAGAATAGAAGCCTATTCGATTTTTTTAATAGTTTTTGACACTCACAGCATTAACATACTTTAGCATTTGAAAAATTTGCAGCTAGTGTGTGTGTGTGTGTGTGTGTGTGTGTGGCGCGCGCGCACATGCGCATGTGAGTGTGTCATGCGTTCGCACACTTTAGTTCAGAAAAGGAACTGTTCAAAAGCTAGCAAAGTTTTCAGTCTTATTTATGAACCTCAATGCCTCTACTATTTGGTGAGTTGTTATGTTTGCTCCTAAATTAAACTTGACTATTGTTAATCTGGCCATTCCTTGCACATAGGGGTGGCAGATTAGTAGAAGTGTCAATTTACTGAGTGTGTCTTACATTTAGTGTAAACAAATATGGATTATATTTTATTAAATCCAAAGACACATTCATTTTCATAGAAAACTTAGTCCTTGAATGTGTAGATATACAGTAGTATCACTTACTATGAAACATCTCAAATTTTTAGTTGTCACAATTATAATGTGGCGGCTGTATGCTTTTCCACACCATGGTTTTACAAGCATTACATCAGTTCTACATATATCTGATTGTTGCATACTATACAACTGTTTCGTAATATACACCAGGAAGATGTCTGCAACTTCACTACCAGCAGTGTGAGACATCTTCATGTTCTACCCTCCTATATCCCCTTCTTCATCACTTCCATCGTAACTTTTCTGTACACTTTGATTATCTCTTTGTCTGTTAAAGCTCAGTCATAAATAGTTGCTTGTCCAGTGCTCTACTCAGCAACAATTGCTTTCTGTGAAGAAACTCAATTCAAATTACCTCTAATTTCCAGTTTCAGCATGAGGTCCAGCATAATGTGTTTCCTTTTAGAAGCCTTGATACCGAACTACACTCCTGGAAATGGAAAAAAGAACACATTGACACCGGTGTGTCAGACCCACCATACTTGCTCCAGACACTGCGAGAGGGCTGTACAAGCAATGATCACACGCACGGCACAGCGGACACACCAGGAACCGCGGTGTTGGCCGTCGAATGACGCTAGCTGCGCAGCATTTGTGCACCGCCGCCGTCAGTGTCAGCCAGTTTGCCGTGGCATACGGAGCTCCATCGCAGTCTTTAACACTGGTAGCATGCCGCGACAGCGAGGACGTGAACCGTATGTGCAGTTGACGGACTTTGAGCGAGGGCGTATAGTGGGCATGCGGGAGGCCGGGTGGACGTACCGCCGAATTGCTCAACACGTGGGGCGTGAGGTCTCCACAGTACATCGATGTTGTCGCCAGTGGTCGGCGGAAGGTGCACGTGCCCGTCAACCTGGGATCGGACCGCAGCGACGTACGGATGCACGCCAAGACCGTAGGATCCTACGCAGTGCCGTAGGGGACCGCACCGGCACTTCCCAGCAAATTAGGGACACTGTTGCTCCTGGGGTATCGGCGAGGACCATTCGCAACCGTCTCCATGAAGCTGGGCTACGGTCCCGCACACCGTTAGGCCGTCTTCCGCTCACGCCCCAACATCGTGCAGCCCGCCTCCAGTGGTGTCGCGACAGGCGTGAATGGAGGGACGAATGGAGACGTGTCGTCTTCAGCGATGAGAGTCGCTTCTGCCTTGGTGCCAATGATGGTCATATGCGTGTTTGGCGTAGTGCAGGTGAGCGCCACAATCAGGACTGCATACGACCGAGGCACACAGGGCCAACACCCGGCATCATGGTGTGGGGAGCGATCTCCTACACTGGCCGTACACCACTGGTGATCGTCGAGGGGACACTGAATAGTGCACGGTACATCCAAACCGTCATCGAACCCATCGTTCTACCATTCCTAGACTGGCAAGGGAACTTGCTGTTCCAACAGGACAATGCACGTCCGCATGTATCCCGTGCCACCCAACGTGCTCTAGAAGGTGTAAGTCAACTACCCTGGCCAGCAAGATCTCCGGATCTGTCCCCCATTGAGCATGTTTGGGACTGGATGAAGCGTCGTCTCACGCGGTCTGCACGTCCAGCACGAACGCTGGTCCAACTGAGGCGCCAGGTGGAAATGGCATGGCAAGCCGTTCCACAGGACTACATCCAGCATCTCTACGATCGTCTCCATGGGAGAATAGCAGCCTGCATTGCTGTGAAAGGTGGATATACACTGTACTAGTGCCGACATTGTGCATGCTCTGTTGCCTGTGTCTATGTGCCTGTGGATCTGTCAGTGTGATCATGTGATGTATCTGACCCCAGGAATGTGTCAATAAAGTTTCCCCTTCCTGGGACAATGAATTCACGGTGTTCTTATTTCAATTTCCAGGAGTGTATAAAGAAAGTCACAATTTCGACCATGTATAGAATTATTTAACATTGTAATTAACTAACAAAATTGTTTCACATGAGAATTCATTATAGTATGCATCATTTCTGCCTGAGCAATTAGAGGCTGGGTCTTAGCCAGATTAATGAATGGCCAGACTACTGAGGTTCACATCAGCAAGGGTTTAGTGTATTTACACCCTACCTGACTTCTCGATTGTCACAATCACTAATTTTGCGCAGACCAGCACAGCTGGCACAAAGAGTTTGGCTTGATCACTGTTTACTGGTGTGACTGTACCATAAACAACTATAGCACTGCAGTACTGGCCAAACATAGGCCTACACTGAACATCCCACACAGAGAATATAAGTGACCTCCAACTGCTGCTGAGCTTTGAAAATTAATAGACACACAGGTAGCAGTTTACTCTGCAAACCACTGCAAAGTGCATATTTCAGGAGGTACATCCCATTGTATCAATATTGGGGTTTTCTCCCATTCCAGTCATCCATGGATCACAGGAAGAATGACTATTTGAATGCCTCTGTGTGTGCTGTAATAAGTGTAATCTTATCTTTGTGATCCCTATGGAGGATAATTAGTTTCTATCATCAAGTGTCTGTTGGTTCAGTCCTTTCAGCTTCTTCATGACATTCTGTCATGGATTGAACAAACCTCTGACCATTCATACCGACTTTCTTTGTTTCTATTCAATATATTCTGTTACTCCTATTTGGTATGGATCCTACACACTTCAGCAGTGTTCTAGGATTGTTCTCATGGGTGTTTTGTATGCAGTCTCCTTTTTTGACTGATTCCATGTCCTTAATATCCTACCTATAAGTCTCAGTCTGCCCTCTGATTGAACTGTGACTGAGACTACATGACTGTTCCATTCTGTGAACTGCAAAATTTACATTTCTAAACATTTAAAGCTAGTCGTTAATCTCTGTACCACTCTGAAATCTTATCAACATCCGACTGAATATTTTCACAGCTTCTTTCAGACAGTAATTTATTATCAATTTTTCTGAATAGAGCATTTTACTTGCATGACTTTACAGTGACACTGAATTAGTACTAATATATCTTGTACGTACAAACTTTTCACAACATTTTTGACAACACTTTGACAACTATTGTGTTAAATGGGTATTTTGACATTGAGGTTATTTTCATTGAACACTGTTTATTTGCTCAGACATTGGAACCCTATGCTGTTATCATTTCAATCCAGATCTTATCTCAACCCATCAAGGTGATCTGACTGACATCATTGATAGTTTGGACACCATGAGAAAACCAAGCCTTCTACAACTATGGAATCAACCAAAATTTTTAAATTGCATTTTCTGTAATGGCAAAATAAGATTCTACATCATATTGTTCACAAATATTGCTGGTACATCATTTTATCTACTGATACTGAACAGGATATGAGTTAGATGTACTTTGCTCCAGAAGTGTCACAGATATGCACTGTATGGGAGTGGTCTCCCATTTAAAAGGATGTATTGGTTTCTCTTCTTTGGATCCCTTCTTGGACCATGGCTGTGATAACCTAATGTTTCTGTTGCCTATTTTCAATTTACACCATTTATATGTTGGTGATTGTGGGAGTGATGATTTGTCATCCATTTGATTTCAAATGTCCTTGCATGATGATGAATTAAAATGAACTGAATTTTGGAATGAAAGAAAAGCTGTTACACAAAATGAAACAGTGGAATGTCCAGGTTGGACGGTCAACAATAATGAAAAGCACAGATTGTTAGTCACTGTAAGATGACAGGTTGAGTTGCAGACAGGCATAATGAAGAGACTGTTACACACTGAGCTATCAGCCAAAGCCTTCTTCAGAAAGGAATGGAAAACGCACACCAGTTCACACAATCAGGCACACCTCAAGCACACAATGACCACTATCTCCAGCTACTCTGACCAGACTCCAACTGCAATGTTGAAAGGAGCAGTCCAGCATGGGACGAACAGAAAGGGGGAGGGATAGCAGAATCTGAGTGTGGGGAGAGAAGAGCACAGTCTGGTGGAATGTGCAGGGTTTAGAAAGCAGAAAAATTGGGCTACCAGGCACAGCATCAGGAAGCTGTTGGGGGTAGGGAAGTGAGGTGGTAATGGGGAGCAGAAGGAGAGGAGCAGAGAGAAGAAAGAGTGGTGGGTGTGTTGGCAGAGAGCAGCACATCGAGGGTGATGGATGTGATTTGGGAGGATGTTATAGGACAGAGGAGGCAGAAACTGTTGGACAGAGGGTGTGAGGAGAGTAAGTTATTGTAGGTTGAGACCTAGATGATTTCAGGAGTGGAGACTGTGTTGTAAGGATGACTCCCATTTATGCAGTTCAGAAAAACTGGTAGTGCAGGGGAGGATCCAGATGGCCCAGGTTGTGAACAAGCCACTGAAATGAAGCACGTTATGTTTAGCTGCATGTTATGCCATAAGGTGGTCCACTTTGCCTTTGGCCACAGTTTGGTAATGGGAAATGGGCCATTCATCCTGCTGGCCAGCTGGTTGGTTGTGATACTAACATAAAAAGCTTTACAGCAAACCTATGACATGGCTAATTTCAAAGGTGGTCCAGTCTCTGATGGTATAGGATAAACATGTGAGAAAAGACTGGGCAAGTAAAAACTGGGTGGGCACATGGTGCAGGTCTTGAACCTCAGTCTTCCACAGAGATATGCTCCCTGTGACAAGGGGATGGGTTTGGGAGTGGCATAGCGATGGACTAGGGTGTTGTGGAGGCTGGATAGGTGATGGAACACCACTTTTGGAAGGGTGGAAAGGATCTTGGGTAGGACGTCCCTCTTCTTCACAGCATGATGATAAATAATCAAAGCCCTGGTGAACAATGTGGTTCAGAATTCCAGTCTGGAGTGGTACTGGGTGATGAGGGGGACACTCCACTGTAGCTGGTTCTGGGCATGGTGGGAGGATTGGAGGTGAGTGCAGTGGAACTCCACATCATAGTGTTTCTTCCATCAGTGAGGTGCAAATGTGTGCATTGCCAAGAATGAGTTACACCCTGTCGTGTGTCACGTGAACTTTAACCAAAAATTGTTAGACAGTGAACAATCTCTGATTTGTGACTGTGAGAGAGAAGCTATGTGTGCACAGTGCTTCTCTCAGGACTTTGCAAATAAGAGATGAAGGAAATGAAATAACTCACTGGGGTGTTAATTATTCAACTAGATGAATGTGTACTGAATTCTTTATGACACTAAAGGAATCTGGAAGTCATACATTTTGTGAAATTTTGAAATTCTAAGTTAATGAAAGGAGAAAGTTGAAATAAGTTAAATGTGAATGTTAATTACTACTGTATAAGAAGAGTAGGGAAAAATACACCATTGTTTAATTTGGAAAGGTAATAACAATATTTTTTTGTGATACCATGTGTATGAATGTATGAATCATGACATGTTCCACATCAGAACAGACACTGAAAGATGACTGTTCTATTTTCAATGTTGATTTTCAAGAGATTTTGACCATAAATGTGAATGAAATTATGAATTTGATAAATATATTCAGTCTCATTAGTATCGATATAACATATTCTTTGTAATTCTATTATTGAGACCACAGATGTTGGTCAGAGAGGTTAGCTTTGCTTTGTCAGAGTAGCATTCAGTGTTTGTTAGACAGTCCGGGTATGTACTTGCTTTGAGAAGGATGGAAGCTGGCCTGTCATGTTGTGGAGGCAGTGTTATTTGAAAAGCATTTTGTATTAATCTGTTCTGAGGAAAAATTTTGTGGAATCGATATGATTTGAGTGCAAGACTGTCAGAAGAGAAGTTTTCTAAGGTAATATAGTTTTTTTTTAATATATTTGTAGTTGTGTAGTTTCTTATTTTTAGGACATTGTGTATGGTTAATGTTTACTATAAGAATTTTTATAGTGAAGCACATAAATTTGTCTTATGATCGAAATAAGTGTCAAGGAGAGTAATTGTACACAAGAAAATTATTGAGAAAGATTTTTGCTAACTTATCTAGTTGTGAGAAATTTATGAAATTGTGTATTGTTGCTAACAAAACATAGTTATACTTGGAGTCTTTGTTCTCATTTATCAATTGTTAAGTTTAGTTCCTCATTTTTCAGCCTTTACCTTTATGAATGTGTTTTGTATACTTGCATTGCATGTCGTGAGTTGTATGTTGATGAAGCATTTTTATGAAAAGTGATAAGATTCCGTCTTGCATTGCTCATTGCAACTATGCAAATGAAATTTGATTCTTGACCGTTTCATCATTATCTTAATAGTAACATATTGCAGGATAGATAAGCATTCCATGTGCACAGGTAGACCATTGAATTTAATTACCATCAAGATTCATGTACACTGTAGTGCACAGTGATTGTCAGAGTGTTTTGTGAAAATATCAGTATCAGTTCTGAGGCTTAATACCAGCAAAAGATTTCAGTAAAGTTCTATCTTGTGAATTTTCAAGCAGTTTTATCACACAGTCAGAAGCATTAATTTTTATTTCCATTTTCTCTATAATTATAACAATTCTGCTATAGTGACTAAAGATAGAGATTAGCTAGATAAAGGGCCAACATTTTCAATTTGAATCATTCCGTTTTGCAGTCAGATAGTATATGTAAATTGTATTGAAAATGGATTGCTCTCTCACAGGTGAAATTGTTTGATGTACTGGCTAGCCTGGATTTCACATTGTGTAATGCGTGCTTCACATATTTTTGTTTCTGAATTTAACTTTAACCCTGGTCTGTTGCCCTTCATTAAGATTTATGCATTTCAGTATCAAGATAAGTTTTATAATTTTGTCAGATAGCAACCACATACAAATATGAATTTAAAAGGTTGAACACAATACTGTCAATGTTTGGACAGATGGACTCTGGTAGGAAATCCACAGGTCTGCACACAGTCAGAAGGACTCTGGTAGGAAATCCACACGTCTGCACACAGTCAGAACTCTGCTACTTTTGGAGCTATAGCCTAAACTTTGTAGTGGGACATCAGGCAGCAGAAGAGTAATTTTGCAAAGCTTCAGAGAGCAAATGTCATAAGGAAGTGCCACTTAATATAGACTGGATATGGCACAGGTAATCTGTTTATGGGCTGGGCATAGTGTCTGTCTGTGAAGGTCTTTGTGAGACCTTTAGCATACTGAGCAAGGGAATTCTTGTCACTACAGATATGCCATCCCCAGATGGACAGTCAGTATGGGAGGGATTTTTTGGTGTGGAAAGGATGACAGCTGCTGAAATGCATGTACTGTTCATGGATGGTGGGTTTAATGTGGACAGAGGTGTGGATAGAGCTATCAGAGAGAAGGAGGTCAATGTCCAGGAAGGTGACATGCTGAGTTGAGGAGCTGATGCGAGAGAATGTGTTGAGGCTGTGAAGGAATGAGGATAGGGTTTCTTGCCCCCCGCCCCCCTGAGTTCAGATCATATAGATATCATCAATGAACCTGAACCAGACATTGGGTTTGGTTTTGTGAGGCTACAAAGCTTTCTCCTAGATAGGTCCTAAACAGGTTGGCATAGGAGGATGCCATGCAGGTGCCCATGGCTGTGCCACAGACTTGTTTGTATATCTTCCCTTTGAATGCGAAGCAATCATGTGTTAGGGGTAAGTTATAAGATGTATGGAGTAAGGTAGTGGGTTGGAGTCTGAAAGACACTGGATGAGTTAGTGCTCAGTAGTGGCAAGGCCATGGACATGAGGGGTGTTGGTGTGTAGGCAAGTGGCTCCAACAGCGATGAAAAAAAGGATGATTGGGTTTAACCATCTCGTTGACACTGAGGTCATTATAGATGCACAAGTGTGGATTGTGTCAAAGATGGGGAAGGAAATCACTTGTGCCTCTTCAAGCTGAACGTGAACATGTCAGACAATGTAAATTGCGAGTGTGTTATCTCTACAAATATAAACGTAAATTGAGCAAAAAATGTACGACATATGTAAGAATCAGTGATTAATGCAATCATAAATGCATTATGTATAATATTATCACTCAAGTGTCCAGAAAGTCAGTCCAGAAATAGTGAACTACCGGTATGTATATGAAGTCAAATGAAATGGCTCATGAGTGTCATGTGCGCAATGTTCTACCACATGGAAATACAGCCATTGAAAGTGAAAATATGCCATGTAATAAATGTGTAGCTGATATTGAACATTTAAAAGAGTGCATCATAAGAAAGTGCCACTCAATATAGACTGGATATGGCACAGGTAATCTGTTTGTGGGCTGGGCAGCAGAAGAGTAATTTCAAAAAGTTTCATACTTTAAAGAGTGATCTAATGAAACTTCGAAATGAAAATACTGAACTGTTAGGTTATCTGAAATTGAGTACACCACTCAAAACAAAATATACAAAAACTGTAAACAGTGAGGAAGAAAAGCAGAATGAAGGAATCAGAAGCAAAAATACTACAGCGAAGAACTCAAGTGCTTGTGTTATGAAGTGCCCTGATATAACCAACAGCATTAATACAAATGAAAACTGTAAAAAAAGAGATTGACCAGTCCCCAAAAAAATGATACACAGTGAAAACAAGAGTCAGAACATATTAATTCTTTCAACAGTCATAGTAGTCACTGTCAAAAATTGTGATAAGTTTTCAAAATCAAAAACACTACATCTCTTCTGTAATATAACCTAATGCTCGATTAAAGGATGTGGTTTGTAACATAAACAGGAAGACAAAAGAATATACGATTAATGACAGTGTCTTCATTCTAGGTGGGACAAACTACATCCTAAAGATGATGATGATGTCGTGTGACAAGGGCCTCCCGTCAGGTGGACCGTTCGCCTGGTGCAAGTTTTTCGATTTGACGCCACTTCAGCGACTTGTGTGTCGAAGGGGATGAAATGATGATGATTAGGACAACACAACACCCAGTCCCTGAGTGGAGAAAATTTCGACCCAGCTGGGAATCGAACCCGGGCCCTTTGGATTGACATTCCGTCGCACTGACCACTCAGCTATCAGGGGCAGACATCCTAAAGAAATTTGAGGGTTTCGAATGCGCCTTAACAGATTCTCTTCAAAAGACAGTCCACAGAAAAGTAATCTTGTGCATAATTCCATACAGATACAATATGCCAAAACTGAACAACAGAATCTTTGCTGCAAATGAACTCTCAACGAGCACTGCAAAAAAATTTTGAGCATGTAATGATCATGGACATCAATACATTCCTCAGTGGAAGTGATGATACAAAGCATGGACTTCACTTGCGAAAGGAAGGCAAAGAGAAATTATGGAGACATTTACAGCTAGCAGTATGTGCCAATCTGCAAATACCAACTCTAATATGCAGATAATGTGAAGACCTTTCAGCAGATATGACAGTGAAAACACAAGAAAAATAAACAGCAAAAATAGACTTATCCAATTCGATAGTGATGAAAGATAAATGAGAAGGTGTAAGAAAAAACTGCACTACACCTTCATCACTCAAAGAAGACATGGCAAAACAAAACTACCATAGACTAAACAAGGCTGTGATATCAGCAGAAGCATCTAACCCAAATATAGCAACTCAACCAAGTTCCACACCTGAAGATATTCAAGATAAAAAAATAACTGTGCAATGGAAACCAGAAGCAGCACCTACAAGAGACCCACTAAGGACAACAGCAGATCTAGTCTCAAAAGTACCACCAAGGACTCTAATTTTATATGTATCAGTGAACACCAACAATCAACTACTACCACCCCAACAACAGGAGAAAGTTCAGCAATTCCAGCGAGAAGAAATGTAAGACGACCATGTCATCTGCAAGATTTTTTATTCCCAAGAGGTCTCAGGATCAAATTAGGATAAAGAGTGCATCTATCAACAACACCTCCAGTAGCAGTCCTTGCAGCAGAAACAGAAACCACATCAACATCAACCACACAAGAAGAATGACCAAAGAGACAGAGAACTGCACCTTTTCACCATCAGGACATTTTCTTATGACCAACAGAGAAAACCAACTCACGCTTCAAGATGAGAAGGAAGATTTCCCACATAATTTAAATTCAGGAATAAAGGTTAATGATCAACCAAGTAAGTCAGAACAAATTTAAAATGTCACCAGGTCACTCTTCTACATCAGAATATACAGTCACTTAGGAACAAAATAAGAGAGTTGTTAATCTTGCTATCGAGTGAACTCAGATATGTTAATATACTTTTCTTAACTGAACACTGGCTGAAAGAAAATGAGTTAAAGATTGTGAAAATAACATATCAAATTCAATAACTTAGATAATGTTGAATCCTTAAACACTGAGAAAGATTTTGAAATATCAGGCACAGAAATTCCAGCATTCAAGTTAATTGTAATATGTTTGTATAGATCTCCCGATAGCCACTTCAAAAAGGCCAACACTCAGCTTGATACTTTACTAAACAAAGTAGTAACAAGTTGAAAATCAGTTCTGTTGTGTGGAGACCTAAATGTAGATTTTAATGAGCAAAGTAATTCAAGATCTGAGTTGATGAACATATTAACCACCAGTAATTTGGAGATTACAATCCATTCCCCTACACGTGAAACAAATCATTCTAGTACTACTATAGACCAAATAATAATTAGCTCCAGAACAAAATATAAATCAGTTGTAATTAAAGCTGGACTGGCAGACCAGCACATACAGACTATAAGCTTTTGTGTAAATACTAATCCATCCTATAATTCTATGAGGAAGACTACACACATGGGCAGAATTTTCAGTAATGCTGCAGTACAAACATTCCAGAATTATCTCCAACAAGAATCGTGGGAGATGGTGTATAGTACAGAAAATATTTCTATAAGTTTCAGACATTCATGAATATATTTAAATGTTATTTTGATCTTGCTTTTCCATTGAAAGCCAAGACAACCCAAACTACTAAATGCAACATGTAGATTACTAGTGGTATAAGGAAATATTGTGCTAGAAAAGGTACCTATACAACATTGTAAGAAGTTACAACTAAACTCCGGAGTTTGATATTTACTTCAAAAAATATAAATCTATCTTAAATAAAATAATAAAGGAGGCAAAGGAACGAGACAATGACAAATACATAGAAAATGCTTCAAACAGAACCAAACCAATCTGGCAAGATGTAAAGAAAGAAACCCGTTCTGACAAAAATGGAGTTAATAACATTGTATTAAAGGCTGGCTTGGAAAACATTAATAACCCTTCATGTCTGAAAATAGCAAAAGTAAAGCCATTGTATAAGAAAGGAAACAAAGATGATATTTCCAACTACAGACCATTGGCACTTCTGTCTGTTTTCTCAAAGATATTAGAAAGGCTCTTCAATAAGAGACTAATAGACTTCTTAGAGGATAATGACATTCTGTCAGAATTTCAACATGGATTTAGAGCAAACCCTTCGACCGAATCTGCAGTTCACTCCTTTCTATTAGAGGCACTGATAGCATTAGACAACAAAAACCTTACCATGGGCATACTTTTAGATTTGTCAAAGGCATTTGACACCATAAACCATGACAAATTGCTACACAAGCTAGGAAATCTGGACATTAGGGAAACAGCTAACAACTGGCTCAGCTCTTATCTTAAGAATAGGGAACAATACGTGGAAATAGATAAGGAAAGGGATAATATCATTAGGAAATATGATTCCAAGCTACTGACTGCTAAATATGGTGTGCCACAAGGATCAGTAATGGATCCTGTTCTGTTCTTACTCTATGTAAATGACCTAAATATAAGCTATGACAGCAGTACAATATTTCAATTTGCTGATGTACGAGTGTTCTAATTACAGGAAACTCAGAACAAATTCTTGTTAAAAACATTAGAGAAGCCACTGACAGGCTAACATGTTACTTTGATAACAATGACTTAATAATAAACACTGGAAAAACTGTAGCTGTGGATATACACACAGCACAAACAAAGAAATTGATATCGCCAATCTAGAGCTGTATGGCAGACAATTACCAAAACAGCCTGTACCAAATTTCTTGGACTTCATCTACAAGACAACTTGAAATGGAGAGCCTTGAAATGGAAAGCGCATATTGAGCAAATCAAGAAAAAATTAAGTGCTTTTTGTTTCATGTTGTGTACATTAAAAAATTGTACCAGCTACAACACTCTTCAGTGTGTATATTATGTAGTCACACAATCTCACCTCCAGTTTGGGATTATGTTCTGGAGAAATTCTGGAGATGCCATCAAAAAAATTCAAAATTTTTTAAAAAAAAAAAAACACATTATAAGAATATTGGCAGGGGTAGATAACAGCAAATTATGTTGACCATTGTTTATATATACTTAAAAATATAATGTATTTAATGCAAAACTTACACACAAAAAGACCACTTATCACTCAAAATCACACAATACACAGCTATGATACAAGACAAAAATTGGATGTACATGTTCAAAGTGCCAACACAAAGTTATTTCAAAATAGTCTTATCTATCCTAGTATCAAGCTATACAGTGCCTTACCAGATACCACTAAACACATACAAAACATTGGTCACTTCAAATCTAAATAGAAGTTGTACTTGGTTGATCACTGCTTTTACACAGTAAATGAATATCTACAAAAATAAATTTTTCTATGTTAAACCAATGTAGTCTCATACAGAAGAACATTTGTATATTATCCCTCTGTATATAGCATAGCAACAGTTATTTAAGTATTCGCCATTAACTGATATGTTAACGTGTGTTATTACATGTTATGTACAAAGGTTGTTTTTTTAATTAATTAATTTTATTTATTTATTTATTTATTTTTTAATCAGTCTTCTGACTGGTTTGGTGTGGCCCGCCACGAATTCCTCTCCTGTGCTAAGCTCTTCATCTAAGAATAGCACTTGTAACCTATGTCCTCAATTATTTGCTGGATGTATTCCAGTCTCTGTCGTCCTCTACAGTTTTTGCCCTCTACAGTTCCCCCTAGTACCATGGAAGTCATCTCTCGTTTCTTAACAGGTGTCCTATCATCCTGTCCCTTCTCCTTATCAGTGTTTTCCACATGTTCCTTCCTTCTCCAATTCTGCGCAGACCCTCCTCATTCCTTACCTTATCAGTCCACCTAATTTTCAACATTTATCTGTAGTGCCACATCTCAAATGCTTCAATTCTCTTCTGTTCCAGTTTTCCCACAGCCAGTGTTCCACTACCATACACTGCTGTGCTCCAAACATACATTCTCAGAAATTTCTTCCTCAAATTAAGGCCGATATTTGATATTAGTAGACCTCTCTTGGCCGGGAATTACCTTTTTGCCATTGCTAGTCTGCTTTTGATGTCATCCTTGCTCCTCTCGTCATTTGTTATTTTACTGCCTAGGTAGCAGAATTCCGTAACTTCATCTATTTCATGACCATCAATTTTGATGTTAAGTTTCTTGCTGTTCTCATTTCTACTACTACTCATTACCTTCATCTTTCTTCGATTTACTCTCAGTCCATACTCTGTACTCATTAGACTGTTCATTCCATTCAGTATATCTTGTAATTCTTCTTCACTTTCACTCAAGACAGCAATGTCATCAGTGAATCATATCATTGATATCCTTTCACCTTGACTTTTAATTCCACTCCTGAACCTTTCATTTCCATCATTGCTTCCTCTATGTACAGATTGAACAGTAGGGGTGAAAGGCTGCATCCTTGTCTTATACCCTTTTTAATTTGAGCACTTCATTCTTAGTCATCCAATCTTATTATTCCCATCTCTCCTAATAGCTTTCCCCTATTTTTTCAGAATTTTGAACATCTTGCACCATTTTACATTGTTGAACACTTTTTCTAGATCGACAAATCCTATGAACGTGTCTTGATTTTTCTTTAGTCATGCTTCCGTTATTAACCGCAACATCAGAATTGCCTCTCTTGTGCCTTTACCTTTCCTAAAGTCAAACTGATGGCATCATCTAGCGCATCCTCAATTTTCTTTTCCATTCTTCTGTGTATTATTCTTGTCAGCAACTTTGATGCATGAGCTGTTAAGATGATTGTGTGATAATTCTCGCACTTGTCAGCTCTTGCTGTCTCTGGAATTGTGTGGATGATGCTTTTCCAGAAGTCAGATGGTATGTTGCCAGACTCATACATTCTACACACCAATGTGAATAGCCATTTTGTTGCCACTTCCCCTAATGATTTTAGAAATTCTAATGTAATGTTATCTATCCCTTCTGCCTTATTTGATCTTAAGTCCTCCAAAGCCCTTTTAAATTCTGATTCTAATACTGGATCCCCTATCTCTTCTCAAATTGACTCCTGTTTCTTTTTCTATCACATCAGACAAATCTTCCCCTCATAGAGGCTTTCAATGTATTCTTTCCATCTATCTGCTCTCTCCTTTGCATTTAACAGCGGAATTCCCATTGCACTCTTAATGTTATCACTCCTGCTTTTAATGTCACCAAAAGTTGTTTTGACTTTCCTGTATGCTGAGTCTGTCCTTCCGACAATCATTCTTTTTTGATGTCTTCACATTTTCCCTGCAGCCACTTTGTCTTAGCTTCCCGGCACTTCCTAGTTATTTCATTCCTCACCGACTTGTATTTCTGTATTCCTGAGTTTCTCAGAACATTTTTGTACTTCCTCTTTCATCAATCAATTGAAGTATTTCTTCTGTTACCCATAGTTTCTTCGCAGTTACCTTCTTTGTACCTATGTTTTCCTTCCCAACTTCTGTGATGGCCCTTTTTAGAGATGTCCATTCCTTTTCACCTGTACTGCCTACTGAGATGTTCCTTATTGCTGTATCTATAGCCTTAGAGAACTTCAACCATATCTCGTCATTCCTTAGTACTTCTTTGCATATTGATTCTTCCTGACTAATGCATTAAACTTCAGCCTATTCTTCATCACAACTATATTGTGATCTGAGTCTATATCTGCTCCTGGGTACACCTTACAATTCAGCGTCTGATTTTAGAATCTCTGTCTGACCATGATGTAATCTAACTGAAATCTTCCAATATCACCTGGCCTTTTCCAAGTATACCTCCTCCTCTTGTGATTCTTAAACAGAGAATTTGCTATTACTAGCTGAAACTTGTTACAGAACTCAATTAGTCTTTCTCCTCTCTCATTCCTTTCCCAAGCCCATATTCTCCTGTAACCTTTTTTTCTACTCCTTCCCCTACAACTGCATTCCAGTCTCCCATGACTATTAGATTTTCATCCCCCTTTACGTACTGTATTACCCTTCCAGTATCCTCATACACTTTCTCTCTCTCTTCATCTTCAGCTTGCGACATCGGCATGTATACCTGAACTATCGTTGTTGGTGTTGGTTTGCTGTCAATTCTAATAAGAACAACCCTGTCATTGAATGGTTCACAGTAACACACTCTCTACTCTACCTTCCTATTCATAACGAATCCTACTCCTGTTACACCATTTTCTGCTGCTGTTGATATTACCCTATACTCACCTGACCAGAAATCCTTGTCTTCTTTCTACTTCACTTCACTGACCTCTACTATATCTAGATTGAGCCTTTATGTTTACCTTTTTGGATTTTCTAGTTTCCCTACCACGCTCAAGCTTCTGACGTTCCATGCCCCCACTCGTAGAACGTTATCCTTTTGTTGATTATTCAGTCTTTTTTTCATGGTAACCTCTGCCTTGGCAGTCCCCTCCTGGAGATCTGAATGGGGGACTATTCCAGAATCTTTTGCCCATGGAGAGATCATCATGGCACTTCTTCAATTACAGGCCAGATGTCCTGTGGATACACGTAATGTGTCTTTAGTGCAGTGGTTTCCATTGCCTTCTGCATCCTCATACCATTGATCATTGCTGATTCTTCTGCCTTTAGGGGCAGTTGCCCACCTCTAGGGCAAGAGAGTGCCCTGAACCTCTGTCCACTCCTCCGCCCTCTTTGACAAGGCCATTGGCAAAATGAGAGTGACTTCTTATGCTGGGAGTCATTGGTCGCCAATGCTGATTATTAATCAAAATTTCAGCGGCAGCAGGATTCGAACCCAGGACCAAAGACATTTTGATTATGAATCAAAGACACTACCCCCCCCCCTTTTTTTTAAATCTCATTTTGTTCGTTTCATCTGCTCGGGGCAGACGTCGCAAGACACCCGTTTCAGTTCGGTGTTGATCCATTAACTCAGTTTTTTTTATTTCAGAGGACAGCTAACCCTCTGACCGAACACACTGAGCTACCGACCCCTAGACCACAGATATATTATGCATAAAATTGTTAATATTAACATAAAGATACAAATATCTCTTGCACATTGTGCATCTGTAGATGAAAATGGAACAATAAATCAAAGGAACCATTCTGGAATTTGCCAGGAGCAATTTAGGGAAATCACTGTATACCTAAATCTGGATGGCTGGACACAGGTTTGAACTGTCAGCCAAGTCAAAGGTAAGGAATTCCTATAAGGTGACCAGGGAGTGGTTAGGTTGGATTGGAGGGGGGGGAGATGGTTGAATGGTAGTATGAACTGGATGAGGTAGGGTACAATGTTGGGATTAGGTTGACTTTGGTTGGAGGCCTTGGTGAGAAATAAATGTTTCCATTGCAATGATCAGGAGAAGGAGAGTATGTCTTTGCCAAATCCAACTTGGTTAAATCTGGGTGCAGGGCCGAAGGTGAGGGCTTTGGAGAGAACTGAAACATATGAGGCTGAAGATTTTGGTGGAAAGGCTAACAACAGTGTACCAGGACTGTTTTGGCTCTGGGTGTAGTGGATTGTTGGTTTTGGGGGACCTGGCAAGTTGAAAAGATCATACAGGAAGGGTCTGAGTGCTATGAGGGGTTGAGGAGAATACTGTGGGTAGGACACAGGTTGGATAGTGGTGCCCCAAGGTGCCAGTAGGATGTCAGCAGGTTGGATAATGATGGAGGGACTTAATTTCAGATATGTGACATATATATCAGGGATCAAACAGCAGTAGAGGGGGCAGAGGTTGTTCTGGGATGCCTGTGCCATGGACATGTGTTTTTGCAGTACCAGGTTTGTGAAGGACTGGCAGAATCTGAAAAGCTGAAGGTCATTGTGAGAGGAGGGGTGGGATCCAGAGAAAGGAATTTTTATGGTTAGGCCATTGAGGGGGGAAGGGGGGTTCCATGATTTAGGCAGCATTTAAGGAACAGGATGTGGGAATGAGTTTTATACAGGCAAAGGGATAACTTTCTGAAATGGCATAGATATATGGAGCAAGGGTCCATTGTGGCATGTATGGCATTGGAGAAATGGGAAATGATGTGGGAGACTGACAAATGTAGTCATTAGGTGGTTATGAGGGGAGTTGTGTAACAGAAAAAGAGATATGAAAATACATACAGACACGCAATAATGCACACAAATACGTGAGTAAAAATATGTACAAACAAATATAAAAAAGAAATGGGAAAAAGACAGAACAGATGAGGTATTGGAATATGCACATGTTGGAATAAGAGGAGAGGGAGAGGTGGGAGGGGGAGGCAGCTGGTTAGGTTGAGGTTCACATCTTTTTGTGGGACTGGTAGGTGTGGAAAATAACATGCAAAAACACCTGAAAATGAGGGAGGAAATGGAATCAATAGGATTAATTTAATCATCAATTAGGAGAATTTGGGGCATGAAAAGCTGCACCGACAATCCGCACAGTCACATAACCATGTGTTGTGCACAGACAAGACCACTGACACAGTGTGGTTCAGATGTGTCAGAGTGTGTGTGGTTAGGAAAGTGATGAAAGAACACAGGGAAAAAGAGGATGAATGAACAGTAACTAGAGTATACACCAACATCTCCCATGTCCATGGTCTTGCCACTACTGAGCACTAACTCTCCCAATGTTCCTCAGATCCAAACACAGTACCTTATTTCTCATACTCCTTATTAACTCACCCCTAATACACAGCTGCTTCTCATTTGAAGGGAAGGTATATAAACAAATTTGTGGCACAGCCATGGGGACCCACATGTCATCCTCCTATGCCAACCTGTTTATGAGCTACCTAGGAGAAACCTTTCTAGCCTCCCAAAACCCAAACCCTGGTCTGGTTCAGAGTCATTGATGGTATCTCCATGATTTGTACCAGGGCCAAGAAACCCTATCCTCATTCCTTCATAACCTCAGCACCTCCTTTCCCATTGGCTTCACATGGTCCTCCTCAACTCAGAATGCCACCTTCCTGGGCATTGACCTCCTCATCTCTGATGGCTCCATCCACACCTCTGTCTACATTAAACCCACCATGCAGCAATAATACCTGCATTTCAGCAGCTGCTGCCCCTTTCACACCAAAAAATCCCCCCCATACAGCCTGGCCAAGTGAAGATGGCAGATCTGTAATGACAAGAAGCCCCTCGCCAGTATGCTGAAGGTCTCACAAAGGCCTTCACAAACAGGTGCTATCCTCCAGGTTTATTCCACCAACAGATTTCCTGTGCCATATCCCCATACATCCCCAATCCTACCCCAAGAACCACCTACACAAGAGTGTCCCCTTCAGCACCCAGTACCATCACACACTGGAATAACTGAACCACATCCTCCATCAGTGCTCTTGTTATCTATCATCATGCCCTGAAATGAGGTCATCCTACCCAGGATCCTTCCCACCCCTTATAAAGTGGCGTTCCATCACCCACCCAACCTCCAAAACACCCTAGTCATTTCCTATGCCATTCCCAACACCAGCTCCTTGCCACAGGGGTCCTATCCCTGTGGAAGGCCCAGCTGCAAGACTTGTCCAATCTGCCCACCCAGCACTTCTCACTCTCATCCTGTTACTGGTTTACCCTATCCCCTCAGAGACGGAGCCACGTATGAAATCAAACATGGCATATACCTGCCCAGCTGCAATCGTAGCACAACTATTTATACTGGTATGACTACCAACCAGCTGTCCAACAGGATGAATGGCCATTGCTCACTGCCAAACTGTGGCCAAGAGCAAATTGGACCATCTTGTGACATTATATGCAGCTGAACATAGCATGCCTGATTTTAATGACTTGTTCACAACCTGTGTCATGTGGATCATCCCCTGCACTTCTTCTTTTCTTAACTACATAGATGGGAATCATCCTTACAACACATTCTCCACTCTCAAAATCATCCAGGTCTCAACCTACAATAATCTACTCTTCCCAGACCCTCCATCCAACAGTTTCTGCCCCCTCTGTCCTATAACCTCCTCCAAAGTCACATCTTTCACCCTCACTGTGTGCTGCTGTCTACTAACATTCCCACCAGTCTTTCTCCTCTCTGCTCCTCTCCTTCTGCTCCCCGTTATCACCTCACCTCCCTACTCCCCATAGCTTCTCGATGCTGTGCCTGGCAGTCCAGTCCTGCTGCCCTCTAATCCGTGCACACTCTGCAAGACAGTGCTCTTTTCCCCCCACCCATATTCTGCTGTCCCTCCCTCCCTCCTTCTGCTTGTCCCATGTCAGCCTGCTCTTTCATTCAGTGTTGCAGTTGCAACCTGGCCAGAGCAGCTGGAGACAGCAGTCATGTGTGAGTGAGGTGTGCCAGCTTGTATGAATATGAGAAGAGCAAAAGCTCAGTGTGTGATGGATTTTTCATAGTGCCTGTCTGCAACTCAATGTGTCATCTTTATGGTGAGCAGCAGTCTATCCTTTTCATAATTACTGAATTGGTTTTTTATAATGGTAGGAAGTGATTTCCATGCTATTTGTGATGGTCAAGTGTATCACTAATAGCAGAATCAATGAAGTCAGTATTGTGCAGTGACCAACATCTTTGGTGGTAGGGTGTAGTATTTATCAGAAACAATGCATAGTCAGCACTGTCAAAAACAATGCATAGTCAGCACTGAACCTGACAGCAATTTCAAGAGAGGCTGTGATATTATTTTAGTATTGAAGTTGCAGGAACTGTCAAAGGCAGTGGTAGCACACAAATCACTGCCTTATGGTGACCTGTCTACATATAAGCCTATCATCTCCCCATGTGTATCCTTTCTTGTCAAACGACAAACTTTGACACTGACTTTTATAGTATAGCCATTGCTAGGCAACTATGCAGCATGAAAAGTAAATAGGCAAAAATAGGCAACACTCTTCCACACACATATATGACAATAATTGAGTTAATCAACTCAGTAGGGGAATTATGATCAACATACCCAAACTGACTGTTCCATATATGATAAGCTTCCATAACAGAAGTATTGAAGAAGACAGTATAGGCCATTATAACCTGTTTTCTATAGAGTCTTCATTTGCAACGAATCTTGATATGTTTCATATCAAGACCAAGTAACAACAGACAAACGCATTCCTCAGTATCTACTACCATTCATAGTGATTTTCTGTTTCTACAATTTTCTCAGTTTTTCTCAAATCATTCATTTCATTATTTAGTAATCCTCTACTTCCTTCTCTTTTCTTCTCTCAATCAGTTGTTCTCATCCTTCAATTGATTATCCAACAGACTCCCAAATATTCTTCTTCTATCTTCTCTTACATATTGGTCCTCTTGTCCTATGTACAGACTTTGTTTCTTACTCCCGACTCTTCTTCCTTTTTGCAAATGATAGTTGCTATACACTTGTTTCAAATTCACTCGCCATCAATACCATTACTGAATCCTTGTTTTTCCCTCTATACATGGGCTTGTCTTACCTTCTGCTTTACAGTGGGTAATAATGCCTGCTTACACGCTGCATTAATTGTAGAGTAATTCAATGACAGAGGAAAGTAAGAGAGAGAGAGAGAGAGAGAGAGAGAGAGAGAGAGAGAGAGAGAGAGAGAGAGAGAGAGAGTGAGTGTTTATTCACAATATTTTCTCAGTTGTTTCAGTTAACATTACTTCCTAAACTGAATTAGTTATTTCTCTACATTTTAAATGCTACTGCTTATGCTATAAAATTTTTTGTTATACTGTTATCTACTTACATATATTTGTTGTTACTTTGTAACACAGTGCCATTTCTAATCCAGTAAACACTAGGATCTGGTGAACCATCCACAGTACATTCTATGTCAGCATCATACTGGAGAGCTTGTCCTACTCTCTGCCTGGCCACATTAACTATGGGGGCAAATTCAATATTCAGTTCAACACTACGCCTTGCTGCCTTTCCCACTCCATTATCAGCCACACAATAATAAACTCCTCGATCCTCCTTTCTGACTGTGTGTATTTGTAGTATTTTGCTCCTGTAAACATTAACAGGACATTGATTGGCTCAACGAGTTCTTAAGATATTTGAGTTCACATTCAGAAGATATTTGAGTTCACATTCAGTTAAGTGCACTTGCAAATAAATGTTAACTTATTGTAACCAAATGAAATGTTAATATCAGACATAATGATGGAAAACTAATGTGTATGGAAAACTAATGTGTAAAAAAACAATGATTGTATTTAGAACTATTTGCTGGTGCTGTTGTTGTCTTCAGTCTGAAGATTGGTTTGATGCAGTTCTCTGTGCTAATCAGTCTTGCAGAAGCCTCTTCAGCTCTGAATAACTATTGTAGATGACATCCATTTGAACCTGTCTGCTGTATTCATCCTTTGGTCTCCCAGTAGAGTTTTTAACCCCTCCCCCCTACCCCTATGCACACACTTCCCTCTAATGTCAAATTGACACTTCATCGAAGCCTTAGAACATGTCCTATCAATGAAACCTCTCCTTTATTCAAGTTGTGCATAAATTTCTGTTCTCTTCAATCTAATGCAGTACCTCCACATTAGTTACCTGATCTTCTCATCTAATCTTTAGCATCAGCTTCCTACTACAGCACCACATTTCAAAAGCTTCTATTCTCTTCTCCCACTACAACACCACATTTCAAAAGCTCCTATTCTCTTGTCTGAATTGCTTATCACTCCTATTTCAATTCTTTACACACCAGGATATCTTCAGGATAGATTTCCTAACAGTAAAATTGTATTCAATGGTAACAAATTCCTCTTCTTCATAAATGCTTTCCTTGTTATAGCCTGTCATCATTTTGTAATCTCTCTATTTTAGCTATCATTAGTTATTTTGCTGCCCATATAGCAAACTCATCTACTGCTTTTGGTGTCTCAATTTCTAATCCAATCCCTTCAGCATCACTGTCTTAATTTGACTAATTCCATTACTTTTGTTTTGCTGGTGCTGGTGACCATATTGTAACCTCTTTTCAAGACATTATTCATTCTGTTCAACTGCTCCACCAAGCCCTTTGATGTCTCTGACAGAATTGTAATGTCACTGACAAAACACAAATTTTTCATTACTTCTTGCTTTATTTTAATTTCTTCTCCAAATTTTTCTTTGGTTTGCTGCAGTACTTGCTGAAAGTATCGACTGATTAACGTTGGGGATAGGCTACAGCTTTATCTCACTCCTTTCTCAACTACTGTTCCCATTCATACCCTTCACTCTTGGTTTCTATGCAAGCTACATACAGCCCTTCACTCCCTGTGTTTTATCTCTGCTACTTTGGTATTTCAGCCAACATTGTCAAAAATTATTCTAAGTCTACAATTCTGTAAATGTAGGCTTGTCTTACTTTAACATATCTTCTAAGACAAGAATGCATTGTCTGTTCCTGTGTTTCTCTGGAAACCAAAGTGATCTCCTCCAAGGTCAGCTTCCACTAGTTTTTCATTCTTCTGTAAACAACTTGCATTGGTGTTTTGCAACCATGGCTTTTTAAATTGATTGTTCTCTAACGTAAGAAGCATTAAAAAAGAAACCACCCGGAGGCATAATTACAGAAACCAGTAGCTGTATGTTAGAAATATTGACCATGGCTGTTGAGACACTTGTCCCACTGTGACACAAGGTGGTGAATGACTGCCTCATAAAATGCCTGGGGCTGCAATGTTAACCAGTTCCGCACATACAGCTGGACATTGTCGTGAAAGGTGAATCGTTTGCCCCTCAGAGCCTTTTTAAGAGGACCAAAAATGGCGTAATCACAGAAAGAGAGATCCAGACAGTATGGAGGGTGACCGAGAACCTCCCAGGAGTTCCGTGACTGTGTTGGCAGTATGAGGCTTTGCATTATCTTGGGTGAGATTTGCCTGGTCATTTTGATTTGATCGCTTGGCGAAGGGTGGTCAAGGTTTGCGGGTAATGCTGGGCGTTCACAGTTGTCCCGTGCTGCAGGAAGTGAATCAGAAGAGGGTCAAAGAAGAACGGCAGCATAACCTTTCCTGCACTCATGTGAACAACGACGTCCTGCTGTACATGCGGAACTGGTTAACATTGCAGCCCCGGGAATTTTGTGAGACAGTCATTCACTGCCTTGTGTCACAGTGGGACAAGTGCCTCAACAGCCACTGTCAATACTTCTAACATACAGGTATGGGTTCCTGCCTCCGGCTCATTTCTTTTTGAATGCCCCTTATATTTAAATCTGCCAGTGCTCTCTTCATTTGGAAATGGAAATATTACATTCATTTTTAAGTCTGATGGTTTCCACTGCCTCATATATATTGCTCATCAGCTGGAATAGTTTCATTGAGGCTGGCTCTCCCAAGGATCTCAGTAATTCTGAGGGAATGTCATCTACTCTAGGCACATTTTTCGACTTCGATCTTTCAGTGCTCTGTCGAATTCTTCTCACAGTATCATCTCTTCTGTCTTATCTTCATTTACTTTACTTTCTGAGCCCTTGCTTTCATCCAGTTGCTTCTCTCTTCTTCAAATGTCACTTTAATCTTTGTGTAAGTGGCATATATCCTTTCTCTTAGTTACACATTCTTCTATAGCACTGAATTTGCCCTCTAGCCACTCCTGCTTTGCCATTTTGCATTTTATACCAATTTCATTTAGAGCTATAGTAATTGTGGAACTGTGATAACACTGGTCATTTTTTGAAAACAGGAGTATAAAAGTTAACATGGCAATTAACACAAAAAATTAATTTAATATTTGGCCCATATGAAAAATTATTCTTTTATTTATTTATGTGTCCTTATAAATCTCTTTTTCAGTTCATATATTGTACACAGGATATTGTACAGAAACCTTTTTAGCTATTGGTTTTTCAAATGTCAAACATACATTATTTAAATTTTTATAACAAATAGGATCTATACAGTTAAGAATTACAATTTTTTAAAATACTGTATATTTATAACTTATTTCTACAATTAAAAATACTAATTAAATTTTTTCTTGCATAAGATACTGTGAGATTGAATAGTAGCAGTTTTGCAGAAGGTAGGCTGTCACAGACTTTTTAAAGCTTTGTAGTTCAGGAAGAGATTTTATATGTCTTAGTAATCTGTTGTAAAGTTTTGTTCCTGCATGATATACATCTTTTTGGCTTAATGTGGTGTTACAACGATTAATATATATGTCACTGTCTGACCTGGTACTGTAATCAATAGGTTTTTTGCACAGATTAATTATTTTGGATGAGGTGTCAGAACTGAAACAGCGATCAAACAAAATGACTGAGGTTAGTAGCCATGAAACACAGAGTCTGAATTTAATTTTTGTCTGCTGCAGAAGTTTATGGCCTGTGTTTCAGGAATGAAAATGGAATTCTTTTCATTGTTAGCTTACTAAAGATAAAACAGTATTTAGTGAATACTATGCATGCCTTCTGGCTCAACTGAATAAAAAAGTACCTGGGTAGAAGCTTAGCCTGTTTACATCAGGACAATGAAAGAAGCTTTGATAAAGATAAAATGTAGAGATCATAAATATAAATTGTTGGAAAATCCATCCTCTTCACCAGATTCCTTTCGCATAGCCAAAGGAATTTGTGGCAGGAAAACATTCTGAGTGCACTGAAGAGGTTGTTGGAGTAGTAAATTGGTATTTCGCATATTTTTAATAACTGCAAATAAGGGATGGAACTCAGTCACTGCAAACATTTAAGATGAAGTACACTGATCTGTCCATCAAAGCAATTTTCTCTTTAACAAAATAATAAGATCATTATCTCCTCAGACTTCCAGCTGCATCATGTGATTCAAACTCCACAAAGTTTTAGTTAAGCACTTTCCAGCCATTGTCAAGTGTTAACTGTGGACTGGTGTGTAGCTGGCAGCACTGCCCTTACAGTGCAGCAATGGTCCCTAATTAATCATGATATGTGGCACTGTTTCAACTCCACATCTGCTGTGCCCAGGTCAACCTTTTAAGAGCTAGGCATAAAGCTACGGTCAGCTGAGTTGTGTGGGACCCAGACAGTGTAAGCGTCTAACATGCACAATGGACCCAGAGCGAAAAACTTGTTTTATGTGGTGATTGCCTAACTACTGCAGCTATGCAAGGATGGCACTCTCAGAACACTTTTTTAACCAGTTACCATTGGATGATTGGGGAGTATCCAGCAAAAAATTCGTGGAGTCAGAACCACCTTAAATGTCCGGATGACCTAGAAAAGTTAATTGTCATAACTCATATTACTCTGAGACTATACTGCCATATAAAAACTGCTAAACATTGATAACAATGGTAAGATACACAAGATCTTCAAGCCCATAAACTGCAGTGTGACATTCAGTTAGCAAATTAACATATTAAATTTCTGGAAAAGATACGTGTACTGAAGATTGGTTGAGCATGTCTGAAAATATCAGAGCCTGAGTTAGTCACAATTTGGATTCCAGAAGGGTTTCTCCACTGGACTTGCAATCAATTAGTTTACTGACCATGTATTAAAATGTCCAAATTCTTGAAACAACACCAGGCGTATTGATGGTGGATGCAGAAATACAGAAAAGTGTCATTTGTATATATTTGGCTCTATACAGTGTGTTTAAGAAGCAGAGGCAATCTTTGAAAGATAGCTCCCAACACTGTAAGGAATAAGGAATATTCTAAAAAATATTAGTATAAAAAAACATTAAGCTTGCTAAATAAAAATTAATGACTGTTCATAGATAACACTTTCCACGACAATGGATGTTTTAAGTAGCACTCACAGAGCTTCATTTTCAAAGTCTGGAACAATAAGTGGTCTAAAAATTTTCAGGTACATTTTGAATAGTTTTGAAACCAGGCAAGCATATACTGTTTTAACGTAAAATTCAGAAAATAGCTGAAAAAAATATAGGGACAAGAGGAATGTTCGATATGAGTCACCAGCTTTGGCCAGTGACATAATGTTAATGGTTGTTGTTGCATCACCATTTGGTGCATGTATTCACAGTGTTGTTATTACTTGGTGAAGCCAATGATGTAAGGAGAGGAGAAAAAAAAGAATGGTGGTGGTGAAAGATTGATCTGCAACTTAACCCAAGCTACAGTTTAGGTTGGAAGGCAACAGTTTGGTTGTGGGTTGATGAAGCCAACGAATGTGAAACTAAATAAACCTGGTTGTGGTAAAGACTGATCTGTAGCTTAGCCTGTTTGCCAAAACTCCAAAAACATCATGTTGTAATTGCCATATTGCCTATGGCTTCTGTCGTATTTTTCCCATGTGACTGGTCAAAGGCGACTACTCGCATCAAACATTCCTCTATGTCCACAATATAAACACTTCATACTACCATATCAAACAATGGAAAATCCAGGATGGAATGTAACAATACCAGAGAAGGAAAGTTGCTACTCACCAAATAGTGGAGATGCTGAGTCGCCATAGGTACAACAAAAAGATTCACACAATTATAGCTTTCGGTCATTAAGACCTTTGTCAGCAGTAGACACACATACACACACTCATGCAAATGCAACTTGCACACACACCTGCAGTCTCAGAGAACTGAAACCACACAGTTCTCTGAGACTGCAGATGTGTGTGTGTGTGTGTGTGTGTGTGTGTGTGTGTGTGTGTGTGTGTGTGTGTGTGTGTGTGTCTACTGCTGACGAAGGCCTTAATGGCCATGAATGATTTGTGATAGAATACAAAAGCACATACAAAAATGTTACAAAAACACTTAGAAAAAAGGATTCTCATGACAAAGCAAAGTGCCCACACATAGCAAAGATCACAGAATAAAAATCTAAGAAGTCAAAGCTTTGCTCCAGGCACCATGTACACTAACTACCATGTCACTAAGGACAGAAGTGAAGCAGTTACCACATAGAGATATCTACAGGCAGACAATACCCATTGTGAGCAATATTGGGGCAGCCACCTACCCAGCTGCAACATATCTCAAGAAAATGTTGGCACCATATGTGGGGAAGTGTGCACCCCACATCCGCAACTCACGGGACTTTGTGGAACGTCTTAAAAACCTACGTTTCTCAGATGCAGACTTAATGGTCAGTTTTGACGTGGTGTCCCTGTTCACCAGAGTGCCCCTTAAGGACACGCTTGACTTAATCAGTGAGAAGTTTAATGGAGCTGTGCTGGATCTGTTTAAGCATATTCTAACATCGACTTACTTCCTATGTGGAGGTCAATTCTATGAACAGACTGAAGGGGTGGCAATGGGTAGCCTCTTGCCACCAGTAGTGGCCAACCTGTTCATGGAGAAGTTCGAGGACGAAGCTCTTACAACTGCCACTTACCAGCCAACATGCTTCCTGAGATACGTTGATGACACATTTGTCATTTGGCCCCACTGTCGCGAAAAACTGAAAGACTTTCTGGACCACCTGAACTCAAAGCATCCAAATATTAAATTCACCATGGAGATAGAAAAGGACGGTCAGCTTCCGTTTCTGGATGTCCTGGTGAAGAAGAAGGCGGACGGCACCTTCAGCCACAGTGTGTACCGAAAGCCAACACACACAGCCTTATACCTACAGGCTGACAGCTGCCACCACCCAGCACAAAGACCGGGGTGCATAGAACACTCGTACACCGAGCCAAGACACTGTCTGACTCTGACAGCCTGGCGGGGGAACTTGAACATCTTCAAAAAGTGTTTGCTAGCAATGGATCCTCATCCAGGGACATCCGCAGAGCTCTACATCCCGCCAGACGTCAGGATACACCGGAGAACGAGCAAGAAGAAGAAATCAAGAAGCTGGCATTTTTACCGTATGCCGGTCCTGTTTCTGCCAAGATCAGCAGAATACTAATGAAACATAACATCAAGAGTGTCTTCTGCCCACCTAGCAAAATCAGGGCTTTACTTGGAACAGTCAAAGATGACCTGGGATTAAGGAAGCCTGGCATTTACAACATTCCTTGTGAATGCGGTGTGTCCTACATTGGCCAAACAACTAGAACGCTGGAAATCAGATGTAAGGAACACCAGCGACATACCAGGCTAAGGCAGGCCACAAAATCAGCAATAGCTGAAAACTGCCTAGAGTTGGAACATTCCATGGATTATGAGAACACCAAGGTCATGGTCCAGACCCCCAGGTTCTGGGATAGTGTCATCACTGAATCTATAGAGATAAAGATGGCACAAAACCTGATTAACCGGGAAGCAGGATACCAGCTAAGCACGGCATGGAACCCGGCATTTGAACTGCTGAAGCAATACCAGAGAAAATATGTTTGCAACACCAACAACAAGCCTCAGACAGCCGCACACTGCGGGCACGAACCAAGAAGGGGTCACGAGGAAGCCTCAGCGGCAGTCGGAGGCAGCCAGAGCAGGCGCGGATGGAATAGGTAACATCCAGAGCAGCAGGGGAGCGCCACTCGCTGGCGCAGACCGAAAAGGGAAAACCAGGAGGCTACCACCGCAGATGGAGGCGGCCAGAGCGGGTGCGGACAGAATAGGGAACGTCCAGAGTGGCAGGGGAGCGCCACTCACGGGCGCGGACCGAGAAGGCAACACCAGGAGGCCATGACCGTAGTTGGAGACAGCCAGAGTGGGCGTGGACGGAATAGGGAACACCTAGAGCGGCAGGATAGCGCGAATCGTGGGCGCGGACCGACGAGGGAACAGCAAACAGAACACCAGGCACTGGGCAGGCATAAATATGCGACCCGGTCCAGCAAGCAGCCAGTCTCAGGGAACACCTGATGAAGACGTCAAGTAATGATGTCGAAATATCGTGTTTGGAAGACGCTGATATCCGGCAGAAAACCCAATTTCCACGAGATGTCTATACAAGGGTAATTCAGAAATTAAGTTTCCTTGTTATAAAAAGAAAAGAAAACATAGTTATATGAAAAACTGTATTGGCAGCAGATATAGCAATGTTTGAGCTATTTTTGACATTGTATCCAACAGAATTGAGATACTTAGTCATACCATGGGATCAGCCTTTGTATTGCTATGTTGTCCAGCATGTGACCAATATCTTTAACTCTTCATCATTGTGAAAATGCTGATCAAAGGACAGGAATGTCTTGAGGTACAAGATAAGTTAGAAATCATTTAGTTCAAGATTAGGATTCTTCAGACGGTGATCAAACAGCTCCCTGATGAAGTCCTCCAGAACAGCTATTGTGCACCATGCCATATGTGGACAAGCATTGTCATGAATCAGCACAACATCTGCACTCAGCACTCCATCCCTCATATTTTGAATGGCCCATTGCAATTTCTGCAGAGTTTCACAGCAATGGTCAGTTTTCAATGTTTATCCTCTGGCCAGGAAGTTAATGAGTAGAATTCCTTTTCCATTCCAGAACACTGCACACATCACTTTCTACTCAGAAACAGTCTGAACTTCATCTTGGCCTGAGGTCCACTGTGGCACCAGTGGATCAACTGCTGTGAGTTATCTAGTGTCAAGTGCCCAAATCACATCTCAACGGATATGACAATCCTGCTGAGGAATTTGTCGCAGTCATCATTGTACTACTGCTGCAGAAATGTTAATGCTGATGCAAACCAATTCATTTTGTGTTTCAGATGTTGGGTTTTTTGCCTTACACCTGACACATACTTTCTTGAACTGCAGGTGCTTAGTGACAATTTAATGCAAAAAGGGGCACGATATCTGCAGAAAATGGATCCTGAGATCCATAATCATGAAACAATGGTTTTCCATGTATTGTCACACTAGCTCCAAATGGTCATCATTGAAGAGGGGCAGTCACCCACAGCCCCCTTCAGTATGTACATTTTGACAACTTTTAGGAAATTGCCTACACCAGTGATATGCCGTATGTTTGTTTGTGACCTTCAGCCTGTAAGCCTGAACAGCTGATGACAAATTATGATTGGTGCTATGTTTTGTGTGCTAGGAAATTTCATCACTTGCAGTTGGCAGGAGAATGAATTAAAGCTGCTATTTTGAGCCACTGCTGCAGTGCTACTGAAAACAGGTGAGACTTTGTCTGGTCATCGTACACCATAGACCCAAAAATTTCGAAGACTGATTTTATTCCTGGCGTACAAGTGAAGTCAGTGCAGTAACTATGATGGCAGTTGGAACTGTTGTCACTGTTGCTGTTGTGGTCTTCTATCCAAAGAATGGTTTGGTGCAGCTCGCCATGCTACTCTATCCTGTGCAAGCCTCTCCATCTCTGAATAACTATTGCAACCTACAGCTTTCTGAATCTGCTTGCTGTATTCATCTCTTGGTCTCCCTCTATGATTTTTACCCCCTACACTTCCCTCAAATACTAAACTGATGATCTCTTGATGTCTCAGGACATGTCATATCAACCAGTCCCTTCTTCTGGTCAAGCTGTGTTACAAATCTCTTATCTCCCCACTTCTATTCAGTATTTTCTCTTTAGTTGTTTGATCGACCCATCTAATCTTCAGCATTCTTCTGTAGCACTAAATTTTGAAAGCTTCTCTTTTTATCTAAATTGTTTATGTACATGTTTGACTTCCATAGATGGCCATCCTCCAGACAAATATCTTTATAAAATACTTCCTAAAACTTAAATCTATATTCGATGCCAACAAATTCCTCTTCTTCAGAAGTGCTTTTCTTGCCATTTCCAGTCTGCATTTTATATCCTGTCTACTTCAGCCATGATCAGTTATTTTTCTGCCAAAATAGCAAAACTCATCTACTACTTTATGTGTCTGTTTTCTACTCTGATTCCCTTAGCATCACCTGATTTAATTTGGCTACATTCCACCATCCTTGTTTTCTTTTCTTGATGTTCATCTTATATCCTCCTTTCAAGACACCATCCATCTGTTAAACTGCTCCTCCAAGTTCTTTGCTGTCTCTGATAGAATTACAATGTCATTGACAAACATCAATGTTTTTATTTCTTCTCCCTGGACTTTAATTCATACTCCAAATTTTTCTTTGGTTTCCTTTACTGCTTGTTCATTTTAATATGGAATAACATCAGGGACAGGCTACTAAAATCCTGTCTCACTCCCTTTTCAACCATGACCACCCTTTCATGCCCCTTGACTCTTATAAATGCCATCTGGTTTCTGTGTAAGTTGTAAATAACCTTTTGCAACCTTTATTTTACCCCTGCTACTTACAGAATTTCAAAGAGAGGATTCCACTTAGAAGTGTCAAAAGTCTATAAATGCTATAATGTAGGTCTGCTTTTCCATGACCTATCTTCTAAGATCATTTGTAGGGTCAGTATTGCCTCCTGTATTCCTGCTTTTCTCTGGAATCACAGCTGATCTTCCCTGAGGTCAGCTTCTACCAGTTTTTTCATTCTTCAGTAAAGAATTCATGTTAGTATTTTGCAACCATGACTTATTAAACTGATAGTTCAGTAATTTTCACACCTGTAAGCAACTGCTTTCTTGCAAACTGGAATTACTAAAATCTTCTTGAAGTCTGAGGGTATTTTGCCTGCTTCATACATCTTGCACACCAGACAGAAGAGTTTTGTCATGGATGGCTCTCCTGCAGCCATCAGTAGTTCTGATGGAATGTAGTCTACTCCCAGATCCTTGTTTCAACTTGGAACTTTGTCAAATTCTTCTTGCAGTATCATATCTCCCATTTCATCTTCATCTATGTCCACTTCTATTTCTATAATATTGCTTTAAAGTTCATCTCCCTTGTACAGACCCTCTATATACTCCTTCCACATCTTTCCCTTCTTTGTTTAGGACTGATTTACCATCTGAGCTCTTGATATTCATTCAGCTGCTTCTCTTTTCCCCAAGGACCTCTTAAATTTCCTGTAGGTGGTATCTATCTTTCCCGTAATGAAATATGCTTCTAAATCATTACATTTGCCCTCTATCCATTCCAGCTTCGCAATTTTACACTGTAGCAGGTCAAGGTTTAGTGACGGCAGATATTGAGCTTCAGTGACAGAGGGGAGCAAAGGACATTATTTTGTCAAGGAAAGGACATTATTTTGTCAAGTGTGGCAGGAAGGAAGCGACTTTATGGTTGGTGGAGTGGGCTCTTTCCTTGGCTCAGTTGGTGAGGTGTGAGTGAAACATTGGTGGTTCCACCAACAGTCATTTATTGAGACATAAGACCATTTAAACAAACAAACTAATACATTGTGTTTTAACTTGCTCAATTCCTTGCAGTGCGGAGTGGTGGAGTCGTACCATGCAGAGTCAGGTGACAGCTGATGCTGCGACACTTGTGTTTCAGCAGCGTGCCAGCAGTTTATTCTTCCATTCCCTACAGTGCCCGTGACTCACTGCAGCAGCAGCATGGTCTTCTCCTTGTGAATTCATTCGTTGCATTATAACAAGCAGCTATGGCATAAGGTGGAGTGCTCTGTCCCTGAATTGAATCAGTGATCCTCAGGTCCAGTGTCTTATGGCTGAGTTCTTCAGCCTCTAAGTTCACAGGTGAGGCTGCAGTCCCTTCGTCCTCACCAGCCACCTGGATAAGTACTACATGAACTTCTTTCTGGTAACATCTGGGATGGCATCTTCTGCATTGACCTATTGGTGTTGTACCAACATCTTCTCCTGTCGTGCAGCATAGCAGCTAAGTCATTGTAAAGAAGTATGACATTCACTCTGACTAACCATGGGTCCATCCATCCATGCGACTTTTCAATGTGTCTTCATTCTCCCCTTGAAGGACCTCTTCAGAGGACCCCCCCCCCCCCCACACACACACACACACCCATTTGTCGGAGGTGTTTATTTGGTGTTTTTGTTAATGTCATGAAGTTTTTAGGGTGGTGACTGACTCTTTGTTTATTGATCTATGCTTCTCACATTGGGCCAAAACATGATGAATGTCAACACACATTCTGGCTTTCCATTGTTTTGCCCCAATGCTTGTGTGGTTCGGCATTCTCCTTTCACTTTCATCCTGTTCCACATCGACAGATACATCATGCATGTGAGTTCAGTATGCTGACAGTTCCTGGAGTATTGACCGCTGATATGTGAACTGCACTGGTCACTGTTCTCCTTAAAAGCATTGCCCGTCTGCTCGGTTATTGACCTGTCAATGTACTGAATGCTGCTGTGCAAACTGTGCTGGTCATCAGCCTTCTCATGTTATGTAGAAACATGACCAATGTCAATGTACATGCTGGCTTTCCCTCTTCAACTGCTGCTGCTTCCAAATATTGTGGCTTAACGTGTCAAAGTCTCTAAAATGTTCACTTAACCTATAATAAGTCTTTCTGCTTTGAACAACCATAAATAACCCATAATTATTATACATAATTAATACACACCCTACAACAATTTCTGTCAGTCTCATTTTTTAAACATTTGTATTCCTCTTTACCTGTTTCACTTGCTGCATTTTTTAAATTTTCTCCTTCCATCATTTAAATCCAATATCACCTGTGTTATCTAAGAATTTCTATTAGGCATCCAAGAATTTCTATTAGGCCTTGTCCTTTTACCTATTTGATCCTCTGCTGCTTTCACTACATCTCTTAAAGCTACCCATTCTCCTTCTACTGTACTCCTTTCCCCTGTTATAGTCAACTGGTACCTAATCCTCCCTCTGACACCCCCAACAACCTCTGGTTCTTTCAACTTATCCATGCCCCATCTCCTTAATTTCCTAGATTTCAATTTCTTCAGTTTTACTCTACAGTTCATAACCAATAAATTGTGGTCAGAATTCACATCTGCCCTTGGAAAAGTCTCACGTTTTACTCTACAGTTCATAACCAATAAATTGTGGTCAGAATTCACATCTGCCCTTGGAAAAGTCTCACAGTTTAAAAGACTGGTTCTTAAATCTCCACATAACCATTATATAATCACTCTGAAACTTTTCGGGGCCTCCAGGTCTCTTCCACATATACAACCTCCTTTTATGATTCTTAAACCAAGTGTTAGCAATGACTAAATTATGCTCTGTGAAATTTTTACCAGGCTGCTCCCTCTTTCATTCCTTTCCCCCAATGCATATTCATCTACTATTTTTCCTCCTTCATCATTTGCAGAGCTTGCTGTCATGTAAGCTTGTACTACTGTGGTATGCATGGGCTTTGTGTCTGATGTGGTTACAATGCTACTATGCTATTCATAGTAGCTTATCCGCTTTCCTATCTTCTTATTATCATTAAACCCACTCCTGCATTACTCCTATTTGACTTTGTATTTATACCTCTGTACTCACCTGACCAGGAGTCCTCTTCCTCCCGCCACCAAGCTTCACTAATTCCCCCTATATCTAACTTCAACCTATCCATTTTTCTTTTTAAATTTTCTAACTTACCTGCCTAATTAAGGAGTCTAACATTCCATGGTATGATCCGTAGGATGCCAGTTTTGTTTTTCCTGATGATGACAACCTCCTGAGTAGTCCCCGCCTGGAGATCTGAATAGGGGACTATTTTACCTCCAGACTATGTTACCCAAGAGGACGCCATCATTATTTATCTATAAAGTGACATCCTCCTGAGTAGTTTCCACCTGGAGATCCGAAAGGGAGACTATTTTACCTCCAGAATATTTTACCCAAGAGACCAATTTGGTTGATGTTAGAATGCCAAATTAGTCAGTCATCCAGACTGCTGCACCTGCATTTTATGGCTGTCTGTATCACTGAATCATGCAAGCCACCCCATTTATGACAGGGTCCATGGTTCATGGTGGAGGGGGACTGGAATCAAAAACTGTCCTTCAAATCCTACAAGTGTTTCAAGGGTTCAGCTAAGGCAAGACAGCCATATGGTATTCCATCAATTACACATGAGTACCTTGTTTTCAAGGTTTTTATAACTCATAAAATTTCTTAAGTATTTGTGAGTGAAAGGAACAATGATGTAGACACATTTCTCATGCTATTGGATGATGGAGGTGATATTTTGTTGTGTTCTTCCAGTCCACTCAACAACTGTTCACTTACGTTTGCAAAATATTTGTTGAAGGTCCCTGCAATTTTTATTGGGCAAGAAATCATTTGTCCGTCATAACATAAGTTTATATATCTAAAAACAAAGATGATGTGACTTACCAAATGAAAGTGCTGGCAGGTCGACAGACACACAAACAAACACAAACATACACACAAAATTCAAGCTTTCGCAACAAACTGTTGCCTCATCAGGAAAGAGGGAAGGAGAGGGAAAGACGAAAGGATGTGGGTTTTAAGGGAGAGGGTAAGGAGTCATTCCAATCCCGGGAGCGGAAAGACTTACCTTAGGGTGAAACAAGGACGGGTATACACTCGCACACACACACACACATATCCATCCACGCATATACAGACACAAGCAGACATATTTAAAGACCGAAATGGTTGTTTAATACGTGAAGGCAGCTGTTATTGAACTAGAAACGGTTAGCGGTATTGTTGAAAGCGCAAAATAAAAATTTTTTGGTTATGGTTTGGAAGTGGGTTACGTATTATAGAGTATATATAGGCGGGATAAATTTGTATTACGGTAAAAAGGGAAGGTGAATAGAAAGTGAGACTACTGGTAAACGCAGAACGAGAAAATAAAGAGAAAATAAGACGACAGGAAAGATTTCGAGATGCAACAGCGACAATAACAAACGTAATTGTTGGGTTCAAATTAATGATATGGTTATAATAGAGGGAAACATTCCACGTAGGAAATATATATCTAAAAACAAAGATGATGTGACTTACCAAATGAAAGTGCTGGCAGGTCGACAGACACACAAACAAACACAAACATACACACAAAATTCAAGCTTTCGCAACAAACTGTTGCCTCATCAGGAAAGAGGGAAGGAGAGGGAAAGACGAAAGGATGTGGGTTTTAAGGGAGAGGGTAAGGAGTCATTCCAATCCTGGGAGCGGAAAGACTTACCTTAGGGTGAAACAAGGACGGGTATACACTCGCACACACACACATATCCATCCACACATATACAGACACAAGCAGACATATTTAAAGACCAATATGTCTGCTTGTGTCTGTATATGTGTGGATGGATATGTGTGTGTGTGCGAGTGTATACCCGTCCTTGTTTCACCCTAAGGTAAGTCTTTCCGCTCCCGGGATTGGAATGACTCCTTACCCTCTCCCTTAAAACCCACATCCTTTCGTCTTTCCCTCTCCTTCCCTCTTTCCTGATGAGGCAACAGTTTGTTGCGAAAGCTTGAATTTTGTGTGTATGTTTGTGTTTGTTTGTGTGTCTGTCGACCTGCCAGCACTTTCATTTGGTAAGTCACATCATCTTTGTTTTTAGATATATATTTCCTACGTGGAATGTTTCCCTCTATTATAACCATAACATAAGTTTATATTTTTATATTGTTTAGTTTCACTTGTTGTTTGATTTTTTATAACTTCCCATATAGCTTTAGATTTGTTTTTTGAATTTTCAATCTATTTGTCATTTGCCATTGTTTTAGCTTTCCTTACAACAGTTTGGAGGATCCTCTTGTAATTCTTCAGGTACAAATGAAATTCATGAGGCATGTTCTGTGTCTTTGCTATATTGTGTAATCTTCTTTTCTCTGCACAAGAGATTCTAATACCTGTTGTAATCCATTTGTTCTTTTTGAAGTTAGGTTGACATTTTTGTTTTTTTAATGAAAATGCAGCTTCAAAGTATGACATGAAGATTTCCATGAATTTCTCAAACTTTTTGTTAGTATTTTTACAAGTATACACTTCATACCAGGTTTCTTCACTTAGTCTCTGTATAAAAACTTAATTAATTTGTGATGTGAATGTAAAATGGCTCATTCCACATTTATCGTCCAAAATGTTCCAAGGAAAATCATACTAACTAACTTAAAGAAGACTTTAAAGGAACCCAATGGATATCTTCAATAATTTTTTCCCAGATAATTTAAATTTTTCATAATCTATCATAAGTCCTTTAAAAAAAGCTGAGAAATGGGAGTAAACTATATTTCTATGAGAGGCAGTCATAAAGACAGCCTTAAAGTTTTAATTATCACCTTAAAAAACATAAAATCAAGCAATGGAAAGTCCAGGTTGGAATATTGACAATATTATAAAAAGGATAGATAGCTACTCACAATAAAAATGACATGTTCAGTTGCAGATAGGCACAATGAAAAGATTGTTACACATTTGAGCTTTTGGCCAGACTTTTTCAGAAAGAAAAATACATGTATATTCACACAAGCAAGCACAGATCTCACACACATGACCACAATCTCCAGCTGCTCTGCTCTCCTCTTTCAAGTGACACAGAAAAATTTTCATCAGACACGCATTTATTTATTGTTCCTATTATTCTTCCATAATCTAATCCAAGTTACTCAATAGTAATTATAATTACCTGTAAATTGTAGCACCTGATGGAAGAGGTATGTTGTTCTCTCGGCGCCAAGAAACTTGTGGTGGAGGATAGCCAGTGGCAAAACATTCCAGTGTGACTGACTGACCTTCCCTTAGGGTCAGTGTGCTTGTTGAATTGTTTAAGATCACAGGTGGTTTGCGTATTTGTAGTTTCACTTGTCTGGTAATTCTTTCATTTGGACTAATTACCACTTGGCACTGATAATGTCCTTCATCTGTATCATGAATATCTCTTATCTAAAATTACCAGGATAACATTAAAAACATTACCAGTTTGCATAAACAAAGAGCAAAAACATATTAATAATTTAGATGCATTCATTCAGCCAGAATATTCCATAGATCTCATTATTCAGTATTTCCTTTTACTATGAGGGTCAGCCAGAAATTAAGTTTCTCTATTTTTATAACAAAAAAAATAGTTACTTGAAAAAAATTATTAACAACAATTACACCAATATTTGAGCTATTTTTTGGCATAATTACTACCAGAGCTGAGATGCTCATCACATCATAGGGTCAGCTCCCGTATTTCGTGTTGAAGAAGGCTGCCATCAGTGAAGAGAACCAGTGTTTGAAAGTTATCTTCAGCTCGCCATCATTGTGAAAATACTGACCAGAGGACTGGAACTTCTTGAGGTGTAAGAAAAGATGGAAATCACTGGAAGCTAGATCAAGACTGTATGGTGGATGACCAGCATACAAGGTTAAATGGGCAGTTGCTCCCCCCCCCCCCCCCCCCAATGCGTCAGCAATCAGTTGTGTCAATGACCACAACTGTAACATATCCAGGTGCACAGAACCTTTCACCATCTACTTGATGAAGAAAAGGGGGCCATACAACTTTGTCTTGGATATCCACTTTTGGTAAATCCCTTTCCAACTCAACATAGACATGCCACTATTCAGTACCCCACACACTCACTTTTCCCAACAGATGGAAAGTCGCCTCATCTCTGAATAACAACATCCCCACAAAGTCACCATCATCTTCCATAGCTTGCTGCATTAGAATATTAAATCCTAATCAGCTGACATAATCACCTGAAGTCAGGTTGCAAATGGTAGAGTTTGAAATGCAAATGCCACCACAAAACATTGCATGCTCTTTTCTGCGCAATGCCTAGTTCACGGTTTGTATGAAAAGTTGATTTCTGTGGGCTGTGAACGAAGCTCTGTCTCAAACACTCCATTATTTCCTCAGACAATCAATCATCCTATGCTTTTCCCTTTACACAGACACCAGTGTCACGGAACTAACAAAGCCATCACAAAATGCTCTGGTAACCAGGTGCAGCTCTTCACCATTTGTGTACAAATGAATGCTGAACACCCGTAACCAAAGAACACTTCGCATATTCTAACATACTAAAACTCTTCTCCTGCACTGCCCCCATCTTGTTGAGTGTCATCACACTCCTACCACCTAGCAAGTGCTCAAGTCATGAGGCAGGCTTTTTAAACTTGGTGAGTGTATCTGTTTTCTGATGTATCACCCATCTTTGTATGTCCTATGCTTGTCAATAAGCAGTCTTTTGAAATCTGATGAATCATTTATTCTAACCCTGTACATTAATAATAGAAATTCTAAATAAATAAATAATAAAGCAACAATTATGTATGTGCTGTAAGAATACACATGCATACTTATGGAATACATTTCTATTTCTCATGCAGCTAACAAGAATCTTTATTCCTTGAATCCAGATAATCGGGAATTCACAGTGAAATAGAAAGTAAGACTTTTTATTTTTGTTTGTTTGTAAGAGTTCTTACATTATTCCTTTCTGTCACATGAGAGCTTGTTGGAAATCTTTGCAGCAGAATAAAGAGCTTCACTATGAACTGCCCCCCCCCCCCACCCCCCCCCCCCCACCCCGTTTTATTTTCCCTTTTTTTTCTCTCGAGTCAACAGTCTTCTGACTGATTTATGCGGCGTGGCATGAATTCCTATGCTGTGTGCCAATCTCTTCATCCCAGAGTACCACTTGTAACCACTTGCAACCTACATCCTCAGTTATTTGGTGAATGTATTCCAATCTCTGTCTTTCTCCACAATTTTTACCTTTTACAGCTCCCTCCAGTATCATGGAAGTCATTCCCTGATGTCTTAATAGATATCCTATCATCCTGACCCTTCTCCTTGTCAGTGTTTCCACATATTCCTTTCCTCTCCAATTCTGTGGAGAATCTCCTCATTCCTCACCTTATCAGTCCACCTAATTTTCAACATTCATCTATAGCATCACATCTCAAATGCTTCAATTCTCTTCTGTTCCGGTTTTCCCATGGTCCATGTTTCACTACCATACAATGCTGTGCTCCAAACGTACATTCTCAAAAATTTCTTCCTCAAATTAAGGCCTATGTTTGACACTAGTAGACTTCCCTTGGCCAGGAATGCCCTTTTTACCAGTGCTAGTCTGCTTTTGATGTCCTCATTGCTCTGGCCATCACTGTTTTTGTTGCTGCCTATGTAGCAGAATTCCTTAACTTCATCTACTTCGTGACCATCTATACTGATGTTCAAGTTTCTTGCTGTTCTCATTTCTGCTACTTCTCATTACTTTCATCTTTCTTCAGGTTATTCTCAAACCATATTCTGTACTCAGTAGACCGTTCATTTCATTCAGCACTTCATGTAATTCTGTTTCATTTTCATGCAGGATAGCAATGTCATCAGCAAATCATATCACTGATATCCTTTTACCTTGAATTTTAATTCCAGTCCTGAACCTTTCTTTTATTTCCATCATTGATTCTTCTATGTACAGATTGAACAGTAGCGGTGAAAGACTACATCCCTGTCTTACACCCTTTTTAATTTGAGCACTTCATTCTTAGTCATCCACTCCTATTATTCCCTTTTGGCTCTTGTGCATACTGTATGTTACCCATCTCTCCCAATAGCTTTCCCCTATTTTTTTCGGAATTTTGAACATCGTGCACCATTTTACATTGTTGAATACTTTTTCCAGATTGACAAATCCTATGAACAGGTCTTGATTTTTCTTTAGTCTTGGTTCCATTATTAACCACAATGTCATAATTGCCTCTCTGGTACCTTTGCCTTTCCTACAGACAAACTGGTCATCATCTAATTCTTTACAAGAAGCCAAAGAGCATACTGACATTTATTTAAATCTTTTTTTGTGTGTGTGTGTGTGTGTGTGTGTGTGTGTGTTTACTTAGTCACAATTCAGTACTCATTTATTATTAGCAGCTAATAGCATTCAGGGAGAAAAAAGTACTAGGAAGTGGCAGTGCGAATTCCGAGGTCACTGAAGAGGCCTCTGCAACATGTGCGGTCACCTACTTTACACTTGCTGCTCTCTTTTGCTTAAGAAATCCTTTTTTTTTTTACTTTTGCAAAGTAAGCCAATATCCTGCTCTCTGATGCAACACAATGTAAGATACTTCTCAATGCAAAATATATCAAACTAAGCATCTTGATTAACACTTTGCAGTCCTATTTTTTACACCCAGTACTCCGACTTAGCCACAGCATCTGAATGTGTCTGTGCATGCCTGAAAGTCTCAAAGAGTGCTCGAGATTTTACTGAAGGCAAGTAACAATTTCAATCAAGATTCTCTATTATTTACATTTATACAAAGCATGACAGATCCTGAAACAGTCAGTAGGATGAAATTCTGTATTTTGTACATATTTCTTGCAGTAAAAACAGTTTTTTTTGTGTCAGCTTGACATGTTACATTCAATGCAGCATTTTGTATTCTTGTCAAGGAAAACAGCAACAAAGTATTGTTTTTCACTTCTCAGCCATTCTTCAGTATCTGTATACAAGGGCCCCCATACCTATCCCCACCCCTCCACTCGCCACCCTGTAGCTCTGAGGGGAAGAAAAAATATAATGTAGTGAGGTGTTTTTCTTTCAAGAAAATGATTTAAAAACTGGTATAATGCAGGTTCTTGACAGAGTCAAAATTGGAGCTTTTCTATGGTTACTTACAAATCACAATTCATATGCCAAAATATTAAAAATACTTCATACCCCCAGGTCGAGACCCACGCCCTCCCCTACAAACTGTTGTATGACCACCCTTGTCTGTAGATGAAACACATCACCTCTTCCTGCAGTGAGAACAAAAAAAGTTATTAGTTTGTGTGCCACCTCCCCATTTGGACTAGCACAGTTAGTACAGACAGACAATGTCAGTTCACCCATCAGCCAAAGTGGAGGTATGATTTGCATTGCACCATGCCAGATGTTCCACAGTCTTCCTCAAATGATTGGAGAGAAACTATTCAGTAAACAAATGATTCTTTCATTTAATATAGCCTCATACATCAGCTCCATGGTAACATGCCTATCACTTTGGTAATGTGTGAAGTTATTGTATTATTTCGAAATTAATTAGCCCACTACATGAAATTCAAACCATTTGCAATGTAAAATTGAAGTTTATCTTTGGTGGAAGGCAGATTGTTGCTACTTCAAAATGTAGCCAACATATTGAATTGTTCTTTAAACTTGAAAGGGTATCTATCTCCAGTACTGGGAAAATGAATATTACAAAGTGCATTCAGTTCTGGCCACATGCACAAACAATACAGCAAGAGTGACCTATTCATAGCATCCATAATATCTCATTAATACATGCTCTAGTCAATATGTAATATCATTTGATTGGTGTGTATTATATACTTCATTATTTTCAGCAGCAAGTAAGTGCTAATTAACTGGTTTTTAATGAAGCTACAAATTTTAAAAATCAGACTATGGAACAACATTAGAAAAGAGAGGCACTTTTTTCATTCTTTTAATACTGTTTCTGTACAATAAACATTTTCCTGTGTGGTTTGCAACAGAAGTGTATAATAGGCACAACTATAAATTTGTATATCTCATTCTGTATGTTCTCTAAATTACTTCAAGCAAATGTCACAATAGTCCTACTATAAGGCCTTGGCCAACTACCTGTCCCATCCTTGACAAACCAGAACTGTAATTACATAAGTGCCTGTCTATATGAATTATATTTCTTACTCTGAAACTATAATGCTAAATAATTGGAACTATCCTTGAATAAATGACCCACAGATGAATAAAACTATTACAATAATTGCTAAATTTTGCATCCAATCTGATGCCATATTTAAAGAGTTTTTGTAGAGCAAGACATTGATCAGCCATTATAAGATACAAGAGAAGCTCTGTCACTTTTTTTCTCAAAGTACATACAGACATCGTTGGTATTTATGTAGACCTTACACATAAATATGTCACATTTTAAAATCCACTCAGTATTTTAAAAGTGTTGCTACTTAGATTGGCTGCTTGGTAGTAAGATGCCAGGCAATATTTGTTAAAGTAAAACATGCAGAATTGCACCATGGTCTCCCTTTAAATGGTTGAATAAGTAAGTCCACTGGTCAGACAAAGGCAGTGCCATACCACCTCCAATAGGACCATGACTTGTAAAGCACTGTACAGTTCAAACCAACCCTTGAGTTAATTACAGCCTTGCGTTTTTTAAGTAGTACCTGGAAAACACCAACAGCAGAGTACCCTGAAGAGCTACCAGAACTTATTCTTCAACTTTTGAAAATATAATGGAATTGGATAGGCAAAAATGCTACTAACCAACTGACAGCAGGAGAACACACATATAAATGTACTCAAATTTGAAAGCTTTCAGAGTCATTGGCTCCTTCTGGCATAAGGGTTGAAGGGGAAGGAAGAGGGGTGAAGGAAAAGTACTGGTGTGGTTTAGTAAATTGGAAGAGTTTGGAAAAGTTGCCCAGAACAATGGGTCAGAGGTGTCTTGCCAGATGGGATGAGAAGAAACGAGTGCTCGTTGGGGACTGCACAGGATGAGATTTAAAAACCAGATCTTGTCTGGTGCAGTCCCCAACAATCATTCTATCCTTCCCATCCCATCTGATATGGGATTCTAGGCAGCTTTACCAAACTCTTCCCATTTCCTAAAACTCACCAGTCCTTTTCCTTCACCCTTTTTCCTCCCCCTTCAACCCTTCTTGCAGAAGAAGGAGCCATTGGCTCCAGAGTCTTGCTGATTTCAATACCTTTATATGTGTGTGTTCTCCTGCCATTGTTTAGTGAGTAGATTTTTTATCTATCCAGTTACATTAGAATTTATTCTTCAGTTGTTTGCTACTGATTTTTCATCAGTGTACACACTGCAATCTCCAAAAGTTTGTATGACCACATTTCTTTGTTTTTTAGCTTAGTCATTCTTCTAGTTAAAAACCACAACATGGTACATGATTCTCATTCAGTTTACAAAATACTTGTAGTTAATAGAAATAATGTAAGTAAATTCATGTAGTTGCTTCAGAATGCCAAGGGGGAGGATGTATACTGCAACTACTGTGTTGATACTAAAAGTGAAGAGTTTATAACCACCTTGTAATATTACATGTCCAGCAAGTAGGTGTACAGAACCAATAAGAAAATACCAGTAAATAATGGTTCAGCAGCGATGTCTAGACCATTTGTATAACAAATGCTTGTAGTGGAATTACAAATAACATTGTTTCTGAAGTTATTTCAGACAGTGTAACAAAAGTGTAATCTGCTACTCGCCACATAGAGGCATCTACAGGCAGGAAGCACATGAATGTGAATGTGAATGGTTTTCTCTATGTCTGATGCGAAATAATATCTAACAGCCTTTTTTCAACGTGCTTGTCTGCCACTCAATGCCTCTTCCAAGTGGTGAGTAGCAAGATATCCTTCTCATATAGTTATTACTACATCCCAGATTTTCCATTGATTGAAAACCCTTACAAAGCATTTTATGAAGTCTAAAAGATGAAAACTATAGTGAATGCAGACACCAAGTCCAAAACAATGCATAAAGCCTGGTAAGGATTTCATATGAAGTGTTAATATTACGAAGAAGCTTTGTAAGTGTCCCAAACAAGTATCTGAAATTTGTAATCAACATTTCATAAAATTGGTAACAGACTTTTGTATTCAATTACTAGATGTAAAGGACCAGCTCCACTTAGTTTTTTTTCCATTTGTTTTCTGAACTGACAAAAAATGTGTAATTAATCATCTCATTTGTGCAGCATCTACCTTATTCAAAGCATATTGCTATAAACTACATTTGATATTTTGCACTCATGTGCAAATACGAATAGAGTTTGTGGTAGTTGAGCACACTCTATGTATAGTTTACCATGTGAGAAACATTATTGTTTGAAATTTACTCCACAAATTTGGACTGTTTGCCCTTGTGCTTTATTGATAGTCACACTGGAGCCTTTTATAGAACTGAATGGTAAGTTAGCTGAAATGAGTGAAATCTGTGGTACGAACACTGACTTGCCTCTTTCTTTTTCAGTTAATATTTTTGCTTCTATGGTTTTATTTAGAAGCTTTTTTGTGTAGGCATACAGGGAAAATTGAGCAAATTTAGGAATTCTTTTGAGAAGTTTGCACTTTCATCTCTTCTCGCAGTTGAACCTATTTGCTCTCCAAAGCACCTGTGCTGCAGTGGACACCTACCAACAGGAATGTCTTTCCCGCCACTGCTCCAATCTGCCCCCTGAGGCTTATGTCTGGAATTCCCATCCAAGTAAGAGCAGGCTTTCTCCAGTGTGCACTAGTGGTGAACTTTCAGTGCTGTGTCCATGCAAATGCTCCTCTTTTTGTGTGAACCAGTGCTTTTGTTTATAAACCACTGTTTTCATTTGTGGGCCAGTGCTTTGAACAAGGACCCAAAGACTGCTTCAAAATGACTATTCAAGGACAAATCTGGTGAGTCAGCATTGTGCATAGCTTAGGGCAGGTAACTTGCAAGGGCTATGGGTTTCCGAGCTGGACCAGTTGCAATCCAGTGGTTCATGACTCACATGCTGCATCCCTTTAGCTTTCTCTAGTCACTTTGGAGAGCTGTCTTCTGATTCCATAGATCATTAATTCCACATGTGGATACACACACAAACACCTTGTAGTTACTTTGGTTTGGGCCGTAGCCGAGTATCCATGTGGGCAAATGCCGGTCAGTTTTCATAGTCTTGGATCCTCTGCATATGATGGCATCTAGCCAGTGTGTCTCTTTTGGTTACATATGTAATGTGTGTATGTTTCTGCACCTGAACCAACAAACTGGGATTTTTTTAATTTGTAGTAGTTTGTCTATCTTAATAAATAGCTTATGCTGCCAAAACTTTGCCACTCACCTTTTTGTATCTCCACTGGAACACAGGTTCCATGTTTTTCCTGCCTTCTCCTTCCATTCACATTAATTTTTGTCATTTGATAGCTATTGTATGAGTTGTGCAGTGATACACTTACTGCACTGCCAGTGTTACAACAGTATTACCAACTTCATCCACATTACTCTCTACTTGCCCTCTCTTTCTTCTCTCCCTGCCTCTCTCTTACAGTCAATTTTTGCTACCATCCTAGAAAGTCCAATCTGTTGTCACATACAGTATGGATTGTAATAATCACTTCCCCATCTCTTTTTTTTAATGGTTTTTGCATCCACAAGACATTTATTAGTATATAGTTAAACTAATATAACATTTAATGGATTCTGAAGCTATTGGTACACTTCATTCACATGTAGAAAAACTCTGCATACAATATCCATTCAGTTTTGTTTTTCTGCAATGCTAAACTAGTGAGTAATGCTTAACTAGTGAGTACATTGTAATGCCATATTGCAAAATATTTTCTGAAACAGGATTGAACCATACTTACTAAAAGTCTGTTGCCTCTAAGTAAAGTAAAATCAACAGGTAGTAAACATCTGTACTTACCAACAGGCAGTATTCTGAGGTGGCTGTATCAGTTATCACAGAATATCGTGCATTATGAGTAAGAAGTGAACTGCCATTGGATATAATTAATGGAGTCTCTGGACTGTTAGGATCAATATGCAACCATATCACTGAATAATTTCCTCCATTATTTACTTTGCAGTCTAATTGTACTCTTTCTCCAATATTTACTGTCTGATCTGTTGATATATGAAGTATTGTGATTCCCTGGTGTGGTGAAGCTGTCATTAAAAAATAAAGTCACCTTGACATTTATGTTATATTACATAAACTAAGAAAAAGTATGAAATGTATAAAAATGCCATTGTTTAAAATGTAGTTATTTGTAGACCAAGCTTATGCTCATCAAAAGAACAGTGTCAGCAACACAACAAGGTGATAATGACTGAGCAGGCTCTTACAGCAAACTGATAAATTTTAGAAATGACACTTAGCTTTGGTACTCTAAATGTTATCATACAGATATTCTGACATTTACACGCTTTGCTCCAGATTATAATCTGGCCAATGTCATACTTTGATTCCCAAGAGCTTCTGAACTTTGATGAAACTCTGATGACAAACTGGTAATCTTCAACAGATGTTATTAACACCAAAGAACTAGCATCATCTGTTCCTGACACCATGTTTGTTTGGTTTGAGGGCTATCAGCTTGATTTCCGCATGGTGAACTGCTGTCAAGAAATCATTGCCATGAGTAGACCATAATTATTAATAATTTCACAAGTCAGCTTTAGATAGACTTGGAGAGAATTAGATAGAGTGAGGCACATTATGTCTTAAATATCAATTGCAAATAATTAAAAAACTATGAATGAAAAATAGACATGTAACCATTCAGCTGCAAATCAATAATGAAAATGAATACATTTACAGATAAATCAGGAGATCACATTAACTTTTAATCTTTTGCCATTATCTAGCTTTACTGCAAACATTCTCTAAAAAATAGAATGTTTACTTTATGACTGAAAAAAAGAATCCTAAAAGCTTCTATAATTTTCTGGCCGTTTAATAGTGCTTCCTTTTGTGCATTTCACCGGTGAATGAATTGTTGCCTTGTTCCTTTTTCATTTTTTATGTTTATTGTTTCATCCTGGAATTTCCATTATCATAAAATTGTAAATTTAATGCACTTCTAGATAAATATTTGTACAGTGTAAGGAGGCGTTTCTCAATAAAAACTTAACATAGAGCAGCAATCAAAACATCTAAAACTGTACAAAATGACTGAGTGAGAGGGCATTTGTAGTTAAGGAACATGCTCTTCATTTGTGAGGAGCATAGTCCAAATCAATGCTTGGCTATACATATATAGATTTTCTGAGGTTTCTCCATTTCATATAAGGAGAACATCAGTGTGGTTAATTAGAAAAGCAATAGCTGATTTCCTGCTTGACACTTACCCAAATATAGCTTGTGTTGCATTTCTGATGATCTTATTATCAATAGGTCATTACACCCTAATCTTCTTTTCTTCCTTCCCTTGTAGAAAATATTCTGACCAAGAATGCATACTGAATAGCTCACATATTATAACACGCACTGTTGTGCACAGGAAACAAAGACAAAGAAAAACCAAAACATAGAGAATGTCTCAGTCAACAAAATGGCAGCTGATACGAGGTTGTTAATGGCTGCATTGAGAAGCTGCACAGGACAACGTGTTCAAATCAAGCACTTGCCATTAGTATTGAGATTGACGATGTTGTACCATGGAAACATGTACAGAAGAATTGAAGAATGTATGGAAGATAGGGAAAAAATTAGGTTCGACAAACAGTTTGCCTTCAGGAAAATAAAGGCAACACAGAGGCAGTTATGATGTTGCATTTGATAACAAGGACAAGAGTTAAGAAAAATCAACCTACCTTCATAGGATCTTTTGACCTATAAATAGTGTTTAATAACATAAAATGATGTAAGATGTTTGAAATTTATGTGTTGTGTGGCTCAGTGGTTAAGTGTCAGGTTATAGGCTACAAAGGTCAGTCCTAGGATTTTTATCACTCACTCATCACTTCTTTCAACTCTGGTAATATTTGTTAATGTGAAAAATGCTAAGTTGCATCATGATCCAGAACCTACATTAAACTGTTGGTGCCTATAACAGGATGGGTAAGTCAGTTCAAAGGCCAGAGGAAGGCAACTGAACCACAGTTTCTTCCCACTCCAGTCAAGTGTGGCATGTTGGAAGAGCAACTCTGTCCATATTGCAATTAGTCTAATCTTGTCTTCAGAGTCCCTATGGGAGTGTTATGTAGGGGCAGAAGAATATCTTCAGATTCTTCACTTACTTCATAGTTGTTCTTCAGACTTTGTAAGTAGACATTCATAGAATAATTGGTATCTAACATTCTGTGTTTTCCAATTCGGGGTTTTCAACATTTCTCTAACAAAACCACGACAGTTCATGCCACCCATCTTTATATACATTCAATATACCCTGTTAGTCCTACGTGGTATGGATCCCATACACCTTAGCAATTTTGTAAGATGAGACATCCAGTCATAAAACAATTGTACAGTGATGGAGATAATGCAGATACTGATAAATATTGGTCAGTCTCATTATTCACAAGTTTCTCCAAGGTTTTAGAGAAACTACTGCATGGTAGAATCAAGTATCTTTATTCACCATAAATCATTTCACAATGATATGGGTTTCATCAATTTGATACAAGATAAAGCATATACAATGCACAGTAGTACAATGTGTAGCATTAAATATTAGTTCTAAAAAGTTTATGCAGTACATAATAATACAATGGTTGCTTCGTCAGGAAAGAGGGAAGGAGAGGGAAAGACAAAAGGATGTGGGTTTTAAGGGAGAGGTAAGGAGTCATTCCAATCCCGGGAGTGGAAGGACTTATCTTAGGGGGAAAAATGGACAGGTATACACTCGCACACACACAGGTGTCTGTGTATGTGCGGATGGATATGTGTGTGTGTGTGTGAGTGTATACCTGTCCTTTTTGCCCCTAAGGTAAGTCTTTCCACTCCCGGGATTGGAATGACTCCTTACCCTCTCCCTTAAAACCCACATCCTTTCGTCTTTCCCTCTCCTTCCCTCTTTCCTGACGAAGCAACCGTTGGTTGCGAAAGCTTGAATTTTGTGTTTGTGTTTGTTTGTGTGTCTATCGACCTGCCAGCACTTTCATTTGGTAAGTCACATCATCTTTGTTTAAACAAAGATTCCATGACTTACCAAGCGGGAAAGCGCTGGTAGATAGGCACAATAAAAAAACACACAAACACACACACAAAATTTCAAGCTTTCGCAACCCATAGTTGCTTCGTCAGGAAAGAGGGAAGGAGAGGGAAAGATGAAAGGATGTGGGTTTTAAGGGAGAGAGTAAGGAGTCATTCCAACCCATGGAGCGGAAAGACTTACCTTAGGGGGAAAAAAGGACAGGTATACACTCGCACACACACACATATCCGTGTGGACGGATGCATTCAATGACTACCGCAGCACAATATTGTCAAGTGATCTTTTGCACAACCCAAAGAAATTCTGGTCATACGTAAAGGCTATTAGTGGCACCAAAGTTAGTGTCCAGTCCATAGCAAATGAGACAGTAAATGAAATTGAGGATAGGAAAGCAAAAGCTGAAATGCAGCACGAATGGTCACAGATTTATTTAATCCTAGGGAGAATGTCACAGAGATACTGAAGGAACAACTGGCAGACTCTTGGGACAGTTTATGTCTATCTTAGATGTAAACTGTCCTGAGAAAGTCTATTAACAAAGTTCCAAAAACTGACTCTAGGAATATACGAGGTGTGACAATAAAGCAATGAGACTGATTTTCTTTGCAAGATGTGGCAACCCTGCAGGATTGCATAGGCACAATATCTTTGACCTTGGTCTATAAGCTGCTTCTAGTCCAAGCGGCACATCGATGCAACTGTTCAGTCATAAGTAGTACTGTAATAAGTTAACACGTGTTTGTGTCTCTCATCACGGAAATGGAACCGCATAATATTATGCAACTGTATGCCATTTCGTTTTGCATTAAATTTGGTGAAAATGTGACAACAACTTACGGTAAGCTTTAGAAGGCTTTTGGAGTGGAGGTTATGTCAAGAGCTCAATTTTCCATTGGCATAAAATGTTTAGTGAAGGCAGAACGACTGTTGAAGATGAGGACCGCAGTGGATGACCATCAACCTCATGGATGGATGTCAACTTGGTCGGGGTGCATGAACTCATATGATCTGATCGAAGATTATCCATGAAAATGATTGCAGAAGAACTGAACATCAATTGAGAAATGATTCACCTAATAATAACAGAGGATCTTGGTATGAGAAAGATTTGTCAAAAATGGTCCCCAAAAATCTCACACCACAACAGCGAGAAACATGGGAAACTGTGGCAGCTGATCTGTTAGAGCAAACGGAAATCAATCCAGAATTGTTGAGCTGTATTATCACTGGTGCTGAAAGTTGATTTTTTCAGTACGATCCAATGGTGTTCAAAGGGATCACCCACACCAAAAAAAGCTTGCATGTCAAAGTCCAATCGAAATGCATGCTTGTGCGCTTCTTTGATTCCAAGGTAATTGTTCATAAAGAGTGGTTGCCTCCTGGACAAACAGTTAACCAATATTCCTACAAAGAAATTTTAGAAAGACTTTGTAAAAGAGTTCTTCGTGTCCATGCCAACATTGCTGATAATTGGATTCTGCATCACGATAATTCGCCATCCCATACAGCTCTGTCAGTACAGCAATTTTTAACCTCAAAACAAATTTCAGTACTACCACAGCCACCTTATTCACCAGATGTCACTCCATGTGACTTTTTTCTGTTTCCAAGAGTCAAAACGGTAGTCACCATTTTCAAACAACACAAGATGTCCAAAAAGCTGTGACGAGGGTCTTGGAGGATATTACAGAAGATGAGTTCCAGAAATGTTACCATCGATGGCCGAAGTGCTGGAAAAAGTGTGTGCAATCAGGAGGGAACAACTTAGAAGGAGACAACACTAAACTTGACTAAAACGGTAAGCAACATTTTTTTTTCACATCAGTCTCATTACTTTATTGTCGCACCTCGTACTACAGCCCCCTATGTATCGCTCACATGGAGACCACGAGGATAAGAAAAGTAATGACTGCACACACATAGGCATTCAAACAATCATTCTTCCTATGCGCCATCCCTAATAAGTGATACAATGGGACGTACCCTCTGCCATGCACCTCATGGTGGTTTGAAGAGTATAGATGTATGTGTTTATGTAGGGATCATCATAGTATCAACTGCGAAAGTCATTTTGGGTTTCAGAAAAGATTGTTGACAGAAGTTTGCTGCCAACATTTCGGAGTTCATCCATAAAAGATGAGGAAGGCTGGAAAATTTTGTGACCTAAGTGTATGTGGTGCAACAGGGAAATGATTTGATTCATACCCTTCTGACAAAGAGCAGAAAGGTGCACTGGATAGTGGAGATGGTGTCTCGGAATTATCAGAATGGGGTACCATCGCATGTGGAGTGCCCCAGGGCTCATTTCAGGGTACCCTACTTTTTATCAATCACCTACCTCTTTGTACAGAATATTGTAGTTACAATCTCTGCTGATGGCACAATGATACTTAGTGACAATTTGTTCCACAAAATTGACTTGTTAGTTTATAAGATTTGTATGAGTATTATGGACTAGTTTAACATAAACAGTCTTCAACTTAATTACTGTACACAAGCTTTATTCAGTTTTACACAACCTATGTTCAAGAAGAAATAAGAGAAATTCTAGGTAACCATCAGATGGCAAAGCTGTATACTGCAAAATACCCAGATTTACATACTGATAGCAAATTAAATTGGTCAAATCACATCCCAAATCTGTGAAAAAGACTGTGTTGTACACTTCATACTTTACACATTGTTTGCTTTTGTAGAAATATGTAAACTATTAAATCAGCTTATTATGGTTATTTTCATGCCTTTATAGCTTATGGAATCATATTATGGGGAATCAGCCAATAGTTAAAAGAGTGCACAGAAACAAGTCATACAAATTATTAGCAGAGTACACCCTAGAATCACAGGCAAAAACCTCTAAGGAACTTGAAATCCTCACTTCTACTACACAATATATGTTCTCCCATATAAGTTTCATAAGCCAAAAAGGAGTCTTTTTAAATCCAATAATGTGTATCACAATCTTGATACTAGAAGAATACAAGGTTTGGCCACTGTGAATATACAAACCTGGGTATGGTACAGAAGGGGATCGATTTCAGTGGCTGTGTGACTTTTAATGTCCTACCATCACAAATTAAGTGTATTGTTGGCAATGAGCACTTGTTTAAAAGAAAAAGCTTATGGCAGTTCCTATTGCAAGCATTATTTTTCACTGCAGAAGAGTTTCTGAACCATAATGTGTAACATCTATGTACCTGTAAGACCTAGATACATTCCCAGATCCTTATTTGTATGCCTGTTTATTATTGCTAGCATACTTAAATACTTTGTTTTTCTCTAATAGAACCTAAAGTGTAAGGAACTTCATTTGAAATTTAGTGGACTACTTAAATAATACCATATAATGTACTATAATAATCACACGAACTTGCAGAACTGACTCGTTCCATATATTGTGATATATTCAAGAGCAGGAACGACCAGAACATGAAATAAATAAATAAAATAAAATAAAAGTAATCATAGTATAATACTCTTTTTTTTCTGAAGTGCAAAATTTTGTTCTCTGAGTATGTGAAATAAGTTGTCAACCTTTGCACCACTTTGAAATCTTGTCATGATGTGCTTGGATATTTATGAAACTTTTTTCCTGATATTACTTTATTACAGATAACTGCATCATCTGCAAAATATGTTGAGGTTACTATTGACACTATCTGTCATGTCAATAACATATGAGGTGAACAACAAGGTACCCAACACACTTCTGTGGGGCACATCAGAAGATACTTCCAGTTCTGCAGCAGGGGGGGGGGGGGGGGAGGGGGGGGGGGGAACTGTTAAAACTAAGATCTTGAAAACAGCCACAATTTGCACTTTGTATTTTTTATTTACCAATTTTGCTCTTCAAATGAACGAGGGCATCATAAGAATATACAGTTGAACGTTGGCTGACAGCATTAAAGATTGCATTTATAGTTGGGCGATAGCTCTCCAGATTAAACTGGCTGTGCTATAGTACTTAAACTTATGTCATTTTCATCTTTGTCAATGTAAATATTGTCATTTACTACTGTACTTTAAGCATAAGTTTAAGTACTATTGTACAGCCAATCTTTAGAGCTGTCAGTCAACTTTAAATATGGTCTTTAGTGCTATCAGCCAACTTTCAACTATATTCAGATGATTCTCTTGTTAATTTGAAGAGCAAAATCAATAAATAAAAAATACAAAGCGTGACTTATGTCTGTTTTCAAGAACTTACTTCTACTTCTGTTTATGCCTCTGCATCCACTCCACATCCTCCCTACCAAGACATACTCAACACAGTTACAAATTTTACTTAATACTTTGCATAATCTTCCTTCAGTCAATAATAATAGTTGTGGTACACAGCAAATGCTTTGTGTAATCTTATGCAGTCTGTTCATAAAAGCTGCCAGTTGTCAATGGAGATTCAACTAGAGCACTTCAGTAAGATGTGGGGCATATATGTTACATATTAGTAAACAATTTAAATCATGTCCAAACATTTGGTGAATGATATCTAAAAAATAAACATTTATTATTTATATACATGAAAATACTTACATCAATTACTAAAATTTAATGGGATGTGAAGACTGGCCCATAATATGAGCCAGAAAATGGCTCAATAATTAATGAAAAAATAGTTTTGATACAAGAGAAAAGTTAGATGTAAATAATATTTATATGATGGAAAACCATTGGGAAACTTTGGTACCCAATGGAGTTTTTTTGTTATTTGTTATCTATATTTACATCTGTACTCAGAAAATTACAGTGACAAAAGGTACCATTTATTGAACCAAATATTGGTATTAATGTTCATTCCATTCATTAATAGAGTAAGGGAAGAATTGATGCTTATATGTCAACATGCTATATGGTCTCCAAGAGAGTGATATGTGGGGGACCACAGAATATTCCATGATTCAAGCCTGAAAACCAATTCTTGGAAATTTCTGAGTAAGTTTTTTAATATACTCATCATTTTGCTACGAGTGCCTACAACTTTCAGCTTTTCTGTTAAACTCTTCCATAAGGCAAATACATTTGTACTGTCACAACTCAATATTGCCTACAGGTACAGATTTTCCAGCTTTTCTGTTAAACTCTTCCATGAGGCAATTTAATTTGTATTGTCACAACTCAACATCAGCACTCTTAGCAAACTCTTTAGTCAGCAGGGCAGAACTCCACTACAGTACTATCTTTCTCCAGCAGTTTGCTCTGAACAACAGCTGTGTGTGCCCATACTCTTCAGTGAATTGTGGTATTGGTAATATGGTGTACATTATGTGCAATAGCTGCCTACATTATTTTGCTACAAATATCTCCACCTGGCTCCATTCCACAATGGTGACCCCACGACTTACTTCAGCGCCTACTATGGATTTTTCAGAATACTTTGCCTCATCACTTATGTGCTGACAATGGAGCCATAGCAGTTACACTTCTGGTGACCTCCAAGTGCAAGACAGTGGCTTCCTTAGTGTTTTGTTTAATGCTTCAAATCAACAGGAACAATCTACATTTCCACTGAGATGTGAAAGTGCCATGCTGTTGGTAACAACAATGAACCTCCCGTATATGAACAATGTATAGTGGCTGCTCAACTTCTAGATGATTTCGGTAATGAGCCTAATCTGTTTTCCTATCAACAAGACACTTTTTATCAAACTGTCACAGACAGATACAGTGGCATGTCATCTGAGTTTACTGTACCAGCTGCATTAGGAACATTTCTGCAGAACCCATTTGTGATATCATGTGGTGACCAGCCAGCTGGGTCATGTGAAAATACTCTTGTGCAATTTTCTTCTACACTGCATTTGGACTTGTGGAGCTCATCTGCCGCTGTTCTCTGCCCTTCCGTGCCATCATATCAGTACAAAAATTTCTGTGGAACTTTTGACTGGAATACGGCTCCAAATTACCACCTATTTTGTCTGGAACAACTGGCAAGGTTGCTTACTATTTTTTAGTATATTCTACACAGCTATGGCATTTTTAAGTTTATCAAACTGTTGATCCATACAGTCAAGCATGCTGACATCATCAGTGACATCGTTCAAATACATCCGACTAAGAACAAATGCAACATTGTGAAGGCAGTTTTGCTTCACTGGTTACTGGTTAGCTAGAATGCTGAAACAACTATTATGGCAAATCAGTTACAACGAGCAACTAATATGCCATTATACCTGTGTTTTACTTGGGGGGGGGGGGGGTTGTGAACATAAAGTAAAGGACAGTGGAACACAACTGTGCATTTGTTGGCTAGATCAGTTACAGTAGCCATAGTCCAAATTACAAATCACATTTTTCAGCCAGTGTAGCAACGCAGTACATCGACACTGAGAGCAACAAACGAAGAAAAAAAGTGGTGGAACCGCCACAAGCTCTCGGTGTCGATGTACTGCGTTGCTACGCACAAGCTCTCCAGATACATATATTCTTGAAAACAATTGTCATCTGAAATCTTCAATTGAGCCAAGCTCGTAAAAGTATTTTGCAACCAGACAAATTAGATCTTGTCGAGATTTCAGGACATGAAGGTCTATAATGGTGATGGTCCCGATATACCAGGTTTCACTAAAACACAAAGTTGAGAGGCTTTAATAAACAAGGATAAGATATGGGATGAATGCATAAAAGGAAACAGGCAAATGAAAAGAAAGGTGATGAAGACTGGAAATGAAATTAACAAGGTAGTGTAGGGATGGTCCGTTAGTACGTGGGCAAAAAAATTACCTTTGTCTGGACTCATGTGCAGAGTGAGGCTCTGAAAGTCGCATAATGGCTGGAGAATTTTAAAGCTAGGCACATCATCATTTGAAATGAACAGTGTGATGAAGTTAAGGATGCGCAGGAAAGCATAGCAACAGAATGGTAGTCTATACTGTACAACCTAGTTGCGAATTATGACCTGGAAGACATGTTCATTGCTGATGAAACGTGACTGTTTTATTGCACACTGCCTCCAAAAGCTCTAGCAATTCAAGGTGAAACGTGCACCGATGGAAATATGTCAATGACTGATTTTACTCAAATGTGGAAACACTTTAGGTGAAATGGAGAATCCACTGGGAATTTAAAAGGTGGCAAAACCGTGTTGTTTTCAAAAACATGGACGTCAGTAAGCTTCCAGTTACATGGTGAAGCAATGAAAAGTTGTGGATGATGAATTGTCTTACGGAAGAATGGTTGGACTCTTTCAGTGCCAAAATGAAAAAAGGAAATCGCCAAGATCTCCTTGTCCTGGACAAAGTAACCTGCCACCTGATAGTCAAGTTATCAAACGTGACATTTGTTTGGTTCCTGCCAGGGTCAAGCAGCCTCACACAAACTGTGGACCATGGGGTTATTTTCACGTTCAAGTCCCATTACAGGCATATACTGGGGCATTCTCTTGTCCTTAGAGATGAAGAAGCTGAAGATGCATTTTCTCTTGTTTGGTGAATTTCTGGCCTGGATCTAGTAAACTGGCTTGGCAGTAAGGGAAAGAAGGCCCAAAACTGTTACCAAATGCTCTAACAAAGGAGGGTTTGAACGTCAAGAACAAGAGGCTTCTGTTGACTTCGATGCTCAAGAAAATGCAGCAGCAACTGCTGAATTAATTTAAATGCAGAACATTTCATGTAGTGCACATGACCACATTTGGAGTGATGACTTTGTCTTAACTCACTCCACTTTTACTTCAGTAACAGATTTAATAGAAATACCCAACACAGAAGATGATCAGCAAAACACGAAAGAAAAGCAAAATGAAGTCCCTAGAAAATTACTATGCCCGAAGAATCTACTGCATGCTTGAACAATGTTATGCTATTTGCAGCACATACAAATTCTCCCAAGCTGTTGGAACTACTCTACAGTGCAAAAACTCATGTAGAAAATATTTTTGAACAGGAAGTTCAAACAGATTTCCCTCCTTGATGTGTGCCGAAATGTAAAGCAAATAAAAGTCGGTATAGTATGTATGTACAAACAGCACTAAATGAATTTCGAGTGAAAATACAGAAAAGCCATATCATTTATCATTTAGTGTAATAGTCTAATTTTCTGTTGCATAACATACAGTAAATGAACACAGTGCAGGAATGAACCGTAAATACACGTATAATTACAAATTTATACTTTTGTGCATGATTCCTCACAAGTTTTATGTAGCCTACTGAGTTTTGTGTAATCTGGAAATTTATCTAATTTGAAAAATTGTTTTAGGCCCATGCAATTCCATTTTGAGCAAGTTTTACTGTAAATAAAAATATGGATGAAGAACTCTTTTAGCTGTACTACCAGCTTTTATATTAACCCTATAATGATATTAGACATTTTAAATTCAATTTATTAGCGTCCTTGTAGTACATCATCAAAATGACATAGGACTTGTCAATAAACATTACAATTTAAAATATATGTACATGAAAATTTATAATTGAATTTACTTGTCACTTAGACATTACAATTTTAATAGAACTATAAGAACATTAACATAAAAATATACAAGTAGGATAGCAACGTACACAAAAAAAACTAGTGATTCTCGCATCAAAGATTATTTCCATTCTTACATTAACACTGTTTCACACTTTCATAGAAACAGCAAGTATTTAAAAGTGAGCAGTTACACATATTTATTATGTCAGGGGAATATTAGCTGCGCTTTTATTGTCAATGATTCATAAACTCTTCAATATTGTAAAAACTATTGCTCAATAACATGTTTTTTAATTGTCTTTTAAATATGTGCAACTTTGGTATTATTTTTAGTTATTTGGGGAGAGAACTGTAGAGGATTTTGGGTTGGTATAGTACACTTTTGTGATACATAGCTGTTTTATGAATTTCTCTGTGGAAATCATTCCTATTCCTTGTTTCGTAGTTGTGAAATTCTCTGTTTAATGTAGAAAATTCCTCGTGTTCTTTTAAGAAACATATGCTTTCATATATGTATAAGGATCATAGTGTCATGATTTTTAATTCTTTGAAAGCATGCCTAAAAGAGTCTCTATATCCAATACCTTTTATTATTCTGACTGCCTTCTTTTGTAGTCTAAATGAATGTTTTGTTAGACTGTTGTTCCCCCAAAACTGTACACCATATCTTAATAAACTGTGCATGAATGAGAAATAAACACATAACACTGTTTTAATATTACATGAGCTTTTAAGCGTTTTAAGTATATAACATGTTTGACTTAATTTTTTGTTCAATGATATTACATGCTTTTCCCATCTTAAGTGTTCATCAAACCATACTCCCAAGAATTTAGTGTATGATGCTTGTTCAATCTTACACTTATCCAGTTCTACTGTAAGGTTAGTTTTTATTTGTATTGTATTGTATTGTATTTTTATTGATCCAGGCAATCATAGTATTGTACAGCAGTACATATGATATTGGAAAGGTCAAGAGTGCTATTTACAAGTAATTTTTACAAACTGATTTTTACATTATTTTGAAGCAAGGAATCTATCTATCTTAAACAAAACAGTTAATACAAATCATAGAATTGTAAGGTTGTACATACAATATTAGACAGGTCAGGAGAACATATTTGCAAGTAATTTTTAATAAATTAATTTTACATTATTTTGTAATGAGGAAGTTAGCTATCTTTAACAAAACAGTAAACACAAATGTTGTATGGTAAAATACAGACAGCCAATACAAATGCAATAGTAAAGTAGTCCATTGTATTTCATAGACATTCACAGTATATAATAATCCAATATATTTCATAGACATGCACAGTATATAATTTTCAGACCTAATTGAACATTTATCATAAAATTGTTTACAATTTTAATCCCTTTCGAAAAAATGATCAACTGCATAAAAGCAATGGTCCAAGAGATATTTTTTTTTAACTTATGTGTGAAGGGTCTTGGGTTCTTTGTTGCTTTGATTTCATTTGGTAAATTATTATACATTTGTATCCCAACATTTAAAACACTTTTTTGGTAGCAGGTAGTTCTAGACTGAATCATATGTAGGTCAGATTGGTGCCTTGTTGCATAGTTATGAATATCTCCATTGAATTTTAGTGTGCAGTCATTGTTTAACAGGTATGACTTGACAAATGAGACAATATTATAAATGTAAGCAGAGGACAGTGTCATAATGCCATTTGTTTTCAAATGTTGTCTGCATGATTCGTTATGTCTTAGATTACATATTATGTGTATTGCCTTTTTTTGCATTTTGAAAATATATCTACCTCCAGGTGAGTTCCCCCAAAATATGATTCCATATTGTAATGTAGAATGGAAGTAAGCATAATATACATGTATGAGAACAGATTTTGTGAATGATTTTTTGAGTATCCTTAAAACGTAACACACAGTTGATAGCTTTTTTGAGATATAATTTGTGTGAGTCTCCCACTAACGATTTTCTTCAAGCCATATGCCAAGAAACTTGACAGAGTCCAGACACGTAAGCTCTTGGTTATTCAGAATCACATCAGGCATTTCTTGTTTTTGGGATGAGAGTCTGAAGTTGATGTGCGTTGTTTTCTGTATATTTACAATCACTTTGTTCTCGTTGAACCATTTCCCGAGTGACGACATAAGCGGTTTAATTTTTTGGTTGTGGTCCTCTCTATCAGAATCTGTTATTAGTATACTCATGTCATCGCCAAATAGTGTGGTATCTCCTGTAGCAAGCTTCGTGCTTATATCATCAATGTATAGCAGAAACAGTATGGGTCCCAGGATTGAGCGTTGTGGCACACCATATCTAATAGGCATTGTGTCAAAGGAGTGGACAGTAGATTGATGAGTGGTTGTATTCTTTTTTTTCAAAATTAATTTCAACTTTTTGAAATCGGTTTGACAGGTAAGATTCTAACCATTTGTTTGCAATTCCTCTTATACCTTTATTTGCCAACTTCTTAAGGAGTATGGTATGGTCAATTACATCAAAGGCTTTGGATAAATCTAAAAAGATACCAGTAGCGATTTCCTTATTATCCAGTGCTTTTAAGGTTTTGTTGAGATACTCATAAATAGCTGTGGTAGTTGTCTTTTGCTTTCTAAAACCATGCTGGTGTTTTGTTAATAAGGATAGTTTATTAGTAAAGTCTTCCAATCTGGTGTAAAATAATTTTTCAAATATTTTTGAGAATGAGCCGAGTTGTGCTATGGGCCTGTAATTGGCTACATCATTTTTAGGGCCCTTTTTGTGAAGTGGGTTAATTTTAGAAGTCTTTAGTAGGTCAGGGAAAACTCCATTTGTAAAGGATGTATTTATTATGTGGGTTAGGGGTTCTACAATGGATTCTCCACATTTCTTTACAATTAAATCAGGAATGTTGTCACTACCACTGGAGTACTTATTCTTTAGTCCTTTTATAGCTGTAAGTACTTCAGTATTGGAGACTTTGTGAAGAAACATTGATGCCAGTACTGGTATGGTTTCTATTAGTGTTTGGTGTTGAGTATTTGGTCTGTGGTAGTTGTTATTTATCAGGTTTTCTGCTATTTTGCTAAAATAGTCATTAAAACCATTTACTATTTTTGGGGATCTGATGTGACTTCATCATTTAGGTTTAGTTTTAACGTTTTGTTTATAACATGCTGCTTACTGTTTGTTTCATTTTTTACAACTGTCCACAAGCCTTTCATTTTATTGTTAGATTTCTTTATAAATTTATCATTGTATAACTTTTTTGCTTGTTGGATTACTTTTCTGTAGATTGCATTATAGGTCTTACAATATGATCTAAACTGATCATCGACTTCATGGTGTTTCATGTGATTTTTTTAAGTCACGCTTTTTTTGGCTGGAAATCCTTATCCCTTTTGTCACCCATGACTTTGTGTGTTTGTTTCCAATTTTCCTGGATTTCAGTGGAAATGCAGTATTGAAGTGGTGGAGAAATGTTTCATGGAAGGAATTAAATATGTAGTTTACATCATTTTCTTTATAGACCTCTGCCCCGTTTTCAGCCCTTAACAGATAGTTAAAAAGCCTTATATTATCATCATTAAATTGCCTTGGCATTTTAGTTATTGTGGGATATTGTCTTGTGTAATTTAAATTCACCGTTAGTATTAGGGCTTCATGGTCACTGTAACCTGTGCTGATGACTCCGATTGAGTGGTGTAGTTTATCTGTGTTTATGAAAATCTGATATAGAGCTGTTTTTGAATTCTTTGTGATCCTGGCTGGTGTGTTTACAGTTGGGGATAGGTTGAATGACTTTGTAATATTCAACAATTCATCTTTGTTGTTTCCAGGTGTGAGGAAGTCAATATTAAAATCTCTGCTTATTAATAGATTTTTGTTTAGTGAGTGAATTTTTGTGAGTAGCACTTCGAGGGAGTGTTTGAAGGTTTGGATGTTCCCATCAGGGGTTCTATATACATTCAGTATATAGTCCGTTAAGATAATTAAGGAGAATTCAAAGTCTGTTTCTATGTGCATATTATTGTACTTTGTGAGGCTTTTGTATCTTAAATTTTTTTCGACATAGATTGCCATACCACCTCCCTTACTCTTGTTCTGACAAGAATAACCAACTAGAGTAAATTCGCCAAGTGGTGCTTTTTTAATTTTGTCTTCTGTTAACCCCCCCTCCCCATGAACCATGGACCTTGCCGTTGGTGGGGAGGCTTGCATGCCTCAACAATACAGATAGTCATGCCGTAGGTACAACCACAACGGAGGGGTATCTGTTGAGAGACCAGACAAACATGTGTTTCCTGAATAGGGGCAGCAGCCTTTTCAGTAGTTGCAGGGGCAACAGTCTGGATGATTGACTGATCTGGCCTTGTAACATTAACCAAAACGGCCTTGCTGTTGTGGCACTGTGAACGGCTGAAAGCAAGGGGAAACTACAGCCGTAATTTTTCCCAAGGGCATGCAGCTTTACTGTATGGTTAAATGACGATGGCGTCCTCTTGGGTAAAATATTCTGAAGGTAAAATAGTCCCCCATTCAGATCTCCGGGCAGGGACTACTCAAGAGGATGTCGTTATCAGGAGGAAGAAAACTGGCATTCTATAGATCGGAGCATTGAATGTCAGATCCCTTAATCGGGCTGGTAGATTAGAAAATTTAAAAAGGGAAATGGATAGTTTGAAGTTAGATATAGTGGGAATTAGTGAAGTTCGGTGGCAGGAGGAACAAGACTTTTGGACAGGTGAATACAGGGTTACAAATACAAAATCAAATGGGGATAATGCAGGAATAGGTTTAATAATGAATAAAAAAATAGGAGTGCAGGTAAGCTACTACAAACAGCATAGTGAATGTATTATAGTGGCCAAATTGGCACGAAGCCCATGCCTACTACAGTAGTACAAGTTTATATGCAACTAGCTCTGCAGATGACGAAGAAATTGAAGAAATGTATGATGAGATAAAAGAAATTATTCAGGTAGTGAACGGAGACGAAAATTTAATAGTCATGGCTGACTGGAATTCGACAGTAGGAAAAGGGAGAGAAGGGAACATACTAGGTGAATATGGATTGGGGCTAAGAAATGAAAGAGGAAGCCGTCTGTTAGAATTTTTCACAGAGCCTAACTTAATCATAGCTAACACTTGGTTCAAGAATCATAAAAGAAGGTTGTATACATGGAAGAATCCTGGAGGTACTAAAAAGTATCAGATAGATTATATAATCTTAAGACAGAGATTTAGGAACCAGGTTTTAAATTGTAAGACATTTCCAGGGGCAGATGTGGACTCTGACCACAATGTATTGGTTATGAACTGTAGATTAAAACTGAAAAAATTGCAAAAAGGTGAGAATTTAAGGAGATGGGACCTGGATAAACTGACTAAGCCAGAGGTTGTACAGAGTTTCAGGGACAGCATAAGGGAACAATTGAGAGGAATGGGGGAAAGAAATACAGTAGAAGATGAATGGGTAGCTCTGAGGGATGAAGTAGTGACGGCAGCAGAGGATCAAGTAGGTAAAAAGACGAGGGCTAGTAGAAATCCTTGGGTAACAGAAGAAATATTGAATTTAATTGATGAAAGGAGAAAATATAAAAATGCAGTAAATGAAGCAGGCAAAAAGGAATACAAACATCTCAAAAATGAGATTGATAGGAAGTGCAAAATGGCTAAGCAGGGATGGCTAGAGGACAAATGTAAGGATGTAGAGGCTTATCTCACTAGGGGTAAGATAGATACTGCCTACAGGAAAATTAAAGAGACCTTTGGAGAAAAGAGAGCCACTTGTATGAATATCAAGAGCTCAGATGGAAACCCAGTTCTAAGCAAAGAGGGGAAGGCAGAAAGGTGGAAGGAGCATATAGAGGGTCTATACAAGGGCGATGTACTTGAGGACAATATAATGGAAATGGAAGAGGATGTAGATGAAGATGAAATGGGAGATACGATACTGTGTGAAGAGTTTGACAGAGCACTGAAAGACCTGAGTCGAAACAAGGCCCCATGATTAGACAACATTCCATTAGAACTACTGACGGCCTTGGGAGAGCCAGTCCTGACAAAACTCTACCATCTGGTGAGCAAGATGTACGAGACAGGCGAAATACCCTCAGACTTCAAGAAGAATATAATAATTCCAATCCCAAAGAAAGCAGGTGTTGACAGATGTGAAAATTATTGAACTATCAGTTTAATAAGTCACAGCTGCAAAATACTAACGCGAATTATTTACAGACAAATGGAAAAACTGGTAGAAGCCGACCTCGGGAAGATCAGTTTGGATTCCGTAGAAATGTTGGAGCATGTGAGGCAATACTGACCTTACGACTTATCTTAGAAAAAAGATTAAGGAAAGGCAAACCTACGTTTCTTGCATTTGTAGATCTAGAGAAAGCTTTTGAAAATGTTGACTGGAATACTCTCTTTCAAATTCTAAAGGTCGCATGAGTAAAATACAGGGAGCTAAAAGCTATTTACAATTTGTACAGAAACCAGATGGCAGTTATAAGAGTCGAGGGGCATGAAAGGGAAGCAGTGGTTGGGAAGGAAGTGAGACAGGGTTGTAGCCTCTCCCCAATGTTATTCAGTCTGTATATTGAGCAAGCAGTAAAGGAAACAAAAGAAAAATTTGGAGTAGGTATTAAAATCCATGGAGAAGAAGTATAAACTTTGAGGTTCGCCAATAACATTGCAATTCTGTCAGAGACAGTAAAGGATTTGGAAGAGCAGTTGAATGGAATGGACAGTGTCTTGAAAGGAGGATATAAGATGAACATCAGCAAAAGCAAAACGAGGATAATGGAATGTAGTCGAATTAAGTCGATTGATGCTGAGGGAATTAGATTAGGAAATGAGACACTTAAAGTAGTAAAGGAGTTTTGCTATTTGGGGGGCAAAATAACTGAAGATGGTCGAAGTAGAGAGGATATAACATGTAGACTGGCAATGGCAAGGAAAGCGTTTCTGAGGAAGAGAAATTTGTTAACATCGAGTATAAATTTAAGTGTCAGGAAGTCGTTTCTGAAAGTATTTGTATGGAGTGTAGCCATGTATGGAAGTGAAACATGGACAATAAATAGTTTGGACAAGAAGAGAATAGAAGCTTTCGAAATGTGGTGCTACAGAAGAATGTTGAAGATTAGGTGAGTAGATCACATAACTAATGAGGAGGTATTGAATAGGATTGGGGAGAAGAGAAGTTTGTGGCACAACTTGACTAGAAGAAGGGATCGGTTGGTAGGACATGTCCTGAGGCATCAAGGGATCACAAATTTAGCATTGGACGGAATTGTGGGCAACTCCACATAACCCATAGGCATATAACTTCCTAAGCAGTAACTTATGGTCGATGACATCAAAGGCCTTTGATAAGTCTAAAAACAATCCAGCATTTAATTCCTTTCTATTTATGGAATTTAGAACAAGTTGCTGTTTCAGTTGATTTATTTTTATGGAAACCATTTTGTGCACAAACCAATATTCTATTCTTAATAGGAAATTTGTATAGTCCATGATACATTATCCTTTCTATTATTTTTGAGAAACCTGTTAACATTGATAAAGGCCTAAAGTTACTAACATCATATTTATCACCGTTCTTGTAAAGTGGCTTTATAGTGGACATTTTAAGTTTTGGTGGAAACATTCCTGTCTTAAAAGATTCATTTATAATTTCAGTGAGATGTGAGAGGCTATGTTTCTTGCACTTTGCTTAATGACTTTGTCAGGAATCCCATCACACCCACATGACATTTTATTTTTTAACTTATTTATAGCATTTAGTACCTCTGATTCAGTTACTGGATAAATGAACACTGTCATGTCATTCATGGGGATTTTTACCTTGCTATTGGAATTGCATTTAGTTTTAATTAAATTTATGGCTATATTTGTGAAATGTTTGTTAAATATGTTGGCAATCTGAAGTGGGTCCTTAACAGTTTTACCCCCACTTTTAATGACAAAAGCTGTTATCTTTTCTTTATTTATTACCTCCCAAGTTGACTTCATTTTGTTGTTACGTTTCTCAATATATGAATCATTATCAAGCTTCTTAGCTGCAATTATTACTTTCTTGTACAGGCTTCTGTAACATTCCACATGTGCTTTCAGTGCTACATTCTCCCTGGCTGATTTATTTAACTTTCTGAGAGTGTCTGATGACTTTCTAATCCCCTGTGTAACCCATGTTTTGGTTTTATGTTAGTTTTGACTCTTTTTATAGGAAAGGCAACATCGAAGCAGTGTTTGTAGCTTTCAAGGAATGAGTCAAACTTTGAGTTGACATCACCACTTGATTCACTACCCCAGTTGTTATTTTCCAGAATGTAATTAAAAATTCTTATGCTGTCATCATTTATAAATCTCCTTTCTTTGTATTTGTTATTGATAACAGGGTCCTTGTAAGATGTGACATTTAAACTCAATTTGATACCCTTGTGATCCGAGAAACCAGTGTCAGTTACTTCAGTGTTATATTCACACTCGTCCTTGTTTATAAATACTTGATCTATTATAGTTTCAGACATATTTCCGCATCTGGTAACTTCATTTACAGTTGTCATCATATTATGACACAAAAACAGATTGCACAGTTGCTGTTGTTTACTACAATCATTCTTAAAGTTAACATTAAAATCACCAAGAATAATTACATTATGTTTAAGTTCATTCAGTAGTCCCTCAAGGTTTTCCATAAAAATGGCAAAGTTGCCCAATGGTGATCGGTACAAATGCACAATAGTAATTTTTAATTTGGTTAGCTCACACATACTGTATTCAAAAACTTTTTCCATGCATTTTAGTTTACATTTAATTTCTTTTGATTCTACCCCTGTCCTAACATAAATACATGCCCCACCCCCTTTATGGTTGATTCTACAAAATTTGGAATAATTATGCTAGACACTTGCATTTATTTTACCCAGTGCTCACTTATGCATAGTATGTTAATGTCTTTTAGATAATCAGTTAATAGAACTTCTATTTCACCTAATTTACTTTCTAGTCCCTGCACATTTTGGTATACAACTGTTAAAGTTTCATGTAGTGGATTTGCTGCACTATATACCTTTGTACTTTCTTGTTGCTGACACTGTACAGATTCTGTCTTTTCTTCTTCTTCGAATTGCGAAGATCCCATAAAAAATAGTCACTACGCACAGCAGCTCTTCTTATCCTGAGACTCTTCCTTTGAGATGTCTGCAGAGCAGCTGATGAGTTTCTGGATCTAGTAGAATGGTTCTTGGCTGTCGGTGTGGTTGCAGTCCTAGTTACACGTGAGCATGAGGCATTAAGTGTGTTGAATGTGCTGACAGCTTCATCCTTGGAGGTTTCAGGTGCACATGAGTTTACACTAGGTTTGTAGGCTTTCTCATCTGAAGAAATTGTTTCCTCTTCAACTCTGCTGGATGTTCCTGACATTTCTGCTGGTACCTCATATTCTACCACTCCTTCAGATACTGGTACCGGTATGTTAGGTATCTCTCTCATCTTAGACATTTCCTTGCAAATTTCCATTTGTTCAGTTACTGCTATGGTGAGGATACCAGGCAGTTTGTGTTGATCATTGAGATTATTTATTGTTTTCATAATTTGAGCACAGACCTACTGTTGTCGTGCTCTATTTAGGAGATCTCCACTGTTTATGAAATGTTGTTTTCTGAAATCTAGCTGGACAACTGTTGAATTTGGGTAGCACTTTGTTATTTTGTGAAGCAGTCTGTTAGTTTTTTTTTTTTTATTTCTTCGTTAACACGAGATTTCTTTAAAAAAAAATCGTATGGAATGCTGGTTACCATCACATGTACATTTTTGAGCTTTTCGTGCGTCTCTTTTAGCGCTCGTCTTGCTGATAATACATCATTGCAGCGGACGTCTACTGCGCCCCCTTGGGTTAACAACACAATCATTTTTCTTTATCTTGATACTCAGATTTTCGCAGTTATTGACGACCTCTTTCAGTGGAGCATCAGGTTTTATTACGCTAGTAACACTGCATCCTGAGTTATATGGGGTTTCTGCCAGTCTTTTTCCGAGACTGTCGGCAAGTATATATACAGTAAACTATTCAGTATGAAAAATGCAGTAGGAATGTGTCAAGAGATTTCTTTTATCCAGATGTTTTCAGCAATATGGACCTCCATACTGACAAAATTAATAACAAACGTAAGCAATACTGATGTTCACAAACTTTGTCTTTTATTTACGTAATGTTATTCTGTAAATTTTAATATTCCCAAAGCTATTATTCTGATACACGCGATCTCCTTTAAACTGATAAATGGCGATTATTTTCCCGTCACTTTCTTACACTTGAAAATTCACTTTGATGCTCCACAACTTTTCTCCTCCATAATTTGGCGTCAAATTGGTTAATTCTCAGATACTGCATGTATCAACAACACATAGAAAAGTAAATGTAAGAAAGCAGAAAGGTCATCATAATATGCACAGTAGTCAGTCCTTTGTCCTACATAACGTTGCTTCATATAACATCTCCGCAGTTTCCAGGAAACACAATGGCATTAATAATTATTGTAAGCTGCTGCCGTGTGAATGAATATGTCTTATCACAGCCCAAGCCTCAGCACCTGACAATCAGCCTTTCGTGAAACACTGGGTTCCCAATTTTTTGACTGAACATGCTTTCCACTGTAATATCCGCCTGTGATGATGACGATAAACGTATGGCGGATTTATCCATAGTGACTAGGAAACTGTTCGAATTCAAAAATATGTATAGAAGCATTGTGTTTCAGCTTTCCACATGCGTCCAGTAATCACGCAACATCTAAAAACTGTGAACATTTTTTCCCGGCAAAGAGCTTTTGATCCACGCATCCCATCAATAGACCCTCTACTTTGTACTACCAATTAATGCAGTAACACCTATTCCGTCTACAATTTAAGCTACCGCATCCTCCAAAGTTACTGTCTCAACAAACAAAGCGATAACACTCCACAATATATGAAAACAATTTCACTGAAATCGTAAGCCACACCGCTGTTATGTTAAAATATATGTATATATTGAGGTAGTCTGTGACAACGAAAATGTTGTCCAGTGCAGTCCCCAACAATCACTCTTTCCTTCTCAATCCATCCGCTATGTCTCCCCTGCCCAGGGTTCTAGGTGACTTTTCTGAACTGTAACCTATTCCCCAAACTTCTCCTTGATCCCTATTCGTTCTCCTGCAACTCTTCTGCCAGAAGAAGGAGGCGCTGGATCCGAAAGCTTGTAAAAGTTAAACCTTTGTGTGTGTGTGTGTGTGTGTGTGTGTGTGGTTCTCCTGCTGCCGCTTGATGAGTAGATTTTTTATCTGTCCATTTACATTATATTGACGTAGTCTGTAACAATCGGCTTCCTTTTTTCTCGAATTATTCTTTATTATTGCTCAGTATTAAAGCCTGCGTCACGTAAGAAGGCGGCCCAATTTTCAGCCATTCTGCACATTCCCCCTCCACTAGCCACTGCCAGCCAATAATATTCATTCCCTTCCCAAACGGCTAGCAGCAAGCTACAGCTAGAGACCGAGAATCTCACTCCTACATGCTGCACTGTTGCGTACTTCGCGACAACTGAATTATTCATTCAACTGTAATTTTTTTTCTTGCAGCAGTGTGTGTGTATATATATATAAATGTTTTGTGCGATTTTTTTAAAGATGTCAGGTGATGGCAATAAATGTGAAGTGCTTCACAAGCCAGCGAGGATGATTATTTAGCGCATTTATAACTTTTTCAAAAGTGAATTTGAAAGCAGGTCACGTACTGCTGACATCTGACGACACAAGAATGGACTCCAAAACCATGTGGTGTCGACAAGAGAACTGTAAACGAAAATGTCACAGCTGTAAGAACCGTAGAGAAAGTTGGTTTCGTGTCGTCTGGAAAGCATCGAAATCACAAGGAACCTGTAACACAAATGGATGGTTTTAACAACGATGTTTTATATTGCTTCAAGTGAATGATGAACGTCCGACATCACGACAATGTGTTACAGTTATGCAGGAGAAAATTTTCTTCAGTGGTAAGCGCTTTGTCAATGTAAAGAATTTTAAAAGAGGTTCGTTCCAGATATGTAAAAAAGAGAATTTTTAGTTCGAAGATGCAGCACGAACTACATACCATATAAAGATTCACGAGACAAGAGAAGAGGTAGTTCAACAGTGTAATACCACAGTCTAACATAACAGTTGCGACACTTCGCCTCGATTTTGTTGCCTTCAGCGCCAGCAGCGCTCCAAGCGGCCGGTAGGTTGAACTGTGAGTTCGGCGCGATCGTGAAAGCGAATAGTGATTGTTTATTTTGATTTATACAACGGTTTTTACCATCGGGAGCGTTTGTAGCGCAATATATTGCAGCAGCAATAGGAAGAAGACACCACAGCTGTCTCTTTTTAGGTTTCCTAAGGATCCTGAGAGGTATATACCATCATGTTACTAAACTGTATCGTCAGGATTCATTTGCAAATGTATGTGTATAAATCATGAATGTTTCGTTTTAGGAGCAAAGAATGGCTAGTTAATAGCAAACGAGAAGACCTTATGAAGAAGGACCCGGTTTACCTGTATAACAATATTAGGTTTTGTTCGCTACATTTCGAACAAAACCAGTTCATGAACGCAGACAGTAACAAACTCGTGTGGAATGCAGTACCCACACTGTTTGACATTCCAAATAAGCCACCTCAACTGACGATGAAGAACAAACTGTCACAAAGATTCGACAGTCAATCTAAAGCTGTAAAACAGTCCTATGACACAGAAGCAGCCAGTTCAACTCTCTATGTATTAGTGCCAGATTCGTGAGAATCATTAACGCAAGACCTCCTTTGACAATGAAGTGGTTAGATTAAGTGCAGCTGTTCGTGTCTTACAAAAGCATGTGAAGTGTCAGAATGTGCAGATTGCTAGACTTCAAGCGAAACTGTTATGGGACAAGGAAAGTGAATACCGACAGATTGTTTGAAAATTATTCACATATTTGGTTTTTCGTGAAATGTAATGTAATCAGTGCATTATAATGTTTTCAGCATATTTCTCCCTCTGTTTGTCAGTTGCTTGTCCCACTTAGAATAATATAAAGATGAAGGTCGTGGCAACAAGTGACAATGACAAACACAGTAGGCCTACAGAACAATAAACGAGCTGTCCATCGCTTTTGCATGTAGAGGTACATGTCTGTGCTTCTTACATGTGAATCTGTGTGTTTATATTCTTTTGATATCAACGTAGTAAGCTGCAATTCTGTCCAATGTCAAGTGTTTCTTCACGAATGTGTTGTAGTTTGCCACTCTATTCATGGTCCATACTTGCGCTTATTTTAGAATCATTTTTAGAAACATTTATGCCTTCTGATACTACACAAACTCTTGGAGGCAAGAAACTAACTCGAATAATTCGGAAATTACGTAGGAAATGGATGCAAACAAACATTATGCTTACGACGCGTCTGACGTTCACCTTACCTGCCGCTCTGAGCGCTAGTGTCGCTCCATCTGTCAAATGGCAACAACTTTTACAGCAGTGAGTGTCGCGACTGTTATGTTAGACTGTGGTAATACCTTGATGAAACATGGGTCAACAATGATCATTCCAGGAACATCTGCTGGAAAATGAGTACTGCCACTGCTAGTTTTTGGAGTTTTCATAGCAATAGGTTCTGGGATGATTATTCTGCATGCTGACTCTTCTTCTGGTTTTGTTTCTGAGGATACACTTAAGCACAGCAGTAGCTACCATTCAGAAATGAACGCTGTCAGTTTCGTGACGTGATTCACAATTCTTCCTATGCCTTGCTTTGAAGTCTGTCATTGCCAGTTATAATTCAACTGTTGCAGAGAAACCACCAAGTACGAATACCAGACAAGCGGATATTTTTCGCTGGATAAAAAAATAAAAATATTAAGTACAGTATAAATGAGACTTGTTAAATTAAACAAGTCACATGACAGAACGTACGAACCTGAGTTCTTTGCACGTGAATGTGGTCACATAATTTTGCATTTACGCAAGTATCACTGTCAGTGTAGCCCCATGGAGTTAATTTGGGCAAAAATTTAAGGCTATGTGGAAGACAAAAACAAAACATTCAAGATAACATACACTGAATCACATGTGCATGAGGCAACAGACAACATTCTGCCTGTAGCGTGGACACAATTTGTGCAGCGTGCAGAAAAGCTTCAGAATGAATAATTTGACATGGAAGTGATGATGGATATAAGCCTTGAACCCATCATTGTAAATTTATAATCAGACTGTTTGGAAACAGATTCAAATAGAAGTAATGATGGTGGTATTACGATGTAGACTTTGGAACAAACTAATACACACATCAAAGAAGTTTCGCTTCACCCCGATTCCCAGAACTCCTGAAGATATACATTGACTGTGGATATTGTATCACAGACACAGTCACTTTGACTGTTCAGAGATATCACTAAACCCACCCAAAGATGTAAACAATCATGTATGAGCAGCACCTGTTAGACAGAGGGGGTCCGACAGCCTATCAGTTCCAGTCATTCCACCTTCCTGGTAGTACAAGGCCAGTGTTGTCTGTAGTTCAACCAAGCCTAGATGGTCAATACCGTGGTTCGATCACGTCCGCATTGTTTTTTGAGCCAGGAAGGGCTCTCAACAAGGGCAGTGTCCAGGTGTCTCGGTCGGAATGAACCAAAGTAATGTTGTTCGCACATGGAGGAGATACAGAGAGACAGGCCGCCCAAGGCCTACTGCTGCAGTGGATGACCGCTACCTACGGATTATGGCTCGGAGGAACCCTGACTGCAATGCCACCCTTGTTGAATAATGCTCTGGCATCACGTTCTCTTCGCCGATGAGTGTAGCATATGAGTTCAACCTCGACAACCGTCGGAGATGTGTTTGGAGGAAACCTGGTCAGGATGACCGCCTTAGACACACATCCAGCGAGTGCAGCAAGGTGGAGATTCCCTGCTGCTTTGGGATGGCATTATGTGGGCTGATATAAGCTGATGGTGGTCATGGAAGGCGCTGTAACGGCTGTACGATATTTGAATACCATCCTCTGACCAATAGTGCAACCATATCGACAGTATATTGGCGAGGCATTCGTCTTCATGAGGACAATTCGCGCCCCCTCGTGTAAATCTTGTGAATGACTTCCTTCATGATAACGACATTCCTCGACTATAGTGGCCAGCATGTTCTCCAGATATGAACCCTATCGAACATACCTGGGATAGACTGAAAAGGGCTGTTTATGGATGACGTGACCCACCAGCCACTCTGAGGAGTCTATGCCGAATTGGCGTTGAAGAGTGGGACAATCTGGACCCACAGTGCCTTGATGAAATTTTGGACAGTATGCCATGACGAATACAGGCATGCATCAATGCAAGAGGACATGCTACTGGGTATTAGAACTACTGGTGTTACAGCAATTTGGACCATCACCTCTGACGGTCTCACTGTATGGTGGTACAACATGCAATGTGTGGATTTTTTGAGCAGTAGAAAGGGTGGAAATGATGTTTATGTTGAACTCTACTCCAATTTTCTGTGCAGGTTCCGGAACTTTCAGAACTGTGGTGCTGCAAAACTTTTTTTGATGTGTGTAATATTTGCTAGTTTTAAAAACGCATGGTTTAAAAAATGTGTTTCTGAGCAAATCAGCTGTATACATTATAATGAGAACTTCCCAGCCTCTATGATTAGGATTTTGTATCCCTTGAATTACACAGACCATAAGAGAAGTTAAGCTTCTCCCACCATGTTGCATGCTGCAATAAAACGCAAGAATATAGCTGGATAAATCCGTCATAAGTCGGATATTTCCACATGTAAACCCCTGTCATTTTCAAGGGATAAACTGGATAAGGCCCTAAAATGACAGTAGCAACTGTTACTTGTCGAGGTATTGGTGGTTTTAGATGTTATCGGTCAGCATTCCCTGGAGTTATTCGCAGGTGATGGTTAATTGTATGCTTGTTCAATGGATTATAAATGCAATCTCTCACCGTAATGTTGAACGACTTACTTTACACTCCTAATGCCCGTTAATATCGAAAAATATAACTTACTGACCATATTTATTATACTCTTTTACATTGGTCTTTTCTATCACTAATTTTTTTATAGGTGCAGTGATTAGACTTAACTATAATCAAACACATCCACACGCACGTCTTACCCATTTTTAAAAATTCTATCAAGTAGAAGCAGTTGTCAAGCAAATATAATGATTCCAGTTTGCACTTGAAGTTAATTTTGTTGTGTATTAAATTTTTACTTATAATAAGTTCAAATTACAATAAATGATAATTATTGCAAGCAGTTCAATGATTTTGTCGTTAGACAATTGTCATTTTGAGAAAAAGTGTACTTCACGTCTTCACAAAGCTGTGTCAGCTGCTCTCGCCCCCATGCGTCATGCAGAGTAAATCTGTGGAGCAGCGGACGCAAAATCGCCAATACCTGAATTAAGATTTCTCTCATGACGATTGATCGAAATTTCCATCATAGATTTGAACGTATAACACTATGTACTACTGTAGGGAAATGAGCCTAATTATCGTCTGCAGCAATGCTGTTTAGCAATGTGGACTTCGCTTGCCCACTCTCTGCTGCCACGCATGCGCAGTTCTCATGCCCTGCGCTTCTTTTCCGCTCCGCCTCGATGCACGGAAGCGCCGTTCTACGTGACGCGGGCTCTAGCAAACAGGTATTTTTAAACAATAGTTGGCGAATGGAGTGGGCGTATTGTAGCGCGTCGCTTGTAAGGAAACATGAAAGCAAGCCGAAAAGGTGGGATTCCATGTATAGTTTAGTGTGACTGTTTTTCTGGGGAGTGCCTTTCACTTGAGTAGAGAAAGGAAACGAACGGGGAGTGTGTTGCTTGGTTGCCTTTGCACAAAAAAAATCTCAAACATAAGGATATTTGTTTGAGAGGTCAGAAATTTTAACTTCCATCTCAGTATTTTAATAGTTCATTACGTTTTAATAAAGGCAAGTGAGAAATGTCTATTTTATTTTGTTTTTATCAAAATAAAAATTTCGTGGGTCCGGCGCACCCACACGTAGTCGGCGCGCATGCCGGTATGTAAGGAAATACAACCATTCATACTGATTTAAGTGACAGTAACACACACAAAAACCAAAACCTTGTCCTCCAGAATACAATACTTCGCTGAACCCAAGATATCATCTTATTTATTTGAGAAAGACGATAATGATTTACCAAGCAGGCTGCAAATGAGCAATTCAATCCCTGTTCACATCTTAGAGTAAGAGATGGAAACGTTACCGTATTTTAATCAGTTTCAAAACAAGACATCAACATTCAGATGAAACAATGAAGACAATCAATCATGAGTTAAATGTCGAACTAACGAAATATATCCGCAATTAAGTGACTGTAATTTTTGTCGCGGGAATGAATTACAGCGGCAAGACCCCTCTGGGAGATAGTACCATTACATATTACCAGATCGCGGGAATGAATTACAGCGGCAAGACCCCTCTGGGAGATAGTACCATTACATATTACCAGATCGCGGGACGAGCGAAAGCTCGAGTAGTGGATAGACTCATGATTGCAGTCTTTTAGTTATTTATTAGTAGCCCTTGTTACGCATGACCTGTGCTCTAGAAGGTGTTCCGCTTCGTGTTTCACAGTTATTGTATTATTAAAATCCACAGTGCATTGTCTTGAATAGTACCACAAAAAGTCGCTAGATTGCAGGCTGATCAAAAGATCGAACAGAACCAGAGATTTCCCGTACCGTGATGTAAACTGTTCGAGCAATTCGTGTTGTCACGTCTTCAAACAAAACAAACAACAAACTTCCTGGGGGGGAAACGGTAAAACCTGGTCACAGTATTGGTAACTTGCAACAAACAAGAAACAACTGTTGCCTGTCATTGTTGACGAGAGTCCTGTTGTTATTTCAGTTTCAGAAATATAATTGCTCACAAGGATCAATGTCACAACAGACATATATCATAAATTACAGAATAGTATGGAAATAAATTAGTTCCAAAATATGGTATTTACGTATAATGTTGACTGAACAACTGGATGAGGAACCGCGCTGCAGCGAGGTTAACACTGTCCATTCCGTTCAACTGCTCTTCCAAGTCCTTTACTGTCTCTGACAGAATTACAATATCATTGGCAAACCTCAAAGTTTTTATTTCTTCTCCATGGACTTTAATTCCTAATCCGAGTATTTCTTTTGTTTCCTTTACTGTTTGCTCAATATACAGATTGAATAACACTGGGGATAGGCTACAACCCTGTCTCACTCCTTTCCCAACCACTGCTTCCCTTTCATGTCCCTCGACTCCTATTACTGCCATCTGGTTACTGTACGAATTGCAAATAGCCTCCCCCCACCCCCCCTATATTTGACCCCTGCCATCTTCAGAATTTGAAAAAGAGTATTCCAGTCAACATCGTCAAAAACTTTCTGTAAGTCTACAAAAGCTAGAAACGTAGATTTGCCATTCCTTAATCTATCTTCTAAGGTAAGTCATATGGTCAGTATTGCTTCACATGTTCCAACATTTCTACGGAATCCAAATTGATCTTCCCCGAAGTTGACTTCTACCAGTTTTTCCATCCATCTGTAAATAATTCGTGACAGTATTTTGCAGGCATGAGTTATTAATCTGATAGTTCGATAATTTTCACATCTGTCAACACATGGTTGCCAAAACCTGTAAGAGGTTCATATATATTAAAAAATAATTATCTGTCACAGAATCATTTCCTAACATTCTATCAAATATTTCTAAGCACTCTGCACAGGGTTGTCTTACCTAGCTGGGACCTCATTGGCACCCACTGAGATGGCACTGTAGAAATGAAGTAAAAAACTTATTTAATATAATTTCTTTTTATTTAGAAAACAATTACGCATAACTTTTTGAAGCAGAAGTATAAGGGGTGTTCAAAAAGAAACGAGCCGGATACATAAATACAGAAACCAGTACCTGTATGTTAGAAGTATTCATCCTGGCTGTTGAGACACTTGTCCCACTGTGACACAAGGCGGTGAATGGGTGTCTCGTTCCCAGGGTTGCGATGTTAACCAGTTCCTCACGTACAGCTGGACATTGTCGTCTGAGGTGAATCGTTTGCTCCTCAGAGCCTTTTTAAGGGGACCAAACATGGCCCCCTTCTGATTCTCTTCCTGCAGCACAGGACAACAGTGAATGTCCAGCGTTACTCGCAAACCTTGACTACCCTTCGCCAAGCAATCAAATCACAACGACCATGCAATCTCACCCATGTGGTCTTTCTTTTCCAAGACAATGCAAAGCGTCATATGGTCAACGTAGTCACGTCACTCCTGCAGAAATTCAAATGAGAGGTTGTTGGCCTCCCTCCATACAGTCCGGACCTCCCCCCCTGTGATTACACCATTTTTGGTCACCTTAAAAATGCTCTGAGGGGCAATCAATTCACTTCGAAGGACGACGTCCAGCTGTACTTGTGGAACTGGCAAACATCGCAGCCCCGGGAATATTATTATACAGCTATTCACCATCTTGTGTCACAATGCGACAAGTGTCTCAACAGCGAGAGTCAATACTTCTAACATACAGGTAAAGGTTTTGTAATTATGCCTCCAGCTCGTTTCTTTTCGAATGCCCCTTATAGTTTGTGGACCTTATTTTTCATAAGATTATACCTTTTTCAGCAAGTCGTTTTTCCCTTTTACGTATTTACACTGAAGAGCCAAAGAACCTGGTACACCTTCCTAATGCCGTGTAGACCCCCCGCAAGCACGCAGAAGTGCCGCAACATGGCATGGACTCGACTAATATCTGAAGTAGTGCTGAAGAGGATTGACACCATGAATCCTGCAGAGCTGCCCAAAAATCCGTAAGAGTACGAGGCGGTGGAGATCTCTTCTGAACAGCACATTGCAAGGCATCCCAGATATGCTCAATAATGTTCATGTCTGGGGAGTTTGATGGTCAGCGGAAGTGTTTAAAGAGGCCTTTGGAGAAAACCACCTGTGTGAATATCAAGAGCTCAGATGGAAAACCAGTCCTAAGCAAAGAAGGGAAAGCAGAAAGGTGGGAGTATATAGAGAGTCTGTACAAGAGAGATGTACTTGAGCACAATATTACAGAAATGGAAGAGGACAGTATTGGGGCAACGTGCATTCTGGTGCACTCTGCAATTTTGCCATATGTATCCAAGGTGGCGGCGATGACGTCATCCAAGATGGCGACGTGTAGACTTGGCAACAGTGCATGATGTTATCCAAGATGGTGGATGTGACATCATCGAAGATGGCGGGTTTGGCGGAAAGATATGTCAATTGGTCTTCCTCCACTAACCTAACCCCTTTCCCCTCCCCTCCTCCAGAAAAATGGCGGGAAGTCAAATTCCAATAGTATAATGCGTCACACCAAGGTTATCTCTATTATACTAAGAAAATCACGGGAAGATAGGTCACTTGGGCTACCTCCACTAACCTAAGTCACCTGACCGCCACCTCGTCCTAGGAACTGGCGCCAAGTTTGAATTTTAATGGTAAAGAAAGGTCACTTTGGGTTCCTCTACCATCCTAAAAAAATTGCGGGAAACAAAGCTCACCTCCACTAACCTAAGTCACCCGACCGCCACCTCTTCTTAGATATTGGTGGGAAAAGGAATCAGCTTGCACGTGGCTGGTGGAGAGAGGAAGGAGTTTGCTTTATTTATTTTGGAACAATTTATTTCAGGATTGAGTATATTTATCACAATGATACAGAACACACACTCTGACATGCCACACAGCATACAGACGTGCAAACTACTCCTAAATAACTCACGTATAATGCTCTGCACACGTGCCCGCTAATTGTAAACTGTAAAATTAATGTGTGGCGACTAGCAACCAAGTCACGTGTAATATCTTTGTTTTGGCGGCAGTCTGTGGCCGTGCACAAAAGAGTACACACGTGGACAGAGAACCAAGAATGTATATAACTGTATATGTGTGCTTCTGAGTAATAAAATAGTGCATATTACATATGGTATGGTGTGCATCATTGGATTCAGCAATCCCACAACACGATACTCGCACTGGTGACTCTGAATTTTCTTCGCGAGTGCTACAACAAACTCTCATACCATCATGCAGTACACAGTGGATCGCTTGCTGTCCGCTACACTGCACACATACCAACTAAGTTTCCCAATGGACGCTTCAGCATGGTTTTCCAATTACCCACCTTGTGTTTGCAATAGTTCCATGCAGTTCCCGAACACACCTACTAGCTGTACTCAACAGGACACTGCTTCTGCATTCCTACAGCCACGTGTGTCAGCATCAGGTATGAACAATAAGTTTCTGTTATCGTACATGACTCAGCAGTCGTGTGGCAGTGTTCCATACCAACACAACGTTTTTCGAGCACAAAACTTTGAATACGAACGTTTTATGTCGAATATGAACTTTCCACGTGTTCTGAGTGCTCAACAATGACCGACACAATGTGCTCAAACCCCAGTGACTATGTTTCTCGGGTTTCCCAAGTGCCAGTGTGAATGTTCCACCCGAATCAGTGGTGGTACAAATTGAGCCAGACACTCAAGACGGGAAATTTCATTTTTATCCCACTTTACGAGTGTTTCTGATGGCACATGCCATTCCTGCCGCATCTACCGTGTGTTCCACAAACATTACGCGATTTTAACAATTTTAATGCACATGTAGGGGAGGGGCCCAGAAATTGTACTCCATCATTCTCCACACATCAGTCGGCTACAGGCGACTCTACTGCGCTGGTCCATTCTACGTCTGTTGGCATTACTCTGTCAAATGCACGATTTGTTGATTTCTCGACCAAGGTTGAGCCAGCCGCGCCTACCGTGCTGCGTGCCACAGACAGTGTCATAAGCTGGTGCACCGCTCCTGCACCTGAGCCAATTACGCAACAGAACTATGGACAGGGAGTGACAGTTTCTGATAATCAATTATGTCAAGACTCCCTAGCCATTGGCCGAAGCTACCACCCCTTCACAAGGACCACCCACACACGTGATTTGCCTTGGATGACCACATCCTGCAGCTACATGGCATCGCCGATGACAATTCGAAGTTCCTTTGCTTACTATGTCAGCTCCATGATGAACTGGACCTGATCTGCGATATTGTGGCTTAGCCCCCCACTACAGACAAATATGCATTTGACCGACACACCATCCTTGAGCGAATATCCACATCGATATAGGAAGCTATCCATCTCATCAGTTAGGAGTCGCTGGGTTCCAGGTCCCTGTCGCAGCTCTGGCGTCATCTCTGCACCATGATAGACACACGTCACATGCCAGACATTACACTTTGGTCCATCTGGTAGCTCAAACTTCTCCGAAAGTTCAAATTCAACTTCTCCTTGTGACTTCAGCCCCACTAGATGCCAAACTGAAGATCGCAGACCAGGTTTACAACATTCTGCCAGCCCTGCATACTCCCTCAGGCGGCCCTAAGTCTCAGGGGTTGAGACACCTGCTGCGGCAGCTTCCATCGTGCGGTACAGAGTGCGCACAATTCGCTCCGGGCATGCACGCAGACCCACGCCACCTGGTAACCACAGCCATAACTCCTCTCCTACTTGCACTATTGCAATGCCGTCATCGGAGGAGCCTACAAACAAGACTCCTCCACTACCACTTAGACCTCAGCAGGCACAACAGACGACGCCACGCGCTGTCCCTATTGGTGTTATTTACATTCCCGCTTTGGCAATACACCTAAGAAATGTCGTTCTCCATGCATGTTCCCAAACTAATAACATGAACCAATTCAGGCGCTACGGGACGCGTTGCACTGCACAGACGCCTATTACTTAATACTTCTTCACCTCACACACCAGGACGCTTGTACATGAAAGATGCAGTGTCTTGCCTTTGCCTTTCATTTCTCATTGACACGGGGGCCGAGGTGAGTGTGATACTTTTGTCCACAGGTATTAAATTCGAGCGTCAGCCTTGTCCCCCACTTCGAGCCACCAGTAAGTCCCTGATCCAATCTCATGGATAACTAATTTAAGTCTTAAACTGCAGGACATTAATACCCCCTTCTAGTGGACTATCGTTATTGTGGAGGTGGATGAACCTGTGCTCGGGGTAGATTTTCTCTTAGCCCATGCACTGTCACCCAACCTACAATGAGGTACACTAACCTTTAACTCGATAGACCATACCACCGGTTCAGGTATCTCTTCCCTCTCATCTGCGAGCGCCACTCTATTGTGTGAGCTAGCTGAAACCGCTGTTGCAGTGCTCTGTCTTAGATCACACAACGACGAACTTCGGGACAGCAATGAAGCCCTCCACTTACGCATCACCGCTGTCCAAGCCAATCTCACAGACGCTCTTAAGCAGGTTACCCAGTTGTCGCACACAGCTACATCCCCAACCCCCGCACCACTTCCTCGCTCCTGCCGTCGACGCCGCATGACATTTCTAATACAGGACAGAAGCTGTGCCTGTGACACTACCAAGTACCGCACGAAGCTCTACGGGGTTTCTGCCAATGGCATCTGCCCCCTACCCGAACGGGTCGAAGCCATTGGTATGGTGCCTTTGCCCACAGATTTTCAGGGCCTCCACAGCTTCCTTGGAATGGTAAATTACTACCGCAAACACATCCCCCACGCCGCCAACATAGAAGCCCCTCTGATGGATGCTCTTGCACGAAAAGGTGCTTCACGTGGACTCCAGATATGCGTTGCACATTTGATAACCTAAAGTCAGCCTTACAGATGGCCGTTACGCTCGCTCACCCCATTCCTGATGCTCCCATCTCGCTTACTACAGACGCGAGTGGTACAGCAATCTGTGGGTTCTGTTGTACAGCCGCTCAGATTTTTCTCCCACAAACTGTCCACTTCCCAACGTAAATGGTCGACCTTCGACCGGGAACTATTTGCTATTTATTCCAATATCAGATATTTACAAGACGATTTCGAAGGTCGCCATCATGTGTTATTTACCGAGCGCGAGCCATTGCTATACACTTTCTGTAACCCAGGCAAAGACTCATCCCTGAGACGTTTACGGCATATGGACCTTATATGTCAGTTTATGAACGACGTACATTACGTCAGAGGGGTAGTAGACAATGTCGTCGCCGATTTTCTATCTCGTGTATCGCTTTTATCTTCACAACTTGATCTCAGTGAACTCCCTAAACTGCAGACAGAGGACACTGAACTCGCCGCATTGCGCTCTGATGTTAAAACAGGACTCAAATTATAGTTACAGACACCTCCTGGGTTTTCATTACCCATCTGGTGCTACATTTCAACAGGACATGTACAGCTGGTTATTCCTGCACATCTCTGCCGGGACATTTTTGATAGTATCCACAACTTGGCACACCCTGGCATTTGAGCCACCACACATCTTGTATGTGAATGTTTCGTTTGGCTTGGGGTGATAAAACAATGTTGCAGTTGGGTGTCAGCATGTGTGGCTTGTCAGCATGCAAAAGTAGGACGTCACACACAGCCCCCCAAGGGTACATTCAATCTGGCAAAAAAAGATTCCAGCACATACACGTCAATATCGTCGGGCCCTTACCCCCCTCAGGAGAGTGGACGAGGTGATCGATTGAGATGGAGCTGTAATGAGGTTCGATTTAATGGATGACATGCATTCTAGGGAAGGAGAAGTTGCTGTAGGTCAGTTTTTCCACTGTTCTGTCCGCTTGCAACAGTCGTGTGACATAGCCTGCGTTCTACTTGTATACAGCCACGTGTTCCGTATATGGTTTAAAGCACTGTCTACTTGCGATTGTTAACAGTAAACCTGTCGGTCATCAGAGGATTTCCATCTCACGTGTGGTAAAACTTGAAACATTCCTCTAAACGAACTTTGATTTATGCAATGTATTCCATCCCCCTGGTCGCATCTTGGGTGTAAAATCGAGACTTTAGCGTCATAGCTAAGTTAGCGATAGGTGCTTGTGAGGTGCTGGAATCCCCATGTACACATTTGCCTGGCAGATGTGCTGTTTACAGAGTTAGTGATGGAATGACTTGTTTTTTTTTTTCACATGTCGGACGCTGCTGCTATGCGTTTATCTGTCTCCTTGTAGGAGGTATCCCCCGCTACTAACGATCATTTTATATAGGGCTGATGCAGGCATCATATAATTTCTGAACCGTGATCGGATGTGAACAGTGGACGCTATATTGTGCTTTGTATCATGCAGAGCAAATGTTTTGTGGAAGTAGTTTTTTCGTTTTACGGTTCAATAATATAGTTTATCGTAGAGAAACCAGGAAGAAGGATGTATGAAATACACTTGAAGTGTATTTCTTTCATTGGAATATTAACAGCGCTACATTCCATATGACTGATAGGTCGGAAACTCAGGCGATCTAACGTGCAGAATGTTGTAGCCTTAGGAGTGTATGTGTATACGTTTTCTCTTACCAATACCTTCCAGGTACCGATCCTTGACTCTAGAACAATACTTTAGAGTTGATAGCTTGGTTGATTTACCTAAAAATGCGTCGAACTCCATCTGTCTGGAGCTTAATCGCGCATAAAAATCATTCATATCTTGTTCTTCGTAACCGTCTGCTATTACATCATGACCCTTTGAAATGTGTTACTATACATCGATAAGGAATGCTAAGCTCTCCTACATGGGCACATCTCGAGAAATATCATGCATTTGGATGGATGAGGACTCGAAAAGCTCCATTCTTTCACGAGACGTGGAGTGTAGCGGTCTTCTTCTGGTCAGTTGCAGATTAATTCGGTAACGGTGCTGCAGGGCGGGTTGGTCAATGGCAGTGTGAGGAGGGCCTTTCACTCTCTAATTTTACTCTAAGACAGCAAGAATACTCTGTGACCCTGATACGCAGAGAGATAGATTGTAAATTAAGCACTACGCTCGAGGTGTTAGAAATATGTGGAGCACTGTCTGGTATACTTTGATGATTTGTGTGTTTGAGAATTAACAATGAATGGACGTAGTGAACAGTCATCTATGCACGTTCGCAATGATACTCGCAAAATGGAGAAGGGGTGGTTTAGCTATGATACTGAAACTGAGCAACAGGCTGTCACATCATTAGTCGGTGTTGAAATTACTGTAAAATTGTTCACACTATCAACTGTGATGCTTATTATTAGATTATATTGATGGTGTCTTTTCCATCCCACCCATGCACTGGCACACTGTTGGTTACTACATAATGGTCAACTGATATCGCTTTTTGAGTTGGGGAAATGATTTTGGAGGGTGGACAGTACCTTCTGGGGTGGATAGCACCGAAACACTGCTTTCTTACATGACTGCAGTATGATGAATCAGTCGAAACAGAACGTAGAGTCATCAGCTATTCCGTGACTATGACAGATGTTTTAAGCTGTAGTTTGGAATCCTATGCCAACTCTGTAAAACTCTTCCAGTTTGCTTACGTTGTAAATCTATTTTGTTTAAAATCATCTTGTGTTTGTGGCGTGTTATGGTAGCCACAGTAACAATATGATTAACATTGTGCGATGTCTAGTTTCCTGCGAGAGGCCATGGATCAGAGCATCTTAATGTCAGTTTAGGACCTGGCACAGACATCAAAGTCATGACAGAAAAACAAAATTTATGACAGTGTACAAAGTGTGTTGGAAAACAATGTTTCAAACAACGACACAGGGTCACAGGAAGCGTCTCTTGCGACTTACAGTATAGTCTGTGGGATACGGCGATCACCCTACAGTATGGGTAATGAAACCTTAAACTGCCCTTTGCAATGGATCGAAAGCTGTATATTTAATAGGATCGTCCTGCATCAGCAACAGTAGCAGTTTGATAGGTAAATTCAACGACAGATGGGGTGTCCTGTTAGGAATGCTATTCTGGGAAGCATTGCAACAACTCTCTCTCTGCGCCGGACCCATATTCCAGCTATTCGTCATCACGCTAGCAATGACGCCTAGGTGAGTTCTATATTGGATGAAGTTACTGGAGCTTTTATAGTTCTAATTTTTCTCTGTTGGACGGTACAGAATAACTATGATAGCATGTTGGGAGACATATGTCAATGGACGTGGATCTGCTTTGGATTGTTGTATCTGTATCTAGTTTGGAGGCGCACAACAATGCCCGCATTTCCACCGAATCGTCAAAACACGCTCCTGTTGCAATAAAACTGTAGAAATGGGAGCAGTTGCAACATGCATAGGGGGCTGACTAAAACAAGGTTGGAATTTTACTGAAGCAGACAGGTTCGAGAAAGGTGACTCATTTCAAGATATGAGAGTGCCAGAAATATGATTCACTTGTGGGCATGTTCCGACACAGGTATGTGGTTGAATGGAAAGACTTGATTCCAAATAATGGATATCATTTCTAGCAGATAGTGTAACACTAGAGACCTGAAAAGCTAGTGTACATTTTCTTACAACCTCATTCAGCACATCATCTACTACTACTGTTTGTGTTCTTTCTGAATGAGTCATTGCCTATAACTCAGTGGATATATTGACGAACCTCTGATATGGTACCGAGTCAGAATACGTTACAAGTACTAAAGAAATATCTAGCTGAGGCGGTGTGAGGGAGTCGCAAATACTGCTTACATACCACGTCCCTTAGCCGATCCCTTCCAAAATTCAGCGATTTTATAATGAGGTCGCATTGTGGGCTATGTTTAACTGGAGTGCTGGTCTGATAATATACATTCCAGCAATCACCATTTCAGTAATTGTTCGGATCGAAAAACCACCTCATTCAGAGGTAATGTCATACCTCGATTTACAAAGGCAGTATAGCTTTTAACATGGATACTTGTGTGCTCCTGTAGAACAATGAGCGCTTGTGACAGTAATATACAGTAGTTGTTGGGATCGAGTTTTTTTAACATCTGGCTAATTACGTCTCTCTTTCTAGGACACAGTGGTGGCACTCGCAAGAAAAACTTATGAGACATGTCCACCCATGATTGGTTTTCTCTCAGTATTATTTCGTATCGCCAGCGATCAGTTATTGACGAAGTATTATACTTAGTAGTAGGGGGTGCATGATATGTTCGCATTCCAGCATCAGGCTTATAAAGTATGTGCTTGTGTTACGACATGTGCAAGGGGAATGACTATGTCCAGTCGTAAGGAAGGTATGGATTTGACGTGTACTGCGATAGCATTGGAAGAGTATGTCAAGTCATAAGAATGGTACTGATATTTCTATTTCCAGAGCCACAGCCGTCAACAGAGTGTATTTCCGAAACTTCACTCCTTGTCAAATGTCATTCAATTGAGTCTGCGATCGTAACATTTAGTTGTAAGTACAGGGACAAAACACATATGTGACCGATTTATGAGGATAAGCATTCTACCAGTGCATGCTTGGCCTGCAGCGACAGTGACCTGTCCAGGGGTGATTCATGTTTCCCGTTAACGGCAGCAGCTGTCCACATGCAGAGCCCTGTTGGAGTGTAGGAATGTATCTGAGTTAACTTTGCCGTCCTCTAGACAACCGAATAGCGAACTAATACTTAGTATTTGTTGGTTAGCTTTCGTGATTGCATGGAAATTTAAGAGGATTGAGCTTCTCCACATTTCGCACCTTTATTTAGTTGAGAGAAGATCGATTGTGGTGTGTGCATCTAGCATGTCAAGCCAGTGGAGGACTCCCAACTCTCCCAGACCAAAAAAAGCAAGGCAAGTGAGGTCAAATGTGAGGATGATGGTCATTGTCTTATTTGATGTTCGTGGAATTGTGCATCGGGAATTCGTACCCCCTGGCCAGACTGTTAACCAGCGCTTTTACTTGGATGTTTTAAGGCGTCTGCGAGAGGATGTGAGGAGGAAACGTCTGGAACTTTGGCGATCAGGTGACTGGTTTCTCCAACACGACAACACTCCAGCGCACACGGCCTTACGAGGGACCAACTATTTGGCATCTCAGAGGTGGTCTGTCGTTCCCCACGCCCCATATTCGCCAGACCTAGCCCCATGCGACTTTTTCCTATTTCCATGGATGAAAAAAAAGGGGAGCGTTATAATGATGTGGAGGCGGTAAAAACACCTTCGCAAAGGGCACTGACAATATCAAACTTGAAGAGTTCCAAACATGCTTCCAACAGTGGGAAAAGAGACTTCACACGTGCATCGCATGTAATGGAGAGTATTTTGAAGGTGACTGAAGTAATTCTGTAAAAAGGTTCATCAATAGATTTTTTATGACAACAATCCGGTTTCTTTTGGGTCCACCCTCATATTATGGTGAACCATGTGAAAATACATGTGTTCTTGTAATCCCCGATTCTGGAGATGTGTGTAGAAAAGCGTCAGGTTCGGAGCAGAAACAGTAACGTGTTTGTGCCAAGCGGAAATGAGCCCGAATTTATAGAACAGTTCTGAGAGCGACTTCGGTCCACTGAGGGTGCTCTGGTCGCGCGTTTGGGTTGATGTCTTGTGATTATTGGCTGCGGGAAAATATCTAGTGCTGTGAGGAGTACATATGGTACTGTCCATCTTCATGGTATATGTACGAATGATGTAAAAGGGATGATTTTGTTTGGCACAGGATATGAATTGCATGTTTACTAAATTGACAAGGTACTCAGTGATATATTGCTAGGTTGGAGATCAGTTTTGTGCACTAATATTCAAGCTCCTGTCCTTGGTGGGAGAGCATTGTAATTGATTTGCTTTGATTTGATTTGATTTATTTCATGTTCCATAGGTCCAACTGTGTTGGATACACAAGGACGTGGAACGAGTCAGTTTTTTACAAATACAATCTGATAATCTTATAGCATATACAGAAATTTGAGTACATAATTATATAAAAATTTATACAGTAAATTCTTTTTGGCAGCAATACAGAAAAAGAAAATACATATTTTCTTAGAATCATTAAAACACTACAGAAAACAGATACGGAGCACACACAGATACAGAGCTCAGGTTAAATAAAATTCATAGTGGCATTATGTCAACTTGTATTATATAATATTAAAATATTATGATTTATTTAGTTAAAAATTCATGTAGAGTGTAAAAAGCTTTTTCTAGCAGAAATATTTTTAGAGCTTTCTTAAACTCACTATTGTTATGAATCTTTGTCTTTATTTCGGGAGGAAGAGCATTGAAGAGTTTTGCTCCAGTGTAGTGGACACCCTTTTGTGCCAAGCTCAAATTTCTGAGTTCACTGTGTATGTCATTCTTCCTCCATGTGTTATGCTCATGATAATTACTTTTTGGTTGAAATATATCTATATTTTTACAAACAAAACACATGAGAGAAAAAATATATTGGCATGTAGTTGTGTATATTTTAAGATTACGAAAACTATTTCTACAAGAGTCTCTTGGGCGCAATCCACATATAATTCTTAAAGCTTGCTTCTGTGCAATGAACACTTTCCTTGCTAATGGCTGGTTGCCCCAAAAAATAATTCCGTACTCAATGAGACAATGAAAATAGCCATAATATGCCACTTTTGCAGTGTTAGGTTCAACACATGTAGTGACAACCCGTAAAGCATAGGTAGCAGAGCTAAGCCTCTTTCAGAGATCAATAATATGTGAAGACCAGTTCATTTTCTTGTCAATGTGCACTCCAAGAAATTTTGTTGCTTCCATTCTAACTATTGGTTGATTACCACATGTCACACTTATCTCTCATTCTTTTTCTGTTTTTGTACAGAATTGAATAAAGCTGGTCTTACTGGAATTTAATGAGAGACCATTCACCTTGAACCAATTAACCATATCTGAGAGTATGTGATTAATGAGTTCCTCAAGATTGTTGTCTGTACTACTGCTCATAAAAATTGTGGTATCATCAGCAAATAATGTAAATTTACACGGGAGGCTTGTACATGATGGTAGATCATTTATAAAAATCAGGAATAATAGTGGCCCAAGAATTGAGCTCTGGGGCACTCCACATGTAATGGAACTCCATTCAGAATTTGAGGAAGTGCCACATACTCCACCCGAGCTATTCAACACAACTTTTTGTTTTCTGTCTTGGAGGTACGACTGTAGCCAATTGCCTGCAACACCACTTATTCCTACTAATTTTGCTTTTTGCAAGAGAATCTGGTGATCAACACAGTCAAACGCTTTGGATAAATCACAGAAGACACCAAGTGCTAGCAATTTTTCATTAAGAGCTTCTAGGACTTCATTTGCAAGTGCGTAGACTGCGTCTTCTGTTGAACGGCCCTTTTGAAAGCCAAACTGGCTCTTGCTGAGAACTCCGTTCTTCATGAGATGATCAGTAATTCTTACATGTATTAGCTTTTCTAGAATTTTGGAGAAAGCTGTCAGCAAAGAGATAGGTCGATAGTTAGTTAGTTCAGCTTTATCACCCTTTTTGTACAGGGGCTTCACAATGGTGTACTTAAGTCTACTGGGAACAACACCTTTCTGAAGGGAAGCATTGAAAATATGAGAGAGAATGTCCCTTATCCACACACAAGAATATTTCAATAAATTGCTAGATATATTATCAACCACTGCAGAATTCGTACTTTTTAGAGACATGATGATTTTTTGAATTTCTTCTACAGTGACAGGATTAAGGTGCATTTCTGAAATTGTGTTTGAATATATGGCTTGACAAAGAATTACAGCTTCATCAACATTGGGCTTGCAACCAATCTGTTGAGTTACTGATAGAAAGTGTTTATTAAAAATCTCAGCCACCGTTTTGGGGTTATCTACTAGGATACCTTCATATCTGATATTATTTATATCTTCTTTACTTGTTGTGTCTCTTCCTGTTCCTTTTTTTACAATGCTCCAAATTGCTTTTATTTTATTATTAGAATTATCTATTTTTCTTCTCATAATAAAGGGCTTTTGATTTCTGTATTAGTTTCTTCAAAATTTTACAGTATATTCTATAGTGTTCCCATTTTTCTACATCTTTACAGAATCTTATTGCAGCATAAGTTTCCCTTTTGGTTTTACATGACTGTTTTATACCTTTTGTAATCCAAGGCTTGCTTACAGAATTGGAAGCACTGTTTCTGACCCATTTCTTGGGAAATATTTCTTCAAAAAGAGCACAGAATTCATTTATAAAACAGTTAAATTTAGTATCAACATCATCATGGCTATATACTAAAGACCAATCCATTTGCTGCAACCTGTGGTTGAAAGTTCCTTTCGCCTCTTCATTAATTACTCTTATGAATTTCCATCGAGGAAATTCTTTTTTGAACAGATTAACGTCGTAAATAGTGATAATTTGTCCATCATGATCTGAAAGCCCACTTATAACCTGCCTGAAATATAATTCTGATGTCTATTTACATCTAAAAAAATGTTGTCTATCATAGTTTGGCACTCGGATGTAATTCTTGTTGGGACGTTTGTTACTGATGTCAGATTGTGTAAGGTCATCACAATCTCAAAGTCTATTTTATTCTTATTTTCTGTCAAAAAGTTTATATTGAAATCACCTAATACTACAATATCCTTCACTTTTGAAAGTAACCATGAGAGAAGGAGTTCCATTGAATGCAGAAAAGTTTGTATGTCACCTGAAGGAGCCCTGTAGACAGCCAACACTATTATTGGGTAGAATTTAGTTGTTATTTCTGTGACACATGCCTCAAATTGTTGTTCCACACAATATTTCTTAATATCTATAGCTTTGTATGCTACACTATCCTTAACATAAATTGCTACTCCGCCTTTATCTTTACTTTCCCTACAGTAGTATGTTACTGAAGTATAACTTACTATAGATGGCAAGGCACATTTATCAGTAACATGGTGCTCAGTTTAGCACAAAATCTGGGCATTATTTATACTGTCCTTTTCACTGATGTTAATAAGGAGTTGATCTGTTTTGTTTAAGAGGCCCCTTATGTTTTGATGAAAGAGATGCCTTCCTCTTGCTTTTTCATTCTATTAGTGCTGTTACCTGACTGAGAATCCATTGGAGTCTGCCTTGAGACAGGAGAGAGGAGACACCTGACACTACCTCCTATTGTCCCTTCTTTTTCTTCAGGCCCACACATAAAAAATCGTTGAGATGAGAAGGGGGCTCAGCATTTCTTCTGTCCAACAGCCTTCTATTTGTTGTTGTTGATGTTGGTGCAGCTTCTGACACTTCAAATGTTGGTTCTACCACTACTGCTGTGTTTCCTTGTGAACTTGGAGTCTTCTCGTTTTTGTTATTTTCGTCTAAAATAATACTTGGCTGATGAGGAACAGTAGTTCTTTTGTTGTTGAAATCGATGTCCACTGTTCTCTCTGTTAAAATTTGGTCTTTTTTTACATGTTTTGCTGCTGCTGATGAAGTTTCTAATGAATTTTTCTGAAGCGTTTTCGTTATGGAGTCAGGCGATGGCAGTGCAATTATCGTTTTGGTTTTGAATTTATTTTGATGGTTTTTTATTACCCTGGTTATCAGGCTTGTCAGATATTCTTTCCCCAAGCCATTGAGGTGAAGACCGTGTTGCGTGTGGAATCTACGTCCAATACTGCTTATATCAACGCATTTCACGTTTTTAAAATGTCTGCAGATTTTTGCAAACTGACTGTTGGCACTTTCTATTTCCCTGTTAACACATGACCATCTTACAAGATAATAGCGATGCGGAATATTGACAATTATTACGTTAGTGTGAGTGAGGTTCCTCAGACACTGTTTAAGATCGCGCGTTGCACTCGCTGTTTCATTTTTGTAGACATCGTTTGCGCCTCCCATAAGTACAACGAAGTCTTTATCATGCAGATTTTTTGCCTCTGCGGATACGGTCATTTTTTTAATTTCGCTAAGTGGGGCTCCCGGTTTCACTATACCACACGAAAATGTTTTAGTTGTTTCTTTTAGTTTACTCGGATGATGGCCGCATCACTTCACAGGGCTGCAGGTAACCTCCTGCGTGGTATACTGGACAGGGGGTGGCAGAAGGTGTGTGTCCATGTTGATTGCATTATTTTGTGACTGGGTCTGTAGGCTGTGCTAAGCGCTATTCGGACAGTTTCCGAGTACTGAGCTTGTCTGCACATCACTGTGCTGTGTTATTTAGGAGCAGTTTGCAGGTCTGTACTGAAATTATTTTGGTAAGTTAGGAGTTGTTTGCGTGTCTGCAGAGCATTATTTAGGAGTAGTTTATAGGTCTGTGGGCTGTGTGGCGTGATCCCAAGTACGTATTTTGCATCGGTGTGATAAATATACTATCTCTCAAAATCGTTCCCTAAATAAATTGTTCCAAAATAAATAAAGTACACCCCTTCCTTACTCTCTGCAGCAGCCCAGGTGTCGCTGAGTCATTTTCGCGCCGTTTTCCCCCTTCAAACCGCCATCTTGGATTACTTCACAGAGGGGATGACATCACACTCTGGTGGCTGTATTGTGTACTATGTCAGTTGGAGTCTAGATCTCGTGGTGGAGACGCTGTCTGCAAAATAAAAAAGTATGCCCAGCACAGGCATAATCGTTTTCCCGCCATCCCCCCCCCCCCATACACCATCTTGGATTCTGTCACAAAATGGACGACAGCGCTCTCTGGTGGTGGTACTGTGTACTAGATCCAGACCTTGTGGTGAACACATTTTTTGCCGCCATCTTGGATGTCAGCTGACATCATGGCTGTCATCTTGGATTACGTCACAGAACACGACAGCGCCCTTTGGTGGTGGTACTGTGTACTATGTCAGTTGGAGTCTGGACCTTGTGGCGAACACACTGGATGGTGGTGCTGCCTCTAATTGTTTAAGTAAAGACTGGTGGATGATTTCAAGAGTTGACGATAGCAAGAATGTTTGCAGAGTCGTTTATATGGATTATTATTTTGACAATTTACGAGTCGTTTGGCTCTCTGGACATATATGTATTGCATTATTTACGAGTGGCATGCAGGTCTGTAGGCTGTGCAATGCGTTGTTTTGACAGTTTACAATTACCAGGTGCGTGTGCAGAGCATTATACAGGAGTTATTTAGGAGTAGTTTGCAGGTCTGTATGCTGTGTGGCATGTCAGAGCATGTGTTATGTATCACTGTAATAAATATACTTCATCCCTAAAAAAGTGTTCCAAAATAAATAGACTCCTTCCTCTCTCCACCAGCCCAGTGCAAGCTGAGTCCCTTTCCCACCAATCCCTAGGAAGAGGTGTCAGTCGGTGACTTAGGTTATTGGAGGGTTTTTTCCCCCCAATTTTCTTAGGGTGGTAGAGAAACCTAAAGTGACCTTTCCTTACCACTAAAATTCAAACTTGGCCCCAGTTCCTAGGATGAGGTGGCGGTCGCATGACTTAGGTTAGTGGAGGTAGCCCAGACCTATCTTCCCATGATTTTGAACTTCCCGCCATTTTTGTGGAGGAGGGGAGGGGGTTAGATTAGTGGAAGTAGTCAAACTGACCAATCTTCCCGCCAAAACCCGCCACCTTGGATGACATCATGCCCTGTTGCCAAGTCTACACGCCACCATCTTGGAAGACGTCATCGCCGCCATCTTGGATACATCTTGCAACAATGCAGAGTGCCCAAGAACGCTGGTTGCACCAATACTGTCCTCTTCCAATTGCATAATATTGCCCTCAAGTACATCTTCCTTGTACAGGCTCTCTAAATACTCCTTCCACATTTCTGCTTTCCCTTCTTTGCTTAAGACTGGTTTTCCATCTGAGCTCTTGATATTCATAGAGGTGGTTTTCTTTTCTCCATAGGTCTCTTTAATTTTCCTATAGGCAGCATCTATCTTACCCCTAGTGATATATGCTTCTACATCCTTGCATTTGCCCTATAGCCATTCTTGCTTAGCCATTTTACACTTCCTGTTGAATTCATTTCTTAGACATTTGTATTCCCTTTTGCCTGTTTCATTTATTGAATTTTTAAATTCTCTCCTTTCATCGATCAAATTCAATATCTCTTGCGTCACCCACAGATTTCTACGTGCCCTTATCTTTTTACCTGCTTGATCCTCTGCTGCCTTCACTATTTCATCTCTCACAGCTACCCATTCTTCTTCTACTGTGTTCCTTTCCTCTGTTCTTGTCAGTCGTTTCCTAATGCTCCCTCTGAAACTCCCTAAAACCTCTGGTTCTTTCAGTTTATCCAAGTCCCCTCTCCTTAAATTCCTGTCTTTTTGCAGTTTCTTCAGTTTTAATCTGCAGTTCTTAACCAATAAATGGTTGTCAAAGTCCACATCTCCCCTGGAAATGTTTTACAACTTAAAACTTGATTCCGAAATCTCTGTCTTACAATAACTTAATCAATCTGAAACCTTCAGGTGCCTGCAGGTCTCTTCCATGTATGCAACATTCTTTCATGGTTCTTAAACCAAGTGTTAAGTATGAATGTGCAACATTCTACCAGGCAGCTTCCTCTTTCATTCCGTTCTCCCAGTCCATATTCCCCTACTACTTTTCCTTTTCCTACTGTCAAATTCCAGTCTACCATGACTATTAAATTTTCGCCTCCCTTAACTATCTGAATAATTTCTTTTATCTCATCACACATTTCCTCTATCTCCTCCTCTTCTGCAGAACTAGTTGGCATATAAATTTGTACTATTCTGGTAGGTGTGGGCTTCATATTTATCGTGGATACAATCATGCGTTCAGTATGCTGTTGATAGTAGCTTATCCACGTCCCTTTTTTTTTTTATTCATTACTAAATGCACTCTTGCCTTACTCCTGTTTGATTTTGTATTAATATGCTATATTTACCTGACCAGAAATCCTGTTTCTCCTGCCACAGAACTTCACTTATTCCCATTATATCTAGATTTAACCTATCTATTTCCATTTTTAAATTTTCTAACCTACAATTAAGAGACCTGACATTCCACACTCCAATCCATAGAATGTCAGTTCTGTTTCTCCTGATCCTAGGTAGTCCCCAGCTGGAGATCCGAATGGGGACTATTTTACCTCTGGAATATTTCACCCAAGAGGATGTCGTCATCATCATTTAACCATAGAGTAGAGCTCCATGCCCTCAGGAAAAATTATGGCTGCAGTTTCCCCTTGCTTTCAGCCGTTCGCAGTACCAACACAGGCAAGACCGTTTTATTTGATGTTACAAGGCTAGATCAGTCAGTCATCCAGACTGTTACTCCTGCAACTACTGAAAAGGAAACCACACATTTGACTTGCCCCTCAACAGATGCCTCTCAATTGTGGTTGCACCTACAGTACGGCTATCTGTATAACTGAGGCATGCAAGCCTCCCCGTCAATGGCAAGACCCATAGTTCATGGAGCGATGTGAAGCCTATTGTGCTTTAAATGCACGAACAGCGCCAGACTAATATCTGGTACCACACCTGCAGTATTTTAACCACGACTTGGTGGGCCTATTTGTATTTATCAAAATTGACTGTGTGAAGACACATGCAGATTACTGTGGCACGTGAAGACATTCAGAAAACGGCAATTATCACGACCTTTGGCTTTTCGATAGCATGTACATGACTTTTGGCCTTTGGAATGATGTCCAGACCTGGTTTTGCACGTATCTTGACGACACTCTGGTCAATTCCAAGTCGCCTGAACTCCACCGCCAACATCTAAAGACCGTCTCTCGGCGCCTGAGCGAGGCCATCATCGTCATTAACTCCTCGAAAAGTACATTCAGAGTCACTAAAATTGAGTTTCTAGGGTACTTAATCAACCCTAGAAGATCTACGGCACTACCAGACAAGGTACAGACGGTCTTGAACATGCCGCGATCACAGACATGCAAAGACTTACGTCGCTATCTTAGCATGAAAAGTTTTTATCGACGCCATCTATCCAAAGCCTCCATAGTGCTGGAACCCTTGAATGTGGCGCTACACAGCCCTATCTCTAAGGGAAGGATCCCATTATCTGGATGGGCACAATGGAGAGAAGCTTTGCTGAGCAGAGCCTGACAGAAGCGATGCTGCTTGCTCACCCTCGGCTCAGTGCTGAACTGCTCGTGGTCATGGACAACAGCAAGACAGCAATAGGCGCAGTGTTTCAACAACACGTTGGCAGTAGCTCGCAGCCACTCGATTTCTACTCACGGAAGCTATCAGAGTCGCAACGTGCCTTGTGAGCTTATGACCGTGAGTTGATTGCCGTCTTCAAGGCAGTGAAATACTTCCAACCTCCTGAAGAAACCCATCATTTCGTAATTTTCACTGACCACAAGCCCCTAAATCTCGCGCTTCCGACAACAATACCACTGCCCAGGGTGGGCGCACGCAATCGTTGTCGTCACACCAGTGCCCACAGTTGAAAGCCGCCTGATCTGGTGGTACTGCTTGCTGCTAAGGCCCGTCCACACGCAACGATCTGTCTGCGCAAATGTCTGCGCACATCATATCTGCGCAGACAGATCGTTGCGTGTGGACAGAAGATTTGCACCAACCTGTGGTGTGTGCAAACCTGGAAGTTGGAGGTTTGAGCGAAACCTCTCAAATCTGTGGGTTCAGACTAATCTGCGCAGACAAGTTGGAGCGTGTGGACAGGAGATCGCCGCAAATCTGGCGCGAAACAGCTGTTTGCTCAGTCTAGTGTTTCTATTTGTGCGCACAAGGCAGTAAAATGGCTGATACTCGTCAGTGTTCTCGACAGTTTGTTAGTGAATTCATTGAAATATATAGAAACCACCCATGTTTGTGGAAGATTAAAAATAAAGAATTTAGTGACCGCGACAAAAAGACAGCACCATACAATGCTGTAATTGAAAAATTGCGGGCAGTTGACGCCTCGGCAAACAGAGAAACAGTAATAAAAAAAAAAAATCGTTGCGAACTGTTTACCGAAAAGAGTTATCCAAAGTTCAGAAATCTAGAAGATTTGGTGTAGGAGTAGATCAAGTCTACCAGCCAACGTAATGGTATTTTGATCTGCTTGGCTTTCTTAAGCTTCGCACTGCAAATCTCGCAGTAAATTTACGTGAGAAAACTGCTTTCGCTTTAGCAGCCACTGTCTACACCATTTTGACCGCTTTCTCTGTTTCCTGCGGTTGGTCTGAAGGTTTTTGCAACACAAGTTGCGAACACAGGCCACAACAGAACTTCCTCCATTTCTATATTTCAAAATAACTTAATTAAATTTTTGACGTTTACGGGGAGCGTAGTCGCTTGCCACTGATATTTCTTTTCAACGCCGACAGATGGCGGGCGAGTAGTAGATTGGGGTTTGTGTCGTGTGAACACACCGTATTTGCGGCGATCTTTTGCATGTACAGACATCTGCGCCGATGTCTGCGCAGACAGATCGTTGCGTGTGGACCGGCCTCTAGCCGCTCGCCGTCCAGCGCTGCCCTTGTGCGAGTGCTTGACGGGCTACTGCCAACGACTACATTTTGGCGCCAGAAATGGACGCACCCCCACATTTTGGTGTCAGAAGTTTTTTAGTGACCAATGGCTGCTATTCGTCGAGAGGATGCTACAGCTGTGACGTCATAGCCAGTTCTGGATTGCAGCTTCGAAGGTACGAGTTTGGTGAATGAACTTGTTTTTTTTTTTCCCCCTTCCTTTGGACGAACATGTTAGGGAGAATTAACTGCCATAGGAATCTGCAAGTGAAGTCTCTGAAAGTAGCTGGACCTGCGGATTTGTCTCAGTTCAAGTGTAACACTATAGCAGACTATTTATGGCCAGTGTAATTTGTCAGGGCATGAGTTGCCTTGTACTCTGTCAGTGTCTGCAACATGTTGTACGTGCCGATGCTGTGGCCAGTGGCACATTAGTGTTCAAAGTTGGGATGGCTGTTGATTTATACTAAGAACTGAGAGCATCTATGTTGTTATGCGTTTGAGTGTTGTTCAAATGGCTCTGAACACCATGGGACTTAACTCCTCAGGTTATCAGTCCACTAGAACTTAGAACTACTTAAACTTAACTAACCTAAAGATATCACACACATCCATACCCGAGGCAGGATTCGAACCTGCGACTGTAGCGGTCACGCGGTTCCAGACTGTAGCGCCTAGAACCGCTCGGCCATCTCGGCCGGCTGAGTGCTTGTTGTAGGTATTAGTATTTTCTTGTGTGTTCTTTGATGCAATGTATTTTTGGTGAGAAAAAAAATTCACAAATGTCAGGTGTCTAATTGTATTTGTATGTGCAGAATGAGGAATGGAAAGCCAGACAGTGTTCTGAGAACTTTAAAAAATGTATGTTAGTTTGTGCCAGACAATATAGCTTGTTATAAGCAAGGAGTATGTTGATTTTTGTTAAATACGTAAAGTAGTATGCACGAGCAGCCATTCAGGTGGAAAGATCACATAGTAACAAGAAGTGTTACAGGGTTCTCTTTTTCATTCTATTTCTTCTCTTGTCATTTGTTTTTGTGTCATCGACAGAGTCTTAATGACGTCGTTTTCGATACCACAGAGGACTACTGTGGAGGAAACGTTGCAAATTTTAGCAGCCCAACTGCCTGCTTTATCTGCCTGGTCCGCTCTCACAACCTGTTTCTTAGTCATTTTTGCTCTGTCCGCTTGCATGCAACGGGGAAGTTCCAAAAATCGGTTGGATAGGTACCGCATGCTCTAAGCCAATATCACAAAAATCAGTGTACATCTCGGCTTGCTCATCATCAATTGGCTCGTGAACAACACTGACCATTCTCATGCTGTATCGTTGCTGGTGACGAGAAACGGTTTCTTTATGCTAACATAAGGAAAAGAAAGGAATGGTTGAGCCCAAACAAATCAGCAACTCTATGTACAAAGACATGCATGCACGTACAAAAGATAATGTTAAGCATCTGGTGGAACAGCAATGGTGTGATGTATTAGGAATTGCTTTCCCAAGGTGTGATCTTCACTGCTGATATTTATTGTCAACCACTGAGACATTTTGCAAATACAATAGAAGAACAACGACCAGGATGACTGCGTGAAGTGATGCTACACCACGATAACGCCCGCCAGAATTGTGCTTGACTGATAAACACCATATAAGAGTTGTATGAAGATGGTATTTGTTCTTTCGGACATGTCCGAAAGAAGAGACTATCTTCATATATAGTTCAGGGTAACCGGCCATTGACCTCCTTCTGTGCTGGATGCACACGCATTGCCCGAACTCTTACGGGACTCGGTGAGATTGTCTGCCGCAAGTAATGAGTGTAATGGGCAGTGGCACTACGAACGTAGTGTGTGGACATTAAGTTGGGAATGTGGGTCTCACGGGGAGCGTGCAAGGGATAAATCTCTGCAGTCGCACTATCATCTGTACCCTCGGTGGCTCAGATGGACAGCCGGCACGGTAGCTCAGCGTGTTCGAGCAGAGAGGCGGTTGGCCTCTGTAATAAAAAACTGAGTGGAAGGATCAACATACGAACTTGACCGGATGTCATGTGACGTCCGCAACGACCAAACACAACGATCAAACACGAAAAAAAAAGATGGATAGAGCATCTGACATGTATGCAGGAGATCCCAGGTTCGAGTCCCGGTTGGGGCACACATTTTCAACTGCCCCCGTTGATGTATATCAACGCCTGTCGACAGCTTAGGATATTGATTTAATTATCATTTCATATAAGAGTTGGGTTGGGAAGTCATTCCTCACCCACCTTATTCATCTGGACTTGCGCCCTCAGATTTTCACCTTTTCCGCTCTCTATCAAACTGCCTTCAAGGAACTTCTTTTCCAGATGAAAATGCGCTCCGAAAATGGCTCGATGAGTTTTTCGCCTCAAGGTTGTGGAATCAAAAAGCTACCCTAGCGTTGGCAGACTGTTGCAAATAGTGAAGCAGAATATATTATTGACGACTAAATTTTCTGCTATGTGAACCCGTTGTGTTTACTAAACTTAAGGAAAAACGCTACGAACTTGTGCAGTAACCTAGTAGATTTCAGTTTCTATATTCACCGAACTACTAGGGGGAAAAAAGTAACTCCATGTGTGAAATCTTCCCAGAAAATTACCTTCCTTGTTACAGAGGACTTCCAGCAACTTAAAAACTAGTTACGCAAATCCTTTACAGATTGAACAGTGTTGTTACATGCCCACCTGTGTCCGTAGTATTCTATAGTTTTAACCACTTGTTTCGCGTTTCTGCACTGCTACTGGGTAATGAAATGAGCTCCTCTTATATTTATAGATTGTCCATTATATCCATTATAATTATCCGGGCTGTTATGCCGTGGTCGGTTGATGAATTCCGTGTCAATTCCCAACGTTTCGTCTCCGACTGCGGGAGACATCTTCAAGGGGGTCCGTAGCTCGATGGAAGGTCGATAGATTGTCCTGTGACACACCTTTTCGAGCAAGACACTGTAAAGACAAGCTCCATGCTAAATTACTGGAGGTTTGACGACTGCAAAAGGAATAGCTGAGTGAAGTTGACGTAAGAGGCACGTCAAGTATTTAGGCAACACCACTGTGTCTCTTAGCAGCAACACCTGATCAGGAAAAAAGAACGATTTGACAGTTAACCAAAAGAGGTACATCTGTTCTCCTACCTTGTGTACTACACTTGTGTCCAAAATTAAAGCAACAAACCGCTATTTCCCCCTCCTGTATCTAATTCACGATATAATAATACAAACTGTCAACCAGATGTCTGCACGATGGTGTCCTTCACGGAAGATAGCATTCCACTCAACGGACAACCATTCCAGCGATGATGACAGGGCACCTATGAAACGAGGTAGAGTTTGTCAGGTCCCACATGCACAATCGTTGTGTACACAGTCACAGACGGTGCAGTATGGCACAGAGAAGACGTCTGCCAGACTCTTTGTGGTGGAGGGCCATAGGAAGAAAGAAAGCAGAACAGTCCTTGTAACAGAGGACTTCCAGCAACTTAAAAACTAGTTACGCAAATCCTTTACAGATTGAACAGCGTTGTTACATGCGCACCTGTGTCCGTAGTATACTATAGTTTTAACCACTTGTGGGTTAGTGTTCTCTTCACAGATGAGTCCCGATTTAGTCTGGAGAATGATTCTCGATGGATTCGCATCTGAAGCGAATGTGGAACACGATTTCGGGACCCAAACATTGTGGGAAGAGACCAATAACGAGGAGGATCCCAGATAATGTGGGCAGAGATTATGTTTACCACTCGAGCCACTCTTCATGAAATGGTAAGGGTGAATTGACAAGGCATCGTGACGAGATCTTGGGACCTCATTTGCGTTTCTTGCGAGGTGCTGTGGGCCTAGACTTTGTATTGATGGACGATAATGCTCGACCTCATAGAGTTGATGTTTTCTTGGAAACGGAAGATATTGCAGCATGGCGTGGGCTGCTCGCTCTCCCGATTTGAATCCCATAGAGCATGTCCAGGATGCACTAGGGAGACGGCTTGCATCACATCAGCTTTTACCGACCCCTCTCCAAGACTGCGAGCAGCTCTCCAGAAACAAAGGGCGTTATTGCCTCAACGTGAGACTGATGACATCATCCACCACATACCCCGTCGCTGTCAGGCCGTTATTGGTGCCAGAGGGCGTCACACCCCGTACTGAGGGCATTAACCAGTTGTCGGAATGTGTATGCAAATTTGTTAAGTTGGGAAAAACGAAGAACATTTTTGTCTACCGTTATGCATGTTGCAGTTATTTACGTTCTGTATTTTTACATTTCTTCTACTTTACCACCACTTTTTTATATTGTTTTGTACCAAAATAAATGCAGACTTGCAAAATTTCTGTTTGTTGCTTTAATTTTGGACACCAGTGTATGAGGTGGAATCCAAAATTTTCGGGACTGGTGCTGCCATGTGGAAAGTAGGAGTAGTAGGTCTTTGCACCGCTAGGTAGCGAGAGCTGGATATCTGATGACCCAGTGTGCGGAGTGGCATTCAGCTGGGAGGACGTGTTGCGTGTCCACAGTGATTTCTGTAATACTCTGTGTTTGGTGTGTGGCGATTTTACGATGGATTCGCGAACAGAACAGCGCTTGTGTATCAAATTCTGTGCGAATCTCGGGAAAAGTGCTACGGAGACCCTTGCAATGATTCAATAAGTGTTTGGGGGACAGAGCATGAGCCGCACGCGTATGTTTGAGTGGCACTCTCGGTTCAGGGCCCGCCGTACAGACGTCGAAGATGATGCTCACACTGGAAGGCCCATTACCAAACTTCACAATTGGTTCGTGCGGATCGACATCGAACCATTCAAGACCTTGTGGATGAAGTGGGTATTGGCTATGGGACATGTCAATGAATGTTGAATGATGAATTGGGCATACATCGTGTAGCCGCAAAATTTGTGCCTAGGATCTTGACTGCCGATCAGAAGGCATAGCATGTGCACGGACCTTCGTCAGACGGCATCTGATGATCCAACCATCTTGTCACGAGTTATCACACGCGACGAGAGCTGGATTTACGGTTATGACCCAGAGACAAAGCAAAAATCGTCCCAGTGGAAGAGCCCGGGCTCTCCAAGCCCCCAGAAAGCGAGACAGGTGAAGCACAAAGTGAAGAGCATGGTCATTATTTTCGTTGATACCAAGGGAATTGTGCACGAAGAATTTGTCCCACCCAACCAAATAGTGAATTCGGGTACTACTGTGACGTTTTGCGACGGCTCCGTGAAAACGTGCGGCGACGACGGCCCGAACTTTGACGTCAAGGGAACTGGCTGCTGCATCACGACAACGCACCCTGTCACACGTCCTTGCTCACCAGGACCTTTCTGGCAAAAAACAACCCCACCCACTGTACTCGCCAGATTTGGCATCTGGCGACTTCGCGCTATTCCCAAACTGAAACTCAAGTTGAAAGGCCGTCGGTTCGACACTCTAGAGAGGATTCAAGAAGCATCGGTGGCGGTGATAAACACCCTCAAAGAACAGGACTTCTAGAAAACGGCTGACCAGTGGCAGAAGTGCTGGGACCAGTGTGTACGTGTGGGTGGGAACTACTTCGAGGGTGGTGATTACCATTAGTCCAAAGGTAAGGTTTTCAACAGATGACAGCACCAGTCCAGAAAATTTTGGATAGCACCTCGTATCTTCCCCCCATACAAGAAAAATATTCTTCCTCGGCCTACGACTGTGAAAGCACACTGTTGACAGAGCGTAATTTAGTTCAAGTAGCATAATAAAGAAACGATCGATACAGAACAGATGTTTATCGCTAACATGGTTCATGTGGCAGCAGTATGCTTGTTTCACACAACTGCCACCTACACAACCCACTTGTTTTCAACAATCTGTTGCTATTACTTCTCTACGGTACTGCAGGATCTCAAAGATCAGCGGGCGGGCACTGACATAAACATGACATTCTACAGAAAACTTCCGACTTCTGCCGACCGAGGACAGAAACGAGACTGTTCGAGGTAGAATGCTTGAAACTGATAGAATATTAGGTAACGCCTTAAATGAAAGCTGTGTCTCATCTTGAAAAAAAGTGCAACAGATTTTGGTACCACATGTAGCATAGATAATGATGTAGCGCAGCTACTTAACGGAAATAGCTACTTTCAAGTACTAGGTGAAAGAACTAATGAGAAGCATTGACACAGTTTTCCATTTGGATACTTCGAAGGTTTGAGTATGAGTTAAGAGATGCTCATCAAACAGTGAAATAGTGTTGAGGATGTTTAAAACAGTGACAGTTACTGTCACATTGTGAACTCACAGTTCCAGCAAATTAAAGTCCGTGATACAACTACTAACCTAACCTAAGTTGAATATGAGAATAAGCAGGCCGTCAAATCTTGTTGACAGAATTCGACATAGTTGCTAAACCTGATTTCAATGATTAATCAATCAGGTTGCTTCGCTGAAAGCAAAATAAAATTGTAATAAAAACAAAATTCCTGGGAATAGCTATTTTCTCATCTCTCAATTATAGCCTTTTTTCTTTTATTTCTAATTACTTACTGATGCAGTATTAATCATTTATGACGAACAAATAGAGTCTCTTCTTTATTATTCTTTATGCTAAAACCAATATGCAGTTGTTGCAATAAATAATAAGATATAGATCCTTTTACTATGAGTATGTTTGCCAACGTCTCTTATGTTGGGGATCCCATTGGAAGGCCATGTTTTTGTATATAATTTATTTACAACTGTTTATGAGTGTCTGTACGTCTATATAAACAAAAATGTAAATGTTCGTTTGTTCAAAATCGTGTATCTCCACACGTTCTAGACCAATTGCTTTGAAATATTGTTAGCCCAGCAGTTATTTAAACTGTCAACTCTCCCTTTGTGTAGCTCATCAAGGATTGTACAAGGAACGGACAGAGAAAAGATTAAATACTCTATATCGGCAATGGTCTGTAAAGACACTCAAACAACTTGGTATTTACTAAAGCGACTGTATTATGCCCTGCATGCGACCGAATAGTCAGACACAGCCACTTCTAGAAATGCGAGAGAATTCCGAAATTAATAGAAAGTCTACCACACATTACAGGAGGGGGTAAGTGGCCCTGTTACTCCTCCGCCCCGCCCCCTCCCCACCCTTTCCTCCTCCTCCTTTGCGGACGCCTATGATGGGAAGTAGGGATTGCGATGATCGCTTTAACTATTGGACTGGTTATATCGTCTTTTTCCACGTTAGTTAACCTGACTGTTAGCACCGCTCAAAATAACCTTTTTTTTAAGTAAGCGATTTTCTGTATTTTATTCCTGTCGTTTCCTGTAATAAATGTGGAAATCGAACAAAGATGGAAAGAAATTTTTACTCTCCAAGTTGCAACATACGTAGAACCAAAATATTATGTTAAATAAGCAAATAAAAATTAGTCCGCCCGCTACTCGTTGCTTTTCTCGAAATGTGGTAAGTGGCTGAATACTACAAAAAAATCACCAGTATTCTCCTATTGATTCCAATTTTTTGAAACTTTGCTCAAACATCATGTTGTAATCGGGGATCATAGCACTATTTGGGCACTACGAACAGTCGATGGTAAAGAATGACAACTGTAGTTAAACAACTGTTTTTCGTGTTAATTTGTCCGTTTTCAAGGGCTACAAGCAGATAAAGGCACATTACGTAGACACAGACAACAGGTCAGCTACTTTCTATTTTTATTGTATACTACGAATAAACTGTTGATAAGTTTTTAATTTATAACTGATATCTTAATTTCCTTCCTTTTTTATTATTTCATAGAAATGGTAGACAATCTTTAATCTTTTAAAGCAAATGAAACATTGTACTTTATTGCTACGTCACTTCGTAAAAATATTTCCACACTAGTGTTGGTGCCATTCTGCAGTACAACGACAACGACAGCGAGAAGCTACTGCATAGACCACGTCGTGCAAGTCTTTCACAGTGCACGCACACGAACGAAACATTTTAGCACTACTGCTATGGCCAATTGATATTTTGTACTCCTTTATTAGGAAAAAACAAAAACACCTGTTATAACTGAGACCAAAGAAAAACCAAAAACTACCGGTTACTCAGAACTGAAATACCGGTATCGGTTTTAACCGGTCGGTTCTTCCCATCCCTCATTGGGAAGTACCCTCTGCCATGCACTTCACAGTAGTTTGCAGAAAATGGACGTAGACATAGATGTAGAGACTACTGCAATCTTACCTGTTGCTAATTCTACCAGGAATGCTGCCAGAAGTTGCGCTACGATCATCTTGGAAACTATGTTTCACGACGCAATGAATCTGTCTGTGTATATGCTAGAGGCTGCAAACGCTGCAGGGAATCTGGTGGCCTCGGGCAGTATCGGCCGACCTAAGGTCACACGGGATGCCCTCCGTCTGCACGGAAACAGTGCTCCGTTCAAATACGCCGTGGCGTATGCGGTTGTAAATAATTACGGAACCTGCAGATGCTATCCGCAATTACATCAGCTAACGCATTTGATTTGAATGGGGATAGACTGTTGTTAGCAGTAGTACCAATAACAGTAAATACTTTAGATTATGAAATAACAAATTATTGCATTTAATGGAAGTAAATGTATAGGGGAGACCGGGGACAAAAGTAACAGGGTATGAAAGTAACATCCCTCCCCGACGTTCGCATGTAGCTCCGAAAATCACGTGATTCAAACAATGTATTCGTTTCATATTTCCCAACTGTCTACCAATTGTTGGCCAGTATTGGAAACGTTTTTTTTTTTTCAGTGTATCACGTAAGTTTTCTCAATTTTCTTAGTTTTGTGATAACGGTGGCATTACGCTGTAAACGTAAGTCTACTGTAATAATTTAACTATGTGAAACTTTCAGTGTTATGTCACCGTTATCACCTTTTTCATTACTTGTATAGATTGTGTCTAAAATATCAATTAAACAGAAAACCATGGTCGGGGACAATAGAAACATTACTGCTAGGGACGAAAGTACCAGCGTTTCTTTCGTCCCCGTTACTGAAAAAGTATTATTAGCTGCAGGTCTCTTTTTTTTCGTTAGCGAACAGTAAATTAGGTATGATACTATTAGGAGTAGTAGTGTCCTGCTGAACCAACTCGTTATTACTGAGCAAACTCGTTATTTCGTTACAGGGAATTATGCCACGAACACGGGTTAGGACAACTACAAGAGGACTAACTCCTACTACTGTATATCAAACTGCGGCAGATGATGTTGCAAATTATAATATAAGTATTAGAGCAGCAGCAAAGAAACAAAATGTATGCCATGTGACATTGCATCGGTACATTAAAAAAAAAAAAGAGAGAGAAACGTATGAGTGATAGCAGCACAACAATGCCTCGTGTTGGATATAGAAGTGTAAAACGAGTGTTCTCTGATGAACAAGAAAAAAATTATAACTGAATATGTGATTAAAGTGTCGGAGATATTTTACGGACTTTGCCCTAAGGATTCCGTAAATTAGCTCACGAACTGGCAACGACAAACAATATACCAATTCCATCAACTTGGGTGGACAATCAAACTGCTGGTCCAGACTGGCTTTCAGCATTCATGAAGAGGAATCCCCAGTTGTCTATTCAGTCGCCTCAACCCACAAGTCTTGCTCGAGCAACGAGCTTTAATCCAACAAATGTTAATGCCTTTTTCAACAACCTGGCCAATGTTTTGGAGAGATATAAGTTAGAGCCCATGGACATCTGGGATATGGACGAGACAGGTGTCACCACAGTTCAGAAACCAAACAGGATTGTTGCTAAACGGGGAATAAAGCAGGTAGGAGCTATCACGTCGACTGAAAGAGGCATTCGTCACTGTTGCTATTGCCATCAATGCTCAGGGAAACAATACACCACCGCTCTTTGTAGTCCCTCGCTTGAGGCATCATTTTATTCGAGACGGTCCTATTGATTGCACTGGAGCAGGAAATGTGAGTGGCTGGGCGCAAAAGGAAGAATTTTTGTTATTCTTGCATCATTTTGTAAAATTTGCTAAACCAACTCCCGAGCACAAATGTTTACTGCTTCTCGACAATCACGAACCTCATTTATCCATCACAAGCGGGAATTTTTGTAAAAGCAAGGGGATTATTATGCTGTCATTCCCACTGCACTGTACACACAGGATACAGCCTCCAGACCGTTCAGTTTATGCTCCACTTAAATAGACAGTGAATGCTTTTGCTAACAACTGGATCAAGAATCATCCGGGAAAGACCATGTCAATTTGTGACATCCCATCAATGGTAAGGGAAGCACTTCCACTTGCTGTAACTCCCAAAAACATTGCAGCAGGGTTTCACTGCACAGGCATAGTACCATTTAATAGGAATGCGTTCAGTGAAATCGATTTTGCACACTGATCGCCCAGCACAAGCTTCCAATTAGGGAAAGCAAACTATGTCCTTAGCAGAATCATTAGCAATTTCTAGTGATCCATCTGAAGCTGGGAGGACACCTTATCCTGATCTAGTACCAATATGCGAGAAAACACTTTCAAACGTCACAGCCTGTGATGCAGGACCTAGTGGTTTACGATCATCTTCTTCAGTTCGAGCAGCCTTTTCACCTGAAGGTGTTCGTCCGCTTCCAAAAGCAGGTCCAAGGCAAGAAACAAGAAAAAGGAGAAAGTCTGCATTTTTGACCGACACTCCAGAGAATCTGGCTGTAGAAGAAGAGGTAAAGGCACGTCCCCAGGCGAAAAAAGCGGAAAAGGAGCTAAATTTAAAAAGCAACCAGTCAAGAGGGCGAAACCAGAAAAAACCTGAAGAATCATCATCGGAAGACAATTATAGCTACTGCCTTGTATGTGTCGAGCCTTTCCATCAAAGTCATCCCAAAGAGAAGTGGATTCAGTGTTGAGAATTTGAGGGTTGGCCTCATGTTGCTTGTACCAAACGGGGGAGGGGATGGGGGGCATTTGCGTGTGCTACAATTGTGAATCTGATGGGACTACGATATGCATTACTTTTCTCTTTTATTGACTCACTGAACATGTACTCATAATGCCTTAATTCGTTCAGTGCTATTAATTGCTCTTTCAATTAATATAATAATTTTAAACGAATGAAAATTGAAGTTTATTGATGTTTAATTAATGTTTTGTAATGGTAATGTACTTTAAGCTGCTGTACGAGTCCTTTAGGGTATGAGTCCTTAGGTAATGAAATGTGGCTTAATTTACTATGTTACTTTCGTAACCTACCTGTGTTACTATTGTCCCCAGTTACAGTGACAAAAGTAACAGGTACACTGATGCCTTAAAATTAGTTTTACAAATACCAAATATCATAAAATTGAAATAAACTTTGGACTGATAAATACTTATGCCCTGAATACAATGAAACCGTTCAGATGACGGAGTGTACTTACTCCAGTTTTTCACTAATGGAAGAGTAAGGTTGAGAGGGGACAAGACATTCTGTCTGTGAGATGACAGGAAGTTATCAGCATGAGCTGGTATTGATGGAAGCGGGTACATTGTTAATGTATGTCGGGCCTTTATAGTGGCTCTACTTCGAATGGTGATTTTCTGCATTAGAGAGCAAGCAGGCAATTTGATGCTTTAACAGCAAATCTTGCAGTGGACGTTTGGGGCTTCAAAGCCATGTGCAGCTAATAGGGAAAGGAACGTTTAGAAGTACTTACTGGGGACAGAATGCTGGGCCCAAAAATTTCTCCCATGGTGTGCAGACAATGCATTAGGGCGAAGAGGTACAAAAATGGCTGACCTGAGTAGTGGGACAAAGCATTTCTGGTGCAATTTTGATATCAAATGAATTATACAAATTAATTAATTGATCAATTAATTACCCACATCCCTGATGATGTCATGGGTTTCCCCCAGCTGGCACAAGGGTCCCCCTCCTCTCCCATCCCCTCCTCTCCCCCACCCCTGGATGTGGTGGTAAATTGGCATGTGGGAAATTAAAAATGGTGGTAAATTCAAATTTATTGTCAGGAATATCAAATTTTGTGTGCCTGGAGACCAACAGACCTAGTTCACAACACCATCACCACAGTACACTGTTGGCCCTTCCCCCTCCCTTCCCTCAACTGGAAATTGGTGTGAAAAGGACTATTTCTGTGCTGGCTGTTGGACAGGACAGACATAAGTCGTTATTATTCTGTCTGCAGTGCGGTATATTGTTTATTTAAACAATTTCAGCTGCCATTGATCGATCAATAGACAGTAGCTCAATCCAGTTTCGTCAATAACTGGTAGACGTGGAGTTGATATTTTTGTTATTAGTCTAGCACAGGAGAGTAGCTCTAGTCAGTCTAGCCAGTGGCCCTATGTGGGAAGTATGGATGGTAATAATTATAGAACAGCACGTTACCATAGGCTTACAAGAGAGTATCCTCCTGACGATCCACAAGTGAATACCAACTGAATATGGAGAGGATATTTTCGGCTATTAGTCTAGCACGAGAGAGTTGCTCTGGCCAGTCTAGCCAATAGCCCTATACCGTATGTGAAATAATGATAGGGCAGCAAACTGTCACTGAAGTACAGGGGAGTAGTTTTCTCCCCATCTACAAGTGAATAGCTCCTTAGCAGCAACACAAATATATTCTTTGGTTCTGCCATCTAATTGCTACCGTCAATTGTCATATGATTATGCTTATATGACTTTTCTGGTAATGCACTGATGATGACTGTGTTATAGTAGAAATCTAGATCTGTAATAAAGTATGGATTCTATGACTGACTGCTTTCCCTCCTTTACATTTGAATATTCAAGAATTGCTGTGCTCCACCAGTATCCAATAGATTACAGTTTAGTTAAAACTTCTTGAGTGTGTTAAGTTAGGATATATACATCAGAACATAAGACAAATTGACCCTAATCCTATGTATTGCATCAATTGCCTACAATACAGCCATCCCACTACATCACACAGAAGTCAGGCGAAGTGTGGCTGGCAAGGGAAGAGTGCACATGAAGTGGGAACAGAGTGCTTCTCTTTATTATTCCGTGCTAACTGTGCAACTGATAATCCTTTGGAGAGTAAAGGCTCCTTCAAATTTCTGGAGAAAATAAAAGATATAGTACATAAAATTTATGAAACAAATATTCTATTGTGTAATGAGGCAATTACAAGTTCCTTTGCTGAGAGATGGAGAAGCTTAGCTTCATTCTGTCAAGATGGCGTAGCTGCTCCCCACCTGGGCTTTTTTTTTTCTTTTTAGGGTGCAAAACAACCAGGGTCATACATGCCCATGTCAGACTTGTAGAACACTAAGACAAAGAGAGGAGTTAAAAATGGCTACACATTAATCCCAATCAACAGAACAGAAGGCCTCTAGAAACAGGGACATGGAGAAAGGTCTATAAAATACGCCATAGAGAAATGGAAGTACTGAACTAAAAGTTAAATGGCTCTTGCCATATTGTTATGATGGATAAAAAGTAAAATGCAGTTGACAGCCCGTGCGTCGTTTGCTAAAACGATCCGTAAATCAGGCAGTAAACATAAATGAGAACATGAGTGTTTAAAAAAAGTGCATTCTGTCAGGAAATGGTGGACTGTCAATGGTTGAGCATGATGTGTACAAAGTGTTGGGGGAGCACCACTTAACAAATGGCGATGGCTACAAAGGCAGTGTCCAATACGAAACCATCTAAAATGATCTCCTCATGGCGAGAGGGCTGAGAGGAGGTTGTCCACGCTGCTGGAAGAGGCTTAAGGAGGGAGGGCAAGTGGTGATGCCAACCACCTGCTGACAGATGGCAGCACAGAGATCATCGGAAGTGATGTAAGAACTAGCGGGCTAAGGTACGAGGACTGCAGCCTTGGCGGCAGCATCAGCAGCCTTGTTTCCTGTCAGACTGACATGACCAGGGACCCACATAAATGTCACAGTGGCTGCATCAAGATCAGCAAGTGACAGCTCTCCTGGACCTGCTGCACTAATGGACGGATGGTGTGCAGCACTTTGAAGTGCACTGAGAGAGTCAGAGCAGATGATGCAATTGAAAAGCCTGTGTCACCGCATGTACTGTGTGACCTGACACAGGGCCAAGAGCTTTGCTGTAAATAATGAACAGTGTTCTGGCAGCTGATACCAAAAAACGTTACGCTCACTGGGAAAGCTGCAGGTAGCATGAAGTTAAGCAGCTGGAACAAGAGCCGAAAGTGAACTTCAGGAGGTAACAGATAAGAGGGACACATCCCATACTGGCGACTAAAGGAGTCATCAAAGAAGGAGGCATAGGATGGGTGGCCATGCATGGCAGACAAATGGCATGCATATCTGCTGAGGAGAAAGTCACAGCGGCATGGCAGCCCTAGTCCAGCAGCTTCTCCATACAGGCTCTCAAGCGGGTTAGTGTAACAGCACCAGTGGCCAAATGAATGCCATGATGGTAGATAGTATCAAGACGGTATAAGAGGGACAGATGTGCAAATACATAAATGAAACAGCCATAGTCTGGTTTCGAATGGACAAGGGAGCGGTACAAATGGAGGAGGGTGGTTCTATCTGCTCCCCAGGAAGAACCACTGAGGACACGTAGGACACTGAGGGACTGCATATAGTGGGCTGGCAGGTAAGACATGTGGAAGGACTAAGAAATTTTCCTGTTGCGCATGAGCCTCACGAATTTCAAACTTTCAATGAATGGAAGAGCAACAGTCTCAAGAAGTAAAGACAGTCAAAGAAACCAGTTGCGCAGCCAAAAATTCATACAAATGGTTTTGTCAGTGGAAAAACAAAAGCCACTGTTGATGCTCCATGAGTAAAGACGATCAAGACATCACTGAAGACACCACTCAATGAGACAGGTCCATGGAAACTACAATAGATGGCAAAATTGTGACAGGCCATTATAGGGTTGAAGGCGATAGCGGAGAGGATGATGTTTAGGATGGAACCCTGAGGCACACCATTTTCCTGAATATAGGTGTCTGACGAGGTCGAGTCCACACGTATCTTTAAAACTTAGCCTTTCAAAAATTCCTGAAGGAAACGGGGCAGCCGGCCACAGAAGCCCCACATGTAGAGAGTACGGAGGCTGCCAGTCCTCCCACAGATGTCATAGACTTTCTCCAAATCGAGAAACGCGGCCACAGTTTGGGATTTCCGCAGAAAACCATTCACGACATGGGTGGACAAAGTGACGAGATGGCCAACTGCAGAACAGCATGCTCAAAATCCACACCGGGCAGTGGTTTGCAAATTACGAGACCCAAGCCACCATACCAGCTGGGCATGAATCATATGTTCCCTCACTTTGCAAACACACCTTGTGAGAGAAATGGGGCAGTAGCTAGAAGGAAGGTGTTTGTCCTTACCGGGCTTGGTATGAGCATGACAGTGGCTTCACGCCAGCATCTAGGAAACGTGCACTCTGCCCAGATGTGGTTGTATGTATGAAGCAGAAAGTGCTTGCCCGCAAGAGAAAGGTGCTGCAACATCTGAATGTGAACATCATCTGGCTCTGGGGAGGAGGATCCGGATGAAGTGAGAGCATGATCTATCTCCCTCATAGTAAAGGTGGCATTGTAGCGCTCATGATTCTGAGAAGAGAAGAATCTCACCCAAGTCTCCTCCGCTCGTTTCCGATGGAGGGAGGGAGTGTGATAGTGGGAAGAGCTAGAAATCTCTGCAAAATGGCGGCCCAAGGTGTTAAAGATAGCAACAGGGCCCCATAATGACATCGTCGGCTCCTGTCAGGCTGGAAATTGGGGAGTGGATCTTGGTCCCAGAGAGCCGTCAGAGGTTGACCTACATGACGGAAGAGAGGATGGAACCGTTAAAAGAGCCAGTAAATAAAATCTAGCTAGCTTTTGTGCTATCCTGAAGAACGCGATGACACTGCATACACAACTGTTTATAATGAATGGAGTTTACCATCGTAGATGATGGTTAAAACATGGAGATCACATCTCCACAAGTGAATTGCATTGCATCCACCAAGGGAGCAGGACACAGTGTGGTAAAGAGGAAATGCGAGGAATGGAACATTCTGCGGCTGTAAGGATAGCGTTTGTGAGATATTCGCTCTTGTCATCAGACTGGGGAAATGTTGCTCATTGAAGGTCGCCAGGGAGGAATAAAGCCTCCAGTCAGCCTTAGTAAGCTACCATTCGGGTGTGCACATACGTGGGGTAGGAGTCAGCAAGTGGACAGCACACGGGAAATGGTTTCTCGAGTACGTCTCGAAGAGAACAGACCACTCGGGATGAGGGGCAAGCTTGGCAGTGCAGAAGGATAGGTCCAAATAGAACTATGTGCACATGGAGTCTGAGAGAAACATGGGTGCTTCTGTGTTAAGGCATAGAAGGTTAAGTTGACTGAGGTCAGCCAAGCGGGCACCTCTCAGACAGGTTCTGGGAGAACCACCCAGGGGATGGTGTGCATTAAAGTCACAAAGCAGCAGCAAGAGGTGAGGTATCTGCCCAATGAGCTGGAGGAAGTCTGCCCTGGTGACATCAAATGACGAAGGGATATAAACAGTACAAACGAAAAAGGTCAAGTGAAGAAGGAAAAGGCAAACTCCAACAGTTTTAAGGTGGCTAATGAGGGAGGTAGGTTGGCTAAGAATGTCATCTTGTATGAGCAGCATGACTAATCCATGAGATGGGATGCCGTCGTCGAGGGTAAGGTCAAAATGGACCACGAAGAAATGTGAGAGCTCAAAGTGATCATGAGGACACAATTTTGTTTCCATTTTGTTTCCTGAAGACAGAGAACAAGCAGATGCTGCAATTCTACGAGCAGCCGTGAATCCTCTTTGTTGGATCAAAGACCATGAACATTCCATTGGAGAGTCATGATGAGGAGAAAATGAAGGGGTGTAGCCTCAGCCACTGATGAGTTCCGCCTTAAACATTCTGCTCCATGAGGGCTACAGAAGTGTTGGCATTCTCCTTCTGTCAGCCTGTGGAGTCCAAGGCAGAAAAACGGTTGGCTGTGCACACCGACAACATGGAGATCGTCTGGTCGAGGGCATCACGTGGCAACACGCTGAAGAGGATCTTTGAGTTGGCAAAGGAGAAGACCATTTGCCTTCATCTGACTTCTTGGAACCTTTCCAGTTGGCAGGGAAAGACTCAGATGCTGGTAGGCTGGAGGGACAGAGGAAGTCTTCACGGGAGTATTTCTTCTGTCCTTTCCAGCCTGCCGGTTGTGTAGCAGGTGACTTCGTTCCCCTGAGGTGAAAGTTTGGTGGCGTGTTGCACAGCTGCAGTAGGAGATGGGAATGCTACTGACACTGAGAAATTTCACAACCATAGTGCTAAATTTGAGGTCACATATCTACATGGCCATGTCCTTCATGGAGCGAGATGTAGCAAGAATAGTACTGTATGTGCCAGGTGGTAGAACATAGGGTTTCTAACAAGCCAACAACTTGCGAGTGACCAGCTAAGGCACTTTTTCGTACATCCAGATCTCCTGGACAGCCCACTTATTGAGATACATGGGACAATCATGGGAGAAGTAGCACGGTCACCATTGCAGTTGATGCAGCAGGGAGAAGGGTGTGGACAATTGGCCTCTTGAGCATCCCTACCACTGGTTATACATTTGGCTCGGTGTCTACACAACTCGAGTGTGGTTGTAATGACAACACTGGTAGCAGCGCATCAGGTTCTGAATACATGGTCTGACTATGACAACTTCATAATCTGCTTTGATCTTTGACAGAAGAACCACTCAGCAACAGTGAGAAAGAGTATGCATGTGGGCACTAAAGAAGCTTCTATTTTTTTCCATTACCCGATTGACTGCAATGACACTCCGAACAGAAAGGTATGTTTGGATTTCTGCCTCGGTCAGACCATCAAGCAGCCTAGGGGAGAATTCAGCATTCGATGGGCCTCAACATGAACAGGATACCCATGGAGGAGCGAAGCTGCAAGCAGTTGTTCTGCTTCAGAATCAGAAGTAGTCTCCAAAAGCAAAGTGCCATTGCATAAACTAGAGCAGGATTTCATAGGACCGGCAATTGCATCAAAACGTTTCTGAATAATAAACGGACTTACCATAGTGAAGGACTGAGCATTTTCAGTACGTGAAACCATGAAGAACCGTTGGGCAGCTGGGAAGGTCTTTGAATTGTTAGCCTCGTTCCATTTACATTTTGTAGAGGTTGACTGTGAAGATGATTGGCTCATTGTGAGAAAATATCCCACAATTGCCGGCATCTCTGATGGCACACTCTTTCCAATTGGGGGGCACCCTTCAGAAGGGGGCACACCTGCCTTAGGAGATCGTTCACACCTTCAGACCACACCTTCCAAACACCTGACAGAGGGAAGGGACCAATCGGCAATTTGGGAAGGTAGCTGCTCAGGCAATCACCGTTCCTCGGGCCTGACCTATACCATGGGTACGTGTGAACCCTGCCTGTTGATCCGAGGCTGGGAATTACACATTATTCAATCATCTGTTACGCGTCAGATGCATGGGCCAGCCTTCAGGAGCACACAGGGAGGAAGAAGAAAAAGAGGAACCTCAAACATCGAAGAGGAGTAAGGATAGGAGAAGGTGAATGAAGAAATTAAAAAAGGAACAAAAAACAGTGGAGAGTATTCTGACACTGGCTACTGAAAATTCTGAATACATTTCCACAAACAGCCCAGGCATGTTCTGCTAGGGTGGGGTAAAAGAACAGCAAGAGGATAGATATGCAGCACAGAAAGGGAAAGATGCTGCAAAGGCTGGGGCCCCATGGCAGCCAAGCACAAACCCACCAAAGAGTGGCAAGCCCCCAGGGGGGGGGGGGGGGGGGGGGCTGGGCATTGTGGGTTACATCAAGCTCTCATCTGGTAGGCACATTTTGGCATTGATTCATGGCATCTTCATCTCTGCTCCAATGGAGGTGCTCATGTTTTAAGCCCTTGTGTGCTATTGGTAGCAGTGTGTTGATGAAGTGCTGCAGTGGTGGTCAACTGGTGTGTATGCAGTGATCTTGTAGGCAAGAGCTACGTGCTTGGCATAGCTAGTGATATCTTGGTGAAGGCACTTCATGTTTTCTGGCTTTCACTGACAGCCTGTTGATGCTGAATCTTTGATCCTATGCAGCGTGATCGGCTGCTAAAGATCAGAAGTGTATTGGGGACAAGTCTAATGTTCTGGTTGCGTACTTCACAAATGAAGGTGCTACTACTACATCAGTGTTAAACAGCTTGCTTTGTTCTCACTGCAGTTTTGCGAGTATGACAAGCCTGGGAACTGTGACACTGCAGTTGCTTCATACTCATCAACTCATTCCTGACTGAAGCATGCAGGACTGTAAGGATAATTGCAACTTATTGTTAGTACGGAAGATGAGTACAAGATCCTGCTGTTGTAAAGTAGCTCTGGCAACAAGAAATGACTGATTGTTGGGATCAGATGGCCTTAACAAAGCCATGTTTTGTAAGACTGTGGAGGGTGTAAGACAAAAATTATGTAAATTATACAATTGCAAACATGCTTCATTAGAGGAGTGGTGATGTTTGGAATACGTTTCACACTATAGTCTATGCTTCAGCCGAAAAACATACAAATTAGATCCAATGCAAACAAAATGGTTGTGTTCTAGTTGATTCCAACTCCATCGTGTGAAAATATATGTGCTGCATCAAACGAAAAGTGGGCACAAAGCAACATCACTGTTATATTCCTTTGACTAAAAAGCAAGCCATTTCGGTATCTGTCTGGTCATAGCAACTTGTGTTTAAGAACTAATGGTGAGATGCATAGCTTATCATTCATATCTGTAATTTATTTTAATAATTAATCACCATTTACAGATTGCACATCATCCTCCTGTCATGTTTTCTGGAACTGTCACTATAGACATGGTAACACTTGGAAGTGTGTGTATGTCAATGTAATTGTTAGACATTGTCTGAATAAACATTAAAATAAATTTACAGTAGTCTTCAAAAAAGTTTTATATATATAGAACAATATTTACTGCTAACTGATAGGATGTTATATTGGCATATAGCTTGATTCTGTCATGTCACATTTCAACTTGCACTTGAGAATGCCTATAGAGCCGAAGCCATGATTATGTGAAATAAATGAATAGTAATTTACAGTTTAATGGTGAAAATTTCTTTCAAAATGGTTGCATGTGTAGCAGGAATGCTGTGATCTGCAGTTATACTTACAAACTTGTATACTCGCTCTCCTTTCTGAGAGATTTGAGTCTGCTTGTACCCGGCAACAGGCTCAGGTGACAGGTGGGTTGCAGCAGACACTCACAAGTCGGGTTTACAGACACATGGCGATGGCGAGTTCAGAGATGACATCACAGGACTCACTGGTGAGTTTAAAGCAAGTATATGGAGCTTATTTCTGACCTCTATTGATTGTTATCTGACAAGGCTGTCTGAACCAATAAACAGGTCTGCTGAGCTCTGTCACCAAACTCTTCACTCCTTGTAGGTCATCGAGCCTGTCTATTTGTAACATCTCCATGTCAAGTTGTTTTATTGTATCAGAACAACAACACACAAAGCTGATTAATGCAATGCTGTGTTGATCATAGTTACAAGAGTCTTTCTACATGTTGATGTAACACCAGGAGTGGTTCTCATGTCAAATGTTCTGTCTGCCACATGCCTTTGGGGAATGGTAAGCAAATCACTGTGTCTTGAAATTTCTCTGTGTCACTGTATGGCATCAAGCACCACATCATACCTACTCTCTTAGAGAAATTCAGTCTCCTAATTTATTGTGGTGATGCCCCAATGAAGTTAGCTGCAAATGAGTTAGAAACAGACACGCTCGTCACATTTAGATAACATTATTCTCTCCAGAGTTCATAGCATTTTAGTTACTGATTGGTTCTGACATTTACAAATGCTGGGAACAAAGACTGGATGAACTGATACATTTCTACACTTAGTCACCAATTTATGTTACTGCCCACACTCCTCACATTACCTTTAACTGTTTACACTACCCTGTGCCACCACTGGTTGATTCTAGTCTCTGCAAGAACAGTCTTCTTGGCATTACTATCAAATTCTCTTGGTTGCTGCAGCAGTGATGCCACGACAATAGTAAATTCAAGGAAGCCTATAAGGCATTAAAGATCTTCACATTTGGGACATTTATTTGCTCCCGCTCTTAAGACATCAGTATACTGCAGCAACTTCTTCAGACAATGTAAAATTAAAAGCAATCCTTGAGATCTTGTAGGAAGCAATTGATGCAGACTGCTGTTGTGTTATAGAAAGAGAAAGGCCCTCTCCAAAGTGATAGAGAAAAAATTGAACATAAAACTTTAGAGGTTCCTGTTTATGGTGTACCAGATTTTGAAGGTACTATTATTGATTTTAATCCTTGCCTTATGATGGTTGAGCTCTCCAAAAACCACTGCAACAATTGTTTTGGATTCTTGATTCATAGAAAGAAGAAGGTAAGGATAAGAAATACAACTAACTCACTTTTCATACTACAGTACAGCATTAAATGGAAAAAAAGAAGCTTTTAAGGGTAGTGGCATGAGTAGGATTGAAAGAAATATTGTCTTCATTAACATTAACACTAATAGTGTATCATGTACAGGGTTATTACAAATGATTGAAGCGATATCACAGCTGTACAATAACTTTATTATTTGAGATATTTTCACAATGCTTTGCACACACATACAAAAACTCAAAAAGTTTTTTTTAGGCATTCACAAATGTTCGATATGTGCCCCTTTAGTGATTCGGCAGACATCAAGCCGATAATCCAGTTCCTCCCACACTCGGCGCAGCATGTCCCCATCAATGAGTTCGAAAGCATCGTTGATGCAAGCTCGCAGTTCTGGCACGTTTCTTGGTAGAGGAGGTTTAAACACTGAATCTTTCACATAACCCCACAGAAAGAAATCGCATGGGGTTAAGTCGGGAGAGCGTGGAGGCCATGACATGAATTGCTGATCATGATCTCCACCACGACCGATCCATCGGTTTTCCAATCTCCTGTTTAAGAAATGCCGAACATCATGATGGAAGTGTGGTGGAGCACCATCCTGTTGAAAGATGAAGTCGGTGCTGTCGGTCTCCAGTTGTGGCATGAGCCAATTTTCCAGCATGTCCAGATACACATGTCCTGTAACGTTTTTTTCGCAGAAGAAAAAGGGGCCGTAAACTTTAAACCGTGAGATTGCACAAAACACGTTAACTTTTGGTGAATTGTGAATTTGCTGCACGAATGCGTGAGGATTCTCAACCGCCCAGATTCGCACATTGTGTCTGTTCACTTCAACATTAAGAAAAAATTTTGCTTCATCACTGAAAACAAGTGTCACACTGAACGCATCCTCTTCCATGAGCTGTTGCAACCGTGCTGAAAATTCAAAGCGTTTGACTTTGTCATCGGGTGTCAGGGCTTGTAGCAATTGTAAATGGTAAGGCTTCTGCTTTAGCCTTTTCTGTAAGATTTTCCAGACCATCGGCTGTGGTACGTTTAGATCCCTGCTTGCTTTATTCGTCGACTTCCGCGGCTACGCGCGAAACTTGCCCACACGCGTTCAACCGTTTCTTCGCTCACTGCAGGCCGACCCATTGATTTCCCCTTACAGATGCATCCGGAAGCTTTAAACTGAGCATACCATCGCCGAATGGAGTTAGCAGTTGGTGGATCTTTGTTGAACTTCGTCCTGAAGTGTCGTTGCACTGTTATGACTGACTGATGTGAGTGCATTTCAAGCACGACATACGCTTTCTCGGCTCCTGTCACCATTTTGTCTCACTGCGCTCTCGAGCGCTCTGGCGGCAGAAACCTGAAGCGCGGCTTCAGCCGAACAAAACTTTATGAGTTTTTCTACGTATCTGTAGTGTGTCGTGACCATATGTCAATGAATGGAGCTACAGTGAATTTATGAAATCACTTCAATCATTTGTAATAGCCCTGTGTATGCGTAAACTGACTTGTTCCACATTATTTCAATAAAAAAATTGTTCTAATGATCTATAGAACTTATAACTAACTAACTAACTAACAACACACACAGTGGTGCTGAAAGTATGAAAGATATCTTTTTTATATCTACAGCAGAAGTGGAATGACAATCTTGTGTTGAGATAATAAAGCCTCCACACAAAAGACAGCCTCAGAGGTGAGAGTGTTAAAACTGGAGTGAAACACTCACTCATTACTTCCCAGATATCCCTGTAGAAACAAACACCCATACTGCTTTCTTAACAGGGTATATTCCATTTTGAGAAATAAACCGCACATTTTATTTGCAGCTCAAGAAATACTTGACAAGTGACTCCCCCTAATTTAATTTTTCAATTTGCTTGGGAGATACGTACGTACTTAACCAGGGTCTAACTGTTCAGAATTTGTAAAGTCAAAGGACTTATATCTTCTAAATATGAGTAACAGAAAGACGCTCCAGCACTGCTCCCCCCCCCCCCCCCAATGCCCTCATAGGTAATGCTCACTGGGAAGTCGCTGACAAATTACACTCAACTAATCTCTTCCCCTCGAATATTTTGATAACACAACAAAGAAGACCCCAAATGTGCATGATACTATTGCCTGGTTGTTTTTGAGTAAAACAGTATTCTGAACTAGGTGGATCACTTTACAAGCACAATTAACTATGTCACAGTAGTTTAGTGACCCTGCCAGTGGACATCAAGAGGGTTGCAGATAAGCTAGCTTGGGTATTACAGTGGAATACTGCAGAATGCTGTCACCGAGGACATGTACAATGCATTGTATGAGCAGTCACTGAACCAGGTGTTTATTTCTGGGGGCGATAAGCCTTGCCCAGAAGTTCTCACACTGACATCAGCATACTCAGATTTGGTCCTCACCTCACACCATGCTCTGTATTCTGCTTGTCGAGTTGTTCAATCTTTCGCACTGGTTGCACTGTGCTTCCTTCTGGGCTCATCTTCCTAAACCCATATTGGTTATTGAGAATAATATTACCTTCCTTATTGTACTTTTCTAATTGATTACATACTATTTGTTCAACTATTTTAGAGAAAACTGGGAGTATAGACACTGGGTGGAAATTTACTAAATCATTTTGTTTCCCTTTTTGTAGATTGGACAGACTTCAGCATATTTCAGTCTGTCTGGAAAGCAGCCCACGTCAAATGATTGGTTTATTATTTTGCAGAGTTGAGGTGCAATGCTGCCACTTCCTGCCTTTATGGTATTTGTTGGAATTTCATCCCAGCCCACAGATTTAAGATTTTTTAGGGATTATATGATGTTAGCTACTTCATGACATGATACTGCAGTAAATTTAAACTCTCTTGATTCCTGCAGTACTGCATCAGGTCTTATTTGTGGAAGTAAGAAGTTATGAATTTTGTTTGTGGTTATGAGGTACTTATTAAATTCTTCACAGATGTGCTGAGTGTTAGCCACAGTATTCCTACCAATTTCTGGTTTGTAATTAAAATGTTTTGTTTCTTCAGTACCTGTTTCTTTCTTGACAACCTGCCATACTGCTTTTGATTTATTTGAGGCATTACCTATATATTTACTGTCTGCCAATTGTTTTGCTTGTTTAACTACCCGATCAAATATTTTTTTTGTATTTGATTTTGTACGTAATAAATTCAGCATCATGGTTGGTTTTCGCTTCCTTATGCATTTCCCTCTTTCTAATACTAGAGAACCTGATACTTTCCGTAATCCATGTCTTACTTTTATTGTATTTATCACGTGTTGATACGAGGGGAAAGCATTCATTGAAAATGTTCTTGAATTCAGATATGAAAGTGTTGTAATTATTGTTTACTGAACACTGGTTGCCGAAGGTCCAGTGGGTTTCCTTTAATTTCAAAATAAATGTGTTTGTATTTGGCTGGCTGAAATTTCTGACCAATTTCACTGTGGGCCTATATGTTTTGTCTATGTATGGCAATGGCATAAAAAGTGCTGAGTGATCAGATATTCCTAAGTCTAATACATGTTTTTCTGTATTCCCGTAAGTTTTGCTCCTCACTATATTATCAATGCTTGTGGCAGAAGTGGCCGTTACCCGGGTGTACTCAGTAAAATTTTGTGTTAAGCCGTTTGTAGCCAACAAATCCTTCAGGGTGGCAACAAATCTGTTTTCGTCTCTTATATCTATATTAAAATCAGAACAAATTTCAATTTAGAAAGGGACGAAACACTTTACAAGCTGTAAATTAACTAATCTCTAAAGTAAGTACACGCCTTGACAACAAACAAAGTGTATCTGGTATTTTTTGTGACCTCTCAAAGGCGTTTGACACAGTAAACCATAAGCTACTGCTCCAAAAATTGGGTACCTATGGCTTCCATGGAAAAATCTATAAGCTGGTTTTCATCACATCTCAAAAACAGATACCAAAGGGTGGTGATACATCAAAAGGGAGAGAAAACTTGCTCTAGCTGGAAAGAAATTCAAGCAGGCGTGGCCCAGGGCTCGATATTAGGACCACTTCTGTTCTTATATTACATAAATGACATGCCTAGCAAAATAAATACAGATACAATACTTTATGCAGATGACTCAACTGCTGTAGTCTGCTGCAAAAACACTGATGAATTAGTAAGGACCACGAAACAAACTCTACAAGAACTTGAACAATGGATAAAAGATAATGCTATGAAATTAAATCTTGGAAAAACCCAAATCATACACTTCAGGGCCAAACAAACTACTGAATGTACATCACAAATAGAATATTCAGGTAAAGAACTGACCACAGTTGATTCTGTAAAATTTCTTGGAATAACTTTAAATAAAAACTTGCAATGGACCGACTATGTGGACAGTTTACTGAAGAGATTAAATAGTTTAGTTTATGCAATGAGGGTACTACACAAAGTAACGGATTTAACAGTGATGAAAACTGTATACCAATGGAATAATATTTTGGGATGCTGAAAAGACAAACCTCCTTCGAATCTTCAAACCAGAGCAATGACATGAACCAATAGTAGACATTCATGCAAACCACTATTCGAAAGCCTGGACTTCATGTCAATCCCTTCCATCTTCATATATGAAATACTTCTCTTTGAACAGAAAAACTCACATCTGTTTGAAGGAAATACATTCACACATGCCTATGAAACTAGACATAAATTGAAATACATGCTACCTTGTCACTGACTCACAGTATATGAAAATACTCCATATTACATGGCTCTGAAGATCAGAAATAAGATAAGGTCAGTATTTTGGGAATCCACATTGGAGACCATTGGCACATGCCTAAAAAGCAAATGTTATTATAGTCTAGAAGAATTTCTAAATGAATAAAAAGCAATGTTATAGTTTAGAAGAATTTATAAGTAGGAATAGGGAGTAAAGATGCAAGTACAAATGGTATACTTCCGAAGCCATATAGAAACAAAGTATACACGTTCACTGTATATTCATGTTTGTATATAGAATTATAGTTTGAATTCTGTTCAGTACATCCATACTTCATATAGGTGTGTGAAGGCTATGGTATTGATTCGATGAGTTACGAAAAGATTTAAAATATAATGTTGTATTTTTATTATAATAAGCAATGTATGTATTACATATTTCCTGTAGTATATAAAATACTGTAACAACTTAGGTTAAAGACTGACAAGTCACCAATGTTCTCAATCAAATGATTGTATAAAAACATGTTATGTGACAATAAAGTATCTTATCTTATCTTATCTCTATGTAGTGTTCAGACTTTCTGGTCCCCCGTAGACTGACCATCAAGTTTTGTTCCATATTCTGAGGTTCTGCTTCCAAGATCAGTAGTCAAGCCACCATAGGCAAGCATTGTTTCATCTGTACCAATAAGCACAGTTTGCGGCAATGTTACACCTGTGCAGAAACAAAAGTGGTGATATTGGGTGCCTTATGTTTGTGATGCTTTATTTTTTTCTCTTAGAATTAATTTGTGGCCACCACAGACCTGGCTTTTCAGCAATGCTGGTAGGAGCAGCTGCAGTTTGAGGAACAACAATAACAATTTCAGCAAGAGCTGCTAAAACAAAATGCAGAATTGATCTGAACTCACACCGTGCTGGTGTCAAAATCAGTGGCCCTGCCACACCTGGTGCCATTTGCTGTTTTCAGTGATTCTAGGGACAGATGGGAGAATTGAAACTTCCTGGCAGATTAAAACTATGTCCCCGACCGAGACTCGAACTCGGGACCTTTGCCTTTCTCGGGCAAGTGCTCTACCAACTGAGCTACCGAAGCACGACTCACGCCCGGTACTCACAGCTTTACTTCTGCCAGTACCTCGTCTCCTACCTTCCAAACTTTACAGAATCTCATTCTGGAAACATCCCCCAGGCTGTGGCTAAGCCATGTCTCCGCAGTATCCTTTCTTTCAGGAGTGCTAGTTCTGCAAGGTTCACAGGAGAGCTTCTGTAAAGTTTGGAAGGTAGGAGACGAGGTACTGGCAGAAGTAAAGCTGTGAGTACAGGGCATGATTCGTGCTACGGTAGCTCAGTTGATAGAGCACTTGCCCGCGAAAAGCAAAGGTCCCGAGTTCGAGTCTCGGTCGGGCACACAGTTTTAATCTGCCAGGAAGTTTCATATCAGCGCACACTCCGCTGCAGAGTGAAAATCTCATTCTAGATGGGAGAATTGCCTGTGCCAGTTCTTGCTGCACTGCCAGGTGAGGTATATCATACATCCAGTGGATAAGGCTGTCTTATTATTGTCCAGCAGTGCGGCATGCAGAATTTGAAGCCCTCTACTGAGTCTGAGAAACTTAATTTTGAGGAACATTGTCAGTTCAAAACTCCACCACAGAACACTGATGGACCATGCAGGATGACTTGTGCACCTACATAATTGTCAGTATTAACAGAAATACTATCTATTGCTTTGTAGACTGTAAGGCTGGTATGCCTTCTCCTCGAGGCATCTTCTGTGTGAGCGATTGATGCTGCTGCACGTGTGGCTGCACGGATGCCTTCTTAACAAAATCATTACTTATATAGACAAAACTGTTGCATCCTTGAGCCCCCTGTTCTCGATGTACATCTACAGGTTCTCAGCTCACACTAGCGATCAGAATTTTTCTAAGTCTGAAGATGGTGTGTTATCCTGTACGCATACTGTAGTCACTCTAGTCTCACACAGAAGATGCCTCGATATTATAAGAGAAGAAGGTGTACCCGCCTTACAGTCTACAATGCAATAGGTAGTATTTCTATTAATACTGAGTATCATGTAGGTGCAGAAGTTATCCTGCATAGTCCATCAGTGGTGCAGATTTTTTTTTCAAATCCAATGTACAAAGTCAGTCAGCATAGCTTAAAAATCTATCTTTGCTAAATCCCCAGACGTAAAGATCTAGAGTAGTCAGATCTGGATGCAGATGGGAGAAGGAAAGAAAGGAAAAGGAAATAAAAGGAACACTGATAAAGGAAAGAAGGGGGGGGGGGGGGGTAGTGGATTAGATCAAGTTGTAAGGGTACACAACAGGGTGGAAATGTGAATTAGAAGTTGAGGTGTAAGAGGTGTGGAGAGAGAGGGCAGATGTAGAATTAGTGAAATACGTATATCTTTTGGCATGGAGGATGTAACAGGTTATCTTGGGTGGCGAGCCATTGTCAGATGTAGAAGTAATTTCATATGTCCCACAGGGAAGTGTATTGGGACCCTTGATGTTCATGTTGTATATTAATGACCTTGCAGACAATATTAACAGTGACCTCAGATTTTTTGCAGATAAAGCAGATATCTACAATGAAATACAGTCGCAAGGAAGTTGCATAGATATTCAGTCAGATCTTGATAATACTTCAAAGTGGTGCAAAGATTGGCAACCTACTTTAAACATGCACTTCACAAAACAAAAACGAAAAGAAAAAAAGTATGTATCCTATGACTGTTATATCAATGAGTCTGAGATGGAATTAGCCAACTCATACAAATACCTGGGTGTGACACTTGTAGATATATGAAATAGAATGATCACACAGGCTCAGTCATGGGTAAAGCAAGTGGTACACTTTGGTTTATTGGTAGAAAACTGGCGAGGTGCAATCAGTCTACAAAGGAGATTGGTTACAAATTACTCATGCAGCCAGTTCCAAAATGTTGCAAAGCAACCCACACTGACACTGATTCAGATTCATTTATTTTATGATGATTCCTGATCCTGACAACCGAGGGCTTCAACGACAGGTTATAGGATTTACCCATAACTCTATTGTAGACCTCTCCGATCTGATATGTCCGATACGCAATGTCGTCACAGCTGTTAAAATTTTCTAGCCCTGTCACTTTATCGACTTTAGGTCCACATACTAGACCAACGGTGATCCAGACATTACCGTGCTGCATAGTATCATTGTTGCTAAGGGTAAAGTTCAAAACTCCACCACAGAACACTGATGGACCATGCAGGATGACTTGGCACCTACATGAATCTCAGTATTAATAGAAATACTATCTATTGCTTTATAGACTGTAAGGCGGGTATGCCTTCTCCTCCTATAATATCGAGGCACCTTCTGTGTGAGCGATCGATGCTGCTGCACGTGCGGCTGCACGAAGACTGACGCCTTCTTAACAAAATCATTACTTATATAGACAAAACTGTTGCATCCTTGAGCCCCCGGTTCTCGATGTACATTTACAGGTTCTTGGCTGACGCTAACGATCAGAAATTTTCTAAGTCTGAAGTTGGTGTGTAATCCCGTATGCTTGCTGTAGTCACTCTAGCAGCACATGCGTCCAGGCGTCTGTTTGTAAACACAGAGCGAGAATCCCATGTGGCTGATGCAATATGCTCATTAATGAAGTAAGCAATTTGTAGTTTGCACTTGACAGTTGATGGTTGGAGTGCTAACACGTGAGTTTCAGATTATCTGCGATTCCAGTAAGGCTGGCAACTGATGGGTTATGCATGGAGATCGTATCCACCTATACCGCATCAAAACAGCCTGAAGATGACGCAATGAAATGTCAAAACTGGCAGTGACAAAATAAAATAAAATCATAAGGACAGCTGTAGGTGTTTTTATTTTTTGTCAAGATAGTAAACAGCCATCATCCCATATATATATTTTTTTTTCTTTAAAAAATATAGGATGTTTCTTCTGCTACCGAATCGGCTCAGTGATGCCCACAGGGTGCTCATTCTTGTCACGAAGGAGCAAAGACGTCAAGTAATCATGCCTCTCACACTGCATCCTTGCACACTCCAGCTGCTGCAGGTGTCACACTGGGGTACATCTCAAATGAAAGCTTTGGCCATCAACTACTACTAGCCAATAACTGATCACAATATTGAACATCTTGTATGGGCTCGCAGGACCTGTACAGAGAACCAGGCTGCACTGCCAAATCGGTTTCCCCTTTGGCCAGTTTTGGAGCACCCTTAGGACGGGCTGTACACCGACTTTGCAGGCCTCTTTTGGGAAGCATGTGGTTGTCAGTGGCCGATGTGTTGTCAAATTTCTAGTACGTTGCTGAACTGTCAACAGCAACTATTCATGTGTTGTCACTCATTTCTGCTATTGAGGGCCGTCCCTGGACTCTCATCTCTGACAACAGGTAGCAATTTGTGCCACAGGAGTTTGCAGATTTTTGCATTTGCAATGGTATTCAGCATCTGACTGTCCCATTTCACTTAGTTTCTAATTGGGAGGGGGATGTGATTTCTGCAAAGGTTCAAAACTCAAAACAAAGTCCATGTTTGCCTCATCCCATGATGACCCACTACCTAGTATTCTTGCCATGTATCAGGCTATGTTTGTTAACATATGCAATCTGGTGGAATGTTTGCATGGGTGCCAGCCACAAGGTCTTTTGGGGCTCTTATTTTTAGATAACATGGTTCTGTTGCACACCAAGTTTCATGCCCCGGACGGTCAGAGCTCACTGCATTTTCCTCATAGGGCTGCCTTTATGGTTTGGTCTTTCGATCATCAGCAGGATTGGCTGCCATGTGTCACAGTAGGCCACAAAGGTCACCATTTGTATGTGGTGGATGTTGGTCGGGAGCAACTGACCCGTCATTTCAGTCAGCTGCTTCTGTGACCTGTTGGATCATTGATGCAGCTGCCACCAATCCAAACAGGAGATTAGGCCTGTCGCAGGATTGTTCTGGTGGGAGGCTCCCAATTGCAGCAGCATGCTTACCTGGTGCCATCCCAACAGTGTCCTCTGCTGGCCTATCTTCGACTGCAGAATTGGGTGCTGGTTGGGTATCTCCCACTACTACAGACTGGAGGGGGCATACAATTTGAACCAGCTTTCTCCTTTCCCGACTTGCCAACAGATAAGTCATTGCTCCAGCCAATGCAGGCAGATCAAGCACTACCACAGCCCACACAATCTTCTGTCCTTCTGCCTGCTTTGCCTGTTGATCCGTGACCAAGACATATTGTGCTCACTCCAGATTTGTGATGGAGGTTGTGGCAGAAGTCAGGTCATTTTCAGCCCTAAGTGGCCTTTTAAGGAGGTAACACATTTAGTAGCCCCATTAGCAGACATCAAGATGGAGGGTAGACAAGCTGGCATGGCTATCACAGTAAAATAGTGCTGAACACTGTTATAGAGGAGGCACGCAAAGCACTGTTTGGACAGAGCCACTCACCACCATGTTGACTTGCTGGCGGCAATAGGCTTGGCCTGGCAGTTCTTATGCTGACATCAACATAAAATTACCAAATATGCAGCAACCAGTCGCAAAATCATGTTTTATTTATTCACTTTTCCAAACAATTTCAACTGATTAACAGCCATCATCAGTGCTTTCAACCAATATGTGCCCTGAGTAGTAATACTGTCTTAAGACATTGGACATCTCTTCAAAAATTGTGATATTTGCTTTCAACACAAGTATACTGACAGAAGGCCAAATACATCCATAGAGACAGGAGAATAATGGAACTGGCTTATTACTGTTCACAGAAAACAGCTTCTATATATCTATACTCTGCAGACCATATTATGTTGCGTGCTGGAGGGTACTTTGTATATAACCAATTTCCTGGTCCAGTAGCGAATGGTGCATGGGAAGAATGATTTTGGTAAGCCTCTGTGCGAGCTGAAATCTCTAATTTTGCATTTACAGTCTTTTCCTGAACTACAGATAGCAGTGAGCAACATATGGATTGACTCTTTTAGAAACATATACTCATGGAATTTTAACAGTAAAACACAGTGTTTCTCTCATTGTGTCTGCTACTGGAGTGGTACAAGCAATATTCAAGTGAAATGAAGGTTTTGTACACTATCTACTTTGTGAGTGGACTACATTTTATGAGGATTTTTCCAATGAATCTCCCATTCCAACAATTAGTTTTACGTGATTGTTCCACTTCAAATCATTCCATATCCATACTCCCAGATATTTAACGGATGTGAGTGCTTCTGGTGATTTTTCAGTGATTATGCAATTATACACTACCAGGTCTTGCCATCTATTTATGAGCAACATACTGAGGTGACAAAACTCATAGATAGCAATATGCACATATACAGATGGTAGTACTATCGCATACACAAGGTATAAAGGGCACTGCATTCACGTGAAAAGATTTCAGATGTATGACAGCATAACGGGAATTAACAGACTATGACCGGGGAATGGTGGTTTGGAACTACACGCATGGGACATTCCATTTCAGAAAACATTAGATTGGTTGGTTGGTTTGGAGGATTCAAGGGACCAGACTGCGACGGTCATCGGTCCCTTTTTCTAAATACTAAAAACACCCTCAGAGAACAAAAAAAAATCTTTAACACAATAGGAGACAGACGACACAGAACAAAAGAAACGTAGACAAGGACCCGACAAAACGAAATAAAATCACACAGAGTGTGACAGCGGTTGGCCGACCATAGGAACAAAAAAGGGAAAAGCCAACCACCGAGAACACATTAAAAACTCAGTTTAAAACCGGAGGCCAAAGGCCAGAATCAACACAAAAAAATAACATAAAACACAATCACTCAGATTAAATGATAAAAACCCCCTGCCCGAATAAAACGCAAAACTAAGCCAGCCATAGCAGGGTCATCTGTTAAAAGGGCAGGGAGCGTGTCAGGCAGTGCGAACGTCTGCCTGAGCACAGCTAAAAGCGGACACTCCAATAAAATGTGGACCACAGATAAAACAGAGCCGCAGCGACACAGAGTTGGGTCCTCACGGCGCAATAAGTGGCCGTGTGTCAGCCGAGTGTGCCCAATGCGCTGCCGGCAGAGGACGACAGACTCCTGGCGGGAGACCCGAAGGGACGACAGCCACACAGTCATCGTCGCCTTGATAGGGTGAAGTTTGTTGGGCATGGACAGGTTGCGCCATTCAGTGTCCCATAAATCGAAAAGTTTTCGGCGTAAGATTGCCCGCAAATCAGTCACCAGGAGGCCGATCTCCAGAGGTGGTTTACTGGTGGCCTCTTTCGCCAGGCGGTCAACATTCTCATTGCCGGGTATCCCAACATGGCCTGGGGTCCACACAAAGACCACAGAGCGGCTGCAAGATGCAAGAGTATGCAGGGACTCATGGATAGCCATCACCAGACGAGAACGATGGAAACACTGGTCGAGAGCTCGTAAACTGCTCAGGGAATCGCTACAGATAACGAAGGACTCACCTGAGCAGGAGCGGATACACTCTAGGGTACGAAAGATGGCGACCAGCTCAGCAGCGTAGACGCTGCAGCCAGCCGGCGAGGAACGTTGTTCGGAATGGTCCCCTAGAATTAGCGCATAACCGACATGACCAGCAACCATCGAACCATCAGTGTATACAATGCCAGAGCCCTGATACGTGGCCAAGATGGAAAAAAGCGGCGGTGGAAGGCCTCTGGAGGGACTGAGTCCTTCGGGCCCTGTGCCAAGTCGAGCCGAAGGCAAGGGCGAGGAACACACCATGGGGGTGTACGCAAAGTGGCCCGGAAAGGAGGTGGAACAGTGAAAACCCTAAGCCCAGAGAGAAGCTCTTTGACGCGGACCGCGATTGTACAACTTGACCAGGACCGACGTTCTGGCAGATGGACGACCGATTGCGGGAACAGGAGACGATAGTTTGGATGCCCGGGCAAGCTGAAAACATGGGCAGCATAAGAAGCCAGCAAACTTTGGCGGCGTAATCACAATGGAGGGACACCCGCCTCCACAAGTATGCTGTCCACTGGGCTGGTCTGGAAAGCACCAGTGGCAAGGTGTATCCCGCTTTGGAGGATTGGGTCCAGCACCCGCAACGCAGCCATAAGCCAGGCTCCCATAATCCAGACGGGACTGGATTAACGCCTGGTAGAGCCGTAACAGGGTAGATCGGTCGGCGCCCCAGCGGGTGTGGCTCAAGCATCTCAGAGCGTTGAGATGCCGCCAACACGCCTGTTTAAGCTGCCGAATATGAGGCAGCCAAGTCAACCGGGCATCAAAAACTACACCCAAAAACCTGTGGGTCTCCACCACAGCAAGGAGTGCGTCGGCAAGATAAAGCCGCGGTTCAGGATGGACTGTTCGGCGCCAGCAGAAATGCATAATGCGGGTCTTGGCAGCCGAAAACTGAAAACCACGCGCTACAGCCCAAGACTGCGCCTTGCGGATAGCGCCCTGTAGCTGACGTTCAACAGCTGCAATGCCAGTAGAGCTGTAGTAAAGGCAGAAGTCGTCAGCGTACAGGGAGGCGGAGACAGAATTTCCCACCGCTGCAGCGAGCCCGTTTATTGCGATTAAAAACAGGCAGACACTGAGGTCAGATCCCTGTGGTACCCCGTTCTCCTGGACTCGGGAGGAACTATGAGAGGCCGCGACTTGCACGCGGAAGGTACGATACGACAGAAAATTTCGGATAAAGATCGGCAGAGGGCCCCGAAGACCCCATCCATGAAGCGTAGAATGTATGTGATGACGCCATGTCGTATCGTATTTCCGCATGTCGAAAAAGACAGCGACCAGGTGCTGACGGCGGGCAAAGGCAGTACGGATGGCCGACTCCAGACTCACCACATTGTCGGTGGCGGAGCGGCCTTTACGAAACCCACCCTGAGACGGAGCCAGAAGGCCCCGAGACTCCAGTACCCAATTCAAGTGCCGGCTCACCATCCGTTCGAGAAGCTTGCAGAGAACGTTGGTGAGGCTAATGGGGCGGTAGCTGTCCACCTCCAAAGGGCTCTTGCCCAGTTTCAAAATGGGGATGACAATGCTTTCCCGTCATTGCGACGGAAACTCACCCTCAACCCAGAGACGGTTGTAACGGTCGAGGAGGCGTCGCTTGCAGTCCACTGAAAGGTGTTTCAGCATCTGACAGTGAATGTGACCTGGCCCAGGAGCGGTATCATGGCAAGCGGCAAGGGCACTGTGAAATTCCCACTCACTGAATGGAGCATTGTAGGATTCAGAATGGTGGGTGCGAAAAGAAAGGCTCCAACGTTCCATCCGCTCTTTAATGGAGCGGAAGGCCAGTGGGTGATTCGAAGAAGCGGAACTCAGAGCAAAATGCTCTTCCAAGCTGTTGGCAATTTCGTCGGAGTCTGTACAAACTGCTCCATTCAGTGAGAGCGCAGGGGTCCGATAGCCATAGAGGCGTCGGATCTTGGCCCAGACCTGCGATGGAGAGACATGGAGGCCAATGGTGGACACATACCGCTCCCAGCACTCCTGCTTGCTTTGGCGGATAAGGCGGCGGGCCCGCGCACGCAGCCGTTTGAAGGTGATGAGGTGTTCAATGCAGGGATGTCGCTTGTGACGCTGAAGTGCCCGTCGGCGATCTTTAATCGCCTCAGCGATCTCTGGCGACCACCAAGGCACATTCCGCTGCCGAGGGGACCCAGAAGAACTGGGAATGGCAGATTCTGCGGCAGTAACGATGCTGGTGGTGACTGAGTGAACCACTGCATCAATGCCGGCATTAGAGAGAGGCTCAATAGCGGCAGTGGAGGAATACAAGTCCCAGTCAGCCTTATTAATAGCCCATCTGCTGGGGCGCCCAGAAGTGTGACGCTGTGGCAGTTACAGAAAGATCGGGAAAGGGTCACTACCACACAGGTCGTCATGCACTCTCCATTGGACAGACGGCAAGAGGCTAGGGCTGCAGATCGAAGGTCGATTGCGGAGTATGTGCCATGTGCCACGCTGAAGTGTGTGAAGGAACCATCACTTAAAAGCGAAAGATCAAGCTGTGCCAATAAATGCTCAACGGTGGCGCCTCGACCTGTCACCACTGACCCATCCCACGGAGGGTTATGGGCGTTGAAATCGCCCAGTAACAAGAAAGGTAGCGGCAATTGGGCTATCAGTGCAGCCAGGAAATGCTGTGGGACATCACCATCCGGTGGAAGGTAAAGACTGCAGACGGTAACAGCCTGTGGCGTCCACACCCGAACAGCGACAGCCTCCAAAGCTGTTTGTAGAGGGGCAGACTCACTGTGAAGAGAGTTAAGGACATAGATGCAGACGCCACCAGACACCCTTTCATAAGCTGCCCGGTTGTTATAATAACCCCGATAGCCACGGAGGGCGGGGGTTCGCATTGCTGGAAACCAAGTTTCCTGAAGAGCAATGCAGAAGAAAGGGTGAAGGCTGATAAGTTGGCGGAGCTCAGCTAGATGGTGGAAGAAACCGCTGCAGTTCCACTGGAGGATGGTATTGTCCATGGCTGAGAAAGGCGTGATGGGACTGGGAAGGCAGATTACGCCGCTGGGTCATCTGCTGCCTCCGATTGAGCACCGGTGCTAGTGCAATCCATGGCGTCTGAGGAACCGGCGAGATCGAGGTCCTCAGCGGACGCCAGAATCTCCACCTCGTCCTCAGACGCAGAGCTGGAAGGTTGCAGTGGGGTGGCTACCACCACAAGTTCCTTGGGCTTAGAGCTCTTCTTCTTGGATTTCTCACGCTGCTCCTTGGGTTTAACTGGCTGGGAGGGCTTCACCGATTCAGTCTCCGGGACTGAGGAGGATCGTGAAGCCCTGCGACCAGCTGATTGTGGGCACTTACGCCACTGCCGGTCGTCAGCCTTCCCGCAGGTGGAAACCTGGGAAGGGAGGGACCCAAGGGACCCCTTGCGAGTGCGAGAAGCCGAAGAAGTTGGACACTTCTCCGGCTGAGAAGCGGGGACGGACGTCCCCGATGGGTGGGATGGTGTTGCTCCTGAGGTAGGTGGCGCAGGAGTAACCCGGTGGGTAGAGCCCCCCACTGGCAAGGGGGCAGAAGGAGTTGTACCACTCGTCAATCCGGCCGGAAGTCGCGAAACTGATGGGGCAAGCACAGGTGTTGTAGCAGCAGCGTAGGAAGATGTCATTCTCACAGGATGTAATCGGTCGTATTTCCTTTTGGCCTCAGTATAAGTCAGTCGGTCCAGGGTCTTATATTCCATGATTTTGTGCTCTTTCTGGAAGATTCTGCAGTCTGGCGAGCAAGGTGAATGGTGCTCCCCACAGTTGACACAGATGGGAGGCGGGGCACATCGAGTATCGGGATGAGATGGGCGTCCGCAATCTCGACATGTGAGGCCGGAAGTGCAGTGGGAAGACATATGGCCGAACTTCCAGCACTTGAAGCACCACATCGGGGGAGGTATATAGGGCTTGACGTCACATCGGTAGACCATCACCTTGACCTTTTCCGGTAACGTATCACCCTCGAAGGCCAAGATGAAGGCATCGGTAGCAATCTGATTTTCCTTCGGACCCCGATGAACACGCCGGACGAAATGGACACCTCTGCACTCTAAGTTTACGCACAGCTCGTCATCAGACTGCAAAAGAAGGTCCTTATGGTAAATAACTCCCTGGACCATATTTAAGCTCTTATGCAGTGTGATCGTAACAGCAACATCCCCCAACTGGTCACAAGCAAGTAACTGTCGTGACTGGGCAGAGGATGCCACTTGTATCAGGACCTCTAAATGCTCGATGAAGAACTGAGGCTTTGTGGAGAGAAAAGACTCCCCATCAGCTCTCGTACAAACTAAGAATCGGGGCGAATAACTGCTACTGCCATCCTGAGATTTACGTTCCTCCCACGGTGAGGCCAGGGAGGGGAACATTTTCGGATCGTACTTCTGAGTGTTAAATTGAGCCCGAGAACACTTAGAGACTGCTGGCGGCTGGCCACCAGCGAGAGACGATGTACCACGCTTCATTGCGGGTCATCCGCCCTGATGCCACCTACTCCGACCAAGGGCCCTTCCCACGGGCGCCACCCAGCCACAGCAAAGGCCACCTGGCAGGATGGCCATTGCCGGGAGTACCGATACCCCAGGAGGGTAGGCATCTACTCTGTGGAATACGTGGGGAGTTAACGGCACAGGCATCAGTAGAGCGATCCCTGTGTTGTCAGGGAGCTACAACCAACAGGGTACATGGCGGCCCCGCCACAACGGACTGGCTACCGTGCTGGATGTTAGGTAACATGTGGTCCATGGTCGCCGTCAGTGCAGAAAGAGGCACTGCACAGTGCGAGGTGTAATCTGCACGCAGGAACGTAGTCATGCCCAAGAGATGGAGAGCGGGCAGAACTGCAATTCAACAGCGAATAAGCTGGCAAAAGGTCTGATCGCAAGATGGACACAATGCACCAAGTAAGGCGCGCTTCCCCAATCGGCTCGCTCTTCGGAAAATTTTGAGAGATGGAGGTCAAACCCAACAGGGGACCATCACAGAAGGACGAAAAATTTGAGACTCCTTTTAGTCGCCTCTTACGACAGGCAGGAATACCGCAGGCCTATTCTTACCCCCGAACCCGCAGGGGGAGAAAACATTAGAGAAGTCAGTATTCTGAGGTGTTAAGGGTGCCCCAAGAATACCAAATTTCATGCATTAGTTCTCACCACCTCCCCCCATGAACCATGGACCTTGCCGTTGGTGGGGAGGCTTGCGTGCCTCAACAATACAGATAGCCGTACCGTAGGTGCAACCACGACGGAGGGGTATCTGTTGAGAGGCCAGACAAACGTGTGGTTCCTGAAGAGGGGCAGCAGCCTTTTCAGTAGTTGCAGGGGCAACAGTCTGGATGATTGACTGATCTGGCCTTGTAACATTAACCAAAACGGCCTTGCTGTTGTGATACTGCGAACGGCTGAAAGCAAAGGGAAACTACAGCCGAAATTTTTCCCGAGGGCATGCAGCTTTACTGTATGGTTAAATGATGATGGCGTCCTCTTGGGTAAAATATTCCAGAGGTAAAACAGTCCCCCATTCGGATCTCCGGGCGGGGACTACTCAAGAGGACGTCGTTATCAGGAGAAAGAAAACTGGCATTCTACGGATCGGAGTGTGGAATGTCAGATCCCTTAATCGGGCAGGTAGGTTAGAAAATTTAAAAAGGGAAATGGATAGGTTAAAGTTAGATATAGTGGGAATTAGTGAAGTTCGGTGGCAGGAGGAACAAGACTTCTGGTCAGGTGAATACAGGGTTATAAATACAAAATCAAATAGGGGTAATGCAGGAGTGGGTTTAATAATGAATAAAAAAAATAGGAGTGCGGGTAAACTACTACAAACAGCATAGTGAACGTATTATAGTGGCCAAGATAGACATGAAGCCCCTGCCTACTACAGTAGTACAAGTTTATATGCCAACTAGCTCTGCAGATGACGAAGAAATTGAAGAAATGTATGATGAGATAAAAGAAATTATTCAGGTAGTGAAGGGAGATGAAAATTTAATAGTCATGGGTGACTGGAATTTGACAGTAGGAAAAGAGAGAGAAGGAAACGTAGTAGGTGAATATGGATTGGGGCTAAGAAATGAAAGAGGAAGCCATCTGTTAGAATTTTGCACAGAGCATAACTTAATCATAGCTAACACTTGGTTCAAGAATCATAAAAGAAGGTTGTATACATGGAAGAATCCTGGAGCTACTAAAAGGAATCAAATAGATTATATAATCTTAAGACAGAGATTTAGGAACCAGGTGTTAAATTGTAGGCCGTTTCCAGGGGCAGATGTGGACTCTGACCACAATCTATTGGTTATGAACTGTAGATTAAAACTGAAGAAATTGCAAAAAGGTGAGAATTTAAGGAATTGGACCTGGATAAACTGACTAAACCAGAGGTTGTGCAGAGTTTCAGGGAGAGCATAAGGGAACAATTGACATGAATGGGGGAAAGAAATACAGTAGAAGACAAATGGGTAGCTCTGAGGGATGAAGTAGTGAAGGCAGCAGAGGATCAAGTAGGTAAAAAGACGAGGGCTAGTAGAAATCCTTGGGTAACAGAAAAAATATTGAATTTAATTGATGAAAGGAGAAAATATAAAAATGCAGTAAATGAAGCAGGCAAAAAGGAATACAAACGTCTCAAAAATGAGATCGACAGGAAGTGCAAAATGGCTAAGCAGTCATAGCTAGAGGACAAATGTAAGGATGTGGAGGCTTATCTCACTAGGGGTAAGATAGATACAGCTTACAGGAAAATTAAAGAGACCTTTGGAGAAAAGAGAGCCACTTGTATGAATATCAAGAGCTCAGATGGAAACTCAGTCCTAAGCAAAGAGGGGGAAAGCAGAAAGGTGGAAGGAGTATATAGAGGATCTATACAAGGGCGATGTACTTGAGGACAATATTATGGAAATGGAAGAGGATGTAGACGAAGATGAAATGTGGGGGGTACGATACTGTGTGAAGAGTTTGACAGAGCATTGAAAGACCTGAGTCGAAACAAGATCCCGAGAGTAGACAACATTCCATTAGAACTGCTGACAGCCTTGGGAGAGCCAGTCCTGACAAAACTCTACCATCTGGTGAGCAAGATGTACGAGACAGGCGAATTACCCCCTGACTTCAAGAAGAATATAATAATTCCAATCCCAAAGAAAGCAGGTGTTGACAGATGTGAAAATTACTGAACTATCAGTTTAATAAGCCACAGCTGCAAAATACTAACACGAATTATTTGCAGACGAATGGAAAAACTGGTAGAAGCCGACCTCGGGGAAGATCAGTTTGGATTCCGTAGAAATTTTGGAACACGTGAGGCAATACTGACCTTACGACTTCTCTTAGAAGAAAGATTAAGGAAAGGCAAACCTAGTTTCTAGCATTTGTAGACTTAGAGAAAGCTTTTGACAATGTTGACTGGAATACTCTCTTTCAAATTCTAAAGGTGGCAGGGGTAAAATACAGGGAGCAAAAGGCTATTTACAATTTGTATAGAAACCAAATGGCAGTTATAAGAGTCGAGGGGCATGAAAGGGAAGCAGTGGTTGGGAAGGGAGTGAGACAGGGTTGTAGCCTCTCTCCGACATTATTCAATCTGTATATTGAGCAAGCAGTAAAGGAAACAAAAGAAAAATTTGGAGTAGGTATTAAAATCCCGGGAGAATAAATAAAAACTTTGAGGTTCGCCGATGACATTGTAATTCTGTCAGAGACAGCAAAGGACTTGGAAGAGCAGTTGAAAGGAATGGACAGTGTCTTGAAAGGAGGATATAAGATGAACATCAACAAAAGCAAAATGAGGATAATGGAATGTAGTTGAATTAAGTCGGGTGATGCTGAGGGAATTAGATTAGGAAATGAGACACTTAAAGTAGTAAAGGAGTTTTGCTATTTGGGGAGCAAAATAACTGATGATGGTCGAAGTAGAGAGGATATAAAATGTAGACTGGCAATGGCAAGGAAGGCATTTCTGAAGAAGAGAAATTTGTTAACATCGAGTATAGATTTAAGTGTCAGGAAGTCATTTCTGAAAGTATTTGTATGGAGTGTAGCCATGTATGGAAGTGAAACATGGACAATAAATAGTTTGGACAAGAAGAGAATAGAAGCTTTCGAAATGTGGTGCTACAGAAGAATGTTGAAGATTAGGTGAGTAGGTCACATAACTAATGAGGAGGTATTGAATAGGATTGGGGAGAAGAGAAGTTTGTGGCACAACTTGACTAGAAGAAGGGATCGGTTGGTAGAACATGTCCTGAGGCATCAAGGGATCACAAATTTAGCATTGGACGGAATTGTGGAGGGTAAAAATCGTAGAGGGAGACCTAGAGATGAATACACTAAGCAGATTCAGAAGGATGTAGGTTGCAGTAGGTACTGAGAGATGGAGGAGCTTGCACAGGATAGATTAGCATGGAGAGCTGCATCAAACCAGTCTCAGGACTGAAGACCACAACAACAACAACTTCTCACCATGGACAACGCAGTGGCTGACAGCCTTCACTTAATGACTGAGAGCAGCAGCATTTGCATAGAGTTGTCAGTGCTAACATACAAGCAACAGTGCTTGAAATAACCACAGAAATCAATGTGGGATGCACAACAAACATATCCACTACAACAGTGTGGCGAAATTGGCATTAATGGGCTATGGCAGCAGACAACTGACGCAAGTGCCTTTGCTAACAGCATGACATTGACTGCAACGTCTCTCCTGGGCTCATGAATATATCAGTTGGACCCTAGATGACTGGAAAACTCTAGCCTGGTCTGGTGAGTCCTGACATCAGTTGGTAGGAGCTGGTGGTAGGATTCGAGTGTGGTAGAAACTGCCATGATGCCATGGACCCAGGTTGTCACCAAGGCACTGTGCAAGCTGGTGTTGCTCCATAATGGTCTGGGTGTTCATTGACTGGAAATAGTTACATTTGGCTATTTGGAGACCATTTTCAGTCATTCATGGATTTCATGTTCCCAAATAATGATGGAATTGTTATGGATGACAGTGTGCCATGTCACTGGGGCACACTTGTTCACAACGAGTTTGAAGAATATTCTGAACAATTCGAGTGAATGATCTGGCCACCCAAATTGCCTGACACGAATCCCATCAAATATTTATGGGATGTAACTGATAGATCAGTTCATGCACAAAATCCTGCATTGGCAGCACTTTCGTAATTATGGATGGTTATAGAGGATGTATAGTTATAGAGGTACCATGGCTCAATACTTCTGCAAGGGACCTGTTGAGTCCATGCCATGTCCAGTTGATGCACTATGGCAGACAAAAGGAACTCTGATACAATATTAGGAAGTATTCCATGGCTTTCGATACAGTGTATGTTACTTTTGTGTGTGTGTTGTGGTGTCAACAGCAATTTTCTTTCACCCTCACCGATCCTCTGCGAGTCTTCTTCCATGTCACTAAAGTTGTCTAGCACTGTGATTCCTCTGTACACAACAGCATCAGCCACAAACAATCTCGAGACTTCTGACATTATCCGCTGGGTCATTTGTGTGTGTAGTGAACAGCAATCGTCCTACAACACTTCTCTGTGAGTAAGAAGTTACATTTGTGTGTGATGATTTCTCCCCATTACGAATGACAAACTTTGTTCTGTCTGCTGTTGAAATTACAAAGATTGTCTGATACTGTATATATTTATATTTTGTTCATTAGGTGACAGTGCAGAAGTGTATTGAAGGCCTTCTTTAAGTCAGGGAACATATCAACTTGAGTTCTGCTATCTTCTGGGTCTTCTGTGAGAACAGAGCAAGCTGAGTTTCACATGCTCATTGTTTGCAGATACCATGTTGATTCCTACAAGACTCTCCAGTAATGTCTTAATACATGAGAATAAAATGGGTTCTGAAGTTCTACAACACACCGACATCAACAATGTATGCATACAGTTGTGTGCACCTTTCCACCAACGCTTTTTTCAGTCACTAGGAATGCTTCATTCCTAAGCATACTACAGTACAGTCTTTCTCGAAAATGGGAAAACGAGCAATTTTTTTTTCCAATTACTACGAATACTTCATTCCTAAGCATACTACAGCACATTGCTGCCAGAAGAGGAGCAAGCTTTTGCGCATCCTCTATGTGGAATCGTAACGGCATTCCATCAGGTGGGATTACGGAGGTGTCCGATTCCACCCATCTGCTTTGACCCATGACGTCATCAGTATGGTGGAAATGGCTACTCTAAGTGTCTGCAATATGGCGCCAATGATGTCGCTACATACACACGGCAGCAAACATGAAAATACATATAAATAAGACAATAACATCTCCCTCCTAGAATACAATCAAACTAACGGGACAACCGCGAGAAACTGAGGGTTTTAGGGAGGGGACAAGCTAAATATAACAGAAAAAAAAAACGCGCACACACACACACACACACACACACACACACACACCCCATGATCCCAAAACACACACACACACACAAAAAAAAAAAAAAAAAAAAAAAAAAAAAAAAAAAAAAAAAAAAAAAAATTATTAACGAAATCTACAGGAATTGGACACCTCCCTTGTCCTATATAGGTCAACCTCAACTGACGATACCAAAACACCAACAACTACAGCAAACAATACGGAAATTGGAATAAGACATTTCCCTTGACCATAGCTGATACCAAAAAACCAATACCTACACAAAAAACTATGAAAATTAGAATTGGTCATTCCCCTTGATCTATATAGGTCAACCATAGCTACTGATATGAAAAAATCAACACCTACCACTACGAAAAACAAAACCACAAAACACACACACACACACACACACACACACACACACACACACACACAGAGAGAGAGAGAGAGAGAGAGAGAGAGAGAGAGAGAGAGAGAGTTGGGGGTGGGAGGGACATCTAATCAAACACAGCAAGATGATATCCACAAACACAACCAACTCATAAACTCCGCGCCTTAATGACGTCACACACCATAACACCCTTACGTTATGGGTCAAAGCAGACGGGTGGAATCGTACGCTTCCATCGACCCCTTTTACTTGAATGGGTCCCTTTCTGGCACAAGGCCCACTCGCTGTGAACTTCATTATACATGTCATTTACACTATCACAATATACTAATTGTCACTGAGGCCAAAACGAGACAGAATGGTATAATTACAGAACGTCATTTTACAAACTCCGATTGCTTATTTTATTTTAAGCTAATTCTCCTTATGCATAAGAACGATATTATTACATTATATTATGATCTGAAATGTTCAGTAACTTGTGAGGAAGTTCAAACGCACACCTAACAGACCTCAAGCAGACAGCATGTTGTTATACTGCACTCCTACCGATTAGACTGCTTAAGTTTTTAATGATTTCGGTTTCTGAATGTATTTGCCAACATGATCTGAATCGCGCTAAACTTCTTTGTATCAAATAGTATATAGCCGGTCAATATAAAATAAAAATACAATTATCATTTGTGCTCACTTTCTCAGTTTCTCTTTAGTTATGACTTACCTCCCCATCACGTGAAGAATATGCATACAGTAATCCTACTACACGGTACAATTTTAGTAACTCAACGCGTTGGTTTCATGGTATTATACTTCCCTTTGGATGATATCCGCTTTTAAGCATTTACTTGGGTGTCATCTAGCCGAAGAGTAGATTGACTAAAGTATTTGACTCGCCCTTCTATTACATCCCATCGAAACACAGCTTTTCGTTGCAGAATAGTTCGAGTTTTTTTTTTCTTATTTTCTAAATAAATCTCTTGTCACTTAAGCATTTGCAGTTTTGCCCAGCCGCCATAAAAAACTGATTCGCATTTGTCTTAACTCTTGTATAAACAATGGTACAAACATTACAACAGTACAAATAATATAAGCCCGAGACAGTCTGCCACATAAATCAACACTATTAAAGGCTTTTGTACGTAAATACCGCATACGTTTTGTTTAGCTTCTGTCAGCAGTATGAACGAGATGGATATTGAGGTCAGCGGTTTAATTACTACTCAAGAGGAGAAACAGACGGGGAATAAGTACGTGAAAGACAATTTATTAATAAAAAGTATGTTAAAATTATAATCAGACAGGTGACAAAATAATATTTTAGTTAAGAAGTGCAAGTTCTTGAGGAAATGTAAAATGCTGACGGTATAATAAGGCTATGAGTGTAAAATACAGAATTCAGTGACGGGTTATAACAACAGAGCAATCACGAGAAATATATTTTCTTTCCGTTTCACGTCAAAAAATTATTGACAAGACTATGCAATCAGTATGTTCCAGTTGCCAGCCAACATTTTGTTATCCCCACCCGCTGCCCGTGAATGGTTCGGGAAGCGTAAGGAAACTGTTAGACCATGGATGGTTTTCATCAACACATCAAACTTCCAGGCCCCACGGAGCTTGCCCAGACTGACAAGGAGAATTGTGAAGAACATCGAGTATTTTCAAAGCAATTATCTGTTTGTATTCGTTGGTGTTGTGTTATACTGCCTGTAAGTAAATCGAGATATTCGTTTTAGCTACAGACCTTTTAATAATACATAGCTTTTGTACTGTACAATGTTAATCTTGCCCTAGTGTGTACCGAAGATAGCACATTTTTAACAGTTTTTTTTGTGTGTGTGTGTGTGTGTGTGTGTGTGTGTGTGTGTGTGTGTGTGTGTGTGTAGGGTGGGGGTGGGGGTGGGGGGTAGCTTAGCACAGATGCCATTAAAAAAGGCCTACTTAGAAGCCATTAAAGCAGGGCTACTTAGAATACACCTGTTATATGTACAGGAGGGTGAGGCTTGAGTGGTCACCTAAAACAGCTCTGAAAGCTACCTGGAATACATAGCTTGGAAACCCATTCATGATGGAAGTATATTGGATCTAATGGCAACAAATAGACCTGCCCTATTTGACAAGGCCCACATAAAAACTGGTATCAGTGATCATGAAGTTGTTGTGGCAACAATGATTACGAAAGTACAAAGGGCAACGAAAGCAAGCAGAAAGATATATGTGTTCAGTAAACTGGGTCTAAAATGAATAGTGTCATATCTCAATAATGAACTTGAAACCTCCAGCGCAGGCCAGGAGCATGTAGAGGAACTATGGCTCAAGTTTAAAAGAATATTTGACCATGTTATGGATAGATATTTACCCAGAAGAATAGTTTGTAATGGGAGGGACCCTCCACAGTATACAGTCACTGTTAAGAAACTTCTAAAGGAACAGAGACTACTGCATAATAGGTGTAAAACAAAGCACAGAGCTTTAGATAGAGATATGGTGGAAAAAACGTGTTCGGTTGTCAAGATGATATCAGTGAGTATTGTAGCAGAATATTATCAAATGATCTTTCACAAGAAATTCTGGTGTATGTAAAGGTTATTAGTGGCATCAAAGTTAGTGTCCAGTCTGTAGCAAAGGAGACAGGAACTGAAATTGAGTGTAGCAAAACAGAAGCTGAAATGCTTATCTCTGATTTCAAATGTCCCTTTACAAAGGAAAATCCAAATAAAATGCCCCACTTGAATCCTAGTGCCACTGAAGAGATGAATGAAATCAGTAGTAAGGTCAATAGTGTTGAGAAATAGCTGAAATCATTGTAACTGACCAAAGGTCCAGGGCCCAGTGGAATCTCTTTCAGATTATATTCTGAATTTGCGGCCAAGTTAGCCCCTTTTCTAATTACAACCTGTCACTGATTCCTCAAACCAAAAAACCGTGCCCTTTAGTTGGAAGAAAGCACTGGTCACACCCCTCTGCATGGCGGGTAGTAGAAGTGATCCATAAAACTACTGTCCAATATCTTTGACATCAATTTGAGTCTTAGGACATATTCTGAGCTCAAACATAATGAGGCGTCTTGAACAGAATGGCCTCCTGTATGCCAAACGGCTTGGATTCTGAAAACATTGGTCATGTGAAACCCAACTTGCACTAGTTGGTTAGTAACTTTTCTCACATGACATACTGAAAGTCTTGTATCCATACAGTCGGGTAGATGCAGTATTTCTTGATTTCCGAAAAGCATTTGCCTCAGTACCATACCTATCAAAAGTATGATCACATTTGTTATCAAGTGAAACTCGTGATTACATTGAGGAGTTTTTGGCAGGGAGAGGGGCAGCATGTTATCTTGAATGGAGAGTCATTAACAGATGCAGAAGTAACTTCAGGTGTGTCCAAAGGAAGCGCATTTCAACACTTGCTGTTTGTGTTGTATATTAATAACCTTGTGGACAACATTAATAATAACCTCAGACTTTTTACAGGTGATGCAGTCATCTGTATTTAAGTATTGTCTGAAATAAGCTTTGTAAATATTGAGTTAGGTCTTGCTAAGATTTCAAAGTGGTGCAAAGACTGACAATGCATTTTAAGTGTTCAGAAATTTAAAATTGTGCACTTCACAAAACTAAAAAAAGTGTAGTATCCTATGACTATAATTCAATGAGTCACAGTTGGGATTTGGCCAACTCATACAAATATCCGAGTGTAACACTTTGTAGGCATATGAAATGGAATGATGACATAGGCTCAGTTGTGAGTAAAGCTGGCGGTAGACTTGTGTTTATTGGTGGAATACTGGGGAAGTGCAATCAGTCTACAAAGGAGATTGCTTACAAATCACTCATACAATCCCTTCTAGACTATTGCTAAAATATGTGGCACCTTTGCAGATAGGGCTAACAAGGGACATTGAATGTATACAGAGAAGAGCAGCAAGAATGGTCACATGTTTGTTTGACCCATGGAAGAGTTTTACACTGATGCTCAAGAAATTGAAGTGGCAGGCAGTTAGAGATAATCATAAATTATCTCAAGAATGTCTACTAACAAAATTTCAAAAACCAACTTTAAATGATTACTCAAGGAATATGCTACAACCATCTATGTATCACTCACATGGCAATTGTGAGGATAAGATAGAATAATTACAGCACACACAGAGGCATTCAGATAATCATTCTTCCTGCACTCTGATCATGAATGGAATGGGAAGAATGCCTAATAATGGGTACAGTGGGACATACCTCTGCCACGCATGTGGGGTAGTGGTTTGCAGATTATGGGTGTAGATGTAAATGTAGACACTTTGTTTCATGAATCTGAAATCTATTTGAGGCAGATTTTTGGAGTTTGACATCTTTGGGTTAACCAGTTTGCACAGTAAGAGGAGTAAAGTAATTCTTTGCATGTTCAACATTTTGACTACCTGCCCAAATTTACCTAATCGCAGGATAAGTGTGATCACTGGCTAAACTGCATGAGGTAAAAGCAGACAGCATGTTTTTGATACAAATGAGCCCAAATTTCTCCCAACAAGTTTTATTTATTCCTTTATAAGTGTCATAAACATCAAAATTAACCTGTGGGATATTTTTAACGAATAATGAACATTTCAAAATCAATATTAAACTGCAGCATCCTCCCTTGCCTTTGTATCCCAGTCATTTTTGTGAAGGGTAGGTGACAGATAATATCAGACCTCTTCACTACTGACTCATCTGGGACAACAGGGAACACAAATTCTGAGCCTTTTTTCTGCAGATAGGTAACATACACTTGCCCTAACCCAGCTGTATTGCTAAGATGGCCAACATAATATAAAAAGTCTTCTTGGTGTTCAAATGATCCAAAACAAAATCATCAGACCTCACTTCACCATCTGTCAACTTTTGTAAGGTTGGGCTTCATCATCTCTTTCACAGCATCCCTCATCCTCAGATTCTGGCACAATGGATGAAAGGGTTTCTGGTTCACTGTCTGTATCATTACCAATTTTATTTTTTGCAGAAATGATCAATTCCTTCTTGCTTTGGAATTAAGTCTTCTTTAGTGATGTTGCTATTTTACCCACCACTGCTGCTTCCAACTTGTCTTCGACTAGAGTACTAGTGTAAACTGCAAGATTTCTTTTGCCTTGGTGTTTATTGCCTCATAGCTTTTGGGAAAGGTCTTCAGCCTTCAAGAGTTGGAATTTCAGTTTTGCTTGCACCTGAAGTGGAAGGTGAAGCATCACACAAAGTTGCAGGTTCCGCAGTAGGTAGGGTGACCAGCTCTCCCGTAATTCCTGGGATCTCCGAAATTATAGCAATTTTTTTTTAATCCTTTTGCTTTCGGCTCTGTTATTGACTGCCTGTTTCTCCCATATATTTTGTCAGTGATTACTGTAATAAATATTAATCCTGCAAAGTATTGTCAATAGTTCAGATTCGCTGACTGACAGATCTGGAAAAGTTTTTGTATAATAATGGATACTATTCAACAATTGTCTTTTTTCTGTTTTCACTTAGCTAGGCCCTACTCATCTTTTTGAAGTAAACTTCTTTTACCACTTTTTGAACCTTTTCTACGTCAATATTAGCATTGCCAGCTTCATTGATATATGTCCTCACCATCTACAATATACATATTTTACTCGAACTCATTTATAAAAGTATGTTTATGTAACTGAATGTTGGCCTCTGTTCTTAATTGGAATTGGGGTAACAGTGGACACTGTTCCCACTTACGCCTCTTCAACTGTCCACACTTGCCCCGAGGGTCATTTTGGATATGAAACGAAATTGTAGTGTTATATATGTTTGACATTGCATTGGGAGCGATCTAAAGGCTATAATACTCTTGAAGAATCAAGTTGCCAAGTTTCATAGTAATTCTTTTTATTACTATTACCAGTTTTGACATATTACACTTTCATCATCAGATCTTGTAACATTATTAGGTGTTCCTTCATTTAACGACACTGAAAGTCACGAAGTGATGTTGCATTACATTGCAATAAAAATGACAGGGGTAATCAGAACGTCATAAATAAAATACTACAAAATTAAAACGTACATGTTATGCTGATGCCCCAGCATACACTGTATTTTATTTGTAACATGCTGCTGATCTCTGCCGCTTTTTATTTAAAAGTTTGACACAACATTGCCATATGATTTCCAGTGTTGTAAAAAACATCTAATAACGTTATAAGATCCTATGATGAAGCATGGACCTGTCAAAACCAGTAATAGTAATAAAGAGAATTACTAGCGATCTTGGCAAAGTTGATTCTTCAAGAATAATACAGACAGTTGGAATGTATTACAGGGTGATTATAATTAAAGTTAAACTTTCAAACCGTTGTAGAAATAATGCCACTGGTGAGAATGATGTCAAATTGCAACAGACTATTATTGGAGGAGGAGGGGCAGGAAAATATATGGCAGAAGAAAAACAAATAGTTACAAAATGTAGCAATAGGTGGCACTGTAAGCATCATAATTTAATAGTGGTTGACTACAAATGACAAATGAATCGTACAACATGCCTAAGGTGTATGTTTGACATTAAACAAACTGTACTACTCAGTGTACAAGGGTGCACAGGTGTGATACTATTAGTTACATAAGCCCATCCACCACAGCAAGACACCGAGCGAGGTGGCGCTGTGGTTAGACACTAGACTCGCATTCGGGAGGACGATGGTTCAATCCCGCGTCCGGCCATCCTGATTTAGGTTTTCCGTGATTTCCCTAAATCACTCCAGGCAAATGCCGGGATGGTTCCTCTGAAAGGGCACGGCCGACTTCCTTCCCCATCCTTCCCTAATCCGATGAGACCGATGACCACGCTGTCTGGTCTCCTTCCCCAAAACAACCAACCACAGCAAGGTCATATCACATCAGATGGGAGAAATCGGTTTTCAATTGCCCTGAGGCCAAAAACTGGATAAAAAGTATCAATCAAAATCATATCAGATTATTAATTTCCGTGTGCTGGTACAAAACATGTTAAATATGCTGTCCACCATTTTCTGCAACATGTTGAAATCGAGAAACAACATGTTCCACAACTGATCAGTGTTTCTGGGGTCATGTGCAGAATGTGTTGCGCAGTGTGTGCCTTCAATGCAGCTAAGTTTGCAATCAGAACACTGAACACAACATCTTTCAGATTCCCCACAGCCAGAAGTCACGCAGATTAAGATCAGGTGATTGGGACAGCCAGGCTGTAGGGAAATGGCAGCTAATAATTCTAGCATTACCGAAATGCCACTTCAGCAGCTGCTTAACTGGATTTTCAATGTGCGGAAGTGTGCCATCTTGCATAAAAATGATCCCATTCACACATCCATGCTGTTGGAGAGTTGGAATGGCATGGTTTGCTGTTGGAGAGTTGGAATGACATGGTTGTGCAAAAGACACTCATAGCACTTACCTGTGACGATACAAGTAACAGGACTGGAAGCACCTGTCTCTTCGAAAAAATATGGCCCTATGATAAATGATGCCGTAAATCCACACCACACAGTGACCTTTTCAGGATGAAGTGATACTGGTTGATTTGCATGTGGACTTTCCGTTGCCCATATTTAACAATTCTGTGTATTGACATATCCTGTCAGATGGAAGTGGACTTTGTCTGTCCACAAGATCTTCTATGGCCAATCAGTGTCCACTTCCGTGTGAGCAAGAAATTCTAAAGCAAAGGTCTCTCTTGCTGGCAGGTCAACAGGAAGCAATCCGTGCACATGGGTAATTTTGAATGGATAGCAAAGAAGGATGTTGCTTAGGATTTTACGCATCATGCTCACGGGTAGGTCTAATGTTCGGGCAATTCTCCGTGCACTACATGTTTGCACACCACGACTCACTCCTCCCACGCTGCTGTGGCCACTGCTTCCACTGACAACGAATCAATTTGTTTCCTCCCTCTACCAGGTTGCACACCAAAAGAACCCGTCTCTTCAAATTTCCGAATCATTTTCTCTAGCCCCATGGCAGTCATCGAACCAATGCCTTTTTCAAACCCTTAAGTGTCCCGAACTTCTGCAGAGTGACATGTGCACAGTCATCATTCTTGCAATACAGATTTACAAGCAGAGCACGATTCTGCATTGAGACAGTCATGGCGAACACCGCAGATGTGAAAAGAGGAAAAGCCATGTACCCGGCGTGTTTATATCAACTTCAATGGGTCGTGCGCGTGACAAGTGTTTTATTTATGTATTCTGACACATTCAGCACCATCTATTGATCAATTTTTGCTCTATTTTTTCTCCTGCCATACGTTTTCCCCCCTTCTCCAATAATGTTCCATTGCAATTTGACATTATTCTGGCCAGTGGTGTTATTTCTACTGCATTTTGAAAGTTTAACTTTAATTATGTATATTTAGATGAAATGTTACACAAGAAACCAATAGGGTACTGTTTATAGATTCATAAACCACAACTTAAAATATTTTCTGTACTAATCTTTTGAAATAATCTTGAAATTTATTTGCCAAAAAACTCATAGACAAAAGGACTGAAATTGTATTTTAACTTCTCATGTTTGCAACCATAACTGGACTGGTGCAACATTGTGTCTAATTGTGTACTACAACCTGAGGAACTATCAACAGGATTATACAATTATTTCAAAGATTATTTCAGACTTATTCTGTGTCCACTCTCACTCCATGTTTACACTTGTCCACTCTCACTCCATGTTTACACTAGCCATGTTCTTCCCTATGTACGTTTACAGGAAATAGGGCCTACTTATGAGAGGAATATGATAGAGAATCCCAACCCCAAATAAATCTAGGTTGTGGCAATAGTGTATCTGTGGCATGCATAGCCTAAGGTCTAGGTTAAATTGGAAAGTGATAATTTAGTTGTGAGTTGATGAAGTCAATGAATGTAAATGCGAAATTCAGGTTGTGGTAACAAATTGATCTGTACTGATTTCACACTTATACTTGGCCACTGAACAGAGGATGCTGGGAGCAGAAGCTTGCAACTGGCTCATAGCACATTGGCTGATGAGACAAGTGCCACCACCTTGAGCAACTAGTTTATAGTATATAAAAGAAATGAACATGTAATGGATTAATGCGTCGTAGAAGTTTTTATGAGTTGCTAGAAGGATCAGTTACAGCCTATTCACTCATTGTTGTAAATATTATTAACAGTCACTACACAAAACAGCATATATGGGATACTCGATATCCACAACAGCTACTTATTGTTATGGGGCATCATACTGTTGCATAGCTATGGTTGACGCTGAGTGTAAACATTCCCAAGTGTCACGAAGTCAGCCAACTTGCACCAATTTTAAAGAGGACAAGTGAAAGTGTGCAGTCAGTAGCATTTCGTAATGTTTACATTCATGCCATATTTAACACATTTTGCTGTATATAACACTTTTTGTTATAAAAGCCTAAAACTGCAAATTAATTTAAAAAAAAACAACTGTAAATTAGATCCCGGACAAGTCTCCAACAAGTGTTTCGGTGTATGTTGCACAGATATATCATACATAAACAGGAAAAGTGCAATGGGTTCCACTAAGGAATTAGGCACTTCCTATGTTGATACATGTAATACTGTATTTTTATCATGTATGTCAGTTGGTACCTTATGGTAGATCTACATCTATATCCATCCTGTCTAAACCACTGTGAAATTCCATTAATGTATGATACACAGGAAGAATGTGTTCCCTCCCATTCTCACAGATGCTAATGGGAAGTTGTTGAATTACACTTAAGTAACTATTTCTCTATCCGTTTACACCCATTATATCCAACAATGATTGAAAAGAAGCTGCCAAGATGGGCACTCGGAAATGCAAATGAGATGTTGTAAATTAACTGACTATCTTCAATAAAATTCTTCAGGGTATCAGCCCGCATCGTCATAATTTCAAAATGCGCCAACGTTTCGGTCAGCGTTGCAGCTAGCCTTCATCAGGGCCTTACGTTAACTGCTAAATGAACACACTTGGTTCCTTAAATAGCTGCACGAGAAAACCGTGTCATTACTTGATTGGCTGTAAAAGGAGGAGGAGGAGGGGTGAAAGGTATGCTTTATTGGTGTTATTATCTGTCATTGGCTGAAATAGCTGTTTTCTATTGGTCTTTATATTAATCCACCCCATTGGAGGAGACGGACGAATAGCGAACAGGTGATGGCTGTGATGTCACACTGTTTCCATGCTGTCCAGAAGCCGGCTGCGGCGTGCCATTGCTTTGTGTGCTCGCGACCACTACTGCAGCTCTCCGCGTGTCTGCATGGGCCGCCACGGCTCTGCCGCCGCTCCGTAGCCCTGCTATTGCAGGCAGCCAAGACCTCGGAAGCTTGTACCCGTCCTCTCTATTCATGTTGGCAGGTCTTTTGGCTATTTTGAAGAAGACAACGGCCGCGGAAGCCTACGCTTACATTTAACTGACTATGTTTCTTCTCTGACACAGCACTCAGAAATGGGTGGTCTCATTGATACAAAGTACCACAGATGAACACATTTCTCAATCTGTAGGCCTGTTGTGAAGGCCATCAATTACATTTTGAAGTGAAATTTTGCAGTTCTGCAATTTATTTATTTGTTCATTTATAAGCTGGTACAGGCTTGCAGTTGTATGCAGATTTATATGTGGACTAATTACAGACAGCCTAGTAACATTTTTGGTAGCAAGGGCTAAACACTATTTAATCATTAATGAGAGCAATTATTCCACTACATCAACAATGGTATGAGAGCTAATGGTGAGTATATATGTGTGATGTTTAATATGAAATGGAAATATCCAGAGCACCCATAATAGCAAAGCAACTGGAAATTTAGTGAAAGGCACAGACGCCACCAATTGGGATCCAGGATTTTGTCACTATAGATGTGTTGTTGGAAAGAGTAGTTCAGACCAGACCAGCAACTGGATTTTCCGTAGTCTTTGACTCCAACACTTGAACACACCAGGTTTCATACCTTTCAAGATCTTAAGAGATCTTACTTATTCCCTTAACCCAAATCTGGCAGACAGAAGAATTTCTTCATTCATGGATGAGAGCAATACTAGTACTTTTAAAATGTTGGATTGACCTCTATACCTCAATGGTTATTGTAAGACTGCCCTCACTAGCTGCAGAGGAAAGAAATCATACTGGGTTATGAACTGCCTGACCTCAGTAAATTCTTGAATTGAGACAGATCTTATATATTGTTCTGTTGCCACATTCTATACCATAAAAGTTTATCATGAATACGATCTATGGGCCAAGTTACTATGTAACTAACGTATGGACTGAGCAGTGTGGTGCAAATGTTAAGACCCTGAACTTGCGTGTAGGAGGAGCAAATCCCCATCCAGATTTAGATTCTCAATAGTGTCCCTAAAAAGTAAGTGCTGAGATCATTGCTTTGAAAAGGACATGGTACATTTCCTTCTTCACTCTTATATAATCCATGCCTTTGCTTTCTCACTAGCTTTGTACTCTTCCTGTTGCTTTATTCCTTCAGATTTAGAAGTTATGTCTGACAGACCTCTACTGCTGCTGTCCCTCTGCTGGTTGAAAGAATATCAGTACACAGTGGATTCTAATATTCAACAGATTGTGTAGGCATGTAGGAAGAACAACAATGTTGTTCTAGCATGCGCTGGAGCTTACACTTCAGCTTTAGCACATTGTTATTTATCATCATCGCAGTGCGGGGTAGCTGAGCAGTCTCGGGCATCTTGTCACGGTTCATGCAGCTCCTCCCATCGGAGGTTCGAGTCCTCCCTCAGGCGTGGGTGTGTGTGTTGTCCTTAGCGTAAGTTAGTTTAATTTAGATTAAGTAGTGTGTAAGCCTAGGGACCGATGGCCTCAGCAGTTTGGTCCCATAGTCCTTACCACAAATTTCTAAATTTATTTACCATCATCAGTATCTTGATATGCTTTCCCATGCACACTGACTGTGCGCAGCTTATGGTGATGCAGCTGTTACCACACACATCTCACATTCTGAAGGAGTGGGGCTCACATTCAAGACCATCCACCCAGATTTATTTATTTTAAGGTATCCCTAAATCACTTAAAGTGAATGCCAGGATAGTTCCTTTGAAAAGGACACTGTTGATGGCCTTACTTTTCCCTGACCTGGTTCTGCTTGTTCTCCATCTATAATGACTGCAATGTTGAACTGACATTAAACTCTAATCTTCCTTCTTTTCTTGGTGTGTGGCTAATCTATAATTCATATGTTTTGAAAATTGTGGACACTATTCTGAGTATGTTAAATTTTGAGAGATTTCTGAGCTGCTTATTTGCTTATAAGCTGATGTCACCATCACATCTAAGGTACTTTAACTTGAAACTTCCAGTAGTGTCTTATCTTCTGGTGTGTTGAGCAGACAACACAACTGCTCTTGGTTCACAAAGCCTTCATGCAGTGCTGGCTAGACAGTGGGTATCAGGTGTATAAAATGGTAACACTTACATGACATAAGATAATCAATTCTATTCACTGGGGATGTATTAGGCTGAACGTAGTTGCTTACAGGAGTAACCACACTGTCGGTCCCTGCTTAGCCAAGCAGCCTCAGCTGCCTCTGTAATATAAGTTCTGTCTGATTTGCAGTCACTTGTTTTGTCTTGTAAAACCTCCTGTGGAAAAAATTTTCTCATTAAGTCAATATCCACATAAACATCTGATTTTCATACAAGTCAAGATCTAATGGCACTTAGTTTGCATCAAATCTCAGTACTCAGTGAGGAATGGAACTTACTGTCACTCTTGATACTTTGGAAGCCTTACTTCTGCACTTATTAGGATATCGTTAAATTATTGTTTTTTAACTTATTATATTAACATTACAGTTATATGCCAATGTACATTGAAGTATCTGATGCTGCTTTTCCATTTTCACTTTGCAGCATCCTTGAAATCTGCTCACCTGGTGAATTCCCCAATTATAACACATTATAAGGCTTTGGAGTTAATGATTTATATTTAAACTATGAAATTCCTCATTTTCTCCAACTGTCTATTATCTCTTGTCTGAATCAAGTACAAAAAGCAGCAAAGACCATTCAGGATTCCATCTTTGGCACAGAAAAAGGAAAGGAAATGCTACTCTGCAGGGTAACATATGTTGTAGAAATCTAAGGTCATGAATTGGGGGATACCACACCCAAGGCAGCCTCATTCATACCAGAGCACATTGTATCTTCCACGTAAATGCAATGACCTTACTATTGAGGCACTGGATCTTGGGTTGGTTGAAAGTAAGGGATATCAGGTTGCATTGGTAAAGCAGTTATCAGCTGTGACATTGCAAGCTGACTCCATCTTTGAAAAAATAACTCACGACATATGATGTCAGTGATCTCAAATTGGTTATAGGGAATGTATTGTGGCTATGGCTAATGAATGACCCTGGTGATGAAGTGTGGCCCTATAGTCTTTGGGGAGGATCATCTACTGCTATGTGTCTGCACTATTAACTGTGTGACTGCACCAGCTGTCTAAAACTAGAATTTATCGGATGAGCAGCAAATACATGTCCAAAGTTGGGCATATATTGCAAAAATAAATGAGGAAATAAGTTTAGGAAAGTAAAAGGAAATACAATGGAAACAAAGAAATAAACATAGTGAACACAATTGTTAAGTTTGAATTCTGTACATCGTTAACTCAAAACTCACGAAAATATGATGGTCTTACATCAAGTAATTAAAAGCCTACACCATGAATTTCCTCACTGAAGTAAAAGAAATAGAATTTCAGCTATGTGCAGTTAAAATTGCATGAATAAAGAGCAAGCTTTGGCAGATTACTCCGTCAAATAAGCTACCCTGAAAGCAGAACCAGTATCCAAATCTTGCCTATGCTTTTAATGTTAAAGTTCAGTAGAAATGTTGCTTGATCATCCACAGAAGTGCATCACAGAATGGAACTACCACTCACATACAGTCAAGAGTCTTCCAGCCATGAAAACTTAAAACCAGCGAGAAATGTCCAAGTCCCTACACACCACTCTAAATTTAATCACTAGACGAATTTTTAAAGTGAAACAGTGCACCTGACTTGCCACACACAAACTAAAATAATCTCTTGCTAAAAGCTTTATCAATTCAGCACCAACTGCTCCAAATGACTGCTTCACAACTTCTTAAAATTTTACCTTAGAACAGCTATTATTAAAATTACATAGTTTTTCTTAACCATAATTGTTATTTTGGGGGGAAGCGGTGGCAGAGGTAGGAAGCAGTCAGTCCTCTTGTTCGATGAAGCCTGCAACAATTTCCCCTCTTGTAGTATTGGTTAAAAACAGTCTTGGTTGCAATTTTAGTTTTCTATTTTTCAACAGCGCGTTTCGCCTTATTTAGGCATCTTCAGGTTATCTTTTCTAGATGGATGCGAGAGGCACCAAGATCTGCATAACGCGTTCCCGTTCACAGGAGCGAACAGGAACGCGTTATGCAGATCTTGGTGCCTCTTGTGTCCATCTAGAAAAAATAACCCGAAGATGCCTAAATAAGGCGAAACGCGTTGTTGAAAAATAAAAAAATAAAATTGCAACAAAGACTGTTTTTAACCAATACTGTTAAGCACTGGTTTGCTGTATGCCATATATGGATTGGAAGAATTCCCCTCTTGTGTCCAATCTCTGTCTTCCCCTACAGCTTTTACCCCTTACAGCTTCTCTTAGTACCATAGAAGTTACTCCCTGATGCCCTACCATCATGTCCCTTTTTCCTGTCAGTGTTTTCCATATATTTATTTCCTCACAAATTATTTTTTACCTTATCAGTCCACCTAATTTTCAACATTCTTATGTAGTGCCACATCTCAAATTCTTCATGTCCCTTCTGTTCTATTTTTCCAAAGTCCAGTGCTGTGCTTCAAACATACATTATCAGAAATTGCTTCCTCAAATTAAGGCCAATATTTGATAGTAATAGACTTATTTTGGCCAAGAATACACTCTTTACCAGTCCTGGTGTGCTTTTTATTTCCTCCTTGCTTCGTCCAACATACACTACTAAGCTTCCATGCTATCAGAATTCCTTCACTCAGTCTACTTCATGGTCCGTAATTTTCATAGTAAGTTTACCATTGACCTTGTTTATGCTACTGCTCATTACTACTTCTTTTCTTAATTTACTCTCAGTCCATATTCTGTACTTGGCAGACTTTTCATTCCATTCAGTATGTCCCAAAATTGTTCCTCACTTTCACTGAAGATGGCAATGACATCAATGGATCTGATCACTGATACTCTTTCACTCTGAATTTTTAATTCCACTCTTGAGCTTATGTTTTATTTTTATCATTGCTCCTTTGATGACTGAGCAGTGAGGGTGAAAAATTGGATTCCTATCTTAGACCCTTTTTAATTTGGGTACTTTGTTCATGGTTTTCCATTCTTAAAGTTCATTCTTGATCCTTATACATATTGTATATATATTACCATCTTTCCATTTTGCTTACATCTGTTTTTCTGAAAATTGTGAACCTCTTGCACCATTTTACATTATCAAAAGCTTTTTTTAGTTCAACAAATCTGATGAAGGTTTCTTGATTTTTCTTAAATCTTGTTTCCTGTATCAAGCAAAATGTCAGAATTGCCTCTCTGGTGCCTTTACCTTTTTTTTAAAGCCAAAATTATCATCACTTAAGAGATTTATAATTTTTTTCCATTTTTTGTGTATTATTCTCATCAGCAATTTGGATGCATGGGATGTTAAGTTGATTGTGCGATAATTCTCACTCTCATCTGCCCTTGCTATCATTGGAATTGTGTGGCTGGTATTTTTCCAAAAGTCTGATAGCTTGTCATCTGTCTCATATATTCTACACACCAGCTTGCAATTTTCCCTGATGACCTTTGAAGTTTCTAAGGAATCTTATATATGCCTTTTTCTGTATTTGATTGCAAGTCTTCCAAAATTCTGCCAGCTTCTGACTGTAACACTCGATCCCCTATATCTGCCAGACTGACATCCAAGTCTTCTTCTATTATGTCATCAGAAACCTTGTCTCCTTTGTAAAGACCTTAAGTCCACTCTTTTCATTTATCCTCTCACTTCTCTGCATTCAACAGTGGAAATACTATTGCATTCTTAACGTTAGCATGTTTGCTTTTAATTTCACCTGGGGTTGTTTTTACTTTTCTATAACCTCAATTTGTCCTCCCAACAACCATTTGGTTTTTGATTTCTTCACATTTTTTCCTCAGGCATTTCACCTTACAGCACCTTTCCTTGTATCTATATATGTCTGTCCAACTTCTGTGAATTGTGTTTTATTCATCTCATGGCGAACATTTGCATTCCATTTGGTGTGCATATAGGAGACATGCAAAAATGTATAATACAGTTACAATGCTTTTTACATTAATAAATAATAGCATTACAATAAATAATTAAACTATAAGGATATTTCTTGGAATGTGTAGCACATTGTATCCAGCTCAAATTTCCAGTTTGTCCTGCATGAATTCATCCACTGAGTAATAACACTTCAGTGTCAGTACCTCATATAGCTTTCTTTTAAGTGAACCTAAATTCATCTGTATCAACTTGTTCCCTTCCAATTTATTACAAATTTTCATTCCCATATATTGAGGTCCCTGGGCACATAGTCTGAGGCAGTGGGTGGGAAGCATAAAATTTTATTTGTTTCTAGTATCATGTGAATGGACAAAATGGTTTCCCTCAAATAATTCTTGTCTGGTGTACAAAAATATGATAATCTCATATATGTATAAGGATGGCAGAGTTAATATTTTAAGTTTTCTAAATAATGGGGTACATGGTTCTTTGTGATTTGCAGTGCACTTATTTTAAATGATTTTTTCCGTATTTTTAGTATCCGCACTATGTTTGTTGAGTTACCCCAAAAAACAATACCATACCTAATAATGGATTCAAAAATAGCTTGTATATGCAACTTTTCGTGTATCCATGTCAGTTGCAGTTGATAATATTTGCATTGCAAATGCAAAGCTGCTCAGTTTTGCCAGGTATTCAATGTGTGTCTGCCAGCTCAAACTTTTATCTGCATTCAAACCTAAGAATTTGACTGAGTCAATTTCTTCTATATCTTGGTGGTTGTGTACAATCTTAATCTGTGACAGCCCTTTTTAGAGATGTCCTTCCTCTTCAACTGGACTGCCTATTGTGGTATTCTTATTGCAGTATCTACCACCACTGAGAACTTCAAATACACATCACAATTCTTAAGTACTTAAGTGTTCCACATTTTCCAATTTGATTTTTCCTGATGATTCTTATAAACTTCAGCCTACTTGTCATCACCACTAAATTCTGGTCTGAGTCTACATCTGCCCCCGGGTGCACATTCCAATCCAATACCTTATTTCTCTGTTTGACTATGACGTGAACTGACAGTTATCTTTCTGTGTCTCTAGGCCTTTTCCAAGTATACCTACTGCTCTTCTGATTTGTGAATAGTGTAGTTGCTATTACTAGGAAATTTATTGCAGAACTCAATTTGTTTTCCTTCTCCCTTATTCCTACTACCAAGTCCATATTCTCACATAACACTGACTTCAGTTCCTTCCTCTCTAACAGCGTTCCAGTCCCCCGTAAGTATTGGATTATCATCTCCTTTTACATACTGAGTAGTTGTTCAATGCTCTCATATACTTTGTCTACATCTTCATCTTTTGGTTTGGTATGTGTACCTGAACTATTGTCATTAACATTGGTTTGCTGCTAATTCTGATGACAATAATACTATCATTAAATTGTTTAAAGTAACTCACTCTCTGACATATCTTTCTATTCGTAACATACCTGATTCCTGTTATGTCCACCTCTGTAGTTGAGGGGTCAGCACAGCTGACTGGCACGTGGAGGACCTGGTTTTGATTCCTGTTACTGCCACGGACGTTTTTATCTTGGCAGGGGAACAGGAATAAGGTTCACTCAGCCTCATGAGCCCAATTAAGGAGCAGCTTGATTGAGAAGTCACAGAAATTGACAATGGCTGAGAGCTGACACCAGCCCCTCCATACTGCGTCCATTGAAGCTGTTAGCAGAAGATGATTTAGCAGTCAGTTGGTATTGATGGGCCTGTCAGGGCCTGTGGATGGAGTTTATGTTTACTTACATTTACTCCTGTTATACCATTTTCCGCTGCTGTTGATATTACCCTATATTCGTCTGACAATATGCCCTTATCTTCTTTTCGTTATGCTTCACTGATACCAACTATATCTAGACTGAGCCTTTGTATTTCCTTTTTCTTATTTTCTAGCCTCCCATGCCCCTCCACCTCTCCCCAATTCCAGTTCACAATTTCTGTGGATACACATTGTCTTCATCCTAGTGGTTTCCATTGTCTCCTACATCCCCATATCACTTCTTTTCCCATCCCAGGAGCATGAGATTGTCCTGAACCTTTGCTCCTCCCACACTTTTGACAAGGCTGTTGGCAGTGCAGTGGAGTTTCCTCATGGCAAAAGTCCTTGGCTGCCATTGACTGTGATTAATATTCAAAATTTAAGCAGTGACAGGGATAGAACCCAGGATTTTTTGATTACTAATGAAAGGCGCTACCTATAGATCACATTGACATATTAATAATATGCTTATTGAAATGAGTTCTTCCCCACACTGGTCACTTTCCAACCTTACTCAACATTTCATATTCACTGTACAGCTCACCTACTGTCAGACATATTGTTTATGATTGTATCACTTTTGGTTTATCAGTAGTACAATTTTAAGGTAGTTATATAATCAGTGCTGATAAAAATTAATGTCAATTAAAATATAAAGTTTACACAGTGTTATGCAATGGTGTATTGAAATTGTGATATTCAAATGCATTATTTGATATCTTCATCCACTATTAAGTCAGTTGGATTCAGTTTCAGTATTTCCAGTTGAAATATTTTTGAGTAATATTTAGTTATTGCAAACAGACATCTTGTCTGTTGGTCATGTGTTTGTGAAGCTGACTTGGTCAGCTGCCACTGAGGTGAGCCTGTTGATATACCTGGACATCTATCTGTATTGGAGACTGCCTTCTGATACACAGATTCCTTCTCTAGAAAGAGAACCCACCAGTTTGAGTTTCTTGTTTCATGTGAACATTTTTACATGACTAACTGATGGAATGTAAGATCTTTGCACATGAGAGGTAAGCCCGTGATTTGGCTGGATACTTATCTCCTATTTTGTATGATAAAATGCAATGTATTAAGCTCCTTGTAAACTCTTCTTTTACTTCCTAGTTCCTACCCAGAATATTGGGAAAGCATACTACCTTTATCAGTTTAATTCTAACAGGCAGCCCATAAATAATTACCATTTTTGAGTTTTTTTATACATTTTTTGCATTTATTTTTAGCACTTCTTTTTGATTAATTTACTTTATATGATACTTAGTGCTTGGATGCTAATGCTCACATTGCCATATACTCAGTCCTAATCATGTTAATCTTGCTGTAGAGTGAATGTAAGCCACAGAAATGGCATACTATTATTATTTGTGTGGAGTTCATTCTCTCTGTTCCACAGGACATACAGTGCATCTGTTAACTGCATTTATATATGCGACTAATGATTGCCCATATGTCTATGTTTGTGTCTTATATGTTAGTTGGATGTGCATGGCTGATCATTTATAACCTCAGTATCAGTTGTGTTTTCTGTTTATTACAATCCTAGGTATTAGCAGGACTTATCAACAATCCCATTATACTTTCCTGTCTCCAGTTTGTTTGCTTTACAAATCCAGAATTTCTGAATATGGTTGTAACCATGTTGTTGTTGTTGTTGTTGTTGTTGTGGTCTTCAGTTGGAAGGCTGATTTGACACAGCTGTGCACAGTAGTGTATCTGTGCAAGCCTCTTCATCTCTGCAAAAGTACTGCAGCCTACATCCATCAGAAGCTGCTTGGTTCCGCTCTAGGACTTATCACCCCCGGCCCCTCCTCCAACATATACTGTAAGGGGGGGGGGGGGGGGGGAACAACAACAACAACAACAACCACCCTCATCATAAGCGAATTATCTGAATGGAAATTGCTAGACGTGATATGTGATGTACATGTATACAAAAACAAATTATGACAATTTCAGAAAAAATTGGATGATTTATTCAAGAGAAAGAGCCTCACAAACTGAGCAAGTCATTATTGCATTGGTCCACCTCTGACCCTTTCGTAAACAGTTATTTGGCTTGGTATTGATTAACAAAGTTTTTCGTTGTCTTCCTGAGGAATATCATGCCACATTCTGCCCAGTTGGCATGTTAGCTCATCAAAATCCAGAGATGGTTGGAGGGCCCTGCCCATAATGCTCCAAACATGCCCGCCTGCACATGGCAAGAGTTTCTATTGCTTGTCTTCCTACTTGCCAAACCCTACCTTGGCCAGCAAAGTCATAGGATCTTTCCCCATGACAGTGTTTGGAGCATTATTGGGCAAGGTCCTCCAATCATCATGAGGATTTGATGATCTAATGTGGCAATTGGTCAGAATTTGGCATGATATCCCTCAGGAGGACATCCAGAAACTCTGTCAACCAGTGCTAAGCCAGATAACTGTTTGCATAAGGGCCAGAGGTGTATCAGTACCTTATTGACTTGACCAATTTGTGAAGCTCTTTCTCATGAATACATTGTTCAATTTTTCTGAAATTGTAGTCATTTGTTTGTCTGTACATATACATCACATCTACTGATTTTGGTCCTGTTCGTATAATTTATTTGTGGTGTGTCTTTTTTTGTGTCTTTATTCAGGGATATGACAAAAACAATCATTCAAGTAAAAAAGTCTAGTAAACATGGTCTCTAAAATGCATGCCTTAAGAGCTATGAGTTTCACAGGAGTAAAGGTGAATAACTGCTCATATCTCTTAAAGTATGCATTTTAGAGCCCATGTTTACTGGACGTTTTTCATGTTTTGGTCCATACTACCACCTCTCAAAATATGGAAAGCAAAGAGCTTACAGTAGAAGAGATTTGCTTTACAGTATTGAAGATGAAGTTGTGCTCATAGCTCTGAAGGTACTCATTTTAGATGCCATGTTACTAGGCTTACAGTATTGAAGATGAAATTGTGCTCATAGCTCTGAAGGTACTCATTTTAGAGGCCATGTTACTAGGCGTTTTTGTTTCAAATGATCATTCCTGTTGTATCTCGCAGTGGTGACCATTCCTCTGGGGATGTGTATTTTGCACCAGTGGTTCACATGAAATGCCTGATATTGTAATGTAAATGAGAGCAAATGAAAGACTTAAAACAATATTACTCATTGTGTGAGAACAGTGACTATCATAAATCATAATAATGATTCTATTAACATGCTTGAATGTTTGCAGATCATTTTCTTTTTATTTTGTTCAAGATATAAGTGATCTACAAACGTTTAATTAGAGGCATCCTATTTCGTATTCAGCTCAGTCTTTTGATGTTGTCCTTGGTATGTTATTTTATAAGTTACATTGAAATACACCCCCCCCCCCTTTTTTTACTATAAAGAGTAGTAGTTACAATGTCACTTTATTTTCCTTTAGTAACTTTTTCACAAGATTTTGTAATTTTAAAAGAGTGCAGCTTTATAATTTAAAAAAAAAAATCAGAATAAGTGTGAGTATGACTCACTCACCGAGGGTTCCATACAAACTTAATTTTTGTAGTTCATCCATCCTGGTCAAGCCAAAACTTAAAATTAAAATAAGAAAAGAAAAGAAAAGGTTCCTTTTGAATCAGATTTCACAAAACAATAGATATTAAATATTAAACCATTAAGGATGTTACTATGAAAGAAAAAAGTATGTGACCATCATTGTTTTGTCTCTGGAGGTTCTTCATCCATATTGGAAAATACATTTTCAGTTGTTTGGTCGGTTTTGACACTGTACGCCTCAGTCATTGGTTCTCTCAATTCTGACATAAAGAGTTAATTCTAACTTCTAGCATTTGAAACCACCTTATCTCAGTTGATTTCTACTTGTATGATATATTTTGATAATTGAAAGTCCAAAGTGGTAATTTAAATAATCAAAAAGAATAAAGGTAATAACTCATCATACTGTAGTAGTATGTGCGCAGCTGTGCGTGTGCATGTACGTGTGTGAAGAGTGTCCAATTTATTGCCTTTACTCGAAGAGAGCAGGCCTTGCACTGCTGTAATAGATTGGCAAAAATATTAATTCATACCAGAAACAAAGAAGCAACACTGCTGTATAATTTTGTGATGTTATTTAACACAGTGTCGGGCAGATCGCATCATTTTTAAAAAGAAAAAAATAGCCAGGTTTGACTGTAATGTCCCACTGTGGGGTCCTGCCCACACTCATCTCTTATAGGGTGCCTAACGGATTCTGCTTTCTCAGATAGCTATACAACAATGCCAGCAAATCACTTTAATGCTTCTTTTTATTACAATAAAGTATATTGACAACACTGAACTTTGGTCTACAAGAAAGTGCCGCAAGTGATTAGTGACATGCAAACAATCAATGTCTTTCGCTATATACATTGTCCATGCAAGTAATGGATATGGGTCACAAGACACGGCTATCGTAGTGCTCTCTTCTAGTCCATGGTTTCTAGTGTCCATCTTCTACTGTCTGGCATCTACTGTCCGGCCGAGGCTGGCAGGAGCTGTGCTTATATTCTCTTCAGCTAGAGACAGCTCCTGCTGTGGTGCAGTCCTAGTAAGTGAACTATTGGCTGACGTCATCTCACAGCCTTCTCTGCTCTTGCATTTTTCATCTTTGTGCTGTCACTTGTCGTTATACCAGAACACCCACCAAAAATTAATTCATTAGAAATGATCACACCTTACAGTCAGCACATAAGATTCGTATAAAGATGTCAAGAGATAAAGCAGTTTGGATATATACACAAAGTAGTGCCATAAACAGTCAAAAACTGCTAATCTGTCCTCCTCCAGAGAAATCTAGAACATCCATTCAAAAGTAAAAACTTACAAGAATAGACATTATTTCAACTAAATTCATTAAATTTTGTTTTGCTGATTCATGCACTGTACTGTCATGTATTGAATGTTTCATTGCCACAGTGTGTTTTTCTAATACAGGAATTATAGACTACAATGTTTTGTCAGTATCAAAGTTGCTAGAAATGTGACACTGGTGTGGTAGTCCCTCCAAGTGAACCTGGTAAATCTGCATCTGGATAGCTCAGCTCAGACTTGAACCCTTTGCTGTTAAGTATAAGGCAAGTGAAGAATGCTATCGAGAGATATGCTCATAACTACTCGCATATTATGCTGTTTATATTCCTTTCTAAGACATAAGGGCAGCTAGAGTAATATATTTAGTCAATCTCTGTTTTAATTCTGTAAAGATATATCCACAGAAAATATAGGTCTCAATACAGTTACCAGATAATACAATATTTAAACAATAAAATGTCATTCTTGGCATTTTATGAGACTTTGTGTAAACAATTGAGCATGCCTTTCACAGTATTCTTTTAGAGAAACTACTAAAGTCTTAAAGATGTAGCAGGATGATATGATAATATTTTGCAGCAGCAATAGGCTGAGCAATGGAGGGGACTGGATGTTGGGAGGCACAGATATCTTTTAGTAGTCAACACAATTTTATTGTATATATACAGGGTCTCTCTCATAAGGGTTGTCAGGCGTTTAATCTCTAGTATCTTGGCAATTTTATTTCTGTGATGTGTAGCTGGGGTCAGACCAAACAAACACTGCTCATCACTTCTTTCATACGACACCCAGTGTCAATGGAAGGTGTCAGTTTGTTTCCCATTACAAACAAAATTATTTTTAAAGCAGTGTTTTACAGGTTCATTTGATAGAGTGGTCCCAAATTAGTGTAGTGCAAAGTTTGTTTTATTGATAAGTACCGTATGGTATGGACTGAAGACACTCTTTTTTTCTTCGAAAAATTGCCTCCAAAATTCAGGTGCATCTTATTCTCGAAATTAATATAAAATGTCCAATGTTTGATTTAAAATTCCCAGCAGTCTTAAATATGGCCAAATATTTGATGTCACGAGAATCCTATCTCTGTCTGGCAACAATGGGTTCAACTGGCAGCAGCTGTGCACTGATGCAATGAACATGAGTTGTGGTGATTCACAAGCTTGCTAACACTACCTTCCTCCCACCCTGCCCTCATAAACTCAGAACACTGTCTAGCCTATGATGCATCATTGCAATCTGTGGTGCCAGTGGACTTGTGTTATTGGTAACAGTACAATATTTTTGTTAGTAGCTGGTTTCAAATGGAAAAAATAAAAGGTATTCGTTTGATACAGGCTATAAATTGAAAGTAATAGCATAAGAAGAACATGGAAACAGAGCAGCTGAGCGGCATTTCAGACCTCCATCAACAGAAGAAACTACTCGCGATTGGTGGGCTAGTAAAGAAGAACTGAAAAAAATGAGGAAGACTTAATGTGCAAATAGAGGACTGAATGCAAAATAGCAAAAACTAGATGGTGATGTATTGAAATGGATTCAAGGATACTGTCAAAATGGCATTGGAATGAATACAAAAATGATTCAAATACATGCTTGTAAGCTAGTGCTACAGTGGAACTTAACAGACTTTAAAGGTGGAGTTGGTTGGTGCTACAAGTTCATGAAGTATTGTGGACTTACCGTGCGAACCAAAGTCAGAATATCTCAGAAAATACCACAAGAGTATGAAGAGAGAATATTATTTTTCCATTGCTCTATTATTCAACACTGAAAGAAAACCAGTGTGGAACTAAGCCATATAGCGAATATGGACAAAACGCCTCTGACATTTGATGTGCCGAGTAACAGAACTGTTGCCATAATAGGTGCTAAAACTGTAATTATAAAAGCAATTGGACATGAAAAAATGCACTACACTGTTGTCTTTGCATGTTGTGCTGACGGTGCTAAACTTAATCCAATGCTCATTGTCAAGTGCAAAACAAAGCCAAAACCTTCTGAAACACTGCCAGCTGTCATTGTTCACGTACATGGCAAGGGTTCTATGGATGAGCCTTGTATGAAATTATGGACTGATTGTGGGAGAGAAGAAAAGGTGCTTTATTGGATAAGAGTTCTCTTCTTGTGCTAGATCAGTTTAGTAGTCATTTGAAGAATTCTGTAAAAGAGATATTGAGACAGGGAAATACAGAGTTTGCTGTTATTCTGGGAGGACTTGCTTCACAATTGCAACCTCTTGATGTCTCGATAAATAAACCATTTAAAGTGTGTTTGAGAGAGTAAGGGAACAAAAGGGTGAAACCCAACATGAATTCATGCCGAAAGAAGCTTTAAAACAACCAACAATCAAACAAGTGTGTCAGTGGATAAAACAGTTGTGCTCTAGAGTGAGAGAAGACATTACTGTTAAACCTTTCAAGAAGTGCAGCATGAGTAATGCTCTTGGTGGCAGTTAAGACCATAAGAGGACGAAGAAGAAAGTTCAGGTGACAATTTTTACGTACTTTAAAGGTCAGTTCGTTTTTGTAAATTCAGAATTTTTTTTTTGTATGGCTTTGCAGTCTAACAATAAAAATGCTATTTTTTTAAAAAAAATATTGCTTAAAAATTAAGGATCATCTTATAGTCTGTAGTGTCTTATGTTCTGTAAAATATGGTATTAACAGGGACAGTAAAACGTGAAGAATGGGGAGTACTCCAGCAGGCTCAGCACCACCCTGGCCTGCACTGACTGCTGCTGCCATGCCCTAGCACTGCTCAGTCACTGCTGGAATACCGGCTATTCTTGGTGTTTTATTGTACTTGCGAAAATACACATAGTTAAGACAAGTATTATGTTATTCTAATTTGAGACCAGTCTGTTAAATGAGCTCATAAAGTTCTGCTGTCAAAATCATTTTGTTTGTAACAGGAAACAAATCGATGCTTTCCATAAATAGTGGCTCTTGCATGAAAGACGTAATGAACAGTATATTTTGTCTGAGCTGATTCCAGCTGCACATTGCAGAAACAAAATTGCAAAAACCTGCCATGTAGGGTGAAACTAAATACTCTTTGCATGCTTGGAAGATAGGTTCCTTACACTAAAACATGATCCATGGAATAGGAAACTAACAAATTGTGATGCTGCGTAAGTTCTTTGTCACATTTGCAATGTGCCAGGCCAGAAAGTCATGTTAGGATAATGTAAAGTTTGTAGCAGACCAAATAGAGAGATCAGTCTTTTTTTTCCGTTGACAGCATTACATCACCATTGTTGTTGTTTGCTGTGGCAGCCAGCCTTGGAGCTGGTTATATCCTTCATCTACGACATGCTGAAGGGAAGAAGCTTACATTGTTGTCACATGAGATACCACTGGCACAACAGTATGGTGTTGTTGCCATTTGTTCCCTGCCTGTTTTCTACTTGGCAGGAGCTGGCGCTGCCCTTTTTTGGGTGCTGGGTAAGTTATTGTATTGCATCGGCATAGTGTTGTAGCAAAATATTTTGAAATTATTTTCAACCAGTATCCATTAATGTAGTTGTACACTGAGCAAATATGATTATGCTGTAGTCTGTAATTTTAATTATGAGTGAAAATTGAGTGAGTTTACTTATTGAAAGACCTTTTTTAAAGTGAGTGAAACAGATATCAGCATTTTTAAAATCTTACCTCACATACTTTCAAACACTCTCCTTAAAATTATATACATAAGTGCATTTACTGAAAAGCTTGAGTAAGTTGTTGAAGAATGCTGTAACCAGACAGTGTTAACTGTATAGTATCGAATAGTGTTTGTGGACGGTTTCTTTCATGTTTGTGATGAGAAGTAAATTTTGTGAGATGAGGTGTGGACTGGAAGAAGGATACAATAATGTATTGGTGGACTTTTCAAGAGATGCTTGTCATATTGAAGTACAGTGTCATATAGCTCTTCTTTGAGTACTTCTCCTGGAGTCTTGTAGAAACAGAACTTAGGATAACATACTCAGTCATACCAATCCATGATCACTATCTGTCTTACCTAACTGTGATTGCTGTTTACTCCCAATGAAGGTAGGTATAGAGAGAGAGAGAGAGAGAGAGAGAGAGAGAGAGAGAGAGAGAGATCAAGGAAGGTTTAAAGATTTAGGTGAATGAGTAGCACTTTATCTCAAGGTTCAGTTGGTAAATCCATTTTTTATTTCTGATCAGGATGCTGAATAATGATATTGACTTATTGGAATTAATCCTGTGTAACATCTGTTGGTAGAAGGAAGATTGAGGCTGATAGATTTCCTAGCACCAAGTCTTTTGTGGTTGTGTTAAACATTGTTTTACTCACTGACAACAAACTTGCCTGCTTGAACTTTGTCTGCAAAATCTTTGAAAGTGTGACCAATCTAATTTTGAGAGTACACTAAATGTGTTGGTGAGTGCAACAACTTTTTCATAATTTATAAAAGCAAAATGCATTTTATCCAGCATTTGCTGTATGTCAACACAGAAACAAACATTTTGCATTCAATACTTTCTTTTGACTGTGAATTCTTGTAAACAAGGAAAGATCATTGCCATTGAAGGACAAAAATCACCGAAAGCAATTCCTAGTCAGTATTTCCATGCAAATTCCCATTGACATTGAAAAAATAAATAAAATGCACAAAAGCTTCCTTTTATTTTCATAGTGGCTACGTAGTAAAGTGCCACACTAAAGCTTCAGAGGCCTTGGGTTTGATTCCCAATGAGTTTTCTGATTTTTATGTGCCATCTCTGATAATGTTTGTTAATATGAAAAATGACGAGTGGTTCGGAGACCATATTAAACTGTAGGTCTCCCCACAACTGGCTGAGTAAGTCAGTTGAAAGTTTGGAGGGTTGAAATTGCATACCACCTCCAGCAGGATCAAGCTCAGTGAAGTACTGCGGTTTTCAAACCATCCTTATGGTTGATGACAGTTTTAACTTTAGTTACCAATATCAAGTGGAGGCCTTAAAAGCAGTTCTAAAAGTTATACATTGTTGCAATATCAAATTGCATAGTAGTGTCATATTGCCCTGTTTGAAAATGTGACACTGAATAAAGAGACAGTTATAGGGACTTTAAATTTTGTTTGTCCTTCCAACTGTTGAGAATTATTTTATTTATTGCATATTTAACAGCGTGGCGACTACTGGGGTGGTACTCATATCCCACATCAAATACAGGTTACACAAACATTTAGAACATGTTTTCACATTTGCGCATAGGATTAACGCTAGGCACAGGCCAATGAGGTATATAGATTGTGTCGTGGAGGGGTGAATAAGAGGCTGATTACCTTAGATGTTTATTCTCTTCAAAGTCATAATCAGCAGGAGCAGCAGAAAGAAAAATTTGGAATGTATGACAGAGTTCTGGTTTTTCACCACTGCTATTTAACTTTTATGTTGAAGAAGGAAGCCCTGTAAGAAATCAGAGAAGACTTTGGGAGACGAATAAAAGTGGAAGCAGTATAGATACTATAATTTAAAAAAATCTTTCCCTGTTTCATAAATCTCAAAGCTACAGCTTTCCAGATCTGCACCCTCCTCTCCACAAATTGTTTCTGCTCTCTGGATAAGATTTTAACACATCATAGGCTCGTATTACATCCGAGGCAGGGTCACCTGTAAAAGCAGCCATGTCGTATACCAGTTCTGCTGTCTATACCAGTTCTGCTGCAGTTTCTGCACAGCATTTTGTGTGGGCATAACTACCACTAGCCGTCCACTTGAATGAATGGCCACTGCTTATCTTTGACCAAGAGCAGAGTTGGCCATCCAGTGGCAGGACATGCTGCTGAATACAACATGCTTGATTTTATTAGCTGCTCCAAAACCCTTGTCATCTAGATCCTTCCCCCCTCCTGCACCATTTTTGCTGAATTACATAGATGGGAGTTGTCCTTGTAGCTTATCCTTCATACCTATAATCAGTCTCCACCAACCCCCTGCCCTCTACATACATTCTCCCTACCCTAGGACCTTACCACGTCTCATCCCTTTTCTCTACTGTCTCCCCTCCTTGGTTCTGTCACCCAACACAGTCCAACCTTCCTCTTCATTTTCAACATGTGCTGCATGAACTCAAAGGTGCTGGTACCTGTGTGTTGCATTCTTATCCTGTAAACCTGCTACATCCCATTGAACAGTCAGCCACTCTTCCCCAATTCTCCCTCCAGCTTCCTACCTCCCTTCTCCCCTTGCCTTCTCCACGCAGCCAGCATAACCCTTCACCCCCTAGAGAAGTGTGTGTGTGTGTGTGTGTGTGTGTGTGTGTGTGTGTGTCACTACACTTCTGCTATTTTTGAGTTGTTAATTGAGATTATTCATGTGGTGTCATTAAATATGCCCTACACTTGGAACAGAACTAGAAAACATTGGTTGGTTAAACTTCGAATTGTGTATTTGATATGTTAGGAATGCAGAATTAAAAACATAAGTAGCTTATTAATCTGTTTTATGTATTCTAGACTTTCTATCCCTTCAGTTATTCTCATCCGTTGCTCCTTCCATTGTTAAGTTAACTATATTTGGATGCAAGGATAGATGTCCCAGTAACTTGTCCATTTTTATTGTAAGGGTTTTCCATAGTTCTCTCCGCTCGCTCAGCATTTAATGTTGTTTCACTGCAAGCAGCTTTCCTTGTTTTTGTCATCCTGTGTAGCCATGCTTCCTATTAGGAGAATTCCTTTACTTCTTGTGTTACCGTGTCATTGAAGTTATGCAAGTCACTGTTGTCCTGTCTACTACTCTTCTTTGCTTTGTTTACCCTTAAGGTGTATTCTGCACTAAGTGTGCTTTTCATTTCTCTCAATCACAATAAGTCTTTTAGGACTTCCCCCTCAGGGGTTCAGCATTCATTTGCTGAATACGGGCTTCGCGACCCCGGGGTTCCTGAGCTGGGGACTGGTAAGTGCCACCAGTTCTCTGTCACCGTAAGCTCTGGTCATACTTGAACGACCACCATGTGACACAGCAGTGGAATGTTGTATGTTTCAGAGAATGAGGGTCTTGGCTTCACCACCTGGACCGCAAGGAAGGTACAAACCTCTCCCAAAAAAAAAAAAAAAAAAAAAACAACAACAACAACCCTCAAGGTGTGTTACGGGCTGAGGAGGTGAATGGCTGTTGAGGTAAAACAGTCTTTAGTGGGCAACCTCTGGGGGCACCTTCTGCCCCTCAGTTGTATCAGGGTTGCTCAGGCGTGCAGGGCTCTGCCTGGGTCGACGGTTGTTTCCCAAGTGTCTTGTGGGATCCGTATGGAACTGTCTCATGAAACTACTACTCTTGATGGGATGGGTGTACCGTCAGGTAGCACCTACACCCACTCTTCAGTGAGAACTCGGTTGGTCAGTCCTCCCAAAAAGAAGCCTCAGAGTAACAGTAACAGGGCATTAGTGTGTCATAACACTTTCGTTGTAATCAAGCGAAACGGGGGAAGCTTTGAGACGATATCCCCTTTCTATATTCACAAGGCATTGGAAGGTATTGCTGGGTCTCTGAAAAGTGACAAATGACTTCGCAAATGAACGCTTTGTGTTGAAATTTCTAATTCCAAACAAATATCTAAGCTTCTGGGATGTAAGACCTTAGGTGACTACCCAGTCGAGGCTGAATTGCATAACACCCTTAACTATAGTAAGGGCGTGGTTACCTGCTCCGATATAATGGAAGTGGACCCTGCGGAGTTACGTGAAGAATGGAAGAATGTGGGCATCACGGAGGTGCAGAATTATATGAGGAGAGTCAACGGCAAATTGGAAAAGTCGGCAACGTGTATTCTAATGTTTAGTATTCCTGAACTACCAGAACATATCCTTGCAGGCTATATCCACCTTAATGTTCACCCATTTGTTCCTAACCCCATGAAATGCTACAAATGTCACAGATTTGGCCATACCATTATGGGATGTAACGGGAAGGCTACCTATGTCAATTGAGGAGGCTCCACTCAATAGTCAGGGACTTCGTGTAAACTTCCCCCTGAATGTGTAAACTCCTCTGGGGTCACCCCGTGTGGAGCAGAAAGTGTGGGGTTTACAATGAGGAAAAGAAAATACAAGAGTTGAAAGTAAAGAGACACATACCCTATGGTGAAGATAAAAAGGCTTACAAAGCCATGCAACCACTGGTTTTTGCTACTTCTTTTGCATCGGCCCTTAAGACATCAATTGCTAAGTGTGATGCCGCCACACAAACTCAGATCACAGATTCGAGTACGAGCACGTGCACTTGTCGATGTACCTGTGGGGGAAACGCTCCACTTGCAACTGATCGGAAGCCATCAGCAGTAGGCTTACCACCTAAGCCACATACCACTCCCCAAAATCAGAAACCAACTAAGCCATCCCCGCAACCCAGGCAGCCGCCTCCTCCTGTCAGTAAAGACAAACGTCCTTTGAAGGTAGTTTTAAGTCCAAGAAAGTGGTAGGTAAACCTTCGGATCGACGATCTCTCTCACTTTCTGATAGCAGCTATGCTCTTGAGGATATGGACTTCCAATCGGAGGAACCAGAGAGCATGGAACTGGCTAATGTTCCCCCTGACCTCCCCAGTAAATCACCGCTTCCTAGGGAGAAAGAAAAGAACCACCATCACTAACCAATGGCTTCCATAGGGACTTCTGTGTTGCAGTGGAATTTGAATGAATATCGCTCAATTTTGCAAGAATTGCAGCTGCTGGTACAGGACAAACCTTGTTGTATCTGCTTACAAGAGACGCATCTTAAAGTCACAGACTCACAGACATATCTGCATTACAGGGTTACCACATACACAGGAAGGACGATACTACTGGAGACAGGGCTAAAGGTGGAGTGGCTATTTTCATTGATGACAGATTCCACTCCTCTCCTGTCCCTCTTACCATGACCATGCAACAATTCCTGTGAAAGTTCTCGCAGCCTTTACTATCACAGTGTGTTCGTTGTACCTACAACCCCCCCCCCCCCCCCCCCCCCCCCTCCTGACGCTTTGGATGCGAATGCGCTGGCAGACCTCTCCAGGCACTTCCATGCCCATTCCTCCTTGTGGAGGACTTCAGTGCCCACAATTTGCTGTGGGGCTCAGCTACTACTTGCTCCAGGGGTCAGATGATCGAGCGGTTGTCCATTCTGAGAATATCTGCCTTCTGAACGCAGGTCATATGACTCACTTTTCCACAGCTACAGGATCTTTTTCAGCTGTTGACCTTTGTTTTTGTTCCCCAGCTATTGCAGACTCAGTTCAGTGGGAAGTGGCTCCAGATTTACATTCTAGTCACCACTTCCAAGTGTGGATTCGTCTGCCATCTAGGACAGTGGCCAGCAGGAGACCACACAGGTGGCTGATACAAAGGGCAAATTGGTTACAGTACAGTCAACAGGCTATTTTTGAACTAAAGGACTGTGCACAGGAGGGAGAGGCCCGTATCACTCATGAGATGCAAAAGGCTTCCACAGAGTCCATCCCCAAGTCTAGTAACCACCTCAGACGACATCCTGTACCTTGGTGGAATGACGACTGTCAATTGACAATCAGGGCCAGACCGACAGCTCTGCGGAACTTCAAACAGTGTCCAACTAAAGACAATCTTCATGCATTTAGGTGTGCAAGAGCACATGCTAGACAAGTGATCAAAGAACAGAAAAGGGCTTCCTGGAGAGAATTCACGACTTGCATGAATCGGTCCACTTCCACTGCACATGTTTGGGAATCAATAAGACTGATTTCAGGCAAGGGTAGTCCACATCCCCTTACAGCCTTGTCAAATAATGGGGTCTTGGTGGACACGCCAGACGACATGGCTCATGTTTTAGCTGAACACTTCTTTACTGTTGCTAAGTCATCCACTGGACCTGACGGGATACCAATTCGATTCTACACAGAGTACGCGAAAGAACTTGCCCCCCTTCTAACAGCCGTGTACCGCAAGTCTCTAGAGGAACGGAGGGTTCCAAATGATTGGAAAAGAGCACAGATAGTCCCAGTCTTCAAGAAGGGTCGTCGAGGAGATGCGCAAAACTATAGACCTATATCTCTTACGTCGATCTCTTGTAGAATTTTAGAACATGTTTTTTTGCTCGCGTATCATGTCATTTCTGGAAACCCAGAATCTACTATGTAGGAATCAACATGGATTCCGGAAACAGCGATCGTGTGAGACCCAACTCGCCTTATTTGTTCATGAGACCCAGAAAATATTAGATACAGGCTCCCAGGTAGATGCTATTTTTCTTGACTTCCGGAAGGCGTTCGATACAGTTCCGCACTGTCGCCTGATAAACAAAGTAAGAGCCTACGGAATATCAGACCAGCTGTGTGGCTGGATTGAAGAGTTTTTAGCAAACAGAACACAGCATGTTGTTATCAATGGAGAGACGTCTACAGACGTTAAAGTAACCTCTGGCGTGCCACAGGGGAGTGTTATGGGACCATTGCTTTTCACAATATATATAAATGACTTAGTAGATAGTGTCGGAAGTTCCATGCGGCTTTTCGCGGATGATGCTGTAGTATACAGAGAAGTTGCTGCATTAGAAAATTGTAGCGAAATACAGGAAGATCTGCAGCGGATAGGCACTTGGTGCAGGGAGTGGCAATTGACCCTTAACATAGACAAATGTAATGTATTGCGAATACATAGAAACAAGGATCCTTTATTGTATGATTATATGATAGCGGAACAAACACTGGTAGCAGTTACTTCTGTAAAATATCTGGGAGTATGCGTACGGAACGACTTGAAGTGGAATGATCATATAAAATTAATTGTTGGTAAGGCGGGTACCAGGTTGAGATTCATTGGGAGAGTCCTTAGAAAATGTAGTCCATCAACAAAGGAGGTGGCTTACAAAACACTCGTTCGACCTATACTTGAGTATTGCTCATCAGTGTGGGATCCGTACCAGGTCGGGTTGACGGAGGAGATAGAGAAGATCCAAAGAAGAGCGGCGCGTTTCGTCACTGGGTTATTTGGTAACCGTGATAGCGTTACGGAGATGTTTAATAAACTCAAGTGGCAGACTCTGCAAGAGAGGCGCTCTGCATCGCGGTGTAGCTTGCTCGCCAGGTTTCGAGAGGGTGCGTTTCTGGATGAGGTATCGAATATATTGCTTCCCCCTACTTATACTTCCCGAGGAGATCACGAATGTAAAATTAGAGAGATTAGAGCGCGCACGGAGGCTTTCAGACAGTCGTTCTTCCCGCGAACCATACGCGACTGGAACAGGAAAGGGAGGTAATGACAGTAGCACGTAAAGTGCCCTCCGCCACACACCGTTGGGTGGCTTGCGGAGTATCAATGTAGATGTAGATGTAGACAAGCTCCTGCTGTTCAGGTATTCCGTCGGACTGCAGGGGGGAGGAAGCTCAATTTCTTCTCATGTAATGAAGAATTCTACATTCTTCATGTGGGAACTGGAATCAGCTTTATCTGCAGCCAGAGACACTGCTCCAGGGCCTGATGAGATCCATTATACCGTGCTTCGTCATCTGTGCCCTGAAGCGAAAGGTCAGCTCCTCTCTTGTTTCAATCAGATCTGGTTTGATAGACAGTACTCCATGACTTGGAAGGAGGCGATATTAATTCTATTCTGGAAACCAGGCAAGGACTGCACCCCTAACAGTTATTGGAGTATCGCCCTAATCAGTTGTATGGAAAATACTCTTGAACGCATGCTCAACTGCCGCCTTGTCTGGCTGCTCGAGTCCCGAGATCACCTGAGCCGCTCCCAGTGCGGTTTCAGGCACTATTGTTCCACTCTTGACAGCTTAATTCTACTGGAGACAGCGATACAGCCGTCCTTCTTACGTTGAAACTATTTAGTTCGTGTGTTTTTTGTCCTTGAAAAAGCATATGACACTACTTGGGGGTACAACATCCTTCGCCAAATTCATGAATGGGAACTAAGTGGACACCTGCCGCTTCTGAGCCAATCCTTTCTCGAGGACCAGCGTTTTCATTATCGCATTGGTAATGCCATGTCTGATTGCTTTGTTCAGGAGAATAGTGTGCCCCAGGGCAGTGTCCTCAGTGACACATTGTTTGCCATCGCTATCAATGGCATTTCCTCCGCAGTCAGGAGCCCTGTCAAATGCTCTTTGTTTGTGGGTGATTTTGCAGTCTTCTACTCTTCCTCTGACCTTACGACAACAAGATGTCAGCTACGGCTGACCATTAGGAGGCTGGAAACCTGGGCCCAGACAACTGATTTTCGGTTCTCCCCTGAGAGGACTGTGTGTGTCAATTTTAATCGTGCCCATCAGAGTTTTAACCAACCAGAGCTTACAATTGGGGGGGGGGGGGGGGGTATTTTACATTTTCAGACACTGTGCACTTTTTGGGTTTATTATTTGACTCGAAATTAACATGGCTCCCACACCTGAAAGACCTAATAACAAAGGGCTTCCAGCCCAGTTCAGAGTCTGTGTGCACAGGCTGATGAGCCACCACTCCAGATTCGGCGACATATCCTTTAGGCTTGACAGGCACTGAAAATCTCGTCATCATCTCAGTCTTTGGAACTTAGTTCAGTGATCCAACTCCCCTTCGAATGACTGTTCAGGAATCGGCTCCAAGCGACCCAGTCATTTGGTATACATGCAATGGACTGTCTCATGGACTTGGAGCTCTCGGGCATGAAAATACACACCCAGGGATGGAATGCACTGCCGCCTTGCTGTCTTCAGAGGCCCAAAGTGATTTTAAGCTTGATACAGTACACAAAAACTTGTACTCCAGATCTGGTTTTTACAACTCTGTTTTTGTGTATTTTAAGTATGTACCATAGTTTTATTGTTATTTATACAGACGGAGAATGCTCTCGGTTGTTCTGTGGTTTTACCTGATAGGGTTTTTAAAGTGCATCTTCCAGAACAATTTACAACTTATGATGCGGAGTTATACGGCATTCTGATAGCACTGGAGAGGGTTCACAGACATCACCATATGAGTTTTCTTGTCCGTTCAGGCTCTCTTAGTGCACTGCAAGCACTTCACCAAATGTATCTGGTAGACCTGCTGATTCAGCTCATCCATGACCCCTTACAGCAGCTCCAATGCCTTGGCAAGGAGGTGATCTTTTGCTGGGTACCTGGGCACATTGGGATACAGGGTAACGACATGGCTGACAAAGCTACCAAGGAAGCATGTTTGGATGGTGCTGTCCATCAATGTCCCATCCCGTTGCACGCCATTATCTCATTTTCTGACAGATGCATCATCTGTCAGTGGGAGACTGAATGGTTGCAGGTGTCAGACAGCGAACTTGGCAGACTTCGTGTCAGCCTCGCCTCTGGAAGGAGGTTTTGCCTACCAGACTGCGCGTCGGGCATAGCCCTTCCACACATGGCTTCCTCGTCCAGCAGGAGGATCCACCTTTCTGTGAAGTTTGTGGTATGCTGCTTTCAGTTCAGCATATTGTGGTTATTTGTGTCCTGTATACTGATATTAAGGAAGCACTGTCAGGCCTCATCCCTGAACTGGTGGGGAAGGGTGGCAGACTTTAGTACATTACAAACTGCTTCGCATGTGGGGACAGCCTTCGTCCCCACCATGAGATTTCATGTTGACTTTTCATCAGGGCACTGATGAACATGATGTCAAGTGCCTCCTCAACCCGAATAATCAGCATCATCATCATCTTTTAGGACTTCCTTACTTTTGACTAGAAGGGATATTTCATCTGAAAATATTAAACATCTACATCTGTATACATAATCCAATGAAAATAACCAATTTTTGAAAATAAAATGTAGTTGGCTAGATAAAAAATGTACTCAGCAAGTGGCGACAGGAGAAGATATACATACAGCATAAGTAAATGTGCAAACTTTTGGAGCCAGTGGCTTCTTCTTCTGGCAGAAGGGTTGAAGGGAAAGGAAGAGGGATGAAGAAAAAGGACTGATGAGTTTTAGGAAATGAGGAGAGTTTGGAAAAGTTACCTAGAAGCCCAGATGGATGAATGGATGGAGAGGGTTGTATGGGCACACGACGACGAGGTTGCAGCGCCCGCTCAGTAACTGATTCAGACGAGTGTCAAGAAAAGACTCAGAACAGTAAGATAAAACAGAATGTAAAACACAGGTAACAAGGTTGGAAAAATATGGGCCTACCCACACCGAAGTGTGGGACGAAGCATGCCACCAGCAGTAAAACACGGACAACACAGGAAGAAAGTGGTAGAGGGAGCTAAAACAATATAGTAGATGGAAGTGGCTGGCTGACGCAAGGAAAAAGGGAGGAGCCAGCCACTGTGCAATACACTAAAACCTCCAGCCTAAAAGTTTAGACCAGAGTCCAGACAAATCACAAAACTTTAAAACCCTAGACGCACACGTCTCATCATTAGCTAAAACACAGGGCAGATGCCCGTCAACTTGTGCTTCTGCCCTTGCATCATGGTAAGCCCAGGTCACAGGAGACTTCGTGGATGGGTTGAGAAGGAAAGACTCTTTCCTTCTCAGCCTGTCCAGTAAGTCTCCCCTGACCCATGTTCTGGGCAACTTTCCTGAACTCTCCCCTTTCCAGACCCTCACCAGTCCTTTTTCTTTATCCCTCTTCTTTCCCCTCAACTCTTCTGACAGAAGAAGGTGTCACTGACTCCGAAAACTTGCACATTTATTTAAGTTTCATATATGTTTTTCTCCCACTGCTTTGTGAGTAGACTTTTTATCTATCCAGTTATACGTATACTCTGCAAGCTGTCATATGGTGTACAGTGGAGTGTACCTTGTACCACTGTTTGTCATATCCTTTCTTGTTCCACTCACAAATGGGATGAGGGAAAAATTACTGTCTATGTGCCTCTGTATGAGCCCCAGTTTCTCTTATCTTCATGGTCCTTATATAAAATGTATGTTGGCAGCAGTAGTATCGTTCACTGTCAAATGCTAGTTATCTAAATTTTCTCAATAGTGTTTCAGGAAAAGAACTTAGTCTTCCCTCCAGGGATTCTAATTTGAGTTTACGAAACATCCTCATAATATTCATGTGTTGATCGAACCTGCAGTTAACAAAACTAGCAGCATGTCTCTGAATTGCTTCAATGTCGCCCTTAAATCCAACCTGGTGGGGATCGCAAACACTTGAGCATCACTCAAGAATGAGTTGCACTAGTATTCTGTACGTGATCTCCTTTAGGAATACGGAATGTGCTTGTTGCCCTTCATCCATGGTTAACAGTATATCATGTGAGAGTAGGGCAACTGAATTTTGCACAAGTGATGCTTTTTAAATCCATGCTGATATGTGGTTTGGAGCTTTCCTGTCTCAAGGAAATTTGTTATGTATGAACTCAGAATATGTTCAAGAATTCTGCAGCAAATTGATGTTAAAGATATTGATCTGTAATTTTGTTGGCCTGTTCTTTAGCCTTCTTATATGCAGGAGTCACAGCATTACTATCCCTTTCCCTTGGACTTTCATTGCTCTTACAAAAATTGTATCCAACTCCTTTATTGCTTCTTTGACATAGATATTGAACAATAATTGTGACAAGCTCTATCCCTGCCATTAGACCTTATTAATGTTAACTTGTCTTCCCTGGTCTTTCACTTTTAATACTCATGTGTGGCTATTGTAGATTATTCATCTGTCTCTATACATTAGATCCATTCATCTTAGAACTGCGAACATCTTCGTCCACATCACATTTTCAAAACTTTCCTTGGGTCCACAGATTGCAGGAATACGTGTTGATTTTCCTTCCATACTAAGTGCAAGGTCAGAGTTGCATCTCTCGTACCTTTGCCATTTCTGAAAACAAACTGATCTTCATTCAGTAAGTCTTCAATATTATTCATATTATTCAGGTCAGCAGTTTACAAGTGTTGCTTGTCAAACTGACCGTCCAGTAGTTTCACATTTACCTGGTTGTGCCTTCTTTGGTATGTGACACTAACACTTTTCTGGAAATGCACAGTCATTTGTCAAAAAAATTCTTCTGGGCTATTGACCACATTGTCCATGTATAAAATTGTCCAGTGTTTTGGCCACTGTTGCAAATGGCCTTCTTAAGGGCCTTGAGCCACTAAGCACAAAGCTCTGAGGAAGGCTGTTATGTATTGACAACACGGTAAACAGCCCAAAAGAATTTTAGTGACAGTGACAATGGCCACCTGAAACCTATGCTTACAGGTATGTCACCTGTTTAATGGAATTTTGACACCAACTGAAATAAGCACATAGTTCCACTGGTTTTGTAAATAAAGCCACCTTTTCTTGCTACAGCTTTATTTTTGCCTACAATGATACATTTGTTATTTTTTAGATTATCAGTTTACATTGCATTTTTTATGTAAATAAGTAATTACTTTGTTGTCTGTGATCTGTGTTTCCTCTCACTGATATGGAGATTACACTACCATTTCATTTCTGAATCATAAGCACAATTTTGTATTCTTAACTTTTTCGTATTGTTCACCATGTTTCTCCTTCTTTTTTGTGGTGTACTATTATTCTTTTGCCACTAGATATAACTATTTGTCCAAACACTGTGCTTTTAACAACGTAAAGATTTTTAACTTCATTGTGTATTCCTCATCTTTGGTGTCAACCAATTAAAAAAACTCCAGTCACAACACAGTACCTTTACACACAACCAAGAAAAATATACACACAAATTCTACCCAAGATCAGTGAACCTTACAGACACACAATTAAACAGTAAAGAAAGACAGATGTTGGGGAAATGATTAAAATACAATGTAAATTCAGAAATAGATGAAGATTACATAGAAAATCTAATTATAGAAGCAGAAAGTTTTTTGACAAGGGAAGATAGGAATGAAAACAATATATTGGACTAACTAGAGAACTAGTAAAAAAAGAAATCCTTAATATAATAACCAGTATAAAAACACACCACCACAAAACAACAAAAAACAGAATCTTAAACACCCAGGAAACTTAGGAGAAAACTTCAAAATGAAAATGTTATCATTTCAAAAGCAGACAAGGGGAACAAAATGGTACTAATAAACAAAGAACAATATATTGAAAAAAAAAAAAAACGCAAGAATTCATTATACCAAATAACATTATGAAATTCAAATCAGTCCCAACAAGCAGATTCCAGACAAAACTAAAAAAACAGTCTGAAAAATACAGAGATCATACTGGATTTTGTGGTCTTCAGTCCAGAGACGGGTTTGATGCAGGTCTCCATGCTGCTATATCCTGTGCAAGTTTCTTCATCTCAGAGTATCTACTGCAACCGACATCCTTCTGAATCTGCTTAGTGTATTCATCTCTTGCGATTTTTACCCTCCCCACTTCTGTCCAATACTAAATTGGTGATTCCTTAATGCCTCAGAACGTGTCCCACCAATCGATCCCTTCTTTTAGTCGGGTTGTCTCACAAATTCCTCTTCTCCCCAGTACTCTCCACTACCTCCTCATTAGTTTGTGATCTACCCATCTAATCTTCAGCATTCTTCTGTAACACCATATTTCAAAATCTTCTATTCTCTTCTTGTCCAAACTATTTATCATCCATGTTTCACTTTCATACATGGCTACATTCCATACAAATAGTTTCAGAAAAGACTTCGTGACATTTAAATCTATACTCGATGTTAACAAATTTCTCTTCTTCAGAAACTCTTTCCTTGCCATAGCCAGTCTACATTTTATATCCTCCCTACTTCCACCATCTAACAACCCTACCACAACAAAGGTCAAAATTTTATAACGATTGTGGTGTTGCTTTGCTCACGCTGCTAAATACTGCATTTTCGGGCAACAACAGTCATATTATGTGGCAGGTGTCATTAGAGCACAGTTAATAGTCATTTCATGTAAGAATGAAAAAACTAGGCACTCATCTTTTTGTGTTTCCCACGCTGGTCTTGTCGTAAAATCATGGCTCAATCGTTGAAAATCGAGGTGGTTATGATTCCAAGCTAAGATGCAAAGAGGCCTAGGTTTTATTCTGCTATATTCAAAAGTTTTGTAGATGCGCTTCTCAAATCATTCTTGAAGATTACACTTTTGCAGGACAATGGTGATGTTAAAAAAGCAATCAGCACTCCGAATTTAAGTTACACTTCCTTTTAATTGCAATATCATGTAAACACAAAGCATCGCTGCACAATACAAAGCATACTTGAAAACCTCTTCCTCACAGTCACTGTTAAAGTTCACATTTTATAAGCTGACTACGTTATGCGTCTTTCCAACATGACGTCCAACACTTGACTTTCTCAAGCTCCGACTCTCTAACAAGTTAACAACTATCTAACTAATAATCGCTTACGCGCCCAAAAATCAAAGTTACAAGTATGTCAAAGGTCGTAGTGACAAAAAAAAAAAGAATATACATAAGAATAATATCATTGCAATATAAACATATTGATGTATCACAAATGAAATAAAATCTGAATGTTGTCTCAGAAATATGTCAACTACTTTGCAGAAACCCAGAAGAATATTACTGGTGTCGAGAGGTTCAGGTGAGGTGCCGTAATGGTTGAATAATTCAAGTACCATTACAACCATCACTAGTTATTTTGCTCCCCATATAGCAAAACTCACTCCCTTCTCAACCACTGCTTCCCTTTCACGTCCCTCGACTCTTACAACTGCCATCTGGTTTCTGTACAAATTGTAAATAGCCTTTTGCTCCCTGTATTTTACCACTGCCACCTTCAGAATTTGAAAGAGAGTATTCCAGTCAACATTGTCAAAAGCTTTCTCTAAGTCTACAAATGCTAGAAACTAGGTTTGCCTTTCCTTAATCTGTCTTCTAAGATAAGTCGTAGGGTCAGTATTGCCTTGCGTGTTCCAACATTTCTATGGAATCCAAACTGATCTTCCCCAAGGTTGGCTTCTAGCAGTTTTTCCAATTGTCAGTAAAGAATTCATGTTAGTATTTTGCACCTGTGACATTAAACTGATAGTTCGATAATTTTCACACCTTTCAACATCCTTTTCTTTGGGATTTGAATTATTATATTCTTCTTGAAGTCGGAGGGTATTTCGCCTGTCTCGTACATCTTGCTCACCAGATGGAAGAGTTTTCTCATGGCTGACTCTCCCAAGGCTATCAGTAGTTCTAATGGAATGTTGTCTACTTCCAGGGCCTTTTTTGACTTAGGTTTTTCAGTGCTCTGTCAAATTCTTCACACAGTATCATATCTCCCATTTCATCTTCATCTACATCCTCTTCCAGTTCCATAATATTGCCCTCAGCTACATCACCCTTGTATAGCTCCTCTATATACTCTCTTCTTTGCTTAGGACTGGTTATCCATCTGAGCTCTTGATATTTGTAAAGGATCATACTGGATAACATAGAGAAAAGAGAGTTGACACAAATTAATCCCACCCCACCTGTCCTCTGAAGTCAACCAAAGATCCACAAACTGAATCTTCCTGTGAGACCAATACTGGATTTCAGAAAATTCCCCACCTACAAGCTTTCAGGAGACATCTTAAAATTACTGTCTGAAAATTTCAAAGTACAAGTAGACAGAACCATTAAAAACACTACACAGCTAATATAACAAATAAAAGATATAAATATCCCAGGCACAATAACACTCCTCTCATTTGATTTAGAAAGCATGTATTCCAACATACTAGTACCAGAAATGATAGAAATCATAGATAAGCACCTGAAAACTTATAGTTAACTCCATGATGAACAGATTAAGGAAATACACGCATTAATAAAGCTCGTAAGAGAACAAAATTATTTCCAGTTCAATAACGAATTTTATTTACAAGAAAATTGATTACCAATGGTGTCCCCAATTTCAGGAGTCTTAGCAAATATTTTTATAAACTACATTGAACAGACCATTTTCACAAAAATAGTAGCAAAAGAATACAACATATTATATTGGTTCAGGTACATGGATGACATCCTTTGCTTAATAGATGAACCACAAACAAAAATTGAAAAACTACATACTGACATCAGCAAGGTACATAAAAATATAAAATTCATTATTGAAAGAGAACAGAATAACCAAATTAACTTTCTGGATATAAAAATAAAAAAACAATACCACAAGCATATGTTTGAAATTTACCGTAAACCAACAGCAACATAGTCATTCCCCAATCCCAGAACAACCCACACTCACAAAAGCAAGCAGCACTTCAACACATGCTCCATAGACCCAACACAGGCCACTCACTAAAGAAAACCACAAAAAAGAACTGGTCGTAATAATGCAGATAGCACAAAACAATGGTTACGATAGTAACATTGTCACAAAGCTAAACAACAAAATTAAAAGTAAAATAAAAGCAGCAGAGCCAGACAGAAACATGCAGTACCATAACAACTACATAGAATAATCAGAAAAAGATTAAAGAAAACACAGTATGGTACACAATGCTATACAAATACAAATATAAAATCACCAACATTTTCAAAAGACAGGGAATAAAGATGGCATACACAACAGACAGTTCTTTCCAAAAATACACCCCAAAACTGACAAAAAACAGACACATACCAGAAAGCAGGTATATATCAACTACAGTGTAACACTTGAGAAGGCAGAAACATAAGACAAATAGGTAAAACATTTGATGTCCGATACAAAGAACACATCAGAACCTGGAAGTATGGGACAAACCACTTCAAATTTGCAGAGCACCAACTAGTGCTGGAAGAAAATTACCACACGCAGTAAAGGAAAGCAGAAAGGAAAACCCTGTTGAATGATCAAGTACACATGCCAAACAATTCATTGTTTACACTAATAGATAAAATAATGGAATAACACTCCCAAAGAGGATGGATATAGTAATAATAATAATACCATCCAGTATAACAACAACAACACCCAACACCTTTTCACTCACTTATCCATGAACCCCTCCACATAACACTGAAACCACAAGTAAAATCAGCTGTCACCAAAGCTTTCAACACTCTCTAACAGTTATTACATTCATATTCAACACTCTACAACTCAAACCACCAACGCCCTCCCCCCCCCCCCCTTTCACTCCCCTTTCCACACACACACACACACACACACACACACACACACAGAGGGAGAGAGAGAGAGAGAGAGAGAGATAAATATCATGAATAGAAGTTGGTTTTGAACATACATATCGGTAGGCTGGCAACATGTAGGTAACAAACCAAAGAGAAGGAAACACACAATAAAGTTAAAAATCTTTACGTAGTTAAAAGCACAGTGTTTGAACAAATAGCTATATCTGCCAGCACACGACTGAATAATAGTACACCACAAAAAAGGAGAAACATAATGAACAGTATGAAAAAGTACAGAATACAGAATTGTGCTTATGTTTTGGAAATAAAATGGTAATGCGACCTTCAGACCAGATGAGAGGAAACACAGATCACAAAAAACTGTAAGTAATTACTTATTTACATAAAAAAATCTGACATGAACTGTTTGATAATCTAAAAATAACCAAACTTTATTGTTATAAATCCCACTGAATATGCCTTAGAGCAAGAAAAAGGTGAAACACATCTGGGAAAAATGAATTAAGTTGCAGGACAAAAAAGCAGTTTTATTTAAAAAACGAGTATTTCTGTGCTTGCTGCGGAGGATGGCCATGCTAACAAACTTGTTAAGCAGATAGTTCCTCCACTCTCCAAAGGTTTCAATAACACCAAAGGTACACATTGACTGTTGCCAGCTTCTCCATAATATAGACCATCAGTCTACTCCTGCTACGTGTCTGCTTTTTCTTCTGCAATTAAGAAAGGTTTCCCATCTACACTTCATAATGAACACATTTACATTTTACTTCTTTGACTTTAAGCTTCCTGTAGGTGAAGCTAAGTTTTCCTACCATCATTTCTTTCTCAACGTATTTTACATGTTTCTATCATCCATTTTGATTCAGCTAGTTCATACTTCCTGTTCATTTCATTCTTAAGCAGCCTTTACTGCCAGATTATTATGTCATTCTGAGCACTCTAGATTTTTCTTCTTTCATCTGTAAGCTCAAGTCTTTCCTGAGTTATTCACAGCATCGCCCCCCACCCCCACTTTATTTTTTCCCTCTTCTTTTGCTATGCCCATGGTGTCCTGTCTTGCCTTAATTATTTTGTTTTGTATTATATTCCACTTGGCTTATACTGATTTATTCTGGGTCATTTACTTAGACCATTCATCGTTGCATTCGAGAATTTGCACTGTACTTCAATCTGCATCAAATTTTCAGTACTCCACTTCATTGTGTACTCCTTTTTAATCATCCCCCTGAAATTCAGCCTCTTCACCATCACTGTGGATTTGTGATTTAAATTTATGTCCACTCTTGAGCATGCTTTTCAGCCCATAATTTGATTTCTAGATCTTTTTGTAATCATGATATTGTCTAGTTGATATCTTCCTGCACTTTCTTGTCTTTCTCATGTATACATTTTCCCTTTCCCTCGTGATTTTGGAAGAGACTATTTGCTACAACCTTTTGAAACCTATTATGTAAATTGAAGGTGAATAGGGAAGCAAGGAAAGGGAAGAACTAATATCAGCTGCATTGGGAGTTTATGGAATCGGCGGCAACGAGTGAAAATGTCTGCCAGACTGGGACCCAAACCCAGGACCTACCGCTTACAAGGCAGTTGTGTTAATCATTGTGCCGTCCAGACACAGTGTTCATCTCAAATGCACAGACAATTTTGGCACACTCCCCATTTAACTCATATTCCCATATAGGAATACCTGTCCGAAGTCTCATTGCATGTCGTCCATGTTCGCAAATTTTAGATTCCCGCTGGAGGTTGAACATAAATATGCAGCCACACTGAAGGTTGTGGATTCATTGTCCACCAAGGCAAATCAATTGTATGAATGAATGCTTGGTGTCTGTTCTTTCAGACATGTCCCAAAGAACAGACACCATGGGAAATCAGTTCTGAAACCTATTACAGAGGTCTATAAGTCTCACTTCCTCTTCTTTCATTTTCAACTCATATTCTCCAGTAATTGTCCCTTCCATTCTTACACATTCTATAGCAGTCCTGTCACATAGAATTATCAAATATTCATTGCCAATCATGTTGTTCATCAGTTTCTACATTTCCTAATATATTCTCTCTATTTCCTCAGTGTCAGCTGTGAAGTGGGCACGTAAACCTCTACAAATGTGGTTGCTGTCAACTTTGATTCAGCCCTCATAAAAATCATTCATACTTTGGGTTGCTCATCTTTATAGCTACACTTATATTCATAAGAATATCAACACCCATTACACTATTTACTAATGCTGCTATTATTACTTTTTACTCATCCAACCAGATTCCCATTGCACCTCACTGATCCCTAGAACCACTTTCCTTATGACATTGAAGTGTCTAACATTCTGCACAGCCTCACCTGAAGATCCAAACATGTGACTAGTATACCTCCAGAGCTTATATTTAATTTAAAATGTGAAAGGAATAATAACTAAGAGATTATTGTACAAGACTGCATGTTCTGTGGATACACTTTTTAGTTTTTAATGCAGCAGTTTCCATTGACTTGTTTCACCTGTTTGGATTGTTTCCTACCCCAAAGGCAAAAGAGTGGCCTGAGCCTTTTCCCTCTTTTTGGAAGTCATATGTAGAATGAGTGACTCTATATACCGGAAGCCTTCAGTCACCATAATTGACATTTTTATTCATAATCTTAGTAGTGTATGGAATCAGACCTGGGACATTGCAGTTTTGGATTGGCAATAAAAGACACAAACCCCTAGATCATGTCCAGTACGTCTCTCCTAGTGCACCATTTAAAATTAAGTTTACTTTCAGATTACATGTTGGCTTCTTTCTACTTGAAGAAAACACGATGCCAAACAAATATTTGATTATGCAGTGATATCTGAAATCGCAAGAAATAATTAATTTTCATTAATTATGGTACTCATCTCCAAGTTCAGGCAATGTGCTAAATTGACTGCTACAGATTGAAGTATTCCAGTTAGTTAAAATGTGATTTTTATCAAGAGAATACAGAACTGTGAAGACAGGACATCCCACAATGAGAAAATGAAGATTAGATAATGCATCAGTGTAAAATGTTTAAAAATCATTTCCTGCCCTGAATACGCAAATTGTGATTTTGATATAGTGTGACGTGTTGCATATACCACTTTATAATAGCCTCATCTCTCAGTGCTAAATTATTTTCAACACAACATTTTATTTGCATTTGTTTCTTCTTTTTCAGGTGCTTCCTTGGTAATAATTACTCTACATGCAGCTTGTTACAATATTGATGCTGTGTTGAGTCAGGATGAGAGCAGATTTGACCTTGTAATGGAAGAGGTCTGATCAAATATGTAGCACAGTATGTTCATACACACTGTTTATGTACATTGAACATAATATAATTTATGGATACTATTTCTGGTTACAGAAAAATGTAATATTTTTTGAGCATCTGATTTTATTTTATATATACATTTCAGTGTCAATACAAAGAATTTTCTACTAATATCGTAACAGGATTTCCAGAGTTATATTGATATAGGAGGAGGATGTGTATTCATATAGAACTGGACTGTAAAAAAACATGTTATGCAGATGCTAATTCTGACAGCAGTGGATGAATAGCTTATGCAAAGCAGTGCACAGTGATCATCACATCTTCATGGACTATCTAGATCTAGCTAGATAGATATATCACTCACATCTCAAAAATAGGGTTGGGGATGGGGGAGAAGAAGTAGTATAGGGAATTCTGCAGAACTGCAAATTTGTGACAATGATAATGTGACAGTGAGTCAGTCTTAATTTTCCAGTGCTGCACACTGCTCAAAGAAAGATCTTTGCATTACCATAGAAATCTGATTTTATGTTGGAATAAATCTGTACCAATAGTGACATATTATTCTCAAACAAGCCCTGAGAATAGAAAAAATAGTATTGGAACTAATTAGAAAATTTGATTCAATAGATAAAAAAATATAAAGGTTGTACATTTAACTTGATTTCTCGTGCATACAAACTTCACTCAGAATAACAAAATATAATAAAATAACTATCATACTGTGATTATCAAAGGTTTAAAAAGTTAGAAAAACATGAGAAGAGCTCCTGATTTGTGTTTATTACAATGAATGTCATAATACCTGTTCTGAAACATGAGATGGATTTTTGTAGGGTGACAACAAAAGAAATATGATCACAGAATGAGCAGAACAGATAATCTCCCACTATATCTGGTTAATAAATGCAAAATATGAATTTTAGGGAACGTAGAATAATGAACTGTGTGTTCAAACAGTGGAAAGTCCAGGAAGAAATAAAAACAGTTTAGAAAGGATAGAGTGATACTCACTACATAGAAGATGTGTTGAGTTGCAGACAGACACAAAGAAAAAGACTGTAGACAGGCACAAGAAAATGAACGCTAGAAATATTTAGTTTTTGGACAACGTCCTCCTTCAGAAGTAGTGGCTCTGTGTGTGTGTGTGTGTGTGTGTGTGTGTGTTTTTGCTGTATAAGTGGGTTGAGTTTTTGGCCAAAAGCTGAAATATTTCTAGCTTTCTTTTTCATTGACTCACTGCTTCTGCTATGTGTGAGTAACAATATATTTTTTCCATATTGTTGAACTGTGTATTCAGATTTTATGGATGACAGATAAAATGTTTGATTAAAGAAAAGAAATTACTGAATGCAACTAAAATGAACAGTATTATACTACAAGACATCGAAGTTCCACAAATAAGAAAATTTTCTATAGAGGCCACTGATTGTGGTCCCAGAAGATCACCTTGTGTGGTAAACATATTGAAATATAAGTTATTCAAAATGTTGTGCTGCAGTGGAATACTGAAGAAATTATTTTAATTTGTAAAAAGAAATAAAAGGGGAGATGGAAGAAACTGTATTGAACATTCAGGCTGCATAAAGAACATACGAGGTTGACTAGCTGAGGCACGCAGTAATTGTGAATCTTATACTAGAGCATTGAGCAAGGAAGATAAACATAGCAATGTGGAGGAGATTAATTCATGGTAATGAGATCAGCAAAGATAAGTCATGATGAATGCAGTAAAATAAAACAATCAATCAGTGAGAGTGGAAGAATAGAGGACTGCACAGTATTTTATTAACAATAATAAACATAATCATGCAGAAGAGACACATGTGTATATTATTGTGAATGATGTACACATTTCAGTGTTAGAACTGAACATTAAAGGCATTAAGAAAACAATAGTATGAGGTTGATATGGCTGGGCTTGCTGTAGCAACACTAAAACATACAATTTTGTAGGAAGTGGTAGTCAGTCTTCTTGTGAAATATCATTATTTTCACATCATTTTCAATGCCATTTTATGGCAGTAATGGGGAACACAAAATGGAAATATTAAAATCTGTTTTCTATTCTTGCACCATATCATACAAAGATAGCAAAAAATTCAAATGTGCACAGTGGCTTGCATATCAAATCAACAGATAAATATTATGAAGGTGGATGAATAAAATATATAAACTTTAAAAAGCTATACATTACTATTTTACATTTTCATAAGTCAATACTTTTGGAAATTCATTTTCTCTGTGATGTGATATAAATTGTCATGTGTCCAGAAATTTTATTTCAGAATTCTATTTTCCTTTTAAGAAGTCCATGCTATTATTAAAATAAGTTTATCAAGCTTTTTTAACGTGTGTTTCTGATAATCATGATTGATGAAACATTGGTTTATGTGAAACTTCTAAAATCACTCAACTAAAAACTTGGATAGACAGTCAATACCTGTGATATTGTTGAAATTGGTTTAATAAAATCCTGACCCAGTCATACCTCCTGCAGTTCTCTGTATAAATTTATATTAGTTAATGAAGATGAGATTAGACATACAATGACATATCATGTGGCCAGTCATTTCCCTCAGAATCCTAAAGCTATTTACAAAATCTCAATGTGAAAAGACAAATACATTTTTTTTTTTACCTGTGCTAATTTATTTTATAAATCGGAGTGCGTAAAATGTAAATAGGTTGCCCAAATACAATTCAAACCATGTCTATTTATGAAGATTTTGTATATAAATTTTATTTGTGTGCTGTGTATTCTTTCATATAAATATTTTAAAATAAAGTACCATACTAACTTCCTGTGTCAGTTGTTGCCTCTGGACTTCCTTATCTTTCTTTACTTTTCAATGAGTGTTACCAAATTACTTCAGGTTCTTGCACACTATTCCTGTTGTGCTTGCTTCTCCTACTGTGTTTTTCTCACTCTTCTTCATGCCTTGCATTGATTCTTTTATGCTGATGTACATGTTGCCTCATTTTATAGGCTAACTTTCATGATAAGTATTGAATGAGGATGTAAAATGTACACTAATGACTATCAATGCTACTATACTTGTGTTATTCTGCAGCGTATGCTTTTGAATAACATAATAAGATAAAGTTGTCACCAACCTGAAGGTTGGCTTGAATATTGCGCTGTTTTGTTATACCTAGTCCTATTGGCGGTGGCATGACCTCGCTTTTCTCTGACCTTTGAAATGACTTACCTAGCCATTTACAGGGCAGCCTACAGTTTAACATACTCTTGGAACCTTGCACAACATACATACATATGTACATGCCATAAGAATGAAGGCTTACTTCAGAATTTCCTTACAGTCTAATTCAGAATAATTATTTTATTCTTAATTTATTTTCAGTTTATTTTCAATTTCTGGATTTTCAGATGCCCTCCATTTGTTTGGGGGCCACCTGTTCGAAGATCTATTCGCCAAAAATATGCTGCATCCCAAAAAAGTTCGGTGCGCAAACTGTAAATTTTTTAAGTTTTTTTCCAGCCACAACCAAGCAGTAGAAGCGACTGTCACAGATGTGCTAATCAAGTAAGTAACTGGGCAGTTTTGTTGAGATTACATCAAGACACTCTGGACAGGCAGCTATTTTTACAAGGTCCTTTACAAATTTATGGTGATAGTTACACAAATCAACAAACAACTGTATCCTCTGGGTTGTGTGTGGTATTGGAAAATTTTAAATTATATCTGTAAGACAAATATCAGTCTGTGCATCATATTCACTACCAAAGTGTCCCAGATAGGTAGCTTGAGTTTGAGCAAAATGGCACCTATCCGTGTTCAGCATCAAACATTCTGACCATAATCTGTTAAATACATCCTCCAACTATCTCACATACTCCAATATATCCTTTTGTGTAATCTATTATGTCATCCAAATGCACGATACAGTTCTATGCTTTAACCCTCTTAAAATTCCATCCAGTAACTGCTGAAAGGTGTCAGATGCATTTTTTTTAAATCAAATGGGATCTGTTTATACTGATAATGTCTGCATGGTGCTGTAAATGCTGTCTTTGGTCTATCCTCAAATGCTACTTCTAACTGACGATAGTCACTTTTGAATTCCACTATAGTAAAATAATGACACTGACCCAAATTATCCAAAGGTTTCTGTAATATTAAGGACTGGATTAGCTTCTGTAACAGTCTGTGCAGTCAGAAACCTACAATCACAGTAAAACCTATATTTTCTCATTCCATCCAATAATTTCTTAGGGACAATACAGGGTGATTCAAAAAGAATACCACAACTTTAAAAATGTGTATTTAATGAAAGAAACATAATATAACCTTCTGTTATACATCATTACAAAGAGTATTTAAAAAGGTTTTTTTTTCACTCAAAAACAAGTTCAGAGATGTTCAATATGGCCCCCTCCAGACACACGAGCAATATCAACCTGATACTCCAACTCGTTCCACACTCTCTGTAGCATATCAGGCGTAACAGTTTGCATAGCTGCTGTTATTTCTCATTTCAAATCGTCAATGGTGGCTGGGAGAGGTGGCCGAAACACCATATCCTTAACATACCCCCATAAGAAAAAATTGCAGGGGGTAAGATCAGGGCTTCTTGAAGGCCAGTGATGAAGTGCTCTGTCACGGGCTGTCTGGCGGCCGATCCATCACCTCGGGTAGTTGACGTTCAGGTAGTTACGGACAGATAAGTACCAATGTGGTGGGGCTCCATCCTGCTGAAATATGAATTGTTGTGCTTCTTGTTCGAGCTGAGGGAACAGCCAATTCTCTAACATCTCCAGATACTGTAGTCCAGTTACAGTAGCACCTTCGAAGAAAAAGTGACCAAAAACTTTATTGGCTGAAATGGCGAAAAAATGTACAACTAAATGAAACTTTATAGCTCCCTTAATTCGCCGACAGGTAGTGCTTAGCTCTGCCTTTTGTCGTTGCAGAGTTTTAAATTCCTAAAGTTGTGGTATTCTTTTTGAATCACCCTGTAATTTTATTTGTGCTCCAGGGACTGTCACTAGGTTCTGTGATCCCATCTCATAGTAGTTGTTCAGTGAACTCCTGTATTAACAGCTGTAAATGTCTCAGTACATGATACATTTTTCTATAAATCATTGTACTATCCCCTGTTGGTATAAAGTGCTGAGTTACTGGAGTTGCTGCTAACCACGCATCTATACAAAACAAGTTGCTATTTCTTCCATAGCTGTGTGATCACTCCACGTTCTCGCTGCATCGAAGGTTTGCTTATGGTTTACATCCAGACTCAACCTATCAAATTCTTCTTCCTTTAATACTTCTTTAGTGGCTGGAATTATACCTTTTGATGGACCAATGCCACCTCTGCCAAAATTATCTACACTAACTGGAACCATATATTCCCCATCAACATTACTCTTGTGCACTAAGCTTCTATGCACAGAACTGTGTGAACCATCTAATACTTCACTGCTTGAGAGTGATTCAACCACATACAAAGCCCCACAAGGCAGATCAGTACCCACTGAAATCCACACTATTTTCCCCATTTCTTTTGGTCAACCCTTTAACAAACTTGTCTGCAGTTTAGTTGGCATCACCTTCATGACAGATGAGCCTTGCGCTATGGCCTCATTTGCATCTGTATCACGAAGTGAAACAAAGTTTCACTAAGTTCAATCATACGTCACCAAAGATAAATCCTAGCATGATGTTTGTAAAGAAAATCTAGCCTGAAAATCACTGACTATCCTTCACCCACATATGGTAAAACTTCCATTTGTTCCATAAACTTAGTTGTCCCAAGAGTAAACTCCAGTATCATCATACCAAACAACTCCACACCATTATTGCCAACACCATGTAACTTCTAATGTGATGGCCTAAGTATGCTTCTGCTCAGCAGGTCCAGACACATAACAGACATTGCACCCTGGTGTCTACAAGAAACCTCTTTGTACACCACTCACTAAGTAGCATTCTGTGTGTGCTCTATCCTGTGCAGTGTTATGATCTGTTGGGGTTGCTTTCCAATAGTCAAAGATTCCGATTTGAATTTGACGGATGCATAACCAACGGTGCTTCCCACATTCCCTCTTTTGACAATTTCCTGCTCAGTGGCCCACATCCACACATGAGTAACACACTGGTTGCCCACAGTTCCTGCATGGGGCCCTTATGAGCACACCTATAACCTTTGACATCCAAAGCTTTAGGGCAAAATGTATCGCCTCCAATTGTGCTGCAATTCTAAGAGCTACTGTTAAATCTTTAGGATTCTCAATGCAAAGTCTTTGTGACATTTCTGTGAGCATTAGATTTTTCTGTGTGTATTCAGTGCAAGAAAAATCTGTTGCTCCATTTTCTGCTTCCTGCAGGACTTCTTCATTGACCTCTGCATTCTTGGTAGGCACATACATCTGCGCATTGCCCGTCTGAAAAAAACTGCTGTTGACTTGTTATATTTCAAAGACAAAGTACTGAGCTTCTCATGAAAAATTCAGGGGCTATTTGGTTTTTGGTAATGCTGGCATAGTCCACCGACCCAACTGCTGAAACGAATATGCTTTACTGAGGATCATGATACAGCACTTATATCCTGGCTTTACCTATTAAACCCAAGGTAGCCACACGAAGGGTTACTTCATGCGACCAACTGCTTATTGCAGGAACAGCTGTAATGTCGTTAATGAATATTGACACATCTTCTGTTATTTTACCCAAAACAGGACCAATAAGTGCAGTTATACAGACAGATCAAAAGACGTAGAAAAAATGGTTCAAATGGCTCTGAGCATTATGGGACTGAACATCTATGGTCATCAGTCCCCTAGAACTTAGAACTACTTAAACCTAACTAACCCAAGGACATCACACAACACCCAGTCATCACGAGGCAGAGAAAATCCCTGACCCCGCCGAGAATCGAACCTGGGAACCCGGGCATGGGAAGCGAGAATGCTACCGCATGACCACGAGCTGCGGACAAAAGAAGTAGAATCCATCCACAACTCTGCCTTATTTTTCCCTGACTCTGGTTGAACCTAACTGGCTTCCAAAGCCTCAAATGTATGAAAGAGTTCCTCATGCTAATGCTCCTGCTCCTCATGGGAATTTTCATTAGTAGCAGCAGCAGACGTATGTGTTTCTACCATTTTGCATACTTTCTGTCAATACCAGAAACACAAATAACTAACTAGTGCACTCAGTATTCATAAAAAACTTATAAATTAATTTGTCTGCTGTGTCCTCACCCATCTACACACTGAACAATTGTGAGACAAATGATCAACCCTTCCACCGTGTAAAACGGCGGCTGCTACAGTCCTAGCGCACAGCAATCAGTGTCCTGTAAGACTGCAAAACTAACACTTTACTGGTACTAGATTATCAGATATACTGTCACCCTTAAACAGTGGTAGGCCCATGGGTTCATGTGGCTTCACAAATGTAACTTTAAACACGATATATCCAGCACATACAAATTAACTCTTAACAACTGAGAAGAAATATTGAATCAAACATAAACAGTGACACACACTGCACACGTTGTTTGCCGGAGCCAATACTGCTGAATTGAAGATTTGCCAAGTATCATTGCCCATACATAATGACCAAAATACGCAATCCTACTACTAGGCACTAAAACACAACATTTGGGTCTGGAGAATTACCCAGTAATCACTTCTCTCACAAAACTGTAGCATTTGGATGCTGGACTCAATGTATTCAGGAATCGGCTGTGATGCGTGCACACAGTGCCGTCCTGAGACTGTTGTGTTGTATAAGGCTAACTGCTCACCCTGGCCTAATCTGTTCCCTTCTTCACCATTTCTCTTGCCCGTCCTGATGTGTGGCGGGGTCTTTACAAATACTGTAGAAGAGTTCTGGTATCCTCAATACATAATCCAGGACAGATGAATCTAAGCACAACTTGTCCGCTGTTGCACTATACCCTTCTGTGTACCTTGGTAACATCATCTTGGGGAATGAGTGAAAGTTTATATCCTCGTTAGTTATTCTATCTATCCATCTAATTCTGAACATTCCTCTGCAGCACTATAGGTAAGAAATTTCTGTTCTCACCTTGTCTGAACTGCTTATCACCAATGTTTCATTTCCGTAAGAGGTTACACTCCATACAGAAAAAAACTTCTTAAGGCCTGAATTCATATTTATTGTTAACAATTTTTTCTTTTTCAGAAACTCTTTTCTTGCTGTTACCAATATGCATTTTATATCCTCTCTAATTTGGCCGTCATCAGTTATTCTTTCTCTCAAGCAGCAAAACTCATTGCCTTCCTTTAGTGTCACATTTCTGTTATTTAATTCACCTACATTCCATTACTCTTGCTTTACTTTTACTGATATTCACCTTCTAACAACTTTTAAAGACACTATCAATTCAGTTCAACTACCAGTCTCACTACTGTCTTCATTCTTAAAAATAATTGAATCGATCATGAAAGAGAGGCTAATGAGTTACATGAATAAATACATCCTTTTTAGAGAGGCTCGGTTTGGTTTCCAAAGTAGGAGAAGTACAATATTGGACATTAGAGTTCAGAAAAGTGGTACCTGAAGCTTTCGAGAAGGGTGTCTGTGTTACAAGCTTATTCTTAGACTTGTCCAAGTCTTTTGACACTGTTGCCCATAAAATACTACTAAGAAAGCTAGAAGCAGTAGGTATAAGAAGAATAGTGAATTGGTGGTTACAGTCTTAACTGGAAAACAGAGTGCAAAAGGTAGAGTTAATTCACAGATGATGACAAATTTGTGTTAAAACAATTGTCAGACAAGAAACATATAAACATAGGTGTTCCTCGGTATAGTTTGCTGGGTCAAATTCTGTTCTCAATATATATTGATGACTTTCCAGACAGTATAAGAGATGGAGAAAGAATTCTAGTTTCAGGTGAAAGCAACATCTATGTCACGGATAAAACACCGGAGCGGCCACTGCAGAAAGCAAATGAAACCTCAACAATCTTTATGATGGACAGTACGTAATTAATGTTGAACGTAAAAAAAAGAACAGAAGATATTTCATTATAAAGAAGGGAGGACAATTCTATCAAATTAAGCATAGATTATTAATCTATAGATTGCATGCCAAACACAAAGTTTTTAGGAATGAACATTGATTGTCAGCTAACATAGAATGAGCACATAAAGATACTGGCAAAAAGAATATCATTGGCGTAGGATGCCCTTAGGGTTTTAGTATCAGTTTGTGGTCTGTACTATGCCTATATGCATTTAATTCTTAGCTATGGAATTCTTTTCTGAGGTTCAAAGAAACAAAACATGGACACAGTTTTTAAACTGCAGAAAAGTGTCATAAGAATAATGGCTAGAAGTACTAATCAGGTTCATTGTAAAGAGCTATTTAAAAAATTGGGCATCCTTGCAGCACAGAGTGAGTACATCTACCAATCTCCAACCTGAATATAATAGAGGGAAACATTCCACGTAGGCCTTTTAATATGTCTGCTTGTGTCTGTATATGTGTGGATGGATATGTGTGTGTGCGCGAGTGTATATCTGTCCTTTTTTTCCCCCTAAGGTAAGTCTTTCCGCTCCCGGGATTGGAATGACTCCTTACCCTCTCCCTTAAAACCCACATCCTTTCGTCTTTCCCTCTCCTTCCCTCTTTCTGACGAAGCAGCCGTTGGTTGCGAAAGCTAGAATTTTGTGTGTATGTTTGTGTTTGTTTGTGTGTCTATCGACCTGCCAGCACTTTTGTTTGGTAAATCTCCAATCTGAGGTGCATAAAACTTTATCAAGTATTCCACTTATAGTTCTATACATAATCATGGAACATGAGAATTTTGGACTGACATTTACCAAAGAAAAACAAACAAAAACCCACACAGCATTTTCTAACAGGGAATAAATTGTATAATACACTGCCAAAGCAAATGAAAAAGATTACTAAAATGTATCTGTTAAAAAGGACAGTTACAACATTCTTCATAAGCAAAGTATATGAAATTATTAAAGATTACTTAGAATATGCAGAGTAGTGGGTAGTAATGAAACGGTATAAATAAAACAAACTGTTACATTTCAATATGTAATCATGGTTTATTGCTTTTACAAGGAAATTGTGTGCCAAAGTGTAAAATGCATGATTCTAATGTCTTCTCCTGAGTTCAACATCTCATTCATCATGGAGGGATGCTGACTCAGTTTTTCAGGTGGACTGAGGAGCGTAGCTGAATGTGTGTGGGCATGGAATCTGATTTTTGAACAGAATGGAGTTGGTCCAAGGGGCGCAGCAGTATCTTCACAGTTCAGGAGTCTCTTGCAGGTGTCATCAGTCTGTTTTGCAATAAAGAACAGAACTATAGCATGTTGTGTATTTTATGTGTTGTATATTTTAAATATTGATTTGTGTCAAACAGATTGTGTGTAAACGTAGAATCATTGTACACTAGGGACCAACAGAATGTGGCAATGCAGCCGTTAAGACACTGACTGAGCTCATATTTTGGAGGATGGAGTTGCTCTCTCTGGCCATCCTGATTTGGATTTTCCATGGTTTTCCTAAATCACTGTGGTAGATACATGGATGGTTCCTTAATCAAGGCCATGCCTGACCACCTGTCCTGTCCTGATAGACTGTCTGCTCTGTTCTCATAAAGCATGGTGTGCATTCTGTGTGTTGTATATTCTAAGAATTGATTTGTATTATATTACACTGACAGTTCCTATTTCATTGTGAGATGATCCTTGGATACAAGTTCAACATTCAGTTCTGTAGTGATTTTTGCAACTGTGATCCTCTTATATTTTGTCACGGTCCTTGCCAGAGATGGCAAAGAACTTGCAAGAGCAGTTATTGTTTTTATCTTTATTCATCCGAGGATCATCTCGTAATAGTTTTTTCATCGCTGATTCTCCTGAGGATCTCCTCTACTCTAGCTGACTTGTTTCAACTTAGGTCTTTCAGAGCTCTGTCAAATTCTTCTCCTATTATCATATCTCCATCTCATCTTCCTTTTCTTCCTCTTCACTTTCCGTAATATTGTCTTCAAGATCATTTCCTTTATACAGACTTTCTATCTATGTCTTCTAGCTTTCAAAATTCCATTCTTAGTACGGGCTTGCCGTGGGACCTCTTAATATTCACACAGGTGCTTTTTTTCCCCAAAAGTCTCTATAAATTTCCTGTAATCTGTATCTATCATACTGCATATGAAATATATATTGAAAATTCCATTCAACAGACTGTGCCTTGGAGAACTTACTGTTAATGAGGGTTCTGCAGTCTCACTTTGACCATGCGTCACAACGAAGTACTCTGTCTTGGCTTCGTTTATGTTTAGCCCAAATTTGCTGGCAGCCTCCTTTAGTGCTCTGGTCATTTGCTCCAACTCCTCTTCAGACCTAGAAAGTAAACAGATAAAAATAAGTTGCATATTTAAAACAGTAAAGAGACATTATGTACAAAGAAGAATTGTAAAAAGACCCACATGCAGAATAATATGTATATATTTTTGTCTTCTACTGAATATTCTTCCTGGCTGTCAGAACACTTTAACCACTGAATATAGACACAAGTCGTGGAGACATAGAGCATTCAGTAAATGACCATCTGAAGTTCTCTAGTTTTTCCACTTGCATTTTATGTACTACTACAGAAGTACTTACTCCTTTTCTTACTGTCTATTCATGATAATGCAGAAAATGCCCACATAAAGCAATGGTATTCTCAGGCTTTTCTTTGACTTCAGTTTAAGCAATAAAGTGATAAATTTGCCTGGTCACTGCTCATGAAGTGGTTTTCATATTGTTACACTGCAGTCACCACTATGTATGGTGGTGATTGTAGCAGGAATGCTACACATACTTTGGAAGGAAACAATGTAGCACATAAATGGAGACAGAAATGCCACATCAGGCTGTTATGGAAGTGATTGGTAATGTAATCATTGTGTCAATGAGGGAGTGCTACCACAAAAAATTCAGCATTTCGAGACAATGACAGCCCCAGCCATGAATTACCAGAAGCAATTAATGAGACAGCATGGTAGAGGAAGGACTCGGCAGCCAACAAGGTAAAATGGAGAAACTCCTATGCAATGACACCAACCAAGAAGATACCACAGCAGTTCTCAGTGCCAACTTGTATACAACTAATAACAAAGGTTCTTTTGTTTTATTATTTGACAGCAAAGACAATAACTTAGATAGGCTGAACCGTATTACTCTTGACAAGCTTATGACAACCTGTTTTGTAGTAAAAAACTTCAGGACATAGGCCTCCACATTTGCTTTGTTTAAAGAAGAATATGGGACAAGGGCATTTGCAATTGGTCCTTACTCTTCCAGTTTTCACATGGATTTTTACTTACTGCTGTAACTGTAATTGTGTGTGTCAATGATGACTCTCGTCCCATCTGGGAAGGGAAATTTCACGAAAACATGAGTCCCTAATGACATTGATTTTGTTAACTATAAGATAACATAAGCCAAAGAAGAAGTGATATTTAATTTAAAAAATCTATGCTAAAGTCAGCAAAGAAACACGATTAACCCAGATTTTGAATGAAATAAATAACATAAAATAGCATGATGGCAAACACCTAGAAAAATGCACTATCTAATGTACTGTCAGAATTATTCCTGTTTATGACTGCTCCACTTGATGTACCAGATAAAGATGAAACTGAATATGAAGAGGACAACAGCAAACTTATATAACCCTTGCCACTGAAGGAACTCCAGATTGCATTATCCCAATTGTAAAATATTGCATCTGGCCCCAATTATATTGACTACCAAATGGAGAGACATACCGTACTACCAGGAAAATGTTGTTGCTAAAAATCTATAATAAGACCTGGACACAAAGACTCAAAATTGACCTGTACCATCCCTTTTAACAAAATAGGAACACAATCTACAACCAGCTTAGAGACAGACGTGATGACACTTTCTGCAGGATCTGTCCGTCATTTTGCAGGACAATGCTCAAGCACGTACAGTGCAAGCTGTTAGTGATTTGCTTGACTGATTGGGCTGCTAAGTGCTATACCACCTACTGCATTCCCCTGACGTAAGCCCTCATGAATTCAACTCAGTTTCTAAACTGAGTGAAACACTTCATGGCATTCGCTTCAGAACTGCTACAAATTCATCAGGCAATAGACCACGCTGCTCGAACTGTCAACACAACTGGCACTGCTAAGAGTATCCTAATACTTCCACATCGCTGGCAATTGGTGACTATTTTGAAGGTCAGTAAAACTTTGAAACAAATAACTATTTTGTACAAACTGTAAATAAATAGTTGTCACAATTAAAGTTCCTGCCCTCATACATAGACTTAAAGCTAGCATACAGTAATGTTGTCATATTGATCTTGGAGCAAAATATGGAAAAAAATTAAATCTCCAAAACCATTTGTCAGTCCTGAGCAATAGGAAAGTAATCATTTTACAAAATGGAAATACACTATGACCAAGAGAAACTAGCAAAGTTTTTCCACAGGGATTGGTCTTGGTTTTCTACTCTTCATGAATGTTTTTACAACACTATCCAGTTACTGAAACTCATATCTATATATGCTGAAGCTAAAAAATTTAATTGTTGCCAACAAAAAATTGATGTAGCTGTTAGTTGTTTCTATGACTGGTTCATAGACAGTGGCCTCAAAACATCTGCTAATAAATTCACTGTGATCATTTTCATGGTTATAACACCAGAAACAAAAACAATCTACATTTAGAAATGAAACGTCTCACTCTGGTACAAAAAGGAGTTTACTACTCCAGCATTAAGGTGTTCAATGCTCTACCACTACATATCAAATGTGTTCATACAGAACTGCCAAAATTTAAACAAGTTCTCAAAGATTACCTGACAGAGAAATCTTATTATACTGTGGATGAATACCTGAAAGAAAATGTATACCATCACTAAACGTATTATGTCTAGAAGTGGTTCAATTGATTTTATTGTGCATTTGGGCATTAACACACTTTTTGTAACAACAGATTGGCTGTACATGTATTTACTCTTGTAGGCCTAATATCTGATTTAACTTTGTGCTCTTATCTTTAACCTTTATTTGAAACTCCTTTTTCTGTCAAATGGTAGTTATGTTATCCAGCTGACATTGTATCTGTTACTGTATTTATAGTATGTCTTACTTAAACTATGTACAATTTGCCATTGAAATGCCCTTGTATTTATTGTAAGTTTAAATTGAAACCTGTACAATTTGACACGTTCCATATCCTTGTGATTGACTCACTAACTGGATCTACGGAACAAGAAATAAATAAATAAAAATAAATAAATCATTAGGTACAGAATTTCAAGTAATCAAACACTGCAATTAGCTCAAAACAATTTCCCAACTGTTAAAACAACCAAATAGCTAGGAATGCTTGCAAATGATAAAGTCAAATACCAGACATATTATTAGAAGACATGAAGGAGCATATCTATATGTGCACCACAAAATTTCCAAAGTCACACACAAACTTGTGATTTTTCAGGCGGTCATCACTTGGCATCCACTGATGGCAGAGAAAAGTAGTCAACTGTTTTGGATAGCACTTAGCCTAGCAACCATTTGTATACCTATTGGTAGAATGGACATATCCTGCAGTGAAGGGTCAAAATTTAAACATTACACACTTCCTCCAGCCCAGGCAAATTGAGCGAATTGGTTGGTTCAATTGCATTATGTGTGGTTCAGTGTGGGCCTTAGATGGCTTATAGAAGCACCAATTGTTCATGGGTGGTTCCTGGAAGAAAAAAAAAACTTTTGGGCATCAAAAGTATCAACTGTGGGGAAGGTCACTTTTATAATTTCTGTTAATAGCAAACTGTCAAAATTTTTACTGTGTATTCTTAAGATGGTGTTCTCAGCGAACCATGAAACTTTTTCGATATCATTATCTGTTACCATGATCCAGAGGTTCAAAGTTACTATAGTTATGCATCTAATAGCTAGTCTGAGGCACAAATGTAGTTTTAACTGACATATAGTGAATGAACACATGACAAAGGTTCTGGGTCATCCCAAAGGTTTTGAGGTCACCAAACTATGTTTTTAGTCGCCATTTTTTCAGCAATAAAGTGTTGTCTCTGCATAATGGGCACTTTGTGCCTGTACAGGCTGTCCTGACATTGAAATTGTTAGATGGTGCCAACTGCCAGTGTAAGCATTCTTACAAAAATTATTTTGTTTTATGATATTCTTTGTACTTTCCAATCAAACACTGCATTTTTTTTGCTATACTGTAAGTGTAGCCTAAAAATGGTGTGCAGTGTTACGTAAGATAGTGTAAAGTGAACTTGCATTGGATAGGAGGCAAATTTTTTTGTTAACCTTATATTATGCATACTTATTAATTGTTTAGATGTGTCAAAGTTTGTAAATGGGCTTATATATATAAATAAACTGTCAAAACTTTACTGACCTGAAGAATTCGATCTATATAAACAACACATCCTTCTTTAAAAGTGAAGATAAATGAACCAGCTGAAAAATGCTCCTGTCAGAGCACAAAACAGGCAAATATGCTCCTCCTTAAAAGACTCTAACAGAGAAATTGGGAATCAGCTGCCTCAACCCATATTTCACCTTCTTCATCAAAGATTTTGGCATGTAAATGTATTGTGCTTTTTTGTGCTGAAAGAGAGTAGCAGAGAGACACTGCCAGTGGGAGAAAAAGAGAGAGGAGATAGTGATGGTGGGAGAAGGAAATAGAAAGAAAAATGGTTGGACATAGTAGCAGTGGGAGCAAAAGAGAGAAAGGAGACAGTGGAAGTGGAAGAGAGAGATGAACGGAGACCATCATATGGTTGGGAGGGGGGAAGGGGGGCAGGCATCTGGAATCATCCCCTTCCCTGTCTGGTCAACTTAAATATGAAAAAAATTTGCCAGCTTTTCCCCATTTCCTATACTCATATGTTAAAGTTTCCTGGTCTAGGGGAAAACCCCCCAAGCAAACCATCCTCAAGGACAAGAACATGTGTGGTGGAGACACAATGGTAGTTGAAGAGAAAGACAGTGGACTGCAAGCAAGAAAGAAAGAGACAGTGCCAATGGGGGAGAAAAAGAATGGCACAAAGGCAATGGCAGTGGGACAGAGAGAGAATGAAAGTGGCAGAGGAGACAGTAGTAAGGAATGACAAGAGAAAGGGATGAAGACAGTGACTGGAGGAGAGACAGACAGGGGAAAGTGCCAGCAAAAAAAGAGACAGTGGAAGAGAGACATATATAGACAGTGGCATTGAGAGGAAGATGCTGAGTACAAAGGCTTCATTAGAAAGCAGGATTTGGTATAAAGATTTAGAATCTTCTGTGTTAAAAGAATGCAAATACTCACAGCAAAAAAAGTTTTGCATCACCTGGGTTCTGAGAGTTCCAGGACCTGTATAGAAAATTCAAGTAGAGATCAACATAAACATCATTTCTGCCCTTTTCATTGCTCGTGAAAACCACACATTGCATGTTCTACCATCATACAGTGAGACCTTCAGAGCTGGTGGTCCAGATTGCTGTACACACTGGTATTTCTAATAACCAGTATCATGTCCTCTTGCATTGATGCATGCCTGTATTCATCATGGCATACTATTCACAAGTTCATCAAGGCATTGTTGGTCCAGATTGTCTCACTTCTCAATGGCGATTCAGTGTAGATCCCTCAGAGTGGTTGGTGGGTCATGTCGTCCGTTAAACAGCCCTTTTCAGTCTATCCTAAGCATGTTCAATAGGGTTCAACCCTGGAGAACACGCTGGCCACTCTAATCGAGTGATGTCATTATCCTGAAGGAAGTCATTCACAAGATGTGCATGATGGGGGTGCAAATTGTCATCTCTGAAGACAAATACCTCGCCAATATGGTTGCACTATCAGTCGGAGGAGGGCATTTACGTATCATACAGCCATTATGGCGCCTTCGATGACCACCAGTAGTGTACGTCGGCCCCACATAATGCCACCTCAAAAAAACCCATCTTGCTGCAGTCACTGGACAGTGTGTATAAAGCATTCAGCCTGACAGGGTTGCCTCCAAACACGTCTCTGACAATTGTCTGGTTGAAGGCATATGCAGCACTCATTGGTGAAAAGAACATGATGCCCCTGAGTGGTCAATTTGGCATGTCGTTCGGGCCATCTGTACTGTGCTGTTTGGTGTTGTTGCACAGATGGACTGCGCCATGGACGTCAGGAGTGAAGTTGCGCATCATGTAGCTTATTGTGCACAGTTTGGATCATAACAGGATGCCCTGTGGCTGCAAGAAAAGCATTATTCAGCATGGTGGTGTTACTGTCAGGGTTCCTACGAGCCATAAGCCATAGGTAGCGGTCATCCACTGCAGTAGTCGCCTTTGGGTGACCTGAGAGAGGCACGTCATCGACAGTTCCTGTCTCTTTGTATCTCCTCCACGTTCAAACAACATTGCTTTGGTTCACTCCGAGACGCCTGGACACCTCCCTTGTTGAGAGCCCTTCCTGGCACAATGTGGACATCATCGAACCGCAGTGTTGACTGTCTAGGCATGGTTGAACTACAGACAACATGATCCATGTACCTACTTGCTGGTGGAATGACTGGAAATCGGCTGCCAGACCCCTTCCGTCTAATAGGCACTGCTCATGCATGGTTGTTTACATCTTTGGGTGGGTTTAGTGACATCTCTGAACAGTCAAAGGTACTGTATCTGTGATACAATATCCACAGTCAACATCTATCTTCAGGAGTTCTGGGAACAGGGGTGATGCAAAACTTTTTTTGATGTGCGTATGTTCACAAGCCAAAATTTTTGGTAAGAGAGGGGAAATGAGGACTGAGGTAGTTGTCTACAGCCTTAGAGCTGATTTTCAAACTTCCCACCTCTCTCCCATAGGTTGACTTAATTGGTACACACAGTCAATCTTCCTCTCTGGATAGCTGGCCACATCGATCTCAAAAACTTCTTCTCTGAAGAATAATGCTGGTTAAGGGAATTTATCAGACTCTCTCTCTACTCTTAAAATAATTTGGTACTCAAAGAATACTTTTAGTTCAGTCATGGTATATTTCAACTTCCACAAAAAACAAATTCACCACTTCTCATATAAATATTCAAACTCGTGCAAGTTAACCAAGTTGTCAAACATTAGACTCTATTATGATACATTTACAACAGGGTTGGTTTAATAACCACCAGAAAATATGAACATGTCTTGCTTCTAGCAATTCCAACACATGAAATACTTAAAAGTCTAATCCCATTTCTTCATTTGTTCTTAACGATCATCACAGTCACTAAACCAGCATAGAATAGCACAGGCTCTTCTCTAAACATACACTGAAACTCTATGGATCATACAGCAGGTACTTGTCGGCCGCCATGTCCACATTTTTGCTCGTGACTGTTTTTAGACCTGCACACACAAACATGCACTGTGCAGTAGGCTGGACTCATCTCTCTCACACTTCTATTTAAAATATCGTGGATCCGTGATGGAGGAAGGCCAAGTGGTTCTAGAATTTACACAGAAATTCTTGAAGCACTACATATCCCCCCCCCCACCCCCCCCCACCCCCCTCAGTTTGAACATCCAATATTTTATATACCATCATTATGTACATTTATATCATATATGATAACAATTCATGTTTCAGCAGTATACCTTGTTCTTTTAATAACTGGGAATACCCTTTTTCTTATTATTTAGCTATTCCTTTTTTTTTTTTTTTTACTACCCTTTTTCTTATTATTTAGCTATTCCCCCTTTTTTAAATAAAACGTGAATATTTCAATCAATGTTGGAGTTAGCACTTTCAATGTCTAAAAAATTGTGAGGACCATTTTTTTTCTTTTTTCTGCTCTTTATCCAATTGTAAATTCCAGGTGTTCATGACACTAGAGTACTTTATTCTAATTCCTTGTACTATTTTTTCCTTAGTACACACTAGTATCATTATTTATAGTAGTTTGTAGCCTGGAGGAATTCTGGGCAAATAAAAGTGTTCTTTTCAACCCTTGTAAACTCACATGAAACATAATAAAGCTATTGGTGGTAATAGAGGGAAAAATTCCACGTGGGAAAAATATATCTAAAAACACAGATGATGTGACTTAACGAACGAAAGTGCTGGCAGGTCGATAGACACACAAACAAACACAAACATACACGCAAAATTCAAGCTTTCGCAACAATCTGTTGCCTCATCAGGAAAGAGGGAAGGAGAGGGAAAGACGGAAGGAAGTGGGTTTTAAGGGTGAGGGTAAGGAGTCATTCCAATCCCGGGAGCGGAAAGACTTACCTTAGGGGGAAAAAAGGACAGGTATACACTCGCACACACACACATATCCATCCACACATACAGACACAAGCAGACATATTTAAAGACAAAGAGTTTGGGTAGAGATGTCAGTCGAGGCAGAAGTGTAGAGGCAAAGAAGTTGTTGAAAGACAGGTGAGGTATGAGTGGCGGCAACTTGAAATTAGCGGAGATTGAGGCCTGGAGGATAACGAGAAGAGAGGATATACTGAAGGGCAAGTTCCCATCTCCGGAGTTCGGATAGGTTGGTGTTAGTGGGAAGTATCCAGATAACCCGGACGGTGTAACACTGTGCCAAGATGTGCTGGCTGTGCACCAAGGCATGTTTAGCCACAGGGTGATCCCATTACCAACAAACACTGTCTGCCTGTGTCCATTCATGCGAATGGACAGTTTGTTGCTGGTCATTCCCACATAGAATGCATCACAGTGTAGGCAGGTCAGTTGGTAAATCACATGGGTGCTTTCACACGTGGCTCTGCCTTTGATCGTGTACACCTTCCGGGTTACAGGACTGGAGTAGGTGGTGGTGGGAGGGTGCATGGGACAGGTTTTGCATCGGGGGCGGTTACAAGGATAGGAGCCAGAGGGTAGGGAAGGTGGTTTGGGGATTTCATAGGGATGAACTAACAGGTTACAAAGGTTAGGTGGACGGCGGAAAGACACTCTTCGCGGAGTGGGGAGGATTTCATGAAGGATGGATCTCATTTCCGGGCAGGATTTGAGGAAATCGTATCCCTGCTGGAGAGCCACATTCAGAGTCTGGTCCAGTCCCGGAAAGTATCCTGTCACAAGTGGGGCACTTTTGTGGTTCTTCTGTGGGGGATTCTGGGTTTGAGGGGATGAGGAAGTGGCTCTGGTTATTTGCTTCTGTACCAGGTCGGGAGGGTAGTTGCGGGATGCGAAAGCTGTTGTCAGGTTGTTGGTGTAATGATTCAGGGATTCCGGACTGGAGCAGATTCGTTTGCCACGAAGACCTAGGCTGTAGGGAAGGGACCGTTTGATGTGGAATGGGTGGCAGCTGTCGTAATGGAGGTACTGTTGCTTGTTGGTGGGTTTGATGTGGACGGACGTGTGAAGCTGGCCATTGGACAGGTGGAGGTCAACGTCAAGGAAAGTGGCATGGGATTTGGAGTAGGACCAGGTGAATCTGATGGAACCAAAGGAGTTGAGGTTGGAGAGGAAATTCTGAAGTTCTTCTTCACTGTGAGTCCAGATCATGAAGATGTCATCAATAAATCTATACCAAACTTTGGGTTGGCAGGCCTGGGTAACCAAGAAGGCTTCCTCTAAGCGACCCATGAATAGGTTGGCGTACGAGGGGGCCATCCTGGTACCCATGGCTGTTCCCTTTAATTGTTGGTATGTCTGGCCTTCAAAAGTGAAGAAGTTGTGGGTCAGGATGAAGCTGGCTAAGGTGATGAGGAAAGAGGTTTTAGGTAGGGTGGCAGATGATCGGCGTGACAGGAAGTGCTCCATCGCAGCGAGGCCCTGGACGTGTGGAATATTTGTGTATAAGGAAGTGGCATCAATGGTTACAAGGATGGTTTCCGGGGGTAACAGATTGGGTAAGGATTCCAGGCGTTCGAGAAAGTGGTTGGTGTCTTTGATGAAGGATGGGAGACTGCATGTAATGGGTTGAAGGTGTTGATCTACGTAGGCAGAGATACGTTCTGTGGGGGCGTGGTAATGAGGATCACCCTGTGGCTAAACATGCCTTGGTGCATGGCCAGCACATCTTGGCACAGTGTTACACCGTCCGGGTTATCTGGATAATTCCCACTAACACCAACCTATCCGAACTCCGGAGATGGGAACTTGCTCTTCAATATATCCTCTCTTCCCGTTATCCACCAGGCCTCAATCTCCGCTAATTTCAAGTTGCCGCCACTCATACCTCACCTGTCTTTCAACAACATCTTTGCCTCTGCACTTCTGCCTCGACTGACATCTCTGCCCAAACTCTTTGTCTTTAAATATGTCTGCTTGTGTCTGTATATGTGTGGATGGATATGTGTGTGTGTGTGTGTGTGTGTGTGAGTGTGTACCCGTCCTTTTTTCCCCCTAAGGTAAGTCTTTCCGCTCCCGGGATTGGAATGACTCCTTACCCTCTCCCTTAAAACCCACATCCTTTCGTCTTTCCCTCTCCTTCCCTCTTTCCTGATGAGGCAACAGTTTGTTGCGAAAGCTTGAATTTTGTGTGTATGTTTGTGTTTGTTTGTGTATCTGTCGACCTGCCAGCACTTTCATTTGGTAAGTCACATCATCTTTGTTTTTAGATATATTTTTCCTATGTGGAATGTTTCCCTCTATTTTTTTATATATATATATATATATATATATATATATATATATATATATATATATATATAAAAACAAAGATGATGTGACTTACCAAATGAAAGTGCTGGCAGGTCGACAGACACACAAACATACACACAAAATTCAAGCTTTCGCAACAAACTGTTGCCTCATCAGGAAAGAGGGAAGGAGAGGGAAAGACGAAAGGATGTGGGTTTTAAGGGAGAGGGTAAGGAGTCATTCCAATCCCGGGAGCGGAAAGACTTACCTTAGGGGGAAAAAGGGACGGGTATACACTCGCACACACACACACACATATCCATCCACACATATACAGACACAAGCAGACCTTTGCCTTTCGCGGGCAAATGCTCTACCACTGCCCGCGAAAGGCAAAGGTCCCGAGTTCGAGTCTCGGTCGGGCACACAGTTTTAATCTGCCAGGAAGTTTCATATCAGCGCATACTCCGCTGCAGAGTGAAAATCTCATTCTGGAAACATCCCCCAGGCTGTGGCTAAGCCATGTCTCTGCTATATCCTTTCTTTCAGGAGTGCTAGTTCTGCAAGGTTCGCAGGAGAGCTTCTGTAAAGTTTGGAAGGTAGGAGACGAGATACGGGCAGAAGTAAAGCTGTGAGTACTGGGCGTGAGTCGTGCTTCGGTAGCTCAGATGTTAGAGCATTTGCCCGCGAAAGGCAAAGGTCCCGAGTTCGAGTCTCGGTCGGGCACACAGTTTTAATCTGCCAGGAAGTTTCATATCAGCGCACACTCCGCTGCAGAGTGAAAATCTCATTCAGGTGTGACCTGTGTGTTTTCCAACAACTGAGCATGGTTTTTCGTCTGAGGGATCTACGATAGACTATAGCTAGAAGGGGGGCTAACTCAGCCACAAATTCAATATAGACTCTGACAGAGATTCCATTGGGGCCTGGAGATTTGTTCAATTTGAATGACTTTAGTTGTTTCTCAACACTGCTGACACTAATACTTATTTCATTCATCTTTTCAGTGGTGCAAGGATTAAACTGGGGCAGTTCTCCTGGGATTCCCTTTGTAAAGGAGCATATGGAAACAAGAGTTAAGCATTTCAGCTTTTGCTTTGCTACCCTCAATTTCAGTTCCTGTTATGATTATGATTAGCTGTGGTCTCTGTTCTAGATAAGTGTCATCTGTTTCCTCATCCAATGGTCTACAGCAAATTATTATTAACAGATGAAGTAATTCAGTCCAATTTCTGTATGGAATACTGACAGATATTCTATTGGTCCCTGAGTTGTTGTTAGGTAGAGATCCAGGGTACAGTTCAGGGGTGCATCTTAGTTGGTTACTATCCCCCGCCCCTACCCCAAATAAAACCTTCCCTGTCACCCCTCACTTTTAATGAGCTACATATGCCAAAGTTCTTAAAAACAATAAAATATAGGAAATGTTTCAACATAATAACATTAAATTGCTTAAGTCAGTGAATAACACATTGCTTCTGCTTGATTTCCAAGAAAATGGAACTCAGGAACATACATCCTTAGAAACCATTTGTCCAAAAATTTATGAAGTACTTGGTTGTATGATAATTTAAGAATTGCACTAGCAATAAGTCAGACTTTCTGTTTTGTGTTCTTAATGGAGTGTCTTTTCCATCTGGTTTTGCCTTTCTCAACTTCCTTTGGTTTGCTAGTTCCAAAAGTGAACTCAAGAACCATGTCACACTTATTGTTGGTAGCAGGTAGGATCAGCTGTGAATGTGTACCTCCACCTGACGAATGTTTCTCACAGCCAGCAAGGCCACGAAAAAATCCATGTGTGGTAGGTCTCAGAAGAGCAACTGAAAAGTATCCTTTGTAGAATGAAGCTTGTATTTCCTTATAATTTCTAGGCAGTTTTGACATTCTTTGTTTTCAAGATGCTATGGTCTATGAAAATACTTTAGGAGCAAAGGAGACCACTCATTGAAAACCAGGAGCATTGAGGGACATACAAAAAAGGAAAAAAAAACTTGCTAGCTTTCAGAGTAAGTCCTTTCTGGATCTGGAGGACACACACACACACACACACACACACACACACACACACACACACACCATAAAGTGACCAACATGTTGAAATCTCATTCCTGACTTGGAGCACCACTGAACCACCTCCCCCCCCCCCCCCCCCCCACTGCCGCCAGTGAAACCCATTATCAACCCACCACACAGTCCCTGCCCAATGAACAGAACTTTTCAATTTGCCACAGCCTCCCAAACTTCCTCCCAGCACTCCACGAAATCCAGAACCCAGACAAAATGAAAACAATGTTTTAACCTTTCCACCAACAACCTGAATCCCACAGAAGTTTCAGATTTATCCAAAGGCCTCACCTTCAGCCCCACAACCATGTTTAACCATCTTGGACTTGCCAAAAACCTATTCTCCTTCTCCTGATGCCTACTTCTTTGTCACCAATCCCCCAATCAAAGCTAACCTATTTGTCCTTGAAGTCTTTCAGTGACATGCTTCAATAAAATCTTCTTCATTTACAATCCATATCAATATGAATAAAATACTTACACTTTTGACAGCTGTCTCTGCCAATTGTCATCATGAGTTAAAAATCACTGATTGGCAAGTTGTTCTGCTTATAAAGATGCCCAAGTGCCATCAGGTGGCATGAGAGGCAAGCATTATGTTTGAAACTGTTGCTCCTACTTCCCTACAAGCATCAATCCTCTATCTTTGCTTTCAGTTGATGTCCCGTGCCTGCCCCCATGCCCTACTACGTGTTTAATCCTGGTCTCTGTCGAAACTGTTGCTGTTTATTCTAATTTTGACCACTTCTTTAATATCAGAATCTCCATAGATATCTGAGTAAAAACTTTCATCTTTTCAAATTGTATTTTATCTCCATTTTATAGCCAGCATTCAGCCAAAACTGACTTATCAAATTCCTTTTATTTAATAATGTCATGAGTGCTCTGCATAACACTCAACAAAAGTGCAAATAGTCTGTCGTATGTAAACATTCCTCCATTTACAGGGGCACCCTACGTGCCAGGAACTCAAAGACTTATGTTGTCTTTAATAGTGTGTAACAAATCTCTTGGAGGCAGGCCAGAACACCAGTCTCAGTCTATGTCTCTTCAGCACAAATCCTGTCTTGCTAATTGTTGTTCCACAGTATGGAAGGAATGCGGCCAGCTTGTTCTCTTCCACACCACAAGACAGTGTTAAAAGTTTATCCAGTGTAAAGGAAGCCAGACAGGGAGCTGAGCACGAGCACTGCTTGAGAGACTGAAAAGCCTGCCGGGCAAACTTTGTGCCCTTCTGGTCAAGCCAATTGAGAGGTTGGCACATTTGCATAGCAGAATACAAAAGAAGACTGGAGCTCCTTCAGGTTCTTGGGTGCTGGCAGTTTGATAATGATGTAACTGAAAACTGCAAAGAAAACCATAGTTAATTGGTACATAAATTCACCTAACATAAGGTAATTTTCAGTGGAGACTTTATACATCCAACAATCAATTGGAAAATTACAGTTTTGTTAATGGTGGGCATGGTAAAACATCTTGTGAAGGATTACTAAAGGCCTTCTCTGAAAACTACTTAGAATAGATAGCTCAGAACCCCACATGATGGAAATATATTGGATCTAATGGCAATGAATAAACCTGACCTCTTTGAGGGTGTCCACATTGAAACTGGTATCAGGGATTAGATTAGATTAGTTTTTCGTTCCATAGATCCAAGCTGAGGAGATCCTCGTGGATGTGGAACATGTCAACTTTTTTTTAGCTATACTAATAGTATGAATATATTGTATTGTATTGTATATTTATTGGTCCTGTGAATCATACACTGTACAGGGGTACATAATGATATAGGACGAGTCAAATAATTTGCAATAAAGTTTAACAGAAAAAAGCTGTTGTATGGTTTTCAGTATATAGCAATATAACTCTTAACACATGGGAATGACATTTCACAAGTAAATTTTACACGCACACATTTCATACTTTTGGCCTTGATTATACAGACACACACACATACGTAATAGACCACATATAATACACAGATAAATCTAATGTACACATTTCTTATTTTGGCCTTAATTGTATAAACTATTTAAATTTTTCACATATTTACATTGTGGATAAAAATTCATTAGCACTATAGTAACAATTCTGTAGCAAGTAGCCACTCACTGCAGTTTTGAATTTATGCATGCCAGTTATTGCCTTAATTTCTTTAGGTAGTTTGTTATACAGTTTTGTTTCTATTAAAAAATTCGTCAATCGAGTATAAGGAGTTGGCCACTAGTAAGTCTTTCAGGCTCCTTTTAAATTGATCTTTATTTGTAACTAAATTTTTTTATGTTTGCTGGCAAATTATTGAAGATGAGTGTTCCTGAGTAGTGGACCCCTTTTTGAACTAAAGTAAGTGCTTTTAATCTTTGTGCAGATCATTTTTGTTCCTGGTATTGTATGTATGAACTGAGCTGTTTGTTGGAAAAAGAGATATATTATTTAGGACAAATTTCATTAAGGAGTAAATATACTGAGAGGCAGTGGTTAGTATACCCAGTTCTTTGAAGAGGTTTCTACATGATGTCTGTGAATTTACTCCACAAATAATACATATTACACGCTTTTGGACTCTGAAAACTTTTGTTTGACTTGAACAGTTACCCCAAAATATTATACCATATGACATTATGGAATGAAAGTAGGCAAAGTATGCAAGCTTTTTCATTTTTATGTCGCCTATGTCTGCTAACACTCGAATTGCAAATACAGATTTGTTAAGGCGTTTCTGCAGTTCTGTGGTGTGCACCTCCCAACTGAATTTATTATCAAGTTGTAACCCCAGGAATTTAAGACTGTCAACCTCTTCTATCTGCTCTTCTTCATACTTTATGCATATGCTGAGTGGAAACCTCTTGCAGGTTCTGAATTGCATGTAGTGAGTCTTTTCAAAGTTTAATGTTAATGAGTTGGCTTTAAACCATTTATTAATATCCATGAAAATATCATTAGCAGATATTTCTAGAACTACACTCAACATACTATTTATTGCAATACTTGTGTCATCTGCAAACAAAACGAACTCTGCTTCTGGCAGTGTAACTGATGAGAGATCATTAATGTACACAAGAAAAAGCAATGGCCCTAAGATGGATCCTTGTGGGACACCACATGTAATTTCTTCCCATTCTGATGATGTCTGATGACTTAATTCACTAGTCCCTTGTACTGACACCCTTTGTTTCCTGTTAGCTAGGTATGACTTGAACCATTTTGCAGCACTGCCCGTGACACCATAGAATTCTAATTTATTTAAAAGGATGTTGTGGTTCACACAATCAAATGCCTTTGACAAATCACAGAAAATACCTGCTGCTTGTAATTTGTTATTTAATGAATTAAGTACATTTTCACTGTAGGTGTAAATAGCCTTCTCGATATCAGAACCCTTCAGAAATCCAAACTGTGTTCTTGATAATATGTTATTTGTGGTCAGATGGTTGAGAAGCTGCCTGTACATTACTTTTTCTAAAATTTTTGAGAATGCTGGCAAAAGTGAAATCGGTTTGTAGTTTGATGGTATCTCTTTATCCCCTTTCTTGAATAGAGGCTTAACATCTGCATATTTTAGCCAGTCAGGAAATGTCCCAGTTATAATTGACTGGTTACACAAGTAACTTAGAATTGTACTAAACTCACAAGAACATGCCTTAATTAACTTTGTTGATATTTCATCGTAACCACTAGAATGCTTTGTTTTCAAAGATTTTACTATGGAAGTTATTTCTTTTGGTGGAGTGAGTGACATATTCATGTAGCTGAAGCTATTTGTAAAGGCTAGTTTCAGATATTCGAGGGCATTATTTACTGATCCTGACAATCCCATTCTATCAGTAACGGATATAAAGTACTTGTTAAATAGATTTGCCACACTAAATAGATCTGCCACACTACAGTTGTGGCAACACTCATTACCTAAGGACAACTAAAACAAGTAGAAAGTTATATATGTTCAGTAAACTAGATAAAATATCAGTAGTATCATACCTCCATGAAGAGCTTGAAACTATCAGCATAGGGCAGGAGCATGTAGAGGAAGTATGGCTCAAGTTTAAAAAAATAGTTGACCATCCTTTGCATAGATACATACTCAGCAGAACAGTTCATAATGGGAGTCACGCTCTGTGGCATATACACATTGTAAAGAAACTTCTAAAGGAACAGAGACTACTGCATAATAGGAGTAAAACAAAGCACAGACTACAGATAGAGAGATACTAAGGAAACATATTTGAGTCTCAAGAGTACAATGCGTGAACTCTTCACTGACTACCATAGCAGAACATTGTCAAATTATCTTCCATAAACTCCAAAGAAATTCCAGTCGTATGTATAAGCTGATAGTGGCTTCAAAGTTAATGTCCAGACACTCATGAATGACATAGGGACTGAACCTAAGGGCAGCAAAGCAAAAGCTGAAATGCTGAAGTCTGTTTTCAAATGTTCCTTTACAAAGGAAAACCCAGGAGAAAAGCTCCTATTTAATCCTCATACAATTGAAAAGATGAGTGAAATAAGTGTTAGTGTCAGCAGTGTTGAGAAACAGCTCAAAGCATTAAAAAATGAACACAGCTTCAGGGCCTGACGCGATCCTTATCAGATTCTGTACTCAATTTACAGCTGAGTAAGCCTCTCTGTTAACTGTAATCTATCATAGATCCCTCTTAACACAAATCATGCCCAGTAGTTGGAAGAAAGCAAATGTCACTCGCATCCACAAAAAGAATAGTGGGAGTGATCCACAAAACTACCATTCAATATTATTGACATCAATATGTTGTAGAATCTTAGAACATATTCTGAGCTCAAACATAATGACATAACTTGAAGAGAGTGACCTCCTCCATGCCAGCTGGCATGGATTCCAAAAACATCACTAATGCAAAACCCTACTTACACTTTTCTCACATGACATATTAAAAGCTTTGGATCAAAGTAGTCAGGTAGATGCAATATTTCTTGAATCCAAAAAGCATTTCACTCAATACCATATCTATGCTTATCCTCAAAAGTATAACCATATGGGGTATCAAGTGAAATTTATGACTGCATTGATGATTTTTTGATAGGGAGGATGCACCATGTCATCTTGTATGGAGATCCATCATCTAATGTTGAAGTAACATTGGATGTGCCCCATGGAAGTGTGTTGGATCATTATGATGATATAATAGTAACCTCAAACTTTTTGCATGTGATGCATTTATCTATAATGAAGTACTGTCTGAAAGAAGCTGCAGAAATATTCAATCAGATCTTGGTAAGATTTCAAGGTGATGCAAAGATTGGAAACTTGCTTTACCTGTACAGAAATGTAAAACAGTGCATTTCATAAAATGAAAAATGTAGTATTCTGTGACAGACTATAAGATGCACTTTTTCCTTCAAAAAATTGCCTCCAAAATTCATGTGCATCTTATACTTGAAATTAACATAAAAATGTCCAGAGTTTGATTTAAAATTCCTGCCAGTCTTAAACATGGCTATACATTCAATGCCATGGGAAATCGATCTCTACCTGGAAACATTGGATTCAACTCACAGGTCGGTGCACTGATGTGAGAAATATGAGTTGTGGGGATTCACAAGCTTGCTAATGCTGTCTCCCTGTCACTCTGCCATCACAAACCAGTAACACTATCTAGCCTATGATGCATCATTGCTGTCTACAAAGCAAGTGAACTTGAACTGAAAGTGATTTGTGTTATCAGTAACAGTACAATATTTTTGTTATTAGTTAGGTTCGTAACGGTAAAAAATAAAAGGTATTCATATGATCCGAGCTATAAATTGAATGTAATAGCTTAAGCAGAAGAACATGGAAACTGAGCAGCTGAGCGGCATTTCAGCCTTTCAGCAACAGAGAAAACCATTTGCGATTGGCAGGCTAGCAAAGGAGAACTGAAAAAAAAAGAGGAGGACTGAATGTCAAAAATAGGACTGAATGCAAGATGGCCAAAACTAGAAGATGACATATTGGGGTGGAATAAGTGGATGATGGATGAAACCCAACATGAATTGATGCTGAAGGAAGCTTTAAAACAACCTACAATCAAACAAGTGCGTCAGTGGATATAACAGTCATTGTAGAGTGAGAGAAGGCGTTATTGTTAAATCTTTCAAGAAGTGTGGCATAAGTAACTATTTTGATGGCAAGACAATCTTATATTTGAAAAGGACCACAATGATGATGAAGAGGAAGAAAAAGATGAAGAAAGTTCAGATGACAATTTTTAGAGATTTTAAAGGTCAGTTTGGTTTTTCAATAACTACAATTTTTTCTAGTGTGGCTTTTGCAATTTAATAATAAAAATGGTAAAAATGTCATTTTTTTAAAATTGCGTAAAAATTAAGGTGCACCTATAATCCACAGCATTTTATAGTCTGTAAAATATAGCATAATATCAATTAGTCACAGCTAGAATCAGCCAACTGAGTGTAACACTTTGCAGGCATATTAAATGAAATGATCACACAGGCTCAGTCATGAGTAAAGCAGATTGCAGACTTCAGTTAATTGGTAGAATACTGGGAAAAATGGAATCAGTCTACAAAGGAGATTGTTTACAAATCACTCGTGCAACCAATTCTGGAATACTCCTCAAATATGTGGGACCTATACCAAATAGGATTAACAAGGGATACTGGACATATACAGAGAATGGCACTAAGAGTGGCCACAAGTTTGCTTGGCCCATGGGAGAGTGTCACAAAGATACTGAAGAAACTGAACTGGCAGACTCCTGAAGGTAGACAAAAAGTGTCCCAAGAAAGCCTACTTACAAAGTTTCAGGATCAGCTTTAAATGATGAATCAACAAATAAACTACAACCCCCTACATATCAACCACATAGGGATCATGAGCAAACAGTCAGATTAATTACAGCATGCACAGAGGCATTTTTAAACATACATTTATGCTGCACTCCGTCTGTGAATGGAACAGGAAGCAGCCCTAATAACTGGTACAGTGGGACAACCCCCTGCCATGCACTTCACAGTGATTTGCAGAGTATAGATGTAGGTGCAGATGTCGATGGCTTTGATGTGATCATCCGTAGTGATGGGATGATCCTTACTAAGCACATGACCCAAGAAATGCACCTCTGGGACGAAAAAAGTGCACCTTTACAGCTTGCAATGAAGGCAGCTCTCCAGGAGGGGTTGTAAAACAACTGAAGGTTTTGTAATTGCTCTTTCCAAGTAAGGCCCACAATCAGAAGTCGTTAAGGTATTTGACACAATGGGGATGTCCCAAATCAACTGCTCCAAACACTGTTGGTAAAATCTGCCGCAGATAAGATTCCAAAAGGCAAGCAATTAAACTGGTAAAGACTAAAGGGGATAATGAAGACCAGGAAAGTCTGAGAAACCACTTGCAGTGGTAGCTACAGGTAATCATCGCGCAAACTAATGTGTAAATCATACTTGCCCCTAACAACTTAGTCAAAATTTGTAGCTGATGTGATGAATGGCATCTAGCTCTAAATGTAGAAATGTGTAAGTTAATTCAGATGAGTAGGAAAAGCAAACCCATAACGTTCAAATACAGCATTAGTGGTGTACTGCTTGACACTGTCATATTGATTAAATATCGAGGCATAACATTGCAAAGCAATTTGAAATGGAACAAGCACGTAAGTATTGTAATACAGTGGATGGTTGACTACAGTTTATTGTGAAAATTTTAGGAAAGTGTGGTTCATCTGTAAAGGAGACCACACATAGGACACTAGTGCAAGCAATTCTTGAGTACTGCTCGAGTGTTTGGGATCCACACTACGTCAGATTAAAGGAGGACATTGAAGAAATTCAGAGGCAGGCTGCTAGATTTGTTACTGACAGCTTCAAACAACACACAGGTATTATGGACATGCTTCAGGAATTCAAATGAGAATCCATGAATGGAAGGTGGTGTTGTTTTCGAGGAACACTATAGAGGAAAGGTAGAGAAAGAAGCTGATTTCAAAACAATGCTACTGCGCCATCATACATCTTGTGTAATGTCTACAAAGATAAGATAAGAGAAATTAGGTCTCACATGGAGGCATACAGACAGTCATTTTTCCCTTGCTCTATTTGTGAGTAGAACAGAAAAGGAAATGACTACCAGAGGTACAGGATATCCTCTGCCACACACCATATGGTGGCTTGTGGAGTATTTCTGTAGATCCATATGTAGAACTTTTCTAACAACTCTGCCTCCCATGGAACATGATATGATTCCATGACATATTGCTTGTTGTCCATCAGTTTAAACTTGCTGCCAAGGCGTACAGCACCACTGGGCTTCTGAATCACCACCAAACATATGTCCCAATGACTTGACGAAATGGAGAAATGATGCTTTGATCCGGCCAACACTGCAACTCTGCCTTTACCTTGCCATGTGTGGCTAAAGGAATGGGGCGCAAGCAACAAGATTTAGGTACCACTGATGGCTTAAGAGAAACATATGCCTCGAAATTTTCTGCCTAGCCCTAGATATTCAGAAATAGACTGGGGCACCATATGCACTTCAATATTGACCTGGAAGCCAAAAACAAAAAAAACCATTGAGCCCAAAGATATTTTGAGTCAATGGTGAATTGACCACTAACATGTGACGTTCTCGTCATGTGTGGAGAAAGAGAACTGCCCTGCAAGGGAATGCAGTGTTAATGTAATACACAACCCGATGGAGTGACTGTTGCGATTCTAAGAGCCCATCCACTACCAATGTCAGCAAAATATTCCGGGGCAATATATGCTGCTGCCAAAACTGTATGAAGAATGTTACCTGCTTCTGGTGTAGAACACATGTTGCTTCATTTATTACTAGCCCATATCTGCTTATCAATCTGAACACTGCTCTGATGTGTTCCTTGTGTGATGCTGTCCTTTGAGAAAATATTAGGATATCATCAAGATAAACAAAACAGAAATCCAAACCCCTTAACACCTCACCTATGAAGAGCTGGCATATTAGAGCAGCATTTTTTAAACCAAATGGCATAAGCAGATCATCAAAAATACCAACAATATTATTGCTGCTGTCTTGGGTATGTCCTCTTCTGCCACCAGTACCTGATTGTAACCCTACTTACAATCAACCTCACTGAAGACTGTAGCTTTGGCTAGCATATTTGTAAAAACTGTTATAGGTTGGTTGGTTTGTGGGTGTTGAAGGGACCAGACTGCAAAGGTCATCAGTCCCTATTTCCACAACCATGAAGTGTCGATAAGGGATTAAAAAAAAACATGCAACAGAGATGACAAGAGAGAACACAGAACAAGAAAGACACAGACAAAGACCAGATAAAAGGAATTAAAAGCACACAGAGTGTGACAGTGGTTGGCTGACCATGAAAACAAAAAAGGAAAAGCCAACCACCAAGAGACACACTAAAAACCCCAATCTAAAACCGTAGGCCAAAGGCCAGATTCAACCCAAAAAAAGACAAACCCTTAGATCGAGCGATAAAAGCCCCCTGCATGAATAAAACTCAAAAGTACGTCTGCCATTGCAGCATCGTCCGTTAAAAGTGCAGGGAGCGTATCAGGCAGCACAAATGTCTGCCTGAGCGCAGTTAAAAGCGGACAGGTCAACAAGATGCAGACCGCTGTCAACACTGATCCACAGTGACAGAGAGGTGGGTCCTCATGGCGCAAGAGATGACTGTGCGCCAACCAGGTATGGCCAATGCCACACACCTGTAGTCTCCTTGACGACCCAAAGTTTGTTTGGTGAAGGCAGGGTGCGCCATTTATCACCCCAGGTGCCAGTGCACTGACAGCCTGTTTGGCCAGCGTGTCGACATGACCCGGGGTCCACACAAAGACCACGGAGCAGCCACAGCGGGAAAGAGTATGGAAGGACTCCTGGATAGCCATCGCCAGACGAGAGCAAGGGAAACATTGGTTGATAGCTCGTAAACCACTCAGGGAGTCACTACAGATAATGAAGGACTCACCTGAGCAGAAGCGGATCTACTCTAGGGTGCGAAAAATGGTGACAAGCTCTGCAGTGAAAACACTGCAGCCAGTCAGCAATGATCCCCAAGAGTAATAGCATAACCAACTCAACCAGCAACCATCAAACCATTGGTATAGGCCACGTCAGAGCCGTGAAACGCGGCAAGGATGGAAAGAAAGCAGTGGCAGAGGGCCTCAGGAGGGACTGAGTCCTTCGGGCTCTGTGCCAAATCCATGTGAAGGCATGGGCAGAAAAAGAGGTGGGAGAGGGAAAAACTCAAACCCAGAGAGAAGAGCCCAGATGCGTAGCACGATCATACACCCTGACCGGAGCTGCCATTCTGCAAGATGGATGACCAAGTTGGGGAACAGGAGATGGTAAGATGGTTGCCTGCACAAGCTACAAACATGTGCAGCATAAGCGGCCAGGAGACGTAGGTGCCAGATCCGCAGTGGAGGGACACCAGCCTCCACAAGTATGCTGTTTACAGGGCTTGTGCAGAAAGTTCCAGTTGCGAGTCGTATCCCGCAGTGAAGTATGGGGTCAAGCAAACGCAATGCAGAATGCGATGCTGAACCATAAGCCAGGTTCCCATAATCAAAACTGGACTGAATCCACATCTGATACAGTCGTAGAAGGGTAGACTGATTGGCACCCCAGCTGCTGTGAGTCAAGCAACAAAGAGTGTTAAGATGGCGCCAGCACATTTGTTTAAGCTGCCGAATATGAGGGAGCCACGTCAACCGGTATCAAAAAATGGTGCATCTCCACCACAGCAAGAGGTTCGCTGTCAAGATAAAGCTGTGGCTCAGGGTGAACAGTGCAATGCCAGCAGAAATGCATGATGCAGACCTTGACGGCCAAGAACTGGAAGCCGCGCATGACAGCCCAAGACTGCACCCTGTGGATAGCACCCTGTAGCTGCCATTCAGCAACTGCAATGCTAGTGGAGCTATAGTACAGGCAAAAGTCGTCAGCATACAAAGAAGCCGATACGGACATTCCCACGGCTGCAGCTAGTCCATTGACAGCAACTAAAAAGAGGCAGACACTCAAGACAGAGCCTTGTGGGACCCTATTCTCCTGGACTTGGAAGGAACTGTGGGAGGAACCAACTCGGACGCGGAAGGAAAGAAGCGACAGAAAATTTTGAATAAAAATGGGGAGCAGGCCCCTAAGACCCCACCCATGAAGCATGGTGAGGATGTGATGTCGCCATGTGGTGTCGTATGCCTTCCACATGCTAAAAAAGACGGCAACCAGATGTTGACGGTGGGAAAATGCCATACGGATGGCAGACTCCAGGCAGACCACATTATCAGTGGCAGAGCGGCCCTTACGGAATCCACCCTGAGATGGAGCCAGAAGGCCCCGAGACTCAAGTAGCCAGCTCAACCTCCAGCTCACCACGCATTCGAGCAACTTGCACAGAACGCTGGTGAGGCTAATGCGGTGGTAGCCGTCCACCTCCAGTGGGTTCTTGCCAGGCTTCAGCACTGTATGATTATGCTTTCCCGCAACTGAGATTGGAACTCATACTCAACCCAGATACAGTTGAAGATGTCTTGGAGGCTTCGCTGGCAGTTCACCGAGATCTGTTTGAGCATCTGATAGTGGATGCAATCCAGCCCGGGAGCCATATCAGGACAAGCGGCTAGGGGACTTTGGAATTCCCACTCACTGAACCGAGCACTGTACGATTCAGGGTGGTGCGTATGGAATGATAGGCTTTGACGTTCCAACTGCTCTTTCAGGGAGTGGAAGGCGAGTGGGTAATTTGTAGAAGCTAAGAATTTTGCAATTGTGTCAGAGTCGGAACAGACTGCTCCATTCAGGGAAAGCCCAGGTACGCTGATGGGGGTCCAATAGCCATAGAGTCGCCTAATCTTGGTCCAAACCTGCGATGGAGAGGTACAGAGGCCGATGGTGGAGACATACCTTTCCCAGTACTCCTGCTTGCATCGGTGAATAAGGCAACGGGCTCAGGCATGGAGCCGTTTAAAGGCGATGAGGTGTTCCAATGATGGGTGCCACTTAGGATGTAAGAGGGCCTGCTTGTGATCTCTAATCGCTTCAGTGATCACATGTGACCACCAAGGCACAGTCCTCTGTTGAGGGGACCCGGAAGAACAGGGAATTGCAGATTCCGTGGCAGAAATGATGCCGGTGGTGATCGTGTGAACCACCACATCAATGGCGTCATTAGAAAGAGGCTTAATAGTGGCAATGGAGGCAAACAAGTCCCAGTCAGCCTTATTCATAGCCCATCTGGAGGGGCGCCCAGAACATTGACACTGTGGCAGTGGCAGATCAGGAAGTGGTCATTACCGCACAAGTCATCGTGCATACACAATTGGACAAATGGCAGAAGGCCAGGGCTGCAGACCGAAAGGTCGATGTCTGAGTATGTGCCTTGTGCCACACTGAAATGTGTGGGAGCACCATTGTTTAAGAGAGAAATGTCAAGCTGTGCCAACACCTGCTCAATGACAGTGCCTCAGCCTGTTCCACCAAACCACCCCACAAAGGGTTATGGGCATTAAACTCGCCGAGTAACAGAAAAGGTGGTGGCAGTTGGGCTATCAGTGCAGCCAATATATGCTGTGTGACATCACCATCCGGTGGAAGATAGATACTACAGACAGTAGCCTGAGGCATCCACACCTGAACAGCGACAGCCTCTAAAGGTGTTTGAAGAGGTACACACTCACTGTAAAGAGTGTTAAGGGCATAAAAGATGCAGACACCACCAGATACCCTCTCATAAGCTGCCTGATTCTTATAATAACCCTGATAGCCACAGAGGGTGGGGCTTCGCATCGCTGGTAACCAAGTTTCCTGGAGAGAAATGCAGTAGGAAGGGTGAAGGCGAAGAAGTAGTCGGAGCTCAGCAACGTGGCGGAAAAATCTGCTGCAATTCCACTGGAAAATGACATTGTCCAGGGCCAAAAAAGGTTTGAAGGGACCAAGGAGGCAGATTACACCACTGGATCACCTGCTGCCACTGATTGAGGAGATGTACGATCAACATCCATTGTGTCTTTGAGTCCGGCGAAATCTAGGCCCTCAGCAGACGCAAGAATCTTCATCTCATCCTCAGACGCAGAGCCTGTAGGGAGCGGCTGGGTGGGTGCCACCGCAAGTTCCTTGGTCTTAGAGGTCTCCTTCTTGAACTTTTCTCGCTGCTCCTTGGGTTTCACTGGCTGGGAGGGCTTCATTGATTCAGTCTCCAGGATGGAGGAAAATCGTGAAGCCCTATGACCAGCTGCTTGTGGGCACTTCAGCCACTGGTGGGCGCCACCTTTCCCACTGGTGGAGACCTGGGAAGGGAGTGATCCAAGGGACACCTTACGAGTGAGAGGAGCTGAAGAAGTTGGACACTTCTCTGGCTTAGAAGTGGTGACGGATGTCCCCAATTATGGGCGGGGGGGGGGGGGGGGGGGGGGGGTGTTGCTCCTGAAGTAGGTGGTGCAGGAGCAACAGGAAGGGTAGTGCCCCCCACGAGCAAGGGGGCAGGTGTAGTCTTCCGGCTCTGAGAGGTAACTGTTGTAGGTGGAGCTGATGGGGCTAGAACAGTGGTAACGGCAGCGTAAGAGGAGGTCATATGAACAGGATGGAGGCGTGAAAACTTCTGCTTAGCCTCAGTGTAGGTCAGTCGGTCCAGGTTCTTATATTCCATGATTTTCCACTCTTTCTGTAAAATCCTGCAGTCTGGCGAGCAAGGTGAATGATGTTCTCCGCAGTTGACACAGATGGGAGGCAGGGCACATGGAGTATTGGGATGTGATGGGCATCTGAAATCTCGACATGTGGGGATGGAAGTACAGCAGGAAGACATATGGACAAACTTCCAGCACTTATAGCACTGCATTGGGGGAGGGATATAGGGCTTAACGTCAAAGCGGTACACCATCACCTTGAATTCTTATTTATTTATTTTATTTATTTATTGTTCCGTGGGACCAAATTAAGGAGAAGTCTCCATGGTCATGGAATGAGTCAATACATGAAATTATAACACGATATTAGAAACAGATAAAATGAAATATAAAAAAACATATTCAGGTGACAAGTCGTAAGTTTAAATGAAGAAAATCAACAATGTAACACTGGAATTTGCTTAATTTTTTAGCTCTTCCAGGAGCTCCTCGACAGAATAGAAGGAGTGAGCCTTGAGGAAACTCTTCAGTTTAGTTTGGGCTACAGCTAAGATTTTTGAGTTCTTGTGGTAGCTTATTGAAAATGGATGCAGCAGAATACTGCACTCCTTTCTGCACAAGAGTCAAGGGAGTGCATTCTACATGCAGATTTGATTTCTGCCTAGTATTAGCTGAATGAAAGCTGCTAACTCTTGGGAATAGGCTAATATCGCTAACAACAAACGACATTAAAGAAAATATATACTGTGAGGGCAATGTCAGAATTCCCAGATTTTTGAATAGGGGTCGACAAGACGTTCTCGAACTTACACCACATATAGCTCAAACAGCCCGTTTTTGAGCCAAAAATACCCTTTTTGAATCAGAAGAATTACCCCAAAAAATAATACCATATGACATAAGCGTATGAAAAAATGGAAGTAGACTACTTTTCGTGTTGAAGTGTCACTTATTTCAGATACTGTTCTAATGGTAAATAAAGCAGCATTTAGCTTCTGAACAAGATCCTGGACATGGGCTTTCCACAACAGCTTACTATCTATCCGAACGCCTAGGAACTTGAACTGTTCCGTCTCGCTTATAATATGCCTATTCTGTCTGATCAAAATATCGGTTCTTGTTGAATTGTGAGTTAGAAACTGTAAAAACTGAGTCTTACTGTGATTTAGCATCAAATTATTTTCCACAAGCCACGAACTTATTTCATGAACTACATTATTTGTTACTGTTTCAATATTACACACAAGATCCTTCACTATCAAGCTGGTGTCATCAGCAAACAGAAATATTTTTGAATCACCTGTAATACTAGAAGGCATATCATTTATATAAATAAGAAACAGCAGTGGCCCCAGCACCGACCCTTGGGGAACGCCCCACTTAACAGTGCCCCATTGGGACTGAACACCACTACCACTCTAAATATTGCGGAGAATTACCCTCTGCTTTCTGTTCTTAAAGTAAGAGGCGAACCAATTGTAAGCTACACCCCTTACTCCATAATGGTCCAACTTCTGCAGTAATATTTTGTGGTCAACACAGTCAAAAGCCTTCGTTAAACCAAAGAAAACACCTAGCGTTCGCAACCTTTTATTTAATCCGTCCAAAACCTCACAGAGAAAAGAGAATATAGCATTTTCAGTTGTTAAGCCATTTCTAAAACCAAACTGAACATTTGACAGCAAATTATGTGAATTTAAATGCTCCAGTAACCTTGTATATACAACCTTCTCGATAACTTTAGCAAACACCGATGGCATAGAAATAGGTCTAAAATTGTCAACATTATCAATGTCTCCCTTTTTATAAAGTGGCTTCACTACCGAGTACTTTAATCGGTCAGGAAACCGACCACTCCTAAAGGAAAAGTTACAGATATGGCTGAGAACTGGGCTAACATACATAGAACAATACTTCAGTATTCTGCTAGATACCCCGTCATATCCATGAGAGTTCTTGGTCTTTAGTGATTTAATTATTAACTCAATCTCCCTCTTGTCAGTATCATGGAGGAGCATTAAAGGTAACAGTCTCGGAACACTTTTTTCTAAGAGCGCTATATGATTCCCTGTTTGGACTAGGTTTCTATTTAGTTCACCTGCTATATTCAGAAAGTGGTTATTAAATACAGTACATATATGCGACTTATCAGTAACACGGACATTCCCACTACGCACTGATTCTATATCCTCGACCTGTCTCTGCAGACTAGCAACTTCCTTTACGACTGACCATATGGTTTTAATTTTATCCTGAGACTTAGCTATTCTATCTGCATACCACATACTTTTTGCCTTCCTAATAACATTTTTAAGCACCTTACAATACTGTTTGTAATGGGCTGCTGCATTTAGATTTTGACTGTTCCTAACGTTTTGATACAAGTGCCACTTTGTTCTACAAGATATTCTTATCCCTCTAGTCAGCCACCCAGGCTGCCTGTTTGTGTTAGTACCCTGTTTTAAACATTCTAACGGAAAGCAACTTTCAAAGAGCATGAGAAAAGTCTTGAGAAAAGCATTATATTTATCTTCTACTGTATCAGCGCTATAAACATCTTGCCACTCTTGTTCCTTTATAAGGTTTACAAAGGTCTCTACAGCAACTGAATCAGCTTTCCTGAACAGCTGATGACTATATTTAACACGTGTTGCAGCACAAAAATCTTTTAAAGTTAAAATTTGTGCATCATGATCTCAAAGGCCATTCACCTTTTTGCTAACAGAATGCCCTTCTAGTAATGAGGAATGAACAAAAATGTTGTCTATGGTTGTTCTACTGTTCCCTTGCACTCTCGTTGGAAAGAATACGGTTTGCGTAAGATTATATGAATTAAAGAGGTCTACCAGCATCCTCTTCCTTGCACAATCACTTATACAATTAATATTGAAGTCACCACATATAACTAACTTTTTGTATTTCCTATAAAGTGAACCAAGAACCTCCTCTAGCTTTAACAAGCTAGCTGGCTATGTATCACCCTTGAAGACCAAGATAAAGGCACCGGTGGCAACCTGACTATTCCTCGGACCCCGATGAATGCGCCGGACGAAATGAATGCTTTGCCACTCCAAATTGGTGCGCAGCTCGTCATCAGACTGCAAAAGAAGGTACCTGTGGAATATAATACCCTGGACCATATTTAAACTCTTATGGGGCGTGATGGTAACAGAAAAATCCCCCAACTTGTCACAGGTGAGTAATGCCTGTGAGTGGGCAGAGGATGCTGTTTTTATTAAGACTGACCCAGAGGGCATTTTGGGCAAGCCCTCCACCTCCCCGAACTTGTCCTCTAAATGCTCGACAAAGAACTGAGACTCCATCGTCATGAAAGACTCCCAGTCAGCTCTCGTCCATACTAGGTACCAGGGCGAATAAGCTTCACTGCCAACCTTAGCCTTTTGTTCCTCCCATGGTGTGGCCAGCGAGGGGAACAATTTGAGGTCATGCGTATTTGCATTAAATTGAGCCCTCAAACACTTAAGAGACTGCTGGTGGCTGGCCACCAGCAAGAGATGATGTACCACGCTTCATTGTGCGTCATCCGCCCTGATGGCACCCACTCCGACCACGGGCGCCACCCAGCTGCAGCAAGGGCAACGTGGCAGGATGGAAATTTCCAGGAGTCTCAATGCCCCAGGGAGATAGGCATCTACACCTTGGCATACATGTGGGAGTTAACAGCACAGGCATCAGCAGAGAGATCCCTGTGTTGTCAGGGAGGCTACAACCAACAGGGTACATGGTGGCCCCCACCACAATGGACTGGCTACCGTGCTGGATATCAGGCACAAAGGAGTCCATGGTCATTGTCGGCGCAGAAAGTGACACTGCATAGTGAACAGCTTATCCTCACCCAAGAGATGGAGAATGGGCTGCAATGTGACAACAAGAAAGGGGATAAAGATCTCAATGCATGATGGACAATGCACCAAGTAAGGCACCCTTCCCCAATTGGCTCGCTCTTCGGAATAATTTTGATATATGTAGGTCAAATCTGAGAGGGGACCATTACATAAGGGCTGAGACATGTGAGACTCCTTTTAGTCACCTCTTATGACAGGCAGGAATACTGCGGGCCCATTCTAACATCCGGACCTGCAAGGGGGAAAATCTGTTACATCAGGGACTGGATAGTGGTCGGGAATGTTATGTGTTGTTAATCAGTGGTAATCTCCATGGGTCTTCTTTCTTATCAAATGCAGTGGTGATGCCAACAGACTATCTGATCTGTGTATAATGCCAGCTTCCAGCATATCTTCAAATTCTGCCCTTGCTGCAGCAAAGCAGAATGATCAGGTGCTAATCTTCTCGGTTGTTGAGAGGTGTCATTTTGCTATGGTGTGAAGTGGTATGCCACACTTCATCTGTTTGGTCATCAGCTTCTTGTCTAGCCTCCTGAAAAATCGAGCAACATGGTGAGGGAATGGTATTTGTAGCCCCTTTGCCTATAGTACCTGTAATGACTTCACCATCCATCATCATCTGTGGTGCACTGAGGTTAATCTCCAGCCTTTGTTGACCAATTAAGTCCACTCCTAATATCAGTTCTATCACATTTGCTAGCATGAACTTCTATTTGAAGTTCCTGCTGAAACTCAGGTCCACTTCCACATCAACAGTGTTGTATGTTGCTATGGGCAAATTGTTGGCTGCTGTAAGGTGGACAGGAATAGCTACCACTGCATTCTCATTCTGGTTGACTAGCATGAGAACCTGAGATGATCAGGTAGCAATGTCTTGCTTTTTGTCTCTTACAAATAATTGGTGTGATAATGTGAGCAAGCATGATCAGTTCTCTGGCTGTTGATCGAGCTGTCATTAATTACTGGGTCAATCTTGAACACTGTGCTGTCACTTGTTACTTGTTGTTTTTGCACAATTTTCCGACCTGCTATGCCTAGTATAAGTTGCTGATGTCATTTGATTATGCACATCATGTGCATCTGGTGGCCCAATCAGTAAACCGCCATTGATACCAGCACTCTTGTACCATCTGTTGTCCGAGTCCTCTACCTATAAACTCTGCCATAGTGATGCCATCCCAGAAGTTCGACATAATTCCAACTCCTACTGAAATCCTTAAGCCCACTCCACTCTATCTCCCTCCTCCCCTCCAATGACACCCTCCACGCCCACCTTCTACATGCTCTCCAAAATTCATTAACCCAACAATTCTAGACACCATATTTCAGCTTGTTACTGTGCTGTTATTGAAGGAATCCCCACTGAAATCTATAAACCCAACAGTTATGGATATCCCATTTTAACTTGTTATTGTGATGCCACTGAAGGAATTTCAACACTCGTTGACATCTCCAACACATTGCCCAAAATCTAGCCTGTAAGATCAAAAATTCTCATCACTTCCTTCACCAACTATCCACCTTCCCCAATCCTTTACCTCCTAGATCCCTACTCTACACTGCTGATACCAACTCCCTGTACACTAACATCACTCATGCCTATGGCCTTGCTGCTATTGAACACTATCTCTCCCGACATCATTAGGACTCCAAATCTGCTAATTCACTCCTCACATACCTTGCTGACTATATCCTGACACACAACTACTTCTGCTTTGAGGGGAAGATGTATAAAAAAATCTGCAGCGCAACCATGGGCACCTGCGTGGCACCCTCTTATACCAACATTTTTATGGGCCTTATAAAGAAAATCTTCCTAGACTCCCAGGGTCCCAAACCTCCTAGTATGGTTCAGGCTTGTTAATGTAATCTTCATGATCTGGACTCAGAGCCAGGACACCCTATCATCATTCCTTCATAACCTGAACTTCTTCCCTCCCATTTACTTCACCTCGTCCTCCTCAGCCCAATGTGTCACCCTCCTGGATGTTGACCTTTGCCTCTCTGATGGTTCCATCCACTGCTCTGTCCATATCAGACCGACTAACCATTACATTACCCTCATTTCAACAGCTGTCATCCCTTCTATGGCAAGAAATCCCTCCCATACAGACTAGTCACCCATGGACGGCACATCTGCAGTGATGAGAACCCGCTTGCCCAGTATGCTGATCTCATGAGGACCTACACAGACAGACATTACTCCCTCCCTTCCTCCCCCCCTCCATCCAAACCTAGTCAACAAACAAATTTCCTGTGTCATATCTTCAAACACCCCTATGCTTCACCCCCTCCCCCTTCCCAAGAATCAGATACAAAGGAGTTCCCTGCTCCCTCCCCCGAAATCATCAAATGTGGACTGGACTGGAACAACTGAACCATATCGTCGTTCACCCGGGTTTTGCTTCTCTATAATAGTGCCATGGAATGAGGGACATGCTACCCAAAATCTTTCCCACCACTCATAAAATGATGTTCCATTGCCCATCAACCTACACAAAATTCTAACCCATTCCTATGCCACTCCCACTCCAAACCCCTTGCCACAGCGTTCATATCCCTGTGCAAGACCAAACTCATTCAGCCAGCATTTCCTACACCAGGCCTGTCACAGGCATATCCTGGCCCATCCCTTTCCTCTGCCTCCAAATTCATGTCTCCATGTCACATTAATTGTGTGCCACTTCCCTCAGCTCTAACACATGGAATCATATGCCCAGGCCCAGACCATGCATCTGCGACCCCCCCCCCCCCTCCCTTTCCTGCATTCCTAGTAAACAAATTTGCTGCCTCCCTCAAACTCTAACAATCTCACCCATCACAACATCACAACCCCCACCCCAGCCTATTACACCTGCCAAATGGCAATCCTGGCTTTGTGCAAGTACTATGTAGGGGCACAGGCAAGTGTATCAGTAGGGAGAGGGGTGTATTTGTATTTGTACTCTAGCATGAGAAAGGATTTACTCTGTGAGTTGGCAAGCTTTCTCTCTTTTTTGTATGTCCCTGTCGATGACTCAATGCTTTGCGTTTCTGTGAGTGGTCTCCTTTTCTCTGAAGTATTTTCATTCTACCAGAACTTTCTTAACACAATTATGTTCTCTAAAAGTTAGCTGAAAATTTTGGAAATTAATGGGTACAAAAAATATAAGGGGAAAGTGTGTGTCACTACCCCTATGCTCCACACCACCCACCACTTGACTCTGCAACTGGACATTGTATTTCTTCTTTTCAACATCTCTAGTACAGATAACAATGTGATTCATGTTTACAGTGATAGTGCTACGGCAACAAAAGAAGGTTTGAGTGGTTTATCAGTAAAGACTAATGGAAAATACCAGAAAACAGTATACGTAAATTTCCATACCAGTACAGATCAAAATAAAAATGCAGCACAACCTGTAATATGTATGGATGACAAAACATTAGGGCTGTTGCTGAAACTAATTTTCTTGGGATTCATATTCAGTGAAATCTTTAGTAGGGTGCTCATCATATCACATCCCTAAATTCAAAATTAGCAAAAATGGGTTTTATTATCAGAATTCTAAGCAACAACACTAATGATGAAATGTGTACTTTGCTTGTGTACATTCACTACAGAAGAATGATGTCATGTTCTGAGGAGAAGTACACAGAGTAAACTAGTTTTCAGGAAGCAAAAGGTAGTCCTAAGAATAATAAATAAAGCAAGCACTGTAAGAGCTAAAAATCTTATCTTTCCACTATACTTATATACTTTAGGGGGTTATACATGTTAAAAATGTATATATACCAAGGTAAGAAACTTTTTCACTCAGAACAAAATTGTCCATGATTACAGTAAGAGGTCAAACGGTGACATAATTGTTAGTTGTTGCAACAGCAGATTGTGCCAAAATGGTGTAGCTATGTAATGCATGCTGTACAAAAGATTACCCAGACATATAAAATCTTTTTCTAAACTACGTAATTCAAAAACTCTGGAACATCCTACCAACTACAAAACTGCTTTTATTCAATGCCTCAGCATCTCATGGATGAATACATTTACCATAATTCATATTTTTAATTGTAGAAATAAGTTGTAAATGTACTGCATATAGTCAAATTTTATAACTATTCATTATATGGATCAAATCTGTTATAAAAATTAAAATGACATATATCTGCAAGTTGTAAAACCAACAGGTGTAAAGTTTTTAGTCTTAATATCTCGTGTCTGTAACTAATGTGGACAAATAAATAAATAAATAAATTAGGGAAAATTTGAAGAAGACAGTACAGTATTCAATATTTTGACTTTTGTTTTGCTATTGTCTACCATGTTACCAACTGTTGTGTGGAGATTAATTTCTGTGTCACTGATAATCTTTACATAGAAAATGTGCTGGGGATTTGAGAGAGGTCTTGTGACCTTATTTCGCTCGGGTAGTCGAAGTGTGTGGTGCTTTTCTGGTAATACGCAATACTAGGGATGAAAATGATTAAATTTAATTTCTTGTTGGATTAAGATAAGAGGAAAGCCATTTCAACTCACTATGATTAGATATTACAAGACGAGCCTTCCAAATGGCTTGACTGCATAGGCTCTGTTATTTCCACAGATTCTATCCAGAGCAAGAGGTATTATTAATTTGTGTCTGAAAGAGTAAATATGGGAATACAAATTGGTGTTAACTTTGTGTTAGCTACTGGAACTGGTTTCGTTCTTGTGGGCTTGGTAAGAAATTGGAAAGACACAGATATTTTGGGAAAATACTTGGGAAAATACCTGCAGCAAAAACAAGATAGTATATTCTTGCGTTTCTGATATGAAAATGTAAACTGTGGTTATCTTTAAAAAATAATTGCTAAGTTTTGAGTAAAGAAATGTTTTGTGCGTTTTCATTTAATTGCGCTATAATTCATAGAATTGGTACATTTTCACACAGGCAAGTGTTGTTCCCTCAAAAAACGAACATCTTCAAGTCTTGTGTATCTTCCACGGGGCCTACAAAGGCTGTCACATTACGTCCTGCTTTGCATGTTTGTACAATATATAATTGCATCACAGCACATTTCTTATCTGCATTTTTTTGTTTTTAAACTGCCTAATTTGGCAATAACTGTGGCATTCACAGCAGCAGTATTTCACAGATCTACCGTTACATACCAAACCCCCTATGTCGCCAAATGGAGTATATAGTATTTCCGTATAACTTGTAAACGACTCAGCAGAAACACATTCTGCAACATTTTAATGTTTATTTTTCCCTTCACAACTCCCTCACAGCCCTCCTTCAACATCCTATTGAGTCATTCAATGGGAGCATTGTGAATTCATTACCTTTTGAGGTAAATATTGAAACTGCTATCATTTTTCCATAATAATCCTTATATCCTTTCCCATCTAAGGAGTCCATGCTGTGATTTCATTAGTATACTTCTTGCCAATCTCCATTTTTTTATTTTTTCAAAGATGTGAATTAACTGTCACGTAGCGGAGAATTACAGCACCTTCACATTTTCTCCGTGATTTCATAGTCATACATTGCGACTGCAACAAGTTTCATTTGTCTCCACATACAGGGCTACCAACCAAAGGGGAAAACCTAGCAACGGGCTACCATTGGTTTCCTGGTATAACGCAATAGACTTTGCTGACGTCCGATTCATTCAGTTCTCTACCAAGATGGCGGTATTAACTTGTGTGATGTAGCAGTGTTCTAATATTTGCCACAATGGCGCAGATAAGTGCTAATAAATCGAATTCAAGTGTTATATCAAGTATCACAACGGTTGTTTTACAGAAGAATCAAACTTACAGGTGTAAATTTTGCTGTTGTAAGACGATTTGTTACGGTATCAAGCAACCTGGACGATTAAGGAAGAGGCACACATCTCGTTGGCTTGTTTGGTGTCGCAGAGTCAGTGACAGTTGTGTGCATCAGAATTTAAACTCTAATTTGAAGAGGAACAGTGACGATGACATACTTAAAAAGTGGCAATTGAGGAGTTAAAAATGTTATTTATTTGGTCATGACTGCACTTGCCCTTGTTGGTGTAAATTTTAAATAGGTTCATTTAATCAGCTATCTGGCAGGGAAGAGTCTGTAAAAATGGAGCGTGGGGGAAATTATTTTATGCCAAACAATGGACAGATTGGATTTAGCCCATTGCATATGCTTGGGTTGTCTGCTATACACCCAAAATCAATGCAGCAAGGTTTTGTAGATGTCAGTGTTAATACTCATACAGTGGATAATAATTTCTCGCTTTTCAAATGTAAGGACCCAGGTTCTGAAGTTGTAAACATGAAGAATAACTTCATTAACCCATTTGGATGTCGTTTACCAGTAGGTAACAGCTTTTCTAAACTGATTGGTGGTTTTATAGGCAGTAAATGTTTGATAGGTTCATCTACAGATAGGGAGAACAATTTCTGGGGAAGAGTTTTGGAGCAGTACAACAACATAATTGGGACTAACAATAACCTATATATATCAATGTCTGCAATGAATTCCAAGGAAAGTACAAAGGAATATATCAAAGCAGGAGCAGTTGATGCTGCTTTCTTGCTTTCGCAAAGCTTTCATCTGATGAATACAAATAATTTAATTTATCAAGAGCAGACAATGGATACTACAAAAAATATGTCACCTGAAGATTCCCCAACATCACCTGTAGAAAAACAGATACAAGAAAAAGTAACTGCTGAGCCAAAGCAGTCTTATGCAGAAGTCACGAAATCACAAGTAGCAAGCAAGATACCAGGAACTGGAGACCTGGCCAGATGCAGCACAGGTAGTAAAATATTGCGGTCTGCTCGGAGGGACCCAGTGAAACTTCGTCAGAAGAAACAGAGCTTAAGCATCTTGCCAAATAATAATTGGAGGTACAGAGATCACCATAATGATTTTGATAAATACAGGGACAGGGCAGATTATAGCAGAGAACATCACAGAAAGCACTGCATACTCTCTCGTGACAATCAGCATAAGTCCATCACTGTAACAGACTCAACCAACGGTACAGGTACTCCCCATACACCACAAAATCAGAAAATGAATCACTTGAAAACAAGGCGTGCACAGCATACAGCAAGTAATAGTAAATTCTCAGGTAAAAGAAGACTAAATTCAGATTTATTAAATGATATAAAAGAAGATTGCCTTGATCTTGACAGCGACTTGATGGCTTGTGAAAAGAAAGGATCATTTAACCACAAATTGAGATGTTCTCCAAATAAAAAAATGACACCACCTACTTATCAGGGATCTCCTTCAGATCAGTGTGCAAATTGGCGTTGCCGTCCTTACAGTTTATGTGATCCTTGCAAGATGAAAGATTCTTATGGTAATGATGTCCCTGACTGCTATGGGTCACATACTCAACGAGAGACTGTTACTTTTGAAACTGAACAGAAGGAAAATGACAAAGAAAACAGTGTTCCTGAAAGACCAGTAACATCCCTCACAGAAGGGAAGTCTGATAACGCTTCAGCAAAGCCTGTTGCTTGTTCTGATTCTTCTCTAACTGAATATGAAATATTTGTATCCACAAGGTGCCCAATGCTAAGGACGAGAATTTCTTCAGAATGTTCAATCGATAGTGAGGATAGTTTCGTCATTATGTTTGATGCAGGTGGTGATGATTCATGTGAAGAGACTTCTTCTGAAACAGCTTCTGTATGCAGTGATAGTGACAGCAGTGAGAGTGAGGATGATGAAGTTTCAAGCATAAACAGTCAGTGCTTAACCTCTGAAGAACACATTGATCCTAATGACGACAATGACGATTACTGCTATGATGATGATGATGATGATGATGACGAGGTATGTAGGCTTTTATTTGATACTTTTGTTTTTGTAAAAGTTAAAATTTATGTACACACAGATTTTCATGTTAATGCCAATAATATGTCTCTGTGCTATCTAGTGACACCACCAGAGCTTTTCATTCAACATGCAGTATAAATGCAAATTTGCTAAGTATATCTCTCTTGTATTACATGGATAATTTTATGAACTTTGTGACTCAGTGGTTTTATATTTTTTTAATGGTTTATTAACACTGAATAACCAGTGTTTTTTGCCAGAATCTATGCTTTTTAAGAGCTATTGCTTCTTTAATGAAGATGAATTTACAGTGCACATGTTTACTATTTCAGTGTTTACTTTTCTGTTTTTATTCTGTATTAAATATGGCATTATTAATTGAGAACAAAATTGACGGATGAGCACGGTGAATGAGACTGCCTGTAGAAGTGCTTGTGTATATAATTGTTTATATTTCTTGTGCATGCCTAGTGTTCATCCCACTAGGCCTTCTCTGTTCTGCAGATCATAAATGTGAAGTTGTAGAAACAGTTAAAAAACAATAAAAAGAAATTAGTGGTTGTCGTGCTCCTTTTTGTTCCTTTATTTTTTCATATTGTATTGGTTATTTCTTATGGCTGTCAAGTGCTCAAAAACTCATATCTAGATGTTTTTCACTGAAATGGAAATTGACAGCCACCAAATTGGAGCTGAAATGTTACTTGTATTGAAACATTTTCATTGTGATGACAATCAAGGAAACTGGCCTTGTTTGGCTAATAACTGCTTACAAAAATGCTTTAGAAATTAGTTCCAATTAGTTGAAAAACAGCTAGAATAAGTAGTGCTCAACAAGGCTGGAGAGTGCTTTTGGATCTGTGTTGTACATCATAGTTTATGGAATTGATATTTTTACTTAATAGTATTAGAATTACTGTAGCCTATAAAAAGTGCTTAGTGTTGTAAAGTGAATGGATAAGAATAAGTTGGAAAATCATTCCTTTGGTGATCTAATTTTTTTCTTTTAAGGTTTTTAGTCATGGATACATTTCACAGACTGTTTTTGTACATGTGTTTATCTGAAAGAACCAGTAATAGAATAACCTTTCCATGCACTCATCATGTAAGATATATTCACATTTATCAAAACATGGATGTGTTATTCTTCTACATGTGGTGAAGTGTGTAATACAACCATGTGTTGTTGTACAGTCGGTAGATTGCCTTCATTTGATAACTAGTAGAAATTCCCAGGTGTGCTTTAAAAGCCAAAAATGTCAGTTCCAGTACCATGAAATGTAGGAAGCTGTTCTTGAATAAAAATGTTCAATAATACTTGTACACCGTTCCACTTCTTACTATGCATAATATCACTGTTTCGGTTATGTGTGTGCCCATGTTGTTTTGGTTTCTACAAATTCTAGTAGTCCGCTGAATCATATCGGTAAATATTTTCATTTTATACTGCTAATCTGTGTATGATTGATTAGTACAACATAATGAGTATACCTTTCTAGTTAGTGTTTGCTTGTTTATATCATGGATTTTATTCTACAGACGTGTTCATATTACATTATTGCACTTCAGTTTCATTATCTCTTGTGGAGCTGTTCCGTCCTTATTTTACCACCTCCAGCAATAAATTCCTACAGTTTTCTCCCCATCTGTCATCAAGGCTTTTGAATGGGGAAATATTTTTACAGGGTGAAGTAAAACTCTTTGATGCCAGTAAAACAGTTACACTTTGCTCGTCCCTGTAGAACCAGATGAAATTAGTATTTGACACCTTTAGATATCAACAAACTGCATTCTTTTAGCATGGAATTGTAGTGTTAATTCAGATCTAGGAAAACAAAATTGTTATGTTACATATGGAGCTGCTAGAGAAGGCTCTTTTTAACACTAGTTGATATTAACCTTCATGTTGATTGTTTCCAAAAAGGAGAAGCGCTAAAACAGAAGCACATATCAATGTAGTTCCACTTCCTGCCATTGAAATACTAAATCCTTGAGTTGGCATGCGTATATATAAAGTGAGCTAACGACCAATAACATTGCCTTTTACCATTCCATTGTTGTTTCACAGTTGTAAGCCAGTACCTGTTCCTTAATTATTGCTTCAGGTAACACAATGATAAGTTGTGCTATATGTCCAAGCGATCAGCAGTAATATGAAATGAACAGCGAAAAAAATTTAAAATCTGTACAAGAAAATTACCCAGGTTCTGAGCTAACGGCATAATCGCCCAATGAGGCAGTTGTCTACGAGATAATTAGCAAACGAAAAAGCGGTTGGCTTGGATCTCTTGCCACAGCACCTGTTTAATGCTTTGACTGGGTTATTATTGTGCGTTAACACTTGTGCATGGAAATGGAGTTATCTAATAAATATTTATTTTATTATTGTTTAAGTAAACAGTGATTTAGGTCATTTAATGTAAGGTTATTATATCACATTGTAATTAAACTAAGATAAAACTTTGATTTTGCTCATACATATTTGCCTTGGTAGCCTAACATAAAGACAGTTATTCTTTACATGTGTGCCAAATGTGCCGCTCACCTGCTTGTTACGAAAAATTGTGAGCTTGTTCATGGGTTAAGCGAAGATTTGTACCGCAGTGGATAGAACCAGACACTAACAATGAGATGGTTGACATTTACTATTGGGTTGTAACTATTTGTCCTGCGCATGCACACTGTGCACTTTCGTCTTAACTGTCCTCTTCTGATGGTCCCCTTCTTTTGCCGTTACCACGGCATACATTATACAGATTGTGGAAAGATGTCAGACGTTTGCTACTCTTCAAGAAAGTGTATTACAAATTACTTATGGTTAAGAAATTATTGTAGTTATAATGAAAACAATCTAGATGGAAAAGTTCATTAATATCATATCAGATTTGATAATTGCTGTAAAGGCACTCTGTTATAGAGGTGTTTGTTAGCAGAAAGTTCTTTAGTTAATTCTTGAAGTCCCCTATATTTACTACACTATATTTAATATGCTTTAGCAAGTCATTGAAAACATACTCATAGACTCCTTGCTGACCTAATATCAAAACCCTGAAAGCTTTGTAGAAATTATTTTTCAATTATAGTGCTATAAGCACATTTTGCACTTTGTGCTATATTTTCAAAAATATTTAAAAGCATGACTAAAAAGTGTACTGGAAAGATATTAAAGGTGTACAATCATTAGCTCAGGATATTCACCAGTCATTTGACACCCATTGTTGGATGAAGATGTGCTCTGAACTTTCCCGTGCATTACAAATTCTTATAGCTTTGAATTGTTTGCTAATGTCATTCTGTGTGGTTTTCATTTGTCTTTCTCATCTCTTGGAATCCAACAAATTTTCTTGATGCTTCTACCATCCATTTGCCTGGATACTTTCCATTTAGTTTTCATTTTATTCACAATTTCGTATCACTCCGTGTTCTCCAGTTCATTAGCATGGCCTAATTACACTCTTAGTAAATTCTGTCTTGCCCACTCTCCATTGCTTGCTGAACAACCCTCAGTTCGTTAATGTTTTGTGCATTACTAGTTTTTTCCTTCCTGAAATCTGTACTAACTGGCCAGTTTCAAAATAAATATTGACCTATTTAAAGTGACATTCTATGACTACCACCAAACAATCCATATAAAATTCAGCTTTATCCTGAAATCTTGAGTGTCTGCAATAAATGAGGCTGTAGCTCTTAAGTGAGTTAAAATGTGCAGAAACAACTGATTCACTTTTCTTGTTTGTTTTCTGTTTCATATAGATTGATTTTAATGATGATGCAGAAATTGAAGGTCTAATTTGTGTATCAAAAACTGAACTGAAAGAGGCAAATGAACGGTGGAAGAGCGCATATGAAGATATACCATCTGCAGAAAAGGAATCTGAAAAGGTATTTCTGGTTTCCATATACATGGATATGTATTTATTTGTTCACTGGCTGTTATTAAAACTAATTTATAGTTTTTAAATGAACACTCTGCCATTTGACTGTATTGTTGTTTGTGTAATTATGACCCAAGTTTCAGCCATTTGTGTCATTTTCAAGTGATTGTGTTTGTCATTAACATATATTGCAGGACACAAACCCAATCACTTGAAAATCGCATAAAGGCCAAAACCTAGGTCATAATGAAACAAACAACAGCCAAATGGTGTGTGTTCATTTAAAAATTATTGTATGGCTGTTTCTCAGCAACACCAAAAACTGTTTATTAATTGATTTTTTTTTTACATAAATTTGGTAGTAATTATAGATTTAACATTAGGTTGTGTATTTAGGTAGCATGTGCAGAGACCATTTGTCAGTCAGTAGTTGAGATATTTGAGAGATGGTAGGCTAGAGTTTCTTGCAAAGCATTATATTAAATTTGTTAAAACAGATGTGGGATGTTTTTATTGTAGTGGCCTTGTGAGCTGTGAGCACTATTGAGGGGTGGAAGGGTCATTTTTTCCGTTACCAAGATGGTGTTTAGCTGCGCATTGTGACTCCACTGGGTTGCCGAGGGCTGCAGCAGACTGTCAGAGGTGTAAGGTGCTTGCAACAAGACAGATGGCGTGCTTGTAAATTCTCTGTTGTCCCAACAAGCTGAGAACAGCTACGGGTAGGAACGCTTATCATGTGACACAGCTGGGTGTCAGTCCACAGCATCCATATTACATGGTGTGGCCAGGTGTCAATCTTGCAGCCTTCAGTGGAGAAGTGTTGATGTGTAAATGGCAGTAGCTGCTACGCTCAGCAAAGCCTGAGTGCATAGTGACCTGGCATAGCAAATATTCGGCAACAATGCTGTATCAAATCCTGGTGTGGCCAACTGGTGCTTTGTATGGGTAACGAGGCAGCTGAGAACTGCCCATCCGAGGGGGGTGACTAGGTGGTTCTCATTTGGACCTTTAGCCCGTCTGTTAGTGGCTGGACACCCCTGTGAGGTTGTTCCATCGGGATGATTGTAGATTGATGTTGACCCCTTGGTGGAGGCCAACACCATGGCTGTTAATGATGCAGTGATTTGCTGCTTCAGTGGGTTATGGGCCTGACGACTTTCCTGGCTGGACAGCATACATTTATCTACATCAAAACTAGTTTGTTGGGGTTTTGGGCTGTTGAAGTTATGTATGCTGCATTGTTTGGGCACTGACCAGTGGGTGGACATTAATGCACGTTGAACGCAGTGGCACAATGCTGGGTCAGCATGCTGCTGCAAGTGATCCGCTTTATGGCAGCAAGCCCAGCTGCTTAGACTCAAGTACCTCTTGCATTAGTTGATGCAGAGAATAATGTCTTTCATATGTATGGAGTTACACAGGAGTATGTATCTACGAAAAGATTGAAAAATGTTTTAATGGTGTGCTGTGAATTAATATAGTTAATAATGTGACAATTTTTCGTCTTACCGGGCTCTGCATCCACTGATATTTGATCTTGGTTTTGTCTTGTGATGTAATTGTATTGTGGCATGTGACTTTGTACATGTGCAAACAGAAAGAAATCAGAACACTGACAATAGTTTGGTCAAGAGGAATGTTCAATATGAGTTGCAGTTTTGGCCAGTGCCGTAATGTTAATGGCTCCCTGAGAAAAACCGGAAAAGGAATTTTAGAAAATACCAACAGGAAACAAATGAGAAAACCAGAAAACAAGTAAAACATTGAATATAAAAAAGGGAGTAATTAAGAGTTACCATATTATAAAAGTGCAACAAAATGGAGACGTAATGATAAATTTGAAAGAAAAGTGGGAGACAAGGAACATAGCGATAAAGTGATGGAAAAAAAGAAGTGGTAAACTTTTTTTCTTTGCTCATGCTCATCCCAGTCTCTGCATGTTCTCTGTATTGACTACTATGTTTGTCTCACTTGTAACTTACATCAAAAGAACATTCTTAGCCTTTGGAGTTAGTAGTTTCCAACGGCTTCCATGGGCAAAAAGTTTGATTTTCAATATTTCCTGTAATTGTTGACTAAATTTAAACATTTGAAATGCTCTCATAATGTAGTCATTAAGAGATCTTATCCCACTTCAACGATTTAACACAGTAAGACAGGTATCACAGCTATGAACTATGTATATGTCTTGAGGTGGTATAGCTTATGACATGCAAATTATGCGGACTGTATTCATCCTGTCTTTGAGAATGAGAGTACTTAGAAACTTGGAACAAACTTTATACATAATTTCAAACCTTTACAAAACTTTTTGCCGCTGATGCCAACCACAAAACAATATGGAAGGGAGGAAGTTTATTGCTTATACATACCACTATTCATGTAGCACAACTTCAACATCAAGCATGACATTTTAATTCATTACTTCTTTACAACTAACTCTATTTGCCACACATTTTGCAGACAGTATACACATACACTATTGAATATACTCGCAAAATTATATCATAGTATGACTCGTAGTTCAGGAGATATGATGCCATAAACATTGAGATGCATGAAAAACTAGGTTTTGCTTAAAACATAGCACAAATTTACTAGACTATCATCCAGTGTTTCATAATGAGAGTGCTTGGCAACTTCCAACAAACTTTAAACATAATTTCAAACCTTTTTTAAACTTTTGGGTTATTTGCTCAATGCCAAATATTTAACACGTTAACTCATTTGTAAAGTAATCAGAAGTTTGACGCTGTTTTATACATTGTAGTTTGATTCTTTGGGGTTTTATGTCTGTCTATACTTGTGATCTCCACTTGATATTTATTAGTGATTTTCTGTCTTAAACTTTGAAGAGTCCGATTTTGTTTCATTTTCAGAATGGAGGAACTTATATTTCTGAAAACACCTTTTTTTTCCTCCTATGGTTTTTTGAAAGTTGAATAGTTGACTGTTCTCTCTCTGCAGTGAGTTTTGTATTTGTATTACTCTTTACTGTATGGATTATTTTATTTTTGTACAGGTCCAATTTGCAAAAACACCAGAATTGAAGACAGTTCACAAAATAATTGCATGGGATTTTGCCTACCGTGCAGCGCGCGTTGGACCATGGGAACTAATAGCGCGTGACCGTATTCGTTTCCATAGACGGATTGAACACATGAGCAGAATTCTGAGCCCTGTACTGCAAAATCAGCACAGAAGGAACATATGGGAGAAGTTTCATAAAGACACATTAGATGTCCCGTGAAGCATTCACACAGCTGTTTTGTGATTTAATGAGGAGACACTCACATTAACGGATTTGACTTTTATACCAGAAAGCATACTCATGCCCTTGAAACTGTAACTGTTGAATCTGTTGTGTAATGACATGAAGCCAATGGCTGTAGCTTATTGTGACCAAAAAGCAAGAAATTGGGTTACATAAATACAAGTTATTATATTTAGCATTTTTTTGTTTTCTTATTTAGAGTGAACACCAAGGTGGGCAAATGCAAGTGCATATAATACTTATTTGTTCTGTGAGATGTGTTGGGTTCCGTAACACCTATTTACATTAAATACTTCAATCTCTTACATTTATTGCTGTTCTCTATTGATGTAACCCAAATTTAAATTATCGTAGGCAGACTTGTGGACGGTGTAAGAAGTGATATTATAAGTGTAAGTTAATATTATGAATAAGAATACATTATCTGAGACTGTTTCCCCAAAAAATTTAAAACACACACACACACACACACACACACACACACACACACACACACACACTCTCTGGCATTCTGGGTAAGAAATGGAAAAAGGTTTTCATGCATACAGACAGACAAACAAACATGTTTCCAAAAGTTTGCTGTTTGTTCTTTTGCTTCTTTTTTGTTTTCTTTGTCAGAGGAGCACATGATTAATGCATAAAGACAGCAGGCAATTTCTGTAAAACTGTTAAATAATATTTTAGTAAAGATTTGCCATTTCTCACCCTTTGATTGTGCTACTTGCTTTGTGAAGTTTGTGTCTTGAGAAATTTGCTACTGTACAAAGCTATTTGCTTGTTTGTGTGTATCACCTGTAGCTTTAGTATTGAGACCAAAATGATTATGAAAATTGTAAGCATGACTGAAATGATAGGGAAATTGAATGCACAAGTGGTGGTATTGTGTTCAGTTTCTTTTGTAGTGTTGGGGGAGGAGGGTGTAGAGGCAGTCAGAGGGGGTGGTTTACTTTATTAAACAAGGAACCACAAGACTTTTTATGTGGACAGTGGTGATAGGTTTAACTACACGAAAAATGTTGGGGTATTTGTATCTATGTATATTTGATCATACAAATACTTTGAGAGCTGAATATTACTGCTAGTCATTTAAGTTCTTAGAAGAATGTGAGAAGCATCCATTTTTAGGCAAGTAAATGTAATTTAAATCATTCTGTAGTTACTAAATGGTGCTGTTAAATGTTTTATTTTCTGAAAGAAATATTAAAGATGGAACTATTTAAAACAAAATTGAAACAAGCTTTAAATTCCACTGAAAGTTAATGTTGAAAACCTCATTTGTAATTGTTTGTTGAGGTCTTTCTGAGTGCATAATTCTGCAGTGAATATAATATGGCAGCTAATTTTAAGTCTACCTTAATCCTAATTAGACTGGTGGCAGTGCTGTGTATACTGTACCTAATTCTGAAATCACTGTTATAGTGTCTACAGTGTTACATGTGTGTGCACAAGTGGGCTGTGCACTGAAGCTTACACTAAGGACTGATACAGCATTGGTTACAGTTAACTGTGTGCTGTTAATTATTTGATTCTGCTGCTTGCCAGTGTGTTCTATTCTACAGTGAGAAGCAATATAGATACAAGAAATTTTCTGTGTTGTCCATTGGATGGTTAGAGTTTCTGCTTCAAACAGATTAATTTAAAGGACAGATTTTTGTCAGAGTAGATGCAGTACAATTTGTTTCACCAAAAACATGATATGTAGTGATTTTGTTGTCAAATATTGTTCACAGTAAAATGATTTATTTTGCACACACGAATACTTTAGTTGCACATTGATACTCTTGGTCCAACTGTTTCGCTTACACATAATTGACTATTTCAACTGCCCAATAGTAGTTAATCATCCACATATATTTTACAGTGATATTGGGTAGAAATTATTTATGTAGAAATCTTTAAGGGAAAAGCAAAGGAAAGAATAAGTAGGTGAATGAAAAGGCTGGGGTGACTTACAAAGTGTTGATCATAAGATGGATAATTCAGGTAGCTAATGAAAAGTTGCTGAACCAGATCACAAAGAAAATAAATGTATGGCACAACTTGACTGAAAGATGTGATGGTCAGTTAATAAGACACAACCTGAGGCATCAAGGAATAATCAGTTTGGTAATGGAGGGAAACGTGGGTTAAAAATTGAAGAGAAAGAACAAGATTTGGCTATGGCAACTAAATTCAAGTAGATGTAGGTATGCAGAGATAAAGAGGGCTGCACAGAATAGACTGGCGAGGAGAGTTGCATCAAACCAGGCTTGGACTGAAGACAAACCACCACCACCACCACCACCACCACCACCACCACCACCACTGAAACCTGGAAGATCAAAATTATGTAGCTGAGTAGAGTATCCTAAACTGAATACTTTGCAATGTGTATAGCTACTTAGATGTCAGTAAGAATGAAAGGATAGAATGTCTGTTGTTACACAAAATATCCTGTTATAGGGCACATGCCGTAGGTTTCAGTGTAGTATCTGCTGACCACATTTGGAAGGTGAATTTTCCCACCAATACTAGTAGCCCTATCTCACAACTTTGCAGTTGTAAACATCCTCTTGCATCTACTCCATGCCACTTGTGTGACATCTAATTACACTAATAACTCCTTGTTTTATAACAGCCTATCCTCTTCATTTGGTATAGTTTTGTGTGCTGTAGAATTTCTTGTATTTTGTATGACGAGTTGCTTATATAGTTCTACTCGTTTTCTGCTTGCCTTTGGGGTACTCTGTATATTATCTGTGTGCATTCTGATCAGTCCCGGCTTTGTTTTCAGCTAACTCTGACCTCTGCTACTTCTAAATTTACGTATTTTTTTATCCTGATCTTTTCCAGCCTTTGACTGTGATAACCTTTTGTATTCCACAGTTTCTCTGTTGGCTCTTAGAGACTTAATGATCTTCGAAGCGATGTCTGAATGGTCATGCTTTTTTCCAACTGGTTCTTTTTTCTCCTACAAAAGGTCCTATGCTTTGCATCTGTGTTTACTGCCAAATGGTAGTTTATGAAATTTGATTAGTTATTTTTATTTATGATATTTTATTCATGGTGTATACAAGTAAGCGGCTGTGTCACATTCTCCTTCAGTGTTAGATGATATGTGGGGAATGTTATCTCCTTTAACAGTGTCGTATTATCTCTCTCCATCAAATCTGCAACACATCCAAGCCTATTGGAATATCTTGTTGGAATGTGTTTCTTATTGAAAAATGAAAATAAGGAAATATTGATATGTTCCCCCATGTTCCTCTTGTCAAGAGCTTATAGAAGGAATTATTATAAACAGAGATAAGCCACCAGACTTTAGATTGAATTTGCTTTAGGAATATTTATTTGTCATAGAGTTGTATGTTACTTGACAGATGATATTTTGCAAATACACCATATAGATTACTTTGGACATTTAATGCTCTAGTGGTCTCAGAATACGTTATAGCATATTCATCTGATCTGTTGAGTGGTGCGTGCTTTTTTTAAATGTCAGGATCACAGCCAGTGACACATTTGCTTTTATTATTCTCTTAATTGCCTAATCTGGGGGAGTGCCTTGGGGAAAGAAAGATTCATGGAGTCAAAGTTATATGGTTGATTTCATATACTGAAGAAAAGAATGTCCTTTAGACAACGCTGTACATCCACCAATTGTGGTATAACTTGGTTCAGTTCTTTAAGAAACAACTGAAAGATGACGGCTCAGCAGATGTGACTAGTAGTGGTAGTATAAGTGCAATTGCAAAAGTACAGGGTTATTACAAATGATTGAAGCGATTTCACAGCTCTACAATAACTTAATTATTTGAGATATTTTCACAATGCTTTGCACACACATACAAAAACTCAAAGCTTTTTTAGGCATTCACAAATGTTCGATATGTGCCCCTTTAGTGATTCGGCAGACATCAAGCCGATAATCAAGTTCCTCCCACACTCGGCGCGGCGCAGCATGTCCCCATCAATGAGTTCGAAAGCATCGTTAATGCGAGCTCGCAGTTCTGGCACGTTTCTTGGTAGAGGAGGTTTAACCACTGAATCTTTCACGTAACCCCACAGAAAGAAATCGCATGGGATTAAGTCGGGAGAGCGTGGAGGCCATGACACGAATTGTTGATCATGATCTCCACCACGACCGGTCCATCGGTTTCCCAATCTCCTGTTTAAGAAATGCTTCTGCTTTAGCCTTTTCCGTAAGATTTTCCAAACCGTCGGCTGTGGTACGTTTAGCTCCCTGCTTGCTTTATTCGTCGACTTCCGCGGCTACGCGTGAAACTTGCCCGCACGCGTTCAACCGTTTCTTCGCTCACTGCAGGCCGACCCATTGATTTCCCCTTACAGAGGCATCCAGAAGCTTTAAACTGCGCATACCATCGCCGAATGGAGTTAGCAGTTGGTGGATCTTTGTTGAACTTCGTCCTGAAGTGTCGTTGCACTGTTATGACTGACTGATGTGAGTGCATTTCAAGAACGACATACGCTTTCTCGGCTCCTGTCGCCATGTTGTCTCACTGCTCTCTCGAGCGCTCTGGCGGCAGAAACCTGAAGTGCGGCTTCAGCCGCACAAAACTTTATGAGTTTTTCTACGTATCTGTAGTGTGTCGTGACCATATGTCAATGAATGGAGCTACAGTGAATTTATGAAATCGCTTCAATCATTTGTAATAGCCCTGTATACTTGCTGTGAAGGTTTCCAAGTTCTCAAGGAAGCTAGTGGACATAGATAGCTGAATCTTTTCCATAAGCAGATAAAAGTAACTAAATCAATTTCCTGACTTATATTTCATTTGGAAGTGCTATGGTTGGGATTGATTAATGAAACAATAGAATTTGGCTCAGCCTCAGAACAAGCAAAAAAATTGCATTTAATTCAACACATTTTGAAAGAAAGTAACCCTTAATATTATGTATAAACATATGAGAAGATTCCCAGTATTAAAATTGTTTGCAAAACTGTTAAAACATAGACTATTTACTATTCCTCACTGTAAAACAGGTCCTCTTATTTTACCATTGTCTCTGTGGAAACAGCACATCTGTTATTTTGTATGGCATCCTCTATCAGCTGGCATGTACACACAGCTTCTGTGGATTCTGCAGTGTGTTTTTGTACATACTATAAGTATGGAAGCATTAGGAATGAGACAATGTCAATATATATTAATAGTAACAAGAAGATGTTACTTAAAAAATTACATAACTTGCAGTTTTCCATTAGAACTACTGCTGCTCATGTACCCATCAGGAAAACTTTAGGGAGAGGTTGTAAGTATCCAGTTATAGTTGCAGTTGCGATTAGATGTTCAGCATACACTATTCCACCACCATAGAGTGATTGTGGAAGCAGGCAAAGGAAACTTAAATCTCAACTGCAATAAGGTCTCTTAAAGTATCTTGCACCACATCACAGGGGAAGATTGCCAATTTTAGTCTCACGGAAACATCAAGGAATACAACTAAACTATTCACTCATAGTGAATAGCTTGCCCTTGTTGTGTGTACTCAGACCCATATATTTTTTTCTGAATTGTGTGCCAATTTCACTTCCTTCTTATTTGGTGTTTTTCTTTTCCTCCAGTAGTGTCATCTGTTTTACTGTGTCATTTTTTTCTTTATTCAGACCACTTTAATATCTGTTCTTGTTCTATTTCTATGTAGTCATTCGTCTAATTTTAATACTTCACAACTTAAATATGTTTTGTCTGCTGCTTCCTCGTCCTCTCCTCTTATAATGTGTATCTGTAATTTTTTAACTTACTTAACATGTAGGTAGTTACTGATCGACACACTTCACTTTAAGATGATAACGTTTTATTGATCAACACTACAATGAGATACAAAACTGATGTCACATGTATTATTGCAGTCTCTCTTGTTATTGCCATGTATTGTGCATTTGGTAACCGCACACATACCAATGTTCACACTGCGATAGGTAGAGGTGTATTGCCACACCCCCTCCCAAGAAAAGGAAGAAAAAAAAAAAAAAATGTTTTTACTGATCTGAACTATGAATTCTGCTGGGTTGAAATGGAACTGAACTTTCCTTCCGTAACACGATTCTGTTGGGACTGGATGGTGTGTCAGCTTGTGTTGCTGCATCGTAGTGGTTGTTCTGCATCCTATGGTGTCCTGTATATCAGTGGCTTGCAAGTGGAGCTCATACGTGACGTGTTACTTTGCACTTTTGGCAGGCAATGCAGGTCAGAATCTATGTACGGCAGTCCTTCTGTATACTGGGCTACATGAAACACTGTGTTACTAATACCCTCATTACTAATACCCACATTCCTAGATGGCTGAACCTGTATAGAGAATTGAAAACCCGTTGTCATAGAAGAGTGGGTACATACAGCAGCTGTAGGCCTGCTTGACTCATCACAGTATATCAGTCCCTCAGTATCTGGCAATGGCATGTGACACAAGTGCAGAGCTGTCTTGCTTTCAACAGGTCTTTCAACTCCTCATCGCCGTTTCCTGCTGCTGCCAGTCTGATGAAATTCACAGGTGAAATACTTTCTGCTTTAGACATGGTGTCAACAGTGACATTCTGCAAACCACTTATATGCAGAATTTGTGTTGTAAATTATTTTATAGCTGCAAAAACGTGGAAATCTGTGTCTGATGGCCTGGATATGTAGCTAAGTTGTGCCCTTCCACCATGAATCTGGAGGATCTAACTGCTTCATAGGCTGCTAACAGCTCTGAGTAAAATGGTGGCCAAGGGCACTGCTTCTTGTAATCCTGGAGGAGAAACCCAAAGGCTACCATTGCCTGTTTACATTCTGTTGTAGAGCAGCACCAATAGGGTAGGATGAGGCATCTGAGATGACTGCTAAAGGGGCATCAGGGATTGTATGCGTAAGGATAGCTTACTTGTGGCTCATCTGGCAGGCTTCAAATACCGCATGCATTTAGTCAGTCCAAGTGACCAGTGTGGAACCACACACTTGGGGGGCAGTGAGGATGACATGGAGTGGTGGCACCTGGGCTTCAGCAGCTCGGTGTGAAACATTTTGGTAAAAGGTGATTATCACCTGCAACGCACTTTGTGCATTGTTTTGGGGGCTGGGTAAGCAGTAGCAGAAACTCGAAATCCAAGGAACATCACTTCCTGAGTACTGATTTAGCTGGATTTGTGGAGATTTTTCAGTCCTCAAACATTTGGGGAAAAATGCATACATGTTTTTCACATTGTCCCGAGGGTGATGATGCCACTGAAACATCATCAATGTATACAAAACAGAAGTCCAAGCCCTGCAAAACTTCGATAGTGCTGAAAAGTCTGTGCTGCAGTCTGCAAGCTGTAGGACATGTATGGGTATTCAAATAGTCCTAATAGAGGGAAACATTCCACGTAGGAAATATATATCTAAAAACAAAGATGATGTGACTTACCAAATGAAAGTGCTGGCAGGTCGACAGACACACAAACAAACACAAACACACACACAAAATTCAAGCTTTCGCAACAAACTGTTGCCTCATCAGGAAAGAGGGAAGGAGAGGGAAAGACGAAAGGAAGTGGGTTTTAAGGGAGAGGGTAAGGAGTCATTCCAATCCCGGGAGCGGAAAGACTTACCTTAGGGGGGAAAAAAGGACGGGTATACACTCGCGCGCGCGCACACACACACATATCCATCCACACATATACAGACACAAGCAGACATATTTAAAGACAGAGTTTGGGCAGAGATGTCAGTCAAGGCAGAAGTGCAGAGGCAAAGATGTTGTTGAATGACAGGTGAGGTATGAGTGGCGGCAACTTGAAATTAGCGGAGATTGAGGCCTGGTGGATAACGGGAAGAGAGGATATATTGAAGAGCAAGTTCCCATCTCCGGAGTTCGGATAGGTTGGTGTTAGTGGGAAGTATCCAGATAACCCGGACGGTGTAACACTGTGCCAAGATGTGCTGGCCGTGCACCAAGGCATGTTTAGCCACAGGGTGATCCTCATTACCAACAAACACTGTCTGCCTGTGTCCATTCATGCGAATGGACAGTTTGTTGCTGGTCATTCCCACATAGAATGCGTCACAGTGTAGGCAGGTCAGTTGGTAGATCACGTGGGTGCTTTCACACGTGGCTCTGCCAGGATGGCCCCTTCGTACGCCAACCTATTCATGGGTCGCTTAGAGGAAGCCTTCTTGGTTACCCAGGCCTGCCAACCCAAAGTTTGGTACAGATTTATTGATGACATCTTCATGATCTGGACTCACAGTGAAGAAGAACTCCAGAATTTCCTCTCCAACCTCAACTCCTTTGGTTCCATCAGATTCACCTGGTCCTACTCCAAATCCCATGCCACTTTCCTTGATGTTGACCTCCACCTGTCCAATGGCCAGCTTCACACATCCGTCCACATCAAACCCACCAACAAGCAACAGTACCTCCATTACGACAGCTGCCACCCATTCCACATCAAACGGTCCCTTCCCTACAGCCTAGGTCTTCGTGGCAAACGAATCTGCTCCAGTCCGGAATCCCTGAATCATTACACCAACAACCTGACAACAGCTTTCGCATCCCGCAACTACCCTCCCGACCTGGTACAGAAGCAAATAACCAGAGTAACTTCCTCATCCTCTCAAACCCAGAACCTCCCACAGAAGAACCACAAAAGTGCCCCACTTGTGACAGGATACTTTCCGGGACTGGATCAGATTCTGAATGTGGCTTTCCAGCAGGGATACGACTTCCTAAAATCCTGCCCAGAAATGAGATCCATCCTTCATGAAATCCTCCCCACTCCACCAAGAGTGTCTTTCCGCCGTCCACCTAACCTTCGTAACCTCTTAGTTCATCCCTATGAAATCCCCAAACCACCTTCCCTACCCTCTGGCTCCTACCCTTGTAACCGCCCCCGGTGTAAAACCTGTCCCATGCATCCTCCCACCACCACCTACTCCAGTCCTGTAACCCGGAAGGTGTACACGATCAAAGGCAGAGCCACGTGTGAAAGCACCCACGTGATCTACCAACTGACCTGCCTACACTGTGACGCATTCTATGTGGGAATGACCAGCAACAAACTGTCCATTCGCATGAATGGACACAGGCAGACAGTGTTTGTTGGTAATGAGGATCACCCTGTGGCTAAACATGCCTTGGTGCACGGCCAGCACATCTTGGCACAGTGTTACACCGTCCGGGTTATCTGGATACTTCCCACTAACACCAACCTATCCGAACTCTGGAGATGGGAACTTGCTCTTCAATATATCCTCTCTTCCCGTTATCCACCAGGCCTCAATCTCCGCTAATTTCAAGTTGCCGCCACTCATACCTCACCTGTCATTCAACAACATCTTTGCCTCTGCACTTCTGCCTCGACTGACATCTCTGCCCAAACTCTTTGTCTTTAAATATGTCTGCTTGTGTCTGTATATGTGTGGATGGATGTGTGTGTGTGTGCGCGCGAGTGTATACCCGTCCTTTTTTCCCCCTAAGGTAAGTCTTTCCACTCCCGGGATTGGAATGACTCCTTACCCTCTCCCTTAAAACCCACTTCCTTTCGTCTTTCCCTCTCCTTCCCTCTTTCCTGATGAGGCAACAGTTTGTTGCGAAAGCTTGAATTTTGTGTGTATGTTTGTGTTTGTTTGTGTGTCTGTCGACCTGCCAGCACTTTCATTTGGTAAGTCACATCATCTTTGTTTTTAGATATATTCAAATAGTCCAAAGGACATAGTTATTGCAGTTTTATGAGTGTCCGCTGTTGCCATGGATATTTGGTGGTAGGCTTTCAGCAAGTCCAATGTCGAGGAAATGGTGCATCCCGTCAGTTGGCAAGCCAGATCTCTCGTGTAACACACAGATTACTGGTCAACTATTGTCTGGGCACTGAGTCCTCTATAGTCATCCCAGGGGTGCTAGATGTCTAGTTTTTTTGGTACCTGGTGAAGGGAAGAGGCCTAGTTGCTTCCTGGCAACCACGCAGTGCCTGCGCAGACCATTACATCGAATTCTGCTTTTGCGATATGCAGTTTATCAGGGGCCAGCCATCTGGGCCTTTAGAAAATGGGAGGACTGGTTGTGGTCCTGACGTGATGCACTGTTGAGTGGTGAGAGGATGATGGCACTCAGGTGGATGGTGTGACTGGGGAGAACTCATTCAGCAGTTGTGCCAGTGGCGACCATGCCAAGAGGAAGTGTACTGAGAGGTTACTGCACTATGTGGGCTGGCATGCATTGTTCAGTAACATAACCCAATCCAAAATGGAAGCTTTTCTTACATCCAGAAAGAGATCATAGGACGGGAAATACAGCCGATTATAGCACTATTTATGTCTGCGATAATAAAACATCACTCAAATGATCTTCATAAACCAATATGTACCTATGAGTGAACCAGTTGCAGCTGCTTTGGAAACAAACCTCTGAGCAGGTATCCACAAGAAAATGTGGCTTGTGGCCCTCTCCATTTCAACTAAATGTCATAATATTTGCCTAGGCTGGCGCTCCCAGTAGACTTGCTCGTTGGGCATTGTAGGCTGCTGTTCCCGTTTCTGACGTGAGAATACAGTAATCTGCACCTACGTGTCCTGTCACTGAAACGACGATGACAAAAACATTGGTTCTGGTACAGCGTGCCAAACACGCATGTGCATGCACTGCTGCTACAGGTAGAGGCATACTGACTGCTGGTAAGTGCAGTCTCCCAGCATTGGTCATTCCTGACATTTCCAACAAATAGGTGTGAAGTCACCTGTGAGCTGTGGTTGCTACGAACAATTTGTTATTAATGACTTGTACCAGAGATACATGAAAATCAATTTCATTGGTTACAAATGTCCAGAAAATTTCGGTCTTAATTTCCTTATTGTTTGTTATTTTTTCTGTTTTTTAAATATATTTCCTCATTGCTTTTTAGTTTACAGGTTTATTCTGTTGGAGCTGAAATTTCCCTTGTAACTCCTGCCTCTTAATTAAATTATAATTCAGTGGTTGGCACACACTTTTGAATACTGCGTGGTAACTTTTTATTTTTGCTGTTGATATGTCTGCTTGTGTCTGTATATGTGCGATTTGGATGTGTGTGTGTGTGTGTGTGTGTGTGTGTGTGTGTGTGTGTGTGTGTGTGTGTGTGTGTGCGCGCACGCACGCGAGTGTATACCTGTCCTTTTTTTCCCCCTAAGGTAAGTCTTTCCGCTCCCGGGATTGGAATGACTCCTTACCCTCTCCCTTAAAACCCACATCCTTTTTTCTTTCCCTCTCCTTCCCTCTTTCCTGATGAAGCAACTGTGGGTTGCGAAAGCTTGAATTTGTGTGTGTGTGTGTGTGTGTGTGTGGGGGGGGGGGCAATAGTATGCTGCTGCCCCTGCTCCTATTGTTCATGCTACTATTCCTCCTGCTGCTGCTGTATATTGATATGCTACCTGGAGATTGCCTTTAAGTGTGTGCTGTGTAGGTTTAATGTAGCTCCTGTAATGCTTAACTCAGTCTCACTTTCTTTAGAAATTATATTTTAATCTATGACTACCGTGCTCTGTGAATTAAGCCTTGTTGCTGCAAGAAGCAGACTTTTTCTAGTCCATGGTTTCTGTTAAACTTTGACAAGCTATCTCTGTATTAATACAGTATTAGATCAATATTTCAACATTTTTAAACACAACTCATTGATAAGTTTTTGTATTGCTTTGGATGTTCAGTTTCAGTTCCTTTCCTGTGCTTTGGAATTAATATACTAGGATTGGATAAAAAGTAGTGAGATCACTATTATAACATGAAGGATGTGCATCAAATGGCATGCGCACTTTCTGTAGCTCACAGTAGGTCAATTGTAGTGCAGTGAGCAGCAATGGCTGTGTTCGAGTCAGTTGCAGTGTGTACTGTCTGGAAGTGCGGGAGACCAGGTGAAGCGCTCCTAACAGTACACTTACAAAACACAGACAACCTGCCAGGATCAGAGAGCCCAACGTTTTCAGGGACTGTGTGATGGTGCAGCATTGTCATATTACATATGGGTGAAAGTGTTTTGGGATGGCAAGGATGTCATTCAAGATCTGTCTTGTTTGGGACATCTCACCATGGACAACATGACAGTAGAGCTCCCTGCTGTATGGGGATCCCTGTTGGACTGCCCCCAATCATTCTTTGTGATAATGCACTATGCCACATGGTGAACCCCATGCAGGAGATGTGGTGTACATGGGGGTCAGAGCTACTGGAAGATCCTCCGCATTCATCCGATACAAGTCCATGCGGTTATGACCTGTTAGCCAAAATTAAGGAAACTCTTCATGGCGTGTACTACAACACAAGAGACACATCATCTGTGCCATAGGGCAGTCCTTGTGAGACATCGAGAGAGAGAGAGATGGATGTGCTAATGGTTTGTGATGTTTTGCGTCTGTGAAGGGGAAGGTGATTGAGATGTGGGGTGATTATATTGGCGGTATGTAATACGGTGAATGTCTGTTGATAAAATCTGTCACTGCTCTTTATCCATCCTGTGTACTACCAGTACATCTGTACGCAATAAGAATTTCACTGTAAATTTACTGAATTATGTGTGTCAAATGTAGTACTTCAGAAGGTATACTCACCTTTGAGAGGCGAAATTTGGGTCTAACTAGTTGTATTTAGATTTCTGATGGTACTCCTAAATCACAACAGGTGTATACCATCATGACTACAGACATTTTCTTGTCTCATCAAATTGTAGCTTGTCCTCTGCCTTTTAAGCTGATGGGTTATTACAGCCAAAAATCCCTTCCTTTCGTTATGTATGTGTTAGATATCTAAAATTTTATTTCAGTTTCTAATTTTTGCTTTTTGTTCACTTGGTGCAAGATTGTATTCCAATCATTATTACCTATAGTGTTGATGTATATAAGAAAGTTGGCTTTGTGAATGTTTAATTATGGGACATGCCAGACTAGCATAACAGAAAAATTATAACCTTTTAATTACGTATTGCTCAAGACAGACTGAGTGAGGAACCTCCAGTGATGAGTTGTCTGGTAGTTTCAACAAGAATGTAGAAATAGTGACTGGTAAAATAAGCCATTTCTCTCCAGATTTACAAATGGGCTACATCTAAATGGGAAAACTGCATCTTCCAGCATATCCTGAGACAGGAAAATAATTTTTGTTTTACAATTGGCTAATCAACTGGATTCGAAAAAATCCTTTGTGAAAATCAATCAGGGCACAACGCAATACACAAAAAGTGTCTTCAGTGTATGGAAGACAGTAATGTGCATACAGGGTCCATTGTAGATGGTTAGTAAACTTCTCTATGCTGGCACATAGTTTCATTTTCGCATATTATGTGAACATACAATCCAAATATGAGGCGGGTATTTTGAGTAACAGTCTGCCATTATTTATCCTACCGAACCAAGATCTGCATTATGAAACAGACAGTGAGTACGCCCGTGAAATATTTCACAGCTTACTGGGGTCCCTGATACTGTACTGTGTCATTCAAACAAAAGTTGATGTCTTGGTTGTGAGATCCATTTATACATTCAATCTTGTACACGTTGTCAGAAACAGTCTAAAAGGCTTGTAAGGTTGTTGCATGATAGATCTACTAAGGGATAATTGTTAAGAAAACAATTCGATACATATCGTAGTGCACGAGACTGCTCAGTCTTTGGCTCTGGTTCGATCCTTACTACCATACCATATCTAATTTTTGTATCGCTGTCTCATTTGGTTTTAGGAAACCAAACAAAGAACACATTTGGTAATCCCATCTCTGGCGGGCCGCTTGATTTTGCATGAGCAATAGCCTGATTGGCTAACAACATCAATGCTAATCAACTCTGAAATGGCACAACGTATCAAATTTTTTTTCTTAACAATTAATTCTCAGCACAACCTACACTGCACCACCTTCACAAACTTTACAGATTGTTTCTGACCACACTCTATATGAAAACATATGGTTTCTACTCAAAGAAAGTTGTTCAGTCTTTGGTTATGGTTGTGCGAACAGTGTTATCTGCAGTATGGATCTGAATAAATAAGAATTTCACGCCATGTATTATTGCAGCTTAAAAACAATGTTAGTTGTACATCGCAAAATTGGTAAAGCCTGTTTGACATTTCATTCTTTATTGTGTTATACATTTCAGTTGGTTTAAAGAATTTAAGCAGGTCACAATGCAATTCAAAGCTGAAACAAAAGCTGTATGCAACACTAGCCAAAGGGTAATGCAGCAAAGAAAATAATGTGGACAGCTCCATTAATGCCTTAGATAGAAACTGAGGGAATGCTCGTTCAGCATTGGATAAGGGACCACTGCAAAAATTTAGCAAACATTCAGTTGTATTAAGATACCAAAAGAATGTCAGTTATGCTGTTCTTGTGCATGAGGATTACGCCTTAATGTAAAACTGCTGCTGCTACTATGGACTTCGGAAGGGGGCATCCTGCTTATCTGTTTGACAAGTCTTGGACTTCCCATTTGGCCATCCAGATATAGATTTTCTGTGATTTTCCTAAATAAATTACAGTGCCTGGCCCGGTAGTTCTTTTGGAAATGCTGCAGCCTATTTCCTTCTGCATTCTTGTGCCATCCAAACTTATGCTCTATCCCTAATCTTCCTTTATTCATTCGCATCATTTCATTTCTTCTTGTTCCATGTAGTTTAGAGTAGAGCAGAGTATTTCCCTGTCTGGAAGATGCCATTCTGTCGTATAAAAAATTGATGAACATGAATATTATCAGAGACATGGGAGATGTATAGAAAACAATGAAGAATTGATGAACATGAATATTACCAGAGACATGGGAGATGTATAGAAAACAATGAAGAGTACAGTATTTCATGACATTTTGAAGGATAGAGTTTGATCACACTTAGGTCTGGCAACTTTCTGAGAAACTTCACTATAAAAGAGCACTGCTGTAGCATGCATTCTCACGATTTAATTGAATATCTATGATATTGATCAATCTAGTTAACGAGAGCCTTGTATGGAATTATGATTTACTTCCATCTGAAATTAAATCCTTCCACCACAGAACCTCAGCACGCCGCCAGAGGAGCCAAATTAACATGTGGCAGAGTATTGTGGAGTAATTGGTTTTCACAAGCAGCAGGAACGTTGCAACTCTGACACGCCAATTCAAATGACTTAATTGGCTTTATAGATTGGCCTGACCCAGCTGCAGCTGTTCCACCATTACCGAAGACGAATTATTGCATTATAATGCATTTCATCGCTGTTCAGCGCCATTTTCCTTTGGAACTTGTGACGTGCTACAGTACTGTGGTGCAGGGATTTCAATCTGTTCGATTGCAGACATACACCTACAAAGAAACAGGAAATTAATTATGTAACTTAATTTTGCAGAGTGATAATTAAAATTCTGCGAGTACTCCAGGTATTAATACTTTAGTTAATATATCATTTTACTTGAGTAAGAATACACCACCATTGGTCTGTATGTTACTGCATTTTTCTGGATTTCGGCATTTATACTGGTATGGAGTACAATGCTACAAGTTCTTAAACCATTAACACGTCACATCTGTTAAGGCAAGCCCAAAGCAGATAAACAAGACTTTGGACAGACTCTACCAAATATGACATATTAATGGTGTAAAATTTTTTAGCATTGTACTTAAAAATGGCGTAAAAACTAAAAATCTAGATCGTACAGAAAAAAAATATTTATATACAGTCAAATGGCAGTATGACTGTGGCTCAGCACCATCAAAACCTTTAAATAAAATTGTATTTAACTAATTGAAAGACTAACAAATGCTGTGTATTTCGATTGTTGAACTGCTATCTGACCAATATAATAAACACTAGTCAAGCCACTGAAACTATCCGCTACCCAACACAGTCAGGCTGGTCAAAATATCTGGACGTAACACAATGCAAAGCAACATGAAATGGAACGAGCACTTCAGTTGTAAAGAAAGTGAATGGTCAACTTCGATTTATTGGAAGAATTCTAAGAACGTGTACCTCAGCCCTAAAGGAGACTACATGCGACGCAGTCTTAAATACTACTTGAATGTTTGAAATCCCCACCAGATCGGATTAAAGAAAGACGTCAAAGCCCTCCAGAGGCATGCTGCTAGATTTGTTAGCTGCAGGCTCGATCAATAAGGAAATGCACCGCGACCTCAAATGGGATTTCCTGTAGAGGAAAAGGCATCCTGGTCACAAAATACTATTGAGAAAGTTTAGTGCACTGGCATTTGCGTCAGACGGCTCACCAATCCTATGGCCACGAACACGCATCTCGCGCCAGGACAGCGAAAGTGAGATATGAGAAATCAGTGCTCGTACAGATACATGACAGTCGGATTTCCCTCGCTCCATTTGTGAGTGGAACAGGAGATAGAAAGCCTGGCAGCAGGGGCGCCAATATGACAGCACGTTGGGGAGATGGGGCTTAGACCCTGGGAGTATGGTGTATTTTAATATTTTGGAAGACAAATGGCGGCTAGTAAGTAGCCGTGAAAAAGTTCCAGTTCTGAATCTGCTAAAAAGGTGTATAATACAGACTTTTAAATCATTTTATTGAAAGAAAAATACCTGATTACACTATTTTTTTTTCCTTCCCTGGGAGCTAGGGGATCCACAGCATCACCTTGCCCCTGGGTTTTGGGTCCCCTTAGTAGCAGGGCAAACTTCATACCAGCACGTTTTGTTAGTGTGGGTTGCCTACATCAGGGGCAGGTACGCATTCAGGGGCAAACCTATTGTTCTTTGATTGACAGGTACTTAACCTATTGCTCTCCTTTAATTGAGAGGTGCTTAATATATTGTTCTGCTGAAAGGAACCTTCCTTTTGATTGACCTATTGTTCCCCCATCCCCCTGCCACTCCCCTCCCCCAGGAAAAATCCAACCCACCTCCTCCCCCTCACTGCTGAAGGTACACTTTTGATATTGATTAACTATTTAATTAAATTGATAAAATAATTAACCTCTCCCCTCTGGTAAACCCCCTCTCCTCCCCCATCCCTCCCCCAGAAAATGCCAGGAAGTTCAAAATTTGGTGGAAAAAAGTTTACTTCGGCTACCTCTACTAACCTAAGAAAATGGCGGGAAAAACAAGTCACTTGGGCTACCTCCACTAACCTAAGTCATCTGACTGCCACCTCTTCCTAGGAATTGGCGGAAAAAGGACTCAGCCTGTGCTGGGCTGCTGGATAGGATGGACATAAGTCTTTATTTTGCAGGCAGTCTTTATTTAAACAATTTGACACAGTAGCTCCATCCAGTGTGTTCACCATGAGGTCTGGAGTCCGACAAACCTAGTGCACAGTGCTGTCGTCCCTTATGTGACGTAATCCAAGATGGCCGTCTGTGTGAAAAATGGCGGGAAAAGGACTCAGCCTGTTCTGGGCTGCTGGACAAAGGGAGTGTACCTTATATATTTTGGAACAATTTATTTAGGGATGGATTTCATGTAGTTTATTTATTACACTGATACAAAACACTCACTCTGACATGCTTGGGGTCATGCTACATAGTCTACAGACCTGCAAACTAGTCGTAAATTGCCCGCATCTCGTGGTCGTGCGGTAGAGTTCTCGCTACCCACGCCCGGGCTCCCGGGTTCGAATCCCGGCGGGGTCAGGGATTTTCTCTGCCTCGTGATGGCTGGGTGTTGTGTGCTGTCCTTAGGTTAGTTAGGTTTAAGTAGTTCTAAGTTATAGGGGACTGATGACCATAGATGTTAAGTCCCATAGTGCTCAGAGCCATTTGAGCCATTTTACTCGTAAATTACCGAAATAATGCATTGTACACCCTACAGAGCTGCAAACTACTCGTAGATCACCGAAATAATGCGTGTAAAACGCTCTGCAGACATGCTCACTGCGGAAATAATGCATTAACCAGTCTACAGACATGAAAACAACTGGGAAATTGTCAAAATAATGTATGTAAAACGCTCTGCAGACACACTTGCTACTTGTAAACTGTCGAAATAATGCAGTACACAGCCTACATACCTGCAAACTACCCGTAAATCATCGAAATAATGCAGTACACTGATGTACAGACACGCAAACAACAATACATGGAAAAGCCTCTGCAAACATGCTCACAACGCTTAAACAGTCGAAAATAACACATGCACAAACACTCATTGCATGTAAAAAAACACTTTCGAACTATTGCCAGCCATAATGTATCAGAGGCTCCCATGTGCGCACATACCGCCACCACTATGAACCACAGCCAGACAGATTAATGCAGGGGAGGGGGGGGGGGGGTGAGATATTACTGTCAGTCCACTACCGCATACAGCCAGTGGGTAAAAGTCGCGTTTATTTTCGGGTATACAGTTAGAATTCTTTGAGAGTTATATTAACATCACATGCCTATGTAAATGAGAGCGAAGTCACCCTCTGGACGCGCAAGTGTTTACCATTGCTGGCGTGATGCCCCTCTACCTGTGGTGCAGCGAAGACCTAATTGCCGAGCGATTCACCTCCACAGGCACAGCTAAAAGGTTCTTCTTAATGCTATACTGACATCACAGGTCACGCTATAGAAATCTCTTGCAAAGCTTCCCAGAATAGCACAGGGTGCATTGTTCCTAGTGATCCTAAAGGGACATGAGAGATGCCTTCAGCCGCACACATGTTAACTGTGACTGATGTCTACCTGCAAGTGCAGCATCAAGAGAGAGATGTCTGCATAGTGGCTCAACTGTGCAGGAACATCTAAAAGGTTCTCAATGTTATACTGACGTCACATGACTATGTAAATAAAAGCCAAGTCTACCTCTCAGAAATAGTAAACTGCTGCAGAAATAGTTAACAGTCACTTTTGCAGGAGCTTTCGTGATGTCTCAGCTTGTCTGTATGGAAATTCTTGCCCTAATTACAGCTGTTTACGAAAATAGCCTAGAATAACACCAACTGCATTCTTCCTGACGGTCCTAACGAGGCTCACCATCTGTCACAAGTTACAGATACCATGTCTATATAGTAAACATGTAATTCGTATCCTTCGCCATACAAAATTCCCCCTTTTGCATCATGCATGTAGCTATCGACTGCCAGACACACATACATACACCATGAAAACAGACAGCATAAGCACATACACCGTAGGTATACTCCTCGCTGCACTAGATATTTCCCATTAGGTTGGGCGATCATCCACCGCAGCCGATGGTCACAAGTCATCTGGTACCGACGTGTGACCAGAGCGCCCTAGTGGACTGAAGTAACTCTCAGAACTGTTGTACAAAGTCAGGGTCGGTTCGCCTCGGCTCAAAGGCCTTACTGTTTCTGGCCACGACCTACTTGCCTGCTTGTTTTCTACACCAATCTCCAGACTCTGGGATTACAAGAACACATGTATTTTCACATGATTTGCCTGAATATTATACCATATACGTGGTACTTCTCAATATCAAGCAGATAGCAATATCGCTTACATAGCAGTATTGCTCACACAACATAATTCTGAAGATATAGACTGGAAATTATTTATCTAGAAACCCGAAACTTTAGCAAGGTGGAGCGTGCTGTAAACCACTGAGTAAGTAGAAACTTATCTTGTCTGCAAAGACCTTTACGTGAAAACTCGAAAAAAACAGAGGAAACAGATATTTCCACTCACGAATACCAATGTCTGTGATGTAACAGACAAATTACATTTACAAAACCAACTAAGGTGGTTCTGATGCCTAGAGGTGCGAAATGTGTAAAAGCAGTCAACGAGACAATTTACATGGGAGGGAATAATGGTCCAGCGCAAACACATGTCCACATTGAATCTTCTCAAATTTCCACATGATCGTGAAAGCTATCCAACACACACTAAGTATCAGTTCGCTATTCGGCCATCTAGAGGATGACACAGTTAAGTCAGCTACATTCCTGCATCCCGACAGGTCTCTCCATTCGGACAGCGCCTACCGTTAGCTGGAAATGTGAATCATTCCTGCCACAGGCCAACGAACAGACAGAATCAACCTAGGAAACCGGCCCCATATATGTTTTATCACTGTACTTACAATTGAATATTACGCTCACGGTCCCAACTGAATGACATTTGACATTGAGCGAATTATTGGAAATACACCCTACTGCTGGCTGTGGCTCTCGAAATACAAATATATCTACCATTCTTATGACTTGACATACTTTCCCCTTTGCTATCACAGTATTCCAAGTCAAATCCATACTTTCCTTACGACTGGACATAGTCATTCCCTTTGCCCATGTCGGAACACACGCACACACACATACTTTATAAGAATGATGCTCAAGGCAAAACTATCACGCATACCCTACTACTAAGTATAGTACTCCACCACTAACTGATTACTGGCGATAAAATATAATACCGAACGAAAATCAGCGGTGGGTGGAGATGTCTCAGAAGTTTTTTTTGTAAGTGGTACCACTGTGTCTTAGTAAGAGAGATGTAACCGTCTTACAATCTGCCAGATGTCAAAAAACATGGCCGTATTACTATCACAAGCGGTCTTGGTTCTACAGGTGCACACAAGTATCCCTGTTAAAAGCTGTACCAGCTTTATAAATCGAGGTACGGCATTACCTCCGAATGAAGTGGTTTTTCCAGACAAATACTGCGACACTGAATATAGACAGTGATCGCCGGAGTGTATATTATCAGAACAACAGTGCGGTTACACGTCACAGACGGTGCAACCTCGTGATAAAATCACCGAATTTAGAAAGTGATTCGGCTAAGGAACGTGGTACGAAGCCGGTATATGCAACTCCCTCACGCTGGCGCTAGATATTTCTCCAGTATTTGTAACACATTCTGTCTCGATGCCATGTCAGAGGTTTGGTGATGTATCGTCTGGGTTATAGTTGATGGCTGATTGAGAAGGATCACAAACGGTAGATTGTGTGCTGATTGAGGTCGTAAGAAATGTACACCAGCTTTTCAGATCTCTAGTGCTACGCTTTCTGGTATAAATGATGTCTATGATTTGGAATAAAGTCTTTCCTTTCAACTACATACCTGTGTTGTATCCGATGGAGAAGTCCTTTAATGATTACAGCCACTAGTGAATCATATTTATAGCACTGTCATATCTCACAACAAGTCACCTTTTTCGAACCTATCTGCTACAGTAAAATTTTAGATAGTCCATATGCCTCTTGCAACTGCTGCCATTTCGGCAGTTTTGCGCAAGTAATCGTTCCAATTTAAGTGGGAACTGAGCAGAAGTCAGAGAGAGCTGTATGTGCCACCTTATGAAACCCATGTAGAAACAGAGTGACCTGAGTTAGTGTGACACGAGCGCGTGTTGACCATTCAGTGGAAATGGGAACAAGTTGTCGTAGCTGTCCCAACAGTGTATAATGTGTAAAGTCAGCGCCAAATGAAACCTGCTCCTGCAACATGAGATAGTGTAAAAGACAGTACGGGAACTGGAAGAGGGACGAGGATTTTGCTACAGCTTTGTGGTGGGTCCTCAAACTACATACAGGTACTGCTGTCTGAAGCAGATCCAGATCACTCAGGGCCCATTCACGTCTATCACCCCAACATGTTATCATTATTATTCTGTACCATCCAACAGTGAAAAATTATTAACTACATAAGCTCCACTAACTTCATCTGATAGCGAACTCGATAAGATTTTTACTGCATATATCGAAAACAAATACGTCTGCATGCTAACATCGAGCGCATGTGACGATCCTATTAAATATACAAATATCCATTGCACAGACCAGTGTAAAGTTGTGCTGCCTGTACTGTAGGAGGATGACCATATCCCACAAACTATACACAAAAAGTCGCAAGAGATTCTCCCTGTGACCGTGTGTCGTGGTTTCAAACATTGTTTTTTCTGCTGTAACATGCTTTGTACACTGGCATACATTTTGTTTTTTCTGCCACAACTTTCAGGTCTGTGTCAAGAAAGACAGTTACAACATAAGGAAACCGGAAAAGTTTGGCAGCGTTGTGGAGCGTTTCCAAACTGCTGTCCAAAGATGATTGACAACCTCTAGATTTAAACTCATCTATTACAATGATGGAATAGCTGATGGCTCTGTGTTCCATTTCGACTGGTTTCTTTTATCGCATTTATGTACGCTATCACTGTTTCGGTGCTAGCCATCCTCAGAAGGTGTTGCCCCTCCACGAAAACTCTTTCTCCATGTCAATCAAGGGATGTCAGTCAATCATTATGTGGACAGAAGAGATGGAAAAGACACTGTCGCTGTGCTGTAATAATAAGCATCACAGTTGATAGTGCGAACAATTTTAGCAATTTTACAGCAATTTCAACACTTTCAACACTAACCAATGATGTGACAGCATGTTTCCAAATTTCACTATCATCGCTAAACTGCCAATTCTCCCCTTTGCGAGTATAATTGCGAATGTAGATAGGTGTGCATTCATGGTTAATTCTCGAATGTATACATCATCAAAGTATACCAGACAGTCCTCGATATATTTCTAGCACCTCAAGCATAGTGCTTAATTTACGATCTATCTCTATGCGGATGGGAGTCACAGAGCATTCTCGCAGTCTTAGGATGAAATTACAGACTGAAACACTCCATCGCAGTGCCTTTTACCAACCCACCCTGCAGCACCAGCACCAATTTAATGTGCAGCTGACCAGAAGTAGGCTGCTACATTCTGCGTCTCGTGAATGAATGGCGCTTGCTGAGTCCTTGCCCATCCAAGTGTACGAGATTTCTCCAGATGTGCACATGTCGAGGAGACTAGAAGACCTCATCGGTGCATGGTAACAAATTTGAAAGTGTCGTAATAGTAGACAGTTAAGAAGAATAAGAAATGGGTAGTTTTTATGAATGATGGAGCTCCAGACCGATGGAGTTAGAAGCATTTTACGTAAATCAACTGCGCTATCAATTTTATAGTATTGTTCTAGTGTCTGGGATCAGTACCAGGAGGATATTGGTACGACAGAATATAAACACATGCACTCCTAATGCTACACGTTTCTGCACTTAAAACAGGCTATAATGTTAGATCGCTTGAGTTTCCAACCTATCAGTCATGTGGAATGCAGCGCCGTTAGTATTCCAATGCAAGAAATATATTTCCAGCGCATGAGATATATCCTTCTTGCAGATTTCTCTAAGATAAACTATGGTAACAAACTGTAAAACGAAAAAACTATTTCCTTAAAACATTGGCTCTGTGTGATACATGCTCAATATAGCTTTCCAGAGATGTATAGCATCCACTGTTCACATCCGATCACGGTTCAGAAATTATACTATGCCACATCAGTCCTATACAAAAGTGATCATGAATAATGGAGAATACCTCTTACCAGGAAACATAAACGCATAGCAGCAGCAACCGACATGTGAATTACAAGTCACGCCACCACTAACTCTGTAAACAGCACATTTGTCAACCAAATTTACACACGGGAATTGCTCATCTCACAAACACCTATCGCTATCTTAGAATCATCGTAATTATGAAAATGAAGTCTCGATTTTTCACTTAAGATGCGACAGGGGGAAGGAGAACATCGCATAAATCTTCGTTCATTTAGAGGAATATGTCAAAACAGGGTGACCACGTTTCATCACACATGAGATGGAAGTTCTCTGACGACCTAGAGGTTTGCTGTTAAAAAGCACAAGAAGACAGTGCTGTAACATACAGAACACATGCTTGTATACGAGTCGAATGCAGGCTTTGTCACGCGACTGATGCATCCTGACAGAACAGCGGAAAAAATGGTCGAATGACCTGCACCAACATCTCCCTCTCTAGAATGCATCATCAGTCCGCCATTAAATCGTACCTTGTTACAGCTCAATCTCAATCTATCAGCCCGTCCACTCTCTGTTATCCTTTTAACGCAGATGCATGTAAGTTTAGAGGCAGGTGGTTCTCAGTCTTCCTGAAAAGCTTCGAATATAGTAGTCAACTCGTGTGTATCACTGTTACCTCAATAGACATATAGTAGAATGCTGCCTCGATGGAAAAAAGTGACTGTTTCCCTTGTTCCCTTCGCTTCCATGTCAATGTTTTCTCGGATTCCTCTTGCTGTCACATACTTGTTACCAAGTAGAAGTTGTTTTGCGCCAACCAGAAGACACGCAAGTACTTCCTCGATTTCCTCGCATTTCGGTGTAGATTACCTTAATTTATACGTATTTTCCTGTCATTTTTCGCAATTCTATCGATTTTTTATGTCACTTTTACTCATGTGATCATGAAATAACCTCTCGTTCCGTGGTCTAAAATTTCTTGTAAATGTAGTACAGCTGCCAACACCTAGCGCAAATGCACTGATTTTCTGATTGGGAGGCGTAGTATAGCACTGTACTCAGATGCATCTAGTCTCCTCCACCCACATAGTCCACATTTGCAGAGCGTCTGCTGTGTTTTCTGTATGTCTGTGTATGAGCTTGTGTCGCGAATGGTACCCATGACCTGACCCTCCCGCTGATGAACCCAACTCCGAACGCAGAGCGTGGCTTCGCACGTAGCGCTTGGTTGGTCCACCTGTGAGCCCTATCCCTGATGCGATGAGTGGTGGACCTGCCTCTGAACATCAGTCTGGATATATAGTGTGCGGCGGATCCACCTTAAAACCCTATCCCGGACGTGGCATCTTGTGGATCCGCATCCCAATATTACTCCAGATATAACATGTGATGTATCCACACTGGAACGCTAACTTGGGGTTACTGCGGTCCTGGGAGCCATTTGTGACACATTCGTGTACACAGACACACAGAAAACAGAGCAAATTCACGGCAAATGTGGAATATGTGGGTGGAGGTGGCTGGATGCAATCGAGTACAGTGTTAAACTATGCCTCCCGATCAGAAAATAGTGCATTTGCGCTAGGTGTTGTCAGCTATACTACATTTATAAGCAATTTTAGAACACAGAACAAGAGGTTATGTCAGGATTGCATGGGTAGAAGTTGCATACAAAAATCGATAGAACTGTAAAAAATGACGGAAAATATGTTTAAATTGAGGGAAAGTAAAATTGAGGATGTACTTATGTGTCTTCTGGTTGGCGCAGAACTATTCTTGTACATGGGAACAAGCATGCAGCAGCAAGAGGAATCTGTCGACATGGAAGCGAAGGGACCAGGGAAACAGTCACTCTTTTTTCTGTTGAGGCAGCATTCTACTATGTGTCTATGGAGGTAACAGTGATACACGCGGGTTGACTACCGTATTTGACACTTTTCCGAAAAACAGAGAACCATATGCCTCTAAACTTACATGCATCTGCATAAAAGGATAACAGAGAGTGGACAGGGTGATCGACTGAGATGGAATTGTAACGAGGTACAATTTAATGGCAGACTGATGATGCATGCTAGAGAGGGATTTGTTGCTGCAAGTCATATGACCACTTCTTCTATGTCACTGTTTTAAGATCTTGGAACGCCTGACGCTAATTCGCATAGAAAGCGTCCTGGAACAACAGATCATCCCACAGCAGGCAGCTTTCCGACCAGGCAAATCGTGCTGCGGTCAAGTCCTGAACCTGACCCAACATATCGAGGATGGGTTCGAGAGGAAAGAGATCACAGGAGTGGCATTCATAGACCTTTCAGCTGCATATGATACTGTAAACCATCGGAGGCTCCTTAGGAAAGTATATAATGTGGCAAGAGATTACCATTTAACGTCACTGATAGGTACTTTCCTGCATAATAGGAATTTTTCGTCTGTCTCCAGGGCAAGAAGAGCAGGTGGAGAAATCAGAGGAATGGCCTACCTCAGGGAAGCGTCCTCGCCCCAGCACTGTATAATATATATACAAATGACCAACCAGTGCCAAACATCACGCGCCAATTTATGTATGCCGATGACACTGCAGTTGCAGCCCAAGGTAACAATTTTATGGATGTAGAGAAGAAATTAACCAGTACCTTGGAAGCTCTCTCCCAGTATTATGAGGCAAACCACCTAAGGCCGAACCCTTCCAAGACGCAGGTCTGTGCATTCCATTTAAAGAACAGGGAGGCAAATCGTGAATTAAATGTAATATGGAGAGTTGAATGTCTCGAGCATTGTAAAATGCCCAAATATCTTGGTGTCACGTTGGATTGCACACTGACCTATAAACATCATTGTAATGCCACAAGGGAAAAAGTCTCAACTAGAAACAACATCATCAGGAAACTAACCAGCGGATCCTGGGGTGCAAACCCAAAAGTCCTGAGAACTTCAGCCCTTGCGCTCAGTGTGTCAGCCGCGGAATACGCCGCTCCAGTATGGTCTGCATCAACACACGCGAGAAAAGTTGATGTCGCGGTGAATGAAATGGCACGGATTATTACCGGATGCTTGAGGCCAACCCCAGTGCACAAGATGTACGTAATCATGGGGATCGCACCGCCCAACATACGACGTGACATCGCTACCGAAGCTGAAAAAACCAAGCAAGAAAAGGACATGCGTCATCCTTTATATGGACACCAGCCTGCTGACCGACAGCTTTGTTCGAGGAAGAGTTTCCTGTCACGTACCCGAGCCCTGGAAGGGTCGGCTGCAGAGAATCGTTTGAAAAGGTGGGAAATCGACCTGAGAAATCCCCATAAAGATGTAAAAGAAGAACTGGCGCCTGGTGGAGACCTACCATACACCGTTTGAGGGTAGAAGTGCCAAAGTGCAAGACAAACCTGCAGCAATGGGGTTTCCTAAAAGAGAATGAGAACACTCTCTGTCTGTGTGGTTCTGTCCAGGATCCTCAACACCTGCTCATCTGTCCATATTTAGACCAGCCCTGCGCAATGAATGACTTATGGGAGGCAAATGACAAGGCCATATTGGCTGCTGATTTTTGGAAGTGTGAAGTCTAGTTCCGGACACGGAAAGTAAGTATATGACCACTTCTTCCACTGTTCTGTCAGGATGCATCAGTCGAGTGACACAGCCTGCATTCGACTCACATAAAACATACTGGCTGTATGCGGTATCGGCCTGAGAGTAATAGCTCGCCCCCCTGCATTCGTCTGTCAGGCGGTGGCTCGCAGTGGCGGCGGCGCGTGTGTGCGTTGGAGCTTCTGATACATTGCAGTTGACAATAGTATGAAAGCGTTTTTTACGCACAATGAGTGTTCGTGCACTGCATTATTTTCACCTGTTAAGCATTGTGAGTGTGTTTGCAGAGGCTTTTCCATACATTATTTTTTGACAATTTACGAGTTGTTTGCGTGTCTGTACATAAGTGTACTGCATTATTTCGATAATTTACGAGTAGTCTGCAGGTCTGTAGACTATGTAGCATGACCCCAAAAACACGCCAGAGCGAGTTTTTTGTATCAGTGTAATAAATAAACTACATGAAATTCATTCCTAAATAAATTGTTCCAAAATAAATAAAGTACACTCCTTCCTATCCAGCAGCACAGAACAGGCTGGGCCCTTTTCCCGCCATTTTCCCCACAGACTGCCATATTGGATTACGTCACGGAAGGGACGACAGCAACCTCTGGTAGCCGTACTGTGTACTAGGTCAGTTGGACTCCAGACCTCATGATGAACACACTGGATGGAACTACTGCGTCACATTGCCTGCAATTGTGTTGAAGCTGCATGGGCAGCTGTACCTGTACACACCATCCAAGCTCTGTTAGACTCAATGCCCAGGCGTATCATGGCCGTTATTACGGCCAGAGGTGGTTGTTCTGGGTACCGATTTCTCAGGATCTATGCACCCAAATTGCATGAAAATGTAATCACATGTCAGTTCTAGTATAATATATTTGTCCAATGAATACCCGTTTATCATCTGCATTTCTTCTTGGTGTAGCAATTTTAATGGCTAGTAGTGTAGCTGTGTGTGTTCCATGCTCTCCGCTCGTTCCAATAAGAAAATTTCCTAACTCGCCACGTATAATAACCACGAGACCAAGAAAGCGAGTACTACCTCTCTTCTACCCGACATCATTCTGAATCGATTCTACTGGCCAGCCTCCACCTGGTTTTTCTGCTGGTAGGCTACAGTCATTTTGGAACTGATCGTCTGAATAAGTGTGTCAGTCTCACAAGGGGACCACAGGATAATCGGATTTTTTATATTTATGGGACGTGAAGCTCAAAACTCAAACACACCAGTCTCCAAAGCAGTTAGCTGTAACTGTCAAAAATTCTAGGAAAAAAATCGACTTTGAAGTTTTCCAACCATATGTAATATGTTAAATAAGGTACACTTATTTTCGACGAGCGGTGTGGCTCTGTGGTAGACTGCTCGATCAGTGTGTGGGGTCTGGGTTTGATTCCAGCTGGAACCAAAATTTTAAACGAAGGTGCATGTTCTGCGAGCATTTCCATGAAGCGGGGAGTACACAAAATGCATGAGACTGGCAGTCGCTAGATCGAGTTTCGTTTCGGTCATTACGTTTTTAGTTTTTTTCGTTCAATTGGAATACCTAAGTGATTTAAATGTAAAATTCGCCAGATATATGCTAATTTAAACAGCTACTCGCCTTTTTTTTTATGAAAAATTCACGTTTACTTATTTCTAATCACACAGTGCACACAAAAATCCAGTTTTCATTGCAAACAAAAATTCCTGATTACCGACCTCTTATAAAAGATTGTTGATCAAGATTGTATAGTTAAAAAATACAAATTAAAATTTTCTAGCTTTTATGTATTACGTCTCTCGTAAATACTCATAAGAACAGGCATCATTGTTTAATAATTTGATCCCGTCAGGGTTAGAACGCCGTGCCTCACGAATCTGACGAACACTCTACCACATAGTCACATTTCTTTTCGAAAACAAGCATAGCATATTAAAATGGTGAAAAACCTCAAAATCGATTTTTAGAGTTTTTTTAAGAGTTGTATCGAACTTATTTGGGAAAGGTTTTTTGAATTCAAACTTCACGTGCCATAAACAAAAAATTGGCACACTCCGCTGCAGAGTGAAATCTCATTCTGGAAACATCACCCAGGCTGTGGCTAAGCCATGTCTGCACAGTATCCTTTCATCCAGGAGTGCTAGTTCTGCAACGTTTGCAAAAGAGCTTCTGTGATGTTTGAAAGGTAGAAGTCGAAGTACTGATAGAACTGAAGCTGTGACGACGGCTCCTGAGTCGTGCTTGAGTAGCTCAGTCGGTAGAGTACTTGCACCCCCAATGGCAAAGGTCTCGAGTTCGAGTCTCGGTACGGTACATAGTTTTAATCTGCTAGGAACTTTTAAAAGAATTACAAAAATCCGGTTGCGGCGTGGTCCCCTTTTAGGTACGCTTTACACAAACAGGACTTATACACACAATCACATATGCATTAGAACACTAATACACACGTTAGATTACAGCGATCATACATTCACCTGCAGTTTCCGTACTATTTAGGTTGGGTGTGACCCCCCCCCCCCCACCCCCCAACGAGAAAATTCGGTAATCCGCTGAAGTGTCAATCGGAGTAACATGTCGTGATTGTCAGATCGCCATCGTGTTTAGACAAAATACGTGCAGGACATTAACGCTGAAAATGATGAAATCGTAATCATACTGCAAATGTTCTGTACTGTCGGTACGCGTCTCTTTGCTACTGTGCCAAAGGAATCCACAACAATGATGACCGTGCTGGTTCCGTGTCGTCGTACTGTCCACGTGGATACTTGTGTTGCTCCAAGCCCTTTCCTGACTCAAGGCGAGGCCTGCGAGAAATAGGGGACCTCCCTCCCTTCCCCCCCCCCCCCTTCCCTCAACAATTATCTTGTGATGTTACGCTAATCGCCTTGCCCGTCATACCTTGTGAACGCTCAGCTTCGTCCGGAGCCAGGCTGGAAATCAGCATGTCAGTGGAAACGTACCCCATAAAGTAGTGTTTCCCAGCCTTTCTTAGATCATTACCCATCAGTGCAAACAGACATTAGCCAGTACTCTTGCTCTCCACCACCCTCTCCCACCCTGCCATCTATTGCATCCCTCGCTCCCACACATTATCACCAAAATTTAGAATGAAATACTTTTCTTGGAAGACTTTTAGTTTTAAAATGATGAAAGACGAATGATATTTAGTGTCTGTCTCTCTCTCTCTCTCTCTCTCTCTCTCTCTCTCTCTCTCTCTCTCTGTGTGTGTGTGTGTGTGTGTGTGTGTGTGTGTGTGTGTGTGTGTGTTTTAGAATGCATGACGAAGGAATTCGTGGTGCATCGCATGTGCTACCCACAACTCTTCCTCAGAAAAGAAAGCAAGCTATACACAGAGACGGGACACACTTGTTACAAAACACACTTGCCCTGCACACTCCTCTCCACTGTGGCACTTGCTTGACCTGCATATTGCAACCCCATTGCAAATCAAACAAACTCAGATGTGTGCACTATACTCACTCTTCATAAATCACTTCAGTGCTGCACTTTTTACTTCCTAAACTGGCAGTAATTGGGCGACTTCACGCTGTTAATGCTGTGTGTCTAACCATTCAAATAGTAACAGTAATAGTAACAATAAAACTGTGTACAGCACCATAGTAACCATTTTGTAATTACTGCTCTGTCGCGCTGTCAGTTAATTCATTTATCTGTTTGGAAGCGAGTAATGAAGCAATTTCTGGACTACTGCAGGTACTATCTACAACTTGGAGAAGAAATTTTCTTGAGATAATTAGCATTTGTTACGTGTGTGTCTCACTTTTATCATTGGCGGTGTTCAGTACAAAACACAACATACGTGTGTAGCAGGTGGACTGCGTGAGGAATCTGTAATCCCCTCCGCATTAATGCTACTAATTGAGAAAAAGTGTGCTATAGACAAGGGATTTCAGATCGATTCCGTATTTCTGGATTTCCGGAAGGCTTTTGACACTGTAGCACACAAGCGGCTCGTAGTGAAATTGCGTGCTTATGGAATATCGTCTCAGTTATGTGACTGGATTTGTGATTTCCTGTCAGAGAGGTCACAGTTCGTAGTAATTGACGGAAAGTCATCGAGTAAAACAGAAGTGATTTCTGGCGTTTCTTTGCTGTTCCTTATCTATATAAACGATTTGGGTACAATCTGAGCAGCCGTCTTCGGTTGTTTGCAGATAACGCTGTCGTTCATCGACTAATAAAGTCATCAGAAGATCAAAACAAACTGCAAAACGATTTAGAAAAGGTATCTGAATGCTGCGAAAAGTGGCAGTTGACCCTAAATAACGAAAAGTTTGAGGTCATCCACATGAATGCTAAAAGGAACTCGTTAAACTTCGGTTACACGATAAGTCAGCCTAATCTAAAAGCCGTAAATTCAACTACCTAGGTATTTCAGTTACGAACAACTTAAATTGGAAGGAACACACAGAAAACGTTGTGGGGAAGGCTAACCAAAGACTGCGTTTTATTGGCAGGACACTTAGAAAATGTGACTCCCTACACTACGCTTGTCCGTCCTCTTTTCGAATACTGCTGCGCGGTGTGGGATCCTTGCCAGATAGGACTGACGGGTACATCGAAAAAATTCAAAGAAAGGCAGCTCGTTTTGTATTATCGCGAAATATGGGAGAGAGAGTCACAGAAATGATACAGTATTTGGGCTGGACATCATTAAAAGAAAGGCGTTTTCCGTTACGACGAAATCTCCTCACGAAATTCCACTCACCAACTTTCTCCTCCGAATGCGAAAATACTTTGTTGACACCGACCTACATAGGGAGGAACGATCAGCACGATAAAATAAGGGAGATCAGAGCTCATACGGAAAGATATAGGTGTTCATTCTTTCTGCGCGTTATCCGAGATTGGAATAATAGAGAAACGTGAAGGTGGTTCGATGAACCCTCTACCAGGCACTTGAATGCGATTTGCAGAGTATCCATGTAGATGTAGAGTAATTATCGATAACTTATATAATCAGTATTAGAGTTTTACAAAATTATTATAATAATAATGATCTTTAGAAAATAATTTAGTTTCGTGACTGAAGCAGAATCGAATCGTTTAGTTTCTACCGCTCAGAAAATTTCATTTCATCACTCAGGGGCCGATTACCTCAGGCTGGGAACCACTGTCGTAAAGTCCGTAATTTCGCCGTTCGTTATCGAGAGCGTGAGTCTATTTGAACGATCAGCTACGAAGTATTGAAGTTGTCTCAGATGATACTAGCTTCCTGCTGGAGACGGTCGCTGCACTGGCAACATCTCTACTGCCTCAACATGGTCCCATCTTCTTCATGTGTATGTGACCATGATGAAGATGTTAATCACATTTTCTTCGGCTGCCACAGACAGTGTCAAGAAAGCACGAAATTATTGCAGCATCTGATGACCTCAGGAAATGCCTTCCGTACAAATGTTAAAACCCTTTTTGAAATAGAAGATACAAAAGTATGTAAGCCCCTATACGATTTTATAACAGAGAGGGAAAGAAGACTTTAGAAAGAGAGAATTTCTTACATTATATTAAATATGTTAATATCTTAGATCGTTTACCAAAGTTCAGTTTAAATGGATGCCAGAGATAATTTTTTTTATGATGTGAGGATGGCTGTATGAGTGATGCACAAAAACCATTAATTCATTTTAAAAAGAGTTAAATATTTAATACATTAACCCATCTGTAAAGTAATCAGACGTCTGAAGCATTTTCATACGTAGGAGCTCGATTTTTAGAGAATTTGGTGTTTATAGGTTATCTAATAAGCGACCTTCTCCTTCGGAGGCCTCGAAATTCTACGAATGTGCCAGAAATACACTTTTTGTCCGTTATGGAGAAGAGTAAAGCATCAAATGACGCATCTTCCGAAAATCATTAGTCAGTGCCACACCAAAACTTATTATCGAAAATACGGTCGTGTGGTGTATCAAGCGAAATTTGTGGAGAATTTGTTGGTTGAGAGGATGCAGCATGATATCTTGAATAGAGATTCATCGACAGAATGTAGACGTAACTTTAGACGTGCTTCAAGGAAGTGCGTTGGGACCTACGCTGTTCGTGTTACATATTAATGACCTGGGAGAGACCTTTTCGCAGTTGATACAGTTATCTACGAGTATAATGAAGTACCGGTACTCCCTGAAAAAACTGCCCAATATTCAGTCAGATCTTGATAAGATGTCAAAATTCTGCAAAGATTGGTGATTCTGTTAAATGTCCAGAAATGTAAAACTGTGAACGTCACGAAACAAAGGAACTTAGTAGGCTGTGAGTACAACAGCAGTGAGACATAATTATAATCAGTCAGCTCGTGCTAATACCTAGGCGTAATAATTTTTAGGGATGTGGAATGGAACTGTTACGTAGGCTGAGTGATACTACAGCAGATAGTAGACTTCTGTTCGTTGGTAGGATATTAGGGATATGTAATCAGTCAACAAAAGAAATGGATCGCAAAATATTCGTACGACCCATCCTAGAATCTTGTTGTAGTGTGCGGGACCTTTGCCACTGACCAACATCAGGTATTGATGTGTGCAAAGAAGAGCAATACGAGTGATCACAGGTTTGGGAGAGCATCAGGAGATGCTATAGTAATAATAATTTCGTGTGACTCAGTGGATGGAGATGCTGAATAATACTGAACCGCCAGATGCTTGAAAGTAGACGTAAACCATCCCATGCAGTGTTCTTTTAAGTTTCATGCACGAGCTTTAAGTTAGGAATCTAGGAGTATATCCCAACCGTATGGAGGTTTAGAAGATTCAGGAATTATTTACTAGGACAAAAATCGTAGTTTATTCTAATCACAAAGCTCTATGTTATATCCAGGAGTGTTAAGTTATATCACAATAGAAGTGCAAGCTGGGTCGTCTATCTGCAACAGTTCGAGTATACAGCAAAATATATAAAATGGAAAGGAAATGTAATTGCAGAAGCTTTATCTAGGTTATCTGTGTGTATATATATGAAAGGAGTGAAACACGAAAAAAAGATTAGGATTCGTAACCAATTTAGGGGGAATCAGAATCCCGATGAAAACTGAGAACTAGTTAAAAACCACTTAGGAAGGAAGGGGCATGAAAAAATACAACAGTTTTACCAGGTATTTCAGGGAATTTTGTTTTGAAGAGTTGGTCCAGATAGTGATAGCTGGAAAGTTTGTTGGCCAGAGCAGCATGTTCATACCCTTATAAAAATATTGTGGTTCATTAAAATGTATTTAAAAGATCCAAGAAAATGTATATTTCTACAACATTGCTAGGAGAGCTACCTGCGATACATGCCGATGTGTAAACGTCAGTAATCAAACGTGTAAAGAATACATATAGTGTTACTTCAAAAACCAGGTGGCTCTAGTAGGAACTGACCTATTCAAGGAACTAACACAAGCAAATGGGGGTAGGGGGTAGCGGAGGGCGGTGGGTACAGTTATATATTTGTTATTGTGGATTTACTCTCTAAGTCTATAAAATAATATCCTTTGAAGAAACTAGCAAGTAAGAAAATCGGATTAAAGATCGTTCAAGACTACTTTCAAACTGTGGGTACACCTGAGACAATTCTTTCTGATCATGGAGTCAGTTCACTTTAAAAACACTAACAAATTTTGTTAATGAGAAAAACATAAAATATGTGCTAATGAGAAAAACATAAGCCACAAGAAATTGAAGACTTCTGGGAAGACATGGAGGAAGTAACTAACAACGTACCAGAAAGACATGTGAAAATTGTAATGGGTGATTTCAATGCGCAGCTTGGTAAGGAGAGAAAATTCAGAGACATAACAGACCCATACTCAGCACATATTCGCACGAACAGAAATGGGGAACACCTCATAAAATATTGTCAAAACTTTAACCTCAAAATCATGTCAACACAATTTCAAAAACCAAGACGAAAACTTACAACATGGAAAGCACCCAACACAGTGTGGGGAGAATTTCAGATTGATCATGTGGCCATATCCAAGAAAAATTCGCGGGAAATTCTAAATGTCAGAACACGTAAAGGAGTCTTCGAGTCTGATCATTATTTGCTACAAGTTAAGATTAGGCCAATCCCAAGACTGAAACAGACAGCGCAAAACAAAATAGTCAAACCTGATCCGGAATACTTGAAGATAAACAGGGATAAAATCGTTGAAGAAATTAATAGGCACTCAATAGACACATGGACAGATCTGGCGAAGGCAGTTCAGAAGACTATGTGCTGGGGACAACCACCTAGAAAACGCAAACATAGGTGGTGGAACGCAAAGTGTGATGAAGCCATTGAGAGAAGAAAGCAAGCATGGGACAAGTTCAGTAGCTACAGAAATTCAGAAACATGGAAAGAATTTCACGAAGTTCAGAAACTAGCATCGAAGGAAATCAGAAGGGAAAAACGAGCATATGACAATAACAGACTAAAAGAAATTGAGGAAGATTTCAAAAGAAATAACACAAGAAATTTTTACAGAACTTTCAAAGAAAATATTAAGGGCTATCAACCCCCTAGCCTCTGCTTCCGAAGAACAGATGGATCCCTGGAAACAAACACAAAAGAAAACTGTAAAATTCTCAAACATTACTTTGATAAACTTCTTAATTGCAAAAAACCTACAGGAAAATTAACATTCCAAAAGACCACATCTAATGCCGATTATGATCCACCCACAATAGAAGAGATAGAGGAAATCATAAAACAAATGAAAAATAACAGAGCTGCCGGAGAAGATGGTATTATCGCCGAGATCTGGAAACTCCAAGATGAAAACATCACCAAAAAAATCCATAAGATTATCTCCGAAATTTGGATCACAGAGAAAGTGCCAGAGGAATGGAAATGTGCATTGATCCATCCGTTACATAAAAAGGGTGATAAGTCAGATCCAAACAATTACAGAGGCATTTCGCTAGTACCAGTTACATACAAAATTTTCTCTAAGGTGCTATTAAACAGACTAGAACCACAAGCAGATCTGCAAATTGGGGAATACCAGGCAGGCTTCAGAAAAGGGAGATCATGCATCGAACAGATCTGGAACTTGAGAACACTTTTGAAAGTCAGACAGGCAAGAAACACTGTAGTTACCTTTGTGGACTTTAAAAAAGCATATGATTCCATAGACAGACAGACACTCTTTGACGTGCTGGAAGAATATGGTATCGACAGAAAAACCAGGGCACTTATACAACAGACGCTTACAGACACTACCTCCAAGATTAAGTTCATGGGAGAAATTTCGGAACCCTTCCACATACACACAGGTGTCCGACAAGGAGACGGGCTCTCACCAATCCTGTTCAACATGGTGTTAGACAAAATTATCAAGCAGTGGGAGGAACAAGTTAAAGGAATACAGCTGGGAAGAACACGTGAAACCAAAACAATCATAAAATGTCTGGCATTTGCAGATGATAGAGCCATACTCAGCAATAATACACAGGAGGCAAAGGAAGCACTGGAATGCTTGCATGAAATAGCTGCCAAAACAGGTCTGCAGGTATCTTACGAGAAGACACAATATATGGAACGACAGACCAACAATGTACACACCATGCATACGGTATATGGATCCGTAGAAAGAGTCGAAAAATTTAAGTATTTAGGGGAGTACATACAAATGGGAGGATCAAACAAGGCGGCTAACATGGAACGAACGAAGAAACTCCAGAAGGCATACAAACTCACATGGTCACATTATAATAAGAAAAGCATATCGAGGCAGTCCAAACTTAGGCACTACAAAACAGTTGTATTACCAGAAGCATTGTACGCGTCAGAAACAACCACAATTGGAGCATCAGGCATCATAGACACAGAAAAAATAGAACGCAAAATTCTCAGAAAAATATTTGGACCAATTCACAGAGATGACGTATGGATGAAGCGACCTACCAAAGAGCTGTACCAGCACACTGACAGACTAACAGACGCGATCAGAAAACGCAGATTAACTTTCTATGGGCACATACAGAGAATGGACAACAACCGACTTACAAAGAAAATTTTTGATGTAGTAAACAGCTCAAGCAAGAAAACAAATTGGTATCATGAAATAGACGAAGACTTAAGGCAGATAGGGATCAACAGGCAAATGATAGGAGACAGGAAATACTTCAGAAACAAAGTTAGGAGTGCAAAATTTATTGTAAAGGAGAGAAAGAAGAAAGGAACATTATGGACAGAGCAAAGGAAACAGGAGCACAGCCAAAGGATGAAGAGATTTTGGGAAGAGAAGAGGAAGAAAGGAAAGAAGTGAAAATTGTGTCATCATGTGATTTTCGAGTTCAAACACTGTCCATAAGGGCAACAATGAAATGAATGAATGAATGAATGAATGTGCTAACTACAGTTTATTCCCTGTTGGCTGTGTAGAACTTACTGTAGTAAAGATAATTTAGATTGGAGAGAATACATTAGTAAAAACTGCTGTTATCTATACTTACAGGCAACACACGTATCAAAGTTTACTGATATTCGAAGTAATTATGTGTTTCATAACTATAACAACTAACATCAAATGATACAAACTTTCATATGTATAATTTCTCTGTGTAACATTATGGTCTAATTAAATATTTTTTCCCATCTTCCTCAAACCTATTCTGGTACTGCTTTGTGCCATTTTGTTCTCTTAGTAGTTTATACGTACTTCAATTTGCTCACCATATATTTTTGTATTTTATAGTGTCACATTTTAACGTCTTTCCGTTATGCCCATAGGATTTTTTATTTATCTAGGGCGACCTAGCTCTAAAAATTACGACGATGTGTAATGAGTGTTACACACTGAATAGCATACTAGACTGGTATGTACTGCATAATGGAAATTAAAGTATTGAATGAATTTTTCATTTTTCACTTTTTATACGCAATTTTCTGTATTTTTTAGGTCTGAAGTTGACTCGGCAATGAGCCGAAACCAGTAATTAGTACAGAAAATTTTCAGTCTTGAAGTAAGATTTTTATCCACACAAGTTTTAAATCAATAGATCGCATAACCCCCACCATGGACAATGCAAAAAAATAACACAGATATAAAACTTCCTGGTAGATTAAAACTGTGTGCCGGACCGAGACCCGAACTCGAGACCTTTGCCTTTCGCGGTCAAGTGCTCTACCAGCTGAGCCACCCAAGCACGAGTCACGGCCCGTCCTCAGAGCTTTACTTCTGCCAGTACCTCGTCTCCTACCTTCCAAACTTTACAGAAGCTCTCCTGCAAACCTTGCAGAACTAGCACTCCTGAAAGAAAGGATATAGCGGAGACATGGCTTAGCCACAGCCTGGGGGATGTTTCCAGAATGAGAATTTCACTCGAGCTCCCGAGTTCGAGTCTCGGTCCGGCACCCAGTTTTAATCTGTCAGAAAGTTTCATATCAGCGCACACTCCGCTGCAGAGTGAAAATCTCATTCTGGAAACACAGATATAAATTGGTTGTCAGTAGGAGTTGCATAAAACAGACACAAAGCTCAGTATGAGGAAATGTGACATCAGAAACACGAAAGGTGGAAATAAATGTCACAGAGCTGGGGCCTTTGCGTTTACCTCACGCATGATACACAATAGAAAGTGCGTCCTCCTGAGGGAGTTTACCAATGACCATTGTACATTCACGTCAAATCTGACAAGCTTAGTGTTTTTCTAGGTAATGGTGTTTCTTCAAGGAAAAAGATGTTTCAGTTACTAGTATGTACTACAACGCTACATACCGCTCCCGTGGGGTTCACTAAGACTAGTCTACTTACAGCGTTCGCAGATATGTTGAAACACTCTTCCAGCTTTCCACAATGTGTGCACATGCTACGCCAACGAAGGCCAACGAATGATAGGGACTGGATTCGGTCGAACGTTCGCCGCCAATGCATTCGCGTTCAGGTGCTTATCCGCACCAAACGAAGAGCTTGGGGCCAAGGTTTTCGGCCATGTGGAATCGCAGTGGACTCTTGACAACTTGCGACCTTGCTCTCGTTTTGTTGTTCTTATAAAATAGAGTTTTAATTACGATTTCACCGGCCAATATTATGAGGGAAGAAGGGGATTTAGTAGTCGTCGCATGCGCAGCATTTACTTTACTGTAGCCAGCTCCTCATCAAAAAACGAAGAAGGAGAAATGACTCTGGTGGAGCTCTCTTTTAAAAAGTAGAGAGCAGTTTGGTGAGACAAAATTTATGTCTACCTTAAATCTGATTTGGAAGGGTATTTCATAATTTTTGTCCTAATGAAAACAACAGATTTCAAATTGTTATTGAACTGTGCAGGCCCCAAAATTACCAAAGGTACCACCTCTTTTAGGAGAGCTGTATCTGTAGCAGAAAACTAATTGTCACTCCCAGTTTTGTTTATTTCTCTTTGTCGTCCACAGCGAAAATGTGTCAATAAAGATGCAGTTTCCCTTTTACATCGTGCATATCCCTTTCTAATAGCTGAGTTACTTCCTTCCAACCGTCTAGTCTTTACAATTTCTTTTTATAGCCGCATTTCCGTGAACATCCACGCACACGACAATACTCTGTTAGCTTTAATGCTCTCTCCATATTCCAATCTATATTCTGTTATATTTAAATACAATAAATATACACCTTTAGCGAGAGCTGGCATTGCTTGCATGAGAAACAGTGACTGTTAAAATTAATGTTTCAGCACAGCCGCAGTCGCACTCAGTACGTTTTGTTGACTAGTTTTGCTCTCCAATTTAACAACCAACTACTGGACTTTAAATTGTAAATTAAACATACCAATATAAAAAAAACTAAGTGCGCTTTGGCTGTTCTGAAAAAGTTAAATAAACACCCGTTCTAGAGACAGAACAAACCGATACTGAACCAGCGAATATTCGACACGACGTCCGCACTAGGAGAGGGTCCAACAGGCCAACCCTCGCCAACGCTTTGATGTTACTGCCAGTACACCGAACCGCACAGAAGGCCAACCGCTTCGCTGGCTCCGATTTGCCGCCCGTACACACTAACCACATCGTGGCCAACGAAGTCGTTGGCTGTTGTTCGTTGGCCTTCGTTGGTGTACTGTTGGTTGGTTGGTTGGTTTGGGGTAGGAGACCAGACAGCGTGGTCATCGGTCTCATCGGATTAGGGAAGGATGGGGAAGGAAGTCGGCTGTGCCCTTTCAGAGGAACCATCCCGGCATTTACCTGGAGTGATTTAGGGAAATCACGGAAAACCAAAATCAGGATGACCGGACGCGGGATTGAACCGTCGTCCTTCAGAATGCGAGTCCAGTGTCTAACCACTGCGCCACCTCGCTCGGTGGTGTACTGTGTACGCGCCTGTACGTGATTGCAACTGGAAGAAGTTCAAATAACGTGGTACCCGGCCATGCAATTGACAGAGTACTGGTGTAGATGGAGATGCAACAGAAGTTCTCCGTCTAGAGTACCGTTCAGATCCGTTTGCAGATTCGATGATTCACGTACGAGAGGCTGACAAATGGTTTGCACGCCGCCCTGGGCTGCAACAGGTGAGGAGTCGGCCACGCCCTAGTCTATTATGCGTATAAAAAAAGGAAGGTACGGCGCGGACCACGGCACACGTTGACACAGAGACGGCGCGGTAAATATGCCGGAGCAAAGGGAACAAAGGCGGCGCGCAGGTTGCTGGCTTGGTGACAGGTCGTCCTTGATCTTGGCTGGACGCACGGCTCGGGTGTGGTCTTTCAGGGCTGTCCACCGCTTATTCAAATATGACCACGCCGGCTCTTAACTGAACGCTCTCTTCCACACGGTATCCGAGAAGTTGCCGTACCCACCTTGACCTTGTATATTTGGGTAACGCATACCGTAATTGTTTTATTGATATCCCTACTGAAATAGAGTGACCGAGAAGCGAGTTACAAGGTGACTAAAAAGATCACTGAGGGAAACCCACAGGGGTCGATTTGCATCCCCACTGAAGCCCTCCTAACCACGTGGCAGACGGATATAGGGCTAACCACGGCGTTTTTTTATTTTATTTTATTTCTTTATTTATTTTTTGGAAATATCGTTTCAACGAAGAAATAGAGCAGGCACTGACAACGTTTGTTTTTCCGTGGGCCTGATTCACATTGTTAGTTACGTTCGCCAGCCAATTCTCAGCTCATAATTCAGATCTATAGCGTACGTGAGGTTAATGTTTACGAGGTAATAAACCAATATGAATGGCAGTCCTTTCCCGGCACACTCACAGAGCATATGAGGTATGTGATAAAAGTGATGAGACTGATTCCTCATCTACCAATTTTTTTACTTTTGTTTCAGACTACAATATCGTCCCTTTCAAAGCAGTTCCGTTAGGCAGCTGTACACCGGCGAAATCGTTGTTCTCAGTCGTGGTAGCAGCGCTGAAAAGCTTCAACTGGTAGAGCCTTATGTCGGTCACATTGTTATGAATGTTCTCCAGAGGCCCCAAAATGACATCCTTGTAAGGGGACCTGGGCGTGAACGGGCTGCATTTTTATACCTCGCTCTCATTGCACATTACTCTTGGTCTACTATGCGGAGGAAGTTGTGGTTTTTTTATCAACAATGTATGACATTAACTCAAGCTGTAAAAGTAAATTTATTGAAATATCTATTATAGTTTAAGAGTTACAGTATTTTGCCTAATAGATGTTTTTGTAATACACGTACCCATTCTGGTACCATTTTCTGGTCCATCATCAGTCTAACAGCATTCAAACTGTGGCAGGCTGTTGTCGACATTCATAGGAACACATTATGGCTCTCGTTTTGTAGTTTGGAGTATATCTGAAGAAATAGAAAAACCCTTATTATATCACATTACTATTTTGTCTAAAAAATACCGCTAAAATTATATACAGAATGAAAACACAGATCATTTCTGCGATGTATTAGAGATAATACAAAGACGCTATCCCGTTCTTCACTTAAGAGAACTTTGGTGTAGATGGGTAAAACAATTGTGAAGTTATATGTACCTAATGTTCTGAAAATGTAGTTTCGAGAAAATGAGAAAAGAATGTTCACAGTGTTTTTGACTCACCGTATACCTCTTTCAGAACATTCCAGCGGCATAATCTTGCTGGCCAGCTGCTTCTTTATCCTCTGTAGACTTCTTCAGAAGCCTTTTCCTTACTCTGGACTCCTTAGTGGTGGCTTCCACAGCCCTTTCAGCTTCAACTAGTCGCTGACGATCTATGGCAGGCAGAGCAGCTGTCATATTATTTCCTGTCTGGATGCCTAATTTCTCCATTACTTTTGTCCTGCTGATTACACCAACATTGAAACAGATGACAGCATCCATCACACGCATTTTGAGTACTGACCATCCAACAAACACTGTTTTTGGTACTCGTTGCCATACGCAACTGTTGAAACGCTCATTAGGGTTTTGTGTACGGTCATGTAGACATTTGCTAAGCAATTTTTTATCTGATAGGTAACTGTTATTGGCTTTATTGTTCCATGACTGTGGCAGGCATGGAATGTTTATGGTGATATTCCTTGCCTGAAGGCAGTGTGCAGACATGTGTTCAACGAGCGTTTAAGTCTATAATAACAATTTAAAAGTTAATAAACCATACATTTTTGGAAACGGGAGAAGTTTGTCTTTGAGAGGGCGGCAATTTTTTTTTCGATTTTTCAGTCATTTTCACGTCGAGGCCCCCTTAAGAGCTTTTGCAATTTCGGGAAAAGAAAAAATGTCACAAGAACTCAGGTCAGGTGCATAGGAGGGCTGTGGAACAACAGAAATGCCTTTTGAGCTCAAAAATTCCGTGATAAAAGTCGCTTTATGAAATGGGGCGTTGCCATGATGCAGCATGCACTTGTCTGCAATGTCCGGTCTACTCGATGCACTCTTTTCCTGAGCCTGCCAAGGACATCTTTGTAAAACACTTGGTTGATAGTCTTTCCTGGAGGAACAAATTCTTTATGCACGTTACACCTACTGTCTGAAAAGCAAATCAGCATTGTTTTCATGTTTGATTTGCTCATTCGCGTATTTTTCGGTCAAGGATGTGTCTAAGCGTGCCACTCCTCACTTTGCCGCTTTGCCTCAGGATTGCACTCAAAAATCCAGGATTCATCACATACGATCGCACGACTGAATCATTCGTGGTCTTTGGTAATCCTGTCAAGAATATAAACACACACGTTTCTTCGATTGTCCTTTTGCTCAGTTGTAAGGGCTTTCGGCACCGCTTTTACACAAACCTTTTGACTGTAAAAAGATCGGTCAAAATGTGATGTTCAAGTTTAATACGTCATCCATCATTCTTATTGTTAAACGGCGGGCTAATCTCACAAGAGCACGCACGTGTTCGAAGTTTCCGTCGGTTTTTGAAGTCTTCCTAAGAGAGGTTCGTCTTCGGCGTATTCTCGGCCTTCCAGATATGATGTAGCGAAGAAATTGGCGCTTGATAAGGAATGGTCCTCATAGGACTGTTTCAACTTTATGAAAGGTCACACTCGCGGGTTCCCCAAGTTTAACACAAAATTTGATAGCATAGCGTTGCTCTAAATTCCGCTGTTCCATTTTCGTAACATACAACAAAACCACAACTTCACTGATGGCGGTCTCAAAAATCACATGATGGCTGTATAGAGCTGAAACTCGGACTGAGCATCTGGAAGGGATGAACACATCGGCCTACACAAGTAGAACAACACAGCGCTGAGACACCGCTCGCAGTGTTGCCAGTCTCATTACTTTTCTCACACACCTCATAGAATTTACTTCTACGCTCTGTGGACACGCCACGCCACAACATTATGTGTCAAAACGCGTGTTTTTGAGAGTAAATGTCTTTTATGTTCACCCTATCTACAGATACTTACGTTTATTTATGGGTCATGAACATTGTTTCCTTAGTGACGTTTTATATACTGAAGCGCCAAAAAAACTGGTTCAAATTCAAATGGCTCTGAGCACTATGGGACTTAACATCTATGGTCATCAGTCCCCTAGAACTTAGAACTACTTAAACCTGACTAACCTAAGGACAGCACACAACACCCCGCCGGGAATCGAACCCGGAAACCCGGGCGTGGGAAGCGAGAACGCTACCGCACGACCACGAGCTGCGGACGAGAGAATAAAAAAAAAAAAAAACTGGTATAGGAATGCGTATTCAAAAACAGAGATACGTAAACATGCAGAATACGGCGCAGCACTCGAGAACGCCTATAGAAGACAAGTGTCTGGCGCTGTTGTTATATCACTCACTACAGCTACAATGGCAAGTTATCATGATTTAAGTGAGTTTGAACGTGGTGTAGTCGACGCACGAGCGATGGGACACAGCATCTCCAAGGCAGGGATGAAGTGGGGATTTTTCCGTATGACCATTTCACGAATGTACCGTGAATACCAGGAATACCGTAAAACATCAGATCTCCGACACCGCTGCGGCCGGAAAAAGATCCTGCAAGAGCAGAACCAACGACGACTGAAGAGAACCGCCAACGTGACGGAAGTGCAACCCTTCCGCAAATTGCTGCAGATGTCAATGCTGGGCCATCAACAAGTGTCAGCGTGTGAACCATTCAACGAAACATCATCGATATGGGCTTTCGAAGCCGAGGGCCCACTCGTGTACCCATGATGACTGCAAGACATAAGGCTTTATTCCTCCCCTGGGCCCATCAACACCGACAGAGGGCCGGCCGAAGTGGCCGCGCGGTTCTGGCGCTGCAGTCTGGAACCGCGAGACCGCTACGGTCGCAGGTTCGAATCCTGCCTCGGGCATGGATGTGTGTGATGTCCTTAGGTTAGTTAGGTTTAACTAGTTCTAAGTTCTAGGGGACTAATGACCTTAGCAGTTGAGTCCCATAGTGCTCAGAGCCATTTGAACCATTTTGAACCGACAGAGGACTGTTGATGACTGGAAACATGTCGCCCGTTCGGACGACTCTCGTTTCAAATTGTATCAAGCGGATAGTCGCATACGGATATGGAGACAACCTCATGAATCCATGGACCCTGCATGTCAGCAGGAGACTGTTCAAGATGGTGGAGGCTCTGTAGTGGTGTGGGGCATGTGCAGCTGGAGTGATACGGGACCCTTGATACGTCTAGATACGACTCTCACAGTTGACACGTACATAAGCATCCTCTCTGATCACCTGCATCCATTCATGCCCATTGTGCATTCCGTCGGACTTGGAAAATTCCAGCAGGACAATGCAATACCCAACACGTCCAGAATTGCAACAAAGTGGATCAAGCAACACTCTTCTGAGTTTAAACCCTTCGCTGGGCACCAAACCCCCCAGACACGAACATTATTGAGCATATCTGGGATGCCTTGAGAACGTGCTGTTCAGAGGAGATCTCCACCTCCTCGCACTCTTACGGATTTATGGACAGTCCTGCAGGACTCATTGTGTCTTTTCCCTCCAGCACTGCTTCAGACACTAGTCGAGTCCATGCCACGTCGTGCTGCAGCACTTGTACGTGCTTGCGGGGGCCCTACACGATATTAGACATGTGACCAGTTTCTTTGACTCTTCAGTGTAATAGCTGCCTTGAAAATCTCCGTTGCAAAATTCCGCAGTGCATCGCTTTCTTTCTCCCATAAATTTCTTCACGGCAAGACTGAAGCCAATAGTGGGACGTAGAAACGCATGTTATAAAAGATGTATTATTTTATTTTATTTTTACCAAAAAACTAAAGGTTGAGTAACCGTTGTCAATTAGAACTTACAGACAGTGTGCATAAGGCATAATTAGCAATCTCTGTATTACATTCATTGTTTGTATTGTAAAACTTCCTCTTATGGTTACTTACTCTCGTTTCTGACTCTGAGGTAGTAGGATGAACGTGTTGCCATCTGTGTTAATATGTGATTTATTGAATAATAATCGTTTCATCCACAATTGCTGGAGTCTGTATTCATTTGATTTTATTCTGATGATTTAATGTGCTCCAGGAGATGTATCGGGAAACAATGAACATATTGTTGGAAGGCTGAACGGGCGATTGCTTGTCTCACCGCGTCCTTTAAGCGCTGTAATCTCAAAAAGTCGAACCTACTTGTTTATTTTTACGAAGTCCGAATTAATATTCGTTAACATTTCCTACGTGGAAGTCTACATAATGTTTTCATGACCAACGAGCCGTCAAACAATAATGATGTTCAATAACTACCAGGGCCTTATACACAAAACATCATTATGCGTGATGGTATAGTTATTTAATGACAGTAATTCAGTACAATAAAAAATGTTGTACCTTGACGTGTGTCATATTAGTAGCTACTTCGTGCCATCGCATTTGTGGCGTGTCCTTTCTGCGGCAAACCTTTATTTATGCATTACATAATTTAAGGAAGAATGAAATATTTCTCTTATTTTTATACACCAGAAACGAAAGACACGTTACACCGGATCCGGCAGGCGGGCCGCTGGTGTCCCACCCGTGTAAACAGAGCATCATAGCATGCGCAAGGATGATGCCCTGAACAAAGAGGCTTGGCAGAGGAAGACAAGAACACAGCAAAATGTTGCTACTAATTAATCTTTGTATTAATTAACCTTGAATAACAATAAAAAGTAGTTGCTAATTATAAAGCGGTACAGGGTGTCCCACACAAAACCGCTGCGCCTCACATACCGATTAATCATCTCTAGTCGAATTGCTTGTGAAGTGGCAACACTGTCTAAAAAGTTGGCTACACTGCGTTTTATCGGAAAGTTGAATGCAGCTGTATCTCCATGTGTCAGTTGTTGTGAGAAGCTCCTCTTGTTGAATTGTTACACAAATGGGGCAGTTTGCATTATAACAGCAAGCTGTGGTGGAATGATACACGAAGATACGCACCATCACGGAGTGTAAAGAAATGATTCAAGTCAAGTATACTGGTAGGAAACTCCCCATGACCAGCACTATTCAAGACCTGTACAAGAAATAGAGGGCTGTAGGATCTGTTCAGAGTATGCAGAGGAATAGCCGACCGACAGTGAGTACCCGTGAAACTATAGACAGAATTCGCATGGACATTACCAATAGTCAGCACAAATCGCTAAGGAGGTTATCGCAGCAGGTTGGTGTATCTCGTACATCATGCCACCGTGTACTAAAAGATGTGAACTTGAAAGCCTGTCGAGTGAGTGTGGTACAAGAGTTGAAATTTGATGATCAGGAAAAAGGCGTTCATTATTGTAACTGGCTGTTAACTTGAAATGCTAACGGTTTTTGGACCCCTTGCTTTACTTCATGTCAGACGAGGCCTCGTTTCATTTGTCAGGTTCTGTAAACTCCCAGAACTGCAATTACTGGTCGCAGGTCAATCCACATATTCTGTACGAAGAACCTCTCCACTCAGAGAAGATAGGTGTTTGGTGTGTATAGTCCAGCATGCACATTATTGACCCCGTATTTTTGAATTATACCTTAAACAGTGTCAGACATCTAGACAGATGCAGAGAAGCTGTATGCAATATTCCAACAAGATGGAGCAACTGCTCACACATCCAAGCAAAGTAGGGCCCACATCACAAATGTGTTTCCTTGTCAGTAGAAGCCTCTGGTCGCCAAGATCCACGGACATAACACTGTGTGATTTTTATTTATGGGACACTCTAAAAGGCAAAGTGTATGATGACAATCCTCGCACAATAGACGGAGCATTACTAGAGACATTAGCATCATCAGGACTGCAGAATTACAGCCCGTTACTGATAAGGTCATCACACGAAGTCAGCGATGGAAGCCCACGGCCGCCACTTCCAGCATCTCTTATAAACAGATAACCTCATGTTTTTTAACGTTACTATTATCTGTTTTTTTTTTGGTTAGTTCATTGTTACTTGAATCTTGGACGTGAGGCGTACCGGTTTTATGTGGTACACACTAAAGCATTAGTGTGTTTCGTGATTGATGAACGCAGTTTTTAATAGTTTTAAGTCTTATTTTGTAGACACTGTGTTTTATTTTCTCCTCTCCATCCTACTCCTTCCACGGAACTAATATGAGTTGAACCCCCGTAGCTACGATCCTGGATTCGCTGTTAGCCGTATATCGTTCTGGTTAACACAGAAGCAGTGTCTCGCCTGACAAGCAGACGCCTCCATTTGCGGTCTCTGTCAGCTCAAAGTACGCACATGTTTGTAATGCGATTGTAAATGACGAGATGTAGCAAATTAAGCTTCGTAAAACTGCGTTGTCACCATGAAAACATGCATACGTGTTAGTTAGTGGGCTGAAGAAAGACCATATACCACGAAGAATTCGTGTAGGTGCGAACTGTAGCCTGCTGCAAACTTGTGTAAGCTCGGTTTATTCTGCGCAATTTGTTACGAAGGCGCTATTGACACTGAACGCAGTTTTATGCAACTCCAGTCCAGTTGTCCATTTGCTATGGCTTTCTACGGGGCTGATCGGGGCGCATATTACCAGTAAAACAACAAGGATCTATTGAAGTCACGTCTTTATAAAAATGTTTCCGAAGTATTTAATGTGTGTGAAATCTTATGGGACTTAACTGCTAAGGTCATCAGTCCCTAAGCTTACACATTACTTAACCTAAATTATCCTAAGGACAAACACACACACCCATGCCCGAGGAAGGACTCGAATCTCCGTCGGGATCAGCCGCACAACCCATGACTGCAGCGCCTCAGACCGCTTGGCTAATCCCGCGCGGCGAAGTGTTTACTGAACAGTAAACTTGATAAATAAAGATGCGTTGCGTTGTTGTGATGCAATCGATCTGAATTCCGTTTCGAAATCATTTCAGCCATCCAGAATAGAGTTTTGCATAATGTCTTGTTGTATCGCTGAGATGTGGTAGTCAACTTCTGCTGGAGTTCGTATACTTTCACCACCCACGATCTTTATCCTCAGGCTTCACGAGTTACCTTACGTACAGTATCTTTGCCACCACTATGTGCCATCGCAAGGATTGGTAACGTATTTCGTCTATCGCTATTTTATTTGTGATGTATATGTTCTGCTCCTGGACTGGTGCTTTATGACTGACGTTCGGATTTTTCTGTCATCCACGTTGTTACCTTGGCTCTTTGATTTATATCTATATTCTATCTCGGTGCTGATCGGTATCTCTAAAGTTTTTAGAATTCTGCTTACTGTGACCAAGTTTTCCACGTCCACAAATTGTTTTCATAAGCATAATTTTAGAAGATTTTCTTTTCCAGAACCAACTTTTCACCCACCTATATCACGATCTGAACTGCAACTGCTATTAATTTTACGACGGCTTTTATTTGCGTTTTTTGTGTTTCAAATCTTGCCAGATATTGACCTTAATGTCATTATTTTACTGTATACGTCACTATAGTAAAATTTAATATCGAAGGAAGTTGAAGTACCATACCACTCCTAGCCACAGGTTATCATTTTCGAATTCCCTGATACTTATTCCGCTTGTAAGAATAACTTTACTGAGCGAGTTTCTGCAAAATATATTTCAGTTGTAACATTTTTTTAACATAGTGTCGGGTGATTTTCATACAAAAACTGTATGGGTTAAATGTATCACAATGATGGTCCGAGATACTTAAGACCTTCGATTCTCAACGTTTATCACAGTTGTTCACGCTAGTGTGACAACAAAACACCTAATATATCAATAAGACCTGCTTCCAGTGTCTTACGACGCAGTCTCTCTTCAGCAATGAAGCCGATGACGTGTAGGAGAGCATACGTTTGTTCACACGAGGGTTCAACTTTAGATGAACAGAGTATAGTCATCCCTAACAACTCCCGTGATATTATTAATCAGTGCCACGATGCTTATCCTTGGATTATTTTGTATTTATACGGCAGATAGGACCAATCGAAACTTTGAAACAGCTATAGTATTAGATTGGGAGGGAAGTAAATTACATATCGCCTCTACCTCTTTACTTGCTTCAGACACAATCGTATCTCGCTCGTCCACAGCTGGAAGAAATTGGAAGCCTTCTTTCAAATAAAATTATTTGCTTCAGCACCCATTTCCCGACCTCCGAGATTCTACATTATCGAGAGCTCCATCGTTGAAGATAAGCGAGCTGTGTAGGTGGCAACTGAGTGAACTTGTCGCCACATAAACCATGTTAGCAACGGGCATCCGTTCACTCAAAGTTGTTCCTTTATGACGCTGCTTGGCCGAAATATCGCTGCCACAACAGCGTGCGTTTGCAGTCATGGGCCGAGGGAAAGGCTTCTTCTTCCAGGCAAAAGAGGAAGGGAGGAAGATTTGAGCGTAACGACCCGTCGACAGAACATACAGTCGCAGTGTTTCAAGGATGGGGAAAGAAATCGGCCGTGGCCTTTCAAAGGAACCATTGCGGCATTTGCCTGGAGCGATTTAGGGAAACCACGGGAAACCTAAATCCGGATGGCCGGGTAGAGATTTGAACCGTCGTTCTTCCGAATCCGGGTCCAGTGTGCTAACCACCGCGCCGCCTCGCTCAGTCCGAGGAGAAGGATAATCACGCACCCCTCCTGGGTAATTCTTAAATCATCTTCCTTTCCTACATTTTTTTTCGTATTGTAAACAGTTCGAACGGCGACGGTCTCTTAGTGGAGTGGAGTGAAGATGAGCATACCCCCTTTCACGTCACACGGTGACGGCAAAATGCCGTAGCGGCGCCGTGTAGGAGCACTGCCACTGCCGGACGGCGACCGATAACGTACTGGTGTACGTGACCAAATAGGTAGGTTGGAACTTAAATGGTGGCAACTTTGCTGTGGAGACACTATGCAGTGGATTCCACTATTGTCGCTGATAGCACACGTTGTTGACATACCTACCTTACCTCCGAGCAAATGGACTCGCCCGTCCCATGTCACCGGCGTGCGCACAATCGAGGGAAACGCAGTCACTTGTGCCGGCTAGAGTGGCCGAACGGTTCTAGGCGCTGCAGTCTGGAACCGCGCGACCGCTACGGTCGCAGGTTCGAATCCTGCCTCGGGCATGGATGTGAGTGATGTCCTTAGGTTAGTTAGGTTTAAGTAGTTCTAAGTTCTAGGGGACTTATGACCTCAGCAGTTGAGTCCCATCGCGCTCAGAGCCATTTGAACCTTTTCTTTTTCAGTCACTTGTGAGCAAACGGTCTAACGTAACGGTGTCACTATGTTTTCGAAACAGGAACAACGGAGTTGGATCAAGATTCAATGTGCCAGAGGTCGTACAGCAGTGATCGACGCCCTACGATTCGTGAGCTCGCCCACGAAACCGGCATTAGCGCATACGACTGTGCTTCACATCCTGAAGGAACGCCTGGGCATGCGAAAAATTGCATCACGATGGGTTCCGCATGAATTGTCGGAAATGCAGAAATGGATGTGTTCCGACGCTGCTCAGACGCACTTGGAGCGCTATGAGCGCGAAGGAGAGGCTTTCTTACGCCGTATCGTAACACTGGATGAGACATGGGCCATATCGTACGAGTCAAAACTGAAACGCCAATCCAACGAATGGCGTCATTATGGGTCGCCGCGAAAGTCGAAAGTACGTCAGAGCCCCTCCCTGTAAGGTGAAAGTTATGATGATTCTCATGTACGACTGTGATGGTGTTATCCTAGCGCATTACGTTCCTCCACGGCAGACCGTCAATGCATAGTATTACTGTTCGTTTTTGGAGCATCACCTGCGACCAACTTTGCGAAAGAAGCGGCAACACTTTCTGCGCAACGCACCCATCATTTTGCACGACAATGCGCGGGCGCATACAACGCAAGCTGTGGCTCTCTGTGCGGTCGATGGGACTGGGAAGTACTGTACCAACCACCATACTCCCCGGACTTAAGTCCTTGTGACTTTGATTTGATTCCAAAGATGAAGGAACCACTTCGTGGCATTTGCTGCAGAATTGTTCCAGAGATTCGATAGGTAGTAGACGGCTCCATTCGCACCATCAACAGAACAGGCTCTGCTAACGGTATACTACGCCTTCCACATCGCTGGCAAGGGGTTCTACACAACGCTGGTGACTACTTTGAAGGACAGTAACAGGTGCATACATGTAACTCTTTTCTATCGGTTGTGAATAAGTAGTTGCCACTATTTAAGTTCCAACCCTCGTATACACTTTCACGCTTCACGGTTTTAAATCGTACGGTCAACAGTCAGTTGTCATCAAGAGTGTGTAGTTGCATTTTAGTTGTCTATTACCTATTGTAGCTCTTAAAATAATAGAATATATTGATGCATAAGTTTTGATTACCCTTGTGGAAGACAGAGCTGTGCTGTGGAACTAATTTCTTGATACTTACTCTCAGAATGTGATACTCTTGATGCCAAGAACAAAAATGCATTTGGTAAGTAAATTTTGACTAACAAATTCTTGAAAGAATGAATTACTATACAAAAACCGTTTTAATGCTTACTTTAGTTTAGCTAAAATTTATTAATTTAAGTTTATACTTTTGTCATTTGCCATGAAACACTTCCGACGACAAATTTTCGTAGACATTTCTCAGATTGTTTACAGTCGGTCCACCTCTTATGGTTCGGACTTATGGCCTGTGATAGACATATTGTATCTACATCGCTACATCTGTCTCTTTCAAGAACAAAATTATGCAATCCAATGCAAGCATTTACAATAATGACAGCTTAGTCTGGTTGTACATTAGTGGACCGGTGAAGTATGCGCAACTTATTAGTTAGGATACCAAAGGCGCACTCTACATGTCTTCTTGCTCTGTGCAGCCAATAATTAAATACAGGGTGTTTCAAAAAGAAAGAGCAGATTTCAAACATTTATTTCTCAAAAACTACAAATGATAGAAACACAATTCCAACGGTCCTTCACTCAATATGAGTACCAAATGTTACACAACAAATATCAAAACTGTACCTCAATATGAGCACCATTTGTTACACGACAAATATCAAACCGGTATCTCATTTCTTGCCACACACGACGCAACTGGTCTTTAGTTACCGAATTCACGGCCGCAACAATTCGATGTCGTACCTCTTGAAGAGTAGCGGGCATAGGTGGGACATAAACACAGTCCTTTATGTACCCCCACAAATAAAAATCGCAGGGAGTAAGGTCTGGTGACCTGGGAGGCCACAGACGATGACATTGATCTTGTGCTCCTGCTCTTCCAATCCACCGTCCTGGAATGGTGTTATTTAGGTACCGTCGTACAGGTTCAGAGAAGTGTGGTGGGGCGCCATCTTGCATGAAGATGAAGTGATTTGAATCTTCCTGAAGTTGAGGAAATAGACAGTTTTCTAACATGTCCAGGTAAATGGTTCCTGTGATAGTTTTCTCCATGAAAAAGAAAGGTCCATAAACTTTGTTTACCGAAATTGCACAAAAGACGTTAACCTTTGGTGAGTCTCTTTCATGTTGAATAACGTCCCTCGGAGTTTCACTCGCCCAAATTCGTACGTTATGCCGATTAACTTTACCAGAAATGTGAAACGTTGATTCATCTGAAAAAATTAATCGTTCGGCAAAATTGTCCTCTTCCATGTCCTGTAGAATTGCAGTTGAAAATTCGAACCTTTTGTTGTGGTCGTCAGGACGCAATGCTTGCAATAACTGCAGTTTGTACGGCTTCATGTGCAGACGGTTACTCAGAACGCGCCATACCGTTGTTTTAGACATGTTTAGTTCGTGACTTGCCCGTGTCGTGGATTTTCTAGGGCTCCTTTCGTAAGCTGCACGGACACGCTCGACATTTTCATCCGATGTGCGTGGACGACCCGTGCTTTTTCGCTTGCAGATGCAACCATCTTCTACGAATCTGTGATGCCACTCATAAATTTGCTTATGACGAGGCGGCTGTTTGTTGAATTGACGGCGGAATGCACGTTGCACACCAACAATGGACTCTAACTTTGCAAATTGCAGCACACAAAATGATCGTTCCTGTGGTGTCGTCGCCATTTTCCTACAAACAAACGCCAGCGCCACTGCGGATTTGCATGGAACTTCTGCGCGGACCATTGAAAAACTTTGAACCTTTCTCTGACAAGAAACGTTTGAATTGTGTTTCTATCATTTGTAGTTTTTGAGAAATAAATGTTTGAAATCTGCTCTTTCTTTTTGAAACGCCCTGTATTTTTATCTCCACTGTCAAATTTATTCCTTTAAAGGGTTTCGGGAAATGCTTGTGTAATCCAGGAGCTTCATCTCCGAGGAAGAAGTAAGTCATATTTGGACTCTCCGTTCCTGGCAGACGTTTTGGTTTCGGTAATTCTTGCTCTGTTTCTTCTGTTGGCTAACACAAACTGGGTCGCTTCAAAATTGATGAGTCGCAGTCCTTACCGTAACTTCCTACATCATAATATACAAATATATCTTTGAAATCTGCTACTGCTATTAGAACTAAAGAATAATGTTCTGTACAGTTAAAATACTTTGACCCTACGTTAAACGGGGAGGTAAGACGGGTAAGTTTCGCATCAACTACTGCTATGCAGTGTGGGAAGTTAGCTGTAGTTTCAAATCCAAAAGCTGTCGAATTCCACATCTCTAACGCTGGCACAAGAATGCAGTTCTCTCTAATTACGGACAAGTTTGCTCTACATACATCTTGTACTATTTTACATGCCATAGAAACTCCGATTGCCTAATTGTAGTGTAGTTCAGTAAAATTACAACTACCTGCAAGATATCTAGAAAAGAAAAATTGTATACAAAACTCCAAAACTTTACCTACAGTTACAGATAACAATTATTGTTTTCTTTTCAGGTAAAGAAGTAAAAAGGAGATGGACTGATCTTCGAGATTCGGTTTCCAACTACAAGAAGAAGATCGATGTTAACAAGACAAGTGGCTCGAAAGCGTTGAAGTCTAAGAAATAAGTGTATTTTGACCAACTGCAGTTCTTAACTAAACTCTATGACGAACGAGAGACTGTTGATAGTATGAAGCAGAGCCAGGAACAACAAAATGAAGGGGTAGGAGGTCTGAAGCTGTAACTGCAAGCTTCCGCTAGTATTTTGGGTGTTTCTTCTCCAGTGATTAAAAAACCGACAAGTATATCACCAGTGAACAAACATAAGAAATCTGACGAGGTTGAACTGAGAATTTTAAAAGCAATAGAAGCAGAAAAACCTTCCACTAAAACGGCTTCCTTACAAAGTCTCATGCCTCATCTGCAAAACTTTGATAATGAGAAGTTCATACAATTTCAAATGGAAGTTTTGAATGTAACAGGAAACATCAAAGAAAAAAAGAAAGCAGTGGACCTTCATCTACCTCGCTTTCCTAATCACCAATACACCGGTCATCCTCAACTGAATTTTCTGCAACCTCCAACCACAACTCAGTTTCAGTCCTAACACTTTCACAACACTTCCAATCAACCTCCTTTCTACCGCAAACAATGAAACATGCACGGCCAAATTCCTCTAACTTACGCCCGACTACCTATACGTCCCCAGTCTCAGCAGTCTACAGTTGGTCGTAACCGAGCCCCCCGACTTCAAGAAATGCCTATACCTAACCAAAAACAGCCACCTACAGCTGGAAATAACCAAGACCAACCGTATCCAGTATTACGTTATTTCGGGGACTTCACCTCCCCAGTAAGAAAGGGGAATAGCCTTTATGTAACTTCGGTGGCATCCTCAATCGGAGACAGTATTGATTTTGTTACAAGTAACTCACTAACTGGTTGTATACTAGTCCTAAATTGTGTATTTTGACACTGAAGGGCATTTTCGAGTGTTTCATGTAATTCATCAAATGAGGCGATGGATATTCAAAAATAATGGATTTCCATCTTTCTGTAGATCCTCAAATAAGGTATAAAAAAAGCCCACTTCCTTTTTCCACCCAAACACGACGTTTGCGTTGTTCTTTCAACACAGTTTCAGTTCGTCAAACATTTAATTCAGTCTTCCCGGAGACAACAATCCCACATCGCGATACTGTGCGAGATTTGATTAACAACTTTCGAAGTACGGGTTCAGTGACAGATGCACCGGGAAGTGGTCGTCCTAGCGTTTTGCATAACCATAATGCAATAATTTGTTTACGATTCGTTATAACTTTTGTATCCCGCCTGGAAGGCGGCGCGTGGGTTGGATCGGGAAAAGATAAAACACGTCTGTACTGCTGTATGAATTTAAATCTCCTTTACTCAAGCAATAAGAATATACAACTTGGAATGAGGTGCGAAGGTGAAGCGAAGTATCCTAGTTGGCTGCACCTGATCAAATGAGCCGAAGCAGTCGCGGAGCTCGTAGTCTTCAACAGCACCGGCTAGAGGGCGCTGTCGTCTGTGTCTCGTGGTAGTGCCAACCTTTGAAACTATGCGTTGCTATCAATACCACAATAACCATAACAGCACACGCCATAAACTGGATTTAAAGACGAACAGACGGAAAAATGTCACGCATAAACTGTACAGCATGAACTTGTTGCCCATTCGGATTTCCATCGTCCGCCTTTTTGCCGTACGGTCAAAACCATATAGTGTGAAAAGAGCCTATCTCGCCGCTCCCTCGGTACACCCTGCTCAGTGCGTCCGACCACATCCCTGAAAAGGCGGGAAGAAATACAATCGCGCAGGCGCAAGCTAATCTGCAACCCGTTTCTCTCGGAAGATTGCGGTTTACGCACTGACAATAGGCGATAGGTATAACAACGTCCATTGTAAGGAAGTAAGACCGTGCTTCCATCTACGAGACTTTATTAGTCACCTCCAGAGGCTAAGTGTTAGAGATTGCCTAATTAGTCTGTGGAGTTAACATCAGAAGGCGACTGCAGATCTTCCGTTTTTACATGAATAGTATCACGATAAGCAAGTCACTTATCACCACTATCGTCGACTTACGAAACACGAACACTCACAGACCTATCATCCACCTTTAGGGAGATTGTAAACTGCACGTGGAAAACACTGCATTCCCAGAGCGAGTTCCTGTACGATCTAATGGATTATTAGGTGATAGAGCTATAACACGTTTCAATCTTTATCGAATGGAAGGCAGCTTATAAATACAATATATCTCAATATTGCTTTAGAGGAAATTACTGTATTTGTACTATTCTTCATTTTGTTTACCTCAATAATGCAGAATAATTGAATCAGTCATTTCTAAAAGGCCCTTTCTCACATTTGTGGGAAAATGGTTCAGTTGTGGGTTGTGGTTCTCCAGGGATAGATGCGTCGTACTATACATGGATCAGAACAACAACGTGATTGGCGTCTAGCTGGTTACAAGGCTTCTGCCACAGCAACAGCCAATCAGAACTTGGCTGCGCCATCTATGTTACGTTTACCATCGTCAAAACTGATACAGCTGCTAGAATGTCACGCTTGCAGTTCACGTGTGCCGAAATGTGTGATTACTAAACGCAGTGGTCAGCGATCTGCTCATGTTTTGCGTGGTCGGACACGACAGATATGGTAATGGTGCGACCTCTAACAAAGGTAGTCAAAAGAATTGCAGACGCTTTGAAGACACATAGGAACACTGTTGTCACAGTTTGTAAGGAAAAAGTACTGTGCAGAACAGGAAGGAAAGGTTCCTCTACACTGGTAAAAAGAGGACAGAACGAGTAACAAACTCATTTCAACAAGATTCGCCACTTGTATGAATAGTATGAAAGAACACAGCTAACAATAAATTGTTACTCTTTGCGAGGCAGAGTTATTCAGTGGCTGCAAAACTTCTTTGTTAATAGATGACAAGGCCATTGGTTTTTGGTAAAAAAAAAATGGATGAACGCAAGATAATAATAGAGAGAGGTGAGTGACACCGTTGCGTAGCGTTGTCGATTTTTAAGCCACTTCGTTAAAGAGACATTTGAAAACTTTTTACCCTCCACACTGCCCACCAATACTAAATTGCTGAACCCTTGATGCCTCAGAACATGTCCTACCAACCGATCCCTTCTCCTAGTCAAGTTGTGCCACAAATTTCTCTTCTCCCCAATTCTATTCAGTACCTCCTCATTAGTTATGTGATCTACCCATCTAATCTTCAGCATTCTTCTGTAACACCACATTTCGAAAGCTCTTGTTGTCTACACTACTTATCATCCATGTTTCACTTCCATACATGGTTACACTCCATACAAATACACTCCTGGAAATTGAAATAAGAACACCGTGAATTCATTGTCCCAGGAAGGGGAAACTTTATTGACACATTCCTGGGGTCAGATACATCACATGATCACACTGACAGAACCACAGGCACATAGACACAGGCAACAGAGCGTGCACAATGTCGGCACTAGTACAGTGTATATCCACCTTTCGCAGCAATGCAGGCTGCTATTCTCCCATGGAGACGATCGTAGAGATGCTGGATGTAGTCCTATGGAACGGCTTGCCATGCCATTTCCACCTGGCGCCTCAGTTGGACCAGCGTTCGTGCTGGACGTGCAGACCGCGTGAGACGACGCTTCATCCAGTCCCAAACATGCTCAATGGGGAACAGATCCGGAGATCTTGCTGGCCAGGGTAGTTGACTTACACCTTCTAGAGCACGTTGGGTGGCACGGGATACATGCGGACGTGCATTGTCCTGTTGGAACAGCAAGTTCCCTTGCCGGTCTAGGAATGGTAGAACGATGGGTTCGATGACGGTTTGGATGTACCGTGCACTATTCAGTGTCCCCTCGACGATCACCAGTGGTGTACGGCCAGTGTAGGAGATCGCTCCCCACACCATGATGCCGGGTGTTGGCCCTGTGTGCCTCGGTCGTATGCAGTCCTGATTGTGGCGCTCACCTGCACGGCGCCAAACACGCATACGACCATCATTGGCACCAAGGCAGAAGCGACTCTCATCGCTGAAGACGACACGTCTCCATTCGTCCCTCCATTCACGCCTGTCGCGACACCACTGGAGGCGGGCTGCACGATGTTGGGGCGTGAGCGGAAGACGGCCTAACGGTGTGCGGGACCGTAGCCCAGCTTCATGGAGACGGTTGCGAATGGTCCTCGCCGATACCCCAGGAGCAACAGTGTCCCTAATTTGCTGGGAAGTGGCGGTGCGGTCCCCTACGGCACTGCGTAGGATCCTACGGTCTTGGCGTGCATCCGTGCGTCGCTGCGGTCCGGTCCCAGGTCGACGGGCACGTGCACCTTCCGCCGACCACTGGCGACAACATCGATGTACTGTGGAGACCTCACGCCCCACGTGTTGAGCAATTCGGCGGTACGTCCACCCGGCCTCCCGCATGCCCACTATACGCCCTCGCTCAAAGTCCGTCAACTGCACATACGGTTCACGTCCACGCTGTCGCGGCATGCTACCAGTGTTAAAGACTGCGATGGAGCTCCGTATGCCACGGCAAACTGGCTGACACTGACGGCGGCGGTGCACAAATGCTGCGCAGCTAGCGCCATTCGACGGCCAACACCGCGGTTCCTGGTGTGTCCGCTGTGCCGTGCGTGTGATCATTGCTTGTACAGCCCTCTCGCAGTGTCCGGAGCAAGTATGGTGGGTCTGACACACCGGTGTCAATGTGTTCTTTTTTCCATTTCCAGGAGTGTACTTTCAGAAACGACTTCCTGATATTTAAATCTATACTCGATGTTAACAAATTTCTCTTATTCAGAAACGCTTTCCTTACGATTGCCAGTCTACATTTTATATCCTCTCTACTTCGACCATCATCAGTTATTTTGTTCCCCAAATAGCAAAACTCATCTACTACTTTAAGTGTCTCACTTCCCAATCTAATTCCCTCAGCATCACCTGATTTAATTCGACTACATTCCATTATACTTGTTTTGCTTTTGGTGATGTTCATCTTATATCCTCCTTTCAAGACACTGTTCATTCCGTTCAACTGCTCTTCCAGGTCCTTTGCTATCTGTTACAGAATTACGATGTCGTCAGCAAACCTCAAAGTTTTTATTTCCGCTCCATGGATTTTAATTACTACTAGATATTTTTCTTTTGTTTCCTTTACTGCTTGCTCAATATATAGATTGAATAACATCTGGGAGAGGCTAAAACCCTGTCTCACACCTTTCCCAACCACTGTCTACCTTTCACACCCCTCGACTCTTATAACTGCAATCTGGTTTCTGTACAAATTGTAAATAGCCTTTCCCTCCCTGTGTTTTACCCCTGCCACCTTCAGAATTTGAAAGAGAGTATTCCAGTCAACATTATCCTATGCTTTCTCTAAGTCTACAAATGCTAGAAACGTAGGTTTACCTTTCCTTAACCTATCTTCTAAGGTAAGTCGTGGGCTCAATATTGCTTCACGTGTTCCAACATTTCTACGGAATCCAAACTGAGCTTCCCAGAGGTCGGCTTCTACCAGTTTTTCCGTTCATCTGTAAACAATTCGTGTTAGTATTTTGTAGCCGTGACTTATTAAACTGCCAGTTCGGTAATTTTCACATTTGTCAACACCTGCTGTCTTTAGGATTGGAATTATCATATTCTTCTTGAAGTCTGAGGGTATTTCGACTGTCTCATACATCTTGCTCACCAGATGGTTGAGTTTTGTCAGCACTGACTCTCCCAAGGCCGTCAGTAGTTCTAATGGAATGTTGTCTACTCCCGGGGCCTTGTTTTGACTCAGGTCTTTCAGTGCTCTGTCAAACACTTCATGCAGTATCATATCTCCCATTTCATCTTCATCTACGTCCTCTTCCATTTCCATAATATTGTCCTCAAGTACATCGCTCTTGTATAGACCCTGTACATATTCCTTCCACCTTTCTGCTTTCCCTTCTTTGCTTAGAACTGGGTTTCCATCTGAGCTCTTGATATTCATACAAGTGGTTCTCTTTTCTCCAAAGGTCTCTTTAATTTTCCTGTAGGCAGTATCTATCTTACCCCTACTGATACGTGCCTCTATATCCTTACATTTGTCCTCTAGCCATCCCTGCTTAGCCATTTTGCACTTCTTGTCGATCTCATTTTTGAGACGTTTGTATTCCTCTTTGCCTGTTTCATTTACTGCATTTTTATATTTTCTCCTTTCATCTAATATTCAATATTTCTTCTGTTACCCAAGGATTTCCACTAGCCCTCGTGTTTTTACCTACTTGATCCTCTGCTGCCTTCACTATTTCATCTCTCAAATCTACCCATTCTCCTTCTACTGTATTTGTTTGCCCCGTTCTTGTCAATCGTTCCCTAATGCTCTCTCTGAAACTCTTTACAAACTCTGGTTCTTTCAGTTTATCCAGCTCCCATCTCCTTAATTTCTCACCTTTTAGCAGTTTCTTCAGTTTTAACCTACAGTTCATAACCAACAGATTGTGGTCAGAGTTGCGACCGAACGCATTATCTCATTGACTTTTACTATGATAGCAACCCTGTAAACAATTGAGTTATTTTGTGCCAGGTATGTACGACTGCATGCTGCACTTTTTTGCACCCCATACTATGTGGGAAGGTTTCTGTTTCAAGAGATGTAATTTTTAACCCTTGTAGTTTCACATTTTTTCCTCTCTTCTCGAGCAGAAAATGGTGTTTCTTCTTTTCAGTTCACACATTTGGGTCCATAGATAATGTAACGACGAACTCACCTTCAGTACAGCATGGCGATGTCCTTCAGAGTCTGCTACAGTCGGTCAGCCGTGGATGCAGTCTCAGCGTGCTTTGACAAGTCATCTTACAAAGAAGAGTGGTAAACTAAAGTTGTGATTAAGATATGCAGCGAGAAAGGTCAGTCTCTGGTTATTTCACGACGAAACGTATAAGTGCACTATTCAGCGTATCTCATCTTGCGTTGGCAGTAATTATTCATGGAAATCTCTATGTTCAACAATACTACGACGGTGGCTATCAGACTAAAAATCGGAAAAAGTGCGGGTTCTAAGTATGTCGCTAATTATTATGAACACTAGAGTTCATACACACCAGACAATACAATAAACAGTGCATTCTTTACTATTTACCTACCACAAAGTGAGAAATATTTTAAGTATTTCACTCATACAGTAATGAAAATTGCCATGTGCCATAAAAAGCTCATTAATTTTCCTTAGATCCAAGGAAGGTTTACGGTCTACTTGTGATATTCGCTATAAATACTAATCATATAGCAAGCACCAGTGTAAAACTATGGAGGAACTCTTTAGTCAACTTTGCTAGAACAGAATCAGATTGGGAATAAAAAATTCTTAATAATCATGGAAGTGTTATAAAAAAAGCAAAGAGTAATAGTAACTTCACCCTGCTCTACTACTGATTCACTGTGCATTTATTTTCTCTGACTATGGCGACTCCCATACACCCAACCCTGCAGAAGAGCAGAGCTCCTGGGCCATATGGACGTCTTAAGTGGTCCTTCGACCCTCTCGAGACCTGTCGGCCGGTGTGGCCGAGCGGTTCTAGGCGCTTCAGTCTGGAAACGCGTGACCGCTACGGTCGCAGGTTCGAGTCCTGCCTCGGACATGGATGTGTGTGATGTCCTTAGCTTTAAGCACTTCTAAGTTCTAGGGGACTGATGACCTCAGATGTTAAGTCCCATAGTGCTCAGCGCCTTTTGAACCTCTCGGACCACCCTTCTGGCACCCGTGTCACCCGCATCTTCTCTCCTGGGGGTGTCCGACCTCTTGAAGGCGGTGTGGCATGTCCATGTCCTGGCCTGCGTTCCTGCCCTCCTTGTAGGGACAACAGTGTCTCTTCCTGTTTTCTATCTATGATTTCTTCATCAGTCGCCAGTATATGGGTGGACTTCACTCCTTCTAATGAGACGTTCTGTGCCTTGCTAGTTACATCTATCTGCAACAAATGTTCAACCCTCGCCCATACCCTGTATCGCCCTGAATAAGGTGGGTGCAGTGATGGTCCTCAGCATTACATGCGAACGTGCGCGAAGAGTATTGTGCAAGAACGTTTTTCCGTTTCTGTGCCGTGATCTTCGTGAAGGCCAGAGTTTAGATATCTGGTCCTTTACTTGTTGTAACAGACATGATAAGTCCACCGTCTGCCGTGTAGGGTAGTCGTGCAGTCTGAGGTGCCTTTCCACAGTTCATGTGGCTCCTCCCGTCGGAGGTTCCGAGTCCTCCCTCGGACGTGGGTGTATGTGTGTGTGTTGTCCTTAGCATAAGTTAGGTTAAGTAGTGTGTAAGCCTAGGGACCGATGACCTCAACAGTTTGGTCCCATAGGAACTTACCACCATTTCCACGGTCGTCGACTGTCCTTGTGCTGCATAGAACTGTACTGGTAGTCACAAAGTCTCTCCGTAGACCGTCTGCCGTATACGCTTTCAGGTTCGTAAGCAGTTCGCCAGTAGAACCACTGGCAAGGCTGAAGCCCAGCTGTTTGTACGAAACATAAATGCGGCCTTTAATGTCTAGTGCCACCGCTCGACCATTCGGTCACTGTCGGGGTGGTAGGCAGTTGTGTGACGATGACAGAATCCGCATAGTCTGGACAGCTCCGAGAATAGTGGTTATCCGAACTGGCGCCCCTGGTCTGTTCTTTCTCGCGAGGACTGATGTTGGCCGGCCGGAGTGGCCGTGCGGTTCTAGGCGCTGCAGTCTGGAGCCGAGCGACCGCTACGGTCGGAGGTTCGAATCCTGCCTCGGGCATGGATGTGTGTGATGTCCTTAGGTTAGTTAGGTCTGAGTAGTTCTAAGTTCTAGGCGACTGATGACCTCAGAAGTTAAGTCGCATAGTGCTCACAAGGGAACCTCCCCATCGCACCCCCCTCAGATCTAGTTATAAGTTGGCACAGTGGATAGGCCTTGAAAAACTGCACACAGATCAATGGAGAAAACAGGAAGAAATTGTGTGGAACTAGGGAAAAAAATAAGCATAATATACAAACTGAGTAGTCCATGTAAAAGATAGGCAGCATCAAGGATAATGTGAGCTCAGGAGCGCCGTGGTCTCATGGTTAGCGTGAGCAGCTGCGGAATGCGATTTCCTTGGTTCAAGTCTTCCCTAGAGTGAAAATTTTAATTTTTTATTTTCAGACAATTATCAAAGTTCAGGCACTCACACAAAATCAACTTCGCTCTCCAAAATTCCAGGACATGTTCAGATTTGCTTAGACATATGCAAGATTTGACGGTCTACACACGGAAAAATTTGAAAACGTTAAAAACATATGTTTTGACAGACCAGAGGGAAAACTGAGCGACTGTGAAACTGCATTCATTTGTTGCAGTTTATGTGACAAACTCTTATGTTTTAGTCACTTTTTTGGGAGTGATTATCACATCCACAAGAAAACCTAATTCGGGCAAGGTAGAAGAATCTTTTTACCCATTCGCCAAGTGTACAAGTTAGGTGGGTCGACAACATATTCCTGTCATGTGACGCACATGCCGTCACCGGTGTCGTATAGAATATATCAGACGTGTTTTACTGTGGAGGAATCGGTTGACCTATGACCTTGCGATCAAATGTTTTCGGTTCCCATTGGAGAGGCACGTCCTTTCGTCTACTGATCGCACGGTTTTGCGGTGCGGTCGCAAAACACAGACACTACATTTATTATAGTGAACAGAGAAGTCAATGAACGAACGGACAGATCATAACTTTGCGAAAATAAAGAAAGTAAAATTTTCACTCGAGGGAAGACTTGAACCAAAAACCATTTGTTCCGCAGCTGCCCACGCTAACCAAGGGACCACGACGATTCTTGATGTTGCCTATCTTACGGATGAACTAGTCAGTTTGTATATTTTGCTTACTTTTTTCATAGTTCCATACAACTTCTTCCTGTTTTCTCGAGTGATCTGTGTTCAGTGTTTCAAGGCCTATCCACTGTGCCAACTTATAACTAAATCTGAGGGAGGTGCGATGGGGATGTTCCCTTGTCAGAGCCATTTGAACCATTTGACTGATGTTGGCGAGGGGTGGCCCTGGACCATCCTATGAATAGACGAAGCTAATTTTTCTCTGATAGGTGAAATGAGCTCACAGAATTGCCGAGCGTGGTTATCTTCAACTCCAGTTACTGCGCAAGAAGGTCCTCTCTATGTCGAACGCGTCACCGTATGACTTCACGGCTACATTCATCATTGACCCATTCTTTTTTGAAGAGGTTGACGCTCAAGGACCAAAAACGTTGAAGTGTGACTGGCCAGCATTACTGCGATATGCTTCGCCAACTTATCATAGCCGCCCTACGGGAGAGATTCATTGAACTCAAAATTTTTGATGTGAAATGGCTCTGAGCACTTTGGGACTTAACATCTGAGGTCATCAGTCCCCTAGAACTTAGAACTACTTTAAACCTAACTAACCTAAGGACATCACACACATCCATGCCCGAGGCAGGATTCGAACCTGCCACCGTAGCGGTCGCGCGGTTCCAGACTGAAGCGCCTAGAACCGCACGGCCACTCCGGCCGGCTTTTTCATGTGAGATGGGGCCCCACCGCACATCGCTCGTGAAGTTCACCTGCTTCTCCGAAACACTTTTGGAAACGATCGAATTATCAGCCGAAAGTTTCCAAATGCTTGGCGATCACGATCACCTGATCTCACTCCCTATGATTTCTGTTTGTGTGGCTACCTGAAGGACAGGGCTTACCAGGGGAACATTCACACATGTGCTGATCTGAAGAGCAGCATATCAAGACAGGTAGCCAACATACCAATGGATATGTTTCGTTCTGCTGTGCAGAATGCAATCCTGCACTTTCAGATTCTTCTGAACACTGATGGGCGCCATTTTGAGCCGTAATTTAGCAGTAATGGTATCGGTATGTAATGGTATGATTTACCGTAGCACCACATTAAATTGTTTCAATTGAATTGAGTCTGCATTATTTCACTTCCCCATGTCCTTGACATTAATGCTGGCAAGTTTGGTTCTCGTGCGGTAATTAGTTTCCGTGTTATAAAGTGTTAAATAGGGAAAGTTTAATTATAACCACCCGGTACATGCTGGTTGTATACCAACTGCATAGTAAACACATAGATAAATGTCCGTCTATTTTTAAGAAGATAAACCATTAAACAGTCGGTACATACAAAACCAGATTTCGTAGCTAAAAGGCACTTATTTCACAGATCTCGCATCCTTGTAGATTTGTTCCCGATGAATGTAAAAAAAAAAATTGTCTTGTAGTACGTATTCCGTAATGTTCACTCCTGATGTAAAAGAAATAGGGGTCCAGGTACTTTGAGTTTAAAACAAATTTTATGTTTTTTCTCGAAACTAGTCCGTGTGGATACTGTGCCTTTCAAAAAGATCGATTCAGTTGTATTTGTTGTCAATTACGTTGGTGGATTATCATCTTGTGTATTCTCTGTATGTTCTTACACATTTTTTATCAACAAATGCCACATATTGAATAAGGTTCAGATGCGCGCTACGTTTATCAAACGCCTATAACAATTTTAAAAACCTGGCTAGGTGCGATTAGGAGCCGCGCACTCAGCATTCCGTACAAACCTAACTACGAATACAGAAAATTTGTCCATTCTGGGAATGGAGGAGATCGACGATTTTTGCCTGCTATCGACATTGATTCTAGAGAGTTGTCGGCTCCAGGGGCTCCCAAGACTTTTGAGAGTGTTTAAATTTCAAGTTTGAAGTCAAACAAGAAATGACAAAAAAAAATTATTCGTGTGACATAATTACAAATTAACAGTTTTGAATTTTTCCCTCTACTTGTGCTGTGAAACCTTGCATCTTGCGAAATTCATGATTCTATATCAACGGGATATGTGACATAAATTTGAACTTGATACCCGAAACTGTTCCAGAGAAAAACAGTCTTAACTAACGGACCGACAAACAAACAGATGGATAAAAAGTTACAACTTTCGGATTTTTTCCTTTACTTGCACGGTATAAAACCTTGCTTATTGCGGAATTTCACGGTTCTAGGTCAACGGGAAGCACCCGATAGGTTTTGATGAGTGAATTTTCGAGTATTAAAATATGTGACATAAATGGTCGTATCTTTCGACTGAATTGACCTAGAAGCTTAAAATATTTACACCGCTAAGAGACCATCGATCTTAGTACTTGATAAAAATTTGAACTTGATATGTCAAATTACTCCAGAGATAAAGGTCAAAGGGTTCTTAAGAGACACAGACGGACCACAAAGCGCTCCTACAAGGTTACCATTTTTATAGACTGGGCCATGGAACCCTACGAACGGTGGTCGTTGATTGGATGCGAATGAACAATTCGATTATTGAAACTTTTTCTATTAGTAAGCTTTGCATTTTTTTTTAGCAATAGCATCGCCGAATGTAAGTAACAATATAAATGAGCAGCATTCACCGAGAAGTTAAACTAAACATAAGCCTGTGAGCATGAAATTAGCCAAATGGCTCTGAGCACTATGGGACTTAACATCTGTGGTCATCAGTCCCCTAGAACTTAGAACTACTTAAACCTAACTAACCTAAGGACATCACACACATCCATGCCCGAGGCAGGATTCGAACCTGCGACCGTAGCTGAAATTAGCCCCTAAAAGCCAGACGTCAACAAGGAAGCAAGCACCGGCCATGAAAGATTCGTTGTTTTAAACTGCGTGCAACCGCAGCTAAACTTCCACATTCTGAAAGAAATAATCCGCATCGGCTGTAGAATACTTTTTAATAAAAGTCACGACCGGTTCCGAGCCACTAGAAGATGCGTCTTCAGGTGATCTGTACAAATAACAAGGGAAAAGTTCTTCTACAAAGAATCCCTAACAATGGTGTAAGGAACCAAGGGATAATGAAAAGTAATATTATAGAGGTGTGCCTGAAGAGTACTCACAAAGATTATTTTCAACACAACGCGAATGATGGGGAGCGACTCTTAGTCAATTACCTTTTGGCGATGGCCTAGTGAGAAGAATGTTTGTGAGTAGTCTTCAAGCCTAGCTCTATAATACTACTTCCCATTATCCCTTGGTTTTTGACGCCACTGTTATGAATTCTTTGTAAAAGAATTTTTTCCTTATTTTTGTACACATCACCTGAGGAAGCGTCTTCTAGTGGCGCGCAATCGGTCGTGACTTTTAATAAGACGTATTATACAGCCAACGTTGATAGTTTATGTCAAGACGTGAAAGATTTGCACTGTATGATCTGTGTTAGCAGTCTCGTCGTCCCTCCGGCTTAGGTGTAGCAATGTTGGAACACTGTACGAAGCGTACAAGTTCCTAGATGGCTATGTCACGGTGAAAACGGCAACTTGTTATGATGAGCCGCTGCAGAGAGATAAGCATAGATAAGCCTACGAGTGGCCAGCTGAGCCCTATCACACGGCTCCGGGACGGACAACACTTTATGTAAGACTATCTGATGCAAGCAACAGTATCGACAGCAACAATGTTTTCCGTCATCAAGCTGTGGGCCAACCATACTCATCATCTGAACATTAGGGAACCACCCTCCGCAAAACATATTGTTCGGTTGGTGTGGAATGTCGACGTTTGAGAACGGTTTTGATTATAATAACACTATATGTTCCACATTTCGCCAAACACTCAGTAAATCCAGTTCATCTTGTAGTACGTTTTAAAAAAAAGAGTAAAATATCTTGACTCGCTGTTTGATTCCAGAGCGTGCAGAAGTCTAGCAGAAGTGCTCGCACATGATTGAGGGGAGGTTTACTATCTTTTGGTTCAAAAAATAGATTTTTTTAAATTGCATTTTTGGATCCATAAAAGTGTTTAGAATCCACCCCCGAAACGGTTTTTCCGAATACTTAACGGAAATGTTTGTTATTCGCGGTTGAGCAAAAAAATGCACCTGCCTGAAATGGGCCTTTTTCACGCACCAGTTTTTTCTTTCTAAGGACGAGTTATTGTACCGGTGATTGGGAGGAAACACACAAAATTAAAATGAAAGTTTGAACGCGTGTTTTTGGAAATTGCCCCCCAAGCATTTGCATTCCGGTGCGAAGACTGTGGAGATTGCGACTTTCCTGGCAGTGAGCGGCTTCAACGAAGGGTATTCAGCAATTCTGAAGACCATGACAACGATGGACGTCACCCTGGGACTCTATTCGACGCAGTTCGCCAAGCATTCGGACGACCACCGGATTCAAGCGGCCGAAAACCGCTTGTCACCGGCCGTACGAGCGGCTCTGGAGCAGCGCAGGATGGTCCAGATCGAGCAGAACGCCCTCTATGAGGAAGAGGAAGGACTAGTTTATGGACCCGGAGTAGCAGATTGAACGTAAGGTGCATAATATTGCATTTATATGTAGTCAAAACTTCTAACGCGTTTTTCTCGAAATGGCTTTTTTTTTTTTTATCGCGCAGTATGGTAACTTCAAATCTACTGAGCCGATTGTCATGATTCTTTGTTTCCGACGAAGCTAACTAAATTGTCTAGGAGTTGTACCACTTTTATTCCTATCCATCAACTATAAATACTTTTACTTGGCCGACGAAGTCGAAAAATCGATGAAAAAATTCCTATTTTTAAAATTGCCGCCATATTGTTTGCTATGGTCCAAAGCGCGGTACAACTCCTAAAGAATCTTATATACTTCGCTAACGTCAACTCAGTTTTGATTTCAGACTAGCCGGCTGACCTGTGACATACCGCGCGTGGAGGTCTACATCGAAATTTTGTTTCGTTCCGACGGCACTGCCACCTTCGCTCTTCGACATTTCCGATCGGAAAAATTCCAGTTTGGAGAGGAAATATCAATAAACATTTTGACCAAATTTGACATTGATATCTGTAACACATCCCGAGAAAAAAATTCTCAAAGAACGTGCTTTTTTCGGGCCAAAGATAGTAAACCTCCCCTTAAGAAAGTGTAGCTGTGTTTGGTGTTTCAGTCGCTTTGTAGATTCTGGAGGTATAGAAACCGGCGCCCTGTTGAATTCCAAAAGGCGTTCGAAGCAGTTCCTCTTCAGTGCCTCCTAATTAACAAGATATGCGCATAGGGGATATCAGACATCTGTGTGATTGGACTGCAGAGCAGTTCCTGGAAAAAGAAAACAAACTGTTATTCTTAACGGAGAGAAATCATCAGACGTAGAAGTTACGTCGGAGATAACCCAAAAGAGCGTTATAGCACCATTACTTTTCACAATATACCTGTCAAAAGCCTGAATAACCATATTTCGCCGCGCTTACGGGTGGGAACGTGCAGAGAGACGTTGCATTGTCCTGCTGGTAGATACTAGCGTGCCGAGGAAAGATAAACTGCCTCTAGGGTTGGACATTGTCTGCAAGGATACATGCATACTCGTGTTGATTGATTGTGCCTTCCATAATGATGAGATCAACCAGGGGATGCCACGAGAACATTCCCCAGATCGTAAGACTCCCTCCCACGGTGTGATCTCTTCCAGCGACTGTCGCAGGATGTTCGCTTTAAGACATTTCACGCCGTACACGCCATCATTCATCTGTCACCTGCAAAGGCCACCTGTCGCCAGTCAATGGACGCCCAGTGGCGGTGTTTGCGTGCAGATTACAGCTTTCGTTGCCTATGAACAGCAGTCAGCATGGAGGATGAACCAAGTGCGTGCTGTGGAGGTTCTTTGAGGGAAAACTGTTGATATCCCCTTGGTTGGTCTGGGCAGTCAGCTGCTCAACTGTTGCATGTCTGTTCGCCCATACACATCACCGGAGTCGTTGGTCATCCATGTCATCTATGGTGCGCCACAGCTGCCTTCATGCGGGTTTTGGATAGCGCCATTTTGCTATACACGGCGTACTTCAATAACGGCCGCACGCGAACTGTTTACAAACTTCCAACCTTTGTCAATAATCATGTCCTTTTGGACGTCAGGTAAACTGCTCCGTTTCTGCAGTACGACAACAACTGCACTGTTTTCCGCACCCCCCCCCCCCCCCCCCCCCCCCCCCCGGACACGCTTTATATACCCTCCACTGCTAGTGCCGCCACCTGCCACCTGTGATTGTTTATTGGGCACTGATGTAGAACATAGGCGGTGGTCACATAATTTAGCAATGAAATTAGCCAGTCGGGGGGGGGGGGGGGGGGGGGGGCGTCGCGGCCTCGCATGCAAGCGGCCTGCCAGGGGCGGTGAGCACCCCAACGAGCGTTTTGTTTGGTTACCTGAAACTTGAATTTGCGTGCGCGACGACCTGATTGGCTAACTTCAAAGCTAAATCACTCGAAAAAGGCCGAATGCATCGTTGTCTTAACATTTATGTCTCAGTACAACCTTCCCTGCAAAGCATTTCAGACATTTTCTGACCACCCTGTATATGTATAGACGACAGACAGACGATGTGGCCGTTAGACAACGCTAGTTCTATTTGTATGCAACATTGACACATAGGGCCTTTGACAGTGGAGGAGTTTTTTTGGCACTATGCAAACGCTCTATCTCCAACATAGAAAATGGGATCGCCAGAGTTGTGCGTAGAAGTTTCTCAAAATAAATTCCAGACTATGAAATATGGTTCAAATGGCTCTAAGCACTATGGGACTTCACATTGAGGTCATCAGTCCCCTAGACTTAGAACTGCTTAAACCTAACTAACCTAAGGACATCACACATATCCATGCCCGAGGCAGGATTACAATCTGCGACCGTAGAACCAGCGCGGTTCCGGACTGAAGCGCTTAGAACCGCTTGGCCACAGCGGCCGGCACTATGAAATATGAAAGTAAACACTCTCCCAACTACCAAATAAATAGTCTCACAACAGTACAATGTAGTTAACTTTGGCCCAATGTAATAGATGCTCTCAATGGCACGCTCCGCTCTCTACCATCAGGAGTGGGTACGAAAATGAAGAAAAAAAGCGTGAACAGTGTTTTGTGGTATTACATTAGTAAAGGGAGACTTACCAACAGCGTGTCATTTAAAGATGTCAGGCATGTGGACCGCTGGACTGTAAAGTCAGTTCGATTTCAGGATGCGACGCGACACCCGATAAAAACACTAGTAATACTTCAGTTACTTTAGAGTACCCAGTAGAAAGTAGTAAAAATATTGTGAGGAACACATTTCTTTCTCGACTTGTATATAATGCATGATTTAACCATAATTGTTTGCGTCTCTTACCTTTAAAAAGGTTTTTCTCGAGAAACGATTTTTCAAAACTGCGTGCAGCATAAAATAAAAACGGTCCAACCTATTAACTTCTATCTCTGACTCCGGAAAAGTAAACACTTTCCTTGGGATCTTATACCAATAATATATGAAATTTGTTGATATTAAGTATTTTTTGCAAATCCATAAAACGTGAAAAAATCTAACTCAAAGTTGGAGTTAGTATCAAATCGTCAAATTTAAGGGTATTTCATTGTGGTTAGGTATAAGCTCCCATAAATTTAATTTAATATCGATTGATATTATCCATTTTTTATTTCAGGTAACTTCTGAGAGGCTACACTCCACGCAGTCTGCGTACTTCAAACTCGCAGGCCCTTGATCAAACCATAATAATGTGCGCCATTTTGTCTTTTGAATTGAAAATCTAAAATAAAGTTCAAAGTATAATCAATCACAATGATCAAGCACATCCCTTGTATGTCTTTTCATAACCTCAAAAGAAATTTCCAGACTTTGGCTAATGTTTCCTCATTTGAGTGAGAACCTGGTCGTAAGCTATCTACTCCGAAAACGTAAATCCCGATGATGATTTTTTGAACTCATCTTGTTCCAAATACGTGTGTGATGGTGCAACTGATACACTTACGGCTCGCAATGAATGAATGAATGTTTTTTTCTCCACACATGACATCCTCTTTAATTTGTGGAAAGACTCTAATCGCACATTCATCTGGAGAGAATGTGGTAGTTGTCACAGAGGAAAATAACTAACGGTAATTGGGTCCTGGGAACGGGAGGCATCATCTTGCACAAGTACGTGGAATTACAGTTCAGCACTGTAGTGGGACAGTAAAGTTAACGTCCAACAGTACAGATATGAGACACTGCAACGAAGTACATGACTTTGCAAGGGTACGGTTGATCGTTACATGGACTTTAATTCCCGTTCACGTCGAACTTGCTATGCTAGACGAACTTCTCCCAAGTGACGACAGGCACCACATTATTGGACAGCGAGGTCTTCGGATCTATTCTCTATGGCGGGTTTAAGTTCATACTCCACTATCAACCTATATTCCAAGGACAATTATTAGTAAGCAATCAGAATTTATTTAGTTTGAATAAATTTTGAAATACAGTTTCCTCATCTTTCATTTTTAATTCAAAAAGCGAACAGTATGAGAATTGTATATTTTGTAAAATTCATAACGAGCAAAATACGTAAAGAAGTCATCGTTTACTTGCCAAGCATTCAAACATAACAGCTCAACATCGTATTCGCGCTAGTCCTGGTGCTAAAATACCACCGTCACTTTGAAGGTTAGTGTCATTCTGGATTATTTCCCATGAAAACCACGGAAATTTGCTTCAAACGTCAGTTGTGACAACTGCCTTATCATATCATTCACATGTGATTGGTTCAAATGGCTCTGGGCACTATGGGACTTAACATCCCCTAGAACTTAGAACTACTTAAACCTAACTAAACTAAGGATATCACACACATCTATGTCCAAGGCAGGATTCGAACTTGCGACCGTAGCGGTCGGGTGGTTCCAGACTGAAGCGCCTAGAACCGCTCGGCCACAGCGGCCGGCTCACATGTGATTATTGGTTTTAGAAACTTCAGCCATTTTTTATCAGAACGTTACCTCTTTAATAACTCTCTGTTCGCAATTTCTTTGTAACGTCGTTACTTTAATTTGCTATGAAAGCGGTGGTGATGGGCAATAAAAGCGGGTTAAAAGCTGTGAGCTGTCTGGGGAAGTTAACCTTGCATTACTGCGCAACTGTTTTACCAGGTATCCAGTCTAGCTTACCAAATTCCCAACCAGACTAACATTAATTATAATCTTTTAATAGTCATACGACAACCGGTGATATATATATATAAAAAAAGAGAATTTCAATAAAAAGAAATAAATCAGTTTATATTTGGAAATTTATTTTAACATTGATCATTGAAATTTCAGCATATTAAACGTGAGTCACAACTAAGCTGGTGCCTTATTTAGGACCGTGAAAATGTGAGTTTGTAATCTTACGGAACACATCAAATATGGAGCCAAGATTGGGAGACTGCATACAACACTGCATTCATAAAATAACACATGAAGAACGTTGAAACATATGCAAGAGAAAATTAACCACAACCAACCGATTCAATTTTCACCCAAGGAAGTTACATTCGTAGCACAATCCTGTCCGTCGTGTAATTACCACACACTGGTATACTAAATTCATACTAACTCTCTGTGAAATCTTCCCAAAAAGAATGGCTCAGGGCTACTTTGATGAGTACACCACATGCTTCACGTGGTCAACTTGGTTTACACAAAGCGTGTAACTCCACAATAATTTTGATAATTAAAATAAATTAGATCGAAAAGCAATTTACAAAAGAAAATCCTCGAACTGGTTACTAACGTCTTACTATTAACCTGATGGGTCAAACAATTATATAAGCACGTGGTAGTGGTCTCACAAAGTACATCCCACGTGGGTTGAACATAAAGAAAAGTTGCTATATTGAAAATTATTGTCAAGACGAGACGTTATAATCTCACGCACATTCGCATTTAAGATTGATGAACTTAGTTAGAGTTATTGATCAACACGTGGTTCCACTTTACTCGCAAAGTAGTGACAAAGCAACTACCGGAATATATTCTGAACTTCACACGAGAATTACACTGCGCTGCAATTTAAGATAACATTAGATATTTTAGAGCTAAACCTGAAATAAAGGTGATTAAATTTTCAGTTAGGCTGAACTTAAGAAGTCCATTGTCCTACGGACTTAGCAGACACGCGCTTAGCCGGAGATCTTACCACTTCAGACGCTCGCCACGGACAGACTGACCTGGTCCCTTCCTGAGGGTGGCTCCCAAATACAAACGGAAGTGGCCAGAGGGGCAGCTTCCTATACCAACATGACAAGGGACAGACATGACCATACTAAGAATAGAAACCTCTTTGCTTTTAGAAAGGGTAGCTACCTGTTCCGACGTTGGTCCTACTGTTCTCTAGCAGACAGGCTTGTCTACTACCCTCATGCATGCAACTAGAAATACATTTGCTCATTCATCCTCTCACACAGAAGGGAAGGGGGTTGACAGTATCTTATCACATACAGTATATAAAAGAAAGCGGATGTAGGTTCTGTATGAGACTGTGTGACATGAATTACATATAAACTGTGTTTTAAAGTGTAGTAGTGTGACAGATCGTTCTTGGTTATGTGTAAAAGTAACACGTTCCACTACTCAGTCTCCTCCCAGATAGTCAGAAACGCCACAGTAAATTTAGAAGAGGAATTTATGCCGTAAATGACAACACATTTAAGAAATCAAACATGAAAGGAATCCAACAGAGACCTTTCATCTTCGCCTGTACTACTAATTAATATTTTTTTCCCACCACTTTTTCCTATATTACTCGTCCACTACATTATTTTTCCACGTAATACCACTCCTTTAATTCAGACCAACTTACACTCGAATGACTCCACCAAACTCACTCACTCTAAAAATTTAAGCGCGCCGGGATTTAATTTCCGGCGGAAAGGCATTGCAGCACTTCCCAGGGAATGACTTTTCTGAATTCACTGGAAGTCAGCACCAGAGATTTTAAATAGCACACGCTTATTAAATTGTAACGTAACTATGATTTGTCGCTGTGTCAGCACCAGCGAACGTGGCGATGGCCGGCCAACGTGATGCGCTGGGCAGAACCATGGGGCAAGATACGGTGTGTATGTGTTTGTGTGTGTGCGTGAGTGCAGGTGCCTCCCGGTACCTAAAATTTTAGAAATTAAGCAACGGTACGCGTTATACTGAAAAAAACCAACGAACTATCAACACAATACCTAACAACTCCCTCTCAGGTTTCTAAAGAACTTGGCCCAGATAGATATGGCGCATTTACAGGTTATTTGGGATGCGTTGGAGAGAAGATCCGCATTGCGACAGCTGGCATCAAACACCCTCCTCTAGATCTTGCTGAATATAACTCTCCAGTCACCACAAACAAGCATGGGGCGTTGCTGCCAAGCAAGAGTGGCAGGTACACGTTCCGATACCCGTCTTTAGCTGGTTCGTTGTCGAAGTTATTGTCCAGTTTTGGTACTCCTCTGTTACGTGTGATTTCTGTCTCGAAACTCTTCTGATCACAGTTTGTGGGCACTGTTGTACGCAAAATACCGTGTCAGAAAACGTTATCCTCATTTGTAACACCCCCTGAAATCCTGTTCTGGATGTGGTGGTGGGAAGTTGCTGTGGTACCAAACTGCTGAGGTCAACAGTCCCTAGACTTACACATTACTTAAGTTAAGGGGAGATTTACTATCTGCGCCCCGAAAAAAGCATGTTCTTTGGGAATTTTTTTCTCGGGATGTGTTATAGATATCAATGTCAAATTTGGTAAAAATGTTTATTGATATTTCCTCTACAAACCGGAATTTTCCCGACCGGAAATGTCGAAGAGCAAAGGCGAAAGTGCCGTCGGAACGAAACAAAATGGTTCAAATGGCTCTGAGCACTATGGGACTTAACAGCTGTGGTCATCAGTCCCCTAGAGCTTAGAACTACTTAAACCTAACTAACCTAAGGACATCACACACATCCATGCCCGAGGCAGGATTCGAACCTGCGACCGTAGCAGTGGCGCGGTTTCGGACTGCGCGCCTAGAACCGCGAGACCACCGCGGCCGGCGGAACGAAACAAAATTTCGATGTAGACCTCCACGCGCGCTATATCACAGGTGAGCTGGCTCGTCTGAAATCAAAATTGAGTTGACGTTAGCAAAGTATATAATTTTTTTTTGTAGGAGTTGTACCTCGCTTAAGGTATTTGGACCATAGGAAACAAATGGCAGCCATTTGGAAAAAATGGTTTTTTTTTCATCGATTTTTCGACTGCGTCGGCCAAGTAAAAATATTTATAATTGATGGATAGGAATAAAAGTGGCAAAACCCCTAGACAATTTAGTTAGCTTTGTCGGAAACAAAGAATCATGCCAATCGGTTCGGTAAGTTTGAAGTTACCATACTGCGCGATAAAAAAAACGTCATTTGAAGAAAAACGCATTTGAAGTTTTGACTACATATAACTGCAACAATATGCGACGTACATTCAATCTGCTATTCCGGGTTCATAAACTAGTCCTTCCTCTTCCTCATAGAGGGCGTTCTGCTCGATCTGGGCCATCCTGCGCTGCTCCAGAGCCGCTCGTACGGCCGGTGACAAGCGGTTTTCGGCCGCTTGAATCCGGTGGTCGTCCGAATGCTTGGCGAACTGCGTCGAATGGAGTCCCAGGGCGACTTCCATCGTTGTCGTGGTCTTCAGAATTGCTGAATACCCTTCGTTGAAGCCGAAGGAAAGTCGCAATCTCCATAGTCTTCGCACCAGAATGCAAATGCTTGGGGGCTAACTTCCAAACAGACGCGTTCAAACTTTCATTTTAATTTTGTGTGTTTCCTCCCAAGTACTGGTGCAAGAACTCGTCCTGCGAAGTGAAAAAATTGGTGCGTGAAAAAGGCCCATTTCAGGCAGGTGCATTTTTTTGCTCAACCGCGAATAACAAACATTTCCGATCTGTATTCGGAAAAACCGTTTCAGGGGTGGATTCTAAATACTGTTATGGACCCAAAAATCCAATTTAAACAATAGATTTTCTGAACCAAAATATAATAAATCTCCCCTTAAACTAACTTACCCCAAGGACAACACACACCCGCATGCCCGAGGGACGACTCGAACCTCCGACGGGGGGAGCCGCGCGAACCGTCGTAAGGCACCCCTAGACACGCGGCTAGCCCGCGTGGTTTCTGGTTAAGTGATCCCAAATTTTAATGACGCTAGGCAGTTGAATAACAGTCTATATGGGGTGTCACATAAATGTTGCGACAAACTTGTGGAGGTAGAAGGTGTCTTGGAGCAACAAATCGACGTTAGGAAACCGTGTCCGGAAACGTCATCCAACGTCGCTACGGAGCGTCGAAGTTACAGGTGCAGGAGGCTGCCTCTAGGTCACCCTGAAACGTCCCCTTCCAGATAACATTTTCCATCGAAACCCTGTCTTCTTTAGCGTCACTCGAAGGCTGTTCTTTCCTCTGAAAAACAACCCAGTATCTCGTAGCGATAAAAGAAGCTGCAGGTGGTATATTCTTCCTGCACGTAATTATCAAATGCATGTCGTCCGATCATCTCTTCTTGAAAGTCGCCGAGTTCCGCCATTTTACCAGCAAGCACTCTGGTGTTGCATGGAGTCGAAAGAGCAGCTGCTGGTTCATGTTTCTCTCCAGAACACGTCTCCCTCGTCAATTTCTTCACAGAGGTCGTTATTTTCAGAGCTGCAGCAAGTCATTTGACGACTCTCGACAAGATATAAATGGCTGCTGTTATTCTTTTCTTCCTCAAAATATCATCTTAATTACACTACTGGCCATTAAAATTGCTACACCAAGAATGCAGATGATAAACGGGTATTCATTGGGCAAATATCTTATACTAGAACTGACATGTGATTACATTTTCACGCAATTTGGGTGCATAGATCATGAGAAATCATTACCCAGAACAAGCACCTCTGGCCGTAATAACGGCCTTGATACGCCTGGGCATTGAGTCAAACAGAGCTTGTATGGCATGTACAGGTACAGCTGCCGATGCAGCATCAACACGATACCACAGTTCATCAAGACTTGTGATTGGCGTACTGTGACGAGCCAGTTGCTCGGCCACCATTGACCAGACGTTTTCAATTGGTGAGAGACCTGGAGAATGTGCTGGCCAGGGCAGCAGTCCAACATTTTCTGTATCCAGAAAGGCCCGTACAGGACATGCAACATGCGGTCGTGCGTTATCCTGCTGAAATGTAGGGTTTCGCAGGGAACGAATGAAGAGTAGAGCCACGGGTCGTAACACATCTGAAATGTAACGTCCACTGTTCAAAGTACCGTCAGTGCGAACAAAAGGTGAGCGTGACGTGTAACCAATGGTACCCACACCATCACGCCGGGTGATACGGCAGTATGGCGATGACGAATACATGCTTCCAATGTGCGTTCACTGCGATGTCGCCAAACAAGGATGCGACCATCATGATGCTGTAAACAGAACCTGGATTCATCCGAAAAAATAACGTTTTGCCAATCGTCCACCCAGATTCGTCGTCGAGTACACCATCGCAGGCGTTCCTGTCTGTAATGCAGCGTCAAGGGTAACTGCAGCCATGGTCTCCGAGCTGATAGTCCATGCTGCTGCAAACGTCGTCGAACTGTTCGTGCAAATGGTTATTGTCTTGCAAATGTCCCCATCTGTTGACTCAGGGATCGAGACGTGGCTGCGTGATGACTGTAACGACAGTCATGCGGATAAGATGCCTGTCATCTCGACTGCTAGTGATACGAGGCCGTTGTGATCCAGCACGTCGTTCCGTATTACCCTCCTGAACCCACCGATTCCATATTCTGCTAACAGTCATTGGATATCGACCAACGCGAGAAGCAATCTCGCGATACGATGAACCTCAATCGCGATAGGCTACAATCCGACCTATATTAAAGTGGGAACGTGATGGTACACATTTCTTCTCCTTACCCGAGGCATCATAACAATGTTTCACCAGGCAACGCCAGTCAACTGCTGTTTATGTTTGAGAAATCGCTTGGAAACTTTCCTCGTGTCAGCACGTTGTAGGCGTCGCCACTGGCGCCAACCTTGTATGAATGCTCTGAAAAACTAATCATTTGCATATCACAGGATCTTCTTCCTGTCGGTTAAATTTCGCTTATGCAGCACGTCATCTTCATGGTGTAGCAATTTTAATGGCCAGTGGTGTATATACGGGCTCACGAGACTAGCTTTTTAAAGTAGTGTCCCTGCCTGCTTTCGTGTAGCTTGAGGAAGAGACCGCATCGCGTAGGTAGACTGTATCACATAGGTTTGAAACTCACAATACGACACTTTACACTGCTCCATTAACACTAACCTCCATTAACACTAACCTCCATTAACACTAACTGCATCGGTAACACGATCTGCGACAAACGCTTTGCAGCCACTGACAAGGGAAACTCCCCATCTCAATCCCCTCGGATTTAGTGGTAAGATGGCCCAGTGCATAGACCGTCAAAAACTGAACACAGATAAAGCATGAAAACAGGAAGAACTATGAAAAAAGCAAAATAGAAACAATGAACGGTCCAAACAAAGAAGTCCAATATTGAGCACACCCGAGTACGCATGGCGTCGTGGCCCGAGGGTTAGCTGCCCTCTGTAATAAAAAAAAAAAAAAAACTGAGTTAATCGAACAACAATGAACTTAAACGGATGTCTTACGACGTCCACACCGAGCAGATGCAACCAACGAAAGCGAACAAAATGACATTAAACTCTATCGTCCTATTTATTTTTATTCTCAATATTGTGAAAAGGAAAGTTGCTGCTCACCATATAGCGGAGATGTTAAGTGGCAGATAGGCACAAAAAAAGACTGTCACAAATATAGCTTTCGGCCAGTAACGCCTTCGTCAAAATTAGTCGACAGACAGGCACATACACACTCACGCAAACGCATCTCACGCCTATCTGCGACTCAGCATCTCCGCTATATACAGGGTTATTACAAATGATTGAAGCGATTTCACAGCCCTACAATAACTTTATTATTTGAGATATTTTCACAATGCTTTGCACACACATACAAAAACTCAAAAAGTTTTTTTAGACATTCACAAATGTTCGATATGTGCCCGTTTAGTGATTTGGCAGACATCAAGCCGATAATCAAGTTCCTCCCACACTCGGTGCAGCGTGTCCCAATCAATGAGTTTGAAAGTATCGTTGATGCGAGCTCGCAGTTCTGCCACGTTTCTTGGTAGAGAAGGTTTAAACACTGAATCTTTCACATCACCCCACAGAAAGAAATCGCATGGGGTTAAGTCGGGAGAGCATGGAGGCCATGACATGAATTGCTGATCATGATCTCCACCACGACCGATCCATCAGTTTTACAATCTCCTGTTTAAGAAATGCCGAACATCCTGATGGAAGTGCGGTGGAGCACCATCCTGTTGAAAGATGAAGTCGGCGCTGTCGGTCTCCAGTTGTGGCATGAGCCAATTTTCCTGCATGTCCAGATACACGTGTCCTGTAACGTTTTTTTCGCAGAAGAAAAAGGGGCTGTAAACTTTAAACCGTGAGATTGCACAAAACACGTTAACTTTTGGTGAATTGCGAATTTGCTGCACGAATGCGTGAGGATTCTCTACCGCCCAGATTCGCACATTGTGTCTGTTCACTTCACCATTAAGAAAAAATGTTGCTTCATCACTGAAAACAAGTTACGCACTGAACGCATCCTCTTCCATGAGATGTTGCAACCGCGCCGAAAATTCAACGCGTTTGACTTTGTCATCGGGTGTCAGGGATTGTAGCAATTGTAAACGGTAAGGCTTCTGCTTTAGCCTTTTCCATAAGATTTTCCAAACCGTCGGCTGTGGTACGTTTAGCTCCCTGCTTGCTTTATTCATCAACATCCGCGGGCTACGCGTGAAACTTGCCCGCACGCGTTCAACCGTTTCTTCGCTCACTGCAGGCCGGCTCGTTGATTTCCCCTTACAGAGGCATCCAGAAGCTTTAAACTGCGCATACCATCGCCGAATGGAGTTAGCAGTTGGTGGATCTTTGTTGAACTTCGTCCTGAAGTGTCGTTGCACTGTTATGACTGACTGATGTGAGTGCATTTCAAGCACGACATACGCTTTCTCGGCTCCTGTCGCCATTTTGTCTCACTGCGCTCTCGAGCGCTCTGGCGGCAGAAACCTGAAGTGCGGCTTCAGCCGAACAAAACTTTATGAGTTTTTCTACGTATCTGTAGTGTGTCGTGACCATATGTCAATGAATGGAGCTACAGTGAATTTATGAAATCGCTTCAATCATTTGTAATAGCCATATATATATATATATATATATATATATATATATATATATAGGGTGATCAAAAAGTCAGTATAAATTTGAAAACTCAATAAACCACGGAATAATGGAGATAGAGAGGTAAAAATTGACACACATGCTTGAAATGACATGGGGTTTTATTAAAACAAAAAAAAACAAAACAAAAAACAAAGTTCACAAAATGTCCTACAGATGGCGCTGGACAGCAAAACTGCTACCGTGACGGGTGAGACGTACGCCGATATACTACAGAATCGCATCATCCCCAGCCTGGCTGATAAACACCTGCTGGAACGTACGTTTATGCAGGATGGCGCTCCACCCCATATTGCTGGACGCGTGAAAGATCTCTTGCGTGCGTCGTTTGGTGATGATCGTGTGCTCAGCCGCCACTTCTGTCATGCTTGGCCTCCCATGTCCCCTGACCTCATTCCGTGCGATTATTGGCTTTGGGGTTACCTAAGTCGCAAGTGTATCGTGTTCGACCGACATCTCTAGGGATGCTGAAAGACAACATCGGGCGCCAATGCCTCACCATAACTCCGGACATGCTTTCCAGTGCTGTTCACAACATTATTCCTTGACTACAGCTCTTGTTGAGGAATGATGGTGGACATATTGAGCATTTCCTGCAAAGAACATCACCTTTGCTTTGTCTTACTTTGTTACTCTAGTTATTGCTATTCTGATCAGATGAAGCGCCGTCTGTCGGACATTTTTTGAACGTTTGTATTTTTTTTTGGTTCTAATAAAACCCCATGTCATTCCAAGCATGTGTGTCAATTTGTACCTCTCTACCTACATTATTCCTTGATTCATACCGAGCGAGATGGCGCAGTGGTTAGCACACTGGACTCGCATTCGGGAGGACGACGGTTCAATCCCGTCTCCGGCCATCCTGATTTAGATTTTCCGTGATTTCCCTAAATCGTTTCAGGCAAATGCCGGGATGGTTCCTTTGAAATGGCACGGCCGATTTCCTTCCCAATCCTTCCCTAACCCGAGCTTGCGCTCCGTCTCTAATGACCTCGTTGTCGACGAGACGTTAAACACTACCCACCACCACCACCTTGATTCATACAGTTTTCAAATTTATACTACTCACCAATCCTTCCTCGAAAAAAAAATGGTCAAATGTGTGTGAAATCTTATGGGACTTAACTGCTAAGGTCATCAGTCCCTAAGCTTACACACTACTTAACCTAAATTATCCTAAGGACAAACACACACACCCATGCCCGAGGGAGGACTCGAACCTCCGCCGGGATCAGCCGCACAGTCCACGACTGCCGCGCCTAGACCGCTCGGCTAATCCTGCGCGGCAATCCTTCCTCGACCTGCCGTATATTGCACTACTTCTCCTCGGACAGTTGACTGTTTCTATTTTGCTTTTCTTCGTAGTTCAGAACACCTTCTTCCTGTTTTCATGCGTGATACGCGTTCAGTTATGACGGTCTATCCACTGAGCCCTCTCACCACTAAATCTGAGGGCGAAGGGTGCGATGGGAATTTTCCCTTGTGAGTGCAGCACGGCGCGCGCTCCGAGTTGTTGTTGATGGCAACGGGGCACCATCACTATAGCAACGTTTACGAATTCCGGAGCTCCGACTGGCCTAGAGTCTCCCCTCCATACAATGCGCTCCACGTGCCTCAACTACAATAGTGGCCATTAAAATTGCTACACCACTAAGATGACATGCTACAGATGCGAAATTTAACCGACAGGAAGAAGGTGCTGTGATATGCAAATGATTAGCTTTCCAGAGCAATCACACAAGGTTGGCGCCGGTGGCGACACCTACAACGTGCTGACACGAGGAAAGTTTCCAACCGATTTCTCATACACAAACAGCAGTTGACCGGAGTTACCTGGTAAAACGTTGTTGTGATGCCTCATATAACGAGGAGAAATGTGTACCATCACGTTTCCGACGTTGATAAAGGTCGGATTGTAGCCTATCTCGATTGCGGTTTATCGTATCGCGACATTGCTGCTGTCGTTGGTCGATATCCAATGACTGTTAGCAGAATATGGAATCGGTGGGTTCAGGAGGGTAATACGGAACGTCGTGCTGGATCCCAACGGCCTCGTATCATTAGCAGTCGAGATGACAGGCATCTTATCCGCATGGCTGTAACGGATCGTGCAGCCACGTCTCGATCCCTGAGTCAACAGATGGGGACTTTTGCAAGACAACAACCATCTGCACGAACAGTTCGACGACGTTTGCAGCAGGATAGACTATCAGTTCGGAGACCGTGGCTGCGGTTACCCTTGGCGCTGCATCACAGACAGGAGCGCCTGCGATGGTGTACTCAACGACGAACCTGGGTGCACGAATGGCAAAACGTAATTTTTTCGGATGAATCCAGGTTCTGTTTACAGCATCGTGATATCCCGATCAGTGTTGGGCGACATTGCGGTGAACGGACATTGGAAGCGTGTATTCGTCATCGCCATACTGGCGTATCACCCGGCGTGATGGTATGGGGTGCCGTTGGTTACACGTCTCGGTCACCTCTTGTTCGCATTGACGGCACTTTGAGCAGTGGACGTTACATTTCAGATGTGTTACGACCCGTGGCTCTACCCTTCATTCGATCCCTGCGAAATCCTACATTTCAGCAGGATAATGCACGACCGCATGTTGCAGGTCCTGTACGGGCCTTTCTGGATACAGAAAATGTTGGACTGCTGCCCTGGCCAGCACATTCTCCAGATCTCTCACCAATTGAAAACGTCTGGTCAATGGTGGCCGAGCAACTGGCTCGTCACAATACGCCAGTCACTACTCTTGATGAACTGTGGTATCGTGTTGAAGCTGCATGGGTAACTGTGCCTGTACACGCCATCCAAGCTCTGTTTGACTCAATACGCAGGCGTATGAGGCCGATATTACGGCCAGAGGTGGTTGTTCTGGGTACTGATTTCTCATGATCTATGCAGCCAAATTGCGTGAAAATGTAATCACATGTCAGTTCTACTAGTATAATATATTTGTCCAATGAATTCCCGTTTACCATCTGCATTTCTTCTTGGTGTAGCAATTTTAATGGCCAGTAGTGTATTAGGGAAGTTCTTTCGGTGGCCTGACTCTGAACTACAGTCGATGAATAATGGTGACAGCGACCGCGGTGAGCCCTGGATGGGCAGCACGGGCGCCCTTTAGAGGTGAGGCGGACAGCTGTTGCAGCGGGCGGTGGACCGGTCGCCCTCGCGGCGAGTCACGGCGCGGCCCCTGCCCACGCGTGTCGGCGACACACGCCAGCCGGCGGGAAGGGCGTGTCCGACAGGCACCGCCGATTCCCAGAACCAGCTGCGTGGGCCACACAATGCCTTCGTGACCCAGCCAACTCAAAAGACACCTCGGAACGTGGCTGCCCAACAAACTTTTAGGGAATTGAAAACTACAGTTGATAGAAAAATTTTTCGTTTCGACCTATGGGATCAACATCGAATGCCTGTGGCTTTTTAAACTAGTAAACTAAACATAAAACAACTGGTAGCCAAGACAGGCACCGTCAAAATATGTGAAGTAATAAAACTGTTGTCTTTCGTCGATGCTACATTAAGGGCCAGTGCACACGTACCAACTTATCGTCCGACCAACCAACCAACCAATTTCGTGGCAGCCTACACACGTCCCGCCCAACTGCACTCAGCGACTACAGCGTCGCCCTATGCCTATCACTCGCTGCGAATTGTGTGTAGTACGTTCACTGAGGTTATTTTCGACGAGATGCACTTTTTGACACAGGAACAAATACGGATGTGCCTTGGCTGCTTTAGAGGTAATAAGTCCAAGAGAAGTCGAGAGAACGCCGTGGACAAAGAAGCGGCTTATGCAAAAGAAGATATTCACCCACGCTCTGATACTTAAGGAGCATGGAGCCAATGATTGTCCTATTATCTAAGAACTGCTGAATATCATGCAACAATTCTTAACGAAAAGGAATACAATCATGAGCCAGGCTGTTAAGTTGCGTAGAGAGACTGTTAGCTATGTTAAGATCTGCAGCCACTGGAGGAAGTTGGAGGATCAAACTCAGTGTTGTCCTATCTCCACAGTTTTTATCGAAAAAGATTCCTGAAACCTGCAACGTAGTTTATAGTTTCCTGAGGTAATATAACAAAGTAATGGAAAACAAATAAAAAACAAGGAAGCGAGTGCTTCTTTGTTTCTGTACGTTTCATTGCCGTCTACCTCAAGCGTTTGGAATCTATGTCTCTCTGTACAAGGTTATAAATACAAAATAAAAACAGGGGTAATGCAGAGGTAGGTTTAGTAATGAATAAAAAAACTACGAAAAGCAAAGTGAACGCATTATTGAAGCCAAGATAGACACGAAGCCCACGCCTACTACAGTAGTACAAGTTTATATGCCACTAGCTCCACAGACGACGAAGAGATTGAAGACATTTATGTTGAGATGACAGAAATTATTCAGATAGTGAAGGGAGGCGAAAATTTAATAGTTATGGGGGACTGGAATTCGATAGTACGAAAAGGAAAAGTTGTAGGTAAATATGGAATGGGGGTAAGGAATGAAAGGGGAAGCCGCCGCGTAGAATATTGCATAGAGCATAACTTAATAATAGCTAACACTTGGTTTAAAAATCATAAAAGAAGGTTCTATTCGTGGAAGAGGCCTGGAAGTACTGGGAGGTTTCTGATAGATTTTATAATGGTAAGACAGAGATTTAAAACCAGGTTTTAAATTGTAAGACATTTCAGGGGCAGATGTGGACTCTGACCACAATCTGTTGGTTATGAACTGTAGTTTGAAACTGAAGAAACTACGAAAAGTTGGGAATTTAAGGAGATGGGATCTGGATAAACTGAAAGATCCAGAGGTTGTAGAGAGTTTCAGAGAGAGCATTAGGGAACGATTGGCAAGAACGGGGGAAAGAAATACAGTAGAAGAAGAATGGGTAGCTTTGAGAGATGGAATAGTGAAAGCAGCAGAGGGTCAAGTAGATAAAAAGACGAGGGCTAATAGAAATCTTTAGGTAACAGAAGAGATATTGAATTGAATTGATGTAAGGAGAAATACAAAAATGCAGTAAATGAAGTAGGCAAAAAGGAATACAAACATCTCAAAAATGAGATCGACAGGAAGTGCAAAATGGCTAAGGAGGGATGGCTAGAGGACAGATGTAAGGATGTAGAGGCGCATATCACTAGGGGTATGATAGATACTGCCTACAGAAAAATTAAAGAGACCTTTGGAGAAAAGAGAACCACTTGCATGAATATCAAGAGCTCAGATGGAAACCCAGTTCTAAGCAAAGAAGGGAAAGCAGAAAGGCGGAAGGAGTATATAGAGGGTCTATACAAGGGCGATGTTCTTGAGGACGATATTATAGAAATGGAAGAGAATGTATATGAAGATGAAATAAGAGATATGATACTGCGTGGAGAGTTTGACAGAACACTGAAAGACCTCTAAGTCGAAACAAGGCCCCGGGAGTAGACAACATTCCATTAGAACTACAAAAATGAGATCGACAGGAAGTGCAAGAGATATGATACCTTGGGAGAGCCAGGCCTAACAGAACTCTACCGCCGGCCGAGGTCGCCGAGTGGTTCTAGGTGCTACAGTCTGAAACCGCGCGACCACTACGGTCGCAGATCGAATCCTACCTCTGGCATGGATGTGTGTGATGTCCTTAGGTTAGTTAGGTTTAAGTAGTTCTAAGTTCTAGGGGACTGATGACCTCAGAAGTTAAGTCCCATAGTGCTCAGAGCCATTTGAACCAAAACTCTACCATCTAGCGAGCAAGATGTATGCGACAGGCGAAATACACTCAGACTTCAAGAAGAATATAATAATTCCAATCCCAAAGGAAGCAGGTGTTGACAGAAGTGAAAATTACCGAACTATCAGTTTAATAAGCCACGGCTGCAAAGTACTAACACGGATTCTTTACCGACAAATGGAAAAACTGGTAGAAGCCGACCTCGGGGAAGATCAGTTTGGATTCCGTAGAAATGTTGGAACACGTGAGGCAATACTGACCCTACGACTTATCTTAGAAAATAGATTAAGGAAAGACAAACCTACGTTTCTAGCATTTGTAGACTTAGAGAAAGCTTTTGTCAAGGTTGACTGGACTACTCTCTTTCAAATTCTGAAGGTGGCAGTGGTCAAATACAGGGAGTGAAAAGCTATTTACAATTTGTACAGAAAGCAGATGGCAGTTATAAGAGTCGAGGGACATGAAAGGGAAGCAGTGGTCGTAGCCTATCCACGATGTTATTCAATCTGTATACTGAGCAAGCAGTAAAGGAAACAAAAGAAAAATTCGGCGTAGGTATTAAAATCCATGGAGAAGGAACAGAAACTTTGAGGTTCGCCGATGATATTGTAATTCTGTCAGAGACAGCAAAGGACCTGGAAGAGCAGCTGAACGGAATGGACAGTGTCTTGAAAGGAGGATATAAGATGAATATCAACAAAAGCAAAACGGAGATACTGGAATTTAGTCGAATTGAATCGGGTGATGCTGCGGGAATTAGATTAGGAAATGAGACGCTTATAGTAGTAAATGAGTTTTGCTGCTTGGGGAGCAAAATAACTGATGATGGTCGAAGTAGAGAGGATATAAAATGTAGAATGTCAGTGGCAAGGAAAGCGTTTCTGAAGAATAGAAATTTGTTAACGTCTAGTATAGATTTAAGTGTCAGGAAGTCGTTTCTGAAAGTATTTGTATGGAGTGTAGCCATGTATGGAAGTGAAACGTGGACGATATATAGTTTAGACAAGAAGAGAATAGAAGCTTTCGAAATGTGATGTTACAGAAGAATGCTGAAGATTAGATGGGTAGATCACGTAACTAATGCGGAGGTAATGAATAGAATTGTAGAGAAGAGAAATTTGTTGCACAACTTGACTAGAAGAGGGGATTGGTTGGTAGGACATGTTCTGAGGCATCAAGGGATCACCAATATAGTATTGGAGGGCAGCGTGGAGGGTAAAAATCGTAGAGGGAGACCAAGAGATGAATACACTAAGCAGATTCAGAAGGATGTAGGTTGCAGTAGGTGCTGGGAGATGAGGGAGCTTGCACAGGACAGGGTAGCATGGCGAGCTGCATCAAACCAGTCTCTGGACTGAAGACCACAACAACAACGTCCTCATATCCCTAAAACCAGGTAGTGGCAGGTGCATCACACAGTGCTTACACCACTCTGTCAAATGAGGACTACACAACATGCACAAAGAAGTTGTGGCATTACAGCGTCATTTCAGGTATACTGCATAGTCCTCTTGTAAGAGAGTAGTGTAAGTTTTGTATGATGTAACTATCACAATCTGATTTTATGGCTCTGAGGTTGGCAATACGTATTCCCGAAACTAATAATCCAATAATTGTGTTTAAGTAGCGATCTTGGAAAATAAATTGGTCTTCAAAAGATGACATTATTACGAAATTATAGAACGCTTGCTGCACTGACTGATCACGTCGGGCAACCATATCAAGATATTGCCCGCCGGCACACGGTGGGGGTTCTTCTGCTGTCTTCGTGCTTGGCCAGAAAGGTCGCCGGATTATGGGTAGGACCGTCCAACTATCTTCGGAGTTTGACGATGTGGCTCCCCAGTTGGACAGATTTTGACACGATGTCTCTCAGGAGGATATGCAAAACTCTGTTAATGAATATCAACCCGACTAACTGCCTGCATAAGGGCCAGAGGTGGTCCAATGCGGTATTGACTTGCTCATAGTTTGAAGCTCTTACTCTTGAATAAATCATCAAATTTTTTTTCTGAAACTTTAATAATTTGTCTCTCTGTACATGTACATCACACCTACCGAATTCCGTCCCGTTCCTATAGTTCCTTCGTGGTGTGTCATTTATTTTATTTTTTTACTTTATTTCTTTGTTTTACTATGTTTTTTCTTACGTACAGAATGTTGTAGTCTTGATCCAAACTGTTTTCTGTGATTGCAATGAAACGCTGATAATTTGATATCCAAACATGTAGTACACGTTATGCTAATTCAACATTTATTGAATGTCGCCTTCATGGTGTAGTTTTAATAGGCAGCAGTATACTAATGTAAGTCGCCAATAACCTGTATAAAATAACTATTTCTGCACAGCTGTAAGCCTTATAATGCTGTTTGGAACAAAAATTATCGGGAACTTAAAATTTATAATTTGCTGCCGACACTAACAGCTTGTGAAGAAAAAGATTGTAATCGTCTGTACATTAATCCCCCACAGGAAGTGTTTTACTACTGCAGGATGTACCCAATCATGGCGCCAGCCAGAAACTAGTAGAGCAATGTTATAAATATTCACCATTCACTGTCAGGTTGAAGGTCATGTGTTGTAAATACTTCCACATAATCACTGATAAAATCACGGAAATATTAGGTACTTGAATTAATTATCGCTGTTTGTTGGACGGTCACTTATTTATTTTGCTACTACGCTGTTCGATGGTTCACAACCTGATCTTCAGGTGGAGAACTGTTTAGTTGCGTAGCTGATGTTAGTGAAGGGCAAAGACGCTTTTCCGCAGCAGCAGACCAAGTGCAAGGCGGGTTACGTTGCGTCTTTTGCTGGAGATAAAATTGTGTGTTTTAGAAAAGGCACTGTTAAAGTTCACAAAAGAAGATGGCTTTCTGAGAGTAAAGTGTACTTACAAGGGAAGTAGAATCGAGAAAAGGCTGCATACTGCTGCTTGTTGCATGTGTTCCCCACTGTACATTATGCTTACAATGTCACTTCAAAGATGTTATACATATCAGAGATATTCTTGCTTACATTTAGTACAAAGATAACTGAAATATGAAATTGCTGAACTTCGCTATTCCTTACTTTACATCTCAATTGAGTTATTATAGTAAATGGTTATATACATAAATACATAAATACACTCCTGGAAATGGAAAAAAGAACACATTGACACCGGTGTGTCAGACCCACCACACTTGCTCCGGACACTGCGAGAGGGCTGTACAAGCAATGATCACACGCACGGCACAGCGGACACACCAGGAATCGCGGTGTTGGCCGTCGAATGGCGCTAGCTGCTCAGCATTTGTGCACCGCCGCCGTCAGTGTCAGCCAGTTTGCCGTGGCATACGGAGCTCCATCGCAGTCTTTAACACTGGTAGCATGCCGCGACAGCGTGGACGTGAACCGTATGTGCAGTTGACGGACTTTGAGCGAGGGCGTATAGTGGGCATGCGGGAGGCCGGGTGGACGTACCGCCGAATTGCTCAACACGTGGGGCGTGAGGTCTCCACAGTACATCGATGTTGTCGCCAGTGGTCGGCGGAAGGTGCACGTGCCCGTCGACCTGGGACCGGACCGCAGCGACGCACGGATGCACGCCAAGACCGTAGGATCCTACGCAGTGCCGTAGGGGACCGCACCGCCACTTCCCAGCAAATTAGGGACACTGTTGCTCCTGAGGTATCGGCGAGGACCATTCGCAACCGTCTCCATGAAGCTGGGCTACGGTCCCGCACACCGTTAGGCCGTCTTCCGCTCACGCCCCAACATCGTGCAGCCCGCCTCCAGTGGTGTCGCGACAGGCGTGAATGGAGGGACGAATGGAGACGTGTCGTCTTCAGCGATGAGAGTCGCTTCTGCCTTGGTGCCAATGATGGTCGTATGCGTGTTTGGCGCCGTGCAGGTGAGCGCCACAATCAGGACTGCATACGACCGAGGCACACAGGGCCAACACCCGGCATCATGGTGTGGGGAGCGATCTCCTACACTGGCCATACACCACTGGTGATCGTCGAGGGGACACTGAATAGTGCACGGTACATCCAAATCGTCATCGAACCCATCGTTCTACCATTCCTAGACCGGCAAGGGAACTTGCTGTTCCAACAGGACAATGCACGTCCGCATGTATCCCGTGCCACCCAACGTGCTCTAGAAGGTGTAAGTCAACTACCCTGGCCAGCAAGATCTCCGGATCTGTCCCCCATTGAGCATGTTTGGGACTGGATGAAGCGTCGTCTCACGCGGTCTGCACGTCCAGCACGAACGCTGGTCCAACTGAGGCGCCAGGTGGAAATGGCATAGCAAGCCGTTCCACAGGACTACATCCAGCATCTCTACGATCGTCTCCATGGGAGAATAGCAGCCTGCATTGCTGCGAAAGGTGGATATACACTGTACTAGTGCCGACATTGTGCATGCTCTGTTGCCTGTGTCTATGTGCCTGTGGTTCTGTCAGTGTGATCATGTGATGTATCTGACCCCAGGAATGTGTCAATAAAGTTTCCCCTTCCTGGGACGATGAATTCACGGTGTTCTTATTTCAATTTCCAGGAGTGTATGTTTCTTTTATTTTACAAGATATGAATGGGCTGCAAGAGAATATGGATATGTGCACAATTCAGTTATTATATTAGATGTTTATACACAAATAATTATGTTTTTCTCGTGTATTTTAGAAAAAACTTGATGGGTTGCAATAGCTATGAAAATGTGCACAATTTCGTTATTATATTTAAGTGCTTACATGTGTATATAAAACAAGTCACACACACACACATATATAAGCAACATGAAATGGAACTTGCATGTAAGGTCGAGTGTAGGGAAGGCGAAAGGTCATCTTCGGTTTATTGGGAGAATTTTACGAAAGTGTGTCTCATCTGCTAAGGAGATCGCGTACAAAACATTTCTGCGACCCATTCTTGAGTACTGCTTGTTTGGTACCCTTATCAGGTCGGATTCAAGGAAGACATCGAAGCAATTTAGAGGCCGGCTGCTAGATTTGTTACCGGTAGATTCGGTCAGCTCGCGATTATTATGGAAATGCTCCGCGAACTTGGTTCAAATGGCTCTAAGCACTATGGTACTTAACATCTGAGGTCATCAGTCCCCTAGAACTTAGAACTACTTAAACCTAACTAACCTAAGGACATCACACACGTCCATGCCTGAGGCAGGATTCGAACCTGCGACCGTAGCAGCAACGCCGTTCCGGACCGAAGCGCCTAAAACCTTTCGGCCCCAGCGGCCGGCCCCGCGAACTCAAGTGAGAATCTTTGAGGGAAAGACAAAATTTTTAGTGAACCGACATTTGGGACTGACTGCAGCAGGATCCTACTGCCACCAACGTACATACCGTCAAGGACGGCAAAGACAAGAGAAGAGTAATCAGGGCTCGAATGGAGGTATTTAGACAACCGATTTCCCCTCGTTTCGTTTACGAGTTGGGACAAGAAAGGGTGTGACTGGTACTGGTACAAGGCAACCCATGTCAAACAGTGGCTTGTGGAGTGTGTATGTAGACGTAGATGTAGTTTTGGATTTTTTTTATTGGATCTACCAAACTATTGCATGTACGAGTATTCGGCGTCCAATGCGTCATTCAGTGTCCTCTGCATTCAGTCCTGGAGCGACAGCCTTTGTGTAGCATCATGAAAGGGAAAGTCGTTAGTTATCGGGACTGAGCTCTTGGGAACAAAACAATGCAGCTGAGAGGTTATCCCTGTCAGCCAGTGCTCTGGCCGCATTAGCATACCTCCGATACAGCGGAAGCCTCGCTCGTGTTGTCGCTCTCCCTTTTATCTCCGGACATACCACAGGGGCGGCTTCACTTCCCATTATCTCAACTGGCTCCCTACGTTGCGTGCACAGCGTCAGGACTGACCACGAAGTCGTTTCGAGACCAGAGAGATGCTACGCTAAGGACGTAAACAACTTGCAGTTAAATATTGTACCTCGGGAACAATGGTGGAATGCACTCACACTGTCCTTTAGCTCGATCGTTCATAGTTATCTACAGCAACCTTCTGGAATGTTATACGCTGTCTGTAAGGGTAGTACTTTTCGAGTGAATAACTGCCATCCGCGTCGTGTCCTTAAGGCAATTTATTGGTACAGAAAGACATTACAGGCACTACCGTACTACGTGTTAGTTGAAACTTAATTACATATTGAAAACTGACTGCAGCTCTTTTATCCTTGATAGATATTAATGGCTCAGCTGTGGATGAAATAGGTGGCAGTCTTCGGTTCATTGGTAGAATACTAGGTAAATGTGCTTAGTCTACAAGAGAGATTGCTTACAAAACTTTCGTGTGACTGTCTAGAATACTGCTCAAGTGTGTGGAACGTACCGCAACCACTACGTATTGTTCCCATAGGAACAAGATTACACTTATTACAAAAATGATTCAAATGGCTCTGAGATGGACTTAACATCTATGGTCATCAGTCCCCTAGAACTTAGAACTACTTAAACCTAACTAACCTAAGGACATCACACAACACCCAGTCATCACGAGGCAGAGAAAATCCCTGACCCCGCCGGGAATCACTTATTACAGCGTTCACAAGTGCGCTAAACAATCATTCTTCCTGCACTCCATACGTCAATGGAACGGCAAGAAGCTCTAGTAACAGATACGATAGGAAGTACCGCCTGCCATATACTTCACAGTGGTTTGCAGAGTGCGCGTGTAGATGCAATGAAACAGCATGGATGTTTTTCTTGCACTTTCAAACAACTACTATTGAAATGTACAATCCAAGACAAAAAAAGAAGGCAGCGCACCATGAAGGAATTATCCGAATGAGTGGAAATCGGCACATGTGGTGTGCGTATGCAGACAAACATGTGATTACCATATCAGGAAAATTGGGTAATTTATTCATGAAAAAGATGAAATAAAACAATCCTTTTGTTTTACATTCCTGTTTTGAAAGTTACGTAATTCCGATGGTATCTAATAAGTGATTTCGCGAAATACATTAAATCTCATAAAATTTATTATTCCATTTGTTTACTTTTTTAATGTATACGCCAGTTTCAGCATAAAATAAGCAATAAAAATGTTAAACTTTTAATTGTTAGTCTAATAAATTTGCACTGTAGTTTTGTTGACTTGATTTTTAAAAAATGTATCAGTAGGAGGAGCACAAGTCTCAAGGATGGTCAGCTGGAGACAGTTTTGAGACGCAATCACTGTGTCGCACGTCTGTGCAACACTCTGATGGTTGTAATACAGTATTGTGCCTATGTAGCCTGTTATGTGGAGTGGGCTCCCACTAAGAAGAAATGCCGGCCAGTGTGGCCGAGCGGTTCTGGGCGCTTCAGTCTGGAACCGCGCGACCGCTACGGTCGCAGGTTCGAATCCTGCCTCGGGCATGGATGTGTGTGATGTCCTTAGGTTAGTTAGGTTTAAGTAGTTCTAAGTTCCAGCGGACTGATGACCTCAGATGTTAAGTCCCATAGTGCTCAGAGCCATTTGAACCATTTGAACTAAGAAGAAATGGTGCAGCTTGTCATAAATAAACCACTATAAAACGAATTGGTACCTGGATTATTTCATGGAATTCACTTAACTTGATCCAGTTAGCAGAGGAAATGGACCGAGGTAACGACTACTTCAGCAGCAGCAGGAAGCAGATTACTCCGAGTTACACCGAACTGAGATACGTATAAGAAACCAACTGAACTATATAAGGGTCGCTGCAGAATTAATTACTAAAGTGTAATGTTTTGGAAACTGTTCTAGCAGTAAACATTTGCATTTGTCTCAAAGTAGTTCTTTGAGTGGTGGAGGCCAATGTGATCAGTAAAAAACACCCCCATGATCAAACGTTTCTTGATGTCTATGGAACACAAGAATAACAACAAATTTTTGAGATTTTTGGTTTAAATCAAATAATCTCTTTCCGATGTTGAAAATTTTCGCCCCAGCAAAATTTCACTTTCTCCCCAAGTAACAACAGTTTCGTTACAAAGAGCTTCACAAATTGAGGAAGGTAGTAAAATCGTTGGTCTACCTCTGGCCCTTGTGCAAGCAGCTATTCGGCTTGGCATTGATTCGTAGAGTTGTTGGATGTCCTCCTAACGGGTATCGTGCCAAATTCTGTTCAACTGGCGCGTTAGATCGTCTAAAGCCGAGCTGGATGAAGGGCCCTGCCCATCACGCTCCAAACGTCAGGTGGGGACAGATTCTGTGACTTAACTGGCCAAGGTAGGGCTTGTAACGCACCAAGATATGCAGTAGAAGCTCTCGCCGACTGTGGACGGTCAGTATCTTGCTGAAATGTAAACCCGGGATGGCTTGTTATGAAGGGTAACAAAATGGGGAGTAGAATATCGTCGATGTACCGCTAGGCTGTAGGGATACCACGGATGGCAATCGTGGCAAAATGTTCGTTGTAGAGCCGTATGGCGGGCGACACTCGCGTTGGTACCCCAGCGCCGTGCAGTGCCTCTCCAGATACGTCTACACTATTCATTGGGGCCCGATTCGAAGTGGGACTCATCACTGAAGACAATTCTACTCCAGTCGATGAGGTTCAAGGTCGAAAGCGTCTCAGGAGACATAAAATAAGAACTGAATTCCAAACAAACAACAGAATTTGCCACCGACTACCTCATAACTTTAAAAGGAACCAAGATAAATTTTCATCCACTTGCATATATAAAATCATGTGGACTAAATGCCGAACTCAGTATGAAGGTCAAATAGGCCATAAATTCCACACTAGATTCAAAGAACACATAAACGCCTGCCAATAAAACACACTCCACAAATGTACAATAATCTCCCATATAAATTACACAGGCATCCATTTGACTCTGTAGAAAGCAATCTCAGAGTACCACACACATCAGACAAAGGAGACAAAATAACCCTGTATGAAGAATTATAAATCTACATCCACAGAAAGAACCTTTGGACAATCGCCTCAATAACAATAGTGAAAAGGGGTCAACCAACTTTTTCAAAAGCTGAAAGTATTTCCATAATTTACAACTTCATTGCACAGCAAGTTATCCACAGTCTTCCATTCATTTTCCAATAAGCTCAACCTAATATATATATATATATATACTATGCCTATTTAGGCAAGCTGTTTTATATTCATTCTGAAGAAGGCGTGGTTACCCACGCTGAAACCTAGATAAACACCAGGTAGTTTGTGCAATCGAGACGGATTTTTCATTATTTTTATATATATATATATATATATATATATATATATATATAAATTATAACGTTACGCATAAATACAATAAATATTTAATTGACGTGACTAAGTCAAGTACCACATCACTAATATTGTATTCCAACATTACAATATTGTTTTTCCGACTCGTCAGCTTCAAGTGATTCAAAGGTGCTTCAAGTGATTCAAAGGAGTTTGCCACTTCATCTAACTGGGGTGAAATTACGTTAGGTGTTCCACAAGGTTCGATCATGGGTCACCTCCTGTTCTTGATATATGTGAATGACCTCCCTTTTTATGTGAAATAAGATGCTGAACTGACACTGTTTGCTGATGATATAAGCATAATTATTAATCCAGTAAAAAAAAGGCCGATAGAAAATGATACAAATAAGGCTTTTGGAAAAGTTATTAATTGGTTTTCTGCTAATGGGCTTGCTCTGAACTTTGAAAAAACACTGTACATTCAATTTTCTGCTGCAATAAACATAAGACATCAAAAGAAGTCAGTAGCCAGGGCACAGCATACCAAGTTTTTGGGTGTACATATTGATGAGAATCTTGATTGGAAAATTCATACTTTGGATCTCCTAAAGCGACTAGGTTCAGCAACTTTTGCAATCAGAATAATTGCCAATTTTGAGGATGTGGAAATTAGTAAGCTAACATTATTTGCATACTTCCACTCTCTGATTTCATACGGAATAATATTCTGAGGCAACTTAACACTTAGGCAAAAGGTATTCACTGCTCAAAAGAAAGTAGTTAGAATAATGTGTGGGGTTCATAGTCGCACATCTTGTAGGCATCTGTTTAAAAGGTTAGGAATTCTTACAACTGCTTCACAGTACATTTACTCAGTAACGAAATTTTTTCTCAACAACATGGACCAGTTTAAAATCAACAGATACATTCGTGATTACATTACCAGAAAGAAAAAAGACCTACACTATCCTTTACTTAAACTATCTTTGGCACAGAAAGGGGTAAAATATGCTGCTATAATTTTTTTTGAGAAATTAACAGATGAAATAAAATGTCTGACAAACAGCAGTAATAGTTTCAAAACAAATTGCAATCATACCTCCTTGACAACTCCTTCTATGTCATAGATGAATTCTTGAATATGAGTAAATAAATCTGGAGATATAATATATGCATTTTGTGCCATTTAAGGGAATGGGATAGGTAATAGAAATATTTAGGTATAGCATTATAATATAAAAAAAATTGTTTCCTGTGCGCATTTCTTGTGCATTTGACACGTCCCATATCATAACGGTTTTTCTGTGCTATTTATCAATGGAACACGCAACTAAATAACCATGGACTTTCCGCATTTAGAGTAAGCTCCATTCATCACACCAAACAGAAACACTGTCTAAGTAATCATGCACCCTCCTGCAGCCATTCAACGGCGGCGCTTTCCCGTACACCGCAGAATTATCAGCAAACAGCTGCAGACTGCTGCTCACCCTATCCGTCACACTTTGTTTATGGGAGGAACGGGAGTGGTACTATCATGATTCCCTGAGACACTGCTGACTATAGCCTTGTCTCTGTTGAAGAACTGCCCGACAACGTACTGAGTTCTATTACTTAAGAAGTCTTCGAGCCACTCACATATCTAGAAACTTATTCCGTAAGCTCGTGCCTTCTTTAACAGTCCGTAGGGGCACTTTGTCAAGCGCTTTCCGGAAATCTAGCAATATGGAATTTTTCTGTTGTCCTTTAGCCATAGTTCACAGTTTGTCGTGCGAAGAACGAGCAAGATGAGGTTTCTAATTCCGTGCTGATTTGTCAGCTGAAGCTTTTCTCTCTCAGGGAAGTTTATTATACTCGATGTTAGAATATACTCGAGAATTCTGCAGGAAACCGATCTTAAAGACATTGTAATTTTGCGGGTCCGTTCTTTTACCCTTCTTATACAGGTAGTCACCAACTAACACTTGTCTCCAGTCGCTTGGGACTTTGTGCTGGGCGGGAGATTGGCGATAAACGCAAACTAAGTAACCGGTCAATGCCGAAGAGTATTCTGTATAAAACCATCTTGGGATTCTGCATGGGTTTCGCGACATAATATGTTTTCAACTCCTTCAGCGGCTTTTCGACGGGAGGGAAGCCTACTTTCACGTTTGCAGCGGTGAAATGACGGTGTATCTGTGCAATCTTCCTATGGAAATGATACTTTTAAAGGCGAAAATTAAAAATTCAGCTTTCCTTTAGCTTTCTTCTGTCGCCAGAGTGACCATGAGTTATCTTCAAAACTTTAGACTTAAATATCTTCAAAGCTATACTACTCTGAAGCGCCACAGAAACTAGTATAGGCATGCGTTTTTAATAAAGAGACAAGTAAACAGGCAGAATATGACGCTGCGGTCGGCAACGTCTACGTAAGACAACAAGTGTCTGGCGCAGTTGTTAGATCGTTTACTGCTGCTAAAATAGCAGGTTAATAAGATTTAAGTGAGTTTGAACGTGGTGTTATGGTCGGTGCATGAGTGATGGGACACAGCATCTCCGAGGTAGCGACGAAGTCGGGATTTTCCCGTACGACCATTTCACGAGTGTACCGTGAATATCAGGAATTCGTTAAAACATCATATCTCGGATATCGTTGCGGCCGGAAAAAGATCCTGCAAGAACGGGACTAACAACGACTGAAGGAATCGTTCAACGTGACATAAGTGCAACCCTTGCGCTAATTGCTGCAGATTTAAATGCTGGGCCATCAAGAAGTGTCAGCGTGCGACCCATTCTACGAAACCATCGATGTGGGTTTTCGGAGCTGAAGGCCCACTTGTGTACTCTTTGATGACTGCGCGATATAGAGCTTTACGCCTCGCCTGGGCCCGTCAACACCGACATTGGACTGTTGATGACTGGAAACATGTTGCCTGATCGGACGAGTCTCGTTTCAAATTGTATTGAGCGGATGGATGTGCAAGGGTATGGAGACAACCTCATGAACTCATGGACCCTGCATCTCAGCAGTGGACTGTTCAAGATGGTGGAGGCTCTGTAATGGTGCGGGGCGTGTGTAGTTGGAGTGATATGGGACCCCCGTTACGTCTAGATACGACTCTGATAGGTAACACGTACGTAAGCTTCCTGTCTGGTCACCTGCATCCATTCGTGTCCATTGTGCATTCCGGCGGATTTTGGCAATTCCAGCAGGACAATGCGACATCCCCACACGTCCAGAATAGCAACAGAGTGCCTCCAGGAACACTTTATTAAGTTTAAACACTTTCGCTGACCACCAAACTCCACTGAAATGAACATAGTTGAGCATATTTCGGATTCCTTGCAACATGCTGTTCGGAAGAGATCTCCACCCTCTCCTATGGATTTATGGGCAGCCCTGCAGGATTCATGGTATCAGTTCCCTCCAGCACTATTTCAGACATTAGTCGAGCCCATGCGACGTAGTGTTGTGGTACTTCTGCGTGCTCGCGGGGCCCTGCACGGTATTAGGCAAGTGTACCAGTTTCTTTCGCTCTTCAGTGTACATGATGGCTACTAGTTTTGAGCATGTGACTGGATAACTTATTAGATTTTGTTGTCTTATTGACACACGTCTGTAAGTGCACCCCTGCTAACATGGATAACACCCAATCGTTATTCAATTTCCCTCTTTGTACACTACTGGAACTCCATGGTGATGTTCAGTCGCATTGTGAATGCGTGTCTTCAAGTCCTTTAGGCCTGCAACTTTGGCCAGGTACACCCAACCCTTTACAAAATCCTTTAAGAAGAGGTTTGGTGTTGTGAAGTCAGGTGGTCATGGTACATACCGAACTGCACATCTCATCCAATCCACCGATTCGGAAACTTTTCATCGAGAAACTGACTGACCAGTCAGTTCGTGCTCCACCATGATAGAATAAGACGTCAGGATGAAAGTGTTTCAATGGTGACACAGAAAACTCTTGTAATAATGCTCAGATAAACGTCACTGTTGGGTTCGCTGGAAAAGAATAGCCCAAAGAATCAAAGATGCAGTTGCACATAGGTCCGCGTCCCACACTGGCCGTGGGACTGTACCTTTCTATTTTAAGCATAACATGAGGACATTCTGATTCCTACATATGAAACTTATGACGATTCGGTGTGCTGGGTACACGAATAGATACTGTGTGCGGCAATCTGAAGTGGTGTACGCACTGCAAGGTGGTTACACTGTTTGTTCGTGGGCTGCAGTGGTTGTCGCATCTGCACCTTGAAGGCATGAAGACCTTTTATGCAGGACGTTGTCCACTGTTGGTACGTGGCATTTTCAACTCTCTGGACGCCGTACGCACTGGTTTTGCCGGACTCCTTGCAAACGCCTGCCATACCTTGTCCAACGTGGTCTGGAACTGATAGGCGACACACTCCCTGTTTATGGAGAACTCTACGTTCCTCAGTAAATGCCGTATTCACATCCTGAATACTTGTTCGGGACATTGGTTTCCTTCCATTCTGTGTCCGAAAGTTTTGTTGCAGTTGGGTGTGGGACTTCGTCTCTATGAACCATGCCGAACTTTCTTCTGTGGAGTCATCATTTTCCGACAAATCTGCGGCACCTGAAAAATAAAATAAAAAAACCATCTTTCGAATTATCCCGACACATGTTGAAAATCAGTTGCTGTTATCTCAATATATTTTAAAGTTATTACAGATAAAATTGTAAAGATAAGTTATGGAACCCATACGTATTTCTGAATTATTTATTGATGATGATGATGGTGATGATGAGGATGATAATGATGATGATGATGTGTTCTGCCCATTAGACAAGTCCATCACTACACATTCAGAATTCCTCCTGGTTTTCCGCCACGCTTTCCGTAACTGCATATGATGCACAGTAATTCTTGATGTCGTCAATTTGCTGGTACCTTCTTCCTCTGGTCCGCTTACCCGGCACCATTCCTTCTACCATAATGCATCCATTATTATGCAGCCTCTTCTCATTCACTGTCCTAGCCAATTTCTTTGCCTGCATCATTTCAGAGTATGCTGAAGCATTAGCTCCATACTTACCAATCATATACAACCACCGTTCGCTCCACGGAAGATCCGTACCCAAAGACTGGAAAGCAGCACAGGTCACAGGAATATTCAAGAAAGGTAGTAGAAGTAATCCACTAAATTACAGGCCCATATCGTTCAGCCGATATGCAGCAGAATTTTGGAACATATATTGTGTTCGAACATTATGAATTACCTCGAAGACAAAAATGGCTCTAATCACTATGGGACTTACCATCTGAGGTCCTCAGTCCCCTAGACATAGAACTACTTAAACCTAACTAACATAAGGACATCACACATATCCATGCCCGAGGCAGGATTCGAACCTGCCACCGTAGCAGCAGCGCGGTTCCAGGCTGAAGCGCCTAGAACCGCTCGGCTACAGCGGCCGGCTTACCTCGAAGAAAACGGTCTATTGACACACCGTCAACATAGGTTTTGAAAACATCGTTCCTGTGAAACACAATTAGCTCTTCATTCACATGAAGTGTTGAGTGCTTTTAGCAAGGGATTTCTGATCGATTCCTTATTTCTGGATTTCCGGAAGGCTTTTGACACTGTACCACACAAGCGGCTCGTAGTAAAATTGCGTGCTTACGGAATATCGTCTCAGTTATGTGACTCGGTTTGTGATTTCCTGTCAGAGAGGTCACAGTTCGTAGTAATTGGCGGAAAGTCATCGAGTAAAACAGAAGTGATTTCTGGCGTTTCCCAAGGTAGTGTTATAGGCCCTTTGCTATTCCTTATCTATATAAACGATTTGGGAGACAATCTGAGCACCCGTCTTCGGTTGTTTGCAGATGACCCTGTCGTTTATCGACTAATAAAATCATCAGAAGATCAAAACAAACTGCAAAACGGTTTAGTAAAGATATATGAATGGTGCGAAAAGTGGCAGTTGACCCTGTAAGTAGGCTGTTTATGTTTTCTCTATGTGCATTGTTATTACAGTTAATGCAACAAATGGGACAAAAGCTACAAAAGTTAGACACAACACTTGAACAAAATCAGAAACAAATGGGACAAAATCTTAAAAAGTTAGACACAGTGGAACAAAATCTTAAAAAGTTAGACACAATGGAACAACACCAGAGACAAACACAGCAACAGCTTCAAAAGTTAGACTCATTGGAACAAACTCTTGAACAAACGCGTGAAGATTTAACTACTGAGTTACATAACATTGAATCGAAATGTCAAAAAGTCTGTAATGACGTAAAAACACAAATTTGTGAGCATTTTCAACCTATTTTTTCGCGGCATGAAAATGCATTACAGAATCACGAAGCAGCCATAAAAGAGCTGCAAACCATTGTTCATGAAAATCATGAGACCTTGTGGGCTAAATTTGACTCAGTTGCATCTACCGATTCGGTTACGCAACTTGCAAAAGCTCAGGAAAACTTAAAGGACAAAGTAGATACTCTGAAACTTGGTTCAGAAAAACACGCTGAGGAAATAAGTACACTATCGGGGAAAGTAGCCGAACTTTCGGATCAATTCACTAACTTATCTACAAAGGTAGATGATGATCTGAATGACACAAGACCCGTAGCCTTCACTGACACAGAAGAGTATGAACAAATAAGAAAATTCAAACAAAATCAGAATCAAATTAATACACAACACCAAAGAGAAATCCGGGAAGTACAAGATCAGCTGACACAGGTAATACAAGAATTACGTATTTCAGAGGACACTCGCGCTCCAACACGGGAAGAGGGACTTAGAAACACGGAAAAGCTGCAAAATAATAACACAGGGCATTTCGGAAGTTATGAAAGAAATTGGCAAGGTGCACCGAATTTTGAAATGGAACCGCCGAAACGACGTAACAATGACCGATATGCGACTCGCCGACATGATGACTTTGACTATAAGCTGTTCATTACTACACGTAAATTCAAAACGTTTAAGAATTCTGGCAACGACATTCATCCACAAGCATGGCTCCATCAATTCTCTCATTGTTTTCCTCCCAACTGGTCATTGGAGCACAGATTAGAATTTATGTGTGGCTACTTAGAGAATGAACCAGCTGTAAGAATGCGATCGGTCATTCACGATTGCCACAGTGAAGGAGAATTTTACCATGCCTTCCTCTCAGCATATTGGTCTCAAGCCACACAAGACCGCGTAAAACATGGCATCATAATGATGAAACATTTCGAACAATCTGAATTTTCCAGTCTTGTGAAATATTTTGAAGACATGTTGCACAAGAATCAGTACCTGTCAAACCCATACAGCCCCTCAGAACTCATCCGCATTTGCTTAATCAAATTACCTGAACATTTACGACACATTATTTTGGCAGGGCGTTGCAAAGACGACATTGAAGCATTTCAGGGACTGTTACAAGAATTAGAAATTGACACTGACAATCGCGGAACGCGAAACCAGGAACACAACAATTACAGGTCACATCCGTCGCAATTCCGCGATGAAAGAAGTAATAACTTGACACGACAAGGCTATTCTCACAACACAAATCGTGACCAAACCAGACACCACCCGTATGACAACCGTTGGCAGAGTAGTAATAACTACAGGGAAAGATCACCTCTCCGTGGTAATGACTATCACAGAGACAATAAGAGAAACAGACAATATGGGAACCAAAATAAATACTATCAATGGAAGCAGAATAACTTCAGACGCAACAGTTCGGCGCACAGTTACGATTCAAGGAGCAATTCTCCACCACGTGACCGACAAGAAAGGAACTATGGAATCTACCGACATGACGAAAGACGATATGATCGTAACGACAGACCTGAATTGCATCAGAACTGGCGGGATTCAAACAGAGCAGGGCACTTTCGACAAGGTGAATTTCTAGAAGCTAGGTCTCCTAATTCCAATAACGACGCGCGCCAACAAAGGAACAGACAATGACTCGCACCGCAGGCAGCTGCGTGCGGCCGCTGGCTCAGGGAAAAATAACAAAGACGCTAGCCTTGAGAAAAGATTTAGCATTCTTTACCGATGTAAACAACATGATAATTGCTTTGAAGCTGAAAGTCTGCGTACTAGGAAGAGTAAAGGATTGCACCACACTTCACATGTAAAACCGCTTACTGAGAGATAATCTGCTTTTTAACTTAGTCTTTGTCATAAAATTTTTCGCTTCACATTACTAATATGCTTTGTCAGACTTAGAATCTGTTAACATACAACAATGTTTGAAGTTAAATATCCAATCAAGAACCAAGAGAACTTATTTAAACAGAAATGACGAATGCATTGTTATAGTAAACAGACGTCACAGTGTTATTGTGTGTGTACATTCTTGCTTGTTTGTTGCACGATTACGTAACGACTATAAGGCTCACATACTTAGAGCATTTACCAGTACTGCTAATGAGATTTTAATGCAACATTTTGGTTTACTTGAAAATACATTCCGGATTTAAAGTACTTTCTGTGAGATACCAGATGAGACAATAGTTAGTTTATGTGACAGCTACACGATTTTATCACGACGCTACTAATGAGTGACAATTTACAATGTTGATTTTGCGGTGTTTCTGTTTTATATCTGCACAGTTTTTCTGTATTATTCTGGAAAGTAAAACATGTTTTAGTAGTAACTTTTATGGTATAGCTACAAGGAGACAGCCTTTTCTGTAGCACAACAATACGTTACAGCACAGTACTTTCTTCATCACGGCAATAAGCGTAATAAGTATGATATCTATACACAAAGCATTTCACTTTCGTTTCTGATGGGGTAAGTACATTGACTTCTGCAGAACTTAGCTTTCGGAGGACGATAACTACGACACTTCCACAGAGATTATGTTACAAGACGCACAGTTTAGCGCTACAGTACACGTATTTGAGTGATCAATTTTATACTTAAAACATTTATTTTTAAAGATTTTTGAATTACAAAGAAAGTTTTCCGTGATACATTTCATTCCATTGCAATAATCTGTAGCACCTGAGGGTATAATTACATTAATCCTCAGGGGGGTACACGCTTACTTTGTGTACCATATGTGTGGCAACCACAAGGAACCCTAGCTAATATGGTATTTGCTTATACAACTTTACACATCGGTACCATATTTCTCTAACACACAAATTATACAGCTATCTGATTATTTAACTGAGAGAGACAAACATTTATTTTACTACATCAGTGACACATGTTTATGCAATTATACAGTTGGATAACTTCACACTTATGAAACTGTATTTTGTCTGTACTTTGTAAACTGTTCATATTTTTTCGGAATCATTGTGATACTATGAGAGCTTTGAATGATGTATTTGGTATGAGATCATGATTTTTAAAGTACGTTTGAGGCAGCTGACACTTTTGACATGAGCAGAGAATTTTTTTAGGCTTAGAAATTATTGGAGGAAGTTATGACGATTTTGAGATTTGACTGAGGTGTTATGATGTTATTATTACGACGACGATGTGTATTATGTTGTTGAGGAATGTTTATTATGCTACGTGTTTCTCATGATGAAATATTGAAGAAGTGTCGACGAATATGTATATGTATAATGAGGTAAGGAATAATGAGTAGTGTTTAGGGACTCTGATTTATGAAAAGGATGTTGTAAACCAAGAAACGTACTTTAAGAGTTATGAAATGTGTGTGTATATTCGTGAATGTATTACAATGCAGACGAAAATTTTTTTTGGACACTATTATATCAATAGCATTTTGTTTCTACAGATTTGTAACGCAAATTCTTGACCTGTGAAACATTTTTATATGCGACTGTCTCTGTAGCGGAAACTGCTGTCGTAAATATTTCCGTAAGAAAGTTAACGGACCACCTACACATAATGCGTCGTGGGCACCCAGCTGTGTCAGACGCCTGGAGAAAAAGCCATTAGCGCGTGCCTTTCAGAGCACAGGAAAACACCTGGAGAACAAGCCATTAGGGTGTGCCTTTCATCGCTAATGCGACACCCTCGTTACTTGAAAACATATGATTACTCGCACTTTGTGCTAATTGCTGAAATGCTTATGAATTGATGGGAAATATTCGTACATCTGCACACCTGATTATGACAAGTGTCTTTCTATGAGAGTTGAGAGCTACTGACTTACGAAATGCCACATGACTATTGAATGATGTTTTTATGCTTTGGTTTGCGTAATTGCTTATTTCACTTGATATCTGGTTTCCAGCTGTGTTGCAGCATTGCTTTTATAAAATAAAATGCATTTGCTAATGTGAACACTTTCTGTCAACAGATCTATTAAATAATTATTTTATGATCCACATTCTTTAAAAAAGGAGCACTTGGAAAGGAAAGAACAATAAGAAGGAACTAGTAACTGCATACATAATATTCTTTTCAAGTACATGGTAATATTTCTTTTACAATAAGTTGTTGTGGTGCACCACTTTAATTACATAGACATTAAGATGTGAATATACATTTCCCTTATCTGCATTGTTGTTTTTACTGTAATATTTTTTCTTCTTGAGCTATGTCATGTTTAGATATAAGCTGCTGTTTGCCAGGCATAGTACTACTGAACTTTAATTTGTGTTACTCTGCTAAGCCAATTTTACTACTCATTGATTTTTCATGTTGCTGCACATTGGCTCATATTAGTTGTAATTTTGCATTTTATCTGTTAATTTAGATTTACGGTAGCTTGCTTTGCAATTTTCCAATTTTTTGGTAATTGCTGTTTATATTAATTGTTATGTGATGCTGCATTGCCTCGTCCCTTAGTTTAGCATCTGAGCTCAGTAGATTTAAGTTAGCTTAAGAGGGGGTAGCCTCTAAGAGAATGAGTTGCGATGAATTGGAAGAAATGCATTGAGAAAACAGGTTTAGGTAGGATTTTCTTGGAAATAAATGTTGAGGTAAGAAATGTGTGAACATATAAATACAGAAAGCATGCTTAGATAGAATTTTTTTGGTGGAAACAAAGGATGAAATAAGAAGAAAGATATATGAAGTTTTGGGTTGGACTGCAGTACCAAATGTTACACTGAAAACGAACCCTGTCCTTTCCTATTGGTGTTATCCCACTATGTGTGTGTGTACCCTTGTGTATTTGTTTTCTTCCTGTCTCTGTGTAGTTTCATAGAATTTTTTCTTCTTTTAATATTAAGCTACATTCACTATGATGAGGAATACTGTTATCCTCAAATATAATTGGCATTAATAATATGTTATTTACCTTATAAATATGCTTACACATTATTTATTCTGTTTAATGCTCATGTGTGAAGTTGATGTTTCAAAAGTTATTGTGATCTTTTATGTATGTACTCATGTCATAATTCCACTGATGTATATGTTAGTTCGATTCTTTTGTAAAGCCTGTACTACAAATGTTATCTGTATTATTATGTTTTTAATGATGTATTTTGTACCTTTGTTATTGTATTCTTATGTTATAAAATTGTAATTGTCACCAGTTCATGATATTATTAACTTGTTAGTTACATTTCACTGCACACGTTTCTGTTGGTCATAGTATATGGATAATATGTGAGAAGTTGGGACTGTGAGTGTTTGCACGTGTGTTAATAACTCAGCAAGGGACTGGATAACAGCATTGCTGGATCTAAGGACAATTCCAGAAACTTTGTGAGTGCACAAGTGGTGGTTTATGGACTTGCTATATTCTCCGCAAGACTCTTCGATGGTGAATGTGCACCTGCACAATCGCAACAGATGGCTGCTGGCCATTTCTACAAGGACTGCAGTGGGTCTGCACCTCTGGTGGCCCACCAATACCGTAATCTCTACCAGGACTCCAGTGGGTCTGCTCTGTGATGACCTACCCACCAATATTCTTCAAAACTTCGAATGACTCTGCTGTGGGTTTGCTCCATTGTGGCCCATTACCTGTCAGCATGTCAAGAGTCAGCACTGTCTTTCCGTTGGAAGGACAACACTACTTCTTCAAGACGGCATGGAAATCCACTACTTCCGTGTGCATTGTCTTTTACTGCTCAGACTTTGAGAAAAGAAACGGCAGTCTCACTGTGATGAATGATCAGGACTGTCTTTATAGACTGTGAGAAAATTTGAGCTTTTGACCAACATAATATCGATAAGTGTGTGCATTTGATTTCTTTGTTATTGTAATTATGAAAAATTTTATCAAACCATTATTGGCCACTGCCCAAAAAAATTTGTAAAATTTTTTGTGGGGAGCATGGGGGCTATGTAAGTAGGCTGTTTATGTTTTCTCTATGTAAGTAGGCTGTTTATGTTTTCTCTATGTAAGTAGGCTGTTTAGGTTTTTTTATTGGTAACGCCACCTCTGTATGAAAATCACTGGCTGTGCTGTGTGCAGTCTGTGGCTGCTTTGCATTGTTGTAATACTCGCCATTGTAGTGTTAGGCAGCTGGCTGTGAACAGCACGTAGCGTTGCGCAGTTGGAGGTGAGCCGCCAGCAGTGGTGGATGTGGGGAGAGAGATGGCGGAGATTTGTAATTTGTCATGAACTGATATATATATTATGACTTGTGATGATATTAAGGTAAATACATTGTTTGTTCTCTATTAATATCTTTCATTTGCTAACTATCCCTATCAGTAGTTAGTGCCTTCCATAGTTTGAATCTTTTATTTAGCTGGCAGTAGTGGCGCTCGCTGTATTGCAGTAGCTTGAGCAGCGAAGATTTTTGTGAGGTAAGTGATTTGTGAAAGGTATAGGTTAATGTTAGTCAGGGCCCATTCTTTTGTACGAATTATTGAAAGTCAGATTGCGTTGCGCTAACAAAATATTGTGTGTCAGGTTAAGCACAGTCATGTAGAAATGTTCAAAGGGGAAGTTTCAACCCTACATAACGGAAAGTGTGAGGTCATCCACATGAGTGCTAAACTTCGGTTGCACGATATATGTCTAGTCTAAAAGCCGGAAATTCAACTAAATACCTAGGTATTACAATTACGAACAACTTAAACTGGAAGTAACACATAGAAAATGTTGTGGGGAAGGCTAACCAAAGACTGCGTTTTATTGGCAGGACACTCAGAAAATGTAACAGGAGACTGCCTGCACAACGCTTGTCCGTCCTCTTTTAGAAACACGTTTTGTATTACCGCGAAATATGGGCGGGAGTGTCACAGAAATGATACAGGATTTGAGGTGGACATCGTTAAAAGAAAGGCGTTTTTCGTTGCGACGGAATCTTCTCACGAAAGTCCAATCACCAAATTTCCCCTCCGAATGCGAAAAAATTTTGTCCACACCGACCTACATAGGGAGGAGCGATCACCACGATAAAATAGAAATCAGAGCTCGTACGAGAATATGCGGGTGTTTATTCTTTCCGCGCGCTATAAGATATTGGAATAATAGAGGATTGTGAAGGTGGTTCGATGAACTCTCTACCAGGCACTTAAATGTGTAGATGAAGATGTAGATATTTCCAGTATTTGAATTTCCTCATTCGTCCTATATAGCACAACCTCGCTCTTTATTTATCTGTCCATTTCACATCTTCCGTTCTTTTCCAGATGCACATCTCAGAACCCTCCAAGCATTTCTCTCTCCTCCAGCTACACTTCATACAAAACACTGAACTAATCTTTTCCCTGATTGTTTATATAATGAGCCACAAAAAGTGGTTCAAATGGCTCTGAGCACTATGGGATTTAACATCTGAGGCCATCAGTCCCCCAACCACAGCGGAAACCCACTGGTAGCTTGCTAAGGCAGCAGCAGCAGCAGCAGCAGCAGCAGCCGCATCCGGCGGGGGTTCGCGGCCACGCGCGTTGCGCGCTAAAGGCCGCTGCCTTAAGCCGTCGGCACACGGACCGTGCTATGGATCGTTAACGTTGAGCGTGCCAAGTTCAACGTGCTGCTGAACGCTCAGGAACGATGCGATTTGTGCATACGGTACGTTGGCCCCGACGTGGTATACGTGATCGCAACACACTCCAGCGGCAGTTGAGGGATGTTTCTAGTTCGTAAATCACACTGTTACTCAACGGGCGCGCGTAAAATTCCCACTTTAGCTCTATTAAAACGCACATTTCCTCCATCGTCCACGAAAAGGAAAGTACCATGTCCAATCAATAAGGACGCAGGCTTATAAAAGTTCCATTACAAATAGTGCGTTATAAATTTGGAATACTTCTCCGCATAAGATAAACATTATTTCATCATTCCCACATTTTAGTAAAATCCCAAGATCAGTCTTACTTGATCACTGTTCCTACCCAGTAGCAGAATCTTTGCAACATGTGAATTACGGAGCGTAAAAGAAAAAGGAGCAAAATATCTTTATACAAATAGCGCAAGCTGTCCTGTAACTAAGCCAATCGAACAAAGTCACTCCTCAAAAAAAGGTGAACTTATATTTACATAACATCAAATATTATAGCGTATACTTATATTAAACTAATAATAAAGTATCAGAACTAAATAAAAACGCGAATGTTAGGAAAAAAAATTTGCAAGTATTGGGTCGCGAACCACCGCCCCTACAAATGCTTGTACCAAGAACCATGCATTTTGGGTGGATCTTCAGTGTGTCGCTGCCTTCAAATAGCCTACTCTCATAATACGCTCGTAACAATAATTATTTTGCCACGAATATGATGTTTCTCATTAATTTATTGGAACGAATCACACAACTAACAAAGGGTTTTCCAGTGATTCTCAATTTGCTGGTGCTCAGAAACGGCATATATACATATAGGCTTGAAATGAACGCCAATATGGCGCCTCACACTCTGTACTGAAGGGAGACGGTGTGCGTGTGACGTAAGTGGCGTTGTGCCATCTAATTGGTCAACACTCAGACGCCCGCTCAGAATATCTGACATGCCAGATATTGCTCTGCACGTTCGGAAAGACTCCCGAACGTGCTGTTCCACGATGTGATGTCAGAAACTCGGTACGCTCAACGCTCAACGTTCGGATGCACGGTCCGCGTGCCGACGGCTTTAGCAAGCTACCAGTGGGTTTCCGCTGTGGTTGATATATAACTTTCTGTTTTCTTTCTAATGAGTCAATGTTATAGTAATGTTGGCTCGTGATGATGTATTTATTTTGAGTGTGTTATGTGCAATTTTCGTTTTGTGTGTGATGTGCATTATTTTATTGTATGTGCAGGAGAAAATGAAGAATGGCATGGTGGTCTTGGCGTGACCGTACTGGACGACAACATATAGCTCCTTTGAACTGTACTCGTAACCCTCAACGTAATCGTCGATTACAACGAGAGGTGCAGAATTTGGAGCAAGAAGCTATTCGTGAAATAAAAGAAGAGGAACGTCGTAGGAGCGAGAATCCTGATGACGATTTGTTTCCTGATTCTGAATTTGATTTAAGCTTTTTGGACAATCCTGGAGAAGCGTTTCGTGAAGCTGTTGCCGCTGGAGCCCCCGCTTTAGATGCAGCGCATGGATTTGTTCAATGGGCTGTGATAGCAGAAGTGGTTCAGAATAGAGGTGATCGTGAAGGAGCTGCGTTTATTCGTGAGGTTGTTGCAACTTTTTTGGTGAGGTAGGAAGGAATGTTCATGATTTAAATAGTCCATTACCAGAAGAAATTTTTGATTTAGTTGAACTTTTAAGGAGATTACCAGAAACTAATATGGCAGCTCAAGGTGAAGAAACTGAAACTCATCAGGCGATGACAGGAGCAGCTGGTGCCAGTGGTGCTAATACAGGTGGTTCTGGTGGTGCTGCAGATCCAGGTTTGATGATGTGGAAGAGTATGGAAAAAGTAACTCATGGTTTATTAGAAATAACTAATACTCATTTGTTTGCCACATGGGGTTTTCAGTATAAATGGGTATATGATAATAAGTTTGGTACAGTTAGTAGTACAATTTGTAGTCGGCTTGTTACTTCAGCTAGTCAATGGTATTTAGATTCTATTCCATTTTTTATGTTGAGGAGAATTTGAAGCTTTACCTAGATATTGTTATGTTGTTGATACAGAAGTATGTGTTATACCTGTTGGTTTACAAGCTTCATTTGCAACTGGGTTTACATTGGCTGGTAATGGTTCATTGACTCATGTACCTTTTGTTATTCATAATATTGGAGGGTCAACTACACATGCACATGAAACTGTAAAAGTTAATGGTTCTGGTACAGATATGTCAATATCAAGCGTTAGTAAAATGGATAATATATCTAGTGCTTTTGAAAGTTGGATGTGGGGTGATGCAGGTTTGACAAAGTATTATAGTGAAACAACTTTGCTTCATAGTTGGCCATATTATGGTTCTTGGGTTGTTCTAACTAGTGGTACTTCAGACACTACAGGTAATTATATGTGTGTTGCAGGTGATTTAGGTGGTCCCTTGTTGCATAAAAGCTGGCCGAAGTGGCCGTGCGGTTAAAGGCGCTGCAGTCTGGAACCGCAAGACCGCTACGGTCGCAGGTTCGAATCCTGCCTCGGGCATGGATGTTTGTGATGTCCTTAGGTTAGTTAGGTTTAACTAGTTCTAAGTTCTAGGGGACTAATGACCTCAGCAGTTGAGTCCCATAGTGCTCAGAGCCATTTTTTTTGTTGCATAAAATACATGCTCAAGGAGTTGCTCAATCAATTGTTGATCTCTGACGGCCTTCTACTTACCATTATACTCCTCAATGTGGTGATCTTACAACAATGGTTGAGTATCCACATCCTCTTATGACTGAGAGTTGTCAATGTTTTAGAATTAATAATACTTTTTTGAGTCTATATGAAGTACAGACCCAAGGAGGCCCTATTGGAATTCGTGAAAATACGATTGTACCTTATAATCCAATTCATCAAATTAATCATAACGAGTACTATCAGAGTATAGAAAATTGTTCTGCTGTCCATTCGATGATTAGGAAAGGTAATGTTACAGAACCTGTTAATTTTAGTCTTGGAATTAATCCTGTGTCAAATAATACTCCAGGCAGTGAGAATTCTTTTGTAAATGCTAAAATGATATGTTTACTTGTTACTTTACAAAAATTGGTTTTAATTATGAAACTTGCAATACTCAGATACAAACTGCTTCTCAGGAGAAAATGAATTTTATGAATTCAACAACTGCTCCTAATAGTTTTGAATATCAACAAGATGGTGGTATACATAGAGCAGATGCTGTTGTTGGTTCATACTACTATAAAAGGCCAGCTACAGAAAGTAGTCTTGCTGCTGTTGATAAAAAAAAGAGAGAAGTTGGAAAGCAAATCTGTTGTAAGTTTACCTGAACCTGATCCTGCAGTTGAAGCTGTTAACAAAAAGAGAAAAGGTCGCCATGGAGATACTAGTAGTAGTAACACAACAACAACAGCAACTGTTCCAGCTCAGAGACCATATCAACGAGATGTTAAACCTTCAAGGAGTATGGTTAAGGATGTTGAAAAAATTGCTGATACTGGTGATAATGAGGAATTATTGGATATATTAACTTGAAATAAAACATTGTTGTCAGTTTATATTGTATTTTTATTTGTAAATTAAATCAAGACCAATAAACATGTCAAATAAAGTCATTGGATGTATTTCTTTACAAATCCTTTTATCCCAATTTTTCCAATTATATTTTACAATTATCTCTTCCCATACAGCTCCTTTAAACATTTCAGTATTTGCACAGAATAATACAGGAGTTTTAATTAGAACAAAACCAGATTTGTACTTTACTTGAATATTAGTATTGTCACCACTAAATACACATTCTAATGTTTCATAACTACCTGTATCAAAATTAGGGTCATCCATTATAGTGAGACGTCTGTAAGCACATTCTTGCAAACCAAAATTTACAAATTTGTTATTTTTATTATACCATCCTACATTTATCATTGCACTATAACATACTTGTACAAAAAATGACTTAGAGCTATTTGGAGTTCCAATAACTGATATACAAATTTTCTAGCAATACAACGATTAAGTACATTAAATACATTGATAATAAATTCAGCTATTGTTTCGCAGTCATCATTAAATTGAAATTCAAGTAATTCATACATTAGATCGTATGATTGTTTATGATCAAAATAAAATTCATTAATGTCACATGAATTAGCCTCAAGGAAAAGAACTTTTGCTCTTAAAATGAAGTTATACATTTCTTGTACACTCATTTTCATCGTAAGTATTTGGATATGTTGAATTACATTGGATAGTAATTGTTCACCAAGGGTACATAGTGATGTATTGGATAACCAAATGTTTGTAAATTGGATTTTATTTAATGGACAGCATAAATTCCCACATATTAATTGTACCAGTTCTTGAAAACTTTTACGTTTATTTCCACGTTCGTTTTGTTGGTATTCAGTAATTCGCGTAATGTCTTTTGGAAGTGTGTCACTATTCCTTTCACGTGTTGGCCCAGAATGTCGTTCGGATCGTTCGGTTTGCAGTACATTCGTATGTCCCTCACTTTCGCTGTCCACTGTCTTTGTTTGCTGAGTTTCACCATCCGTTCTGCATCGTGTAATTGCAAAGTGAAGTGAAAAGACTTGGTGAATTCTTCGTTCCATGTATATTGCGTGTTCTGCCTCGTATTTATTACTGAGATACAGGAAGAGATTTGCTCTTTTTTCTGAGTCGCATGCTTTTGCAATAGTGACGAATTTTTGTCGTCCCAAGAGAGCCACGAATTGTCGACCTTACATACATCTGCAGGTCCTGTAGGATCTGTTGCAGTTGTGACCAATGTGGACACGCGATCTGGTGGTGTTTTCGAAACAGATGTACCATAATCTATCTCGTCTTGGTTTGCTTTGGAAAAGTGATTTCGCAAATTTGATAAAATTTTCCTGATTTCGCTGGAAGGTAGCTGTGTCGAGTATATGGTGCGTAATAACGAGGCTTGATTTTGCAAAACAGCAGTCGCTAATGACTTTTCTGAATCCTTCGTCAAAACACGGTAAATGACTCAAAATGTTGATTTCAAGTTTTTTGGTAAGGTTAATATGAAGTTAGAAAAATTTTCAGAGAATGTGTCTTTGTCTAGACCAATGCATATTTCAATTAGTAGATTAGCTACAAATGTTTTAAATTCGGTTGTCCATTTTTCTTGAAAACGTTCTTATTTAGTAGGTTGACCTGAAGGAATTGTTTCTATATCAATACCGTCATCTGCAATTACCTCAACAGGTTTTCTTTTCTTTGGTGCGTTGGTGATTGCAGTTGATGGTCCTGGTTGGCTGACATCTTCTTCTTCGTCTGAGAAGAAGTCTTGCAAGTCAGGGTCCAGTTGCGATGATTCAGTCATCTGCAAAAATTACATAAATTTTTTTAGAACCCTGTGGAGTAACTCGTGTAATATCTTTGGTAAATATATTTTCAAGTCCCCAATGAAACATTGGTCTTAGAAATGATATAAAGTTCTGAAGAAACCACATTCTGAATATGTAGTTAATTCGTGAAAGATGTGATCAAATTTTTGTTGAATTGGTGGGGTTAAAACTCTGTTTGCAGCTGATGTGTATTGATTAATATGCATGTGTGATGCTATTAATACGCTTGAAGCCTCACTGGAACATATTTCATTTAAAAAGCAGTTTTGACATACAGCCTTTATTTGCCAAGGTCGCAACCAATTGCCACTACGTACTATACAAGGCTTTATAATTGAATTTCTTTATAACCATTATTTGTCCGCCCTTCGTGGTCTCGCGGTAGCGTTCTCGCTTCCCAAGCACGGGGTCCTGGGTTCGATTCCCGGAGGGGTCAGGGATTTTTTCTGCCTCGAGATGACTGGGTGTTGTTGTGTCGTCTTCATCATCATCATTCATCCCAGACGGAGGAAGGCAACGCCAAACCACCTCCTTTAGGACCTTGCCTAGCAAGGCGGTGCGGGTCTCCCACATCGTTTCCCTACGCTCTGTAAAGAAGCATGGGACTTCAATTCATTTCATATAACCATTATTTATATTTATAAACATAATTGAATTTCTTTATAACAAGTATTATTTACAATGATTTGATTTTTTCACAGGTTTTTACGATCACACCAACCGCATAGAAGAGTTTCTAAATCATTGTTGACTTCAGTAATATATTTGAAAAAAACATCAAATTGTCTGTATTCTGCATCATCCCAATTAAAATTTTTTTTCTAAACCTGGTAATTCATATCCTCGTGCAGTTATAAAAGGATGATTTAGCATTGTTTGTAGTACACCAGGATAACTTAGGCTTGTACGGTATAAATTAGTTTGATTATGAATCATTTCACTTTCGTATACGTTCACTTTGTTTGCACAAACGTTTAATTGTGTTGCCATCCACTGTGTATATTTAGGTTTTGTAGCAAGAACACATGGTTTGTTTAAAAATAAAAGTTCTTTTCTTCCCTTAGTATGTTTACTGTGTAGTGCAATTGGTTTTTCTGCAAAGAAAATTTCTGGTCGTAATTGTCTGTCTGTTATGTGAGCAACTCGTAATCAATTATTATTTGGAATTAGATCATCTGAAAATAAATAACGTCCAATGTTGTTGTTGTTGTTGTTGTGGTCTTCAGTCCTGAGACTGGTGTGATGCAGCTCTCCATGCTACTCTATCCTGTGCAAGCTTCTTCATCTCCCAGTACCTACTGGAACCTACATCCTTCTGAATTTGCTTAGTGTATTCATCTCTTGGTCCCCCTCTACGATTTTTACCCTCCACACTGCCCTCCAATCCTAAATTGGTGATCCATTGATGCCTCAACACATGTCCTACAAACCGATCCCTTCTTCTAGTCAACTTGTGCCACAAACTTCTCTTCTCCTCAGTCCTATTCAATACTTCCTCATTACTTGTGTGATCTACCCATCTAATCTTCAGCATTCTTCTGTAGCACCACATTTCAAAAGCTTCTATTCTCTTCTTATCCAAACTATTTATCGTCCATCTTTCACTTCCATACATGGCTGCACTCCATACAAATACTTTTCAGACACGACTTCCTGACACTTAAATCTATACTCGATGTTAACAAATTTCTCTTCTTCAGAAACGCTTTCCTTGCCATTGCCAGTCTACATTTTATATCCTCTCTACTTCGACCATCATCAGCTAGTTTGCTCCCCAAATGGCAAAATTCTTTACTACTGTATATGTCTCATTTCCTAATCTAATTCCCTCAGCATCACCCGACTTAATTCGACTACATTCCATTATACTCGTTTTGCTTTTGTTGCTGTTCATCTTATACCCTCCATTCAAGACACTGTCCATTCCAATCAACTGCTCTTCCAAGTCATTTGCTGCCTCTGACAGAATTAAAATGTCATCGGTGAACCTCAAAGTTTTTATTTCTTCTCCATGGATTTTAATACCTACTACGAATTTTTCTTTTGTTTCCTTCACCGCTTGCTCAATATACAGATTGAATAACATCGGGGACAGCCTACAACCCTGTCTCACTCCCTTCCCAACCACTGCTTCCCTTTCATGTCCCACAACTCTTACAACTGCCATCTGCTTTCTGTACAATTGTAAATAGCTTTTTGCTCCCTGTATTTTACCCCTGCCACCTTCAGAATTTGAAAGAGCGTATTCCAGTCAACATTGTCAAAAGCTTTCTCCAAGTCTACAAATGCTAGAAACGTAGGTTTGCCTTTTCTTAATCTAGCTTCTAAGATAAGTCGTAGGCTCAGTGTTGCCTCATGTGATCCAACGTTTCTACGGAATTCAAACTGATCTATCCCGAGGTCGGCTTCTACTACTTTTTCCATTCGTCTGTAAAGAATCCGCGTTAGTATTTTGCAGCCATGACTTATTAAACTGATAGTTCGGTAATTTTCACATTTGTCAACACCTACTTTCTTTGGGATTGGAATTATTATATTCTTCCTGAAGTCTGAGGGTATTTCGCCTGTTTCATACATCTTGCTCACCAGATGGTAGAGTTTCGTCAGGACTGGCTCTCCCAAGGCTGTCAGTAGTTCTAAAGGAAGATGTCTACTCCCGGGGCTTTGTTTCGACTCAGGTCTTTCAGTGCTCTGTCAAACTCTTCACGCAGTATTATATCTCCCATTTCATCTTCATCTACATCCTCTTCCGTTTCCATAATATTGTCCTCAAGTTCATCGCCCTTGTATAGACCCTCTACATACTCCTTCCACCTTTCTGCTTTCCCTTTTTTGCTCAGAACTGGGTTTCCATCTGAGCTCTTGATATTCATACAAGTGGTTCTCTTTTCTCCAAAGGTCTCTTTAATTTTCCTGTAGGCAGTATCTATCTTACCCCTAGTGAGATAGGCCTCTACATCCTTACATTTGTCCTCTAGCCATCCCTGCTTAGCCATTTTGCACTTCCTGTCGATCTCATTTTTGAGACGTTTGTATTCCTTTTTGCCTGCTTCATTTACTGCATTTTTATATTTTCTCCTTTCATGAATTAAATTCAGTATTTCTTCTGTCACCCAAGGATTTCTACTAGCCCTCGTCTTTTTACCTACTTGATCCTCTGCTGCCTTCACTACTTCATACCTCAAAGCTACCCATTCTTCTTCTACTGTATTTCTTTCCCCCATTCCTGTCAATTTTACCCTTATCCTCTTCCTGAAACTCTGTACAATCTCTGTTTTAGTCAGTTTGTCCAGGTCTCATCTCCTTAAATTCCCACCTGTTTGCAGTTTCTTCAATTTTAATCTACAGGTCATAACCAATAGATTGTGGTCAGAATCCACATCTGTCCCTGGAAATGTCTTACAATTTAAAACCTGGTTCCTAAATCTCTGTCTTACCATTATATAATCTATCAGAAATCTGTCAGTATCTCCAGGCTTCTTCCATACATACAACCTTCTTTAATGATTATTGAACCAAGTGTTAGCTATGATTATGTTGTGCTCTGTGCAAAATTCTACCAGACGGCTTCCTCTTTCATTTCTTACCCCCAATCCATATTCACCTAGTATGTTTCCTTCTCTCCCTTTTCCTACTGCCGAATTCCTGTCACCCATGACTATTAAAATTTCGTCTCCCTTCACAATCTGATTAATGTCTTTTATTTCATCATACAGTTCTTCAATTTCTTCATCATCTGCGGAGCTAGTTGGCATATAAACTTGTAATACTGTAGTAGGTTTGGGCTTCGTGTCTATCTTGGCCACAATAATGCGTTCACTATGCTGTTTGTAGTAGCTTACCAGCACTCCTATTTTTTTATTCATTTTTAAACCTACTCCTGCATTACCCCTATTTGATTTTGTATTTATAACCCTGTATTCACCTCACCAAAAGTCTTGTTCATCCTGCCACCGAACTTCACTAATTCCCACTATATCTAACTTTACCCTATCCATTTCCCTTTTTAAATTTTCTAACCTACCTGCCCGATTAAGGGATCTGACATTCCACGCTCCGACCCGTAGAACGCCAGTTTTCTTTCTCCTGATAACGACATCCTCCTGAGTAGTCCCCGCCCGGAGATCCGAATGGGGGACTATTTTACCTCCGGAATATTTTACCCAAGAGGACGCCATCATCATTTAATCATACAGTAAAGCTGCATGCCCTCGGGAAAAATTACGGCCGTAGTTCCCCTTGCTTTCAGCCGTTCGCAGTACCAGCACAGCAAGGCCGTTTTGGTTAATGTTACAAGGCCAGATCATTCAATCATCCAGACTGCTGTCCTTGCAACTACTGAAAAGGCTGCTGCCCCTCTTCAGGAACCACGCGTTTGTCTGGCCTCTCAACAGATACCCCACCGTTGTGGTTGCACCTACGATACGGCTATCTGTATCGCTGAGGCACGCAAGCCTCCCCACCAACGGCAAGGTCCATGGTTCATGGGGGGGAGTACATCCAATATCAGTCAGTAAAAATTCTTCCTGAAACTACAATCTGAATCACTCTCTTCACTCATACCTTCGAATGTAGACCTGATGATGCAGGCGTAGACACCGACTCAGCACGCCGGCACGCCGGCAAGCAGCTGAACGGACGAGCAGCGTTGTGTTCACGAGTGTGGAGGGCGTCAAATGAATGTAAAGTGTGGATCTGAGTGCCCCGTTAAATAATGCAGTCGCCGGAAAAACCTACTGATAGCTTGCCAAGACAGCAGCAGCAGCAGCAGCAGCAGCGCCGACCGCGCCGCGAGCGCGCGCGTAGCGTGCATACGCCCACATATGGCGCATACGGCTACTGCAGTCGGTGCTGCTGCTGCTGCTGCTGCTGCTGTCTTGGCAAGCTATCAGTAGGTTTTTCCGGCGACTGCATTATTTAACGGGGCACTCAGATCCACACTTTACATTCATTTGACGCCCTCCACACTCGTGAACACAACGCTGCTCGTCCGTTCAGCTGCTCGTCGGCTTGCTGAGTCGGTGTCTACGTCTGCATCATCAGGTCTACATTCGAAGGTATGAGTGACGACAGTGATTCAGGTAGTAGTTTCAGTGACATATCAACATTAGAAGGATTAACTGACGAAGAATTTTTACTGAGTGACATTGGACGTTATTTATTTCCAGATGATCTAATTCCAAATAATAATTAGTTACGAGTTGCTCACATAACAGACAGACAATTACGACCAGAAACTTTATTTAGTTAAAAACCAATTGCACTATACAGTAAACATACTAAGGGAAGCAAAGAACTTTTATTTTTAAACAAACCACATGTTCTTGCTACAAAACCTAAATATACACAGTGAATGACAACACAATTAAACGTTTGTGTAAACAAAGTGAACGTATACGAAAGTGAAATGATTTGTAATCATACTAATTTATATCCGAGAAGTCTAAGTAATCCTGGTGTACTACAAACAATGCTAAATCATCCTTTTGTAACTGCACGAGGATATGAATTACCAGATTTAGAAAAAAAAATTTAATGGGGATGATGCAGAATACAAACAATTTGATGTTTTTTTCAAATATATTACTGAAGTCAACAATGATTTAGAAACTCTTCCATGCGGTTGGTGTGATCGTCAAAACCTGTGGAAAAATCAAATCATTGTAAATAATACTGGTTATAAAGAAATATATGTTGATTCAATTATAAATTACTGTATAGTACACAGTGGCAATTGGTTACGACCTTGGCAATTAACAGTCGTATGTCAAAACTGCTTTTTAAGTGAAATATGGTCCGATGATGCTTCAAGCGTATTAATAGCATCACACATGCATATTAATCAATACACATCAGCTGCAAACAGAGTTTTAACCCCACCAATTCAACAAAAACTTGATCACATCTTTCACGAATTAACTACATATTCAGAATGGGGTTTCTTCAGAACTTTATATCATTTCTAAGACCAATGTTTCATTGGGGATTTGAAAATATATTTACCAAAGATATTACACGAGTTACTCCACAGGGTTCTAAAAAATTTATGTTATTTTTGAAGATGACTGAATCATCGCAACTGGACCCTGACTTGCGAGACTTCTTCTCAGACGAAGAAGAAGATGTCAACCAACCAAGACCATCAACTGCAATCACCCACGCACCAAAGAAAAGAAAACCTGTTGAGGTAATTGCAGATGACGATATTGATATAGAAACAATTCCTTCAGGTCAACCTACTAAAAAAGAACGTTTTCAAGAAAAATGGACAACCGAATTTAAAACATTTATAGCTAATCTACTAATTGAAATATGCATTGGTCTAGACAAAGACACATTCTCTGAAAATTTTTCTAACTTCATATTAACCTTACCAAAAAACTTGAAATCAACATTTTGGGTCATTTACCGTGTTTTGACGAAGGATTCAGAAAAGTCATTAGCGACTGCTGTTTTGCAAAATCAAGCCTCATTATTACGCACCATATACTCGACACAGCTACCTTCCAGCGAAATCAGGAAAATTTTATCAAATTTGCCAGATCACTTTACCAAAGCAAACCAAGACGAGATAGATTATGGTACATCTGTTTCGAAAACACCACCAGATCGCGTGTCCACATTGGTCACAACTGCAACAGATCCTACAGGACCTGCAGATGTATGTAAGGTCGACAATTCGTGGCTCTCTTGGGACGACAAAAATTCGTCACTATTGCAAAAGCATGCGACTCAGAAAAAAGAGCAAATCTCTTCCTGTATCTCGGTAATAAATACGAGGCAGAACACGCAATATACATGGAACGAGGAATTCACCAAGCCTTTTCACTTCACTTTGCAATTACATGATGCAGAACGGATGGTGAAACTCAGCAAACAAAGACAGTGGAGAGCGAAAGTGAGGGACATACGAATGTACTGCAATCCGAACGATCCGAACGACATTCTGGGCCAACACGTGAAAGCAATAGTGACACACTCCCAAAAGACATTGCGCGAATTACTGAATACCAACAAAACGAACGTGGAAATAAACGAAAAAGTTTTCAAGAACTGGTACAATTAATATGTGGGAATTTATGCTGTCCATTAAATAAAATCCAATTTACAAACATTTGGTTATCCAATACATCACTATGTACCCTTAGTGAACAATTACTATCCAATGTAATTCAACATATCCAAATACTTACCATGAAAATGAGTGTACAAGAAATGTATAACTTCATTTTAAGAGCAAAAGTTCTTTTCTTTGAGGCTAATTCATGTGACATTAATGAATTTTATTTTGATCGTAAACAATCATATGACCTAATATATGAATTAATTGAATTTCAATTTAATGATGACTGCGAAACAATAGCTGAATTTATTATCAATGTATTTAATGTACTTAATCGTTGTATTGGTAGAAAATTTGTATATCAGTTATTGGAACTCCAAATAGCTCTAAGTCATTTTTTGTACAAGTATGTTATAGTGCAATGATAAATGCAGGATGGTATAATAAAGACAACAAATTTGTAAATTTTGGTTTGCAAGAATGTGCTTACAGACATCTCATTATAATAGATGACCCTAATTTTGATATAGGTAGTTATGAAACATTAGAATGTGTATGTAGTGGTAACAATACTACTATTCAAGTAAAGTACAAATCTGATTTTGTTCTAACTAAAACTCCTGTATTATTCTGTGCAAATACTGAAATGTTTAAAGGAGCTGTATGGGAAGAGATAATTGTAAAATATAATTGGAAAAAATGGGATAAAATTGTTTTTAAAGAAATACATCCAATGACTTTATTTGACATGTTTATTGGTCTTGATTTAATTTAGAAATAAAAATACAATATAAACTGACAACAATGTTTTATTTCAAGTTAATATATCCAATAATTCCTCATTATCACCAGTATCAGCAATTTTCTCAACATCATTAACCATACTCCTTGTAGGTTTAACATCTCGTTGATATAGTCTCTGACCTGGAACAGTTGCTGTTGTTGTTGTGTTACTACTACTAGTATCTCCATGGCGACCTTTTCTCTTTTTGTTAACAGTTTCTCTTAAGCATTTGCCAGCTTCAACTGCAGGATCAGGTTCAGGTACACTTACAATTAAATGTGATAAAATGTAATCGTGAAGGATCTGTGTTTATTCGTGAGGTTGTTGCAACTTTTATGAGTGAGGTAGGAAGGAATGTTTATGATTGAAATAGTCCATTACCAGAAGAAATTTTTGACTTAGTTGAATTTTTAAGTAGATTACCAGAAACTAATATGGCAGCTCAGGGTGAAGAAACTGAAACTCATCAAGCGATAACAGGTGCAGCTGGTGCTAGTGGTGCTAATACAGGTGGTTCTGGTGGTGCTACAGATCCAGGTTTGATGATGTGGAAGAGTATGGAAAAAGTAACTCATGGTTTATTAGAAATAACTAATACTCATTTGTTTGCTACATGGGGTTTTCAGTATAAATGGATATATGATAATAAGTTTGGTACAGCTAGTAGTACAATTTGTAGTCGGCTTGTTACTTCAGCTAGTCAATGGTATTTAGATTCTGTTCCATTTTTTATGTTGAAGAGAATTTGAAGCTTTACCTAGATATTGTTATGTTGTTGATACAGAAGTATGTGTTATACCTGTTGGTTTACAAGCTTCATTTGCAACTGGGTTTACTTTGGCTGGTAATGGCTCATTGACTCATGTACCTTTTGTTATTCATAATATTGGAGGGTCAACTACACATGCACATTTAACTGTAAAGGTCAATGGTTCTGGTACAGATAAGTCAATATCAAGTGTAAGTAATGTTGATAATATATCTAGTGCTTTTGAAAATTTGATGTGGGGTTATCCACATTAGACGAAGTATTATAGTGCAACAACTTTTCTTCGTAATTGGCCATATTATGAATCTTTGGTTGTTCCAACTAGTGGTACTTCAGACACTACAGGTAATTATATGTCTTTTGCACGTGATTATATAATGGTAAGACAGTGATTTAGGACCCAGGTTTTAAATTGTAAGACATTTCCAGGGACAGATGTGGACTCTGACCACAATCTATTTCTTATGAACTGCAGATTACAATTGAAGAAACTGCAAAAAGGTGGGATATTTAAGGAGATGAGACCTGGATAAACTGATTTAACCAGAGGTAGTACAGATATTCAGGGAGAGCATAAGGGAATGATTGACAGGAATGGGAGAAAGAAATACAGTAGAAGAAGAATGGGTAGCTTTGAGAGATGAAGTAGGCAGCGGAGGATCAAGTAGGTAAAAAGACGAGGGCTAGTAGAAATACTTGGGTAACAGAAGAAATACTGAATTTCATTGATGAAAGGAGAGAAGATAAAAATGCAGTAAATGAAACAGGCAAAAAGGAATACAGACGTCTAAAAAATGAGATCGACAGGAAGTGCAAAGTGGCTAAGCAGGCAGGGATGGCTATAGGACAAATGTAAGGATGTAGAGGTATATCTCACTAGGGGTAAGATAGATACTGCCTACAGGAAAATTAAAGAGACCTTTGGAAAAAAGAGAACCACTTGTTTGAATATCAAGAGCTCAGGTGGAAACCCAGTTCTAAGCAAAGAAGGGAAAGTAGAAAGGTGGAAGTAGTATATAGAGGGTCTATACAAGGAGGATGTACTTGAGGACAATATTATGGAAATGGAAGAGAATGTGGTTGAAGATGAAATGGGACATACGATACTGCGTGAAGAGTTTGACAGAGCACTGAAAGACCTGAGTCGAAACAAGGCCCCGGGAGAAGACAACATTCCATTAGAACTACTGACGGCCGTGGGAGAGCCAGTCCTGACAAAACTCTACCATCTGGTGAGCAAAATGTATGAGACAGGCGAAATACCCTCAGACTTCAAGAAGAATATAATAATTCCAATCCCAAAGGAAGCAGGTGTTGACAGATGTGAAAATAACCGAACTATCAGTTTAATAAGTGTCAGCTGCAAAATACTAACTCGAATTCTTTCCAGACAAATGGAAAAACTGGTAGAAACCGACCTTGGGGAAGATCAGTTTGGATTCCGTAGAAATATTGGAACATGTGAAGCTGTACTGACCTTACGACTTATCTTAGAAGAAAGATTAAGGAAAGGCAAACCTACGTTTCTAGCACTTTTGGAATTAGATTAGGAATTTAGATGCTTAAAGTAGTAAATGAGTTTTGCTATTTAGGGAGCAAAATAACTGATTATAGTCAAAGTATAGGAAAGCGTTTCTGAAGAGGAGAAATTTGTTAATATCGGGTATAGATTTAAGTGTCAGGAAGTCGTTTCTGAAAGTATTTGTATGGAGTGTAGCAGTGTATGGAAGTGAAACATGGACGATAAATCGTTTGGACAAGAAGAGAATAGAAGCTTTCGAAATGTGGTGCTACAGAAGAATGCTGAAGATTACATGGGTAGGTCACATAACTAATGAGGAGGTATTGAATACAATTGAGGAGAAGAGGAGTTTGTGGCACAACTTGGCAAGAAGAAGGGACCGGTTGGTAGGACATGTTCTGAGGCATCAAGGGATCACAAATTTAGCATTGGAGGGCAGCGTGGAGGGTAAAAATCGTATAGGGAGACCCAGAGATGAATACACTAAGCAGATTCAGAAGTATATCGGTTGCAGTAAGTACTGGGAGATGAAGAAGCTTGCACAGGATAGGTTAGCATGGAGAGCTGCATCAAACCAGTCTCAGGACTGAAGATCACAACAACAGCAACAACAACAACAATATGCTGGAGTGCCTGTGTAGTATGAAGAAGGCACTGCGTCCCGAATCAAGTATTCGTGTGGCCCGCGATTCTCAGCAGTATTTTATAACAATATGCATCTAACAACTGACAGCCGAATCCAAAACGTCAACTAACGTTAATAGCTGTAGTTTTCCTGCTTAATAACAAAAAAATACTTACACAGCCAGTACGATTTTAAGATGTGCTTAATTTTAATCGATGTTGATAAATTTGTCCATGAGCTAAGTAAAATTGGCCCCTTACCTCAGGGGAATAGGGGTCAAGCAGCGCGGCCACTGCTGTGTTATAGCGGTAAACTTATTGTTTTGTCTTCCAGTACCAACAACTCACGTGTGCGACCGTCTCGTAGCGATCAGAGTCTACAGTATGAGTTTTGAGACGGAAGTGACATGGTTTTGTGAATGCACGTTACAGAGACGGTCATCTTCAAATGTGATACTTGCTTGCAGCAAGGAACATTACATTGAAGATCTTATCATACAATGCAATGAGTAGAAGAAAACTAACGTTCAAATCATATGTCATAGTGTTTTGGATTGAATAATGCTTTGGAACATAAGTACAGTTACTTTTACTAACCAGTTAACCATCCGTTCACACAGACAACATAAGACTTAGTTAGGCAGAGCTGTGCTACGACTTTGGGGTCGCTGAGCGTGCAACATTCTGAAATAGAGAACAACTGACACAAAGTGGTCTGAATGGTACCGATTTTTAACGATCACTACATGGAGGGCAGCTGTCAACTTATCGCGCCCTTACCACGAGTAGTCTACTGGATGCTTGCAACATGCCAATTTGTATAGCTTACCAATTAATAATACAGGGTGTCCACAATGAGACTCCAACATTTGAACTCATAAAATCTGAGAGGAAACACAATTTATTGACAATACACGGAAATGATACAGCAGCTCATCAGGTTTTCATACACAGGTGTACGGTTCAGTACACTTGAACATGGGCGCCACGGGTAGCGCGGAGAATATGAAGTCTATAATCGATTTCGTGCCATGTGTTGCGGAGCATCTGTTCTGTGACAGAGTTGATGACAATTCTTATGCGCTGTTTCAAGTCTAGCAGGTCCTTTACTGGTGTAGCGTATACCCGGTCTTTCACATAACCCCACAAGAAAAAATCGAGGGAGGTATGTCGGGCGAAAGTGGCGGCCAAGGAATTGTACCTCCACGGCCAATCCATCGTTGCGGGAATGTGTCATTTAAAAATTTTCGGACATCAAGGCTCCAATGGGGTGGTGCACCGTCCTGTTGATAAATCACATTTGGCTGCAGGTCTGTTATCTGTGGCACGGCAAATTGTTCCAACATGTCCAGGTAGATGGCTCCATCCACAGTCGGCTCCTGAAAGAAAAACGGCCCAACAATGCGATTTATCATCAAACCACTCCACACATTAACTTTCAGACTGTCGCACATGTGTTCCCTAGGTGCATGTGGATTTTCGAACCCCCAGCTGCGCACATTGTGACGATTGACAGCCCCTGACACGTGAAAGGTAGCCTCGTCAGTAAACAACACGCGTGATAAAAATGTCTCGTCCGCGGCAATGCGACCTAACATGACACATGCAAATTCTTCTCGCTTTGGTCGATCATCAGGCTTGATTTCTTGCACAACCTGCACTTCATATGTGTACAAACGTAATCGCTGATGAAGCACTTTATGCACTGTTGAACGTTTCATACGAAGTTCTCGTGCTGCCTGTCGCACTGACTTCTGTGGACTTTGTTCGAATGACCGCCGCACTTGTTCCACATGATGAACGCTGATCCCAGGCTTACCACCACCATGCCCTTTCGCAACACTCCCAGTAGCCAAAAACTGATGACACCACTTCTTTATAGTCTTGAACGACGGGGGCGCTTTGTTGTAAACTCGACGAAAGTTTCTTTGGACTTGGGTCGGCGATTTTGTCTCTGCATACCACCAGACCACTTGTGCACTCTCCTTCATAACCTCCATTTTGCTAAAACAATTGATTGCAACTCGACTACGGCTACTTGGCGTATCAAATTTGCACACCACAAACTTGTTGAGTTGCTCTGTCTGCCCCTTCAGGATTCACAGGTCCACCATCTGAAATGAGAAAGATGTAGGATATTAAAATGTTGGAGTCTCATTGTGGACACCCTGTAAGACTGGTACATATACGGCCCGAGGTGTCGTTCCTCAGTGTTAATACCGGCTCTTGAGTAGAAAGCTTTGACGACCACTGCACTGCGGTGACTACAGCCGTTATCAAATACATGAAATATATTCGTAGTTACGTATACGGACAGCCATCAGTTGTACAAGGGAATGAGTATAATGAAAACTTGTGATGGAAAGGACTTGAACCCGGATTTCCTGCTTTACGCGAGCGGCTGCCTTAACCGATTTGGCTACCCGTGCAAGAGTTACGGCCAGACCCAAAGTCCCATACGTCGTCCATGCGTCACAACCTGTGTTTGTACACAGATTACGAATTTCTCGTAGAGGGGACGACAATGTAATTGAAAGCTGCTGCCTAGTATCGGCAGACAATGAAGAAGAACGATACAATATTGTTTCGGACATCCATGCATTTATCCGCCGAAACTAGGCAGCGACTAAAAATGTCCTCTAGTGTACGGAAATTACATTATGTGGGTACGACTTCATGTTGTCTCGCAGGAACGACGATATCTCGGAATAAACGACATTTTTTCAGTGGAGTGAGTGTTGTGGATTGGCAAGACAGCCAACCCACTATGAGGAACCCGAAAGGCACGCGTTTAAGCTCACGCAGGCTGGCGTGAGGTCTGGAACAAGAAAAGGAATTGAGACTAGCAAAAAACGTACGTATCTTCTGGAATACTTAACTTTAATCCATAATTGGTGAACATCGCTCTTGACGGTACATGTTTTACAGCATCAATAGTAACTGGTAATGGCGCCTTGCTAGGTCGTAGTAAATGACGTAGCTGAAGGCTATGCTAACTATCGTCTCGGCAAATGAGAGCGTAATTTGTCAGTGAACCATCGCTAGCAAAGTCGGCTGTACAACTGGGGCGAGTGCTAGGAAGTCTCTCTAGACCTGCCGTGTGGCGGCGCTCGGTCTGCAGTCACTGATAGTGGCGACACGCGGGTCCGACGTATACTAACGGACCGCAGCCGATTTAAAGGCTACCACCTAGCAAGTGTGGTGTCTGGCGGTGACACCACAGTGAGTGATTGATTAATTTGTAAAAACGACGACATCTGGAAGTTTGGGTCCGGCCGTTGAGTTGTGCACGGGTAGCCAAAGCGATTAATGCACGGTTTTATAAATCGATCTCCTTTGTGAAGAGTTTTTGTTAACAATTAGCTTAACCCTTTAATGCATAGTGTAGCTGATCAGCTACAGACTACAGCCGGCCAGAGTGGCCGTGCGGTTCTAGGCGCTACAGTCTGGAGCCGCGAGATCGCTACGGTCGCAGGTTCGAATCCTGCCTCGGGCACGGATGTATGTGATGTCCCTAGGTTAGTTAGGTTTAAGTAGTTCTAAGTTCTAGGGGACTGATGACCTCAGAAGTTGAGTCCCATAGTGCTCAGAGCCATTTGAACCATTTTACAGACTACATTTCTTCGATGTATCCTATACTGAGCAACATTTTGTAACAAATTCGTTATGTAGTTAAGTGTATACAATCTCCTGCAGCTGCTAGTAGTTCTTCATAGCGATCATAAATGGCAGGATGAACTGAACCAGTTCGACAATCAGCTGTGTGGATGAACTGCCACGTGTGTGTTTTGGCGGAAAGTAGAGACATCTTTTTGGTGTTTGTGCAGTGATCTGTGGGTTTGAAAATTACTTTTTTATTTTGAAAACGTAAGTAGATATGGTGTAGACAGTTAAGTCGAGTGTCATTACAATAGATTTGAAATAAGGTCTGTTTTTGCGTTTGTAGCGATTGTGAACAATAATGCTTTGTTCATTTAATTAAAAAATGTTTTCAATATTTTTTCGTAATGTAGGCACTATAAACTAAACGTTGTAAGTTTTGCAGCTTGAAATAAAAAATCATGCATTTAAGGTTTAACGGAGTTGCACACCCGAGTTCATGACTCTATGAGCATTTCGTAGATAGTTAAGATTGCACGATTTTTAGTTTGAAGCTAGCTTTTTCTCATCATTCCACTGTTACAACAAATTCTATTTTTTTAATAAGTATCATTGACCTCAGATTATATCGTATCTACATTAACGAAATAAACTAGACTAATTGAAACTGATCTGTTTAACTTACTTCGCTTTCATTAATGAAAATTTTATAAATATATTCAGCCATATTTTTTTTATTTTAGTCTGTGCTTTCATTATGCTGGCGATCCCTTGCAATACCAGGTACCTACACTGACATCAGTTTGAGGACTTTTCAGTGGAAGGATTTGTTTGTTATATTTTTTATGAATGATTATTGAACGAGCAGAGATTTTATTAACTTTTTTGAAGGTGTGAAACTGGTGGGAGTGTTTTCTTTTTTTTACTGAGTTCGTCAGAATCGCAGGTAGATTGCACGGACTGCTGCCGAACCGTCATTGCAAAATAAAATCAATACAAGAAGAGCAGGCCAGGGAGAGAAACCCGATTTTATTTTTATTTATTGTGTTTTATTTTACTTCATTTTATTTTCATTTATCTACCATGTACACAGAAGGTTACTGCACGAATATTTCTTATCAAGTTAGGGGGTGCAAGGGCGTTGTAGAAATTGTAAAATTACAACCGGGTTTCACCAGAAATGTCATACATTTATTATATTATATATGCGTGTATGTTATTTTCAAGGGTTACACTCTTTTTAAATTCTCATATTCATATATGTCTTTCTTATATCAATTCTTATATTAATCCTTATATTGTATTCGTATGTTTATTCTTCAGGAAGATTTGGTACATTCCCGTGCATGACACCGATCATAGAAACATTCAAAATATAAAAATACCGAACACCACAAGGGTCGCCCTAGGGCAGGTTTGCCACAGTGACATTTCTTCACGTAATTCTCATTCGGGAAAGAAACGCCGGTAACACTGCCAAAGACTTCACCCGTTGGCAATAATTTCGCGGCAAACCACGCATATCGAATCACTTTATCGAAAACTGGCGCCTGGTGTTGATTGTGAATAAAGATGCTCGACAGAAATTTCACCAAAAACAGCTTAAAATTATTTTCTCGTTCGTTTACTGATTCTTTTTCATTAATTCACCATACCTGCAATTAGTAGCCGGCCGGAGTGGCCGAGCGGTTCTAGGCGCTACAGATTAACCATGCCGACCCTGTGTCATTGCGGGAAAAGGCACAAGCAAAAGAAAGAAAGAAAGAAAGAAAGACTGAATTAATGTTATCTGTATTTGTCTACTAATTGCAAAAAATGGTTCAAATGGCTCTGAGCACTATGGGACTTAACTTCTGAGGTCATCAGTCCCCTAGAACTTAGAACTACTTCAGCCTAACTAACCTAAGGACATCACACACATCCATGCCCGAGGCAGGATTCGAACCTGTGACCGTAGCGGTTGCGCGGTTCCAGACTGTAGCGTCTAGAACCGCTCGGCCACTCCGACCGGCAGTTACAAGTGTGCCTAACCCATGCAAACCAGCATTCCTCGTTTTTAGTTGTACACTCTGATTTGAAGCAATTCCTTACTTTAAGCGACAGAGTGTTGACATACATTGCAAAAACTGGCTATCCTTGAAGCTTGTTTTTGTTTCAGCGAACCATGTGTGTGTGTGTGTGTGTGTGTGTGTGTGTGTGTGTGTGTGTGTGCGCGTGTGTGTGTGTGTGTGTGTGTGTAATGAAGGCTAATAGTGCAGATAAGATTTCACAGGTAAACAAATCTCACTGGCCGGCTTGATAACATTTGCCGAGGCCGCAGAATTGGACAACCTGGTCTTCCGGGTGGGCGGCAGGCGCTATTGGTTTGGCGTCGCTTCAGTTAAGACGCGTTGGAGGACTTTCGCTTGTGTGCGACAGAGCTGCATTGTCTCCACCGGTGTCCTCGTGTCACACGTGAGTGTCGCATTGTGTTTCCGTTCCCAGGTGTGACGCAAAGCTCCTCTGTCATTACCTTGGGCTCTTCTCACTGCCGTGGTCATTCCTATGGCCCGATTCACACACGTCAAGGATAAAAACGGCTTTATCAGCCCACTGACGATACAACACTCAGAAAATCTAAATAATTAGAAAGTAGGAAGGGAAGAAACGGAAGAATAAGTTTTAATCATAAAATAAACAGACATATTCAAACGTTCGCTTAATTTTTGATAGCTCATCCAGGTCACTATCATGTCTTGTGCCAGTACTTCGGTTGGGGATGGTCCACCCACTTCCATGGCGGTGTGAAACTGATAGCAGTTGGTGTGAGTTACTCTAAAGCAATGTCCTCGATCGTCTTGTATTCGGATAGACGGTTCACACCTGGCAGTTTGGTAAAAGAAATAATAATGACGTGATTAAAACAAAAAGAAACTCTGTTCAAACAGGCCTTGAAGGCTCCGCGGTGCCGACCGTCCATCGTGACATCCTCAGCCCTTACACGTCAACGAATGCGGATACGGAGGGGCATATGGTCAACACACCCCTCTCCCGGCCGTTGTCAGTTTTCGTGACCGATGTCGCTATTTCTCAGTCAAGTAGCTCCTCAATTGGCCTCACAAGGGCTGAGTGCATCTCAATCGCCAACAGCGCTCGGCAGACCCCAATGGTCACCCTTCCAAGTGCTTGCCAAGCCCGACAGCTCTCAGTTTCGTGTATCTGACAGGAACCGGTGTTACCACCGCGGCAAGCCCGTTAGCACAATGACGTGACTGCATTCCTAATAACTGAGTGAACATTAAGTCCTCTATAAGAAATAAAATAAAACATAATTTTCAGAAGGTGATGTCCCAAAGCTCGTAAACATTGGAGGAATGTCTTGGTTATCGCCAATTGCTGCTGATAAAATTAATTTAACAACCAGTTTCGATCCACAGACTATCATCAGGTTCATAAAAGCGTTTAAAACACAAAATTTTAAACGTTATTGTTGGCGCCAGATAATAAAATCCGCGTATTCGCAACTGATGTCACTTAGTAATATAAACTACTGTGCTAGACAGTGCACTTATTCACGATACATCAACAATCAGCAGTAAAGCCGGGAACGGAGGCACTGTACATACTCCATACATTCTATATACTCCATACACAGTATGTAGGATGGCTCCGTTCCTAGCGCTAATGCTCAGGTGTTGATTTAGCATGATTAAGTGCACTTTGTGCCACAGTTTACAATGTTGTTGTTGTTGTGCTCTTCAGTCCTGAGACTGGTTTGATGCAGCTCTCCATGCTACTCTATCCTGTGCAAGCTTTTTCATCTCCCAGTACCTACTGCAACCTACATCCTTCTGAATCTGCTTAGTGTATTCATCTCTTGGTCTCCCTCTACGATTTTTACCCTCCACGCTGCCCTCCAATACTAAATTGGTGATCCCTTGATGCCTCAGAACATGTCCTACCAACCGATCCCTTCTTCTGGTCAAGTTGTGCCACAAACTTCTCTTCTCCCCAATCCTATTCAATACTTCCTCATTAGTAATGTGATCTACCCATCTAATCTTCAGCGTTCTTCGGTAGCACCACATTTCGAAAGCTTCTATTCTCTTCTTGTCCAAACTATTTATCGTCCATGTTTCACTTCCATACATGGCTGCACTCCATTTACGATATAAGATGTAATTAATGTTGCCGGCCGGTGTGGCCGAGCGGTTCTAGGCGCTTCAGTCTGGAACCACGCGACCGCTACGGTTGCAGGTACGAATCCTGCCTCGGGCATGGATGTGTTTGATGTACCTAGGTTGGTTAGGTTCAAGTAGTTCTAAGTTCTAGTGGACTGATGACCTCAGATGTTAAGTCCCATAGTGCTCAGAGCCATTTGAACCATTTTTGTAATTAATGTTACTATGTGACAACACTGAGGAATTCGTGGATTTTATTATGCGACTCCAACAATTTCATAACACTTTAGAGAATGTTGTAAATGCTTTTATGAACGTGACGGTGGTCTGTGGACCGAAACTGATCGTTAAATTAAGAAATCTTATCGGCATGTCTTGGCGGTAACCGTGACATTCCAGAATGGAAATTTCACTCTGCAGCGGAGTGTGCGTGCGCTGACACGAAACATCCTACAGATTAAAACTTTGTCTTTTTTTTTTACCGGCTCAGCTACGCAAGCACGACGCAAGATCCGTTTCATATCAGTACACACTCCGCTGCAGGGTGGACATTTCATTCTGGAGACATCCGCCAAGCTGTGGCTAAGCCACGTCTCCGCAATAACCTTTCTTCCAGGAGCGCTAGTTTTGGAAGGTTCGCAGGAGAGCTTCTGTTAAGTTTGGCAGATAGGGAAGGAGGTACTGGCAGAATTAAAGCTGTGAGGATGGGTCATGAGTCATGCTTGGGTAGCTCAGTCGGTAGAGCATTTGCCTGCAAAAGGCAAAGGTCCCGAGTTTTAATCTCGGTCCGGCACACACTTTTAATCTCCAAAGGAGCTACAACCATGACGTTCTTAAAAAACATAATTATAGCAACGTTTTTGAAAACTGCAATATCAAAAGTGTAGATGGTACTGTTTTGTGCTCTGATCACGTGCTGTCATAATTGCTGGTGATTTAGAGCATACGCTGTTAAGTCACGTCAATAATAGACAGCTCTGGTATGTCCGTGTTTTCTGGTGATGATGATGTCGTGTGACGAGGGCCTCCCGTCGGGTAGACCGCTCGCCTGGTGCAAGTCTTTCGATTTGACGCCACTTCGGCGACTTGCGCGTTGATGGGGATGAAATGATGATGATTAGAACAATACGACACCCAGTCCCTGAGCGGAGAAAATATCCGACCCAGCCGGAAATCGAACCCGGGCCCTTAGGATTGACAGTCTGTCGCGCTGACCACTCAGCTACCGGGGGCGGACCGTGTCTTCTGGTAACTGCACGACAGTGGAGTGTAGCGAGAAGTCTGACGTGCGGTAATTTTGCTCACCAATTGCTCACAACTGCTGACAGTTTTAGTCGACTCTGTGTGCAGCATTTGTCTTAATTTCTCTCTGATGCGATCTGTATCTACTTGTACATGACTATTGTACAATTCACACTTGAGTACTTGGCAGAGGGCGTGTGTGTATGTGTGTATTGAACCGGGGACCTAGAAACGACGGAGAGGCTTCGTTGCCGCCGTAGCCCTCAGTGGTTCACAACTCCACAACAGGCTACAGCAGTCCACCTTCCCCACCGCCGCCCCACACCGAACCCAGAGTTATTGTGCCATTCGGTCCCCAGTGGATCCTCCCCTCATACGAGTGTAGCCCCAAATGTTTGCATGGTAGAGTAATTACGGTGTGCGCGTATAAGAGTGTTTGCGCAGCAATGGCTCACATAGAGTAACTGAGGCGGAATAAGGGGAACCAGCCCGCATTCGCCGAGGCAGATGGAAAACCGCCTTAAAAACCATCCACAGGCTGGTCGGCACACCGGACCTCGACACTGGTGGATTTGTGTCGGAGACCGGCACGCCTTCCCGCTCGGGAAGCAGCGCGTTAGACTTCGCGGGTAGCCGGGCTGGCTTGGCAGAGGTTTCTTCGAACCACCTTCAGTCTATTTCCCTACTGATCCACTCTGAAGCACGTGGGAAATCTTACTGTACGAGCTCCGATTTCTCTTATTGTATTATGATGATCATTTCTTCCTATGTGGGTTGACGACAATAAAACATTTTCACAGTCCGGGAAGAAAGCTCGTGATTGAAATTTCGTGAAAAGATATCACCGCAACAAAAAACGCCTTTGCTTTAGTGATTGATATTCCACCTCACTTACCATATCTGTGACAGTCTCATATTTCGCGATAATACAAAACGAGCTGCCCTTCTTTGAACTTTTTCGATGTCCTCTGCCAATCCTGTCTGGTAAGGATCCCGTACAGCATAGCAATGCTCTAGGGAGGGGACGAACAAGCACAGTGTAGACAGTCTCTTTAATGGATCTGTTGCTTCTTCCAAGAGTTCTGCCAAGAGAGCGTAGTCTTTGGTTGGCCTTCCCTTCAACATTATCCCTGTGATCGTTCCAGCTTAAGTTGTCCGTAGTAATTCCTAGCTATCTGCTCGAAATGACAGCCGTTAAATTTGTGTGCTTTATCGTGTAGTCGAAATTTAACGGATTGCTTTTCCTACTCATGCGGATGATCGCACAATTTTTCTTATTTAGAGACAATTACCACTTTTCGCGATGTTCAGATATAGTGTCTAAGTCATTTTGCAAATGGTTTGGCTCTTCTGATGAGACTTCTAGGCGGTAAATGACATCATCATCTGCAAACAATCTAAGAGGGCTGCTTAGAAAATGTAGTTTAGGAGTAGCAGAGGGCCTATAACATTTCCTTGGGGACCGCCGTATACCACTTCACCTCTACTCGATGACTTGTCGTCAACTGCTGCGAGGTGTGAACTTTCTGAGAGCAAATCTCGGATCCAGTCGCACAACTGAGGCGATAATCAATAGGCAGGCCATTTGATTAGGAGTCACTTGTGAGGAACGGCGTCAGAAGCCGTCTGATAATCTAGAAATATGGAATTAGTGTGAGATCACTGTCGACAGCACTCATTACTTCGTGTGAATAAACAATTTTCAAGTGGAAAACGAAATCACGAAGCGCCAAAGAAACTGGTATAGGCATGCGTATTCAAATACGGAAATACGTAAACAGGCAGAATACGGCGAAGACCCTGGCACAGTTGTTAAACGGGTTACTGCTCCTATAATGGCAGGTTATCAAGATTTAACCGACATCGCCGCGACTGGAAAGAGATTCTGTAAGAACGGAACCAACGACGACTGAAGAGAATTGTTCAACTTGACGGAAGTGCAATCCTTCCCCAAATTGCTGCAGATTTCAATGCTGGGCTATCAACAGGTGTCAGTGTGCGAAGCGTTCAACGAAACGTCATCGATATGGGCTTTCAAAGCCGAAGGCTCACTCATCTACCCTTGATGACTGCATGACACAAAGCTTTACGCCTCGCCTGGGCCGGTCAACACCGACGTTGGACTGTTGATGAGTGGAAACATGTTGCGTGGTCAGACGAGTCTCTTTTCAAATTGTATCGAGCGGATGGACGTGTACGGGCATGGAGTGGAGGCTTGTAATGGTGTGGGACGTATGTGCAGCCGAAATGATATGGGACCCCTGATAGTTTTAGATACGTCTCTGACAGGGGACACATACGTAAGCATCTTGTCTGACCATCTGCATCCATTGATGTCCATTGCGCATTCCGACGGACTTGTGCAATTCTAGCAGGACTATGCGACATCGCACACGCCCCGAATTGCTACAGCGTGGCTTTTCTGAGTCTAAACACTTCCGCTGGCCACCAGTCTCCCCGGACATGAACATTATTGAGCATATGTGGGATGCCTTGCAACGTGCTGTTCAGAAGTGTTATCCACCCCCTCGCACTCTTACCGATTTATGGACAGCCCTGCAGCAATCATGGTGTCAATTTCCTCCAGCACTACTTCAGAAATTAGTCGAGTCCATGCCACGTCGTGTTGCGGCACTTCTGCGTGCTCGCGGGGGCCTTACACGATATTACGATGATGTGCCAGTTTCCTTTTTGGCTCTTCAATGTGTAAGTAGGCTGTTTAGGTTTTTATGTTGGTAACGCCACGTAGCGCTCTGTATGAAAATCACTGGCTGTGCTGTGTGCAGTCTGTGGCTGGTTGGCATTGTTGTAATATTAGCTATTGTAGTGTTGGGCAGTTGGATGTGAACAGCACGTAGCGTTGCGCAGTTGGAGGTGAGCCGCCAGCAGTGGTGGATATGGGGAGAGAAATGGCAGAATTTTGAGAGCGGACGTTCTGGACGTGTGTCCATCAGAAAGAGTAAATTTGTGATACTGGATATCATGAACTGATATATATATTTTATGACTTTTGAACACTATTAAGGTAAATACACTCCTGGAAATGGAAAAAAGAACACATTGACACCGGTGTGTCAGACCCACCATACTTGCTCCGGACACTGCGAGAGGGCTGTACAAGCAATGATCACACGCACGGCACAGCGGGCACACCAGGAACCGCGGTGTTGGCCGTCAAATGGCGCTAGCTGCGCAGCATTTGTGCACCGCCGCCGTCAGTGTCAGCCAGTTTGCCGTGGCATACGGAGCTCCATCGCAGTCTTTAACACTGGTAGCATGCCGCGACAGCGTGGACGTGAACCGTATGTGCAGTTGACGGACTTTGAGCGAGGGCGTATAGTGGGCATGCGGGAGGCCGGGTGGACGTACCGCCGAATTGCTCAACACGTGGGGCGTGAGGTCTCCACAGTACATCGATGTTGTCGCCAGTGGTCGGCGGAAGGTGCACGTGCCCGTCGACCTGGGACCGGACCGCAGCGACGCACGGATGCACGCCAAGACCGTAGGATCCTACGCAGTGCCGTAGGGGACCGCACCGCCACTTCCCAGCAAATTAGGGACACTGTTGCTCCTGGGGTATCGGCGAGGACCATTCGCAACCGTCTCCATGAAGCTGGTCTACGGTCTCGCACACCGTTAGGCCGTCTTCCGCTCACGCCCCAACATCGTGCAGCCTGCCTCCAGTGGTGTCGCGACAGGCGTGAATGGAGGGACGAATGGAGACGTGTCGTCTTCAGCGATGAGAGTCGCTTCTGCCTTGGTGCCAATGATGGTCGTATGCGTGTTTGGCGCCGTGCAGGTGAGCGCCACAATCAGGACTGCATACGACCGAGGCACACAGGGCCAACACCCGGCATCATGGTGTGGGGAGCGATGTCCTACACTGGCCGTACACCACTGGTGATCGTCGAGGGGACACTGAATAGTACACGGTACATCCAAACCGTCATCGAACCCATCGTTCTACCATTCCTAGACCGGCAAGGGAACTTGCTGTTCCAACAGGACAATGCACGTCTGCATGTATCCCGTGCCACCCAACGTGCTCTAGAAGGTGTAAGTCAACTACCCTGGCCAGCAAGATCTCCGGATCTGTCCCCCATTGAGCATGTTTGGGACTGGATGAAGCGTCGTCTCACGCGGTCTGCACGTCCAGCACGAACGCTGGTCCAACTGAGGCGCCAGGTGGAAATGGCATGGCAAGCCGTTCCACAGGACTACATCCAGCATCTCTACGATCGTCTCCATGGGAGAATAGCAGCCTGCATTGCTGCGAAAGGTGGATATACATTGTACTAGTGCCGACATTGTGCATGCTCTGTTGCCTGTGTCTATGTGCCTGTGGTTCTGTCAGTGTGATCATGTGATGTATCTGACCCCAGGAATGTGTCAATAAAGTTTCCCCTTATTGGGACAATGAATTCACGGTGTTCTTATTTCAGTTTCCAGGAGTGTACATTGTTTGTTCTCTATCAAAATCTTTCATTTGCTATCTATGTCTATCAGTAGTTAGTGCCTTCGGTAGTTAAATCTTTTATTTAGCTGGCAGTATTGCAGCTCGCTGTTTTGCAGTAGTTCGAGTAAAGAAGATTTTTGTGAGGTAAGTGATTCATGAAAGGTATAGGTTATTGTTAGCCAGGGCCACTCTTTTGTAGGGATTATTGAAAGTCAGATTGCGTTGTGCTAAAAATATTGTGTTTCAGTTTAAGTACAGTCATTTATAATTTTCCTAAGGGGACGTTTCAAATGTATAAACATTTTGTTCAGTTCATCCAAATGTTGCAAGCTAAATAAATATAAGAAAAATCCAAGATGCGATACCAGAGATGAATCAAGAGGGCACGAATTTCGGGGACGTCCATTAATGGAGCTTAAAATGCATGAAAAACAGCCGTGAATATGTCGTCTCCCTGTAACAAGCCATACCAAAGAAATCTGCTACACCGTAAAATGTGTGTGTTAATCTTCAAAATCTTGCTACATTTACATCAAATTTTGTGTCGGTAGCACGGGTAAATGGGAATGTGTCGACTATCTGGCACAAAATGAACAGAACAATCATCGTTATGTTACCCTTCATTATCTAATAATTTGCAGACCCCAGAAGTATTTAACTAAACTTGACTCATCTTACAGTCTTCGATTTCTTCCAATAAATTATCGTATTGGCTCTTCTAAGACGTTAAAAAATTGATTTTTATTTTTTCTCCCGTGATCTGTTACCCACATAAGAATATAACCCATGATTTCAAATACACACTTGTTGTTGTTGTGGTCTTCAGTCCTGAGACTGGTTTGATGCAGCTCTCCATGCTACTCTATCCTGTGCAAGCTTCTTCATCTCCCAGTACCTACTGCAACCTACATCCTTCTGAATCTGTTTAGTGTATTCATCTCTTGGTGTCCCTCTACGATTTTTACCCTCCACGCTGCGCTCCAATACTAAATTGGTGATCCCTTGATGCCTCAGAACATGTCCTACCAACCGATCCCTTCTTCTAGTCAAGTTGTGCCACAAGCTTCTCTTCTCCCCAATCCTATTCAACACCTCTTCATTAGTTATGTGATCTACCCATCTAATCTTCAGCATTCTTCTGTAGCACCACATTTCGAAAGCTTCTATTCTCTTCTTGTCTAAACTATTTATCGTCCATGTTTCACTTCCATACATGGCTACACTCCATACAAATACTTTCAGAAACGACTTCCTGACACTTAAATCTATACTCGATGTTAAAAAATTTCTCTTCTTCAGAAACGCTTTCCTTCCCATTGCCAGTCTACATTTTATATCCTCTCTACTTCGACCATCATCAGTTATTTTGCTCCCCAAATGGCAAAACTCCTTTACTACTTTAAGTGTCTCATTTCCTAATCTAATACCCTCAACATCAACCGACTTAATTCGACTACATTCCATTATCCTCGTTTTGCTTTTGTTGATGTTCATCTTACATACTCCTGCATTACCCCTATTTGACTTTGTATTTATAACCCTGTATTCGCCTGACCAAAAGTCTTGTTCCTCGTGCCACCGAACTTCACTAATTCCCACTATATCTAACTTTAACCTATCCATTTCCCTTTTCAAATTTTCTAACCTACCTGCCCGATTAAGGGACTTAGGTTTACCTAAATTGTACCACGTAGGTCGTTGTTTAGTAGACCAAACATGGAACCATACACATACCTATGTTCGGCGGCTTGATCAAAGGGAAACCCTGCACAGCTTTCTCCTAATAGTACGTTTGCATACAGATATCTTCGTTCCGTCTCAATAGCAGCTCTTGCAAGCTGTCCATTTTCGGTACTTTCCCTGCCCTGGTCCGAGGCGCGTAGAATGCATCGTGTGCCTGCATCGCGATAAAGATGTACATTTGCGACGAGTTTTGCTGTCAAACTGCTGCCAATTGATGTGGCAGTCGACCCATGCATGCACACAGGCCTTACTGTGCGCTTTCTGTCCTCCTTTGCATTGAAAGGGACATAAATTTCCGATGGAGGTGACTCAGCTCCAGTCCGGAACAGATTTATCTTTCTGATACTTTCATGGGGAGACAAAGTACAACACGAAGAGGTAGTTATACGACAAAGACGTCTGCATCCGCTTCGCTTGGGTTTTTCCTTCCCATTCTTCAAGCATGTCAATTTTTCGTATTATATGTAAATGATTTATTCGCAACGACACCACAGAGATATGTCTCATTTTCATATTCACTTAGACTTTCCCAGTGAAAAAATAACCATTCATTACAGGATCTGTAGTCGGCTATTAAAATCAGAATGATGTGAGTTAAACAGCATTTCGCAATTTTATTTTATTTAGATCACTAAATAAACTTTACAAGCCTTTCGCGAAGAAATCCTGTAATCGCTATTCGATAGGTAGTTCAATCTCTTTGAGTTCTCTCTCTGTGATGCACTTCTGCAGTAATAGAACTGTTGATATTTTTAAAAATGTCGGTAATCCGATATTTAAAAAATATCATATCTGCCCTCGATATATCGAAAAATATCTCGATATATTGACGGAAAAAATATCTACGTACCGCCCTATAAAAGTATCGTCTGCACGTTGTAAATATACTGCCAGTTTTAGGGCTGTATATTTAAGTACTGATTTTTTATTAGATATTCTGTAGAGCAACAATCTAGCAGCTGTCTATCCCCCTTACAGCAAGAACTGAAAGGCAAACGATGCACCTTCGCGCTTGGCGATAACCACTTCGCTGACAATATAACTGTATATAAGTGGCACAATAAAAGATGTCCGGTGGATCCGTCGTTCGGTTTCATCACATATCGGATTTGTTGGAACACTTCATGTCGACTTCCCCATTTTTTCATTTCTGCAACGTCAGTGGTCTAGCAGTTGCGCTCTCATAATTGTGTGGTGAAGCTAAACGTTGCGATTTGTGTTGGTAGCACCGACCGTCGATTACGTCAGCATTGCCCCTCACACGTCTCCGCCCACGCAAAGACCGATCTTGTCAGTTAGATTTTTGCTCATCATTTTCAGCAATTGTTTTTGAAGAATGCCGATGTGAAGAAATACTACACTAGTTGCGTTAAAAATTGTTTTTTAACGCCACTGATATGCTATTTCTTCACATCGGAAATCTTGTTATTCCATTAACCCCCTCCCCAGTGTAATATGACTTCTTCTTTTCTACCACATGAACTTGTTTCACGCAGTCAAAGTGAAAGATTGGACGTGATTATGCAGTAAGACTCCTTCAAAATGGTTCAAGTGGCTCTAAGCACTATGGGACTTAACATCTGAGGTCATGAGCCCCCTAGACTTAGAACTACTTATACCTAACTAACCTAAGGAAATCATACACATCCAAGCCCGTTGCAGGATTCTAACCTGCGACCGTAGTAGCAGCAGCACGGTTCCGGACTGCAGCGCCTCGGCCACAGCGGCGGGCAAGACTCCGCTCTACTACAATTTCAAAAGAACAACTTTAAATATTTACCGAAATTGTGAAAAAATATAATATAAAATAAAAATATCTGCACTCGATATTGCCATTATATATCGACATCGGGAGAAAATGTATCATCGTTGTATACTGATACTTACTTACTCCTTGGCACTACAGCCCATGTAGGGTCTAGGCCTTTCTGATGACCACAGCCCAATCCTAACGATTTTCTGCTCGTTTCCTCCATCTCCTGACTCCAGTCTTTCTCAGATCGTTTTCCACAGCCTCCAGCCATTGTTTCCGGGGTCTTCCTTTGCTCCTTTTGCAACCTGGATTTCCTGTGTAAATCTTTTTCACAGCTCGATCCTCCGACATTCGCTCTACTTGGCCCAGCCCTCTCAATCTGTTTCACCTAATTTCAGTCGTCAAGTCAGGATTTCTATACAGTTCTTCCAATTCTTTGTTTCTCCTTATCCTTCACTGCCCCGCCTCATACACGGCTCCAAAAATCTTTCTTAATATTTTCCTCTACCGTCTTCTGAAGAGCACTTCTTCTGCTACCCTCATTGTCCGTGTTTCTGAGCCGTACATTACCACCGGTCTTATGACTGTTCGATAGTCACCTTCGATTTTCTGCTCAGGCGACGTGACTGAAGGATCTTGAACAGGGCCCAGTAAGTTCTATTTCCTGCAGCAGTTCTAGATTTTATTTCTTCTCTTATTGTGCTATCCTCCGTGGCCAGTACTCCCAGGTATTGGAACTTCTCACGTCTCCCATAATTGCCTCTGTTCAGCTTAATATACACTACTGGCCATTAAAATAGCTACAGACGCGAAATTTAACCGACAAGAAGAAGATGATATGCAAATGATTAGCTTTTTAGAGAATTCACACAAGGTTGGCGCCGGTGGCCACACCTACAACGTGCTGACATGAGAAAAGTTTCCAACCGATTTCTAATACACAAACAGCAGTTGACCGGCGTTTCCTGGTGAAACGTTGTTGTGATGCCTCGTGTAAGGAGCAGAAATGCGTACCATCACGTTTCCGACTTTGATAAAGATTTAATTGTAGCCTATCGCGATTGCGGTTTATCGTATAGCGACATTGCTGCTCGTGTTGGTCGAGATCCAATGACTGTTACCAGAATATGGAATCGATGGGTTCAGGAGGGTAATACGGAACGCCGTGCGGGATCTCAACGGCCTCGTATCACAAGCAGTCGAGATGACAGGCATCTTATCAGCATGGCTGTAACGGATCGTGCAGCCACGTCTCGATCACTGCGTCAACAGATGGGGACGTTTGCAAGACAACAACCACGGCACGAACAGTTCGACGATGTTTGCAGCAGCATGGACTATCAGCTCGGAGACCATGGCTGCGGTTACCCTTGACACTGCATCACAGACAGAAGCGCCTGTGATGGTGTATTCAATGACGAACCTGGATACAAGAATGGCAAAACGTCATTTTTTCGAATGAATCCAGGTTCTGTTTACAGCATCATGATGGTCGCATCCGTGTTTGGCGACATTGCGGTGAACGCACATTGGAAGCGTGTATTCGTCATCGCCATACTGGCGTATCACTCGGCGTGATGCTATGGGGTGCCGTTGGTTACACGTCTCGGTCACCTCTTGTTCACATTGACGGCACTTTGAACAGTGGACGTTACATTTCAGATGTGTTACGACCCGTGGCTCCACCCATCCTTCGATACCTGCGAAACCCTACATTTCAGCAGGATAATGCACGACCGCATGCACGGGCTTTTCTGGATACAGAAAATGTTCGACCGCTGCCCTGGCCAGTACATTCTCCAGATCTCTCACCAATTGAAAACGTCTGGTCAATAGTAGCCGAGCAACTGGCTCGTCACAATACGCCAGTCACTACTCTTGATGGACTTGATGAACTGTGGTATCGTGTTGAAGCTGCATGGGCAGCTGTAGCTTTACACGCCATCCGAGCTCTGTTTGACTCAATGCCCAGGCGTATCAGGCCGTTATTACCACCAGAGGTGGTTGTTCTGGGTACTGATTTCTCAGGATCTATGCACCCAAATTGCGTGAAAATGTAATCACATTTCAGTTCTAGTATAATATATTTGTCCAATGAATTCCCGTTTATCATCTGCATTTCTTCTTGGTGTAGCAATTTTAATGGCCAGTAGTGTATTTCTATTTAACAACAGCATTTAGTTTCTTGTTTATTATTAAACTTACTCCTACAATACCCCTATTTGATTTTGCTCACTCTCGTTGCAGCATCATTTTGGATGATATACTTCTCTAACTGGTTCAAATAGCTCTAAGCAGTATGGGACTTAACATCTGAGATCATCAGTCCCCTAGAACTTAGAACTACTTAAATCTAACTAACCTAAGGACATCACACACATCCATGCCCGAGGCAGGATTCGAACCTGCGACCGCAGCTGTCGCGCGGTTCCAGACTGAAGCGCCTAGAACCGCTCGGTCACAACGGCCGGCCTCACACAGTTGACCGGAAGCCTTGTTGGTCCTGCCACTGCACTTCACTTATCCCATTATATCTAGCTTCAAACTATCCACTTCCATCTTTAAATTGTCTGACGTACCTACGCGGTAAAAAGATGTAACTTTCCACGCGCACACCCGTAGAATGCCGGTTTTGTTTTTCGTGATGACGACGTCCTTCCACGTTGTCTCCGCCCGGAAATCCGAATGGGAGACTACTTTGCCTCCAGAAAATTTTACCCGAAAGGATGTCATCGTCATTTCACCACACAGTAGAACTGCATGCCTTCAGGAAAATAGTAGCTGTATTTTTCCCTTGCTTTCAGCAGTTTGCAGTACTGTCACAGAATGGCCATGTTCACTACGTTACGAGGCTAGATGAATCCGTCATTCACTTTGGCCCTGCAGCTACTGAAATAGCTGCCGCCCCTCTTCAGGAACCGTGGGTTAGTCTTGCATCTCCATAGCTACCCCTCCGTCGTGGTTACGCATACGGTACGGCTATCTATGATGTTGACGGTGGAAAGCCACCCCACCTCGGCAAGGCCCACAGTTCTTGTACATAAGAACATATACACCGAAGAGCCAAAGAAACTCGTATACCTGCCTAATATCGTGTAGGGCCACCACGAGCAAGCGGAAGAGCCGCAACACGACGACGCATGTACTCGACTGATGTCTGAAGTAATACTGGACGGAATTGAGACCATGAATCCTGTAGGGCTGTCCATAAATCCGTAATAGTTAGCTCTTCTAAACAGCACGTTGCAGGGCATTCCACATATGCTCTATAATATTAATGTCTGGGGAGTTTGGTGGCCAGCTGAATTATTTACACTCGCAAGGTGTTCCTGGAGTCACTCTGTAGCAATTCTGGACGTATGGGGTGTCGCATTGTCCTGCTGGAATTGCCCAAGTCTGCCGGAATTCACAATGGACATGACTGGATGCAGGTGATCACACAGGATGCTTACGTACGTGTCACTTGTCACAGTAGTATCTAGACGTATCAGGGATTTCATATAATTCCAACTGCACACGCCCCACACCATCACAGAGCCTCGAACAGCTTGAACAGTACACTGCTGACATGCAGGGTCCATGGATTCAAGGTTGTCTCCATACCCCTACACGTCCACCCACTCGATACAATTTGAAACGAGACTCGTCCAACCAGGCAACATGTTTCTAGTCATCTGGTCATGTCGGTGTTGACGGGTCCCGGCGAGGCGTAAAGCTTTGTGTCAAGCAGTCATCAAGGGTACACGAGTTGGCCTTCCGCTCCGAAAGCCCGTATCGATGATATTTCTTTGAATGGTTCGCACGCTAACACTTCCTGATGGCCCAGCATTGAAATCTGCAGCAATTTGCGGAAGGGATGCGCTTCTGTGACGTTGAGCGATTCTCTTCAATCGTTGTCGGTCCCGACCTTGCAGGATTTTTTTCCGGCCGCAGCGATGTCAGAGATTTGATGTTTTACCGGGTTCCTGATATTCACGGTACAGTCGTGAAATGGTTCAAATGGTTCAAATGGTTCAAATGGCTCTGAGCACTATGGGACTCAACTGCTGTGGTCATCAGTCCCCTAGAACTTAGAACTACTTAAACCTAACTAACCTAAGGATATCACACACATCCATGCCCGAGGCAGGATTCGAACCTGCGACCGTAGCAGTCGCACGGTTCCGGACTGCGCGCCTAGAACCGCGAGACCACCGCGGCCGGCTCGTGAAATGGTCGTACGGGAAAATCCTCACTTCATCGCCACCTCGGAGATGCTGTATCCCATCGCTCGTGCGCTGACTATAACATCACGTTGAAACTCACTCAAATATTGATAACCTGTCATTGTAGCAGCAGCAACCGATCTAACAACTGCGCCAGACACTTGTCTGATACAGGCGTTGCCGACCGTAGCGCCGTATTCCATGCCTTTACCTGTTTCTGTGGCGCTCGAGTGAATATGCTAAAAGCATACAAAAAAAAAAAGAAAACGCAGAGAACGTTTTTCCATTTTTCGTAACACTCTCCATAGGCACCATACGGTAGAAAATTAATCAATAGTCACGCATAAAATATTTAATTCCAATGCGACAGCCTCCTCTAAACCATGACGTCTCTTTAATTATGTTTAAGCGCTAGGGACCCAAAATAATTTATTATCAGTTACAGTTTCTTCTAGAAGCCTGATGAACTCATTATGTCGTACTTGGTCGAACGCGATCAGTTTTATAATTGAAGACCGCCAACATCGTAAGAGCTGACCGCCAAATTTAAAATTTGCAGATTTTACCGTATAACGTTGTTCTTCGTATTAACACAAGATCAGAATATTTTCTCGAGACTGTATGTTTTCCTGTACTCATGGAAACAGTGTCAAGTTGACTTGTTTGTGTCGGCTGAAGACACAGTGAACTGCATCTCATTCGAATTGGCGCTCGGCTGAGATAAGTGCTGCGTCAACAGCCTTTCTCTCCCACTTACCTCAGACCGGGCTACATTGCGTCAGACCTCGGGAAAGACATGCGGGCCAGAACAAAGGGTATCCGGCAACCAGCTGACAAGGCCCTGTTTTGTACGCCGTGTATATCAGCATATGGATTAGATCAATGTTGGAGTACGATAAGGGATGCGTGCATTCCACCTCACGTGAAGCGCCGCACGTACATTTTTGTTTGTACGGACTGTTGGCGGCGTAGGTAGCCAACGAAAAGCAAAGAAATAGCGTCGCCGCGACTGGTGGCGGGAATAAAGCCAGCAAATAATCGTGATGCCGTGGCACCGCGTAATTTATATCCCCTCCTCTGTTTTCAAAGGGAAAGAGGATGAACCTCTTTGAGACTTGATGTACGATACCCGTCATTCAATGAACAAATGTAAGCGAGCCCTCAATACCACACGGAACAAAATTTTTCAACTGTTCAGTATTAACAACGTTGGGTTACAAAATGTAACTCAACAAATCAAAATTTTAAAATTGTTTCTATCTTGTGTTTCAGACGATCTATATTTAGTGAAGCGTTATGCAAAGGGCAATCAAATGAAAACGAGACAGATGGGAAAAAAGTAAGTAAACTATTTATTATTTCAAAAGTATTCGCTATAACTGTTAACACATGCATCTATCTATTAGGCAAGATGGTCAGTGTCTTCATGGAAAAATGGGTACAGAACCATAATTGTACATAGGCCCACCTAGTTGTTGCCAAGCTTGTTTCGACTGCACTGCAAAAGTTTCACTACGGAGCCCTTACACACCCGATCTCTCCCCATTTTTGGAGCTCTCAAGAAATACATTCGTGGCCGTCTATTTGCTTCGATCGAAGAGATGCACGCCAGGAAACAATCATGGGTCTGTAGGCAATTTCTAACATTTTCAGAGAAGGCGTTGACCATCTCGTCTCACAATGGGGTAAATGTATTAAAAGTTATGATGATTACTTTTGAAATAATAAACGGTTTACTTACTTTCTTCCGTCTGTCTCGTTTTCATTTGACTGCCCCTCATATTAACACATCTTTCTTGAAATGATCATAACTCCGTTAATTTTTTTTTCAGTTTCTCTACTGTCGATTGATAATGACATGATAAACGGCATACATTATTTATTTATTCGAATACGCTTTTTACAGACTACGTTAAATCAATATTTCTACATCTGCTTCAACATCCATACTCCGCAAGCCACCTGACGGTGTGTGGCGGAGGGTACCTTGAGTACCTCTATCGGTTCTCCCTTCTATTACAGTCTCGTATTGTTCCTGGAAAGAAAGATTGTCGGTATGCCTCTGTGTGGGCTCTAATCTCCCTGATTTTATCCTCATGGTCTCTTTGCGAGAAATACATAGGAGGGAGCAATATACTGCTTGACTCCTCGGCGAAGGTATGTTCTCGAAACTTCAACAAAATCCCGTACCGAGGTACTGAGCGTCTCTCTTGCAGTCTTCCTCTGGAGATTATCTATCATCTCCCTAACGCTTTCGCGATTACTAAATGATCCTGTAACGAAGCGCGCTGCTCTCCGTCGGATCTTCTCTACCTCTTCTATCAAGCCTATTTAGTACGGATCCCACACTGGTGAGCAGTATTCAAGCTGTGGGCGAACAAGTGTACTGTCACCTACTTCCTTTGTTTTCGGACTGCATTTTCTTAGTACACTTGTCTACGTTGAAATTCAATTGCCATTCCCTGCACCATGCGTCAATTCGTTACAGATCCTCCTGCATTTCAGTACAATTTTCCATTGTTACAACCTCTCGATATACTACAGCATCATCCGCAAAAAGCCTCAGTGAACTTCCGATGTTATCCACAAGGTCATTTATATACATTGTGAACAGCAACGGTCCTTCGACACTCCCCTGCGGCACACCTGAAATCACTCTTACTTCGGAAGACTTCTCTCCATTGAGAATGACATGGTGCGTTCTGTTATCTAGGAACTCTTCAATCCAATCACACAATTGGTCTGATAGTCCATATGCTCTTACTTTGTTCACTAAACGACTGTGGGGAACTGTATCAAACGATTTGCGGAAATCAAGAAACGCGGCATCTACCTGGGAACCCGTGTCTATGGCCCTCTGAGTTTCGAGGACGAATAGCAAGTGCTGGTTTTCACACGATCGTCTATTTCGAAACTCATGCTGATTCCTACAGAGCAGATTTCTAGTCTCCAGAACAGTCATTATACTGGAACATAATACGTGTTCCGAAATTCTACAACTGATCGACGTTAGAGATATAGGTCTATAGTTCTGCACATCTGTTCGACGTCCCTTCTTGAAAACGGGGATGATTTGTGCCCTTTTCCAATCCTTTGGAACGCCGCGCTCTTCTAGAGACCTACGGGTACACTGCTGCAAGATGGGGGCAAGTTCCTTCGCGTACTCTGTGTAAAATCGAAGTGGTATCCCATCAGGTCCAGCGGCCTTTCCTCTTTTGAGAGATTTTAATTGTTTTTCTATCCGTCTGTCATCTGTTTCGATAGCTACCATTTTGTCATCTGTGCGACAATCTAGAGAAGGAACTACAGTGCAGTCTTCCTCTGTGAAACAGTTCTTGTTGCTTGCCATTATTCATTCTCTTTGCCTACGTACGTTTTATGTAATCTGGCCTCTGTTTACGAAGCTGTTCGATGTTATAAGGCTGTTTTCTTTTTCTGTCTTCTTCGTCTCTGATGATCACTCTCTTGTGTTTTATTCCTAAATAAATTTCTGTTACGTGTATTCATCATGTTAATGTTTGCTTCTTTGAGATCGTTTTGTGTCTGTGCAAACACAGCTGGTCGTCCTTTCAGCTTCACAGTTTTACTAACGATTTGCTTCATCATTCTACACACATCAAAAAAAGTTTTGCCTCACCCCGGTTCCCATAACTCCTGAAGATAGACGTTGACTGTGGACGTTGTATCACAGACACAGCCCCTTTGACTGTTCAGAGATATCACTAAACCCGCCCAAAGATGTAAACAACCATGCATGAGCAGCGCCTATTAGAGGAGGGGTCTGGCAGCCGATCAGTTCCAGTCATTCCACCACGAAGGAGGTACGCGGCTCGTGTTGTCTGTAGTTCAGCCATGCTTAGACGGTCAATACCGCGGTTCGATCGCGTCCGCATTGTTACTTTGTGCCAGGAAGGGCTCTCAACAAGGAAAGTGATGTTGTTCGGACATGGAGGAGATACAGAGAGACAGGAACTGTCGTTGACATGCCTCGCTCACATCGCCTAAGGGCTGCTAATGTAGTGGATGACCGCTACCTATGGATTATGGCTCAGAGGAACCCTGAAATCAACGCCACCATGTTGAATAATACTTTTCGAGCAGGCACAGGACGTCGTGTTACGACTCAAACTGTGCACAATAGGCTGCATGATGCGCAACTACACTCCGAGGTCCATGGCGAGGTCCATCTTTGCAACCACGACAGGCCGGCCGGTGTGGCCGAGCGGTTCTAGGCGCTTCAGTCTGGAAATGCGCGGCCGCTACGTTCGCATGTTCGAATCCTACCTCGGGCATGGATGTGTGTGATCTCCTTAGCTTAGTTAGGTTTAGGTAGTTCTAAGTTCTAGGGGACTGATGACCTCAGCTGTTAAGTCCCATAGTGCTCAGAGCCATTTGAACCATTCGCAACCACGACACCATGCAGCGCGGTGCAGATGGGCCCAACAACATACCGAATGGACCGCTCAGGATTGTCATCACGTTCTCTTCACCGATGAGTGTCGCATATGCCTTCAACCAGACAATCGTCGGAGACGTGTCTGGAGCCAACCAGGTCAGGCTGAACGCCTTAGACAGCGAGTGCAGCAAGGTGAATGTTTCCTGCTGTTTTCGGGTGGCATTATGTGGGGCCGACGTACGCCGCTGGTGGTGATGGAAGGCGCTGTAACGGCTGAACGATGCGTGAATGCAATCCTGCGACCAATATTGCAACCATACCGGCAGCATATTGGCAAGACATTCGTCTTGATGGACGACAATTCGCGCCCCCATCGTGCACATCTTGTGTATGACTTCCTTCAGGATAGCGACATCACTCGACTAGAGGGGTCAGCATGTTCTCCAGACATGAACCCTATCGACAATGCCTGGGATAGGTTTAAAAGGGCTTTTTATGGACGACGTGATGCACCAACCACCTTGAGGGATCTACGCCGAATCGCCGTTGAGGAGTGGGACAATCTGGACCAACAGTGCCTTGATAAACTTGTGGATAGTATGCTACGACGAATACAGGTATATATCAAGCGAGAGGACGTGCTACTGGGTATTAGAGGTACCGGTGTGTACAGCAATAGCCGGCCACAGTGGCCGAGTGGTTCTAGGCGCTTCAGTCTGGAAAAGCGCGACCGCTACCGTCGCAGGTTCGAATCCTGCCTCGGGCATGGATGTGTGTGATGTCCTAGGTTTGTTAGGTTTAAGTAGTTCTTAGTTCTAGGGGACTGATGACCTCAGATGTTAAGTCCCATAGTGCTCAGAACCATTTGAACCATTTTTTTGTACTGGAATCTGGACCACCACCTTTGAAGTATCGCTGTATGGTGGTACAACATGCAATGTGTGGTTTTCATGAGCAATAAAAAGGGCAGAAATGATGTTCATGTTGATCTCTACTCCAATTTTCTGTACAGGTTCCGGAACTCTAGGAACCGAGGTAATGCAAAACTTTTTTTGATGTGCGTAAACTATGAAAAAGAAATGAGTACAACATACAGATAGCTAGCATGACGTACATATAGTACAAAGACTCAATCAAAAAGTAAAAACACAAATACGAAACAAACGCAGCATTTCCAGAATACAAGATGACTCGCAAACTGCGAACTCAAAAACACACTCAACAAACTTATTCAAAATGACAACATCACACAGAAAAGAAGTATTCTTCTAAACGTTCTTTCTATTTTCATAATTTTTTTATCCCACCTTTACGCTAAATTTTTATGTCTCAGCATCATATGGAGTCCAAATCTCGCTACTGTATTATAATTTCGGAGCGGAGGTACCAGGCTGAAGCGCCACAGCGGCCGGCAAAAGCGGAAAGATATAGCAAAAGGCCTAGCGTGGATTCTTTCTCATCCGAATTTGGCTAGATCACGACGTGATGCTAATAGCGTTGCGACTGAGCCCCTTGACGATTACAGGAAGTGTGTTAGTTGCTTCGACGAAAACCACTTCGAATTTCACTCTTATGAAATTGATCAGACGGACAAACCGTTAAAAGTAGTCATGAGAGGCCTACCAATCATAACATCTGAGGAGGAGGTTGCTGTTGAATTAACTAACCAAGGATATTGAATAGGTTCTGTAGTACAAATGCATTCGCCATATGACGAACGAACGTATCCCTTGTTCTTAGTCATATTAACTGGTAACGCATAAGCTGCAGGCATTTATATTCGGTCCAAAAGTCATGTCGTATTTCGAGTCTAACTGTGGAAGATTACACATCATGTAGTCCCAACTTTTGTCATAGGTGTCAAAGATTTAATCATTCATCAGTACATTGCAATGCGGAACCGCGCTGTGTAAAGTGCGCTCAAAATCACCTAACCGAGAAACACCTCAGTCTCCTGCACTAACTGCGGTGGAAGCCACCTCGCGTCATACAAATGCTGCGCTGTTTACCAGCAACTACGCTCGCGCCAGCACCGCCAAGTAAACACAGCAGGAGCCAGTGCTGTCGCCGCAAACAGCAGTCAGTGAAACCGGCAGTCCAACCACGTCACACCTACTTCCCCAGAAAGAGTGTATCATATGTCGACAATACGAAACGCACTCTTCCTCAACCATCAGCTAACCAGCCCCCTCTATGGCCAAACTTGCCTACTCCGGGACTGTTACATACGAAGGTGGTTTGAAAAGTTCTCGGAACGGGACAGAAAAAAAGTGTTTACATCACTGAAACTTTTTTATTTTTCAATGTAGTCTCCTTGTAGGTTAATGAACTTGGTCCAGCGATGTTCCAGTGCATTGATCCCATCTCGAAAATGAGTTTCCTCGCCGGCCGGTGGTGGCCGAGCGGTTCTAGGCGCTAATGTCTGGAACCGCGCGGCCGTTACGGTCGCAGGTTCGAATCCTGCCTCGGGCATGGATGTGTGTGATGTCCTTAGGTTTGTTAGGTTTAAATAGTTCTAAGTTCTAGGGGACTGATGACCTCAGCAGTTAAGTCCCATAGTGCTCAGAGCCATTTGAACCATTTTTTTTTTTTTTTTTTTTTTTAGTTTCCACCAGGCCTGCAAAATAGTTGTCAACTCCGGCAATCAATTTTTCGTTTGAAGTGAACCTTCATCCACCAAGAAAAATTTTCAGTTTTGGGAAGAGAAGGAAGTCTGACGGAGCCATATCAGGTGAATAAGGCGGGTGTGGCAACAATTCATACCTTAGTTTGTGTAATTTTCCCATGACGACGGCACATGCGGGCGCGCGTCAAGAGTCGCGGCACCCATCTTACAGATATTTTTTTCATTTCTAATTCGGTTAAAATGTGATATACCCTTTCAAATGACATCCGGCAAGCGTGAGTAATTTCACGCACTTTCAATCGGCGATCCTCCATGATCATTTTGTGTACTTTTGCAATGATTTCTGGAGTAGTGACAATATTAACTAGAAACTATCTAAGCTGCGACTTGAAACAATGATTGATGTTGTCCCTTATATACATACTGTTGAAGAACTGGAACTGGAAGTTGTATTATTTACCGACCCATTGACTACAGCACCTCTGCACTTCGCCCCCCTTCCGTCGCACAAATGACACCCTTGAATTTTCTCCTGAGTTTCTTCGGTTGAAGAAAACTAAGAACTACATACGGAAACTCTGGCAATAGACGCGTAATCCAACAGTAACAACTGAGTTCAATATGGTTACTGGGGAACTAAGCGAAAAAATGAAGCAACATGAAAACGACGCATGGCACTATAGACTTAAACTGAGCAACCCAGGTTCAAATTCCGTCTGGAGTGTTACTTGGAAAATTCTTCGTGATCCGACTGTTATTCCACCACAACATGACGGACCTAGTACGGCTACTTCACCAAGAGGAAAGGCGCAGGCTTTGGCAAAAGAAAGTGCATCATTATCCTTTACTCCACTTTCTGCACTCTTCGATGCCTACAACATCGTTACTGTTAATAATACTGTCACCATTTACATTGATGATGAAAATGAGCGCATCGATTTCACTAATGTGCGGAAAATTAACAAAGTCCTGTCTCACCTAAAATCACTTAAATTCCCTGGTTCTGACGGGGATAAGCAACATGTTACGCAACTTGCCGTGTCCGAAGAGTGTTGGTCATCATCATTAATTCATTGTTAAAGCTAAGACTTTTCTCAATCAGTGGAAGCATGCCAAGGTCATTGCTATATCCACACAAACCATAAGTATCCCAAAAATTAAAGGCCAATTAGTTTCTGATCACCCATTTCGAAAGCAACAGAGCGTGTCATACTTCTTAGACTCTGCAAAGCATGCAACGACAAATCAGTTCTCCCACATACGCAGTTTGAATTTCGTCCAGAACGTTCAGACTCACTACAGTTGCTGCGGCTAGTGAAAGTAATTACAGGTGGTTATAATGATGCTCAGTCCACGGCAGCAGTATATCTGAATATTGCTGAAGCCTTCGATAAGGTATGGTATAATGGTTTACTGTATAAGTTAATAAAATTACAATTGCCACGATACGCTGTCAGATTAATTATTTCTTATCTTAAAGACTGTTGTGTTTATTGGTGACTCTGCGTCTGACGCCTACCAACACCGACTCAAAGGAAGGCTTCGGCGCTTGTTCGTGGCGTCACGTCAGCTAGGCACGGCGAACGCCAGGTCTGTTGCAGGCATTCTCATAATGGTGGTGTCTCCCTCTCTGACACAGGAAAATGTGAAACTATTGGCGGTAGTTGAGCAACACACATTGTTCTGAGAGATTTCTGCAATCAATTAATTGTGCAATTCATTACACTTCTTAACAAATAGTGTACTCCTGAACTTAAATTCCCACCTGTTTTAACTATTGACATACAAAAACAACTTCACGGTCCAGCAGCAACAGAATTCCTGCTTCTTTCCTTATTTGTAAATCAGAGGAAGTTACGTTTGTACAGGGTTGCTTTTACAAGAAACTGTGAACATATTGGTGCTCTTCTTTAGGTATCTTGGTTGACTATGGGGTGAGGAGCACTGAATGTTAATGAAATATCTTGCGATTGTACACGTTGGCGGAAGGGGTGGGGGACAGAAGAAGAGGCAAAAGAGAGATACTTGTTTTATCAAATCAAATTTTTTATCTTATATTCTCCTTTCAGTTGCAAGAGGGGAATATTTATCTTTTCTAATGTGCATGTTTAAAAAATTTTAAGCTCAGCAGTATTTCCGATGTATGAAGCTATTTTGTTTCCTGTTTAGAATTCCTTTCGTTGAAAACGACTGTTATCTAATGACTGGCAACAATTGGACATTTACACCTGTAAATTAGTTCAAATTTCCAGTGACGATGTCAAACGAAAATAAATAAATAAATAAAAGAAACGAGTTCATTGTAAGGGGGTTGGGGTAAGTTCCTCTAACGAAATGGATCAAGTAAATATAGTTACTTCAATGTAAAATTTCCGAAGCTTGCAATGGGGCAAGGCATCTTCTCATACTGATCTACGTTTGTTTCGACAGGATAGTTTCGACTATGATCTTCATTTGTAGCTTTACGATAGTAAGAAAATCTTTCATCTAAATAAAACTGCAGAATCCAAAACAATACCAAACAGTTTGTCCAAAAATAAGAGATTTATAGTGGTAAGCACGCCCAGGCGTTTCCGCCTACAACAGACCTGGCGTTCGCCGTGCCTAGCTGACGTGACGTCACCAACAAACGCCGAGGTCTTCCTTTGAGTCCGTGTTGCGCCTACTCCGTAAGCGCCGGCGTGCCACAAGATTACCTTTTGAGACCGACATTGTTTACTACATATTTATCAGAGACACCAGACTTGCGACCGGTCAATATCGCTTTCTTCACTGATGATATGCCGATATATTGTTCTGACAACGTATCGAACGTTCATGATAAACTCCAGCGGGCTCTACAACTGCTTAAAAAATGGTTTGCGGCATGACGGGTCGAGATAAATGTCGACAAAACTCAAGACATGTTTCATGCAAGAAAAAGCAGGATTGACATACCTCGCTTCTGCTATTCAGTGAATGTATTCCTTGGACAGATACCGTCAAATGTCTTTTAATTCACCTCGACAATCGTCTTACCATTAAGAAATATATAACCGACGCCGCGATCAAAGCACACGGCTTACTAGCTGCCCTGTATCCAGAAGGTCTTCTATGAACCTGAAAAACTGTCTCCTACTTTATAAATCGGTAATGCGACCAGTCATGTTGTATGCATTCCCATATGGGGACATGCCGCATCTACGCATCTCCACAAACTTCAGGTTGAGAACTTTTAACATTGCAGCGCAACAGCAATCGCGAATCATTTAATGATGGTAAAGAATCCGCCTCGATCGCAAATACACTATTGTCCATTAAAATTTCTACACCACGAAGATGGCGTGCTACAGACGCGAAATGTAACCGACAGGAAGAAGATGCTGTGACATTCAAATGATTAGCTTTTCAGAGCATTCACACAAGGCTGGCGCTGGTGGTGACACCTACAACGTGCTGACATGAGGAAAGTTTCCAACCGATTTCTCATGCACAAACAGCAGTTGACCGCCGTTGCCTGGTGAAACGATGTTCTGATGCCTCGTGTAAGGACGATAAATCCGTACCATCACGTTTCCTACTCTAATAACGGTCGGATTGTAGCCTATCGCGATTGCGGTTTATCGTATCGGGACATTGCTGTTCGCGTTGGTCAAGATCCAATGACTGTTAGCAGAATATGGAATCGGTGGGTTCAGGAGGGTAATACGGAACACCGTGGCCGCGCGGGATTAGCCGAGCGGTCTGGGCGCTGCAGTCACGGACTGTGCGGCTGGTCCCGGCGGAGGTTCGAGTCCTCCCTCGGGCATGGGTGTGTGTGTTTGTCTTTAGGATAATTTAGGTTAAGTTGTATGTAAGCTTAGGGACTGATGACCTTAGCAGTTAAGTCCCATAAGATTTCACACACATTTGAACATTTGATTTGAACGCCGTGCTGGACCCCAGGACCCCAACGGCCTCTTATCACTAGCAGTCAAAATGACAGGCATCTTATCCGCATGGCTGTAGAGGATCGTGCAGCCACGTCTCGATCTCTGAGTCAATAGATGGGGACGTTTGCAAGACAACAACCATCTGCACGAACAGTTCGACGACGTTTGCAGCAGCATGGACAATCAGGTCGGAGACCGTGGCTGCGGTTATCCTTGACGCTGCATCACAGACAGGAGCGGCTGCGATGGTGTACTCAACGACGAACCTGGGTGCACGAATGGTAAAACGTCATTTTTTCGGATGAATCTAGGTTCTGTTTACAGTATCATGATAGTCGCATCCGTGTTTGGCGACATCGCGGTGAAAGCACATTGGAAGCGTGTATTCGTCATGTCCATACTGGCGTATCACCCGGCCTGATGGTATGGGGTGCCGTTGGTTACACGTCTCGGTCACCTCTCGTTCGCATGGACGGCACTTTGAACAGTGGACGTTACATTTCAGATGTGTTACGACCCGTGGCTTTACCCTTCATTCGATCCCTGCGAAACCCTACATTTCAGCAGGATAATGCACGACCGTATGTTGCAGGTCCTGTACGGGCCTTTCTGGATACAGATAATGTTCGACTGCTGCCATGGCCAGCATATTCTCCAGAGCTCTCACCAATTGAAAACGTTTGGTCAATGGTGGCCGAGCAACTGCCTCGTCACAATACGCCAGTCACTACTCTTGATGAACTGTGGTATCGTGTTGAAGCTGCATGGGCAGCTGTACCTGTACACGCCATCCAAGCTCTGTTTGACTCAATGCCCAGGCTTATCGAGGCCGTTATTGCGGCCAGAGGTGGTTGTTCTTGGTACTGATTTCTCAGAATCTATGCACACAAATTTCGTGAAAATGTAATCACATGTCAGTTCTAGTATAATATATTGGTCCAATGAATACCCGTTTATCATCTGCATTTCTTCTTGGTGTAGCAATTTCAGTGGCTAGTGGTGTAGAAACTGGATGTTGACCTAGGTTCAAATGGTTCAAATGGCTCTGAGCACTATGGGACTTAACATCTATGGTCATCAGTCCCCTAGAACTTAGAACTAGTTAAACCTAACTAACCTAAGGACATCACACACATCCATGCCCGAGGCAGGATTCGAACCTGCGACCGTAGCAGTCGCGCGGCTCCAGGTTGAGCGCCTAGAACCGCTAGACCACCGCGGCCGGCGTTGACCTAGGTTTCGGCGCGGATAACCACGCCTTCTTCGGAACACACTAAAGAGGCCTGGTCCAACATTAATACAGAACGCCCCAAAGGGCAAAAGACTCGCATGAAATGTAAAAGAAACGGTACGTGTGTACCATGTCAATAGCTGTATTTGGCTCAAACGTCAGAAGCGTGCTTCCTGACCCCAGTCAACGTTCGGTGGGCCGTAGGCTCTCAGGTAAACTGAGGTGGCACCGACAGCTAGGCTGTGAGAATGTCAGAAAGGAACGCGCGTGCGCAAATTGAGAAATCGTCTTCTTCCATGTGATTGGCATAAAAAGTGTTACAAAAGTGATCCGATGACCGGGTCAAAGGCGCAGGAAGTTAATGCGTGTGTATGTATAATGTCCGAGCTCGAGCACAATTTTATAGAACTATAGAACGTGGATAGGCTGAAACTATATATGTGGGATAGCAAATTCCACGGATGGTCAAAGCGCATGCACGCAGGATAGACAAAATACCATCAGATAGAAGCAGGCTAAAAATTGGGGGATGAATAACCCATTTTTCAATTACTTGGGGTAGGTGATAGTATTTGATGAATACGCTTGGATAAGTGTGTTAAGTTACTGTATTAAATTCTAAGCGCTATTGAGCAGAAAAGGGTCAAATTAGCGTGACAGGATTAATGTAATTGCGTGAAAGGACGTACAACGCCGCCTTCATCGCCCTTAATATCTAATGACCGACAGAGGTCATTTTGAATAGTGCTATCGGATACGTACCAAAATAGTGTAAAAAGAACCTAAAGTTTAGCTAGTTTCTTAAAATCAGGTATTTGAGGTACTGAACCATGAAAATCAAGTGAGGTCTGTGAACACATATAGCATGGAACAGACAAACTACCTTTATGTTCTAATAGCTGTATACGTGAAAGGTCAAATAATGTAGCGGGCTTAATATACATGCGTGAAAAGAAACTAGTTTTGCTGTAGGTTCTTTTTATGCTAGTTGGTACATATCCGACAGCACTATTTTTTTCTCTACGTGTAACAGTCTTCATTTAATTTACTACTTAATGTTTTCTGCACGGTCGCAACTGCCGCAGCACTAACAAAGGAACATTGCCACGTGTCAATAAATGATCTTGACGAAACTTGGCGGATCTGTAGATAGGGCAAAATAATCCAGTAGGGTTTTTTGTGCCCAGTTTCGCTTCTAACAGGTAAAATAACCTCAATATGTAATTTGGCATATTAGGTTTAAAGGGAACATATTCGAAACGATGATATACGAAACTTAATTTCCGCATAAAACCTGAAACGTAATTAACATTTTTGGTAACGGTATAATCAACTTCTGTAATAACTAAAATTTTGCAAAATATCCCATCCCCGCTAACTAATTTTGAATAATGAGAACTTTTGTATCAACATAAATTAAAGAAGCTTTCAAGCCACATTCAACCATCTGTAACAAAGCTGCTTTCTGAAGCACCATTTTTGGAAAATAAAATGTACACACTGTGCTGTCCGAGTATTTTCAACATACCTAATTTGAATATCTAAACCTTCATTATCATCCTAATTATTTATTTTACTTATACTCGTTTTATGTTTTAAATTGTTATTTTAAATTTTACATTCACTGTTTTTAGTTTTCTGTTTCACATACTTGCGTTTCGTTAATTGAAAGTAATAAGTAACTCATTATTATGATACAAAATCATTGCAATAATCATAATCTGTAAAGAAATACTTAAAACACGATGTCTTTTACACCAAACACAACAGCGCGGGATTAGCCGAGCGGTCTCAGGCGCTGCAGTGATGGGCTGTGCGGCTGGTCCCGGCGGAGGTTCGAGTCCTCCCTCGGGCATGGGTGTGTGTGTTTGTCCTTAGGATAGTTTAGGTTAAGTAGTGTGTAAGCTTAGGGACTGATGACCTTAGCAGTTAAGTCCCATAAGATTTCACGTACATTTGGACATTTTGAACACCAAGCATATAAAACTGAACGGAATTTTTTCACATAATATACAGACGGATAACACAGTGTCAAACAACAATCATCGGGATTTCAAGTTGTCGTAGTTGATCCTCTAAATATCGTGATTTGTATAAGGCGTATTTCAGTGCAATGGTAAACCTTGGCGAAGAGACCTGATTATTTACCAGTGACTGCAGTTTGATATATTCTTTCTGAAGTGGAAATCGACGTCGTAATCATTCAATAGAACTAGATCTGAAAATCTTCTCACAACATCTAAAGCCGTGTACGCCCTACGGCTGTACTTCTGCCGTCGAGTCCTTTGGGATCACCAAATGAACGAGTTCCATGTCCTCAGTTACTCTACCTGGCCAAACTAACTACATGAGTGCAAGTTCAAATCTAGGGACGGTGTTAGCAAATGGGAAGCTGTCCTACGCAAAGTGGAAAACAGGTGTGTGTGTGTATGTATGTATGTGTGTGTGTGTGTGTGTGTGTGTGTGTGTGTGTGTGTATTATGAAACGATGTGTGTATAGCCTGTGTAGTGTGTGCAGTGACTGGGAGTGAGGAATGAACAGTGTAGCACTAGCCTCTAAAATTATTAAATGACTTGTTTGCAAAACTGTTTGTACACTATTGAAAACCGAATGAGGTAGCTTTGTTTTAAACAGACTGGCCTTGTATTCAGGAGGGTGGAAGTTCCTCTCTTCATCCGCCATCCTGAGTTAGGTTTTTCATGATTCCACTAAGTTACTTCAGGCAAATGCCGGGATAGTTCCTACTATAAGGCCACGGCCGACTGCTTGTCAATTTGTCCCATCATTGTCATACTAGACCTGTAAGTATGTGTAATGCCCTGTACATATAGATTACATTACTTTCGTTTTTCTTAAATTGTAATACCATGACGTGTCCATTATCTTTGTAAAAGTCATCTGCGGATGAATAAATCTACAACTACTATTAGTACACCAATCAACTTTGCTATTTCCTCCGGGTGACAATTTTTTTTGGCCTTGTTTGCTTTTATTCCCGCTATATTGACAGCCACGATCAACTCTCAAATCTTGTGTTTCGTCTTATCCATTTGTTTGTTTTTCTGTCTCTTCTTGTAATGCTCACTATGAATCGATCCACTTCTCTTTCGGCAACCCTGTAAAACTGTTTGAGCATGTAAGTTCATTTTTCCTCTTGATGAGCTATTACTGGAAGCATGCACTGGTTGTAGAATTTTCATTTAAGACACTTTGGGAATTTAATTCCCAATGAATTCCAAGCCAATGTTATGCCTTATTTATTTCTATAAGAATCCTTTCGCTCGTTGTTTTCAGTTGTCCTAAGTGTTCAGATTGTCAAATGTTTCTGTAACTTCAACAGATTGTCAAATGTTTTCTATAACTTCAGGATATTGACTAATGTTTCTATAACTTCAGCAGATCGTCAGATGTTTCTAAAACTTTACTGTTATTGTGGTATCGTGCCAAGGCAAGGTTGGTACTTCACGATGAAACCACAAGTAAGTACAATCGATGCTGGAAGCAGCGACGAATGAGCAGTGTCGGCATAGACACGCCCAATACAGTTTCCACACGCCACCGCACCAGCTCGCTTCCTTAGCCTGGGCGGAGTCAGCCCAGACTGCAATTATTGCCGAAGGCGAAAGCATCGTCTCTCTACCGAACCAGCAGTGCGATGGTTGTGTTAGACAGAACTCTGCATGAAGGTTTGTCGTCGAATATACTCTATGACGTTCTGTATCAAGTTGTACGTTAATGTTCAGTGACAGCAATAACAATCTTTAGGCTTTTTTCAGTTCCTCCACCCCTCGCTGAAGTTACAGGTACACCTGGCGTGAAGTTCGATATCGATGACTGCAACTTCAAGGTGGATGTTGTCTCAGTTCCTGACTGCGTATGAATTTGTTTCATAGTAGACCTTGCTCTTCAACTGTCCCCACAGGAGAGAATCATCATGTTGTTAGATCCGGCGAACGTGGTGGCCATAAATGTGCGCTGACAGTTCGTTCCTCAGTGAGGAAATCATGGACTCATTCCAGGGATGCCATCAGACGTGTGGCATTTTGCACCATACTGCTGGAAGAGCACATTCAGTGAGCTGAGCACAAAATCTATAAAAAATTTCCACAAATGCAACCATGTTGAGGGTATTGAAAAACAATAGTCTAACGATGCGCGTTCCCGTTACACAGTCCCAAACGTAGATCTTTTTCATCATGGAGCGGTTGCTGACATGTTGTGTTAGGATACTCCGTTGCCCAGTACCTCGTGTTCTGGGAATGCACTTGACCAGACACATGAAACTGTGCTTCATCACTAAAGATGTAATGGGGTCTAATAAACCATCGATGATGTTGTTCAAAAGCCACGTGCAGTAATCTATAAGTTTTTGGCTGTCATCCTGCCGTAATTGCTGCACAACCGTCACACGGTATGGGTTCATATTAAGACTTTTCAATATCCACTGGCAACTCTTCCAACTTACATGCGCCTGTTGGGCTAATTTGCGTGTAGACTTCTTTGGAGTCTGAATAATTCCGCGGCGAATGTTTAGAGTAGCTTCTTGGTGTGCGAACTGAAGGAATTCTTTGTCGTTTTACATTTTGCACAGGCTCGCAGATGCGCCATCTTTTATACAGACCCTGTATTGCTTTCTTTGCTGGTAGTCCTCTATCCGGACACTTGACCCCGAAAGTTTCGCGAGTTTCCTTAACCGAACCTGTTTTCACATATGCTTCCACAATTTCAATTCTTTCTTCTACCGAGAAAGTCATTTTGCAGATCGCAAAAAGAAACATCTAATTTCGCAGATGAAATAAACTGCAATCTGACAAAAGATCGCTTAGAATCAATTGGTGAATAAAACCTCGGTTTTCAAGCCGCGTCAATTCGAATAAAATCCTCGAGCTTTCGACGACCATATCCGCCATCATCGTCAGGAGTTCACTGACTGTCGGGGCTGCTACCGTTTCTCGCTTATATAGGCATGATGACATCATCATCAGCCAATCAGATAGACCCAATGTGGCGCGCGTGTAAGTCGACCCGGGCAGCTGGCGGAGCTATTGCCTGTGGCAGCACCGGTGGCGTCAGGTGGCGCCAACCGGTGACGTCAGGTGGCGCCAGGGGCAGGCGCCACGTTTGAAACTGGCGCTCCCGCGTCGCGAATCTGTTTTTGCTTTCTTTCGATGTCCAACAACGCCCGCCCTCATGCCCTGCTGTGTGTGCACCCCTGGTCTCTGTTGCAGTTGTTGTTGTTTAATCGATTCTCGGCCGCTTCCTTTATAACGGAGTCCCAATATGTAGATGCATGAGCCAGCACTTTTGTATTCTCGAACTGTATTTTATGTCCGTTTTTTAGGCAATGCTCCGCTATGGCCGACTTGTCAAGTTCCGTTTGTTTTATATGGTGCTTGTGCTCAGTACAACGCTCCGCAACCGTGCGAATTGTCGGTCCAATGTACATGCTGCCACATTCACAGGGTACACCATACACGCCGGACACTCGAAGAGCAATGTCGTCTTTAACAGGGCGCAACATATGTCGTATGTTGGGGGCGGGCCGGAACACTGGTCTTAGCCCATGTTTCTGCAGCAGACGTCCTAACTTGCTGCTAGTTCCTCCACAGTATGGTAGGAATCCAGTCCGTTTGGCCTCTTCTACTGACTCACCAGGCGTCTTTCGTCGGCGACCCTTGAAAGTGTTTGCTATGTCTCTTTTGCTGTATCCATTTTCCCCGAAAACACGTTTTAAGCTCTGCAATTCAGACTGTAGGTGGTCGTCAGAGATAATCTTGGCTCTATGAACCAGCGTTTTCAGGACAGCTTTCTTGCGTACAGGGTGGTGGAAACTATTGGCGTTCAAGTACCGATCAGTGTGAGTTGGTTTCCGGTACACTGAATGACCAAGCTGGCCTCCTGCCTTCCGCTCAACCAAAACATCAAAGAATGGTAGCTTGCCGTGCTTCTCCATCTCGACAGTATATTTAATGTTGGGATGGACACCATTCATGTGATCGACGAACTGCTGTAGTTTATCTTCACCATGATGCCATATCAGGAAGGTGTCATCAACGTATCGTAGAAAGCAAGATGGCCGCAAAGTCGCAGTTTGCAGAGCCTGCTCCTCATAGTGCGCCGACCGTTGTGGTCGAGCGGTTCTAGGCGCTTCAGTCGGGAACCGCGCTGCTGCTATGGTCGCAGGTTCGAATCCTGCCTCGGGCATGGATGTGTGTGCTGTCCGTAGGTTAGTTAGGTTTAAGAGTTCTAAGTGTATGGGACTGATGACCTCAGATGTTAAGTTCAAATGTCTCAAATAGCTCTGAGCACTATGCGACTTAACTTCTGAGGTCATCAGTCGCCTAGAACTTCCATGCCCGAGGCAGGATTCGAACCTGCGACCGTAGCGGTCGCTCGGTTCCAGACTGCAGCGCCTAGAACCGCACGGCCACTCCGGCCGGCTCAGATGTTAAGTCCCATAGTGCTCAGAGCCATTTGATTTGAACCTCAAAGTGCTCCATGAAGAAATTTGCGACTGCTGGAGACAGTGGTGATCCCATGGCTGTGCCGTCCGTCATCTCATAATATTCATCACAGTACAAAAAGTACGTTGTCGTTACGACGTGAGCCGTCCGGGGTGGCCGAGCGGTTCTAGGCGCTACAGTCTGGAACCGCGCGACCGCTGCTGTCGCAGGTTCGAAACCTGCCTCGGGCATGGATGTGCGTGATGTCCTTAGGTTAGTTAGAGCCATTTTAACCATTTTCGTTAGGACGTGACGGAACAACTTAATGATTCCAGATGGAAAATGATGGGCCAAAAGATCCAGCGTATCTTGTATTGGCACCCTCGTAAAAATTGACACAACCTCCAGGCTAACCATTAGGTCGTTTGGGCCTATCTTCATTCTCTTGAATGTCTCAACAAATTTCTGAGAGTTGACAACATGGTGTTCACAATGTCCCAATTTTGGTGCTAATAATCCTACCAGATGTTTAGCAAGTCTGTAGGTGGGTGAAATGATTGCACTAACAATGGGCCTCAGAGGAACACTTTCCTTGTGTATATTTGGTAATCCATAAAGCCTGGGAGGTCTGCATAAAACTGTCCGTTGTTGTAGCTGTTTATCTCAGAAGTCGAAATATTGCATTAGCATTCGAAGGGGAGGCGGGCTACTTTTAACTGAGCCGTAGTTGTGTACTGATATGCTCGTGTGAGAGATCTTGTGTACGGGACAGGTAGTCTGAGGCGAAGTGAGACCTGCCGGTAGCTGACCACGCTAGAAGGCGCGGGATGGTGCAACAGCTGACCTTGTGGGCACGCACGTTGAAAATGACTCACAGCGCTCATGGTTGGCCGACGGCCGCGTCATTAGCGCCCGGAAGACGAGGACAGTGAGCCGCGCTGAGTCAACCGGAGGTCGCTGTACCTAGGCTGTACCCTGCACACAGCGGTAGCGACGGACGGGCAAACAGCTGGTGAAAGGGAGCGGTCGCTGTCCAACAGCTTCCCCTTCACTGAGTGGGACTGGAAGAACGGCCGAGGTCGCCGCTGCTTATATGTGTCCTACTGGGCAACTGCGTATGGCGCCCCAAGCCAGCAAGGACGCAAAATTTCTTATCGAAGAGACGCTTTCGACTGACCGACTTCGAGAACTTCATTTTGGTTTTTTTTCTGTTTTCTAGTTATTAGTAGATCAGTTCAGCACTCGTGCACGGGGCTGGCGTTAGAGAAACAGTGAAGGGGCTATGAATAGTTCAAATGGTTCAAACGGCTCTGAGCTCTATTGGACGTAAAATCCGAGGTCATCAGTCCCCTAGACTTAGAACTACTTAAACCTTACTAACATTTCGCTCTTCATTGCAGATGATAACTACTAGTTTTCAACATGCTACTGGATAACTTACACTACTGGCCATTAAAATAGCTACACCATGAAGATGACGTGCAACAGACGCGAAATTTAACCGACAAGAAGAAAATGATATGCAAATGATTAGCTTTATAGAGCATTCACTCAAGGTTGGCGTCGGTGGCGAGACCTACAACTTGCTGACATGAGGAAAGTTTCCAACCGATTTCTCATACACAAACACCAGTTGACCGGCGTTGCCCGGGGAAACGTTGTTGTGATGCCCCGTGTAAGAAGGAGAAATGCGTACCATCACGTTTCCGACTTTGATAAAGGTCGGATTGTAGCCTATCGCGATTGCGGTTTATCGTATCGCGACATTGCTTCTCGCGTTGGTCGAGATCCAATGACTGTTAGCAGAATATGGAATCGGTGGGTTCAGGAGGCTAATACGGAACGCCGCGCTGGAACCCAACGGCCTCGTATCACTAGCAGTCGAGATGACAGGCATCTTATCCGCATGGCTGTAACGTATTGTGCAGCCACGTCTCGATCCCTGAGCCAACAGATGGGGACGTTTGGAAGACAACAATCATCTGCACAAACAGTTCGACGACGTTTGCAGCAGCATGGACTATCAGCTCGGAGACCATGGCTGCGGTTACCCTTGACGCTGCCGGCCATGGTGGCCGAGCGGTTCTAGGCGCTTCAGTCTGGAACCGCGTGACTGCTACGGTCGCAGGTTCGAATCCTGCCTCCGGCATGGATGTGTGTGATGTCCTTAGGTTAGTTAGGTTTAAGTAGTTCTAAGTTCTAGGGGACTGATGACCTCACATGTTAAGTCCCATAGTGCTCAGAGCCATTTGAACCATTTGAACACTTGACGCTGCAGCACAGACAGGAGCGCCTGCGATGGTGTACTCAACGACGAACCTGGGTGCACCAATGGCAAAACGTCATTTTTTGCGGATGAGTCCAGCTTCTGTTTATAACATCATGATGGTCGCATCCGTGTTTGGCGACATCGCGGTGAATGCACATTGAAAGTGTGTATTCGTTATCTCCATACTGGCGTATCACCCGGCGTGATGGTATGGGGTGCCATTAGTTACACGTCTCGGTCACCTCTTGTTCGTATTGACGGCACTTTGAACAGTGGACGCTACTTTTCAGATGTGTTACGACCCGTGGCTTTACCCTTCATTCGATACCTGCGAAACCCCACATTTCAGCAGGATAATGCACGACCGCATGTTGCAGGTCCCGTACATACCTTTTTGGATACAGAAAATGTTCGACTGCTGCCCTGGCCAGCACATTCTCCAGATCTCTCACCAATTGAAAACGTCTGGTCAATGGTGGCCGAGCAACTGGCTCGTCACCACTCTTGATGAACTGTGGTATCGTGTTGAAGCTGAACCTTTACACGCCATCCAAGCTCTGTTTGACTCAATGCTCAGGCGTATCAAGACCGTTATTACGGCCAGAGGTGGTTGTTCTGGGTACTGATTTCTCAGGATCTATGCACTCAAATTGCGTGAAAATGTAATCACATGTCAGTTCTAGTATAATATATTTGTCTAATTAATACCCGTTTATCATCTGCATTTCTTCTTGGTGTAGCAATTTTAATGGCCAGTACTGTATTAGATTTTGTCCTTTCATTCACTCACGTCGGTAAGTGCACCCCTACTGCCACGGATGGATGGATATGGTGTTATGGGCGCTCAACAGTGTAGTCTTTAGCGCCCGCCTACTGCCATGGATAACATCCAATCGTTGTTCAAGTTCCCTCTTTGTACACTACTGGAATCCATGGTGATGTTCAGTCGCATTGCGAATGCATGTCTTCAAGTCCTTTAGACCTGAATCTTTGGCTCGGTACGCCTAATCCTTTACAAAATCCTTTAAGAAGAGTTTTAGTGTTGTGAAGCCAGGTGGTCATGGTACGCGCCGAACTGCACATCCCGTGCAATCCACCGATTCGGAAACTTTTCATCGAGAAACTGACAGACCAGTCAGTTCGTGCTCCACCACGATAGAATATGACGTCAGGATGAAGGTGTTTCACACTCTTATAATAATGCTCAGATAAACTTCGCTGTTGGCAGTAGCCTCGCTGGAAAAGAATAGCCCAATGGATCAATGATGTAGTTGCACATAGGTCCGCGTCCCACACTGACCGTGGGGCTGTACCTTTCTATTTCACGCATAACATGAGGACATTGTCATTCCCATATATGAGACTTATGACGATTCAGTGTGTTGGGTACACGAATAGGTACTGTGTGCGGCAATCTGAAGTGGTGTACGCACTGCAAGCTGGTTGCGCTGTTTGTTCATCGGCTGCAGTGGTTGTCGCATCTGCACCTTGGAGGCATCAAGACGTAACCTCTTGTGCAGGGCGTTGTCCACTGTTGGTAAGTGGCATTTTCAGCTCTTTGGTCGCCGTACGCACTGGTTTTGCCGAACTGCTTGTAAACGACTGCCATACCTTGTTTATTTGCTCTGGAAAGGATGGACGACACTCCCCCTGTTTGTGGAGAACGCTACGGTTTTCAATAAATGACGTATTCACATCCTGAATACGTGTTCGGGACATTGGTTTCCTTCCATTCTGTGTCCGAAAGTTTCGTTGCACTTGGGTATGGGACTTCGTCTCGATGAACCATGCTAAACTTTCTTCTGTGGAGTCAACATTTTCCGTCAGATCTGCGGCACCTGAAAAATAAAATAAAAAAGCATCTCTCGAATTATCCCGACACATGTTGAAAATCAGTTGCTGTTATCTCAATATATTTTAAAACTATTACAGATATAATTGTAAAGATAAGTTATGGACCCCACACATATTTCTGAATCATTTATTGATGATGATTATGGTTCAAATGGCTCAAATGGCTCTAAGCACTATGGGCCTTAACATCTGAGGTCATCAGTCCCCTAGACTTAGAACTACTTAAACCTAACTAACCTGAGGACATCACACACATCCATGCCCGAGGCAGGATTCGAACCTGCGACCACAGCAGCAGCGCGGTTCCGGACGAAATGCCTAGACGCGCTCGGCCACAGCGGTCGGCGGTATGAATAGTGATAGTGGAAGAAAGTATGGAAGATGACAGCTTAACGTCCCGCTGACACTGCGGTCATTCGAGACGGAGCAGAAGCTCTGATTAGGAAAGAATGAGAAAGGAAATCCGGCGTACCCTTTTCAGTGGCATCATCCCGGTACTTGCCAGTAATGATTTTTAGGGAATCACGGAAAACCTAAATCACCGTGGCCACACAGGGACGTGTACCGTCGTCGTCCCGGGTGTGAGACCAGTGTGCTAATCACAGCGCCAGCTCGCCCGTAATGAATGAAAAGAGAAGGCCATGTGACGTGTACTGGACAGCAATGCAGCATACCGTACTGCGAGTGTTGGAACATTGCCACTTTACTCGCTAGCGCTTTGCCTGGCATGAGAACACCACTTGGCAGAGTTTACACTGTAATAGCCGATTCCGGCCGCCTTGCTTTTCAGTTTCAGCACATTTTTCGGACACTTCCGCGAGAAATTCGTAACGATCCAGTTACACACTTTTTTTTTATTCCCCTCTAAAATATTAATTCAGGCATAAGGCTACGCAACTGAAAATCAAACTATTGTTTAGTGATGAGGGAAAGGCGACATGAGGGAAAAAATCCTTTTACAATTAAATTTCCTACGGTCGCAGGTTCGAATCCTGCCTCGAGCATGGATGTGTGTGATGTCCATAGGTTAGTTAGGTTTAATTAGTTCTAAGTTCTAGGCGACTGATGACCTCAGAAGTTAAGTCGCATGGTGCTCAGAGCCATTTGAACCATATTAATTTTCGAAATAAACTGTTTCATGTTTACGGCTAAAAACGTTCATGGTGTCGCCCGCCCTCGAGTTCCGTGGAATGCAGTGCCCGGGAACTAATATGAATTCGGTGGCTAATGACATAAGGGCATCGTTATCCACAATCGGCATTTGTCATGAAAATAGAAGATAATTTGGACTTTTTAATAGTCGGTCCTAGAATTTTCATATATATGGTTACTTCTGCCCTAATGCTGTAAACTTAGATATTTTCAAAGAGGTTAGGAAGCTATTTCAGTGTCTGCACTGTTATTCGAACAATGTAATCCGATTTTAGTTCAGCGATCCATGGTTTCCTCTACAGAATGGACTAACGCGAAAGTCGACATATTTACTCCCAATTAATATCCGTAGTACTTTTAGTTCACTGTGTGCCGCTAAGACGGGTATTTACTCTTTGTTTTGTCATTTACTATTCTTTGATTTCGTTAGCAGTCGAACATTACTGAATGCAGTGGGGTAACGCTCGTTTCACAATACTTGCCGCAAGTGTGACGTCATTTTGACGTCACACGCAATGTCGACGACCGCATGAACGGCTATCGTCTTCCGTTAGCGTTTGATAAGGGCCTCTGTCAAGACTTGCTGGGCGCGTATCGCAAATTTACAAAAAATAGTCACTCTTGGAATGACTTATTGTAATTATTGCTATAATAAAATGTCACATAATGATTTATCAGCTGTTAATGCCTTCATATAAGTGTGCTCTCTCAAGATTGAGTTATTGTCGTCAATAATTTACAAACTAAGCACGAAACGTGCTTGTTTCGTAATTTACAGTATGCCGATACAAGGTAACAGAGCATTGAAAATTTATCATAAACACGTTACCATTATCATTAAATGCATCAACGACATAAACAATCAAGAGAGAACATGATAACCAAGACTGAAGGGAAACATCATACGACTAAGTGTTAGTGCAAGGGGTAAAGTCGAATTTCTAAAGGTGTGGGTTCGCATCCAGTCAAATGCAGTTTTAATCATAGTAGCGTTGTTAACACGTTCTGGTACTTTCTTATGTATGTGATACGGTTTTTCAGTAAACGTTATTATTTAAATTTCGACTGATTTGAAAAGGATGAAATAATTATTTAGCGATTTCCGAGTGTGTGGTTAGGCAGGAACCAAAGAGCACAGCTTAAATTGCTGCGACTGAAACGAGCTGTAATAAATTTCATATTCTTCCTACTCACAAATATTTGGCTCTTTATTTCCGAATTGTCCCGCCTTTCGAGCGTGTGGTTATGTGGGAACCTAAGAGTACAGCTTTAAATGTTGCGACCAAAACGAGTTGCAATAAAATTCGTAATCTTTCTTCTCACAAATATTTGGCTCTTTATTTTCGAATACAAGTATGTGGCAACTACCGACTGCGTGGTTAGGCAGCAACCTACGACAGCTTAAATTACAGCGAGTGAATTTTTTATTTATTCACACGTCTCGTTCCATAGGACCAAACTGAGGAGCAAATCTCCAAGTTCATGGGACGTGTCAGTACATGAAATTATAAGATAAACGTAATAACGGATCAAATAAAATGTTTATGAACCCAAAAAAGTCAAACCATAAGCTTAAGCAACCCAATCACCAATATAGCCTAGGAATCAGCTTAATTTTTCGAGGAAGAAACTCTTCAGTTTCGATTTGAACGTGGGTGGATTACTGCTAAGGTTTTTGAATTCTTGTGGTAGCTTACTGAAAATGGATGCAGCAGTATTCTGCACACCTTTCTGTACAAGAGTTAAGGAAGTGCGATCCAAATGCAGATTGGATTTCTGCCAAGTATTAACTAAATGAAAGATGCTAATTCTTGGGAATGAGATGATATTGTTAACAAGTAACGAAAATAAAGAGTACTCTTGTATATACCATTAAGAGGCCAATATCAACAGTTGTCGACAAGAGGATCACGAACTTACACCACTCATTGCCCGAACTCCCCGTTTCTGAGCCAAACATATCCTTTTTTAATGGGAAGAGTTACTCCAAAATATAATGCCGTACGACATAAGCGAATTAAAATAAGAAAAGTAGACTAATTTACGTGGCGAACGATCACTTACTTCAGATACCGTTCGGACAGTAAAAATGGCAGCATTAAGTCTTTGAACAAGATCCTGAACGTTGGCTTTCCACGACTGTTTACTATCTATCTGAACACCTAGAAATTTGAACTGTTCCGTTTCACTAATCATATGCTCATTCTGAGAAATAAAAAGGCGGGTTTTGTTGAACTGTGTGTAAGAAACTGCAAAAATCGAGTTTTACTGTGATTTAGTGTTAGTTTATTTTCTGCAAGCCATGAGTTTATGTAATATACTGCACTATTTGAAACAGAGTCAGCGTTGCACACAACGCCCTTTACTACCAAGCTAGTATCATCACCAAACGGAAATACTTTAGAATTGAACGTAATACAACCGAGGAGCAATAACATCCCTGTTCTTCCCTGTCACAAAGTCGATAGCCGATCATGGATGGGGTCGTGAACATCGTGAGTGATGTCAAAATAACGTCAGGTTTGCGGGAAGTGTTGTGGGACGAGCGTTACCCAATGCAGTGAGACGCGAATTGTAGAGTGACAGGTACGATTTTTATACATATGGCCTAAATTATCCAGGAGATTTTTTATTAGACCCCTTGCTGCGATGGCTCACTCGGTCAGATTATATGAACTTTACATAAATATCCAGCGATCATAGGCCCTGTAGATCACGCGCTGCTTCCACAAACTGCCTTCATTCCTTTCTGTTTTGCGCCCGGTCTTCCAGGTGTCTTCAGTCTCCAGGGCTGCCGGGTCCTCCGTAGGCCGTCCATTCGGCACTCCCTTGGTCGTCATGCGGTGCGTCTGGTGTTTGGTTTATCCTCAACTGTCTCTTCACCTGTCTTTCTTTCGGCATGCTGGCTACATGGCCCGCCCACTACATTCTTCTGCTCTTGAGCTTCTCTAGGATTGTTGGTTGTTGCATAGAGAGATGGACTTCCTCGTTCTTCCTTCTCCCCCATTCTCCTTTGTCTAAGATCGGTCCCCATATATTCTTCATTACAGTGGAAACTCGATTAACCGTCATCTTCGGGACCGTCGTCGTGACGGTTGAGCGAATAAACGGATAACTGAAACACTGTATTCCTCAAAAACATAACCTCAATCAATTATTTTATGTAGAGACACATATCACTCCCACAGTAATAATAATATTTCGGAGCGAACTCAAATTAAACACGATTGTAATAGCAAATAAAACTATTTATTACATGATAAAAACATCCGTACAGTAGCTACAAAAGTTGCAAAATACGTAATGTACAGTAATGTACTGTACTATAAACTTACAGGTGAAATAGTTTATCTAGCTTGGAAATAGTCAGTCAATTTCTTCTGTCTTTTTGATGTTCGAGCTTTCACCGCGGCAATATTTCGTATTTTTTGGAGCAGTAGTGCCTGCGTTGCATTAGCCTCTTCTTGACTTTCAAACCTTTCTATACACTTGGGCAGCATTTTTTCGGCCTCTGAATGGCTAATAGTTTGTTTTTCTTCATGGTTTGAACGCTTGTCTTCATCAGCCTCCTCTTCTTCTTCTTTGGTGGCACTTACGCTGGCAACAATTTCGTCATCACTCAAAATTTGAAAACCCCCGTCCACTTTGTCACACTCTAACCTCTCTGATACTTCGTCTTACGTCAAATTTGTGCTGATTTGTAAATTATTGCACAAGTTGACCATCTCGTCAACTGTCACACACTCAGGTTCCTCCGATTCTTCACCTCTAGGTTGAGGCCAAAGTTTACTCCAGCCGTTCTTGAGATTTGACATTGACAAATCACTCCATGCACTGGCAACATTGAAAATGGCATCTTTAATACTGTAAGACCTCCAAAACTGTTTTACAGATGTTGATTCATCAGATGAGAGCAAACTTTCGATAAATATTTTTCAATAACGACGTTTCATGTTTTCGATGATTCCCTGATCCACGGGCTGTATAAGTGAAGTTGTGTTTGCTGGAAGGAAGAGACATGTTATGTTGCCGTCATCACTTTTCATTTCACAAGTAGGGTGCGTTGGGGCATTGACTAATAGCAATAGGGCTTTCTGTGGCAACTTTTTTTCAGCCAAATGTGCTCTAACTTGAGGTACAAACTGTTTGTGAAACCAGTCAGAAAAAATTGATTGATACATTACCGCTGGACATACTACTGTGTTTTACATTCTCGTCTTACGTAACTAATGTTTTATGGCACAAGCTGATTGACAGAAGAAATAGATCAATAGTACATATCCTAAGGTATCAAGAAATACACACATAAAAAAAAAGGTTTTTAACCCCCCTCCCTGTTCCCAGACGTTGTCTGAGGATATTTTATCACACAGCTCCTTTAACTGTTCAGAGATGTCACTAAACCCGCCCAAAAATGTAAACAACCATGTATGAGCAGCGCCTATTAGACGGAAGGGGTCCGACAGCCGATCAGTTCCAGTCATTCCACCAGGAAAGAGGTACACGGCTGCATGCCTAGACGGTCACTACCGCGGTTCGATCGCGTCTGCATTGTTACTTTGTGCCAGGAAGGGCTCTCAACAAGGGAAGTGTCCAGGCGTCTCGGAGTGAACGAAAGCGATGTTGTTCGGACATGGAGGAGATCCAGAGAGACAGGAACTGTCGATGACATGTCTCGCTCAGGCCGCCCAAGGGCTACTACTGCAGTGTATGAACGCTACCTACGGATTATGACTCGGAGGAACCCTGACAGCAACGCCACCATGTTGAATAATGATTTTCGTGCAGCCACAGAACGTCGTGTAACGACTCAAACTGTGCGCAATAGGCTGTATAACGTGCAACTTCACTCCCGACGTCCATGGCAAGGTCCATCTTTGCAACCACACCATGCAGCGCGGTACAGATGGGCCCATCAATATGCCGAATGGACCGCTCAGGATTGGCATCACGTTTTCTTCATCGATGAATGTTGCATATGCCTTAAACCAGACAGTCGTCGGAGACATGTTTGGAGGCAACCAGGTCAGGCTGAACGCCTTAGACACACTGTCCAGCGAGTGCAGTAACGTGGAGGTTACCCGCTGTTTTGGGGTGGCATTATGTGGGGCCTACATAGGCCGGTGGTGGTCGTGGAAGGCGCCGTAACGGCTGTACGATACGTGAATGCCGTCCTCCGACCGTTAGTGCAACCATATTGACAGCCAATTGGCGAGGAATTCGTCTTCATGGACGACAATTTGCGGCCCCATCGTGCACATCTTGTGAATGACTTACTTCAAGATAACGACATCGCTCGGCTAGAGTGACCAGCTTGTTCTCCAGGCATGAACCGTATCGAACACGCCAGGGATACATTAAAAAGGACTGTTTATGGACGACGTGACCCATCAACCACTCTGAAGGATCTACGCCGAATCACAGTTGAGGAGTGGGACAATCTGGACCAACAGTGCCTTGATGAACTTGTGGGTAGTATGCCACGACGGATATAGGCATGTATCAATGCAAGAGGACGTGCTACTGGGTATTAGAGGTACCGGTGTGTTCAGCAACCTGGACCACCACCTCTGAACGTCTCGCTGTATGGTGGTATAACATACAATGTGTGGTTTTCATGAGCAATAAAAAGGGCGGAGACGCGCGGGATTAGCCGAGCGGTCAAAGGCGCTGCAGTCACGGACTGTGCGGCTGGTCCCGGCGGAGGTTCGAGTCCTCCCTCGGGCATGGATGTGTGTGTGTTTGTCCTTACGTTAATTTACGTTAAGTACTGTGAAAGCTTAGGGACTGACGACCTTAGCAGTTAAGTCCCGTAAGATTTCACACACATTTGAACATTTTTGAACAAAAAGGGCGGAAATGATGTTTATGTTGATCTCTCTTCCAATTTTTTGTACAGGTTCCGGAACTCTCGGAACCGAAGTGTTGCAAAAATTTTTTTGGTGTATGTGTAATGATTGTGAGCAGTTTCCTTGGGCATCAGTTGCACACATATTTCGGAATTTTCATGTTTCGCAGCCCATCTCTATTTCAATTTCGGCATTCTTAATTATGTGCCTTTATCCTGAACTTGTCATAACTGTGAAGAAGTCAGTAAGAGAATTTTAACACAAACAAAAAAATCCTAAGTCCGTCCAATCACAGTTGCAGGAGAGAGAAGTTGACTTATATACGTGTGCCTAAAAATAACGAACGTTACAGATTAAAATTTGTTCCGTCAACAGCCATTTGTAGTATGATTAATTCTACCTTCTCTATCACCTGACTGATGGAGAGAAGGGGTCCACAGAAGAAACGAATCGTCTGTGATCTCCACGTTGTTAATAGATACACTCTAGAACACAATTGATGTTGGAATTAAAAATCCGTCTTTAGATGTTATGCAGTTAACCGTTGATACTGAATTAGCGCAATACGTCACAATTATTTACGTTCTGTGCCATGCAGGTCTTCCTGCACTTAGCTTGCAGTCTTCTAGTGCTGCAGCCTTCACCCACTAAATTATTGATATACAGGGTGGAAAGTATTTAAACTGACAAACTCTGGCCGGCCGCGGTGGTCTAGCGGTTCTAGGCGCTCAGTCCGGATCCGCGCGACTGCTACGGTCGCAGGTTCGAATCCTGCCTCGGGCATGGATGTGTGTGATGTCCTTAGGTTAGTTAGGTTTAAGTAGTTCTAAGTTCTAGGGGACTGATGACCACAGATGTTTAGTCCCATAGTGCTCAGAGCCATTTTTTTGACAAACTCTGGGAGGTTGTAGTGGACATCAAAACAAATATTTTTCCCTAATGTCATTTTTTCGTATGAGGATTATTTAAACCGGTGGAGGCTGTATTACGCTCTTCATGTGTTATAGGTCGTATTACGATCTTCAGTTGTTGGAGGGCGTATTACGCTCTTCAGTTGTAGGCATCTGCTGTCCACCAGTGTAGTAGTGCATTGTCCCTGTTTACTAATGCAGCGATCACTGGAGTGAGCACACTGATATGGTTGGTGCGTACCACGTAGCGCATCACAACGGACGAGCTGCAAAGCGGGTTTGTCAACAACAATATCCTAATCGCCGTGTCCTGCATCATACGAGCTTTGCTGCTGTGTACCAACGTCTGCGTCAGACCGGGTCATTTAGCAGATTACCTGGCCAGGGACGCCGTCGCACGATAAGAACGCTGCAGTTTGAGGAAGCTGTCTTGCAGCATGTGGAGCGGAATCCTTCAATCAGCACTCGTGCAATTGCATGTAACATGGGGACGAATCAGACGAATGTAAGAACAGTCCTTGGAGAGCAATTGTTACGTCCATTTCACTTACAGCGTGTCCACAACCTGGAACCAGTTGATTATCCACCCAGAGCACAGTTTTCACAGTGGAACCTGGAACAGTGTGAAATTCATCCTACATTTCCATCCTCTGTGTTCTTTACCGATGAAGCAACGTTCGGGCGTGATGGAGTCTTCAACATGCACAATTCGCATGTTTGGAGTGAGGATAACCCACATTCCACAGTTACTAGCGCTCATCAAGTGCTGTTCTTCGTTAATGTGTGGGTCGGTGTTGTTGGGGACTGTTTAACTGGGCCGTATCTGCTACCTAGGCCATTAAATGGCAGGCACTATTACAATTTTCTCTCCAGAGTATTGCCAGAATTGATGGAAGACGTCCCGCTCCCTGCAAGACAATGCATGTGGTTCCAACATGACGGGGCGCCGGCACATTTCAGTCGTCGTGTGCGTCAATTCCTGGACCGATGGTTCCCAGAAATGTGGATTGGCAGAGTTGGTCCTGTACCATGGCCTGCTCGATCCACAGATACGTCCCTTCTGGACTTTATTGTGTGGGGAGAGATGCGCAACCTTGTTTACGCAACTCCTGTTGCATCAGAAGAGGATCTGGTTGCCCAGATAGTAGCAGCAGCAGGAGCAATTCAGGTACTTCTGGCGTTATTGCCCGTGTCGGACAGAAGAACATGATCCGACTGCGTAACCTTTGTTTACGTGTCAATGGACGCATTATTGGAAATCTACTGTAATTGAAATTGGGTTGTGTTAATGTGTTGTCTCTTGGTCATAAAAAAATGGAAAAGTGTTTGTTGGTTTAATTTTCCTCTTGCGGTTTAAATAATCCTCATAAAAAAAATGACATTAGGGAAAAATATTTGTTTTGATGACCCCTACAACCTCCCAGAGTTTGTCGGTTTAAATACTTTTCACCCTGTATATGGTAAATACACTGTCCAATCACATTAATGTGACCACCTGTCAAAAGCCTGAATAAACACCTTTTGCAACGTGGACCGTTACGAGCCGTGCAGAAGAGAGTCAGTGAGATCCTGGAAGATGACGATTTGTATGTGGAGCCACCTTCTCGGTTGAGGATCCATGCCGCGAACAGCCCGGTCGAAGTGGCCCCACAGATTCTCGATTGGGTTTAATCCCGGGGGTTTGGTGGTCAGGGGAGTATTGTAAACTCATCTACGTCTACATCTACATGGATAATCTGCAAATCACATTAAAGTGCCTGGCAGAGGGTTCATCGAACCAACATCACAACTCTCTATCATTCCAATCTCGTACAAAGCGCGGAAAGAATGAACACCTATATATTTCCGTACGAGTTCTGATTTCCCTTATTTTATCGTGGTGGTCGTTCCTCCCTATGTAAGTCCGTGTCAACAAAATACTTTCACATTCGGAGGAGAAAATTGGTGATGGAATTTCGTGAGAAGATTCCGCCACAACGAAAAACGCCTTTCTTTTAATGATGTCCAACCGAAATCCTGTATCATTTCTGTGACACTCTCCCCCATATTTCGCGACAGTACAAAATCGCTGCCTTTCTTTGAACTTTTTCGATGTACTTCGTCAGTCCTATCTGGTAAGGATCCCACATCACGCAGCAGTACTCTATAAGAGGACGGACAAGCGTAGTGTAGGCAGTCTCCTTAGTAGGTCTGTTACATTTTCTAAGTGTCCTGCCAATAAAACGCAGTCTTTGGTTAGCCTTAAAATGTTCAGATGTTTGTGAAATCTTATGGGACTTCACTGGTTGGTTGGTTGGTTGGTTTGGGGAAGGAGACCAGACAGCGTGGTCATCGGTCTCATCGGAATAGGGAGGGATGGGGAAGGAAGTCGGCCGTGCCCTTTCAGAGGAGTGATTTAGGGAAATCACGGAAAACCTAAATCAGGATGGCCGGACGCGGGATTGAACCGTCGTCCTTCCGAATGCGAGTCCAGTGTCTAACCACTGCGCCACCTCGCTCGGTGGGACTTAACTGCTATAGTCATCAGTCCCTAAGTTTACACACTACTTAACCCAAATTAACCTAAGGACAAACACACACACCCATGCCCGAGGGAGGACACGAACCTCCGCCGGGACCAGCCGCACAGTCCATGACTGCAGCGCCTTAGACCGCTCGGCTAATCTCGAGCGGCGGTTAGCCCTGCCCACAACATTTTGTATGTGTGCCTTCCAATTTATCTCGTTCGTAATTGTAATACATAGGTATTTAGTTGAATTTACAGCTTTAAGATTAGACTGATTTATCGTGTAACCGAAGCTTAACGAGTTCCTTTTAGCACTCATGTGGATGACCTCACACTTTTCGTTATTTAGGGTCAACTGCCACTTTTCGCACCATTCAGATACCTTTTCTAAATCGTTTTGCAATTTGTTTTGATCTTCTGATGACTTTATTAGTCGATAAATGACAGCGTCGTCTGCAATCAACCGAATACGGCTGCTCAGATTGTCTCTCAAATAGTTTATATAGATAAGGAACAGTAAAGGGCCTATAGCAGTACCTTGGGGAACGCCAGAAATCACTTCTGTTTTACTCGATGACTTTCCGTCAATTACAACGAACTGTGACCTCTCTGACAGGAGATCACAAATCCAGTCACATAACTGAGATGTTATTCCATAAGTACGCTATTTCACTACGAGCCGCTTGTGTCGTACAGTGTCAAAAGCCTTCTGGAAATGCAGAAATACTGAATCGATCTGAAATCCTTTGTCAATAGCACTCAACACTTCATGGGAATAAAGAGCTAGCTGTGTTTCACAGGAACGATGTTTTCTAAACCCGTATTGACTTTGTGTCAATAGACCTTTTTCTTCTAGGGAATTCATAATGTTCGAAGACAATATATGTTCCAAAATTCTGCTGCATATCGACGTTAACGATATGGGCCTGTAATTTAGTGGATTACTCCTACTACCTTTCTTGAATATTGGTGTGACCTGTGCAACTTTCCAGTCTTTGGGTACGGATCTTTCGTCGAGCGATCATGGTGCTCTTCGAACCACACACGTACACTGCGAACTGTGTGACACGTTACATTGTCCTGCTGGCAGATGGTATCGTGCCGAGGAAAAGCAAACTGCTTTTATGGGTGACCATGATCCCTGAAGGTAGATGCATACTTGCGTTGATCCAGTGTGCCTTCCAGAATCACGAGATTGCCCAGGGACTGCTACGGAAATATTCCCCAGACTATTAAATCATTAAATGCTCCCTCCTCCGGCCTGAAACTTTCCGACGACTGTCGCAGGGCCGTACACTCCAACGGCCATCAGTCCGATGGAGGGTAAAACGTGATTCATCTGAAAGGGCCACCTGTCGCCAGCCGGTGGACGTGTAGCTGCAGTAATGGCATGCGAATTCCAGCATTCGTCGCCGATAAACAGTAGTCAGAGTGGCTGCGCATAACCGAGGGGCCTGCTGCAGAGGCCCATAGGCAGCAACGTTCGCTGAACGATCGTTGACGAGGCACTTTTGGTAGCCCCTTTGTTCATGTGGGTGGTCATTTGCACGTCTGTTGAACCTCTTGCACCACATGAAAACCATGGCACGTGACATGGCGTATTCTTTATAGGCCTCTTGAATCATTTCGAACGTTTCTGTATCGGTCTTGTTCAGTTTCAACAAAATTTGATCAAGCACCCCTGCTCCAAGAGGTGCGGCATTTTGGGCGCTCCGATTTCTCGACGACGTTTCGAAACACATACTCCCTGCACTCCAGCGTTCCGCTGGCGAATGCCGATGCTTGGTTCGCCTAGCCGACACCCCCCACCACCTGGCGCAGCTGGTGAGACCGGTCTGCGCGCGCACCGAAAAATCAGTCTTGGAACTTTATTACACACACTGTATGAACAGGAAGATGAAATGGGAGATACGAAAATATTTTGTTTTTTGGAAGACAGATTCGAAGAAGCCTAAACAATTAAAATTGAAGCAATTCTGTTTGTATCTCTGCTGCGTGTTACCGTCAACGACAATTGAGGTCTTTTATGCTTTATGATATCGACAGGAAGTGCAAAATGGCTAAGCAGGGATGGCTAGAGGACAAATGTAAAGATGTAGAGGCTTATCTCACTAGTGGTAAGATAGGTACTGCCTACAGGAAAATTAAAGAGACCTTTGGAGAAAGGAGAACCACTAGCATGAATATCAAGAGCTTTCATAGAAACCCAGTTCTAAGCAAAGAAGGGAAAGCAGAAAGGTGGAAGGAGTATATAGAGTGTCTATACAAGGGCATGTTCTTGAGGACAATATTATAGAAATGGTAGAGGATGTAGATGAAGGTGAAATGGGAGATATGATACTGCGTGAAGAGTCTGACAGAGTACTGAAAGACCTGAGTCAAAACAAGGCCCCCGGAGTAGACAACATTCCATTAGAACTACTGACAGCCTTGGGAGAGCCAGTCCTGACAAAACTCTGCCATCTGGTGTGCAAGATGTATGAGACAGGCGAAATAGCCTCAGACTTCAAGAAGAATATAATAATTTCAATCCCAAAGAAAGCAGACGTTGACAGATGTGAAAATTACGGAACCATCAGTTTAATAAGTCACAGCTGCAAAATACAAACACGAATTCTTTACAGACGAATGGAAAAACTGGTAGAAGCCGACTTCGGGGAAGATCAGCTTGGATTCCGTAGAAATATTGGAACACGTGAGGCAATACTGACTGTACGACTTATGTTAGAAGAAAGATTAAGGAAAGGAAAACCTACGTTTCTAGCATTTGTAGACTTTGAGAAAGCTTTTGACAATGTTGACTGGAATACACTCTTTCAAATTCTAAAGGTGGCAGGGGTAAAATACAGGGAGCGAAAGCCTATTTACAATTTGTACAGAAACCAGATTGCAGTTATAAGAGTCGAGTGGCATGAAAGGGAAGCAGTGGTTGGGAAGCAGTAAAGGAAACAAAAGAAAAATTCGGAGTAGGTATTAAAATCCACGGAGAAGAAATAAAAACTTTGAGGTTCGGCGATGACACTGTAATTCTGTCAGAGACAGCAAAGGACTTGGAAGAGCAGTTGAGCGAAATGGACAGTGTCTTGAAAGGAGGATATAAGATGAACATCGACAAAAGCAAAACGAGGATAATGGAATGTAGTCGAATTAAATCGGGTGATGCTGCGGGGATTAGATTAGCAAATGAGATACATAAAAGTTGTAAAGGAGTTATGCTATTTCGGGAGCAAAATAACTGATGATGGTTGAAGTAGAGAGGATATAAAATGTAGAGTGCCAATGGCAAGGAAAGCGTTTCTGAAGAAGAGAAATTTGTTAACATCGCGTATAGATTTAAGTGCCAGGAAGTCGTTTCTGAAAGTATTTGTGCGGAGTGTAGCCATGAATGGAAGTGAAACGTGGACGATAAAGAGTTTAGACAAGAAGAGAATAGAAGCTTTCGAAATATGGTGCTCCAGAAGAATGCTGAAGATTAGATGGGTACATCACATAGCTAATGAGGAGGTATTAAATAGAATTGGGGAGAAGAAGAGTTTGTGGCACAACATGACAAGAAGAAGGGACCGGTTGGTAGGACATGTTCTGAGGCATCAAGGGATCACAAATTTAGCATTGGAGGGCAGCGTGGCGGGTAAAAATCGTAGAGGGAGACCAAGAAATGAATACGCTAAGCAGATTCAGAAGGATGCAGGTTGCAGTAAGTACTGGACAGATATGAGATACAGACATCTCACTGCTTAAAACTGTTTGTTACTTTAGTGTGATACGTGTATCCCATCAATCGCGAAAGGGTTAATAACACTGGGCCTGTCCTCAGATCATTCAGTCGGCGACACTCTCTCAATTCAGCACTGTGGCTGTTGCCATTCACGTACAACAGTTTCTTTAACTGTGCACGGCTCTCTTCTCGATAGCCGTACTGTTCACCCAAATTATGTCTTGTCAGATGACAGCGTGGATATCATACGTTCATCCAAACAGTGTACAGCACCGAATTTGCACCTGGTGGCCAAAATTGGAACCAACTTTTTCTTGTGTAAATCGGTTCCACAGTTGCGAAGATTAATTTTTTGTCTACGGGTGATGAGCACACTCTCCTCCCTGACCCCCCCCCCCCCCCTTCTTCCCTTTGCAAGGTGGAAGTTCCGGTGCCATTCAGTAATCACAGCCGACACTGGACCTATGCGAGAAGTTGCACTTGAATTGTAACCAACCGGTACTAAAAACAAATCGGACTCTCTGGGGTCCATTCTAATCACTAACTACCTTAGAGGCACATTGAACATTTATGATCCCACCTGAGTTTGACATATATTTAAAATGTATTCGTAGTTTCAGATTTTAAAATGATAACTGTTTTATTAATGTACATATTTACTTTTGAATAAAATGTAAGTCATAAGAGAAAGAGTCTTCATTAGAAACATGTTGTGAATCTTCATTTTAAAGAAATTCACCGTGGATGAACCTCGCAAAGGGAGGAGGGGGTGGGGGGAGGTGTCAGGGAGGAGAGTGCTCCCATCACCCCTAGAAAAAAAATATAATCTTCACAAATCGATCGAATACGAATCTATCCCTGCCATACACTCTCATCCTACCTCGTCCGTTCTTGTTACTGGAGGCAGTAATCCTGGTTCTGCGTTATGGCCTTTTTAAAACCTATGTAGCATTACACAGCTGAAACAAAGGAAATGTGAATGAGTGAAAATGAACGAAAGCCTAAAGCCGTCGGCACACGGACCGTGCATCCGAACGTTGAGCGTTGAGCTTGCCCAGTTTCTGACGTCATTGCGTGGAATAGCACGTTCGGGACTCTTTCCGAACGTGCAGAGCAATATCTGGCATGTCAGATATTCTGAGCGTGCCTCTGAGGGTTGACCAATGAGATGGCACAACGCCATCTACGTCACACGCACGCCGTCTCCCTTCAGTACAGAGTTGTGAGGCGCCATATTGGCATTCATTTCAAGCCTATATGTATAGAAGCCGTTTCTGAGCACCAACAAATTGAGAATCACTGGAAAACCCGTTGTTAACTGTGTGATTCGTTCCAGTAAAATAATGAGAAATATCATTTTCGTGGCAAAAGAATTATTGTAACTTTCGTATTATGAGAGTAGGCTATTTGAAGGCAGCGACACACTGAAGATCCACACAAAACGCAGTGTTCTTGGTACAATTTGTTATAATTAAACTTCAATTAGCAACATATCTACGATTAAGGTTTTCAGCAAGCGTGAAGATACTATTGTTAGACGTAATTTGGAAGTAGGTCGTGTAGTGTAATGACAAGCGTCGCTGTCTGCTTTTTTTTTTTTTTTTGAGATGTTTGTTGGGGCGATGGTTCGCGTCTTTCCACTGCCGAATTTCTTTTTCCTTAACATTCGCGTTTTTATTGGGTTCTGGTACTTTATTATTAGTTTAATATAAGTATATAGTATAATACTTGATGTTAGGTAAATATAAGTTCACCTTTTTTTGAGAGGTGACTTCGATTGGCTTAATCTACTGGACAGCTACTTGCGTAAAGATATTTTGCTCCTTTTTCTTTTACGCTTCGTAATTCACATGTTGCAAAGATTCTGCTACTGGGTAGTGATCAAGTAAGACTGACCTTGGGGCTTTACTAAAATGTGGGAATGATGAAATAATGTTTATCTTATGCGGAGAAGTATTCCAAATTTGTACCGCACTGCCTGTAATGGAACTTTTATAAGCCTGTGTCCTTATTGATTGGACATGGTACTTTCCTTTTCGTGGACGATGGAGGAAATGTGCGTTTTAATAGAGCTAACGTGGGAATTTTACGCGCGCCCATTGAGTAAACAATGTGATTTACGAACTAGAAACATCCCTCAACTGCCGCTGGAGCGCGTTGCGATCGCGTATGCCACGTTGGGGCCCGCGCACCGTATGCACAAGTCGCATCGTTCCTGAGCGTTCAGCAGCACGTTGAACTTGGCACGCTCAACGTTAACGTTCGACAGCATGGTCTGTGTGCCGACGGCCTTAGGGGACCGGTCACCAGTGAACCAGTTCCCAGAGATGAACGAGATTGCCCATCTCTACCTGCGTTCCATATTGTTCCTGGGACGCGTTCTCTCGTCGCATGCAGTGTACAACAGGAATCGTGACTGAGTTGCACAGCGAAAGCACGGCCCGGCGAGGCGAACGGCGAACAGCGAGCCGGTGTGGGGAGTGGCAAGTCAAGCTTCTGGAGGGTTCTGCGCGATGAAAGCGACGGGCAGCCCAGGCCGGCGTGGAAAGACACCGCCGTGAAAGCCTGCAGCCTTCCGCCCGCCCACAGTCCCCACGTAATCCGAGCTTCCGGCAGGCACGCTGGGAGAAAGACTGCTAACTGCACCGGGGCGCCTGCCTGGCTTACGCTGACGAGAAATCGCGTTTCCCTTGTTGTGCCTCTAAGACCAATCTGTACACGTGGAGAATCATAATTAAAAGCGAACACTGGCACGGGTGAAAGCACGCGACAATATCTGGAGAGCGCCGTGATTTACCAAGAACAGCTGCTGATAAAATTTCTTTACTGAACGAGTTTCGGTCCACAGACCATCATCAGGTTCATAAGAACGTTTACAGCATCATACGAGGCGACAAAATCAATAGCGTCAAATAATACAGTCTATGAACTTGTCACTGTTGAGAAATAGTAAAAAATTACATCGCCAATCCTAAAAATGTACAAAACGTGCAACCATCAGCGTTACATGAAGTCAGCACCAATATTACAAACGGGAACGTTCGACACACCGAGTGAACTGTTATGTATAGTTTTATGTTCAAAATGTTCAAATGTGTGTGAAATCTTATGGGACTTAACTGCTAAGGTCATCAGTCACTAAGCTTACACACTACTTAACCTAAATTATCCTAAGGACAAACACACACACACCCATGCCCGAGGGAGGACTCGAACCTCCGCCGGAATCAGCCGCACAGTCCATGACTGCAGTGCATCAGACCGCTCGACTAATCTCACGCGGCACAGTTTTATGATTGACAATGTAATTTATTACTATTTGACAACAGAGGTAGATTTTTGTTATTTGACACCTTAGATTTCATCGCCTAGTATGATGATGTTAATGTTTTTATGAACCTGATGATGGTGTGTAACCGAAACTCGTGCTTCCGTAAAAAAAAATTTTTAGCAGCTCTTGGCAGTAAATCGTGACGTTCTTGAAATATTTACTATCTGTGGGGCAGCATTCTTGAAATATGCGACAATAGTTTTCACAGTGGTTATGCGAAAGCACTTGCTCCCCTTCGACCAGCATTTTATCGTAGGTCACTGACACAACGAAGGGTTCCTAGTGATTCGAAAAAAGCAGAGATCATTCCCTTTTTCAAGAAGAAACGTTCACTCATTAGTAAATAGGATGTTTGATTAGTTAGTTAGCTAGTCAGATGATTTATTTGATAATTAAGAGTTATGTGGCCCTATGACCACGAACCAAACAAAACTTATTCGAATCTGCGGAAAAAAATAATATTTGGTTCAACATCTGTAAAAAACTAATTCCTCTCTCTCAAACCCCACCCTATGGGGAGAGAGGGAGAGTTTTAGTTTTAGCGAATCAAAATTTACGAAGAAAATAAGTATTTTTTATTTATTGGCAACCATTTTCCACGCAAAAATGACGACATGGATTTCTTGAATTATAGCGTCAACTACCAAGAATCAAAACAAATGTTTAAGACAAAATGTACATAGTTTCTTATGTTGAATCTGATTCTACAATAAAAACTGGTGTTCCAATTCGAAATTTTAAAGTTGCCTCCCGCCCCACCCCCAGAGGGCTGCGGTGGCTGGCTAATTTTAGCACCAGCAGTCCCCCTAAAAAATAATCAACAGTGCATTCTACACATTCTATCGTGTGAAGCTTTTTTTTCGAGTTATTCTGTTTTGTCAACTTAAAATTTGCACCCTGTATAAGGAAAGATCACGCAGTGGGTATCACATTCAAGAATCACATTTACATGTCAATTTTTTGCGAGAAGATCGTGTTACGCCTCGCGCAAGAAAGAAAAACGTGTTCCAGCATGTCCTCTAACCAACGGCAGCAATAGCCTGGCCCATAGAAGAGTGCGGTTCATCGTTACGCGGTGTTACTGCTCACGTTGATCGTGATGCCATTACTGTAGCGCGAATATAGAATCTATGGGTTCAGGAGAGCATTACACAACGCCATGCACGATCTCATCAGTCCCACGCAATTAGCGCTGAAGAGGACAGACATATTGTTCATCCGACCGTGAAAGGATCGTGCAGCCACGCCATGTACCTTATTTCAAGAAACAGACTTGTTCGCAACGAGGCAAGTATTCACGCAGACACCTACGACGGCGTCTCGAGCTCCATGGGCTGTCAGTCCGAAGACCGTTGTTGTGGATCGCGCCGACAGTGGAGCGGCCAACGACAACGCTATAGTGTATACAGGGTGATCCACTGATCGTGACCGGGCCTAAAATCTCACGAAATAAGCGTCAAACGAAAAAACTACAAAGAACGAAACTTGTCTAGCTTGAAGGGGGAAACCAGATGGCGCTATGGTTGGCACGCTAGCTGGCGCTGCCATAGGTCAAACGGATATCAACTCCGTCTTTTTTTAAATAGGAATCCCCATTTTTTATTACATATTTGTGTAGTACGTAAAGAAATATGAATGTTTTAGTTGGAACACTTTTTTCGCGTTTTGATATACTTGGGCGTCGTCAGTTGTTGCAGGTCGTGGTTGACGTTTCACATGTGGCTGAACACTTCCTTTTTCCGTAAATAAAGTAACGATCCGGCGAACGGTCCGGACACTTGGATGATGTCGTCCAGGATACCGAGCAGCATACACAGCACACGCCCGTTGGGCATTTTGATCACAATAGATCAACACGATATGGACCTTTTCCGCAATTGATAAACGGTCCATTTTAACACGGGTAATGCATCACGAAGCAAATACCGTTCTCACTGGCGGAATGTTACGTGATACCACGTACTTATTCGTTTGTGGCTATTACAGCGCCATCTGCGACAAAGCGAAAAAAGTGGCCCAACTAAAACATTCATATTTCTTTACATACTATTTAAGAAACTGCAGTTGATATCCGTTTGACCTACGGCAGCGCCATGTAGCGGGCCAACCATAGCGCCATCTGGTTTCCCCCTTCAAGCTAGACGAGTTTCGTTCTCTGTAGTTTTTTCGTTTGATGCTTATTTCGTGAGATATTTGGCCCGGTCACTATCAATGGACCACCCTGTATGCGGCAGGGGCACCACGTAAGTCTATTCAGATATCTAGAAAATATGCCTATTTGCTGCTGTTGCGCTGAAATCCCAGTCTATTTCATAGCCAATCTTGTAATACAGTCTCGCTAATATTTGAGGTGCAAACAAGTTGAGATAGAGCAGCGTGGTTTTTTGTAAGACTTTCAGTAGCTGTCAAGCTTTTTTTTTCTTTTATATCAGAATTTAAATATAGAATGAAATTTTCTCTCTACAGCGCTGATATGAAACTTCCTGGCAGATTAAAACTGTGTGCCGGATCCAGACTCAAACTCGGGACCTTTGCCTTTGGCGGGCAAGTGCTCTACCAACTGAGCTACCCAAGCGCGACTCACGCCCCGTCCTCACAGCTTTAATTCCGCCAGTACCTCCTTTCCTACTATCCAAACTTCACAGAAGCTCTCCTGCGAACCTTGCAGGACTAGCACTAGAACGTGGGTAGCTCAGTTGGTAGAGCACTTGCCCACGAAAGCCAAAGGTCCCGAGTTCGAGTCTCGGTCCGGCACACAGTTTTAATCTGCCAAGAAGTTTCAGAATTTTAATATGTTCCTCACTTGACACTCGTAGAACATCAAGACGACATTCGAGTTCAGCCCATGTATGGGTCAGCATTGCGGCATCAGCAGTTCTGATTGTTTCGTTGATTCGTGCACGAATGTGAAACGGCGCGGATGATGTGTACATGGAATCCTTCTTGTAACCTCACAAAAAGAAGTCCAAAGGCGTCGCAACGGCAGCAAGTGTGCCATGCGATGGGACCCACCCACCACTCCGGAAATGTGTCCGTCAGCAAATCCTACCTCTTCAGACTCCATTGTGGGCAGTGAATCATCATGTTGGAAGATGGACGATCTGTGTTAGCAGGAACTGTTCGAGCAGATCCAGGTGAACATCTCCGGTATGGTTTTCTCTGTGAAAGAAATGCGGCTATAGCCAGGGTTGCCGCCTGTCCCGATATATCAGGACCGTTACCACTAGTGGCCGAGCGGTTCTAGGCGCTTCAGTCCAGAACTGCGCGACTGCTACAGTCGCAGGTTCTATTCCTGCTTCGGGCATGGATGTGTGTGATATCCTTAGGTTAGTTAGGTTTAAGTAGTTCTAAGTTCTAGGGGACTGATGACCTCAGATGTTAAATCCCATAGTGCTCAGAGCCATTTGAACCATTCGTTACCGTTACTGACATCCTTGTCCCGATTTTGATATACTATTACGAGCCTGGCTCAAGTACTGAAGAAACGCCGTCTGTTAGCACAAGATGTAAATGCAGCCTCAGTTTTATCTACGTCAGCAAGTTTATGTTGACAAGGCCGTATCACAGATGACGTACCCTGTATCGACGACGCAAGCACCTTCTAGATCTAGCTCCGTTATTCTAGAAAATACCGGATTTCTCAAGTAGTACGGAGCTGGTACTATTTAGGAAGCGCCTCACGGAAGAATCAGCAGTTGCCAGTTGAATAGAGATCTGATAAGACTATTATTTCTGAAGGTAATACGAACAACGAGTGCTACTTAGTAAAGTTTGAAGTGTTTATTGCGGGTACACCGGGCATGAAGTGTGTAGTGACGTGTACTCCGATGCCTCAAGTGTTATTGACGACTGTCTAATAAACTTATCTAACTTATCTTATCACAGCTTATGAAACTGCCTAAGAACGGGAAGAAAAAGAGTCATTTTATGGATGATTATACAAAAGAGTGGCTTCTGTCAAGAAAGGAAGCGTTGTCTGAGATTTGTTTCAGTAACTCACGGAAGTGAGGCAGATGTGAGGCACCACATTTCTACGAAGAATCATAGAAATCGATTCGCGTCAGCATCGACATCAAAGCCTATTTCTATATTCATTGCTAAAGAAGGTACCGAGAAAGAAATGCTTGTTGCTGCTGCAGAAATAACAACAGCTTGCAAAGTTGTCAAGCGTCATCAATCCTCCAGTTGTCTTGACTGTACCGCAAAACTGAATGCCGCAATGTGTCCTGGCAACAAAGTCGCCGCAAAGCAGTCTACAGCCAGGAACAAAGCTGCAGCGATGGTTAAAAATATTCTCGCACCACACTCCGCGACCGAATGCATAAAACAATTGCAATAATTTTAATTTTGTGGCAAAGGCACAGAGACATCGAACCACAACGCTTAGTTGTTCAGCACTTCACTGAAAGTGCTGGAATCCGACAGAAACTGTTTAAGTTTTATTCGCTGAATAATGAAACATCGGAGACAACTGCGTAGTTTTGTTCAGACACTTGACAATTGCAAATTCCACTTGACAAATTAATCGCTTTTTGAGGAAACAATACCAATACAAACTTCGAAGGGCTTCACTGACGCGGCCAACACAATGTGTTTTGCCAAATTTAAGAACAACTAGGAAAAAATGTATGAGGTTCATTCAGATGAAACCTGGTCAGTGCGTATGGTGGCGCCATCTGTTCGTAGAAAGACTGACGCGTGCGCACCGTTTGATGTAGCATAGCGCCGGTGTGGTTTCATGCCGAAGAGAAGGTGGTCACGCAAGTTATCGTCCACCACCGAACATGCAGGCGAGTAAGCAGGAACAACGAGGAACGATTCGGTTTTTGGCGGCGGCGGGAGTTGGAGACCGTGAAATGTATCGACGGACGAAGGCTGTGTACGGTGAGTACAGCCTGTGTCGTTCAAGTGTTGTCAAGTGTTGTGGAATGGCGCAAACGGTTCCTTGAGGGGCGGGAGTCATGGGAGACGATGCTCGTCCTGGACAGGCCCATCGTGTCCTCACACCGGAAACGCTGGAACATCCTCCGTTCAGTCCCGACCTTTCACCGAATGACTTTCATGTGTTTGGACCTCTAAAACAAGCAATTCGCGGACATCGATTGGCAATGGACGACGAAGTGTATGACTGGATCCAGGCCTGGATCCGACAGTAGCCTACTAGCTTCTTCAAGGATGGAATCGACCGGCTAGTGTTGCAATGGGATACACGTGCCAACAGTTTTGGCGACTATTTTAGAGTATGTGTACTGTGTATAGCTACATTTTTGAGTTAATAAAATCGTTACCATTAGCCCACACTAGTGACCGGGTTTCATTTGAATATATCCCTTAGTGCGCTATATCTGTGCCGCTGGTGTTCTACTAAGGGCGGCGCCGCATGCCCGGTCTTGGAGGGCAGCAACCGTGATGGGCGGAGCATGCGCAGTGTACGGTATGGAGGCCTACATAGGAAATCGATTTGAAGCCTGGCGTCAGTTCTCAGTGGGACTCATCAACAGAAGCAGCATTCTCCTGAAGATGGCGAACAGCTGGATCGCCCAGTATCTAATCGAGTTGATTTTAGGATCCGGCGGCAAATCCGAAGAGACTTTCAAGACTAATTACTCTGGGAAACCCTACGAAGTCAGGGAATTCAAATAATTTGAAGGCCAGCTAAAGCGCTTCATTCGAGTCATGCGATGCCTGTGACGTCACTGGCTAGATCGCTCCTCCTACTGTCATAGTGCTAATTCACAGTGATGTCTTGTTTTGGAATTTACATTTCGCAAAATGTTTTTATTTATGGATTCTTCCGTCGCTTCTTGACAGAACAATTCCATATTGAGGGTTGAATAACACTTAGGCGGTTTTTTGTTCTACTGATTTTTATTTGTATGAACTAGGTTTCGGCTTATTACGCCATCTTCAGGTAACTACTGGCTATTGTTTACAAGGAGCTTGTGTTCTTACGAACCAAACATTCTGGACTAAGATGCAACACACATCTTGAGTTGTAGTATTGTCTTTGGAATTGTCAAAAGGGTCTTTTGACTTTTTATTCTGTAAAACTGTTCTTTAACATAATAAATCACATTTTATGGTTTGTCAGTACCATGTATGACAACAATTAGAATTAGTTAGAATACACATTACTACAAAATTACATTTTTTTGCTGTTTGTTGTGAACAGTTGCACTGAACACTAATTGTTGGTTGTACAATACCACAACTAAAGATAGTATGTAAGTGCGTTGTATCTTAGTGCAGAATGTTTGATTCGCAAGAACACAAGCTCCTTGTAAACAACAGCCAGTAGTTATCTGAAGATGGCCTAATAAGCCGAAAACTAGTTCATACAAGTAAAAATCAGTAGAACAGAAAACCGCCTAAGTGTTATTCAACCCTCAATTTCGGAAAATGGTTTACAAAAGTTGTGTAGTACCACATCGTACAAATACATCAATAAAACTGCTGAAAATTGTTTTTTAGTGTTCCAGAGAATAAAATGATGCGTAAAATGTAGTCGCACTGTGCCGGCAAATTGCCATCACGTCGTCGCAAAAGTTCACTGACTTAACTAAAAATGTGTTGCACTGTGATGTTAACATTAATTTACCTCCGAGATATGCTTTCCCACTGTTACAAGGAAAAACGGCGTTATCAACGAAATAAAATTCTCAGTGAATATTGTAGTTATATCCAAAATCACGTGCATCATTTGGAAGCTCAGGTGGTAGAGCACTAAACTGAAGAATTTTATAAGATTATATAGACAGTTCGCTATTTCAGATCTGACCTGACTGAGCCGCGTGGAGTAGGCGTCTTGTCACGGTTCGCGCGGCTTCCTACATAGGAGGTTCGAGTCCTCCCTCGGGCATGGGTGTGTGTGTCGTCCTTAGTTAGTTTAAGTTAGATTAAATAATGTGTAAGCTTAGGGACCGATGACCTCAGCAGTTCGGTCCCATGAGACCTTACCACAAATTTCCAAAAATTTTTCTTACCTGATTGAATATATTAACTTACTTGTCAAGCGACTCTACAGCACACAAAACTTCAACGCATCGATCAGAAACAGAGTATTACCGTGTATTCCTTGTTGTTCACTTGCGCTTACATTTGCAATCGCTGTTCACACACGTCACGTTCAAAAAGATATTTTGTAGTTAATGAGACCACACCAATTTTACTTTATTAGAAACTATGTTTTTTTAATCTTCGTACTGTCCAACTAGGATCCTTATTTTTAAACTTTTAAAGTTTCGTCATCTTACATATGGAAATATTTAAGTCTGCTTCAGACATTGACATTAGTTTAACTCACAAACATCACAACCCTTATGTTTGTGTTACCTGCGTGTTGAACACGGTTTGTTTCTCTCCGTAAAGGAAACGTCATCGTCCCACACCTCGTTGTACTGTGGGTGTTTGGCGATATTTAAACTACTAGCAATGCTTTCCAAAAAGTGAACTATTTGTTCGCAAAGGAAACTTATTTATCCTCTGTTGTCCAATCCTCAGATTAAGATCAATGTCAAGCTATATATAACACATCCTACCATCAAAACAACTGCTACAGTCAGTTCTTACTATTTTCATATTTTGTGAGAAATTTTTAAAAATAAATGACCATGTGATCTGTTGAAGCGGAGGGGTGTACAGTATCAGTTACGCCAGCGGGCGCCTGCTAGGAAGAGTGTGTCTACTGAGTTTCTTCTAAACAAGAAATCAGCACTAAGATTTGCTAAGAATAATTTTATTGTGCTTTGGGTCGTAGCTGCTGACTGGTAGTCGACAATATAGTTATTTGCAAAAGTTCTACCATTCCTTGGTTTTGAGCGAGTTTAATGATGTTGCAGGGAGCAGGGAAAAGAATTTCCACAGCTGTACATATCGCCGCTCTAAACGGGTGACGCATAAACGCAGCAACTCTCGCAAGGTTTCCACTATCAGCGTTCACAAAATTCTTTTGTATTGTTATTTAAAAGTTTAACTGCGTTTTCCATCACTAAATAGCTAAACTGTATGCAGAAAACATACTTAAAAACTTCGTACCTTCAGTTAACACGCCTGTAACACACGTGTAGCTTCTTCTTACTCCTAGTGTGTGACGTCACCAGAGCTTCAGCCAGTAACTGATCGTTTCCAATCAAGTGACCGAATCTTGGTATTTGATGAATTTTACGCTTTAATTACATAAAAAATATTGACCGTAAATGCTATTTGAATGTTATAATCCATAAGAGTAACAGCAACCCGAACCATATTTTTTACATACGAAAACAGCATATTCTATTGGAATGCAAATCAAGATGAATTTGAATAAATTATAGAATGAGAACCCTAACCAAGAAGAAACTAATTTCATTTCGAAATCTGAGGAAGAGACAAAGGCTTTCTATACCGTAGCATTTGATTACTTAGAGACATGGGCTATTTCTTTTAATGCCATACGATCATTACATTTCATTTTTTCTTTTAGTAAATATCAAGTATTTGATTGGATGACGCTATCTGAAACCCTAGATTGGGCGCTGATTGAAAACACTATTATATACCTGACTATAAATATTGTGAAGATTTCAGGCGACAGTTGTTTTCAGGAGTATATGTATCAGAAGAGCTTTTTAGAAACTAAGCGTGACACAGACGAATGGAAGTCTAAACACTCTGTGGAAGAAAGGTGGATTTAATTTCTTAAGTAAACCGAAGATCCTGAACGCGAATGTCAACTGCTAAAATTACGTGAGTATTTGTTTTCTATTCCCGCCCACAACACCACTGTGGAAAGAGTATTTTCGCCGATGTCAGTCCAGTGAATTGATGAAAGAAATCGGCTGCTGTCAGCCACTGTGGGATCATCTTACAGTGCCAGTTTATCTACGAGGTGACTTGCATGGAGTTTTGTGAGCACATAAAAGGAAAAAAAGAATTGCTGAAAAAGATGAAATATTCTGAAAAATATGAGTGCCGCAACGAGTTCCATGTAATTGTATTGTAAATAAAAATAAACTATATTAAATTCTACAACTTCATCTCAGAGCGTCCTGAATAGGTCCCAGGTAGAGACGGCAACCTATCGTCCCTTAGGCCACACCATACATTATGCTTCCGGCTGTCACGGACGTGTTTACGTGTGTCGTGTGGGTTTTCGTAGCCCCTATCCTACTATTGTGGCGATTCACAAACCCAGAAACGTAAAAAGTTGCTTTAGCTGAAAGCAGGTATATTTCAAGGTAGTCATTTTCAGCATCTATGGAGGCAAGGATGAAACACACGAATGCGTACTGCATAGGACGACTTTTGCTGCAATGTTTGGACCATTCCAATCTTTTACGCAAAAGGCGTAATCTCTTACGTAAAACTTTATGGAGAGTTGATCTTGCCTCCTGCAATTCGCGTGATCCACGACGAAATGACTTCTAGGGTTGTGCTCAAAAGCAGTTTGCACCTTATCAACATGTGGCTACGGCACAAGCCGACGTCCACTTCGTGCAAGGTCGTTGACACTGCCTGCTTCTTGCAAGTTTTCGACCACCTCGTTATCGTTATTTTTGCCTGTGGTGGGCTACCATACTGGTGTCGACAACTCCGTGATACCGTTGTCACTGATTTGGATTCGGCTTACCAGATGACACATTGTTCCTTCTGCTGGTCTGTTGACATTTTGATACACTCCAAGTCAACTCTACAACGAAGGAGAAAGGAAAGAAAAATTTGGGAAGCTGCTAAATGTTTTAAAACAAACTAGAACTCTCTGTCTACATTTTCTAGGCTACGATTTTTTTGAAACGATACCGAAAGTTAATAGATAGCTTGTATACTTGATGTCAGTTCGATGTTTGTTGCACGCAACCTTCATGACATTGCAATTTTTATGGCTAGTAGTGTATTCTATCTATAATGGTTTCAGAACACAGCAAAAAGAAAACTGTAACCAGCCATAATATTTTTGAGCGAATAATTTATTCGTCCGTAACTGCTGAACCATGAGCCAGTTTGACAAAATTTTTCTTTTCCTTCGAGCAGGTTCGTATTGATAACGCAATGTCGAACATACGAGACTTTACAGGCAGAGACTTTACAGAAATACCAATTCTTTTCCAATACACTATTCTACAATAGTAGCGATGTAGAATATACAAGACTTTTCAGAAAGACTTTACGGAAAGACTAATTCTTCTTAAAGAAACTATTCTACGACTGTTTAGGCAGACAAATGCTGCTCATAGTGGTCACCTCAGATTGTAATCTCTGACTGCAATGATTTCCGTTTTCTTCTACGAACATTTCTTTTTCACTCGTTTTGAAATTCCATTAACTTCATTCCAGTTTCGGAAAAGATGTGGTATGATAGTCATAAAAATACTAACGTGTTCTTTACACGCGTTGAAGTTTTATTGTAAAAGATATCTTTTTAATACAATAAACACCGAGAGACATGAGAATGCCGCTGCCATATCTACCCAGTCGCTGGCCGTCGGTTAATACAATGCCGCGACTGAAACTACGACGATCAGCCAGAACTGAAAAAGACGATACGTCATTGTCATCATTTCCGTTGGCTTCCTATAGACAAAGAAAGAAAGAGACACTGTGTGAATATTTTTTAATATGATTATATTGAAATATACTGGATTATTACATACTATAAAAAATTTAAGATAAAATACAGAACGTAGGTACGTTTGAACATTTTATTTCGGTTGTTCCAATGTGATACATGTACTTTTGTGAACTTATCATTTCTGAGAACGCATGCTGTTACAGCGTGATTACCTGTAAATACCACATTACACATTCCTCTCAACAGCGAGTAGTTCACCTTCCGTAATGTTCGCACATGCATTGACAATGCGCTGACGCATGTTGTCAGGCGTTGTCGGTGGATCACATAGCAAATATCCTTCAATTTTTCCAACAGAAAGAAATCCGGGGACGTCAGATCCGGTGAACGTGCGGGCCATGGTATGGTGCTTCGACTACCAATCCACCTGTCATGAAATATGCTATTCAATACCGCTTCAACCGCACCCGAGCTATGTGCCGGACATCCATCATGTTGGAAGTACATCGCCATTCTGTCATGCAGTGAAACACCTTGTAGTAACATTGGTAGAACGTTACGTAGGAAATCAGTATACATTGCACCATTTAGATTGCCATCGATAAAATGGGGGCCAATTATCCTTCCTCCCATAATGCCGCACCATACATTAACCCGCCAAGGTCGCTGATGTTTCTCTTGTCGCAGCCATCGTGAATTTTCTGTTGCCCAATAGTGCATATTATGCCGGTTTACGTTACCGCTGTTGGTGAATGACGCTTCGTCACTAAATAGAACGCGTGCAAAAAATCTGTCATGGACCCGTAATTTCCCTTGTGCCCAGTGGCAGAACTATACACGACGTTCAAAGTCGTCGCCATGCAATTTCTGGTGCATAGAAATATGGTACGGGTGCAATCGATGTTGATGTAGCATTCTCAACACCGACGGTTTTGAGATTCCCGATTCTCGCGCAATTTGTCTGCTACTGGTGTGCGGATTAGCCGCGACAGCAGCTAAAACACCTACTTGGACAACACCATTTATTGCAGGTCGTGGTTGACGTTTCACATGCGGCTGAACACTTCCTGTTTCCTTAAATAACGTAACTATCTGGCGAACGATGTTGTCCAGGATACCTAGCAGCATACATAGCACACGCCCGTTGGGCATTTTAATCACAATAGCCAAACATCAACACGATATTGACCTTTTCCGCAATTGGTAAACGGTCGATTTTAACACGGGTATTGTATCACGAAGCAAATACCGTCCGCACTGGCAAAATCTTGCGTCATACCACGTTCTTATACGTTTGTGACTATTACAGTGCCATCTTTCACAAAGCGAAAAAAGTGGTCCAACTAAAACATTCATATTTCCTTACGTACTACACGAATATGTAATAAAAAATGAGGGTTCCTATTTTAAAAAACTCAGTTGATATTCGTTTGACCTATTGCAGCGCCATGTAGCGGGCCAACCATAGCGCCATCTGGTTTCCCCCTTCAAGCTAGACGAGTTTCGTTCTTTGCAGTTTTTTCGTTCGATGATTGTTTCGTGAGATATTTGGCCCGGTCACTATCAATGGACCATCCTGTATATCAACGTCCGTCAGCAGCTGAAGGTATTAATATATAATTCTAATCCCCAGAAAAGAATGGAATGAAAAAGAGTTATTGCTTACTACGTTTTCCCTGTTCATGCAGTAAAACTGCCGCATGAAGTATGACGTTTTAATTTATCGCTTCTTTAGTACTAATTGTATTCGTGAGACATTTCTGAGAGGGTATTCACGTATACCACTGAATGTACCGGCAAAATTATATCATAGTACGACACAGCTCAGGAGATGTGACGTAACATTGAGATGTGTGAAAAACTGCTGCATCGTACATGACGTTTAAACTCATTACACTCATATACCACTGTACTTAATTGCAAAATTATGTCACTGTACGGCATATAGTTCAGGAGATACGACGTCATAAACATAGAGCAGAGTGAAAATTAAACTGCAGGGCGAAATTCCCTAGATATACAGGTGAAACAGTTGTACAAATACGTGTGAAATATTTTAAATATATGTGGAATAATTTCGCATGTGCGTAGGCGGGCAAGGCCAACTTTAAAAACCTCATCACAAACCCTTGGAAATATTTCAATCAGAAGGCTTTTGACACTGTACCACACAAGCGGCTTGTAATGAAACTGCGTGCTTATGGAATATCGTCTCAGTTATGCGACTGGATTTGTAATTTCCTCTCAGGCAGATCACAGGTCGTAGTAACTGAACGGATAGTCATCGAATAAAACAGAAGCGATTTCTAGCGTTCTCCACAGTAGTCTTATAGGCCCTCTGTTGTTCCTTACCTATATAAACGATTTAGGAGACAATCTGAGCAGCCGTCTTGACTTGGTAGTACATGATGCTGTCGTTTATCGTGTAGTAAAGTCATCATAAGATCAAAACAAATTGCAATTTAGAAAAGATATCTGTATGATGCGAAAATTGGCAACTGACCCTAAATAATGGAAAGTGTATGCTCATTCACATTAATGTTAAAAGGATACCGTTAAACGTCGGATTTACGATAATTCATTCAAATCGGAAGGTTGTAAATTCAACTCAAGGCCTAGGAATTACAATTACAAACAACTTAAATAGGAGAGAACGCCTGTAAAATGTTGTAGAGAAGGCGAAAAAAGACTGCGATTTATTGGCAAAACGCTTGGAAGATACAACAAATCTACTGAAGAGCCCAACTACACTACACTTTCCGTCCTCTTTTGAAGTACTGCTCCGTAGTGTGGGATCCTTACTAGATAGGATTAACGGTGTACATCGAGGAAGTTCAAAGAAGAGACGTGCGTTTTGTTATCGAGAAATAGAGGAGAGAATGTCACGGGTATGATACAGGATTTGGAGTGGACATAATTAAAACAAAGGCGTTTCTCGTTGGGGCAGGATCTACTCACGAAATTTCAATCACCAATTTTCTCCTCCGAATGCGAAAATATTTGTTGGCGCCGACCTAAAAATGGAGAAACGACGATCATAATAAAATAAGGTAAACCAGAGGTAGCACGGAGAGATATAGGTATTCGTTTTTTCCGCACGCTGCTCGAGAGTGGAATAATAGAGAATTATTGAGAAGGTGTTTATATGAACCCTCTGCCAGGCACTTAGGTGTGATTTGCAGAGTATCGATGTAGATATAGATGGTACACATATTAGTTACAACCTGGAATGAAATACTGTGGAGTAAGAACCACCAGCCTGCTGTTAGGGTGGACATGATAATGTGGTGAGAGGATATGGACAGACAGAAAGGGGAAGGAGGAGATGGACAAAGAGAGGAAGAGGGGAAAATTATCGGCGAGAGGGAGGTGGTGGAGATTAACAGATAGAGTGGAAGACGGAATGGACAGAGAAAGGGAAGAGAAAGAGATGGACAGAGAGAGGTCAGACGAGAAGATGGATACAAATAAGCGGAAGGAGGAGATACAGGGGAAAGAGCAGATGGACGGAGGAAATAGGAGTGGAGGGGTAGGAGGGCATGGACAGTATGGGGGAGGAGGGGGTGCAGGAAATGGATAGAGAGACGGAGAAGGAGGAGATGGACTAATAGAGGACTGGAATAAATATGTAACCAGATAACACCAGTTACACAACTAGTACTAATATATGTAAGTACAGTGACGGAAACTGAAGGATGTTGTGAGTACTAGATGATTATTGAAATGGAAATGTCGTGTGGCTAGGGCCTCCCGTCGGGTAGACCGTTCGCCTGGTGCAGGTCTTTCGATTTGACGCAACTTCGGCGGCCTGTGCGTCGATGGGGATGAAATGATGATGATAAGGACAATGCAACACCCAGTCCCTGAGCGGAGGAAATTTCCGACCCAGCCGGGAATCGAACCCGGGCCCTTAGGATTGACAGTCTGTCACGCTGACCACTCAGCTACCGGGGCGGACAGATGAATTTTGAGTGTGTCAGTGTGTGTAACGTAACTGAACTTTTCTGGTAGAGACCGAAACACAGCTTGTCCAGAGGACGTGCACTGGCGACCTTATCGCCATATTCCGGGCTTTAAGCAAGCTCGAATATAGACGTAAGGGGCATGGAAGCGTCATGTCGACAGATCGCGCAGACAGGAGACTGTAGTCCAATGACCGCAGAACGAGTTGTGACGAAGTGGACTGAGGACAATCCTGTGGGAAGAAGGGTAGGTACAGATCATTTCTGAAGGACTAAAACCTGAGACGATCATAGCGTTGTTCGAGTGACTCTGAAGAATAGAAGGACGACAACAGTTAAAATCCAGACAGAGGTTACAGCCTGTATGTCCCCACGAACCGTCGCGAACACATTACTGAACAAGAAGCTGAGTTGAGGTCTTGAGTTGCCGTGCGTAGATTATCGCTGGCACCATACCACGTATGACCAAGACTTGCTCATTCTAGAGCCAGAGTCAACCGGACACTGTGTGATACTTTGTAGTATTCAGCGGTGAATGTCGTTTCTGTTTATGGCGTTCAGATCGACTCCAGAGTGTCCGTAGACTAACTCCTGATTCTCCAGGCCCATACCTCTCCAACACCTGGAATCATTGTTATGGCCAGATGCTGGATATAAAACAGGAATTACTCAACAAGTTTTGAAGCGAGGCTGAACGTTCGCCAGTATGTGGCAAGAATGGTAATCCCTGTTGCTACACACACATGACCAGGATACAAAACTGAATATTCCAGCAACGTAATGGAAGACCCAACATTGCACTTTACACGACAAACGCCCTGATAAATGTGAGCATCCTTGACTGTCCTGGCCCTTCCCATGGTTTGTCAAATGTGTTCAAATGTGTGTGAAATCTTATGGGACTTAACTGCTAAGGTAATGTCCCTAAGCTTACACGCTACTTAACCTAAATTATCCTAAGGACAAACACACACACCCATGTCCGGGGGAGGACTCGAACCTCCGCTGGGACCAGCCGCACAGCCCATGACTGCAGCGCCCTCGACCGCTCGGCTAATCCCGCGCGGCCATGATTTGTCGCCCATACAAAATGTCTGGGGTACGATTGGGTGGCGTCCACTTACATACCAACCTCCTGCCAGCAATCTTCATGAGCTGACACAGCAAATGTTTCATGTATAGCAAGAAATTCCTCTTGTGATTCAGTGGCCGCTTGCGTACTTGCTACAATGAATACAAAGTGTATTCACCTCATACTGATATTGATGATGAACATCAGTTCGAGGTGAAGTGACAGTTGATCCTTATAACCCCATTATAACAAAATTTGATAAAAATCGGTTTGGTGTTCCATCACTCTGATGCCCCGTATGTGTATACAGGGTGTTTCAGGAGCGATGGTCAATGTTCAGGGATATGATAGGAATGATCAATCGAAACCACAAAATCAGGTAAATATGGGCTCTAAAACGCATACCTTAAGAGCTATGAGCAATTCTTGATCTACGATACTGTGAAACACATATCTTCTTCTGCAAGCTCTTTGCTTTCCATATATTGGGAAGTGGTAGTATGGATCATGACAAGAAAAAATGTACAATAAACATGTGCTCTAAAATTCGTACCTTATAAGTTAAGAGCACTTGTTCATTAGGAGAGTTGTGTTGCAAAGTAGCGAAGATGAACAACTGCTCATAGCTGTTAAGGTATGCATTTTAGAGCCAATGTTTAATCAACTTTCTTTCTCGTTTTGGTAGATACTACCACTTCTCAAAATATGGAAAACAAAGAAGATATTTGTTTCACAGTATCGAAGATCAAGAATTGCTCATAGCTCTTAAGGTATGCGTTTTAGATCTCATGTTTTCTTGACTTTTTTGTTTCGAATGATCATTCCTGTCGCATCCCTGAATATTGACCATCACTTCTGAAACATCCTGTATACGTGTGGTCTTTAGTAGAAGACTGTAGTGTTATCGGTGGTATTTCTGCAACTACAACTGAGTTATTACAAAAAGCAAGTTTACCTACTGTTACGCCGTTTCATAGCATATCTCATTAATTCGTAGCCTTATCGATCCTCCCTCACAGCTACAAAAATCTGCAAATCGTTTGTTCGTGACACATTAATCGATTTAGTGTTTGTTACTACTTGGATTTGTTATTTCTTACGCTTTTCTAACAACTGATGTTTAGAATTCGCCTCTGTAAAAATCTGTTATAGCAGAGAGTGACGGGAATTTCTTCGGCAAATATTGATGGAACTGTGGGCGTCTTCCACTCGGCCCCACAAGACACGATTATGTAAGACGCTAGCTTGTACGTCATCGCCAGCTGCTCCCGTTTCTAACGGTAGCAGCTTATCTCGATCGAACGTCGATCGTCTCTGACGCTCGCCACCCGCGGCGCGGAAAGCAATGCTGCCTTTCTAGAGCGAGGCTGTTTTGGAGCGAAAACTAGAAATTACAAGCGTAAACAAAAATACAGCTACTGGACATACAAGATAGTTAAGGAATCTCTGTTCATTGTGCGCTGCACTTAGAGCACACACTGCAACGAATGAAGTGATCACAGTGTCGGTACAGACGTCTAACAATAGTATTTCATCAACCAGAATACGTTTGTACTCATGTACTCTCTTACACGGCGAACTATGTTGAACTGTTGACTCAAGTGTTATTTACATGTTTTCTTACGACAAAATCAGTAACTTCTACAAGAAATATCTTTGTCGAGAGTTTCGTACTTGCATCATCAGCATGACAACAATGATCATAGTCTTTAGTGGTGGAAGCTCACTGGGTTAATATACGAGACAACGACATAAGGTTATAATTATCATCTGCAAAATATTAAAGTTACAAAATTATTTGTTTGTTTGGAGATATGTGTCTGCAGCTCTGCAGTACCCATTGATAAAATAAATTCGTTCTTAGCAGCAGTGGAAATGTTGCTGCTGCGCCATACCAATATAAATGACTAAAAATTCTTTTGCAGATATAAAACTACAAACAAACAAAAAATTAATTACTTTATTTTTTAGAGAAGATAATGAAAAGTGTGTGGTTACCCCTGGTAGAGCAGCACAGAGCTCTTACTTATATTTAAATGCGCTCACGTTACGCAGCGCTTCTGAGTACTAATATTATTATTATAGTGTAAGAAAAAAAACGATCTAGAACGAAGTAATTTTTCGAATGGGACCGAAATCGGTAGAAGTGATGTACATGCACACAAACAAATGACTATAATTTCATTAAAAAAAAATGGTTCAAATGGCTCTGAGCACTATGGGACTTAACATCTATGGTCATCAGTCCCCTAGAACTTAGAACTACTTAAACCTAACTAACCTAAGGACAGCACACAACACCCAGCCATCACGAGGCAGAGAAAATCCCTGACCCCGCCGGGAATCGAACCCGGGAACCCGGGCGTGGGAAGCGAGAACGCTACCGCACGACCACGAGATGCGGGCAATTTCATAAAAATTGGATTATTTATTCAAGAGATTACACGATAAATCAGTGTAATCTAAAAGCTGTAAGTTCAACTAAATACCTAGGTATTACAATTACGAACAACTTAAATAGAAAAGAACGCATTGAAAATGTTGCTGGGAAGGCTAACCAAAGACTGTGTTTTATTTTCAGGACACTTAGAAAACGTAACAGACCTACTAAGGAGACTGCCTACACTACGCTTGTCCGTCCTCTTTTAGAATTATTACTGCGCGGTGTGAGATCCTTACCAGATAGGACTGACGGAGTACATCGAAAAAGTTCAGAGAAAGGCAGCACGTTTTGAATTATCGCGAAATATGGGAGAGAGTGTCACAGAAATGATACAGGATTTGGGCTGGAAATCATTAGAAGAAAGGCGTTTTTTGTTGCGACGGAATCTTCTCACGAAATTCCAATCATCAACCTTCTCCTCTGAATGCGAAAATATTTTGTTGACACGGACTTACATAGGGAGGAACGATCACCACGAGAAAATAAGGGAAATCAGAGCTCGTATGGAAAGATACAGGTGTTCATTCTTTCCGCGCGCTTTACGAGATTGGAATAATGGAGAATTGTGAAGGTGGTTCGACGAACTCTCTGCCAGGTGATTTGCAGAGTATCCATGTAGATGTAGATGTAGATGTAGATGAAGAGCCTCACAAACTGAGCAAGTCAATAACGCGTTGTTGGCACTGACTGATACAGTTAGAGTTGTTGGATATTCTGAGGGATATCTAAACAACTGGGGCGTTAGGTCTTTGAAATCCCGTGCTGGTTGGCCAAGGTAGGATTTGCCAATCACGAAGACAGGCAGTAGAAACTCTCGCCATATGCTGGCGGACATTATCTTGCTGAAATGTAACCCCAGGATGGGTTGCCATGAACGGCAACAAAACGAGGCGCAGAACATCATCGGCGTACCGCTGATCTGCAAGGGTGCCAGGGATATCACCAAAAGGGGTCCTGCTATGAAAATAAGTGCCACCCTCGACCAACATTCCTGGTTGTCGGGTAGTATAGAGAGCGACATTCATGTCAGTATCCCACCACTGTCCGGGTTGTCTCCACTCTCCAGACACGTCTTCGGCATGGAATCTCATTGACTGGAGTGAAATTGTCTTCAGTGATGAGTCACGCTTCGATCTGAGCTCCAATGACCAGCGAAAATGTGTCTGGAGACGCACTGGACAGCTGTGGGATACCAATGTGATTCTCGCCTGCCACACGGGCCAAAAACCAGAAGCTCTGATCTGGGGTGTCATTTCTTTTTATAGCAGACCCCCTTTGCTTGACATCTGGGGCACACTGATAGCACAGTATTACGTTGACGATATTCTGAGCCCCGTTTTGTTGCCCTTCATGGCAACCTAACCTGGGCTTAGCCGGCCGGTGTGGCCGAGCGGTTCTAGGCGCTTCATTCTGGAACCGCGCGACCGCTACGGTCGCAGGTTCGAATCCTGCCTCGGGCATGGATGTGTGTGCTGTCTATATGTTAGTAATTTTAAGTAGTTCTAAGTTCTAGGGGACTAATGACCTCAGATGTTAAGTCCCATAGTGCTCAGAGCCATTTGAACCATTTGAGCCCTGGGCTCACATTTCAACAAGATAATGGCCGTCCACGTGCTTGCCAAATCCTACCTTGCCCAGCAAGGTCGCCGTATTTTTCCCCAATCGAGAACGTTTAGAGCCTAACGGGCAGGTCCCTGCAACCGTCTCGGAATTTTGACGATCTAACGCGCCAATTTGCACAGAATTTGACATGATATCCCTCAGGAGTACATCGAACAACTCTATCAATGCAAAGCCGAATAGTGGCTTGTGTAACGACGTGAGATGGACGTGTTGTTGACTTGCTGAATTTGTGGAGCTCTTTCTCTTGAATGAATCATCTAATTTTTCTGAAATTGTTATCTTTTGTTCGTACATATGCGGCACATCTATAGATTTCCGTCCCTTTCGGATAGTTCTTTCGCAGTGCATCGTTTTTTTTGTCTTAGAGTGTATTATTATTATTACGTATTATGAAATGAAATGAGCGTATGGCATTCGGGGAAGTTCGGCTGTCAGGTGCAAGTCTTATTTCATTCGACGCCACATTTTGCGACTTGCGCGCTGGTGATGGGGATGAAATGATGATGAGGACAACACAACACCCAGTCCCCGAGCGGAGAAAATCTTCTCGCTTCCCACGCCCGGGTTCCCGGGTTCGATTCCCGGCGGGGTCAGGGATTTTCTCTGCCTCGTGATGACTGGGTGTTGTGTGATGTCCTTGGGTTAGTTAGGTTTAAGTAGTTCTAAGTTCTAGAGGACTGATGACCATAGATGTTAAGTCCCATAGTGCTCAGAGCCATTTTTTGGAGAAAATCTCCGACCTGACCAGGAATCGAACCCGGGCCCGCTTGCAAGGGAGGCGAGCACGTTACCAACCAGCTAAGCAGGCGGACATTATTAACACAGACGTCTGTATGGGGGGCAAGAGGGGAAACTTGTCCCCTCCTGGAATACGAGTATAGCTTGTTTATTGATTACCAAATTCACACAATTTTGTAGCTATACTTGCGTGCGAAATCTAAAATTGCCGAGTGCATCGCGAAAGACTGTAGTTTTAGCAGTCACGTTGTATCTAGTTCTTGTCGCACTGTTTACAGGAAATTATGACGGTTCCTTGGTGCGACGGCAGTTTCAGCGATGTTGTGCAGTCTGCATGGATTACAGAACAGTGCCAAAGTAGTATCGTCAATCTTCTCCTCTGTCGCTTCCTATTTCAGACCTTACCGAAATGCAGAAATGAACCTGCCCGAAACTCAGGAACGTGGACTCCCAGCAAATCATATGGTAAACATGGCTAAGGTATACCTGCCCGCCGGCCGGGATGGCCGAGCGGTTCTAGGCGCTGCAGTCTGGAACCGCGCGACCGCTACGGCCGGAGGTTCGAATCCTGCCTCGGGCATGGATGTGTGTGATGTCCTTAGGTTCTTTAGGTTTAAGTAGTTCTAAGTTCTAGGGGCTGATGACCTCAGATGTTAAGTCCCATAGTACTCAGAGCCATTTGAACCAATATACCTGCCCATAATCCGTCCCAAACCGTATCTAGGCCGCCCACCTCCCGTGCTGCACTAGTAAATCGCAGCAGCTGTTTTCCGTTTGTCTGTGCACAAAGACGACCCGTGGCGTCTTGCTTCACGTCAGTTTTACACGACGAAGGAATTGCAGTAGACTCTGAAGAACACTTCCATGCTATACCGTAGATGTGATCATCTGTGGACCCAACTGCACCAGGCCTAAAAAGAAAATACAATTACAAGAATGTGGTAGAAAAGAGGAAAAGTCTGAAATTTCATGGTTGAAAATATGACCTCTCCACGACTCGGGACCTTCCCAAACTCTGTGGCAGCGGTTCCCAACATGGGGGTAATTACCCCTGAGGGGTAATATGTAATTATCTAACGGATAAAAACAAAATGGTTAAATTATATTTCTGGCATGAGACTAAATTATTTTTAAAAAATCATTAATATTTTCACAATTTCGCTGATTACGTAAGATACTAATAATTGCATTTTTTCCCAATGCAAGCATTAACGTGTGACACAACGTTGAATGCGTTACAGCTTGTGAAATGAATGTATCAACATATTTCTCATACACTCCACCCACTACACACATACATGTTTAATTCCGGAGGTACGCATAAAATATCATTCGAAATTGTGCTAAACGCATCCTCTGAAAATTATTTCGAGCAGTTAGTTCATGAGCCCACGCGAATACTAAACGGTTGTAAAAACACACTTGACCTCTTAGCAACAAATAATCCTGAGTTAATAACGAGCATCAAAACCGATTCAGGGATTACTGAACACAGGGTTGTCGTAGCAGGATTGAATACTGTAATCCCCAAATCCTCGAAAAATATGTTGTTTGTTGTTGTGGTCTTCAGTCCTGAGACTGGTTTGATGCAGCTCTCCATGCTACTCTATCCTCTGCAAGCTTTTTCATCTCCCAGTACCTACTGCAACCTACATCCTTCTGAATCTGCTTAGTGTATTCATCTCTTGGTCTCCCTCTACGATTTTTACCCTCCACGCTGCCCTCCAATACTAAATTGGTGATCCCTTGATGCCTCAGAACATGTCCTACCAACCGATCCCTTCTTCTGGTCAAGTTGTGCCACAAACTTCTCTTCTCCCCAATCCTATTCAATACTTCCTCATTAGTTATGTGATCTACCCATCTAATCTTCAGCATTCTTCTGTAGCACCACATTTCGAAAGCTTCTATTCTCTTCTTGTCCAAACTATTTATCGTCCATGTTTCACTTCCATACATGGCTACACTCCATACAAATACTTTCAGAAATGACTTCCTGACACTTAAATCAATACTGGATGTTAACAAATTTCTCTTCTTCAGAAACACTTTCCTTGCCATTGCCAGCCTACATTTTATATCCTCTCTACTTCGACCATCATCAGTTATTTTGCTCCCCAAATAGCAATACCTGATCAAAAAAGCAGATAAAAATTCGCTTGACGCCTTCCTGAGAGACAATCTCCACTCATTCCAAATTAATAATATAAGTGTAGACCGGATGTGGCTGATATTCAAAGAAATAGTATCGGCAGCAATTCAGAGATTTATACCAAATAAATCAACAAACGACGGAGCTGATCCTCCTTGGTACACAAAACGGGTTAGAACACTGTTGCAGAAACAACGAAACAAACAAGCCAAATTTAAACAGACGCAAAATCCCCAAGATTGGCGATCCTTTACAGAAGCTCGAAACTTAGCGCGGAGTTCAATGCGAGACATACTTAACAGCTTCCACAACGAAACTTTGTCTCGAAACCTGGCAGTAAACCCAAGGAGATTCTGGTCGTATGTGAAGTGTGTTAGCGGCAAGAAACAATCAATGCCTTCTTTGCACGGTAGCAATGGAGATACTATCGAAGACAGTGCTGCCAAAGCAGAGTTACTAAACACAGCCTTCCGAAATGCCTTCACAAAAGAAGCCGAAGTAAATATTCCAGAATTCGAATCGAGAACAGCTGCCAACATGAGTAACGTAGAAGTAAATATCCTCGGAGTAGTGAAGCAGCTTAAATCACTTAATAAGAGCAAGTCTTCTGGTCCATACTGTATACCAGTTAGGTTCCTTTCGGAGTATGCTGATGCATTAGCTCCATACGTAACTATCATATACAACCGTTCGCTCGAAGAAAGATCCGTACCCAAGGACTAGAAAGTTGCACAGGTCACACCAATATTCAAGAAAGGTAGTAGGAGTAATCCACTAAAGTACAGGCCCATATCGTTAACGTCGATATGCAGCAGGATTTTAGAACATATATTGTGTTCGAACATTATGCATTACCTCGAAGAAAACGGTATATTGACACACAGTCAACATGGGTTTAGAAAACATCGTTCCTATGAAACACAACTATCTCTTTATTCACACGAAGTGTTGAGTGCTACTGACAAGGGATTTCAGATCGATTCCGTATTTCTGGAATACCGGAAGGCTTTTGACACTGCACCACACAAGTGGCTAGTAGTGAAATTGCGTGCTTATGGAATATCGTCTCAGTTATGTGACTGGATTTATGATTTCCTGTCAGAGAGGTCACAGTTCGTAGTAATTGACGGAAAGTCATCGAGTAAAACAGACGTGATTTCTGGCGTTCCCCAAAGTAGTGTTATAGGCCCTTTGCTGTTCCTTATCTATATAAACTATTTTGGAGACAATCTGAGCAGCGGTCTTCGGTTGTTTGCAGACGACGCTGTCATTTATCGACTAATAAAGTCATCAGAAGATCAAAACAAATTGCAAAACGATTTAGAAAAGATATCTGAATGGTGCGAAAATTGGCAGTTGACCCTAAATAACGAAAAGTGAGAGGTCATCCATATGAGTGTTAAAATAAACTCGTTAAACTTCGGTTACACGATAAATCAGTCTAATCTAAAAGCCATAAATTCAACTAAATACCTAGGTATTACAATAACGAACAACTTGAATTAGAAGGAACTCACAGAAAATGTTGTGGGGAAGGCTAACCAAAGACTGCGTTTTATTGGCTGGACACTTAGAACATGTAACAGACCTACTAAAGAGACTGCGTACACTACGTTTGTCCGTCCTCTTTTAGAATACTGTTGCGCGTTGTGGGATCCTTACCAGATAGGACTGACGGAGTACATCGAAAAAGTTCAAATAAAGGTAGCACGTTTTGTATTATCGCGAAATATGGGAGAGAGTGTCATAGAAATGATATAGGATTTGGGTTGGACATCATTAAATAAAAGGCGTTTTTCGCTGCAACGGAAACTTCTCACGAAATTCCAATCACCAGCTTTCTCCTCTGAATGCGGAAATATTTTGTTGACACCGACTTACATAGGGAGGAACGATCACCAACATAAAATACGGGAAATCAGAGCTCGTACTGAAAGATACAGGTGTTCATTCTTTCCGCGCGCTATACGAGATTGGAATAATAGAGAAGTGTGAAGGTGGTTCGATGAACCCTCTGCCAGGCACTTAAATGTGATTTGCAAATTATCCACGTAGATGTAGATGTAGACATACAATGTACTTTGCACCATGCATCTATGATAGTAGAACTGAGATATACACATCACATACGCTTAAAAATCTCCGAAATGTCTTTTCCGAGTTGTAGATAGTTTCCACAATAGACCGGATATTGCTTTATTATTCATTTCGCAACAGTAAACGAGCTAACTACTGCCGAACATTAAATAAGAGTGGCATAAGAGGTGGAATGCTGCAAAAATAGCACATAGAGGTATCCAAGACCCAACTGCCAGCCTACCAGGGCTTCATCTGCAGAGAAGGGAGTGGACAAGGCTGAACAGAATAAGAAATGGCCACGCCAGGTGCAACGCTATGATGCAGAAATGGGGACTCCGAGATTCTCCAGCCTGTGATTGTGGGACCCAAGAACAAACTGTTCAATATATTGTTAGAGACTGTCCTGAGAGGAAGTATCCTCGACCATATAGTGACTTTATTAATGCAACTCCCTCTGCTGTTAGTTGGCTCCAATCATTAGATATTGAACTATGATTAAATGTATCTGTCTTTTTTAACTTGCAATTATATTGTCAAAGTAGTCAGTAATATTAAGTCAGTAATGTGTATACAATTTGTGCCAAAGAGTAAGACTAAAGTATATGTAAATACTTAACTTGTATACGTGTAAAATTAAACTTTATGTACTTGTCAATGTTTGCTGTTGTTGCCATGCGATAAATAAAAGTAAATAAATGAACTAATAGTCGGCATGACTGTAAATATGTAATGGCTGCTACACTGCTGTGGGGACTACACCGTATTATTATTATTATTATTATTATTATTATTAGAGGCGGTGGTCAGACCAAAAGCATTAGCTGTCTGAAGTCTTCTAATTTCTGACAGTTCAGAAGTAGGAGGGCAGCAACAAAATGGTATACAAACAACAGGTCCAAGCATTGTGCCACATTTTTACTTGGCTGGTTTTAAATGGGCTTGTAGGGTGTGAGGGAAGCAAGCTATAAGGCTACAGATTCGGTTGTTTGTATTTCAGAGGCTTTATGAAATACCTGCACCCTTAGAAGTTAGTACTGTTGAGTAATTGTTCATAACTGGCGTTTACCTAAGTTTAAGCAGAACTACACTCCTGGAAATGGAAACAAGAACACATTGACACCGGTGTGTCAGACCCACCATACTTGCTCCGGACGCTGCGAGAGGGCTGTACAAGCAATGATCACACGCACGGCACAGCGGACACACCAGGAACCGCGGTGTTGGCCGTCGAATGGCGCTAGCTGCGCAGCATTTGTGCACCGCCGCCGTCAGTGTCAGCCAGTTTGCCGTGGCATACGGAGCTCCATCGCAGTCTTTAACACTGGTAGCATGCCGCGACAGCGTGGACGTGAACCGTAAGTGCAGTTGACGGACTTTGAGCGAGGGCGTATAGTGGGCATGCGGGAGGCCGGGTGGACGTACCGCCGAATTGCTCAACACGTGGGGCGTGAGGTCTCCACAGTACATCGATGTTGTCGCCAGTGGTCGGCAGAAGGTGCACGTGCCCGTCGACCTGGGACCGGACCGCAGCGACGCACGGATGCACGCCAAGACCGTAGGATCCTACGCAGTGCCGTAGGGGACCGCACCGCCACTTCCCAGCAAATTAGGGACACTGTTGCTCCTGGGGTATCGGCGAGGACCATTCGCAACCGTCTCCATGAAGCTGGGCTACGGTCCCGCACACCGTTAGGCCGTCTTCCGCTCACGCCCCAACATCGTGCAGCCCGCCTCCAGTGGTGTCGTGACAGGCGTGAATGGAGGGACGAATGGAGACGTGTCGTCTTCAGCGATGAGAGTCGCTTCTGCCTTGGTGCCAATGATGGTCGTATGCGTGTTTGGCGCCGTGCAGGTGAGCGCCACAATCAGGACTGCATACGACCGAGGCACACAGGGCCAACACCCGGCATCATGGTGTGGGGAGCGATCTCCTACACTGGCCGTACACCACTGGTGATCGTCGAGGTGACACTGAATAGTGCACGGTACATCCAAACCGTCATCGAACCCATCGTTCTACCATTCCTAGACCGGCAAGGGAACTTGCTGTTCCAACAGGACAATGCACGTCCGCATGTATCCCGTGCCACCCAACGTGCTCTAGAAGGTGTAAGTCAACTACCCTGGCCAGCAAGATCTCCGGATCTGTCCCCCATTGAGCATGTTTGGGACTGGATGAAGCGTCGTCTCACGAGGTCTGCACGTCCAGCACGAACGCTGGTCCAACTGAGGCGCCAGGTGGAAATGGCATGGCAAGCCGTTCCACAGGACTACATCCAGCATCTCTACGATCGTCTCCATGGGAGAATAGCAGCCTGCATTGCTGCGAAAGGTGGATATACACTGTACTAGTGCCGACATTGTGCATGCTCTGTTGCCTGTGTCTATGTGCCTGTGGTTCTGTCAGTGTGATCATGTGATGTATCTGACCCCAGGAATGTGTCAATAAAGTTTCCCCTTCCTGGGACAATGAATTCACGGTGTTCTTATTTCAATTTCCAGGAGTGTATTATCGTTAGTTAAGGTATTGCGACTATTCTGGGTTTGTTGGGGTTAGACTTTTATGTTTGAGGTGTTCACGGGGCGTCGTGCAGCGGTGGAGGTCATCCTTTCGTTGAGTCTGAGTCTTTGCTAGTAGTAGCTCAGAGTCTGCAGCGACGCGCGTCGCGCCAAGGAGCTCCTCCCTGCCGAACTTCAGCGGTTCTTCACAGCATAGATCTAAGAATGTAGAACGAAGAAAAGAGAAGGATGTGACGACAGAAATCAGTCAGACGAGGTGTTCTTGTGAAACGACTAGGATGTAATATGAGTTGTAAATTGGGTCTGAGTTTGCCCAGTAAACCAGATCGTGCCCAGAGTACATAGCTTATTCTTTTTCATAGTGAAAGTAGCGTTATGGGAAAAGCAGCTCCAAGATGTGGAGGTTCCGTCTGATATAAGGTAAAAGCATACCTCAAGGCAGCAGAAACCCTCACAGAGCGTCGCTAGGGAGTGGAATGCTGCAGAGGACGCATGTTTTGTAACAAGTGCGTGTTTTCAACAGAGAGCAGTTAGCTTTCGCTTCTGAATACTTTAGGTAAAAGTCACAATCCACTGAGACATACTGTATCATTCTATAAAAAAAGTTGTTTGAACTGGGATTGTCTCGTTGACGCATTAGTTCGTGGTTTAAGAAATGAGATACAAAAACAAATATTTATCGTTTCTCAATTTGAAAATGAAAGTATCAAAGAAAATTCATTTTTGTTCTAAAGTTCACAATGGTACGAGGGGCAAGGGGGGGGGGGGGGGCAGAAGGTGGGGCGGTAGTGGCAAAAATCTGATTGTGGGCAGGGGTTGCAGTCTCAGAAAGGTTGGGAGCCTCTGCTCTGTGGGGTACAGCACAAAGCCGCGTACAGTTGCGAATTCTGCAGTCCACCTGACATGCAAACATCTTAACATGCCAAAGTGGAGAGACTCCCCTGGTTCAATCCTACGATCTTAGGTTATGTTCTTTCCTTTTGTAAGAGTTTTAACTAATATGCTGTCTATATATTCTTCCTAGCATTTACATGTGGAATTGTACATACAGAGTCATATCATATAACATTACTTAACTACACTGAGGTAACAACAGTCATAGGACAGCGACGTGCACGTTTATAGATGGCGGTGGTACACAAGGAACAAAAGGGCAGTGCATTGGCAGAGTTGTCATTTGCTCTTAGTTGACTGATACGATAAGATTTCCGACGTAATTATGGCCGCACAAAGGAAATTAACAGACTTTAAAAGCGAATGGTAATTGGAGCGAGAGGCATGGGATATTCCATTTCGGAAATCGTTAGGAAATTCAGTATCCCGAGATCCTCAGTGTGAAGAGTGTGTCGTGAATACCAAATTTCAGGCATTACCTCTCACCACAGATAACGCAGTGGCCGACAACCTTCGCATAACGACCGAGACAAACGGCGTTTGCGTAGAGTTGCCAGTTTCTAACAGACAACCAACACTGCTTGAAATAACTGCAGAAATCAAAATGGGAAGCACGACGATTGTATCCGTTAGGACAGTGTGGCGAAATTTGGCCTCTGTTAGCAGCACGACATCGCCCGCATCGCCTCTCCTTGCCTCGTGACCATGTCGGTTGGACCGTAGATGACTGGGAAACCGTTGCCTGGTCAGATGAGTCCCAATTTCAGTTGGTAAGAGCTGGTAGTAGTCTTCGAGTATAGCGCAGACCCCACGAAACCACTCACCCAAGTTGTCAACCAGGCCCTGTGCAAGTTAATGGTGAGCTGTGCTTACATGGAATGGACCGGGTCCTCTGGTCCAACTGAACCGGTCATTGACTGAAAACGGTTATGTTCGGCTCCTTTCAGACTATTTGCAGCCAAACAGCGATGGAATTTTTATGCATGACAATGCGCCATGTCACCGAGCCGTTATTGTTCGCAAGTGGTTTGACGAACATTCTGGACAATTCAAGCGAATGATTTGGCCACTCACATCACCCGACATGTATCCCATCGAACGTTTGTGCTGAGAGGCACCCACATGCTTTGCTCATACTGTGGCATCAAGCAGTCAGGCCTGCAAGATGAGTGGTCTGCCAAGCGAGTGGATTCATTCTTATTTATCGAGTAACATCAATGACTGATTATGAGCTCCAGTAACCACAATTAAGCTACGAACTACTCTCCTGTTTGAATATCACGCAACGGAAACGGATAACGCATGCCTGACTATTAGTAATTTACACAACTCTGATTGTTCACTACCCACTGGCAATACCACATTTTCTTTCTTATTCAACGGCTTTGATCAACACGTGGCCATCGCACTGAATATGAATGGCGCACACATTATAAATTCTGGATATCATGACTACACACTATTCGAAGAACAAGAACACCAGTCTTTTTCATTTCACTATCTTTTTTATTCCGATAAATTCTGTTATTCTATTATTACATTTTATACAATAATTACACATGAGAAACTCCTCCCAGTGGGCATGGCTTTACATTGGTGATTCTCTATCTTATGGTCTCGTAATTATCTAACGCTACAGTGCACTTTCTGGGTAGGATGGTGGATCTTTTGCTATATCTCACACTTCGACTCTCACCCCCATCATTACGAAAATTTACTCCAGACCGAGCGGTACAAAAAGGAACATGCATAACCCACTGCCTCTGAATCTATCTTGCTATTCTCCCATGCAAACCACACATACTTAAATTACATGAAATACATCACACTGGCAACATAGAATACAACACAAACAATAGTCACAACGTCAGAATCACATCACTTTCAGCTTTCCCACTTCCATTAGTATTCATCCCAGTTTCACAGTACACTTGGTAACTTTTCTTCCCTACTACGAACTCTGGAGGATATATGCAATGCAATGCAAGCCAAGTGGCGGTGCTGGATAGACGGCTGACTCACCTTGCTTCTCTCTCAGAGTATTAAAGTTTGAATCTAGCGTCACACGGAAACATAACACACAAAGGTAATATTAATATCATATTCATCTTTCCTACCACGAACTCTGGAGGATATATGCACGTCTTCCTGTGCAATGCAAGCCAATTGGCGTTGCTGGATAGACGGCTGACTCACCTTGCTTCTCTCTCATAGTATTAGAGTTTCATTCTAGAGTCACACGGAAACGTAACACGCAAAGTAATAGTAAGAACATATTCGTCACGCACGCGAGTCCTCAACTGATACCATGGACGAGTACTTCTCTTTATCCTTTGTCTCATACACAGATTGAGACTCGCACAGTACTCACCACGTGGAAGTACTCGTCTCTAATTTCAAGTCCTGCACACGCCATTTCTTAAATATTTCCAACTTATAATACACACGCCAGTACAGCTTAACTTTAGCACTCGGAAGTATTTCAACTTAGTGCTACATGTGGTTTCATTGTGACCGTTGGTCACTTCCGTAGATTACTACGATCCCCTTAATATTACCTGCCTGTCATTTAATTCTCCCCACAAAAGTTCCTGAAATAGAGAAATAATTATTCCAAACTACTCTTAAGTATTTTACATGCATACCATCTCTCCACTCTTGTCTTTAAGGAGCACACCTAAGACAGGTCTTACCAACACAAGATCCAGCCCCAGAGTGCTGAAACATGGCCGTTCTTCAGATCATCTCCCACCACCCTCAAGGTGGGGGAGCACCATGCTACCGTATTGGCCAGCCACATTTCAGGCGTTCAAAGCTCAGGTAAATTTCATCTCTTTGGTTCTACCGAAGGTGACTGAAGGACCGTCTCAAAAATGATCATATATTGCACATTCACTATCTGCAGTTAGCAGACGACCATACATTCATTCATTTCACAGATCTCACCAAATTGGATGTAGGGATTTATTTTGTGGGAGTGCACATGTGATCAATTAAATAAATAAATTGTCCTTCTTTCCTACACTGGTATCTGGCTTCGGTGTATTAAGTGAAATTATTGTCACAAAAAATATGTTGCTCTGACAAGAATAACGAAGAATGTTGTAGCTATTTTCAATGTCGGGCGGTACTGTACCCTTTCAATGCGACATAATATAGAGGTCAGTTTGTGCAAAAATCCAGCACCGGCAACACTTTCGCAATTGTGGGCGCCTATAGAAGCAGCATGGCTCTATATTACTGTAGGTGATTCCACCGACTTCTGTCCACGCCACGTCGAGTTGCAACACTTCCCCTGACAAAAGGAGGACCAACACGATGGAGAGTGGTATCCCAGGACTTTTGTGATATCAGTATATAGCTGCATGATAGCATAAACAGTGTAGGCGCTGATGACACAGATTCCGTGCCCTCTGAACTCAAATCCATCTATCACCATATCAAACGTAGCCGCAATTCTCTTTAAGATGATCCAGATGAATGACTTCAAAATACTGGAACTATGCAGTGGACTGACAATATGCAGAGCGCTCGGATGGCATCAACAGGTATATTTCGTTAAATTCTTGTATGTGTTCGGCGAGAGGCACGCGTCTGACCCAAAGCTTCACTCTTGACCACTATAGCTTCGATGCCTTATGACGTTTCGTTCGAGAGCATGATTATTATTTAATATTCAGACTGCACTTTACTATTGACCTCAGAGTATCTCCTATGTTAAGTACATTCGAGTGATTTTTTATGGACCTGATGATGATCTAATTTGGTAGTCAGTAGAGAAAGGTTGTTATTCACGTAGCAGCTTCTGCTAGTGACCATGACATTATTCAAATCCTTGGCATTCGTGGTGAAGTTAAGCACAGATACTGGTTCTGTTGTGATTATTGGCCATCGACCTTATGCTGGCCTACAGCAAAGTTCGTCTTGTCTCGGACTCGTCACCAAAGCACAGAAATCACATTTTGTGACATTTTCAAAGCTGGTCTTGTGAAAAGATGAAACCAAGTTCCCAACAATGTGGATTGGAAATAAGCACCCAACATCTAATTCCCTGCTCTGACTGTGCCTAAAACTTCAAATTCATCTCCTACTACAAGTGTGATTCGGCCTTGCATTCACAATCACGGTGGACTGACTTAGATCTGGTTGTGTGTGTGTTTGGGGAGGGGGGGTCTGGAAACTGGATTATGATCTGTCCGTCTGAAATTGGAGAACGTGTAAGTAGGCTGTTTTTTTATGTTGGTAACGTCACGTAGCGCTCTGTATGAAAATCACTGGCTGTGCTGTGTGCAGTCTGTGGCTGGTTGGCATTGTTGGAATATTTGCTATTGTAGTGTTGGGCAGTTGGATGTGACCAGCACGTAGCGTTGCGCAGTTGGAGGTGAGCCGCCAGCAGTGGTGGATGTGGAGAGAGAGATAGCAGAATTCTGAGAGCGGACGATCTGGTCGTGTGTCCATCAGAAAGAGTAAATTTGTAACATTGGATATCATTATATGTATGAGATGACTTTTGAATATTATTAAGGTAAATACGTTGTTTATTCTCTTCCAAAATCTTTCATTTGCTAACTATGCCTATCAGTATTAGTTAGTGCCTTCAGTAGTGTGTATCTTTTATTTAGCTGACAGTAGTGGCGCTCGCTGTATTGCAGTAGTTCGAGTAACGAAGATTTTTGTGAGGTAAGTGATTTGTGAAAGGTATAGTTTAATGTTAGTCAGGGCCATTCTTTTGTAGGGATTATTGAAAGTCAGATTGCGTTGCGCCGAAAATATTGTGTGTCAGTTTAGTGTTGATCAGAATAGGTAAAGAGCGAAATGTCTGAGTACGTTCAGTTCTGCTCAGCTGATTGAAAATCAAATAATGTAAGAGGTTTATCGGCACAGTAATTCATTAATTTCTCTAAGGGGACGTTTCAAACGGAGCTTACGAGATATGTTCAACTATCGCAATAACGGGGTAGTAAGGGAACAAAGACGCCTAAGATAAGCAATCATCCAGACCAAATAAGATAAGCAATCATCCATATCAAATAAACAAAGCGATAGGAGTACAGTTAACCCAGGCTGGGGCAACAGATACGGGACCTGTCGCGTTATCCCTGTTGCCGCGCCAATACAAAGTCCTTCACCCAGAGGCTTCTTTATTTTTCGAATAATTTCAAAGCTTAATGAAAGAAACAGCATCAGTAATATTCTTCAGGCGCTTTTAAACACATTGTGGGGCTTTCAAGTGGCTCTACTAAAACTACACGTCTGCGATCGAACTTTCATTAGATTTTCTAAATAAGAAAGCTGGAGGATGCAGTTAAAAATAAGGTCAGCTTAAGTGTAAGTGTGTACGCTGGTCCATCTTAATAGTTCCAACCTTTCAGAGTGGACAAGTACATATCCTGTCGTGTTCGCTCGCTTGATGTTAAGATGGGCTTTTCAGCTACACGTGCATTAAACTTTAGTCTCGTGAAAAACTCATCTTAGTCGTCACTTACAGTGCCAGTGAACGGACAGGAAAAGTACACAGCATTTTATCAGATCAGTATTTTTTTAGTGAGCAAAACCTAGACTGAGCTCTTAATTGTCTACCAGAACAGATAGGTCTGACTAGAAAAATACTGTTTACTTTTCCTGTCCGTTGACTGGTGCTGATGCAGTTCAGGTTACCACAACTGCAAATGAATACTGGTTTTCCTAAGAAATAGATACTTTCGACAGAATCTTTAGTGTGACGTACGTGTTACTCGGAACTTACTCAGATTTGAAAGAAACTGTTATCCTCAGACTATCACTTACGTCGTAATCCAGGACTTAAGAATGAGATTTCAATGAATCTGACAGATTTAAGGGTGAAATGCATACAAACTGAGCTTCTCCGGACAACATTTGTGTGTTACTAGCCAGTTGTCCGCTTATTTTGCCACCGTAGGGTAACTAGTACGGTTCATAAAATCTCTAGTGCACAAGAAACCAAATCTTAAAAACTAAAGATATGAATAACTGCACAGAATCTTCGATTATCAGATTCGGCAGAAAATTTCAAATCAGATACTCATAACTCGTGTTACTAGTCTCGTAAACCACTATCACATGTGTGGTAGAACACTGTTAAAGTGAAAGAATTTCTCGTAAACAATTCCTGCCATAATCCCACCAAGTGATAGCTTTCGGTAACGAAATAATAAACTTGTCCAAGACCTGCAAAACATAATATGTGAATATGCAGCAAACTATTTGTTAAACTTAAATTCAAAGCTCCTGAATCTGCGCGGACTTCCAAAACTACGTGAGACTCAACCATGAGACCTGTTGCGCCCGCCCGTATAGTTGCAAAATACAAAATAGCTGAGGTAATGCATTTCTCTATCAAAACCAAATCAGTATTTACGTATATATTTGTATCCGTGAATGCTTATTTACATTTTAGCTCCAAACTCTTAAGCCTCATATCATCCAATCCTGTCCAATCAATCAGTCACACATCCAGTTCCACAAACTTTTACCCCAATCGAATTGTCATAGTTTACTTTCCTTTTACTGACAAGCTAAAGTGTTCCATTCATACAAATTTGTGTAGTCTGTTTTTGTGTTTTCTGTGCGCACTGTGTTTTTTAGAATTCTTTTTTTTAATTATAATTTAACATGTTTCATGCGTAACACAAGTGATGAGCGCTCGATTTTACAAGTCGCACCTGATGTCTTTAAGAAAGATCCTGTATGTTTTGACAGAGTCTTTGTTACTAATGCCGGCCGGAGTGGCCGTGCGGTTCTAGGCGCTACAGTCTGGAGCCGTGCGATCGCTATGGTCGCAGGTTCGAATCCTGCCTCGAGCATGGATGTGTGTGATGTCCTTAGGTTAGTTAGGTTTAATTAGTTCTAAGTTCTAGGCGACTGATGACCTCAGAAGTTAAGTGGCATAGTGCTCAGAGCCATTTGAACCATTTTTTGTTACTAATGTTTGGTTTCCTAGACACTAATATCTCTTATGAACCCTTATCTGACGCAGTCTGTTCGTTTTTAAGCCTTAAACAAAAACTGTTTTTTCAAGTAGTAACGGAAGAACCCATGAAAATTATTCTTTTGTTATCAGTGTTAACTGGTTTGATACTGTACTCTGTATTTTCCTGTTTCCTGTTAGTCCTCTCATTCCTACGCAACTACTACAATCAACATTCTCAATAACTTGCTTTGGATACTCTTGTCCAACGTCAAATTAACTATTCCGGGATGCCATAACACATGTACCGATAACCAGTCCCTCCTTCTGGTTAGAGGTTTCCATACACATATTTCTTTTCCTAATCTGTTCTTCTTTATTCTCATTCGCTTCGTACCTTCTCTGTCCGCTTAGTTTGTAACATTCATCGCTAGCACCGTAATTCAAATGAAGCCTTTTAGTTTATTCGCCAGAACTTCAACGGTTCATGTTTCCCTTTTATTTAGTATTGTGCTACAGACACAGTTTCAGTAACTTTTTGTCAAATCCATGTCAATATATACTGCCAGCACAGCTCTTTTTGAAGAAACCTTTCCGCGTCTCTTCCAGTCTACTACTGACATAGTCCTGTGTAATCTTGCTTCCTACAGCGCACTAGCTGGTCAAAAGTATCCTGACACCTATTAGCGAACATTAATATGGAGTGTTTCTACCCGTCGTCTCTATGAAGGCTTGAAATCTGCTGGGGACTCTTTCAGTGAGATGTCTGAATGTCTGTGGAGGAATGTTAGCGCATTCTTCCTCAAAAATGGTTCAAATGGCTCTCAGCACTATGGGACTTAACTTCTGAGCACATCAGTCCCCTAGAACTTAGAACTACTTAAACCTAACCAACCTAAAGACACCACACACATCCATGCCCGAGGCAGGATTCGAACCTGCGACCGGACTGTAGCGCCTAGAACCGCTCGGCCAATCCGGCCGGCTTCTTCCTCAAGAGCTGAAACCATACAAGGCAGTGATGTTGGATACTGGGGTTTAGAGGGATGCCGACTTTTTAGCTCATCCCAAAAGTACACTCCAACATAAAAAAGAAAGCGAAAGAAAAAAAAAATGCACGACAAAGGAATTATCCGAATGGAACGGGCATCGGTAGATGTCATATACATGTGCAAACAATTAAATGGTTGCAGTCTCAGAAAAATTGGATTGAAAGCAGTCTACTGGAGCACATTTGTATGTGGCACCCGAATATGATAAACGATGTATGTCTCTGGCGGATCGCTGATGTGCACGACCGCAGAGCCGAAAATACTGATTCTGGTCTGAGATGGTAGTGTTGGGGTAAGAGAGCGCTTGGTACACAGTTGTAGGTAGCTGCCTGTGAGTGAAAGACGGTGGATCAGGCAGTTTCTGTGGTGTGCTCTGTGAAGCCACCAAGTGTTAGGTATTGATGTAGGTATGTCAATACCGTTGAACATGGAAGCAGAAGTCTTCATGCAAGCAAGGTATAGATGTTAAATAATTATGATTTTTGTTTTGCCAGCGAGTTAGTATAGATGAGGTGGCTGATAATTTGTAATTCTTGAGTAACCCCAGAATATACGTAAAGTGATTTCATAGAAAGGATAGTTAGATATTTTACTTTTGTATTGTTTCTATGATTTGCTAACAGAGCTATATGTGGTTTGATGATTTGCATTCATACTGATTTATATTAGGTAATAGTTGCTGTATAAATCTCATTGTTCGTGAAGCAATTAGTAAATATTTTTCTGACCAAATTCAGTTGTCAAGTATTTTGAAAAGACAAACTAATCTTGCAATATAATTTCACAAAAAAAAATCTGTGTTAGTAATTCTAGTGTCTGCCGCGATAGCAGAGTGGACAGCGCGACGGAATGCCATGCAAAGGGGCCCAGGTTCGATTTCCGGCTGGGTCGGAGATTTTCTCCGCTCAGGGACTGGGTGCTGTGCTGTCATCATCATCATCATCATATCATTCCCATCGACACGCAACTCGCCGAAGTGGCTTCACCTAAAAAGACTTGCACCAGGCGACGGGTCTACCTGACGGAGGCCCTAGCCGACATTCCAGGGATAACAAGGCCGCCCAGCAGTGTTAGTGACGTCACACTAAGCGGCCCATAGCCGACGCAGCAGTCCACGGACACCTCCGCATAGACGCGCCTGATGCCAACATCTTCTGTCCGTCATACAGAAAGGAGCGAACTAATCGATAATTCGAACCAAATACCAAATTATATATATTCTTGTAAACAGCATAAAGGTTCATAACGAAATACCGATTACATATACGGGCAGGAATAAGTTTAATCGATTGAGGAGCTTTGCCACTATTTATAATTGTCAGAACACTATTTAGCTTTCAAACTCGCATACAGGTGGTGATAAATGCTAACTGACAGCAGGACTTAACATTTTCAAGCCATTACACTACAAGTAAATTATCTTAAACACTGTCATGCGTAGCAAAATCCTCACAACTTTCGTTTACAATAAGGTAACAAGAGTTTGCTTTATCTCATAAAACACCTGACTATTGTGAATTTACTCATATGTTCATGGTGGCAGCCCTTTTGAAGAATTTTTACAAGTGTATCCCCAGTAATAATGAATGGAAACAAAGGATAGACATCATATATTCTCCTTTTAACTTAGACATCACTGAACACAAGATTCTGTCTTGCACTATGATACTAAGGGACTGGTCTTTCCTTTAAGAAAAGCCTGACAATTTGAAGTTCACTCTGCTATTGAAGGTACACTTCTAGAAACAACATTAAAAAATGTTATGAAAGGTAAGATTAGTAGGAAAAGAAAAACAACCAAGTGCATTACATGTAAGAATGTGAGCAAAAGGCTGAGGCTCTCTTTACTTACCATGTTCAATCCCTCTACAGCTTACTTCCTTTTCCACATAGAAAACACCAACTACGAGTCCCATTGTTGCTGTCTGGTACTAACAAAGTGCTTTTCTATTCAGAAAACCTGACAATTTGATGTTCATTCTGGTACTGAGGATAAACACTTTTCAAAGGAGTTCTAGAAGTAGGCATATATCACATATAGTAAGAAATGTTGAACAACCAAGGCTACCTGATGATTGAATTGAAGACATAATGCACATTGTGACCTCGAGAATGAAACAACCTTCCTCTTACCTTCTTTCACTGGTAATGCTTCAAGAAGGGAGTGAATAAATGGCATGTGTAAATCACTTTCCCTGCCACTAACATAGTCTGTACACAGCTTAATCACATTTTCTACTTCAGTTACACTGCAAACTTTCTCTGGAAGTGTGCTGGCAACAATCTCAACACCATTTACATACAATTTAACACTGAGGTTTCTACAAACTGTTAAATACACAATATCATGTGGAGTTTTCTCAAAATTAAGGTAGAGGAACAATATACAGCCTTCTTTCACAACTTTACTCCACTGTTGATTTAATGTAACATTCTCACTTTTTTTCAAAAATTCGCTATAATCTTGAAAACTGTCATTTTCCCTTTGTGCAGAAGCTGTTTCTATACTTTCAGATATGGCTTTACTTAAGGCATCTGCTTCTAGCCATTGTCTTCTTTGACTTGGGGGCTCTCGTTGAAGATCTTGTCTTGAGCTTAAATAACTGGCACAGTTTGGCAGGAAACATGGCACTGCATTTTCTTTCAGTCTTGGTTTTTCTAGAGGCAATGTCGAAGTTCTCCATGTTTTCCAGTCAACTGCTGTGCTTTGAAGAATCAGGTCACTCTGCCTGAAGTGTTCTTGACAAATCTGGAAAGGAAATGAAAAGAAAATTGTTCCACAATAATTTCGAAATTAATTAATTGTACTTAAGATATAAAGATCTCACCTTAGTAAGAGTATGCCGCACATCTGTGACACAATGTGAAATAAGTACTTAACACTACCTTAAAATGTTTTGTTGTTAGTAACGCAAAAATGCTACCTATCAAACGATAAAACTTTAGGACCAGGGCATTTGGTAGGCTGACTTGCATTTGTAACTGCTAGCCTAAATCATATATACTGCTTACATTGTTATCTATAGTTTTACGTTAACTTACACACTTTACGGTTAATACATACTGAAACATTCTAAATCGGAACAATAAAAATCGTTTAAACAATACTTTCAATGAAAGTAAACAGTGGAGTCTTTGTAGTTGTAATTTATTCTTACGAAATTAGCTTCGGTTTTTTTGTTAATAATGTAACTTGTTACTACTTACCACTGAATGTTCAGAGGGTGTGAAGTTCTGCCGTCGAGTAGCATGTGTCCACTTCTTCCTCAGTTCGCCGTCCGTTGGAAATCTGAACACAGATATCTTTTTCCCAGTCCGGTAGTTGACAGTACAGCCCGGTACACAGCACTTATTCACCATAGTGTAACGGATAAGTACTTTGCGGTGGTGAAAGAGATGTATCAAAATAACAACAGTTTCAGCAACTCACAGCTCGACGCTCGAAATCAATCCACTCACAACAATATACTATCGCCATATTGGGCCGCATGTCGTGACGTCACGGTGACGTAGCAACCCCTGTTGGTTGGCCTTGTTTTCTCGGAGGTGTCGCCCTAGCCACACGACATTTCATTTACCACAATCATCACCGTCTCCCTGTCCAAGTCATATGTTTTTCAAAAAAGTTGGATTTTTCTTAAATGCTTTCTTTTATCAGCCAAAAGGACTTCATGTACATTCCAAAGTATTATGACCAGCATTGCACACTGTTGAGCCTGTAGCTAGCATGTTTCTTTTTTTTATTTTATTTTTTTATTTATTTATTTTTTTAATAAGAGACCAGAATATATCGCGTTCCATCGTTGCTGCTTTAGAGGTAAGACAATTTAATTTATTTGTTATGTGCACAGAGACCAAAGTTATCAGTTTTGAACAGAGCCAGAGGATTCAGTGCCTAAGAGAGTGAATGTATTTTGCAAAATGGTTCAAATGGCTCTAAGCACTATGGGACTTAACATCTGCGGTCATCAGTCCCCTAGACTTAGGACTACTTAAACCTAACTAACCTAAGAACGAGACACACATCCATGCCCGAGGCACGATTCGAACCTGCGACCATAGCAGTCACGTGGTTCCGGACTGAGCGCCTAGAACCGCTCGGCGACCACGGCCGGCTGTATTTTGCAGTGACCGTATTTTTTTACTGGTATTGGGAGTTGCATTGCCCAATCAGTTCGTATGAAGTTTTTCTAACAATACCAGAGAGTAAGCACACCACTTGCAGTTACAACACACTGTACGATAATTCGAGTTACCTACCAAATTTTGTATCCATTCCATAGCTCAGACATTCATTCAAAAATTTATTGAAAGAAAGTTATTTATTTGCTATGTAGACATTCATCCAACGTACTCATAAAGTTTTCTTTTTATAAGAACTTTACAGGATGATTTATTCAACACAAAGAGTTTCACAAATTGAGCAAGTCAATAACGGCTGGTCCACCTCTGACCCTTATGTAAGCCGTTATTCGGCTTGGTATTGGTTGATAGAGTTGTGGGATGTCCTGCTGAGGAGTATTGTACCAACTCCTGTCCAGCTGGCGCGTTAGGTCGTCATAATCCCGAGCTGGCTGGAGGACCCCGCTCATAATGCTTCAAACGTTCGCAGTTAGGGAAAGATCCGGTGACACTGCCAAAGTAGGGTTCGGCAAGCACGAAGACAAGCAATAGAAACTCTCGCCCTTTGCGGGAGGAGAGAGAGGCATCTTGCTGAAAAGTAAGGCCCCAATGGCTTGCCACGAAGAGCTACAAAATGGGGCGTAGAATATCGTCGACATACCGCTGTGCTGTAAGGGTGCCGCGGCTAACAACCATATGAGTCCCGCTATGAAAATAAAGGGCACCCAGACCATTACTCATGGTTGTCGGGCTGTACGGTAGGTGTCAGGTCGGTGTTCCACCACTGTGCCAGCGTGTCCAGACATGCCTTCACTGATCACTGGGGCTCAATTCGAAACAGGAAAATTCTACTCTAGGCGATGAGGTTACAGACCGAAGACGTTTCTGTAGACACCCAGACACTGGTGGGATACCCAGACGGCATGACAACCAGGAGTGGTCTGGGGTGCGATTTGTTTTCATAGTAGCACCCCTTTGGTTGTCATTTCCGGCATCGTTACATCACAGTGGTATGTCGACAATATTCTACGACCCATTTTGTAGCCCTTCATGGCAAGCCTTCCATGACTGACTTGTACCTCCTCCTACCCTACCCCTCACATACAGCGAGTTTCTATTGGTTGCCTCCTTACTTGCCAAACCCTACCTTGGCCAGCGAGGTCGAAGGATCTCTCCAAAACTGAGAACGTTTGAAGTATTATAGGGAAGGCCCACCAGCCAGCACGAGATTTTGACATTCTGTCCCACCAACTTGACAGAATTTGGCAAGATATCCCTCAGGAGGAATCCAATAACTATCAGAGAATATCAGGCATAATACGTGCTTGCATAAGGGCAAGACGTGGACCGACACGTTATTGACTTGTTCAGTTCGCGAAACTCCTTGTCTCGAATAAATCATCCTAGATTGAAATTGTAATCATTTGTTTGTCTGTACATATACACCACATCAACCGGTTTCCGTCCCATCGGCTAATTCCTTCGTAGTGCATCTATTTTTGTTTGCCTTAGAGTGTATTTTGAGTTCAGGTCGGGACTCTCAGCAGCCCAGTCCACTTGAGGAAAGTTATTGTCCACAAAGTATTCCCTCACAGATGCTGCTTTATATTAGGGCGCATTGTCCTACTGGTGCAATCAATTATCGCCTCCGAACTGTTTCTCTACTGTATGAAGTACACAGTGCTGGAAAATGTGTCCTACCGTTGCGCATATAGCACTTTCTTAAACAGTGTAAAGGAACCATACCATAATCATGAAAGAGACTGCCAAATCGTAACATCACCTCCTCTGTACTTCACAGTTGACTCTAAACATGGTGACAGGTAACGTTCTCCAGGCGTTCGCTAAGCCCAAACCCTTCCGTCTCGTTACCACAGAGTGTAGCATTATTCATCACTCCAAATCGCTCTTTTCCAGTTATCCATTGTCCACTGTCACCGTTCTTCACACTACCTCATGTGTCACTTAGCACTGTCTACAGAAACATGTGGCTTTTGAGGAGCTACTGGACAACTGACTCGCAGCCAGACTTTAATAGAGCTATAGAAGACTTGCAGTCAAATAAGGCACAAGACATACACTACTGGCCATTAAAATTGCTACACCAAGAAGAAATGCAGATGATAAACGGGTATTCATTGGATAAATATATTATACTAGAACTGACATGTGACTACATTTTCACGCAATTTGGGTGCGTAGATCCTGAGAAATCAGTACCCAGAACAACAACCTCTGGCCGTAATAACGGCCTTGATACGCCTGGGCATTGAGTCAAACAGAGCTTGGGTGGCGTGTACAGGTACAGCTGCCCATTCAGCTTCAACACGATACCACAGTTCATCAAGAGTAGTGACTGGTGTATTGTGACGAGCCAGTTGCTCGGCCACCATTGGCCAGACGTTTTCAATTGGTGAGAGATCTGGAGAATGTGCTGGCCAGGGCAGCAGTCGAACATTTTCTATATCCAGAAAGGCCCGTACAGGACCTGCAACTTGCGGTCGTGCATTATCCTGCTGAAATGTAGGGTTTCGAAGGGATCGAATGAAGGGTAGAGCCACGGGTCGTAACACTTCTGAAATGTAACGTCCACTGTTCAAAGTGGAGTCAGGAACCGCGCTGCTGCTACGGTCGCAGGTTCGAATCCTGCCTCGGGCATGGATGTTTGTGATGTCCTTAGGTTAGTCAGATTTAAGTACTTCTAAGTCTAGGGGACTGATGACCTCAGATGTTAAGTTCCATAGTGCTTAGAGCTATTTGAACATCTACACTGCTTTCGTCGGGCAGAGTTCCCATGACTACAGAATGAGATTACAAACTAATATAGTATTTCGACCACCATATTTGTGAGAAAGACGTTTACTCGGTGGCGAAACAAAATAAATTACGATTATCTGGCAACCTGAGTGGAAAATCTGTGCAATTGTCTGCATCTGTATGTATGCTTATGCTGACAGTTTGTACCAGCACACGAAAAACAAAAAAAAACAAAAACTACAGAAAATTTGTTGTGCTTTTGATCTGTGTTGTTGTGAAATGTGAAATATAAAATAAAGTTGTATGCAGTGCGTCTGCATTGCCATTTCAATGAGGCACATTTGCTGTTTCCCCCTCATGCTCAGATGGCAGGGCACGGCGGTGGAGAAATGCGCCACCCAAGCTGCGCGCTACGGCACTCTTCCCAAGGCAAGCTTTGTGGGCCAAATTCTTGGCCACCCATGCTGTAGGAGAATCCGAGATGAACAAACTGATATAGGACACTTGTGCTCTGTCAGTCCAGAACACAAATTGGCCATCTGAAGGCACTCAAACTATTGTGCATGCGCGCCGCATGAGCTTTTCGACATCCCCTCGCCCTCATACACCACTGGAATTCATTAACAGTATCAAGTTGACCTATCCTGTGAGGGTAATAAAATGAAAAGATGAATGAGTTATGCAAAAACTAAACACGCTCCTAATTCGATCGAAACTGAACCCCTACAACTACAGTTGTCTCATAGTAAGAAGAGCAGAGAAACAATACAATTTTGCGCTTAAAATTCACAAACTTGTGAGGTACAGAATGAGATTTTCACTCTGCAGCGGAGTGTGCGCTGATATGAAACTTCCTGGCAGATTAAAACTCTGTGCCGGACTGAGACTCGAACTCGGGACCTATGCCTTTCGCGGGCAAGTGCTCTACCAACTGAGCTACCCAAGCACGACTCACGCCCCGTCCTCACAGCTTTACTTCTGCCAGTATCTCGTCTCCTACCTTCCAAACTTTACAGAAGCTCTCCTGCGAACCTTGCAGAACTAGCACTCCTGAAAGAAAGGATATTGCGGAGACATGGCTTAGCCACAGCCTGGGGGATGTTTCCAGAATGAGATTTTCACTCTGCAGCAGAGTGTGCGCTGATATGAAACTTCATGGCAGATTAAAACTGTGTGCCGGACCGAGACTCGAACTCGGGATTGTGAGGTACATTTTACACGAACGTCAGTTTTACATTTTATGAGCGCAAGAACGAGGAGTTTTTAATACGGTATTTTAGTCAAAATATCGTGTGGCATGCATGCACTGTAGCTTAAGTAAGATCAATTTGAGGGTGTTTCCAGCTTGGTAGACCACAAGTGTCTTATTTGAAATTATTCGTCTTGACTTCGCGTACACCGCTACGGAACGGTGTAAGAAGTTACCGTTTACACCATGTATAGATTCAGCTGATAAAGCGAAAGCGATACCAGTATCTCTGTAATTAACCCTTGTTTGTTGCACTAGGTTGCAGTATACACCAAGCCCAATATTCGTTAATTTCAAGTATGTAAGCCATCTAGCCGGCCGAAGTGGCCGAGCGGTTAAAGGCGCTACAGTCTGGAACCGCACGACCGCTACGGTCGCAGGTTCGAATCCTGCCTCGGGCGTGGATGTGTGTGATGTCCTTAGGTTAGTTAGGTTTAACTAGTTCTAAGTTCTAGGGGGCTTAAGACCACAGCAGTTGAGTCCCATAGTGCTCAGAGCCATTTGACCCCCATGTAAGCCATCTGTTACAAGTTCGTTAGTACCACTACTGCTGAAGCCAGTGGCATCACACTGGAAGCGCCAGTCCATCTACTGCAACCATCCACAGTCGACGACGGTTTCCTACACCCCAGAGTGTCAAGCATGGTGGAGTGTGTGAAATGTAAGAGCGGTTGATATCAAGTATTTTTGGCATTAGAATGAAAAATAAAGTCAGTATACTATGTTATGTCATGTTTAAATTTTTTGGTGCTATAAATAATATTTTCTTCAAATAACTGCATGGCGTATAATATGAGAACTCGACGTATATGCGAGGAGTTGCTCGAAGTGGACAAAAATCGTTATCTACGATGAGTGTGTACATTTATATCTGTCCACTTTGAGAAACTCCTCGTATATACGTCGAGTTCTCGCATTATACGCCATGTAATTTTTTGAAGAAAATATTATTTATGGTACAAAAAAATTTAAAGATGACACAACATAGTATGCTTACTTTATTTTTCATTCTAATGCCAAAAAATATATCAACCACACTTACAATTTCAAACAACTATGTATATACAGTTGTATGAAATTCTTTCATTTCGTTATTGTTTCATAATCAAAATATTGTGTTTAAACAATAGAAATTTACTTTGATCCTAACAGGATTTTAGCTTTCTCGCGATGTTCTTCCCTTTTATTTCCACAATAAATATGTTTTTTTACATAGTTCAGTAATGTTATTTTTTCTTGTAGTGCTATATGTTGAGCAAATTCTTTTAAATTTTAAGCCATGTACATGAGAACTTAAAAAGCTATTATCTTTTCTTTTAAAACAGCAGTGTTTTTTGTAACTTTTCCCATATTTGATTTTTTATTCTTACTTCAAGGTTATGCAAACCATATAACTTTAAAAAGTAAGATTTTAAGAAGTTACAAAAATATTTTCAAGTAAAACTATTCAATAGATTAATCGTTACGACAGTTGTTGTCGCTGCGATGCGATCCACTTCAGTGTGTCAAGCACTTATCTCTACAAAAATGTGTAAACTAATGATTAATATAGCTTTGAAAAGAGGCTATAGGTCGTTTAGTAGGTCAACTGGGTGAAAACAGGATTACGATACGTTACACGATTCGCTGCTTGTACAAATACACTACTGGCCATTAAAATTGCTTCACCAAGAAGAAATGCAGATGATAAACGAGTATTCATTGTACATATATATTACACTAGAACTGACATGTGATTACATTTTCACGCAATTTGGGTGCATAGATCCTGAGAAATCAGTACCAAGAACAATCACTTCTGGCCTTAATAGCGGCCTTGATACGCCTGGGCATTGAGTCAAACACAGCTTGGATGGCTTTTATAAGTACAGCTGCCTATGCGGCTTCAACACGACACCACAGTTCATCAAGAGTAGTAACCGGCGTATTGTGACGAGTGCGGTGTAACGACGTATTAGTTTTTCGTTTGATATATGTATGACCATGTGCAGACTTCGTCACCTACGTCAGTTACAACCCACTTTCAAAAATGATTCATATTCTTTTAAATTGTCGTAGGATGGTTCTTGAACGAAACTGTAAAACATCAATTGAGTCGTGTGCAGAAAATTACATCACTTGGGCCAATTGGTTTTCGTAACTTTTTCCCAATTTAAATTTCGTTTGTTTCTCCTCAGAAAATTATATCGACACACGTTATCTTGATCTAATCGATATCAGAATCACACATTAAATAAACTTTTTTTTAGACTCAAAGTTTCGGCCAACGCTGTCTGAATCAATAATCTTGTCAAAATATATTATTAATCCGTTCACATAACTCTTCATAAATAAATCTTCAAGACACGTGTTTCAATTTTAATAGCATACACTATTTTATTAGCTTCCTACACATACAGATGTGAACTTGAGCGTTGACAGACAGTGACTAACTTTTCAATAAGATTAAGCTCGTCATTGTTGTACAAAAAGAGTATAAAAATTCATTTTTAATTTTTAGAAACACGACGCAACAACTCGGTTCCAGGATCTTCTGTTGCTCCTTGGCTGTCGACCCGCGACGTATAGCGGCCAGCAATTTCCTCTCTGGTCGCGGCAACAAAGATGCTGTCCCCGTTCGTTGCGCCGATCTCTCCGTACATGAAACACATAAAAAAATACAAAACCTTTAGATAATTCACACTTATTACAAATAATAAGAAAACACATAAACAAAACTAAATTAAACTCATAATCACCTGCAAACTGGGCTGACTTTGGTGGATGGGTGACGTTTAATTTCGTCCCACTACATACCCCACCCACAAGCTCAGTTTGTCAGGTTTTAACCGAATTAAAACTTTTCAATATACAATATTTAACTGTTAATACATTTTTCTCACATTTTACGTAACCTAGAGTCCTTGCTATTAGATAGATTTCATCCTTTTAATACGATATCGTCGTGACTATTTGTCATTTACTCTTAATTGTGCTCTTATGGTAATTCGTAACCGAATATAGGGAGATTGCTCCTCTTCAGTTAATAGTTGCTAATAAATACTAATTTAGTACGTTCTTTAACGTTGTTACATTAGGACGGAGCGTTCAAATTGTGATAGATTAGTTTGTTTCATTTATTTACTAGAGTTATTCTTTCCAAAAATGTATATTACCAATACGTTTCTCACAATAACTAATAGTACTATTTACTTTACGTCATTCTTTTCACTAATGCCTTATTTATGCCTGAGGTCAAGAAGAAATCAAGCAAAACTCTCTTTAGACTCTCGGCACGGCTTTCTTTACCTTCGGACACCTTGTTGGGTAATGGCCATTTATTTAGGAGAAACAAGCGAGAGAGCCCCGTTTGGTGTGTTCTATATTAACACTATTGCAAACCTCTATTAAAGGCACTCTGCTATGTTCTCGTGAGCCATATAGCTCTGGACGCCCATGGTCCCTAAAACTATTAACCATCCCCTTTGGTTCCTACTATCCGAGTAAATTTAAAATATGCAAAATTCCTTTTGACCTAAGAGCAAAATTTCTTCCATATAAATCCCCCTTTGGGTTATCTTTCTCTTTTTGAAGTACCAGTAGATTATTGTAGAACACTTGTTTAAGCTTTCTGTTCTATTCTTTAAAATAATACGTAACTATCACGAAAACTTCACATGAATAAACTATGAACGCTCTTCCGTGTGTAACATATACTAATTATTAACTTATTTAGGAATGAAGGGTTTCATTTGATCAACACTATATAATCCTTTAATTACACCTGATGAAGGTTCCATAAGAAGTAATGCTTTGGGATGTACAATCTTATGTACAACATATGGACCTTCAAAGATAAAGAAGAATTTTCTACATTCCTTATCGATCTTAGAACTTTTAGGATGAGATCGTACTAACACAAGATCTCCTACCTGAAATGAGGGTTCTACAGCCTGTTGATTATAACTTTTAATTCTCCGTTCGGCATTTTTTACAATCTGTTCGCAAACTTTTTCGTCTGGGATACATTGTTGGATCTCATTTACTGGTGGCCAAGGTAAAGCAGCTAGTAAAGGCTCACCTATAATTCGTTTGCCTAAAATTTCTATAGGTGATAATCCCGTCGTTAGGTGAGGCAATTCATTTAATATCTTTTCGAATTCAGGCATTAGTTTGGCACACCGAGTATGTTTATGTGCACAATAAGTTCTACATAATCGTCCTAATTCTTTCATGACTCTTTCTACTAAATTACTTTGAGGGTGATATTTCGAAATTAAGATATGTTTGATTCCATATTGTTTTATCATATCTTGAAATCTTTGACTAATAAAGGCACTACCGTTGTCAGACATAAGTCGTTTAGGAATGCCCCAGTTAACAAAGTAATTTCGGGTGAGGCAGCGTATAACGCTTGCTGTATTCGCTCGTTTCAAAGTATATAGTTTCACATGTTTGGACCAACATTCCATTACAACAAACACATATGTTAATCCTCCTGAACTCCGAGGCAGAGGGCCGAAAAAATCTAATGACAGTAGATCCCACAAACCTCGAGGAATTACAGCATATAATTTATAACGCTTAGATTTGTTATTAACTTTAACCTTTTGACAGGTTTCACAAGCCCTAATAATACTTCTCACAATACGTGACATTTTTTTGAAATAATAATACTTCATTAGATGTTTAATACATTTATGAATTCCAAAATGCCCGTAACCTTCATGAATATAAGTAATTAACTCGTCCACAACAGTTTTCGGAATGCAGATTTTCCATCTCTGGTGTTCCCTCTGTGCTTTCCAATACAACAAGTCGTTAAAATATAACCACACACCCCGGGTGTTAACTGTTTCGTCCCCATTATTAAGGTTTTGTATAATTCGTAGAATAACATTTTTCTTTCCTTTATGTAATACGGTAATCCACTAATTAGGACTCGCATTAGATGACTTTCAATTAATTTAGCACGATTTAAATTCCATTCAAAATAATTCCTATAACCTCTCCACCGTTTAGAATATGGAGGAGGGGCTAACAACTCTAAAGTTAAGTGTTGTTGTTTTCCTCTTGACCAATAATTTTGTTTAAACTGCTTAACAAAATCATCCCAATCCCTGAATTCATTTCTATGCAGTACTGCCCATTCCGCAGCTTCTGCTTCTAAATGTCCTATTACAAATTGAATGCGTTTTTCATTACTCCATTTAGGAGATAATGATGTTTCAAAAGCTTTTATAAAGATTATAGGGTGCAGTTCGCCTCCTGGTTTGAATACAGGAAATCGACTTGCTACATTTGAATTTGTTGTTATGTCATCCAGACATTCTGCGAGAGAAATAGTCGGATTTTGTTTAGATTGCAGAGACGGAGTTGCATCGGATTGGCTTGCCGTGACTGCCTTATTCATATTGTTGCCATCCGTGCTAGCAAATTCGATGCGACTGTTGTCTCTGATTATGTTATTACCTCTGCTACCTGAAATGTTCTCGTTATTATCTAATTCCGATAACCGTTTCGTAATTTCCTGTATCCGCATTTCTGTATTGGATACGCGATTAGCTAATATCGATTCTTCACTGTGTTCACGATGTGAACGCTCTGTACCTTCGTCAATATTATTATCTTTGGCAGTCTCAAGATTACTGCATATCTCAGTAATTAAAAATTTCATGTTTTCGATTTCGGTATGGTCCTTTTCTACTTGATGAGTTAATGTCTCTAATTCTACATTATCTATTGAAGAAATCTCTACAGGTTTGGTAGAGACCTCTTTAATAGATTTCAATAATTCTCTGCGAACAGTCTCTGTTTGCATAGAAAATTCATCTCGTAACATATCGTTATTTTTCTGTATTTCATTTACAACTAAGATATTGACACTATCTAGTCTCTCAGTTAAGTCAGTGATATCGTTTCGCATGCGAGCTTTTTCCTCGCGCGATTCCTGGATATGTTCTTCTAACCTTTTACAATTATCAGCAATCTTATTACTAAGTCCTACTAATTTTTCCTGCATTTCAACTTTAGAAGACTCTATTTTATCACTTAATTCTCGACTGGTTTCATTAAGATATTCCTGCAACCTGTCTGTTGATTTTATTAGCTCCCCTTTAAGTCTAGCAGTAGATTCCTCGTTAGATTGTCTTAATTCCTGTTTTAGTTCCTGTTTCAATCTAGCAGTAGATTCCTCGTTAGCCTGTTTTAATTCCTCTTTTAATCTAGCAGTAGATTCTTCGTTAGATTGTTTCAATTTAGCGATCGCCCTAAAAAGGGATCTCACGCTCCTATCGGACATAGATTGCTCTTCGTCTGAGATTTCACTTCCCGACATTATTGTAAGATATTAACTATTTACACACGCAAACTTGTAATCAACAATCCTGTAAAAGCACACTTTCTATGTACAACACTCCACTTCCAACTTGAAACAAACTCACCGGACACTAATATTGTAATTTGTAGTTCTCGATGATCAGTGTGCTGCTATGGGCTGCAGATGTAACAGCCGTCGATGCAGCCGCTGAGATGCTGCGACCCCGCTTCCGCAACCGGCAGGACGCTGAGTCGAACACCGGAAACGTCGCTAGCTGCAACCACGCCCGGCACCGCCGTAGACAGGCGAAGCCCTCAGCAACACCTCTAATACCAGCCGGAGGAACACCCCGCAGCTGACGTACTGGGCCTATTAGTTTAGTGAGAAAAAAGGTTGTCGGGTTTTGCAGCGTTCAGCTGCTGCCCAACAGACGCGCCTTCTCGTGGAACAACTGCGTGACCGTACTGCTTGGCTGCACTCCGTCAGATGCCCACACCCGCGAAGTCGCCGCTGGCTGGTGAAGGCTCCACGAAAACTCGCGTTGACTTCCGAAGGACTCTTGATGCTTTGTTTCGTACCTGTGTGCCTTAGTTGCACACAAGTCCTGTTTCTAAGGTCGCCACGGTGCGGTGTAACGACGTATTAGTTTTTCGTTTGATATATGTATGACCATGTGCAGACTTCGTCACCTACGTCAGTTACAACCCACTTTCAAAAATGATTCATATTCTTTTAAATTGTCGTAGGATGGTTCTTGAACGAAACTGTAAAACATCAATTGAGTCGTGTGCAGAAAATTACATCACTTGGGCCAATTGGTTTTCGTAACTTTTTCCCAATTTAAATTTCGTTTGTTTCTCCTCAGAAAATTATATCGACACACGTTATCTTGATCTAATCGATATCAGAATCACACATTAAATAAACTTTTTTTTAGACTCAAAGTTTCGGCCAACGCTGTCTGAATCAATAATCTTGTCAAAATATATTATTAATCCGTTCACATAACTCTTCATAAATAAATCTTCAAGACACGTGTTTCAATTTTAATAGCATACACTATTTTATTAGCTTCCTACACATACAGATGTGAACTTGAGCGTTGACAGACAGTGACTAACTTTTCAATAAGATTAAGCTCGTCATTGTTGTACAAAAAGAGTATAAAAATTCATTTTTAATTTTTAGAAACACGACGCAACAACTCGGTTCCAGGATCTTCTGTTACTCCTTGGCTGTCGACCCGCGACGTATAGCGGCCAGCAATTTCCTCTCTGGTCGCGGCAACGAAGATGCTGTCCCCGTTCGTTGCGCCGATCTCTCCGTACATGAAACACATAAAAAAAATACAAAACCTTTAGATAATTCACACTTATTACAAATAATAAGAAAACACATAAACAAAACTAAATTAAACTCATAATCACCTGCAAACTGGGCTGACTTTGGTGGATGGGTGACGTTTAATTTCGTCCCACTACACGAGACAGTTGCTCGGCCACCACTGACCAGACGTTTTCAATTGGTGACAGATCTGGAGAATGTGCTGGACAGGGCAGCAGTCGAACATTTTCTGTATCCAGAAAGGCCCGTACAGGACCTGCAACTTGCGGTCGTGCATTATCCTGCTGAAATGTAGGGTTTCGCAGGGATCGAATGAAGGGTAGAGCTACGGGTCGTAACACATCTGAAATGTAACGTCCGCTGTTCAAAGTGCCGTCAATGCGAACAAGAGGTGACCGAGACGTGTGACCAATGGCACCCCATACCATCACGCCGGGTAATACGCCAGTATGGCGATGACGAATACACGCTTCCAATGTGCGTTCACCGCGATGTCGCAGAACACGGATGCGACCATCATGATGCTGTAAACAGAACCTGGATTCATGCGAAAAAAAGACGTTTTGCCATTCGTGCACCCAGGTTCGTCGTCGAGTACACCACGACAGGCGCTCCTGTCTGTGATGCAGCGTCAAGGGTAACCGCAGCCATTGTCTCCGAGCTGATAGTCCACGCTGCTGCAAACGTCGTCGAACCGTTCGTGCAGATGGTTGTTGTCTTGCAAACGTCCTGATCTGTTGACTCAGGTGAGCGAAACGTGGCTGCACGATCCGTTACAGCCATGCGGATGCCTGTCATCTCGACTGCTAGTGATACGAGGCCGTTTGGATCCAGCACGGCGTTCCGTATTACCCTCCTGAGACCTCCGATTCCATATTCTGCTAACAGTCATTGGATATCGACCAACGCGAGAAGCAATCTCGCGATACGATAAACCGCAATCGCGATAGGCTACAATCCGACCTATATTAAAGTCGGAAACGTGATGGTACACATTTCTTCTCCTTACCCGAGGCATCATAACAACGTTTCACCAGGCAACGCCGGTCAACTGCTGTTTGTGTATGAGAAATCGGTTGGAAACTTTCCTCGTGTCAGCAGGTTGTAGGTGTCGCGCCTGCGCCAACCTTGTGTGAATGCTCTGAAAAGCTAATCATTTGCATATCACAGCATCTTCTTCCTATCGGTTAAATTTCGCGTATGTAGCACGTCATCTTCGTGGTGTAGGAATTTTAATGGCCAGTAGTGTATAAACGCTGCTACTGAAATGTGTTTTAGAGATTGTAGTGACCTCCATTACCCCGCCCTCCCTCTCTCGGATGCACAGAGATACCGACGCGGCTGTTGTCCACCGCATGCGGGTCACCCGGCCGGCCGCACTGACTGAGCCGGCACGGCTGTGACGCAACGCCTTATCTGGCTGCCCGCGGCCCCTGGTGGCAGCTGGCACCGCCTGGTGCGCTGCCGGCAGCTGCTCTCACCGCGACTGTCCTTGATCGTAGTGGAAAGTTAAAAACGAACATCGTGAAGCAATGTACCACCACCACAAATGAAATTTGATGTGCAAAAAAATGTTTCAAATGGCTCTGAGCACTATGGGACTTAACTTCTAAGGTCATCAGTCCGCTAGAACTTAGAACTACTTAAACCTAACTAACTGAAGGACATCACACACATCCATGCCCGAGGCAGGATTCGATCCTGCGACCGTAGCGGTCACGCGGTTCCAGACTGTAGCGCTTAGAACCGCTCGGCCATCCCGGCCGGCAAATTTGATGCGCAAATTGTGCTTTATGATTGTAATGGCAATGTCATACACACGTACTCTGAACTTCTTCCGGCCTAATTAGTGTTCAGGAGATTCTGAATTTTTAGCTGTGGCGTCCGTGTATTGTCACGACATTTCGGCTGAGACCATGGCTTCCGTCCTCGGATGTGTTTTACAACCAGTAATCGATGGTCCACATCGCTCCGTTTATACCAAAAGTTGATGGAACGGTGCGTACCCCAGTCAGGCAGATAAACTAACAACTACTACATTTGTAAGGTTTGGAACAGATAACAGGAAGGAATGGCCGCTAATAGGGAACTATACGTGTTAAAACAAAAATACATTATTGATTTGTATTTTCAGTTACATTTGCATGTTAGTGTATTTTTCGTAATGTCAAGGACATCTTCCAAGGTACACTGCCCCATAATATGGTTGAACAAACATTTCACTGCAAGTGGTCACTTCCAAAACGTCGAAGGGACAGTAATATCACAAACAGAGTCCGCCTTGATGCAAAACACCGTGTTATTTGTTTATTTCTTCATTATCCCAAACTAGTTTCGGCGACAAATATCACCATCATCAGTGGGGTTTTTAATCTAAAATATGCAGAAAATGGTATGGTTGTACAAACACAGTAAAACATTATTACATTTTTACAGATCGTCTTTTGAAATATAGTTTTATATTGATACTTTTATACTACCTTATTTATTGTATGCTACAGCATGTTTTAAGCTATTATTGGCGCTGTTTGTGACATATTTTCTGTGCTCTTTTTTCTGTTGCCATCTTCTTACTTAGCGAACATCATGTCATCTGCTACCATGTGAACGGCTGTTAGTAAACAAAATACTAAAAGGTGAACTTCGAATGTCAGCAATATATACTTGGGATTGTGGTAGTGTTGTGGAAACTAGTTATTTGGTGTGTACTGAGCTGTTACTTAGCTATTCGTATACTCACGTTCGTTGGATGGTATGTAGCTGCTTTTATACACAGAAAAACAAAACTTTCGCACTTTGTTTCTGATCCACTTGCTGTTCGCGTGTGTCGCAAGAGGTGTATCGCATGTAGCGAGAAAGGCTATGAAAAACAGTAGCGCGAATTACGACGACTTCTGTTCATTATTTCTCTGTGTGTGATATGGAAGTGGTTCTTTTGCGTGTGTGTGCTTTCTGTTCTGTGTCGTTGGTCAGTTCTCTCAGAGCGGTAAAGAGTGTGTTGTTGCAAAGTGTTGTGTTTTCGTTTATTACATTTTTCCCTTCGACTATAGCCTTTTGTATGTAGTAATTTTCTTCTATTGTTAGTTGTCGGTTTCTTGCGGAGTATTGATGTAGATGTAGAACAAGGGAATAAAAAAATGCTAAGTATATCTCAGAACGCTTGGACTGGGTGGATGATAAATTGTATGTTAATCACTCCTTGTGGGCGTGTGAGTAAAATTAACTTGTTTACTTACCAAATGTTCTCTAAGCCTTTGTGAAAAGGGAGAGTTTCACCCTTGTGATTTCCAGGCACGTTGCACTTTCAGCTTTGCCAAGATCATAAATGTGTTATCCAGTGGGATGCCATGCACTCTGCATCTCTGCAGGCGCCAGCCTGAGGACACTTCACGTGGATCCACACAGGGGATAAGGAGACCAGACTCCCGCACCACGTTCACTCGCTAATAAAGCGGTTAGGCCGGCGCCAGGATGCCCGGTACTGCCAGTTTCTAAAGAAGTGTCATTTCGCATTCAGCCACGGCGTTCCCATCCTCTTGTATGGCCAACAGTGGAACAAGGCCGGGCGCCAGAATGGCAGCCTCATAACTACTGCCCTGCAAGCCCACGGCCAGTTTCGGTGACTACAAGGGCAGGGTAGCAATGAGAAAGCTCTACGAACTCGCTTGCTGCTCCGGGAAAGTTCTAAAGCTGCTCCTAGTGAAATGGTCACCTCCAGCATCCAAAAATCTGCCTCTACTGCCGACTTTAGTTCTACTACTGCTACTCAAGTCATGCAAGGACTGTGAGATCAATCAGTGGTTTACCCTAACCCTAATAGTCCATCAGATTAATATCAATCAGGGAAAACTTAGATACAGCAAAGGTGAATGAAATTGTATGATAATCACTGAAACTAAATGAAAGGGGAAGTGCCTGCCAGGTTATTACCACGGCAGTGGCCTGCCCGGAAGGCACTGCCGTCTTTCAAGGAAAGAACAACAAAGCATATTTTAATGTGCTCTTGTACTGCATACAATGACGGTCTCTAATGCTCGTGTTCAATACTTTATCTGATCTTACTGCACATTTCTGACTCGCAACTATAAACTTCTCATTGTTTGTAAATAACTATAATATTTGTTTCTGTGATCTAAGTTTAACTCTCTTATAGTCCTTAGCCATTCAGTATAATGTCACATTGAAATTTATTGTACACAGTTTTACTTGCATCACTCTAGCAAAAAGTTATTTTGCTATTCCTGTATACTCTATACAGCGTATGTAACTTCCTGCTCTATCCACGCCTAATCCTGTCCTAGTCTGTACATGTTTTACACACTGTCGAATCCGGCTATAACGACGTCGAAGGTACCGATGGTTTACGGCCGTTATAGCCGATATTCGCACAAACTGGTTTTTCTTTTCGTTTTCTGTAATAAAAATTTCGTGTCTTAAATTTTAGGCTGCCATAGACTTAACCTTTCAAAAGGCAGCAGAAATACAGCGCATCTACAGTACCTACAATACAATATTTCTGTAGAGGTTGTGAAAAGGAACTTTTCTTATGTTTACACAGATCGTACAGCAATAATATTCCGGCGAAATGTAAAAACCTTTAATAAGTGAAGAAAGAAGTAGCAACTATGCTAGCTGTTCAGTGATGTCGAACACGGTTTCGAATAGTGAATGAGATAAAATACTGAGCATATTTAAAATTGCTGTAAGTGCTGTGTGGTAAAATAGTCAAGAATGACGCAACTTCACTCCAGGCACTGTAATGGAAAATTTAATCAACCGTTCCAGTATTCTGTAATACATTACACGAAGGTCTACACTTTCTCCTGTGTTTCCCTTTAAAATGATCTACAAATGTGATGTACTATACCTAACACATTGAAAATATCTAACAAATATAACCATAAAACATCAATAACAAATACGCTATTATTCCACTTCCGTACTTCGAGAAAACAATACATATTGGCATTTAATTATCTAGTTTTCTACGATCGTAGTAAAGACAGTGTTGTTAAGATTTTTAACCAATTGCTTTATCTTCAAAATACTGTACATTAACGCATACTATAGTATACTGTTCTACTGAAGGAAATCACTTATATTAGTTTGGTTTTTGCTTCTAAGATTTGCGTATGCATTTTGAATTTGACGATATGTCTATTTTGATTTGAAACCAAGAATTTGCAAAAAACAAAAGTTTGAAAATAAGGAGATACATTGTTGTTAGCAATCCCCAAATACGCAACAAAGAAAAATGAACACTGAACGCTATAGCCTATATATTTCTCCGAAAATAGAATACAAATACGTCGCTTTATACAATAAATCGCAATAAGCGATGTCGTACTAAGCGATATTTTAAAATATAGCTTTTACAAAGGATTTAGACGGGACCTTTAGATTTCGCTGTCACAGCCAATACTTCTAAAAGTGATGTCGCTATAAAAAGTATCGACTCTATGTATATAGTATTTCTGTAATGTGTCTGATGCTATTGTGCCGGTTGGTCTAAGGACTTAACAGATTTACTACTTTAACATCTTTGGAACTAAAGTTTTTGTTACTTACGACAAGTTGGGCCACGTTTTATAAATGTTGAGCTTGAGTTTGCGTGCTGCCGTAAAACGTAGGATGCTGTGTGTGTGTCTGACTACTTTTCCGAACGTTCAGCAACACTCCCGCAGTGCACTTACCAAAATGTGCTAACTTTAGGACGTAGATGTATTTCCGGTATTAATGGAATGACCGGTTAATATGAAATACCGCAATTTTTTATCGGTCGGGTGGTGTTCCCATGACCTGCTTCAAAATGTGCCCGTGATGCTCTGCAGCGAGTCCAGTTCGTCTTCAGACATCATGTAAATTACGGCGTAGGAAAACTGTTTTCGTAGTTTGACAATTTTTTTGAAGGTAAGTTTACAAAAAGGTTGAATAATTATTGAAAATGTACACTAATGATTAAAGCTATACACTTTATTAAGTAAGAGAGCAGTAGATCGAATTGTATTGATCTATTTTGCGCTGTGAATATAGTTAGTTCTGTTGCTATGTGCTGTCCAAGGTAGCATCTCGGTCAACATGAAATACTTGGTATTCCATAAAATCCACACTGGCCCAGCAGGTGCAGAGAACAGAGATCAGATTTGTGACTTGGAAATATTTTTTGTGCGGCAACTGTACATCATACCATTACATACCACCTGTACTGGTACAAAATGGGCTCAATATGCCGCCCATCAGTGTCCAGAAGAGTCTGAAAGCGCAGGATTGCATTCTCTTCACATCAGAACGAAGCATGTCTGTAGGTATGCTGGCTACTTCTTTGGATATGTTGCGCTTCAGATCAGCACAAGTGTGAATGTTCCCCTGGTAACCCCATAACTCACAGGCAGTGAGATCGGGTCATCGTGCCAGCCAAGCATTTGGAAACGATCGGCTGATAATTCGATCGCTTCCAAATGTGTTTCGGAGTAGCAGTTGGATTTCACGAGCGATGTGCGGCAGAGCCCCATCTTGCATGAAAACTGTTGAGTTCAATGCGTCCCTCTCCTGTAGGGCGGCTATGACATGCTGCCGAAACATATCGCAGTAACGCTGGCCAGTCACACTGCACGTCTTTAGTCCTTGAGCGCCAACTTGTTCAAAAAAGAATGGGCCAATGATGAACGCAGCCGTGATGCCACACCATATGCTGACACTTTCACTATACAGAGGAACTTTATGCACAGTGACCGGACGTGAAGATCACCACACTCGGCAATTCTGTGTGTTCTCCTCATCCATCAGAAAAAAATGAGCTTCGTCTGTCCGTAGGATGGTCCAGGGCCAGCCCTCGTCAATTTCAATTCTAGCGAGAAAGTGGAGAGCGAAGTCGACACGTCGTTGTGCGTCCTGTGGTGCAAGCTGCTGTACCATATGGATCTTGTACGGATACCTTGAGAATGGGTCGAAGCACCTTCTCTACAATGGACCACGGAATGTTCAACTGCCGTAACACAGCACGTGCACTGCCTAACGATCGGGAATTGCGTGCAGCGTTGTCTGCCATAGCAACAGTGACTTCATCAACCACCTGTGGTGCAATCTGTCGTCGGCTTCTTCCCGGCGCGACGTCCCATTCTCCAGTTGATTCGAACTTCTTCGTCAGGCTCCACACAGCAGGTGAAGAAGAGGACCCTTCGTTAATCCTTTGAGCCGGCGATATTCTCGAAGTGCAGCTGCAGCATTACTGTTGTTTTGATAACAGGTTCAAATGGTTCTGAGCACTATGGGACTTAACTGCTGTGGTCATCAGTCCCCTAGAACTTAGAACTACTTAAACCTAACTAACCTAAGGACATCACACACATCCATGCCCGAGGCAGGATTCGAACCTGCGACCGTAGCGGTCACGCGGTTCCAGACTGTAGCGCCTAGAACCGCACGGCCACTCCGGCCGGCTTGATAACAGGGCTTCACGAATAATGCCCTGCTCCTTTTGTCCAAGCTCAGGTTGACACATCAATAAGTGCACTGTAATTGTTCATGTGTGTGAGACTGAATCACGATGACTGGTCACGCCCCCTGGTGCTCACAGTTGGAACAGGACGGTGGCGCTGTGAAGCATGGAAATCATGGAACCCATACTATGGGCGTTAATGCTACCAAGTTTGGTACTCGTACAGTAATTAGTTTCCACGTTAAAACGTGTTAAATAGGGAAGGTTTGATTATAACCCCCCTGTACATAAACAAGTAATTGTCTGAGAACTCTGTTTTGAAGTTTATTAACCTAGTAGAATTTGTTATCGAATCATTTCTTCTTTTTGTGTTACTGGCAAGTAAGTCTCTTAAGAGTTTATATTGAGAGCAATCTCAGAATCGTATTGCCTGTACAGAAAACATGTTCTTTAGCAAATTTACATGATTATCTACATTTTTGCAACCCTATTCCGTATTTTCCGACTATGTTTGATCCCCTGCTATACCTGCAGGGCAGAACACATAGTTTAATTTGTGGAAAGAGACCAAAATGAGTGGTTGTCAGTTACACTCGAACATACTACTTTATCCATTTGACAAATATTACAAGAATAAAAAAACATTAAAAACAGAGCCAGCCAAACATTAATTTTAGAACTTAATTTCCGGCTAAATGCGCCTTTCAATCTTACGTCTCAACGACAAAACAACTTTAATTTAAAATCGGCTCAAGGCCAATCACTTAACACTCAAAAACAAGAATATGAATTTTAAAAGGCAGAAGGCCTCATCTTAAAACATTTCTGTAAGTTAGGCTGAAGGTCCAAACAATCTCATGCCTTAAGAGCAAAACAAGTTTAATTTAAAATCAGCTAGAAGCCATACATAAACAAACAACAAGGACAAATAAGAAAAGGCAGCACATCAAACAGCACTCAGAAGTTTCCAAGGTTTGGCCTGGAATTCAAACACTAACGCTCGCTTAGGTGAGACAGGCAGTCTGTCCAACAATTCTCAATCATACGGCAACCCAACCGACAGAAACTCATCGGACCAAGCGACAGTATAACTTCCGCAACACCCAACCAACACACAACAGGGAGTTCAATGGAACAACGCAGAAGGTATCGGCGCCCACAACGAATTACACATTCAGCTGTCAAACTACACGCCGTGCTGGACAGCCACAACACGACGAGGAAAATACACTGCCTTAATTGATGTCATCGACCAGGGCAGGTAACCAGAACGTTAATGGCCACAAAGCAGAAGAGTCCGCTGTTGCACTTCAATTCGAAAATAATCCAGTTAAGTTAAACTCCACAGGAGGGCAGCTAGAATTTTACCAACTTGAAAACACATGTTGTTGCTCGCGGGAATGTCCCAAAAGCCCACAACGATATTCAAACGATACAATGTGAACAGTTGGGGCTGGCTGGTAGATTAAGTAAAGACTCTACTTTCGTGTTCGGTATCAGTAAGCCGCGGACCTCGTAGCAATGGCAACAGCCCCTGACACTCCGACCGCGCGTGGACGGCGCCAGCGGCCCCGGCCAGACATGCACCACGGAGACTTCCTCGCTGCTCGACGCCAACCGACCAACTGCCCGCTCACGGCACAGCCGGGAACTATAAGCGCGAGGCCAAAGATAGTACAAGGGTGCGAATATCGATACATGCTGCTGCTGCCACTCGCAGAGAGAGAGAGAGGATAACAGCATAATCGCGATAACCGTGGGAGACTAAACACAGAGTAGCAACCAAGGTTTAATGCAAAGCATAACACGAGCCAGCCACGGCTCACTATGTTAACATCCAAATGCATCTTTTTTTTAAACTTTTTTCGGTAGTAAGCTTTTTTAAGTTTCGTTAGGAGATTTACAAATACTTTTTGAAGTTTATGATAAAGTATGTTTGAGAGCTACTAACACTGAGTTCAGTTTGGAGATGCAACTACAGAAGTAACTGTTATTGCATAGTAAATATACATCATGTAAGTTTGTGCCACATTTCATGTTATGTTAACTTAAATACCAGTTCTTGTATCTTTCTCTGAAGTATAAAAAATATCTCTAGTACGTTGAGCGAATTTTGAACAAAAAACTTTTTGTTGAAAAATCATTGTTTCACATTGCTGTGTTAATCAATTTATCATACAACCAGTTTCAGCCACAAACAAACCAGCTTCATGTATACTGTGACATCGTAATTAGCTGTGTGACAACCAACAACCACTATCAAGAATCATGTTACATCCCAACATCTCCATTCAAATAAAGATCAGGATCACATATAACGTACAGTAAATCTATGGCGAAGTTGAATGGATACTTTGGGTTGTAACTACATGCCCGAAAGTGGTTATAGCTTGTTACACATCTGATTACGATGTCGCATTACAGCTGAAGATGGTCTGTTTATGGCTGAAACTGGTTGTGTGATAAACTGTTTGCTATAGCTGTGTGAAACCATGAGTTCCCAACAACTTTCACAAGCTGCAAATCACCACTTTCCAAAATAATGTGTTTCCTTTTTTTGTTTGTCTTAGAGCACAACACCAAAAGGACTACAAAACAGGGAAACAACAGAATCTGTCAGAGCCATCTGAGGATGGATACGAAACCGGTAATGGATTGATTAAAAAAAAACTTTTTTAAACCATACTTGTGACTGGTTGCTGTTTCAAATTCCACGGCCACATTAATGTGACCACCGCCTTTGTTGGACGGCAAAGTGTGATAACTACTCACAGACGACAGGTGATAACACTAGCAGTGGAGGATATATAAAAAATGTAGGTGGTACGCGGAAAACAGGGTAGTCGATGTCAAAATGTGTAAACGGAGCTAAATTATCTGACGTACAAAAATGATAATTGGTTCTCTTGCAAAGGCTGAAAGCATTTTCGGATTGGCTAAGTTTGTAAAGAGTTCGCGTGCTGCTGTGGTTAAACTACAATACTGACCATTAAAACTGCTACACCAAGAAGGAATGCAGATGATAAACGGGTATTCATTGGACAAATATATTATACTAGAACTGACATGTGATTACATTTTCACGGAATTTGGGTGCATAGGTCCTGAGAAATCAGTACCCAGAATTACCACCTCTGGCCATAATAACGGCCTTGATACGCCTGGGCATTGAGTCAAACAGAGCTTGGATGGCGTGTACAGATACAGCTGCCTATTCAGCTTCAACACGATACCACAGTTCGTCAAGGGTAGTGACTGGCGTATTGTGACGAGCCAGTTGTTCGCCGACCGTTGACCAGTCGTTTTGAATTGGTGAGAGATCTGGAGAATGTGCTGGCCAGGACAGCAGTCGAACATTTTCTGTATACGTTTTCTGTATCCAGAAAGGCCCGTACAGGACCTGCAACATACGGTCGTGCATTATCCTGCTGAAATGTAGGGTTTCGCAGGGATCGAATGAAGGGTAGAGCCACGGGTCGTAACACATCTGAAATGTAACGTCCGCTGTTCAAAGTGACGTCAGTGCGAAAAAGAGGTGACCGAGACGTGTAACCAATGGCACCCCATACCATCACGCCGGGTAATACGCCAGTATGGCGATGACGAATACACGTTTCCAATGTGCGTTCACCGCGATGACGCCAAAAACGGATGAGACCATCATAATGCTGTAAACAGAAACTGGATTCACGAAAAAATGACGTTTTGCCATTCGTGCACCGAGGTTCGTCGCCGAGTACACCATCGCAGGCGCTCCTGTCTGTGATGCAGCGTCAAGTGTAACCGCAGCCATGGTCTCCGAGCTGATAGTCCATGCTGCTGAAAACGTCGTCGAACTGTTCGTGCAGATGGTTGTTGTCTTGCAATCGTCCCCATCTGTTGACTCTGGGATGGAGACGTGGCTGCACGTTCTGTGACAGCCATGCGGATAAGGTGCCTGTCATCTCGACTGCTAGTGATACGAGGCCGTTGGGATCCAACACGGCGTTCCATGTTACCTTCCTGAACCCACCGATTCCATATTCCACTAACAGTCATTGGATCTCGACCAACGCGAGCAGCAATGTCGCGATACGATACACCGCAATCGCAATAGGCTACAATTCGACCTTTATCAAAGTCGGAAACGTGATGGTACTCATTTCTCCTCCTTACACGAGGCATCACAACAACGTTTGACCAGACAACGCCGGTCAGCTGCTGTTTGTGTATGAGAAATAGGTTTGAGACTTTCCTCATGTGAGCACGTTGTAGGTGTCGCCACCGGCGCCAACCTTGTGTGAATGCTCTGAAAAGCTAATCGTTTGCATATCACAGCATATTCTTCGTGTCGGTTAAATTTCGCGTCTCTAGCACGTCATCTTCGTGGTGTAGCAATTTTAATGGCCAATAGTGTATATCGGGCAAGAGAGAACGGCGATATCCAAAACAGGCATCGAGGCAACAGTGCTGCATCACGGGCCACAGGTGACAGGTGTGAACGACGGCTGTGTAGTTACGTACGGGCGAATAGACGTGCAGCTATTGGGCAACTGGCCGCACAGATGAACCCCCGGCCACCAGCGGCAACGACCGTTCAGGGAACAGTGCTGCGCATCCGCCTCCTCAGCAGGCGCTTAGTTCGTGCGTCCATACTGAGTGCTGTTCGCTGGCGACGAAGGCTGGAATTTGCACTCCAGTACCGCAGCTGTACCTGCACAGTGTGGCGACATGTGGCCTTTTCAGATGACTCGTGTTTTATATTCCATCGGGCCGATGGCCGTTGGCGTGAAAGCAACAGTCGACAGAAAGGTCCAGACCGGAGGAGGAGCGCTACGGTCTGGGAAATGTTTTAGTGGCATTCCCTGGGCGACCTCGTCACTGTGGAAGACACAACGGATCAATACAAGTATGCACGTATCCTTGGGACTGTGTCCACCCCTACGTACAGTCTGTTTTTCCCCGACACGATGGTGTCTACCAGCAGGACAAAGCAACAACATGTCTCACAGATCGCAGTCTATCTTTGTGTTTTGAAGAGCACCAGAATGAGTTTAGCGTATTACAATGACTACCAGCCCCCCCCCCCCCCCTCCCCACATTTAAATCCAGCTGAGTTGCCAAGCGCAGTCGACCACGGCACGCGGACAGGCATGGCGCTACATCGATACCTTTCAGCATTTCAGCGTCTCACTGATTCTCTTGCCGTAAGTCTTGAAACTTCTTTATTTAAATGAGTGTGTCTGTACTTAAATTGCAGAATGACCTAGAATATGAAACTTCTACGTTATTTGATTCTGAAACTGCTGAGTAAAACTGAACGAACTGAGCCTACTTTCTCTTTACTTTTTCTTATCGTGACAACACTGACCCATAATATTCTAGCGCAACGCAATCTGACTGCTCAAAAAAATTACAACCTGTCTTCAAATAATTAATTTAAAAAAATGGCCCTGACTAAAAAGAAAACTTAACAATAACCTATACATTTCATTAAACACTTACCTCACAAAAATCTTCATTACACGAACTACTGCATTACAGCGAGCGTCAATACTGTCAGCTAAACAAAATATTCTAACTACTAAAGCCACTAACTACTAATAGGCATGTGGTTAGCAAAGGAAAGATTTTGTTGCAAAGCAAATAATGTATTTTTTTTTCCTTAATAATGTGACATCCAGTTCAAACACGAATATAAATCGTCATTGACATCTAGCAAAAGGTATATAATCATGAATAATATTCAATCTCCAAGTCGAACATGTACAGATCGTTAGCCTATGCTAACACTTCAGAGCTCTACCCTTCATGAATGCTAACTTCTCTCATATAACATCCATCACTGCTGGCTGTTCACTTCCAACTGCCCAACAGTACTGGCGATTAACTTCCAACAACGAGTCTGATCAGCCAGTATCTTACAAGGAAAGCGCAGTCAGAGATCCAATGCAAAACGCTCCGCAGCGCTGCCAACACAAAAGCAGCTCACTTACAGTCTTAGCGGTCCGCGCTGCGAAAGGTGGTTACTCAGGCTTCTGACAGGTTTTTGTCGCTTTTATGTGACTGGCCAGTGTATAACGGAATACTTAATTTGCTGATAGAGGGAAGGGTGAGTGTATGTGTGTGTGAGAAAGTGTGTATATTTGTGTTTGTGGGGTGGGAGGAGGGGGGGCGGGGTAGGGCGGAGGGTAACATGGTAGAAGGAGAGCAGAACTCGAGTGGAACAAGCAGATTTAAGTGGTTGTAGGTTGTAGTAGTCACACAGAACGAAGATACATGCACAGAATAAACAAACGGGAGTGTTCTATGTAACCAGATTCGGACTGAAAACCACAACAGCAACATAGAAACTTTAAAAATCTAGAGTCATAGATACTTAAAGAAAGATATTGAATAATAGTGTAAATATATTTATAAATTTCGAAGATCTTCTTCTTATTGTGAAATGGAGGAGATTCTGCATATAAGATTATATTCATTGTAGCCTTGTACAGTGATGTTACCTGTCAGTCCTTCCACGTTCCAGCTGTGAATGAGTCTATAACAGTAAATACCCTGTCCCATACAATTTTCATTTTGCGGAGGTTTGGGCCGTAAATGTTGTCCTGAAAGGCGGAAAAAATCATAGGACAACCAAGACAGGACGTTCCTATCACTTCCGAAGAGAAATATTTGTATATTTATTTATCAGTTGATTCTAAAGCTACAGAAAAGCTGACGTTGTAGACAACATTGACGGATGTGTGAGGCTGAATACTGTTTGATAAGTGACGAAAGCCTCCTTGTTTTGTTTGCATTGTCTATTTTTTTCCTAATTACGTGTAAGATATTCACTGAGTGACTGATTTTGTCTCCATTTTTGGATTTAATGTGTCCGTAAGGGCAAGGAATAGCTGAACAGCGCTTCTGATTTGTACTGCATTGCAATGGCAGTATGTTGCTGCGCGTCAAACGACAGGAGGAAGGAAGATAAAGGTGTGGCGTTGCATCGACGATGAAGCGTAAAAGACGAAACAGATGCTCGGATTGAGGAAGGAAGGCAAAGGAAATCGGGATTGTCTTTTCAAAGGAACTGATGAGAAGGAAGGAGTGAAAATGGAGTGGGGACTTACAGAGATAAATTTATTTGCTACAAATATCGGACAAGATTTTATTGCTAACTGTTTAACACATAGCTACAAAAAAATTTTAATCCAATGATCAGCAGGTAACCGTTTTTAAAGTCACTGCAGACAATTTCAAAATGATAACAGGAGACGCAGAAGGCATTTTAACACACTGTCACAAAATTTATTCTCGCTGACTGAGGATGATGCAAATGGCACTGCCCAAGAATACAATGACGAAGTCAACAAGGACACAGTCGATCACAGTAATCTTTGATGCTATCCAGTAACACAGGAAGTCCCAGAAGAAATGGACAATAATCATGAATAAGACAGGAAAGACCAAAAGCAAAAAACTACTCTATTTGTGTAAATGCTTGTATTTTGTCTACGAAAAGCTGTAATTTATTTTTATTATTTGTGTCGTATGTTTTTCTCAACAGTTTAAACAATATAAAAACATGAGGCTTGTAATACAAAAGTTTAAACAATATGCAAACAGTAGAATTTGTAGTATGACATATACACTCCTGGAAATGGAAAAAAGAACACATTGACACCGGTGTGTCAGACCCACCATACTTGCTCCGGACACTGCGAGAGGGCTGTACAAGCAATGATCACACGCACGGCACAGCGGACACACCAGGAACCGCGGTGTTGGCCGTCGAATGGCGCTAGCTGCGCAGCATTTGTGCACCGCCGCCGTCAGTGTCAGCCAGTTTGCCGTGGCCTACGGAGCTCCATCGCAGTCTTTAACACTGGTAGCATGCCGCGACAGCGTGGACGTGAACCGTATGTGCAGTTGGCGGACTTTGAGCGAGGGCGTATAGTGGGCATGCGGGAGGCCGGGTGGACGTACCGCTGAATTGCTCAACACGTGGGGCGTGAGGTCTCCACAGTACATCGATGTTGTCGCCAGTGGTCGGCGGAAGGTGCACGTGCCCGTCGACCTGGGACCGGACCGCAGCGACGCACGGATGCACGCCAAGACCGTAGGATCCTACGCAGTGCCGTAGGGGACCGCACCGCCACTTCCCAGCAAATTAGGGACACTGTTGCTCCTGGGGTATCGGCGAGGACCATTCGCAACCGTCTCCATGAAGCTGGGCTACGGTCCCGCACACCGTTAGGCCGTCTTCCGCTCACGCCCCAACATCGTGCAGCCCGCCTCCAGTGGTGTCGCGACAGGCGTTAATGGAGGGACGAATGGAGACGTGTCGTCTTCAGCGATGAGAGTCGCTTCTGCCTTGGTGCCAATGATGGTCGTATGCGTGTTTGGCGCCGTGCAGGTGAGCGCCACAATCAGGACTGCATACGACCGAGGCACACAGGGCCAACACCCGGCATCATGGTGTGGGGAGCGATCTCCTACACTGGCCATACACCACTGGTGATCGTCGAGGGGACACTGAATAGTGCACGGTACATCCAAACCGTCATCGAACCCATCGTTCTACCATTCCTAGACCGGCAAGGGAACTTGCTGTTCCAACAGGACAATGCACGTCCGCATGTATCCCGTGCCACCCAACGTGCTCTAGAAGGTGTAAGTCAACTACCCTGGCCAGCAAGATCTCCGGATCTGTCCCCCATTGAGCATGTTTGGGACTGGATGAAGCGTCGTCTCACGCGGTCTGCACGTCCAGCACGAACGCTGGTCCAACTGAGGCGCCAGGTGGAAATGGCATGGCAAGCCGTTCCACAGGACTACATCCAGCATCTCTACGATCGTCTCCATGGGAGAATAGCAGCCTGCATTGCTGCGAAAGGTGGATATACACTGTACTAGTGCCGACATTGTGCATGCTCTGTTGCCTGTGTCTATGTGCCTGTGGTTCTGTCAGTGTGATCATGTGATGTATCTGACCCCGGGAATGTGTCAATAAAGTTTCCCCTTCCTGGGACAATGAATTCACGGTGTTCTTATTTCAATTTCCAGGAGTGTATTAAGAAAACACATCACACAAATACCAAAAATAAAATTACAGCTTTGCAAAGACAAAACAAAAGCATTTACACAAATAGTTCCCGATGCCTTTAGCACTTAGCACTGTTTGTTATGTTTAGAGAACACTGTCATATATACTGAGATACTTCAAAATGAATTATTTAAGAAACTGACAAACTAAAGAAGAAAACAGAGCTATGTTGGGTATCAATGTCTTCAATTTTACTATTATTGTCTTGGATTTACTGTCTCACTATAGCTGCTCCAAAAAAATAAAGTCTCTATATCATATAAGCTTTATCATCACACTGTGGGATATTTGCAATTCTGTATTAAGTGGAACTGAAGTAATTTTAAATTAAGGCAGCGACACATCTAGCGAAGCAGATTAAAAAGTAGTTGGCTGAGTATGTAAAAAAAAGGAAAAAAGAAGAAGAGTGTCTTGAAGTTATTCTGTAAACATAAGGATCCCATCCTAAATTAAGCAATTAAAATTCTTCTTTTCATCACATTGGGACACTGTAAGAACTACCTGTCACTCATAATTCGTAGCTCGTTATCATACTTTTCTGCGTATTTCTTCTTTCCTATTATCATGTGATATTCATATTCGAGGTATGCGTGAAAAGCGTCGAATATACCGTTGCGCTTCGTTATTACATAAGTCAGTGTGTGTCCAGTCATCCACGTTACCGCACTGTTTTTCACTCGATGATATCTTAGTATCCGACAATAAAAAAGAACTTTACATTTATGTAACTGAAAGCATTCGACTTTTAAACGATATTTTGTGGCAGACACACCTAAATATTTTTAATGCTTTGGCACATGCAAACCTACGGATGAGAACGTTCACCTGTCCTGCACATCGCACACGTCTTTGTGGTCCACACGCGGGTATTATTGTTTCGTTTGTTGTTATTCTATCGTTGACTATTAGCTACCTCTACTATCTCACTAAGAATGTAAGTTACTGTTACGGACGATCCTCCAAATTATGTTCCATTTCCTTTTTCAACCATTTCTCCTCTACACAGTTTCTTACATTGAGGTGAAATAAGTCGTGGGATACCTCCTAATATCGTGTCGGACCTCCATTTGCCCAGATACTGCGGCAAGTAGACGTGGCATGGGCTCAACAAGTCATAGGAAGTCGGTGGGCGATCTGAGTGGCCGGCCGTGGTGGCCGAGCGGTTCTAGGCGCTACAGTCTGGAATCGCACGACCGCTCCGGTCGCAGGTTCGAATCCTGCCTCGGGCATGGATGTGAGTGATGTCCTTAGGTTAGTTAGGTTTAAGTAGTTCTAGGGGACTGATGACCTCAGAAGTTAAGTCCCATAGTGCTCAGAGCCATTTGATCTGGGTGACCAAATCGCTTGCTCGAATTCTCCAGAATGTTCTTCACACCAATAGCGAACAATTGTGTCATCTATAAAACTTCCATCGTTGTTACGGAACATGAAGTCCATGAAAGGATGAAAATGGTCTCCATGGAGCCAAAGATAACCATTTACAGTCACTGATCTGTTCCGATGGACTAGAGAACCCAGTCTATTGCATGTAAACACAGCCCACACCATTATGCAGTCAGGACTAGCTTGTTCAGTGCCTTGTTGACAACCTGGGGTCATGGCTTCGTCGGGTCTGCACCACACTCGAACCCTGCCATCAGCTCTTACCAACTTAAATCCCGACTTATCTGATCAGGTCACGGTTTTCCAAACGTCAGGGGTCCAGCCTATATGGTCACGAGCCCAAGAGAGCTGCTGCAGGTGATGTCGTGCTGTTAGCATAGGCACTCGCGTCGATCGTTGCTGCTATGGCCCATTAACGCCAAATGTCGCTGTATCGTCCTAACGGATACGTTCGTCGTACGTCCCACATTGATTTCTGCGTTCATTTCACGCGGTGGTGTTTATCTGTGAGCAATGACACCTCTGCGCAAACGCCGCTGCTCTCGGTCGTTGAGTACGGCCATCGGCCATTGCGTTGTAGATGAAAGTAGGCTGTTCAGGGTTTTATGTTGGTAACGCCACGTAGCGCTCTGTATGAAAATCGCTGACTGCACTGTGTGCAGTCTGTGGCTGAGTGGACTCATCGTTGGAATATTCGCTTGTGTATGAGACAGGCGAAATACCCTCAGACTTTAAGAAGAATATAATAATTCCAATCCCAAAGAAAGCGGGTATTGACAGATGCGAAAATTGCCGAACTATCAGTTTAATAAGCAACGGCTGCGAATTACTAACACGAGTTCTTTACAGACGAATGGAAAAACTGGTAGAAGCCGACCTCGGCGAAGATCAGTTTGGATTCCGTAGAAATGTTGGAACACAACTTACCTTAGAAAATAGATTAAGAAAAGGCAAACCTACGTTTCTAGCATTTGTCGACTGAGAGAAAGCTTTTGACAATGTTGACTGCAATATTCTCTTCCAAATCCTGAAGATGTCAGGGGTAAAATACAGGGAGCGAAAGGCTATTTACAATTTGTACAGAAACCAGATGACAGTTATAAGAGTCAAAGCAGTGGTTGGGAAGGGAGTGAGACAGGGTTGTAGCCTATCCCCAATGTTATTCAATCTGTATATTGAGCAAGCGGTAAAGGAAACAAAAGAAAAATTTGGAGTAGGTATTAAAATCCATGGAGAAGAAATAAAAACTTTGAGGTTCGACGATGACATTGTCATTCTGTCGGAAACAGCAAAGGACTTGCAAGAGCAGTTGAACGGAATGGACAGTGTCTTGAAAGTAGGATACAAGATGAATATCAACAAAAGCAAAACGAGGATAATGGAATGTAGTCAAATTAAATCGGGTGATGATGCGGGAATTAGATTAGGAAATGAGACGCTTGAAGTAGTAAATTAGTTTTGCTATTTGGGGTGCAAAGTAACTGATGGTCGAAGTAGAGAGGATATAAAATGTAGACTGGCAATGGCAAGGAAAACGTTTCTGAAGAAGAGAAATTTGTTAACATCAGGCATAGATTTAAGTGTCTGGAAGTCGTTACTGAAAGTATTTGTATGGAGTGTAGCCATGTATGGAAGTAAAACGTGGACGATAAATAGTTTGGACAAAAAGAGAATAGAAGCTTTCGAAGTGTGGTGCTACAGAAGAATGCTGAAGATTAGATGGGTAGATCACATAACTAATGAGGAAGTACTGAGTAGGACTGGAGAGAAGAGAAGTTTGTGGCGCAACTTGACTAGAAGAAGGGATCGGTTGGTAAGGCATACTCTGAAGCATCAAGTGATCACCAATTTAGTATTGGAGGGTAAGGAGGGTAAAAATCGTAGAGGGATACCAAGAGATGAATACACTAAACAGATTCAGAAGGATGTAGGTTGCAGTAGGTACTGGGAGATGGATAGATGCACAGGATAGAGTAGCATGGAGAGCTTCATCAAACCAGTCTCAGGACTGAAGACCACAATAACAACATTGTGTTGGGCAATTGGATGTGAACAGCGCGTAGCGTTGCACAGTTGGAGGTGAACCACCAGCAGTGGTGGATGTGGCTAGAGAGATGGTAGAGTTTTGAGAGCGGACGATCTGGACGTGTGTCCATCAGAAAGTGTAAATTTGTAATACTGTATATCATGAACTGATATATATAGATATATATAATGACTTTTGAACGTTATTAAGGTAAATACATTTTTTGTTCTCTATCAAAATCTTTCATTTGCTAACTATGCCTATCAGTAGTTAGTGCCTTCAGTAGTTAGAATCTTTTATTTAGCAGGCAGCATTGGCGCTCGCTGTATTGCAGTAGTTCGAGTAACGAAGACTTTTGTGGGGTAAGTGATTCATGAAAGGTACAGGTTATTGTTAATCAAGGTCATTCTTTTATAGGGATTATTGAATTTCAGATTGCGTTGCGCTAAAAAATTTTGTGTGTCAGTTTAGTGATGATCAGAATAAGCAAAGAGAGAACTGTCTGAGTACGGTCAGTTTTGCTCAGCTGTTTGAAGATCAGTTAACGTAGAAGTTTACCAGCACAGCCATTCTTAATTTTTCAAACGGGACGTTTCATAGATAATGCCTGAAATTTGGTCTTCTGGACACACTTTTGACACTGTGGATCTTGAAATACTAAATTCGCTAACGATTTCCGCAACTGAATGTTCCATGCATCTAGCTCCAATTAACATTCGTGTTCAGTATCTGTTATTTTCCGTCTGGCGCCACAATCACGCCGGAAATCCTGTTACATGAATTACCTGAGTATGACTGACACCCACGCTAACGCTGTGACCTTTTATACTTCGTCCACGTGAGCCTAGCGCCATCTGTATGTATGCTTATCGCTATCCTGTGATTTTTGACAGCTCAATTATATCGTCCTACGTCGGGAAATGGGGGTCTCTTCAAGTCGGTAGTGGCTGGAGGGAACTTCTGATCTTCTCTATGTAGCTTTACTCTAAGTAGAATAGCCTGAGATGACGATATCTGGCAGGTATCAATGCAACAATGACAGGAGCATCACAGTTTACTAGTCTCCACTTTTTTCCTAAGTTCTTGGTCGGTCTCGAGACCACTGAACCTCTTCCTTTTGCGGTTAATCAGAAGATTCTTGCAACGCCGCCGTATGTTGATGAGGTTGAATCCACCTTTCCTTAGTGGCAAGATTATGGTCTGAAACCCCAATTTGAAAATGTCGCCTCTCATCACAAACCAGCTCAGAGCTCTTCGGGTATTGTCAACTTTGTGATCAGATAAGTAGAATCTGTGCCATGTAGCACATAGTACTTCGATCGCAACCATAACAGTCTGAAACATTTGTGCGATGTTTAGTTGGAGGGAATACTTTGAGTTTATGCGAGCACTGCACGCGATAAGCAAGGTTCCAGCTTTGTGTCTCGGTACGACACACAGTTTTAATTTGCCACCAAGTTTCAGGAATTTACGTGTTCGACGCAGTGCGTGGCTGATTGCCGCAACAGGGGCTTTCACAGCGACAACTGTGCGATTTATGACGAGACACGCACAACCGTGTCCGTGTGAACGTAGCCTCGTAAAGCAGGCAGGTGTGCAGTTAAGTCTTGTTGTGCTCTTTCTCCATGATTCTTTTCATTTGCCTGCAGCACTCGACGCGATGATGGCGGATTTCTGTTGCTGCATCAAGGACTTTTTTTTTTTTGCTCGGCAATCATGTCATTTCTGGAAACCCAGAATCTACCCTGTAGAAATCAACATAGATTCCGGAAACAGCGATCGTGTGAGACCCAACTCGCTTTATTTTTTTATGAGACCCAGAAAATATTAGATACAGGCTCCCAGGTAGATGCCATTTTCCTTGACTTCGGAAGGCGTTCGATACAGTTCCGCACTGTCGCCTGATAAACAAAGTAAGAGCCTACGGAATATCAGACCAGCTGTGTGGCTGGATTGAAGAGTTTTTAGCAAACAGAACACAGCATGTTGTTCTCAATGGAGAGACGTCTACAGACGTTAAAGTAACCTCTGGCGTGCCACAGGGGAGTGTTAGGGGACCTATTGCTTTTCACAATATATATAAATGACCTAGTAGGTAGTGTCGGAAGTTCCATGCGGCTTTACGCGGATGATGCTGTGGTATACAGAGAAGTTGCAGCATTAGAAAATTGCAGCGAAATGCAGGAAGATCTGCAGTGTGTAACCTCCCCCTCACTTACCGACCTTAATGACAGTGAAAGATTAAACCGCGTGTACCTAATGGAAATTTGGGAAAAAGCAATCGTCACCGAAGTTAATCTGTCGGTAAAGAGGGAGGAAAGGGTTACATCTAAATGAAAGGAAAAATGCAAATGAAATTGATGGAAATTAATTTTGAGAAAAGGGTAAAATTAATAAAGAAAGTAAATGTGCGGTCGTCACGTTAACAATTAATTGGCTTTAATTAGATATTTGAGATTTGGGGAAAATTACGGTCGCCATTCCTATGGACAACTACTATAATAACTGAAAAAGAAAGGTTATTGCACATATAATTAGCACTAAAGCGTGGCAACTGAAGGTTGACACGTGTTGTGTGAAAACTAAAAGTTTGTCAGAAGTAATAAATTTCGCTACACTCTGACTTAATTTAGCAAAAGAATTAATAAAACCAGAAAATTGAAAGTTAATTTAGTGACTGAAATTAAGAGTGAGATTTGTTCCTGAAGCACTACGAAATTCAATAATATAAGGTTAGTCTTGGGCTACCTCAACAATCATTTCAAAAGCTACTTGAATCTACGCAATTTAGAAATAAGAGATTTAACTTTGAACTTGAATTTAATGATTCTGAACAATTAACAATAGTAAAATTCAGTACCTACCAAGCTGAGCTGTAGTCACAGGTAAGCTAAAATATGGTAACAAAACTCGCACTCATAATTTGTGTTTGTGTAATCTAAATATTGTAGCCAGCTGTGAATACTTTAACTGAACTTTGAAATTAAAGCAGTGAAATGGAATAATATTACTTTAATGCTGGCGTTTGAATTTCAACGACACTCGGGTTCATTCCGGAAAAGGAAGGGACCATGCTTGGTAATGCAATTTGGACAATGAGCAACAAAGGTTCATGCCAAGTTGCTGTAATTTTGTGATGCAACAATTTTAAAAGCTGAGGTCTGCCATACAGTTCTAAAACTTTACGTGCTTCCAGTCTTCCTTGTTGGTTTATTGAAGGTTTGCAGTCGTCGGTCGAGGAGGTGGCGACAGTCACTCATTGTCGGCCGTCGCTGTTGCAGAAGCTGGATGTTGGCGCGCCTTCTTCTCGACACGGTCACCAGGCGAAACGGGCTCTTGATGTGCGCCAGCTAATGCTTCCCGTTCGCGACACCGTGTCAGAAACTATCACAGCAATTCGAGCGCAATTACATGCTGCCAAACCCCGAAAGCGCGGCAACTCGCGGGAGCGTCACAGAACACACCTGTTCCACTACACTGCTCCAGCCAGACTCCCCTCTGCCCGCGCTCCACGCGACAGAGTTAACACTACCAAAGATCGTAAACACTTTGGTTCTCCACACGACCTATCGATGTAATGGTTCGATAGCATAGTTTTCCCTAGGCAAGACCCAGCGTAAAAATACAAATAATATTTACAAAACAAACCAATCATACATCGACATAAATGCATAAATAAATATATATATATATATACAAATAGTAAAACAATTACAATATATAAAGACACAGAAATGTCATATCTTTAGGCAACAAAATAAGGAAAAAAATTTACAGTGCAATAGATGGAAATAGGAGGATATGCATTTCCGGCGTTACAAGTGGATACGCACTTGGTGCAGGGAATGGCAATTGACCCTTACATAGACAAATATTATGTATTGCGAATACATAGAAAGAAGGATCCTTATTGTATGATTATATGATAGCGGAACAAACACTGGTAGCAGTTACTTCTGTAAAATATCTGGGAGTATACGTACGGAACGATTTGAAGTGGGATGATCATATAAAATTAATTGTTGGTAAGGCGAGTGCCAGGTTGAGATGCATTGGGAGAGTCTTTAGAAAATGTAGTCCATCAACAAAGGAGATGGCTTACAAAACACTCGTTCGACCTATACTTGAGTATTGCTCATCAGAGTGGGATCCGTACCAGGTCGGGTTGACAGAGGAGATAGAAAAGATCCAAAGAAGAGCGGCGCGTTTCGTCACAGGGTTATTTGGTAAGTGTGATAGCGTTACGGAGATGTTTAGCAAACTCAAGTGGCAGACTCTGCAAGAGAGGTGCTCTGAATCGCGGTGTAGCTTGCAGTCCAGGTTTCGAGAGGGTGCGTTTCTGGATGAGGTATCGAATATATTACTTCCCACTACTTATACCTTCCGAGGAGATCACAGATGTAAAATTAGAGAGATTCGAGCGTACACGGAGGCTTTCCGTCAGTCGTCCTTCCCGTGAACCATACGCGACTGGAACAGGAAAGGGAGGTAATGGCAGTGGGAAGTAAAGAGCCCTCTGCCACACACTGTTGGGTGTGGATGTAGAAGTAGTTGTAATTGTAGACTCTCCCAGGAGGAATGATCGATATTCAGGGATATGGCAGGAACGCCAATTTGAATAAAAAAAACCTTCATGTGGACATATGGCCTATTCCGAACGGTTACCGAGATAGAATAGAAAATTGAACCATAAGTTTCTGATTTCCCCTCACTACAATTAACTTGTCACCAAGATCGCCAGACGTTAGGCCATTAGATTGTTCTTTGTGGGGTTGCATGAAACCTGAGGTGTACAAACGAAGGATAAATACGCGAGATGAACTGCTTGGTCGTATAACAGACGCTGTTGCCCTCGTTAGGGAACGTACAGAGGCATTCAACAAGCAACATAACGTGTTCTCGCAAGAGTGCACAAATGCACTGAAGCTGACGGTAGTATATTTGAACAATTTGAACATTTATTGTGTACTGTACAACATTTGTAATATGAAGTGTACAATAATGCTTTGAGGTGAAAGTATTAAAAATGTGTATTTTTCAATTTATACTTTGTAAAGCGCGTGTTGTAATGTTTACCATCTGTTGTACCGTTCATGTATACATGTGTGATGCTGACAGTGTATTGAATAACAAAGGAAACAAATAAGAATGAACATAAAATGTACGAATGCAGAGTCTCGCGGCGATAACATTGAATAAAATGTTCCCGGGATTCCAACCGCGTCAATTGGTTAAAACTACACGAGCTTTCGGCCAAGCACTCCTTGGCCATTGTCAAGTGTTATGACTGCCAGTGGGCTGTTGGTGCGCCCTTATATACGCTACCTGCCGGCTGAGACGTCACTGGTCGAGCGAGGTGGCGCAGTGGTTAGCACACTGGACTCGCATTCGGGAGGACGACGGTTCAATCCCGTCTCCAGCCATCCTGATTTAGGTTTTCCGAGATTTCCCTAAATAGTTTCAGGCAAATGCCGGGATGGTTCCTCTGAAAGGGCACGGCCGATTTCCTTCCCAATCCTTCCCTAACCCGAGCTTGCGCTCCGTCTCTAATGACCTCGTTGTCGACGGGACGTTAAACACTAACCACCACCACGTCACTGGTGCCCGTGACATTGCCATATATGGGCATGTTTTGAGCCGGCGTTCGATGTGCCCACTTCAACCGCGCGATCGCAGGATCCCACGCTTATCTTTCACCACGAACTGAGGCACCTACGCAAGGTTTTCAGGAATAATGGCTACAGCACCCATCAAGTGAAAGAAGTGCTTTCTGGGAAATATCAGAATAAGACCAGCGACGAAGAGCAGGAAAAGAAACTTGCTTCGCTGCTATTCTGTGGCTCTGTGTCGGGCAAGATAAGCCGCCTGTTGAAAAGACACAAGATCAAATCGATCTTCAGGCCTCCAACGAAAATCCGTCAATTACCGAGACCAGTTAAAGACGCTGTAGGTCTTACAGCACCTGGAGTTTACGAAATACCTTGTGAGTGTGGCCAGAAGTACATCGGACAAACAGTGCGCACTGTGGAACAACGCAGGAAAGAACATGAGAGGTATTATCGCCTACGCTATCCAGAGAAATCTGTGTTAGCTGAGCATGCGTTAGAAAACGGTCACCACATAAAATTTGGCGATACCTCTGTCGTGGCTCGCACTAACGGCTTCTGGGACAGTTTAATACGGGAAGCTATTGAAATAAAAATTACCACAAACACACCGAATAGAGACGGTGGCTTACAGCTCAGCGCTGCGTGGGATCCTGCTATCGCGCGGTTGAAGAGGACACATCAAACGCCGACTCAAAACATGCCCATATATGGCAATGTCACGGGCACCAGTGACGTCACAGCCGGCAGCTAGCGTATATAAGGGCGCACCAACAGCCCACTGGCAGTCATAACACTTGACAATGGCCAAGGAGTGCTTGGCCGAAAGCTCGTGTAGTTTTAACCAATTGACGCGGTTGGAATCGCGGGAACATTTTATTCAACATAAAATGTGTTTTATCTCAGAAACCGTTCGCAGTAGGACACATGAGCATATGAAGTGTGCTTCAAATGATCATTCGTGTCCTATTTCTGAATATTGACCATTCCTCCTAGAACACCCTGTATAGACAAAGAAAGTGAGATCCAAAGACTATATAAGTAACAATTTAGAGATTGACGCATATGGTAAATACGCTACGTTTTGGAAACCACTTTTCCCCGAAAATAACCGTTACTTCATTGCAAAAGAAGTGCAAAGTTTACAGGGCTCATTTAGCAACGGATAAAATAAAGTTTGTGACAGTAAGCGTACTGTGAGGTACCTCGATGATATTAATGTATCAACTTAGTGCACACTCTGGATCAACAGTTGCAAGTACTATTTTTTCTGACATGGGTGTTTCTAGGGGTGTGGATAAAATTCTCGCTGACTGAGGATGACGCAAATGTACTGCGCGAGAATCCAATGACGAAGTCAACAAGGACACAGTCAGTAGCCTTTGATGGTATCCAATAACACGGGAAGCCCTAGGAGAAATGGACAGTATTCATGGATATGACAGGAAAGATCATTTGAAGCAAAAAACTTTATATGGTTTCGGAGATAGAACACATTTAATGTACACTCCTGGAAATGGAAAAAAGAACACATTGACACCGGTGTGTCAGACACACCATACTTGCTCCGGACACTGCGAGAGGGCTGTACAAGCAATGATCACACGCACGGCACAGCGGACACACCGAGAGCCGCGGTGTTGGCCGTCGAATGGCGCTAGCTGCGCAGCATTTGTGCACCGCCGCCGTCAGTGTCAGCCAGTTTGCCGTGGCATACGGAGCTCCATCGCAGTCTTTAACACTGGTAGCATGCCGCGACAGCGTGGACGTGAACCGTATGTGCAGCTGACGGACTTTGAGCGAGGGCGTATAGTGGGCATGCGGGAGGCCGGGTGGACGTACCGCCGAATTGCTCAACACGTGGGGCGTGAGGTCTCCACAGTACATCGATGTTGTCGCCAGTGGTCGGCGGAAGGTGCACGTGCCCGTCGACCAGGGACCGGACCGCAGCGACGCACGGATGCACGCCAAGACCGTAGGATCCTACGCAGTGCCGTAGGGGACCGCACCGCCACTTCCCAGCAAATTAGGGACACTGTTGCTCCTGGGGTATCGGCGAGGACCATTCGCAACCGTCTCCATGAAGCTGGGCTACGGTCCCGCACACCGTTAGGCCGTCTTCCGCTCACGCCCCAACATCGTGCAGCCCGCCTCCAGTGGTGTCGCGACAGGCGTTAATGGAGGGACGAATGGAGACGTGTCGTCTTCAGCGATGAGAGTCGCTTCTGCCTTGGTGCCAATGATGGTCGTATGCGTGTTTGGCGCCGTGCAGGTGAGCGCCACAATCAGGACAGCATACGACCGAGGCACACAGGGCCAACACCCGGCATCATGGTGTGGGGAGCGATCTCCTACACTGGCCGTACACCACTGGTGATCGTCGAGGGGACACTGAATAGTGCACGGTACATCCAAACCGTCATCGAACCCATCGTTCTACCATTCCTAGACCAGCAAGGGAACTTGCTGTTCCAACAGGACAATGCACGTCCGCATGTATCCCGTGCCACCCAACGTGCTCTAGAAGGTGTAAGTCAACTACCCTGGCCAGCAAGATCTCCGGATCTGTCCCCCATTGAGCATGTTTGGGACTGGATGAAGCGTCGTCTCACGCGGTCTGCACGTCCAGCACGAACGCTGGTCCAACTGAGGCGCCAGATGGAAATGGCATGGCAAGCCGTCCCACAGGACTACATCCAGCATCTCTACGATCGTCTCCATGGGAGAATAGCAGCCTGCATTGCTGCGAAAGGTGGATATACACTGTACTAGTGCCGACATTGTGCATGCTCTGTTGCCTGTGTCTATGTGCCTGTGGTTCTGTCAGTGTGATCATGTGATGTATCTGACCCCAGGAATGTGTCAATAAAGTTTCCCCTTCCTGGGAGAATGAATTCACGGTGTTCTTATTTCAGTTTCCAGGAGTGTACATTGTTATTTATTTTCTGTATTATTCAATACATTGTCAGGTGTATACATACACAACAGTTAGTAAACTTGCAACCGCAACAAGTTTTCCGCGTATAATGTTAGTTGGACATTGAAACGTACAGAAAGTTACCTTGTGCTGGCAGTAGCAGTATGCAACTTCATTTCAACAATGGGTTGCTGTTCCTGCACAACTTCTGTCGGAAAACACCGACGGTATTCTTCGATATCAGCAGAAGCCGTAAACATACACCATTTCTGCATATTCTTCTTTATCATAGATGTGTGCCATTGTAGCTAGTGCGTGTACAAGCATAGTTCACCGATGCTTTCCTCTAATACACTCTCAGTCCCCCACATTACTCCACTCACAATAGACCCATGGACAATTGCGCATTCAACGAGCTGGTTTTTTGGCAGATATACATCCCGAGTAAAGTGACTGAAAGCAACGAGGCAGGGTGGGCGACAATGAAACGTCCAAGACGCTGGACTGGTAAGACACACACCTACGCGCCACTAGCCTAAAAACAAATTCACATTATATAGGTTGACTCTTAGAAGATTACAGCAATCATCCACTTTTTATAATGCTATTTATTTACTTAAATAGCGCTGTTACCGGTTTCGAACCGATAGGTTCATCTTCAGACGGCTAGTTCACGTTTTACATTACAACTTGAGTTTTGTTTCCCAGTCTGAACTTCCTTGGGTTGGTGATGCCCTACAACCAAATCAAGATGGAGACAGCGTCTTTTTAATCGTAATCGTATCTCACGACGATTTTAAGAGATGTAAACAAATTATTATTATTAAATGGAATATGTTTCGGTTACTTACAATGGAGAATCCGTGCCATTATGTCCAGTGCAGGTGTTTTATCATCTTGCAACACCGTAGACAGTATAATGCACTTTTTGTGTGTATATATATGCACATAATGTAACGCACCACTCACAAACTTAGAAGTTCCATCACATGGAGTATGTATACAAAGATGGCGATATTACTACCATAACAATGCCAAAGACTTCCACTCTCAGAATTTTTGACAAAATAGCATTAAGCTTACCTCGGGAGGTACTGAGAAACGTTCACGCTTTTAAAAAATGCAAAAGAAACATAACGAAGACCAACCTCAACATCAAATATAATAAGAAATGTAAGAAATGTCTGTCAGCACAGATAACACCAAACTCCATAAAAGTGAATATTAACTCTGAAACCAGTACCGCCAAAATAGTTAAAGCAAAATGTGAAATCATATGGCTCAAGACAGAGATCAAAATGCTGTATAAATAGAAAGAACTTCTCAACAAGCAGCTGTAGAGTCTATACTTGCAACTTCGAAATTGCCTATCCAGCCTTCAGTTCTCCTACCTCTTACAATACATTGAGAACTCACTGAAAAAGAACAGTAGAAAATATTGTTTAGGCATAAGAAAAAACTATATAATTTGAAAATGAAGAAAGGTAACTCCACTCCAAAAATTCACATGACAGCCAACATCAGTTTCATGAAAGAGCTATTGACTCAACTAATGTCAGTTTTACAAATAATGAACTTGCTCTCATAAACAAAGGTCTAAAGCATAACATAGAGCCCAGTCTTAACGCCAGTAAATTGAAAAGCCTTATTGCATCTACTAAACTTGCATGTGATGCTGCTAAATTAAATTCCAGGGAACAGGGAAACCAATGCCTTAGCCTTCAAAGCCAATAAAATAATATCAAGACACCTCAAAAGAAACAGTGGCCCTTAATGTTCTAAATTGTATCAGTTCCAAACTTTCTCAGAATAAAGCTTTAATAGTCAAAGCAGCTGAAAGTCGGTCGGATTGAGGGAGGACATAGAAACAATTCAGAGGCGGGCTGCTTGATTTGTTACTGGTAGGTTTGATCATCAGGCGAGTGTTACGGAAATGCTTCAGGAACTCGGGTGGGAGTCTCTAGAGGAAAGGAGGCGTTCTTATCGTGAATCGCTACTGAGGAAATTTAGAGAACCAGTATTTGAGGCTGACTGCAGTACAATTTTACTGCCGCCAACTTACATTTCGCGGAAAGACCACAAAGATAAGATAAGAGAGATTGGGGCTCGTACAGAGGCATATAGGCAGTCATTTTTCCCTCGTTCTGTTTGGGAGTGGAACAGGGAGAGAAGATGCCAGTTGTGGTACGAGGTACCCTCCGCCACCCACCGTATGGTGGATTGCGGAGTATGTATGTAGATGTAGAAAGTAATTGTGCAGTGATAATGTTTGAAAAAGACTATGTTGACAAAACCATGCAATTCTTCAATAGTAACAACATAACTGAATTAGATTTTGAGCATACCTCTAAATTTCAGGCCAAAATTAAGAACAGACTTATGAATTGTAAGTTACTCCTAACTAATTGGGAAGTATATAACTGCATTTCCACGAACCCCACTGCACCTCGGCTCTGGTCACAGCCTAAGACGCATAAGGAAAACTTTCCCATCAGGCCAATTGTGAACTCTAGGAATAGCCATTCATTTAAGTTAAATAACAAACTGCTTGCACTGCTTAATACCTACTACGCCTTTGAAAACAAATTCTCCATTAAGAACACATCTGAGTTCATTGACAAAATGAAAGATGTTTACATTCCACTGACAGCCAGATTTGCATCACTTGACATAGTAAACCTTTATACTAACATCTCTGTAGAGGACACCATGAACATAATCAGAAACAATCTACTCAAACATAAGAAACTAAGTATGGCAGAGATCTGTGAGATCATTGAGCTACTCATCTTGGTACTGTCATACAATTACTTCACTTTTAATAAAAAAAATATATACAGACAGAAAGATGGATTGGCAATGGGTAGCAGCGTAGCTGGGATGTTAGCAGATATTTGCATAAATCACTTAGAGCAGACATTTTTTGAAGCTAATAGTCACATCAACAGCAAAATCATCTACTACAAAAGATATGTTGATGATACAATTGTACTTTTTGATGGTACCAATGAGAAAATAGACACATTAGCAACAAAACTGAGTAGTATGCACAAAAACATTAAATTCACGGTTGAACATGAGACCAACAACAGCATCAATTTCCTAGATGTAAAATTCACCAACGAAAACCAAAAACATCATTTTGACATCTATAGAAAACCAACATCCACTGATGTACGTGTCAACAGCTCGTCTTGTCATCCAAACCAGCAAAAGTACACTGAACTGCCTACACAAAATTCCTCTTGAACCAATTAAAAAAGAAAAAGAAATCAGTATCACTAAAACCATAGCCTCAAACCATGGATACAGCCCTCTCATGATAGACAAACTATCACAAAAAATCCAAAACCATCAGCCAACGCCGGCTGGAGTGGCCGAGCGGTTCTAGGCGCTACAGTCTGGAACCGCGCGACCGCTACGGTCGCAGGTTCGAATCCTGCCTCGGGCATGGATATGTGTGATGTCCTTAGGTTAGTTAGGCTGAAGTAGTTCTCAGTTCTATGGGACTTATGACCTCAGAAGTTAAGTCCCATAGTGCTCAGAGCCATTTTGAGCGATCATTCAGCAAAACTGTGCACCAGACAACCATGTAATGTACACAAGACACAGTAAAAAAGAGCAGAAAATATGTTGAACTATCTTTCTTAGGGAGCATATCCTATAAAATAAGCAACCTATTTAAAAATACAAACATTACAATAAGCTTCCACACAAGCAACAAATGGCAGAAGTTAGCAGTTCACAACTTAAAAAGTAACAACCGCCATACAAAAAAATCTGGCATATACAAACTCCGCTGTCAAAGTTGCCCCTCTTACTATATAGGACAAACTGGAAGAAGCATTGAGACATGGTTCAAAGAGCATATAGATGCCATACGTTTGAACAACATTACAAAATCCACATTTGCCATTCACACAGCTACCAACAGTCATGGAATAAAGAGAATTGAAGACTATGTACAAGTGTTGCACCATGCTGAGAAAGATAGCCTTATGAATTTGCTTGAGGTGATTGAAATATATGTACGTAAAAGCAAATCACCACGAAATCTCCTCGATGAACAAACAGAGTTAGCCACTGCAGCCTTTCTTCAAAATTTCATTCGCCTGCTTTCCAATTTAAAGTAAAAAATAAAAAATAAAGAAAGTCCACTTTTGTAATATTTGTAATATTTATACTTGCACGTCCATCCCAACCCATTTACTGTACTTTCAATGTATGCCACAATATGTCCATAGTTGTAACATTTATTTATTTACACTCGCCCTTATGATTTACTTTTGTTCTATGTATACCTTAATATTTACGTAACATCACTGTAGTAACACTTTATAACTGACTGTTTTATTTGTTTATTTTAATCAGTTCTCTTTCAATGTAAATAGTAAGTAACGTAAAATTAGCAATTTGTAAACATCTACTCTCACATGCATGTACATAATGAAATATCTCTGAGAGTGGAAGTCTTTGGCATCGTTATGGTTGTAATATCGCCATCTTTGTATACATGCTCCATGTGATGGAACTTCTAAGTGTGTGAGTGGTGCGTTACATTATGTGCATATATATACACAAAAAAGTGCATTATACAGTCTTCGATGTTGCAAGATGGTAAACAATCTGCACTGGAACGTATTGGCGCGGATTCTCCATTGTAAGTAACCTAAACGTATTCCATTTAATAACAATAATTTGTTTACATCACTTAAAATCGTCGTGAGGCACGATTACGATTAAAAAGACGCTGTCTCACATTTTGTTTTGATTGTAGGGCAACACCACCCGAAGGAAGTTTCGTCAGATGGGGAAACAAAACTCAAAATGTAGCATAAAACGTGGACTAGTCGTCTGCAGGTGAACCTATCGGTTCGAAGCCGGTAACAGCGCTATTTAAGTATATAAATAGCATTATAAAACGTGGCTGGTTGCTATAATCTTCTGTGTAAGAGTCAACCTATATTTTGTACACAAAATAGACCCACAGGCTCAATATGTCAGTTTTTGACAAAATAGCAAATGCACATTAGATGTGGCATATCTCGCAAACCATTTGGAATAGGATATAGGTGCATAAGAAATTTTTTGCTTTAAATGAGTGTTCCTGTCATATCCCTGAATACTGAAAATCCCTCCTGGGTCATCCTGTATATGAACTGTTTCACTCGCCATCCGTACACAGGTTCGATAGTCATCTGGGTAATTGTCTCGCAGCAATTTTAATCAAATGTGTACGGTATTTACGCCCCTTAACTCAGCTACCACGTTTTCTGAGATTTGTGTTCATGTTGATAACTATAATAGCTGCAGCGGTAGTAGCGATAACGACACGCGCTGAATTCGTTTTCACACGGATTATGGCTACAACTGACGAACTCGCCACGTAGCGTTTTATAACTGTTGAATCTCAACTCGTCACCCAATCGCAGGCGTGTTTCACCATTTCCACGCCGATTCGGTGCGCGTGGCTCTCCTGAACGCCCAGTTACGAGCGGTTGCGAAAGACCCCTACCCTTCTCCCCACGTACACAGGCACCTAAGCCTCATGGCAAGCCCGCGTTCTGCCACGTACACAGATTCGCAACAAGTCTCTCGCAGCTGAAACCATATGTGTGCTGGCCCGTAAGCTCTGCACGTCATCCTTGCGCGCCCTTTTACGCGTCGTACAGAAGATCCGCAGTGTTGTCGTGTGCCACATCAGTGGGGTCAGGATGAGAAAGCGTCCTCGTGGCGTGAAATGTAACGCACTCTGTCCAGGGGTCACAGCGCAGTCTGCTTTGCAGTCCACACACGGTTTCTCCACACAAACAAAAGTGAGGAGAGAGCGACTCTTCAGTGGAGTTCCTGATCCACGGCCTTCTTGCAGACGTGTGTCTGGATGCGCAACTAAAGTCCAGTGCCGCAGTGCACAGCCGGGCGCTCAATGGTCGAACGATCTTCTTCTTCTTCTGTAGTGGTAAATCCAAGGATTGGTTTGCAACAGCTACAATGGCAGCTTGTCTCCATTCTGTGCGTCTTTCAGCTTTTCTCTTCATTTCTTTATAGGTGTTACATCCCACATCTTTCACGATTTGATCCATGTACCTCAGCCGTGGTCTTCCTCTTGGTCTTTTTCCCTCGACATATCCCTCTATGATTGTGTTCAGGAGTCCTTTATGTCTTAATAGATGGCCTGTAAATTTCACTCATCTTTTAACAATGAAACTCCAGAAGCTTCTCTTCTCACCTACTCTTTCCAGAACCACTCCGTTTGTGACCTTGTCGATACATTTTATTTTGAGCATGCGTCTATAGCACCACATTTCAAAAGAATTTAGCTTCTGGTCTTCCTCTGTCCCGAGAGTCCATGTTTCACACTCATAGCATGCCACACTCCACACCTATGATTTCAAAAATCTTTTCCTGATTTCAAGGCTGATGCTCTTAGATGTTAACATGTTTTCCTTCTTGTTAAAAGCAGCCTCTGCTTGAGCAATTCTACTTCTCACTTCTGCCTTGCCCCTTCCATCCCTGGTAATATTACTGCCCAGATAAGTAAATTTATCAACTTGTTCAAGAAGTTCATTGCCTACATGAACTTGGACTTTCACTTGATCTTTTTTTGTCGCATGCCATTACTTTTGTTTTTGCTTATTAATTCTCATATTATATTCTTCCCCCATAACTTTATTCATTCTATTCAGTAGGGCTACAAGATCTTCACTTTCAGCCAGGACAGCTATATCATCGGCATATCTTATCATATCTATTCGTTGGCCATGAACACCTGTCTGTGAATTTTCCCTTACTTTTTTCAGCGCCTCTTCAGTGTATAGGTTAAAGATAACAGGGGATAGTGCGCAACCTTGTCTGACACCTTTCTGTATCTGCACCTCTTCTTGTTTTGTCCGTCCACGGATAACTGCTGTCTCGTTTTTGTACAGGTTCCATATTATTTTTCTGTCTTTATAGTCTATTCCTACTTTTTTGAGTACTTCAAACATCTTATCCCATTTAACATTATCAAAGGCTTTCTCTACATCTACGAAAGCTATGTATGTTGTCAAGTTCTTATCTAGTCGCTTCTCTATTATTAGTTTTAGAGCAAATATTGCTTCTCTGGTTCCTCTATCTTTCCGGAATACAAACTGGTCTTCGGAGAGTGTAGCTTCGACTTTTTGTTCTATGCGTTTTAGGATAATTGAGGTTACTATTTTAGAGGCGTGAGTAACTACGCTGAGCGTCCTATAATTTTCACATCTTGTAGCATTTGCCTTCTTTGGAATGGGGATCATAATGTTTTTAAGAGCAGGGTCGAACGATAATCAACGTTTATTGCTTTTGTGTGCGCAACATATAAAGTCACTAATATTCAGTCACTTCATACTTTTACTAGTATGTGTTTTATTTTTACATATACACTCCTGGAAATTGAAATAAGAACTCCCTGAATTCATTGTCCCAGGAAGGGGAAACTTTATTGACACATTCCTGGGGTCAGATACATCACATGATCACACTGACAGAACCACAGGCACATAGACACAGGCAACAGAGCATGCACAATGTTGGCACTAGTACAGTGTATATCCACCTTTCGCAGCAATGCAGGCTGCTATTCTCCCATGGAGAAGATCGTAGAGATGCTGGATGTAGTCCTGTGGAACGGCTTGCCATGCCATTTCCACCTGGCGCCTCAGTTGGACCAGCGTTCGTGCTGGACGTGCAGACCGCGTGAGACGACGCTTCATCCAGTCCCAAACATGCTCAATGGGGGACAGATCCGGAGATCTTGCTGGCCAGGGTAGTTGACTTACACCTTCTAGAGCACGTTGGGTGGCACGGGATACATGCGGACGTGCATTGTCCTGTTGGAACAGTAAGTTCCCTTGCCGGTCTAGGAATGGTAGAATGATGGGTTCGATGACGGTTTGGATGTACCGTGCACTATTCAGTGTCCCCTCGACGATCACCAGTGGTGTACGGCCAGTGTAGGAGATCGCTCCCCACACCATGATGCCGGGTGTTGGCCCTGTGTGCCTCGGTCGTATGCAGTCCTGATTGTGGCGCTCACCTGCACGGCGCCAAACACGCATACGACCATCATTGGCACCAAGGCAGAAGCGACTCTCATCGCTGAAGACGACACGTCTCCATTCGTCCCTCCATTCACGCCTGTCGCGACACCACTGGAGGCGGGCTGCACGATGTTGGGGCGTGAGCGGAAGACGGCCTAACGGTGTGCGGGACCGTAGCCCAGCTTCATGGAGACGGTTGCGAATGGTCCTCGCCGATACCCCAGGAGCAACAGTGTCCCTAATTTTCTGGGAAGTGGCGGTGCGGTCCCCTACGGCACTGCGTAGGATCCTACGGTCTTGGCGTGCATCCGTGCGTCGCTGCGGTCCGGTCCCAGGTCGACGGGCACGTGCACCTTCCGCCGACCACTGGCGACAACATCGATGTACTGTGGAGACCTCACGCCCCACGTGTTGACCAATTCGGCGGTACGTCCACCCGGCCTCCCGCATGCCCACTATACGCCCTCGCTCAAAGTCCGTCAACTGCACATACGGTTCACGTCCACGCTGTCGCGGCATGCTACCAGTGTTAAAGACTGCGATGGAGCTCCGTATGCCACGGCAAACTGGCTGACACTGACGGCGGCGGTGCACAAATGCTGCGCAGCTAGCGCCATTCGACGGCCAACACCGCAGTTCCTGGTGTGTCCGCTGTGCCGTGCGTGTGATCATTGCTTGTACAGCCCTCTCGCAGTGTCTGGAGCAAGTATGGTGGGTCTGAGACACTGGTGTCAATGTGTTCTTTTTTCCATTTCCAGGAGTGTACATTTAAAATGCATGACGAAATTTCAGTAAAGGAAAAATGCATTTACAGAATAAATGTAAACTGTGATATTTAATTTATTGAGTAACACAGTAACACAATTTTTTCTCAAACAATATACCACAGCTTCAATATTCTACACGGTACAGTCGTATTAATGTGAGTACCGCCTAAGTCGGACGTCAACGTGCAAAAACCACTCACAGAAGGTAGGTGGCAACACTAGCAGTGTAGGGTAAATACAAAGTGTCGGGTGAGGAGGGGGGGCGGGGGGGGGGGAAGGGGGGTGTGACAATGCAGCTGTTGTAATGCGAAAACGAAGCAACGTATCTGACGTCCAAAAAGCCATCGCCATTGGCTTTCGAACCAAGCGTAGAAGCATTTCCGAAAAGGCTAAGTTTGTAAACTGCCCGCGTCCCGCAGTGGTTAGGTACACTGAAGCGCCAAAGAAACTGGTGTTGACATGCGTATTCTGGTACAGAGATATGTAACCTGGCAGAATACGACACTACGGTCGGCAACGCCTTTATAAGACAACAAATGTCTGAAGCAGTTGTTAGATCGGTTACTGCTGCTACAGCGCCAGGTTATCAAGATTTAAGAGAGTTTGAACGTGTTGTTATATCCGGCACGAGCGATGGGATACAGCATCTCCGAGGTAGCGATCGAGTGGAGATATTCCCGTACGACTATTCCATGGGTTTGCCGTGAATACCAGAAATCCGGTAAAATATCAAATTTACGACATCGCTGCGGCCGGAAAAAGATCCTGCAAGAACGGAAGCAACGACGACTTAAGAGAATCTGTAAGTAGGCTGTTTAGGTTTATATTGGTAACGCCACGTAGTGTTCTGTATGAAAATCACTGGCTGTGCTGTGTGAAGTCTGTGGCTGGTTGGAATTGTTGTAATATTCGCTATTATAGTGTTGGGCAGTTGGCTGTTAACAGCGCGTAGCGTTGCGCGGTTGGAGGTGAGCCGCCAGCAGTGGTGGATGTGGGGAGAGAGATGGCGGAGTTTTGAGAGCGGATGATCTGGACGTGTGTCCATCAGAGACAGTAAATTCGTAAGACTGGATGTCATGAACTGATATATATATATAATGACTTTTGAACACTATTAAAGTAAATACATTGTTTGTTCTCTATCAAAATTTTTCATTTGCTGACTATGCCTATCAGTAGTTAGTGCCTTCCGTAGTTAGAATCTTATTTAGCTGGCAGTATTGGCGCTCGCTGTACTGCGGTAGTTCGAGTAACGAAGATTTTTGTGAGGTAAGTGATTCATGAAAGGTATAGGTTATTGGTAGTCAGGGTCATTCTTTTGTAAGGATTTTTGAAAGTCAGATTGCGTTGCGCTAAAAATATTGTGTGTCAGTTTAGTGTTGATCAGAATATGTAAAGAGAGTAATGTCTGAGTAAGTTCAGTTTTGCTCAGCAGTTTGAAAACCAAATAACGTAGAGGTTTATCAGCACAGTAATTCATTAATTTTTCTAAGGGCGCGTTTCAAATCGTTCAACGTCACAGAAGTGCAACGCTTCCGCAAATTATTTCAGCTTTCAATGCGGGCCATCAACAAGTGTCAGCATGCGAACCATTCAACGAAACATCATCGACCAGTCGTGTACCCTTGATGACTGCACAACACAAAGCTTTACGCCTCACCTGGGCCCGTCAACACCGACGCTGGACTGTTGATGACTGGAAACATGTTGCCTGATCGGACGAGTCTCGTTTCAAATTGTATCGAGCGGATGGACGTGTAACGGGAATGGAGACAACCTCATGAATCCATGGACCCTGCATGTCACAGGAGACTGTTCAAGCTGGTGAAGGCTCTGTAATGGTGTGGGGCGTCTGCAGTTGCAGTGATATGGGAACTCTGATACGTCTAGATACGACTCTGACACGGAAACACACGTAAGCATTCTTCCTGATCACCTGCATCCATTCCTGTCGATTGTGCATTCCGACAGACTTGGGCAATTCCATCAGGACAATGCGACACCCCGCACGTCCAGAATTGCTACAGAGTGGCTCCAGAAACACCCTTCTGAGTTGAAACACTTCCGCTGGCTACCAAACTCCCCGAGAGGAACATTATTGAGCATATCTGGGATGTCTTGCAATGTGCTCTTCGGAAGCGGTCTCTAACCCCTCGTATTGTTACGGATTTATGAACAGACCTGCAGGATTGATGTGTCAGTTCCCTCCACAGCATTACTTCAGACATTAGTCGAGTTCATGTCACGTCGTGTTGGGCGCTTCTGCGTGCTCGCGGGTGCCCTACACGATATTAGACAGGTGTACCAGTTTCTTTGGCTCTCAGTGTATATAGCGCGTGGCAGAATGGTGCTACCCAAATCCGGTGCCGAAGCGTCTGCGATGCGCCAGGGGCCATAGATGACGGGGGCCAACTGCGGCTGCAGAGATGTGTGCAGAGGAATAGACTGCTGGGTAATCGATGGCGGAGATGAACCAAGGGGCTACCAACAGTGTCTCCTCAACGACCGTTCCATCATATGGGCCTCCGCAGCACACTCCTGATTCGTGCGCATATGCTGACTTTTGTTCATCGGCGACGAAGCCGACATTTGCACGCCAATAGCACAACTGGACAAGCACTTAGTGGTGACAAGTGGCCTGTTGAGATGAATCAGCTATTGTGCACCATCGAACAGATGGTCGTTGGTGTGTGCAGCGTGAAACGTCTGAAAGAAACGGAGGAGTTCTAAGGCCTCCGATTTTTTTTCTAATTAACTACTCACCCGAAATCGATGAAACTGGCGTTACTTCTCGACGTAATCGCCCTGCAGACGTACACATTTTTCACAACGCTGACGCCATGATTCCATGGCAGCGGCGAAGGCTTCTTTAGGAGTCTGTTTTGACCACTGGAAAATCGCTGAGGCAATAGCAGCACGGCTGGTGAATGTGCGGCCACGGAGAGTGTCTTTCATTGTTGGAAAAAGCCAAAAGTCACTAGGAGCCAGGTGAGGTGAGTAGGGACCATGAGGAATCACTTCAAAGTTGTTATCACGAAGAAACTGTTGCGTAACGTTAGCTCGATGTGCGGGTGCCTTGTCTTGGTGAAACAGCACACGCGCAGCCCTTCCCGGACGTTTTTGTTGCAGTGCAGGAAGGAATTTGTTCTTCAAAACATTTTCGTAGGATGCACCTTTACCGTAGTGCCCTTTGGAACGCAATGGGTAAGGATTACGCCCTCGCTGTCCCAGAACATGGACACCATCATTTTTTCAGCACTGGCGGTTACCCGAAATTTTTTTGGTGGCGGTGGATCTGTGTGCTTCCATTGAGCTGACTGGCGCTTTGTTTCTGGATTGAAAAATGGCATTCACGTCTCATCCATTGTCACAACCGACGAAAAGAAAGTCCCATTCATGCTGTCGTTGCGCGTCAACATTGCTTGGCAACATGCCACACGGGCAGCCGTGTGGTCGTCCGTCAGCATTCGTGGCACCCACCTGGATGACACTTTTCGCATTTTCAGGTCGTTATGCAGGACTGTGTGCACAGAACCCACAGAAATGCCAACTCTGGAGGCGATCTGTTCAACAGTCATTCGGCGATCCCCCAAAACAATTCTCTCCACTTTCTCGATCATGTCGTCAGGCCGGCTTGTGCGAGCCCGAGGTTGTTTCGGTTTGTTGTCACACGATGTTCTGCCTTCATTAAACTCTCGCACCCACGAACGCACTTTCGACACATCCATAACTCCATCACCACATGTCTCCTTCAACTGTTGATGAATTTCAATTGGTTTCACACCACGCAAATTCAGAAAACGAATGATTGCACGCTGTTCAAGTAAGGAAAACGTCGCCATTTTAAGTATTTATAACAGTTCTCATTCTCGCCGCTGGCGGTAAAATTCCATCTGCCGTATGGTGCTGCCATCTCTGGGACATATTGACAATGAACACGGCCTCATTTTAAAACAATTCTCTTTCCAGTCTGGAGAAAAAAAATCGGAGGCCTTAGAACTTGAATGCACCTCGTAGTGTCGTCCTCTGCGTGATCTAACGATTCTGGAAGACACCATTGATCAACACAAGTAAACATCTATCCTTGGGGGCCATGTCCACCCCTGCATGTTGTTTGTTTTTCCTCAGCACGATGGCATCTATCTACCACTGTATGGGCTTGGTTCGAAGAGCACCTGGACGAGTTTACCTTACTGTCGTGGCGATCAAACACCTCGGATTTAAACCCAATCGATTGTGCTCTTCGCACGAAACTGGAGTCAGCATCCCTGCCGCTACCTTCAATAACCTCACTAAATCTTTCCTGTACGTCCCGCAGAAACCCATGCTGCAAAACGCGACATCGTTATCAGGTTTTTGATAGGTGGTCACATTAATGTGACTGGACTGTCGCACAGTTTGGTCCCAACATAAATGATCTCGAATTCAGGAATAAATATAAGTCAATACTTGGTAGGAGGCTGGCCGCTGTGGTCGAGCGGTTCTAGGCGCTTCAGTCCGGAACCACGCTGTTGCTACGGTTGCAGGTTCGAATCCTGCCTCGGGCATGGATGTGTGTGATGTCCTTACTTTGGTTAGGTTTAAGTAGTTCTAAGTAAAGGCGACTGATGACCTCAGATGTTAAGTCCCATAGTGCTTATAGCCATTTGAACAAACTTGGTAGGATATCCGTTCTACATTATAACCAATTGTGGTATCATAAGAGGCTCCATTACTTCAGTGAGCCTAATAACATCCTTTCGAGAATTTTGTAAAAGTGGCATAGTAATCAAATAATTTCGCTGAAGTAATGGAACCTCTTCTGATCCCACAGCAACCCTGTTTCAGAATAGGCACCGAGCGAGGTGGCGCTGAGGTTAGCGCACTTGACTTGCATTCGGGAGGACAAACAGTTCACACCCGCGTCCGGCTATCCTGATTTAGGTTTTTCGTGATTTCCCGCTTCAAGCAAATGCCGGGATGGTTCCTTTGAAAGGGCAAGGCCGACTCCTTCCCCATCCTTCCTTAATGCGATGGGACCGACGAGCTCGCTGTTTGGTCACCTTCCCCAAAATCAACCAACCAACCAATAGGCAAATGTTGCACATCGCAAGTAGTGAAACTAACGCAACATATGGACGATGAATTAGAAGAAAGAAGAATCACCGGTGCTGGGTTCACAGATTTATCAGCTGCTTACGGCACAGTCAACCATCAACCTCTATTATGGAAGAGTGCCATCATGGTATCACACATATGATTGGAAATCTGCTCCAAAACAGATCCTCTGTTGATTTTCAAGGAGAAAGACGCTGATGGAGAACACAGAAGAACAGGTTACCGGAGGACAGCTTGGTGGCTCCATTGATTTTCAATATCAGTACCAATGACCAGCCACTCCCAGAAGGCACTCAGAGTTTTATGTATGCAGGTGACTGTACCTTTACAGCCCAACCAAACGTCTTTGAGACCATCGGAAAGAAATTATCACTGTTTGTACAAGGGAAACCATTTCATACCTCATCCCTCGAAGAGGAAAACCAGTGTTTTCCACCAGAGGAATAGACAGGCGCCAGAGACACTTTAAGTAGGAGACGAGGGAATATGGCTAGGCTAGAGCGTTGTAAAAGCTCAAAATACTTGAGTGTCAGGATAGGTAGAGCACTCACTTGCAAGAAAGTACAAAGTAACTGCTAGAAAAAATATTGTGCGCAGAATAACAGGTACTACACTACTGGCCATTAAAATTGCTACACTACGAAGATGACGTGCTACAGACGCGAAATTTAACCGACAGGAAGAAGATGCTATGATATGCAAATGATTAGCTTTTCAGAGCATTCACACAAGGTTGGCGCCGGTGGCGATACCTACAACGTGCTGACATGAGGAAGGTTTCCAACCGATTTCTCATACACAAACAGCAGTTTACCGGCGTTGCCTGGTGAAACGTTGTTGTCATGCCTCGTGTAAGGAGGAGATATACGTACCATCAAGTTTCCGACTCTGATAAAGGTCGGTTTGTAGCCTATCGTATCGCGACACTGCTGCTTGCGTTGGTCGAGAGCCAATGACTGTTAGCAGAATATGGAATCGGTGGGTTCAGGAGGCTAATACGGACCGCCGTGCTGGATCCCAGCGGCCTCGTATCACTAGCAGTAGAGATGACAGGCATCTTATCCGCATGGCTGTAACGGATCGTGCAGCCACGTCTCCATCCCAGAGTCAACAGATGGGGACGTTTGCAAGACAACAACCATCTGCACGAACAGTTCGACGACATTTTCAGCAGCATGGACTATCAGCTCGGAGACGATGGCTGCGGTTACACTTGACGCTGCATCACAGACAGGAGCGCCTGCGATGGTGTACTCAACGACGAACCTGGATGCACGAATGGCAAAACGTCATTTTTTCAGATGAATTGAGGTTCTGTTTACAGCATCATGATGGTCGCATCCGTGTTTGGCGTCATCGCGGTTAGCGCACATTGGAAGCGTGTATTCGTCTTCGCCATACTGGCGTATCACCCGGCGTGATGGTATGGGGTGCCATTGGTTACACGTCTCGGTCACCTCTTGTTCGCATTGACGGCACTTTGAACAGTGGACGTTACATTTCAGATGTGTTACGACCCGTGGCTCTACCCTTCATTCAATCCCTGCGAAACCCTACATTTCAGCAGGATAATGCACAACCGCATGTTGCATGTCCTGTACGGGCCTTTCTGGATACAGAAAATGCTCGACTGCTGCCCTGGCCAGCACATTCTCCAGATCTCTCACCAACTGAAAACGTCTGGTCAATGGTGGCCGAGCAACTGGCTCGTCACAATACGGCAGTCACTACTCTTGATGAACTGTGGTATCGTGTTGAAGCTGCATGGGCAGCTGTACCTGTACACGCCATCTAAGCTCTGTTTGACACAATTCCCAGGCGTATCAAGGCCTTTATTAGGGCCAGAGGTGGTTGTTCTGGGTACTGATTTCTCAGGATCTATGCAGCCAAATTGCGTGAAAATGTAATCACATGTCAGTTCTAGTATAATATATTTGTCTAATGAACACCCGTTCATCATCTGCATTTCTTCTTGGTGTAGCAATTTTAATGGCCAGTAGTGTACATCGAGTGCACGACCCAGGGTAGTAAGAGTACAGTTGAAGCCTTGTACTACTCAGCTGCGGAGTGTGCTTGGCCGTCAGGTGGTCATACCACTGAGTAAATCACGTCATACCATCACAGGCTCTCTGATACCAACACCGAGTGACATTGGTACTGTCCGGGCAAGTACTGCGGCGGCACGAAGTAATACATTGCATAGTTTGGCAGAAGTTACAAGCAGTACTAAATGTTCCAAATTGTGTCTTTCACTTCAGCAGAAAACGGGGCAGGGGGGCGCGACACAGTGATCAAGGAAAAGCGAATTAAATCTCAAATTTCCTAATCACAAATACAACACAGACATGAAGTAAAAAGCAAAGAACACATGCTTTTTAATAATCATCTGCTAACTTAATGCATGTAATCTTACTGAGAAATGATTAGTTCTATTTTGACCTTGTCCCTTATCAAATCAACACCACCGGACTCCTGACCAATCACTGCAATAGCTCCGAGTGTTGCAATCGACGAAAGGTTTCCCCAACAAAGATCATTTCGTCAATGTTTCCTGACGAAGAAAATATAAATTCTCCATCGATGAAGGCACGCACTGTTTTGCTACCTTAAGAGCCATGTGATAGCTCACTCTCGTTACAGCATCATTGTGGATGATATACTTCTCTTCCAGTAGATACATTGCAACGAACAGGTAACATCGAGGGCAAAAGCACATAATGCTTTGTACATAATAATAGCAACTTTTTCAAGAAATGACGTATATCTATATGAACTTTCTTCTTTGTCTCATTAAGGTCGAAAAGTTTGGCTTTCCTTTCCTCAGTATGCAAAGTGATCAAGAATTTCTCAGGATATGCAAATGTCGCTTCACATTGTACTGTAATCTTCATCCCACTGCGAAATGAAGGGCAGGGATCGAATAGATTGCTGTTTTGATGACCTTAACTCCTCTCAGCAATGTTCCTCTCACTAAATTTGTCCCGCCTTGAACGCCACAGAGACTTCGACACTGACAACACTTAGCAACACGAAGTATACACGGCCGTCACCCGCCGCGTGCATCGGTAACAAATGGGCGACATCAGTGGAAAGGCGGAGGGGGAACTGTTGGCTTTCAGCGCCCGCAGTCAGACAGTTCGGGCACTCACGGGCGCACGCACCCACCTCCGCTTAGCGCATTTGCCCACAGGGACAGTCCAGTTAGTCAAAGCAAGTACTTGCAGTTATGATTAAGAATAATCTTTCTTTGTCGGTGTATTGTGCCTCTATCGAACTGCAGACGGCCAATCTCTTTTCTACAGGGTGTTACAAAAAGGTACGGCCAAACTTTCAGGAAACATTCCTCACACACAAATAAAGAAAAGATGTTATGTGGACATGTATCCGGAAACGCTTAATTTCCATGTTAAAGCTCGTTTTAGTTTCGTCAGTATGTACTGTACTTCCTCGATTCACCGCCAGTTGGCCCAATTGAAGGAAGGTAATGTTGACCTCGGTGCTTGTGTTGACATGCGACTCATTGCTCTACAGTACTAGCATCAAGCACATCAGTACGTAGCATCAACAGGTTAGTGTTCATCACGAACGTGGTTTTGCAGTCAGTGCAATGTTGACAAATGCGGAGTTGGCAGATGCCCATTTGATGTATGGATTAGCACGGGGCAATAGCCGTGGCGCGGTACGTTTGTATCGAGACAGATTTCCAGAACGAAGGTGTCCCGACAGGAAGACGTTCGAAGCAATTGATCGGCGTCTTAGGGAGCGCGGAACATTCCAGCCTATGACTCGCGACTGGGGAAGCCCTAGAACGACGAGGACACCTGCAATGGACGAGGCAATTCTTCGTGCAGTTGACGATAACCCTAATGTCAGCGTCAGAGAAGTTGCTGCTGTGCAAGGTAACGTTGACCACGTCACTGTATGGAGAGTGCTACGGGAGAACCAGTTGTTTTCGTACCATGTACAGCGTGTGCAGGCACTATCAGCAGCTGATTGGCCTCTACGGGTACACTTCTGCGAATGGTGCATCCAACAATGTGTCAATCCTCATTTCAGTGCAAATGTTCTCTTTACGGATGAGGCTTCATTCCGACGTGATAAAATTGTAAATTTTCACAATCAACATGTGTGGGCTGACGAGAAACCGCACGCAATTGTGCAATCACATCAACACAGATTTTCTGTGAACGTTTGGGCAGGCACTGTTGGTGATGTCTTCGTTGGGCCCCATGTTCTTCATCCTACGCTCAATGGAGCACGTTATCATGATTTCATAGGGATACTCTACCTGTGCTGCTAGAACATGTGCCTTTACAAGTACGACACAACATGTGGTTCATGCACGATGGAGCTCCTGCACATTTCAGTCAAAGTGTTCGTACGCTTCTCAACAACAAATTCGGTGACCGATGGATTGGTAGAGGCGGACCAATTCCATGGCCTCCACGCTCTCCTGACCTCAACCCTCTTGACTTTCATTTATGGGGGCATTTGAAAGCTCTTGTCAACGCAACCCCGGTACCAAATGTAGAGACTCTTCGTGCTCGTATTGTGGACGGCTGTGATACAATACGCCATTCTCTTGGGCTGCATCAGCGCATCAGGGATTCCATGCGACGGAGGGTGGATGCATGTATCCTCGCTAACGGAGGACATTTTGAACATTTCCTGTAACAAAGTGTCTGAAGTCACGCTGGTACGTTCTGTTGCTGTGTGTTTCCATTCCATGATTAATGTGATTTGAAGAGAAGTAATAAAATGAACTCTAACATGGAAAGTAAGCGTTTCCGGACACATGTCCACATAACATATTTTCTTTATTTGTATGTGAGGAATGTTTCCTGAAAGTTTGGCCGTACCTTTTTGTAACACCCTGTATAGTCCGCTGGTGTCATCTGAAAAAGTGTACCTGCCTTCAGTTTTTCGAAGGAAGCTGGAACGATACACTCACGCTCCGAAGAAAGTGGATCATGAAGTAAAACCTGGTCACACAGGGAAAAAATCGAAACTAAATTTCACTCACAGACAAACATAGGAATACAACTCGGTGGTTTTACAAACTAATACACACATCAAATAAAGTTTTGCATCGACTCGGTTCCGAGAGTTCCGGAACTTGCATAGACAACTGGAACAGAGATCAACATAAACATCATTTCCGCCCTTTTCATTGTTCATGAAAACCACACATTGCATGTTGTACCATCATACAGCGAGACCTTCACAGGTGGTGGTCCAGACTGATGTACACAACGACACCTCTAATACCCGGTAGCACGTCCTCTTGCATTGATGCATGCCTATATTCTTCGTGGCATACTATCACAAGTTCGTTAAGGCACTGTTTTCAATATTGTCCCACTCCTCAACAGTGATTAGGCATAGATCCCTCAGAGTCGTTGTTGGGTCAAGTCGTTCATAAACAGCCCTTTTCAATCTATCCCAGGCCTGTTCGATAGGGTTCATGTTTGGAGAACGTGCTGGCCACTCTAGTCGAGCGATGTCGCTATCCCGAAGGAAGTCATTCACAAGATGTGCACGATGGGGGTGCGAATTGTCGTCCATCAAGACGAATGACTCGCCAATATGCTGCCGATATGGTTGCACTGTCGGTCGGAGGATGGCATTCACGTATCGTACAGCCGTTACGGCGCCTTCCATGACCACCAGCGGCGTACATCGGCCCCACATAATGCCACCCAAAACAGCAGTCACTGGACAGTGTGTCCAATGCGTTCAGCCTGACTGGGTTGCCTCCAAACACGTCTCCGACGATTGTCTGTTTGATGGCATATGAGACACTCATCGGTGAAGAGAACAACGTAATGCCGATCCTGAGCGGTCCATTCGGCATGATGTTGGGTCCATTTGTGCCGCGCAACATGGTGTCATGGTTGCAAAGATGGACCTCTCCATGGACGTCGGGAGTGAAGTTCGCATCATGCAGCATCCTGCGCATAGTTTGAGTCGTAACACAACGTCCTGTGGCTGCACTAAAAACATCATTCAGCATGGTGCAGTCCTGGTACAGCCGCTATCGCTCCGCTAAGCATAGAAAGGCCCATCACCTTTTTGGATACCAGTCAGTCTGTCGCCGGCTTAAACTGAGGACGAGTTTCTTGCACACAACAGAAAATGTCACCAATACACCGTGCAATATTTCTGGCTTTGCAGCCAGCACATTCGGCTACAAGAAGCTCATTTAGAGCAGTTGAGAAGGCAGCTGTGGCAAGATGACGTAGTACGTGGTGAAGTACAGATGACAGACGGTTTGTTCGGTACGAGTATCGTGAGAAGAACCGCCTAAATTGTGGTCCTACTCCGCGACTGGCTGCTGCGTTCGGAAGTTGCGGGCCAAAATGGTAAACTTCTGTTATTAATATCTGAAAAATTAAACAACATATTTACTTGAATTTCAAATTAAAGCGTCTCTCAATAGCGTGATATCATTCCATTATATCACAAATATTAATGACCAGCAGAATAATAAACAACTGCAAAACGAAAAGGCAGACGAAGCACTTCGGTGATCTTCGAATCGCGCCTGACTTGGATGGCGGGCGAAGTGATTCGAATGTAAGACCAGAGCTGGTTGGGAAGCCTCTGAAGACAGACATGTTTTCTCCCGTGGTCATTGCCAGGTAAAGACTTTATCAGCAATGTATGATTATATGGACGTGTAGTTGAGAGCAGTGCGTTTGTAATTGCAGAAATACGTAGTTCATTAATTTGTTGAAGAATAGAAATTATTTGTGACTCTAAAGTGGAATGTAATTGAGCAGTTTCTCGTGTTCAACTGATTGGAAATTTAATTATTTCTAAAATTACAGTTCCTCGCTAAGAGTTTCTTACAGCTACAAGATTACGGATTCACGACCTACGTGCTGTTTTTTGCGCAGGGGACAACTATAGAAGACTGCAGCTTGGTGAACATTTATTAGAACTTACGCACTCCACTAAGGGCGGTGGAAGCAAAGAGGCACCTCTTAGTACGAACGAGATCAGTGGCACGTCATCTGTGGTAACACAAAGGAGGTATGAAAAAGAGAAATATTTTGAAGGGAAGGAATTTATCATACGCACGTATATACCACATCTCCCTCATTCTCTCTTTTTCAACTTGCCGTAACCGCAACAAACTACAGGGTTATTACAAATGATTGAAGCGATTTCACAGCTCTACAATAACTTTATTATTTGAGATATTTTCACAATGCTTTGCACACACATACAAAATCTCAAAAAGTTTTTTTAGGCATTCACAAATGTTCGATATGTGCCCCTTTAGTGATTCGGCGGACATCAAGCTGATAATCAAGTTCCTCCCACACTCGGCGCAGCATGTCCCCATCAATGAGTTCGAAAGCATCGTTGATGCGAGCTCGCAGTTCTGGCACGTTTCTTGGTAGAGGAAGTTTAAACACTGAATCTTTCACATAACCCCACAGAAAGAAATCGCATGGGGTTAAGTCGGGAGAGCGTGGAGGCCATGACACGAATTGCTGATCATGATCTCCACCACGACCGATCCATCGGTTTTCCAATCTCCTGTTTAAGAAATGCCGAACATCATGATGGAAGTGCGGTGGAGCACCATCCTGTTGAAAGATGAAGTCGGCGCTGTCGGTCTCCAGTTGTGGCATGAGCCAATTTTCCAGCATGTCGAGATACACGTGTCCTGTAACGTCTTTTTCGCAGAAGAAAAAGGGGCCGTAAACTCTAAACCGTGAGATTGCACAAAACACGTTAACTTTTGGTGAATTGCGAATTTGCTGCACGAATGCGTGAGGATTCTCTACCGCCCAGATTCGCACATTGTGTCTGTTCACTTCACCATTAAGAAAAAATGTTGCTTCATCACTGAAAACAAGTTTCGCACTGAACGCATCCTCTTCCATGAGCTGTTGCAACCGCGCCGAAAATTCAAAGCGTTTGACTTTGTCATCGGGTGTCAGGGCTTGTAGCAATTGTAAACGGTAAGGCTTCTGCTTTAGCCTTTTCCGTAATATTTTCCAAACCGTCGGCTGTGGTACGTTTAGCTCCCCGCTTGCTTTATTCGTCGACTTCCGCGGGCTACGCGTGAAACTTGCCCGCACGCGTTCAACCGTTTCTTCGCTCACTGCAGGCCGACCCGTTGATTTCCCCTTACAGAGGATCCAGAAGCTTTAAACTGCGCATACCATCGCCGAATGGAGTTAGCAGTTGGTAGATCTTTGTTGAACTTCGTCCTGAAGTGTCGTTGCACTGTTATGACTGACTGATGTGAGTGCATTTCAAGCACGACATACGCTTTCTCGGCTCCTGTCACCATTTTGTCTCACTGCGCTCTCGAGCGCTCTGGCGGCAGAAACCTGAAGTGTGGCTTCAGCCGAACAAAACTTTATGAGTTATTCTACGTATCTGTAGTGTGTCGTGACCATATATCAATGAATGGAGCTACAGTGAATTTATGAAATCGCTTCAATCATTTGTAATAGCCCTGTAGAGTAGCAATGTGGCAAGAAACAATTTCGATCTGCGAGATTGCTCAATACCAAGGGAAGAACTCCTCTTAAAACTCATAGGCGAGTGGGACGTATGGAGATCTCTGAAAAGACTACGTTCTGTAGCTGCAAAAACCAACATAAATAGATGTGTATTATCAGACGAGCCACGTCTGTGCGGCTGTGGTACAAGAGCAGGCTACTACCTACCTTGCGCAGTGCGAGCTATGCCCAAGAACCTGCACTGTCCAGGATCTCATCGTGGCTACTCTAGATGCGCTAGTTGTGGCCAGCTTTACTCTAAAATTTCTCAGCTCTATGATATTACGTTTTACATGTATATTTATACACAGTTTTTAGGTTTTCAAATTTTATCTTACAAATTTCGTCCATTGCATGTTGTTTATGTACGGTGTTTGTTGCTTCTGACACGATTAAATAAGAAGATGCTCTTGTATTTTATCGACGATTTTTCCAATGTATTCACTTAAAATTACTTCCCATTCTTCCTTCAACTTCTTTTCCGGATAATCTTTCGAGCTAATTATAGTTGTGTCCTTTCTATCGAGATTACACAATAAATTCTCTAAACAGTCTGGATAATTTTGGGATAGTTATAAAGATGCCTTTCGTTTTACATGTGAGTTTCGCCTCATTATCCTTGGAATATTTTAGTCCACAACATTTTCTACTCCTGAAAAAATTTTGCTCCAATGGTTTTAAAGATATTTCTCCTGGTTTAACGTGCTGTTAATGACAGTAATCTCTCCCACGCCAGATGACGAAATACAATAGCATCCCTTGCCCTAACTTAGCATTCCCCCAGCCTTATAAATGTTTAGCCCGCAGCTGGACATTTGGCCTTCTTACTGTTGAAAAGACGTTGAATTTCCACTCATTAGCAAATATACCAGTGTTCCATCAGCCTGACCCTTCGTTAATTTCATCCTTTGTACCCTTCTCGTCTGATAACCCCCTGGGCAGTCCATTCACTTTCTTGCGCACCACATTCATACAACATCTGGAATGAAATTTTAGTTGCACAGAATCAAGGATTATGCTTAATATTTCTTATGATTAATCCCCATTTTCTTTTATTTAGCTTCCTTGGCTGCCTCATTTGAGGACCACGTTCTATGCGATCCTCCTCCTTAAACCGTCTTCTTATGTCCTCATCCGTGCTTCTGGGTATATCCAACAAACAAGAAACATATCTGTGAGTGAGACCGTTCGCACAGCGAAAGATGACAAGCTGGTGCTGCTCGAGTATCATTTCATCCCCTTCGCCTCCCATTGTGGCCTCCCATTGTACACTCCTGGAAATTGAAATAAGAACACCGTGAATTCATTGTCCCAGGAAGGGGAAACTTTATTGACACATTCCTGGGGTCAGATACATCACATGATCACACTGACAGAACCACAGGCACATAGACACAGGCAACAGAGCATGCACAATGTCGGCACTAGTACAGTGTATACCCACCTTTCGCAGCAATGCAGGCTGCTATTCTCCCATGGAGACGATCGTAGAGATGCTGGATGTAGTCCTGTGGAACGGCTTGCCATGCCATTTCCACCTGGCGCCTCAGTTGGACCAGCGTTCGTGCTGGACGTGCAGACCGCGTGAGACGACGCTTCATCCAGTCCCAAACATGCTCAATGGGGGACAGATCCGGAGATCTTGCTGGCCAGGGTAGTTGACTTACACCTTCTAGAGCACGTTGGGTGGCACGGGATACATGCGGACGTGCATTGTCCTGTTGTAACAGCAAGTTCCCTTGCCGATCTAGGAATGGTAGAACGATGGGTTCGATGACGGTTTGGATGTACCGTGCACTATTCAGTGTCCCCTCGACGATCACCAGTGGTGTACGGCCAGTGTAGGAGATCGCTCCCCACCCCATGATGCCGGGTGTTGGCCCTGTGTGCCTCGGTCGTATGCAGTCCTGATTGTGGCGCTCACCTGCACGGCGCCAAACACGCATACGACCATCATTGGCACCAAGGCAGAAGCGACTCTCATCGCTGAAGACGACACGTCTCCATTCGTCCCTCCATTCACGCCTGTCGCGACACCACTGGAGGCGGGCTGCACGATGTTGGGGCGTGAGCGGAAGACGGCCTAACGGTGTGCGGGACCGTAGCCCAGCTTCATGGAGACGGTTGCGAATGGTCCTCGCCGATACCCCAGGAGCAACAGTGTCCCTAATTTGCTGGGAAGTGGCGGTGCGGTCCCCTACGCCACTGCGTAGGATCCTACGGTCTTGGCGTGCATCCGTGCGTCGCTGCGGTCCGGTCCCAGGTCGACGGGCACGTGCACCTTCCGCCGACCACTGGCGACAACATCGATGTACTGTGGAGACCTCACGCCCCACGTGTTGAGCAATTCGGCGGTACGTCCACCCGGCCTCCCGCATGCCCACTATACGCCCTCGCTCAAAGTCCGTCAGCTGCACATATGGTTCACGTCCACGCTGTCGCGGCATGCTACCAGTGTTAAAGACTGCGATGGAGCTCCGTATGCCACGGCAAACTGGCTGACACTGACGGCGGCGGTGCACAAATGCTGCGCAGCTAGCGCCATTCGACGGCCAACACCGCGGTTCCTGGTGTGTCCGCTGTGCCGTGCGTGTGATCATTGCTTGTACAGCCCTCTCGCAGTGTCCGGAGCAAGTATGGTGGGTCTGACACACCGGTGTCAATGTGTTCTTTTTTCCATTTCCAGGAGTGTATTAGGACGGAACAATGGCAAGTGAGTGGATACAGAGGAACACGCAAAATCGTACGACACACAAAAAGTCTTTATGCAAGGGAATTGAAGACATACTCTTACGTGGCCGAATATTAAAGATTCATTCTTTCACGATCCTTCCAAACCAGTCGTTTTCAAATATATGTTTAACAACATTTCACACTGATTCAATGACGCTTAGTTATTTAATACCTATCTCTCTACTGCTCCAGAGCATGTGTATGTGTGTGTGTGTGTGTGTGTGTGTGTGTGTGTGTGTGTGTGTGTGTGTGTGACAATCACTCAGTCGATATCGAAAATTATTAAAACAGTGCCTAATTGTAATCTGATGTTAATGGTAGTCTCAGTAATTTTTATTACAATTCTTTTAAGAACTACTTTCAAGAAAGCGCTGTAGATAACGTTGTCGTTGTGTGTAGTCTACAGTTCTAAGACTGGTCTCATGCAGCTCTCCATGCTGCTCTGTCCTGTGTCGGCTTCTTCACCCCCAAATAATTACTACAACCATGTCAATTTGCTTATTGTATTTATCTCTTGGTCTCCCTCTACCATTTTTACCCTCCCCCCCACCCATCCCAACTTTCTTCCGTTACGAAACTGACTATTCATTCCTTCATGCCTCAGGACGTTTCCTGTCGACCGATCCCTTCTTTCAATCAAATTGTGCCATACATTTCTTCCCCCCTCCGCCCCCAAATACGATTCAGTACCTCCCCATTAGTGACTCAACCGATCTAATCTCCAGCATTCTTCTGCAGCACCAAATTTCAAAAGTATCCTCTTATTGTCTGAACTTACTGTCCATGTTTCATACACACGCAGGACTACACTCCAAAAAAATACTTCCAGAAAAAATTTCCTGACTCTTAAATTTATATTACATAATCACAAATTCCTCTTTATAAAATTATAAACAGCCGACCAGTTGCAATGGATAAAGAATTCTTTACCTAGGTTTCAACAAATGTTTCAACAAATTTAAATTTGTCTTCTTTACTAATGTAAAATTGCCACCTTCTGAAGAAGACAAATTTAAATTTGTTGAAACCTAGGTAAAGAATTCTTTATCCATTGCAACTGGTCGTCTGTTTATAATTTTATTACGTGGAACCGTTGCTGTTGTGCAGCTATGTTTAAAATACTGAAATTCCTCTTTCTCAAAAATGCGTTTCGTCCTATAGCCAGTCGGCATTTTATATCCTGTGTACTTGGGCGTATGGCAATTATTTTTCTGCCCAAATGAGTAAACTCATCTTCTACATTACGTGTCTCATTTCCTAATCCAAGCATTGCCTGATTTAATTCAACTACTTTCCATTACCCTTGTTTTACTTTCGTTGATGTTCATCTTCTAATCTCTCTTCCAGACACTGCCCATTTCGTTCAATTGCTCTTCCATATCGTTTACCGTAGAAGTACAATGTCATCAACAAACCTCAAGGCATTTACTTCTTCTTCTTCTTCTTCATCAGCATCATCATCATCAGCAGCAGCAGCAGCAGCAGCCAATTCAATCATTAAATGACATGGCCTCTTCGAGTCGTAGATTCAGGTAGGCTTTCAGCAGTCCTCTCCAAGTGGAACGGCCTTGGGCAGTTCTCTGCCAGGTCCTACCAGCGATCTTCTTGATATCTTTGTCCCATCTGTCGGGTGGTCTTCCTCTAGGCCTCCGATGCTCTCTGGGACTCCGCTCCAGCACTACCTTCGTCCATCTACTGTCTATTCTTCTCGCGACGTGGCCAGCCCCATCCCATTTCGAGGAGCCTATTGTCTCTAAGATGTCCTTAACCTTTGTCACAGACAGGATGTCATCTGCCCTTTTCCTATCCTTTCTTGTATAACCGAGCATTGGTCTTTCCATGGCTCTCTGTGCTGTCCTAAGTTTCCCTTTTGTAAATGAGTTCAGTGTCCATTTCTCGCAACCATACATCAACACAGGAAGAATGCATTGATCAAATACTATTTTCTTCAGATTTACTGGCATTTTTTATCTGAATGCTGTTGAATTCCTCCCAAATGCTTGCCAGCCAAGCTTGATGCGCCGATAGATTTCTGAACTTACATCTCCCTTCATATTTATAATCTGGCCAAGGTAGATGATAGATATAATCACTGACCTCTTCTAATGGACTCTCCTTGCCTTTCACATCTCTTGCTGGGACCGATTTTTTGGACATTACTTTTGTTTTGGAAAGGTACATGTTCAAGCCAGCCAACTGACATTCTGATGCAAGATCTGTACTTCACGAACTTTAATTCTCTCTTTAAATTTTTCCTTGGTTACTTCTTTGCTTGCTCGTCGTATAGAGTGAAAGACATCTGGGATAAGCTACAAACCTGTTTTACTCCCTTCTCAATCACAGCTTCCCTTCCATGTCATCCGATTCTAACCACAGTCTGATTTTTGTGCAAGTCGTAAATAACAATGCGCTCCCTGTTTTTTACCCCTGCTACCTTCAGAACTTGAAAGAATGTATTCCAGTCAGCGTTGCTTTCTCTAAATTTACACAAGCTACAAACATAGGTTTGCCAGTCTTCAGTCTATCTTCCAAAATAAGTCTTATTAGGCTGCGTTCACACTGCCGACCGGGCCGAGCCGGGCTGACGCGTACTGGCTCGGCTCGTGCCTAGCCAGCTTAGGCCGACGAGTAGTGCATTCACATTGCGCGCCGCGCCGAGCCGGGACGGCGAACTGGGGGAAAATCCACTTCTCCGATTTTCATGTTTTAAAAATTCTTAGCGGTATATGACTTCGCCACATCGTTTTATGAACTTATTTTTTCCTTAAAAGCGTTACTTACGTCGTGAAAAAAGAAAAAGTCTACTTTTCGTTTCGCGTGATTTCTTAGTTTCGTAACGCTTCCCAACCGATTTTGAAGAAAGTATGCGGCTAAAAAATCTGATTTTTGTACACGTGGTAGTGCAACATCTTAGCTTCGTATTGAATCATTTATCTTTCCATATTTCTTAACAGTCTTTGTGAAATGATGCTATTTGTCAACGTTGTGCACTTGGTTTACAAATCTTGTAGTGAAAAAGTTATGTAGCGGTTAGCTTACTGTTAGATCCGTTTTAGACCATACATTGTTGGGAATGAAATGTAGCTAAAAGTACCAAAAAGTTTTTGAAATGATAATGATACTGATATCTGTCTCTGGTCTCTAGTAATGCGAGCTATTCAGTGGCGTCAGTGCCGCGTCCGCAAGCCACGGAGTTCGCGCGGTTACAGCTTGGTTTAGTGTAGTCATATAATGCAGGACAGAAAAAAACTAATTACTAGTGATCAGCGCAGACCTAGTGCCGGTCCCTCTTATTATTTTAATGGTCTCATTCTCTAGATAAATCCAAATGTATAAGAATTTTTCCCTCGGCTACTGGACGATTCATCTGCTATGCTTTTATAATTGGCCACACGTTGCATCACAAAAAACAAATAATTATTTGTCATCAACATCCTACAATTAGTATGATGTACATTTCGTATTTCGAACTAAAAGATAACTGAAGCGCAATTCTGTAGTCTCGTTGTCTACTTTGACAGAAAAAATAATGGAGGGTTAATGAAACTACTGTAGATCGGCACAGATGTGCGTTTCATTGTTCTTCATTGTTTGTTTTTTTTCTTCCTTGGCGGGCTGCGCTGCACTGTCAAGGTAATCCCCACTCTTTGGCTAAATGGCTGGCGGGAGGCCAAATAAATAAATTTAAAAAGATCTCCACCCTTCGACAGCTGACAAGCAAGTCAGTAGAAAACGCAGCTGCAGTCAACAGTTGCTCACCTTTAGCTAGTCTGTGCTGTCGTGTAGAAGAATGTCTTCACTCTTTTATTGGTATTGTTTTGACTCTGCAGTAACTCGTCGAGTTTTGAAGTACAGAAGAACTAGGAGGTTATGGATTCATCCTATGAATAGCGACAGACATTTAGGGGAGTTTTTTTCTTTATATGAAGAACTTAAAAACTATCCTGAAAAATTTTATTCAAATTACAGAATGAGTCATAATACATTTCAGTATGTGCTGCAGAACATTCAAGACAAAATTTCTAAACAGAACACAAATTTTCGCAGAAGTATAACAGCAGAAGAAAAATTGTGTATAACGATAAGGTAAGATTCGTTAGTACACACTTTTTGGTTTGCAGTAGAACTTTGTACAGCATTCGCTACCTCCAGTTAATTGTAGTCATGCTTTTGTATTTTAAATTTCACAAACGCTAACCTCTGAGGGGAAGAGAGTTTATGGGACTCCTGAGAATCATTAGGAAGTAATTAGCTTCGTCATTTTGGGTAATGTCTTCCTGTGCGTTCAACGAAAAATCGCAGAAATACTCCTTCATAATTTTCAACTTTTTTCTTCTTTTGTCTTCATGATGCAGCGCTTGGCAGTGGTGATGGTTCATCATGTGGAGCCACTGATGACCTCACAGAATTCTTTTCATTACCTTGTAAGATAAACAGATTGATAGGCGAAGAGTTTTGAGATAATGCCCTTTGACTCAGTGGTTCTATCTCCACTGATAAGGAACTGCCACAGCATGACTTTACTTACAATGCATTATCATCTGGTTGGGACACATTTCCGTCCCTCAGTGACACATCTGTCTCCGTTTACAAGTAAATGCGAACTATTCAGTGGCGGCAATGCCGCGATTGCTGGCAAGCTATTGTTGTAAATGCATGTAAATACGGTAGATTAAATAAATGAAATAAAAGTAATTTCGCATGTATCATCATAATAAACGTAATTTTTCCTCACTGATTGTGAAACGTGAGGTAACATCTTAAAATAAAAGACGTGTGCAGTCACACTTGTGAAGAAAGCAGAAGGGAGACGTGTGGGCAAGTACAGAAAGGGCAACAGCCTCAACGGGTGTGGGGCAAAGTCAGGACATGCGGGGACCAAGCAGCAATCGGTATTGTAATTGTCAACTGTCAAAGCTGCGTTGGTAAAGTACCGGAACTTCAAGCGCTGATAGAAAGCACCGAAGCTGAAATCGTTATAGGTACAGAAAGCTGGCTTAAGCCAGAGATAAATTCTGCCGAAATTTTTACAAAGGTACAGACGGTGTTTAGAAAGGATAGATTGCATGCAACCGGTGGTGGAGTGTTCATCGCTGTTAGTAGTAGTTTATCCTGTAGTGAAGTAGAAGTGGATAGTTCCTGTGAATTATTACGGGTGGAGGTTACACTAAACAACCGAACTAGGTTAATAATTGGCTCCTTTTACCGACCTCCCGACTCAGCAGCATTAGTGGCAGAACAACTGAGAGAAAATTTGGAATACATTTCACATAAATATTCTCAGCATGTTATAGTCTTAGGTGGAGATTTCAATTTACCAGATATAGACTGGGACACTCACATGTTTAGGACGGGTGGTAGGGACAGAGCATCGAGTGACATTATACTGAGTGCACTATCCGAAAATTACCTCGAGCAATTAAACAGAGAACCGACTCGTGGAGATAACATATTGGACCTACTGATAACAAACAGACCCGAACTTTTCGAATCTGTATGTACAGAACAGGGAATCAGTGATCATAAGGCCGTTGCAGCATCCCTGAATATGGAAGTTAATAGGAATATAAAAAAAGGGAGGAAGGTTTATCTGTTCAGCAAGAGTAATAGAAGGCAGATTTCAGACTACCTAACAGATCAAAACGAAAATTTCTGTTCCGACACTGACAATGTTGAGTGTTTATGGAAAAAGTTCAAGGCAATCGTAAAATGCGTTTTAGACAGGTACGTGCCGAGTAAAACTGTGAGGGACGGGAAAAACCCACCGTGGTACAACAACAAAGTTAGGAAACTACTGCGAAAGCAAAGAGAGCTCCACTCCAAGTTTAAACGCAGCCAAAACCTCTCAGACAAACAGAAGCTAAACGATGTCAAAGTTAGCGTAAGGAGGGCTATGCGTGAAGCGTTCAGTGAATTCGAAAGTAAAATTCTATGTACCGACTTGACAGAAAATCCTAGGAAGTTCTGGTCTTACGTTAAATCAGTAAGTGGCTCGAAACAGCATATCCAGACACTACGGGATGATGATGGCATTGAAACAGAGGATGACACGCGTAAAGCTGAAATACTAAACACCTTTTTCCAAAGCTGTTTCACAGAGGAAGACCGCACTGCAGTTCCTTCTCTAAATCCTCGCACAAACGAAAAAATGGCTGACATCGAAATAAGTGTCCAAGGAATAGAAAAGCAACTGGAATCACTCAATAGAGGAAAGTCCACTGGACCTGACGGGATACCAATTCGATTCTACACAGAGTACGCGAAAGAACTTGCCCCCCTTCTAACAGCCGTGTACCGCAAGTCTCTAGAGGAACGGAGGGTTCCAAATGATTGGAAAAGAGCACAGATAGTCCCAGTCTTCAAGAAGGGTCGTCGAGCAGATGCGCAAAACTATAGACCTATATCTCTTACGTCGATCTCTTGTAGAATTTTAGAACATGTTTTTTGCTCGCGTATCATGTCATTTCTGGAAACCCAGAATCTACTATGTAGGAATCAACATGGATTCCGGAAACAGCGATCGTGTGAGACCCAACTCGCCTTATTTGTTCATGAGACCCAGAAAATATTAGATACAGGGTCCCAGGTAGATGCTATTTTTCTTGACTTCCGGAAGGCGTTCGATACAGTTCCGCACTGTCGCCTGATAAGCAAAGTAAGAGCCTACGGAATATCAGACCAGCTGTGTGGCTGGATTGAGGAGTTTTTGGCAAACAGAACACAGCATGTTGTTATCAATGGAGAGACGTCTACAGACGTTAAAGTAACCTCTGGCGTGCCACAGGGGAGTGTTATGGGACCATTGCTTTTCACAATATATATAAATGACTTAGTAGATAGTGTCGGAAGTTCCATGCGGCTTTTCGCGGATGATGCTGTAGTATACAGAGAAGTTGCTGCATTAGAAAATTGTAGCGAAATACAGGAAGATCTGCAGCGGATAGGCACTTGGTGCAGGGAGTGGCAACTGACCCTTAACATAGACAAATGTAATGTATTGCGAATACATAGAAAGAAGGATCCTTTATTGTATGATTATATGATAGCGGAACAAACACTGGTAGCAGTTACTTCTGTAAAATATCTGGGAGTATGCGTACGGAACGATTTGAAGTGGAATGATCATATAAAACTAATTGTTGGTAAGGCGGGTACCAGGTTGAGATTCATTGGGAGAGTGCTTAGAAAATGTAGTCCATCAACAAAGGAGGTGGCTTACAAAACACTCGTTCGACCTATACTTGAGTATTGCTCATCAGTGTGGGATCCGTACCAGGTCGGGTTGACGGAGGAGATAGAGAAGATCCAAAGAAGAGCGGCGCGTTTCGTCACTGGGTTATTTGGTAACCGTGATAGCGTTATGGAGATGTTTAATAAACTCAAGTGGCAGACTCTGCAAGAGAGGCGCTCTGCATCGCGGTGTAGGTTGCTGTCCAGGTTTCGAGAGGGTGCGTTTCTGGATGAGGTATCGAATATATTGCTTCCCCCTACTTATACTTCCTGAGGAGATCACGAATGTAAAATTAGAGAGATTAGAGCGCGCACGGAGGCTTTCAGACAGTCGTTCTTCCCGCGAACCATACGCGACTGGAACAGGAAAGGGAGGTAATGACAGTGGCACGTAAAGTGCCCTCCGCCACACACCGTTGGGTGGCTTGCGGAGTATCAATGTAGATGTAGGTGATGCGTGTACTGCAGAAGCTGTAGTGCTGCTCCACAGGCTCGCGCCTGCAGTGGGCTCGCGCCGGCAATATTAAACACTCGGGATGTCGTCGGCTCGGCCCCGGGAGGCTCACGCCGTGTCGGCGCGGCCGGCCGCCAGTGTGAACACCGCAGTTCAAAACCATGTGTTTGATATCGAAGCGGGCGGCGGCCCGGCCAAGCTCGGCTCGGCCCGGCCGGCGGTGTGAACGCAACCTTTTAGGCTGCGTTCACACTGCCGGCCGGGCCGGGCCGGGCTGACGCGTGCTGGCTCGGCTCGTGCCTAGCCAGCTCAGGCCGACGAGTAGTGCATTCACATTGCGCGCCGCGCCGAGCCGGGACGGCGAAATGGGGGAAAATCTACTTCTCCGATTTTCACGTTTTAAAAATTCTTAGTGGTATATAAGACTTCGCCACATCGTTTTATGAACTTATTTTTTCCTTAAAAGCGTTACTTACGTCGTGAAAAAAGAAAAAGTCTACTTTTCGTTTCGCGTGATTTCTTAGTTTCGTAACGCTTCCCAACCGATTTTGAAGAAAGTATGTGGCTAAAGAATCTGATTTTTGTACACGTGGTAGTGCAACATCTTAGCTTCGTATTGAATCATTTATCTTTCCATATTTCTTAACAGTCATTGTGAAATGATCCTATTTGTCAACGTTGTGCACTTGATTTACAAATCTTGTAGTGAAAAAGTTATGTAGCGGGTAGCTTGCTGTTAGATCCGTTTTAGACCATACATTGTTGGGAATGAAATGTAGCTAAAAGTACCAAAAAGTTTTTGAAATTATAATGATACTGATATCTGTCTCTGGTCTCAAGTAATGCGAGCTATTCAGTGGCGTCAGTGCCGCGTCCGCAAGCCACGGAGTTCGCGCGGTTACAGCTTGGTTTAGTGTAGTCATATAATGCAGGACAGAAAAAAAAACTAATTACTAGTGATCAGCGCAGACCTAGTGCCGGTCCCTCGTATTATTTTAATGGTCTCATTCTCTAGATAAATCCAAATGTATAAGAATTTTTCCCTCGGCTGCTGGACAATCATCTGCTATGCTTTTATAATTGGCCACACGTTGCATCACAAAAGACAAACAATTATTTGTCATCACCATCCTACAATTAGTATGATGTACATTTCGTATTTCGAACTAAAAGATAACTGAAGCGCAATCCTGTAGTCTCGTTGTCTACTTTGACAGAAAAAAATAATGGAGAGTTAATGAAACTACTGTAGATCATCACAGATGTGCATTTCATTGTTCTTCATTGTTTTTTTTTTTCTTCCTTGGCGGGCTGCGCTGCACTGTCAAGGTAATCCCCACTCTTTGGCTAAATGGCTGGTCGGAGGCCAAATAAATAAATTTAAAAAGATCCCCACCCTTCGACAGCTGACAAGCAAGTCAGTAGAAATCGCAGCTGCAGTCAACAGTTGCTCGCCTTTAGCTAGTCTGTGCTGTCGTGTAGAACAATGTCTTCACTCTTTTATTGGTATTGTTTTGACTCTGCAGTAACTCGTCGAGTTATGAAGTACAGAAGAACTAGGAGGTTATGGATTCATCCCATAAATAGCGACAGACATTTAGGAGAGTTTTTTTCTTTATATGAAGAACTTAAAAACTATCCTGAAAAATTTTATTCAAATTACATAATGAATCATAATACATTTCAGTATGTGCTGCAGAACGTTCAAGACAAAGTTTCTAATCAGAACACAAATTTTCGCAGAAGAATAACAGCAGAAGAAAATTTGTGTATAACGGTAAGGTAAGATTCGTTAGTACACACATTTTGGTTTGCAGTAGAACTTTGTACAGCATTCACTACCTCCAATTAATTGTAGTCATGCATTTGTATTTTAAATTTCACATACGCTTACTTCTGAGGGGAAGAGAGTTTATGGGACTCCTGAGAACCATTAGGAAGTAATTAGCTTCGTCATTTTGGGTAATGTCTTGCTGTGCCTTCAACGAAGAATCGCAGAAATACTCCTTCAGAATTTTACAACTTTTTTCTTCATGATGCAGCGCTTGGCAGTGGTGACGGTTCATCATGTGGAGCCACTGATGACCTCACAGAATTCTTTTCATTACCTTGTAAGATAGGCAGATTGATAGGCGAAGAGTTTTGAGATAATGCCCTTTGACTCAGTGGTTCTATTTCCACTGACAAGGAACTGCCACAGCATGACTTTACAATGCATTATCATCTGGTAGGGACACATTTCCGTCCCTCAGTGACACTCATATCTGTCTCCGTTTACAAGTAAATGCGAACTATTCAGTGGCGGCAATGCCGCGATCGCTGGCAAGCTATTGTTGTAAATGCATGTAAATACGGTAGATTAAATAAATGAAATAAAAGTAATGTCGCATGTATCATTATAATAAACGTAATTTTTCCTCACTGATTGTGAAATGAAAGACGTGTGCAGTCACACTTGTGATGAAAGCAGAAGGGAGACGTGTGATGCGTGTACTGCAGAAGCTGTAGTGCTGCTCCACAGGCTCGCGCCTGCGGTCGGCTCGCGCCGGCAATATTAAACACTCGGAATGTCGCCGGCTCGGCTCCGGGAGGCTCACGCCGTGTCGGCGCGGCCCGGCCGCCAGTGTGAACACCGCAATTCAAAACCATGTGTTTGATATCGAAGCGGGCGGCGGCCCGGCCAGGCTCGGCTCGGCCCGGCCGGCAGTGTGAACGCAGCCAATATTTAGGGTCAGTACTAGCTCACGTACTAACTGTCTCCGGAACCCAATCCAGTTTTCTCCAATATTGGCTTCTACTAGTTCGTACTTCCTCTGTAAATAATTTATGTCAGAATTTTGCAAGCATCTCTTATTAAACTGATGGTTTGGCCAATGCAGCGTTGTGTGCGATTTATCGAGCCGTGAGGTACGTTTAGCAGTTGTGACTGACAGAGAGCGGCAACCGCGTCTGCTGAGTTCTTCTGTAGCGCTGCCAGTGTGTGGCGATTATTTGAGTGCACTTGATGCTTCAGCTTGCCCCAAAGGGAAAAACCACACAGAGCTGAACTGGGGTAGGCGACTTCACTGGCTTCGCTGAATGTCGTCACAAAACGGAAGACCTCTTCAACTTATTCTCAGCTTGCATGTGTTGCGCTTGCTATTGCTGCACTTTGGTGAAAATCTTTCTTCAGTTTCCATGTTTAGGTTACGTTGTCACGAAGTGGCGATAAGTCTTTCCGGGACAGCTTTATTTTGGCTATCCTTCACCTGTATCCAGCGGGGTCACAGACAGTCCACTCACCAAACAGGTTATGGAGATGCTTTAACTCCACAACTGTGAAGCCAGACATGTCTGCAGTCCACCACGTTGGAAAGATCAAAACATAGGTAGTGGGAAATTTTTGTTCGGGGTCATTAACAGAAGTAAAAACACGAAGTTATGTAAAAATGGCTATTTGTGGTGCCTGTGGGTGTATGACAAGGGGCAGAAAGTCGGCTAACGCTTTCTACTGAGAAATACCTTAGTTAAACTATTACTTTTGGTTTAAATATGGACTTTTCGTTTCATTGTTAAAATTATTGTATTTTCGAGATGTAGGTATACAAACGATGGTAAAATGAAACGGTTATGGGTCAAGACTGGAAGGCAATAAAATAAAGAAAAACGTGTTCAGATCACATCTGCAAAGCTGACATTGGTCGAACATTATCGTTTCTCTATGTTAGGAAGGGTACCATATAATGCATATTCTTGTTCATTTCGATGTCGAATGTAAACTGAGGTAGGCGTTTCATAAACTGTTCTACCTTTTCAGTGTTTGGTGATGTCAGACTCGATTTTCTGCGCTGTTGGTGTCCAGTGCAACAGCAGCCATCAGCGTACTGTTTTTTTCTGAAAAGTTTACGTTTTACTTTTGAACAAATCCAGTGTTGTGAATAGCCAGAAAATAATATTTTCAAAATTTTCAAATTTTTTTTTTTTCTTCATGCAACTGTTGTGTTCTGTATTGATTTGTATGTTGCCCTGCTCGTCATGAAAGCGGAGCACATAACAGTTGTTTACCATCTGCATGCAAAAATGATAACGTGTATGTTTGAACAGTGATTTAAAAGGCAGTTGGGAATAAATGAAACATCTGTTCTCTCCTTAAAGTGTACCCCTGACGTCGCACAAAGGAAAAAAAAGTGCCCTTAAAGTGATGCATATTGTGATATCAAGTGAAGTGCAGGCAAATTTCTTTTATGAAAGTATATTCGAGTTCAGACAGTCTTGCATCCAGTTCATGCGTAATATCATTTGAAATTTCATTTTGTCTGGTATTGTATCTGCTTATTCGTAACGAATGAGATGTTGCATCAACAAAACACGTTTCGAAATACGGTGTCTGAATGTGAGGGTTTCTCCAAGAAAGCATATAATATCCAGACAAAGACTCAGAAGAGACTCCAGTTTAACGAATTTAAATTAAGAGAACAAAAGCATATAGGGCATTAACAGAGAAACACACGTCTTCTAGTCAGCAAGACGGCAGACTGGGATGACGCCGGGCATTATCCGATGGATGTACTCGGCAGAGGTGACGTCATCTACCTACACTCAAATCTATCTGCCACGCACGTCCCCTCTGACGTCACTTCCGGCGACGTTACGACGGTCGGGGGCTCCCCGCTTTCTCTTCGTGCGCCGGCCGCTTCTGCGCCCAGCTGTTCCCGCTCAGTGTGCACAACGACCGAGCGCGGGGTCAGGGCAAGGTTGCAGAGCTCTGTATGAGGAAGCATCTACGAGGTTGCCATTGGCAGTGCAATGGAGAATTCAGTGGCGTGGTCACAGGTGGTGCATAACTACATTCATCACCATTACTACATACATCGAAGACAGGAAAGGACGCTCCCGACGAGATATATCGCCTCACATGTACGCAGCATTAGTGACTCACAAAGTATTTTAAAAGGACGAAGAATGTTTTTGGCAACAAAGTAGTTATTGTAGAAGAGAAGCATAGAAATGTTACAAACCACATTGAAAGCCTTTGCCAAGAGCCCCTATCGTCACAAAACACTGGCAATATCAAATGGCTTAAAATATGCGTCAAGGGGAAGTTGGATAAAAAAGGCTTTACTGCACTAGTAAACAAACACATCAAACATATACAAAATGCAGCACAGTTACATAATATATGTAAAAATACACTACCTGACAGAAAAATGAAGCATTCTGAAGACATTGTCGGATGTCAACGTAACGTCATACACGTATACATCATCAATTGGCACGTAAATGATTAGAGCTCTTCGATAAGTAAAAGAAATGGCCACGTGAGGGCATTAGTGTTGTTCATGTTTAGTGTTGTCACCAAGTCTGGTAGAATATATAGGGACATGGACAGCGTCAGAGACATGGAGAGACCTCATACTCGTGTGAGAAAGCCTTCAGAGCACCTGGCATTCTTTGAAAGGGGCGTAATTTGTGGGTCTGCGTTTCGTCGGCTGGTCGAGTCATGCAATATTCTCATTTGTGAGGCATCCAGATGGTACACTGCCCCATTGTTGAACTGTACAGAAATTTGAGGAAAGTATACGCATTGTCGAGTTTCTGGTCGAAAGAGAAACTTTCAGATCTCAGCTGCATACGGACATTGCATTAAATGCAACGGCGACATGTGCAAATTTGTGCCGGACTAGGACTCGAACCGGGATGCTCTGCTTCTCTCGGCCATCCGAGCACGCTTCCAGTCCAGCCCAAATTCCCAAATGCCGCCTGCTAAAGATATAGTGTCCTCCGTCTGTTATCTCCTATTTGCTCGTACCTGTTCATCTGAGCGTTGCAAGGGTTTGGACGAGTAAGTGCATCTGCAGAGAAAATATCATACTGCTGACAAGGTGCATGCATGTACATATTTATATGTGGGTGTCTGTTATTTCGGATGTGTGTGAAAGAACAGACACCACATCTACAAATAAGTTTCTGCTCGATAACGACTGACCATTACAAGGAGGACCGCCTTATTGCAACCCCCTGACATCTGCATCTGCCATCCAAGAACAAACAACGGACTCCATGTAGCATCTGTCATCCGACACCATTGCTCGGAGACTAACAGAAGCCAGACAGGGAATCCCTGTCCTATGCATAAGACCATCGTGGGCGAGTATGGTGGCGACCTGGGGAGAGATCGCCTTCTTCCAGTGTTTTACAGATGGGCAGTAGAATTTCTCCTGCCCTCATGGTATGGGGAGCCATTGGGTATAACTTCAGGTCACAGCTGGTAGTGATTGAGGGAACTCTGACAGTGCAACCATATGTCACAAACATGCTGCGTCCTCTTGAGTTACCTCGCATGAGACAGTACCGTGGTGCCATTTTTAAAAGGCCTAATTCTCGTCCATACACAGCGTGAGTCTCTATGAACAGTCTGTTTGACCTCTAGAAAAACCACCACATCCGTCCTTGATAGAAAGTGTGTGGCTACAGATCGGATGTCAACTCCATCCCAAAGCCAATATCCAGGATATCAACAGTTGTGGGCCAGCTGATCCCAGGAGAGGATTCAACAGCTTTATGAGGCCCTTCCCAACTGAATCAGTGCATGCATCCAAATCAGAGGAGATTCAATGTCATAGTGATAAGTGGCCTCATACTGCCAGTTCTTTCTGCATTTGACTCGATATTGTAATCACTGAACATACATACCCTCCTAACCTGTAATGTGTTGCTTCGTTTCCTCCTCCTCTTCTGGCCGCTTCATCTTGTTTGTCAGGCAGTGTGCTGTATATACACACTATATACAGGGTGTTCAAAAAAAAGTGTCAAATAGTTTGAGAGGTGGTAGTATTCACCGCAACAAGAAAAATAAGTCCGGTAAACATGGGTCTGGAAAGACATACTTTCTGCGATAAACACCTGTCTACAGGTGCTCAACGTGGCGTCCATTCACGACAATGCACCCCTCTGCTCTCTAGCGTAGGCAATGACCCTTCATTTGAAGTCTGCCCAGTTGTTGTACCTGCTGGCATGCATTGAAGACGCGACCCCGTCGTGTCCGCACATAGTTGATTGGCGTGTCTTAGACCAGTTCCTTCAATTGTACCCATAACCAAAAGTCTAAGGGCTTGAGGTGTGGGGAACGACCAAAACAGCGGCACTGAAATGTCTGCGTCAGATGTTCGCGCACATTGTGACGAAAGTGTGGTGTGCCATCATGCTTGAACCACATTCGTGTTCGTTGCTACAAAGGCACAGCCCCCAGCAAGGTAGACAATACATCAATGAGAAAGTCCAGATATGTGCCTCAGTTAACCTTTGTGGCGGCACATAGGGCCCTGTTGATTTATCGTCAAATATGCCTGCCCACATGTTGATTGAGAATCGATGTTGATGCTCTCTTTCTGGAATTGCTTGAGGATTTACATCTGCCCATACATGCCAGTTATGAAAATTCACAACACCATCTCTTGTGAACCCTGACTCATCGATAAATAAAATTTGGATGTGAACAGTGGATCTGAGACACTCTTCTGCAACAGCCATTGACAGGACCGCCATGATGATTCCGTGGCCCTAGGGCCTGAACGCGCTGTAGACGATATTTTTTTTCCTTTTTTGAATTTCGATTTCCCCCGAAGGGGGCGGGCTGGCAGCAGCTTATTACGCTGCTCTTCGGCCTAAAACATAAGAGGATAAGAAACAATAAAAGCAGGCGATAAAACGATGACGTGAATTGTAAAACGGCGGAAAATTGTGGAAAAATTAAAACATAAAACAGAGGGTGGGCGATGCTAATAAAATACACCGGAAGCAGACAGGTAAATAGCAGACAGACAATTAAAAAAACACGGCGACAGTGTGGTTTATGTTCGCAAGAGATATAAACATCACACCCAGCGACAGTATGATGTCTGTTCGCAACACTTCGGAAAAGACGCACAACACTTAACAATCACTGGAAACACTGCACTAAAAAGTCGGCACCAAGATGACACACCACAGTCGAGGGCAGAAGGGGGGGGGGGGGGACCTGGACAGATGAGGGGGGAAAAAAGGGAGGAGGAGACGAAAAACGAAAGGGGGGGGGGACCAGCAGAGGGAGAGGACTCATATACGGGAGTGGGGCAGGGCAGACGCGAGAGGGAATGGGGAAAGGCAGAGGAGGGAAACGTAAAAGGACTCAGGGGAGAGAAGGGAGGTAGAGAGAGGGTAGGCAGGGAGAGGGAGCCCAGGAAAAGGGCAGAGGAAGGGAGGGGGAGGTGAGGATCAGAGTTGATAGGAAGGATACATGGAGGGAGTGAGGGCATCATCCAGCAGGGGGAGTTGATGGAAGCCACCTTGGGGAAGGTGAAGGGTGTAGAGATAGAGGTTAGGGGGGAAACAACAGGGAAGGCCCGGCAGAGGGTGGGGGTTGGAGAGGAGAGGAGCAACCAGGGAATGAGGGGGATCAAGGCGGCGGGAGGTGTAGAGTATGCAAATACGTTCGAGGAATAGGAGCAGATGGGGGAAAGGAATCATCTACATCTACATTTATACTCCGCAAGCCACCCAACGGTGTGTGGCGGACGGCACTTTACGTGCCACTGTCATTACCTCCCTTTCCTGTTCCAGTCGCGTATGGTTCGCGGGAAGAACGACTGTCTGAAAGCCACCGTCCGCGCTCTAATCTCCCTAATTTTACATTTGTGATCTCCTCGGGAGGTATAAGTAGGTTCAAAAATGGTTCAAATGGCTCTGAGCACTATGCGACTCAACTGCTGAGGTCATCAGTCGCCTAGAACTTAGAACTAATTAAACCTAACTAACCTAAGGACAGCACACAACACCCAGCCATCACGAGGCAGAGAAAATCCCTGACCCCGCTGGGAATCGAACCCGGGAACCCGGGCGTGGGAAGCGAGAACGCTACCGCACGACCACGAGATGCGGGCAGGTATAAGTAGGGGGAAGCAATATATTCGATACCTCATCCAGAAACGCACCCTCTCGAAACCTGGACAGCAAGCTACACCGCGATGCAGAGCGCCTCTCTTGCAGAGTCTGCCACTTGAGTTTATTAAACATCTCCGTAACGCTATCACGATTACCAAATAACCCTGTGACGAAACACGCCGCTATTCTTTGGATCTTCTCTATCTCCTCCGTCAAACCGATCTGGTACGGATCCCACACTGATGAGCAATACTCAAGTATAGGTCGAACGAGTGTTTTGTAAGCCACCTCCTTTGTTGATGGACTACATTTTCTAAGCACTCTCCCAATGAATCTCAACCTGGCACCCGCCTTACCAACAATTAATTTTATATGACCATTCCACTTCAAATCGTTCCGCACGCATACTCCCAGATATTTTACAGAAGTAACTGCTTAACTGCTACCAGTGTTTGTTCCGCTATCATATAATCATACAATAAAGGATCCTTCTTTCTATGTATTCGCAATACATTACATTTGTCTACGTTGAGGGACAGTTGCCACTCCCTGCACCGAGTGCCTATCCGCTGCAGATCTTCCTGCATTTCGCTACAATTTTCTAATGCTGCAACTTCTCTGTATACTACAGCATCATCCGCGAAAAGCCGCATGGAACTTCCGACACTATCTACTAGGTCATTTATATATATTGTGAAAAGCAATGGTCCCATAACACTCCCCTGTGGCACGCCAGAGATTACTTTAACGTCTGTTGACGTCTCTCCATTGATAACAACATGCTGTGTTCTGTTTGCTAAAAACTCTTCAATCCAGCCACACAGCTGGTCTGATATTCCGTAGGCTCTTACTTTGTTTATCAGGCGACAGTGCGGAACTGTATCGAACGCCTTCCGGAAGTCAAGAAAAATAGCATCTACCTGGGAGCCTGTATCTAATATTTTCTGGGTCTCATGAACAAATAAAGCGAGTTGGGTCTCACACGATCGCTGTTTCCAGAATCCATGTTGATTCCTACATAGTAGATTCTGGGTTTCCAAAAATGACATGATACTCGAGCAAAAAAACATGTTCTAAAATTCTACAACAGATCGACGTCAGAGATATAGGTCTATAGTTTTGCGCATCTGCTCGACGACCCTTCTTGAAGACTGGGACTACCTGTGCTCTTTTCCAATCATTTGGAACCCTCCGTTCCTCTAGAGACTTGCGGTACACGGCTGCTAGAAGGGGGGCAAGTTCTTTCGCGTACTCTGTGTAGAATCGAACTGGTATCCCGTCAGGTCCAGTGGACTTTCCTCTGTTGAGTGATTCCAGTTGCTTTTCTATTCCTTGGACACTTATTTCGATGTCAGCCATTTTTTCGTTTGTGCGAGGATTTAGAGAAGGAACTGCAGTGCGGTCTTCCTCTGTGAAACAGCTTTGGAAAAAGGTGTTTAGTATTTCAGCTTTACGCGTGTCATCCTCTGTTTCAATGCCATCATCATCCCGGAGTTTCTCGATATGCTGTTTCGAGCCACTTATTGATTTAACGTAAGACCAGAACTTCCGAGGATTTTCTGTCAAGTCGGTACATAGAATTTTACTTTCGAATTCACTAAACGCTTCACGCATAACCCTCCTTACGCTAACTTTGACATCGTTTAGCTTCTGTTTGTCTGAGAGGTTTTGGCTGCGTTTAAACTTGGAGTGAAGCTCTCTTTGCTTTCGCAGTAGTTTCCTAACTTTGTTGTTGTACCACGGTGGGTTTTTCCCGTCCCTCACAGTTTTACTCGGCACGTACCTGTCTAAAACGCATTTTACGATTGCCTTGAACTTTTTCCATAAAAACTCAACATTGTCAGTGTCGGAACATAAATTTTCGTTTCGATCTGTTAGGTAGTCTGGAATCTGCCTTCTATTACTCTTGCTAAACAGATAAACCTTCCTCCCTTTTTTTATATTCCTATTAACTTCCATATTCAGGTTGTAGAGGAACCGCGTGGGTGACGGGAGGCATATACGGAAGGCGAGGCAGAGTGCATGGTGCTCAAGGATCTGGAGATACTTATAGAATTTGGGGGGGGGGGGGGGGGATATCCAGGTGGGACTGGCATAACAGAAGATGGGACGGATTAAAGATTTGTAGGTGTGGAGGATGGTAGAGGGGTTCAACCCCCATGTCCGGCCAGAGAGGAGTTTTAGGAGTCGGAGGTGGTTGTGGGCTTTGGATAGAGCAGAGATGAGGGATCCAGGTGAGGTGACCGTCAATTTTGTACATGGCTGCACGTTCAGAGACCGTGAGAAGTTAGAATTGAAAGTAAAACAGCCCTCGGTCACTATTTTTAACAAATTAACCTGGTTTCAACACTGCTAGGAGTGTCTTCCTCAGAATTTAAATCAAAGAATTGTCTATATTCTATAACATGGTCACAAAATTATGACTAAAAACATATGATAGGGTATAAGTACAGAATCATCGTAAAAGACTGGCAGTACTTATATGTCATTTATAAAATAATAAATATGCCAAATGGGCATTAGTCACAAAGATATTTAAGATAAAGAAAACTGTGATGGCGAGCCACTAAGGGCTGCTCGTTACTTGCGTGGTGCAGGTTGCAAAACGTGATTCCGTACTTATACCCTATCATACGTTTTTAGTTATAATTCTGTGACCATGTTATAGAATATAGACCATTCTTTGATTTAAATTCTGAGGAAGACACTCCTAGCAGTGTTGAAACCAGGTTAATTTGTTGAAAATAGTGACCGAGGGCTGTTTTCCTTTCAATTATGGGTACAGCAGTTGTTTATGAAATACCCCCCATGTAAGAGAGTGAGACACGCCTTCTGCTGCTGCTAATCCTCGCAAACTGGTCCGGTCCCTGGGGTTTCTTCCACCGAAAGTAGCACATGCTCCTCTTTGTCAGGCGTATGGACTGTGTGGGTCCTTCCACTCTCAGTCTTTCGAGGTGCAAGGGTACCTGTGCCCCTCAGATGCTGGAGAAGTCTGTCGAACAGCCTATCAGATGACACTCTGAACTGTGCATAGAGGGCACGGATTCGCAGGTTACATCCATTTGCTACAAACCATAGCAGAATATCATATCTGCCGTTTCATTTGTCGAGTAGTAGGCTTCCATTGCTAACAAATGGTGGAAGAGAGAAAATGTAAATGTACTACACCATTTGTATGTACAAGCAGCGCAATAACTGTAAACACATAACTGAATCAGCGTTTGGAAGAAGGTAAAACACGTGATACGTACCCAGGATTGACAGTAAGGCACACAAACACGACGGAAGTACGACTCGAACCACACAATTGAATGCGGAACACCTACTGGTAGGCAGAGTACTGTGAGTAAGACATCATAATGTCATGCTGACACATTTGACGGAGCGCCAGCACAACGATTGTGCTAATATCCGCAACCAAGCGTCACGTAGCCCCTCCTATAAACACATGTTTAACTCGGAAAGAATGCGTTTCCAGACCCATGTTTATTGGACTTATTTTTCTTGTTTTGATGAGTACTACCACCTCTCAAAGTATTCGATATTGTTTGAACGCCCTGTATGAGTGATAGCACGGAGGATTTGCAGCTCATGACGAGCTCATACAGAAATATTGTAAGGAAAGCAGGGTTACAAATTAACGAGGAGAAAACTGAGTAGATGGTTCAAATGGCTCTATGCACTATGGGACTTAACATTTGAGGTCATCAGTCCCGTAGACTTAGAACTACTTAAACCTAACTAACCTAAGGACATCACACACTTCCATGCCCGAGGCAGGATTCGAACCTGCGACCGTAGCAACAGCGCGGTTCCGGACTGAAGCGCCTAGAACAGCTCGACCACAGCGGCCTGCCAACTGAGTAGATAGTTGTGACCAATTCACCCAATCATCAAATCCCATTGATAGTTGATGAATTCATTTATAAAAGAGTAGATATACTTATAGTGTCGGAAGTTCCACGCGGCTTTTCGCGGATGATGCTGTAGTGTACAGAGAAGTTGCAGCATTAGAAAATTGCAGCGAAATGCAGGAAGATCTGCAGCGGATAGGCACTTGGTGCAGGGAGTGGCAACTGACCCTTAACATAGACAAATGTAATGTATTGCGAATACATAGAAAGAAGGATCCTTTATTGTATGCTTATATGATAGCAGAACAAACACTGGTAGCAGTTACATCTGTAAAATATCTGGGAGTATGCATAGGGAACGATTTGAAGTGGAATGATCATATAAAATTAATTGTTGGTAAGGCGGGTAACAGGTTGAGATTCATTGGGAGAGTCTTTAGAAAATGTAGCCCATCAACAAAGGAGATGGCTTACAATACACTCGTTCGACCTATACTTGAGTATTGCTCATCAGTGTGGGATCCTTACCAGGTCGGGTTGACAGAGGAGATTGAGAAGATCCAATGAAGAGCGGCGCGTTTCGTCACAGGGTTATTTGGTAAGCGTGATAGCGTTACGGAGATGTTTAGCAAACTCAAGTGGCAGACTCTGCAAGAGAGGCGCTCTGCATCGCGGTGTAGCTTGCTGTCCAGGTTTCGAGAGGGTGCGTTTCTGGATGAGGTATCGAATATATTGCTTCCCCCTACTTATACCTCCCGAGGTGATCACGAATGTAAAATTAGAGAGATTCTAGCGCGCACGGTGGCTTTCCGTCAGTCGTTCTTCCCGCGAACCACACGCGACTGGAACAGGAAAGGGAGGTAATGACAGTGGCACGTAAAGTGCCGTCCGCCACACACCATTGGGTGGCTTGCGGAGTATAAATGTAGATGTAGATAGATCTGGAAAGCATTTTCGGCGAGCAGAATAGGATAGAATTTGAGATTAAGATAAGGATCGCAGAGGCAAACGTCATATGTTAGCTTACGTGATGTGCTGAACAGTAGAGCAGTTTCGAAAAGTTTTAAAATCAGACTATACCAGAGTGTAATTCTCCCAGTAGCTCTATACTTGTGTCGCTGTGAAACATTTACATTAAGGAAAACAGATGTACAGAAACTGCTAGTCTTCGAGAGGAAGATATTAAGAAAAATGTTTTGCCCCAAGACGGGCATCCTGTCACAGGAATGGAGGGTACTAAAAAATCGGGAACTTACAGACCTGTGCTCAGAAGCTGATATTGTCCGAAGGAAAGAAGATTGATACGAGTTTGACACCTAATTAGGATAGAATAGGGAAAGGCTGCCGTGAATAGCATTCTCAGGATCCGTTGACGGCAGACGGGTCATCAGCAGGGATACGATGCGATGGGGCGGAGTAAAGGAGAATGGACCACGAAAGCCAGTAACAGAAATGATTCGTGTACGAATGTCGATATAGTATAGTGTCTGTACACAAATCTTCCCTCTCAAGTTCACATATGTGCTTGTATTGATACGTTGAGCACGTGGCAGGTATGATTTTTGACTCGCATTCGGCAACTGCGCAGCTTACAAAACCACCGACGAATCCTCTCCCTCCGAAACAGCTGCATGGTGCAGAAAGACTCCACAAAATATGGAGGCTAGCCGCACGGCGCGACACCGCAGGGAGCGCTGAATGACGTGCTCCCCTCTACGTATTCTCTGAGTCTGGACACAGAGAGAGAGAGAGAGAGAGTGCTCTGGGTTGGTGTAGGGCAGAGTGCCCTCGCTGCGCTGCCCCTTTCTCCTGGAGCGGCGCATCCGGCGCTGAGCTGCATCAGAACCTCGACCGGCCGGCTTTCTTCTGGGTGACCTTTACCTGGCCAGTTGAGGCCTGTAGTAGCCGTGGAAAGCGAAAGCGAAACACCCGTGCAGTAAGCGCAAGCGGACGGTTTCACCGCTGGCCTTACCCGCTAGCGTCTGCTGTACCCCAGCCAGATGGCGCGCGCGTCGCATATCGCAACGTCCGAGTAATGGTTTGATGCACTTCTGCACGCCACTGCACCTTGTGCAAGTCTGTCCGTCTCTGCCTAACTCATGAAACGTACCTAGCATAGCCCTCACCCCTGCAAGTTTTAACCCCCTCTCTTTCCTCGAAGTTTGTTCGTTGATCTATGATGCATCCTACACCACTGGCCATTAAAATTGCTACACCACGAAGATGACGTGCTACAGACGCGAAATTTAACCGCCAGGAAGAACATGCTGTGATGTGATATGCAAATGATTAGCTTTTCAGAGCATTCACACAAGGTTGGCGCCGGTGGCGACACCTACAACGTGCTGACATGAGGAAAGTTTCCATCCGATTTCTCATACACAAACAGCAGTTGTCCGGCGTTGCCTGGTTAAACGTTGTTGTGATGCCTAAGGAGGGGAAATGCGTACCGTCACATTTCCGACTTCGATAAAGGTCGGATTGTAGCCTATAGCGATTGCGATTTATCGTATCGCGACATTGCTGCTCGCGTTGGCCGAGATCCAATGACTGTTAGCAGAACATGGAATCGGTGGGTTCAGGAGGGTAATACGGAACGCCATGCTGGCTGGATCCCAACGGCTTCGTATCACTAGCAGTCGAGATGACAGGCATCTTATCCGCATGGCTGTAACGGATCGTGCAACCACATCTCGATCCCTGAGTCAACAGATGGGGACGTTTGCAAGACAACAACTATCTGCACAAACAGTTCGACGACGTTTGCAGCAGCATGGGCTATCAGCTCGGAGACCGTGGCTGCGGTTACCCTTGACGCTGCATCACAGACAGGAGCGCCTGTCGTGGTGTACTCAACGACGAACCTGTGTGCACGAATGGCAAAACGTCATTTTTTCGGATGAATCCAGGTTCTGTTTACTACATCATGATGGTCGCATCCGTGTTTGGCGACATCGCAGTGAACGCACGTTGGAAGCGTGCATTCGTCATCGCCATACTGGCGTATAACCCGGCGTGATGGTATGGGGTGCCATTGGTTACACTTCTCGGTCACCTCTTGTTGGCATTGACGGCACTTTGAACAGCGGACGTTACATTTCAGACGTGTTACGACCTGTGGCTCTACCCTTCATTCGATCCCTGCGAAACCCTAAAATTCAGCAGGATAATGCACGACCGCATGTTGCAGGACCTGTACGGGCCTTTCTGGATACAGAACATGTTCGACTGCTGCCCTGGCTAGCAAATTCTCCAGATCTCTCACCAACTGAAAACGTCTGGTCAATGGTGGCCGAGCAACTGACTCGTCACACTGCGCCAGTCACTACTCTTGATGAACTGTGGTATCGTGTTGAAGGTGCATGGGCAGCTGTACCTGTATACGCCATCCAAGCTCTGTTTGACTCAATGCCCAGGCGTATCAAGGCCGTTATTACGGCCAGAGGTGGTTGTTCTGGGTACTGATTTCTCAGGATCTATGCACCCAAATTGCGTGAAAATGTAATCACATGACAGTTCTAGTATAATATATCTGTCCAATGAATACCCGTTTATCATCGGCATTTCTTCCTGGCGTAGCAATTTTAATGGCCAGTAGTGTATCAACGTATACCTTCTTTTTGCACAATTGTGACATAAATTTCCTGTCTCTTCAGTTCAATTCAGTGGCTTATCATTAGATCCAAAGTACAACTCTGGCTTTAATATAAAATTGAACTGACAAATTACACTTCGATTTATATCCGATGTTAACGTCTTTCTGATTTTCACAAAAGCTGCATTTCATATCTTCTCGAGCTCTGCCATCATCAGTTATTTTGCTGCCCAAATAGCAAAACACATCTAATTATTTTAGTGTCTTGATTTCCAGATCTGCTTTGGTGTCACCCGCTGTAATATTGATTTGTTTTGTTGATATTAACCTATTAATGACAGTACTGTTGATTCATTTTTTTGATATTCATGTTTTTATGACACTACCCATTCCGTTTAAATGATCTTCCAAGTCCTTCGCTGTATCTGGTTGAATAACTGTGCGACTGGAAAACCTTAAAGATTTTACTTCTTCTCCCTCTACACGACTTCATTTACCAAAATGAAGATTCCAGTGTGCGTATTAACAGAAAGGGTACATCAGTTGAGACACAACGAAATTTGGACAGTTGCAGATGCTTGTTTCAGTAACAACCCACCCACGTGGCGACCTCCGAGAATATGAATGAGAAAGTCATAAACTATCTTGTCCGTCATTCACAACCACTTTGAACCTACCTTTCAATTCCTGCTGCTTAGTGCGGACATGAGGTGGTCAATTAGCTGTTAGGTAACAGCAGTTAGATTAGTTTTTGTATTCCTTTATGCATAACGGCTAGAAAGTGAACAGGCCCCTGTGGGTATATGCTCATTTTGGTAAATGAAGTCGTGTAGAATTTAATTTCTTAGTATTTCTTTCAGCCTCCTCACCGTAATCTGCAGCTGATTCGCTACAGCCATTACTAGCTGCATAAAAAAATTGGATTTTAATCATGGAAAGAAATATGCTGGCCTTAGATGTTACGGCATTTGCAAGACGGAAGCCAAATTATGATATAGAACAGAGCATTGTGTACTGTACGAATGACCACTTCAGCTAAGATTCGGAAATTAATTGAAACTTTTTCACATGATCCTGTAAGCTTTCTTAACGAAAAGGTTGGTTTACAAGTTTTGAGTCTGTTTCGGAGCTGTCTTTTCAACTTTACACGATATTTAAAGAATTTTCCTTGTTCTCTCCTTCAGAGGTCGAACGCGGCTTTCGTTGTTTGCTTCTTATACTCAAACCAGTTTGACTAGAGGCTGCAAACCTGATATGTTTCCTCCATGTTTCACACACACGGGTAGAGGCCTTAGCGACCGTTTTGTCTAGCGCTTACAAAAAAAGATTACAGAATTTTTCGATGAACCTAAAATACAATCACAGATTCATAGAGGATGGGAAGTTACAAAAATCAATTGACGTTCTGTCTCCCTATTACCTGTTTGTGGCCTTTCTCCTGTCCCTTATTCTACAACATTTTCGGGTTGAAGCACTTGCCGTAGGTTCCACCTTCGATGCTGCAACGATCGTTAGGATACGAGATCTACAGTTAAGCTATCGTCTGTCTGGAGATAGGGGAAGAATTTGCACTTAGGGCAGCAGAAAAGCAATATTCCACCGTTTAACCAGGTTATCTCTTGGGCTTGATTCTATAAATCTATAGAGTCTCACGCCCCAACCGTTCATTAAATACTTACGTAGACAACCGCCAAACCAATGGACTAGCGGACGGGCAAGTTACATGGCTAAGCAGCGAGGAACGATATTTGCGCTCGATTCCTGACGAAGACAACTATGGAAGTTGCCCAAATATTCTGTAAGGGTAAAATAGCTCGGTTGCCAGTGCAAAAACTTGTAAGTGAATCAGTGTAGCAGGTGACTGCGAGCTATGGTTTGGTTAGTCATTGGTGAGCTTTCTCGTATTTAAATTACCGTGTTTCCATGAGTTTGCGGCTTTCCGTCGATATCTGACATAGATAACTGCCACCAAAACTCTGCTTCAATATTTGTTTCTGCAGAGGTTTTTCGTAGTTTACAACAAACGTTTATGCAGACTCTCTGTTCTGTCTGGTCAGAGAACGGGAAACCAACCGTGACCTCTGCTACACCTTGGAAATAAGTTAGTGTACAAGTGGAGTACAATGTCATAAGAACTTATCGCGCGAATCATTGTTGTGAAATTTGCCTCACGACTGCCTCAAGAAGAGCAGAAGTCTGCAGGGAACTTGAACAACAGCTTCAAGGCTCTACAACTTTCTGTCATAGATTAACAGTGGTGATAAAAGTTCGGTTTATGCCTATGGCCCAGAAACTAATCAGCAGTTGTTGCAATGAAAGAGTATTCCTTTCTCTTGGACAAGAAGAACTCGACAGAGCTAGTATAACGTTCAGACCTTGTTGATTTGCTTTTTCAAATTTTTATTTGTTTATTTTTGGTTGTTGACAGAATGGTATTAGAGTTACAGAGTTTTCATTGATAGCTCGTTCCTCCGGATCAGACGGTCAGTCTTCTTCCATCACAAAGTTGCATGACATCTCAGGAAGGACATGAAACAGAAAATGTCCACAGCTGTCAGATATGAACCACTAGGTACCATGACAATGCACGACCGCACGCAAAATTATTCAGCACATTTTTAAATAAAAAAATGACCTAGCTCCATGGACTTCTTCCTCTTCCCAACCTGAAAATCCAGCTGAAGGGGGCAAAAATCTGACACAATGGATGATAGTCAAGTGGATTAGCAGACGGCACTGAATAGCCGAAAGAAAAGGACTTCCATGATGCATTTCATAAGTGACAGAAACTTTGGAATCGGCGTATTCGCCGCCAAGTACGGTTTCCGTACCTAGCTGGGACCTCGTCGGGACACTCTGAGGCGCGCGTGTAGAAATGAAGCAAAAAATTTATTTAATATAACACAGTTACATGGAACTTGCGGCAGAAGTTTTCGGAAAATTTCATCTTTTTCAGATAGTCTTTTTTTCCTTTTACATGTTTATAAAACTCCATGCAAGTCAACTTGAAGTTAAACTGGCACTGTAAGAGTGATTCCACAGCCCCTGCAGCAGTCGATTTCTTTCATCAGTCCACTGGGTCGACGTCTGCGATAATACTCTTTTCACAGTGGCTTCGCTTGCGGGAATAGAAAACAAATACCCACATAATTTTAGCAGTTGGTATTTGTGTTCAGGATTTTCAGTTTTCTTAAGAAAGTAAATCCAACTTTCTTCCACGGACGCTTAGTTTCCGAAAAGCTCTTCAGTTACATATATTCCCGAAAACAATTGTCACCTGAAATCTTCGCACTATTTTTAGTCGGACATATAATAGTGCTGTCAATCATGACCTAATCTCGGGTTCCACACAGCGTCATCCAAACAAATACTTGATATTTATTAAGAGAAATAGCCCATTTCTCAAAGTAATCAGATCGTGTGGTATAGAAAGTCATTGTCTCGTCCTCAGATTTGGAAATCAAATTAATTATTGCTTGGTTAGGGTTCTCATTCTTTAATTTGTTCAAATTCATCTTGGTTTCCTTGTCAATAAAACTGACAGTCCTCCTTTTATTCAGACATCTCTGAGTGTCGATTAATATATTTCTTATATCAATTATCGAGACTTTGTTCTTCATTACGCTTTTTATATTTTTTTCAAGCACAGCCATATTTGACTGCAGAAACGTGAAGTAAATTTTACTGATCTGACTACTGAAAAAAATCTGAAATTATTTTTGGTAGCGTGTCTTCGGCGTCAAACAATTTTTTTAGTTGAATTCAAAGCTTAAGAATTGTCTCAGCAGCCGGCACTAACGACAGCCATCTTGTTTCTGTGAGCTGGAAGAGTCTGATGATTGACATCAACATACAACCTAAACTTTTTCAGCTTCTTTGTCCTAACCGTGTATACTGAAAAATAATACTTGCATGACGATTATTTGAATGTCGACAGTTAAGACTCCAGCAGCGCTTGATATAGTATTGTGAAGAATACGGGCAGGGCATCCTTCTACATTTTTCCTGGTTCTTCTTTAATTTGGTAAAACACATTCCGCTGGCTATGTCAATGAAGCCTTCCGAAGTTGATATTGGTATTGTGTTCAAAAAAAGCAATTAATTTATCTTCGGGAGTCGCCAGAACATCTGTGAATGCACAGTGAAGCGCAGCATCATTCTGAGGCGACGAACGCACGGACAATCTGCTTTATTCGTCGATTTTTGAGTATTCTTGTACTGACTTAGATTTTTCAGTTGATTGAGCTTAATAAAATAAAGCCTGACTACTTCATGGGATCTCTTTAGCAGACAGAGATAAGCTATAGTTGGCTAAATATCTAACGGAATTTGCAGTTGTCTAAAGTTACGTTGTGCAAGACGCGACAGTTGGCTGCGACTGCGAGGCTGCCCCCTCCTCTTTTCCCACCCTGGCAGACGGCGACACGGCCGCAACACGACAGGAGTCGTCGCTGTTTCCCAAGCTCCGGTCGGCGGCGGCGGATTCAAATACATAAAAAATAAGAAATCCGATTTTCTTGCTGTAAAAAATACTGTATGTTAATGGAACAAAGTTACATTGGCTCCCAGAGTTAGTTTTTCGATACAGATTCTCCTTTTACTTTAAAAAATTGAAAAGTATCTCTTCCGGTTTTGCGTGTTTTTTTCGCTGTATATTACTTCTCTATCGATTGTAACGAAAGTAAAAGGCACAAAAAATTGATGTTTGCGTATCTTACAGTTTCACATAACAGCTTGGTAATGAGGTGTCTATTTTTCCGATATTCGTCACAGTTATTCCGATACTTAATTTACAAGTAACCTACTGCATAAAATTTGAATTGTGTACAGTGAAAAATGTGGTCGCTGGCTACTTTGCGTATGGTTCACGTTAGGTCGTACATCGTTGCCGATGAAAAGAAGCTAACATATCGAAATTATTTTTAAAGTTGAGATTAGAATGATATCGATCTCCGTTTCCGAGATTTGGGCTCATACACCTCCGGGAGCGTCGCGACTAGCCGCCAGTTCTGTCGACGCGCAACGTGAATCATGTGGTCATCACACGATAGAGAATGCATTTGTTTTGTTTCGCTGACACATTTGGACCTAATGAAACCATTTTATGTCATATATTTCTCCGGTATGAGTTACTAGTATTTCTCCATATGCTCTTGACAATTTCATTTAAAATGCCACGAATTGTTGGTTTCTTAAAAGTAAAGACATGCTGCCTTCAATATATTTTCTTCTCATTCTTGGGAAGAGGATAAATCACTCACCTCTAGTATTTTCTTCTGGACCTGGACGAGGATACGCAAGTAGAAGTAGACGCCCTAACAAAACCAACAAATGTCAAAAATTTACGTCTTTCATCGTTATGGATGACATGAACATTTTATCTTGCCAAGCTGAACTCAAAAGATGACTCCTGGATTTACAAAATACGAATTTCAATTGTGGACCGTGTCAGACCAGAAGGGCCTTGTAAAACAGTTGTGCACTTTTGGCACAAGTTTTTTGAGCACCATCTTCTACCAATGAATTGAAGTGAATGTGACAAATTACTTATTGCAGCATACTGTTTGCGCAATCTGCTGAGAAACTCCTTCCTCAAAAACGAACACCTATTGATTACAGAAAGCTGTACAACAATCTGGTGATGGTTTTTCACAACTGGAAGGTATCATCAAGACACCAATCTATCGTTTACTTTCAAAGTGAAGGTATTGTAAAATGTAACTTTCTCGTTGTACTTTAGATTGTTCATTTTATAATGTACTTGCCGTTTTCAATTTTTATCGTCACAAAAAAAAGTAATGCGAAAACTGACCTGCAAGTTCATTTTCATCATTCTAATTCTACATCTGCATGGATTATACTGATTTTCATAATAGGACTGAAAATTTGCATTAATGGGAAAATAATATATATTTCACTCACCTGCCAGTTTCAACTGTGCATCAATTTCTTCCCAAATTCTGTCTCTGAACAGTGTCCCTATATTTAGGGTTCTTCAAATCGTAAGGGCAAGGATGTTGCGAGACCAGCTCACAGAGCTTCACACCCAGTGAGTGGCTCATTTCAGTTTTACTTGACTGGCTCGACATCTTTCTGGGAGCCTTACGCCTTTGTGTCGTCCGACTTCCGTCGCAACACTGCTCACTGGTGCAGTGCTGCGGCAGCTGCCGCAACAGTCGCGCGTCGCATCCCAAACTCGAACTACGCATGCGCCAGCAGGCAACTTCTGACGTCACGTAGCGACCCGTCGCAGTCGCTAGTGTGCGTCGCGTCTTGGACAACGTACCTTTAAACTGTCTAGACAAAACTTTGCAATTGTCTCCGACGTTTTGTTATTCATCGAATCAAACTTCAACAGCTTCTGTTCGATTCCGTCAGTTTCAATAAAATATTGAACAAGTGAAGGAAACATCTTTCAGGCTTGTGAATCGATGCATATGCGCCTATGGCGAAAATTAAACTTCTTGCTTTATGTATTCGGATGTGGAGTGCGGTGCAAGAACATTTTTAACAGTCGCTGTAGTTTAGGCACTGGCTGTAGGCTGCTTTGTAGAGCCTTTAGAGTCAGTATGTACTGTGGCCTTCAGTTTTATGGTACATTTAAGAGAACTGAAGAATTGATGATGCTTGACAACTTTATAAGCTGCTGTTAGTTCTGCAGCACCAAGGAGCACATCTTTCTGGGTATCTTCGTTAATTATGAATGTAGAAATGGGAATTGATGTCGATATTATTGAGAATATATTTGTATGATTCTTCCTAAATATGTGATGCCTGACATCTGCCAAACCTTCGTGAATTACTGAGATGAAACAGCTACAAATATCACACAACGCTTCCTGATGCGTACGTCCATTCTTGACAAACACCACTGCTTTGTGTAATCATCCGGAAGGTGGGACTTTCTCTTTCCATCGTCAGGCATTTTCGTAAGCTATAATTTTCCACCCCCCCATGAACCAAGGACCTTGCCGTTGGTGTGGAGGCTTGCGTGCCTCAGCGATACAGATAGCCGTACCGTAGGTGCAACCACAGCGGAGGGGTATCTGTTGAGAGGCCAGACAAACGTGTGGTTCCTGAAGAGGGGCAGCAGCCTTTTCAGTAGTTGCAAGGGCAACAGTCTGGATGATTGACTGATCTGGCCTTGTAACAATAACCAAAACGGCCTTGCTGTGCTGGTACTGCGAACGGCTGAAAGCAAGGGGAAACTACAGCCGTAATTTTTCCCGAGGGCATGCAGCTTTACTGTATGATTAAATGATGATGGCGTCCTCCTGGGTAAAATATTCCGGAGGTAAAATAGTCCCCCATTCGGATCTCCGGGCGGGGACTACTCAAGAGGATGTCGTTATCAGGAGAAAGAAAACTGGCGTTCTATGGATCGGAGCGTGGAATGTCAGATCCCTTAATCGGGCAGGTAGGTTAGAAAATTTAAAAAGGGAAATGGATAGGTTGAAGTTAGATATAGTGGGAATTAGTGAAGTTCGGTGGCAGGAGGAACAAGACTTCTGGTCAGGTGACTACAGGGTTATAAACACAAAACAAAATAGGGGTAATGCAGGAGTAGGTTTAATAATGAATAGGAAAATAGGAATGCGGGTAAGCTACTACAAACAGCATAGTGAACGCATTATTGTGGCCAAGATAGATACGAAGCCCACACCTACTACAGTAGTACAAGTTTATATGCCAACTAGCTCTGCAGATGACGAAGAAATTGAAGAAATGTATGATGAAATAAAAGAAATTGTTAAGATTGTGAAGGGAGACGAAAATCTAATAGTGATGGGTGACTGGAATTCGAGTGTAGGAAAAGGGAGAGAAGGAAACATAATAGGTGAATATGGATTGGGGCTAAGAAATGAAAGAGGAAGCCGCCTGGTAGAATTTTGCACAGAGCACAACATAATCATAACTAACACTTGGTTTAAGAATCATGAAAGAAGGTTGTATACATGGAAGAACCCTGGAGATACTAAAAGGTATCAGGTAGATTATATAATGATAAGAAAGAGATTTAGGAACCAGGTTTTAAATTGTAAGACATTTCCAGGGGCAGATGTGGACTCTGACCACAATCTATTGGTTATGACCTGTAGATTAAAACTGAAGAAACTGCAAAAAGGTGGGAATTTAAGGAGATGGGACCTGGATAAACTGAAAGAACCAGAGGTTGTAGAGAGTTTCAGGAATGGGGGAAAGAAATACAGTAGAAGAAGAATGGGTAGATTTGAGGGACGAAGTAGCGAAGGAGCGAAGGCAGCAGAGGGTCAAGTAGGTAAAAAGACGAGGGCTAGTAGAAATCCTTGGGTAACAGAAGAAATATTGAATTTAATTGATGAAAGGAGAAAATATAAAAATGCAGTAAATGAAGCAGGCAAAAAGGAATACAAACGTCTCAAAAATGAGATCGACAGGAAGTGCAAAATGGCTAAGCAGGGATGGCTAGAGGACAAATGTAAGGATGTAGAGGCCTATCTCACTAGGGGTAAGATAGATACTGCCTACAGGAAAATTAAAGAGACCTTTGGAGATAAGAGAACGACTTGTATGAATATCAAGAGCTCAGATGGAAACCCAGTTCTAAGCAAAGAAGGGAAAGCAGAAAGGTGGAAGGAGTATATAGAGGGTTTATACAAGGGCGATGTACTTGAGGACAATATTATGGAAATGGAAGAGGATGTAGATGAAGATGAAATGGGAGATATGATACTGCGTGAAGAGTTTGACAGAGCACTGAAAGACCTGAGTCGAAACAAGGCCCCCGGAGTAGACAACATTCCATTGGAACTACTGACGGCCTTGGGAGAGCCAATCCTGACAAAACTCTACCATCTGGTGAGCAAGATGTATGAAACAGGCGAAATACCCTCAGACTTCAAGAAGAATATAATCATTCCAATCCCAAAGAAAGCAGGTGTTGACAGATGTGAAAATTACCGAACTATCAGTTTAATAAGTCACAGCTGCAAAATACTAACATGAATTCTTTACAGACGAATGGAAAAACTAGTAGAAGCCAACCTCGGGGAAGATCAGTTTGGATTCCGTAGAAACACTGGAACACGTGAGGCAATACTGACCTTACGACTTATCTTAGAAGAAAGATTAAGGAAAGGTACAACCTACGTTTCTAGCATTTGTAGACTTAGAGAAAGCTTTTGACAATGTTGACTGGAATACTCTCTTTCAAATTCTAAAGGTGGCAGGGGTAAAATACAGGGAGCGAAAGGCTATTTACAATTTGTACAGAAACCAGATGGCAGTTATAAGAGTCGAGGGACATGAAAGGAAAGCAGTGGTTGGGAAGGGAGTAAGACAGGATTGTAGCCTCTCCCCGATGTTTTTCAATCTGTATATTGAGCAAGCAGTAAAGGAAACAAAAGAAAAATTCGGAGTAGGTATTAAAATTCATGGAGAAGAAATAAAAACTTTGAGGTTCGCCGCTGACATTGTAATTCTGTCAGAGACAGCAAAGGACTTGGAAGAGCAGTTGAATGGAATGGATAGTGTCTTGAAAGGAGGATATAAGATGAACATCAACAAAAGCAAAACAAGGATAATGGAATGTAGTCTAATTAAGTCGGGTGATGCTGAGGGAATTAGATTAGGTAATGAGGCACTTAAAGTAGTAAAGGAGTTTTGCCATTTGGGGAGCAAAATAACTGATGATGGTCGAAGTAGAGAGGATATAAAATGTAGGCTGGCAATGGCAAGGAAAGCGTTTCTGAAGAAGAGAAATTTGTTAACATCCAGTATTGATTTAAGTGTCAGGAAGTCGTTTCTGAAAGTATTTGTATGGAGTGTAGCCATGTATGGAAGTGAAACATGGACGATAAATAGTTTGGACAAGAAGAGAATAGAAGCTATCGAAATGTGGTGCTACAGAAGAATGCTGAAGATTAGATGGGTAGATCACATAACTAATGAGGAAGTATTGAATAGGATTGGGGAGAAGAGAAGTTTGTGGCACAACTTGACCAGAAAAAGGGATCGGTTGGTAGGACATGTTCTGAGGCATCAAGGGATCACCAATTTAGTATTGGAGGGTAGCGTGGAGGGTAAAAATCGTAGAGGGAGACCAAGAGATGAATACACTAAGCAGATTCAGAAGGATGTAGGCTGCAGTAGGTACTGGGAGATGAAAAAGCTTGCACAGGATAGAGTAGCATGGAGAGCTGCATCAAACCAGTCTCAGAACTGAAGACCACAACAACAACAACATAATTTTCCAAACATTTATTTTTTTCCAAGAGTTTATCAGACGCTAAACAGTCGACAATAACACAATAGTCATCGAAGTATACGTCACTACACCGTTGACGCCCTATATACCTGCAGTAAACACTTCGAACTTCACTAACTTGCACTCGTTGTTCGTATTATGTTTAGAAAGAATCGTCTTATCAGATCTCTATTCAGATGGGAACTGCCCGATAGCCGGCCGAAGTGGCCGAGCGGTTCTAGGCGCTTTAGTCTGGAACCGCGCGACCGCTACGTCGCAGGTTCGAATCCTGCCTCGGGCATGGATGTGTGTGCTGTCCTTAGCCTAGTTAGGTTTAAGTAGTTCTAAGTTCTAGGGGACTGATGACCTCAGAAGTTAAGTCCCATAGTGCTCAGAGCCATTTTTTTTTGAACTGCCCGATTCTTCCGCGTGGCGCTGTTTACATAGTTCCAGGCCCATACTACTGGAGAGGTCTGGTATTTTCTCGAATGATGGCGCTAGATCCATACGTTTCTTGCGTCATCGATATAGGATACGCAACACGCAACCTTGTCAACATACACTTGCTGAAGTAAATAAAAGTAACTGTGGCTGCATTTACATGCTGCACTAATAGATGGCGTTACTGCAGTACTTGAGCCAAGCTCGTAACAGTATTTTCAAAATCGGGACAAAATTGGGTCTTGTCGTATGTTGGGACAAGAAGGTCCATAAGGCGCCGTTCAGACTAAGGCGACATAAGATACTCGATATGTAGTAAGAAATATATTGCGACGATATATTGCTAGGAAGGTTCGCGACAGCGGGCGATAAAAATGTGGTGTGAACTCAAGTCTCACTACTTCAGTTACAAATATGAGCTCAAGTGTGGAAGACGATGTAGTGACTTATTGGTTCAGGCGTCGGATGAGAAAAAGGAAATACCTACAATCATACCAACGTGCACCACTGCCGGCTATTGTTTCTCGAGAACTGTCTCAACAAGAATCAGAATTCAGGGATTTTTATCGAATGAATCCTGAAAACTTCATGTTCTGAAGTGGCTCGTGTCACAAATCCTTGAAAAGAAAGGTACACATCAGGAAGGATATTTCTCCAGATGGAAAACCTCTGATTACTATAAGGTAGATAGAAATAAATGTAAACAGTGTATTAATAAAAATGAGCCGTTTTCTTTTTGCAATGGTTTATAATATTTTACAAATTGTACCAATTAGTTTCACTTTCTTGAGGTTGTGGGGTAATCAGACTGAATCCCGAAGTCGTTGCAATATTGCTCATGTTAGACTGAGTTTGTAAGATGTCATGATGGGATGACTAACTCCAGGGAGCAGGACTGGAACAAATGAAACACTGGATTCCACATTCCCTCGTTCGTCCTCTTCCAACAAATTATGTAAAAAGAGACATTGTTTATATTTTGAAAATCCTCCTCCAATGTGTACTAAGGTTTTTCAGATCAGGTAAAAGAGAAAGAAGGTAATGCTGTTCAGTATCTTGGTCACTTTTATTAGCAGATTTTTTCATTTTCATCCATTCTATAAAAGCACGGTCGACTTGGTCTTTTCCCTTTCGTCTTTTGTGTGTATCACCTGAGCTTTTACGAGCGGGTTTTTTCAAGTAATTGCACGGAAGAAGATTCGTCAGGCATTTCCTCTTCAACAAATATGTCTCTATCATTGTTTTGAGTAATGGTTGACTCCTCTACTGCTGTATCTTCAAGGCGAAGATTGCTGGACGTATTTCCTCCTTTCAAATACGGTTGCAGACACGCTAAATTCTCACTCAAATAATAAGTTTTCTTTTAATACTGGCTGGCACCAGACTTTGAGGGTCTTAACGAACGCACATATGCTGTTTCGATATTCTTGCACCGCTTTCGACAGTTTCTTCTGAAACAAGATTTTAAAAAGTAGACACCAATAGGATTTATTTAAAAATGTTGTTTAGTAAAATGAAAACACAGTGAGACTTACGCAACTATTTACGATTCTAACATTCTGCGTGGTTTCTGTTGTTCTACATCGTGTCTCCCTATCACTTTCGCGCAACGACGCTCTGAGCGTGTTTTTTAGGGAATTGACTAGTTTGAACCTGGGACCTGTTGCTGGTAAGGAGACGTCAGACCACACATGACATGTAGAGTTCAGAAGAGTTCAGTGAGACTAGCGATGATATAACCAAATACTTAATGATTTCAGCGTTAGCTCCACTGCACTCCCTGTAAAAGAATCTTAATACTAACTAAATTTACTGGAAGGGGTTCAAGGCTTTCCTATTTTTAGTTAGCTGGTAAAATAACGTCGAAAAAGCAGTTAAGTTTACCACTGGAAATTTCATTCTACTCACAAAACATTGTTTATAAATTGCACTATTGATAAAAGGAAATGTTTTAATACAGGATGGTAAAAACCAACAGCGTTCAACAAAAATGTGAACGAATATTCCCTGAATGGGTTTCCAAGTTCTACAATGGATCGAAGGATGACCTATGCCATATCACATCTATAATCTAGGTTTAAATTAAGTTTCACAAAAGAGAAAACTATCAAAATGGTCTACAGTGGCCCTCAATTATCTTTAATTACTTATCTAGCTTGTCGTACATTACAGTGGCTGATGTGGCTTCTCAATAACTATATAACAGAAAAATCATCGCGCTTCAGATTTTTACTTCAAGTGGCAAATGTGAACACCATGAGCTTTAACTGACGATCGACACTAGTATTACGCAAAAAGGGGGTGTAACAGATGAGACTTCTGCAGTTCTGAGTGAAGCTTTATGCGCTGTTATGTGGCATCGCATGCGTTCATTACCTTGTCGGTGTTCATCAGGGGGCGGCGGACAGCACAGCTCCGCTCACCTCGCCGTCTCGGAAGCAACTCTCTCCTAACTTCTCCTTACTACAATTTACCGAAGTTGGTTTAAAAGAACTATCTGGCTGTGTTTTCATCTGACCAATCAGGGTCTCAATGTTAACCTTCAGCTCCGCCTACAAAAAGTCTGTCTATCCAATGAGAAACGTTATACTTTTCGTGGTGGGGCAATGTTTTTAAAGTTTGCAACGTAACAGAGACGCGAAAAAGTCTCACGCTAGAACTTGCGGCTGGGGTAGCCCTTTTTGTGTTATCGTAAGATCTGCTTCTGGAGGGCTCTAGCTTTTAGCATGGGCTGGGGGGGTGGTCCTAGCGGCTCTGCTCTCGGCTTCTGTTCTCGTTTCTCCCCTCGGAACTGCGTCTGTCTCACGGTGGGAAGGTATGACATGCATTTAGGCATTCTTGTGTTAGTCTGTGGTATTCCATTTGCTCGCTCGTTACTCGTATTACTTTGGTTACTTTAATGTCACGATTTATTCGGAGCTATGCGACATACTACTGGATTTGCTTATCATGTCAGGGTTTTCATGGAAGGTGTTGGATTTGCCTGACACCTTACATATCACCACCCTTCGATCTTAATTTTTGCACTGAAGTTAGGCAATGATTGAATCGTTGTCTAAGTGAGTCAAAAATTATTCTGTTATCTAAATTTTGTTGCCTACTGTTCAGCCACATTATTCTGTTCTACGCTAGTTTGTATTACTAATTTATATTTTTATATTCTTCCACATTATTATCAAAAATATGTTTATATTGACAAGGGAAGAATATTTTTATTCTATTATAATTATTATTTTTTAATTATTTTCTTTCTTTATTTAATTGTGAAGTTTGTTTTTTAAGAAGTTTGTTATCGAAAGTGAGGAGTCTTTCACATCGATTTTCTTAGAAATATTGTTTTTATAGATGTAGTAATTAAGTAAAATCTATTCCTAACACATTTTCTAAATATCATGTACGAGTAATATGTTTTTGTTTCTAGACACTCATTTCAACATTGTTACACTAACAAATGAGAATTATTTCCAAGAATTGCTTTGACAAAAAAATATACATACACAAGTATTGAGATATTATCCTAACAAATGGTACAAATGTTAAAAAAGGGAAAACATCCAACAAGATAATTTTTATTCTTTGTTTCTATAAGGAGAAAATAAGTAAAATATAGTTATTCTTTTATTTTTATGAGGAGAAAATAAGTGGCATATAGTTTTAGTGTTTATTATGCCTTACTTTTGTTCTTTATATACTGTCAATTTCAGAACTAAAGACTTATTTTTAACGATAGTCTATTTTTTACTAAATTCCATAGTCAGTGACTGTTATTTTGTAGTTTATTAGCTGTCTGGTGTGCTTAACTTATTTAGTTTTTCACACATTTCTTTTGCACAATTCCTACATCACATAATTTGATTTCACACATTCACACAATCCTATGAATGTTTAAGCATGAGGTTGGCGAATGTTTTTTGCACAAAGGTGATGGACTTGAGCGAGATGTATGTGGGCAAGTATTTAATGTACAGCTTTGTTCGTCGTTCCTTGTTGGCTTTGCAAATGTGTGTTGCTGTTGTGGAGGTCCCATAATGGAATGGAGCTGTGAGTGCAGAATCTCGTGGTTTACTGGCTTTGTATTCGTGAAAGTCATCGTTATGTGTCGCTCAAAGCGATCGTTTTTCGTTGCAATACTTCACAGATGACTAGTTTACAATAGGATAGGGATTTGGGAAGGTATGTTGTCTATTCTTCACCCATCTTCTTTCTTGGTCTCAATCTTGCGAATCTTCAACTTCTGTTCTTGCAGCTTTTTCTCTGATTCTTACTTGCTTCTTGGTTCTTCTCTGGGCAGGATATGGAAATATTTATTGATAACTAGTCGCTTTGAAGTTCTCCTCTTAGTAACAGTTTGATAAATCGTTTGGGCATGTCATTTTTACTTTGTGGAAGTTTTCTTCAGTTTTGTGCATCACCGTGCTGTTTAATAGCAGTAGAGTGACTTTTACACATTTTTTTTTTTTTTTGCCAGTGGTGGCTTGCCCAAGCAGTCTTCTCATCAGACCGTTTTCTGCTTACTCTGCTGAGTCGGGGCGTCCCGGAGTTTACGAGCAGTGAAAGTCTGGTGTTTGCTTGTCAGTCCCTGCACCAGTCCCTTCAGCAGTAGATTTACAAGTTCCCTTTGTTGGTCTCACTGTCCTTTCCCTTCTCTCGACGTTTCTGCCTTGTAGGAATCGTGTCTTGCTAATTACGTCCTTTCCTTTCTTGATACTTCCCTGGTTGCAACTTGTAGGTCGTTGCATCTGGTTTTTTGCTGGAGTTTTTTTACAATGGTTCTTACAAAATGTTTTACTTATGTTATGTCTAGTACCTACATTGTTTTACGCCTTTTTAAAAAGCTTAACAAATTTCAGCGTCCTTTCCATGTTACACTTCTAAGATATTTTGAGTCTTAAATTCAAGAATCCTCAAATTCGTTTTTTATTTTTGTGTAGTGTTGTGGTGTATAGCATTTTAGTATTTCATGCTGTTAGACTATCTACACTTTATCCCTTCACCTTAATATAGGCTACTATTGTGTTATTTTTGTTTTTGTTTTTATTGAAACTACTTTCTTTTCCCCACCTTCCTCTCTCTTCATTCTTCTTTCTCCTGACGATCTTATGTGCGACATAATCTTGAAATATTGCGCTGATTATTTACCAGTAATAAAATTAATCTTCAAACTTTTTGATATGGCTCACATGGTGAAGTCCTAAGGTTTTGCCTGTTTTTGCGTTCATTAGTTCCACAGCATTATCATGAGCAATTCGGCTAATTATGACAGGTCCCTTGTACGCAGCGTAAAACTTATGTATTTTGTGTTTTTGTTTGCTGGAGAGATGGTGTGTTTTTACAAATACTTTCTGGCCTACTGAGAACGTTCTTTTAATTGCTGTTCTATCTCCTCTTTCTTTTCTTTTAGTGGCTGCCTTTCTGATGTTGGAGGGTGCTGTTGCTATGACTTGTTTGTGCTGTCTACTTGGTACAGTAGGAAATCTAACATTTTCTCTGGTTATGTTTGGGGGTTCAATATTTTTAAGTACAGTAACTGGAGGTAGTAGTGTAGTGCTATGTGGCATTACAGTTATTACTTCTTGAAAATCTTTAAGATATATATCCCAAGTGTTGTGTCTTTTGCCTGCATATAATCGGCATAAAGTGCCTATGTCCTTCATAGATCGTTCTGCTGGATTTACGCTAGGTTTGTACTTAGATATGTAGATGGGTTTTATTTTGTGTTGTTTTAACGTGTTCTGCCATTGCACTGATTTGTATTGTGGGCCATTATCCGAAATTATTCGTTCCACTCGACCTACTTGTCTGAGAAAATCTTGTCTAAATGCTTTACTTATAGTAAGACCTGTTGCCCGTTTTAGTGGTGTCAAGGTAACACATTTAGAAGTAAGTTCCAAAACGACAAGTATAAAAATATATCCATTTTTTGTGCGTGGGAGGGGCCCCATCAAATCTGTTGCAGCTATTTGTTTTAATCTTTTAGGGATTATTGGAAACATAGGTGGTTTGGTTTCGAAAGTGACGTGTTTAGCCCTCATACATTTTTTGCATTTGACTAATACTGTTTTAATTCGTCTTTCCATATTAGGAAAATGGCTTGTTTGTTTTATTTTTAAAAAGCATTTCTTTGGTCCAAAGTGGCCATTACTTACATGTGTATACCATATGTACTTATTAATTAGTTCATCTGGGATATAAATTAACCATTCATTCGTTGCAACATTTCGTCTAAAAAATAAAACATTGTTTTTTTACGAGATAGTGCTGTCGAATGTCTGGAAAATCCTTACTTCTCCACTTGTGTTTGATCCCTAGTATTTTGGGATCCTTGTCCTGTTCTTTGCCTATGTTTTTCAATGTTGTCGTAATGCAGTTTTCGAAAGGTACTTGTTTCATATAGTACATTGTAAACTGGTCTTCTGCTGCTTCCAAACCTATGTTATTGGATGCACCCTGTGGACATCGTGAATACATTCGCTGGTCCTGGTATGTGTGTAATAGTGAAGTCAAATTCTTGTAGTATTAACATCCATCTGGCTAACGTCCCGTGAGTTAGTTTGGCGGATAACAGAAATTCTAATGCTTTGTGGTCAGTGTATACTTTTGTTTTTCTTCCGAATAGGAAGTATCGAAAACGTTGGAAGCCTCATACAATGGCCAGTGCTTCCAGCTCCGTGACTGAATAGTTTTTCTCGCTTTTTGTGAGACCCGGCTGGCAAATGCAATTGTTCTATATGATCTTAGCCCTGCCTGTTGGTATTCTTGGAATAAAACAACTCCTAAACCTGTTTTCGCGCTATCAGTGGTCATACAAAAATTTTGTGTTAGATCAGGATGTGCTAAAATCGGTGCTGTTGTTAGTGCGTTTTTCACTTTTAAAAATTCTTAATTGGCTTGTTGATCCCATATCCATGGCGTGTTTTTTCCAGTCAATGCACATAGGCTTGGTGTTGCGAGAGAGTCGATCCAAATAAATTTTTTTATAGAATCCGGTGAGACCTAGAAATCCTCTGAGAGTTTTCTTATTATATGGAGTACAGAATTCTTTGGTTGCCGTTAGTTTTTCTGGGTCGGGCATTACCCCTTTCTCGGAAATTATTTGTCCTAGAAATTTGACCTGTCGCCTTCCAAATTTGGATTTTGTTATATTTACTGTGCCCCATGCTCTTTCATGATCTGTAAAAACTGATTTAATGTGTCGTTGTGATGTTCCCAAGAGGGTTCTGCTATAATCACATCATCAACATAACAAGTAATTTTTTGTGAAACTTCAGGACTGAGTATAGTATTAAATCCCCTAATAAACGCTGCTGATGATATGTTTAAACCAAATGGCAATCGTTTAAACTGGTAACATCTACCGAATACGATAAATGCTGTAAATTTTCTACATTCTGGGGCCAATTCTATTCGCCAGAAACTACTCTGTAAATCAATTGATGAAAATATCTTAGCACCGTAGAAGTTTTGTATCAATTCCTCTAATTTTTCTGGGCGATCTGTCTCAGTGATTATGATTGTGTTGATCTGTCTGGAATCAAGCACTAACCTGATGCTCCCATCTAGTTTTTTTGTACAATATGGAGCGGGCTGTTATATGTGGAGGTAGCTGGTTCAATAATATCGTCATCTAACATTTTAGATATCTCCTGGAATACTTTATTCCTGCAACTTAATGGGATTGTATAGGGTGGCACTCTAAATGGTTTGTGCTGTTTTACTTCAAACTTGTACTGAAAGTGTTTAATACTGCCAGTCTTAGGTAAAAATACCTCTGCTTTATCTCGTAAAATACCCTCTAATTCTCTTTTACTGTGTTCCGAAATACCTTGAACTTCTTGCAATTTTTCGTCGATTCCTTTATGGACTTCTAACATGAGTTTAGGCGATTCCCCCTTTTGTGCATACCATTCTAATTCTTCATCCTCTTTATCTCACGCCATTCTTAATTGTTTGTTTATAACTGGTATTTCTTCTAATTTTAGCTTTTGATCAAAGAGAAGTGTGACATTCCCGAATGTTACGCTACCTTTCCCCATATCTATTATCGCTCGTCTCTCTTTTAAAAAATCTGCACCTATAATCAAATCTACAGTTAGTTTAGGTATAATCACTAAGTTGGCTTCGATCTTTTGACCTTGACACGAAAGAGTTAACCTTGTTTGTCTCGTAACTTCCGCAGCATTGTTTCTAATAGGACCTCTTACTTTAATCTTACGTGTTTTCAGAACTGGCAATTCCTCATTGGCATTACACTGCATGAATAAATTTTCTGAGATCGTAGTCAGTTCACTTCCGTTATCAATTACAATATTGACTGGGATATGTTTTACCATGGCCTTCACAATTGATTGAATTTGAAAGGGTTGGTTCTGTTCTTCTTCTTCTTGCATCAATGAATCCTCCACTGAATCATACATGAGTCTTTTTAGGAATTTCCCTTGTGTATTCGAACTTTCTGTACGATAAGCTTCGACTGCTACTTCTCTCTCTTTTATTTCCTCTTCTCTATTTCTTCCTTCATTTACGCTTTCTTCAACATCCTCTACTTTTTCCTCATCCTCGTCTATCTTCTCCTTCTTCGTCGCTACTTCCACATAATCGCATCTAAATGCTCTAATTATCGCTTCACAACTTCCTTCATTATATACGTTGGGTTGTGTGCCCACTCGTAACTTATTTTCAACATCTGTCGACTGTGCATTATCCTCATTGAATTCGCTTTCCCTGGTTTCCATCTCAAATAGCTGTGCAATGCTCATTACTTCGTCCTTTCCTCCTACATTCGTTGTGCATGCATCTGGTAATTCATCTTCCTCGTAAGTATTCTCCCAGTTAATTTCGTCCCAACACGATATTGTTATTTTCTTGTCTTCGTTTTCATCTGGATCTGCGGATTTGTTTCTTCCTGCTTCTCTTCTCGTGATAAGATTTTTACTTCTCTGTTCAAGGTGCTGCAATCGTCCTGGGTCGGTGCGTCATTCTCTTTGGCATGGGCGCTTAGCTGTCAATTCGAACGTTTATCGGGGTTTGATGGTCTTACCTCCACCTCTTCTATCTGTATTCTCGTTTCTTGTTCAGCTTGTTGATAGTGGTTTCTTTGTTGATAATTTGTCGGTCTATTGGTTCTCCAGTACCCGTTCCGGTTGTCGTTATTCCCTCTGTAATAGTTGTTGCCGTTCCTGGGTGAATTATAGTTGTTGCCATATTCTCTTCTAAATCCATAACCGGTTCTTTGTTGAAATCTATTGTCGTTTCTTGGTGCGAAGTTATCACATGGTTCGTAATTATTGTTTCTTCGTACTGTGTCTTGTGGATTCCACTGCTTTTTGCTTTCGTTTGCACGTGCGCTTCGTCTTTTTCTTGCGTCATCTTCCGAAAATATGAACTCTAGTTCCCTTAGAATACCTTTAAATGCTTCGACGTCATTGCCTCCGCGACCTACTAATAATTGTTGGTATTTCAATGGTAGCTTCATCGCGCATAATTTAATCAACTCTCCGTTACTGTATGATACATCTAAGCATTGATTTTTCTTTGCCATTAATTCGAAAAATTTCACGGGACTCTTCTCTCCTGAATTTTCAATATATGGGTTCTGTAATAATTCGTACTTCACTCTGTTCTGTGCTTCTCTGGACCAATATCGTGAGAGAAACTTCTCTCTGAAATCTTCGTTCGATCGGCATGTCGCTGCAACATTCTGAATGGTTTCTACGACTGTTCCTGACATGTACGCACATATAAAGTCTAATTTGTGTGCTAGCGTCCAGTGTTCTGGTAATCCTACTCGGAATTGATCAATAAAAGTTCGTGGATGTAATGAGTTTCCTTCTCGAAAGTGTTGAAATTTTCTGACTGTGAGGAAATGATCGTTGTCGTACTTCGTCATAGTTCCATATGAAATTCGCGATTCTTCGCCACTTTTGTTTCTGATCATTTCTCCCGTCGTTCTTTCCGGTTGCGGTAGATCCATTGGATATTGTCCACTGTAACTTTCTCCTACCCTTGCGTAGTATCGTTGGAGTGGTACGCAATAATTTTCTTCCATCGGTTGTGAACGTGTAGATGAATACATTGCACTGTACTCTTCGCGACCTGGCTTTCCATTGCCAGGTATTGGTTCGGTATCTTGTCTGGCTAACCTTGCTGCTTCATTGCACGATCTAAACTGTCTTGAAACATACATTTGTGGTTCCGCATGTGTTTGTGATGACGTTTGTTCATCAAGAATTTCGAAACGTGTTTGTTGCTGTACAGGCTGTCTGATTTCACGTATGCTACTTTCCGCCTGTGATTGGAATCGCAAATGCGTAATAATCTTCGTTAATTGCTTGTTTTTCCGGTGCTGTTACAGATACGGATGTGGTTGCAGACTCAGTGCTTGTTCGATCCTGTTCACCACGCTCTTCAATGGTTTGCAACAACTCTGTTCGCAATTTCTGAAATTGTCGCTTCGTTTGTGCTTCTATTTTGACTATGCTGTTATCATATCTTTTCAGCGCTGCTTTTGTGATACGTTTGTGTAACACACTGTTTTCAACAACTTCACGCGCTGTACCTGCTGCTTGTCTAGTAATTTCGTTTATCTGTTTCTCTAGTTTCTTGACTTCTCCCTGGGTGTTGTTACGTAATGTTTTGATCTCGTCCTGAATGTCATTACGCAATGTTTGTACGTCCGCTTGTTCCTTGTCAATGTCTGTTCTCAATTGATTGTGACCTGTTATTAAGTTTCCTATCACTTCTCGAAATTCTTTTGCCTCGTCTTCAATATGACTTAGGTGTAACTGATTTTTTTTTGTTTTGTTCTTTAATCGCACCCATTTGTCTCGTGGTTTCTGCATTCTGAATTTCAATTTGGTTCGCTATGTCTATATTTTGCCTTGTCATGGTTTCCGTAATTTGTTGTAATAATTCTGCTAGATTGGTGGGTCCTATTGCGTTTTCTTCCGACGTCCTACGCTCTGTGTTTTCGCCCAAGTGTTGGTTCGAAACCGATTGCATTGAACTGTGCTGTGACACGTTTCTGCTCGCATTCCTTGTACTCTGTAGTGAGGGAGCTCTGATTACTTGTACTATGGGTTCTACGTATTCAAGACGCAAGTTAGAATCCTCATTGACTATCTCTCTACTTTCCTGCTCCCCTGTCGTATGTTGACTTTTGTTTTCTATGCCTTGACGTACATTATCCTCGTTATAGTGCGTTATATGTCCTATTTCTAGCGATACTGCATCATCTGTTGTACTGTCCTCTATTCTCTGTCCATTTTCATGCTGGGTCTCTATCTCAATTCGGCCAAGGTCTCGATCTGCCATTGCTATTCTTTCCGAATCCCTTATTTTCTGTTTTAAAAGCAATTCACGCGCCCTACTTCGAGTCAACATGCGCTCATACGATCTCACGCGTTTCATAAACTTTTTGTACACACGACTTGACACTTATTATACCCAAGACTGACAATCCATTCACTTACTTGTTGCGTCAGAACCAACTTGTCAACGATGTATCCGCCACCTGTGCGCTTGCATTGAAGAGAAAACTTAATTATAACAATTTTTAAAATTCATAACTTAATTATGCTATTGTCTCTGCTAGAATGTCGCAGTTTTTACTGAATACTTTATTACTATCTATCGCTGCAGCTACTGTTTTCAACTATTTATGCCTTTCAAAAAAATTTTTTAACAGGATATTTTTCTGACCTAGTTAGGAATCATGGTATTTTACCATGCTGGCAGGGTCGCCATTTTCTAACATTCTGCGTGGTTTCTGTTGTTCTATATCGTGTCTCCCTACCACTTTCGCGCAACGACGCTCTGAGCGTGTTTTTTAGGGAATTGACTAGTTTGAACCTGGGACCTGTTGCTGGTAAGGAGACGCCAGACCACACATGACATGTAGAGTTCAGAAGAGTTCAGTGAGACTAGCGATGACATAACCAAGTACTTAATGGTTCAAGCGTCAGCTCCACTGCACTCCCTGTGAAAGAATCTTAATACTAACTAAATTTAGTGGAAGGGGTTCAAGGCTTTCCTATTTTTAGTTAGCTGGTAAAATAACGTCGAAAAAGCAGTTAAGTTTACCACTGGAAATTTTATTCTACTCACAAAACATTGTTTATAAATTGCACTATTGATAAAAGGAAATGTTTTAATACAGGATGGTAAAAACCAAATGCGTTCAACAAAAATGTGAACGAATATTCCCTGAATGGGTTTCCAAGTTCTACAATGGATCAAAGGATGACCTATGCCATATCACATCTATAATCTAGGTTTAAATTAAGTTTCACAAAAGAGAAAACTATCAAAATGGTCTACAGTGGCCCTCAATTATCTTTAATTACTTATCTAACTTGTCGTACATTACAGTGGCTGATGTGGCTTCTCAATAACTATATAACAGAAAAATCATCGCGCTTCAGATTTTTACTTCAAGTGGCAAATGTGAACATCATGAGCTTTAATTGACGATCGACACTAGTATTACGCAAAAAGGGGGTGTAACAGATGAGACTTCTGCAGTTCTGAGTGAAGCTTTATGCGCTGTTATGTGGCATCGCATGCGTTCATTACCTTGTCGGTGTTCATCAGGGGGCGGCGGACAGCACAGCTCCGCTCACCTCGCCGTCTCGGAAGCAACTCTCTCCTAACTTCTCCTTACTACAATTTACCGAAGTTGGTTTAAAAGAACTATCTGGCTGTGTTTTCATCTGACCAATCAGGGTCTCAATGTTAACCTTCAGCTCCGCCTACAAAAAGTCTGTCTATCCAATGAGAAACGTTATACTTTTCGTGGTGGGGCAATGTTTTTAAAGTTTGCAACGTAACAGAGACGCGAAAAAGTCTCACGCTAGAACTTGCGGCTGGGGTAGCCCTTTTTGTGTTATCGTAAGATCTGCTTCTGGAGGGCTCTAGCTTTTAACATGGGCTGGGGGGTGGTCCTAGCGGTTAGCTAGCGACGTGGGTGTCTGTCCCTTATCGTAGGGCCTTCAGCTTAACACGGCTCTGCTCTCGGCTTCTGTTCTCGTTTCTCCCCTCGGAACTGCGTCTGTCTCACGGTGGGAAGGTATGACATGCATTTAGGCATTCTTGTGTTAGTCTGTGGTATTCCATTTGCTCGCTCGTTACTCGTATTACTTTGGTTACTTTAATGTCACGATTTATTCGGAGCTATGCGACATACTACTGGATTTGCTATATAATTGCCCCAAAGTCATACAACCACCACCTCAAACACCAAATCTCAACTCCATTGAGAACATGTGGGGAGAACTGTTGCGACGTGTTACAAAAACACGTCCAGGGAAACTCTGAAGTGTCGATTAAAAGAAGAATGGAACAGTCTACATTCAGACTATTTGAAAAAGGTCATTTGCAGTATGGCGCAGCATTTGGAAGAAGCGGTAAAACAGAATGGCTACCCAGCAAGATATTGAAACAGTTAATGTTCCACAAAATCTTGTCTTAAAATGATTAGTTCTGCAAAGTGCATGAACATTAACGGAACGTGAATATAGGACCGAGTTGTATCCAAATAGTATTATAAAAGAACTTATGTACCGTACGTTATCTTAATAAAGTTTATGCTGTTATTTACAAGATACATCACGGAATATAATACTTAGTTATGTGTTTTTTTGTTGTTGTTATGAATAAAGTTATGATGCTACAAGGATAACATACCATAGTGTCCGAATATTCAAATGATTCCCTGTAAACTGAGAATACCCGAAGCAACTCCCTTGCCAGGCGAGGCAAATGACAATCCTTTTCCGTTCCGCTTTGTGGCAGATGAAGCATTCCCTCTCCATCATAATATAATGCGCCCCGTTCCAAACAGAGTTTTAAATGATGCCAGAAGAATATTCAACTTTCGACTATCAAGAGGCAGAAAAAGTGTGGAATGTGGCTTTGGAATGATAATCTCAAAATTTCGTCTATTTGAACGACCAATTTATACCAACAGAAATAACGCTGTGCAGACTATTAAGGCAGCAAGCGTGCTTCATAATTATGTACGCAGACGAGAAGGCCAACCGTATGTTCCACAACAGTTTAATAAGTGTTCTGTGATACCAGCACTAGCAGATAACAGTGCGTTCAGCCAAAGCAATAATTTGAACGAAGCAAATCGCTTACGAAATAAACTAAGTGAATACTTTCTGAAACCAACTGGTGTCGCGCATAGTATCGTATGTCGCTTACGATATATCGCTTATCTTATGTCGCCTTGGTGTGAACGGCGCCTAACGGTGAAGGCCCCGATATATCGCCATGGGAACAACGTCGAAGGTGATGATGCAGAATAATATCTAGATAAGACGTAGCCGGCCTGAGTGGCCGAGCGGTTCTAGGCACTACAGTCTGGAGCCGCGCAACCGCTACGGTCGCAGGTTCGAATCCTGCCGCGGACATGGATGTGTGATGTCCTTGGGTAGGGTGACCAGATGCAGTTGTTTTAAAAGGAGGACAAACAGCTTCAAAAAGGAGGACAAAAGAAGAAAACAGAGGACACATCAAACAGGTCAACTGTAGATGAGGATACCACCCATCAGCTTTGGACGAGTCACGTCACTGCCGGGAATTACCGGTAAAACTAGTAGTTAATTGTTACTGGTAGTCAGCTGGTGGTTAACTGAGCAATATTTAAAAAAAATTAAAAACATTGATTGTGGTGACAGTGTGGTTTCAATTGTTTTGTTACGTCAACAACACTGAACTGTTTACAAAGCGAAAAACGTAAGACCATTCACCTCCCTTCATTCGACACACCGCTACCAACATCTACAGTTCAAGCTGCAGCTGACGACATGTAAACTGCACTTTAACCTTCCGAATACAAATAAATTGAATGACTATGAAACAATGAAATAAAACCATGACAGTTAATCTGAGGAGTTATTTCTTACCTTTATTGGCCACCTTCGAGCTCCAGATATCTTACATTCCGCCTCAAATTCATTTCTCCCTTTCTTTAAAGCCGGATATTTGCAGGAAAAGACATCAGAAAATGTATAGTTTCGTTTAGGCATAGCCAAATATTTTACGTAACTCACTCGGTTAAAAATTACACTCACAAATTACACATGCACTACAGGAATTTTAAATAATCGATATTTGCATTCGCTTATAGGTCGATCAACGATAACATCGACGATCCTGGTGCCACCTATTAACACCGCCTTCATGCGTGTTTATCACGAAGGCTGTGCCAATTGTGAAAGTATTTAAGAAAAGAGCAATAGAACGGGACGAATTGTAAATTTATCTGTATTACGCTCAACTTTGCGAAAAATCCGGACAATGTAAAAATCCGTCCGGACCCCGGACAAAGAGCTAAAAAGGAGGACATGTCCGGATTAATCCGGACGTCTGGTCACCCTATCCTTAGGTTAGTTAGGTTTAAGTAGTTCTAGGTGCTAGGGGACTGATGACCTCAGAAGTTAAGTCCCATAGTGCTCAGAGCCATTTGAACCATTTTTGATAAGACGTAATAGTTTCAATTAATGTATTTCGGTAAATTCTTGAAACCATCTTTTCAAACAACACTTTGTTACTGAAACCAGTATTGATGTTCTCTTTAGGATGCGCTCTACCTCGCTGGAGTAAATAGCGGTTTACACTGCCGAATACACGGCCGACGTAGAACAGGACCATTGTCAGCGCGCGACATCAGAGCGTGGCAAGAGTTGTAGTTCGCCGAGTGGCCACCAGCGCAGCGTGGCGGTTTCGCGTACTGCCCCCTTTGTTCTCCGCAGCACACTGCATACGCGTTCCGTGCTGTCTTGTCTGACAATTGTCTGCTGAGTTTCCACGAAAAGATGCTGTAGCAGCGGCGGCAGGCCTTTCTCCTGAGTCTGCTCTCTAACGGCGAACAATTGAGAAAAAAAAAAGCAATTACGGTTAAACTAGCAGCATCCGCTATGGACTGCCTTGTGCAGACTGTGTATCCTAATTAATCCTGTTTTAGCCACAAAGTTTTTACTTCATCCATTTTGTGTCTCGATGGCTAACCATCATCACCAAATGGAAGGCAACTTTTACATAGCTGGTAATGATTTTCGATTTCGTGCAGCAGCATGTGAGAGGACCGAAAAGTTAGGCTGTGACTTGCACTGCTAACAAGTAGTTGAATTAGCCATGGAAGTTATAGGTGTGATGTAGCAGATGGTTTTGATTAAATTCATTTAGGATTCTCTTCCTACTGTATATTAGGATACAATGTTGGGGCTATGTAACACAGAACTAACTCTTTTTGTTTGCTTGTTTTTGGCGAGAGCTGAAACCAAAGAGTTTACATGACAGATTCGTGGCATACAGAAAACGAGTTGTATGTCTACATTTCCTGTGTTATTAAAACATGTACATATATGTCCTAATATTGCAATTATTTTTATTTTGTTTCGTCAGCACTCACAATTTCTTTTGTTTTTCTCATAACTACCTCTGTCAAATAATAAATTATTAAATTTTCATACCTCACATTCTTTACTTCATTCTTCCTGTCTCATTGTAGCTATGACTCTAGTTTTACCCTTCGTCTTACGGCGGTACGATAAACTGAAATTTGGGAATGTTTTATGACCGTCATATCCTGTACAACTGCTCTACTGTTTGGTAAAAATACTGGATTTCATTTTCTGTTCATGTTGGTCATTTCCAATTCTACTTCATATTTTTTTCCTTATAACAGAATATGGCAAGAACGAAAGTGTTGGCCGGCCGCGGTGGCTTAGCGGTTCTAGGCGCTTCAGTCCGGAACCGCGCGACTACTACGATCGCAGATTCGAATCCAGCCTCGGGCATCGATGTGTGTGATGTCCTTATGTTAATTAGGTTTAAGTAGTTCTAAGTTCTAGCGGACTGATGACCTCAGATGTTAAGTCTCATAGTGCTCAGAGCCATTTGAACAAAAGCGTTGTTTTTCTCAGGAAATACTACTAAGGCATGTCCTCTATCAATTCTGGTACCATAACCTAAGTTTCCCACGAAGGAGCCGTTCTCCTATGGGACCAAACTGCTGAGGTCATCGGTCATAGGCTTACAAATTACTTAATCTAACTTAAACTAACTTACGCTAAGCACAAGGCACACATCCACGCCCGAGGTGGACTCGAACCTACGATGGGAGGAGCCGCGAGAACTGTGGCAAGGCGCCTCAGCCAGCTCGTCCTTCTCACACATTAAAACCTACGGTTGTCAGCTTGCAGTGGAATATGTTATCATTTACCAGTTTTTGTAACTCTTCTACTTCCTTGTCAGGATGTGAATACTTTGGTATGCAGACTTGAATGACTTTCATGGAAATCAAGTTTTGCTATTACTCGTATGTCTAATATTCCTTGAATAAGTATAAAACTGTTTTCATTTTTCTTACCTGCAGTAAAGCCTTCACCTCAATTCCCCTAGTCTTGTTTCTCCATAGTGGAAGTAGATGCTGATTTTAATTGTACCTAGTAGTCCTTTCGCTAAACTTGTAATAACCCAAATATATATGTGTGATATATGTTAACGCATCTCCCAACTATACTGAGCTGCTCTGTAATCATAATACTCTGTAGTTTAATATCTCTAAATAAAAAATAATATGCGCAGCTAGGTTTCTGTGTTCCATGTAATTGTACGTTACGCCAAACTTCGTTTTGCGGACGTGTAAGTACCTGGGCATGTTCCATGACCCGAAACCATTGCCTAAGTTCCCTCACTCAACTACTTCCAACCACCTACATCCGAGCTGATATACCAACGTTCCGTGAAGTCGCACGTTGCATTAGGGACTCACAACGCTTCTCGTGGTGTACTAATGTGCTTTGGTCCGAGGAGCCATTATTGCTAAATCTCGGCAGAGCTACACCTTTCATGAAGATCGACATTGGTTATTCGTGTGCTGATTACATGGCGCCAAGAACCTAGAATCTACAGCCATGATTTTCATCTACAAATCAATCAACCATTCTTATCACAGAACACGAAAATATCCGTAGTGCAAGGCCCAAGTTACGACAAGGAAACAAAGACCGACAGTAGCGCTCCGAGTGGCCTGGCAGTGAACTACAAATTAGAGAAAATATAGCACGATAGTCTGTACTGTTGCTTTGCGAATTACGAGTACTCGACGATAATGTTTTTCATTTATACTTTATACGTGGCTCTAGTAGTCTAGTGGTAAAGTGTATTTATTTGTGGAACCCAGTATTCCAGTTTCGAGGATGTGGCTATTATCAACTGGAAATTACGTTTCTGTGCATGTAGTACACTCTTTGAATTGCGATGTAAATATGTTGCGCGTATTCTCCTCAATTTTTCATCTCATTCGTAATATTGGGTGAAGCAAATGGTTCCTTATTTGCTTTTGTTTCATTTGAAATAGAAGATGATTTCGTCACATGATATTCTGTGGACTCGTGTCTATTTGTTACTGCTTACGAATCTGTGTGTGAACTGCTCGATTTAAACGCACTCTAAATATATCGCTCACAGTCTACGTTTTTCTTCTGTTTCCACATTAATTAAGGGAGGCCACCGAAATTTTCATTAACATCTGTGCAACATGTCGTTTGTAGTACCTGTCAGTAACATGTGAAAACATTTTCTTAACTACTGTCGCATTTTTAGCATTTGCATGGAAGAATGTTCTAGTCATCAAGATTACAAAGCATGCTCATCTACATCTACATCCATACTCTGCAAGACACTATGAAATTCTTGGTACTCAGTGGCAAGGAGTAGTACCGTCCAAAGCAGAATTACATGTACACTCTCATTTCGTTGCAAGATGTAGACTAATAAAGCTGAATACCATTACTGTCAAAACCTGCTGACATTAGAGTTTCCATTAACTGCGAGGAAGTACAGAAAACAGGTAAAAAAAAAAGAAATACGTAGAATACTAGCAATACACTTAAAATGCATTGAAGTCGAGCAGTTCATGCATATGTTCGTAAACAATAACAGATACACGTAACTCTACAGAACACCATGCAAGAAAACCAGCTTCTGTTGTATGTGACACAAAACCAAATACGGAATCATTTACCCACCTAATATTACGGATGCTAGAAAAACACAATCACAATACGAGTAACATATTTACAACGCAATTCAAAGAGCGTAATATACAGAAAAGTCGTAATCAGAAGCACAATGTGGTGAAACTAACTTCTTTTAACTATGGAACGAAAACAAACATGGAAGACTAAAAATCAGCCAATAAGAAAACGAAATGATGGACTAATAAACTCGCAGTATCCAAGTGGCCTGGCAGTAAGCTAAGGTCGTGTTACCGGACTCCTCATAAGAGTTACACCCACGTGTTTGTTATCACCAGCAGTGCATACCTGGGCGGTATCAAAGTCTTTCTGGAGTCCTGATTTATGATCAGTCCTTAATTATGTCAACTGGTTCTTCCGTCACGTTTTGGCAGAATAACTTCATAATATTATAAATGAAAAATTCATTGTTGTCGATGTTTTACAGTAATTTATTTTACTAAACGATTTTCGGCTTACAAAGCCATCCTCAGACTTTTAACTGACTATCGTCGTCAAAGAAGATACAATATTCATGAACAATATTGTGAAAGATCTTACACATCAAGAGCGAGGTGCAAACACAGAGTAAATGTCATATTTGATAGTGCATTAGTAACGCAATTAAAACTGCTAAAGTTAAACAGTAAATAAATACAAAGGGAAAATACCAGACAAACATAAAGTCGCAAAAAACAACGCGTATATAATAGTTTAAATGAAAGTAAAAATGCCAATAAAATAATATTACGGCGTGATAAGAGTACCGAAGAACAGCTTCAAGGAGACACGGAAGACGATACAGAAACTGAGTAAAAGATAGAATTGACTGTTGTAACAACAGTATATACAGAGTACATGGACAATGAAAATAAAATAAATAAATGCAGGATAAATGAAGAAACAGAGTGGGATAGACAGTGTAAGAAAAATTCGAAAACTGTGAGCATTAGATAAAGTTTTGAAGAATTTAAAGTTGTTTTTCTGGTTCATTCCCTTTATACGAGGGTAGGAACTTAAATAGTGGCAACTATTTATTCACAACCGATACAAGAGATTTACATTTTTGCACCTATTGCTGTCCTTCAAAGTACTCACCAGTGTTGCGTAGAACCCGTTGCAAGCGATGTGGAAGGCCTAGTATACCGTTAGCAGAGCCTGTTCTTTTGATGGTACGAATGGAGCGGTCTAAAGTTACGGTGATTCTCGTGTACGACTATGATGGCGTTATCCTAACGCATTACGTTCTTCCACGGCAGACCGTCAATGCAAAGTATTACTTTACGTTTTTGGAGCATCATCTGCGACCAGCTTTGCGAAAGAAGCGGCGACACTTTCTGCGCAACCCACCTATCATTTCGCACGACAATGCGCGAGTGCATACAGCGCAAGCTTCGGCTGCTCTGTTCGGTCGATGGGTCTGGGAAGTACTGTAACATACACCATACTCCCCGGACTGAAGTCCTTGTGACTTTGATTTGACTCCGAAGATGAAGGAACCACTTCGTGGCAGCAGACCGCTTCATTTGCACCATCAATAGAACAGGCTCTGCAACGGTATACTATGCCTTCCACATCGCTGGCAACGGTTTCTACACAACGCTGGTGACTACTTTCAACGACAGTAACGTCTGAAAACATGTAACTCTCTTGTATCGGTTGTGAATAAATATTTGCCACTATTTAAATTCCAATCCTCGTATTTACACTGCTGGTCGTTAAAATTGCTACACCACGAAGATGACGTGCTACAGACGCGAAATTTAACCGCCAGGAAGAAGATGCTGTGATGTGATATGCAAATGATTAGCTTTTCAGAACATTCACACAAGGTTGGCGCCGGTGGCAACATCTACAACGTGCTGACATGAGGAAAGTTTCCAACCGATTTCTCATACACTAACGTTTCCGAGTTTGATAAAGATCGGATTGTAGCCTATCGCGATTGCGGTGTATCGCATCGCGACGTTGCTGCTTGCGTTGGTCGAGATCCAATGACTGTTAGCAGAATATGGAATCAGTGGGTTCAGGAGGGTAATACGGAACGCCGTGCTGGATCCAAACGGCCTCGTATCACTAGCAGTCGAGATGACAGGCATCTTATCCGCATGGCTGTAACGAATCGTGCTGCCACGTCTCGATCCCTGAGTCAACAGATGGGGACGTTTGCAAGACAACAACCATCTGCACGAACAGTTCGACGACGTTTCCAGCAGCATGGACTATGAGCCAGGAGACCAAGGCTGCGGTTACAGACAGGAGCGCCTGCGATGGTGTACTCAACGACGAACCTGGGTGCACGAATGGCAAAACGTCATTTTTTCGGATGTTTACAGCATCATGATGGTCGCATCCGTGTTTGGCGACATCGCGGTGAACGCACTTTGGAAGCGTGTGTTCGTCATCGCCATACTGGCGTATCACCCGGCGTGATGGGGTGCCATTGGTTACAAGTCTCGGTCACCTCTTGTTCGCATTGACGGCACTTTGAACAGTGGACGTTACATTTCAGACGTGTTACGACCCGTGGCTCTACCCTTCATTCGATCCCTGCAAAACCCTACATTTCAGCAGGATAATGCACGACCACATGTTGCACATCCTGTTCAAGGTCCTGTACAGATCTTTCTGGATACAGAAAATATTCGACTGCTGCCCTGGCCAGCACATTCTTCAGATCTCTCACCAATTGAAAACGTCTGGTCAATGGCGGCCGAGCAACTGGCTCGTCACAATACGTCAGTCACTAGTCTTGATGAACTGTGGTATCGTGTTGAAGCTGTATGGGCTGCTGTACCTGTACACGCCATCCAAGCTCTGTTTGACTCAATGCCCAGGCGTATCAAGGCCGTTATTACGGCCAGAGGTGGTTGTTCTGCGTACTGATTTCTCAGGATCTATGCACCCAAATTGCGTGAAAATGTAATCACATGTCAGTTGTAGTATAATATATTTGTCCAATGAATACCCGTTTATCATCTGCATTTCTTCTTGGTGTACCAATTTTCTGGGCCAGTAGTTTATTCGTTGTGTTTAACTGTGTTACCACTGCACTGTCAACTATGTCACTTACTCTGTTCGAACCTCAGTCTTGATGTGAAATATTGTCTTCAGTGGTGTTCACGAGTACTGTACCTTCCTTGGCGACGAGATCCTTTGAGCCGCGCGGAGTGGCCGTGCGGTTTGGGGCGTCATGTCACGGGCTGCGCGGACCCTCCCATCGAAGTCTCGAGTCCTCCCTCGGGAATGGGTGTGTGTGTTGTTCTTAGCATAAGTTAAAGTAGTGTACCGTTGACCTCAGCAGTTTGGTTCCTTAGGAATTCACACACATTTGAACATTTGAGAGCCGTTAAAGCTTGATGATGGGCGTGTAAGACGTAAACCAGTTAACAAACCAAATTAATAGTGCAGGACATAGATATATTATGCTGTTCATTTACAATTAGCCCACAATTATTTTATGGTGATCGCTGTAAGTGAGAAGTGTCTGTGCAGCGAGAAGGAAAGCTGATCTGCCTGGTATGTATGTAGGTGGGTTAATGAGCAGTGCAGGACAGTTGAATTCCGCGCCCAGGAATAAAAGCTTTCGCTGCAACGCTGGAAGGGCGTGCTGGCTGGTGCAGTGGAGTTTGCGTCACAGACGGATCTGGTAGTGGCGGCTGAGCCACACGCTAGCCAGCTGGGTGCGGGGCTGCAGAGCGGATCGGAGATCAATACATAGCGGGTATTCGTGCACTCTCTGGCAATAAATTCGAGGATACTCATCTCAAACTGCATTTGGAGCGATAGTCAATCAACATTGTGATAAATTTCAAGACAAACCGTGCTCAGGAAGTTTCATGAACACTCAGGTTCATCTTTTCAAGATTTGGCAGGCTTTCAGTTGCTCCAGCAGTACACCTCGTAGTGCGCACGTTTATTTTAAACATTCAGTAGAAGGCACTATGGGGCGACGTGTAAGCATATCATCACTCGGCAGAACGTTGTTCCACAATAAGCACAAAAAGAATTCATTACTTAACGTTGTTCCACATACAAAACCATGCGCGCGGCTTGTATTATTTGTCAGCGGGTGCAGTACCTTTTCACAAGTAATAAGCTCGCCTACAGGTATTTTTGTCTCTCGGTAATTAACCCTATTAATAGCGTTCACTTCAGTATCGCGTGGCGTATTGGGCAACATCTGTAAATCAACTCGCATACCATCGTCGATGCACATTTTCAACATACCTTATTTGTACATTTGCGGTACAATGCTCAACGAATCTTTTCAGAGATCTCACGTTACTTGACTTCCTGCAGAATGAATTCGTACAAGACTGGGCAGCGCTCTTTCAGGACAATGGAGCCCTAGAATGGTCTGCCCATGAGGTATCCCTTGCCTGACCTATGGCCTTGTAGAAACACAAGGCCAGGAGAAAGCATTGAAGGTTGTGGCTATCATGTAAATTTTCACACAATTCGTTCGTTACGTGGTTTTGTTGTATCCAACGCACTCATGAACTAGAAACTTGCTACGCTGAAAGCTTGGAGAGTGTACTGGAGCACCACTTTCACGCTGGTAGGACAAAATATTGACCTGGAAGAATTCACTGAACCGAAGGTTTGGATCACAGCTATGGACAATCGCGCTACATGGCACGAAATGTGAAGCATGGGAAAACCAACGAAGAAATAACTGGGCGAAATTTAACCGACAGGAAGAAGATGATGTGATATGCAAATGATTAGCTTTTCAGAGCATCCACACAAGGTTGGCGCCGGTGGCGACACCTACAACGTGCTGACATGAGGAAAGTTTCCAACCGACATATCATACACAAACAGCAGTTGACCGGCGTTGCCCGGTGAAGCGTTGTTGTGATGCCTCGTGTAAGGAGGAGAAATGCGCCCATCACGTTTCCGATAAAGGTCGGATTGCAGCCTATCGCGATTGCGGTTTATCGTATCGCGACACTGCTGCTAGCGTTGGTCGAGATCCAATGACTGTTAGCAGAACATGGAATCGGTGGGTTCAGGAGGGTAATACGGAACGCTATGCTGGTTCCCAATGGCCTCGTATCACTAGCAGTTGAGATGACAGGCATCTTATCCGCATGGCTGTAACGGATCGTGCAGCCACGTCTCGATCCCTGAGTCAACAGATGGGGACGTTTGCAAGACAACAACCATCCTCACGAACAGTTCGACAACGTTTGCAGCAGCATGGACTATCAGCTCGGAGACCATGACTACGGTTACCCTTGACGCTGCATCACAGACAGGAGCGCCTGCGATGGTGTACTCAACGACGAACCTGGGTGCACAAATGGCAAAACGTCATTTTTTTCAGATGAATCCAGGTTATGTTTACAGCTTCATGATGGTCGCATCCGTGTTTGGAGACATCGCGGTGACCGCACATTGGAAGCGTGTATTCGTCATCGCCATACTGGCGTTATCACCCGGCGTGGTGGTATGGGGTGCCATTGGTTACACGTCTCGGTCACCTCTTGTTCGCATTGCCGACACTTTGAACAGTGGACGTTACATTTCAGATGTGTTACGACCCGTGGCTCTACCCTTCATTCGATCCCTACGAAACCCTACATTTCAGCAGGATAATGCACGTCCGCATGTTGCATCTCCTGTACGGGCCTTTCTGGACAGAAAATGTCCGACTGCTGCCCTGGCCAGCACATTCTCCAGATCTCTCACCAACTGAAAACGTCTGGCCAATGGTATCCGAGCAACTGGCTCGTCACAATACGCCAGTCACTACTCTTGATGAAATGTGGTATCTTGTTGAAGCAGCATGGGCAGCTGTATCTGTACACGCCATCCATGCTCTGTTCGACTCAATGCCCAGGCGTATCAAGGCCGTTATTACGGCCAGAGGTGGTTGTTCTGGGTACTGGTTTCTCAGGATCTATGCACCCAAATTGCGTGAAAATGTAATCACGTGGCAGTTCTAGTATAGTATATTTGTCCAATGTATACCCGATTATCATCTGCATTTCTTCTTGTTGTAGCAGTTTTAATGGCCGGTAGTGTACGTTGCTACAGAAGGATGATAACAGCGAAGTGGACACATTGGGGACGATGTGCACAGGAACATGAATGAATGCAATTGAAAGAAGACTATATGAAACTGCTGCCATGGAACAGGCTACTGAAATTTACGTTAAGGCAGGGAGGAATAAGACAGGAGGCACTGAAAGGAGGTTTGAGGGGAAAAAATACCAAGTAGGGTCAAAGGAGAGACTGCAAAACAGCTTAAAAAATGTCCACGTCGGCTTGCTTGCCACTCTTTCTCTTTACTTACAATTGTAGTGTCAACTTTCACTGCCTGCCCACAGAATATTTTAACTACAAAATATGAAGGGGAATTTTTGATATGATTGGTTACGCCAAAGACTGAGGCATATATCTTTTCACCAAGGTGCAGAAGCTCTTTGGGGAGCGTGTTAAAGAACCAAAGAATGTATGTGGGTCTCTCTGATGGAACCCCAGCCTAGGCAGCGCAAGTGATCATTTCACAGTTCCTGTTCATGTCAGCGTTATGGTTCATACTTAGGGTAGAAGGGATTGCTAGAGATAGTCTATGGCTACAAAGAGGCTGTGTACTAGAACTCATTTGTATAGTTTCACTTTAATTGATAAAGAGGTTTTGACTACATTTGCATGTGTTGGAGCACATGGTCGTACACACAGTATACTTCATAGGTTCTTAAACAAACATACTTCATATACAGTGTATTTAAAAGAAGGGGTCATATGTTCCTACAGGAGGCAGTTTTGGCGAAAAATGGAAGAAAAGTTGCTATAATGATCGCAGTGAATCACGCACTCTTTCATACACACTTGGCTCATTTCGGACTGGTCACACACTCCTGTGATGTCTGCACTCTGTCGGTGGGTTGGGCGAACACCAATGCCTTTAAATGTCCCCATTGCCAGAAATGTGAGGGACTAAAATCAGGTACACGAGGAGGCCGTGGTGCTGGACCTCCTCGACCAACTGGTCGCCCATGAAACGTTACGGTAGGGCACTGTCGTCCGATTCCTAGGAAATGGGGCGATGCTCCGCCGTGCATAAGCCACAGTCTCTGTCTTTGTACAAGGATAACGTTCTCCAATAACTCTGGTGATTCATCGCACAGTAATCGGAGATTGCTATAATGATCACAGTGAATCACGCACTCTTTCATACACACTTGGCTCATTTCGGACTGTTAATCCATTTCGTAAAGTGTATGGCCCTGTGAGTTTGTCACCGACAATTCGTTCCCAAACATTGACACTGAAGCGATTCTGATGCATCACGTCCATGATTGCACGAGGATTTTCATCTATCCATACGCGCGTATTGTGGTAATTTACTATGTCTTCTGTTGAGAATGCTATCTCATCGGTAAATAAAAAGCATGCTTTCAATTGTGCGCCTTCGACAGGCCATATCTCAAGAAGTATTGGTTTCCTGCCATGTCGTTATAAAAAATTTTCTCCTAGTTTGGAACAGCACAACCTCCTGTAGGAATATGTGACAGTTATTTTTAATCACCATATATAAATGTCCGACTTCTGATGTAGTTTTTTTCAATTTCCACCTGACTACATTTCCAGTTGGTGATTTAATCTATTTTCTGGTTTTTGGATGTACTCTGAGGAAAACGATAACGACATCAAGAAGGAGTTGCGCGACATCAACGAAAGTTGGTCGGTCTGTTTCTACATCAGAAACATGGTGTCTATTAAAATTTCGCACCAGCGCTTAAGAATGGCGCTAGTAGCGCAACTATGAGGATGCAAATCAGGTTTACTTTACATACACGCTGTAACGGTTGTGAGCGCTAGTTACCTTTGATATTGGACATAATTAGTAGACGTCAGTCAACAATTAGATTAAGGAAAGGCAAACCTACGTTTCTAGCATTTGTAGACTTAGAGAAAGCTTTTGACAATGTTGACTGGAATACTCTCTCTCAAATTCTGAAGGTGGCAGAGGTAAAATACAGGGAGCGAAAGGCTATTTACAATTTGTACAGAAACCAGATGGCAGTTATAAGAGTCGAGGGACATGAAAGGGAAGCAGTGGTTGGGAAGGGAGTGAGACAGGGTTGTAGCCTCTCCCTGATGCTATTCAATCTGTATATTGAGCAAGCAATGAAGGAAACAAAAGAAAAATTCGGAGTAGGAATTAAAATCCATGGAGAAGAAATAAAAACTTTGAGGTTCGCCGATGACATTGTAATTCTGTCAGAGACAGCAAAGGACTTGAAAGAGCAGTTGAACGGAATGGATAGTGTCTTGAAAGGAGGATATAAGATGAACATCAACAAAAGCAAAACGAGGATAATGGAATGTAGTCGAATTAAGTCGGGTGATGCTGAGGGAATTAGTTTAGGAAATGAGACACTTAAAGTAGTAAATGAGTTTTGCTGTTTGGGGAGCAAAATAACTGATGATGGTCGAAGTAGAGAGGATATAAAATATAGACTGGCAATGGCAAGGAAAGCGTTTCTGAAGAAGAAAAATTTGTTAACATCGAGTATAGATTTAAGTGTCAGGAAGTCGTTTCTGAAAGTATTTGTATGGAGTGTAGCCATGTATGGAAGTGAAACGTGGACGATAAATAGTTTGGACCAGAAGAGAATAGAAGCTTTCGAAATGTGGTGCTACAGAAGAATGCTGAAGATTAGATGGGTAGATCACATAACTACTGAGGAGGTATTGAATAGAATTGGCGAGAAGAGAAGTTTGTGGACAACTTGACTAGAAGATGGGATCGGTTGGTAGGACATGTTCTGAGGCATTAAGCGATCACCAATTTAGTATTGGAGGGCAGCGCGGAGGGTAAAAATCGTAGAGGGAGACCAAGAGATGAATACACTAAGCAGATTCAGAAGGATGTAGGTTACAGTAGGTACTGGGAGATGAAGAAGCTTGCACAGGGTAGAGGAGCATGGACAGCTACATCAAACCAGTCTCAGGACTGAAGACCACAACAACAACAGTCAACAATGCATTTAAGATGACGAAGATGTCATTATCAACACCTCTCTGAGTTTGAAAGAAGTCGTGTAATAGACGTATGAGAAGCTCGATGTTCCTTTTGCGATGCTGCAGAAAGCCTCGGCAGGACTGTAGCTATTGCACATTATTTCTGGCAGCGTTGGTCACAGGAATGAAAAGGTCGCATGAAGAACTTGCTCCGCACGACCACGTGACACTACCTAGAGGGAAGACCATCTTGTTAGGTGTACGGCTCTGGCGCATCGCACTGCATCTGGAGCAGCAATGTGAGCAGCAGGTGGCACCACGGTGACACTACCAACTGTCACAAATTGGTTACTTCAAGACAGCTCCAAGCCAGAAGGCCTGTAGTGTGCATTCGACTGACCCTAAACCACCGTCTTTTGCGACTTCAGTGCTGTCAAACAAGAGCTCATTGGAGCGCAGGGTGAAGTTGAGTTGTGTTTTCTTACGGAAGCTGGCTCTGCCTCGGTTACAGTGCTGACCAGAAGGAGACCAGTCGAGGGCCTGCAATCAACATGTCTGTGTGTTAGACACGCTGAACCTATACCTGAAGTTATAGTCCGGGGTGCGATTTCGTATGACAGCGGGAGCCCTCTCGTGGTTATCCCAGGCACCCTGATTGGAAATTCGTACGTCAGTCTGGTGATTGGAGCTGCTGTGCTGCCATTCATAAACAGCATTCCAGGGGGTGTTTTGCAACAGGATAAACTCCCTCACATACTGCTGTAGTAATCCAACATGCCCCACAGAGTGTCGACATGTTGTCTTGGCCTGTTCGACTATCTGTTCTATCTTCAACTGAGCACATATGGGACATCGTCAGACGATAATTCCAGCGTCGTCCACAACCAGCATTAATCGTCCGTGTACTCAGCTGGTTGGAGGTACTGCCTCTACTTGTTTAGTCCGCAGCTCGTGGTCGTGCGGTAGCGTTCTGGCTTCCCACGCCCGGGTTCCGGGTTCGATTCCCGGCGGGGTCAGGTATTTTCTCTGCCTCGTGATGACTGGGTGTTGTGTGCTGTCCTTAGGTTAGTTAGGTTTAAGTAGTTCTAAGTTCTAGGGGACTGATGACCATAGATGTTAAGTCCCATAGTGCTCAGAGCCATTTGAACCATCTACTTGTTTAAATAAAGAGTGCCTGAAAAGTAAAGACTTACATCTATCCCATCCAGCACAGGCTGAGTCCTTTTCCCGCCAATTCCTAGGAAGAGGTTGCGGCCCGATGACTTAGGTTAGTGGAGGTAGCCTAAGTGACCTATTTTCCCCCCATTTTCTTAGGTTAGTTGAGGTAGCTGTGGTGTGTCGCATTGTCCTGCTGGAATTTGAACTTCCCGCCATTTACTGGGGGAGGGGAGGCGAGAGGATTAGGTTAGTGGAGGTAGCCAAATTGGCCTATTTTCCCGTCAAAATTTGAGCTTCCCGCCATTGCGACATTGCAATATCTATCGCCGCCATGTTGGATCCGACATCTTGAATAAACTTGGCAACAGTGGAGAGTGGAGCCATACGAACTTTGTTCCACTACTCACAAGTACTCCACTGTTCAAATTTCTAGTGAAGCGAAACGCAGCTCATTCTCTTCTAACAACACTTGCCAAGTCTCCATTAGACAACATTCCCGTGTAGCCAGTTGCGCCACGCTCTGTGAGGCGGCCTCTTCTTACACACATGAAACTACGTGGAACACCTACTACCGTCCTTAGGAAGTTATTTGTAGTATGGCTACCAGCTTCGATGCTTCAGTACACCATCTTCAGGCCTTAACTGATGCTGAGGTTGCAGATACATCGTTGTTACAGATAGACTGTGAAAACCAGTTCATAGAATTGACCACTGATGGAATCGTGTATGTGATTGAAGTTAACCTGCTCAGCGTCACTTAAGGCCTGAAGATGGTGGTGCACTGAAGCACCTAACTGGTAGTCATATAATAAATAACATCGTAAAGACAGCTGTAGGTGCTCGATTTTATTACATAAGCGAACGGCCGAAGTTCGTCAAACCTCCAGTCATAAGGATGGACATACAAAGAAAAAATCTTCCTAAACAGTCTGAGTACGCTCGCTGAACAACAACATGCATCCCAAAACCTGGCCAAAGACTAAGACGTTTCCCACGCTCGCGAAAGGAAACGCACTTCCGAACACTTTCTGGACTTTTCACGCAAAGAAAACTACGTTATTGATCGCTGATAATAAACTTCGGAAATGTGCCTCCGCACCACCACCCCCCCCCCCCCCCCCAAAGAATCGAATTCGCCTCCTGCACCCTACCAGGGTCACCGACCGACTCCCAAATGTTCAAATGTGTGTGAAGTCTTATGGGACTTAACTGCTATGGTCATCAGTCACTAAGCTTACACACTACTTAACCTAAATTATCCTAAGGACAAACACACACACCCATACCCGAGGGAGGACTCAAATCTCCGCCGGACCAGCCGCACAGTCCGACCGACTCCCTGATTTATTTATTTTGTGTGTGGTTCTCCAAAGTTTTACCACCTCTGTGGCTGCATTTCGGGAGTGTGTAGGTTGCAAAACCTCGCGAAAGCTCGTCGGTGTGTGGTTGAGAAATCGTACCAGAATGATGGAACTGCAGAGACTCCGTCACGCACTTGTTAAGATCCAACGTTAAACATTAATTGCCCAACGGAATAGAAATGACCCTAACATGGAATTCTACGGTGAGGAATCACTGGAAAAATCCTACTGAATGACTGTTTTTACTTAATCGACAAATGTTAAAATAATGAAATGAAGGAAACTAAGTTATTTCAAATGAAATACAAAATAAAGTAAATCGATGTTTTATTATATGAAAAGGAATGACACTGCACAAGACTTAGTGATAGGACTATTCAAAAAATTGATTGAATAAAGGTATGAAGCAAAAGTGGGGAGCGCTACCGTATCCTAGCTGCATGCAATCACTGACACGAATGCAACCCACTAAATGTTTTAGTTACTCCAGTGGTTGACTGAATAATAAATGAAAACGAGACTATCACACGATGCGGAATTAACGGTACTGTGGCAGCTGTACGTCCCCTTTGCGAACATCAACGCCCACCTATCCCCAGCGCTGATGCATACTCTCACCGCCGGCCGCAGTGGCCGAGCGGTTCTAGCCGCTACAGTCTGGGAGTGCGCGACCGCTGCGGTCGCAGGTTCGAATCATGCCTCGGGCATGGGTGTTTGTGATGTCCTTAGGTTAGTTACGTTTAAGTAGTTCTAAGTTCTAGGGGACTGATGACCACAGCAGTTAAGTCCCATAGTGCTCAGAGCCATTAGAACCATTTGAACCATACTCTCACCAATCTGCTGTGGCGGTAAGTCGCCCGTGCGTGGTCGCATGTGAAGAACCAGAATCTCGCTCGTCAGAAGCTGGAAACCGTGAATTCATATCCACCGTCTGAACACAGAATAAACCCAGCGACCTTTCCCCTTCTACATCCAAACCAAGAGGGTCATTCTTCACGTGTACCTGCTCCCTACTCTGCAGTTTTCACCGTTCCGGCCAGAATTGCCAATCAGGAAAAGCGTGTTTTCCCCAACTAGGGTGCCACTGTCGAGTTTTATAAATTCCCGACACAGAATGTCTCCAGACGCTGGCCGATAAGAGCACATCTTTCTCCCCAGCTTGCACTAGAAATTCCCATCTGCCGTCAGTACGCGATGGGCGAATCACGGCGTTGTTTATACATTTATAATTGTCCAGAAGCCTGACCTAAGTGACGGGAACTACGCGAGACTTCTCCTCCCGCCGCTGCAGGCCCAGGCATTCCAAGACCTGTGATTCCTCACCATAAATTATTGGGTGGCAGCCAGCACTTGAGAGTGTCTCCGTCAGCCCGCCTTAGAGCCGAACCGTGTCGAATACCACGAACCCCATCTTAGCTTGATTGACAGGGGAGTTCGGTGCCTCCTTGACACGCCGGAACAAAGCTTCTAAATGTCGTGTGGTCTCCCCTGTCGCTTTCAGAATTCTGTGCGACCTCTTCGGTTCTCACTCATTCTTAGAATAGAACTACTGGTCTCGACAGACAACCTCTGCAGTATTATAAAATGCGTTCCCCGGCATTAAATAACGTCATGAGGCTTTTAGCGTGATGAAACTAAAGTGCCGTGCCGATCGCCAGTTGTCACAAGGGGCAGGTGAATTGAGCACGTATTCGGAAGGATTCAAGCCAGACGGCGTGTAATCTTTCAAGGTGAGTGTTCAGCCTCTTTTTTATTTGCTCTTGGGCTGTGTCTTCGGCTCAGGCGGCATTAGACCCTACTATGATGGTGGTTACTTCGTCTTTATTTTATTGCCATTTATTGAGGGTCCTGCACGGTAGTACGACGTACCTTTATCCTATGCCACCACGCTGCTGTCACAGAGCCAGCGTATTCAAGGCGCCTTCATGTGGGGCGAAGTTCCAACTTTGTCGAGAAGTTCTCTGGTTGGCGCTTGGGTCTGCTCCTTCATGGCTGGCACGCTGTGTTTCCTGCGCTGGTCTAAGATTGTGGCCATGGAGGAAGATGCGGAAGCACCTGTTCTGAAGACTTTTCAAGTGTGACAGATTCACAGTGTCCAACGTTGAGCATTCGTAAGGTCTTGCAGATAGAACCGTTGCAGAGTACAGTCGTGGCTTGGTTCTTGTATGCAGTTGCATGCTGGCGAGCAGTGCAAAGAGTTGGTGTAAGAGATGTGGCAGCTTGTAATATTTCTGGCTTATTCAGCCATTATATTAGGCTCCAGGAAGCTATTCCCAGGGCAGTGGAGATGCAAGAAGCATAGAGATGACGCAATGTGGGATGGGGTACCGGTGACAGATGTTAGATTCGGTACCATTCCCGTGAGAAAGACCGCCTGCATGATGCTGCTGCTCTGTGATTGGCTGCTGTGTTCGGGGGTAGGGCGCCAAAACGTTAAACTTTAGTTGCTGTTATTAATTAAATCTGTCATCCAAATTACTTCATTTTTCAAATAAACATCTCTCAACAGCCAGCTATCAATCAGTCATTTCAAAATTATTAAAATCAAAGTATTACTAAAAAGACTGACGATATTACTGCCGATTCACTTCGATGGCGTTCGGGTCACGCCTTGCTGGCTTGGCGCGCGAAGTGTCTCGGGCAGTCCGGCTCTCCAGTTGTGACCGTTCCAGTAGACAGACATGTTGTCTGTTATAGCAGTATTTGTTTCATGCAATTTTATCTACTACAGTTCCGACCGTCGCTAGGTACAGACATGTTGTCTGTAATAGTAGTATTTGATTCATGTAAATTTATTCTCCAGTTCTGACGGTTCCAGTAGACAGACATGTTGTCTGTGGCAGGATGTATTTCATGTTATTTTAGCCAGATATAATGACTGTGGAAAGATATGTTCAATACGTTGTGATCAAGAATAGTTCCTCGTGTCTATATCAATAAAAACGCGAGTGTCATCCCAAATGAGTTATAGTTTATTCGTAACAGCAGTTCCTTGCGAAGTTAATTTCAGCCTCAAGAAAAAGAATCCACGACCTGCGTGCTGTTTTCTGCTCTGGGGACGTCATCATCATCATGAAGACAGCAGGTTATTGAAGTGTTCAAGAACTTCTGTATTCCACACAGGGCAGTGGAAACAAATAGGCACCTCACGTGCACTGCATGCACAGTACAAATGTGCTCAGTGACACGTCATCTGTAGTAATGCAGAGGCGGTAAAGAAGGATGAAAGTATTAACATTATCTCACTTTTATTCCTTTTTCTTGCCGTAAGTTTCACCCGCTTCTCCTTGACGTGTGGTTTATAGAGCAGGTTGCTGTCTAGAATAACACCGAGGTATTTAACACGATCCGCCCAGTTTAAGGTCCCCGATTCAGCGAGCTGATCCCATCTCTACGACACTCTTTACACATGCGGACGTTTTGGCCAATCTGCCCCCACAGAAGATCGCAGGCATTGCGACTGGCCACTGCACACAGCGCTGCTGTGAAGTGCTGCTGCCTGTCGACACTTTCAGTAGTTTGTTCCCAAAGAGTACTAGGGGACGTCAGCCATTCTGCGGGAAACGCTTTTGAAAACCTTCCGTTTGGGACAGGCCGCCAACCGTTAGCCGGATTAAGCAAATATGGCCCACCTCGTTCCAGGCGTGAGAACAGTTGGTGTGCGGATATTTGCCACGCCGGACATTTGCCACAATTTTACCTGCTCCGAAGGGTTGGGTCCCTTGTCTCCCCCTCCTTCTCTTCATCGCTGTCGCGCAGTAAAGGTACTTACTGAGCCTTTCCGTTGGTTTACTTAACATAGGACCATAATCTCTTTGGATTTTCTGCCACTTTCGTTGTGGGAACTATTAAATGCATCTCGCATTGAAATCCGCACCAAATTTCGAACCTCAGTAAAACTTCGCCAATGTTGGAGATTTTGCATTCGTCTAAATTATACGTGCCTTTTTCGGTGCTCCTGCAGCAGCTTTCTGTCGTGTTTTGTGTACCATGGGGGATCAGTTCCGTCTCTATTATTTTATTTTGTATGAACCTCTCGAGTGGTGTTGATACCATTTCTTTGAACTTAAGCCACATATGGTCTTCACTTACATGGTTTGGAAGGATTGGAGACTGTCTCTTAGAAAGACGTCAAGCGAAAGACGTCAACCGAATTTTTAGCTGTTTTTATAAATAGATATATTTCGCGTTTAGTTTTGGTGAATTTCTTTGTTGCGGAATTGAGCCTCGCTCGACAGTGTGTTCACTAATCCCTGTATCCGTCGTGATGTTCCGGATTATTTGTGGCTAAGAGGTCAACTGTGTTTTCGTAACCATTTACAACTACAAAACAATTTAAAAAAAGCATTTAAAACAATTACGGAAGTTGTTTTCTATCTATAATAGGGTCTGAAAATGTATTTTTGTCAACATACGGAAGGTAGATTGAAGTCACTGCCAACTATAATTGTACGAGTAGCGTACCTATTTGTGATGAGACTCAAGTTTTCTTTGAACTGTTCAGCAACTGTTTCATCTGAGACCGTGGGTCGGTAAAAGGAGCCAGTTATTAATTTATTCCGGTTGTCGAATATAACCTCTGCCCATACTAAGTCACAGGAACTATCTGCTACAATGTCGCTTGTGAGCTGAAACACACATTACATTATTTTTCCTTAAGTTGTGCTTCTTGTTTCTGTTGTAGTGCAGATCATCACAATTACGGCTTTTCCCTCCAAAACCTAGGATGCTTTCTCTGTGACCTTGTAAATACCAGAGCTAAACAATGTAGAACAACAACGTACGTTAAAAGCATAGCATTCCGTTTTACTTCAGTTCCTTATTTCTAACATTTTAAAATTGTGCGTCGACTTTAGATGACATGTCAATCGTAGATGTTCTTATCTCTATTCAGTGAACGTATTTTGAGTCATGTTTTGAACACTGTCGCGCAACACTTATTTAAGTAATGTTTCGCCACTAGGGATATCGGATTTTAGAGAGTAAATTAATATGGAGTATGTCGTTCTTTTTTTCAAACATTCACATTCCCATTTCTTCTTTCCTTATTGTCTTTTGGGCATGCAGTTGTAGTAATTAAAGTACGCGCAAATGCAGTGATCAAAAAGAAATGATTAGCGTACATTCGCATTCTCTTTACATCGTTCCTTTCTTGTTGCTCCAATACCGATGAACTGTTTCTATCGCAGTCAGTAAGCGTGAAAGGAAACTACCCTACAGACGCCGGCCGGAGTGGCCGAGCGGTTCTAGGCGCTACAGTCTGGAACCGCGCGACCGCTACGGTCGCAGGTTCGAATCCTGCCTCGGGCATGGATGTGTGTGATGTCCTTAGGTTAGTTAGGTTTCAGTAGTTCTAAGTTCTAGGGGACTGATGACCTCAGATGTTAAGTCCCATAGAGCTCAGAGCCATTTTAACCATTTTACCCTACAGACAGAGGGATCTATATTTATACTTGGCAGAACTAATTACATACTGACATAATCGTCGGTATTGCTCTCGTTTCCCAAAAGTTATAAATATTTCGATTTCGGAAAAGAAGCTCTGTATTTCGCCAATATGTCGAAGAAGAAGGTCCCTTACGTACTGGTTGTGTCGAGTAAGATGTGGAGACGGCGATTTGAAAGCGGACAGAAGAAGTACGAGGAAGGGCGTCCCTTACCTGAGGGATCACTACTCAAGCTACCTGGCGAAGGGGCAAGTGTGGCAAATGCAATTTTGTCATATGATGACATGATGGAGACCGTGGCTGTTGTTTGAAGACAAATGTTGATGGTGTTAGGACAGCACCCAGCCACAAATTTACTTTCAGTTCCTTTATTCAAAGGATACCGTTACCGGTTTCGAATCGTTGTGGTTCATCCTCAGACGGTTTACACGCTTTCTTTATGACATGTGGTGTGTTTTTACAGATTAATTGTCCTAAAATATAAATAATACATAATTATAAACACGCCACACACAGATGGTTGCGTTACAGATTTCACGTAAGTCACATGCAACGATAATCTGTAAAACGGTAACGGTATCATTTGAATAAAGGAACTGAAAGTAAAAATGTGGCTGGTTGCTGTCCTAACACCATCAAAGTGTGGCAAATGTCCGGCGTGGCAAATGTCCGGCATTCGAACAGTTCCCTTCCCTCGGAGGCCGGGAAGCGGATACTGTCGCTCACAACAGCGACCAGCCTGCGCTGACGGCCATGGCTCGGAAATGATCCGGTACGAAGTGAGCGTCGTCTGTTGCGCTATTCGACGTTCTTTTATCCGAAGAAAGCTTTGGATCGGAATGCTCTTTATTAACATCATTTCAAAACGAAGTGGCAGGCCTACCTGCAGAGTAACTAATGGACGCGGAGCAGGAGTGCGCCACGCAAGTTTACGGGAAGAGGAAAGCTGTTCCCGGAGCAGAGGCGAGGCCAGACAGGTACTGTGTTGCGCCACGGCGTCTGCGGTCTGCCGTAACGCGGTCGCTGAAACGCGAATCGGCCGCAGCCTGGGCCTCGGCGGGAGTCGAACAGGAAACCTCGGCGGAGGCGCCGCTGGCGGTGTCGCCCACGCTGGCGGCGGGAAAGACGAGAGGCGGGCCGCGCCTCTTCCGGAGCAGCAGCGGGGCGGCGCAGCGGAGAAAGCGGCGGCCCGCCCTTTGTCTGGGGGAGGCGGAGAAATCTCCGCGCGGTCCTGTGCGGCTCGGTCACACCGCGCGTCTGCACGCAGCGCCTTCTCGCGTGCGTCACTCACCACCGCATGTAAAGCCGCACCTACACCTGTACTTGCCAAGTCGCTACGTGATGTGTACTCGTACTGCAGAGCAGTTGGAACAGGTGTTGCATTAGCGAACAGTATTACCTCGATGAGAACACACATAAAAAGCTGGGAGAAAGAAATGGTTTTTATTGTCTCAGCAAGGATATTATTTCACAGACACACACTTGTATACACGGCTGAAAAACGAACCGGATAATTGCGTGTAGGAGGCACGCTCTAGGGGTACCGTACAGAATAATGTACACTACTGGCCATTAAAATTGCTACACCACGAAGATGACGTGCTACAGACGCGAAATTTAACTGACAGGAACAAGATGCTGTGATATGCAAATGATTAGCTTTTCAGAGCATTCACACAAGGTTGGCACCGGTGGCGACACCTACAACGTGCTGACATGAGGAAAGTTTCCAACCGATTTCTCATACACAAACAGCAGTTGACCGGCGTTGCCTCGTGTAAGGAGGAGAAATGCGTACCATCACGTTTCCGACTTTGATAAAGGTCGGATTGTAGCCTATCGCGATTGCGGTTTGTCGTATCGCGACATTGCTGCTAGCGTTGGCCGAGATCCAATGACTGTTAGCAGAATATGGAATCGGTGGGTTCAGGAGGGTAATACGGAACGCCGTCCTGGATCCCAACGGCCTCGTATCACTAGCAGTCGAGATGACAGGCATCTTATCCGCATGGCTGTAACGGATCGTGTAGCCACGTCTCGATCCCTGAGGGGCGTTTGCAAGACAACAACCGTTTTTACGAACAGTTCGACGACGTGTGCAGCAGCATGGACTATCAGCTCGGAGACCGTGGCTGCGGTTACCCTTGACGCTGCATCACAGACAGGAGCGCCTGCGATGATGTACTCGACGACGAACATGTGTGCACGAGTGGCAAAACGTCATTTTTTCGGATAAATCCAGGTTCTGTTTACAGCATCATGATGGTCGCATCCGTGTTTGGCGACATCGCGGTGAACGCACATTGGAAGCGTGTATTCGTCATCGTCATACTGGCGTATCACCCGGCGAGACGTTACATTTCAGATGTGTTACGACACATGGCTCTACCCTTCATGCAATCCCTGCGAAACCCTACTTTTCAGCAGGATAATGCACGACCGCATGTTGCGGGTCCTGTACAGGCCTTTCTCGGTACAGAAAATGTTCGACTGCTGCCCTGGCCAGCACATTCTCCAGATCTCTCACCAATTGAAAACGTCTGGTCAATGGGGGCCGAGCAATTGGCTCGTCACAATACGCCAGTCACTACTCTTGATGAACTGTGGTATCGTGTTGAAGCTGCATGGGCAGCTGTACCTGTACACGCCATCCAAGCTCTGTTTCACTCAATGCCTAGGCGTATCAATGCCGTTATTACGGCGAGAGGTGGTTGTTCTGGGTACTGATTTCTCAGGGTCTATGCACCCAAATTGCGTGAAAATGTAATCACATGTCAGTTCTAGTATAATATATTTGTCTAATGAATACCCGTCTATCAAAAAAATGGCTTTGAGCACTATGGGGCTTAACTGCTGAGGTCATCAGTCCCCTAGAACTTAGAACTAATTAAACCTAACTAACCTAAGGACATCACACACATCCATGCCCGAGGCAGGAATCGAACCTGCGACCGTAGCAGTCGCGCGGTTCCGGACTGAGCGCCTAGAACCGCGAGACCACCGAATACCCGTCTATCACCTGCATTTCTTCGCGGTGTAGCAATTTTAATGGCCAGTAGTGTATATAGGACAACAAGTGTCTGGGGCAGTTGTTACATCAGTTATTGCCGCTACAATGGCAGTTTATCAAGATTGAAATGAGTTTGAACGTGGTGTTATAGGCGGAGCACGGGCGATGGGGCACAGCATTTCCGAGGTAGCGTTGAAGTGGGGATTTTTCCATACGATCATTTCACGAGTGTACCGTGAATACCAGGAATCTAGTAAAATATCAAATCTCCGACATCTCCAGAAAAATATCGTGCAAGAACGGGACCAACGATGACTGAAGGGAATCGTTCAACGTGACAGAAGTGCAACCCTTCCACAAATTGCATTAGTTTTCAATGCTGGGCCTTCAACAAGTGTCAGCGTGTGAACCATTCAACGAAATATCATCGATATGGGCTTTCGGTTCCGAAGGCCCACTCGTGTAGCCTTCATGACTGCACACACAAAGCTTTACGCCTCACCTGGGCCTGTCAACACCGACATTGGATTATTGATAACTGGAAACACGTTGCCTGATCGGAAGTCTCGTTTCAAATTGTATCTAGCGGATGGACGTGTACGGGTATGGAGACAACCTCAAGAGTCCATGTACGTAAGCAAGATCAAGCAATTCCCGCAAATTACGGGATGGTGGTTTGCGGACATGCAGCTGACGCCCGATATTTGTTCCAATGCATACAGGTCAGGCACATTTGCTGCCCAAGACATCAATGTGAGTTCACTGTAATGCCTCTCAAACCACTGCAGCACGATACTGACTTTGCAGCACCGACAGTTAACCTTCTCGAAGATGTCATCGCCGCAGGATGAGACTTCAGTCATGAATGGATGCAGGTGGTCCACAGTAATGCTCATGTGGTTCACTGCTGCCGTGATGCCTTCTGTTACCACCACAGATCCCATGGAAGCCTAACTCAGTGTACTCCATAGCATAATTCTGCCCTCACCGGTCTGCAGCTGTGGCGCGGTGCATGTTTCTTGCAGCCTTCTCCTGGACGACGGCGTATAAGGAGCCAGCCATAGACCTGGTGTTACAAGAAATGCGATCCATTCGACAGGCGATACGTTTCTACTGATCAGTGGTACTGTGCCCGCAGCAATCGTGACTGACGATGCCGTTGGGTCAACAGACAAACGCGTAGGGGTCGTGTGGTGTGGAGCTCCATGTTCAACAATGTCTTTTGGGAACAGAGTGCTTCGAAACACCTGTGCTTGCACCAGCATTGAATTCTGTTGTCAGACCTGCCACAGATCGCTGCCTATCCTGGATTACAAAGGGGGTGGGGCGGAGGAGGGATGCTCCAACGTCTAAGTTTGTAAGGTGGCTATAATTTCGCTCCTTACAAGCACTCATCCACATACTTTGCCGTGAACTACAACCACAATTAGGTATCACTTGATAGGTTGTACATCGTATATATGAATATTTAAAGGAGATTGACATTGTCACATACGCTTTGTAAATCATTATTAATGCTTGTTGCATGAAAGGTGATGGAGTGTGTTTATTATCAGAATGGCGTAATGAATGATTGCCTATACTAGTAGAGGTTGGATCGACAGTGGAAATGAAACAGCTGGTGGAACTCAAGCCCTGGATGGAAGGCCCACACAGGTGTGTTGGTCCTGCTTAAACACAGGAAGTAGCAAGACGGACGTTGGGCCACCTGAGCACTGGGGCACAACAGAGTCGCGACCGGCCGGTTTGTAGCCCGATGGAAAGGATTATACTTCGAAAACTACGAAAATCTTGAATGCAACTGAGAGGAACGAGGATCGTCACCTTGGAAATCACGCAGGCTGGGTTATTTCTGTGGATTTTTACTCAGAAACGGACCATTGTACGAGTATATGTTTTTCCGCGCTGGATGGCGTGTGGAAGAATCTGTAGAGAGGGAGAATATTCCTTGGTTTCGGGAATATGATTCGATTTCGGAATTACGAGGGTGGGGAACCGAGCTTTGCTGGGAAGCCAGCGTTGGAGAGACGTGGTCTTCTGTTGTGAGCGCCCATGTATGATGGTCGCTCGATATCAGCTTTGTTGGTACAGATGGACTTGCTGTCTATGCTCTCAGGAGAGTTTATAGTTAGAACAGCTAGGCACTGTACTGTTGCGAACCTATACGATTCAGGACTTCACCTCCGGGTTGGAAGTCGTCGTTGAGTATGCAGCGTTCAGTAATTGAGAGCACTTCCTCTGCCTATACATACGTTGAGACGTTATCTGAACTCCGTCCTTGTGGCTGGGAGTTCGCGTTTCTTGTCTGTAGAACACAGAGAGGAGAAGACAGTATTAGAGTATGTTAGTCAGAGGACCACCTTCTACCGTCCTAGTGTTTGAAAGAGTTTGTTTGTGGCTGGAGTTCTTCCATCGTCGCAGACGAGTACGAGAACCATCACTTCGACGCACCAGATGCAGTACATACGGTGATATCGCAAATTGCTTCGGTTTATTAGGGCTATAAAAGCTAAAAAGCTGTGATCACGTTAGTTTATTCCCACTGAGGTTCCACACCACCGTAGATCATCTCTGAAAGTAGTGTCTTGTAGTGTTTGCTACGTAGATGATGTCAGTTGTTTCACGTCATTGAAATTAGATCGCGCAGTCATAATAACGGGCAGAGCTGGGCAATTGATTAGCAATTTTACTTAGTGTGGTGTGCGTACTGTAAGACCTTTGGTACACACATCATCAGATTATTTGACTTGTCGCTCTAACGAAGTAGGCGAGTGTCAGCAATATGTCTCGTGGTCTTATTGTGGCGTGTTTATCTTCTGCCGTTAGGTCAGACGATAGAAATGCCACTTGCACGCTTAGAGTAGCAGATTGACGGTGACCAACTTTAAACAGAACTTGATTAATTTTCACACACATTTATTAAAATAATAAGAAGCATAGACATTACGTAACTTGATTCTGGATGCTGTTTACAATTGACAATCTGAAGTTCCTTTGGTCTTGGTACGTTAATCTTATTCTCACATATCTCTGATAATTGACAAAGTGTCTGTTGATTTATCTTCATGGCTATGTACAGGAATGCGATAATCGTATTAGGCGCAGACTGAAACTTGACTATAGACTGGTACAAACTAATTTAGACTGGTACAGACCAGTGCAGACAAATGCAGACTGACTAATTGGAAGTCTGTACACTAGTTATAATACCACGCGCGTTCAGGTATCACTGCGCGAGTGTGATCCGCGAGGAGAAAAGGTTCTATGTTAGCAGCAATCTCATTGGCTGTGTTACACATTAATACGCGGATCGGCGGAAGCAGAATTTGGTCCGTCTCTAAGGCAGCGCCATCTCGTAGTGCGAAGACAGACGAGCGCTGCGCGTGCGCTGTTGTGCTTAGCGGGGCGCGCTCTAGTGGGAAAGTTGTGTATGCGCTGACTACGCGGAACTATGTACACAACACTTAGGAAATGTAAACTTTGTAATATAAAGTTTTTTTAAAATCTACAATAAATACATAAGCAGGAAAACATTTATCATTTAGTAGTACTAGTTGCCTTAATCATTCATTTATGTTTAGGTTGTAATTTATATGTTAAAGTCCATTAAGAGATCCTAAGATCTGCTTCAGGGGGTAGTGCGACAGGGCCAAATCTCCATTTTAGCGTATATTATTTTCTGTTGTGCACATTTCTTTTTACACCCGCCTGGAGTAGCATCTTGGACGTTTTGTAATGACATATGGCGTCCAAAACCATGTGGCCTATTCGATATTTCACTATGTTTCAACCACTTTCCTTAGATGCTCACGATAGTAGTACGCCAACAGGCGATCAGCTTCGCCGTTTCAGAGATTCTCGTTTCCAGCAGCAGCCCCACAACCATGAGCCCTCTGTCAAAATCGGTCCTATCAGTGGATTACCCCATATGAGGCCTGTATCTTCACTACGATGTCTGCCCGTTCGTCTCTCTTCCTCTTACTTTCTTTTCTTACTGCGTCACGTGCCTGCAACACCACCAGGAGGCATCCAGTTTCGCGGTTGGGCAGTGGTCATAACGTTTTGGCCCATCAGTGTATTTATGTTAGACTCAATCCTTACGTTGATCACAGCTTCTTCAAAAACAAGTGTGTGGCCGGGCTTTGAAATAAAGCAAATGACACCAAGAGTTTCTTGAATACCTTTGACGTAACATATCACTTGGAAGTATAATAACGTGCTGCCCTATCTTATCTGTTATCAGAAAGCAAGTAATAATACCCTCACTGTGACGTGTACTGTGAGATTCGCAGTGAAGATACAAACCTTTTTCGTGCGAAACATGACTACTAGCGTAGCGATTTCACCTGCAAATACGTCGTGACTTCAGAAAGTAAGTTACACATCTCGTCCGATGCTAAGACCATTGTGAAACAAGAATGGCGAATTGTCAGAAGACATTCTGTGATGTTTCGCAGTTCTGCTGAGGTATGGATAATAGGTGCATCAAGTGTGTAAGAGAAAATGCGCGGCAGTTGGAAATGTACTCCAAAATTTGTAAGGTGGGCATGTCATTTTGGCTTTTATAAGCTATCGACGTTCACGTCAGACAGAGAGAGCAAGTTATGTTAAACAATCTTTGGTCTTGTGGTGGCACAGTCTTTGCCTCTGCTCAGCCTGATATATTCTTATTTAAAGTGTGGTACGTGACGGACGAATTTAGTACTGCTGTGTTGCCTTGTGATTATATCTGGTAGATGAAAAAAGATTTATTGTAAAGGACAGCAAGGATGAATATGCTGCATATACATTGAAAGGCGAAAGGAATATAAATTTAGAATTTTTTTTAAAGAGAAGAAGTTTGAGGTAAGACTGCAGCACTGCGCAGCTAGTTTGTCGGAATGATTCAGCTAGTTGACTTCGTTCACTTGCTCAGAGCTGAGAGGAAACCACCTCATTTCTCTGAGTCATGCATTAAGCTATCAAGCTGTCTGGTTATTATAGAAATTCTCAGTTTACACTATAACCTTTTGAAATCATTGTTCACTTTGTTAAGCATAGTATTGTTCAGACCAGTGTTCTGTGAAGATTACGCGAAATTTTACTCTGCTTTTTTGAATACATACATCATTATAAAATCGTTGTCATGAAATATAATTTCATAGGAACAGTTACTCTCTCAATCCTACTGTTTAGAGAAGGTTTATCATTAGGTATTACCGCATTGCACAATATGGCATGCAATAGTTTGAATATTGTTTGGAAATTTTATTTAAAAATCTAGCTTAGCCTGTGCCTATTTGCTGTTTGCTATTGTACTTTCGAGAAATCTGCAATAGTGTTGTTAAGACGCGAGGTAAGTGGAAATTTTGATTAAGGCCAGATAATTGTCTTACCTCATTTGCGCATTTAATATAAAGACAAGTTGAATTCAGACCAGTTACAGTTCATTTCAAAGTAGGTTCTGTTTAGTCAAAGGTTAGCATACGAGTTTATGCTGGATAATAGCTTGTGGACACATAGTTTCAGTAATATGTAGATTTTTTTTTTTTATTTTTTTTTACAGTGGTAGGTAAATCTGGGCTAAATTTCTTACAGAAACATATATTATTCTTGTGGACAAAAGGTCTAAATTCATCGTGAAATTCTGTTGACATATAGATCAACAGTGGTTTCGAGTCCATTCCTATTAAAATGGTGCCCACAATTTGTCCAAAGTCGCAATGACGTGAGTGATGCAGGCTGGGAGGTAAGGCCATCGACATCGAGGAAGACGAATATTCGGAAATTTGTGGTAAGGTCTTATGGGACCAAAGTACTGAGGTCTTCGGTCTCTAAGCTTACACACTATTTAATCTAACTTGAACTATCTTACGCTAGGCACGACACACACACCCATGCTCGAGGGAGGACTCGAACCTCCGACGGCGGAGAGCCGCACAGACGATGAAGACGAGAATGTGCCGGCAATCGAGGTACCGATTCGCAGCAATCGCAGAGCGATTATCGCGGACATTGCTCAGCAGGTGCGCATTCCAATAGGCAGTGCTCATTCTGTATCCGTGATGGTCTGGAGTGCTCAGATAGTGGATTCCTTGAGCACTGTCACCCGCACACAGAGGCGCAAGGTTTATGGTCACAAATAACAAGCGTCGTGAAAAACTAAACAAATACGTTGTCCTGCACGACAACGCAACACCCCCAAAGACGCACAACACTAGCTAAGTCTCTACGTTTTCGATGGGAGGTTTGGAAATATCCGCCATACACTCCGGATCTTGTACCGTGCGATTTCCATCTTTTCGGCAAGCGGAAAGAGTATCTAGAAGGAAAGAGATGCACCAAAGATGAAGACGGGCACATAGCGATTTTCAAACGGTTCCGTGACCAAGGAGTGGATTTCTACAGTGGAGGAGCTAAACTATTTGTAGAACTAAATTGTTGATGGTGTACAGCAACGAGCCACAAATTGGTTTTAGGTTACTTTATTTAAAAAGTACTGTTAACGGTTTCGAATTTCTCACAATTCACATCAGACAGTTTTTACATACTTTCACCAAAACAAATAATACATTGGTTTCCTACGAGTTGCCATGAAATGTCCATCTGGCACACTTGTTTTCACAATTTTCTTGCATTGAAATACTGTCTCAAGGATGTTTGTATTTTCACAGTCAGAAACGTTGCACAGCATTGTAAACCACTTTTGTTCAGTCAAGAAACGAACTTTCAGCGTGCACCACATGTTCTGATTTACAACCTGCTGTCAGCATTCTCAAAAACAATAGAAGTAATTATGAATCAGCTGAATACGCCGGCCTGTGTGGCCGTGCGGTTCTAGGCGCTTCAGTCTGGAACCGCGTGACCGCTACGCTCGCAGGTTCGAATCCTGCCTCGGGCATGGATGTGTGTGACGTCCTTAGGTTAGTTAGGTTTAAGTAGTTCTAAGTTCTAGGGGATTGATGACCACAGATGTTAAGTCCCATAGTGCTCAGAGCCATTTTGAACCAATCAGCTGAATAAATACAATCTTTATAGAGAATCACAGTTTGAGCTAACAACATAAAAAGGGGGAGCTAATCCAAAAGTTTTACACACCACGCAATGGCACTCTGTTACTCTGCTGCTGAGTTTGCAAGTCCTGTCTGGGAGCGGTCATGCCACACAAACTGGACACTGTCCTGAACCAGACGTAGACATATTACTGGATGTCTTAAGCCAACAAGAGTAGAACACCTATACTCCCTATCAGGAATTGCTCCGCCAAATGTCCGACGTTCAATACAGAACAGAACTGAACGAACAAAACAGGTTCAATATCAACGTCATCCGCTACATGGGCACCAAATGGTACGAAAACGCCTCATGAGAGTGCATATACGGGCATACAGTCCCCACCCCGCTCCCCCAGTAAGGTGGCGTTAAGGGCGTCAGATTGAACGGAGTTTATGTTGATAAACATAGTTTTCGAACCAAAAGCGAAGGGAATAATATGCTATATTCCAATCCCGAATATAATCAACCTGCTTTCAGGAAAAAAAATGCGTTGCGTACAGAATGATAATTCGGAGGTTGGGAGATCTAGTCTTTGTGCGAAAACTTTTTTGCTTCCTTACTGTCAGTTTTTACGTTACTTGCACTGCAATTAAAGCGAAATAATGTTCCATCTATTGTAACTATTAAAATTTTGTGGAAGGTATGAGAAGGAAAAGCTAACGAAAATTTGGGATTGCAAATAAATTTGCAGGAAGGGTTTGCAAGGCGTAGACGAGGACATTCTATATAAAATTAGATACGAGTACTTTCATTTTTTTACAGTTGATGATTTACACGTACTGTGGTGATATTCATCATAACATAGGTCAAGCAGTAATTTTCTTGGCGTTTTCCACACGTCCTAAATGGCACATTTTTCCAATTTCTTGGTCGTTTTAAAATTACTGTATAAAAGCAGACTTGGCTTACATTCGTGAGGGTTTCTCTTTCATCGCACAGACAACGGCTAACACATCATTTCACCAAATATTGACAATGGAATGTATTTTGATTTATTCACCTCGGGATGTGATTCATTTCTTTCGATCGATGAGATAAGAGCATTTTTGTAGTTTATCGGTCAATTTTTTTTCCTGACGATAAAAACAGATATCGCAGGGTTGCAATAGCGAGCGAATGTGGGGTGGGAGGATGGAGGAAAGAGCCCTCAACACTGCTGGTGGCATTCCTTCATCTTGAAAAATCTCGTCGAAGATTTGTTTGTGCTCCCCACGAGTCAGTTAACAGTAGAAATTTGTTCTCCTACACGCAAGGCTTCGTCAGAATTAGTTGTATGCTTCCCAGATTTTGATGAAATAATGATGTGTACTCACCCTCCAAATTTTCCTGTGCTTTCGTTTTCATGCCTTTTATGAAAATAATTATATATACAATATATTGAGCGTTATTTCGGTTTATTTGCTATGTCAGTAACGTAAAAACTATGAATTGCAAACAGTTTCCGCAGAAGCATTCGAACTCACGACCCACGGAGTACCGTTCTGCAATCTTTCCTCTGTGTAAACAGCGCCCTATAAGTTAACGTTAACATACAAGACTCACGATTCACCCAATTCGCGCCGAAAATGCTATGTTTTCTAGACGCTTGGCCACCTAGAGTTTCAAATTCGTTCACTTTCATTTCTGGCTAAGAACTGAATATGCTCTAAAGATGAGTTGGATAACATTCTACGGGAATTTCTAAGATCGTTGGGGGATGCAGCAATAAAATGACAATTAATGTTGGTGTACAGAATGTAAGAGACTGGCGATATATCATTAGACTTACTGAAAAACAGCCGGCCACGGTGGTCTAGCGGTTCTAGGCGCTCAGTCCAGAACCGCGTGACTGCTACGGTCGCAGGTTCGAATCCTGCCTCGGGCATGGATGTGTGTGATGTCCTTAGGTTAGATTAGATTAGATTAGATTAGATTAATACTAGTTCCATGGATCATGAATACGATATTTCGTAATGATGTGGAATGAGTCGAATTTTCCAATACATGACATAATTAGGTTAATTTAACAACATACTTAAGTTAATATAACAACTTTATTTTTTTGTGTTTTTCTTTATTTTTTATTTTATTTTTATTTTTTTTTTTATTTTATTTTTTTTTAATATTTTTTTTCTTTTTTTCTTAATTCATATCTAAAAATTCCTTTATGGAGTAGAAGGAGTTGTCATTCAGAAGTTCTTTTAATTTCTTCTTAAATACTTGTTGGTTATCTGTCAGACTTTTGATACTATTTGGTAAGTGACCAAAGACTTTAGTGCCAGTATAATTCACCCCTTTCTGTGCCAAAGTTAGATTTAATCTTGAATAGTGAAGATCGTCCTTTCTCCTAGTATTGTAGTTATGCACACTGCTATTACTTTTGAATTGGGTTTGGTTGTTAATAACAAATTTCATAAGAGAGTATATATACTGAGAAGCTACTGTGAATATCCCTAGATCCTTAAATAAATGTCTGCAGGATGATCTTGGGTGGACTCCAGCTATTATTCTGATTACACGCTTTTGTGCAATAAATACTTTATTCCTCAGTGATGAATTACCCCAAAATATGATGCCATATGAAAGCAATGAGTGAAAATAGGCGTAGTAAGCTAATTTACTAAGATGTTTATCACCAAAATTTGCAATGACCCTTATTGCATAAGTAGCTGAACTCAAACGTTTCAGCAGATCATCAATGTGTTTCTTCCAATTTAATCTCTCATCAATGGACATACCTAAAAATTTGGAATATTCTACCTTAGCTATATGCTTCTGATTAAGGTTGTAAGTAGGCTGTTTATGTTTTCTCTATGTAAGTAGGCTGTTTATGTTTTCTCTATGTAAGTAGGCTGTTTAGGTTTTTTATTGGTAACGCCACCTCTGTATGACAATCACTGGCTGTGCTGTGTGCAGTCTGTGGCTGCTTTGCATTGTTGTAATACTTGCCATTGTAGTGCTGGGCAGCGGCAGCTGGCTGTGAACAGCGCGTAGCGTTGCTCAGTTGGAGGTGAGCCGCCAGCAGTGGTGGATGTGGGGAAAGAGATGGCGGAGGTTTCTAATTTGTCATGAACTGATATATATATTATGACTTGTGATGATATTAAGGTAAATACATTGTTTGCTCTCTATTAATATCTTTCATTTGCTAACTATCCCTATCAGTAGTTAGTGCCTTCAGTAGTTTGAATCTTCTATTTAGCTGGCAGTAGTGGCGCTCGCTGTACTGCAGTAGCTTGTGTAGCGAAGATTTTTGTGAGGTAAGTGATCTGTGAAAGGTATAGTTTAATGTTTGTCAGGGCCATTCTTTAGTAGGGAATTTTGAAAGTCAGATTGCGTTGCGCTAAAAATATTGTGTGTCAGGTTAAGCACAGTCATGTATAATTGTTCAAAGGGGACGTTTCATATGTCGACCCTTAGCCTAGGATACCTCACTGGAATCTTCTGATTTTTCTTGTAGTTTGTGTATTTAGTGTAGCTTTTGTTTATTGCTAGCGCGTAATTGTAGAGAGAATCTCCTTTGTAGTTGTAGCCTTTCATTGTTGTACAGTAAAACAGTTGTGGCATGTATATGGATTTGCACCAAGTATTTCGCAGCTGTAATTAACTAGATATTATTTTCAGTGTTATGTTAATGTGTTCTCTTATTTTTGCTCTTCAAATTGTGTTTTTCTGTGTTGTTGTGTGAAATACTGTGACAATAATGGCGTGTGAAAAACGTAATACTAGGCTCCAAAGTAAACTGAGAAATGACAGTGAAAATGAGAGCAGTGTGTTAGCGCCACCGAGTAATGAATTAACTGATGTTCAAAGTAGTAATTTGGTAATTGTGCATAGGGAAATGGAGCGGGCGGCAAACAATGGCGTGGACAGTGAAACAATTAGTGAAGAGGGAAGCATTATCGATCGATCGGTCGGCAACAGCTCGCCTCAGGAATCCGAAATGACAGGACACAATTTCGCAAATACTGTAGATTCAGGTTTTGGGTCATCACCGTTTTCTCAAATAAGTCAAGACACATTTTCTGTTTGTCAAAATGTGAATGTTGTCGGTGCAAATGCACTGCCGAAAAGCGTAGAGAAACAAATTCCAGACACTAATACATTATTATTGCAATTAATGCAACAAATGGAACAAAATCAGAGACAAACACAGCAAAAGCTTGAAAAGTTAGACACAATGGAACAAAATCTCAAAAAGTTAGACACCACACTTGAACAAACACGTGAAGATTTAACTAGTGAGTTACATAACATTGAATCGAAATGTCAAAAAGTCTGTAATGACGTAAAAACTCAAATTTGTGAGCATTTTCAACCTATTTTTTCGCGTCATGAAAATGCATTACAGAATCACGAAGCAGCCATAAAAAAACTGCAAACTATTTTTCATGAAAATCACAACACCTTGCAAGCTAAAATTGACTCAGTTGCATCTACCGATTCGGTTACGCAACTTGCAAAAACTCAGGAAAACTTAAAGGACACAGTAGAAAGACACATGGAGGAAATTAGTTCATTATCAGAGAAAGTAGTTGAACTTTCGGATCAGCTAAATAACTTATCTACAAAGGTAGATGATGATCTGAATGACACAACACCTGTAGCCTTCACTGACACAGAAGAGTATGAACAAATTAGAAAATTCAAACAAAATCAAAATCAAATCAATACACAGTACAAAAGAGAAATCCGGGAAGTGCAAGATCAGTTGGCACAAGTAGTACAAGAATTACGTATTTCAGAGGACACTCGCGCCCCAATACGGGAAGAGGGACATACAAATACGGAACAGACACAAAATAACAACACAGGGCACTTCGGAAATTGTGAAAGAAGTTGGCAAGGTACGCCGAATTTTGAGATGGAACCGCCGAAACGACGTAACTATGACCGAGATGCTACTCGCCGACACGATGATTTTGACTATAAGCTGTTCATTACTACACGTAAATTCAAAACGTTTAAGAATTCTGCCAACGACATTCATCCACAAGCATGGCTCCATCAATTCTCTCATTGTTTTCCTCCCAACTGGTCGTTGGAACACAGATTAGAATTTATGTGTGGCTACTTAGAGAATGAACCAGCTGTAAGAATGCGATCGGTAATTCACGATTGCCACAGTGAAGGAGAGTTTTACCATGCCTTCCTCTCAGCATATTGGTCTCAAGCTACACAAGACCGTGTAAAACATAGCATCATGATGATGAAACACTTTGAACAATCTGAATTTTCCAGTCTTGTCAAATATTTTGAAGACATGTTGCATAAGAATCAATATCTTTCAAACCCATACAGCCCCTCAGAACTCATCCGCATTTGCTTACTCAAATTGCCTGAACATTTACGACATATTATTTTAGCAGGACGTTGCAAAGATGACATTGAAGCATTTCAGGGTCTGTTACAAGAATTGGAAATTGACACTGACAATCGGGGAACGCGGAAACAGGAGCACAACAATTACAGGTCACATCTGTCACAATTCCACGATGAAAGAAGTAATAACTTTACACGACAAGGCTATTCTCACAACACAAATCGTGACCAAAACAGACACCACCCGTATGACAACCGTTGGCAGAGTAGTAATAACTACAGGGAAAGATCACCTCTCCGTGGTAATGACTATCACAGAGACAATAAGATAAACAGACAATACGGGAACCAAAATAAATACTATCAAGGGAGACAGAATAACTTTAGACGCAACGGACCAGCGCGCAGTTACGATTCAGGGAGAAATTCTCCACCATGTGACCGACAAGAAAGAAACTATGGAATCTACCGACATGACGACAGACGATATGATCGTAACGACAGACCTGAATTGCATCAGAACTGGCGGGATTCAAACAGAGCAGGGCCCTCTCGTCACGGTGAATTTGTAGAAGTTAGGTCTCCAAATCCCAATAACGACGCGCGCCAACAAAGAGACAATAGGCAATGACTCACACCGCTGGCAGCCACAAAACATACTTATGAAACTGACGACGCAGCTGCCGTAGCTAGTAATTAAGTAAAAATGTAAGACATTAGGGACATCTTACTCCAGGAACACGACATAAAACATAACAACATTGCATATCCTGTGATTCACATTACAGTAAATGACGTAAAATTTACGGCAGTACTTGACTCTGGCAGTCCCATTTCAGTAATCAGTGAAACAGCCTTTAGCAAATGCAACAAATCGAACGATTGCCCCACACTTCCGTTACGTAAGATTAAATTACAAGGTGCAATCTTTGGAAAAAGTGTAGATGTACGCCAACAAACCAATTTAGAATTCTTTTGTCAAAGCCACAGCTTCTCTATGAACTTTCTCATTGTTCCATTATTGTCGACGGAAATTATATTGGGAGTAGACTTTTTGAATGAATTCAAAGCAATCTTAAACTTTCACGATGCTGAAATAACTTTAGAAAAAGAAGGTAAGTCAATAGCTTTGAAATTTGAAGATTGGCTCTCAAACCATGATGAGGAAATTAATCGGCTTTACGTTCTGTTAGACAACAGTTCGGAATTTTCTACGGAACTAGACACTAACAATCACTCTGCAAGTACTGACAGGGATGACATCGACGGCATATTTGAAATTAATGAGTTAATTCAGAATAAAATTCAAACAATTGAGAATTGTAATGACACTGATAGGCAGGACCTTTTTGAGATTTTACAAGCACATTCCACAGTTTTTACTCATAAAACAGGAACAATCAAGGGATTTCAATACCAATTTCGTGTTCGTGAGCATACTAAATTTTGTGTTAGACCATATGTAATTCCAGCACATTATAGGGACCGTGTTAGAACAGAAATACAATCTATGCTCGACGAGGGCATTATTGAGCCTGCAGTAAGCTCATACAACAATCCATTACATGTTGTTGAGAAGAAAAATGGATCGATCAGGCTTGTCTTAGATTCGAGACAAATCAATACGATCATTATTCCTGAAACAGACAGGCCGCAAACGTTAGAAGAACTTCTTCAAAATTTTAATGGTGTAAAAGTGTTGTCTTCCATTGATCTCAGATCCAGCTTTTATCAGATCGAACTTCATCCAGAATGTAGAAAATACACAGCTTTCCTTTGTTTCGGCGTTTGTTATCAGTTTCGGAAACTTCCCTTTGGTTTGAACATTTCTTCGGCAGCATTCATTCGTGGGCTAAATTCCATATTACCTGAATTCTTAAAACGTCACATCACCTTATATGTAGACGATATTCTGATAGCAGAAGCCTCATGGGAACAACACAATCGCATCCTCAACAGCGTGTTACATATTTTTGCAGAATCTGGAATTACAGTTAACTTGGAAAAGTCTGAATTCGGTAAGACAAAGGTGAAGCTTTTGGGACATATTATTTCTTCTGAAGGGATTCAGCCGGATCCTGAAAAGTTAGAAGCAATCAGAGCCATTCCAGTTCCATCCACAAAAAGACAAGTCCGCAGTTTTCTAGGTCTCGTAAATTTTTACCGTCGTTTTCTGAATATGCAAATTCTTGTTACACCAAAACTTTGTTCTCTCACTGGAAAAAATACTATTTGGAACTGGGACGAACAAGCACAATTGGAATTCAATTCTTTGAAAGAAGCGTTACTTCACGCGCCAATCTTAGCTCATCCAGATCTGTCACAAGATTTCTGCCTTAGCACGGATTCTTCTAAAGTCGGTCTTGGTGCCCATTTATTTCAAGAAGCCACAGAAAATGACACTACTGTTCAGAAAACCATTGCTTTTGCTAGCCGAGTGCTAACAAAATCTGAAAAAAATTATTCCATTACTGAATTAGAAGCTTTAGCTATCGTTTGGGCATTTAACAAATTCCGTTTCTTTCTTTCTGGTAAGCACGTAAAAGTATACAGTGATCATCGTGCATTACAATTTCTTATGTCTTCAAAATTAAATCATGACAGGCTAAAACGTTGGGCATTGTTTCTGCAAGAATTCCGCTTCACAATAGTCTACATTCCCGGCAAGGAGAACATTGTTGCGGACGCGCTGTCACGCGCACCGGCTGGGCTTGAGAAAAGTAACACAGAAGGCAACCTCGAGAAAAATTTCAGTATTCTTTACATTCAGAAAGTCGCCTTTGAAAACTTCATCACCACATCTTTAAAGGACATTGCTCATGAACAAGATAAAGATCCGATTTGGAAAGACATCAAGAGCAAATGGCATGAAAAGACACACACACAGATTCGGCATTATTACCTGGCTAGAAACAACATACTCTTCAAACGCTGCACTGTTGATGACAAGCTATGGGTACTTTGCATTCCTGACGATTTTGTTAATAAGCTCATTTGGTACATTCATTTCAGCTACGCACATTTTGGCCCACGAAAATGTTATCATATTCTTCGAACGACTTGTTATTTTAACAATATGGAAAAGCGAATTCGAAGAGTCTTGTCTATTTGTAAACTTTGTCAAAAGGCGAAACCATCGACTGTCTCACATCGTGCTCTGTTGTTTCCTATTATTCCTTCTAAATTAAAAGAATTTGCGGCTGTTGATCTCTTGGGACCGCTTGTCAGAACATCTAATGGATTTTCGTACGTTCTAGTCGCTGTTGAACTTACTTCAAAATTTGTTTCTTTCACACCGTTACGTAAAGCCACTGGACGGTCTGTATCCAACGCCTTTGTTAAAAATTTCTTACGTGAAGTTGGACACGTTAGTAAAGTCATTTCAGATAACGGACCGCAATTCAGATCTGCTGTTTGGTCACGCATGCTTCGCAACCATAAAATCAAACCTGTTTTTATTTCATTGTACTCACCACATTGTAACCCCTCCGAACGGATTATGAAAGAAATCAATAAGCTTTGTAGACTTTATTGTCACAGAAAGCATCAGCATTGGGACAGATATTTACACTTATTCCAAAACGTGCTGAATGAAATGCCTCACGACTCCACTGCTTTACCACCTACTCTTGTACTGAAGAATGAAGAACCACCGAACAGAATCAGAGAGCTTGTACCTTTCCCGAATACACGTAAACTTCGACACAAAGACATAATTGATTTGGCTCTTAAAAATATAAAATCTGCAGCAGACAAAAGGAGAAAACTACACGGTAAAGCAAATGCAAAGAAGTTGTATATTGGTCAGAAAGTTCTCATTAAAGCTCATTCATTGTCACATAAGAAGAAACACTTGAGTCACAAATTCTTTCTAGTTTACAATGGACCTTACAGAATCCGACGTATACCACATGATAATTGCGTTGAAGTTGAAACTCTGCGTACTAGGAAGAGTAAAGGTTTACACCACATTTCACATGTAAAACCGTTTATTGAAAGATAATCTGCTTTTTAACTTAGTCTTTGTCATAAAATTTTTCGCTTCACATTACTAATATGCTTTGTCAGACTTAGAATCTGTTAACATTCAACAATGTTTGAAGTTAAATATCCAATCCAGAACCAAGAGAACTTATTTAAACAGAAATGACGAATGCATTGTTATAGTGAACAGACGTCACAGTGTTATTGTGTGTGTACATTCTTGCTTGTTAGTTGTACGATTACGTAACGACTATAAGGCTCACATACTTAGAACATTTACCAGTACTGCTAATGAGATTTTAATGCACCATTTTGGTTACCTGAAAATACATTCTGTATTTAAAGTGCTTTCTGAGAGATACCAGATGACACAGAGGTTAGTTTATGTGACAGCTACACGATTTTTATCACGATGCTACTAATGAGTGACAATTTACAATGTTACTTTTGCGGTGTATCTGTTTTATATCTGCACAGTTTTCTGAATTTTTCTGGAAAGAAAAACATGTTTTAGTAGTAACTTTTATGGTATAGCTACAAGGAGACAGCCTTTTCTGTAGCACAACAATACGTTACAGCACAGTACTTTCTTCATCACGGCAATAAGCGTAATAAGTATGATATCTATACGCAAAGCATTTCACTTTTGTTTATCATGAGGTAAGTACATTGGCTTCTGCAGAACTTAGCTTTCGGAGGAAAATAACTACGACACTTCCACAGAGATTATCTTACAACAAGATGCACATTTAGCGCTACAGGACACGCATTTCAGTGATCAATTTTATACTTAAAACATTTAATTTTAAAGATTTTTGAATTACAAAGAAAGTTTTCCGTGATACATTTCATTGCATTGCTGTAATCTGTAACACCTGAGGGTATAATTACATTAATCCTCTGGGGGGTACACGCTTACTTTGTGTACCATGTGTGTGGCAACCACAAGGAACCCTAGCTAATATGGTATTTGCTTATACAACTTTACACATCGGTACCTTATTTCTCTAACACACAAATTACACAGCTATCTGATTATTTAACTGAGAGAGACAAACATTTATTTTACTACATCAGTGACACATGTTTACGCAATTATACAGTTGGATAACTTCACACTTATGAAACTGTATTTTGTCTGTACTTTGTAAACTGTTCATATTTTTTCGGAATCATTGTGATACTATGAGAGCTTTGAAAGATGTATTTGGTAAGGGAGCATGATTTTAAAGTACGTTTGAGGTAGATGACACTATTGAAATGAGCAGAGAATTTTTTTTACGTTTTGAAATTATTGGAGGAAGTTACGACGATTTTAAGATTTGACTGAAGTGTTATGATGTTATTATTACGACGACGATGTGTACTATGCTGTTGAGGTATGTTTATGATAAATAAGCTGATGCTATATGAGGAATCTGATTATGCTATGTAGCTATTATGATGAAATATTGAAGACGTGTTGATGAATATGAATATGTATATGTGTAATAAGGTAAGGAATAAGGAGTAGGGGTTAGGGACTCTGATTTATGAAAAGGTTGTTGGAAACCAAGAATCGTACTTTAAGAGTTATGAAATGTGTGTGTATATGCATGAATGTATTACAATGCCACTGAAAATTTTTTTGGACACTGTTATATTTATAGGGTTTTGTTTCTACAGATTTGCAACGCTAATTCTTGACCTGTGAAATATTTTTATATGAGACTACCACGGTAGCAGAATCTCCTGTCGTAAATATTTCCGTACGAAAGTTAAGTGACCACCTGCACGTAATGCGTCGCGGGCACCCAGCTGTGTCAGACGCCTGGAGAAAAAGCCATTATTGCGAGCCCTTTTCAGCGGCACAGGTAGCACAAAAAAGAAAGGGAAGGCCATTATCCTGGCCATTATCATTCCTTTAGAGAAAGCATCGCAAAAACGACACGGTCGAACTTGAAAACATATGATTACACTAGCTCTTAATTTACGATATTTACTGAAATGCCTAATAAAATGACAAGAAATATTTTTACATCTGCACACCTGATTATGACAAGCGTCTTTCTATGAGAGTTGAGAGAATTTCTACTAACTTACGAAATGCCACATGACTATTGAATGATATTTTTATGCTTTGCTTTTCATAGTTGCTTATTTCATTTGACATCTGTTTTCCAGCTGTGTTGCAGCATTGCTTTTATAAAATAAAATGCATTTGCTAATGTGAACACTTTCTGTCAACAGATCTATTAAATAATTATTTTATGATCCACATTCTTTAAAAAAGGAGCACTTGGAAAGGAAAGAACAATAAGAAGGAACTAGTAACTGCATTCATAATTTTCTTTTCAAGTAATTGGTAACTTTTTGGTAGAATAACTTCTTGTGGTGCACCACTTTAATTACTTAGACATTAAGATGTGAATATACATTTCCCTTATCTGCATTGTTGTTTAGTGTAATATTTTTTCTGCTTGCCCTATGTCATGTTTAGGTATAAGTTGCTGCTGTTTGCCAGGCATAGTGTTATTGAATTTGACTTTTGCTAATTTATACTGTAGCTTGCTTTGCAATTTTCCATTTTTTTTTATTGCTGTTTATAATAATTGTTTTACGTGATGCTGCATTGCCTCGTCCCTTAGTTTAGCATCTGAGCTCAGTAGATTTAAGTTAGCTTAAGAGGGGGTAGCCTATAAGAGAATGAGTTGCGATGAATTGGAAGAAATGCATTGAGAAAACAGGTTTAGGTAGGATTTTCTTGGAAATAAATGATGAGGTAAGATAATGGAAAATAAAAATGAGGTCAGAAATGTGTGAACATATTAATACAAAAAGCATGCTTAGATAGAATTTTTTTGGTGGAAACAAAGGGTGAAATAAGAGGAAAGATATATGAAGTTTTGGGTTGGACTGCAGTACCAAATGTTACACTGAAAACGAACCCTGTCCTTTCCTATTGGTGTTATCCCACTATGTGTTTGTGTACCCTTGTGTATTTGGTTTCTTCCTGTCTCTGTGTACTGTTTCATAGAATTTTTTTCTCTTCTAATACTAAGCTATATTCACTATGAGGAGGAATACTGTTATCCTCAAATATAAGTTGCATTAATAATATGTTATTTTCTTTGTAATGTTGTTTACAATTCTGTTCTGTTTCAATGTTCATGTGTGAAATTAATGTTTCGAAAACTATTCTCATTATTTTATGTATGTACTTATGTCACTATTTTTGTAACACTGATGTATATGTTTATTTCTATTCTTTTGTAAAACCTGTACTACAAATGTTATCTGTATTATTATGTTTTTAATGATGTATTTTGTACCTTTGTAATTGTATTCTTATGTTATAAAATTGTAATTGTCACCAGTTCATGACATTATTAACTTGTTAGTTACATTTCACTGCACACGTTTCAGTTGGTCATAGTATGTGGACAATATGTGAGAAATAGGGACTGTTAGTGTTTGCACGTGTGTTAATAACTCAGCAAGGGACTGGATAACAGCATTGCTGGTTCTAAGGACAATTTCAAAAACTTTGTGAGTGCACAAGTGGTGGTTTATGGACTTGCTATATTATCCGCAAGACGCTTCAATGGTGATTGTGCACCTGCACAGTCACAACAGATGGCTGCTGGCCATCTCTTCAAGGACTACAGTGGGTCTACATCTTTGATGATCCATCAATACCATTATTTCTACAAGGACTGCAGTGGGTCTGCACCTCTGGTGGCCCACCAATACCGTAATCTCTACCAGGACTACAGTGGGTCTGCTCTGTGATGACCTACCTACCAATATTCTTCCAAACTTCGAATGACTCTGCTGTGGGTTTGCTCTGTTGTGGCCCATTACCTGTCTGCATGTCGAGAGTCAGCACTGTCTTTCCGTTGGAAGGTCAACACTACTTCTTCAAGACTGCATGGAAATCCACTACTTCTATGTGCATTTTCTTTTACTGCTTGGACTTTGAGAAAAACTCTGCATTTTTACTGTGATGAACAATGTGGACTGTCTTTATGGACTGTGAGAAATTTTGATCTTTTGACCAACATAATATTAATAAGTGTGTGCATTTTATATCTTTGTTACTGTAATTGTGAAAAATTTTTGTCAAATCTGTATTGGCCAGTGCCCAACACCATTTGTAAAAATTTTTGTGGGGAGCATGGGGGCTATGTAAGTAGGCTGTTTATGTTTTCTCTATGTAAGTAGGCTGTTTATGTTTTCTCTATGTAAGTAGGCTGTTTAGGTTTTTTATTGGTAACGCCACCTCTGTATGACAATCACTGGCTGTGCTGTGTGCAGTCTGTGGCTGCTTTGCATTGTTGTAATACTTGCCATTGTAGTGCTGGGCAGCGGCAGCTGGCTGTGAACAGCGCGTAGCGTTGCTCAGTTGGAGGTGAGCCGCCAGCAGTGGTGGATGTGGGGAAAGAGATGGCGGAGGTTTCTAATTTGTCATGAACTGATATATATATTATGACTTGTGATGATATTAAGGTAAATACATTGTTTGCTCTCTATTAATATCTTTCATTTGCTAACTATCCCTATCAGTAGTTAGTGCCTTCAGTAGTTTGAATCTTCTATTTAGCTGGCAGTAGTGGCGCTCGCTGTACTGCAGTAGCTTGAGTAGCGAAGATTTTTGTGAGGTAAGTGATCTGTGAAAGGTATAGTTTAATGTTTGTCAGGGCCATTCTTTAGTAGGGAATTTTGAAAGTCAGATTGCGTTGCGCTAAAAATATTGTGTGTCAGGTTAAGCACAGTCATGTATAATTGTTCAAAGGGGACGTTTCAAGGTCTATATTTATTAATGGCGTCATACCATTCACTGTACGGAACTGTATGTACTGTGTCTTATCAAAATTCAGTGAGAGTCCGTTTACAAGGAACCACTTAGTAATTTTCTGAAAGACAGTATTGACAATTTCATCAGTTAATTCTTGTTTCTCAGGTGTGATTACTATACTTGTATCATCAGCGAAGAGAACTAACTTTGCCTCTTCATGAATATAGAATGGCAAGTCATTAATATATAATAAGAACAACAAAGGACCCAAGACTGACCCTTGTGGAACCCCATTCTTGATAGTTCCCCAGTTTGAGGAATGTGCTGATCTTTGCATGTTACAAGAACTACTTATTTCAACTAGTTAGGTTTAAGTAGTTCTAAGTTCTAGGGGACTGATGACCACAGATGTTAAGTCCCATAGTGCTCAGAGCCATTTGAACCATCTGAAAAACATCATCAACACAATTCCGAAGATGGCAAGAGCCGACAAGTGCGAGAATTCACTGCTCATGCATCTAAGTTGGTGACAAGAATAATATGCAGAAAAATGGAAAAGAAAATTGATGATGTCTTGATGAAGATCAGTGTGGTTTTAGGAAAGGTAAAGGCACCAGAGAGGCAGCTCTGACGTTGCGATTGATAATGGAAGAAAGAGTGAAGGAAAATCGAGACACATTCACTGGATTTGTCGTCTGGAAGGAGCGTTCGACATTGTAAAATGGTGCAAGATGTTCTAAATTCTGAGAGAAACAGGGGTAAGCTATAGGGAAAGAAGGGTAAGGTACAATATGTACAAGAAGCAAAAGGGAACAATCTGACTAGAAGACCAAGGACGAAGTGCTCGCATTAGAAACGGTGTAAGACAAGGATGCAGTCTTTAGCCCCTCCTCTTCAATCTATACATCGAAGAAACAATGACGGATATAAAAGAAAGGTTGAAGAGTCGGATTAAATTTCAGAGTGGAAGGATATCAATGATACGATTTGCTGATGGTATTGCTATCCTCAGCGAAAGTGAAGAAGAGTTACAGGAACTGTTGAATTGGATGAAGAGTCTATGTTGGGTATAAATCCGAAAGACGAAAGGAATGAGAAGTAACATGAACGATAATATCGAGAAACTTAATATCAGAACTGGTAATCACGAAGTAGTAAGGACGGGGGGAGCCAAGTAAGGACTTCTGCTACCTAGGCAGCAAAATGACCCATAACGCATGCAGCAAGCAGGATATATAAAGTAAACTACATTATTTTCATCGTGGCAGCGACAACAGCAATCTTTACGAAATTGTTTCGAATGAAAAACAGACCACAGTCACAGTAAATTATGTTTATTTTAAACCTTGACCATGGTTTCTGCAATAATAATATAGCCTTCTACAGAAGTCACACATACTAATAAATAAAAAATGTCTTAGCCCAACGGTTGCGTCAAGACCAATAAAATAACTTCAACAGACATAAGCCTGTTTCGAACACTAATAAAATTGCATACTGGTGCCATATGTAATTTTACTTATGTTCGAAACAGGCTTATTTTATTGGTCTTGACGCAGCCGCTGGGCTAAGACATTTTTTATTTATTAGTATGTATGACTTCTGTAGAAGGCTATATTAATATAGCATAAACCATGGTCAAGGTTTAAAATAAACATAATTTAGTGCAACTGTGGGCTGTTTTTCATTTGAGACAAAGTAGACTACCGTGGCAAGAAGGGCATTCCTGGCCAAGAGAAGTCTACCGATATCAAACATAAGCCTTGATTTGAGGAAGAAATTTCTCAGAACGTACGCTTGGAGCACAGGATTGTATGGTAGTGAAGGATGGATTGTGGGGAAACCGGAGAGAAATGAATCAGAGCATTTGTGATGTGGTGCTATTGGAGAATGTTGAAAGTTAGGAGGAATGATAAGATAAGGAATGCATAAGTTCTCCCCAGAATCGCCAAGAAAAGGATTTATGAAAAGTCCTGACAAGAAGAAGGGACAGGATATGTGTTAAGACATGAGGGAATGACTTCCAAGGTACTAGAGGGGGCTTTGGAGGGCAAAAACTGTAGAGGGAGACAGAGATTGGATGGAACACATCCACCGAATAACTGAGGACGTATCTTGAATGAGATGAAGAGGTTGTGCGGCGGCGCGGTTCTTTCCGTCCCTTTGCGACGAATCTGCACCTACCTGTGAACATTGTCTCAGCAGATCATCAGTAGGAAAGCAGAGTGAAACCTACTGTACTTCGACGTGAACCAGGCTGGAATTTAAGTCACTAATCTATGTTTCGGGAGACACACCAAATGAAAGTTCGGAAATTTTGTCCTCAATTAATATATTCTGAAACTTAGGTGAACAAGTATCACTGTCAAGCCCGTGCTAGTCTTGACACAGTCACTCATAATCCCTTTCACTCACGTTAGCAAGTTTATGGTGTTGCATTTCCCGAAAACGTAATAGCTACAAAAATACTGATTGTTTTTGATTGATAATGCTCGCCAAATATTAAGTCTGTCGGTACCAAATGCAGTCAGTTTTTAGCCACCGACCTGCTCAATACAACACGCGGAATATATGTCTTATCTCGTCACAAAATTCACTTAAAAATTCCGAAATTTCTACAGACACATCGTAACAATTATGCCGTCACTTTCCAACACTTTTGATGTATGAAACACTGCTAGATCCGGCAACTTATCATTTCCATCGGAACTACTACTGCACACGTCCGATCTCTTTCATGACTAGGCTCCCACTCTTCTTTAGAATACTCTAAGTCTTCTCTACCAGCAGAGAAAGGCGCTGGAAGAGTATTGCTTTACCATTGGTCAGTTTACTCAACAGCCAATAGCAAAACAACATTCTCCCGCGTCAGTCCGCGCTTTTCATCCATAACCAATCGCAAAATAGCAAAACTAACGACTGACTTTTTACCGACGTAATCATCTAATATGCTGATGTTTTGCTTATTCATAAAGGTATTTGCTATTGTTATTTATACCAGAATTAACTTTTCCTTTTACCATAAACTTACTTTACAAATCTATTCTACAAAAATCCCCTTTGTCCATATCCATACTTCTTCGAAATGTGCCACACTAAATCCTACTACGTAACCCGTTAAACAATTATCTTCATATTAACATTAATCCACACTCACGCATCATTAATACTGCTAAAACACATTTATAACATTTTACATACAAAAAAAGACATAATAACAGTTTATGAAAATACTAGAACAGTTTATGAAAAACATTCTATTACTTCAGTGCACTCTACTGGACAAAATCGAAACTAAACCAGTCCTCTATCCAATACTGTCCTCTATCGGCTGATATATAAACTACATGCGCGTCCAGTCCCGCGTCACCATCTGTCACTATCCAGCTCTGAGGCACATCCCCCACTTAACCGCCACCAAGGCAGGATCGTTATACGGCGCTACGCCTCAGTTGGCGCAGGAACGGAATTCGTGGTGGGCTGCACCAGTGTGAAAACTGATAACTCAAAAAATAAATAAAAAATGGTAAAAAATGAAAAGAAGATCATGCGTCCGCCGACCCTCGCCAAAAATGCTACTTTTTCTACATGCGTGACTATCGACTTTCCAATTTCTGTTCCTTTCATTCTTGAGTAAGCACTGCATATTCCATACATTTGGACGACATCGGTGGTAACGGGTAGGTGCGGTCGCCCTGTACCAGGCGGGAGCGAGGTGGGCTAGCCGTGTTGGGCGGCAGTGAAAGCCGCGCGTGCACTCGCAGACCCGGCCGCATCGCCACTGGCTGTGGGGGTTTTTCCACTGGGCTGGACCAGGCTGGCACAGCCACTCCACTCTCCTCTGCAGCTGGCCGCCGTGCTGTCGCGACCTTGCTGGCAGGAGAGGCAAGAAGAGAGGGCGGGTAGCGCACCGAGAGCCATGGAGTTCTGCCGACCTGGTTTCTCCTCTGCGGTGAGCAAGCGCGTCCGATGACCACCCACGAGTCAGCCACGCGATTTCGAAGTATGGCGGCCAGGCAAGCAGGGCTAAGCATTGTTGTTGTGTTCTTCAGACGTGAGACTGGTTTGATGCAGCTCTCCATTCTACTCTATCCTGTGCAAGCTTCTTCATCTCCCAGCCCCTACTGCAGCCTACATCCTTCTGGATCTGCTTAGTGTATTCATCTCTTGGTCTCCCTCTACGATTTTTACCCTCCACGCTGCCCTCCAATACTAAATTGCTGATCCCTCGATGTCTCAGAACGTGTCCTATCAATCGATCCCTTCTTCTAGTAAAGTTGTGCCACAAGCTCCTCTTCTCCCCAATTCTATTCAATACCTCCTCATTAGTTATGTGCTCTACCCATCTAATCTTCAGCATTCTTCTGTAGCACCACATGTCGAAAGCTTCTATTCTCTTCTTGTCTAAACTATTTATTGCCCACGTTTCACTTCCATACATGGCTACACTCCATACAAATACTATCAGAAACGGCTTCCTGACATTTAAATCTATACTCGATGTTAACAAATTTTTCTTCTTCAGAAACACTTTCGTTGCCATTGCCAGTCTACATTTTATATCCTCTCTACTTCGACCATCATCAGTTATTTTGCTCCCCAAATAGCAAAACTCCGTTACTACTTTAAGTGTCTCATTTCCTAATATAATTCCCCCAGCATCACCCGACTTAATTCGACTACATTCCATTATCCTCGTTTTGCTTTTGTTGATGTTCATCTTATACCCTCCTTTCAAGACACTGTCCATTCCGTTCAACTGCTCTTCCAAGTCCTTTGCTGTCTCTGACAGAATTACAATGTCGGCCGGCCGGTGTGGCCGTGCGGTTCTCGGCGCTTCAGTCTGGAACCGCGTGACCGCTACAGTCGCAGGTTCGAATCCTGCCTCGGGCATGGATGTGTGTAATGTCCTTAGGTTAGTTAGGTTTAAGCAGTTCTAAGTTCTAGAGGACTGATGACCACAGATGTTAAGTCCCATAGTGCTCAGAGCCAGCCAATTACAATGTCATCGGCAAACCTCAAAGTTTTTATTTCTTCTCCATGGATTTTAATACCTACTCCGAACTTTTCTTTTGTTTCCTTTACTGCGTGCTCAATATACAGATTGAACAACATCGGGGAGAGGCTACAACCATGTCTCACTCCTTTCCCAACCACTGCTTCCCTTTCATGTCCCTCGACTCTTATAACTGCCATCTGGTTTCTGTACAAATTGTAAATAGCCTTTCGCTCCCTGTATTTTACCCCTGCCACCTTCAGAATTTGAAAGAGAATATTCCAGTCAACATTGTCAAAAGCTTTCTCTAAGTCTACAAATGCTAGAAACGTAGGTTTGCCTTTCCTTAATCTATTTTCTAAGATAAGTCGTAGGGTCAGTATAGCCTCACGTGTTCCAACATTTCTACGGAATCCAAACTGATCTACCCCGAGATCGGCTCAAATGGCTCTGAGCACTATGGGACTTAACATCTGTGGTCATCAGTCCCCTAGAACTTAGAACTAGTTAAACCTAACTAACCTAAGGACATCACACACGTCCATGCCCGAGGCAGGATTCGAACCTGCGACCGTAGCAGTCCCGCGGTTCGGGACTGAGCGCCTAGAACCGCTAGACCACCGCGGCCGGCCCCGAGATCGGCTTCTACCAGTTTTTCCATTGGTCTGTAAAGAATTCGTGTTTGTATTTTGCAGCTGTGACTTATTAAACTGATAGTTCGGTAATTTTCACATCTGTCAACGCCTCCTTTCTTTGGGATTGAAATTATTATATTCTTCTTGAAGTCTGAGTCTATTTCGCCTGTCTCATACATCTTGCTCACCAGATGGCAGAGTTTTGTCAGGACTGGCTCTCCCAAGGCTGTCAGTAGTTCTAATGGAATGTTGTCTACTCCGGGGGCCTTGTTTCGACTCAGGACTTTCAGAGCTCTGTCAAACTCTTCACGCAGTGTCATATCTCCCATTTCATCTTCATCTACAGCCTCTTCCATTTCCATAATATTGTCCTCAAGAACATGCCCTTGTATAGACACTCTATACACTTCTTCCACCTTTCTGCTTCCCCTTCTTTGCTTAGAACTGGGTTTCCATGAAAGCTCTTGATATTCATGCAAGTGGTTCTCCTTTCTCCAAAGGTCTCTTTAATTTTCCTGTAGGCAGTACCTATCTTACCACTAGTGAGATAAGCCTCTACATCTTTACATTTGTCCTCTAGCCATCCCTGCTTAGCCATTTTGCACATCCTGTCGATGTCATAAAGCATAAAAGGCCTCAATTGTCGTTGACGGTAACACGCAGCAGAGATACAAACGGAATTGCTTCAATTTGAATTTTTTAGGCTTCTTCGAATCTATCTTCTAAAAAAACAAAATATTTTTGTCTGTTTGTCCGCCCCTCCCCCTCACCGTCGTCCAAGATGCACGGACATGGTTCCGGGGAGCAGCCTCTCGTGCATCAGCGATGCAGATTGTGCAGGCCACGACGTTTGGATTTACTGCAAACTTCGTACACTCGTAGTACTCCATGAGGACAACAAAATGTGTAAGCAGTAGCGCGTACTTCTCAAGCGTTATTGAGAAAATCGCAAGATAATTTCGGTCGTCAAATATACACTCCTGGAAATTGAAATAAGAACACCGTGAATTCATTGTCCCAGGAAGAGGAAACTTTATTGACACATTCCTGGGGTCAGATACATCACATGATCACACTGACAGAACCACAGGCACATAGACACAGGCAACAGAGCATGCACAATGTCGGCACTAGTACAGTGTATATCCACCTTTCGCAGCAATGCAGGCTGCTATTCTCCCATGGAGACGATCGTAGAGATGCTGGATGTAGTCCTGTGGAACGGCTTGCCATGCCATTTCCACCTGGCGCCTCAGTTGGACCAGCGTTCGTGCTGGACGTGCAGACCGCGTGAGACGACGCTTCATCCAGTCCCAAACATGCTCAATGGGGGACAGATCCGGAGATCTTGCTGGCCAGGGTAGTTGACTTACACCTTCTAGAGCACGTTGGGTGGCACGGGATACATGCGGACGTGCATTGTCCTGTTGGAACAGCAAGTTCCCTTGCCGGCCTAGGAATGGTAGAACGATGGGTTCGATGACGGTTTGGATGTACCGTGCACTATTCAGTGTCCCCTCGACGATCACCAGTGGTGTACAGCCAGTGTAGGAGATCGCTCCCCACACCATGATGCCGGGTGTTGGCCCTGTGTGCCTCGGTCGTATGCAGTCCTGATTGTGGCGCTCACCTGCACGGCGCCAAACACGCATACGACCATCATTGGCACCAAGGCAGAAGCGACTCTCATCGCTGAAGACGACACGTCTCCATTCGTCCCTCCATTCACGCCTGTCGCGACACTACTGGAGGCGGGCTGCACGATGTTGGGGCGTGAGCGGAAGACGGCCTAACGGTGTGCGGGACCGTAGCCCAGCTTCATGGAGACGGTTGCGAATGGTCCTCGCCGATACCCCAGGAGCAACAGTGTCCCTAATTTGCTGGGAAGTGGCGGTGCGGTCCCCTACGGCACTGCGTAGGATCCTACGGTCTTGGCGTGCATCCGTGCGTCGCTGCGGTCCGGTCCCAGGTCGACGGGCACGTGCACCTTCCGCCGACCACTGGCGACAACATCGATGTACTGTGGAGACCTCACGCCCCACGTGTTGAGCAATTCGGCGGTACGTCCACCCGGCCTCCCGCATACCCACTATACGCCCTCGCTCAAAGTCCGTCAACTGCACATACGGTTCACGTCCACGCTGTCGCGGCATGCTACTAGTGTTAAAGACTGAGATGGAGCTCCGTATGCGACGGCAAACTGGCTGACACTGACGGCGGCGGTGCACAAATGCTGCGCAGCTAGCGCCATTCGACGGTCAACACCGCGGTTCCTGGTGTGTCCGCTGTGCCGTGCGTGTGATCATTGCTTGTACAGCCCTCTTGCAGTGTCCGGAGCAAGTATGGTGGGTCTGACACACCGGTGTCAATGTGTTCTTTTTTCCATTTCCAGGAGTGTATATCTGTGCGTGGTCGTTTTTACCATGAAGCGGCTGCAGCCGAGTGTTGCCGGCACGGTGGCTCTGCATGTTCGGTCAGAACGTTAGCTGCTCTTTCTATTTAAAAAAAGAAACTGAGCAAACGGATCAATGAAAAGACTGTACGGTTGCCATCGGACGTCCGCCCTGAACAAATTCAACGAACAATATAGAACAAAAAGTTTTTTCTTTTTCTTTTTTTAAAAAAGTGGTAGGCGTTCAAGCCTCTGGATCGCTGGATCGAGTTCCGTTCGTCAGTTTTTTTTAATTTTCAACGCAGTCCTTTTCTCTACTGTTTATATTACAATTGATACAATGGGAAAAATACTTGTAATCAGATGAACTTATATTAAATTTACAATGTTATTTGGCAGTCTACTAATTTTTACTATCACAAAGAATATAATATTCACAACTATCGGCTACTAAACGACCAAAGCCATAAAGTGAAACTGAAAATTTATGCTTGTCCGTGATTTGAGAAATCCCTTATATCTGGAAGGAGCCCGAAACGACATGTTACCTCCAGGTTTTGACCGGCACAGACGGCTTTCAAAAGATGTACAATTATTCGTCGCTTTCGACATTACAAGTTGCAGGATGGTATTTTTCATAAAAACATGGGAAACATAAACAGCGCCAGCTGCATTGAATAAATGCTATGTTTCCGCATACGCAGGGTCTTTTGGCGTTTTCCGTGGAAAAACAAACGTCGTAAACATTTTCAGAAACCTCTCTTTCAGACGATAATTTGGAAGCAAACCATGCATACCGCAGTACTTCCTTAAAAATCGGCGCTGATAATTGTTTATGCAATATCGAGTGTATTTTAACAGCGCCTTTCGAGAAGCAATTTCTCGTTCTCTTTCGATTAAATACGAACAGTTTTGAAGACACGGACAAGCATATATTTTCAGTATCACTTTATGCATTTGGTCGTTTACTAGTCGATAGTTATGAATATTATATTATTTGTGATAATAAAAATTTGTAGACTGAGAAATAACAATGTAAATTCAATAAAAGTTCATCCGATTACACGTATTTTCCCCATTATATCAATTGTAATACAAATAGTAGAGAAAATGACTGTTTTGAAAATAAAAAAATAAAAAACTGGCGAACGGAACTCGATCCAGAGGCTTCAACGCCTACGACTTCCTTTTTTTTTTTTTAAAAAAAAAAAAAAGAAATTTTGTTCTATATTGTTCGTTGAATTTGTTCAGGGCGGACGTCCGATGACAACAGTTCAGTCTTTTCGTTGATCCGTTCGCTCAGTTTTTTTTTTTTTTTAATATAAAGGGTAGCTAACGCTCTGACCGAACATACAGAGCCACCGTGCCGGCAACACTCGGCTGCAGCCGCTTCATGGTAAAAACGACCACGCACAGATATATATTTGACGACCGAAATTATCTTGCGATTTTCTCAGTAACGCTTGAGAAGTACGCGCTACTGCTTACACATTTTGTTGTCCTCATGGAGTACTACGAGTGTACGGAGTTTACAGTAAATCCGCGTTCCAAACGTCGTGGCCTCCCCTTGTGAGTGCGAGTTCACCATTGGTGCCGACAACAGTTGCTAGAAGCCGTCGCCAGACGCCGCCCGATAACATCGGCCGACATCTAGGAGGGGAGGAAGGAGGGAGACTAAGAGTTTAGCGTCTCGTCGACAGCGCGATCATTAGAGACGGAGCACAAGCTCGGATTATGGAAGGATGAGGAAGGAAATACGGCCGTGCCCTTTTCAAAGGAACCATTCCAGCTCTTGCCTGGAGTGATTTAGGGAAATCACGGAGAACCTAAATCTGGATGGCCGGGCAGGGATTGAACCGTCGTCCTCCCAAATGCGAGTCCAGCGTGACAGCCAGGTCACAGTACGTTCGATCCCATTCTTTGGTGTTTTTTGGTGTCAAGGTCAGATCGGGTCAAAATCTATTCTGTGGTGAAATGGATACCACGACACCTCTGTGCTTAGAGGCTCTTGCTATGAAAAAGACGTCCAATGCGTGTGAATGCTATATCTGTCTCGAAAAGAACATGGCGAGCATTGTAAACACTTGGTCACTTGTTGAGATAACCAGAAAGGTTTTCCGAATATATGAGATGAAAGGAGAAATGTTCTGTTATCTACTCAAGATATTTCGTGGTGACCTTGAAAAGCAAACACACTGTTTTGCTGCATGTATTTCAAGTTGCTCAGACATACGTCAATTAACCTTCAATGACTGTCATTCAGAATACGTGTGAAAGACAAACTTAACGTTTAGAACAAAATACTCTGAACATCTAAAGCGCTGAAAAGTACAAATACATATACCACATTTGCAAACCATTTCATACAACATACAACACCCTACGGACATCAGAACGGCAATAAGGAGTAATAATAATTTGTAGACAGCTAATACCACCGGTTCCCGTGAGATCACGGAAGTTAAGCGCTGTCGGTCGTGGCCGGCACTGGGATGGGTGACCATCCAGTTTTAGGGGTGCACTCAGTCTCGTGATGCCAATTGAGGAGCTACTCGACCGAATAGTAGCGGCTTCGGTCCAGAATACCATCATGGTGAGCGGTGTGCTGACCCCACGCCCCTCCTATCCGCATCCTCCTCTGAGGAGGACACGGCGGTCCGATGGTCCCGGTAGGCCACTCACGGCCTGAAGACGGCTTACCACAACCCAAAAAAGATACACTACAGTAACTATAAGCGTAAGTACGCGACCTTTCTCACTTGTACAAATTATTTTTCGCGATTATAATTTACTCCTACAATTTTCGATAAAGATTTTGGCTTCTAGTGGCTTCCCATAAACCTGTGATATCCGTTCATGGAGTCCGAGCTATATTCTGATTACGATATTTTTCATCCTGGGGCTTTCACAAACCAACTCTTTCTTGGACTAAACTTCTCAGCTTCTTACAGTCCATATTCCGTGTGTGAGAACGTTGGTCAGATTGACCGAAGAAAACAGACTAATCTGAATTTCATCGATTTTCGTCCGAAGTCTATACGTTCGGGCGATGAGATGGGATACAGTGTGAACGCGCATGTAGTGGAGTACTGATTTCAAACGATCAGCCGTCTTCGGCCGATGTCGGTCATCGATGAAAGTAACCGATATCGGTGCCGCTGTGACCTCACTTCTAAGGGTGCTTTCAAAGTCACACCGACAACAGTCACCAGATGTCGTCGTCGTCGTCAGTGACCGCTCGATAACACCGAGCTTGGTCGCAGTCCATCATCCCATCTTCTTCGTCAGGTTTTGTCAGGTTGAAGGAGTTTTTAATTCTGTGAAGGAGGTAAGAATCTATTGTAGCCGACATGTCTCGAAAATAACCTGGCGAGTACTATACATTCCTCCCACAGTTACTGGAATAACCAGAAACGTTTTACGTATATATGAGATGGAGAGAGAAACGTATTATATAATCGAGATGATTCGTCTTGGCCAATCACCCATCTCAACAGTGGACCGTCAGTTACGCCCATACGAACGTAAGAAGAACACAACATCCAGTCTCCGAGCGGAGAAAACCTCCGACCCGGTCGAGAATCGAACCCGGGCCCCTTCGCGTAGCAGTCCGTCGAGCGACCGCGCAGCTTCCGAGGCAGATATGGCAACATTGAAAAGCAAGACTACGAACACTCTGCACAACTACAGACGGATTCAGCAAAGCAGAATCACCGTCATTCAGCACAGGGATGGAACACCCAAAGCACTGAAAAGTGAAAACACGTTCACCACGTTTGTAAACCACTTCATATAATACAATCACCACCCTAATGGCATGAAACACGTGTAAGCAGTAACACACTACTGGCCATTAAAATTGCTTCACCACGTGGATGACGTGCTACAGACGCGAAATTTAACCGACAGGAAGAACATGCTGTGATGTGATACGCAAATGATTAGCTTTTCAGAGCATTCACACAAGATTGGCGCCGGTGGCGACACCTACAATGTGCTGACATGAGGAAAGTTTCCAATCGATTTATCATACACAAACAACAGTTGACCGGCGTTGCCTGGTGAAACGCTGTTGTGATGCCTAGTGTAAGGAGGAGAAATGCGTACCATCACGTTTCCGACTTTGATAGTGGTCAGATTGTAGCCTATCGCGATTGCGGTTTATCGTATCGCGACACTGCTGCTCGCGTTGGTCGAGATCCAATGACTGTTAGCAGAATATGGAATCGGTGGGTTCAGGAGGGTAATAAGGAATGCCGTGCTGGATCCCAACGGCCTGGTATCACTAGCAGTCGAGATGACAGGCATCTTAACCGCGTGGCTGTAACGGATCATGCAGCCACGTCTCGATCCCTGAGTCAACAGATGGGGACGTTTGCAAGACAACAACCATCTGCACGAACAGTTCGACGACGTTTGCAGCAGCATGGATTATCAGTTCGGAGACCATGGCTGCGGTTACCCTTGACGCTGCAAAGTGGCTACACAGAAAGTACCCATATTTCATCTGCATGTAAGATAGAAGAGCTAAGCAAGACCACTGGAAGAAACTGGAGTGGCCTTCAAAATAACATATGACAGTTGGCGCAGAGAACACCATACATGAGAGTTCGGCTGACAGGGACAAACTCATTCTCCCTCCGGTCCATATCACGCTAGCCCTTATGAAGCTGTTTGTTAAGGCCTTCGACAGAAATTCTAATGGCTTCAAGTACATTTGCAGATCCTTCCTTGGACTCAGTTGTGGAAAACGTTTAGCTCGAATCTTCGGTGGTCCTCAAATTCGACGGTTCATCAGTGACACATGTTTCAGGAGAGAACTACGAACAAATCGCCCGCAACATGTTCACAAACTTTCATAATTTGGGTGCTCATATGAGTATAAAGGTGCACCTCCTCCATAGGCACGTAAATAATTTTCATGACAGTCTTGGTGATTTCAGAAACAGGGGGAAAGGTTCCATCAAGACAGCTATGTCATGGGGGAAAGGTATCAGGGAAAGATGGCACAGTTGTAAGTAGGCTGTTTAGGTTTTCTTATTGGTAACGCCACCTCTGTATGAAAATCACTGGCTGTGCTGTGTGCAGTCTGTGGCTGCTTTGCATTGTTGTAATACTCGCCATTGTAGTGTTAGGCAGCTGGCTGTGAACAGCGCGTAGCGTTGCGCAGTTGGAGGTGAGCCGCCAGCAGTGGTGGATGTGGGGAGAGAGATGACGGAGTTTTGTAATTTGTCATGAACTGCTATATATATTATGACTATCAAGGTAAATACATTGTTTGTTCTCTATTAATATCTTTCATTTGCTAACTATCCCTATCAGTAGTTAGTGCCTTCCGTAGTTTGAATCTTTTATTTAGCTGGCAGTAGTGGCGCTCGCTGTACTGCAGTAGTTCGAGTAATGAAGATTTTTGTGAGGTAAGTGATTTCTGAAAGGTATAGTTTAATGTTACTCAGGGCCATTTTTTTGCAGGGATTTTTGAAAGTCAGATTGCGTTGAGCTAAAAAATAATGTATGTCAGTTTAAGCACAGTCCTGTATAATTGTTCAAAGGGGACGTTTCATATGTCGGCCCTTAGCCTAGGATACCTCACTGGAATCTTCTGATTTTTTTCTTGTAGTTTGTGTAATTAGTGTAGCTATTGTTTATTGCTAGCGCGTAATTGTAGAGAGAATCTCCTTTGTAGTTGCAGTCTTTCATTGTTGTACAGTAAAACAGTTGTGGCATGCATGTAGATTTGCACCAAGTATTTCGCAGCTGCAATTATCTAGATATTATTTTCAGTGCTATGTTAATGTGTTCCCCTATTTTTGCTCTTCAAATTGTGTTTTTCTGTGTTGTCGTGTGAAATATTGTGACAATAATGGCGTGTGAAAAACGTAACACTAGGCTCCAAAGTAAACTGAGAAATAATAGTGACGACGAGCGTAGCTTATCAGCACCACTGTGTAGTGAATTAACAGACATTCGAAGTAGTAATTTGGTAATTGTGCATAGGGAAATGGAGCGGGCGCCAAATAATGGTGTAGACAGTGAAACAGGTAGTGAACAAGGAAGCATTATCGATCGATCGGTCGGCAACAGCTCGCCTCAGGAATCCGAAATGACAGGACACAATATTGCAAATACTGCAGATTCAAGTTTTGGGTCCTCACCGTTTTCTCAAATGAGTCAAGACACATTTTCTGGTTGTCAAAATGTGAATGTTGCCGGTGCAAATGCACTGCCGAAAAGCGTAGAGGAACAGATTCCAGACACTAATGCATTGTTATTACAATTAATGCAACAAATGGGACAAAATCTTCAAAAGTTGGACACAATGGAACAGAATCTTCAAAAGTTAGACACAATGGAACAGAATCTTCAAAAGTTAGACACAATGGAACAAAATCTTCGGAAGTTAGACACCACACTTGAACAAACACGTGAAGATTTAACTACTGAGTTACATAACATTTAATCGAAATGTCAAAAAGCCTGTAATGACGTAAAAACTCAAATTTGTGAGCATATTCAACCTATATTTTCGCGGCATGAAAATGCATTACAGAATCACAAAGCAGCCATAAAAGAACTGCAAACTATTGTTCATGAAAATCATGAGACCTTGCAAGCTAAATTTGACTCAGTTGCATCTACCGATTCGGTTACGCAACTTGCAAAAACTCAGGAAAACTTAAAGGACACAGCAGATACTCTGAAACTTGGTTCAGAAAAACACACTGAGGAAATAAGTACACTATCGGAGGAAGTAGCCGGACTTTCGGATCAGTTCACTAATTTATCTACGAAGGTAGATGATAATCTGAATGACACAAAACCGGTAGTCTTCACTGACACAGAAGAGTATGAACAAATTAGAAAATTCAAACAAAATCAAAATCAAATCAATACACAGTACAAAAGAGAAATCCGGGAAGTACAAGATCAGTTGACGCAGGTAACACAAGAATTACATATTTCAGAGGACACTCGCGCTCCAATACGGGAAGAGGGACATAGATATACGGAACAGCCACAAAATAATAACACAGCGCATTTCGGAAATTATAAAAGAAATTGGCAATGTGCACCGAATTTTGAGATTGAACCGCCGACACGACGTAACAATGACCGACATGCGACTCGCCAACATGATGATTTTGACTATAAGCTGTTCATTAATACACGTAAATTCAAAACATTTAAGAATTCTGACAACGACATTCATCCACAAGCATGGCTTCATCAATTTTCTCATTGTTTTCCTCCCAACTGGTCATTGGAGCACAGGTTAGAATTTATGTGTGGCTACTTGGAGAATGAACCAGCTGTAAGAATGCGATCGGTCATTCACGATTGTCACAGTGAACGAGAATTTTATCATGCCTTCCTCTCAGCGTATTGGTCTCAAGCTACACAAGACCGAGTAAAACATAGCATCATAATGATGAAACGTTTCGAACAATCTGAATTTTCCAGTCTTATGAAATATTTTGAAGACATGTTGCATGAGAATCAGTATCTTTCAAACCCATACAGCCCCTCAGAACTCATCCGCATTTGCTTAATCAAATTACCTGAACATTTACGACATATTATTTTGGCAGGACGTTGCAAAGACGACATTGAAGCTTTTCAGGGGCTCTTACAAGAACTGGAAATTGACACTGACATTCGTGGAACGCGAAAACAGGACCACAACAATTACAGGTCACATCCGTCACAATTTCGTGATGACAGAAATAATAACTGGACACAACAAGGCTATTCTTACAACTCAAATCGTGAACAAAACAGACACCACCCATACGACAACCACTGGCAGAGTAACAATAGTTACAGAGAAAGATCGCATTTCCGTAGTAATGAATATGACAGAGATTACCTTAGAAACAGACAATATGGGAACCAAAACAATTATTATCAAGGGAGACAGAATAACTTCAGACGCAACAGTTCAGCGCGCAGGTACGATTCAGGAAGAAATTCTCCACCACAAGACCGACAAGAAAGAAATTATGAAATCTACCGACATGACGACAGACGAGATAATCATAACGACAGACCTGAATTTCATCAGAACTGGTGGGATTCAAACAGAGCAGGGCACTTTCGACAACGTGAATTTGTAGAAGCTAGGTCTCCAAATCCCAATAACGACGCGCGCCAACAAAGGAACAAACAATGACTCGCACCACAGGCAGCCGCGTGCGCCGGCTGGCTCAGAGAAAAATAACATAGACGCTAACCTTGAGAAAAATTTTAGCACTCCTTACCGACATATACCACATGATAATTGCGTTAAAGTTGAAACTCTGCGTACTAGGAAGAGTAAAGGTTTACACCACATTTCACATGTAAAACCGTTTATTGAAAGATAATTTGCTTTTTAACTTAGTCTTTGCTATAAAACTTTTCACTTTACATTACTAGTATGCTTTGTCAGACTTAGAATCTGTTAATATGCAACAATGTTTGAAGTTAAATATCCAGTCAAGAACCAAGAGAACTTATTTAAACAGAAATTACGAATGCATTGTTATTGTGAACAGACGACACAGTGTTATTGTGTGTACATTCTTGCTTGTTAGTTGTACGTTTACGTAACGACTATAAGGCTCACATACTTAGAACATTTACCAGTACTGCTAATGAGATTTTAATGCAACATTTTGGTTTACTTGCAAATACATTATGGATTCAAGGTACTTTCTCTGAGATACCAGATGACACAGTGGTTAGTTTATGTTACAGCTACACGATTTTATCACAACGCTACTAATGAGTGACAATTTACAATGTTCCTTTTGCGGTGTATCTGTTTTATATCTGCACAGTTTTTCTGAATTATTCTGGAAAGTAAAACATGTTTTAGTAATAACTTTTGTGGTATAGCTACAATGAGACTGCCTTTTCCGTAGCACAACAATACGTTACAGCACAGCACTTTCTTCATCACGGCAATAAGCGTAATAACTAAGATATCTATACATAAAGCATTTCACTTTTGTGTATCATGAGGTAAGTACATTGGCTTCTGCAGAACTTAGCTTTCGGAGGACGATAACTACGACACTTCCACAGAGATTATCTTACAGCAAGACGCACATTTAGCGCTACAGGACACGTATTTGAGTGATTAATTTCGCACTTAAAACATGCATTTTTTAAGATATTTGAAGTACAATGATACAAGGGTTTTCTGTGATATATTTCATTCCATTGCTGTAATCTGTAACACCTGAGGGTATAATTACATTAATCCTCAGGGGGGTACACGCTTACTTTGTGTACCATGTGTCTGGCAAGCACAAGGAGCCCTAGCTAATATGGTATTTGCTTATACAACTTTACACATCGGTACCATATTTCTCTAACACGTAAATTACACAGCTATCTGATCATTTAACTGAGAGAGACAAACATTTATTTTACTATATCAGTGACAGATGTTTACGTAATTACACAGTTGGATAACTTCACACTTATGAAATTGTATTTTGTCTGTACTTTGTGAACTGTTCATATTTTTTCGGTAACATTGTGAGCTTTGAATGATGTATTTGGTATGGGATCATGATTTTTGAAGTGTGTTTGAGGTAGATGACACTCTTGAAATGAGCAGAGAATTTTTTAGGTTTTGACATTATTGCAGAAAGCTACGACGTTTCTGGTATTTGACTGAGGTGTTATGATGTTATTTTTACGACGACGATGTGTATTATGCTGTTGAGGTATGTTTATGGTCAATAAGCTGATGTTATATGAGGAGTTTGATTATGCTACGTATTTCTTATGATGAAATATTGAAGAAGTGTCGACGAATATGTAAGGAATAATGAGTAGTGGTTAGGGACTCTGATTTGTAGAAGAGGATGTTGGAAACCAAAAATCGTACTGTAAGAGGTATGAAAAGTGTGTAAATGCGAGAATGTATCACAATGCCGGCGAAAATTTTTTGGACACTGTTATATTCATAAGATTTTGTATCTACACATTTGCAACGCAAATTCTCGACCTCTGAAATTTTTTATCTGAGACTGCCACTGTAGCGGAAACTGCTGTCGTAAATATTTCGGTAAGAAAGCTAAGTGACCTTGATGTAATGCGTTGTGGCGCCCAGCTGGGCCAGCCGCCTGGAGAAAAAGCCATTAGGTGGAGAAAAAAAAAGAGGCCATTAACCTCGTTTCTGACATTCCTTTGTAGAAAGCATCGCAAATACGACACTCTCATTACTTGGAAACATATCGTACTTTCTGATATTTACTGAAATGCCTAATGAAATGACAAGAAATAGTTTGTCTACACACCTGATTATGACTACCGTCCTTCTAGATGAGAGATTTTTTTACTACTTATGAAATGCCACATGGCTATTGAACGATGTTCATATGCTTTGCTTTGTACATAGTTGCTTATTTCATTTGATATCTAGTTTCTAGCTGCACTGCAGCATTGGTAAAAATAAAATTTTATACATGTATTAATATAAATATTTTCTGTCTACAGATCGAGTAAATAATACTTTTTTTCAAAAAAATGAGGGAGCACAAAAAAACATTTACCTTCACAGGAACTGCATTCATAATTTTCTTTTCAAGTACTTGGTAATTTCTTTTGTAGAATAAATTGTGATGCATCACTTAGTGTTAAGATGTGACATAGGTATTAGACATGGCCATTTTTAGTGTAATATTTTTTCTGCTTGAGCTATGTCATGTTTAGGTATTTCATTTTGTGCTGCTGTTTGCCAGGCATAGTGTTACTGGATTTGACTTTGTATTACGCTGTTAAGCCAGTTTTACTACTGATTTATTTTTCTTGTTTGCTGCTCATTGCCTTATATTAGTTGTAATTTATGCTGCTTGCTTTGCCTTTTGTATTTTTTATCATTGCTGTTTGTGTTAATTGTTTTTTGCTGCTGCATTGCCTCGTCCCTTAGTTTAGCATCTGAGCTCAGTAGATTTAAGTTAGCTTAAGAGGGGGTAGACTATAACAGAATGAGTTGCGATGAATTGGAAAAAAAGCATTGAGAAGTTATATGAAAAATATTTGGGCCAAAATGAGTATTGTACACTGAGAAATAATTATTTTGAAAGAAATATGAATAGAATACAGAAAGCAGGTATAGATAGGACTTTTTGGGAATAATGACGAATGAAGGGAGATCTCCGAGAAATAAAGAAAGTTTTGTTTGCAAAATACTGCAGTAATAGAAACCCTGTCCTTTCCTTGTGTTATCCCACTATGTGTTTGTGTTCTCTTGTGTATTTGTGCTTTTCCTGTCTTTATGTGTTTAGCTAATAAGATTTATGTTGTAGAATTTTTCAAATACTATGTTATTTATCTTGTAAAGATGCTTAGACATTATTTATTCTGTTTTGTTTTAATGCTCATATGTGAAGTTGATGTTTCGAAAGTTATTCAGACCTTTTATGTATGTACTTATGTCATAATTCCTGTAACACTGATGTATATGTTACTTCGATTCTTTTGTAAAGCCCATATTACTACAAATGTTATCTGTACTATTATGTTCTTAAATGATGTATTTTGTACCTTTGTAATTGTATTTTCATGTTGTAAATTTATAATTGTATAGACACCAGTTCTTCAAATTAAGTTACATTTCACTGCACATGTTTCTGTTGGTCATAGTATATGGACAATATGTGAAAAGTAGGGACTGATAGTGTTTGCACGTGTGTTAATAATTCAGCAAGGGACTGGATAACAGCATTGCTGGTTCTAAGGGCAATCACAGAAACTTTGTGAGTGCATAAGTGGTGGTTATGGACTTGCTATATTATCTGCAAGACTCTTCATTGGTGATTGTGCACCTGCACAGTCACAACAGATGGCTGCTGGCCATCTCTACAAGGACTACAGTGGGTCTACACCTTTGATGACTCACCAATACCATTATTTCTACAAGGACTACAGTGGGTCTGCACCTCTGGTGGCCCACCAATACCGTAATCTCTACCAAGACTATAGTGGGTCTGCTCTGTGATGACCTACCTACCAATACTCTTCAAAATTTCGACTGACTCTGCTGTGGGTTTGCTCTGTTGTGGCCCATTACCTGTCTGCATGTCAAGAGTCAGCACTGTCTTTCCATTGGAAGGACAACACTACTTCTTCAAGACAGCATGGAAATCCACTACTTCTGTGTGCATTTTCTTTTACTGCTCAGACTTTGAGAAAAACACTGCAATTTTACTGTGACGCATGATGAGGACTGTCTTTATGGACTGTGAGAAAATTTTAGCTTTTGACCAACATTGTATCAATAAGTGTGTGCATTTGATTTTTTTGTTATTGTAATTATGAAAAATTTTTTCAAATCTGTATTGGCCACTGCCCAAAACCATTTGTAAAATTTTTTGTGGGGAGCATGGGGGTTATGTAAGTAGGCTGTTTAGGTTTTCTTATTGGTAACGCCACCTCTGTATGAAAATCACTGGCTGTGCTGTGGGCAGTCTGTGGCTGCTTTGCATTGTTGTAATACTCGCCATTCTAGTGTTAGGCAGCTGGCTGTGAACAGCGCGTAGCGTTGTGCAGTTGGAGGTGAGCCCCCAGCAGTGGTGGATGTGGGGAGAGAGATGGCGGAGTTTTGTAATTTGTCATGAACTGCTATATATATTATGACTATCAAGGTAAATACATTGTTTGTTCTCTATTAATATCTTTCATTTGCTAACTATTCCTATCAGTAGTTACTGCCTTCCGTAGTTTGAATCTTTTATTTAGCTGGCAGTAGTGGCGCTCGCTGTACTGCAGTAGTTCGAGTAATGAAGATTTTTGTGAGGTAAGTGATTTCTGAAAGGTATAGTTTAATGTTACTCAGGGCCATTGCGTTGAGCTAAAAAATATTGTATGTCAGTTTAAGCACAGTCCTGTATAATTGTTCAAAGGGGACGTTTCACAGTCACATTCTGGAATCTCCAGCATAAGTGACTACATCACTCACGTAGAGGACAGTCACACAAACGGAGTTTTTCATGCAAAGTTGGGAAAGACTATGTTGTTTTCTATTAAGAACTCCAATATCACTCTGTATTTCATGTGTTTACATCATAATGATTTAGTATTGTTTCCATGCTGTTTCTGAGTAGATTTATAATTTTCATCTTCATTTTTTTACGAGTTTTTTGGTTTGGCGAATAAGATCACTAAAAAACTAGAGCCACTCTAGAAAAACTGATAGCATGTCTTTGCTCGCTGCAGTAAAGCGACGCTAAAATGGTTCTCAGATATTTGTCACCAAAATATGTGTTAACTAGCGTTGTTAGTGCTATTCCCGCATCACCCTTGTTTGATTTTGTGTTGATAAGCCTGTACTCACCTAACCCGACAACACTTTACTATATATCATTATATCTAACTTCATCCGATTCATTTCTGTTTTTGTATTCTCTGATCTTCCTACCCGGTGTGATGATTCTCTTACTTAATGGGTTTTGAGTAGATTATGTTTCACTCCTAACTGACCCAACATCCCATTCCCTAGCGCCTCACAGACAATGTAGTTCTGTCTCGGGTGAACCGTCCACCAAAAAGGAGCCTAACACACAAAATCCACGATAGTGTGCAACGGTTAATCATTTGTAAGCCTTTGCGGCCCTAAGTGGGCATCTAACTTTCTGCAACTCTGTAATTCCCACAAAGATAAAGTGACGTCACTCCGTGCGTGTGATAATGCTTCAAGCAATACTGAATCCAATGTCAGAACAATATTAACACTCCTCATAACACGTCTCACGTTTTAAATGAAAAGTTAAAAACTAAGAACATATCACACACTCTCAACTTGTAAAGTTGAAACAACAAATTGTGGCACGATCTCAAATACAGGATGTATGAAAAAGAATCATCCAAATATATATACAAAAAAATAGCTTAGGAAACGTCAAGAAATCTGCAAATGACAAGATACACTCTAGAGCCAAAGGAACTGGTACACGTGCCTAACATTGTGTAGGGCCCCCGCAAGCGCGCAGAAGTGTCACCGCAGCACGACATGTCATGGACTCGACTAATGTCTGAAGTAGTATTGAAGGGAACTGACACCGTGAATCCTGCAGGGCTGTCCACAAATCCGTAAGAGTACGAGGGGGTGGAGATTTCTTCTGAACAGCACATTGCAAGGCATCCCAGATGTGCTCAATAATGTTCATGTCTGGAAGGTTTGGTGCCCAGCGGAAGAGTTTAAACTCAGAAGATTGTTCCTGGGGCCACTCTCTAGCAATTTTGGACGTGTGAGGTGTCGCATTGTCCTGCTGGAATTGCCCAAGTCCGTAGGAATACACTATGAACATGAATGGATGCAGGTGATCGGACAGGATGCTTACGTACGTGTCACCTGTCAGAGTCGTATCTAGACATATCAGGGGTACCATATCATTCCAAATGCACACGCTCCACACCATTACAGAGCCTTCACCAGCTTAAACAATCCCCTGCTACATAAAGGGTCATGGATTCGTGAGGCTGTTTCCGTACTCGTACACGTCCATCCGCGCCGGCCGGTGTGCCCGACCGGTTCTAGGCGCTACAGTTTTGAACCGCGCGACCGCTGCGGTCGCAGGTTCGAATCCTGCCTCAGGCATGGATGTGTGTGATGTCCTTAGTTTAGTTAGGTTTACTTAGTTCTAAGTTCTAGGGACTGATGACCTCAGCAGTTAAGTCCCATAGTGCTCAGAGCCATTTGAACGTCCATCCGCCCGATACAATTTGAAACGAGACTCGGCCGACCAGGTAAAATGTTTCCAGTTAGCAACAGCTCCACGTCGGTGTTGACTGGTGCATGCGAGGCGTAAAGCTTTGTGTCGTGCAGTCATCAAGGGTACACGAGTGGGCATTCGGGTCTGAAATCTCGTATCGATGATGTTTTGTTGAACAGTTCGATTGCTGACACTTGTGTATGGCCCAGCGTTGAAATCTGCAGCAATTTCGGAAAGGCTGCACTTCTGTCACGTTGAACGATTCTCTTCAGTCGTCGTTGGTCCCGCACTTGCACGATGTTTTTACTTTCACTGCGATGTCGGAGATTTGATGTTTTACCGGATTCCTGATATTCACGGTACACTCATTTGAATGGTCGTACGGGATAATCCCCACTTCATCACTACCTGGTAGATGCTATGTGCCATCGCTCGTGCGCGGACTGTAACACCACGTTCAGCCTCACTTAAATCATGATAACCTGCCATTGTAGCAGCAGTAACCGATCTAACTACTGCGCCAGACACATGTCTTACATGGACGATGCAGACCGCAGCGCCAATTTCTGCCTGTTCACATATCTCTGTATTTGAATACGCAAGATTATACCAGTTACCTCAGACTCAAGAGTTTGTGTGTGCACACAACAGTATCACAGAGCCCAGCTTTCAAGTTTTACAGAGATACTGATTTAAAGATTATCTCTCATTTGCAGCCCTAATTCAGTCGATCAGCAAATATTATTCCAGCATTATCATAGCCTTATCACTTTACAGGAAGAAATAAAAAATGAGAAAGTACGACCAGTATAGTTGGACGGTTTCGTCGATTAAGGTATGTAACATCTCACGCTCCGAAGTGAAAACCGCCACTTTTGTTTGCCCTAATGACAATATTCTCCTGAATATTCCCCATCTGGAAATCCGAATAGAGAACTATTTTACTTTAAAAAAATTTTCAAATGTGTGTGAGTTCTTAAGGGGTCAAACTGCTGAGGTTATCGGTACCTAGACATACCACTACTTAAATTAACTTAGCCTAACGTGTCCTAAGAGAAACACGCGCACACCCATGCCCGAGGAAGGACTCGAACCCCCGGCGGGAGCGGCAGCGCACTGACATGGCGCCTCTAACCGCGAGGCCACTCCGCGCGGCGACTATGCGAGGTGCATTCAAGTTCTAAGGCCTCCGATTTTTTTTTTCTGGACTGGAAAGAGATAGAAACATGCGCATTGTTTTAAAATGAGGCCGCGTTCATTGTCAATACATCCCAGAGATGGCAGCACTGTTCGGCAGATGGAATTTTACCGCCAGCGGCGAAAATGAGAACTGTTTTAAATACTTAAAATGGCGACGTTTTCCTTACTTGAACAGCGTGCAATCATTCGTTTTCTGAATTTGCGTGGTGTGAAACCAATTGAAATTCATCGACAGTTGAAGGAGACATGTGGTGATGGAGTTATGGATGTGTCGTAAGTGCGTTCATGGGTGCGACAGTTTAATGAAGGCAGAACATCGTGTGACAACAATCCGAAACAACCTCGGGCTCGCACAAGCCAGTCTGACGACATGATCGAGAAAGTGGAGAGAATTGTTTTGGGGGATCGCCGAATGACTGTTGAACAGACTGCCTCCAGAGTTAGCATTTCTGTGGGTTCTGTGCATACAATCCTGCACGACGACCTGAAAATGAGAATAGTGTCATCCAGGTGGGTGCCACAAATGCTGACAGACGACCACATGGCTGCCCATGTGGCATGTTGCCAAGCAATGTTGATGTGCAACGACAGCATGAATGGGACTTCCTTTTCGTCGGTTGTGACAATGGATGAGACGTGGATGCCATTTTTCAATCCAGAAACAAAGCGCCAGTCAGCTCAATGGAAGCACACAGATTCACCGCCACCAAAAAAATTTCGGGTAACCGCCAGTGCTGAAAAAGTGATGGTGTCCATGTTCTGGGATAGCGAGGGCGTAATCCCTACCTGTTGCGTTCCAAAGGCCACTACAGTAACAGGTGCATCCTACGAAAATGTTTTGAAGAACAAATTCCTTCCTAACAAAAACGTCCGGGAAGGGCTGCGCGTGTGCTGTTTCACCAAGACAATGCACCCGCACATCGAGCTAACGTTACGCAACAGTTTCTTCGTGATAACAACTTTGAAGTGATTCCTCATGCTCCCTACTCACCTGACCTGGCTCCTAGTAACTTTTGGTTTTTTCCAACAATGAAAGACACTCTCCGTGGCCGCAAATTCACCAGCCGTGCTGCTATTACCTCAGCGATTTTCCAGTGGTCAAAACAGACTCCTAAAGAAGCCTTCGCCGCTGCCATGGAATCATGGCGTCAGCGTTGTGAAAAATGTGTACGTCTGCAGGGCAATTACGTCGAGAAGAAACGCGAGTTTCATCGATTTCGGGTGAGTAGTTAATTAGAAAAAAAATCGGAGGCCTTAGAACTTGATTGCGCCTCGTACTTCATTAAGCCACGTAGTAGAGCTTTCATGCCCTCGGGGAAAAAAATTACTTCTGTAGTTGCCCCTTTATTTCAGGCGGTCGCATTTCTAGCACAGCAAGACCATGTTAGCAAATTTTACATGGGTCGGAGATCCGCTCGGGGACTGGGTGTTGTGTTGTACTTACGTTCGTATGGATATAACTGACGGCCTACTGTTGAGATGGGTGAATGGGCGAGACCCTAAAGCTAATAAAAAAAATGTGGTACCACGAATATATATACCACGTATATAATATTACGTTCCCCTGCAATTACTGACAGGTCTGCTACCCCTCTTTAGGAATCAAGTATTAGGCAGCGATCGCAATGGTATCGGCATCGGCTGATTCCACCGACAAACGACATCGGCCTATGACGAATGATCTTTTCAAATATTACGGCGTGATCACAGTGCAGTTGATCTGATCGCCCGGTTCGGTACATACTACGACGACAATCGGTGAAATTCAAATAAGTTTGTTTTCTTGGCAGAATCGGCCTACATTCCTATCTCAGAACATGGATTGTGATAATTTCTTTTAGTTTACTGCTAGAAAGGAGTTTGTAGCATTCTGAAGATGAGAAAGATGATAAGAGGAATACGTCTCGGAATGAATGGTCTGAACTCGTTACTTACTGGAAACCACAAGTTTCGTATGAAAATTTAAGAATAATTTACTGAAAATTACATTATATTACCTTGTGAATGTTCTGTGTCCATCCGTTTCGTCCTTATGTTTGTCCTTTATGCACCACGTCAACTACAACACGCTGGTGATACGGTCTCAGCTTCGAAACCTGCCTCGGGCATAGATGTGTGTGCTGCCATTAGATTAGTTAGGTTTAAGTAGTTCTAAATCTAGGGAACTGATGACCTCAGATGTAAATTCCCATAGTGCTCAGAGCCATTTTTTCATCTACAACGCAGGCGAAATCTGTATTGGAAATTTTATGCTTAGATTATAACCTCAAAATATAATTTGTTCAAGTAAGAAAAGTGGCTTATGTCAATTTTGATACTTAAAGTAATTGTAGTGGTTTTTCTTGGGTTGTGATAGATGGCTACGAATTATTACACTACTGGCCCTTAAAATTGCTACACCAAGAACAAATGCAGATGATAAACGGGTATACATTGGACAAATATATTATACTACAATTGACATGTGATTACATTTTCACGCAATTTGGGTGCATAGATCCTGAGGAATCTGTACCCAGAACAACCACCTCTGCCCGTAATAACGGCCTTGATATGCCTGGACATTGAGTCAAACAGAGCGTGGATGGCATGTACAGGTACAGCTGCCCATGCAGCTTCAACACGATACCACAGTTCATCAACAGTAATGACTGACGTATTGTGATGAGCCAGTTGCTCGGCCACCATTGACCAGAATTTTTCAGTTGGTGAGAGATCTGGAGAATGTGCTGGCCAGGGCAGCAGTCGAGCATTTTCTGTATCCAGAAAGGCCCGTACAGGACATGCAACATACGGTCGTGCACTATCCTGCTGAAATGTAGGGTTTCGCACGGATCGAATGAAGGGTAGAGCCACGGGTCGTAACACATATGAAATGTAACGTGCACTGTTCAAAGTGCCGTCAATGCGAACAGGAGGTGACCGAGACGTGTAACCAATGGCACCCCATACCATCACGCCGGGTGATACGCCAGTATGGCGATGACGAATACACGCTTCCAATGTGCGTTCAGCACGATGTCGCCAAACACGGATGCGACCATCATGATGCTGTAAACAGAACCTGGATTCATAAAAAAATGACGTTTTGCCATTCGTGCACCCAAGTGCGTCGTTGACTACACCATGGCAGGCGCTCCTATCTGTGATGCAGCTTCAAGGTTAACCGCAGCCATGGTCTCCGAGCTGATAAACCATGCTGCAGCAAATAAAAAATAAAAAAAATAAAGTTTCTGCAGGACAGTCTCATTTTGTTATATTATTTATGAAGTTTTGAGGCATAGGCAAGTAGAATAGATGCATAGTGAGTCCCATTAAGTAACAGAATGCATTTCAAACTTTTTATGAATTTGCCGATAAAAAGTCGCCAGTAATCTGGTCAACACTCCAGCAGACCCATTGCAAGTAGTAGTCAAATGGCTCTGAGCACTGTGGGACTTAACTGCTGAGGTCATCAGTCCCCTAGAACTTAGAACTACTGAAACCTAACTAACCTAAGGACATCACACACATCCATGCCCGAGGCAGGATTCGAACCTGCGACCGTAGCGAAGTAGTAGTCCCGGGATATCATTGCAGCAAACAATGTCGTCATCTTCAGTGAAATAAGGATGAAACCCCTTTTATCTAGTCCGGTAAGTTGTAATACTAATTTATGGCAGCAGGCAGTTCACTTCTTTGAGCCTGGATGCCAAGGGTTCAGAAGCTTACTGAGACAGACTGAAGTCTCGAACAAGGTAACTGAGTTATTGCTGGGAGAACTGTCGATGTGTGGGGATACTGACTTCACATTCACTGAGGTCAGAGCTACATTCACGATCTGCAACTTTCCAACATATGACAATGAATACAGGACGTGGGGTAAATATTGGCACTGGAACCCTCTGTTGTGAGGCACAGGTCGCCTTGCTGCCTCCAAATCACGATCCTCCCACTTCCTTTTCTTATATTTATTGAAGCCATTTATATTCATACCAGAAAAATAATAGACGCCACTTGCACACCAAATTTTAAATTTCTCCTCGTCCATTTTGCCCACTTTCGAAACGCCTCATCATAAGGTTTACCCAAAGATTATCGTGGTCCCCAAGAAGAATACCGAAATACGCCAAATATTATTTATGAATAATAAAATGGGTCGCCGCGGTGGTCTAGCGGTTCTGGCGCTGCAGTCCGGAACCGCGGGACTGCTACAGTCGCAGGTTCGAATCCTGCCTCGGGCATGGGTGTGTGTGATGTCCTTAGGTTAGTTAGGTTTAAGTAGTTCTAAGTTCTAGGGGACTTATGACCTAAGATGTTGAGTCCCATAGTGCTCAGAGCCATTTGAACCATTTAATAAAATGGTTCAAAGGCTCTGAGCACTATGGGACTCAACTGCTGAGGTCATTAGTCCCCTAGAACTTAGAACTAGTTAAACCTAACTAACCCAAGGACATCACAAACATCCATGCCCGAGGCAGGATTCGAACCTGCGACCGTAGCGGTCTTGCGGTCCAGACTGCAGCGCCTAGAACCACACGGCCACTTCGGCCGGCATTTATGAATAATAGCCAGATACACTACTATGTAAGTTGTTTATATTTTATCTCATTCACATTAAGCCCATTTCGCCAAATTGCCTTCGTCAGGTGCTCCGTAAATATATAGATAAACGATGGTCTTAATATATTGGTTTTGTAACTATGATCTGAAAATTTATAATATATCGTTAGGTGTTTTACCTTACACGTAACATCGTCGCTGTCATGTCCTGTCTGTTTTGGAATTATTACTTTCTCCCAGGTGTAGAGTGGAGATGTAGATCGGATGTTACTTGTTTTCCATACATGCTACTTTTCTGACTGTTGGAAGGCAGTGGGCCAGCTATGTTACATGTTTACATAGTTACCATTATAAGCCGGCCGGTGTGGCCGAGCGGTTCTAGGCGCTTCAGTCTGGAACCGCGCGACCCCTACGGTCGCAGGTTCGAATCCTGCCTCGGGCATGGATGTGTGTGATGTCCTTAGGTTAGTTAGGTTTAAGTAGTTCTAAGTTCTAGGGGACTATTGATCTCAGATGTTAAGTCCCATAGTGCTCAGAGCCATTTTTTTAGCTACCATTATAAATAAGTGACGTGTGTAATTCAGTTATTTATTATTATTTTTTTCATATAGGTTTGTTTCTAATTATGTCTTTGCCTAAGGTTAGGTTCAGTTTTATTTTACGTTTTTTAATTTTTCGTAATGATTGTTGTTGTCTATGATTTATATTGGTGTTCTGTCTCTGTTTTACTCTACTCATGTTATCGCTGTTACTATGGATTTTGCCACTATTAAAATTCTGTCCCTCGTATTTCGCCACATTGGGCGACTTGCGTGCCGCTGATGAAGATGAAATGATGATGAGGACAACACTCCGCCCAGTCCACGAGAGGAGAAAATCTCCAATGCGGCCGGGAGTCAAACCCAGGCCCACTGCATGGGAGACAAGTACGTTACCATTCAGCTAAGCAGGCGGTCTATGGGAAAGATAAATGGCGTCTATAGGAAAATTAAAGAGACCTTTGGAGAAAAGAGAAATAGCTCTGTGAGTATGTAGAGCTCAGTCGGCAATCCAGTACTAACCAAAGAAGGAAGACTAAAATGTTCAAATGTTTGTGAAATCTTATGGAACTTAACTGCTAAGGTCATCAGTCCCTAAGCTAACACACTACTTAACCTAAATTATCGTAAGGACAAACACTCACACCCATGCCCGAGGGAGGACTCGAACCTCCGCCGGGACCAGCCGCACAATCCATGACTGCAGCGCCTGAGACCGCTCGGCGAATCCTGCGCGGCAGGAAGACTAAAAGATGGAGAGAAAATACAGAAGGCTATACAAAGTAGCTGAATATGAAAAAAATAGTATCGATAGGGAAGAGGAAATAGATTAAGATAAAATGGGAGATATAGTACTGCGAAAGGAATTTGACAGAGCACTAAAAGATTTAAGTCGGAAGAAGGCATCCGAAGTGGACTATATACGCTCTGAATTACTCATATCATTGCGAGAATATAGCGTGACAAAAGTATTCCACGTGAAATTTCAAGAAAAATGTAAGAAGCCCAACTGTAAAGATGGCTGGTGCTGACAAATGTGAATATTACCGGAATGCGGAGGCGAGTTATTTACTGCAGAGTGGAATATCTGGTAAAAGCTGACCTCGATGAAAAACAATTTGGGTTCCAGGGTAATGTAGGAACACGTAAGACAATTCAAAGCACGTGACTTTTAAGACCGACGGAAAGAAGGCAGACCAAAATTTATAGCATTTGTAGATTTAAAGAAAGATTTGACGATGCTGTATGGAACGCACTCTTTGGAATTTTGAAGGTTGTGTGGATAAAATATAGGGAACGAAAAGTTATCTGCATCTTTTAAGGGAAACAGACGAAGACGTTAAGTAAGCGTTAGGGAAATCGAATGAATGACTAAGATTCTTTGAAAGGCTTCTGGGAAATTTCTGTGCGTCTGTAAACGTGAAAGAAATCTAGTACTGTGAGGGGACTGTACATGCTGCCTTTTGACTCTACTAATGATTCAACACAAGGGTCGCCAGATGCCCGAACATCAATGATCAATACAAAATAGACGAACATATTCTGTGGCGTGTAGGCTGATAAGAGGCTATCTCTTATTTAAAAGAAGATTTTCGCTATAGCGTTGTCGTAACAAATAATGTCCCTCACATATAATTGTAATTGAGGGTCTTGGGTAATCTGTATTCAAGTGATATGTGGTTAACTAATTACTGAAATGATATCGAGACGAATTCGGTTACTGCACATTTATTTCACAAATATACACACACGTGATAAAAACTAAACACGACGATTGTCTTCGTTCAAAGCATAAAGAAATATATCAAGTTTTAAACTGTAACAAGTAATGCATGTAGGCCTATGATGGCTCCGCAAGGCATTGGGAAACACAATAAAAGAGGCGGTAGTTTCAGAGATCGTGACAGATTCGACTTTAAATGATGTGGTAGAAATAACTTCGTTACCCATGGTATTAATTAATATATGCACCAGTCAAATTAACGAGCATATCATGGGAACTCCAGATTCACTGTAACAAACGTTGAGTCCCGAATTGCGAAATAATTTAAATGACAGAATAAAGAATCATGACTACAGCTGTGAAACGACCTTAAAGTGATCGCAAGGTCCCTAAACTTCACAGGAAGCCGACCTCATTTAATCCTAACACCATTATGAGAACACATACCATTCCTGCTGCGTTCTCGGATTTCGAACGAACATCAACTGCTCTCCATCAATCTCAGAATCAGAAAGTTGCTGTTCTCCACTGTTCTCCAAAACCGCATACTCTTTTCACCGCTCTCTGAAACCAAACACCCCCTGCATTTTCCATTTCTCTAACTCTGATGTCTCGTCGAAAACAGTTTCGCCTCTTGACCTATTCGAAGACAGAAAAGCTCAGAAAGGTTCACACCACAATTTACTGTCCAGTGAGAATTCTTGTCTCGGCATTAGGTTATAGTACATAAGCAAATGCTCGCATCTTCCCCTACCATTCAGATTGTTTTCGAAAGCATCTTAACCAAACCACGAAAAATCTCACGGTTCTTGTAAACACCTTTGGCATCGCTAAGTCTGGCGAGGGCGTAACTTCCTACTCAATCAACAAACTGTCAACTCCAGACTGGTGCCGGCAGGTTTGTCGTGGTCGTCACCTACCGTCAATCTCTAATCTGTCTTTTTGCTGTCGGTGCCATCTTACCTGCAGGAGGTGTAATTCCATGGTTAACCAGGAGGCTGTCATCCACAGCACATTCCACCCAAATCCGGACGTAACGGACCCCTAGCGAGTTTGAAAGGGAATTGTAGGCGACAGCCCAATACATTGCAAGAGGTTCACCATTGTGTGAGGGGCACCAAACGGTCTCTCTACCCCTATAGGCACACGGCTATAGAAAGAATTCAGTACATCAGCCGAAGCTACCGTCATTTCAATAAAATCTGACTTTCGCTGTCCTTGCCCTGCTAAGATGATGATGATGATGATGTTTGGTTTGTGGGGCGCTCAACTGCGTGGTTATCAGCGCCCGTACAATTATCCAATCTTTGCTCAGTCCAATTTCGCCACTTTCCTGGCCCTGCTAAGAGGAGTATTGAATTAACTACTTAGATTCTATCAAAAACAGTCAATTACTGAAGTGAGTGCAGTTACTTGTGCTCTGCTTATGCTAACGCTGAAGTTGGAAACCAACTTTAATTGACTTTTAATCTCAGCAGGCGGATGTCTCTGTGAAAGCACAAGTAGAGAGACACGCATCAGCATCTTCCCATGTTCCTTTTATTAATCTACATCTTTGTCGTCCGTTGTAGGATTGAATTTTCATGTTAGCTGGACTAGGAAAGCAGTCAGGAGAGCGGACCCAATTTATCACTGATCGGCCATGCAAACAAAAAGAATACAATGGCAAACTTCTATCCGAGAGGTTAGTGACATTCCCAAGCATTTTGAAGTGGGAAAAGCCAATGAAGTCTAGATAAGCAGAAAGATGAGAGTGGGGTGGCAGATCTCTCTCTAAAGGAAATTGCATACAAGATGCTAGAGCGATCAGTTTATCAGTACTGAGGCAGCGTTCATTGTTCTAATTAAGCGGGTATAACAGGCGCCGAGCAAAGTGAAAAATTCAGTAAAGTCATTCAGCTATACTTAGGAGGATGAGATGACACGAAAAATAATAGTTAAGAAAACAACAAGAATTCCGCAAATGACAAGCTACACTCTAGAGCCAAAGAAACTGTTACACCTGCCTAATATTGTGTAGGGCCCCTGCAAGCACGCAGAAGTGTCGCCGCAGCACGACGTGTCATGGACTCGACTAATGTCCGGATGGAACTGACACCATGATTCCTGCAGGACTGCCCATACATCCGTAAGAGTATGAGGGGGTACAGATCTCTGAACAGCACGTTGGAAGGCATTCTAGATATGCTCAAAAATGTTCGTGTCTGGACAGTCTGGTGGCCAGCGGATTTGTTTAAACCGAAAAGAATATACCTGGAGCCACTCTGTAGCAATTCTGGAGAAGTTAGGTGTTGCATTGTCCTGCTGGAATTGCCCCAGTCCGCCGGAATGCATAACGGATATGAATGGATGCAGGTGATCAGATAGGATGGTTACGTACGTGTCACCTGTCAGAGTCGTATCTAGACGTATCTGGGGACGCATAATGCGCGGGATTAGCCGAGCGGTTTAGGCGCTGCAGTCATGGACTGTGTGTCTGGTCCCGGCGGAGGTTCGAGTCCTCCCTCGGGCATGGGTGTGTGTGTTTGTCCTTAGGATAATTTAGGTTAAGTAGTGTGTAAGCTTAGGGACTGATGACCTTAGCACTTAAGTCCCATAAGATTTCACACACATTTGAACACTTTCTGGGGACCCATATCAGCTCAAGTGCACACGACCCACACCATTATAGAGCTTCCGCAAGCTTGAACAGTCCCCTGCTGACATGCAGAGTCCATGAATTTATGAGGTTGTCTCCATACCCGTACACTTCCATCCGCTCGATACAATTTGGAACGAGACTTGTCCGACCAGGCAAGTTGTTTCAGACATCAACAGTCCAATGTCGGTGTTGACGGGCCCAGGTGAGGCTAAAGCTTCGTGTAGTGCAGTCATCAAGGGTACACAAGTGGGCCCTTGGCTCTAAAGGCCCATATCGATGATATTTCGTTGCTTTGTGTCGTGCAGTCGTCAAGGGTACACGAGGGGGTCTTCGGCTCCGAAAGCCCATATCGATAATGTTTTTGAATGGTTACCACGCTGACACTAGTTGATGGCTCAGCATTGAAATCTACTGTAATTTGCGGAAGGTTTGCCCTTCTGACACGTTAAATGATTCTCTTCAATAGTCGTTGGTCCCGTTCTTGCACGATCTTTTTCCAGCCGCAGCGATGTCGGAGATTTGATGTTCTACTGGATTCCTAATATTCACGGCACACTCGTGAAATGGTCGTACGAGAAAATCCCTACTTCATCACTACCTCGGAGATGCTGTGTCCCATAGCTCGTGCCCCGACTATAACCCCAAACTCACTCAAATCCTGATAACCTGCCATTGTAGCAGCCGTAACCGATCTAACACCTGCGCCACATACTTGTCTTATATAGGCGTTGTCGACTGCAGCGCCGTATTCTGCCTGTTTATATATCTATGTATTTGAATACGCATGCCTATACCAGTTTCTTTGGCGCTTTAGTGCATGTTGAACACGGGATACAGTATATTTCAGTTGCTTGCCTGGTAGCGTCTCCGAGTAGATGGGCTTGCATCCACACTGGCTGCGGCAAACATTCCGGCCACGTAAAGGCATTCATTCGCAGCCTGAGCATGCCTCCTGTCAACAACAAATCTAACATGGTTCGTGAGTCCACACGTCGAATCGACAAATCGTAGTAGGTCGACTCTGGAAAGTCGGAAAGGAAAGGACCGACCTCTAAGAAAATATAACATCGGAAATATCTGAAAGGAGACTGAAATAAACAGCACTGCTCTCGTTTACACGATTACACGATCTCATAGCTTATAGGCAGCAGATGTGTGTTCATAACCATAGTGTTAAGTGAAGCAGTGGTAATGGAGAGAGCACACTTCGATTTTAAATTGTGTAAACTGTGGGATTGTCAAAGTTGTGATAGTATTCTGTTATTATAGTTCTTAGACCAATTTCGTGACAAGCACATTTCTCAAATTTTCGTGGGAATATTTTTCAAATGATATATTTCTCTGAATTTGAATTTTCTGGAAGTAACTAAAGCGATTTACTAACAACTGATGTATCAAATAATAACTGTTAGTGTACTAATACGTTTTATATTATTATTATCTTCCCTTTCTCAGACGTTATGTCTGGTAAAAAATGGAAAGTGACGCGGACCTTGATCAAGCGTGACTTCCTTTTAACTGTACGGTATATGTTACATTGCATTTAGGAACTTTCGGGTAATTGAACATGTATCAATAATTACAGATTTCTGTAGTTGTATATATATACATTTGGATGTAGCTGTATTGCGTTGATGTACTGGTAGCTACCCGTCTGCGGATATTAATAGTGATCACAACCTTGTAATGATGAAATGCTTACTCAAACTCAAGCGATTAGAGAGAAAAACGAACAAAGTATGGAACAGAGATAACCTAAAGTCTGAAGAACTAGTGATCCCTTATGCACGGAAAACTGATGAGATGGCATCAAACATTATTCCCGGGAGTACTAACGAGGAGTGGAAACAAATCGAAGAAGGCATACATAAAGCAGCAGAAGAATTTATTGGGAAAGCCAAACCTGTAAACAGGAAAGAGTGGATAACACCTGAAATAATTTGTCTAATGGAAGAAAGAAGACTATACAAAAATGCCTCTGACGAGCAAAGCGAAAACAAATATAGAAAGCTTAGAAACCAAATAAACAGAGAATCTAGGAAAGCAAAAGAAAATTACCTCAACAGCATTTGTAAAGAGGTGGAGGAAAACATGGTTAAAGGAAAAACTGACTTGGCCTACAGAACAATAAAACAAAACTTTGCTAAACGGAAAGTAAAATCTTCAGGAACTATAAAGAACAAAGAGGGCAAGGTACTATTTGGATATGACACGCTGAAGAGATGGCAAGAATACATTGAAGAGCTATATCAAGGAGACCCTCTAACAGATAATATGATAGAATTAAGCGAAGAAGTAGAGAAAGAAGAACTAGGGGACACAATTCTGAAAGATGAATTTGAAAAAGCACTAAAAGAACTACCAGATAAGAAAGCGGCAGGTGTTGATGATATACCTTCTGAACTAATTAAGAAATCAGGAGACAAAATGAAAGCTACATTACTGCAACTCATACAGAAAATATACAAAACAGGTGAAGTTCCTGAAGACTATCAGAAATGCATCATATTCCCCATACCTAAGAAAGCATCTACTATGGACTGTGAAAACCATCGAACACTCAGTCTTCTTTCACACGCATCAAAAATTCTAATAAGAATAATTTTGAAAAGAGTTGAAAACCAATTGAATAGCACTCTAAGTGAAGACCAATTCGGTTTTAGAAGCGGTGTAGGGACGAGGGAAGCAATCTTATCTTTAAGACTAATAATTGAGAAACAAATTTCCAAAAACAAACAAGTATTTATAGCCTTCGTAGACCTCGAAAAGGCATTTGACAATGTTGTATGGCCAGAAATGTTTAGAATTCTGAAGAAGGCTGGTCTGAAATACAATGATAGAAGGATAATCTTTAAAATATACCAAAATGAAACAGCCTTAGTTAAGAAGGAAAACAAAGAAGAAACAGCAAGAATAAGGAAAGGAGTGAGACAGGGATGCCCACTATCTCCAGTAATTTTCAACGCATATATCCAAGAAGCAATAGACAAAATAAGAGAGAATATTGAAGTAGGAATAAAACTTAACGGAATGAAAATAGATATGTTGCGATATGCAGATGATATCGCCATAATTACAGAAAGGAAAGAAGATTTAGAAGCCGCACTCAATGAAATGGAAAACACCTTAAAAGAACAGTATGGAATGAAAATAAATAAGAAAAAGACTAAAGTGATGGTGAGTGGCGCCCTGAACTACAATGAACCCATACGAATAACAATAAAGGGAGAGAAACTAGGGCAGGTTACAGAATTTAACTACTTAGGTAGCAAAATAACAGCAGATGGAAGGAGCAAAAGTGACATTAAAAACAGAATACAACTTGCCAAAATAGCATTCAATGGAAAAAGAAACTTACTGACGAGTAGAAATGTTAGTTTAGACGTAAGAAAGAGAGTCATGAAAACCTATGTGTGGAGTACAGCCCTTTACGGATGTGAAACTTGGACTAGTGGAAAAGAAGAAAAGAGAAGATTAGAGGCATTCGAAATGTGGTGCTACCGGAGAATGGAAAAAATCAGCTGGCGAGACAAGGCTACAAACGAAGATGTCCTCAGAAGAGTGAAAGAAAACAGATCTCTTTGGCGAAATATACAGAAAAGAAGAATAACCTTCATAGGTCACATTTTACGGCATAACAATTTCATTAAGAGAATATTAGAAGGAATCATTGAAGGAAGAACTCGCCGAGGACGACCTAGATTAAGCTACATTCAACAAGTAATAAATGACATCGGGTGCCAGACCTATGCAGATATGAAGAAGAAAGTTGACAAAAGAACGGAATGGCGTGCTGCTGCCAACCAACCTGTGGGTTGATAACCGAAGAAGAGAAGACTGGTAGATATTGTGTGGTATGACTCCTGTAGTTGATAGTATAATTGGTATAATGTCAACTTTATCCTGATGCCACATGTCCTTGACTTCCTCAGCCAGTTGGATGTATTTTTCAATTTTTTCTCCTGTTTTCTTCTGTATATTTTTTGTATTGGGTATGGATATTTCGATTAGTTGTGCTAATTTCTTCTTTTTATTGGTGAGTACGATGTCAGATTTGTTGTGTGGTGTTGTTTTAGCTGTTATAATGGTTCTGTTCCAGTATAATTTGTATTCATCATTCTCTAGTACATTTTTTGGTGCATACTTGTATGTGGGAACGTGTTGTTTTATTAGTTTATGTTGTATGGCAAGTAGTTTATGTATTATTTTTGATACATTGTCATGTCTTCTGGGGTATTCTGTATTTTCTAGTATTGTACATCCACTTGTGATGTGATCTACAGTTTCTATCTGTTGTTTACAAAGTCTGCATTTATCTGTTGTAGTATTGGGATCTTTAATAATATGTTTGCGATAATATCTGGTGTTTATTGTTAGATCCTGTATTGCAATCATGAATCCTTCCGTCTCACTGCATACATTGCCTTTTCTTAGCCATGTGTTGGATGTGTCTTGATCGATGTGTGGCTGTGTTAGATATGGGTGCTTGCCATGTAGTGTTTTCTTTTTCCAATTTACTTTCTTCGTATCTGTTGATGTTATGTGATCTAAAGGGTTGTAGAAGTGGTTATGAAATTGCAATGGTGTAGCCGATGTATTTATATGAGTGATTGCTTTGTGTATTTTGCTAGTTTCTACTCGTTCTAGAAAGAATTTTCTTAAATTGTCTACCTGTCCGTAATGTAGGTTTTTTATGTCGATAAATCCCCTTCCTCCTTCCTTTCTGCTTAATGTGAATCTTTCTGTTGCTGAATGCATGTGATGTATTCTATATTTGTGGCTTTGTTATCATGTAAGTGTATTGAGTGCTCCTAGGTCTGTGTTACTCCATTTCACTACTACAAATGAGTAGGTCGATATTGGTATAGCATAAATATTTATAGCTTTTGTCTTGTTTCTTGTTGTCAATTCTGTTTTCAGTATTTTTGTTAGTCTTTGTCTATATTTTCTTTTAGTTCTTCTTTAATATTTGTATTATCTATTCCTTTTTTTTGTCCGTATCCTAGATATTTATAGGCATCTGGTTTTTCCATCGCTTCTATGCAGTCGCTGTGGTTATCCAATATGTAATCTCCTTGTTTAGCGTGTTTTCCCTTTACTATGCTATTTTTCTTACATCCGTCTGTTCCAGAAGCCATATTTATATCATTGCTGAATACTTCTGTTATCTTTAGTAATTGGTTGACTTGTTGATTTGTTGCTGCCAGTAATTTTAGATCATCCATGTATAGCAAATGTGTTATTTTGTGTTGGTATGTTCCAGTAATATTATATCCATAATTTGTATTATTTAGCATGTTGTATAGTGGGTTCAGAGCAAGGCAGAACCAGAAAGGACGCAATGAGTCTCCTTGGTATATTCCACGCTTAATCTGTATTGGCTGTGATGTGATATTTGAATTTGTTTGGATATTAAGTGTGGTTTTCCAATTTTTCATTACTGTGTTTAGGAACTGTATCAATTTAGGATCTACTTTGTATATTTCCAATATTTGTAGTAACAATGAGTGGTGTACACTATCAAAAGCTTTTTTGTAATCAATGTATGCGTAGTGTAGCGACCTCTGTTTAGTTTTAGCTTGATATGTTTATTATTATTATTATTATTATTATTATTATTATTACTAGCGTATGGCCCCACTGGTGAAAGACAAGCAATCTTTCTTAGGGTTCTTTTTTATTTTCCCAATACTTATTCATTTTCTCGCTGAAGGCATTCTTTCTTTCTTTGGTCCACTTTGGCAGGTATGGTTTTGATTCCATCTCTGGAATAAACTTCCAGTTATCAATTTTGTTTCTGAATGTATCTCTGTCATACTCGTTTTTTACGTCAATTTTTGCTTTTTAACTTCAGTTATCCAAGGTATTGATGGTTTTAGGGATGTCACATAGTCCAATACACGTTTAGGTAGTCTGTTTCCAGGTAATCTGTTTAGGTGTCCATAGAACTTCATGTGTCTCTTTCTGATGTTAATTTCGATGTTTGATACTTTTTCTGTTGTCTCGATGGTTTGCAGTCTGTATCTATGTTGTGTATATCGTGGTTCCAGAATTCGTCTTAAAATTTTTCTCTCTACTTTCTTAATTTCTTGTAAATGTAGTTTTCGATTCAATGAGAGTTTTTCCATTTGCATATGTGACTGCTGGTTTGATTACTGTGTTGTTGTCTCTGATTTTAGTGCCATTTAACAGGCATTTTTGTTGTACAAATTTGAAATAAGACCGGACGCTGTCTTGATTTTCTGCAATCTGCTTTTTGTGTTATTTTTTTCAAGCCCTGTTGGTTCAGTAATTTCACCGAGGTATTAAGTGTTTGACTCTGTTGATTTCTTCAGAATTTGTTTTAAGTTCGGAATATCTAACTTGGAACACATGATTTCAGTCTTCTCAAGGGAGATTTGCAGGCCAACTTTCCCTGCACGTTCTGTGAGATTCGCGATTTGTTTTACTGCTCTTTCTTCACTGTCGGTTAGAATCGCTAAGTCATCTGCAAACGCTAAGTACGGAACGTTCAGTTTTCCTTGGCCTCTTCCTAGTTCGATTGGCTCTCAAAAGTTTTGTTTTCTAGTTCTATTTCCCATTCTTTCATTGGTTTGTCTAAAAGTATATTGAATAATAGTGGTGACACCCCATTTCCTTGTCTTACTCCTGTCTTAACTAAGAATGGTTCGAAATTTCACCTCTGAATTTAATTTTTGATTTGGTTTCTGACAGTGTTCGATCAGTTTTCGAGTTTGGTGCCTAGTTCGCGCTCTTCTAGAATATTGCATAGAAATTTGTGTTTTCATTGTTTCATTGTATTTTCATTAACATTATTACAGAATTTTTGACTCGATTTGTGTCTCCCTGAGAATACGTAAATAGCTACTTCTGATTCAATTTCCGGTTTTCCTACTTCCGACCACTTTGCTACAGTTTTCTTTTTCTGTTTTTTCCTGTAGATGGGAGTGTAAAACCTTCATTCGAAACGTATCTCCGTTCATAATTTCTTCTTATTCAGTTTTCTTCTCTTTCAGGTCAATTCCAATTTTTTTATGCCACTAGCGCCTGAAAAAATTCTTCTTGGTTGACATGATAAAAAGTATCTTTGAGTAAAGAACAACAGTCTTCAGTCACAATCATGATTTTATTTCAATACACGATACATTTATAGCACAGTGTTCACATATTACGTGTGTTTACAAAATGTGCTGCAGAACGAAAAGCGTATGTATGTACATGAAGATGTTTATTCATACTGTGCTTCAAAACGATGTATGCACCATTGGAAACAGACCAGAATTCACCTAAACCTGGAAAAATATTCGATGTAGACTCTCAAAGCACCTGAAGGTGAGACCCCAGGGTTCTAAATCACTACGCATTGAACTAAAATCACCACTTTGACTGAAAGCTGCTGTTCTTTATCTTACGAATGTAATACAGTCGCGGAAGAAACCCTGACAGAAATGGAAGTCATACGAACCAGACGATCGAAAATCATAATTTACGGTATTCTCATCATTAGATTTAGTTGTTCAGTTTTGTTTTGCAAATCCTCATTGCACCTATTCCTGTAATCACCGTTGTGTTTCATTGACGTCAATATTTTTCCTTTTCTTTCGAATGTTTTTTTCTATGTTTTGTATTTCCCCTGTCTTATCGAGACATTCGGCTTCGTATGAACATTCTCAAACACAATACTGTACCCTGGTTTGAGAAGAAATAGATCCTTTATTGGAAGCATCTTTAGTCCCCTGAAAGGCCATTTTCATCTTTTGATCTGAGTTTATTAGCTTCCCGTCATGGCCTGTACCTCATCAAGATATATAAATTGTTCTTGCTTTTTAAGTTACCGAAATCCGTGTTCGTGAAATTTATACTATTCTTGAGATCATACACTTATTCTGTTTTGCGTAAGATATTTGAAGGCATTTTGTTTTCTGCAATTCTTTCCAAATGTTGATTTTCCTGGTTGTAATTGCAAAACAAATTATTGTGTTAAGCCATTTCACGTATTACGAGGGTAATCCCAAAAGTAAGGTCTCCTATTTTTTTATGAGTACATAGAGCTGCTTATTTCTACAATGGCTTACATCAGTGTACAGCTTGAACATTTAGCTAGTTTCCGACATAATCACCATTTCTGTCGATGCATTTTTGTAGCCGCTGTGGCAGTTTTTGTATGCCCATGTCATACCAGCTCGCCGCCATGCTGTTCAGAAAGTTATGAACCTCTTCTTTCACCTCGTCGTCGGAGCTGAATCGCTGGGACCTCAGTTGACGCTGACAGGTACTGTGAGACTCTGAAAAAACTCAAACGGGCAATTCAGAACCGGAGAAGAGGAATGTTGAGCAATGGCGTACACATTCTCCGTGGCAACGTTCGCCCACACATCGCTCGGCAAACCGCTGCCTTCCTGCTACAGTTTCAGTGGAACATAATCACCCATCCACCCTATAATCTTGACATGGCGCCCAGTGACTATCACCTGTTCCCTAGGTTAAAAGAACATTTGGCCGGAAAGCGATTCAGCTCCGACGACGAGATGAAAGAAGAAGTTCATAACTTTCTGAACAGCATGGCGGCTAGCTGGTATGACATGGGCATACAAAAACTGCCACAGCGTCTACAAAAATGCATCAACAGAAATGGTGATTATGTCGAAAAATAGCTAAATGTTCAAGCTGTAAACTGATGTAAATCATTGTAGAAATAAACAGGTCTATGTGCTTATGAAAACATAGGAGACCTTACTTTTGGGATTACCCTTGTATTATTGAGATTCTGAGATGAGCTATATTTTTTGGGAGCAGGGGGGAGGGAGGGACGGTTACAAGATGTGATCTCGCCCACTTCTCCCCCCTTCTGAGACGCGACAATAGAGTCCGAACAAATTCAGAGACGTACCTCTACAATTGTAACAGGACGGTACAGTACAAATGAAAATAGAACATAAATGATCGGGGAACATGAAAGGGATCCCTTGTAAGATAGAGATACAGGTCCCTCGAAAACCTTGTTGACTAAATTTAGAAAACTGGCATTTGAAGAGGACTCTGTGACCCTTCCGCTGAAACCGTTGTGTACCTCGCTTAGGGATCACGAGATTAACATGAGAGATTAGGGCGCACGCAAGCATATAGATAGTTTCCCTCAATTAAGGCGGGAAAAGAATAGGACAGTAAATCAGTAATATTGGTGTAAAGTACCCGACTCCATGCAGTGTAGAATGACGTATTAAGTATGCAAACGTAGCCACGATTTTTTGCTTAATATTTGTCTGAAACTTTAAGTTGGTTGAACATGTCAGTCATTCTTACGATAAGTTAAGGTGGATGCGACCAGAGATGTGACGTATCTGCCTTCTCCCTTTATTCTTCATGAACATGTCTGTGTTGGACATCAAACACCTGTCATCATTAGGCCATTGATAAACAAGATCCGATGCTGCAGCATCGTTACTGTGGGTATTACAACAGGGTAGCAATAGGAGACGTTGGTCTACGATGGCTGGGTGTGAGCGGCGGTCCTCTGCCGAAGCTGATTGTGGGTGTAGCAGAAAAAAGTAGTTTGTGGATCCAAGAACTTTTTTATTGCTGTTTGTTTACATTCATTGGACTCTACAATGATGAACCAGAATATTATGACTATCGATATGAACCCCTGCAGGCGACAGCAGCGCTACCTCGTGAGGAATGACTGCTAATCAGACACACGCGTAGTGCATGTACGTAGTACCAGTGGGCGTTCTATCAGTGTGTGCAATAGGGAAGGTGCACGATCTATCTGAGTTTGATTGAGGGCAGATTGTGATGGCCTCGAGGTTTGGCACGAGCAATTCGGGAACTGCACGACTTGTTGGGTGTTCGAGGAGTGCTGCAGTGATTGTCTCTAACGCGCGGCGAAACCAAGGTGAAACCACGTCGAGACGTCACGGAGTGGGTCACCACCCCTCATTGCAGATGTGACTACCCAGATATGTGCCAATGGTAACTCAACGACATCAGCAACTTCGACTGAAATGGGCGTGTGACCATCGCCACTGGATGTTTGCGCAGTGGCAGAGCGTTGCATGGTCTGATGAATCCTAATACCTTTTTCATCATGCCGATGGGAAGATGCAACTCCGTCGTCTTCTAGAGGAATAGCTGCTTGACACCTGTACTGCAGGCACTGGTGGGGGACGCGGGGTAGCCGTTCGGTTTAAGGCGCCTTGCCACGGTTCGTGCGGCTCCCCCCGTCGGAGGTTCGAGTCCTCCCTTGGGCATAGAGGTGTGTGTGTGTGTGTGTGTGTGTGTGTGTGTGTGTGTGTGTGTGTGTGTGTGTGTGTGTGTGTGTGTTGTCCTTAGCGTAAGCTGGTTTAAGTTAGATTAAATAGTGTGTAAGTCTAGGGACCGATGACCTCAGCAGTTTGGTCCCACAGAACTTACCACAAATTTCCAAATTACAAGCTGGCGGCGACTCGATTATACTATGGGGAACATTCACGTGGGCATCCGAGGGTCCAGTGCAGCTAGAGCAAGGCCCAATGACGGCCCAGGAGTACCGTGTACTGGTTGCACACCACATATACCCCTTCATGACGATCATGTTTCCCGATCGCAGGTGCCACTCTTCAACAGATAATGCAGCGTAAGGTGAAAATAATTATGGCACCTTCGGTCTTGGGATAGCGTCCTTGGTTAGTAATCAAAACGTCCTCTTCTCGGTTTCGAATCATGCTACCACATAAATTTTGAATAAAAATCATCAGCAATGGAGGCCAAAGCCTTCCAGCATAAAAAGTCACCCTCATTCTGCCAACGGTCTTGTAGAGGGCGGAGGAGCGAAGAGAGGTTCGAGGCACTCTCTTGTTCTTGGGGGGGATAACTGCCCCTAAAGACGGAAGAATCAGCAATGATCAACGGCATGAGGATGCCGAAGGCAATGGATACCACTGCATTAAAGACACCTAACGTGTATCCATAGGACACATGGCCTGTAACTGAAAAACTGGCATGATGATCTCTACATTGGCAAAAGATTCCAAAATAATCCCCCATTTGGATCTCCGGGAGGGGACTGCCAACGTGGAAGTGGTCATGAGAAAAAGGTTGAATAACCAACGGAAGGATAACGTTCTACGAGTCGGGGCGTTGAACGTCAGAAGCTTGAACGTGGTAGGGAAGCTAGAAAATCTGAAAATGGAAATGCAAAGGCTCAGTCTAGATATAACAGGGGTCACTAAAGTGCAATGGAAAGAAGACAATGATTTCTGGTCAGATGTGTATGGGGTAACATCAGCAGCAGCAGAAAATAGTATAACAGAAGTAGGATTCGTTATGAATAGGAATGTAGGGTAGAGAGTGTGTTACTGAGAAACGCTCAGTGATAGGGTTGTTCTTATCAGAATCGACAGCAAACCAACAGCGACAGCGATGAAGAGTTAGAGGAAGGATATTGAAAGGGAATACAGTGCATGAAGGGAGATGAAAACCTTATAGTCATGGGGCACTGGAATCGCAGATCACAAGGTAGTAGTGATGAAGAGTAGGCTGAAGTATAAGAGATTAGTCAGGAAGGACCAATACGCAAAGAAGTGGAATATGGAAGTATTGAGGAACGACGAGATGTGCTTGAAGGTCTCTAAGGCTATAGATAAAGCAATAAGGAATAGCTCAGTAGGCAGTACAATTGAAGAGGAATGGACATATCTAAAAAGGGAAATCACAGATGTTGGAAAGAAAAACGTAGGTACAAAAAGTAACTTCGAAGAAACTATGAGTAACAGAGAAATACTTCAGTTGATCATTGTAAGAAGGAAGTATAGAAATATACAGGGAAATTCAGGGATACAGAATTACAAGTCACTGAGGGACGAAATAAGTAGTAAGACGAAATTGCTGCAGGAAAAATGCGAAGAAATCGAAAAATAAATGAGTGTGAGAAGGAATGACTCAGCATATAAAAAAGTCAAAATAACCTTCGGTGAAATTAAAAGCAAGTGCGGTAACATTAAGAATGTAACGGGAATTCCACTGTTAAATACTGGGGAGGGAGCGGATAGGTGGAATGAGTACATTGAAGGCCTTTATAAGCAGGAAGACTGTCTGATGTGATAGAAGAAGAAACAGGAGTCGATTTAGAAGAGATGGGGGATCCAGTATTAGAATCAGAATATAAGAGTGCTTTGGAGGATTTAAGATCAAATGAGGCAGAAGGTTCAAAATGGCTCTGAGCACTATGGGACTTAACAGCTGAGATCATCAGTCCCCTAGAACTTAGAACTACTTAAACTTAACCAACCCAAGGACATCATACACATCCATGCCCGAGGCAGGATTCGAACCTGCGACCGTAGCGGTCGCGCGGTTCCTGACTGTAGCGCCTAGAACCGCTCGGCCACCACCGGCCGGCTAAGGCAGAAGGAATAGCTAACATTCCATCAGGATTTCTAAAATCATTAGAGGAAGTGGCAACGACTATTCAAGTTAGTTTGTAGAATGTAGGAGACTGGCAACATACCACCTGGCTTTCTGAAAAATATCGTCCACATAATTCCGAAAACTGCAAGAGCTGAAAAAATGCTAGAATTATCACACAATCAGCTTAACAGCTCATGCATTAAAATTGCTGATAAGAATAATATATAGAGAAGAATGGAAAAGAAAACTGACGATGTATTAGATGACGATCAGTTTGGCTTTAGGAAAGGTGAAGGCACCAGAGAGGCAATTCTGACGTTGCGGTTAATAATGGATGCAAGACTAAAGAAAAATCAAGATACGTTCATAGGATTTGTCGACCTGGAAAAAACGTTCGACAGTGTAAAATGGTGCAAGATATTCGAAATTCTGAGAAAAGTAGGGGTAAGCTGTAGGGAGGGACGGATTAATATGCAGTGTATACATGAACCAAGAAGGAATAATAAGAGTGGACGACCAAGAAGAAGCGCTAGGAGTAAAAAGGGTGTAGGACAGGGATGGAGTCTTTAGCCTCTACTGTTCAATCTGTACGTTGAGGAAGCAATGATGGAAATAAAAGAAAGGTTCAAGAGTGGAATTAAAATTCAGGATGAAAGGAGATCAATTATACGATTCGCTGATGACATTGCTATCCTGAGTGAAAGTGAAGAAGAGTTACGTGATTTGTGAATGGAATGTACAATCTAATGAGTACAGAATATGGACTGAGAGTAAATCGAAGAAAGACGAAAGTAATGAGATGTAGCCGAAATGAAAACAGCGAGAAACTAAACATCAGGATTGATGTTCACGAAGTAGATGAAGCTAAGGAATTTTGCTACTTTGGCAGTAAAAAAACTAACGGACGGAGTAAGTAGGACACCACAAGCAGACTATCAATGTCAAAAAGAGCATTTCTGACCGAGAGAAGTCTACTACTATCAAACATAGGCCTTAATTTGAGCCGGCCGTTGTGGCCGAGCGGTTATAGGCGCTTCAGTCCGCTACCGCACTGCTGCTACGGTCGCAGGTTCGAATCCTGCCTCGGGCATGGATGTGTGTGATGTCCATACGTTAGTTAGGTTTAATTAGTTCTAAGTCTAGGGGACTGATGACCTCAGATATTAAGTCCCATAGTGCTCAGAGCCATTTGAACCATTTGAACCTTAATTTGAGGAAGAGATTTGTGAGAATGTACGTTTGGAGCGCAGCATTGTATGGCAGTGAAACATGGACTGTGGGAAAACCCGGAACAGAAGAGAATCTAAGCATTTGAGGTGCTATGCTACAAACGGATGTTGAAAATTAGGTGGACTGGTAAGGTGAATAATGAGGAGGTTCTTTGCAGAATCGGAGAGGAAAGGAATATTTGGAAAACACTGACAAGGAGAAGGGGCATGAAGATAGGACATCTGTTAAGACATCAGGGATTGACTAAAGGGAGCCGTTTAGGGCAAAAACTGTAGAGGAAGACAGAGACTGGAATACATCTAGCAAATAATTGAGGATGTAGGTTGCAAGTGCTACTCTGGCATGAAGAGACTGGCACAGGAGAGGAATTCGTGACGGGCCGCATCAAACCAGTCGGACGACATCTGGGAAGTGATTGAATGTAGCGTCAGAGATCATCGGCCCCCTTCCGGAATTGACGGGAATTAGGTAAGACATGTGTGCAAATGTGGTGGCAACTCCTTCCAGTAACCTAAGAAGGCCTCACTGCTTCCATGCCACAACGCGTCGCCGCTGTTTCCGTGCCATGTGGACATACCGGCTATAAGGTAGGTGGTTCAAATGGTTCAAATGGCTCTGAGCACTATGGGACTTAACTTCTGAGGTCATCAGTCACCTAGAACTTAGAACTACTTAAACCTAACTAACCTAAGGACATCACACACATCCATGCCCGAGGCAGGATTCGAACCTGTGACCGTAGCGGTCGCGCGGTTCCAAACTGTAGTGCCTAGAACCGCTCGGCCACTCAGGCCGGCCAGGTAGGTGGTCATTATGTCCTGGCTGATCAGTGTAAAGCTGCTAATGTATACGGTGAGCGAGGCAAATACATTGTCACGGCGTTTCCGGCTCGGCCCCATAGGTGATAGTCCTGACCGTGCTCCTCCACTGCGGCTTTTGCATCAAGGGGAGGCTCACATTGCTTGACCTGTTACCCTACCGGCGCGGTGTGGCTGCCCCGTTGTGAATATGGCAGACCGCGGGCTACGGGCGAAGGGGTACTCCTTTGATACGTGGTACAGGCGGGGATTGTTGGATCCTCCGTGTCGTGGTTCAGTGACGACGAAAAACTGCCCGAGCGTTTGGATTCTCAGGTGACAGACGGTGGTTCGAAGCCCAGTAATGGCGTCAGTATTAAGGAATACAGGCTGGTCGTCACATTACTAACCAACTTTTCGAGGATTATGGTACTTCCAGGTTGACTTTGCGGAAGTATGTGTGTGTCACGCGGAAATGTTCTGAACAGAGGCAACGATCAAAGTAACTCCATCCTAATTCAGTCAAGCTGGAGTGACATCCTGAAGGCTGACCCCTGGGCGTTCAAACACGGAATGGTGTCAAGGAAGCGTCTTGTTGTCGCTGAAGGGTGCTGGACAGCTCACTTCCTTGTCTGCGAGCACTACTGCATCTCATCCCATAACATTATGCATATCACTAAGTCTTGTGTAATCACTCAAACCACTTCAGCCACATGTATGTAGAACAACTACCCACTAACTTGCATCTGATCGAAAACTACTCTCCACTCAAGAGGAGATTTCAGCTTTTCGTGTTACCATCGACGTAGTTTCGCTGCCGCCGTATTCCACCCATCTAGTTCTCAACAACGAACTAGTATCTTTAAACAATGTCAGTACTCTCCCAGCTACCCTCAATCCTATCTGTTTTTGTTTATTTCTTCTTTCATCCATTGTGCTAACTTTATTATTTATCGCCGCGCGTGATTAGCTGAGCGGTCTAAGGCGCTGCAGTCATGGACTGTGCGGCTGGTCCCGGCCGGAGGTTCGAGTCCTCCCTCGGGTATGGGTGTGTGTGTGTTTGTCCTTAGGATAATTTAGGTTAAGTAGTGTGTAAGCTTAGGGACTGATGACCTTAGCAGTTAAGTCCCATAAGATTTCACACCCACTATTATTTATCGTGTTGCCCCGACCAGTTCATTCCTTCTCCTGATTTGACTCTTTCCGCACTTTTCTGTTAGTATACCATTATTTCCATTTGAGGGAAACATAATATTGGGAGAATTATAATTAATACAACATTAATAGCACAAACATTACTGTCATACTTATTTTATGTATCTATAACTCATGTATAATGCTTACTGAATATCAACTGTAAACAAAATCTTTCAGAAAGACTGATTAGATTAAGGGAGGCTCTGAAATACTTAAATAAGTACATGACAAAATAAATAAACAAATAAAGCAATTACTGGAGCTGTAGAGTGTAACAGTTATACAAGAATGGAAAGGAGGGAGAAGTTGGAGAATGGTATCAAATTAGTCCAAATAGATAATTATACACGCAATACACTCCTTACTATCCGAATGTGGATTGTACAGTTTGTGGATCATCTTTACATATTCGGCGATATCTGAAAAGATGGATATGAATCCCAAGTCTTCTGTTAGAACCAATATTTTCGATTACAATACTATTACGCATACGAAACATATTTTATGACACACACCGAACATCTGAACCCGTGAAACTGCCATTGTAGTATGCAGAACAAAATATAGATTCTCCAGAAAATGAGAATGCTTATGCGGAAAAAAGTGAATGAAATGCAGGAACAGCATAAATGGAACGATTAACTCCCGAAAGTGAACTGAAAGAAAATGACATGGAACACAGTATTAAAGTTTAATTTGTAAATCAGTTGTGAGTTCTTGGTGTGTAACCCATAAATAATTCTGTAGGTTTACAAATGTGGTCAGTTGCATATTTTTAACACAATGGTTAGTAGTTTCCTCTAAAAAATATTGATATTTAGTATTATCCGTCTTTTTGGCTATCGGTGCATTCTCGTGTCCACATTAACCTGATAACTGGTAGGTTGCTGTACGTTAAATACTAGAATCAGCGTTGTGCGCAATATAGTGTCTGATCAGATCTAGCCAGACATCTGTTAGTGGACATTAAATGGGATGCTTCCACCCCTCGCCTTTTATGGCGGCTTGAACTCTGCTGGCGACACTTTCATTGAGGCGTCTGAATGTCTGCGGGGTATTGCCAACCCATTCTTCCACAAGAGCTGGAACCAGAAAAGGTAGTGAAGTTGGACGCTGCGTTCTTGAGCCAAGTCGACTTCTAATTCATCCCAAAGTTTTTCCATTGGGTTCAGGTCGGCACTCTGGACAGGCTATTCCACTTAGGGAATGTTATTGTACACAAACAACTGCCCTGTTGATAAACAAACTATCATCGCCTCCGAACTGTTCCTCTACCGCGTGCAGTACACAGTACTGTAAAATGTCTTCATATCCTTCCAAATTTAGTGTTTTAGGCAGCCACACTACAACCACGAAAAGCACGCCTATACAGTGACATCACCTACTCCGCACTTCACTGTTGGCACCACCCATAATGAGAGTATCATTCTACAGGCATTCGCAAACCCAGACGCTTCCATCACATTCCACAGGACATAGCGTAATTCGTTATTCGTTTTCAGTCAGCCACTGCCCAGTCGTGTTGCTCATTACATCACCACAAGCTTAACACTCACTACACAAATGTGTGGCTTATGAGGGGCTGCTCGACTTCTGTACGCAGTTCTTTTTAACTCCCTAAGGTACCACTATAGACCACACGAGTGATTTCTTGCGCTGATTTCATGCGATTTTTTTTACATACTCTCCGCAAAGCTCTATGGTCTGTCCGACAGCACATGTTGTCTGCGTGCGTTTGATTTACCTGTGGTCGTTCATTCGCGTTCCTCCACATCACCAGCAGTCGACTTGGGCAACTCTGTAAGGGTTGAAATATCCGTCATTGATTTGTTACTCGAGTGACTAGTCCACGTTCGGAGTCACTGAACTGCCGGTCGACTCACTCTGCTGTTATTTCTTCTCTACTGACAATACAATACTACTCGCCTCCTTTAATGCTGGAGGGTCCGATCCCGTGGCATCTAGTGATTAATTCCGCATTACGTAGGGGAGTCTGGACACTTTAGACCAGATAATGTACACAGAAGAGTCAAAGAAACTGGTACATCTGCCTAATATCGTTTAGGACCCCCGCGAGCACGCAGAAGTGCCGGAACACGACGTGGCGTGGACTCGACTAATGTCTGAGGTAGTACTGGAGGGAACTGACACCATGAATCCTGCAGGGCTCTCCATAAAAACAGTAAGAGTACGAGGACGTGGAGATCTCTTCTGAACAGCATGTTGCAAGGCATTCCAGATATGCTCAATAATGTTCACTTCTGGGGAGTCTGATGCCCAACGGAAGTTTCTAAACGCAGAAGATTGTTCGTGGAGCCACTCTAGCAATACTGGACATGTGGGGTGTCGCATTGTCCTGTTGGAATTGCCCAAGTCCGTCGGAATGAACAGTTGACATGAATGCATGCAGGTGATCAGACAGGATGCTTACGAACGTGTCACCTGTCAGAGTCGTATCTAGAAGTATCAGGAGTACCATATCACTCCAACTGCACGCGCCTCACACCATTACAGAGCCCCCACCAGCCGGAACAGTCCCCTGCTGACATGCACGGTCCATGGATTCATGAGGTTCCATCCATACCCGTACACGTCCGTCCGCTCGATGCAATTTGAAACGCGACTCGTCCGACCAGGCAGCATGTTCCCAGTCATCAACAGTCCGATGTAGGTACTGACGTGCCCAGCCGAGGCGTAAAGATTTCTGTCGTGTGGTCATCAAGGGTACACGAGTGGGCCTTCGACTCCGAAAGCTCACATCGATGATGTTTCGTTGAATGGTTTGCACGCTGACAGTTGTTGATGGCTCAGCATTGAAGTCTACAGAATTTGCGGAAGGTTGGCACTTCAGTCACGTTAAACGATTCTCTTCAGGTGTCGTTGGTCCCGTTCTTGCAGGATCTTTTTCCGCCCGTAGCGTTGTCGGAGATTAGATGTTTAACCGGGTTCCTAATATTCACGGTAGACTCGTGAAATGGTAGTACGGGAAAATCTCCACTTCATCGCTACCTCGGAGATGCTGCGTCCCATCGGTCGTGCGTCAACTGTAACATCACGTTCGAGCTTACTTGAATCTTGATAACCTGCCAGTGTTGCAGCAGTAACCGATCTAACAATTGCGCCAGACATTTATCGGTGTTGCCGACCACAGCACCGTTTTGTGCCTGTTCACATTTTTCTGTATTTGAATACGCATGCCTATACCAGCTTCTTTGGCACTTGCGTGTTCGTCCAACGTGCTGGAAGACGAGTGTGAAAAAATGTTCAAATGTGTGTGAAATCTTATGGGACTTAACTGCTAAGGTCATCAGACCCTAAGCTTACACACTACTTAACCTAAATTATCCTAAGGACAAACACACACACCCATGCCCGAGGGAGGACTCGAACCTCCGCCGGGACCAGCCGCACAGTCCATGACTGCAGCGCCTTTGACCGGAAGGCGAGTGGAAATGGAGGAGTGTAAATAACTTTTCACCAGGAATTTCTAATTTTAACGATATTCTTCTTGTATTATTTTATCAAGGGTGCTAGCATATATGTTACTGACGAGCGTTGTATAGACACACACACACACACACACACACACACACACACACACACACACACACAAAACGAAACACATGTGCGCGATAACGAACACTACAAAAACTGTGTATCAGAAGGATTCAATTAATATACAACGCTTTATCCGGTCACGCATTTCAATATAACTTATCTTTCACATGAGTGTATTATCAGTTGACAGTGTTAGCTGATTACACAGCCCCATGCAGGCATTGGACAGTGATGTATTACCAACTGAAACTGCCCTGATAAGTTAAAGCAAGCATGTTAGGGGCGCCACGAAAAAGAGACCTGCATCATTAGAATTGGAAAGCCTTGAATGACAAAACTACTAAACTTCCTGGGCAAGAAATATGAGACATATGAAATATCCTTAGACTTTAGGAAAAATATAAAAATCCCAGTTCCAAATACGGCAGTCGCTGGCACGTGTGTTTAATAAGTCGATATTGTAAAATACTGGCTCTGAGCACTATGGGACTTAACATCTGTGGTCATCAGTCCCCTAGAACTTAGAACTACTTAAAGCTAACTAACCTAAGGACATCACACACATCCATGCCCGAGGCAGGATTCGAACCTGCGACCGTAGCAGTCGCGCGGTTCCGGACTGAGCGCGTAGAACCGCTAGACCACCGCGGCCGGCTGTAAAATACTAACACGAATTATTTACAGTGGGATGTGAAGACTGCTAGAAGCCGACCTCGGGATTGGCGAGTTTGATTTCAAGAGATATGTAAGTCCGTGCGAGGCAAATGAGAAACTATTGTTTATCTTAGAAGGTAGACTATAGGTAGGCAAATCTACAGTTATAATAGCTGCATATTTAGTGAAAAATTTTGACAGCGTTGAGTGGAAGATCTCCATCCTTCGATCCTCTATTTTAACCTCTGTCGGTGCCAGTGATAAAATACAGGGACTGAAAGTTAACCAACCATCTTGCCGTAACGAAACTGACTTCAATTACAAGGAACGTAAAATATAACACCGAGAAAGTAGTTGAGAAGGGTTGTAGCGCATGCCCTCAAGATTTTTCAGCTGTTCACTGAGTAAGCAGTAAAGAAAACTAAGGAGAAATTTGAAAAAGGAACGAAAATTTGTGTACAAGAAATAACAACTTTAAGGCTTGATGATGACATCGTAATTTTTCCACAGACGACAAGAGGTTTGGAAGATCTGTTGGACACAAGTCTTGAAAATTGGTATAAGATGAATATCAACAAAAGCAAAACAGGGGTGGTTAATTGTACTCTAGTCAAATCAGGTAAATCTGAGGGAATTAGATCAAGAAATGAGACACTGGAATGCTAGACGTAGTTTGTTATCTAGACTATGTTAAGCAGCTGCGTGTCGGCTGCTATAGTCATGAGGAGATAAAGAGGCTTGCACAGGATAGATTGACACGGAAAGCTACATCTTGGGGTTAAGAAAATAATAACACTAAGAAGCGACATGAAGAGGAGATGATTGTTCAATCAGGTTTTTTTTTGTGAGTCATCATTCTTCTGACTGTTTTGCTGCCACTCATCAGGAATTGCTGTCCTCTTCATCTCAGAACAGCACTGGCAACTCCTCAAGTACTTTTTGATGTATTCCAACCACTGGACCACTGTCTTCTCATGTATTTTTCACTTCTCATTCCTTACCTTAGCAGTCCACAAAATTTTTAACATTGTTATGCAGCACCACATGTCAAACGCTTCTATTTTGTTCTTTTCAAGTTTCCCCACAGTCCGCGATTCAGTACCATACAATTCTGCGCTTTCAGTATAGATTCTAAGAAATTCTTCTTCGAATTTTGGCCTGTGTTTGATGCTAGCAGGCTTTTTTTGGCCAGGAGTGTCTTCTTTGTCCCAGGTATTCTGCTTTTTAAGGGGAGGTTTATTACTATCATTTGGATCAAAAAATCGATTTTTAATTGCATTTTTGGATCCATAAAAGTGTTTAGAATCCACCCCTGAAACGGTTTTTCCGAATACGGAACGGAAATGTTTATTATTCGCTGTTGAACCAAAAAATACACCTGCCTGTAGTCGGCCGTTTTCGCGCACCAGTTTTTTTGCTTTCGGAGGACGAGTTATTGTACCGGTGCTTGGGAGGAAACACACAAAATTCAAATGAAAGTTTGAGCGCATGTGTTTGGTAGTTAGCCTCCAAGTATTTGCATTCTGGTGCGAAGACTGTGGAGATTGCCACTTTCCTGGCAGTGAGAAGCTTCAACGAAGGGTATTCAGCAATTCTGGACGATGGCAACGATGGACGTCACCCTGGGACTCTATCCGACGCAGTTCGCCAAGCATTCGGACGACCACCGGATTCAAGCGGCCGAAAACAAACCGCTTGTCACCGGCCGTACGAGCGGCTGTGGAGCAGTGCAAGATGGCCCAGATCGAGCATAACGCCCTCTATGAGGAAGAGGAAGGACTAGTTTATGTACCCGGAATATCAGATTGAACGCAAGTAGCATAATATTGCATTTATATGTAGTCAAAACTTCAAACGCGTTTTTCTCGAAATGACCCTTTTTTTTTCCTCTCGCGGTATGGTAACTTCAAATCTACTGAACTGATATATGATTCTTTGTTTCCGACGAAGCTAACTAAATTGTCTAGGAATTGTACCACTTTTATTCCGATACATCAACAATAAATATTCTTACTTGGCCGACGTAGTCGAAAAATCGATGAAAAAACCTATTTTTTCAAATGGTCGCCATTTTGTTTCCTTTGGTCCAAATAAGCAAGGTACAACTCTTAAATAATCTTATACACTTCGCTAACGTCAACTCAGTTTTGATTTCAGATGAGCCGGCTGACTAGTGACATACTGCGCGTGGAGGTCTACATCGAAATTTTGTTTCAAAAAATGGTTCAAATGGCTTTGACTCAACATCTTAGGTCATCAGTCCCCTAGAACTTAGGACTACTTAAACCTAACTAACCTAAGGACATCACACACATCCATGCCCGAGACAGGATTCGACCCTGCGACCGTAGCAGTCCCGCGGTTCCGGACTGCAGCGCCTAGAACCGCACGGACACCGCGGCCGGCAATTTTGTTTCGTTCCGTCTTTGCTCTTCGACATTTCCGGTCGAAAATATTCCAGTTTGTATAGGAAATATCGATAAACATTTTGACCAAATTTAACATTGATATCTATAACATATCCGAGAAAAAAATTCTCAAGGAACTTGCCTTTTTCGGGCCAAAGATAGTAAACCTCCCCTTAACTCCTCTCTGCTGTGCCTGTCACGTGTCGCGATAAAAAAAAACTTACCGTTTGATGGCGTTGCTGCAGCGTAAGCGCAACTTAGCGCGACCTTGATGCGAGTATATAAGCACTGACATTAGGCAAGGGGCTAGTATGGCATTCTTGTCTTCCCGACGTGTGTGTCGCAAACGCGACAACATGAACTATGGTGATGTTGAGTGCTGTGATTCTTTTCTTGGCTGCCGTAGGACGAACACCGACAGACATCCAGAATGAAGAATGTGTGTGGAGTAACACGTCTGACGAAGCCACAGTTGTGGAATGGTGCGCCAACTTCCGTACTGATCGCGACTCGACACAAGATGCCGGTCGATTTGAGAGGCCCAGCCTCACCCATTACACTCGAGCACCCGCCCTGGAGTCCTGATCTCTCCCTACGCGATTATCACCCCTTCAGTCCCCCAGTTACGGCCTTTAAGGATCGGCGATTTCTCTCGGACGAGGATGTGAAGCAGGCAGTTCCGAACATATTCGAGCAGCAGGACACGGTGTGTTACCAAACTGGTATCTTCAACCTGGAGCGTCGGTGCGACGAATGCGTCACGTTCACGGTAATTTCCCCTATTGGCGTACCGATTCTGGACTGTACGGCCTTCGAACACAAGATTTTTGATCGCGCCTTATATTTTGCTTCCAAGGCAGCAGAATTAATTCACTTCATCTACTTCGTGGTCACCAGTTTCAATGTAAAGTTTCTTGCTAACCTCATTTCTATTACTCCTGGTTGCTTTCGTCTTTCTTCGGTTTACTCTCGGTCCGTAAACTGTACCTGTTAGTTCATTCAGTTCAAAAGGTCGTGTAATTCATCATCATTTTCACTGAGGGTAGCAATGTCATCAGTGAATCTTATCAGTATATCTTTTCACTATGAATTTTAATCGCACTCTTGAATCTTTCCTTTATTTCGTTCATTGCTTGTTCGATGTATAGATTAAACAGGAGGGGTGAAAGGGTGTCTGCGTCTTACCCTCTTTTTAATCCGAACATTCCGTTCTTGGTCTTTCAAGCTTATTACCTGCTATTGTACATTTCCCGTCTTTCCCTGTAACATACTCCAGTTTCTCTCGACATCTTTCACCATTTTACAATGTCGAATGCGATTCCTGGTCGACAAATCCCATGAAAGTGTCTTGATTTTCCTTCTGCCTTGCTTCCATTATCAAGTGCAACGTCAGAACTGCTTGTCTGATTCCTTTACCTGCCCTAAAACCAAACTCATCGTCATCTAAAACTTTCTCAGTTTTCTTCATTTTTCTGTACATTATTCTTGTCATCAGCTTTGAAGCATCAGCTTTTAAGCTGATTATGCGAGAATTCTCGCGGTTATCTGATTTTGTATCCTAAGAACAGTGTGGACGATATTTTTCCGAAAGCATCTCCAGTCCCATAGATTCTACAGTCTCATAGGTTCTGCAGTATTAGGCAAGCAGAATACTGGGCAGATTTATTGGAAGTATTGTAGAAAAGTGTAATGTATGCATAACGAAAGTTGTTCAGGTAGGGAGGTAATGTATCGTAATCTAGAGTACTTGCCAGTGAAAGAACTTTCTGGGTTCGACCCCCGGTCTAGCGCAAGGTTTTAATCCACCAGGAAATTTGAGTTCACACTCCGAAACAGAGTGAACAATACATTGACTCAATCTAATACACATTTAATTATGTGTAAAGATTAAAATTAAATTCCTTATTTTGTTTGTTACAATTTTCATCTAAAGTATTCTTATTAAACAGATATCGAACAATGAAAAACAACTTTCGCCATTATTTGGAAGAATCCAAGGAAAAAATAATTATTTTTACAAATAAAATACAAAGCAAATAACTACAGATCTTTTTACCGATGTCAAGTGAAAATGAGCTAAGACAATAAATGTATTCTTAACCGACCTGATTCACCCCGTAGCTGAGAGTTCTGTCGTACTGCAGCTCATCTGGCTACGACTTCAGTTAATATGTTTAGTTTCGTGATTCAAAGTAATGTCATCACTGAGGATAACCCGTTCAATATCTGTAAGGAAATTACGAAAGAGTCAGTAATGCGAAATTTTGCACTCACGTACATCGTTCAGCACAACTATTGAACTTGCCCCTATAAGTTTCAATTAAAAGTAACAAATAAAAATTAAAAAACATCAGCAACTTGCTGTGCGAAAGCGTGTGGTGTATTCTATCTTCCTCTCCCCTCGCAATTAAAGGCAATTTGGTATTTGTACAGACAGTTAAACGAAATGTGGCGGAAAAGTCATCAAGACATGAAGGGTGTATAAATAAAAAATAGATTCTGTGAGATACATACGTGAATATGAATTCTTTCACGTTTTCTGTTCTAAATACAAATGTATGAACAGGGCATCAATAAAGTCGCAGTATCATTTCAAAAAATCGTAACTTGAAAACCATTAGAGACAGACAATTGTGTTTTGATATTAAACGTTTAGCAGCTATCGAAGGTTCGTTACAGACATGATACGAAGTGCATTAAAATGGCGACGTACCAGAAAACGCGCAATATTTCCTCCAGTATGCAGAATCCAAATCTGAGGCAACGGTACTGAGGGGTCGTCGACACCAATATGGGAGGATATCAACGGTAAAAACAAGCACAATGAGATTGTTTAAAAACTTTAAAGAGAGAGAGGCGGCGTCAAAGACCTTCCTCGAAGTGGACGTCCCCACACGCCTCACGGGCGTGTTGACATCACGCGAACTGTGGGAAGCAAGATTAACTGACAAGGGGACCATCACACCTGTTAGTCAAGGATTTTTACGACTATTCGTTATGTTGTAGAGGGACTTGTCCTGAGTACCCGCCTAAAGACTTTTCATGCAACGGCCCCTAGTTTCGCAGGAAATTGATGTTGGAGTTTTATGCGGACCTCCTACCCCCGGAATATTAGTAATTTATCGAGCAAGCGAATATAGCGCAGCGGCTCAGCCTCACGGCTACCACGATGGCGGTACGGGTACAAACACTGGCCATGACCTTTTTCATTCTCTTCATTCAGAAAATTATTCAGAAGCAGTCATTTCCGCCGTAGTAATTTCATTAACAAATCGGTCATTAACAACAAACTTTCGGCAGTTGTGTACCCCGCTTCTTACAGAATAGATTACAGAATCGTCTTACTCGCTATCGCTCGCGTCACTTGCTGTGCTACAACGGAACTCCGGACAGTATTTGTGGCAGAAGCAACCGAGACGCAAATTCGTGAAGCACCACGCACAAGCATTTTCAAAAGCGATAATGAAAAAGACAATTCGTTTCGATTCAAAACAATTGTTCTCCCGTCGATCATCTCCGATGCGAAGCACAAGCGGTTGATCATTCCTGCGAGAGCACTAAACTGATGCACAATTAAATACTGTAGTTTCATAGAATATTCCCTCGAAACGGCTTCTCTTTTCATCTTTAGCAAGCCAGGAGCAGTTTCAAGTTTTTTCGTGAAAATTTTAACCTGTCTCTGAAAATAAATATTACGGGGGGGGGGGGGTGGTGGTAAAGTGGAGTACTTTTTGTGGGATAATTATTACGGTGCAGCTACGTGCTTTTCTTTCATTTAGAAAGATTTGATGGTAAAATATCTGATGAGTCTGCTCTGCCCACGAATCAATATGGTATAGAAATTTTTCTTGTCCCACACACAGCTGAATGCCAATTTTAAAAACTGTTCGTACAACACTTTTGTGAACTTTCCTGATTTCGTGCAGGTTACAATTACATTTGTTAATTTATGAGTCCATTTGCCAACTCTTTTTTGAACAAGCCGACCCAATTTCCCTGATGGTGCTTACATATCTATAAGAAAACGTAAAGGAATATATTCCCCGACGCAGTGCTCTGAGGGAATGATTATTCTTGTTAAATCGGTTATCGCCGCTTGTTCTGCAAAGGATCTATTGCACGTCGATTGATACTAGCAGCTGGATTGGTCGGTACTGAGTATTTTCGCCTGTATCTGGAATGACACATAGGTCTACTAAGTAATGATATTCTATATCATGAGACTGAGAACCAGAAGTACACGGGCAGGACTCGAGCCTGTACTGCCAGCGTGGTAGTAATGAACATTAGCCGCTGTGCTAGTCTCACTGGATCGAAGTAAAATTAACGATACGAGAATGGGAAGTACTCATAAAACTTCACCATCCGTTTCTTTTAAACTAGGGGTCGTCGCAAGAAAAGCCTGTAGCTAGATATTCAGAATCAGTCCATCGCATGGTCCCTGCGCTCTGCCGATGTCATGCCATTACACTTTTTGGTGAAGTCACGTCAAGGATCGCGTGTACACAGCACCATTCCAGTAACATGGCTGCCATTCTTGTACGAATCAGTGAAGCACTTAGAACTGCTGCTACTGAAGTGCTGATCCGTACATGGGCACGACTCGAATATCTCCTCGATGTTCTGTGAGCGACGAGTGGGGCACACATCGAAATTCTGACACAGCAGAAAAAACTGTGGGAGATGCTAAACGTTTTAAAATAAACCACGATGCTCTTTTTTTAATACTTTTCAAGTTAAAGTATTTTGAATTGGCAGCGGGACTTAATGGACACCCTGTATATTGCGTATCTCTTTTTTTCTACCTTCCACTTATCTGAGATTAATCATTATCCGTGGCTGTGCAGGCCCCTAACGGGTTTTGCTTGCTCGCACCCCTCAACGCAGTCACGGCAGTTTATTGAAGACATCGGGGGCAACGGGGATTGGCACTGTCAAATCGACAAGTCGTCCTTTTTCTAGCGAAGGGTCAGATGTGTAGTTATTGTCACTCACAGCATCCAGAACGCCGAGAATTACTTTCACTCAAAAATAACGGTATTGGAGATTCCGAATTTCGCCAACCTTTCGCACAGGATGATAAAGATACCTTACCGTCGTAACATCAAGATTTAAAGATTAAGATCGTAATGGGCCCTGGCTATAATCAGAAGCAGACGAATTCAAGTACCTGTTTGTGTGAGTAGTCGTCTTGATTTTAGCTCTGTCCTTCAATGTCTGCATCGTGTGAGCCTTTCAAAAGCGAACACGTGACATTTTACTACCCATGTCGCCTCGACATTTAGAGGACCTAGTAACTATGATAAGAAGATAGATTCTTCAATCCTCTGGATGGCGGCAAGCTAGACACGCACTGAAATGTTACCCTGAACTGTTTCGTAGTTTGAAAAATTAGCAAACTTCAGTTACGTGACTTCCCTGTGATACTGTCCAACAAAGGCAAAACAAGGATAATGGAATGTACTGTAATTAAATCAGGTAACACAGAGGGCATTAGATTAGGAAACATGTCACTAAAAGTAGCAGATGAATTTCGTTATTTGGGCAGCAAAATAACCGATGACGACCGAAGTAGAGAGGATATAAAATATAGACTGGCGATGGCAAGGAAAGCCTTTCTGAAGAAGAGGAATTTGTTAACACCAAATATACACATAACTGTTACGAAGTCTTTGCTGAAAGTATTTGTAGGAATGTAGCCGTGTACGGAAGTGAAACATGGACGATAAACAGTTTAGACAAGAAGAGATTAGAAGCTTTTGAAACATAGTGCTACAGAAGAACGCTGAAGATAAGATCCACGATGGAACAGAATGGTTTCTACTTCTGCCCGCCGGACAACTCCTCCGCTAAAATCGCACATTCACCCGGTCTGGAGCTGCAGACCGCCTTCACCTGACTTGTACATGTTAGCTGTGTTGTGTAGTACCGGCTTTAACTACCTCTAACACTTATAGCTTTGGGAGACCCAGCCGTGACAAAGCTCTTCCAGCCGGTGTACATGATGTATGAGACAGACGAAATACGCACGGATTTCAAAAAGAAAGCAGTTGCTGACACATGTAAATATTACCGAACTGTCAGTTCAATAAGTTTTGGCTACAAAATAATTACAACAAATCATTACAGGAGAATGGAGAAACTAATAGAAGCCGACCTCGGGAAATATCAGAGAAATGTAAGAGCACGCCAGGAAACACTGACTCTACGACTTCTTTTAGAAGATGGGTTAAGCATTTGACAGTGCGGACTGAAATACCCCTTTTCAAATTCTGAAGGTAACAGAGGTAAAATACAGGCAGTGGCTGTTATAAGACGGCAGTTATAAGAGTCGAAGGGCGTGAAAGGGAAGCGGTGGTTGTGAAGGGAGCGAGACAGAGCTGTAGTCTGTCGCCGATGTTATTCAGTCTGTGTACTGAGCAAGCAGTAAAGGAAACAAACTAAAAATGTTGAGTAGGAATTAAAGTCCAGGAAGAAGAAAAAAAACTTTGAGGTTTGCTGATGACATTGTAATTCTATTAGAGACAGCAAAGGTCTTGGAAGAGCAGTTGAATGGAATAGACAGAGTCTCGTAAGGAGGATATAAGATGAACATCATCAAAAGAAAACAGTGGAATGTAGTCGAATTAAATCACGTGACGCCCAGGGATTTAATTAGCAAACGAGGCACTTAAAGTAGTAGAAGAATTTTGCTATTTGTGCAGCAAAATAACTGATGGTGGCAGAAGAAGAGAGGGTACAAAATGTAGACTGGCAATGGCAAGAAGAGCGTTTCTGAAGACGAGAAATCTGTTAACATCGAATATAGATCTAAGTGTCGGGAAGTCTGTTCTGAAAGTATTTGTGTGGCGTGTAGGCATGTACGGAAGTGAAACATGGACGATAAATAGTTTAGACAAGAAGAGAATAGAAACTTCTGAAATATGGTGCTACAAAAGAATATTGAACATTAGATGGGTAGATCACGTAACTAACAAGGAGGTACTGAATAGAATTGGGGAGAAAAGAAATTTGTGGCGCAATCTGATTAGAAGCAGGGATTGGTTGGTAGGACACACTCTGAGACATTAGTAGTTCATCAATTTAGTACTGGAGGAAAGTTCCAAAACGGCTCTGAGCACCATGGGACTTAACTGCTGAGTTCATCAGTCCCCTAGAACTTAGAACTACTTAAACCTAACTAACCTAAGGACACCACACACATCCATGCCCGAGGCAGGATTCGAACCTGCAACCGTAGCGGTCGCGCGGTTCCAGACTGTAGCGCCTAGAACCGCTCGGCCACTCCGGCCGGCCTGGAGGAAAGTGTGTCGGGTAAAATTCGTAGAGGCAGACCAAGAGACGAGTACAGTAAGCAGATTCAGAGGAATGGAGGTTGCCGTAGTTCTTCGGAGATGTAGAGGCTCGCACAGGATAGAGTAGCGTGGAGAGCTGCATCAGACCAGCGTCACAAAAATATGTGCGTTTTCAGAGGGCAGGCCGGCCGGTGTGGCCGTGCGGTTCTAGGCGCTTCAGTCTGGAACTGCGTGACCGCTACAGTCTCAGGTTCGAATCCTGCCTCGGGCATGGATGTGTGTGATGTCCTTAGGTTAGTTAGGTTTAAGTGGTTCTAAGTTCTAGGGGACTGATGACCACAGATGTTAAGTCCCATAGTGCTCAGAGCCATTTGAACCATTTTTTTCAGAGGGCAGTTTTTCCTCTTTTTTTAAATGATGCAAGGTGATGAGAGTGCGGATGAGGAGTTTCACCCGCAGTGTGTGGAGGATGTGCCCAGAGGTGGTTCTGTGATGTTTTTGGGGTGTTTCTGAACAATGACTTGGGCCCACTCAATAAGGTTTCATGAACATGAACCAGGCTCTTTATTTCAACACTCTCGGGTGTGAACTGTTGCCCTTTTTGTTAACGTCTTCATTATGAGCGTGAGGTGGACATTCCCGTCTTCCAAGACGACAATAGCCGTGTGCACAAGACGACAATAGCCGTGTGCACAAGACGACAATAGCCGTGTGCACAAGACGACAATAGCCGTGAGCACAAGACGACAATAGCCGTCTGCACAAGGCGACAATAGCCGTATGCACAAGACGACAATAGCCCTGTGCACAAGACTGCAGTCGTTCATTCCCAGTTTGAAGCACATCAGGCACCCTGTCGCACCTCGACTGCCATGAAAAACCACCAGAATTTGACCCAACTGAAAATTTCTGGGACTATTTGGAATGGCATGTGAAGCGCAGCTGTCAACACCCTCGTAAACCACCAGAATTTAACCCAACTGAAAATTTCTGGGACTATTTGGAACAGCACGTGAAGCGTAGCAGTCAACATCCTAGTAAAATGGCAGTTCTATGGGATCTAGTCATCCATGAGTTGCTTCAGCTGGCTATGGAATAGGTGACGATAATAGCCCACTTTCTTTTTCGCCAAATTGAGGGCATTATCGAGTCTCGATATGGTGTTTGATTCGGAAATGAATCCTCAATATTTGAAATGCATTGTACAATAATAAAAATTATGTGAATGAGGGTAGAATACACTATCCAATCAAAAGCACATAGAAACCCACTACTGGACATTATTGTGAGGTGTGACTATCCTTTGCCTTGATGATGGTAGGAAATCTGTGAAGGCATTTTCAGTGAGCTGCCTGAATGTCCGTGGGGGAGTAGCAGCCCATTCTACGTCGACGTCCAGAATCGCAGAAGGTAGGGATTTTTTTTTTTCACTTGCCGCCATGATTTTACGATCCACCACCTAATTGCTTAAGGTGGGTCTTTATTGAGCACTTAGCCGCTGCGACCGGTGTATGGGCGCTGATGTGGCTTGAATCTCCACACCAGCTCCCGCATCTGCTCGCATCATTGCCCGTGTCCCACCACGTGGAGGCGGGTCATAATTGTTCTTATTTTGTTTTTATCTTTTATCTTCATTTTCTTTCATTTGTTTTCTTTGGTTTTTTTCTTTTGCCAGCTTTCCCAAAACCATTTAACAAGGAATTTAACAAGGAATTTGGAAAATTTGGAAAAGAAATACAAATAAATAGTTAAGAATGAATAAGAGGAAAGAAGATAGGAATGGAAGAAGTTTACAGTCCCGCCATCCTGGGGTACTGAGGATGAACGCCTTGGAATTGGTCGTCAAACCTTGATCCTCAGGTTCCAATACCTTTGATTCAACCCTTAGACTTAGAGGATCTAAGCTATACTATAGCTACTACTAAGCTAATTACTAGAGCTATTACTAAAATAATTACACTATTGACAGGTTTAAAGTGCCGTGTTTGTCTGTGGCAACTGCGACGGTGCACCGACATTGTTTACATCTATGTTGATGTAATGGTCTAATTTAGTTTTATCAATTGTGATAGCTATGCTTACGTTAAGTCTAGGGTATTTCTGTCAGGTCTTTTATTCTTAGTTTTCATCCTCCACATTGTGGTGTCTGTCTAGGTGCTGCATATAGGTTTGTCGTCTGTACGGCCTCTCGCGTCTGTATTCTTTGTGGCATTCGTATGAATTTTTTTCTGTTAGTACATTTAGTTCATCCCATAATTCTGGTGTTCTGATTGTGTCGTACATGTGTCGTTCAGTTTGCAGGTGTTGTATCCCAGGTGTGTTCTTGTGGTGTCAGTATTTCCCGCGGAATAGGATTGTGTGTTCGGAGGTTCCCATACCTCCGCATGTACATCTAGATGTGTCTCTTAGACTCAAGGGGTTCAAGGGCATGGGATAAGGTTCATGCTCAGTCAAGAAGTGCACCATGCCGCGGCTAGGGTCGACATGTTTCATTCATAACCTTTCCGATAGATCCGAAAGATATGTGTGTGCTCTCCGTCCCTTACCACTTGTGCCCCCATTCTTCCTGCCATGTGTCAATTTTCCATTTTCTGAGGTCCCGCTTGTTGTTCAGCGGTGAACCAGTTATTGTATTAACCTGGTCTAGTCTACTCATCTTTAACCAGTACAGAGCAGTCCAATATCTGATTGCAATATCTATCGGGATGATTCCAAGCGCAACACACAGTGCTTCGACCGATGTCGTGCCGAAAGCTCCAGATAGTCGCAATATGATGCTTCTCTGTCCTCGGCTAACCGCTGCTCTGTTTGTGACGAGGTCGAGCCTATGCGCCCATGTACTGGCCGCAAAGCTTAGTACTGATCCGAAGAGCGCGCAGTGGTAGGTTCGTGTGACTCACAAAGGAAGTCTGTATTGTCTTGAATTTATCCTTTCCAGTTTGTGCAGTAGTTTCTGCCTTGTCTGTTGTTATTCTAATGTGTTCATGGAAGTTCAGTTTTTCATCTACGTGTACGCCCAAGTAGCGGGTTACTTTAGTTCTTTTTATATTACTGATGGCTTATGTCTTAATTGACCTTTCAAAAGTGTGTGTGTTGTCTTGTGGCCCGCTATCTTGAGCTTGTTTGTGTCGCACAATTATTGTTTGCAGTGTACCACTCGCCTTCTCATCTAGCTGGGCTCTTGTATTTGCTGTAATGACCACAATTAGGTCATCTGAATATGTGACAGGTCCTTCTGTCCTAACGTCTCCATCCAGCAGCTGCAGGAGGGGTTCAAAAATTATGTCCCAGAAGATGGGCCCACAGATCGAACCCTGGGGACAGCCTTTGGTAATTTTCCTTATTGCCTTCCGGTTACCCACACGCAGTACTCTAGTATTGTATAGGGCTGCGGGTACTTCCATGTGGCGTAACCTCAGAAACAGTGCTGGCCACCACGGTTTGTGAAGGTAGGGATGCGGGACGCTGGAGTCTTGAGCGATGTCGACGTTCTGACTCATCCAAAAAATCTTTAATTGGTTTCAAATCGGGACTCCGGGCAGGCCAACCCATTTCAGGAATATTATTGTCCACGAACTATCGTCTCACAGATGATGTTAAATGAGAGGGTGCATTGTGATGCCAATACGATCAATCACCGCTTCTGAACTGTTCCTCCACTGTATGCAGTTCACGGTGGGCACTACTGGTAAGGAAGGTAACATCGTAAGGCATTCGCGAAACCCAAAGCCTTCCATCGAATTGCCACGGAGTATAGCGTGAGTCATCACTCCAAGTCACTCGTTTCCAGTCGTCCACTGTCCAATGACGTCGCTCTTTAGACCACGTCTAGCCTCGCTTAGCATGGGCTACAGTTACGTATGTCTTATGAGGAGTTGGAAGCTGGCAGGGGTCAAGTACAGGGAGCGAAAGGCTGTTTACAATTTGTGCAGAAACCAGATGGCTGAAGAGCCGACGGGCATGAAAGGGAAGCAGTGGTTGAGAAGGGAGTCAGACAGGGTCGTAGCCCATCCCCGATGTTATTCAATCTGTATATTGAGCAAGCAGTAAAGGAAACAAAAACAAATTGGAGTAGGAATGAAAAGTTATAGTGAAGAAATAAAAACTTAGAGGTTTACCGACGACACTGTAATTCTGTCAGAGACAGCAAAGGACTTGGAAGAGCACTTGAATGGAATGGATACCGTCTTGAAAGGAAGATGTAATACGAACATCAACAAAAGCAAAACGAGGATAATGGAATGATGCTGAGGGAATTAGGTTAGGAAATGAGACACTTAAAGTAGTAAAGGAGTTTTGCTATTTGGGGAGCAAAATAACTGATGATGGTCGAAGTAGAGAGGATATAAAATGTAGACTGGCAATGGCAAGGAAAGCGTTTCTGAAGAAGAAAAATTTGTTAACATCTAGTATAGATTTGTCAGGAAGTCGCTTCTGAAAGTATCTGTATGGAGTGTAGCCATGTATGGGAGTGAAAAATCGATGATAAATAGTTTGGACAAGAAGAGAATAAAAGCTTTCGAAATGTGGTGCTACAGAAGAATGCTGAAGATTAGATGGGTAGATCACGTGACTAATGAGGTGTTACTGAGTAGAATTGGGAAGAAGAGGAATTTGTGGTGCAACCTGACTAGAAGAAGGGATCGGTTGGCGGGACACGTTCTGAGGCATCAAGGGATCACCAATTTAGTATTGGAGGGAAGCGTGGAGGGTAAAAATCGTAGAGGGGGACCTAGGGATGAACAAACCAAGCAGATTCAGAAGGATGTTGGTTGCAGCAGTTACCCGGAGATGATGAGGCTTGCACGAGATAGAGTAGCATGGAGAGCTGCATCAAACCACTCTCTGGACTGAAGACCACAACAACGACATGAGGAGCTGCGCGACCTTCCCTACGCATAGTCATTGTCCTAGCCAGACTGTTGGTAGCACTCTGGAACACACGAGTTTTTCTTTGCGCTGATTTCAAGTTATATGCATGCTTGACGGTCTGTGTCCGTCAGCACGTTTTGTCTGCCTAGTCGTGGTTTAGTTGCGACTATTGATCCGTGTTTCCACTTCATAATCACATTACCGACAGTCGACTTGGGGAGCCTTAGAAAGTTGCAGTGTTCCTTATGGATTTGTTACTTAGGTGAGGTCCGGCGACTAGTCTACGCCCGCCGGAGTGGCCGTGCGGTTCTAGGCGCTACAGTCTGGAGCCGAGCGACCGCTACGGTGGCAGGTTCGAATCTTGCCTCGGGCATGGATGTGTGTGATGTCCTTAGGTTAGTTAGGTTTAATTAGTTCTGGGCATCCCAAATGGGTTATAGTTTATTCGTAGCAGCAGTTCCTTGCGAAGTTAATTTCAGCCTCAAGATAAAGAATCCACGACCTGCGTGCTGTTTTCTGCTCTGGGGACGTCATCATCATCATGAAGACAGCAGGTTAGTGAAGTGTACAAGAACTTACGTATTCCACACAGGGCAGTGGGGACAACTAGGCACCTCACGTGTACTGGATGCACAGTACAAATGTGCTCAGTGACACGTCATCTGCCGTAATGCAGAAGAGGTAAAGAAGGATGAAAGTATTAAATCTCACTTTTATTCCTCTTTTTCTTGCCGTAATTGCAAATCCAAATATAACTAACCTGCTTTCAGGAAAAAAAAGTGTTTCATTACTTATTGAATGCTCCTCGCATTTGCAATTAATTTTTACATCTCGGATATAAGTAGCTACTGATCCGGACATGAGTTCTGGAATTTCTCTGGCGTGATGTAATTGCAAATCCAAATATAACTAACCTGCTTTCAGGAAAAAAAAGTGTTTCATTACTTATTGAATGCTCCTCGCATTTGCAATTAATTTTTACATCTCGGATATAAGTAGCTACTGATCCGGACATGAGTTCTGGAATTTCTCTGGCGTGATGTAGAAACGCAGACTTTATTTAAAGTACACTAACATTATCTAGAACAAGTATCTGTATGGCTTTGACTGCAGAGAATGATCCTTGTCACTCATTTGATAGCAAGCTGAGTGTACCCATGGGCGTCCTGCAGGGACGGGAAGGAGGATAATTCCCTACCCCTAATCGGGGCTGAACCCTGGACCATCACGGAGTCTTGCACTCTGCACTCTACACTCTACACCGCCACGCCCACATAATGGAGAGTAACTAAAAAAATATCGTAGTAAGTAATGTTCGGAAAATAACACAACATGTAGATTGAAAATTATTGGACGACTTCAAGGAGAGCGAATTTGAAGTAATGACGCTGGTATGCCATCGGTCAATGCTTACATTATTGATAATGGGGACCATGACAGCAGCTCGGCCTCCGATTACAGCTGATACACGATCTGATTGATCGCGAAGAGACAATGCTATTGGGGTTCGAAGGGCATCGACACGGCAAATTCGACGTCGTACATGTCTGTGATGTCAGTCTGGAGACGGTTCATAACGGTTATTTTTCTGGCTCTATTAACATGAAAATAAATCTGTGAGAAGCCGTGGCAGCAGTCTGCACTGTCCGGAGAAGTGCTGTTGGTGGGAGTAGAGAGCGACCACAGGGGATGCCCACAAAAGTCAACCATTCTGCTCCTAAAATCTGACTGGCTGGAAGCCACGAATGTTGAAACATGCTTGGCGCTCACGAAATTTAAAAAGTTGGCAGGTAACTCTCTCAGCTGTGGGAAGTAATTGGTGGGTCCAAGCGGGAGTTGTTCTCTGATAGTACTACTGGTTGCTAAGGGATCCTCTGTTTATTATTAATTTTCTTAAGATGAGGTCTGCGGTTTTGGGGGAGTTTGGTAAGCAGAGGCATTATGCGAGGTCATATATAGGTATTACCCAGCTGGGCGTGGGGTTTGCTGATAGACACAGACTTGTTGTTATTGTGGTCTTCAGTCCTGAGACTATTTTGATGCAGCTCTCCATGCTACTCTATCCTGTGCAAGTTTCTTCATCTCCCAGTACCTACTGCAACCTACATCCTTCTGAATCTGCTTAGTGTTTTCATCTCTTGGTCTCCCTCTACGATGTTTACCCTCCACGCTGCACTCCAGTACTAAATTGGTGATCCCTTGATGCCTCAGAACATGTCTTACCAACCGATCCCTTCTTCTAGTCAAGTTGTGCCACAAACTCTTCTTCTCCCCAATTCTATTCAATATCTCCACATTAGTTATGTGATCTACCCACCTAATCTTCAGCATTCTTCTGTAGCACCACATTTCGAATGCTTCTATTCTCTTCTTGTCCAAACTATTTATCGTCCATGTTTCACTTCCATACATGGCTACACTCCATACAAATACTTTCAGAAACGACTTCCTGACACTTAAATCTATACTCGATGTTAACAAGTTTCTCTTCTTCAGAAACGCTTTCCTTGTCATTGCCAGTCTACATTTTATATCCTCTCTACTTCGACCATCATCAATTATTTTGCTCCCCAAATAGCAAAACTCCTTTACTGCTTTAAGTGTCTCATTTCCTAATCTAATTCCCTCAGCATCACCCGACTTAATTCGACTACATTCCATTATCCTCATTTTGCTTTTGTTGATGTTTATCTTATATCCTCCTTTCAAGACACTGTCCATTCCCTTCAACTGCTCTTCCAAGTCCTTTGCTGTCCCTGACAGAATTACAATGTCATCGGCGAACCTCAACATTTTTATTTCTTCTCCATGGATTTTAATACCTACTCCGAATTTTCCTTTTGTTTCCTTTACTGCTTGCTCAATATACAGATTGAATAACATCGGGGACAGGCTACAACCCTGTCTCACTCCCTTCCCAACCACTGCTTCCCTTTCATGCCCCTCGACTCTTATAACTGCCATCTGGTTTCTGCGCAAATTGTAAATAGCCTTTCGCTCCCTGTATTTTACCCCTGCCATCTTTAGAATTTGAAAGAGAGTATTCCAGTCAACATTGTCAAAAGCTTTCTCTAAGTCTACAAATGCTAGAAACGTAGGTTTGCCTTTCCTTAATCTATTTTCTAAGATAAGTCGTAGGGTCAGTATTGCCTCACGTGTTCCAACATTTCTGCGGAATCCAAACTGATCTTCCCCGAGGTCGGCTTCTACCAGTTTTTCCATTCGTCTGTAAAGAATTCGCGTTAGTATTTTGCAGTAGTGACTTGTTAAACTGATAGTTCGGTAATTTTCACATCTGTCAACACCTGCTTTCTTTGGGATTGGAATTATTATATTCTTCTTGACGTCTGAGGGTATTTCACCTGTCTCATACATCTTGCTCACCAGATGGTAGAGTTTTGTCAGGACTGGCTCTCCCAAGGCCGTCAGTAGTTCCAATGGAATGTTGTCTACTCCCGGGGCCTTGTTTCGACTCAGGTCTTTCAGTGCTCTGTCAAACTCTTCACGCAGTATCGTGTCTCCCATTTCATCTTCATCTACATCCTCTTCAATTTCCATAATATTGTCCACAAGTACATCGCCCTTGTATAGACCCTCTATATACTCCTTCCACCTTTCTGCTTTCCCTTCTTCGCTTAGAACTGGGTTTCCAACTGACCTCTTGATATTCATACAAGTGGCTCTCTTTTCTCCAAAGGTCTCTTTAATTTTCCTGTAGGCAGTATATACCTTACCCCTAGTGAGTTAAGCCTCTACATCTTTACATTTGTCCCTTAGCCATCCCTGCTTAGCCATTTTGCACTTCCTGTCAATCTCATTTTTGAGACGTTTGTATTCCTTTTTGCCTGGTTCATTTACTGCGTCTTTATATTTTCTCCTTTCATCAATTAAATTCAATATTTATTCTGTTACCCAAGGATTTCTACCAGCCCTCGTCTTTTTACCTACTTGAACCTCTGCCGCCTTCACTACTTCATCCCTCAGAGCTACCCATTCTTCTTCTACTGTATTTCTTTCCCCCATTCCTGTCAATTGTTCCCTTATGCTCTCCCTGAAACTCTGTACAACCTCTGGTTTAGTCAGTTTATCCAGGTCCCATCTCCTTAAATTCCCACCTCTTTGCAGTTTCTTCAGTTTTAATCTACAGTTCATAGCCAATAGATTGTGGTCGGAGTCCACATCTGCCCCTGGAAATGTCTTACAATTTAAAACCTGATTCCTAAATCTGTGTCTTACCATTATATAATCTATCTGATACCTTCTAGTATCTCCAGGATTCTTCCATGTATACAACCTTCTTTTATGATTCTTGAACCAAGTGTTAGCTATGATTAAGTTGTGCTCTGTGCAAAATTCTACCAGACGGCTTCCTCTTTCATTTCTTAGCCCCAATCCATATTCACCTTCTACGTTTCCTTCTCTCCTTTTTCCTACTGACGAATTCCAGTCACCCATGACTATTAAATTTTCGTCTCCCTTCACTATCTGAATAATTTCTTTTATTTCATCATACATTCCTTCAATTTCTTCATCATCTGCAGAGCCAGTGGGCATATAAACTTGTACTACTGTAGTAGGCATGGGCTTCATGTCTATCTTGGCCACAATAATGCGTTCACTATGCTGTTTGTAGTAGCTTACCCGCACTCCTATTTTTTTATTCATTATTAAACCTACTCCTGCATTACCCCTATTTGATTTTGTATTTATAGCCCTGTATTCACCTGACCAAAAGTCTTGTTCCTCCTGCTACCGAACTTCACTAATTCCCACTATATCTAACTTTAACCTATCCATTTCCCTTTTTAAATTTTCTAACCTACCTGCCCGATTAAGGGAGCTGACATTCCACGCTCCGATCCGTAGAACGCCAGTTTTCTTTCTCCTGATAACGACGTCATCCTGAGTAGTCCCCGCCCGGAGATCCGAATGGGGGACTATTTTACCTCCGGAATATTTTACTCAAGAGGACGCCATCATCATTTAACCATACAGTAAAGCTGCATGCATCAGTTATGGATAAAAATATAATTAATTACGAAAAATTCCAAATCTGTGACGGCTTACAACGCAATTTTTGCTGAGTGTTTTTCCAGGATCAGACGGTTTCATGGCTGGCTGACTCACTCGTTTACTCTACTATTGAAGAGACCGCTCGCAAAAAACCGAGCCTGTTAAGGCGTCTTTCGCGGTTGGGTGTTTCCATCGGTGACTAAGCTCTTAAGGCTTTTTATCGCCGTTTCTCTCGGACAAGTACCCCTTCGGTTAACGTGCCGACTGCAGCACAAATCAAGGTCAGTACGCCGCCTGCGGGCCATTTTTCTTCGCGAGAGGAAGATGCTGTCCCTGGCGTGTGAACGGAAATGACGCCTAGCGCAAATTACAGGGGGAGTATGCCGTTTCCCGGTGCCTTTTCTAATGTTCCTTCCGTTCGACCACGGAGATGCCGTAGGGTCGTTGACGTTTCAGCCACGTACGCGGCCGGGATCCACGTACTTCCTATGTGCGGCACGCGAGGCCAATATTTCACGAATCAGGAAGAATGGAAAAAAAGTTTGTACCAGTTGACGTCGGGGAAGATCGGTTAGGGATCCGGAGAAATGTACGAGCACACGGGGCAAAAGGCGCTCTATGATTTACAACGGGACCGTGCGAATTTCCGTGCACCGATTTGATTCATATTGATAGGCTGTGTAGGTCACGACTAGGACCTTGACAAATGTACGCAACGAGACGCGACTCTCGAACGTTTTCGATAAAATCGTGTTGGAACATTTTGCGCCTGTTTACATACTTCTTATGATTGTTGGTACTCAAGGATTCTGCAGCCAAACGAAAAAGCGCTTAGATTCATAAGCGCGCGATCTGTCGATTGAATCTCGCTTCAGGTACACTTTCTTAATTTCATTCCCACGTAATTCAAACAACAGATACGCGTGGTATGCCGAGAAATTGTGTGATGACCGAGAACCGCTTACGAATCTAATCAATGTTTGTTTTGAATAGACACACTGAAAAAACCATTCGCATGCAGAGATTCTGCGTCCATTACAAGTGTTGTGTGTCGCAGTAATTATTCTCTACCTTGTTTCTACTATCAGTATCATCCTGATTCGCACAATACTCCATAGGTTACACATTATGCTTGCCACACATGTAGATAAAATATAACTAAAATTACTACACTGATTCGATTGAAAGTTCTTATGTACGCATTTTTTTCGTCTCATTACGAAAACTTTTTTCCTTCTTTCTTCAGGATAAAGACGACGAAAATAATAAACGAATAATAACGATAGTTTGCACAGTCATAATAATTAGGTGGGAATAAAAAAAAACAGTACAGGCACTGATATTCGATCCGTGGACCTCGCGCTTGTGAAACTAACCGCTGAACACGCTCGGCTGGTTGAGACTTCTGTCTCGCTGTTAACCTACGTTGGAAGTTCTCGTACCCTACACAGCCTGTCAATATGAATCATCTCGGTGCGGGGAAGTTCGTTCGGTCCCCTTGTTAGTGTAACAGTGTAAAGAAGGCAACCCTAAATTTACAGGATCTGTAGATTTAAAGAAAGCTTTTGACAATGTTGATTGGAATACACTCTTTCAAAACCTGAAGGTAACAACGATAAAATACGAGAAACGAATGGTTATTATATAGAGCTGGTACAGAAACCAGACTACAGTTACAAGTGTCGAGTGGGCTGAAAGGGAAGCAGTGATTGAGAAGGGAGGGAGACAGGGTTGTAGCCTATCCGCGATGTCATCCAATCTGTGCACTGAGCAAGCAGTAAGGGAAACCTAAGAAAAATTTGAGGAAGGAAAAAAAAACTTTAAGGATCCCCGATGACATTGCAATTCTGTCAGAGACGGCAGAGGACTTGGAAGGTCTGTTGAATAGAGTGAACAGAAGCGACGTTATAATATGAGCGTGAAAAGAATTAAAACATGGGTAGAGAATGAGGCCGAACTGAATAAGGTGATGTTGGGGGAATTACATTAAATGCGACACTAAACGCAGTAGATGAGTCTTGCTAATTAACTGAGTACTGCCGATAGAGTGGAAATACAATGCTGACTAGCAGTAGCAACAAAAGCATTTCGAAAAAAGAAGGATCTGTTAACATCTAATGTATATTCAAGCGTTAAGGAGTCTTTTTGAATACATATTTCCAGAGCATAACCTTTTACGCAAGTTAAAAGTGGTCAACAAACATTTCAGACAAGAAGTGAGTTGAAGCTCTCGAAATGTGATGCTACAGAAGAGTGGTGAACATTTATTGAGTTGCTCAGATAATTAATGAAGGGAGACCCAGCAGAATTGGAGAGACATTCAGTTGTTAACCACCCATCATTTCATGAAATATATTTGAAAGCAACTTCGCATTTTTCCTAGATGCAGTCTCATAAATCGAAACTTCCATGACCTTATAATGCGTAAAACAAATTATAGTCCTAAATAACAAGCAAAAATGGATCTCAAATTTAGTAACTTTGTATCAAAAATACATACTGTTCCAGTGGTTTCTTTTCGAAACCACTTGTAACGGCAGTACTACAAACTCAAATTTACGTTACAGTAACTTTAGCTATATTTACTTTCATTGTCAGTGATCTCCTCAATATGATCACTATAAAAAAAAGGCCGCATTGTAATGTTGATGCACTAATTTGTTCTGAAAGCGGTGCTGATATTCAAGACAATAAAAGCGGGTTTAAAGCTGTGAGCTATTTGGGGAAGTTAACCTTGCATTACTGAGCAACTCTTTCACCAGGTATCCAGTCTAGCTTACCAAATTCCCAACCAGTTTAACATTAATTATAATCTTTTAGTAGTCATCTTACGATAACCGGTGATATATATATATATATATATATATATATATATATATATATAAAGACAATTTAAATAAAAAGAAATAAATCAGTTTATATTTGGACATTTATTTTAACATTGATTATTGTGCGGTTAAAATTTCAGCATATTAAACTTGATTCATAACTAAACTGGTGCCTTATTTAGGATTGTGAAAATGTGAGTTTGTAATCTTACGGAACACATCAAATATGGAGCCAAGATTGGGAGACTGCTTACAACACTGCATTCATAAAATAACACACGAAGAACATTGAAACATATGCAAGAGGAAATTAACCACAATCCACCGATTCAATTTTCACCCAAAGAAGTTACGTTCGTAGCGCAATCCTGTCCGTCATGAAATTACCAGACACTGGTATACTAAATTCATACTAACTCTCTGTGAAATCTTCGCGAAAACAATAGCTGAGGGCTACTTTGATGATTACACTACATGCTTCACGTGGTCAACTTGGTTTACACAAAGAGTGTAACTCCACAATAATTTTGATAATTAAAATAAGTTACATCGAAACACAAATTACAAAAGAAAAACCTCGAACTGGTTACTGTCGTCATACTATTAACCTGATGGGTCAAACAATTGTATAAGCACGTGGTACTGGTCTCACAAAGTACATCCCACGTGGGTTGAACGTAAAGAAAAATTGCTATATTGAAAAATATTGTCAAGACGCGACTTTATAATCTCATGCACATTCGCATTTAAGATTGATGATCTTAGTTAGAATTACGGATCATCCACACGTGGTTCCACTTTACTCACAAAGTAGTGACAAAGCAACTACTGGAAGATATTCTGAACTTCACACTCGAATTACACTGCGTTGAAATTTAAGATAACATTAGATATTTTAGATCTAAACCTGAAATAAAGGTGATTAAATTTTCAGTTAGGCTGAACTTACGAAATCCATTGTTCTACGGACTTAGCAGAGACGCGCTTAGCCGGAGATCTTACCAGTTCAGACGCTCGCCGCGGACAGACTGCCGTGGGCCCCTACGAAGGGTGCTTCCCGATACAAAACGGAAGTGACCAGAGAGGCAGCTTCCTATACCAACATGACAAGGGACTAAGAATAGAAACCTCCTTGCTTTTAGAAAGCGTAGCTACCTGTTCCGATGTTGGTCCTACTGTTCTATAGCAGACAGGATTGTCTGCTACCATCAAGCATGCAACTGGAAATACATTTGCTCATTCATCCTTTCACACAGAAGGGAAGGGGGATGACAGTATCTTATCATATACACTATATAAAAAAAAGAGCATGTAGGTTCTGTATGAGACTGTGTGACATGAATTACATATAAACAGTGTTTTAAAGTGTAGTGGTGTGACAGATCGTTCTTGATTATGTGTCAAAGTAACACGTTCCACTGCTCAGTCTCCTCCCAGATAGTCAGAAACACCACAGTAAATTTAGAAGTGGAATGTATGCCGTAAATGACAACAGATCTAAGAAATTAACATGAAAGGAATCCAACAGAGACCTTTCAGCATGTCACGATCTCCTACACTCACGTAGCACGTCTCGCGCCGACTCTTGCTTCAAACGCTGTAAGTGACTGCTACGATGCACTATATGCCTATAAGTACCCCAGTGTACCACTAGAAGTCTCTGTATTGTAGTGTCATCGGTCGTTTCATACGAAAGGCACTTGTACTTCAAAAAAATTAATAAAATCATGGTTTCAGGCAGATACCATTAGTACTCAAAAGGGTTAAACAGTCTCTATCAGGACCAACCGTCTCTTTATGACATACGAGGGACGGTAACGACCTAATTACACTCAAAAAGAGTCCGAGATCTGACCACTGTACAACGTACATCAGAAACAGTGAATACATCACCTATAACAAGTTGGTTTTAATCTAGTTTATCTGCACAAGGACAAAGCAGGATATTGATCCACAGTTAGGTAGCTCAAGAGTCACACCAAGACACATCAGGTTTCCACTGAAACAGCTGGAATTGGGGTATGTTAGCTTCAATTAACTTTGGCTAAGAGAAGCTTTTGACAATGTTGACTGGAATACTCTCTTTCAGATTCTGAAGGTGGCAGGGGTTAAATACAGGGAGCGAAAGGCTATTTACAATTTGTACAGAAACCAGATGGCAGTTATGAGAGTTGAGGGACAGGAATCAGTGGTTGGGAAGGGAGTGACTCAGGGTTGTATTCTTTCCCCGATGTTATTCAATCTGTATATTGAGCAAGCAGTGAAGGAAACAAAAGAAAAATTCGGAGTGGGTATTAAAATCCATGGAGAAGAAATAAAAACTTTGAGGTTTGCCGATGACATTGTACTACTGTCAGAGACAGCAAAGGACTTGGAAAAGCAGTCGAACGGAATGGATAATGTCTTGAAAGGAGGATATAAGATGAACATCAACAAAAGCAAAACGAGGATAATGGAATGTAGTCGAATTAAGTCTGGTGATGCTGAGGGAATTAGATTAGGAAATGAGACAATTAAAGTAGTAAAGGAGTTTTGCTATTTGGGGAGCAAAATAACTGACGATGGTCGAAGTAGAGAGGATATAAAATGTAGACTGGCAATGGCAAGGAAAGCGTTTGTGAAGAAGAAAAATTTGTTAATATCGAGTATAGATTTAAGTGTCAGGAAGTCGTTTCTGAAAGTATTTGTATGGAGTGTAGCCATGTATGGAAGTGAAACATGGACGATAAATAGTTTGGACAAGAAGAGAATAGAACCTTTCGAAATGTGGTGCTACAGAAGAATGCCGAAGATTAGATGGGTAGATCACATAACTAATGTGGAGATATTGAATAGAATTGGGGAGAAGAAGAGTTTGTGGCACAACTTGACTAGAAGAAGGGATCGGTTGGTAAGACATGTTCTGAGGCATCAAGGGATCACCAATTTAGTACTGGAGTGCAGCGTGGAGGGTAAACATCGTAGAGGGAGACCAAGAGATGAAAACACTAAGCAGATTCAGAAGGATGTAGGTTGCAGTAGGTACTGGGAGATGAAGAAACTTGCACAGGATAGAGTAGCATGGAGAGCTGCATCAAAATAGTCTCAGGACTGAAGACCACAATAACAACAAGTCTGTGTCTATCAGCAAACCCCACGCCCAGCTGGGTAATACCTATATATGACCTCGCATAATGCCTCTGCTTACCAAACTCCCCCAAAACCGCAGACCTCATCTTAAGAAAATTAATAATAAACAGAGGATCCCTTAGCAACCAGTAGTACTATCAGAGAACAACTCCCGCTTGGACCCACCAATTACTTCCCACAGCTGAGAGAGTTACCTGCCAACTTTTTAAATTTCGTGAGCGCCAAGCATGTTTCAACATTCGTGGCTTCCAGCCAGTCAGATTTTAGGAGCAGAATGGTTGACTTTTGTGGGCATCCCCTGTGGTCGCTCTCTACTCCCACCAACAGCACTTCTCCGGACAGTGCAGACTGCTGCCACGGCTTCTCACAGATTTATTTTCATGTTAATAGAGCCAGAAAAATAACCGTTATGAACCGTCTCCAGACTGACATCACAGACATGTACGACGTCGAATTTGCCGTGTCGATGCCCTTCGAACCCCAATAGCATTGTCTCTTCGCGATCAATCAGATCGTGTATCAGCTGTAATCGGAGGCCGAGCTGCTGTCATGGTCCCCATTATCAATAATGTAAGCATTGACCGATGGCATACCAGCGTCATTACTTCAAATTCGCTCTCCTTGAAGTCGTCCAATAATTTTCAATCTACATGTTGTGTTATTTTCCGAACATTACTTACTACGATATTTTTTTAGTTACTCTCCATTATGTGGGCGTGGCGGTGTAGAGTGTAGAGTGCAGAGTGCAAGACTCCGTGATGGTCCAGGGTTCAGCCCCGATTAGGGGTAGGGAATTATCCTCCTTCCCGTCCCTGCAGGACGCCCATGGGTACACTCAGCTTGCTATCAAATGAGTGACAAGGATCATTCTCTGCAGTCAAAGCCATACAGATACTTGTTCTAGATAATGTTAGTGTACTTTAAATAAAGTCTGCGTTTCTACATCACGCCAGAGAAATTCCAGAACTCATGTCCGGATCAGTAGCTACTTATATCCGAGATGTAAAAATTAATTGCAAATGCGAGGAGCATTCAATAAGTAATGAAACACTTTTTTTTCCTGAAAGCAGGTTAGTTATATTTGGATTTGCAATTACGGCAAGAAAAAGAGGAATAAAAGTGAGATTTAATACTTTCATCCTTCTTTACCTCTTCTGCATTACGGCAGATGACGTGTCACTGAGCACATTTGTACTGTGCATCCAGTACACGTGAGGTGCCTAGTTGTCCCCACTGCCCTGTGTGGAATACGTAAGTTCTTGTACACTTCACTAACCTGCTGTCTTCATGATGATGATGACGTCCCCAGAGCAGAAAACAGCACGCAGGTCGTGGATTCTTTTTCTTGAGGCTGAAATTAACTTCGCAAGGAACTGCTGCTACGAATAAACTATAACCCATTTGGGATGCCACTCGCATTTTTATTGATATAGACACGAGAAACTATTCTTGATCACAACGTATTGAACATATCTTTCCACAGTCATTATATCTGGCTAAAATAACATGAAATACATCCTGCCGGCCGGAGTGGCCGTGCGGCTCTATGCGCTACAGTCTGGAACCGCGTGACCGCTACGGTCGCAGGTTCGAATCCTGCCTCGGGATGGATGTGTGTGATGCCCTTAGGTTAGTTAGGTTTAAGTGGTTCTAAGTTCTAGGGGACTGACGACCACAGCAGTTAAGTCCCATAGTGCTCAGAGCCATTTGGAACATTTAAAAAATATATATATATCCTGCCACAGACAATATGTGTCTGTCTACTGGAACCGTCAGAACTGGAGAATAAAATTATATGAATCAAATGCTACTATTACAGACAACATATCTGCACCCAGCGATGGTCGGAACTGTAGTAAATAAAATTGCATGAAACAAATACTGCTATAACAGACAACATGTCTGTCTACAGGAACGGTCAGAACTGGAGAGCCGGACTGCCCGAGACACTTCGCGCACCAAGCCAGCATGGCGTGACCCGAACACCATCGAAGTGCATCGGGAGTAATATCGTCAGTTTTTTGTTTTAGTAATACTTTGATTTTAATAATTTTGAAATGACTCATTGATAGCTGGCTGTTGAGAGATGTTTATTTAAAAAATGAAGTAATTTGGATGACAGGTTTAATTAATAATAGCAACTAAAGTTTAACGTTTAGGCGCCCTACCGCCGAACACAGCAGCCAATCACAGAGCAGCAGCATCATGCAGGCGGTCTTTCTCACGTGAATGGTACTGAATCTAACATCTGTCACCGGTACCTCATCCCACATTGCGTCATCTCTATGCTTCTTGCATCTCCATTGCCCTGGGAATAGCTTCTTGAAGTCTAATATGACGGCTGAATAAGCCAGAAATATTTCACAATACACCTATTATTTTTTTGGTTACAAAACCACATTTTTCAATATAATCTCCGTTCAATGCGACGGCCCCACGCCACCATACTGGGAGCGCCTGTATGCCCTCATGGTACACTCTAGTGGTCGACGTCGGCGGCAACGTCTTGCTGCATCAATAACTTTCCCACCACCCAGGTACTGCTTCTCGCAGAGTGTATCCTTCATTGGCCAAACAGATGTAAGTCGCAAGGCGCGGGATCCGGGCTGTAGGGTTCATGAGGAAGAGCAGTCCACTGAAGCTCTGTGAACTCGTCCTGGGTGTCCAGACTCGTGTGAGTCCTTGTCTTGTCATGGAGAAGGAGAAGTTCGTTTCCATCCTTGTGGAGACGAACACGCTGAAGTCGTTCCTTCAATTCCCTGGAGGTAGTAAACCACAATTCGGAGTTGATAGTTGCACCATGAGGGAGGACATAATACAGAATAGCCCCTTCAGCGTCTCAGAAGACCGTCACTATGAGTGAGACGTGGTACTTACGGAAAGGTAGGATTCAGTGTGGACGGGGACGTACTGAGTTACCGTTGGTTGCTCAGTTTTTTTTTAATCACGTACACTTTATTTGAAAACTATTGCAAATAAGGTTGACAATAAGGAACAATTATCAGATTTGACTGTTAAGAGCCAATGTCTAATAAAAAAATTCTTAAGCAAGTTGCACTCACAGCTGAAGGCCTTATTGACCAGAAATTCAACTTTTTTGTCGGCTGAAGGTTCCAATAGTAATAACTCAAAAAACAATTTGACGGCTGAAGGCCTGGATAGCAAATTCTTAAGAACGAGTTAACTTCTCCAAGAAATACTAAAATATTATAAAAAAGGACAATTCTCAAATTTTCACTATTAAAAGACAATATGTAATTAAAAAGTCTTAAGACAAATTGCACACACGGCTGAAGGCCTTATTGACAATCATCGCAATCTGACCAAATCAAGAGAGAAGTGGGCCTCAGACAGTGCTCCAAGGATCGACATGGGAAAGTCACTCAACTTCGTAAACGATGAGACAGGCAGCCAAGAGCTGTATTCACTTAATGGAATGTCAACTCAAACCAGTGACAGTTGAAACGCAGGCCAACACTCTTGCAGCATCTACCTAATGTCTGATTTTATTTATTTATTTATTTTTGTGGTTTTAGAGCGCACAACTACAGTGGTCATTAGCACCCAGACTAAGTTATGAATGCACTGCGAGGCACAAGGTTAAAACAGAAACTACGAAGGACAACACTATAAAAGGCACATTAACAGGCAAAGGATGAAAAGAAAACAGCATAATCAAATGTTCTTAGACAGGTTTGTCAAGTGGATAAAACGAAGAACGCGAGCAGCTGCTCCTGGGTCATCCGCTAAAATGGCATCCAGAGTACATGGCAGGCCAAGATGAATGCGCAGTGTATTAAAATTCGAACAGGACGTTAAAATGTGGCGTACCGTCAGCAATTGCCCACATGGGCAGAACGACGCCGGCGTAGCCGTCAGCAGATGGCGATGGCTGAACCGGCAGTGTCCAATTCGTAACCGGGCCAAAACAACGATGGAATAACCCAGGCAAGGCGGAACCGGCGGACAGTACTGCGTCTTCAGAATCCCGTGATTAGAACATCCAGAAGCAGAAGGAACCACTACGACCAAAGTAGTCCAAAAGAAACAAATATCCGAACCACAATCAAGGAGGCTGTCGAACTGCGCGCCTTACCGGACAGCAGCGGCAAGGCGAGGAAAGATACACTGCCGCGAAAATACGCTAACCTCCAGGGCAGGCAACTAGGGCGTTAGCGGCTACTAGGCAGAAAAATACCGCTGATTGAACTTCACCAATAATAACACAAGGAATTCAATGATTAATAATAAAAGGTGAAGGACAGCTAATTAATTTCGCCAGCACCAAACGCTCCACTCGTTGCTCTTCGTCTCATCGACCCTGTGAGCAACAATGCTCGTACAAACGGCGTGATCGCAAAATAGTGGAGGTTTCACTACTGGGTTAATGTTCACTCAACTCCAACGTCCTGGGTCCGGTGGAGAATGACGTTGTCGTCCTCACAACTACAGCCCCTAGATCTGGCAGTGCCAGCTTGCCGCCAGCAGTCCCGGCATGTTACGCTGTCAGACCTTACTGCTGTTCCGTCCGAACTACCTGACACTCCGATCTGGAAAACTCTTGACGCCCTTCCAAAGATAGTACTTGGGTACTAGATATCGATAACCGCTGCTGCTGCCACTAGCAAACGTAGTGGCGCCAGTAAAGACGAGAAGAAAACGATGCCAAAGTACCAACGGCACCAATGCGAACCACACCACGGCTCAATGACCTTACTGGGTGAGGGTGCGTCTTCGAACTTTTTCCTCAGATGACAGGTGATGTGGCGCCACTGCATGGATTGCCGTTTTCTTTCCCGTTCGAAGTGATGACCCCAAGTTTCATCCCCTGTGACGATGTTCCACAGAAGACTATCATGACAACCCTCATAACGCGTAGGCAACTCCACGTTACTCCTCTGTTAGGTGGCGAGGAACCCAGCAGCCACACACGCCTTTGAATACCCCAACTGGTGGACGAATGTGCCAGCACAACCAACAGAGACGTCCAGTTGTGCAGCGAGGTGTTTGATTGTGATTCGTTGATAACTCGCATGAGAGTGTCTGCACGTTCTAACGTTGACGGAGTCACAGATGTGTGCGTCCGGTTCGAAGTGGGAGATAGGACAGGTTTGTGCGACCTTGTTGCGATGATGACAGACGCCCACCCAACGATTCACGATGCTTTTGTTCACTGCCAGCTCTCTGTAGATATTATGCACGGGCCTATAAACATCTGCAACGCTCTAGTTTTCCCCAAAATGGAACTCAGTGACAGCTCTCTGCTTGGAACGGATTTCCATTGGAGATGCCACTTTGAAGACTACTTATATCGCCGCTACATGTCGGAACTTCGTGAAGCGGGAATATCCCATGATATCCCACAACAAAATCCCCAAGTTTTCCACCGAAAACGACCGAGAAAAAAATGTATTGCATTGCTTACTAAACCCCCCTGTAGACCTCAGTTAAAACAAGAATAATTTTAAAGAGTGAAGAGGTAACAGCTCCTATCGAGAAATTATATTATTCTGACGCATCCGGAAGATAAACGTGCTGCACCTTTTCTCATAACGTTTCTCTAACAAAGATACTGCTAAGAGGTGATTAGCAGAACAGCTGACACAACTACCTCGGCTTTTTTTAAGATTTGCGTATCCCATTAAAGTGGAAACGCTTCGCCATCTCTTGATGTGTATCTCGCCATATTTTATCTTACAACTGATCATGAATGATAACTCTTGAAGATAATATTTCAGTCACAGAAAAGTATAAAGATAACAGTTGAGAAAGATAATTCTCTTTGCCCTAACGTTAGCTAATACAAAAAAAAGCTATTTCCTCCCGCTCAATTTTCGCTCCAATGAGGCTAAACGTTCCAAAGTTTCACCAGTTTGTCGCTCGCTATTGGACTGACAGGAATGTTTAACACCAGCGCACATCGATGGAGGCGAGACAGTGGTTAGGATGCTGAAGTTGTCCGCCTCCGGCCACCACATTTAAATGTCCCGTCGTTCCCCTAAATGCCGGAGTAATTCCTCTAGAAAAGACCTGTCGAGTTCGTTGCATATCCTCATCTAGTTCGAGCCAGCGCTCCACCTTTATCAACCATTTGTATTCCTTTCTTTACTTCAGCAGTCGCCGATCGGCGAGGCGACGTGATACTGTGCATCACAAACAACAGGAAGTTTAGTACTTTACACAAATTTCATTGCTTGTGAAAGGAGAAATAAACGGCGTGTCAAAAAAATCCGCTCCCAGAACGAGCAAACTGTAAGACTCCTGCCGCACCTTGTGCAAGGCTTACCAGATCGGTCAGTGGAACAAACTTAAGTCCAGTTCTTAAATGCCTAAGACTTATTAGCAGAGATGGAGATTTCAAGTCCCGTCTCAATTTCATATGACAACTTAAACGAATCCAACGATTAATGTAAATTATATCTGCAGGAGAAGTAACGGCCCGGAGCACCTCCGTACACTTTCCTTTCCTTAATGTGTTCCAGGCGCTAACTTCCTCTCACACTCGCTGGTATCATTAATCTTAGCGTCTCGCTTAATCATCTTGATTATGATCACGGCATTAACAAAATGTCAAGACAGATACAGATTTTTTTTCTTTTTGAGTCAGTCTCCTGACGGGTTTGATGCGCCCCTACACGAATTCCTCTTCTGCGCCGCCTCACCGTAGTCCAATATCCAGAGGCCGGAAGACAAAATGTTATATAAAGAGCAAACGTAAACACCGCTTACGCTACGAGCAGTCATAGTAGCACTCACCATGGCCAACAAGGAACTCATAACTCCATGCATGAACTTTATAACCAGCCTATCCTTTTCCTTACAGTTGTTAGAACCTGAGGATGCAACTTTAACGCTCTGAAACCAGTCGTGCAGTTAAACTTTTTTTTTACCCAACTGAAGCGGATTCTTATTTTACGAATAGTTTGCTCAGTTGCGAATGTCCACTGCAATTCCTTCAATATTTCATGCTTATTTGCACATGTTGTCATTTAAGTTTAGTGCGTACAATCACCATGCGGAGCACTATAATGCGGACACTATGTGACACTATATCGTGGCAGTTTTAGGTGGAGAGAGGTTTGAACTTAGGGCCTGAACTGCCACTGCCAACCTCAGCAACCAGTTGCCTGTAGGATTGTTTTTAATTTAGTGAATGAGTGTGACAGATTTTTGCGGATTATCTTTTGTAACTTCCTGCGTGGAGTTTATAACTAGCCGTCCCCTCTTGTCTTTGTGTACACCAGTTTGCTTTGTGCTGTGGATTACTTGTGTCGTTTTTTTTTTTAATGAATGGAGAGACTAATCCTGGTGCATGAAAGGATTCGAGTGCGACTCTCACTACAACAAAATCAATTAGTGATCCCTATGACCGTTGTGTCAGTTCTGATTCTGTGGACGCACAGTACGCGCACATAGAATGCCAGCTCTTCGAGGAGAGAGAGAGAGAGACGGGGCGTATTGGCCGGTATCGCTCCTCTCACCTCGGGCTGTCTCAGTTCTTGTCTGTTTACGGTCACAGGCGACTGCCATGATATACTGTCTCCATAATAATATCTGAATTTAATTACTTTCAGCAGACGCAACAATTTGAGGAACTGCCTTCACCATTCAAATTATTTTCTTGTTTTGTACATTGATCAGCCAGAAAATTGTGACCACCGACCTTCTATCGACATAAACCCATGCAGGCGATAGCAGGGTCACCTGGTGAGGGACGATTGCTATTCAGACACACGCAGGGTGCACATAGTATAAGTGAGCGTGCTGTCCGTGTGTAGAACGGGGAAGGCGCGCGATCTCTGACCGAGAACAGACTGTGATGGCCGGGAGGCCCGGCACGAACACTAAGGTAACTGCACGACTTTTCGGTTGTTCGGGTAGTGTTGTGGTGAGTGTCTTTAACACAAGGTGAAACCACGTCCAGAAGTCGCGGGTTGGGCGGCCACCTCTCATCACAGATGTCGGACGTCGTAGGCTGAGCAGACTGGTAACACAGGACAGGCAGCGAACTGTGGTGGACTTTAATGCTGGACACAGTACAAGTGTGTTTGAACCCACAGTGCAGCGAACACTCCTAACGCAGCCGACGACCCATACATGTGCCAATGGTAACACCACGACATCGGCAACTACGACTGAAATGGGCAAGTGACCAGCGGCACTGGACGTTGGTGCAGTGGCAGAGCGTTGCACGGTCTGATGAATCTCGATACCTTCTTCAACATGCCGATGGGAGGGCGCCAATCTGTCGTCTTCCAGGGGAACATCGCCTTGACACCTGTATTGCGGGTCAGAGACAAGCTAGCGGCGGCTCCGTTATGCTCTGTGGAACGTCCACGTGGGCATCCATGAGTCGAGTGGAACTCGTGCAAAGCACCATGACGGACAAGGAGTATCGCACACTGATTACACACTGATTACAGGCCACATATCCCTTCATGACGACGACGACGATGATGATGATGATGATTAGTTTGTGAAGCGCTCAACTGCGCCGTCATCAGCGCCCGTACAAAGTCCCAATTTTCACGCAGTCCAATTTCTACACGGTCACGAATGATGATGAGGAGGATGAAATGATGAAGATAACACAAACACCCAGTCCCCGTGCAGAGAAGATCCCCAACCCGGCCGTGAATCGAACCCGGGACCCCGTGATCCAGAGGCAGCAGCGCTAGCCACCAGACCACGAGCCGCGGACCCCCTTCATGACGATTATGTTCTCCGACGGCAGTGGCATTTTTCAACAACATAATGCGCAATGTCACGAGGCCAGGAACGCGATGGATTGGTTCGAGGAACACAGGGGGGAGATCCAATCGGTTTCATGGCTCCCCAAATCGCCAGATCTGAACCTGACCGAACACATCTGAGGTGTGATCGAACATGGCGTCTGAGGTCATCACCCCACTCCCAGGAATTAGGTGACTTGTGTGTGCAGATGTGATGCTAACTCTCCCCAGCCACCTACAAAGACCTCATTGCTTCCACGCAACGATGCGTCGTCGCTGTTATCCATGCCAAACATGGACGTACCAGCTATTAGGTAGGTGGTCATAAAGTTTTGGTTGATCGGTGTATGCAAGTTTCAGCTAAGAGAAGTGCAAGTAGCAGTGATCTTCAAGAGACATGTTGTAACGAAGAATGTGATTTATTTTCCATTCGTTAGGCACTGGTTCAAATGGTTCAAATGGCTCTGAGCACTATGCGACTTAACTTCTAAGGTCATCAGTCGCCTAGAACTTAGACCTAATTAAACCTAACTAACCTAAGGACATCACACACATCCATGCCCGAGGCAGGATTCGAACCTGCGAGCGGTCACGCGGTTCCAGACTGAAGCGCCTTTAACCGCACGGCCACACCGGCCGGCTTTAGGCACTGGAACATACCGTGTGCAGTTACAGCTGAATTGCACTTATCTTTGCTATAACGAACGATACGCTTACACTGATAGGACGTGTAACAGCAGCCACAAGAAAATGATGTGAATTTATCTGATTTAACTGATGTTAAAGAACCTTTCATTGTTCCGTTGTGCTACGAAAGTTAGTTCACTGCCTCGTATTTCTTTAAAGAGAGTTTTTATTGTAAGGGTCAAATCTCATACAAAGGGGAATATTATCAGGGCGTTACTATTGGAGCCATAACGCGCTATGCACTCACAGAGTGGCGACATTCAAACGTTATGTCGCCATACACTGACGCCTTCTAATAGTCAAATTTACCTGCACATGAGAGCATCCTCAGAGCCTAGGTTAATTAGCGGGGGAGTGGGTGTTTCAATACAAACTGTTCCTGACAGTATCATAAAAACACCGACAGCACATTTATTAGATATTACTAGTCTTAAAATACCACCGGTCGGTGTCTGGAGAGAGGGAACGGTCTTTTGGCCGACAGTTTGTGGCTTACATGGCTTGCTGGTAACTGGTAGCTTGCCATTCGACTGTTCACAGCCACTAACTACTGGAAAGAGGTTCTAAAAGGGTGAGGTGTGGCTCTTCTCTTGTAGAATGCAAACAAGGTCACCGCAAGCTATCGCGAAAGTGAATGGACGATCTTGCAGCAGCAGAGAAAGGATACAGTTGCAATCGACTTAGCAGGCAACAGCTGCTCCTGCTTCAAATGATTTGTGAGAGACAAAAACTTCCCGCTCTGCCTACGACCTCGTGTTCGGTAGACCGTAAAACTGGGATACCAAAAGAGGAAGCAGACCGTTATTTCCCCTTAGATCTCCTTGAGTTCACAGACCGGCAGCTGAACCGTAAAATTTCGAATTTGCCCTTCGTATTCCGTTATTAAGAAGATTGTTCGAAACCGTAGGAGAACGTAGTTTCCTTCATGAGGCCTTCCACCATTTTGAGCGTTTCCGTACTTAATAAACTTGTAGCACATATTTGGGTCTCGTTTCGTTGCTACTAAATTCTGCTATCTCCAATTTCTTTTTCTGAACCTGCAATCTAAATGTAGTAGTAATCTACATCTCCAACGTTAAGAAGACAACATACTGGTTGAAAATATCCTTTTCCTATGAAATTATTCGACTTCTGAAGTTCTATTTTTTTTTAACTGTGAAGCTGATGGTTGTAAAGTTCGCTTCATCCCCTTTTCTTCTTCCATATTTTGCTCTTTTCTATCAGTGACTATATCTCTCTACTACTCATGAGTTCACTGATGAATTGTCGTTTTAATAAACCGTTGTTGCATATTGTCATATTGTATACAACGTTTCTGCATATTATTTCCTTCCACACCGTACTAGTATTTATTCCTCTATGAAAGTCGCTTTCTTATTAAACCATTCACTTATGGTTTGTAACCAGAAATACTATCCTTAAGAAGAATAGACGATATAACTATTTTTCTGTAGGATATGCTAACAAAAAGTTGTTTAATGTTGAAGTTCTGCTGAGTAACTTCCTAGTCATCGGTTATAATTATACTACGGAAATATTCATGCAGTTAGTGATGTTCTCTGAAACTTGTAGTGTAATCTTTGGAAAGACTATAAACAACATGCAGGAGTTCAGTGTGACTTCATGTACGAAATAGATGAGCAAATTTCGCAAGTATGCTATATATGTTAGCAAAAGCCAACTTATTCCTTCTGGAACTCTGTATATACTCCATCACAATTTCAAAAATTGCACTGAAGAACGCAGAACTCTCACAGTTTCTGGCATGCTGAAGTGTAGTGAAGATGCTTACATAACAACGGATGCCCTTACGATGAAGCTGTGATTTTGACATGAACACTGACAAACAAAAAGCTCTGTTGAAAAGGCAGTAGGCAGTTTGTGTCATTATGTTGTCCACTTATTTCACCGTCTCGTGTTTATCAAGAATAGCCACTGTTCCTAAAAAGAAATTCTTTGATAGTACAAATGCTTCTACTTCTTCTCCCAATCTCCGATGGTCTATGTTTCACTTCCAAACAATGCTGTATTCAATATGTACACTTTCAGGAACTTCCTTAGTTCCATACAAACAACTAACATTTATACAGCTCTTTTACTGAATAGAGATTTTTTTCGCCTGTGCGAATCTACCTTGCTTCCATTTTACTTGTGAACTAGGGTGGCATAGCGGTTGGTTATAATTAAACTGAACGTATTCCAAGTGGGAGGAACGATCAAAAACATAATAACGTTGGTTCTACTAAATTTGTTAGGATGTGGTCACAAGTTACAACATGTGTTCAGTATGGTCTTCTGATTCAGCAACGTGCTGCATCCGTAACACGGCTTGGTTGACAGTCGCTCACTGTATATCGTCTGTAATCAGAGTGATATATCATCGTATGCTATCCTCAGATCAGGAAGAGTCTGCATACATCCCTGGTACACACGACCTTTCAGATATCCCCACAACCAGAAGTCACATGGATTTAGTGGGTGTTCCTGCACAACATGCGGTGGAGTAGGAAGCCATATGTGACAATTCTGTGCATTCACGGCACCGTGCACAGTGAAATCTGCCTCGTCCGTCTGTAACACGTACAATGCCTCTCGGTGTTAATAAACCAAAATAGCTCCCAAATTAGCTCCCACGCCCTCGAAATATAAATTCAGAAAATGTCCCAAGCCCCTCCACAAGTAGTAATTTACGAAATAGAAATAAGAGACAAATAGAGGGAAATCTATAGTAGAAAAATAATAGAAAAAGAAAAGAATTTTAATCATAAATTTTGGAAGCATGGGAGGGGGAAAAAACGATAGAAATGGTTATATTATTAGTTATTCTTATATATGAGAAAATCAATATTATAGTCACAGAACGTAGGTTTTGAACACCAAAGATAGCGTTTGCTAAAGTATAAATAGACATGCAATGCAATTATGATACTCCAGTCTCTATCCTCTAGTCTGTTCGAAGTCAATTAGGACGTACAGCTTTAGGAAGCAACAATAGGAGCTTTATTAAACCAGGGCGCAAGAATAAATCGCGACGAGATTGTTTTTTGGGAAGCATTAATTTCAGATCAGAATTAGAACTTTTGTCATATTAGAGGAACCGAGAGGTGATGAATAATCTCTCTGACTTTAACGTCACTTCGTGTGAAGATTTAAATATTTTAAGGAATTAACGATTTTTGGACAGATTCGGACTTTGTATTGTGATAGTGGAAAAGCTTTACTTCACGCGACTAGTAATCATAGTTCGTGACAGTTTATGGATATTAAACGAGAACAATCTTTTTATCGAAAGTACAGAACATTGTTTAGTATCTCTGATGACTCCAGATTAGATACTCATTCAAAGAATCCCTTTGAATGCGATCGTGTGAATGAACTGATTTATTAATAATTATTGTTAAATAAAATAACGTGTTAATTTGAAACTGACTATTCGTCTTGAACTTTACTTCGATTTAGGTTCATAAATAATTAGGTTACGTGATTTTCACCAAGAATAAACTGCAGACTAGTAACTGAAACAAGTGAACGAGAATCTATTGAAAACACTAGTATTAATTTACTTATGGTTTTTTCCTTCAGAACTGGGAAGACAATACGTGTAGTGACTCACTGGGGTTAATTTAAGAACTAGCCGGGATAAAACAAAACCCCTCAATACCAGTCAATGTATAGATAAATTAACATTCCTACTTTCATGCAAGATACAGAAGTCGGGATAGAAAAAAGGATCGCTACACGTCCAAAAAATATTCCCAGCCACATGTTACCCAATTCCGTGAGTGCCAAAAAACGAAGAACAAAGTCACAGCCGGCCGTAGTGACCGAGCGGTTCTAGACGCTACAGTCTGGAACCGCTCGATCACTACGGTCGCAGGTTCGAATCCTGCCTCGGTCATGGATGTGTGTGATGTCCTTAGGTTAGTTAGGTTTAAGTAGTTCTAAGTTCTAGGGGACTGATGACCTCAGAAGTTAAGTCCCATAGTGCTCAGAGCCATTTGAACAAAGTCACGGCGTTGTAGCCTATCTTGTACGGATACCAGTGTGAAATGCGCCGCAAAATCTTTTTACCAGGGAAGAAACAATTCCCGTAACACAGCTCCAGCACTGACTGCACAATTTGAGGTATGTGGACCTCTTCCCTCTCCCTGCTGCACCATATAATTCATCTGCTTCTTCAGATTTCTTGATCATAATCTTTAGCACATTTATTGACATGGGGCCTCTTCGCAGCTGTTTGTGTCTGCGACATTCCTGCAACAAAGCGCTGCTGCTGCCGTCATACAGATAACACAAATTTACCAGCAGTGCACGGTCTTCCTTCTCCACAGCCACTGCGTTTCGCACGGAAAACTTAAACCTTGTTAACGCTTTACACCAACTTCACACACAAACAATGCCGCGCAACAGACAGCATACTGCAGTCAAAACAGGAAGCATTTCACAATCTGTCTCTTTACAGCGCCATAGTTCCACCTCGAGGCACAAAATAGAACTATTAGTTTTTCAGCATACAGTGCGAGCGCCGCGATTAGCGAACATAACCACGATGTTCCAGAGTCCTGCTACGTATACAGTCCGTATTACAGCACTCGGAACACCGTCAGATTAATTACAACCACCCGGTATCATTTCCTTGCAGTCCGCGTGTGCTAGCTCCTCTCGCTGTTGCAGTCGCTTCAGCCAGTTTTCTGTTGGGGGTAAGGAGGTTTTCTTCAACTTGGAGCTTATAGACTGGTCTTCCCTTACTCCTCCCAAATCGGTTGTGGCCGGAGCCTACATGGCTGGCTTACAGTGAGATTAATTCCTCCATGATAGTCGATGTTATGAACAAACACGGTAGAAAACGTTCTTAAAGTCCTGCCAGAAGGCAGCACATACGGGACCGCTGTAGGCAGGAACAGGAGATGGTCGGTGAAGATGCCTACATCCTGCTGAATGCCTGAAAGTTAAATAATGTGATGGAACGTTTTGGGGGCTGGAGAAAACGAGTAGTCGGCTGGCAGTCCTCGTTTGGTGTATATGCAGTTTGCCCTCTGGAGTGGAGGTTCTGCTTTCGTTGTGTATTCTGAGGTCGGCAATAGGTGATCCTTTGTGGTTCAGAAGCGTTACTTGGTGCAGTACGGAAGACTGAGAGAACCGAAAGCGCGTTCCTACCTGTGAGCATAGAATTCTGTTAGTGAGCGTGGACTTGTTCGGTAAAAGAAGGCCTCAGAGCAAAGTGTGGAAGTCTTAACTAGTGACGGTCCTGGCTAGGGTTAATTCTTGCCAATAAATTTCGTTTGTTCCATGCAAATTCGACGGTGAATGTGTGACTCTTCCTCTATTGACTTTTAACTACACTAAAGCGCCAAAGAAACTGGCATACGCATGCGTATTCTGTGGTGTCACCGCCAGACACCACACTTGCTAGGTGGTAGCCTTTTAAATCGGCCGCGGTCCGCTAGTATACGACGGACCCGCGTGTCGCCACTGTCAGTAATTGCAGACCGAGCGCCGCCACACGGCAGGTCTAGAGAGACTTCCTAGCACTCGCCCCAGTTGTACAGCCGACTTTGCTAGAGATGGTTCACTGAGAATTACGCTCTCATTTGCCGAGACGATAGTTGGCATGGCCTTCAACTAAGTCAATTGCTACGCCGGTTATCCTTTGCTATGTATCTAATGACGCATATACTGTATCAACAGGACCAATGTTCACCAATTGTGGATTAAAGTTAAGTATTCCGGAAGCTACGTACTTTTCTTTATAGCGTTCATTACGTGTCCTGTTTCGGACCTCACTCCAGCCTGCGTGAGTTTGGGCGCGTGCCTTTCGGTTGCCCGTCGCTGTGGACTGGCTGTCTTGTCAGTCCACTACATTTTCGAATACCGAAATATGTAAAGAAGCAGAATATGGCACTGCGGTCGGCGATGCCTATATAAGAAAAAAAATGTGTCTGGCGCAATTGTTAGATCGGTTACTGCTGCTGCAGTGGCAGGTTCAAATGGCTCTGAGCACTATGGGACTTAGCTGCTGTGGTCATCAGTCCCCTAGAACTTAGAACTACTTAAACCTAACTAACCTAAAGACATCACACACATCCATGCCCGAGGCAGGATTCGAAGCTGCGACCGTAGCAGTCGCGCGATTCCGGACTGAGCAGTGGCAGGTTATGAAGATTTAAAAGACACTGAACATGGTGCTATAGTCGGCACACGAGCGATGGAACACAGCATTTCCAAGGTAGCGATGAAGTGGGGATTTTCCCGTACGACTATTTCACGACTGTACCGTGAATATCAGGAATCCGCTGAAACATCAAATCTCCGACATCTCTGTTGCCGGAAAAAGGCTGGAAAAAGATTCTACAAGAACGGGACCAACGACGAGTGAAGAGAATCATTCAGCAGGACAGAAGTGCAAACCTTCCGCATATTGTTGCAGATTGCAGTGCTGGGCCATCAGCAAGTCTCAGCGTGTAAACCATTCAACGAAACATCACCGATATGGGCTTTCGGAACCGAAGGCCCACTCGTGTACCCTGGTTGGCTTCCTAGGCTCGTCAACACCGACGTGGCACTGTTGATGACTGGAAACATGTTGCCTGGTCGGACGAGTCACGTTTCAAATTGTATCGAGTGGATGGACGTGTACGGGTATGGAGACAACCTCATGAATCCATGGATCCTGCATGTCAGCAAGGGACTGTTCAAGCTGGTGGAGGCTCTGTAATGGTGTGAGGCGTGTGCAGTTGGATTGATATGCGACCCCTGATATGTCTAGATACGACATTGACAGATGACACTTACGTGAGCATCCTGTGATCACCTGTATCCATTCAGGTCCATTATGTTTTCCGACGGGCAATTCCAGCAGAACGATGCGATACCCCACACGTCCAGAATTGCTACAGAGCGGCTCCAGGAACACTCTTCTGAGTTTAAACAGTTCCACTGGCCACCAAACTCCCCAGACATAAACATTATTGAGCATATCTGGGATGCCTTGCGACGTGCTATTCAGAAGAGATCTCCATACCCTCGTAGTCTTACGTATTTATGGACAGCGCTCCAGGATTCATGGTGTCAGTTCCCTCCAGCACTACATCAGACATTAGTCGAATCCACGCCACGTCATGTTGCGGCACTCCTGCGTGCTCGCGGGGGCCCTGCACGATATTAGGCAGGTATACCAGGTTTTTTTTGGCTCATCAGTGTACATTCCAATTTTGTTGTTGTGATTATCGGTGAGAGTTTATAGAAGCCAGTTGGGATGTTGTATGAACTGTCAGCGGTGAACAAATGCTAGTCCATTGGCCGGTTCTCCGAATCTCTCCTGAAAGTAGTTGTATTGCTGCAGGGATTTTGGTTTTAGATATTGCAGCAGTGAGAAGTATAACCCAGAATCGCTATTCGAAGCGAGGCTGGCGATCCTTACATAGACAGTTTATAGAGTAACAGACCACAGCTGCCTCGTGATGACTGGGTGTTGTGTGATGTCCTTAGGTTAGTTAGGTTTAAGTAGTTCTAAGCTCTAGGGGACTGATGACCATAGATGTTAAGTACCATAGTGCTCAGAGCCACAGACCACAGAATTAATCCGGATCCACCAAGGAGCATTTCCTGTTAAGTCCGCGGAGCAGTACATGCTTTGTCTCGCACGTTGCGCATCGCTAAGAAGCGCGCATATGCTGGCGGTGACCGCGAGTATGACTTCCCGTAACACACTGGAAGCTCCGAGGCACGGACGGAAAGAGTGTCTGAGAGTCCTTTACGCCGGCCGGGGTGGCCGAGCGGTTCTAGGCGCTAGAGTCCACAACCGCGCTGCTGCTACGGTCGCAGGTTCGAATCATGCCTCGGGCATGGATGTGTGTGATATCCTTAGGCTAGTTAGGTTTAAGTAGTTCTAAGTCTAGGGGACTGATGACCTCAGAAGTTAAGTCCCATAGTGCTCAGAGCCATTTGAACCATTTGAAGAGTCCTTTAAAGGAAGCAGATGAGGTGAAGCAGTGACAAAGACTCTGCATTCGCATTCTCCCTTTCTTTTCCTTTGCTACTAGACTTTAAGTATTAGGCTTACGCGAATCCTAATTCTATATTTGATATAAACAACTGGGTAAATTACATAAAACAGCTGTAACCATTAATAAGGTTAGCTGCCAAAATACGCTCTAAAAAAAGCAAAAAAATAAAATGCCACCACGGGGAAATAATCCGAATGGGACGGAAATAGGTACATTTGACGTGCATGTACAGATAAACAAACTATGACAATTTCAGAAAAATAGGAGTATTTATTCAAAAGATCTTCACAAACTGAGCAAGTCAATAACGCGGTGGTTCACCTCTGTCCCTCGCGTAACCAATTATTCAGCTTGGCATTGATTCACAGAGTTGTTAGACGTCCTGCCGAGGGATATCGTGTCAAATTCTGTTCAATTGGCGCCTTAGAACGTCAAAATCCCGAACTGATTGGAGGGCTCTGCCCATAATGCTCCAAACATTCTGAATTAGGGAGAGATCTGGTGACCTTGCTGATCAAGGTAGGGATTGGCAAGCACGAAGACAGCATATACCAACCGTTAAAAATGTCAGGAAGAAATCCCACACTAGCTCTTCATAGCACATGGCTTAGTTACAGACTGAGCTTTCTTAACACTTAATAACAATGAAGAAAGTATATTTTATGAATTAACGTCCACTGAATGTAGATATTTCTGTTTTTATATTTCATTTCCCGTAAGTATCGGGATAAAGCCTAAAAACAGAAATACAGCAGTTTGACGGACTTGTATTTTCTCTATGTGCCATACGAAGCCGTTATAGATTCGTCAAAAAGATGGAAAAAAGTGCTACATATCTTGCAGCTGTAATGTTATACTCCACGCAATACGTGTCCCACCAACATTTTCAGTCTTTAAATTTCTCCAGAAACTCTCTCCCTGAAGTTTCGTTTCGCATCTCATCCTGTTATGTGTATTAGAGCAGCATTTAATCCCACGCGCAGTGACAAAAGACGAACTTTTGTCGCGAAGTTGACACGACAGCGCTACACACGGCACGTATGTTGGGTGGAGTGGTGGAGGTGTCGACTGTCGGATGGTCCAATCTAGCCGACATCCCGACAAGCAAAGTTCGTCGGTCCGTCGGCCAAACAACTACATACTTCCAATTTGTCTTTCGGTCGGCCGGTTGGTGGATGTGTAGGGCCCTTAAACCTTATTGGTGGACGTTGACATGGTCGCCATCTCGCGGCTGTCGTGTTTACTTGCGGTGTTGACATTCAAGTTGTGGCCACATCCGCCACGGCCTCCGGCCGACGAACGCGCGCTGGAGAGCAGTAAGCATCGACTCGCAGTGTTGCTTCTTGGTCCCCTCCACCCCACCGTGCTGCATTTCTACACTGATAGCTCTTTAAAGACGTTTAACAGCTCCCTATAGGTCGCTCTCTGACAAAGTCCGAACTTCCCCTTATGAAGAGTGAAATACAACGACACTTATTTTAAGTGCCAACACTCAATGTTTTCTGAGAAAATTACAGTAAAAAAAACGTTTTTTTTCACCTCAGATCTGATACAACCTTATATCAAAAACATAAAATTCTATCTCTTCAGTTTTAGCTTTTTTTTTACTTCAACAGAACCAGTGCACACCTGGGGTGACATATCATAAAAACGTTCAAAGCATAAAAAAAATCGAAACAACCAGTAGCGCGTGAAGGAACATTTCATCGTCACATCTTTTTTTATGTGAATGTAATTAGAAAAAGCAGCCACGTTAACGTTGCTAAGTACCTCGCGATCTGGCGATAATTTCGTATAAAACCAAGCATAACAAAGCTGGAGCATGCAGCTGATTACGAATCCAGCTGTGTATTTTGTTAATTACATCGCCTCCACATATGATTTCCGTTTGCTGTGCGATGAGAATTTGACACTTCCATAATCGGCGAATGTAATTCTTTACTTGTCAGTAAAAGTATACGTCGTAGCGTTGACAGAATGGCGGAATTACTTTCAGTGAACATGTCGATATTCCCATTTCATTGACAACCAGACCATCGTTCAAGCAGAAATAGCTTTGCACACCCCACCAGTCAGTAATGTATGGAAAATGATCTATTTTTCAAAAAGGTTGCAAAACTTAGTCCAAAAAGAGTTGCGTACACTGTAATGTTGTTACATTAATTTGTTCTGAAAGCGGTGCTGATATTCAAGACAATAAAAGCGGGTTAAAAGTTGTGAGCTATCTGGGGAAGTTAACCTTGTGTTACTGAGCAACTGTTTCACCAGGTATCCAGTAGCTTACCAAATTCCCAACCAGACTAACATTAATTATAATCCTTTAGTACTCATCTTACGATAAACGGTGATTATATATATATATATATATATATATATAAAGACAATTTAAATAAAGAGAAATAAATCAGTTTATATTTGGACATTTATTTTAACATTGATCATGTGCGGTTAAAATTTCAGCATATTAAACTTGATTCATAACTAAACTGGTGCCTTATTTAGGATTGTGAAAATGTGAGTTTGTAATCTTACGGAACACATCAAATATGAGCCAAGATTGGGAGACTGCATACAACACTGCATTCATAAAATAACACACAAAGAACATTGAAACATATGCAAGAGGAAATTAACCACAACCATCCGATTCAATTTTCACCCAAAGAAGTTACGTTCGTAGCGCAATCCTGTCCGTCATGAAATTACCAGACACTGGTATACTAAATTCATACTAACTCTCTGTGAAATCTTCCCGAAAACAATAGCTGAAGACTACTTTGATGCTTACACCACATGCTTCACGTGGTCAACTTGGTTTACACAAAGAGTGTAACTCCACAATAATTTTGATAATTAAAATAAATTACATCGAAACGCAATTTACTAAAGAAAAACATCGAACTGGTTACTATCGTCTTACTATTAACCTGATGGGTCAAACAATTGCATAAGCACGTGGTACTGGTCTCACAAAGTACACCCCACGTGGGTTGAACATAAAGAAAAGTTGCTATATTGAAAAATATTGTCAAGACGAGACGTTATAATCTCACACACATTCGCAATTAAGTTTGATGATCTTAGAGTTACTGATCAACACGTGGTTCCACTTTACTCACAAAGTAGTGACAAAGCAACTACTGCAATATATTCTGAACTTCACACTCGAATTACACTGCATTGCAATTTAAGATAACATTAGATATTTTAGAGCTAAACCTGAAATAAAGGTGATTAAATTTTCAGTTAGGCTGAACTTAAGAAATCCATTGTCCTACGGACTTAGCAGACACGTGCTTAGCCGGAGTTCTTACTACTTCAGACGCTCGCCGCGGACAGACTGACTAGGCCCCTACCAAGGGTGCTTAACAGATACAAACGGAAGTGACCAGAGAGGCAGTTTCCTATACCAACATGACAAGGGACAGACAGGACCATAACAAGAATAGAAACCTCTCTGCTTTTAGAAAGCGTAGCTACCTGTTCCGACGTTGGTCCTACTGTTCTCTAGCAGACAGGCTTGTCTGCTACCATCAAGCATGCAGCTAGAAATACATTTGCTCATTCGTCCTCTCACACAGAAGGGAATGGGGGATCACAGTATCTTATCATATACAGTATATAAAAGAAAGCGGATGTAGGTTCCGTATGAGACTGTGTGACACGAATTACATATAAAGTGTGTTTTAAAGTTTAGTAGTGTGACAGATCGTTCTTGTTTATGTGTAAAAGTAACACGTTCCACTGCTCAGTCTCCTCCCAGATAGTCAGAAACACCACAGTAAATTTAGAAGTCGAATGTATGTCATAAATGACAACAGATTTTAGATATTAACATGAAGGCAATCCAACAGAGACCTTTCAACACATGATGATGCCGTTCCATTGTCTGGTTTACGACATGTTCGACTGATGACCTTAGAAGTTGAGTCCCATAGTGCTCAGAGCCATTTGAACCTGTGTATCAGTACACGCGCTCGCAAGTACAAAACAACTATCGCGATGGAGGGCCCAAACGGCAAGTGCAGGGTCGACTCTCGATAAATATAAAATGAGAGATTCATGGGTGTTCGAGTGTTTTACGAACGTTAGAGAAGGCGGACGTGTGCTTACTACACGAACATGGTCACAAAGCGCAGTGGCTGCAGCAGTCTTATTTTTGTCAGAGTTTTTGAATTCAAAGCCTCAGATATCTCCTGCGCTTCATTCAAGGGGAAAAAGACAGAATTCGGCAGCGTCGTGTCGCCAAATACATTAGCACCAATGACAAGCTTACGTTTGATGAATCATTGGAAACAGTAAGATTTTTTCAACTTCAAACCTCTATAAATCCTTAGATATACCCTGATTTTGTCGTAAGTACGGATGAATCAGAAAACTTCACATCTCTAGTAAGAAAATCTTATTTTGAGGTGAGAACGTTACGGAAATAGCTATTGGCCAATTGAAACAAAGAAATCTATCGTCAGCTTTTGGACAAAGTTTTGCGACCTTGCGTAAAATGGAGCTGTTTCTATACGTGGACTCGTGGGGTCTCGAAAGCTCCTTATACGATAGTCTGTTTGTCGGGTAAAATATGAATATCGACACGCTCATTAAAAGTACACTACTGGACGTTAAAATTGCTACACCGCGAAGATGACGTGCTACAGACGCGAAATTTACCCGACAGGAAGAAGATTCTGTGATATGCAAATGATTAGCTTTTCAGAGTATTCACACAAGGCTGGCGCCGGTGGCGACACCTTCAACGTGCTGACATGAGGAAGGTTTCCAACTGATTTCTCATACACAAACAGCAGTTGACCGGCGTTGCCTGGTGAAACGTTGTTGTGATGCCTCGTGTAAGAAGGACAAATGCGTACTATCAAGTTTCCGACTTTGATAAAGGTCGGATTGTAGCCTATCGCGATTGCAGCTGCGGTTTATCGTATGGTGACATTGCTGCTTGCGTTGATCTAGATCCAATGACTGTTAGCAGAATATGGAATCGGTGGGTTCAGGAGGGTAATACGCAACGCCGTGCTGGGTACCAACGGCCTCGTATCACTAGCAGTCGAGATGACAGGCATCATATCCGCTTGGCTGTAACGGATCGTGCAGCCACGTCTCGATCCCTGAGTCAACAGATGGGGACGTTTGCAAGACAACGACCATCTGCACGAACAGTTCGACGACGTTTGCAGCAGCATGGACTATCAGCTCGGAGACCGTGACTGCGGTTACCCTTGACGCTGCATCACAGACAGGAGTGCCTGCGATGGTGTACTCAATGACGAACCTGGGTGCACGAATGGGAAAACGTCATTTTTTCGGATGAATCTAGGTTCTGTTTAGAGCATCGTGATGGTCGCACCCGTGTTTGGCGACATCGCGGTGAACGCACATTGGAAGCGTGTATTCGTCATCGCCATACTGGCGTATTACCCGGCGTGATGGTATGGGGTGCCATTGGTTACACGTCTCGGTCATCTCTTGCTCGCATTGACGGCACTTTGAACAGTGGACGTTACATTTCAGGTGTGTTACGACCCGGGGCTCTACCCTTCATTCGATCCCTGCGAAACCCTACATTTCAGCAGGACAATGCACGACCGCATGTTGTAGGTCCCGTACGGGCATTTCTGGATACATTCTCCAGATCTATCACCAACTGAAAACGTCTGGCCAATGGCGGCCGAGCAACTGGCTCGTCACAATACGGCAGTCACTACTCTTGATGAACTGTGGTATCGTGTTGAGGCTGCAGGGGCAGCTGTACTGTATACGCCATCCAAGGTCTGTTTGACTCAATGCCCAGGCGTATCAGGGCCGTTATTACGGCCAGATGTGGTTGTTCTGGGTACTGATTTCTCAGGATCTATGCACCCAAATTGTGCGGAAATGTAATCACATGTCAGTCCTAGTATAACATACACTCCTGGAAATTGAAATAAGAACACTGTGAATTCATTGTCCCAGGAAGGGGAAACTTTATTGACACATTCCTGGGGTCAGATACATCATATGATCACACTGACAGAACCACAGGCACATAGACACAGGCAACAGAGCATGCACAATGTCGGCACTAGTACAGTGTATATCCACCTTTCGCAGCAATGCAGGCTGCTATTCTCCCATGGAGACAATCGTAGAGATGCTGGATGTAGTCCTGTGGAACGGCTTGCCATGCCATTTCCACCTGGCGCCTCAGTTGGACCAGCATTCGTGCTGGACGTGCAGACCGCATGAGACGACGCTTCATCCAGTCCCAAACATGCTCAATGGGGGACAGATCCGGAGATCTTGCTGGCCAGGGTAGTTGACTTACACCTTCTAGAGCACGTTGGGTGGCACGGGATACATGCGGACGTGCATTGTCCTGTTGGAACAGCAAGTTCCCTTGCCGGTCTAGGAATGGTAGAACGATGGGTTCGATGACGGTTTGGATGTACCGTGCACTATTCAGTGTCACCTCGACGATCACCAGTGGTGTACGGCCAGTGTAGGAGATCGCTCCCCACACCATGATGCCGGGTGTTGGCCCTGTGTGCCTCGGTCATATGCAGTCATGATTGTGGCGCTCACCTGCACGGCGCCAAACGTGCATACGACCATCATTGGCACCAAGGCAGAAGCGACTCTCATCGCTGAAGACGACACGTCTCCATTCGTCCCTCCATTCACGCCTGTCGCGACACCACTGGAGGCGGGCTGCACGATGTTGGGGCGTGAGAGGAAGACGGCCTAACGGTGTGCGGGACCGTAGCCCAGCTTCATGGAGACGGTTGCGAATGGTCCTCGCCGATACCCCAGGAGCAACAGTGTCCCTAATTTGCTGGGAAGTGGCGGTGCGGTCCCCTACGGCACTGCGTAGGATCCTACGGTCTTGGCGTGCATCCGTGCACCGCTGCGGTCCGGTCCCAGGTCGACGGGCACGTGCACCTTCCGCCGACCACTGGCGACAACATCGATGTACTGTGGAGACCTCACGCCCCACGTGTTGAGCAATTCGGCGGTACGTCCACCCGGCCTCCCGCATGCCCACTATACGCCCTCGCTCAATGTCCGTCAACTGCACATACGGTTCACGTCCACGCTGTCGCGGCATGCTACCAGTGTTACGCCGCTTTCACACTATACGGTTTTGACCGTACGGCAAAAAGCCGTACGGCTGTAGGTGTGAAGAAATGTATGGCGCCTTTCACATTATACGGCGACGGCAAAATGCCGCTGCCGTGCCGTGCTGCAGCCGTGTCTTGCCACTACAACAGACGGTCGCCGTACGGCAAGTTCGACAACAGTGGCCTACGTGACTAAGTGCATGCTTTCACACTGGACGGTTTTGAGCCGTACGGCGTCGACTAGTTCGTTGTAGTGTCGTTTTATTCATTTGTGTTTATTCTTGTTTACTGAAAAGTGTAGAAGAATGGATGAAATTGATACTGAACTTTTGATAACCTTGGTGGAAGTAAGACCTGTTCTGTGGGACAAAACTCTAGATGCGTATAGAGATCGTATTGCTACAAAGAATGCTTGGCGGGAAGTTTGCGTAGCACTGAAGCAAGATTTTGATGAGATGGAAGACAAAGATAAAAATGCGTTTGGTAAGTATTTATTTAATATATTAATATTACATTTAATACGTTTTAAACAGTTTTTATTTAACGTTATAAATTTTATTCTAAAAGTAAATCGTTTGTTTATAAGTAAATTACTGCTACCAGTCACGTTTTTTTTGTTTTGTTTATATTTTGCACGACGCGTTTCGGGAAATAATTCCCATCCTTAAGTGCGTTTTTCTCTAAGTTTTCATCATGTGTGGTGTCTTTTTATGTGTCAGGTCTTGCATTCTGTTTTCTTTACTGTAATTTATAAGAGAAACACGCACAAGACCTCACAAATAAAAAAACACTACACATAATGAAAACTTAGAGAAAAAAACGCACTTGAAGATCGGAATTATTTCCCGAAACGCGTCGTACAAAATATAAACAAAACGATTAAAAACGTGAGTGGTAGCAGTAATTTATTTATAAAGAAAACTATTTACTATACAGTCGCAGGCTTTCACAAACAATCTACAAAAAGGAAAAGGCTTGTTAATTTATATCTTTGACATCTGCCATGACACGCTTCCAGCATTTGTCATAAAATATTTACAAAGAGTGTTCCTTATGGCGTTGGCTGTCAGTCCTCCTCTTATGTTGGCATCTTGGGCTAAGTCTTCCAAACCAGTGAAGGATGTGGTGTCTTCAATTATAAATCCATCTCTCTGACGTACAAAATTGTGTAAAACAATGCAAGCTTTAACCATTTTTACTGCAAAATCTGGATGAACATTTAAAGGTCGGTGAAACAACCGCCACTTATTGGTGAGGATGCCAAAAGCACATTCCACATACCTCCTTGCTCTGCACAAACGGTAATTAAATACACGTTTCTCAACTGTCAAGTTTGTTCCCCCAAAAGGCCGGAGCAAATGCGTGTGTAGGCCAAATGCTGCGTCTCCCACGAAGAAGTAGGGTACTTTTGGACCTTCCGTACCAGGCAGACATTGGACGTCTGGAAATTCCAGGGAATTACTTTCTATTGACTTCCATAAACTGGACCGTCTGAACACTGAAGAGTCACAGTCTTTGCCATAACTTCCTACGTCGACATAAATGAACCTGTAGTTGGAATCCGCTACAGCCATCAGAACCACAGAAAAGTATTCTTTGTAATTGAAGTACATTGATCCGCTATTAAATGGGGCAGTAAGACGGATATGTTTTCCATCCACCGCTCCTAAGCAGTGGGGGAAATTAGCAGTACGTTCAAATCCAGCCGCTATTGATTCCCATACCTCTTTGGTCGGTCTTTGTATACATTCTTCCCGCAGTGATGACCAAATTGCTGTGCATACATCATTAACCACTTTACTTGCTGTAGAAATCCCAATTCTGTACTGGAAATGTAAGTCAGTGAAGGAACAACCGCTTGCCAGATACCTGAACAAAACGAAAAAAAATCAGTGACATTTAGTTTGCAGTGGACATTTTTTGTTACAGTTTTGCTTTTTTCTATACAAAATTAAAATGTTTTCATACAGTTTTGTTTTCTTTTGATGTAGGTATAGAAGTAATACGGAGGTGGACCAATCTACGAGACTCCTTTGTGAAGTCAAACATAAAAATTCAAGCTGCGAAAAAAAGTGGCTCAGCAGCAAAGAAAATGAAAAAGTATGTATATTCTGATCAGCTGCAGTTTCTAAAAAAGCTGTATGATGCTCGAGAGACGGAGGACAGTTTTCAATCGGAACGCACCGCCAGACTGGAAGAAGATATAGAAACGCAGGGCTCCGTCGAAAATACTGAGAATGTTTCTGGGCCATTTGATACAGCACCCACACAACAAACATCCAAAAGCGAGTGCCATACAAACAGAAAACATAGAAAACCTGATGCAATCGAAATGAAAATATTACGAGCTCTGGAAGAAGACAAACCTTGCAGCAAAATGTCATTTTTACTTAGTCTGAAGCCTCATCTGGAAAAATTTGATGAACAGGATTATCTTCAGTTTCAGATGGGAGTCCTCAAAGTTATAGAAAATATATATGAAAGGAGAAATATATTGACAGCTCAACCTCCTCCATTTACCCATTACACACCTCCCATGCCCTATAATAATAGATTTCAAGCTTATTCTTATTCACCTATGGAAAATGCTGCTCCAATATCCTCTTACCATACGCATCAGATTCGTCCTCCTCCAGCTGCACCAAACCCAACTACTTTTCTCGAACAACCATTACAGACTTCTCAAGGTCGCAGTTCTTATCAACGAATTAATAAAGTGCCACCACCATACCCTTCGCCTTCCACAAGTAGCCATGAAGGCCCACCATCAACAACGCAGTTCTACAACGTTTTTGCAGAGAGCCTGTCGCCACAAAGTGACAGTACAGTCAGTCCTGCTACAAACTCTTTGGTTTCAACTGCTGATATTGATATTGACTTTTCTACTTCATAATCTGAGCGTAATAAAAATGTAAAACACAAATAAATAAGTAAATAAACAGAACTAGTTTTTATGTATTAAATTACCTTAACGTGATAGCCAGCATTTGAACAGGTTGGATGCAATTGCGGAATTGTGTGTTTTGTCGTTGTAACACATCCTTTAGTTTTCTATGTAATTCGTCAAACGAGGTAATAGACATTCGGAAATAGTTAAAGAATTTATTTCCGTCGTTCCTCAAATCTTCAAAGAGTGTATAAAATAAACCCACTTCGTCTCTTCTCTGGTTAATGGGGTGTACCCACAAAAGACGACCTTTTCTTTTGCGGCGACGATGAAGCAACCACAAAGCAACAACTCGTTTACGGTTCATCTTGATACACACATTAAGCAAACTGAATAGACACCAACAACTGGTCACGTCAAAAAGCCGTGTAATGTGAAAGCAACACAGGCACGGCTAAAACTCGTACGGCTTTTTGCCGTACGGTCAAAACCGTATAGTGTGAAAGCGGCGTTAAAGACTGCGATGGAGCTCCGTATGCCACGGCAAACTGGCTGACACTGACGGCGGCGGTGCACAAATGCTGCGCAGCTAGCGCCATTCGACGGCCAACACCGCGGTTCCTGGTGTGTCCGCTGTGCCGTACGTGTGATCATTGCTTGTACAGCCCTCTCGCAGTGTCCGGAGCAAGTATGGTGGGTCTGACACACCGGTGTCAATGTGTTCTTTTCTCCATTTCCAGGAGTGTATTTGTCCAATGAATATCCGTTTACCATCTGCGTTTCTTCTTGGTGCAGCAATTTTTTTGGCCAGTAGTGTAGTTCCGCCAAAGTGAACGCCGTTCTGTCAACCTGCGACGTGCACTGTTACTGACAGGTGAAAAATTATATTTGCCCCTTACAGAAGAGCCCTATTCTCGTTGCACAGCAAACGAAAATGACAAGGGAAGCACCATCAGGAAAGTGTGAAGCCACATGTCATCTTCACATTTTTTTGTGTTAATATCATTAGAAAAAGAAACCTCGTTAACGTTGCTAAATATCTCGCGATAATTTCCTAACAATCGAAGCATATGAAGCTGGGGCATCGAAGCGATGCAGTTAATAAAAGCCAGCCGGTGTGGCCGAGCGGTTCTAGGCGCTTCAATCTGGAACCACGCGACCGCTACGGTCGCAGGTTCGAATCCTGCCTTGGGCATGGAAGTGTGTGATGTGCTTAGGTAAGTTAGGTTTAGGTAGTTCTAAGTTCTAATGGACTGATGACCTCAGATGTTAAGTCCCATAGTGCTCAGAGTCATTTGAACCATTGAAAGTTAATAAAATACATGAAATCAGTTGCAGGCTCCAACTTGATTTGCTTCGTTTGCCAGGAAATTATGGCGAGATATTGAGCAACGTTAATGAGGTTGTTTTTCTAATGATAGTCACACAAAAAAGTTTGAAGGTGACAAGTGCCTTAACACTTTGCTGGTGGTGCTTCAGTTTTTTATGAATTGATCGCTTCTATGATACATACCGCCCAGGGGAGTGCAATGGTTCTCTTAAAGTTAAAAACTGCAAAAAAATGGTTCAAATGGCTCTGGGCACTATGGAACTTAACATCTATGGTCCCCTAGAGCTTAGAACTACTTAAACCTAACTAACCTAAGGACGTCACACAACACCCAGTCATCACGAGGCAGAGAAAGTCCCTGACCCCGCCGGGAATCGAACCCGGGATCCCGGGCATGGGAAGCGAGAACGCTACCGCACGACCACGGGACGCTAGAAACTGCAATAACAAAGTTTCTCATATAAGGCTGTATAAGATATGTGATGAAAAAATCTAATTTTAATGAGATTTTAAATAGTTATTTCTTTTCTCAGTAATTACATTGTATTTCTCGACGTCACATACTTCTGCGACAACAAAGAAAAAAGCAGCGTAAGACTGTATTTGAACGTTGAGCACAAATAATCGAAACTGCGGTCTTAACCACTGTGCCACCGACTCGACTGATTTAATGCTGCGTGCACTAGCTGACGAAGGAGCATCAAAACCTTGTCATTTTCGAGGAAACTATTGAGTTAAGTACCTTTATTTTCACCCTTCTTTCATCAAGCGAAGATTCGACATTGTCAAAGAGCAACCTATGGTGGATTCCGCTTGTGAATACCAGTCTGATTTGAGGTAATTTTGCTTATTAAGCAAGCATTATGGTTTCCTCTAACTCTCGGCAATTTGAGATCTTTTTTATATATTTATAAGGTTTATTTTGTGTCTCTGGTCGTGTAGGTGATAAATTAAGGCATTTCTCTGTCTCTTGCACGTGTGCTTCCTAAACAGAATTACGATATTTCTGTCCGTATTTTGAACATAAAATTAATCACAGTCTTTACAATTAATTTTGTAAACACCCAAGAGCATTAATTTATAACACTTCTCGTCAGCTTAACGCAATCTTGCTCCCAAGTATCCTGTAATACAGAAGTCTATCAACTTCAGCGTTTTTGAAACTCTTAAATGACATTGTGTATGTGTGCATGACTATAGTCATCGCAACATTTTTATCGCGACTGCCCATTTCCTAACATTTTTCTTTTCTGCTTCAGCTGGTCTTGTAACCGTTCGCCGTCGCCATTTGCATAGTTAACCAAACCCTCCTCCAGTTTCAAAATTTTTAAGCTTTGAGATTTTATTTGTCGCTAAGCTATAATATAAAAAATGCAGTAAATGAAGCAGGCAAAAAGGAATACAAACGTCTCAAAAATGAGGTCGACAGGAAGTGCAAAATGGCTAAGCAGGGATGGCTAGAGGACAAATGTAAGGATGTAGAGGCTTATCTCACTAGGGGTAAGATAGATACTGCCTACAGGAAAATTAAAGAGACCTTTGGAGATAAGAGAACGACTTGTATGAACATCAAGAGCTCAGATGGAAACCCAGTTCTAAGCAAAGAAGGGAAAGCAGAAAGGTGGAAGGAGTATATAGAGGGTCTATACAAGGGCGATGTACTTGAGGACAATATTATGGAAATGGGAGAGGATGTAGATGAAGATGAAATGGGAGATATGATACTGCGTGAAGAGTTTGACAGAGCACTGAAAGACCTGAGTCGGAACAAGGCCCCCGGACTAGACAACATTCCATTGGAACTACTGACGGCCTTGGGAGAGCCAGTCCTGTCAAAACTCTATCATCTGGTGAGCAAGATGTATGAAACAGGCGAAGTACCCTCAGACTTCAAGAAGAATATAATAATACCAATCCCAAAGAAAGCAGGTGTTGACAGATGTGAAAATTACCGAACAATTTGTTTAATAAGCCACAGCTGCAAAATACTAAAGTTACGTTGTGCAAGACGCGACAGTTGGCTGCGACTGCGACGGTGCCCCCTCCTCTTTCCCCACCCTGGCAGACGGCGACACGGCCGCAACACGACTGGAGTCGTCGCCGTTTCCCAAGCTCCGGTCGGCGGCGGCGGATTCAAATACATAAGAAAAATAAGAATTCCGATTTTCTTGCTGTAAAAAATACTGTATGTTAATGCAACAAAGTTACATCGGCTCCCAGAGTTAGTTTTTCGATACAGATTCTCCTTTTACTTTAAAAAATTGAAAAGTATCTCTTCCGGTTTTACGTGTTTTTTTCGCTGCATATTACTTCTCAATCAATTGTGAGGAAAGTAAAAGGCACAAAAAATTGATGTTTGCGTATCTTACAGTTTCACATCACAGCTTGATAATGAGGTGTCTATTTTTCCGATATTCGCCACAGTTATCCAAATACTTAATTTACAAGTAACCTACTGCATAAAATTTGAGTTGTGTACAGTGAAAAATGTGGTCGCTGGCTACTTTACGTATGGTTCACGTTAGGTCATACATCGTTGCCGATGAAAAGAAGCTAACATATCGAAATTATTTTTTAAGTTGAGATCAGATTGATATCGATCTCCGTTTCCGAGATTTGGGCTCATATATCTCCGGGAGCGTCGCGACTAGCCGCCAGTTCTGTCGACGCGCGACGAGAATCGTGTGGTCATCACACGATAGAGAATGCATTTGTTTTGTTTCGCTGACACATTTGGACCTAATGAAACCATTTTATGTCATATTCCTCCGGTATGAGTTACTAATATTTCTCCATATGCTCTTGACAATTTCATTTAAAATGCCACGAAACGTAGGTTTCTTAAAGCCAAGTGATCAAGCAGAACCCATTTTCTTCGTTTTGCTGAGGCATCTGAACCTGTTCCAAGCTTTCTTTCTCGTTTATTTCTCTGATATGAGTCCCGAATATTCCTCCATCTGTTTTTGCACATTTCACCTAAAATTCCAATGAAAGATAAGTTTATTAACAATAAGCGCACGCTAGCTTCATTGCATTGTTTCAAGTTCTTGACAACAAGATAGGGTTACACCTTAATCATCTCTAGAATTTTGATTCTGAACGTCTACAGTATACACTGGCAAAAATGTGGAAGAAATAATGTCCATGCTTGTTCACAAAATTTCCCCAAATTATACTTGTCAGTTTCTCCCATGCAGAAACTTTTGGAACAAGCTAAGGCAACTTTCATAGCCGACTGAATCTTTATTCCCATCGAAATGAACTTCCATATTCTTGTATTCTGACAGCATACATCGTTATGGATGACATCAACATTTAATCTTGCCAAGCTGCACTCAAAAGATGACTCCAGGATTTACAAAAGACGAATTTCAATTGTGAACTGTGTCAGACCAGAAGGGCCTTGTAAAACAGTAGTGCACTTTTGGCACAAGTTTTTTGAGCACCATCTTCTACCAATGAATTGAAGTGAATGTGACAAATAACTTATTGCAGCATACTGTTTGCGCAATCTGTTGAGAAACGCCTTCCTCAAAAACGAACATCTATTGATTACAGAAAGCTGTACAACAATCTGGTGGTGGTTTTTCACAACTAGAAGGTATCATCAAGACACCAATCTACCGTTTACTTTCAAAGTGAAGGTATTGTAAAATGTAACTTTCTCGTTGTACTTTAGATTGTTCATTTTATAATGTATTTGCCGTTTTCAATTTTTATCGTCACAAAAAAGAGTAATGCGAAAATTGACCTTCAAGTTCATTTTCATCATTCTAATTCTACATTTGCATGGATTATACTGATTTTCATAACAGGCCTGAAAAATTTGCATTAATGGGAAAATATGATATATTTCACTCACCTGCCAGTTTCAACTGTGCACCAATTTCTTCCCAAATTCTGTCTCTGAACATAGTGTCTCCATATTTAGGGTTCTTCAAATCGTAAAGGCAAGGCTGTTGCGAGACCAGCTCACAGAGCATCACATCCTGTGAGTGGCTCATTTCAGTTTTCCTTGACTGGCTCGACATCTTTCTCGCAGCTGTACGTCTTTGTGTCGTGCGACTTCCGTCGCAACACTGCTCACTGGTGCAGTGCTGCGACAGCTGCCGCATCAGTCGCGCGTCGCATCCCAAACTCGAACTGCGCATGCGCCAGCGGACAACTTCTGACGTCACGTAGCGACCCGTCGCAGTCGCTGGTGTGCGTCGCGTCTTGGACAACGTACCTTAACACGAATTCTTTACAGACGAATGGAAAAACTAGTAGAAGCCGACCTCGGGGAAGATCAGTTTGGATTCCGTAGAAACACTGGAATACGTGAGGCAATACTGACCTTACGACTTATCTTAGAAGAAAGATTAAGGAAAGGCAAACCTATGTTTCTAGCATTTGTAGACTTAGAGAAAGCTTTTGACAATGTTGACTGGAATACTCTCTTTCAAATTCTAAAGGTGGCAGGGGTAAAATACAGGGAGCGAAAGGCTATTTACAATTTGTACAGAAACCAGATGGCAGTTATAAGAATCGAGGGACATGAAAGGGAAGCAGTGGTTGGGAAGGGAGTAAGACAGGGTTTTAGCCTCTCCCCGATGTTAGGCGGGTTATGGAGCCCCTCAGGAAAATAGCGGGTAGCTCGGGGAAGAATGCCAGTGTGCACTCGGTGTGCTTGCCGGGGGGTCTCGTCCGTAATGTGGAGGAGGCCCTTCCGGTAGCTATTGAACGCACTGGGTGTGACCGGCTGCAGATAGTAGCACATGTCGGAACGAATGACGCCTGCCGCTTGGGTTCTGAGGCCATCCTTGGTTCCTTCCGGCGGCTGGCTGATTTGGTGAAGACAACCAGCATCGCACGCGGAGTGCAAGCTGAGCTTAATATCTGCAGCATAGTGCCCAGAGTCGATCGCGGTCCTCTGGTTTGGAGCCGTGTGGAGGGTCTAAACCAGAGGCTCAGACGACTCTGCGACTATAATGGTTGCAAATTCATCGACCTCCGTTATTGGGTGGAGAACTGTAGGGCCCCCCTAGACAGGTCAGGCGTGCACTACACACCGGAAGCAGCTACTAGGGTAGCAGAGTACGTGTGGCGTGCACACGGGGGTTTTTTAGGTTAGAGGGACCCCCCCTTGGGCGAAACGATAAAATACCTGACGGCTTACCAGAGAGGACATTATCATCGTTGATAAAGAACGTCCGTCCTCAGAGACCAAAAACAGGAAAAGTTAACGTAATATTGGTAAACTGCAGTGCAGGAGTATCCAGGCCTAGGTTCCTGAATTAGTATCTCTTATTGAAGGAAATAGTGCGCATATAGTATTAGGAACGGAAAGTTGGTTAAAACCGGAAGTGAACAGTAACGAAATCCTAGACACAGAATGGAATATATACCGCAAGGATAGGATAAACGCCAATGGTGGAGGAGTATTTATAGCAGTAAAGAATTCAATAATACCCAGTGAAGTTATTAGCGAATGCGAATGTGAAATAATCTGGGTTAAGCTAAGTATCAAAGGTGGGTCAGATATGATAGTCGGATGCTTCTATAGACCACCTGCATCAGCAACCGTAGTAGTTGAGCGCCTCAGAGAGAACCTGCAGAACGTCGCGAAGAAGTTTCGTGATCATACTATTGTAATAGGGGGAGACTTCAATCTACCAGGTATAGAATGGGATAGTCACACAATCAGAACTGGAGCCAGGGACAGAGACTCTTGTGACATTATCCTGACTGCCTTGTCCGAGAATTACTTCGAGCAGATAGTTAGAGAACCAACTCGTGAAGCTAACGTTTTAGACCTCATAGCAACAAACAGACCGGAACTTTTCGACTCCGTGAATGTAGAAGAGGGTATCAGTGATCATAAGTCAGTGGTTGCATCAATGACTACAAGTGTAATAAGAAATGCCAAGAAAGGAAGGAAAATATATTTGCTTAACAAGAGTGATAGGGCACAAATCGCAGAATATCTGAGTGACCACCATCAAACGTTCATTTCTGAGGAAGAGGATGTGGAACAAAAATGGAAAAAATTCAGAAACATCGTCCAGTACGCCTTAGATAAGTTCGTACCGACTAAGGTCCAAAGCGAGGGGAAAGATCCACCGTGGTATAACAATCATGTACGAAAGGTACTACGGAAACAAAGAAAGCTTCATCATAGGTTTAAGAGTAGTCGAATCATAGCTGATAAGGAAAAGCTGAACGAAGCGAAAAAGAGCGTAAAGAGAGCAATGAGAGAAGCATTCAACGAATTCGAACATAAAACATTGGCAAACAATCTAAACAAGAACCCTAAAAAGTTTTGGTCATATGTAAAATCGGTAAGCGGATCTAAATCCCCTATTCAGTCACTCGTTGACCACGATGGCACCGAAACAGAGGACGACCGAAGAAAGGCAGAAATACTGAATTCAGTGTTCCGAAACTGTTTCACTGCGGAAAATCGTAACACGGTCCCTGACTTCAGCCGTCGCACGGACGCCAAAATGGAAAATATTGAAATAAACGATATCGGAATTGAAAAACAACTGCTATCACTTAGTAGCGGAAAAGCATCCGGACCAGACGAGATACCCTTAAGATTCTACAGTGATTATGCTAAAGAACTTGCCCCCTTTCTATCAGCAATTTATCGTAGATCGCTGGAAGAACGTAAAGTACCTAGCGACTGGAAGAAAGCGCAGGTCGTTCCCATTTTCAAGAAGGGTCATAAATCAGATGCGAATAATTATAGGCCTATTTCGCTTACGTCAATCTGTTGTAGAATAATGGAACATGTTTTGTGTTCTCGTATTATGACGTTCTTAGATAATACAAATCTCCTTCATCATAACCAACATGGATTCCGCAAACAGAGATCATGTGAAACTCAGCTCGCCCTATTTGCCCAAGAAATTCACAGTGCCGTAGACACTGGCGAGCAGATTGATGTCGTATTCCTGGACTTCAGGAAGGCATTTGATACGGTTCCGCACTTACGTTTAGTGAAAAAAATACGAGCTTACGGAATATCGGAGCAGGTTTGTGATTGGATTCAGGATTTCCTAGAAGAAAGAACACAACATGTCATTCTTAACGGTTCAAAATCTGCAGATGTAGAGGTAATTTCGGGAGTACCGCAAGGAAGCGTGATAGGACCTTTATTGTTTACAATATACATAAATGACTTAGTTGACAACATCGGTAGCTCCGTGAGGCTATTTGCAGATGACACGGTTGTCTACAAGAAAGTAGCAACATCAGAAGACTCGTACGTACTCCAGGAAGACCTGCAGAGGATTAATGCATGGTGCGACAGCTGGCAGCTTTCCCTAAACGTAGATAAATGTAATATAATGCGCATACATAGGGGCAGAAATCCATTCCAGTACGATTATGCCATAGGTGGTAAATCATTGGAAGCGGTAACGACCGTAAAATACTTAGGAGTTACTATCCGGAGCGATCTGAAGTGGAATGATCACATAAAACAAATAGTGGGAAAAGCAGGCGCCAGGTTGAGATTCATAGGAAGAATTCTAAGAAAATGTGACTCATCGACGAAAGAAGTAGCTTACAAAACGCTTGTTCGTCCGATTCTTGAGTATTGCTCATCAGTATGGGACCCTTACCAGGTTGGATTAATAGAAGAGATAGACATGATCCAGCGAAAAGCAGCGCGATTCGTCATGGGGACATTTAGTCAGCGCGAGAGCGTTACGGAGATGCTGAACAAGCTCCAGTGGCGGACACTTCAAGAAAGGCGTTACGCAATATGGAGAGGTTTATTATCGAAATTACGAGAGAGCACATTCCGGGAAGAGATGGGCAACATATTACTACCGCCCACATATATCTCGCGTAATGATCACAACGAAAAGATCCGAGAAATTAGAGCAAATACGGAGACTTACAAGCAGTCGTTCTTCCCACGCACAGTTCGTGAATGGAACAGGGAAGGGGGGATCAGATAGTGGTACAATAAGTACCCTCCGCCACACACCGTAAGGTGGCTCGCGGAGTATAGATATAGATGTAGATGTAGATTCAATCTGTATATTGAGCAAGCAGTATAGGAAACAAAAGAAAAATTCGGAGTAGGTATTAAAATCCATGGAGAAGAAACAAAAACTTCGAGGTTCGCCGATGACATTGTAATTCTGTCAGAGACAGCAAAGGACTTGGAAGAGCAGTTGAATGGAATGGACAGTGTCTTGAAAGGAGGATATAAGATGAACATCAACAAAAGCAAAACGAGGATAATGGAATGTAGTCGAATTAAGTCGGGTGATGCTGAGGGAATTAGATTAGGAAATGAGACACTTAAAGTAGTAAAGGAGTTTTGCTATTTGGGGAGCAAAATAACTGATGATGGTCGAAGTAGAGAGGATATCAAATGTAAACTGGCAATGGCTAGGAAAGCGTTTCTGAAGAAGAGAAATTTGTTAACATCGAGTATAGATTTAAGTGTCGGGAAGACATTTCTGAAAATATTTGTATGGAGTGTAGCCATGTATGGAAGTGAAACATGGACGATAAATAGTTTGGACAAGAAGAAAATAGAAGCTTTCGAAATGTGATGCTACAGAAGAATGCTGAAGATTAGATGGGTAGATCACATAACTAATGAGGAAGTATTGAATAGGATTGGGGAGAAGAGAAGTTTGTGGCACAACTTGACCAGAAGAAGGGATAGGTTGGTAAGACATGTTCTGAGGCATCAAGGGATCACCAATTTAGTATTGGAGGGCAGCGTGGAGGGTAAAAATCGTAGAGGGAGACCAAGAGATGAATACACTAAGCAGATTCAGAAGGATGTAGGTCGCAGTAGGTACTGGGAGATGAAGAAGCTTGCACAGGATAGAGTAGCATGGAGAGCTGCATCAAGCCAGTCTCAGGACTGAAGACCACAACAACAACAACAAGCTATAATGGCCCTTTTTTATATTTATAGGCGACTAGAGGCGCCCTTTCTGATAGTAATGTGCTCGTCAGTTTTCTAAACCCTATAAATTGATACTATGTCTGTCGGTCACTGTGCGGTCGAGGAAAGTAATGCATCTCAATATCTCTGTCAGCTTAGGTACCACGTTTCTCATTGCACCATCGGCAGATGTAAAATAGTGACCTAAAATGTTTCAACATAAATCCGAAACTTACTGTTACTCCTTACCAGATATAGAAATGCTCTAACGGATCACGCTGGAAGTTTTGTTGGGATATTAGCGGATGACCCTACTTATAGGAAGTTTGCAGTCCCAGAAGAGTGTACAGAAATGCAGAAACATTTACAAAGGATCGACGATCCGTGCAGGAACTGACAGTTTAAGCTAAATGTAAATATGTGTAACATAGTATGCATGGATTAGCGTTTACGCCATTGGTAACAGATCATCGGAAACAGTAACTATAATATAAAGTACCAAGTAATAACCACCCAGAGCGCCAAAGTAGAACGATCAAATAAAACAAATTGTAGAAAAAGCAGATGGCAGGCCTAGATTCATTGAGTGAAGCTTAAATAAGTCTTATTGTTAATCAGCCTGAGAGCATGAAGTGTATGGGTAAATAGAAAAGATCCAACAAAGAGATGCGCGTTTCGTCACGGGATCGTTTAAGGGCCCTACAACATACACCAACCGACCGATAGATCGACCGACTGGCAAATTTCGTATGCAGAGTACACACGTCCCGACGGATTTCACTCAGCGGTTACAGCGCCACACTTTCACCGTGGAAACGAACTGAGTAAATTACTGCACCGTTTACTATTACGATTAGTTTGCTTTTTCTGCGACGAAAGTTAGTCGGAAGGTTGGCACGACAGCACTATACCCGGTCACAGTTTATTGGGTGAAATGGGGGGGTGGGGGGGGGGGGTGGGAGGGGTCACCTGTTGGGCGGTCATACCCGACCGACAGACAACAAAGGTTGGTCGGTCGATCGGTTGGCCAAAGCGTCTACACAAATCATATTTCTCCGTTGATCGATCGATCGGATCCGTACGTATGACACTTTACTGCGCGCTACGGCGGTGTTAAACGAATTTCAATTGCACGCGTTAGAAGACAGCCGTTGTAAATCGCGAAATGACCTCGACGTGAAAATCAGACAAATTGCACTTACGAAGCTTTACCAGCGGCCAGCTTTACCAGCGGCCATCATTCCCACGCTCCGTCAGTGAACGGAACATGGAAGTGAAGGACAATGGCCGGCCGGAGTGGCCGAGCGGTTCTAGGCGCTACAGTCACAGGTTCGAATCCTGCCTCGGGCATGGCTGTGTGTGATGTCCTTAGGTTAGTTAGGTTTAAGTAGTTTTAAGTTCTAGGGGACTGATGACCTGAGAAGTTAAGTCCCATAGTGCTCAGAGCCATTTGAATTTTTGAAGGATAATGGTCACTTGCAGAGTATAAATACATAAGCACACAAATTTTTTTCATGTTTGAGCCAAAATAAATCTTCTCTGATATTAACTCTGTCAGTCCCAGTTAACTGTAGGATTTCCATCACTCATGCTTCTAGAACTCAAACTGCAGAAGCTCGCCTAGTGGTGCAACATACATGACACAAGAACTTCGTTTTCCGGTCCTCATTAATCCAGATTTACTGTTTATCCTGATTCATTTTTTGTTTCCTTTTTTAAAATGCAAAAATATGTGGTATATAGTTGGTGCGTTATATGCACAGTTATTATGTTAACACCACAGGCAATCGCCAGTCCCAACCCTTCCACTGTAATTACTGCCGTCAATGTGGATCTGTGTCTTACTGTTAAGAAGTTGTAAGTCGGTTAGCCGTGCGATCTAACGCACTGCTTTCCGGGCGGGAAGGCATGTCGGTCCCCGGCACGAATCAAACTCGCAGGATTAGTGTCGAGGTCCGGTATGCCGGCCAGTCTGTGGATGGTTTTTAAGGCGGTTTTCCATCTGCCTCGGCAATTTAGAGCTGGTTCCCTTTATTCCGCCTCAGTTACACTCGTCTGACGTTCCTGGGGAGGGGGGGAGGGGGTCCACTGGGGGCCGAACTGCACAACAACCTTGGGTTCAGTGTGGAGCGGCGGTGGGGTGAGTGGACTGCTGTAGCCAATATTGTGGGGTTGTGAACCACTCAGGGCGACGGCGGGGACGAAGCCTCACTATCGCTTGTAGGTCCCCAGTTCCATACAATACAACATAATACAGTACAATACAATAGTTCTTTTGTTCTCGTTTTTTTGAGTGTGCGTGTATGAAATGTCATCAAAGCGCAAGAAAGTTATTGTTTTGATGGACAAAATGTTGGAAGTACCAAACGGAAGAGATAAAGGTGAACTGCTGAAGAACATGGCTGCGGAATATGATGTAGGGCCACCAACTGTGTCGGACTGGAAGAAGTAAAAAAAAATTCAAGCTTTCTGCTTTAAAAGGGTAACTACAGACAGGTTGCAGAGCCGTGGTACAATAAATAAAGCGAGAAATGAAACCATGGATGAAGCATTATTCATTTGGTTCACTGAGAGGAGAGAGAATGGCATTCCGACATTTGGTCCAATCCTGCAGGAAAAGACGCTAAGCTTAAACAGCAAGCTATCTGATGACGATCCTAACTCCACAGCCAGCCGAAGTTAGTTGCAAAGATAGAAAGCTCGTTGTGACATACGCCAACTTTCAGTGAGACGTGCAAAATTTTTCGGAAAATACAGCGACAGCCAAAAAAATTCAAAAACTAATTTGAAGACCTCTCGTCTGCGCAGTCATGCTGCTCTCGAAGTCCACACAATTCTCAAACAAAAGAAACTCACTCACTATCTCAGTAAATAAACGGGAGTGAACTGCAGCAACTACAGAATGTAAGAGGAAAAAATATTTCTTGTTACTGTCAAAATGAAAGCTTTATACATTGTAATACATATTAGGAGGTTCTCGCATTTAGTACAACATTTCCGGATTATCTGGATTGCATCTGGTATTACCTAGTCCTCAAAAACAAGAGTCTCGTTTGACAGGAATTCTGTAATCCAGTTGGCATACCTACATAACATGTCTAACTGGGGGCGACGAAGATTATCAAAAAAATGTTCAGATGTGTGTGAAATCTTATGGGACTTAACTTCTAAGGTCATCAGTCCCTAAGCTTACACACTACTTAACCTAAATTATCCTAAGGACAAACACACACACCCATGCCCGAGGGAGGAATCGAACCTCCGCCGGGACCAGCCGCACCGAAGATTATCTTAATTCATAATTGCATCTCTGAAAGAATAAACACCGCTGTACAGAACACTTCGAAATTAATTCGCTGACTGCCAATTGCTTGACATCAGCTGTGTTAGGTATAATATTCTTACCAATAGTGACATGTGAAAATTTCTGCTGGGCCAGGTTCGAACCCGGATTTCCTACTTATCGCGAACGGTCGCCTTAACCGCTTCGGTTATCCGTTCAGCTCTCCAGAGCGACCCAAACTTTCACATGTCACAGTATCTGCATCTTATATCGTAGTCCACCAAATTCATCACCTAACGCTCACCTCGCGACATTACTTGGATTCCTGCAACAGGCAGAATGAGGAATCGAGAGCAATGTTACAGTCCCGTGCCTGCCTAGGCTTGTAATATTTACGTGCACATCTGAAGGAACAGACGACGATGACTATCCCCAACTGTACGAAACAGACTGTTAGAGTGTTGGTTTTACAAGCCAATTTGAAGGTGATTTGTGGACGTTAAATCAAATTCACTTAGATGAATGTTGGACCTAGCATGCACATCATGCACACAGTCCAAAAAACATAGCTTCGAAAAAACGTTTGCTTAAACTTCAATCTTGACAGCTGACATTAACAAATGAAGTTCGAAAATAGTTCAGTACATTCATTAACATGATCGGACACGGAGCTTCGTAAGTAAACAAAGTGGACGAAGCTTAAAATGCATTTTTCAAAGTTTATTTCATTTTTCTCCACTTTCAGGAGTATTAATTTTCTCAGTGCTTCTGAATATTTTTGTACTTCAGATTTTTAATTCTCCATATCGACCTAACAATGATAGATGAATAATAGAAATTTCTGTTAGTATTTTCTGGTATTATTTCCTAATTAGATAAATGCCCTGCATTTGGGATCATTAACCCCATAAAGAAATCATCCGCAATCGTATTAAAAAGATAAAAAGATCTACACTACTTAACTAATGAAATTTTAAATGTCAAAGTTGTCTAACTTCGAAAAGGTATTAAAGGGGCAACTATCACTCCTTTGAGACACAATGAATTTTTTATATATCGGGCAAAATTTAATTCTAAGAGACATGTCACTTCTTCAATTTCACTAAATCAATGCCCGCATCTCTTGGTCGTGCGGTAGCGTTCTCGCTTCCCACGCCCGGGTTCCCGGATTCGATTCCCGGCGGGGTCAGGGATTTTCTCTGCCTCGTGATGGCTGGGTGTTGTGTGCTGTCCTTAGGTTAGTTAGGTTTAAGTAGTTCTAAGTTCTAGGGGACTGATGACCATAGATGTTAAGTCCCATAGTGCTCAGAGCCATTTTTCACTAAATCACTGTAAAAAGTGCACGTATGATGTACCGCGGTTTTTCCGTTGCGCCTTGCTGTTTGTAATTGTTGGCGTGACGAATGTTGGGAACAGAATACACTGAATCGTGTGTCGGTTGTCTGTAACCAGTCGGAATGCTCGTTCATAAGTTCCTGAAGATTGTACGTAAATTAACTGGTATTTTCTTCTATTAGGTTAGAATTTAAACACATCATCAGAATTTTCGGGGAAATCGGAAGTAGGACATAAAAGAAGGTTATTGCAAGGATGGACCTACGAGAATGTGCTGAAAAGTAACGCCTCCATGCACGCCCGGCTAGCCGCGCGGCCTAAAGCCCGTCTCACACGGAGCAAGATTCGCTGTAAGTTTCCTTGCTGGCTCGCGCGAGGCTATCTTGCGGGATCCGTCGTCTGCTAGCGGGCTACCTTGCTGGGAACCTTGTAGGATTTCCAGGATAGGTCCGGTGCTATTTTTCTTGTAAGGTTCCCTGCGTGCTACCTGCGTTGGCCAATCATGAGTCGTTTCGTTTGTGACGTCAGACGCGGAAAGCTTGGGCGGGAAGCCTTTGTTGATAGTCGCTTTTCTGCTGTTGTGATGTGCGGTAGGAAGTTCTTATAATTATTAAATAATGGCACCGCAGTGGCCCAAGGAAGCGATTGAAGCATTGATATGTACCTATAGGGAAGAACAGTGTCTGTACGTCGTGAAAAGCGCGAACTATTATAATAAACACTTGCGTGCAGAAGCACTCGAAAGAGCTGCAAGTGCCGTGTGTCTTGTTCGACCAAATACGACGAGCAAGGAGTGCTATAGCAAAATGCACAATTTACGTACTCAATTTAAAGTGGAGGACGCCAAATACCAATACATCCATTCGTATAAAATTTGCAAAGGATGTACGATCTTCTATCTTATAAAATAAAGTCGTATATAACAGTCATTATTGGTAATTTATAAAGTCAAACAGTAATGAAATGGTGATACTTTTCAAACAAAAGTAGGTGTTATGCGAACTAACCTCAACTCTTCATGAAGCATGGAGAGCACACCTCTTCCAGCGTTTCTCCTCTTAATCCAGTTTTTCGTCCATTCTTTCTTTCTTCTTCTCCCATTAGCATGCATTTCTGCATCGCTTAGCACCAAAACAGCTAATAACGCCAGTTTGCTCTAAACATCTGTACCTGAAGCAGCCATCTTCGTTCAGTACAACGTGCATCCGATCACAACACAACTAGCTGCCGATCTTGCACCGTGGGAGAGCTTCGGCATGGAAGATAGCCGGATCCTTTGCCTGCAAGCCGGCAGGCATGCACGCCATCTCGCAAACTTGCGGTGAAGCTTGCTCCGTGAAAGACGGGCTTAACGCGCTGCTTCCCGAGTGGGAAGATGCGCCGGTCCCCGGCACGAATCCGCCCGGCGAATTAGTATCGAGGTCTGGTGTGCCGGCCAGCCTGTCGATGGTTTTCAAGGCGATTTTCCATCTGCCTCGGCGAATGCGGGCTTGTTCCCCTTATTCCGCCTCAGTTAAACTGTGTCAGCGATTGCTGTGCAAACACCATTTCCATGTACGCATTCACCATAATTACTCTACCACGCAAATATTTGGGGTTACACTCGTTTGGTATAAGACGTATCCGGTGGGGGGGGAGGGGGGGGGGGGGTTCATTAGGTGCCGAACCGCACAATAACCCTGGGTTGGGTGTGGGGCGGCAGTGGGGTGGGTGGTCTGCTGTCACTTGTTGTGGGGTTGTGGACCACTGAGGGTTACGGCGGGCCGAAGCCTCTCCGTAGTTTCTAGGTCCCCGGTTTAATACATACACACATACAACGCCTCCAAATTTATTATGTTGGATGATGATGATGTTCAGATGTGTGAAATCTTATGGGACTTAACTGCTAAGGACATCAGTCCCTAAGCTTACACACTACTTAACCTAAATTATCCTAAGGACAAACACACACACCCATGCCCGAGGGAGGACTCGAACCTCCGCCGGGATCAGCTGCACAGTCCACGACTGCAGCGCCTTAGACCGCTCGGCTAATCCCGCGCGGCTTATGTTGGAATTCTTAAATAAAACAAACGTTACTAACATTCTACATGTTTATTCTTCATGTCTACTTAAGAGTATTTGCAGCCCTCTGCCGCTAGAGGACTCTGAATTGTAGCGCGTAATTTGACGGTGTGTAATATAACAATGTCAACGCATGAGAAATAGCGTGCTGTAAGAGAGTTTAGAATTCGCACAGTTCGACCACACGTGGAGCACCCTCTCCTTCGACATGTCAGTGCCAGGCCACACACGTGCGTCGCGATATCTGCAACAATCCAGCGCCTTGGGTTCACTGTCATCGATCATCCTCCATACCGTGCCGACTTGTCCCCATCCGATCTTCATGTTTCCAGAACTTACAGGACAAGTCCGAGGTCTCATTTTGTAAAGTTGATGCATTAAGTTGTTCTGAAAGTGGTGCTGATATTCAAGACAATAAAACCGGGTTAAAAGCTGTGAGCTATCTGGAAAAGTTAACTTTGCATTACTGAGCAACTGTTTTACCAGGTATCCAGTCTAGCTTACCAAATTCCCAACCGGACAAATATTAATTGTAATCTTTTAAGAGTCATCTTATGGCAACTGGTGATATACATATAAAAAGGGAATTTAAATAAAAATAAATAAATCAACAGAACACATCAAATATGGAGCCAAGATTGGGAGACTGCATACAACACTGCATTCATAAAATAACACACGAAGAACGTTGAAACATATGCAAGAGGAAATTAACCACAACCAACCGATTCAATTTTCACCCAAAGAAGTTACGGTTGTAGCGCAATCCTGTCTGTCATGAAATTACCACACACTGGTATACTAAATTCATACTAACACTCTGTGAAATCTTCCACGTGGTCAACTTGCTTTACACAAAGAGTGTAATTCCACAATAATTTTGATAATTAAAATAAATTACATCGAAACGCAATTTACAAAAGAAAAACCTCGAACTGGTTACTATCGTCTTACTATTAACCTGATGGGTCAAACAATTGTATAAGCACGTGGTAATGGTCTCTCAAAGTACACACCACGTGGGTTGAACGTAAAGACAAGTTGCTATATTGAAAAATATTGTCTAGACGAGACGTTATAATCTCACGCACATTCGTATTTAAGACTGATGATCTTTGTTAGAGTTACGGATCATCAACACGAGGTTCCACTTTACTCACAAAGTAGTGACAAAGCAACTACTGGAAGATATTCTGAACTTCACACTCACATTACACTACGTTGCAATTTGCGGTAACATAAGATATTTTAGATCTAAACCTGAAATAAAGGTGATTAAATTTTCAGTTAGGCTGAACTTACGAAATCCATTGTGCTACGCACTTAGCAGAGACGCGCTTAGCCGGAGATCTTACCACTTCAGACACTCGCCGCGGACAGACTGTCTTGGGCCCCTACCAATGGTGCTTCACAGATACAAAACGGAAGTGACCAGAGAGGCAGCTTCCTATACCAACATCACAAGGGACGGACAGGACCATACCAAGAATAGAAACCTCTTTGCTTTTAGAAAGTGTAGCTACCTGTTCCGACGTTAGTCCTACTGTTCTCTAGCAGACAGGCTTGTCTGCTACCATCAAGCATGCAACTAGAAATACATATGCTCATTCATTCTTTCACACAGAAGGGAAGGGGGATGACAGTATCTTATCATATACAGTATATAAAAGAAAGGTTCTGTATGAGACTGTGTGACATGAATTACATATAAACTGTGTTTTAAAGTGTAGTGGTGTGACAGATCGTTCTTGTTTATGTGTAAAAGTAACACGTTCCACTGCTCAGTCTCCTCCCCGATAGTCAGAAACACCACAGTAAATTTAGAAGAGGAATTTATGCCGTAAATGACAACAGAATTAAGAAATTAACATGAAAGGAATCCAACAGAGGCCTTTCAATTTTGATAGTAATGAAGCGATGTAAGCAGAGGCGAGGTGGTGGCTCCGTGAAAGTCAAATATTCTATAGTGACGGTATCAGCAAACTGGTATCTTGTTGGAAGATGAGTGTTCGTCGCCAGGGTTCAAAATGTTCAAATGTGTGTGAGGAGGCGGGAGGGACCTCGCACTCCGTGACAAGGCTCCCTATGGTTAGACACTGGACTCGCATTCGGGAGGACGTCGGTTCAATCCCGCGTCCGGCCATCCTGATTTAGGTTTTCCGTGATTTCCCTAAATCATTCCAGGCAAATGCCGGGATGGTTCCTCTGAAAGGGCACGGCCGACTTCCTTCCCCATCCTTCCCTAATCCGATGAGACCGATGACCACGCTGTCTGGTCTCCTTCCCCAACCAACCAACCAACCAAGGCTCCCGAGACCACGCGGCCACTCCGCGCTCGCCAGGGTTACTTTGTTAAGAAATAAATACGTAGTCGTGATGAATAAAGATGTCGAATGTTAATAATGTTTGTGTTGTTTAAAAAGTTTTGAGTTTTCACATAAAAAATTTCGAAGCATTTGCTTTCCTCTACTCCCTCGTATATATCGGACTACGCTACACATCTGTTCATCGCGGAAATTCTATTTTCGTCTTGCGATCCGTTGGCTTCGCTGACTCACAACGAAATACTGACAATCCAACCTAACTTAGACCTCGGGCTTCGCTACAGGTCAGTCTGGCAGAACATCTAGTTTTCTTCCTGCTCTCCTTACGGGAAACATGTCAATTCGCATATTCCACAGAAAGAAATTTTCAGATTCTGCGATTTTCATTGGCTACCGTAGTCTATCACCCATTTGGCTACAAACTAGGAAAGTAAATCGCGCGCGCAGTGGAAGAGCCTGGTACACTGCAAGCGCACTACAACCGAACCACTTACATAAAAAATGGAAAATTACAGATTCTTGCGCTCTTGCATGAATTAATCGTACTGCGGACACCATGAGGTGCTTGCATGAACCCTTCCGCACCGGTACTCTTGAGGCCGCTTCATGTCGCTTGACGTTTTCTTCATTTAACACGCTCGGGACGAAGACTTCTTGATTCTCGAAGGTGTCAGCAAATGTACTGAACTCTGTATGTTTCCTGTGAGAAATATGATGCGCGTTAACACAATGATCTTCCCTTCCGAGGTCCCTCGCTTCACGCAAACAGATAACTGCGTCAGCGACAGAGGGTTCGTAGTCCGTGTTTGATCCAGATCCAAACATATAAACAATAACCACCTTACGGCACACCGCTGCCTCATGAAACTATACGTAATTCCACTAGTTGCCCACAGTGCGTTGCATACCGTGTGTTACAGTCCTAAACATATTACTCACGTCTTCTGGTATACTATGAGAGAAAGAATCTACGCCGGCGAAAGTGGCCGAGCGGTTCTAGGCGCTACTGTCTGGAACCGCGCGACCGCTACGGTCGCAGGTTCGAATCCTGCCTCGGGCATGGATGTGTGTGATGTCCTTAGGTTAGTTAGGTTTAAGTAGTTCTATGGGACTGATTACCTGAGAAGTTAAGTCCCATAGTGCTCAGAGCCACTTGAACCATTTTTTGAACCAAAGAATCTACAATCAGCACAAAAAATCAGTGGTAAATCGGAATACGAGTACATTACAACATAGAACAAAGAAATTAAGTAATGATTTCAGACACTGATAGCACACTAATAGATTACATGTTTCGTGGTTATTTATACTGTCTGTCAGTGAACTATATGGATTGTGTGTTACAAAAATTATAGCTAACTAGACAGTTTCTCACAAAAGAATATTGAAAATTTGGTGCTATTTATCACCTAACGTAGAATCACAAATGTTTCACCAATTTTCACGGCGTTTAAGGATGGAGATTTCGGTACAGACTACGAGGTTTGTGTCAAATTGGATGGGGAAGTGGGAGGGGAGAACAGTGGGGAGCATAACAAACGGGTTTTCCTTAAGGTATTAAAAACCAATTAAAATTAGAAAAGCCATGAAGAATTGCTACGACCAAATGCATTTTGCTTTCTGATCACTTTTGGGTACTGTCAAAATAACTAATCCCCACTCAGATAGACAGACAGACAGACAGGTAGGCGCACAGACAGACAGACAGGTAGGCGCACAGACAAACAGACAGGTAGGCACACAGACAGACAGACAGACAGACAAGTAAACGCACAGACAGAAAGACAGACAGACAGAAAGACAGGCCGGTGCACAGACAGACAGACAGGTAGGCCCACAGACAGACAGACAGACAGGCAGGTAGGTAGGTAGGTGCACAGACAGATAGACTGACAGACACACAGATAGATACACAGACAGACAGACAGACAGACAGATAGGCGCACTGACAGACAGACAGGCAGGCAGGCAGACAGGTAGGCGCACAGACAGACAGACAGACAGTCAGGTACGTACACAGACAGACAGACAGGTAGGCACACAGACAAACAGGCAGACAGACAGACAGACAGACAGGTAGGCACACAGACAGACAGACAGACAGGTACGCACACAGACAGACAGACAGGTAGGTGCACAGACAGACAGACAGACGGACAGGTAGGCGCACAGACAGACAGACAGACAGGTAGACACATAGACAGACAGACAGGCAGGCAGACAGTTAGGCGCACAGACAGACAGACAGACAGACAGGTAGGTAGGTAGGCACACAGACAGACAGACAGACAGAAAGACAGGTGGCCACACACAGATGGGCAGACAGACAGACAAGTAGGTAGGCGCACACACAGACAGACAGACAGGTAGGAGCACAGACAGACAGAAAGGCAGACAGACAGGTGCACTGACAGACAGACAGACAGGTAGGTGCACAGACAGACAGACAGACAGACAAGTAGGTGCCAGACAGACAGACACACAGACAGTCAAACAGACAGACAGGTACACACACAGACAGACAGACAGACGGACAGGTAGGCGCACAGACTGACAGACAGTCAGGTAGGCGCATAGACTGACTGACAGACACACAGACAGACAGACAGTCAGGTTTGCGCACAGACAGAATGACAGGTAGGTAGGTATGCGTACAGACAGACAGACAGAGAGACAGGTAGGCACACAGAGAGACAGACAGACAGACAGAAAGACAGGTAGGTAGGTATGTGCACAGACTGACAGACAGACAGACAGGTAGAGCGACAGACAGGCAGACAGACAGGTAGGTAGGCGCACAGACAGACAGACAGACAGGTAGGAGCACAGACAGACAGACAGGGAGAGAGGCAGGCACACAGACAGACAGACAGACAGACAGGTGCACACAGTCAGACAGACAGATGGACAGGTAGGTGCACATACAGACAGACAGACAGACAGATAGACGCAGAGACAGACAGACAGACAGACAGGTAGATGCACACAGAGACAGACAGAGAGACAGCTGGGCACACAGACTGACAAACAGACAGACAGACAGGCAGGCAGGCAGATACACAGACAGAAAGACAGACAGACAGGTAGGTGCACAGACAGACAGAGAGACAGACAGACAGGTAGGCGCCCAGACAGACAGAGAGACAGGTAGGCGCACAGACAGACAGGCAGGCAGACAGACGGACAGACAGTTAGGCGCACAGCCAGACAGACAGATATACAGAAACGTAGGCACACAGACAGACAGACAGGTAGGAAGGTGCACAGACAGACAGACAGACAGACAGACAGTTAGGTAGGCGTACAGACAGACAGGCAGGCAGGTAGGCCCACAGACAGACATACAGACAGGTAGGCACACAGACAGGCAGACAGGTAGGCGCACTGACAGACAGACAGGCAGGCAGGCAGGCAGGCAGCCGCTCAGACAGACAGACAGTCAGACAGGTAGGTAGGTAGGTAGGTGCACAGACAGACAGACTGACAGACAGGTGGCCACAGACAGACAGACAGGTACGCTCCCAGACACACAGACAGACAGGTAGGTGCACAAACAGACAGACAGACAGGTAGGCAAAAAGTCAGACAGACATGTGCACAGACAGACAGACAGACATGCACGCAGACAGACAGACAGACATGTGCATTGACCGACAGACAGACTCTCGAACAGACGGATGGAAACCCAGACACGCACACAGACTGACAGACAAACAGACACGTGAACAGAGAGGCAGACATACACAAACAGACAGACACGTGTACAGACAGACAGACAGACAGACAAACATGCCCACAGACAGACAGACAAGCGGGCAGGCAGACGCACAGACAGACAGACAGACAGGTAGGTGCACAGACAGAGTGACAGACAGACAGACAGGTAGATAGGTAGGCACACAGACAGAAAGACAGACAGACAGTCAGACAGGTAGGCATACAGACAGATAGACAGCTAGGTGCACAGACAGAATGACAGACAGACAGACAGATAGATGCACAGACAGACAGGTAGGCACACTGACAGACAGACAGACAGACAGGTAGGTAGGTGCACAGACATACAGACAGACAGACAAGTAGGTAGGTAGGTAGGCACACAGACAGACAGAAAGACAGACAGATGGCCACAGTCAGACAGACAGAAAGACAGACAGATGGCCACAGTCAGACAGACAGACAGGTAGTCGCACAAACAGACAGACAGACAGGTAGGTGCACAGACAGACGGACAGACAGACAGGTAGGCCCATAAGACAGACAGATAGACAGACACACAGGCAGACAGACAGGTATGCACACAGACAGACAGACAGGCAGACAGGCAGATAGGCACACAGATAGACAGACATATGGACAGACAGACAGGTAGGCACAAAGACAGAGAGACAGAAAGACAGGTAGGTAGGCACACAGACAGACAGACAGACAATTAGGCACACAGACAGACAGACAGGTAGGTAGGTAGGTGCACAGACAGACAGACAGAAAAACAGACAGGTAGGTGCACAGACATACAGACAGACAGACAGGTAGGCAGACGCACAGACAACCAGCCCGACTGGTTGGTGCACAGACAGACAGACAGACAGACAGGTAGGCGCACAGACAGACAGACGGACAGGTAGAGGCACAGACAGACAGACAGCAGACAGACAGGCACACAGAAAGACAGACAGGCAGACAGGTGCACACAGACAGACAGACAGACAGACAGACAGACAGACAGACAGGTAGGTGCACAGACAGACAGAGAGACAAACAGACAGGCAGATGGGTAGCCACAAAGGCAGACAGACAGACAGGTAGGTGCACAGACTGACAGACAGTCAGACAGGTTAGCGCACAGACAGACAGAAAGACAGACAGGTAGGCACACAGACAGACAGACAGACAGACAGCTAGGCACACATACAGACTGACAGACAGACAGACAGGTAGGTAGGTAAGTTCACAGACAGACAGACAGGTAGGTAGGTAGGTAGGTGGGTGCACAGACAGACAGACAGACTGGTTGGCGCACAGTTGACAGACAGACAGACAGGTAGGCGCACAGACAGACAGACAGGCAGACAGGCAGGCAGGCAGGCAGGCACACAGACAGACAGACAGTCAGACAGGTAGGTAGGTGCACTGACAGACAGGCAGACAGACAGGAGGCCTCATTCAGACAGACAGGTATGCTCACAGACAGACAGACAGGTATGTAGGTGAACAGACAGACAGACAGGTATGTAGGTGAACAGACAGACAGACAGGCAGGCCCACAGACAGACAGACAGACAGACAGGTAGGCGCAAAGTCAGACAGACATGCGCACATACAGACTGACGCGTGCACAGACAGACAGATAGACAGACAGACCGGCAGACAGACAGAGAGACAGACAGTTAGGCGCACAGCCAGACAGACAGACAGATATACAGACAGGTAGGTGCACAGACAGACAGACAGACAGAGAGAGAGACAGACAGGTAGGCGCACAGACAGACAAACAGGTAGCAAGTTGCACAAACAGACAGACAGACAGACAGACAGGTAGCCGCACAGACAGACATAGAGACAGACAGACAGGTAGGTGCACAGACAAACAGACAGGTCGGCGCACAGACTGACAGACAGGCAGACAAACAGGTAGGCGCACAGACACCCAGACAGACAGACAGACAGTTAGGCACACAGACAGACAGGTAGGTAGGTGCACAGACAGAAAGACAGACAGGTAGGTGCACAGACATACAGACAGACAGACAGGTATGTAGGTGCACAGACAGCCAGACAGACTGGTTGGCGCACAGACAGACAGACAGCCAGACAGACAGTCAGTTAGGTGCACAGACAGACAGACAGACAGACAGGTAGGTGCACAGACAGACAGAAAGACAGACAGACAGACAGACAGGCAGGTAGGCACACAGACAGACAGATAGCAGTCAGGCAGACAGGTAGGTGCACAGACAGACGGACAGACAGAAAGATACTCCCACAGACAGAAAGACAGACAGACAGGTAGACGCACAGACAGACAGGTGGACAGACATATAGGTGCACAGACAGACAGACAGACAGACAGACAGAGAGATAGGTGCACAGAGAGACAGACAGACAGAGAGACAGGGCGCAGATAGACAGACAAACATACAGACAGACAGACAGATGGGTAGGTAGGCACACAGACAGACAGACAGGTAGGTGCACAGACAGACAGACAGACATACAGGTAGGCGCACAGACAGACAGACAGACTGGTTGGTGCAAAGGCAGACAGACATGTGCAGAGACAGACAGACAGACAGACACGCACACAGGCAAACAGACAGAGAGACATGTGCACAGAGAGACAGACAGACAAACAGACAGATAGACAGGTAGGCTCCCAGACAGACAGACAGGTAGGCGCCCAGACAGACAGACAGGTAGGCGCACAGACAGACAGACAGGTAGATGCACAGACAGACAGACTGATGGACAGACATATAGGTGCACAGACAGACAGACAGAGTGGTAGGCGCACAGAGAGACAGACAGACAAACAGACAGACACAGACAGAAAGGGCGCAGATTGACAGACAAACATACAGACAGACAGACAGAGAGCGAGGTAGCTGCACAGACAGGTAGGCGCACAGACTGGCAGACAGGTAGGTAGGCGCCCAGACAGACAGACAGACAGACATGTAGGCGCATAGACAGACAGACAGGTTGCTGCACAGACAGACAGACAGACAGGTAGGTAGGCACACAGACAGACAGACAGACAGGCGGACAGGCAGTGACGTAGGTGCACAGAGGGACAGACAGACAGGTGTACAGATGGGCAGACAAACATACAGACAGACAGACAGGCGCATACAGACAGACGGTCTGATCTGCGTACACAATGATGGCGCCCGATAGTGTCCCAGATGGGTTCCATACGATTTTTACATCAAGCGATTTTTGTCGCCTGGACATCAACGTGAATTCACTACAATGCTCCTCAAACCACTGCAGCACGGTTCAGGCTCCAAGATGTATACAATTATGCTGCTGGAAGATGACATCGCCGTCGGGGGAAGACACTCAAGCATGAGGAGATGCATATGGTTCGCAGCTCTCAGCGTGTCTTCGACTACAACCTCAGGTCCCAAGCCAGCGCAGGAGAATGTCTCCCATAGCACGATACTGCTCCCAAAAGGCTGCTTCCGTGGCGCGCTGCAAGTTTCGAGTCGCCGTTCACATCGATGACGGCGTTTGTGGAGACGACCATCGATCTACTGTAGCATAAATGTGATTTACATTGATCGATCGTTGAATCCCGATGGTCTAGTGCCCGCTGTAATCGTAGTTGACGATGTCAACATGTGAACGCGTGGGAACGGTCTGATATGGAGCTCCATGTTAGTCTGGTATTACACAATCAAATTTCTTTGTCAAATATCTTTGTCCAATATCATTGTCCAATATCTTTGTCAAAGATATTTGATGGTGTAATAGGGAACTTTGTCAAATGTCGTCCAGTATTTGATCAAATCTAGGGCCTCGCTGTAGATTTTATCAAAGAAGTCGCTTGTCTTCTGTTCATTACAATATGACATGTTACCACATGGAGCGCTGGCATCGCTGCAGCATTCTGTCGTCTGTAGTGTTTTAATAAACATTGCCGGTAAATACAATTGGTGTGTGCCAGTAACTACAAAATTAATAGAGATGTATGAAGCTGATGAGGCGCTTTACAACGTGAGGCACGCTGAATACAAAAATAGATTAAGAAGATTGGATACCTAACCTAACCTGACCTAACCCTCTCCTGTAGCAAGGAATCGGAGAGTTACAATGAGCCTGTCTTCTGCAGATGTACCAGTTCTTAAGTGAATATTGTGCTTTGTGATATGAGGATACACTTCATTGAGGACATACAGAAATGTATGCTCATCCATTCTTAAGTAATTGATGTATGACTTGACATCCGCCACTATGAGATCACGTAACAAGTTTTGTTGAATGCTTTTATCGTGTCGTTGTAAAACCCACGGCTTCTCCCAGGTATGTTTCCTCCCCCCCCCCCCCCCCCACTTCTCTTCCGCATGTGCACACAGTGCAATTGTGGTACATGCAACTGCTGCGGTTAATAAGTAGTTGTTGTCAGCCATCTTGAACTTTGACGAAAAATATGATGACAGCGCTTTTGTCAAATATATTTGACGGAATATTTGATCACATCTTTGATCAAATCTTTGACAAAGAAATTTGATAGTGTAATACCGGCCTTAACAACGTAGGACGAACGGTGTGCTCCGAAACCCTTGTGCGTGCACCGACATTGTGCTCTTTCGGCAGAGATCCTCCTTAACAGAGCAGACAAGCCCCCGAACCCCACGTTCTGTGAAGAGTCGTGGACGTCCAACCATTTAGCGCCTAGCGGTAGTTTCAATAACCTCCTACCTTTTTTCCATAGTTGCTCACGACAGTAGCTCGTGAACATTCGACTAGCTTCGCCGTTTTCAAGATACTCGTTCATAGGCTCGGCATAATAATACTCTCCCTTTTGTCAAAGTCGCTTACCTCAATGTATTTCCCCATTTGCAGCCCATAAGTTAGTTAGGGTGATCCCCGTCCGTGTCTGCTCCGATTTTATACTTTTGTTACTGTGTCATGTGCCCGCAACGCCATCATGTGACATGCAGCGTCGCGGTGCGCAGAGGTAATGATGTTTTGATTGATCAGTGTAATTTCGTTCTTATATTAGGTAAGATCTTAGACGTATTACAAATCAACACAGGATTTGTTTGTTAATTGCAGATTTTTTCCGTCTATAATGCAACAGAAATTGCGAATAACATCTTCGAAACAGTAACACAAAAAATTTGGACTTGTCCCGAATACCTGATCGAGTAAAATAAAGTTCTGTGAAACGTGGCCAAAACAAGTGGCTGTTCTCGTGTAATTATTGCTGTATCAGGCATTTGGAAAGCTAGTATTTCAGTATCACTTAGTCAGGTTCATTTCGTTGACTACTTGAAAGACGTCCTTGATTCCATTCGTTGTTGTTTCGTGTTTTTTTTTCAAAATTTGAACAGAGTTTTCACCCGCTAGTAAAACCTTTCATTCGATACGATTTTTTTTTTTTTTTCGTTTTCAAACCCGTTTATCATCATCTTGGACTGGCATGCTAAACAATGTTAATACAAAGAGCTATCTACCTAGGAAAATAGGTACCTAACAAAATATTTGGACGATTGTGGGTGATTTGAAGTTCGAAAGTATTTTGACTTCACAAAAAGGTCTAGCAGGAATTTTGCGCTACGAATACTTTCACGTTTTTATTTGTATCTTTGCAAACGAGTCATGAATTTTAATATGTTGGAGCTCTTTTTACGCATAACTTGATGATATACAACTTTCATATATGACACATTTCATTTAGAGTAGTAGTGTTTTGAGTTACAGGCGTTGGAACGTATTCATAACTCACCTCTCCGCCAAGATGGTCTTTGACGAACGATGGGGCTAAAAGGATGAACCGATTTTAACTTCTAAGTAGATTATTCTAAGCAAAATTTTATGCTCTTTCATTTTGGTATTTGGGAATTTTCTGTAGGACGTGTTGTTTTTTTTTTTTTTTTTGCCCTCGAAAAGTAATCACAAGCCGGAAATAGTCGCAGGCTCATTAAATTCTTATTTGGGATGTCCAACGTCGATTAAAAATATTTCTAGTTAGTACTCATTTATCGGCCAGCGTAGCCTTTTTTCTTGACAGATTCCCTGGGCTAAAGCCGCCATCTGGTTAGATAGAATTCACTGATCCACGTGAGAAACCGGACCATAATCTAATACTGAGCGTGAAATTTGAGTAGTGACTGTTGGTGCAACACTCGACGTAAATGTCACGCTTCCGTGCTATCCTCGTTTCACTGGCGCATGAAGTGGACTCCTTCGCCCCTTATTCGGTACGTTGGCAAGCCTGACTGGCCGCGCAGTGATACACTCAAGTGGGCGGGCCGCCTGGTGCGACGTTTCCTGCTCCCAATTGTCCCCTCTCGTAGAAGTCAGCCCAGGCGCCTTTCTCCCGCCGTATCTTTCACTCATATTGAGTTTCCGGTAAGCCCTCCTTGCTTGCAAAACAGCTTTCCTTTCTTCTTCAGCTACCTACGCGATCATTTTGGATGACGGGCTCGATTTGCTCTGCCTGACTGCAAGAAAGTGCGAATTTTACACTCGTCAAACGAAGCCGCATTTTTCTAAAGGCAAACACCCGGAGCGAATCTTACCTGCATCTAAATCTATTCTCTGCAACTCACTATTAAGTGCTTGTCAGAAAGCTAAGGTTCCTTTTCATTGCGACTCACGATAACGTTTGTTTCTGTTTCATTCACGGATATAGCATTTAAGAGGTCACTCAGGAATATTCGTAAGTGCTCCCTAGACAGTTTTTCTGCTACTTTCAGTGTCTCATTTCCTAATCTAACTCCCTCAGCATCACTTTATTTAGTTCAACTACATTCCGGTACCCTTATTTTGCTTTTGTTTATGCTCATCTTATGTCTTTTCAAGACACTATTCCATTAAACATGTTCGCAATTTCGAATAAGGGCAACCAACAGTCGTAGAATGGAATGACGACGGTGAAAATTTGTGTCGGATGGGGATTCGAAGCTGGTTTTCCCTCTTGCTGCGAGCGGTCGCCTTACCATTTGGTTATCCGTGCACCACTCACATCCAGACCCAAATTTCCACAATTTATGTGGCAAACTACATGTCAGCAACCTGCACTTGTACATCAATTATGTATATTCCTGTTCAGGTGACTATTTTACTTGAGTCGTTTGCCCGATGTCGGCAGATAAATACCACATTGCAGGGCATGTCTTATTCCGAATTAGGAGTCAGTGTAGATGAAAGGTGCCTAATATGAAACACACTTTTGTAAACCCATTTGAAAGACCTAAAAGTAAGTGCAATTGTATTTTTTACGATGGTAATAATATCTTGCATTATTTAATTTTATCATACAATTATCGTATTTGTAATAACAATCTTGCAGAGTAGTTATTAAATCTTCACAAACAAGGCATTTCGTAGAAATGAGATCAAGGTTTCCTAATATGAGACAGTAATAATATTTTGCTTTAATTATTTTGTTACAGAATAAAGACATATGAACATAAAATTTTTACATGTTCATTCATTTCTGTTATCCTTCACTCATTTCACACTACTTAGGTTTATATTTACGACATTCGGGGCAAACAAAATTCTCTTCCGTGACACCGCAATCTTCATGAACTCAGCGATAACATTTCGTGCACTGCGCCAATTTCTCCCCGTGTTTGTCCTCAGAAAAGCGCCCAGTACAGGACAGACACTCTGCTACAGGGTCATCACTGCTGTCTGAATCCCCACTGTCATCACGATGGACATCGGATGCCGAGTCACTAGACGGTTCTTCTGCTTTAGGTCTAGGATTTGAAGATTTTCCACTCTTCTCCCCAAATAACTTTCTGGCTGCTTTCTTAGCTTCAGCCTCTGATTTCTTCTGTTTAGATTCTTGCAATTGCTTCACATAAGGAATTGAAGTTAGTAACACAGCAGAGCACGAACGCGATGTTTGACCTATTTGACTACCTCCAGGTGGTTTTGCGATGTGTGGGAGAGGTCTGATGTCTGCCGGGCTGACAGCTTGACCATCACCATTAGTAGTTTCATTTTCGTTTTTGGCATCTCTTTCTTGAAGAGCGTTAGCATGGCGATGAATTGAAAATTCATGTTCACTAAAGATGTTTCTGTTGCATGGGATGAGACCTATTTTTCTGAAGGCGTTCACAGATGCTTCCATTGTTGCTGCTCGGTTGTAAGCTGCCCCAAATAACCTTGCTATTTATAATGGGGTGATAACACTACCCGACGGGAGGCCCTAGCCACACGACATTTCCATTTATATTATGACCTGGATTACTTGCTAACCACGTTTCTGTCTCTTGGGCATAGTAGGTTTTCAAGGGCCCCATAAATCCGACGTCAAGTGGTTCCATTTTATGCGTTGAGTGAGATGGCAAACATACAATATGAACATTCCAGAATGAGATTTTCGCTCTGCAGCGGAGTGTACGCTGATATGAAACTTCCTGGCAGATTAAAACTGTGTGCCAGACCGAGACTCGAACTCGGGACCTTTGCCTTTCGCGGGCAAGTGCTCTGCCAACTGAGCTACCCAAGCACGACTCACGCCCCGTCCTCACAGCTTTACTTCTGCCGGTACCTCGTCTCCTACCTTCCAAACTTTACAGAAGCTCTCCTGCGAATCTTTCAGAACTAGAACTCCTGAAAGAAAGGATATTGCGGAGACATGGCTTAGCCACAGCCTGGGTTATGTTTCCAGAATGAGATTTTCGCTCTGCAGCGGAGTGTGGGCTGATATGAAACTTCCTGGCAGATTAAGGTTCGCAGGAGAGCTTCTGTAAAGGTTGGAAGGTAGGAGACGAGGTACTGGCAGAAGTAAAGCTGTGAGGACGGGGCGTGAGTCGTGTTTGGGTAGCTCAGTTGGCAGAGCACTTGCCCGCGAAAGGCAAAGGTCCCGAGTTCGAGTCTCGGTCCGGCACACAGTTTTAATCTGCCAGGAAGTTTAATATGTTTTCACGTGCTTTATCGAACATATCGAGATGCCTTGTTTGGGAACAATGCCCTTCAAGAATCAAAATGACATGGTCATTTGAAGGTGGCTTTACATGACTCACAAAATGATCAAACCACTGAGCAAAAATGTGAGTTTGTATCCACCCCCTTGATGACAGGCTGATATTGATCCTGCAGGTGCACCGTCCATCAATTCCTCCTTCATATTCTTCCTTGGGAAGACGAGTAGTGGTGGAACATAAGTGCCAGCTGCGTTCATATACGTTACAACTGTGATGAGATTCCCCTTACTGCTGAAGTAAAGGCAACTTGTCTCTTCCCTTTCATAGCAATGACCTTGCTGTGTTTCTACTGCACAGACGTCACCCCAGTTTCGTCAACATTGAAGACTCGATGCGGATTATGGTTGACTTTAAATAGCACAGATTCGTAAATATAAAAAAGTGTCCCCACATTTTCTGGAGTGAAAGCTTTCACGCTGCTGCAAGACCCTGAGGAGTTCTCATTGATAAAATGGGATATCTCTGAAGGAAAGCTCGGAGCCGTTTCTTTCCTGCTGAAGCCTTTTCTGAATTGAAGGGATTCTTCAGCCTATTCCGGACAGCTAACTGCAAGACCATGTTTCGTATGTCCTAACATTTAAGAGCATAAAATCGCTCTTCCATTGCAAGGCAGTATTTCATTAGTTCGTCTTCCAGTTGAGATGAGAGAACAGGCCTTCTGCCAAGATAAACACCAACCAGCTTCTCGGGTGTACGAGTTTTATCCTTCACCTACCTTTCCAAACTACGTTTTGGTACAGCAAAAACTTTTGAGGCTTTTGAGTACCCCATCTCGCCATTTCTCACACATGTAATGGCACAAACCATGGCGTCTTTATCCCACGTTTTCCTTTTAGGTGCCAATGCCATCTACAAAGAATAAATACAATAATCAGACATACTTCTTAAAGGACTTCAACTTCTATGATTTTATTTCTTAGATTATTTTTTATAAGTACTGTGAGCGGAGTACTTTGAATTTGGAGTAATACTTTTCAACTTTGGAGCAAAATATTGCCTTGAAAGAAAGTTACAGAAAACATTCCAATTTCTGATCATAAGACTAGTCAAAGTAATCCCTGTATATGATAATTTAATCGAATTAAAATAAACGCAGTTGCCAAAATTTTACTACAGTAAATGACAAAATATTGTTATCTCATGATACTATTGCGTAAATTACATATTATAACAAATCGTGATAGAACGAGTTCCCCCAATATGCGATAGGTGTCGTAATATACGACACTGTTGCGTATTTGGATCCCCATACTATCGCATATTAGGAATTTCACCATCTTACACAAAGAATCACGCACTTGCTAACAACGTTCGTTGGAAAATGAACCTACTTGTCAATAATTATAGGTAATACCGTCACAAATGACAGCAATAAAAGAATGCAGTAATATCCACTCACCTTTAAGCTGAAATATTGTCTTAACAACGATGTCGCAAAAACTCCAAACACAAGAAATTTTGTATCAGCCTCTACGTACTGTGTCCGGCTCAACTATGGCGTCCTACTCGCTGTGTCGTCGTCTGGCACGCAATAGACGTGTTTAAGAAACTCTCCACCAGAGTCCAACCCCTAACATGAGCACAGTTGGGGTGTCTCATATTAGGGAACTATCGCATAATAGGCACCTTTCCTCTACTTTTGCACGGATAGCCAAATGATGCTGCATCCTTGATCTAAGGGTAGCGTCTTTGGTTCATAATCAAAACATGCTCAGTCCTTGGTTCGAAACTCCCCACTATTCAAACTGAACGTCCGCAGCTCGTGGTCGCGTTCTCGCTTCCCGAGCACGGGGTCCCGGGTTCGATTCCTGGCGGGGTCAGGGATTTTTCACTTGCCTCGAGATGACTGCGTGTTTGTGTTGTCCTCACCGTTTCATCATCATTCATGAAAGTGGCGAGATTGGACTGAGTAAAGGTTGGGAATTTGTACGGGCGCTGATAACCACGCAGTTGAACGCCCCACAAACTAAACATCATCATTATCGAAGAAATATCTATGTGCCTTCACGGTAGCTCAGCGTGTTCGGGCAGAGGGTTTAGCTACCATCTATAATAAAGAACTGAGTGAACGGATCAACGAACAACCTTAACAGGTGTTATCGGACGTCCGCCACGAACAAATTCGACGAACAATATAGAACAAAATGAGATAAAGCGTAAAAAACAAAAAAATTGTAAGGCGCCCGCTCATGATAAGCGGAGAATCCGGGTTCGAGCCCCGGTCCGCCACAAATTTTCAGTGTTGTTATTCCGTTCTACAGCTGACGGTTGTCATTATTCGCAATTGCGAATCCATTTAATGTATTTCAGAACGACTGTAGTCGCCACAGTGCCTCATTGTTTGGTCATGCATGTCCGAAGATCAATGCATCATCATTCGGAATAACACAGGTACTGCACTATCGTAACATCCATTCCAGTCGACTGCTATTCCAGGTCTTTTCCTGCCCCTCTCTGCTAGAATATTACAGTTGTCGTCGGCAAGCATTAAAGTCTTAATTCTTCTCCCTGAACTTTAATTCACTTCCCAAATTACTCCTTGGTTTGCTTTACTGCTTCCTCGATGTACAAACTGAATAACATCGAGGAGAGGCTACAATCCTGTCTCGCCCCCTTCTCAACTACTGCTTCCCTTTCACGAGTCTAAAGCTACGATCACAGCGGCATCGATATCGGTATATTCCACCGACGACCGACATCGGCCGAAGACAGCCGAGCTTTTCAAACCAGCACGTCATTACGTGCGCGGCCACACTGTAGCCGATTTCATCGCCCTAACGTGCAGAGCTTTTCTTCCTTCAAATCGACCACGAAATATAGACTGTGAGAAACTGATAAGTTTAGTCCAAGAAGACTCTGTGACATCCTGAGGATGAAACATATCAAAATATCATAATCGGGATATACAAACATCAAAAAAAGTTTTGCATCACCTCGGGTCCGAGAGTTCCGGAACCTGTACAGAAAATTGCAATAGAGATCAAAATTAACATCATTTCTGCCCTTTTTATTGCTCATGAAAACCACATATTGCATGTTGTACCTTCATACAGCGAGACCTTCAGAGGTGGTGGTCTAGATTGCTGTACACACCAGTACCTCTAATATCCAGTAGCACGTCCTCTTGCACTGAGGCATTCCTGAATTCGTCGTGGCATACTATCCACAAGTTCATCAAGGCACTGTTGGTCCAGATTGTCCTACTCCTCAACGGCGATTCGGTGTAGATCCTTCAGAATGGTTGGTGGGTCACGTCGTCCATAAACAGCAATTTTCAATCTATCCCACGCATGTTCGATAGGGTTCATGTCTGGAGAATATACTGCCCTATCTATTCAAGCGATGTTATTCTAAAGGATTCACAATTACCGTCCATGGAGACGAATGCCTCGCCAATATGCTGCCGATATGGTTGCACTATCGGTCGGAGGATGGCATTCACGTATCGTACAGCCGTTACGGCACCTTCCATGGCCACCAGCGGCATACGTCGGCTCCATATAATGCCACCCCAAAACAACAGGGAACCTCCACCTTGCTGCACTCGCTGGGCAGTGCGTCTAAGGCGTTCAGCCTGACCGGGTTGCCTCCAAACACGTCTCCGACGATTGGTTGAAGGCATATGCGACACTCAACGGTGAAGAGGATTTCATGCCAGCCCTGAGTGGTCCATTCGGCATGTTGTTGGGCCCATATGAACAGTGCTGCATGGTGTGGTGGTTGCAAAGACAGACCTCGCCATGGACGTCGGGAGTGAAATTGCACATCATACAGCCTGCTGCGCACAGTTTGAGTCGTAAAACGACGTCCTGTGGCTGCACGAAAAGCATTATTCAAAATGGTGGCGTTGCTGTCAGGGTTCCTCTGAGCCCCATAATCCCCGTAGGTAGCGTTCATCCACTGCAGCAGTAGCCCATGGGCGGCCTCAGCGAGGCATGTTATTGACAGTTACTGTCTCTCTGTATCTTCTCCATGTTCGAACAACATCGCTTTGGTTCACTCCAAGACACGTGGACACTTCCCTTGTTGACAGTCCTTTCTAACACAAAGTAACAATGCGGACGCGATCGAACCGCGGTATTGGTAGTCTAGGCATGGTTGAACTACAGACAACACGAGCCGTGTACCTCCTTCCTGGTGGAATGACTGGATCTCATCGGCTGTCGGACCGCCTCCGTCTAATAGGCGCTCCTCATGCATGGTTGTTTACATCTTGGGGCAGGTTTAGTGACACCTCTGAACAGTCAAAGGGACTGTGTCTGTGATAATATCCACAGTCAACATCTATCTTCAGTTATGGAAACCAGGGTGATTCAAAACTTTTTTCGATATGTGCACTTTGGAAACTACTCAGTGAAATCGTAGATTCGTTGGAAATCACATGTAGGGCAAACCTTTGTCGGAAAGTTTAGGCCTAAATTATGCCTTCAAAAAAATAAATGGCTCCAGCCCATTTGCCTCCCATTTGGGTCTTCGTTCCACGCTTGTACAATGGAACTGTAGTGGATACTACTGTCACTTCCCAGAGATGCAATCCCTTAGTTCCTTCTGAAGCAGTCACCATCTGGGTCCATCTGACACTGCAGTCATGGTTTGTAATCTCGCCTTCCTAACCGTTTACCTACACCTGCTGTCCTAATTGCCATCCTTCAGCAAATCCTCCCCCCCACCCCTTCCTCACCTTTTGGGACTTTAATGGCCATCACTCTTTGTGGGGCAGTGCTTTTTCATTTAGTTGGGGGCTCCTCATTGACCAGATACATGTGGACTGCAACCTGTGTCTTCTTAATGATGGTTCCCCTAATCATTTAAAAGCCAACTATGGCACTTTATGTGCCATTGTCCTTTCGGGTCACTTCCCCTCCATTTCTTCCTTCCTTACACTGGTCGCCATGCGATAACCTCTGCGATAGTGAACACTTAAGTCTTATTCTCTCACTTCCTTACAACGTTCCAATGGCTAGGTTACCCCCATGGGCTTTCTATCATGCTCATTGGCCTCTACAAACCTCCCACGTCGTGTTTACACCTCCTTTGCTACGTTGTATTGATGAAGTAGTTCATGATCCTCCAATAAGATAAATCGTGCCACTGGCATAGCTGTTCTCTGCCCAATAGACCCTGTTCACTGCCAGTCAATTCTGTCAATTCAGTGCCACCGCCAGCCGTGATTGCTGTCACACTTGCAACATCTTAAGTGGCACCTGTCCTCCATTGGTGTTGCTGCATTTAAACATCTTCGCACAAAAGCCCGTTACTTAGTAAAACAGAGCAAGTGGTGTGTTGGGAATACTTTGCCTCCTCACTAGGTTCTTCAGTCTCTTCATCATGAACATGGGCTCCGCACCCTCCAAGGTTGTCAGCAGCAGTCTTCCACTCCAGGTCTTGCCCTTACAAGTGGCCTTTATATGGATCAATCAGTTCTTAAGGAACACCTCGTGACCCATTTTGCGTCAGCATTGGTGTCAGCCTCCTATCCGCCCACCTTCCTCCTCAGGAAACAGCGAGCTGAAGCTTCCTCCTTATGTTTTACCTCTTGTTGGGCACAATCCTTTTACTGGATAGGAATTTCTTCTGGTCCTCTTCTTCCGAAAATTTAGCCCCTGATGCTGATTCCATACAATACCCATTGCTTCAACACCTCAATCCTCCACAACGACGATATATCGTCCAAGTGTTTAATCATATCTGCATCCAAGGCACTTTCCCCTCTCAATAAAGAGACAGTATTATGGTTCCTGTCCCTAAGCCTGGCAAGGATCTGTAGTCCCCTGATAATTACTGGTCAGTCAGTCTGATCAATGTCCCCTATAGGATATTTGAATAGATGGTGGCTTATTAGCTGAGTTGTGTCCTCAGATCTCAGGACCTTTTATCTCCTTACCAAAGCAGCTTTTGGGAAAGACAGTCTCCGATCATCTGTTTTAATTGGGAACTGCAGCTCGGTAGGCCTTTTCCCAGCACCATCATCTTGTCGCAGTTTTCTTCAGTCTTTGTAAGGCCTGTGACACAGCTTGCCACCATTATATCCTAATTAGGCCCCATAAGTGGGGACTTCGGAGACCCCTCCCGATTTTTATTTGCCTGCTCTATCCCACCGATCATTCAGAGTTTGGGTTGGTGCCATTCTTATCTCTCCACAGGCCCAGGAGAGTGACAGTCCACAGGGTTCCTATCAAGTGTCCTCATCTCTCATCACTGTTAATGAACTGGTGGCCTCTCTTGAACCATTGGTCACCATTGCCCTGTACATGGTTGATTTCTGTATTTGGGCAAGCTCCTACTTGGTGGCCTTTGTGGAACAACAGCACGAGGGTGCCATTTGGCAGATATCTTCATGGGCACTCTCGCACAGTTTTCGAGGGTGATGCATTTGTGTCTGTCCTGATCTGGAGCTCTACCTCAATGATCAACATCTGACTGTAGTCCTCCAGTTGCATTTGTTCAGTCGCATTTTTGACAATGCCACACAGTCTGAGGCACCGTGTCATGGTTCGTGCAGCTGCCCCTGTCCTCCCTCTGGCATGGGTGTGTGTGTTGTCGTTAGCATAGTTAGATTAAGTAGTGTGTAATCCTAGGGAACGATGATCTCAGCAAAAAGATGGCTCTGAGCACTATGGGACTTTACTTCTGAGGTCATCAGTCCCCTAGAACTTAGAACTACTTAAACCTAACTAACCTAAGGACATCACACACATCCATGCCCGAGGCAGGATTCGAACCTGTGACCGTAGTGGTCGCGCGGTTCCGAACTGTAGCGCCGTAGAACTTTATCACCAATTTCGTATTTCAATTTTTGACAACAAGCTTTCTTGGTTGCTGCATACCTGCCCTCTGAATGCTGGCCATTTTAGTAAACTCCTAGTCCTTTGCTTCCTTGCCCATACCTCTTGGGATGTGAGCCATTCAGCTCTTCCTCACCTTTATCAGGCGGTAATTAGTTCTGTCTTGTTTGGACTATGGTTGTCAAGTGTATGCATCAGCTGCCCCTTCCACGCAACTCCTCTTGGACCTGGTTCACCATCTTGGCATGCATTTAGCCACCAGTGCTTTTCACACTAGCCCTGTCGATAGTCTTCTGGTTGACACTGGGATCCCTCCCCTTTCGATTTGGCGGTCCCAGCTCTTGATTTTCTATGCCATCAATATCTGCTTCTCCACCACTCATGCTTCCTATTCTATTCATTTCACAGCTTTGGGATGCCACCCACCCCCTGCCTGCCCTCGACAGGGTTTACTAGTTGGGCTCTGGCTCACTTCTCTCCACCATGCTTTCCATCTCCCCTCCTTGCCCTCTTCCTCATGTTCTCTCCTGACCCTACCCTCCCCATTGTTATTTCCTCAGACCTAGATTCAGATGTATCTCTTCTGGGGTCCAGAAGACTCCATCACTCCAAACAGTGTTCTGTTGTTTGTTCTGCCTGTTCTTACAGGAGTTTCAGGATGCTATTGTTTTTTACACCATTGGTTCTAAATTTGCAAGTCATGTGGGATATGCCTTCACGTCTTCTGTTGGCATGGAACACCATCTCTTGCATGCCACCTGTGCGATGTTTATTGCAGAGTTGTTGGACATCTATTGGGCCCACTGTTTTATAAAACAGTCCTCCCTGACCAGAGTTTTTGTTACATATGGACTCAGTGAGTGGTCCTCAGATTGTCGCTCAGTGTATTTCCTGGAATCCCTTGGTCCATGCCATCCACTAACTACTCTCCAATCTTCTAATCTTGGCAATGCTACTTGTCCAGTTGATTCCGTTTGGGTCCCCAGCCACATGGATATATGGGTAGCCCAGGTAATGAACTTGCCAATCGTCTGTCGTCTGGTGACAGGGGGGGGGGGGGGGCGGGGGGGAGGATTCCTTTTGCTCTCAGTCATGGGCTGATACTTGAGGGGCTGCCCCCTCCCCCTCTAGTAAACTGTGTAATCAAGGCTTTTTTCCCTCTACCATCCTCTGCTGCCTTCATATCGACTGTACTAGATTAACCCATGGTTTTTTACTCTGTAATAAGCCCTCTCCCCGCCCCCTTTGCAGTTGTGGGCTCCCCTCTCGGTGGTCCATATTTTGGTGGACTGCCCCCACCTTTTGACCCATTACACTTAATACAGCCTCCCATCTTCTGATGCTAGCGGACGACTCTCGCGTGGTTATGTCTACCCTCAGTTTTCTTTATGAAAGTGGTTTGTCCTCCCAGATTTAAGTACTTGAATATTCCTGTGGAATTGGAGTCCTTTGGTTAGCATTGGCGTTCGTTATGGGGGTCTTTGCCTTGCCACCACACTGGCCAGGCTCAACCCCCCCCCCCCTTTTCCCTACGTTTTGTCTGGTCTTTTGTGCGATTTTGTTTCCCCTTTTCGTGGGTCTTTTTGCCTGATGTTTCCTCGTTATGTTGTGATTGTGGTTTTGTGTGGGGCGCCCCTGCTCTCACCCCCCCCCCCCCCATTTCTGTTCTTTACTCTTACTGCTGCCCCGACGTTCCATTTACCTCTTTCTTGCCCGTTTTCCCTTGCCCTTGACTTAACTGTACTGTGTGTTGTTCCTCCCTTGTTTTCTGACACTAGATCATGGGACTGGTAACCTCACTGTTTAGTCTCCTCCCCAGGTCAACAACCAACAATAAACTAAATGTTCAAAACAGTTGAAAATGCAAACATACATCAAGAACAGGTGCACAAACAAGATAAAAAAAATGGAAAATTTGATGTATAAAGCCCTCAAAATTAAAAAATCACCTTGCTTTTTTATCAACCCTCATATATATTAGAGAGAGAGAGAGAGAGCAGAGAGCAGAAAGAGCAGAGAGCAGAGCAGTTCCTTGCCTCATTCCCCATCATATTTACCACAGAAATTTCCTTTCCAACCTCTAGTCATATCTTCGATTGTAAACATAAGTTTTGTACCAATCTTCTCTTCTTCCAATCAACTCCTTTACTCTTTAAAATATTCATCAACTTCCTACATTGTACTGTATCAAAAGCCTTTGTGACGTTATCCCACTGTGAGATAAGACGGTCAGTGCCTTCAGTGAAAAGTGTTTGCGCTTGCCTGTGAAAATATCACTGTCTCCAAGTGTGCACCTCTTTGTCCGAATCAAATCCACAGCCACGAATGTATTTCTTCAGGGCTTCAAAAATATGCAAATTGCCTTGCTGAGAGGTCGGGACTGTATGGAGGATGTGTAAGGTCTTTCCAGCAAAATTCTGCAGTGTAGTTGATTCAACCTTGGTAACATGGGGGTGGGCGTTTTGTTGGCAGGTTGTTTCGAGTGCACTTCACAAGATTGGCTGGGAAGCTCTTACACATCCTCCATACAGTAACAGTAATCTCCCCTCAGCGATTTCTATATTTCTAGGGCCATGAAGAAAGACATATGCGTCCGTCGATTTGCTTCAGATGATAGGGTGCTTGCCTTGGAACAATAACGGTTCTGTTTGGAACCCCCAACATTTTTCCATGAAACCGTTGACCGTCTTGTTTCACAGTGGATATATTAACAGTTGAAGGCTGAAGTAAATAGGGATCCAAGTGCAATTTCTTGAGAAGTATAGTTTTACCGAAAATAGGATTTATGGGGCAACGTCAACAACGTAAAAGGAGATTTAAATGCCAAGACGGTTCCCATTAGTTACAGCGATCGATAACAGTATGCGTTGGCTGTGTGTGACAGGTGGTCAAACGTATAACGGGATCTAACTCCGGAAGCGCTAGCCCTCTGCCTCCTCTTTGTCAGTGGCCGTTGTTATGTTATGTTGCCGCCTGTTGTCTTTCTAGTGTGTTCTAAGTGACTACGCCTATCATTAGAAGGCCTATCATTGTTGTTCGGTGGCAGTGTTAAAAAGGAAAGGAAGGAAGGAAGGAAGGAAGGAGGAGGAAGACTACAGGAAGAAATTGAGAAACGGAGTCAAGGCCTATGTTAAGGCTACTGACAAACTGTGTATAATTTTCTGGCAGATTAATACCGTGTGCTGGAAAGATATTCGAACTCAAGAACTTTACCTTTCGGGGGAAATTGCTCTACCGACTTTTTTTCATTTTGTTCGTTGTTGTTCGTTGAATTCGGTCGTAGTGGACGCCACATGACATCCGCTGAAGTTCGTTACTGATCCCTTCATTTGTTTTTTATTACAGAGACCAGGTAGCACGCTGAGCTAGCGTGCCGGCATCGACTGAGCTGCCCAAGCACGACTTACGACCTGTCCTCAGAGCTCTAATTCCACCTAGAAGTTTCGTATCAACGCATACGCCGCTGCAGAGTGGAAATTTCATTCTGGAAACATCTCCCTAGCGGTGGCTAAACAATGTCTCCACAGTATCCTTTCTTCTGGGCGTGCTAGTCCCACAAGGGTGGCAGGAGAGCTTCTGTGAAGTTTGGAAGGTGGAGATGAGATACTGAGGGAAGTAAGGCTCTGAGGACCGGTCGTTAGTCGTGCTTAGGCAACTCAGCCGGCAAAACACAAACCAAAGGTGCTGAGTACGAGTCTTGGCCCGGCACACAGTTTTAATCTGCCAGTAAATTTCATATCAGTGCACATTCTGCTGCATAGCGAAAATTTCATTCTGGAAACTGTATTTAAATGCAAATACACTTTCAAACTATATCTTACGACTACAAACGTTTACAGTTTCTCAGGGCCGAAACCCAGATTTTTGTCTGATGGCAGCTTAAGTCATAAATATATTGTGTTGTAGAGATGCATCAAAAGTTTTTTGAGTGAACAAAGATATTTCTTAACCCTTTTGCTATCTATCATTTTATAGTGGTGAATGCTGAATTGGGTGGATTTTTACACCGACATACAGCATTCTCTTTAAACTGACATACATCATGCTGTATTCACTTTAAAAATCTGGAAAAATACAACTTATACCCAAAAGTATGTTATTTATTATGGTGCACACAGATCTTTATATTTCTTCACTTTAAACTGTGACACATCAAATAAAATGTTTTTCTTAAAAATGTAAATTCCTCTATTACTAAAACTATACTTAAATTCAAGAAGGATCACTAACGTCCATAAAATCTACATAAATGTCAGACTAAAATGACGTCATAAAAAGTTTGTTATTATTAATTTTCATAGAGGAAATAAGCTTAATACTTGGACAATATATTACAGACTGTCCCATTTCTGTGTTACATAACATTTATGGTTAAGAAAATCCGTGACTCATCTGCGAGGGTCCATGGAAAAATAAAAATTACCTACGTGTTTGGGGTAAACCTTTTTTATTTTTCGACATCGTCTCCTTTTAGACTTATACACTTCGTCCAACGCTGTTCTAATTTGTCGGTCCCTTCCAAATAATAGGAATTGTCCAAGTCTGCAAAATAGCTATTAGTTGCTGCAATCACCTCCTCGTTTGAATAAAATCTTTGTCCCGCCAGCCATTTCTTCAAATTGGGGAACAAATATTAGTCCGAGGGAACCAAGTCTGGAGAACAGGAGGGGGGGGGGGGGGATGTGAAACGAGTTGGAATCCTATTTCAATAATTTTGCGCGAGCACAACTCCTCAAGTGTGTGCTGGTGCATTGTCGTGATGGAAAAGGACTTTTTTGCGGTCCAATCGCCGGCGTTTTCCTTGCAGCAGGGTTTTCAAACGGTCCAATAACGATGACTAATATGCACCTGTAATAGTTTTACCCTTTTCCAAATAGTCGATGAGGATTATCTCTTGCAAATCCCAAAAGACAGTAGCCATAACCTTTCCGGCCGAAAGAATGGTCTTCGCCTTTTTTTGTGCAGATTCTCCCTTGATAACCCATTGTTTAGATTGTTGTTTGGTCTGAGGAGTATAATAACGTATTCATGTTTCATCGACAGTGACGAAACTATGCTTAAAGTCCTACGGATTCTTCCTTAACAGCTGCAAACTATCCTTGCAACACTTCACACGATTCCATTTAAGGTCAAACGTGAGCAATCGCGAAATCCATCTTGCGGATAGCTTTATCATGTCCTAATGTTTATGCAAAATATCATTTGCCCGTTCATTAGAGACGCCCACAGTACTAGCAATCCATCACCATATCATGGATTTTAGGAATGATTTCTGGAGTCGTAACCTCCACAGGGCGTCCAGAACGTTCAGCATCACTTGTGCCCATACGACCACTCCGAAAATTTTGAAACCACTTATAAACTGTTCTAATCGAAGGTGCAGAGTCACCGTAATGTTTATCAAGCTTCTCTTTAGTCTCCTGAGGCGTTTTGCCTTTCATAAACTAATGTTTAATCACCACACGAAATTCTTCTTTGCCCACTTTTTGACAGTCACTCGACTTCCTTGATTCACACGAATGTCAAACACAAAGAAATAGACCAACATGGCTGAAACTTTGTGTGCTTTCTTTCCAAAGATGCTACTAACTAAACATGACCGCGATACGCGCCGGTGGTTCCGTCTCTTGGACTTTGCACGGACTTTTCAAAAGCCCCCCCGTAAAATATCAGCAAGAACATCACTGTAACTTCCTAAATCATTGCTAATCTCATTAAAATACTATGTTACTAACATTTCTCAATAGCTTTCAAATTCTATCGTCCTCAGCTTGAGCTTGGTTTACATTCAGTTTTTAAAAATAGATCATGAACTTGGATAAAATGCATTTATTCCCTCTGAAAGGCGTTTGGTTTTATTCAGGATTCCGAAACACCTTCTCTGTTGGCTACAAAACCCTGTTTTTCGACATGATCTCCGTTCACTGCGACGGCCTTATGCCACCTTACTGGGAGGGTCTTTACGTCCACATGGCGCCACTCTGCTGGCCAACATAAGAGGTGTTGCCACATCAATAACCTCCCCGTCATCCGTGTACTGCTTCCCGCGGAGTGCATCCTTCATTGGGCCAAACAGATGGAAGCTGCGCGATCCAGGCTGTAGGTGAAAGAGGAAGAACAGCCCAGTGAAGTTTTGTGAGCCCCTCTAGGGTGAGCATACTTATGTGTGCTCCTGCGTTGTCAAAGATAAGGAGAAGTTGGTTTGCACTGCTGTGGGGACGTGTGAAACCCAGCTCGTGCTATTCGTCCACGAGACTCAGAGGGCCATAGATACGGGTTCTCGGATAGATGACGTGTTTCTTGACTTCCGCGAGGCGTTGATGCAGTTCCCCACAGTCGTTTAATAAACAAAGTACGAGCACATGGACTATCAGACCAATTGTGTGATTGGATTGAAGAGTTCCTAGATAACAGAACGCAGCATGTCATTCTCAATACAGTGAAGTCTTCCGAACTAAGAGTGATTTCAGGTGTGCCGCAGGGGGGTGTCGTAGGACCGTTGCTATTCAAAATATATGTAAATGACCTTGTGGATAACATCGGAAGTTCACTGAGGCTTTTTGCGGATGATGCTGTAGTATATCGAGAGGTTGTAACAATGGAAAATTGTACTGAAATGCAGGAGGATCTGCAACGAATTGAGGCACGGTGCAGGGAATGGCAATTTAATCTCAATGTAGACAAGTGTAATGTGCTGCGAATACGTAGAAAGATCCTTTATCATTTAGCTACAATATAGCAGGTCAGCAACTGGAAGCAGTTAATTCCATAAATTATGTGGGAGTAGGCATTAGGAGTGATTTAAAATTCGATGACCATATAAAATTAATCGTCGGTAAAGCAGATGCCAGACTGAGGTTCATTGGAAGAAACCTACGGAAATGCAGTCCGAAAACAAAGGAAGTAGGTTACAGTACGCTTGTTCGCCCAGTGCTTGAATACTGCTCAGCAGTGTGGGATCCGTACCAGATAGGGTTGATAGAAAAGATAGAGAAGATCCAACCGAGAGCAGCGCGCTTCGTTACAGGATCATTTAACAATCGCGAAAGCGTTACGGAGATGATGGATAAACTCCAGTGGAAGACTCTGCAAGAGACGCTCAGTAGCTCGGTACGGGCTTTTGTTGAAGTTTCGAGAACATACCTTCACTGGGGAGTCAAGCAGTATATTGCCCCCTCCTACGTATATCTGGCGAAGACACCTTGAGGATAAGATCAGAGAGGTTACAGCCCACACAGGCATACCGACAATCTTTCTTTCGACGAACAATACGAGACTGGAATAGAAGGCAGAACCGATAGAGGTACTGTAAGTAGGCTGTTTAGGTTTTTATGTTTGTAACGCCACGTAGCGCTCTGTATGAAAATACAGCTGTGTGCAGTCTGTGGCTGGTTTGCATTGTTGGAATATTTGCTATTGTAGTGTTGGGTAGTTGGATGTGAACAGCACGTAGTGTTGCACAGTTGGAGGTGAGCCACCAGCAGTGGTGGGTGAAAGTGGGGGGAGAGATGGCAGAATTTTGAGAGCGGACGATCTGGACGTGTGTCCATCAGAAAGAGTAAATTTATAATACTGTATATCATGAACTGCCTAGAACTGGTCGGCCACACCGGCCGGCTGCTGGTATCAAAACGCCTACCGACTTGCCCAGATTCGTCGGAATGCACAGTTCACATGAATGGATGCACGTGTTCAGGGTTGCACCCCAACTGCAACTCCGCCAGGTTGAACAGTCCTCTGCTCACATGCAGGGTCCAAGATTATTGAGGTTGTCTCCATCCCCGTACACGTCCATCCCCTGAATAACATTTGAAACGAGATTCGTCCGACCGGGCACCGTGCTTCCAGTCATCAACAGTCCAATATCAATATTGATGGGCCCATGCGAGGCGTAAAACTTTGTGTCGTGCGATCCCTGCAGTCATCAAGGGTACACCAGTAGGCTCCGGAAGCTCATATTGATGTTTCGATGAATGGTTCGCTCTCTGACACTTGTTGTTAGCTCAGCATTAAAATCTGCAGCAATTTGGGGAAGGGTTGCACTTCTGTCACATTGAAAGATTCTCTTCAGTAGTCTGTGGTCCCGTTCATGCAGGATTTTTTTTCCGGCCGCAGCGATGTCGGAGATTTGATGTTTTACCGGATTCCTGATATTCACAGTACACTCGCGAAATGGTTGTACGGGAAAATCTCGGAGATGCTGTGTCCCATCGCTCGTCCGCCGACTACAACACCACGTTCAAATTCACTTAAAAACTTGTTAACTGCCATTGTAGCAGCAGTAACCGATCTAACAACTGCAAGAGACACTTGTCTTATATAGACGTTGCCGACCGCATCGCGTATTCTGCCTCTTTACGCATCTCTGTGTCCGAATACGCAAGTGTATACCTGTTTCTTTGGTGCTTCGGTGTATTATTATTAGCAGGTAGAAAGGACGTGGCTACTACTTTTAGGTCAAAGTATTTCAATTATACTCTATCTGGGTCATATTTTTATTGTTCTATTGCCGTCAGATGCATTTATGAGCTAGATTTGAGCTTAAAGGAGTTATTTAAAAGTTCATTGTCTCCTACTTTTCGTGTTTACTATCCATGGTTACTTAAAATGTGCTGCGATCCAAATGGTTCAAATGGCTCTGAGCACTATGGGACTTAACATCTGAGGTCATCAGTCCCCTAGATCTTACAACTACTTAAACCTAACTAACCTAAGGACATCACACACATCCATGTCCGAGGCAGGATTCGAACCTGCGACCGTAGCAGTCGCGCGGTTCCGGACTGAAGCGCCTAGAACTTTGGTTTTTAAAAATAGCTTTAGAATCATATTAAAAATTCAAAACTCAGAAACCAATGATGTCCTGGACATCAAAGTTATAGGGTATTGCTACATATTTATGTGAGGTATATGATTTTAAAATTCAGTTGAAATCAGCAAAGTAAAAGAAAAGTTAAGTTTCTGGGTGGTGTCTCCCCTTAAAGACGTTTCATAAAGTCTTTGACGATGTGTTGGGGTAATTTTATAGTCTATCTTCCGCACAAATATAAAGTCCCCTGACGTGTTTTTCTGCCTGTATATGAAGGCTAATCTCACGAACTACTGCAGAGAATTTGATACGGTTTTCAATAACGAGGGAGGTTAGTGGGCACAGGATACACGTGTTAGGTCGCCAACTGCAGTGGAGTCTGAGTGGAAGCTACCAGCAACTTCCTAGAAGACATGCAATGCAGGAGATGTCAGACATTAAGCTGATAAGAAAAAATTTTTGGTATAGAGTTAATGCTTAAGGGGTGTGAAGGGAAATGCGTTAGAGAGGCTCACAGAGAAAACGTAGCTCATGCCATACTGGCGCTGTAGTCAGGTGATCACAAATGCTTCCTGCAGTTAGTATCTGTCATAAAAGTCAATCTGTAGTCCTAGTTTTTATGAAAAAAATTGTCAAAGAACTTTGATGGTGTAATCTGGGCTCAGTGACTTATGGGAATGTCGACAGACTTAAGTCCTGACATTTTTTATCGTGGTTTGTCTGCAGTTTCTCGCCGCTGATGTCTTTATGATAGAAACCACCATTACTATTGTAGCGGCAATTCATCAGATACCGCATTCCATTACAAAAGTTGGCAACAGCATGCAAAACATGAAGTCAAGGAAATGAGTGTTGATAACCTAATATTGTGCAAATGAAATTTCGTTTGGCTGCAAATAGAACAACTGTAGGGCAGCATATACGAAATTTGTCAGTAGCAATTTAAACGATGTGTCATAAAAAGCAGAAAGTGCCAAAAGTGTAGATGGTCCAATATGTAAAAGACATAATATGAATAGACGGGCACCTAAACGCTAGATAACGTAGCCAAATCAATTAAATCTTATAGTACACACACACGAAGGTTCAAAAAAATTCCATGAATCACATGATAGACGTAGGAGGAATGTTTATTGCACTATAAGGTTCTAAACACATTAAGGTAATCTTCTCAAGTGAAATAAAACATTTTCAGCTGCTGCAGATAGCGATAAACAATATTAAGTATGAGGAATACATGTGGCTTATTACTGTACGTCACTGAAGTATCAGTGGCAACATCTGGCTTCATTGATTACATTTAAGAGTCACTGCCTTTAAGCATTTCACATTTCCCTCATTTCTAATTGAAAAATAAAATGTAATATATCCGGAACAATGTGTCGCAGTTTTATCTTTTTTCTTTTGTATCAACGTTGAGAACCTATAACCTTTCATATACATAGCTAGAAATTTCACATACTTTCCAGTAATTGTGCTTCATTACAGCACGTTTTACGAACTATTACTTATTTGGTACGGTGGTACTACAATTGTCTTTGCCGTCCGGTGTGGCCGAGCGGTTGTAGGCGCTTTAGTCGGGAACCGCGCGACTGCTACGGTCGCAGGTTTGAATCCTGCCTCGGGCATGGATGTGTGTGATGTCCTTAGGTTAGTTAGGTTTAGGTATTTCTAAGTTTTAGGGGACAGATGACCTCAGATGTTAAGTGCCATAGTGCTGAGAGCCATTTGAACCATGTGAACAGTTGTCTTTTTCAGGTCTTCATAACTCCCGGTTGCGAGAAATTGCATTGCTGCTCTCCGTCTTTCGTCTAGTGCTACTCAGTATGGCGAAGTATAGAATCAGAAATAAAGTACTTGGACGGTAAGTAAGTCGAATTTATTTCTCGTACACAATTATGATTTATCTTTCGAACTAAATACTGGACACTATGCAAATATTTATTCACACTGATAAGAGAAAATGAAATTATTAGAAAATTAATTATTAGAAAATTAATGATGCCTTTAAGCAGCCCATATACTGATATTAAAGTAATTTTGGAAACTGTTTGTCATACTGAAGGCGTGCGTTGCGAATTCGTCTGCAGGCATTTCTTGCAATTCAGTATCACGTTCAACCTCTGGTAACGGCGAAATTGTTGATAAATGATTGTCGAGCACAAACGCAGCCATTGCCATGTTGCCCACTCTCTCTTATTTCGGTTTCCGCAACGCTCGAAATTTTTGCTATCACGTGATAAGCATATTCAATCGTTTGTCTTTTTCGCAACAACATGTAGCTGAATACTTTCTTGCTGTATTCCCCAGAAACTTGTCGCTGCCGAAACAGCCGCCTTAAATTTCCAATCAGCGGAAATGCTTCATTCCTCACTAGAATATACAGCATTATTTCGTCTTGAGCATTTAAACGATCTGGTGGAGGTAATTCAGATGTTTCCTATATATGGGACCATAAGAAACAATCTTCATTAGATTTCCATCGTTAAATCGACGAACTGAACCTACATCAATTTTAGTAAACCTGTTGTAATCCATATAATTGAATCTTGATTTTGTAGCTATTGAAAGGAGACCAGGGGTAGCAGGTTTGCAATATACTGCGCCACAATAGTGCGAGGTGTTCCACTTCGTTTTAAAGGGAGCAGCACATTTTCTCCATGTGTCTTAGGGAGAATCTGGTATGTATATAGGTTGCAAATATTTACATATCGCGTATGTTACCGCATTCACAATTCCCTGGACGGTTTTCTCATTTAGACTGTGGCTACAACCAATGCTGTTGCAGAAATCGGTGGATACCAATACACTGTAAAATTAATGTTTCGTTTTTTAAATATTCCTTTTAAACTTCAACTGTCAGTTTTTTGTTTCTTTTATGTGTTGTGGTACTAATTCTGGCGTAGGCTATTTTCAAGTACCTAAATTCATTTGTTGACAGTATGCTCTTCAAAATCTGCTGTAGCGAGTGTTGCCATACTGGTCACTTGCAGGTTTGTACACGCCATGGCTGGTCTTGTGCTTGAAAATGGCCTAATGCGAAAATCCTATAATAGTAAACCAAATAACCAAAAACTCACAGTTGCAGGCTAAATGGAATCATTTAAAAAAGTTTTAGCGACTGTGGACATACGCTAAAAGAAAATACTTCACAGCCAAAGCTGCGTGGGTGAGATGCACCTAAAAGGAAAAGATCAGTCAGAATGTGGAGCAAGTTGTGTATGCAGAAACGAAAACCACATGCCATTTTTACGACGTTCATGATACATAGGCCAATGGTCCTAAAAATTTCTCCAAATTCAGCAAAACAACGAAACCATTCAGATCACCATGCTGTTGATATGTGTGGCGCTGCAAAGGGGCAGGCATACTTACTTACTGGTCATACCGCACTCGAGAGTCCATTACCGCAGCAACGCATTTTCGCCATCTGTCCCTGTCTTGGGCTATTTCCTTCCATTCACCTGCAATACCTAGGCTCCTCAAATCAGCCTTCACATTGTCCTCCCATCTACGCCTCGGTCTCCTCACAGGACGTTTTCCTTCTAGGTGCCCTACCAGTACTCTGCGCGCTGCCCTGCCCTCATCCATTCGAGCTACGTGACCCGCCCATCGCAGCCTACGCGATTTAATAATACTGATTATGTCAGGGCTTGAATAGAGTTCGTGAACCACTTCGTTATGCAGTTTTCGCCACTCTCCGCTAATGTCGTCCCTTTTTGCTCCAAAAATTTTCCTCAAAATTTTGTTTTCAAATACTCGAAACGGCTTTTCATTTTGCACAGTGAGAGATCAAGTCTCATACCCATACAGCATAAATGGTAGAATAATAGTTTTGTATATTCTAATCTTTAAATTCCCAGACAATATCCGTGATGAAAGTAATCTATTCAGTGAGAAGTAGCACGCATTTCCCGCCCGTAATCTCTTCTTCAGTTCGGATTCAATCTCATTTCTCGAAGTGATGTCCACTCCTAGATACTTAAATGTGTTCACTTTTTCAAACTGCATGTCTCCAACTCTTAACATTTCCTGATCTACTGCTGTTGGCGTTCTAGTAATAACCAGGTATTTAGCTTTGCCTTCACTTATCCTTAGACCTACATCTTCACTAGCCTTGATTAACGCATTCGCATTTGCTGTTACAGATCCTTTCCTATCGCTAATGATGTTTAGATCATCTAAATACCCTAATATCTTAATATTTCCATTTAACTCCACACCCTATGAATTATCTGCTGCCACTCGTACAATATATTTTAGGACTAGGGGCAGGCATAACTTAATATAATGTCTCACTGGATCATGAAGAGAATGAAATTAGACAATACAGAAAGACACTACTAAATAGTGAAGAGAAAAAACCGCTATAAAAGAAAAAAGAATGCACCAATTACACTGAAGCGCCAAAGAAATTGGTACAGGTATGCGTATTCAAAAACAGATATATGTAAACAGGCAGATTACAGCACTGATATCGGCAACGCCTATAAAAGAATAAGTTCCTGGCGCATTTGTTAGGTCGGTTACTGCTGCTACTGTGGCCGGTTATCAAGATTTAAGTGAGTTTGAAAAAGGTGTTATAATCGGCGCACGAGCGATGGGACACAGCATCTCCGAGGTAGCGATGAAATGGGGATTTTCCCGCATGACCATTTCTCGAGTGTACAGTGAACAGCAGGAATTCGGTAAAGCATCACATCTCCGACATCGGTGCAGCCGGAAAAAGATCCTGCAAGATCAGGACCAACGACGACTGAAGAGAATCGTTCAACGAGACAGAAGTGCAATCGTTCAGCAAATTGCTGCAGATTTCAATGTTGGGCCACCAACAAGTGCCAGTGTGCAAACCATTCAACAAAAAATCATCGATATCGGCGTCGGAGCCAAAGGGCACTTCGCGTACCCTTGAGGACTGCACGATACAAAGCTTTACGCCTCGCCTGGGCCCGTCAACACCGACATTGGACTGTTGATGACCGGAAACATGTTGCCTGGTGGGACGAATCTCGTTTCAAATTGTATCGAGCGGATGGATGTTGTAAGGGGTCCGTAGGCCCTTACTATAACTTTGCACTCGGCACAGGTCGATAGGGCGAACAATCGATTGTCACGTGTTGCGAGAGCGAGTGTCGAGGTGGTTGGCGGGAATGGTGTGTGTGTGGAGGCCATTATTGGATATACAGGGTTTTTAACCGAGAAGGGTGTCACCATCGCCGTGGTTAGACCCCTAAATAAGTAATAAATACCGGGAACGTGGTGAAGTATCTTTATAAAAGTGATCAGTGACGTTACTAGCGTTGATATTTAGTTTCGCGTCTACCGCGCCGGCCTAACCTTGGATTGCAGTGTTGGATGCAGTGATGGATTAGCGTGTGACGATAATGGCAAATGAAAAAAGCCTGTCCTGAGATTAGCCGTAATTAGATATATACAACGAAGGCAGTGGCTGTCTCCTTTTTATGTTTTGAGAAGAATATAAGTTCGTAATTAGTAAAACTGTGTTGGTGTTCCTTATTACCATACATTCAGTATTATAGTATTGAACAGGACGAACTGGAAAGTAACAACTTCCGTAGCAGTCAATTCCGATTACAAGCCCCATTAGGTTCACGGTCATGTTAATAATAAATATTGGGCTGCTATTCGATCAGATCAATTCGGGATAAAAACGGAGGTGTTTCAATGTGTACGGGTATTGAGACAACCTCATGAATCCATGGACTCTGCATGCCAGCAGGGGACTGTTCGAACTGGTGGAAGTTCTGTAATGGTGTGGGGTGTGTGCAGTTAGAGCGATATGGGGCCCCTAATATGTCTAGATACGACTCTGACAGGCGACAACGTACGTAGTTATCCTGTCTGATCACCAGCATCCATTCATGCCCATTGTGCATTCCGACGGACTTGGGCAATTCCAGCAGGACAGTGCGACACCTCACAAGTACAGAATTGCTACAGAGTGGCTCCAGGAACACTATTCTGAGTTTAAACTGTTCCGTCGGCCACCAGACTCCCCAGACGTGAACATTGAGTATATTTGGGATGCCTTGTAACGTGCTGTTCAGATCTCCTCCTTCGCACTCTTACTGATTTATGGACAGCCCTGAACGATTCATGGTGTCAGTTCCCTCCAGCACTGATTCAGACACTAGTCGATAACATGCCACGTCGTGATGCAGTACTTCTGAGTGCTCGCGAAGGCACTATACAACACTAGGCAGGCGTACCAGTTTCTTTGCCTCTTGAGAGCAGCTTCCAACAAAACTCAGACAAATTTTGAGTTCAGGAAGAACAAGTGAAAATTACAAAGAAATGCGGTAATGTACTACCTTTAGTTTTTATACCGTTCCATGCCTCAACAATTAAATAAACGAAGCCACTACTAAACTAGCATGGACTGAAACGAAAGATTCTCGGCACACTTTCTGATGAGGAAGAAATATTCCTGAGTGAAATCTCGCAAACGAGACGTGAAGCGCAACCTTATAGTAACTACATGCGGTCAATGCAATCACCTTTATTCACAAGCGATACTACCAAACCACAAAAATTGTTCATTCTTTTCCATGAAGCTGGTGTTTCTGATGAGACAATACTATCGTCACATGTTGTAACTGTTAAGAAACGCCGGCCGAAGTGGCCGCGCGGTTCTGGCGCTGCAGTCTGGAACCGCGAGACCGCTACGGTCGCAGGTTCGAATCCTGCCTCGGGCATGGATGTGTGTGATGTCCTTAGGTTGGTTAGGTTTAACTAGTTCTAAGTTCTAGGGGACTAATGACCTCAGCAGTTGAGTCCCATAGTGCTCAGAGCCATTTGAACCATTTTGTTAAGAAACATTAAACTTCAAGGGCTAGTTTCTCATCAGTCCTAACGACTTTGAAGCATTGTAACCTTTTTGAAGAGGCTTTCGTTTATGAAACTTCGAAATTCCTCAGTGTGTTAAGTCGTAACCAGTTTCAACAAAGGATGGCAAAAAATTCACATGTCAACAAAAGTTCTTGGTGTTAATTACGTCTTTGTCGGTTCTCGCTTGACCAAATACTCATGTTTGAGCCTGTGAGCCTGAAAGACTAAACAAGATATTCCAAACACATAGCATCAAAAGCGTGCAGTTGGCAAAATAACTTAGACTAATTACTTTGGTATAAGCAATTTTTGAGAACATTTTTGGTGGAGAAACTCAGTGCTTCTGATAGAATATTTTTAGACTGAATTAAAAACCGTCTTGGCCGCAATGAAAAAAATTTTGGCAGTGGTAACCGTTTTGTCAAAATTTGACCATCTTCAGACCATATGACACCATGATGGCAGGCGGTGACAGTGAACCTAGCAGGTATCATGGATCCACGAAAATCAGCTGCTCAAGCAGTGTCATTAAGGTGTAATATAGACTGAAGATGGTCACATTTTGACCGAAACCGGTTACCATTTCCAATAAACTTTTTATTGGCTCAAGGAAATTTTTAATTGAATCTAAAGACAGCTTTGTGATAAGAAATCAATGGTCGGAAATGAGTATTCAGGTATATAGATAATTTTTACTTTATGGGCAGTCTGACTACAACTGAGTGTAACACAATTATCGTGCCACACGCATTTCGCCTTTGTTCTCTGCAAGACATATTCAGTGGCCTGGAATATGTACATATTTTGCTGTTTAGTTTACATTTTGGTCGATGTACCTACAGGTTATAAAAAGTTCTGGTGGTTGGTTTTTTTCTATTATGTAGTAATATTTTCACTTGTACTTACAGGCTGCGTGGATGATTTTCTACATATTACGCTCCTGTTCAGTTTTTGGTGTCGTTCCTCTTCTTATAAATGCCACTTGCGGTTTTTTCCCACATTTCGCAGCACTAGGAACTGGACACTTGTTTTGATGGAATGTTTTGGTTTGTGTTTCCGACTGTCAGATGTTGTTGCCAAAGATCGAATGTTATTGCCAACTATCGGGCGTAATTTTTGAAGTATCTGTGATCTGCTTGTTTACGCATTGCGTGTGCGTGTGCGTATTTTGGTGTGATATTTTTTGTGGTGTGTGTGTGTGTGTGTGTGTGTGTGTGTGTGTGTTTGTGTGTTCAGAAGGCGAAGGGGTGGGGAGATTTTTTTCCTGGTGTTCATTTATCACATGTTTGTTTTCAGCGATGGCTTTCTGAATGTAGAAGTTTCGTCCCTCTTGATAGCTGGTCAGCTTAGGTGTGATTGGAGAGTTTGCCCAGTCTTATATGCTATTTGGAAGTTATGTCTCTTTAGGACGTTTGCAACTCTGTGTGTTAATTTATGTGTGTAAGTCATGGTGTACCATCTGGTTCCTTTCCGTGCGGTGTTGTCACTGTGTGTTTGTTAGGGACAAATTCCAACGATCAGGAATATATAAACTTGAACGTCAAAGTTGTGATGCAGTATACATAGGCATGACATGCAGGAATTGTAAACACGATACAAAGAACATATCAGCTGTTCGAAGTACGAAACATACCATTCCACATTTTCAGAACATTTAAAACACCATAACAACCACCCTAAAACATGGAACAAGAAATGAAACTAATGAGAATAAGCAATCATGACAAACATCTTATACAAATGTAAGAAAACTTCCACATTCAGAAAGCCATCGCTGAAAACAAATATGTGATAAATAAACACACATCAGCACATGCTCCCTACTATACTTAATAAAAGAAATGATAAGATAAAAATCGTTCCTCTCACAACCAGGAAAAAATCTCCCTCTCCCCTTCGCCTTATGGACACACACACACACACACACACACACACACAGGCCACAAAAAAAATATCACACCAAAACACACATACACACAAATGCATAAACAAACAGAGCAAGGATACTTCAAAAATTACACTCTATAGTTGGCAATAACGTTCGATCTTTGACAATAACATCCGGTAGTCGTCAACACAGACCAAAACACTGCATGAAAGCCGCGTGAGATTAGCCGAGCGGTCTAGGGCGCTGCAGTCATGGACTGTGCTGCTGGTCCCGGCGGAGGTTCGAGTCCTCCTTCGGGCATGGGTGTGCGTGTGCGTGTGTGTGTGTGTGTGTGTGTGTGTGTGTGTGTGTGCCCTTAGGATAATTTAGGTTGAGTAGTGTGTAAGCTTAGGGACTAATGACCTTAGCAGTTAAGATTTCACACAAATTTGAACATTTTTGAACATTGCATGGAAACAATTGTCCAGCTCATGGTGCTGTGAAATGTGGGAAAACACCGCAAGTGGGATTTATAAGAAGAGGGACTACACCAAAAACGGAACATCGTCCACACAGCTCTTAAGAACAAGTCAAAATATTGCTACATAATAGAGAAAGCCAACCATCAGAACATTTTATAACCTATAGATACATTGACCAAAATGTAAACTAAATGCCGGCCGGAATGGCCGAGCGGTTCTGGGCGCTACAGTCTGGAACCGCACGACCGCTATGGTTGCAGGTTCGAATCCTGCCTCGGGCATGGATGTGTGTGATATCCTTAGGTTGGTTAGGTTTAAGTAGTTCTAAGTTCTAGGGGATTGATGACCTCAGATGTTAAGTCCCATAGTGCTCAGAGCCTTTTTTTTAAAAAAAAAACTAAATAGCAAAATATGTACGTATTCCAGGCCACTGAAGATATCTTGCAGATAATAAAGGCGAAACGCGTACGGCACGATAATTGTGTTTCACTCAGTTGTAGTCAGACGGTCCATAATGTAAAAATTATCAATATACCGTAATATTAAACGCAACTGAGCAAGACACGACTACAAAAGTTGAAGATGAATATTCAGGTTTATTATTAACCTAAACAGCTCACACTAGAGTCAACTGAAGCTCATAGGAACTGTTCAGTACGATGGACAGCTGTAACAATGCTTGACCGCATAAACAAATGTACTAAGACCCCAAAAACTTCAAAACTGCCTCTTCTGGCAGAGAGAATGATAAAAGAACAAGCCTAGGTAGGCGACTGGGATACAAATTGTCTTCGATCCTTTTTAATATCTATGTTGGTATCCATACAAAATGTTGCTAGACTGATTTTATTGTTGGTGTATGAATGACGTCAGCGTAGTACATAAGTTGGTACCTAAATTAGCAACTGTAAACAAAAGGTGTGCAATAGATTAGTCAGTCGTTAGCAGGGAGTGCAAACTGGTAGACGTGCGACCGCAGTGTGACAAAGTTGTTGTGCCACAAATCGCAGAGGAGCGACACGTCTAAATCATGTTTTCAAGACATTCTCCAGAACGTTTTGAAGAGCTGAAAAGTGTGTACAAAGTTTGTCCCACACTCCTTGCCTCCTTAACATAAACGCCGCCGCGTGGAAGCCTGCCTCAACTCGACTGAAACCCAAAACGCAGATAGTAGTTAAGAGAAGTACTTTTACACCCATAACTTTGTTATTGTTGTGGTCTTCAGTCCTGAGACTGGTTTGATGCAGCTCTCCATGCTACTCTATCCTGTGCAAGCCTCTTCATCTCCCAGCACCTACTGCAGCCTACATCCTTTTGAATCTGCTTAGTGTATTCATCTCTTGGTCTCCCTCTACGATTTTTACCCTCCACGCTGCCCTCCAGTACTAAATTAGTGATCCCTTGATGCCTCAGAACATGTCCTACCAACCGATCCCTTCCTCTAGTCAAGTTGTGCCACAAACTCCTCCCCAATTCTGTTCAATACCTCCTCATTAGTTATGTGATCTACCCATCTAATCTTCAGCATTCTTCTGTAGTACCACATTTCGAAAGCTTCTATTCTCTTCTTGTTCAGACTATTTATCGTCCATGTTTCACTTCCATACATGGCTTCACTCCGTACAAATACTTTCAGAAGCGACTTCCTGACACTTAAATCTATACTCGATGTTAACAAATTTCTCTTCTTCAGAAACGCTTTCCTTGCCATTGCCAGTCTACATTTTATATCCTCTCTACTTCGACCATCATCAGTTATTTTCCTCCCCAAATAGCAAAACTCAACTACTACTTTAAGTGTCTCATTTCCGAATCTAATTCCCTCAGCATCACCCGATTTTATTCGACTACATTCGATTATCTTCGCTTTGCTTTTGTTGCTGTTAATATTATACCCTCCTTTCAAGACACTGTCCATTCCGTTGAATTGCTCTTCCAAGTCCTTTGCTGTCTCTGACAGAATTACAATGTCATCGGCGAACTTCAAAGTTTTTATTTCTTCGCCATGGATTTTAATACCTACTCCGAACCTTTCTTTTGTTTCCTTTACTGCTTGCTCAATATACAGCTTGAATAGCGTCGGGGAGAGGCTACAACTCTGTCTCACTCCCTTCCCAACCACTGCTTCCCTTTCATGCCCCTCGACTCTTTATAACTCCTATCTGCTTTCTGTACAAATTGTAAATAGCCTTTCGCTCCCTTATTTTACCCCTGCCACCTTCAGAATTTGAAAGAGAGTTTTCCAGTCAACATTGTCAAAAGCTTTCTCTAAATCTACAAATCCAATAAACGTAGGTTTCCCTTTCCTTAACCTATCTTCCATGAGAAGTCGTAGGGTCAGTATTGCCTCTCGTTTTCCTACAGTTCTCCGAAATCCAAACTGATCTTCCGCGAGGTCGGCTTGTAACAGTTTTTACATAATTCTTTAAACGATTCGTGTTAGTATGTCGTAGACATGGCTTATTAAACTGATAGTTCGGTAATTTTCACATCTGTCAACACCTGATTTCTTTGGGATTGGAATTATTATATTTTCTTGAAATCTGAGGGTACTTCGCCCATATCATACATCTTGCTCACCAGATGGTACAGTTTTGTTAGGACTGGCTCTCCCAAGGCTGTCAGTAGTTCTAATGGAATGTTGTCTACTCCCAGGACCTTGTTTCGACCTAGGTCTTTCAGTGCTCTGTCAAACTCTTCACGCAGTATCATATCTCCCATTTCATCTTCATCTATATCCTCTTCCATTTCCATAATATTGTCCTCAAGAACATCGCCCTTGTATAGACACTCTATATACCCCTTCCACCTTTCTGCTTTCCCTTGTTTGCTTAGAACTGGGTTTCCATCTGAGCCCTTGATATTCATACAAGTGGTTCTCTTTTCTCCGAAGGTCTCTTTAATTTTCCTGTGGGCAGTATCTATCTTATCCCTCATGAGAAGCCTCTACATCCTTACATAACTTTAACCAACGAAATTACGCGGTAACACCCGTCGCTGGTGACAAATTTCTTACATTCATCAGTCAGACACTATTCAAAAAGCTATTCATGAAGTAAATATAACTGCCGAGAGCTACAACTTGATAATCTGTATCTAAAAAATAAGCCATAGCTGCTAAAGGTCATATCCAGTACCAAGAAAAACTGCAATAAATGACCAGAAAGTAGAGAGAATTAATTCGGCTGCTTAGGAAATGCCAGCGTCACAAAGGAAACAGGCTTAGCGATAAACTGAAAGATTCAATTACGTTGATGGGACAGTAAAATAGATGAAAAATCTCTCATAAAGCTCTACAAAACAACGGCAACAACATCTATAAGTTATGGCAGTGAGTCTTTGACAATAACAGGTGGATGTGAACGATGGATTAAACAAAATGTTTCGAACGCTAGGCAACTTTATGATTTAACTACCTGTATGGCGTTTCGTTGTGTTGATCACAAAATATTACTCTAGAAATAGGACCATCATGGAATTCGGTGAATAGCTCACAGCTGGTTCACCTCTTACTTTAACAACAGACAGCAAAAGATCATTAGACGCAGTGTTCAGAATGGGAATGACGTGGAGTGTGAGATGGGCACAGTCAAAGAGGCAAAAGGGGGGGGGGGTGTACTCCAGGAATCAGTGCTGGAGCTACAAGTTTTCCTTAATTGTATAAATGATATACCCTCTAGTATTACAAGTGATTCTAAAATATTTTTGTTTGTTGATGACACCAACTTGGTGGTAAAGGTTGTTGTGTGCAACATTGGCACTGTTTCAAATACTGCAGTTCATGATACAAGTTCATGGCTTGTAGAAAATAAACTAACGCCAACAGTTTTTACAGTTTCTATCACACAGTTCAACAAAACCCGACATTATAATTTCAGAGAATGGGCATATGATTGGTGAAACTGAACAGTTCAAATTTAGAGGTGTTCTGATAAATAGTAAACTGTCGTGGATAGTTCAAAGACTTAATGCTGCCATTTTTACTATTTGAACGGTATCTCAAGTGATTGATAGTCCGCCACGAGAAATAGTCTACTTTGCTCATTTCCATTAGCTTATGACGTATGGTATTATATTTTGGTGTAACTCTCCCAATTCTCAAAGCGTGTTTTCGGGTCAGATATGGGCAGTTCAGGCAATAAGTGGTGTAAGTTCGCGAACCTCTAGTCGACCCCTGTTCATTAGTGTGGATATTGTGACACTGGCCTCTCGATATACGTCGTTTTTTGTTAACAGTATCAGCTTATTCCCAAGAATTACCACCTTTGACTCAGTTAATACTAGGCAGAAATCCAACCTGCATTTGGATCGCAATTCCTCGACTCTTGTGCAAAAAGGTGTGCAGTGTAATGCTGCACCCATTTTCAGTAAGCTACCACAAGAATTTGATATTAGTAGTAATCCACGAGCTTTCAAATCGAAGCTGAGGAGTTTGCTCATGGGTCACTCCTATTCTGTCGAGAAGTTCCTTAAAAAATTGCATTCTTGACTGCGTTTATATAAACTTACGGCTTAGCTTTTTTGGGTTCATAAACATTTTATCCGTTATTACTTTTATGTTGTAATGTCATGTACTAACACGTCCCATGACCTTGGAGATTTGCTCATCAATTTGGTCCTACGTAACTAGGCGTGTAAAATAAAAAATAACACAGGCCATGGAAATGAGGTTTTTAAGAAGAACAACTGGCTGTAGACTATCTGATGTGATAAGGAATACAGCAATCAGACAAGAACTAGGACTTAAAAGCACAAATGAACAGATCAAGGAGTACAGAAATAACTGGAGAGCTCATGTGACAAGAATGAATGAAAATAGAATGCCTAAAATGGTGATGAATTATCGATATGTAGGGAAAAGACCAGTAGATAGACGAAAAAAAGAGATGCAGGCACCAAACCAAAATCAACAACTGGCAACAGAAGCACTGAACAAGAAGATGTAGCTGGCAAATGCCTGATACTTGAACTGAATTCCGGAGACATGGTCCTTAACCTCGTTGCTGACACACGTTGTTCATGGCAGGATCGTAACTGATTCTCTGTCAGCGCTCCCCACATTGTATTCCTGCAAGTCTGCACTTCACAAATAAGTTGACAGGTACTCATTGATTTATTTTCTCCTACATCACTCTCCAAATTCTTTTTCGAGTAGTTCTCTATGGCTTGAACATCGTTTGAAAAGCAAACGTTTCTGACCACAGCGCAAATTTCTTTCAATAAGGATGACACCTATTGGAAAATCTGTCTCCATTTCTTTCGATCTCCATTACTACATTTCGCTGCGCAGAGCATTAAATCCATGCCTGGAAGTTCCTTTAAAGCGCACTGCTCCTGCTTCTACATACAGCCAGAACTGTTATCTGTATTAAACTCTTCATTTCAAGCTAGAGCCACGAACGTTGATGCGGCTGGCAGACAGTATTTTTTTTGTTTTGTTTTGTTTTATTTTCTGTTTTTGCCCTCAACACTCCGTTAAATGCGTCTTCTGCCTAACCACAACGGTCGTGGAGCCCTCTCTCAGATTCACTCTTGCTTTCTGCTTAGATAACACCAAATAATAAATGAAGGTAGTCTTGGTCGGAACGAATCGTATTGGTGTTGCGGTCTTCATTCCAAAGACTAGTTTGATGCAGCTCTCCACGCTGCACATCTCTCCATCTATGCATAACTATTGCAACCTAAATCCGTTTGAACGTGGTTGCTGGGATCAAACATTTGTGTCCCTCTACAATTTTTACCCTCAGACTTCCTACCTTTACCAAATTGGCTATTCATTGATGCCTCACGATTTGTCTCGTCTGTGGGTTCCTTCTGTTTCCCCTTTTGCCAAATTCGATTCAGTACCTCCTCATTAGTTACTCGATCTACCCGTCTAATCTTCAGAATTCTTGGGGAGCCCCGCATTTCAAAAGCTTCCATTCTGTTCTTGTCTGAACTGCTTATCGTCCACGTTTATTTTGTTTACAAGGCTACACTCAGATAAATAACTTCAGTAGAGACTTCCCAATAGTTAAATTTATTTTGGAGAAAAATGGCATTGGCTTGGAGATAAAATGATGACTAAAGGGGCCTGAAAACGTTCGGTATGTACTGACAGTAATAGTTTGTCAAACCTTCAATATATTGGACTGACCTCAGACCATCAACAATACTGACTAAACCCGTTAGTTAACAATGCGGTTTTACGAGGTTAAAATGTCGAATTCCCAACATAAAGTGAGTGCTGCAGCTGTATGAGCTATGACTTTCAGGCAACAACGGTGAAAAAGACAAAGTGGTTGCAAAAAAAAAGTAGCGACTGGTCACAAGTTAATTTACTAACAAGTCTGAACGATGGATCCTAAGTATTTCGTAAATTGTTTTCCGACGAGTCTTGAACTGTACAGCAAGGTATTAATGTTGATACGAGATACCGTGTCGACGGGAGATTAGGAGTAACTTTAAGATTTCTTTGGACACACAGGTCCTTCGAATATTCGAAGTTCGATTCTGTGATATCAGCAAATCAAAATTCTATGGAAACTTGTGAAACAATTACATCTGTCTGGCAAGAACATGTTCAAGCACTTAACGTAAAACATTCTTTTTATGTTTCGTATGGTAATTTGGTGAAACTGACATACATTTCGAAGATTTATTACTAGTAATTACAGATTTATATCGTGTTTTTCGAAGTGGAAGCAGTTTTTCCCGAACTACTACGTAATGCTTCAACCTATACTATATTTTCAAATTAATAAACTGTTGACCATCCTAAAATGCTACATACGATGATTACCATCGCATTGGTGTTTTAAGATTGTTTTGTGTCGAAAAAAATCTGAGTTATGATATGCACAAACGCGAACTGAAAACATAAAACAGTGCACTATATCGCCATGTAGCTGCTTCATGAAGTTCTGTCAACATGCGAATGTAGAATATTGTCAGACCATCAATACTTATCACGTGTCAGTATGTATTGACAATATTTTTAGGGCCATAAACAGTGCTCATCGATAATTTTAGTATTGCCAATACAACACGTGCCCTCAGACGGTCATATATGGACGGTTTGACAACATTATTGAACTTGTGAAGGCCCCTTTGCGTTCTTTTATTTGCATACTTTGTACGCAATCACATAACCATTTTACCAACCAGTGGTCATCTTCAGACAGAGAGAGTACAAACAATTACTGTGTTGCCTATAAAATCCACCAAGTAAATATCTGTATATGATTTCATTTTTATCATTACTTAGATTCACAGATATGACATATTACACAATGACTGTATATTTTGTAATCATTGCAGTATTAAGATTCACATTGGCTTGTAGACACGGCAACAGCACTGTTACATGCTCATATAATTGTACCGAAAAAGATATAAAAACAGAAGACCTCAAATTTATATTTGATTTTAACTAATTTTTCAGAAATCTTTTTTTTTTTTTTTTTTTGCTGTTGCCAGTCTGTATTTTTATATCCTCTTTTCTTCTGCTATAATAATAACAAATAATAATAATAATAATGGTTGGTGTTTTGTTACTAAAATAACAACTCATCTGTTACTTTGTGTGTCATTTCCTTATCTAATTTCCTCAGCATATCCTGATTTGATTCGACTACACCCCACTGTCTTAATTTTGTTGATGTTCATCTTACAGCCTGTTTTCAAGACATCGTTTTAGTTCACCTGCTCTTCCAAAAGTCCTTGGACGTCTGTGATAGAATAATAATATTGTTGGAAAACCTCTTTTTAATTTCTCCTCCCTGAACTTTTCTTCTCTTTTTCGAATTTCTCTATAGTTTCCGTTATGCTTGTCTAAAATACTAATTGAATAATACTGAGGATATGCTAATATTTCTCACTCCTTTCTCAACTATTGCTTCCCTTTCATGTCCTTCGATTCTTATAATTGCTGTTGAGTTTGTGTACAAGTTGATTGAATTTTCTTATTTTGAGAGTGTTGAAGGAGCGATCTATTTTACTTGTTAAAAAACATTCAACAGCGTGGATCGCATAAAATATTTCTTTACGTGAGACAACCGGTTTCGAAAAACTTTGCTGTCATCTTCAGACCTTAAAAATCTTTTTGTTGTGAAATGTGTTGTTCGCACGCCAAGTTTTTATCCACTTGACAACTTGGCGTGAGGTTCAACGTAAAATGAACAGGTTTCACAACAAAGAGATTTTTAAGACCTGAAGATGACAGAAAAGTCTGTCGAAACTGGTTGTCCTAAATAAATAAATATTTTACGCGATCTAGGCTGCAAATATTTTTAGTATGTACAATTTGTTGGTAACCCTTCGCTCCAGTATCAAATGGTTTATTCCAGTCAAAACTGTGTAAAACTTTATCTGGATTTAGAAATGCAATAAATGTAGGTATGGCTTTCTCCAGTCTTCTAAAATAAGTCGTAGGGTCAGTAGCACCTAGCGTGTTCTGCATTTTTTGGAACCCATCTGATCTTACCCGAAATCGGCGTCCATCCCAGATCATGCAACAATTACTTGATATGAGTGAGCTTCCACTAGTCTTTCCATCCAATCTCCTGCCATGTCAGTTTGACATTGATTTACTAGTTCGATAACATTCACACCTGTCAATACCTGCTTTCTTTGGAACTGGAATTACTGTATCATTCTTGAAATATGAAGGAATTAGCCACGCGGTTAACTGCATCAAACTGCATTAATTCTTCTTTCTTTACAAAAGATATAGTAAAGTATACAGAAAATGCGACTGAAAAAAAGCAGTTATGGTGTGGTTTTTGAGTACACAAGAAGTTTTGATTGTTCATAGTGGGCAAAACAGCTGATATTCGTTATTTAATGGATTGTGCATTTTCTCTGAATCAGTCATTGATCGTCACCTTCGGTTTTCCATATTAAAGTACCATACTGGAGGCAGAGATAAGCACCACATGAATGACACTTTCATCTTTTCAGTCGAGTGTTATTTTTTCATCTAACGCTGTCTACATCTCTTCCGCACTTTGTTATCGCTTGTGTCGATTTTCCTCTTTTCCTCATCAGTCTGCAGAAATTCATCAAATCTAGATGACAGTAATAAAGAAAAACCTGGACTGGAATTTCTCTGCAAGTGGTTTTGAACCATTTCTTTTCTTAGGGCTCGACGAAAATCTAGTCGTCTCATTATATCGTTTCCGTTTCGTAGTTATTGTTGTGCCGTTCAATGCTGAAGAAAATCTAACCATTGGCCACATTTTTCCATTTTAGAGCCCGCTGAAGTCTTAACATCTCACACTACAACGTCAACACCGCATTTTCTTTTATTATAGAATTTGGTTAATTCAAGTTTAATTTTAATACTTATCATTTCGCCAGTCGCGCCATTAAATAGTAAGTTGGAAATCAAGACGAAATTCTTCTTCGCCTTCGACACTTTGGAGACCACGGCTCCTTGTTTTGCGGTATGCGAAAACGAATGTGGAGCACCGTTTCTTGGCATTCTGCAGTTGGTCTGGGACGTGGCTCTTACTGTTCTTAAGCATGTCAACGGAAAATAATCTATGACTTTGTTTGGTGAATATGTGACGTGAATTTGATCGACAAGAACTACAGAAGTGTAATAAATAGAACGGCGGACACATGAATGGTTTCAGCGAGACGTGATTTATTATTTAAATAATGCCATAAGCTGAAATCCGCGTGAAATAAAATTCTAATGAACAGTCAGAAGAAAATTTAATTTACTTTAATTTATTTAACAGTAATAAAACAAAGATGATCGTGCTAGCTCAATTTCTAGTTGATGCAATTCGGCTTTCACACTCGCAATAATGCTCCGTTCACAACAGCGATAATATTGTAAAACATATCGCTAACAGAGAAAGACAGACGGGAGCTTTCCTAGGCGCTTGTTGCTTTCCAGTCCTTTCTCTCTCTCTCTCTGTCATAGTAGCGCTAGGCCTTCAGTTTCGAAATCAGAATCTATTCCTGAACCATAAAGACATATTACTGCAGTGAATGATTCACACTAAGCGCGATTTATGGCCTCCGAACGGATGACTTCATGGGGGATGTACGATATGGGATGTGCGAATAAATGAAAAAAGAATGTGGGCACCGCCAGCAGCGAAGTTAGATACAGGTCGTTAATTTTTCTTTAGCGCAGTATTTTTAGTAATTTTTTTATTGTTAATACAGATGTGTGTAAGGGAAATATGTTGGGACTCTTGTTAATGTTATTGTTCATAATGTGTATTGATTAACTTAAAAGACAATATTACTACTAGTGTCAGACTTTTCGCATAGAGTATAGCTATTTGTAATTACACTACTAGCCATTAAAATTGCTACACCAAGAAGAAATGCAGATGATAAACAGGTATTCATTGGACCAATATATTATAGTAGAACTGACATGTGATTACATTTTCACGCAATTTGGGTGCATAGATCCTGCGAAATCAGTGCCCAGAACGACTATGTCTGGCCGTAATAACGGCCTTGATACCCCTGGGCATTGAGTCAAACAGAGCTTGGATGGCGTGTACAAGTACAGCTGCCCATGCAGCTTCAACACGATACCACAGTTCATCAAGAGTAGTGACTCGCGTATTGTGACGAGCCAGTTGCTCGGCCACCATTGACCAGACGTTTTCAATTGGTGAGAGATCTGGAGAATGTACTGGCCAGGGCAGCAGTCGAACATTTTCTGTATCCAGAAAGGCCCGTACAGGATCTAAAATATGCGGTTGTGCATTATTCTGCTGAAATGTAGGGTTTTGCAGGGATCGAATGAAGGGTAGAGCCACAGGTCGTAACACATCTGAAATGTAACGTCCACTGTTCAAAGTGCCGCCAATGCGTACAAAGGGGTGACCGGTACGTGTAACCAATGGCATCCCATACCATCACCCCGGGTGATACGCCAGTATGGCGATGACGAATACACGCTTCCAATGTGCGTTCACCGCGATGTCGCCAAACACGGATGCGACCATCATGATGCTGTAAACAGAGCCTGGATTCATCCGAAAAAATGACGTTTTGCCATTCGTGCACCTAGGTTCGTCGTTGAGTACAACATCGCAGGCGCTCCTGTCTGTGATGTAGCGTCAAGGGTAACCGCAGCCATGGTCTCCGAGCTGATAGTCCATTCTGCTGCAAACGTCGTCGAACTGCGAACTGTTCGTGTAGATGGTTGTTGTCTTGCAAACGCCCCCATCAGTTGACTCAGGGATTGAGACGTGGCTGCACGATCCTTTACAGCCATGCGGATAAGATGCCTGTCATCTCGACTGCTAGTGATACGAGGCCGTTTGGATCCAGCACGGAGTTCCGTATTACCCTCCTGAACCCACCGATTCCATATTCTGCTAACAGTAATTGGATCTCGACCAACGAGAGCAGCAATGTCGCGATACGATAAACCGCAATCGCGATAGGCTACAATCCGACCTTTATCAAAGTCGGAAACGTGATGGTACGCATTTCTCCTCCTTACACGAGGCATCACAATATTTCACCAGGCAACGCCGGTCAATTGCTGTTTGTGTATGAGAAATCGGTTGGAAACTTTCCTCATTTCAGCACGTTGTAGGTATCGCCACCGGCGCCAACCTTGTGTGAATGCTCTGAAAAGCTAATCATTTGTATACACAGCATCCTCTTCCCGTCGGTTAAATTTCACGTCTGTAGCACGTCATCTTCGTGGTGTAGCAATTTTAATGGCCAGTAGTGTATTTGTTGTTGTTGTTGTGGTCTTCAGTCCTGAGACTGGTTTGATGCAGCTCTTACTGCCTGAAAAAAGCTGCACAGATATTCAGTTAGATCTTGGTAAGTGACAGATTCCTAACTCGCATTAAATATTCAATAATGTATAATTGTACTTTTCATAGACGAAAAAACGTAGCATGCTATTGACCACAATGTCAATGAGACAGTTGAAATCAGTCAACTCATGCAAATGCCAGGGTGTAATACTTTGTAGGGATATGAAATGAAACGATCACATATATTTTCTGTCGTAGGTGAAACACGTGGCAGAATGCTCTTCACTGGTAAGTGACTAGAGAAATGCAAACAGTCTACAACGGATATTGCTTACAAAATGCTTGTGACCTATCGTTGAATAGTGTCCATGAGTGCGGGGTGTGTAACAAACAGCACTAAGAACGGCTATCGAATAGATAAAAAAAGCACAGCACAAACCGCCATAAGTTTCTTTGTCCCATGGGAGAGCGTAGCGAAGATGAACTGAGCTAGTGGACCCTTGAAAATAGAAGCAAACTATCCCGTGAAAGCCTACTTACGAAGTTTCTCGAACCATCTTTTGAGTGATAAATCTAGGAATGTACTACAAGCCCTTATGTATCGCTTCCGCAGTAATCCCGAAAACAAGGTCAAGCTAAGTACAGCGCACACACAGGCGTTTAAGGATATTTTTAGAGAGCAAGCCAATGACCTATAGGCTGAAGCGAAAGGTGATATTTGCTGAGCAGATGCTAAGAATACGTGTGGAAATTCACTGCAGTATTTTATATGACCCCAATATTGATAATTTCCACACTGGTGAAGTAAGAAGGAATGTTTGGACTCTTGCCTTGAAAAGAATGAGTTTTTAAGCAAAAAAGCCTCACAGCTATCATATTTCGCCCGACAATTTTGTATTTGAGACATTTGATGTCTGAAGGATAATGAAGCCGTATGTTATACCACAAATTTTCCTTTAATATTTTCTCCGTAGCTATCAACCGAGGAATAACAAAACCTGAGAACTATTAGTCCAGAGCAAAACCCTCGAAGCATATTCTGCATCGCGAAATGAAGTATAAGCTGCGTTTATTCGCACTTTTATCCGTTTGAGGTGATGGAGAAAATCGTGTGCCATTTCTTTTAACCTGTAAGTACACGCAGGGAGTCCGTGAGGCCACAGGGAATATTTTCATATTAATACAATGTCTGACAATAGCTTCCAAGCAGCTATCTTCTCAGCACCTTTTAAGTGTCAATAATACGCGTCGTTTAATATCGCGGAACCTGCTACGTTAACCCTAACACTTTCGGTTAGCTTACAACTAGTTCTGGGTTACCATGGACCAGCCGCGTGCATTGACAGTTTTTCGTTAGTCTGCTTTCTTTATTCCCGCGCGCACATGTATGCGGTGTTGGATTTGTTTAGTGTTACAACAGACGTTGCTTGGTACCTTGTTGTAGTATCTTGTAAGTATCGTAACAGCATCATGGAATGTTCTTACGAGGCAGAAGAGGAGAAAATTAGATGCCACTATTATTTTCAAAACAAAAAGAGCAATTGAGAAGCATTCTTGAGGCTGCTTTCTATTGCGCTTCTGCAAGACCATCTTCAGCAAAGGGCAATGCCAAAAACTTTGACAAAGAAAGGTAACTGAGGTAATTGGAGAGCTTTGTAGTCTGAAAAGCTCTGAAGTGGAATCAACTGCATGAGGACATGTGTGAACTGCAAAAGCAAAACGAGAAAAACTAGATATGTTTGTAAAAACTGCGAGACGTAAATTTGCCTTGAGCATTCTGTTACAGTGTACCAAGACCGTACCGACAAAAATATTCCGTACAGTATGTGTATATTTTGATAGCAGCTCAATTTTTTTGTTTCTTAACTTCGTGTAAATGCTTTTGACAAAAATATATATTTTTTAATTTTAAGTAGATATACCGAACTATCAGTTTAATAAGTCACGGCTGCAAAATACTAACACGAATTCTTTACAGACGAATGGAAAATGGTAGAAGCCGACCTCGGGGAAGATCAGTTTGGATTCCGTAGAAATATGGGAACACGTGAGGCAATACTGACCCTACGACTTATCTTAGAAGCTGGATTAAGAAAAGGCAAACCTACGTTTCTAGCATTTGTAGACTTGGAGAAAGCTTTTGACAATGTTGACTGGAATACACTTTTTCAAATTCTGAAGGTGGCAGGGGCGAAATACAGCGAGCGAAAAGCTATTTACAATTTGTATAGAAACCACATGGCAGTTATAAGAGTCGATGGGCATGAAAGGAAAGCAGTGGTTGGGAAGGGAGTGCGACAGGGTTGTAGCCTCTCCCCGATGTTATTCAATCTGTATATTGAGCAAGCAGTAAAGGAAACAAAAGAAAAATTCGGAGTAGGTATTAAAATCCATGGAGAAGGAATAAAAACTTGAGGTTCGCCGATGACATTGTAATTCTGTCAGAGACAGCAAAGGACTTGGAAGAGCAGTTGAACGGAATGGACAGTGTCTTGAAGGGAGGATATAAGATGAACATCAACAAAAGCAAAACGAGGATAATGGAATGTAGTCGAATTAAATCAGGTGATGCTGAGGGAATTAGATTAGGAAATGAGACACCGAAAGTAGTAAAGGAGTTTTGCTATTTGGGGAGCAAAACAACTGATGATGGTCGAAGTTGAGAGTATGCAAAATGTAGACTGGCAATGGCAAGGAAAGCGTTTCTGAAGAAGAGAAATTTGTTAACATCGAGTATAGATTTAAGTGTCAGGATGTCGTTTCTGAAAGTATTTGTATGGAGTGTAGCCATGTATGGAAGTGAAACATGGACGATAAATAGTTTGGACAAGAGGAGAATAGAAGCATTCGAAATGTGGTGCTGCAGAAGAATGCTGAGGATTAGATGGGTACATCACATAACTAATGAGGAGGTATTGAATAGGATTTGGGAGAAGAGTAGTTTGTGGCACAACTTGATTAGAAGAAGGGATCGGTTGGTAGGACATGTTCTGAGGCATCAATGGATCACCAATTTAGTATTGGAGGGCAGCGTGGAGGTTAAAAAATAGAGGGAGACCAAGAGATGAATACACTAAGCAGATTCAGAAGGATGTAGGCTGCAGTACGTACTGGAAGATGAAGCTTGCACAGGATAGAGTAGCATGGAGAGCTGTATCAAACCAGTCTCAGGACTGAAGACCACAACAACATTAAAGTGATTAGTAATGATACTACTTAATTTACTAACACTTCCCTCCATAACTTATGTAACAATGTAAATTAAAGGCAATGGAAATTTTAAGGGTCTGTGAGACCAGCCGCGTCCAAATTTCAGGCGCATGCACTGCCATGTTAACAGCATAAAAAACATTTCACATGCATATTTGTGGAATCGTTTTCCTGCGAGGCTCACGTTTTGTCTCCCTGTTCTGCGTTAGAGGTAAACCAAATGACACACATTGTAGCGCAAAGGGGAGTTCACTGAGCAACTTTTAATCCCGAGGCTTGTAAAAATTGTGCAAAGGAAAAACTATTAGAACTGTAAATACTGGAAAATGCAGATGGAATGTATTATACTGTTATAAATGTAAATAGAATGTTTCAAACTTTATTTGTTACTATATCACCAGTCGGAAACATCACAATGAAATTGGAAATTCCGCAGAAATTACGTTAATTGTAGTGCTTCGCATACAGTACTATACAGTTGGTCATTCAGGTGTTAAAAATCAATGTTCGGGTTCAGTTAACAATGAGAAAAATTGTAACTGTTAGCTGCCACGAAGCGCGTAGTGACGCAATGCTAGGGTGGCCAGACGCTCCGGTTTTCCTGGACAGTCTGGTTTCGGATTTAAAAAATGAGCGTCACGTTTTTTTCGGGATACCAGTTTTGTGATGCCACAGAAATACTCTCGTACCGTCTATTTTTTCCCAAATGCTGGCGTGGATTTGTGTTTTAACTATTAAGCACAATAATGATTTGTTTCATTGTTGCGCCTGCCGGCGTCTATCGAGGGCTTTTATTGAGCGTAACGCTTCTGTTATTAACTCTTGCGTTGGGATTCAATTCAGTCAAGACGTTGCAGCTACTCGTTTCTCTGTCCGAGGCTTATTGTGCTTAGCTCATGTTCGCGTGTGTGGGAAGTGAACTCCAAATGCAAAAGCGAAAGTATTGCTTTCAAGACAATTGTACAGAAGAATCGTTTTTCATCAAACGAGGATGACATGTTTTGTTGACGTGAAATATGTAATTCATATGTTTCCATTTACGTGGAGAAAGGGCAGATATTACGGATCATTTAGGCAGCCAAAACCATAAATCAAACATGTGCTCTGCTAGCACTTAAAAAAAATTGACAGCTTTTTTATTTCAAAGTCATGAAAACAGAGCCAGTCAGTAGCAGCAGCGGCATTAACGATGTGTTACCATACAGTTGAACATCAAATGTCTTTGAAATCTGTAGATGTACTTTTAGACTAAGCTTCAATCGAAGAGTGCCACGTTGGGCAGAACCAAAACAGCAGTAGTTTGAAAGCAGATTTTTACCACACTGTCAAACATATGCGACGACTTTTCACTGCTCCGCTATTATTCAACAGCTACAGATGCGAGTAATCACAAGGCTAAAAAAATATTTCCATTAATTGTTCAATATTTTACACCTCAGAATGGCATTAAAGTGAAATTGCTGAAATTAATTTCGTTGCCAAATGAAACCGCCTACTGCATTAGAAGAAAATAAAATTGATAAGAGTAAGAGTATTGCAGTGTCAGTGCTAATACTAATTTTGGAGGAGTGCGACGAGCAGATAGAATGTATTTGCTAGAATGAAAAGTGAAGTAAACGAAAATCTTTTAGGAGTTGGCTACCCTGCTCACATGCTACACACTGCTGCCAAGACAGCCGCTCACGTGGTGAGTTTTGACGGAGAAATCTTTATAATTAAACTTTTCAATTACTTCTCCATATACACAGTACGAAAGGAGCGTCTAAAAGAGTTTTTTGAGTTTCCGGACATAGAGTATCATGCATTGTTGTCACATACAAAAACAAGGTGGTTATCTTTGTTACTGTAGAGAGAGTACTGAAGTTGTATGATGCTCTTAAATCATTCTTCGTCGTAGAAGAAAAGGGACCTAAATTTCTGACATCCCTTTTCCAGAATCGAAACGGAAGCGTATCTGCGTGGTTCCTGCGTAGCCAGTTGAGCGTGTTTCAGAGACAAATACTTAAACTTGAGAAAGCAGACAGCAGTGTTATAGAAGTAGCTGCGATTTTGGAAATTGCTAGCAGAATCACAGAACGTCTTAGAGAAGAAAGTTTTGTTCCACTCAAAATGGAACAGCGAGGTTGCATTAACTATTGAGAATCAAAAATTTCATGTTGATGTAGAACAGTTTTATGAAAAGTGCACAGCTTATTTAGAAAAATGGTTAACAAATCTCAATGAGTTCTTTGTTTTCAAATAGATGTTGCTGGGCGCAGCACCTGAGTGGAGCAATGTGAGAAGTTTGGTTGGTTTGTGGGGGTTGAAGGGATCCGATTGCAAAGGCCATCGGTCCGTTTTTCCACGATCATGAAACACCCACAACGTGACAAGGACATTAACATTTGTACAAGGTAGAGGGTTGTCAGTAGGTTGTAGTTTATTGTTTGACCAGTTTTCTTTACTCAAGCAGTTCACTGAGTCAGAAATCAATAAAGAACTGGGCTAGCAAATCATGTCAGGAGAAATGGACCTATTTCTTTCGACAGATTGGATGCGAAGAACAGTATTCTCAGTTTCTGAATCTGTGTGAATTCGTCTTCAGTATTCCACGGCATAATGCAAACGTGGAACGAATATTTTCTCTCATGAATGCGCAGTGGACTGAAGAACGAAACAAATAGCAACTACCAACAGTCGAAGCAATAATTAAATGTTTTTAATTATCAAGTGAATTGCTCTAAGGTTTATGAATACGTCAAGCAGCGGAAAGATCTTTCCTCCAAAGCTCAATATTCAGATAAATATGAGGCGTAAGACAACAAATTATGTGAACTTTTCACTTCAACATACAGTGTTTCAGTAGATAGTTTTGTATCTGGTATTAATGTTTCCAAATAAAAAAGGCTTTTGTAACCAGTACTAATATTGTTAAATGTTATTACCATCTGAATGCCCTCTCTTGGGTTTTATTAAATTAATTACAGTATAAAGTGTTCATTGATTTATTTATTTTACCAAATCAATTGAATACAACAGTATTTTGCACAAATATCTCACTTTTTTAACGTTAAGAAAAGTGACCCGATATGTCCCGGTTTATGATACACAAATAATGGCCGGTGTTAGTTAATTTTAGAGAAATGTCCCTGTTTGCTAGCAACAAATTCTAGCTACCCTACGCAACGCGACTTAGGTACTGGCTTCAAACCTCAATAGTCCGGTGCGTTAAAGTTTGTTTAATAAGCCGCCTGCAGACGATTTCCAGCCATGAGCTGACATGAATGTTGGTTTCATAGAAAAGCATCACGCGCGGTCTATATTATGCATGGCCTTATCCACGGGCCGAGTCTCCTACAAAGAATAAGACTATCTGCTTCTACTGCCTGTGTCCGTGTGTACAGCCCTAGCTTGCACACTGCTGCGTTGGCTCGGACTGTAATACAGCCTCCTCGGATTCCCGCACGTGGATGCCTGCGGCAGCTTCCTCTGCCCTCGTGTACACCCCTGCCCACGCTTATGCTGCGTTGCCTCGCGGGCCAACTTGCCTGCGCAGCAGCCTACCGCGCTTCAGTGTGCGCCGAGACACGCGTACTGCGCCGCGTGATAGCCTGTGCAAACCGGTTTGTAACGGAAAAGCTGCGCGCGCACGGACGAGAATAGCCCAGCTGGCGCAGGTCGATAAGTGTCGCTTGTGGAACCGTCGGCCTGGTGAAGGCCTTAACTGCACAAACTCATTTTGCACGGTGAAGCTCTCGAGTGTGAAGGTGATAACGTTAGCGAAGTTGTTCCATTACTATTGTAGTGACAGAAGACTTTTTTGCGTATGTTTAAAAATGACGGACGTGCGTTGTTATCCTAAGGCATTTATAACAGAATTTATTGAACTGTACAAATCTCTACCTTGCCTTTGGAAGGTAAAATCGAAAGAATACAACGACCGAAATAAGAAAAACTTGGCATATCGTAAAATGGTTGCCAAATTGAAGGAGGTTAGTAAGTGTTGGAAATTTTGTTTCATTGTTGGTGTTTATTGTACTTAAGAATTATTATGCATCTTGTGTACTGATAACAAGGTTTCCCGCATAAACGATTGCAGATGGATCCTAGCGCAGACAGGGATTCAGTAATAAAGAAAATCAACTCACTCCGGAGTTCTTATCGCAAGGAAAAGAGGAAAACAAACGAGTCGATGATGTCTGGCGCAAGCGAGGATGACGTGCACATTCCCAGGCTTTGGTACTACCATCTGCTTCAATTCCTAGATGGCGAAGAAACGCAGCATGGAATGACAGTATCAAATTATGAGGAATCAGTGTCACAGGTATGTAACGTAAAGGGTTTTAAGTTATAGTATTTATTCACAGGACAATGTAACTTGGCAGTTTTGTTTCTGTTTCTGGGAGCAGAGGAATCGGTGGGAGTCGGTTGATTTCGGGCCGGTACTTATTAAAGTATATCCGCCCTTACCAACCTAAGGTAACAACACAGCGAGCGCAGCGCCCTGTAGTAGGCAATGTCAATGGAATGTAATATACGGGTACACTAAGTTGAGGCAGCGCTACGGCTGATGGGAAAGACCATAAAGGCACTTTCCATTTACGGTCGCTCCCATCAGCCGCCGCGCCAAGTGTCAATTTTGTTGGCGCGAATAATAGAATCCACTGTGGTGCATGCCGGGCGATGGTGGGGTGAGAGGGGTAGGGTTGCTCTCCCCCTCCCTGTTGTGCCCCTCACGTGGCGACACGCCCCTCCCCCCAACCCTCCCTCGTGCCCACTGCAGTGCACGTGCTAGGCGGCGATTCCGTGCTTACCCTCCCAGCAACCCCTGCGAAAAGTGTCAAGTTAAATCGTGGGTATAATACGCAGTTGTGGACATCACACAACTAATTATTTGCAAGTCGCGAACTAAATTATAGAAACGGAACTATATATAAACTACTGAGAAAGCTTTTGATTCGATTTCAACAACTCGTCAGTCAGCCCGCGAGGAAAGAAGCATTAATTATTATAATGAATATATCTTTGTCATTGTTAGTTGCCTTTAGATTTCATCTGGATAGCGAGTGATATAAAATTGAAATATTTCAAACAAGGAAAACCCATTACCGCCAAAACTATTTTGAGCAGGCCTAGCCCGAGTTTCCAGGTAGCTAAACTTCAAAGCTGCAGAAGGAATACATGTGAATGGAACATAGCGAACAACCATCGTTTTGCAATGACTTTGTGCTGTTTGTCTAGCTTAGATAAATGAAAAGCTGCTTGTTGAGAATCGCTAGGACAGACAGGAAATTAACACAAAAATCTTCAGCAGACTTTTTCTTCACGTGATTTAGAAAGTAAAACAATGTTGATCTTTTTCAATATCACTTAAATCAAAACACCTTGCTAGTAAACTTGGTGATTGTGACGATTATAACCATCTCCGTCACAGATACTTCTGCGTATTCCAGTTGATTTTTTTTAAATATCTTGGTATTTCCGTGGCCGAGCGGTTCTAGGCGCTTCAGCCTCGAACCGCACGACCGCTACGGTCGCAGGTTCGAATCCTGCCTCGGGCATGGATGTGTGTGTTCTTAGGTTAGTTAGGTTTAAGTAGTTCTAAGTTCTAGGGGACTGATGGCCTCAGATGTTAAGTCCCATAGAGCTCAAAACCATTTGAACCAGTTTGGTATTTTCGTTCTGCTGCTTATTTCTAGTTGGTGCACGAGACCCAGTTTTAGCAAGGGCTTGTATTCCATTCATTTAATGACCACATGCTTTGTAGTCACCAATTTTATTATTCGCTGCAAATACTTTCTCGGACTGAGTCGTTTATTGTGCAGTCCAGTCCGGTACATCCGTGAACTGCTCTGAGAAATTTCATTTCAGTCGTGTGGACGCTACATTTGCTCTTGGCTTATTTTATTCTCTTCTTATCTGTTTTGTTGCATAAAAAATTCGAATACGTCATAACTTTACGAAATTTAAATTTTGTATCTTGTCACTAGTGTTGGCCACAGAGCTCGTGTAATTGTTCCGCACATTCTTGAAACGTTGGCTGGTTTTATTTTCAAGATCTCTACAACCATGTGAAACATTGTGAGATACGTAAAATGAGATATGGTGTAACGTTATTTAAAGATATTGTTGAGCGTATAATACGTTTGCAATAGATTACCATCGCTTTAGTTTTCGTTTCGGAAATCTCAGAATTGTTGCTTGCGGTGAGCTTACTACCCGAGCAGATAGAACCTCGTATCTAATGTTGAAAACTGCTGTGCTTAGCAAGGATCAGATCTTCAAGTAGCTGGTCTTACATTCTTCGAACAGATCAGATGACAGGGATATATATACGTCGAACAAAATGAGTTTTTAACAAAAAGCTGGGGGTGTGCACTGTACCATATTATTGTAAAGTGAGCATCTCCCTCTTTCGTTGTATTCAGTATTGATAGTATGCCCTCTGAAGTTTCTTCGATATACAAATATCCATTTGACGTGTAGACAGATGAAAACTTTATTTTAAAAATTATGATACAAACATTTAATAGCAATAAAACATTCACCTTTAAGGTTCAGAAGATGTATGCTAAAATGGCAAATGTATTTTCTACAACGTGAAACCGATAATTTCAAAGTAGTTTTTTTGGAAAATGGTGGGTTTCCAGTGGGCATTATGCGCGGGTGAACGCGTAAAGGAAGTGAATCACATTGTTTTACTGTCACTCCTCTGATACACGCTGCAGAAATTGAAATCTGGCTGTTTTGCATAAAAGTATATCAACATACGTACTCTGCAAACCACTGTGAAGTGTATGGCAGAGGGTATTTCCCATCGAACCAGGGCCTCTTCCCGTTCCATTCATGTGTGCAACAAGGAAAGAAGAATTGCTTAAAAGCATCTGTGCCTGTTGTAGCTGATCTAATCTTTCCCTCACGACCCAAGCGGGGAAAATACGTGTAGGGTTATAGTATACTCGTAGTTTCTTCCCTTACGCTTGTTCTTGACACTTTGTGAGCTTTCTCTACGTCTTAAATGCACGTGTCATCTTTTTTTTCTCACATGGACCAGACAAAACTGTGACCATTCGTGCTACCCTTCTTCGTATACGTTCAATATCACTTGTTCATTGTAAGTCCTGTTTGGTGCAGGTCCCACACACTTGAGCAATATTCCGAAATGGGCTGCACTATTGTTATGTATGCAGTCACCTTCGTAGATTGGACTGCAGTTCCCTAGCATTCTACCAACGAAAAGATGTCTGCCGCCTGCTTTACCTACGACTGAGGCCATGTGATAGTTCCAGTTCATATCCTTACAAATTTACACCCATGTATTTGTACGAGTTTGTCGATTGGATTGTGAGTCATTGGTATTGTAGATATAAGATACTACGTGATCTCGCTTTGTGAAATGAAAACTTTTTTCATTTCTGAACATTGCAAACAAGTTGCCAATCTCCGCACCACTTTGAAATCTTAACAAGACCACATTATTTATGTAGTTTATTATAACTGCATCATCTGCGAAAAATCTGCTAAAACTATTAATATTATCTTGCAAGATCATTAATATACGCCATGAACGGGAAGGGCCCCAACAGATATCACTGGCGGATACCTGAAGCCGGCCGAAGTGGCCGAGCGGTTCTAGGCGCTTCAGTCTGGAACTGCGCGACCGCTACGGTCGCAGGTTCGAATCCTGGCTCGGGCATGGATGTGTGTGATGTCCTTAGGTTAGTTAGGTTTAAGTAGTTCTGAGTTCTAGGGGACTAATGACCTCAGCTGTGAAGTCCCATAGTGCTCAGAGCCATTTTAACCATACCTGAAACTGCATCTTTGGATGCCCTTCTCTCCAAGATAACATGCTGCTTACTCTCTTCCGAGATAACTGTTAAGCTTTCTGGATCTCGGTTCCTCAGCTACCTCAGTATCAGTTCCAGGGGGGAACTGTTTACCCCAGCATTAAAAAAGTAAAGAATGTATTGTGTGCTGCATACAGGCAACGACGAATACCTCCGTAGGAACTAATGTTGCCATATGTCCCTGTTTTCTTCGCATGTCCCGATTTTTGGATGTCTCAGCTAGGTTAACGCAGGAAGTCAAGTATCCCGACTTCAAGGCGCTTTAACAACTCAAGGTTATTTAATTGAAAAATGATAGTTCAGTAACCAAGAAAGCCACACTACAGTGCGCTGTTAGGTAGCAATCAGTAGATGAACTATTTCTGTACTCCGTTGTCACCCATTACCGAAATTTATACACAGTCTATATTCATTCTTGCGCAAATTCTCACTTTCAACAGAATTTTGGGCTCTACTTCAGCAAGTAACGATAATTTTTTCTAATTATTTATTTTATTGATTACACTGCAATCTTTTGCTTCTAAAGTCGACGAACTAAACGGACTTCCCAGTGTATTCTCGAACTGTACTGCTTGAAAACAGTCGCATGACTTCCATTGTTGCTTTATTACGGCTACGCCACGGTGGCATTAAAGTGTGAACAAAACTCCTATCAACGGTCTCAATTCATTCAGTCAGTGGAAATACGACTGATAAATAATTTGTTGTTGTTGTGGTCTTCAGTCTAAAGACTGGTTTGATGCAGCTCTCCATGCTACTCAATCCTGTGCAAACCTCTTCATCTCCGAGTAACTACTGCAACCTACATCCTTCTGAATCTGCTTACTTGATTCATCTCTTGGTCTCCCTCAACGATTTTTACCCTCCACGCTTCCTTCCAATACTAAATTGGTGATCTGTTGATGCATCAGTATGTGTCCTACCAACCGATCCCTTCTCCTAGTTGGTTGTATCACAAATTTCTCTTCTCGCCGATTCTATTCAGTAGCTAGTCGTTCCTCACATGATCTACCCACCTAATCTTCAGTATCCTTCCGTAGCACCACATCTCAGAAACTTCTATTCTCTTTTCGTCTAACTGTTCAAGCCCACATTTCACTTCCATACATGGCTACACTCCATGCAAATACTTTCAGAAAGGGCTTCCTGACACTTAAATCTATACTTGATGTTAACAAAATTCTCTTCTTCAGAAACACTTTTCTTGCCATTGCCAGTCTACATTTTGTATCCTCCGTGCTTCGACTAGCACTAGTTATTTTGGTGCCCAAATAGCAAAACTCGTCTACTACTTTAAGTGTCTCATTTCCTAATCACGTTCCTTCAGTATCATCTGAGTTAATTCAGCTATATTCTGTTATTCTCGTTTTGCTTTTATTGATGTACATCTTATATCCTCGTTTCAAGATACCGTCCATTCCGTTCAACTGCTCTTCCCAGTCCTTTACTGTCTCTGACAGAATTACTATGTCATCGGCAAACTTCAAAGTTTTTATTTCTTTTCCCTGGAATTCTATTCCGTCTTTAAATTTTTCTTTTGTTTCCTTTACTGCTTGCTCAATATACAGATTGAATAACATGGGGGACAGGCTACAACCCTGTCTCACTCCTTTACCAACCGCTGCTTCCCTTTCGTGTCCCTTGACTCTTATAACTGCCATCTGGTTTCTGTACAAATTGTAAATAGCTTTTCGCTCCCTGTATTTTACCCCTGCCAACTTCAGAATTTGAAAGAGAGTATTCCAGTCAACATTGTCAAAAGTTTTCTCCAAGTCTACAAATGCTAGAAACGTAGGTCTGCCTTTCCTTAATCTATTTTCTAAGATAAGTCGGAGGGTCAGTATCGCCTCACGTGTTCCAACATTTCTGCGGAATCCGAACTGATCTTCCCCGAGGTCGGCTTCTACCGGTTTTTCCATTCGTCTGTAAAGAATTCGCGTTAGTGTTTTGCAGCTGTGACTTATTAAACTGAGAGTTCGCTAATTTTCACATCTGTCAACACCTGCTTTCTTTGGGATTGCAATTATTATATTCTTCTTGAATTCTGAGGTTATTTCGCCTGTCTCATATATCTTGCTCACCAGATGGTAGAGTTTTGTCAGGACTGGCTCTCCCAAGGCTGTCAGTAGTTCTAATGGAATGTTGCCTACTCCCGGGGCCTTGTTTCGACTCAGGTCTTTCAGTGCTCTGTCAAACTATTCACGCAGTATCGTATCTCCCATTTCAACTTCATCTACATCCTCTTCCATTTCCATAATATTGTCCTCAAGTACATCGCCCTGGTATAAACCCTCTATATACTCCTTCCACCTTTCTGCTTTCCCTTCTTTGCTTAGAACTGTACGGCTGTAGTTTCCCCTTGCTTTCAGCAAGCGATATCTTCAGCATATTGCCGTCATGGAGGAGAGATAAGTGTGGAAGTGGACTCCTGCTATTTTGGCAGACTCCTGCAGAACGGTTGCTGGGGATGCTCCAGATGCAACTTGGACGCGACAGGGCAGGCGAAAACGCGCAGCCGTTTTACAGTTTGATCAGAAATTCTCCAAAATGTCAGTTCAGAACATTGAGAAGACTAAAAGTGTTACTAGTAGGAAAAAAAAGCGCCAAGTGTGAACAGGACTCGCGCACTAAGGGTTCTGTACAATCTTTATTGAAACTTCCTGGCAGATTAAAACTGTGTGCCGGACCGAGACTCGAACTCGGGACCTTTGCCTTTCGCGGGTAAGTGCTTTACCACTTGCCCGCGAAAGGCAAAGGTCCCGAGTTCGAGTCTCGGCCCGGCACACAGTTTTAATCTGCCAGGAAGTTTCATATCAGCGCACACTTCGCTGCAGAGTGAAAATCTCATTCTGGAAACATCCCCCAGGCTGTGGCTAAGCCATGTCTCCGCAATATCCTTTCTTTCAGGAGTTCTAGTTCTACAAGGTTCGCAGAATAGCTTCTGTTAAGTTTGGAAGGTAGGAGACGGGGTACTGGCAGAAATAAAGCTGTGAGGACGGGGCGTGAGTCGTGCTTGGGTAGCTCGGTTGTTAGAGCTCTTGCCCGCGAAAGGCAAAGGTCCCGAGTTCGAGTCTCGGCCCGGCACACAGTTTTAATCTGCCAGGAAGTTTCATATCAGCGCACATTCCGCTGCAGAGTGAAAATCTCATTCTGGAAACATCCCCCAGGCTGTGGCTAAGCCATGTCTCCGCAATATCCTTTCTTTCAGGTGTTCAAGTTCTGCAATGTTCGCAAAATAGCTTCTGTTAAGTTTGGAAGGTAGGAGACGAGGTACTGGCAGAAATAAAGCTGTGAGGACGGGGCGTGAGTCGTGCTTGGGTAGATCAGTTGGTAGAGCTCTTGCCCGCGAAAGGCAAAGGTCCCGAGTTCGAGTCTCGGCCCGGCACACAGCTTTAATCTGCCAGGAAGATTCATATCAGCGCACACTCCGCTGCAGAGTGAAAATCTCATTCTAGTAGATTCTTCATACATCTCCGCGAACCTCGACGATTTTTGTCTGTTATCGATGTCGATGCTGACTCGGCATCAGTCCCGGGAATTCCAAGACAGTACCAAAATGTCTCTAAAATAGTTCCTGAGACTAGCCCTAATATTCTATACAAAAAAGAAGCGAGCAGGGGATTTCAATTCATGTATGTAGAGAGAGAAGATGTAATAAAATATTTGTTACTTACGTATTAAATCTTGACTATAACTTATATTTCCGTGCAGCAATATTTTTCGATTAGTCTTTTGACGGATGATGTCAAGTTCTAACGGGAAAAAAGGGCGCTGTATGTGATATAATTGCAAATTAACAATTTTGGATTTTTTCTTTTGCTTGTACTGTGAAACCTTGAGTCTTGACCCTTTAGACTGTTGAACGAATTTAATAATTCTAGATCAACGGAACGTAATCTTGCAGGTTTTGATGAGTGAGTTTGCGAGGGTCAAAATGTGTGATATAAATTGCCTTATCTTTTGACTGCATGGTCTTCCAGGAGCTAACGTTCATTATAACGGCGAGGGACCATTGACCTTAGTATGTGCCATAGATTTCAGCTTGATACGTCAAGCTGTTACTGAAAAAAAAAAAGGAGTCTTAACAGACGAACAGACATGCAGTCGGCTAACGGTTGTCAAAAATATATTTTTTTTTCTTGTGGTATTGCTTATTTCGAGGATTTGCCGACCTAATCTCAATAGCGGCTCTTTGACTACGCGATCACCTCGGTCATCTCTTTCGTCTCCCCTCGAATTCTGGTTCTCATTATTGCTGCTTTGCCAGTTCGACCTGTTGCCTTCGTTCCTCTGCCAAATCGATTTGTTGTCTTCGTTCCCCTGGCAGTTCGATCGGTTCCCATCGTTCCTCCTATCGCTTCTCTCCTCGTTCCAAGGACCTGCATTCCCCCAGTTATGCTGACAGGGTGGCCCTCTCATCGTGCGGTTGCGTTGACTGGTTCTGCTCCTAAAGCGACTGGAATCTCGTGGTTGTGCTCCGTTGGTATTCTGTGGTGCCTGTACTTCGGCTTTTCCACATTCGCCTGAATCATTTTGTAATAATGATTTAAGTGAATCTATGTCGTCCTTACAGCGACCAGCAAGAATGATGTGACGAAGATGTGTGGACAGGTTTGCCAACCAAATTCGCATCATTTCCGCGGGGCTGAACGGGTCGTAAAGACACTGATTTATAATTGGTTCAGATTAGGCAGGCTGATTATCCTATGTTTTACCGAGTCTTTCGCCGCTTCCGTGAGGAACACGCCATGAAATTCCCGCACTGTGGCGCACGTTCCGCGGACCTCATTGGATTAATGTTTTGCGTACCAGAAATCCACATATGAATTCGATTTTGTAGGTATTTGACCAAGTACATGGAAGTGGACATTGGAACTGTTCTGTACAGCCACGAAGATGAAGCACATTTACGGAATTTTTGATAACCTCGACCTTCCGCACTGAAAGTGTAATCGAAACTACCCACTTCCTGGCGGGGCGCATGCTCGTAGGGTTCCGTGATTCACTCCCATCTACTGTCGGTATTTCTTCGAACACCCCTAATACCTCTCTCGTCCGCCACAGCCGACACTCTCATTATTTTCTCTACTTGCACATTTTCGTGTGCGCCCAGTATTTCTTTTAGCTGGAGCCATTAATTACCCCATGCGCTCTGTGAGCGTTCCTATCGCGTCTTTACGCTTTTTATTTTCGTTCTTGTTTTCGATTTGCAAGACTTGACATGCTTCCTGTTATTAGAGGATGGCCGCAATATTCTTGTCTATCTTGTCCTTTACGGACTCTGTGCACTCAGATTGAGCCACAGAGACCTCACACTTCGTCCTCAGAGCGTAAAATTCCGCTTCCAAATTGTCAGTTTTCAATTTAATGGCCTCACTCATCCTTGTCTGCTCTCTTTCGAGCGCATCGGGTCTTCAGTCTAGCCCTGCTCCCTCCTGTTCAACAGCTGCATCTACCTCAGTTTTACACTGAAGAGCCAAAGAAACTAGTACTCCTGCCTAATATCGTGCATGGTCCCCGCGAACACGAAAATTGCCGCAACACGACCTGGCGTGCACTCGAATAATGTCTAAAGTAGTGCTGTAGGGAATTGACACCATGAATCCTGCAGGGCTGCCCATAAATCCGTAAGAGTACGAGGGGGTGGAGATCTCTTCTGAACAGCACGTTGCAAGGCATCCCAGATGTGCTCAATAATGTTCATGTCTGCGGAGTTTGATGGCCTGAGGAAGTGTTTAAACTCTGAAGACTGTTTCTGGAGACACTCTCTAGCCCTGCTGGAATTGCTCCTTTGGAATGCACAATGGACACGAATGGATGCAGGTGATCAGACAGGATGCTTACGTACGTGTCACGTGTCAGAGTCGTATCTAGACTAGGGTGACCAAACGTCCCGGAAAACCGGGATTCTCCCGGTTTTCATCCCTGTGTTCCGGTGTCCCGAAAATTTGTTTCGAGACGCTCAAAAGTCTCGGAATTCAGTTTTTAAATACATTTCGTGAAACTTTCTCAAATTTTTGGTATTTTGCTATATTAAAGGAAATACAACACAAGAAATCAATATATTTTAGCTATTTGTCTAAAACCTCCACTGTCCCATACTAGTAACCACAGTATCAGTATTGATACACTCAGGCAATAATTTACTTTGAGCGGTACTTTGGCCAACAAGTAGTAAGTGGTATTATTGTAACAGAGCTATGAAACCGTCCGATTGTCGCGCCACTTACTCACACACTCATTGTCAGAACAGTGTAGTGGTTGATGTTTTGTCAGACAAACTGCACTAGTTTTTTCTCATATTAATAGTATTATTGCTGCAGTACTGCGAAACGCAATGCCGAAACTTGTCTGCAAGTTCAGTGACTGTTATTCCAAGGAATGGAATTTCACTAAGAAAGGTCGTTTTGATTACGAAGCAGAGTGTTCCGTATGTAACTGTTTCATTAGTATAAGTCATGGTGGACGTTCCGACATAGTTGATCACATCAGGTCAAAGAAACACATTAACAGATACAATGCACTGAGCTGCAGTAAAACTCTACAAAATTATTTTGTGAAACATCAGTCAAGTGAAGAGACAAAAGTTCGAGCAGCCTAGCTTACACTAGCCTACCACACGGTAAAACATCACAAAACTTATAGATCTAGTGATTGTACTAATAAGCTTAACAGCATTATGTTTGATGATTCTTCCATTGCAAAAAAGTTTAGTTCAATAAGAACTAAAGTGTCAGCCTTAGTGAAAGGAGTTATTGCTCCCCAGAGTGTAAAGGAAAGCCTTTAATACATCAAAAAATCTTCTTTCTACGGGATATCCACTGATGCCAGCAATCATAAGGCCACTAAAATATTTCCGTTTGTTGTTCAGTTTTTCGATATTAATCAGGGAATTCAGACCAAACTTTTGAAGGTGAGTTCCCTACCTAATGAAACATCTGATGAAATTTCAAGATTTTGTGTGAATACTATCGAAATGTTTGATCTTGTGAAAAATAAATGTGTGGCATTTTGTGGAGACAACACCAACACAAACTTTGGTGGTTTAAAAAGACAAGACAAATGCAACGTATTTACGAAATTAAAGGCAACATTGCATGAAAACATTGAAGGCATAGGGTGCCCTGCACATGTTTTACACAATAGCGTGCAGACATCTGCTGATAGTTTAAGCTGTGATGTTGAAACTATCGTCATGAAGGTATACTCACACTTTTACATATATACTGTTAAGGAGTTCTGTGATTATGTGGGAACTGAATATATGAATGTAATGTGTCACTCGGAAACTCGCTGGTTATCACTGTTTGCAGCAGCTGAAAGAGTAATCCGCCTGTTTAAACGGTTAAAAGATTTTTTCCTAAATGAAGACAAAGCACCCAAAATATTGGTTCAGTTTTTCAGTAACCCTTTAAGTGAAGCCTACTTATGGTTCATTCACAGTCAGCTTAGCGCTTTGCAGCATGGGATGGAGGAACTTGAGGGAAGCACTAAAAGTGTAATACAGGTAAATGATGTTTTGAAAAATACTCTGGAAACTGTTACTAAGAGGAGAGAACAGCAGTTCATTTCCTTTAATGTTAAATCTGTCCTTAAAAGAGCAGAAGTATCAGAAGCAGCGGAAAAGAGTTTTAGAGAAGAAGTTAACAAGTTTTATGACACTTGTGTAGAATATCTCAGCAAGTGGAGCGCCTCATATTTACCCTCATCGCCGGTGTTTGATTGGATGTTACTGAAGAGAGTGCCAAAATGGGAAAGTGTTGAAGAGACAGTTTCTTATTTGAAGAGTAAAGAGATTGAAATCGATGATTCCATTCTTTTTGGTCAGTTCGGCATACGGACAAATTTTGTTGAAGAAAGTCTTCACAAGTGGAATGATGAAAAAAAAACAAACACCGTTGGAATGTCATGAGAAGTGGGTGAGTTTTTTTAAAAGCTATGACTGTCTTCAGCAGTACTCTGAGTTGGTAATAATTGCAAGGTATTTATTTGCAATCCCAGCCCATAATGCCAATGTGGAAAGAATATTTGCGTTCATGAATATCCAGTGGACTGATGAAAGAAATAGAATAGAGGTGGACTCTCTTGAAGCAATCCTGCAGATCCTGTATAACTAAAAAATGGATTGTGCCGAGTTTTATCAGTGTCTCAAAGAACAAAGACATGATTAAGAAGGCTGGAGGCAGTGAAAAATACCCTTTTCTCCAAGGACAGTCAATTCCATCTACAAGTGCTCAGTAATATTAAAGTTCATGTTAATATTAATTGATTAAAAGTTGAATGGCTGTAAAATTTTGTAAAATCGTAATACATTTCTTTATTACTGTATACGTTTATTAATGTCATTAATTATACAGATAAACTAGATTATAACAACCTTTTGTATCCTCTTATTAGTTATAATAATCGGATTAACAAAATGTATTAACAAAACATTAATACACTCCTGGAAATGGAAAAAAGAACACATTGACACCGGTGTGTCAGACCCACCATACTTGCTCCGGACACTGCGAGAGGGCTGTACAAGCAATGATCACACGCACGGCACAGCGGACACACCAGGAACCGCGGTGTTGGCCGTCGAATGGCGCTAGCTGCGCAGCATTTGTGCACCGCCGCCGTCAGTGTCAGCCAGTTTGCCGTGGCATACGGAGCTCCATCGCAGTCTTTAACACTGGTAGCATGCCGCGACAGCGTGGACGTGAACCGTATGTGCAGTTGACGGACTTTGAGCGAGGGCGTATAGTGGGCATGCGGGAGGCCGGGTGGACGTACCGCCGAATTGCTCAACACGTGGGGCGTGAGGTCTCCACAGTACATCGATGTTGTCGCCAGTGGTCGGCGGAAGGTGCACGTGCCCGTCGACCTGGGACCGGACCGCAGCGACGCACGGATGCACGCCAAGACCGTAGGATCCTACGCAGTGCCGTAGGGGACCTTACCGCCACTTCCCAGCAAATTAGGGACACTGTTGCTCCTGGGGTATCGGCGAGGACCATTCGCAACCGTCTCCATGAAGCTGGGCTACGGTCCCGCACACCGTTAGGCCGTCTTCCGCTCACGCCCCAACATCGTGCAGCCCGCCTCCAGTGGTGTCGCGACAGGCGTGAATGGAGGGACGAATGGAGACGTGTCGTCTTCAGCGATGAGAGTCGCTTCTGCCTTGGTGCCAATGATGGTCGTATGCGTGTTTGGCGCCGTGCAGGTGAGCGCCACAATCAGGACTGCATACGACCGAGGCACACAGGGCCAACACCCGGCATCATGGTGTGGGGAGCGATCTCCTACACTGGCCGTACACCACTGGTGATCGTCGAGGGGACACTGAATAGTGCACGGTACATCCAAACCGTCATCGAACCCATCGTTCTACCATTCCTAGACCGGCAAGGGAACTTGCTGTTCCAACAGGACAATGCACGTCCGCACGTATCCCGTGCCACCCAACGTGCTCTAGAAGGTGTAAGTCAACTATCCTGGCCAGCAAGATCTCCGGATCTGTCCCCCATTGAGCATGTTTGGGACTGGATGAAGCGTCGTCTCACGCAGTCTGCACGTCCAGCACGAACGCTGGTCCAACTGAGGCGCCAGGTGGAAATGGCATGGCAAGCCGTTCCACAGGACTACATCCAGCATCTCTACGATCGTCTCCATGGGAGAATAGCAGCCTGCATTGCTGCGAAAGGTGGATATACACTGTACTAGTGCCGACATTGTGCATGCTCTGTTGCCTGTGTCTATGTGCCTGTGGTTCTGTCAGTGTGATCATGTGATGTATCTGACCCCAGGAATGTGTCAATAAAGTTTCCCCTTCCTGAGACAATGAATTCACGGTGTTCTTATTTCAATTTCCAGGAGTGTATTTAAAATTACGAAACCTGGGTACATGTGGAATGAGGTGTCCATTGGCACCCGGGTGAATGTGTCCCGGTTTTCACCGAAAATAATTTGGTCACCCTAATCTAGACGCACCAGGGGTCCCATATCACTCCAATTGTACACGCCCCACACCATTACAGAGCCTCCACGAGCTTGATCAATCCACTGCTGGCATGCAGGGTCCATGGATTCATAAGATTATTTCCGTACCCGTACACGTCAATCCACTCGATACAGTTTGAAACCAGACTCGCCCGACCAGGCAACATATTTCCAGTCAACAGTCCAATGTCGGCGTTGACTGGCCCAGGCGAGGCGTAAAGCTTTGTGTCGTGCAGTCATCAAGGATACACGGGGGAGGGTCTTCGGCTCCGAAAGCACATATCGATGATATTTCGTTGAATGTTTCGCACACTGACACTTGTTGATTGCCCAGCATTGAAATCTGCAGCAATTTGCGGAAGGGTTGCACTTCTGCCACGTTGAACGATTCTCTTCAGTAGTCGTTGGTCTCGTGAGCTGACTCTAACACCACGTTCAAACTCACTAAAATACTGATAACCTGCCGTTGCAGCCGTCGCCGAGAGCAACGCCGTATTCTGCCTCTTTACATGTCTCTGTATTGAATACGCATGCCTATACCAGTTTCGTTGGCGCTTCAACGTAATTACGTTGGTTAAATTTTGAAGTCTTGCTTCATTTCCTTCGAGTATCGAAACTAATTGTGCGTTACCGGTTTTTATTACTTTTTGCCTTTGCTGTTCTCCTCTCTTCTAATTCTGCTTGTCTTGCCTTTGAGTCGTATTTTGTCATCATACGGACAGCCTGTAACAAATAAAGGTTCAGATTCACAGTTACTGTCGAGCTTTGTTCATTTCTTACTGGTGTGCACCCATCGACACTCGCCCGTGGAGCGGGTGTAATTCGGCTCGAATTATACCCTCCCGTGGATAGTGTATGCAGAGCATATTTAAAATTTAGCGAGCTTCTCGTCTCACTAGGGACATTTGTCCCCGTTTGCGCCCAAGTTTCGTTATCATTTATCGGGTATTTTATTCCGCTATCTACGCTTCCGATACTGAAGATGTTGAAATCTCTTTCATCATCGTACTCTCTGAAATAGCTACCTCACTAGGGACTGTTGTTGCTGTTTGCGCCTCAGTTTCGTTATCTTATATCGGATATTGTGTTCCACTAAGCGCTTCCGTCATTGTTGGTCTCTTTCGTCATACTTTCTGAAATAGCTTCCTCCGTACACGCCATGTCCATTATTGTTCCACTGTTCTCATTGTTGTTCCTTCTTGCACCGCTTTTGGATCGACTACGGGTATCCATATCTCAGGCTTTTAGACGAACGAGAGAAAAAGGTACACGACTTCTAACGTATTTCAGACAAAAACAAATCTTCTTTCCCTGTCCAATTATAAGCACACAAAAACTTAACTCTTCACGCGCAACGATACGGAAATCATGCGCAGCCAGAAACGATTTGGATTAGTACAAAAATTTTCTCTCGATCTAACGTACGATCTAACTACTCCACTAGAAAATTCCAACGATAATAGAGGTACTAGGCTATCGGGTAACGAATGGGAATCTTACTTCTCTGAACCCAGGCTCGCTGAGTGTAACGTACTTGGTTAATTATGTAATTAGCTTTCTGATGGAAAATTATTCTTTTAAGTAGAATGGTACATTTTTATGTGAATTTCAATTGGGAATTTGTAGCAGAACATATCTCGGGTCGCCACCTGAATTAGTCAACTACTTATTAACCCTGAACACATGCTTCAACAAAAAAACAGTTCGTGACTAGGCCTCAATTCAGGACAAATTAATGTAATCTTGATGAACCTTGATAATTCTTGATTAATTCTGTACGAGAATCAGCTTGGGAAATGCTCTTAGATACACAAATATTCATACATGTATGGCCTGGAAGATTCTCGATAGGAAATTGGATAAATAGCGGGTGAGTTATAAAACATCAGGACTGCGTTTTACTATACATTTATTTCAAGGTTAAATTTAAAAATAGAAGCGCACGAACAAACTTATATTTAACAGAAAAACCTTAACCTACCATGGAGTGTTGGTACTGAATATTGCTGGCATCATGAACTGAAATCGATACGTGAATACCACTATCGTTTGAAATCAGGAGTGCCTTGGGCGAGATGGATTACCCATGCTCACATTGACTAACCATTCATCACAGGGAAAGAAGTTGTTCTATGTTTTAGTAAAGAGAATAAGATCTAAATTCTGTTAGAGAGAGACTAGCTTCTGTGGTCGGATACTTTAACAGAAAATCATTCCCAAATTTATAAAGAAATCACACAGGATTGGAATGAAGAACAATGAATGGAAACTATGTTCTGTAAACAGTTCTTCCAAAAGATAGGAGACACCGAATATCACTAGTAACCACGTGGCTACCCACTGCAGAGAAAAAGCGATAAAATATATAAAAATCAATAATCAAGCAATAAAGCTCGAGAATTTATTTAAGCAGGGAAACTGGTTCATTTACATGCATAGATTAGTAAAGCACAATCTCACAAACGAAGGCTACCAACCACGCACAAAGACAACTTATTCAAATCTGCACAAAACACACTGGCCTTTTATTAATATAACTACGGATTGTTAAAGCCATATGCACTGCTGATAATCTGGTACACGATTTATTCAGGAATCTAGTCGCAGCAATAGAGCCACGTGGGCTCATGCCCCAGAATCCCAAAGTTATAGAGCACATGAAAACACTGCTATACATTCCAAAAATCACGAAATTATTCTCAATCTCTTTCTACGCAAGGTATCCCGAGTTATTCAGTAATAGCTGAACCTACTAAGAATTGAATTAGCCCACGAGGTGTTGGACAAGCATAGAATGATGAGAAGTATTTGAGAGACGCCTGGCTCAAAACAAGTTCTAGAGGTAGGTATTAAAGAAATATTGTATAGGTTTGAGCGGTTTTTGAGGCAGAAAGAGTAAGAAAGTATTTATTATGATGTTGTGAATATATCTCAGTATAATATGAAATATGATATTATAAATTATGTTAGAATTTTCCAGAGTTAAATAACTAACTGTCAATTTTACTGATTCACACCAGAATATTTGCTCATTAAATGAATACTCTTCCTAAATAGTGTCACTATCTTCTTCGCATGTATAGTATTTGGAAAAGGGTTGACCGCTCTTCTGTCTTATAAATGTGGGTAAAAGAAGCATCTTCCTATTGGTGATCTTACAGTTGCCGCAGTCGTCGTTCGTTGGCTCATAATTTCACAAAGTGCCGTGTCTTGGAGAACTTCATATAGGGCCATGGCTTGTTGATTCTCCTCTCCATATGAGAAAAGTTTTCTTTTTATCAGATCTGCCTCCCATGAGGCTGGGACGTTACTGTGAAAATAATCACAAAATATTTATAGCTATTAGATCCGATAGAGGTTGTACTTTTAGTAGATCAAGTTTTACGTAGGAACCCATGTCCGGAAACGTCATACAACGACGCTACAGAGCGTCAAAGTTACAGGCGCTGGCACCTGTAAATGTATGTATATGCAGGCGATTCCGTGATGATGTTACAAACTTTCTGGGATGATGGAGACGGATAAATGAATTAATTTGAGGTAGGGGCCTCTCGTTTTGAAAGGAATGTATCAAAAGTTATACACGAAACGCATTCTGATACCTCTGACAGTGGAATACATGTACGGGTACTGTTGTTGCTAAGAACGCAGGGTAAGCAACTTTCAGACATGGTAGCATGGATCAAATTAAGAAAGAAACGCCCAAAAACAGGTGCTCTAAAATGCATACCTGAGGAGCTATGAGCATTTTTTCATCTTCGCTATTGCAAAACACATCTCCTCATAGCTCTTTTAGAGCCCATGTTTACTAGACTTTTTTTCTAGTTTTGGTTCGTACTAGCACCTCTGAAAGTTGCCTACCCTACATTCTTAGCAACAACAGTACCGACGCACGTATTCCGATGTCGGAGGCATCACAACTGTTTCTGCTTGTAACATTTCGATTCGCTCGTTTCTGGTACAAGGATTTCTACCTCAAATTGATACATTCATGCTTCTCCATCATCCTTAAAAGTTTGTTACATCATCACGAAATTACCCCGTATTCACACACATTTACAGATGCCGGTGCTTATAGCTCTGAAGCTCTGTAGCGTCACTGGATAACGTTTCCAGAGATGGGTTCCTATGTACACTCTTTGACATAAAACTCGACCGGCGACCGGCCGCTTCAGAGGCTAAGTCCGCGCCGATCGCGACATGGGACAATAAAACTGGCCAACTCGCTAATTCTCCGGTTATCTGCACAATCTGGCAACACTGTAGACTGCGGCACTTCCTGGAGGAAAACTTGTCCCATGATAGAGAAACACTAGGCTGGTTACGCCTGTGGTCTAGCGGTAGCGTGCGTTGTTTCTGTTTGTAATGTCAGTGGATGGAGAGCAGCTGGCATAAAATATTTTTATAGCCTCTTCTGTCTGAATGCTGAAGACGTGAATGTAATGGTAGCGCAGATTCAATCTATTTCGCTTTCTGACACACCGATATCAAAATTTTATCCAGTAATGGTTTTGCGGCAGATTTCCTGCAGACTGTCCTCCTCTGGACGCCGTATGCGGCAAAGCTCCGGGATCCATTTGCTGGCTACCGGCAGCGGCCGTGGCGACAGCAGCGGCGCTGCACTCCCCCGTTCTTTATCGAAAGCGCCTGCTCCCGCTCATCGCTTTTGATGATTTAAAACGCTTTATTATTAAATGATGCTCCACAGAAAATTTCTACGATTTCCATTCACGCTCAAAAGCAACGGAGACAGACGCCCTGATTAGTAGGCGGGTATTATATTACATTAATCGGCAAGAGCTGAGTATGGCCCGAAATTAATTTTATAGACTGGGACGAAATTAAACCACCTCGCTACATTCGATGAATTTATAAATGCTTCATACCTCGTTTCTTTTCCTTTCAAACTCAATTATTTGTGCAACTTCTGGTCAATGTTCGGATGTTTTCGTCAAGCCGGGATGAGCGTCTGTGGTGTAAAGTGTATTACAGTTCTTGTTTCGTTCCTTATGGTAACTCTATGCGATAAACTGTGTGAATACCTTGCAATGCATGCTCTGTAGCAGTGCAGGAACACTGCACATTTGGAGTTCCATGTATGGGTTCATGAAGTATGTAATGTTGATCGGAAGTGATAGTTAAGGTCATCAGATTTAGACCAGAAAAATTTGTCGTTTTGGAGGTTTCAGAGAACGGAAAGGAATTGCTAACGCCGGTGTTAGAAAACGTCTACAGTTAAATGCTATTGCAAAAATTTAGAAGAGGGGAACTATATTAATCAACATGTGGACTTCATATACAACCTTATGACATGTTAGACCTATATGACGAACAATACTCAAATTTTTCAGGATCTATTTTACAGTGAAGCACCTTGGCATTTGCAAAGCAGACATCCATGATATTAACTTAATTTACTAAGTCGAATCGGACGAAGATTGATGTTGAAAGGCATTCTTCAGATTTCGTATAAAGAATTTTTACGAGCCGTTTGCAACTCCATTAATTAAAATGGAAAGTAAAAGGTTGTAGTCAGCGGCTTCCACTGAGATTGGAACCGCTATGTCATACAGTACGACCACCGCAACGCACAAGGGAACCTCTTTTTTTTTAATTTTGCTTTTTTTCTTTTACTTTTCTTTACGATTACCCCTTTTTTTCTCTCTTATTTTAAAGCCCCTTAGGAAAACGGCAATAAAAAAAGAAACTAAGTGCCACCGCCACTTTTCATCCTATAACAAAAAAAAAAAAATCTGGTCCACTTCAGGCGTTGGCTCCTGACTAAACCTACCCCAAGAGCTGCCTATATACCAGGGGAAATATGGGAATTCAAGGTTAGGGCTATCATTAAAAAAAAAAAAAAAAAAAAAATCTTCCTTTTTCTGATTTTATTTTTATTTTTATTTTTGTTTTGTTTATTTTTGTTGTGTAATTGATCAGACGCCTTCTGCGCCCCGCTGGTAATATGTTGAGTCACGTCTTCTCGAAATTGGTGTGTTCCGTTCAGTAGTTCAGAAATGTTCATTGGTTCAAACTGGAAACCTTCTTCACTCTTGGCTTAACACATTCCAGCTGCGAGGCGGGTCGTGGAAAGCACTCCCAAGGAAGTTCGAGAAAAATTGTCTGTATTTTGGGTGGCGGACAACGACATAATGACGGTCGTTGAAGTATGTCCAAAAATCGAGTACAGAGTCTACAGTTTGTCCAACTAGGTAGTGAATGGCATGTCCGCGAATCCAATTCACAGCATTGGTCTTTGTCCGAGGAAAATAGTCACATCCCGGAACTAATAATGAAAGGGGAGTATTCCGATTCAGAATGTCCCGCGTTAGAAAAGCCACAATATGACGAATAACCTCTGAGCTAACGACACACTGGCGACCACAGACGGACTATAGTCACTGCGATGTTACCTGAGCCTCAAAACGCAACCTTAAAACACACAAACAGGTGTTACTTATGTGAAGAACGCCGTTCTTGGAGTCCAGAAATTAATTATACTTTCTAAGTGTCTCATCTTACAGTGGATTCTATCGTACGAGTCTTCGATGTGGAAAACGAATGTCATGTGAATTTAGCGAGGTAACGCCGGCCTACACCCGGAAGTAAATGCACTGTCAGAGTGTTGACAAATACTTGCTACGACGCTGCCATTTCTCGGTTCTCTTACGAGGCAGCTCTTCAGCGAAATGCTTGCCGTGATTCTCCGATACGGTCCTTCAGAGTGGAGACGCGCGCGCACGTTTGGTTTTTATGCGGCGTTCTCCCCTGATGGTTTCTGACGTCGCCTTGTGGGCTATGTCTACATTTGAGACATTCAATTGTCATTAATCCAGAATGATACAAGTTTCAGCTTCCGGCGTGGAAGAAGGCTGTTGACGCCGACATTATTTCATTTCAACGTAGGGAAAGCAAAACGGGTCATTCAATGTTTCTCATTCAACATAAAGCATGTGAGATAATTTTCTGTAACGTTCATAATCATCTAAAAATACAAACGAAGTAAAAATACATCTGAAGCTTATTCGAATTGAATATAATGTAAGATACCAAACGCTTCGCACCTCGATGTCGAATTTGTCCACGTGCAATCTTTTGCAGCATACAAAAAGAATGTCATGATTACCACGAGAATGAAGAAATACGTTGGTACGGATGGAAGCAAGAAGGGACGCAGTCAACAAACATTCGATTCCTCATGGCATTCATTTCATTTGAGACGTAAGAAGAGTTAAAGTGGGATATTACTTTCGTTAACACGACAGATATGCCGCACATATTGATAACGAGGAAGTCTGCGTCTTCATACGTTTCCTCCTTGAAATCTGTATGCTCTCTTATATACTAAGTAGCCTGATCATTGTTTCAGTAATGTTACCCTCTTGTTTGACCCCGTAACGATGAACGGATTCCAAATGCAAGTCTCTGCATGAAAGTAGCTGTTCGAACCCTTCTTGGGTTGCTTTCTGTGTTTTATTGCTTGGAATTCCTGAAGCAGACCACTGTGCCTTCTCCCCTTGTGGGTTAGGTCTCAAAACTAAACCGCTTTTTATCCAGTGGCATAATTTATTCAGACAGCATCAGCACAAGACTGTCAAACAAAGCCTTCCATTTACAGTTGCAACACTCTAACCAGCACTGACCGAAGTGTAATCCACGGTCATGGTCCGAAATTAGCAGCTCTCTGCTACTGTGGCAAAGTCCGTACTACACTTTCGATTCCGCAGCACCATTTTATCTGGTAACACAGTGTAGTTGCAGAGTTGTGCCAGCATGTCTGTCCTCACACTGTCAACTTTATGTATCTCACTTCTCCTGTAGCGTTGATCACAAGGAGCAGAAGTAAATGAGTGTATTCTGCATGACGTAACATTCGGTATTCCCTTCTTTCATAGCCACTCTTCATGTGCATCGATATCAAATAGGAATGTGAAAACTCTTGCGAGTGAGAGAATGACAATAACAATCGTAACAAGAACAATCAAATAATGAATAATGTTTATTCCAATGCAGAACGAGAATGGCTTTAAATATAAAAATCTATATCTATATCCATATCTGTTGATCTTTGAGTTGGCACAATGCAAATATATTCTTAGCATTTAGTTACTGAATTTAGTTCGGGATGTTTACAGAGAAAAGGAAAAGTCGGTACTTCTCGCTAGTGTAATATAATGTGAACCAGCAACTACCCTTTCCTTAGAAGACGACTCAAGCAGGTCCCCAAGTAGGTACCAAGGCACTGCTGCATTCTGTTCCCTGACATTGCTCTGATGACGGTTAATGCAGATAGTTCCGATTATGAAATACAAAACGTATTGCAGGTTAGTTCCTAGGATAGTAACATTAAATTTGCGTTGTAGACGGCACATGAACGTGACGACTATCCATATTACTCATCAATATAAAAAGACAATATTATGGGAATTTAGCAGGATTACTCAACATGAATTCTGAAATTGGTTGACTGACCGGACAGGTGCTAAACGTCGTCAAGAGTATACGATGGCCTAATCGCATTAGGAATATGAAGATCGTCTTCGACAGCTCGCAACTTTCACATTGCTATCTCCACCCTACTCCAGACAGCCCTCGGTGGAGTTGCACTAAGTTGCCGTTGCAATGTAAGGCCTTCAAACCGACAACAGACCACATATTGAAAAATACAAGCTAGTTCTCTTGCAGCGTAAGCTTATTGTAACTAATCTGCAGTTTTGAACAAACAACAAATTGTAGCCGAGCTGTATTGTCACGAAGGGATCAAATTCCGCGTTAAGGGCGGTCTGAGTTGCATTCCCAGTTCAGAACCAATCTTATCGACATACAGAAGCTCAGATAAAAGATGGAATAAGTGTCTTGTGACCATACATAGCGTTTGTTTCGTCACTTGAAATGAATAACTAGTATAAGAAAGGTTACTGGTGATAGAGTTTCTACATGTCGCCACTCCAGACTTTATTGTGGTTCAACCTACCGTCTACTTGATAGAGAAGGAAAATCATCTTTAATGTGAATGTTCAGACCACACTGCCATTACATCTTCTTCACTTGGTGTAGCCAGGAGAGAATGGACTCTGTCTCTCCCTATCTAAAATCATTGACAAAAGTGGGAATCCAACCCAGACCATAGGTATAACAACCTACCATCCGTCCAACAGGCCACGAAATCCTCTTCTCTCATTTTTCTATCGTAATGCCGTTGCGCCACACTGGATGAGAATTCTGACACACAGGCGTCCTGTAGTAATTTGCACCATGTTCAGTAAATTCATTTACTTGGTTGACCGAATCACCATGAACTAGCTGCCTCGGCTACCCAGTGCATACATTCCACTCTATATTTTGTAATCACCGAAATAAAATCACGTAACTGCCATCTACACAGAACTGCCGACAGTGTAGGATGCAGAATTTTAAATAGGAAGTGCTCCTTTCCACTTGAGCTATTCTATTGCGCTATCTGTTTGTAGAAAACGTCGTTCAGTAAAAAAAAAAAAAAAAAGGAAAAGCTGTAAGTGTTTGTCTCTCAGAAGTCAAGATCTGGCCATATGCATAATCTCACAGTGCTGTGGAATCAAAAAGTTCTGGAGCAATAGTTGTCGAGCTCTGGAGCTGTTGTAGCTACGTGTCAGCTAGTAGCGTAGATAAGATGTCGCGAGTTCGAATACATTCAGTGCTACATTTTTTAAAACGCAATTCTGCTGTCTGCTGAAGTTGTCAATCTAATGGAACTTTGAACATACTTCCCTTCACTTCTCAACCCAAAGTAGTCGCATGTGGGAAAAAGGGCTAACTACTATGACATTTTGTTCTGTTCAGGTTTAATAGACAGCAGGCAGCAGATGCATCTCGAAGATGTGTAGGAAGAGCGCATCGTGCAATAATATGTCAGAAAAGTATTTTCTACATTAGCTGTCGTGTGGTAGTGAGATTTTATTCTTCTTCAAACTTTGTTTGACAGCTTTAACTCAGAACAAGTTTTCTACATGCATGTAATCAATAAACTGCACGTGCATTGTCATACTGTCATAGATAACATCAGCGAAATCGCATATATCGTTGATGATTAATTTCTCTCTCATGTTTACTATTGTTTTAACAACACTAAAGGAAACCTTACGAAAATTGTGCACTGTATTATAAGAAATGAAATAAAACTAACCACGATAACCTTACGACGAAAGAATGTTTTAATAAAACCGAGTATCTGTACACAAATGTTCCTCATCGACACGAATTAGTAAAATACTACTCACTTAGATTTAGAATGGGTCTGTGTTTCATTGGTATGCTGTGTCGTACTCAAGAGGTATGCAAATGTGGCATTTCATAAATATAGTTACGTATTCCTAGAAACCCAAAATTCGCTTGTCAGCAGCGGAAAGAGGCGTTGCCTGTTGTGCAGCATTGTAAGATTTTCAACATTGCACAATGAGCCGAAAGTATTTTCTTGCGATTTCCTTATCGATGTTTGATCCGACTGCTTGTAGCTCTTTCACAGAAGGGATAAAAACGTTGCAGTCAGTGAGACTGAAACTGCAAACCATAACAGACGCTTTTCCACAGGTCAGCACGTTACCACAGAGCTGGTGAAGAGGTATGGGTCTGAGCGTCCTGTTACGACGGCAATAGTGCCTAGAACTCGTAAACCGCTATTTAAAGGTCGAGATTAGTTGCGATTTCCACCTGCAACGACTTTCCTGGGCTGAAAACCGTAAATTTACAATCTTTTGTTACCCTTCAAGCGATAATAACTCAGATTATTCAATGGAAATGACAGGTAAAATCAAGTGAACTTTGAGGCTTAATTCCGTGCACACCAGGAAGTAACTCGTCGATCACAGAGTTGCCAAACATACGTTGCCTTGTTGCCAAATCTCAGTTACAATACCAGCAGGAAGAAGACGAACCGATGTGATCCTACAGCGGGCTGGGAAGTGACCATAGCTGGTGTCTCCAAGTCGCGGCTGCTACGGCCTGGAATACGTAATGCGTCTGACTCGCTTACTGTAACTAGGTTTAGGGACTGGAGCGTAGTTACTAATAATACTCAGAACTGACTGAAAACTAAGCATCATAAATCAGTAACTCTCATTGTTGTTTTTACATTTCTTTAGTAAGTGTACTCAAAACTAAGAAACTCATTCACAGGCGTTTTCGTGCCTCGCCGATAGTCGAGCACAACAAGCAAATAAAAATAAAAAAGAATGTTTATATATATATATATATATATATATATATATATATATATGTGTGTGTGTGTGTGTGTGTGTGTGTGTGTGTGAGAGAGAGAGAGAGAGAGAGAGAGAGAGAGAGAGAGAGATAAAAAAGAATGAGAGTGTAAAAAATTGTTGTAAAGAAATTGAATCATGGTATTTAAAGAAATCTTTCATTGTAATGACGCGTTCCACATCATTACGAACTGTCGTATTCATGATCTATGGAACAAGAAGTAATCTAATGTAATCTAATCTAATCACATCATATTGATGGCTAGCCATAAAGAGTCATGAATTACCGAAATTTTTGCCAATACCAGTAACCAAATCTAAACTTGAAAATAAAAGACGACAAGTTTTGTAATAAACCGTAACTCCTGTCAAGACTCTTTCGTCCCTGTTATCTAACCACGAAAGATGTCTGATATACCTCCATTCTGAAGTAACAAAGTGTGCATGCATTTAAAGATGAAGTGCATGATGTGAAGTTCTGTGACGGAGATACAAACCCAACACGTAATCGGGTTGTTAACTAAGAAAAATCAAATGTTACGTATCGGTTTTTCTTACGAGCCGCTAGGTGTCTGAATCTAAAATAAGGATACAAACTTTTGTGCCTAAGGGACAATCGAACTGCACACCTACCGTGCATCCACGAACGTAGCTTAAGTATCAGTTTCTTACTCACGAACAGTAAGATGTGTGCGTGTTTGACCAGAAATAACGACACCTGTTGCGATTGTTGACAACACATGAACAGACATTAAAAATGCTAAACACCTTTTTCCAAAGCTGTTTCACAGAGGAAGACCGCACTGCAGTTCCTTCTCTAAATCCTCGCACAAACGAAAAAATGGCTGACATCGAAATAAGTGTCCAAGGAATAGAAAAGCAACTGGAATCACTCAATAGAGGAAAGTCCACTGGACCTGACGGGATACCAATTCGATTCTACACAGAGTACGCGAAAGAACTTGCCCCCCTTCTAACAGCCGTGTACCGCAAGTCTCTAGAGGAACGGAGGGTTCCATATGATTGGAAAAGAGCACAGATAGTCCCTGTCTTCAAGAAGGGTCGTCGAGCAGATGCGCAAAACTATAGACCTATATCTCTTACGTCGATCTCTTGTAGAATTTTAGAACATGTTTTTTGCTCGCGTATCATGTCATTTCTGGAAACCCAGAATCTACTATGTAGGAATCAACATGGATTCCGGAAACAGCGATCGTGTGAGACCCAACTCGCCTTATTTGTTCATGAGACCCAGAAAATATTAGATACAGGCTCCCAGGTAGATGCTATTTTTCTTGACTTCCGGAAGGCGTTCGATACAGTTCCGCACTGTCGCCTGATAAACAAAGTAAGAGCCTACGGAATATCAGATCAGCTGTGTGGCTGGATTGAAGAGTTTTTAGCAAACAGAACACAGCATGTTGTTATCAATGGAGAGACGTCTACAGACGTTAAAGTAACCTCTGGCGTGCCACAGGGGAGTGTTATGGGACCATTGCTTTTCACAATATATATAAATGACTTAGTAGATAGTGTCGGAAGTTCCATGCGGCTTTTCGCGGATGATGCTGTAGTATACAGAGAAGTTGCAGCATTAGAAAATTGTAGCGAAATGCAGGAAGATCTGCAGCGGATAGGCACTTGGTGCAGGGAGTGGCAACTGACCCTTAACATAGACAAATGTAATGTATTGCGAATACATAGAAAGAAGGATCCTTTATTGTATGATTATATGATAGCGGAACAAACACTGGTAGCAGTTACTTCTGTAAAATATCTGGGACTATGCGTGCGGAACGATTTGAAGTGGAATGATCATATAAAATTAATTGTTGGTAAGGCGGGTACCAGGTTGAGATTCATTGGGAGAGTGCTTAGAAAATGTAGTCCATCAACAAAGGAGGTGGCTTACAAAACACTCGTTCGACCTATACTTGAGTATTGCTCATCAGTGTGGGATCCGTACCAGATCGGTCTGACGGAGGAGATAGAGAAGATCCAAAGAAGAGCGGCGCGTTTCGTCACAGGGGTATTTGGTAACCGTGATAGCGTTACGGAGATGTTTAATAAACTCAAGTGGCAGACTCTGCAAGAGAGGCGCTCTGCATCGCGGTGTAGCTTGCTCGCCAGGTTTCGAGAGGGTGCGTTTCTGGATGAGGTATCGAATATATTGCTTCCCCCTACTTATACCTCCCGAGGAGATCACGAATGTAAAATTAGAGAGATTAGAGCGCGCACGGAGGCTTTCAGACAGTCGTTCTTCCCGCGAACCGTACGCGACTGGAACAGGAAAGGGAGGTAATGACAGTGGCATGTAAAGTGCCCTCCGCCACACACCGTTGGGTGGCTTGCGGAGTATCGATGTAGATGTAGAATTTTCACTAGCAGGTGGGTGTGCACTTGATAGAGCTGGAAATGAAATTATGAATATTTTTGTACTGGATCAGGATTCGGACCCACATATTTGATCTTTGGAGGAGACCTAGAGAAGACTGCAGTCTTGGGAAAAGGAACGAAATGATTGAACTATACTGTTCCGAGAGATTCAGATCCTCGAAAGAGGAGATACGAATGCGAATCACAGTCCAGCACCAAATTTTTCAACGTCTCTAGTTCAATCAAGTACAAGTAAACTAAGAGCCCTGTCCCTTTAAATGGCTATCGGTTCATCAAATAAAATAAAATTTGCTACTGTAAGTAAGTTTACTGGCGACTGTATTTCTGTTTACAATGACTTCCGCTATGTCATTTCCCAACGTAAAGCGGCTCTGCCCAGTTGGTAATGAAGGAACGTGATGCTTAATGCTGATTCTGGATTATAACGTCTTTCTCTTGAGGTTACCAGAGGTAAAATAAATCTGTTTGTGCCTCTTAAAAGCAGATGCCTGAACCCACGCATTTCACCTGTGATAGTTCGTTCCACCAGACCATTGTGGCCACATTTCCCAGGCCCTGGAGTGCGCTGTAACGGATGATGTGCTTAGCTTACAAAATTAATCACGGTGGAAAAAATGCGAGTCTATTAAATGGTTAAGTAGAAGCAAGCTTCTGACGCAGAGATTATGCTATTCTCATGTCAGCAGGATGTAAAGATTCTTCTAGGCATCATAGGCTGGATGCGAAGCCATTTTGATTTTTCACAAATTCAGCAAATTTCGTAGTTCGAGAAAATCCACTGTGATGTGTGAAGTTGCCGGGTAATTCGATTATTACTGTTATTATTACTATCATTTAATTCATACCGCTGCTGGAACACGACCGTAGTCTTGAGGTATCACGCGAGACCAGCTAATATGACGTCTGGCGATCGAAAGCACATATCGACAAAATTTTTATCGCCCCTTTCCTCTCGGTGCTGAAGCTATGAGTGTAATTCAAGCGAATCTACTATATAATATTATCTGGTCTCGCGTTTTACCTCAAGACTACGGTCGTAGTGAAGAGTAATGTACTAAGACTGGAGTCAAGACTTCCTCTGGGAAGTGCCGCAGTCTACATGTTGCCAGATCGAGCATGTTGCCAGACATAGAATTCTGAGAGGAGCACGACTGTATTGTCCACCTTTCGTGAACGACTCGGCGGTCAATTTTTTGGTCTAGGACTGTATCTACAACACATATTGCACGCTGAAGACCCAGAAGAATTAAAAAAACAAATGTAGTTTATGAGAGCAACGTTAACCATAGCGTTCGAAGTATTCATAGTATTGTATACGTGTGTAAACGCCTTCCAATGACCACTCAAGGAAGACAAGGATACACAGTATAGCTTCAATATTATAAATACGCCTCAGTTTGTGGATGAACTCAGACTTAGGTTGATAATAATTTTGAATATTTAGCAGCCCTGTACCCATTGGTGTTAAACTCGTTTTCAACCAATGATTCCCATAGCTACAGAATCACTACTCGTGATACCTCTTAGACAAAATACTTAAGCAGTGTTATTAGACGAAAAGATCAACCTGACACAAACTGTGGGAAGTTTGTTTCACAACCTTCGTACCTGGATAATGACCTTTTTCCTATTTGAGATATCTGTGAACGTTGCTGCTTAAGACGACTTAAGCAGAAACTAAATTCCCTCAGCTTCGATAATGTTTAAAGAAATCTTCTTATCGGCACTATCTCGTGATTTGTGAATTGTTTACCGGCCGCACTCTGCCGTATTTCGCCGGTTGGAAGGCAAATGCTTACTGACAAATTTCAGACAGAAATTACTGTTACAGTGTACTTATGGAGCCAAATGAGTGGATTGCGTATTTTCCGGTGAGAAAGTGCACTGGCAAACAGTCTTCGCTACATGAGGTTATTTAAACTGGTGTCACTCTGAGCTAGAGTTTATGGTCAGGTCAATGTTTCGGATGCGAGTTTTGCAACTGTGAAATACTTTCCTAAATTATAGAAGCGAATATTAAATTTGAACTAATATTGCGAAAATTTTGTACTTGGACAGCTTAGAACGAAAATACTTCTGTTTATTTCAAAGGGAAACAATATATTTTCTAAAACATCGTCTGTCATCCACAACTTGAAACAGGTCATGTCGACCAAATCATGTGGAAGAACTGACAGCGACGTATATCGGAAGGCAGTAAGATCTCTTGCCTTTTGGTTTGTCTGTACTCGATAGCCATTTCTAGGTGTAAGTAAATGACGAAAGGCAGCGCGTTTTTGTCACCAAGTAACGTCTTCGTCAATTACTTTAGTTTTAATGTAATCTCAGAGTAATTGCTGATGTTTGATATTAACATGAAAAGGATTCCGTAGACAGGGAAAGAACCTGTTCTTGGGAAACTACTTCTATAGTAACCAAAAGGCATTAAATGATCTTCAAGCACTTGTGTTCCAGCAGCGGTATGAATAAAATGATAGTAATAATAACAGTAATAATCGAATTATCCGGCAACTTCACACTTCACGGTGGATTTTCTCGAACTAAGAAATTTTCTGAATTTGTGAAAAATCAAAAAGGGCTTCACATCCAGCCTATGATGCCTAGAAGAGTCTTTACATCCTGCTGACATGAGAATAGCATAATCTCTGCGTCAGAAGTTTGCTTCTACTTAACCATTTAATAGACTCGCATTTTTTACACCGTGATTAATTTTGTAAGCTAAGCACATCATCCGTTACAGCACACTCCAGGGGCTGGGAAATGTGGCCACAATGGTCTGGTGGAACGAACTATCACAGGAGCAATGCGTAACATCTGCTTTTAAGAGGCACAAACAGATTTATTTTACCTCTGGTAACCTCAAGAGAAAGACGTTATAATCCAGAATCAGCATTAAGCATCACGTTCCTTCATTACCAACTGGGCAGAGCCGCTTTACGTTGGGAAATGACATAGCGGAAGTCATTGTAAACAGAAATACAGTCGCCAGTAAACTTACTTACATTAGCAAATTTTATTTTATTTGATGAACCGATAGCCATTTAAAGGGACAGGGCTCTTAGTTTACTTGTACTTGATTGAACTAGAGACGTTGAAAAATTTGGTGCTGGACTGTGATTCGCACTCGTATCTCCCCTTTCGAGGATCTGAATCTCTCGGAACAGTATAGTTCAATCATTTCGTTCCTTTTCCCAAGACTGCAGTCTTCTCTAGGTCTCCTCCAAAGGTAAATATGTGGGTCCGAATCCTGATCCAGTACAAAAATATTCATAATTTCATTTCCAGCTCTATCAAGTGCACACCCACCTGCTAGTGAAAATTAACGCGCATTTTTAATGTCTGTTCATGTGTTGTCAACAATCGCAACAGGTGTCGTTATTTCTGGTCAAACACGCACACATCTTACTGTTCGTGAGTAAGAAACTGATACTTAAGCTACGTTCGTGGATGCACGGTAGGTGTGCAGTTCGATTGTCCCTTAGGTACAAAAGTTTGTATCCTTATTTTAGATTCAGACACCTAGCGGCTCGTAAGAAAAACCGATACGTAACATTTGATTTTTCTTAGTTAACAACCCGATTACGTGTTGGGTTTGTATCTCCGTCACAGAACTTCACATCATGCACTTCATCTTTAAATGCATGCACACTTTGTTACTTCAGAATGGAGGTATATCAGACATCTTTCGTGGTTAGATAACAGGGACGAAAGAGTCTTGATAGGAGTTACGGTTTATTACAAAACTTGTCGTCTTTTATTTTCAAGTTTAGATTTGGTTACTGGTATTGGCAAAAATTTCGGTAATTCATGACTCTTTATGGCTAGCCATCAATATGATGTGATTAGATTAGATTACATTAGATTACTTCTTGTTCCATAGATCATGAATACGACAGTTCGTAATGATGTGGAACGCGTCATTACAATGAAAGATTTCTTTAAATACCATGATTCAATTTCTTTACAACAATTTTTTACACTCTCATTCTTTTTTATCTCTCTCTCTCTCTCTCTCTCTCTCTCTCTCTCTCTCTCTCTCACACACACACACACACACACACACACACACACACACACACATATATATAAACATTCTTTTTTATTTTAATTTGCTTGTTGTGCTCGACTATCGGCGAGGCACGAAAACGCCTGTGAATGAGTTTCTTAGTTTTGAGTACACTTACTAAAGAAATGTAAAAACAACAATGAGAGTTACTGATTTATGATGCTTAGTTTTCAGTCAGTTCTGAGTATTATTAGTAACTACGCTCCAGTCCCTAAACCTAGTTACAGTAAGCGAGTCAGACGCATTACGTATTCCAGGCCGTAGCAGCCGCGACTTGGAGACACCAGCTATGGTCACTTCCCAGCCCGCTGTAGGATCACATCGGTTCGTCTTCTTCCTGCTGGTACTGTAACTGAGATTTGGCAACAAGGCAACGTATGTTTGGCAACTCTGTGATCGACGAGTTACTTCCTGGTGTGCACGGAATTAAGCCTCAAAGTTCACTTGATTTTACCTGTCATTTCCATTGAATAATCTGAGTTATTATCGCTTGAAGGGTAACAAAAGATTGTAAATTTACGGTTTTCAGCCCAGGAAAGTCGTTGCAGGTGGAAATCGCAACTAATCTCGACCTTTAAATAGCGGTTTACGAGTTCTAGGCACTATTGCCGTCGTAACAGGAAGCTCAAACCCATATCTCTTCGGCAGCTCTGTGGTAACGTGCTGACCTGTGGAAAAGCGTCTGTTATGGTTTGCAGTTCCAGTCTCACTGACTGCAACGTTTTTATCCCTTCTGTGAAAGAGCTACAAGCAGTCGGATCAAACATCGATAAGGAAATCGCAAGAAAATACTTTCGGCTCATTGTGCAATGTTGAAAAACTTACAATGCTGCACAACAGGCAAAGCCTCTTTCCGCTGCTGACAAGCGAATTTTGGGTTTCTAGGAATACGTAACTATATTTATGAAATGCCACATTTGCATACCTCTTGAGTACGACACAGCATACCAATGAAACACAGACCCAATCAAAATCTAAGTGAGTAGTATTTTACTAATTCGTGTCGATAGAGGCACGTTTGTGTACAGATACTCGGTTTTATTAAAACATACTTTCGTCGTAAGGTTATCGTGGTTACTTTTATTTCATTTCTTATAATGCAGTGCACAATTTTCGTAAGGTTTCCTTTAGTGTTGTTAAAACAATAGTAAACATGAGAGAGAAATTAATCATCAACGATATATGCGATTTCGCTGATGTTATCTATGACAATATGACAATGCACGTGCAGTTTATTGATTACATGCATGTAGAAAACTTGTTCTGAGTTAAAGCTGTCAAACAAAGTTTGAAGAAGAATAAAATCTCACTACCACACGACAGCTAATGTAGAAAATACTTTTCTGACATATTATTGCACGATGCGCTCTTCCTACACATCTTCGAGATGCATCTGCTGCCTGCTGTCTATTAAACCTGAACAGAACAAAATGTCACAGTAGTTAGCCCTTTTTTCTACATGCGACTACTTTGGGTTGAGAAGTGAAGGGAAGTATGTTCAAAGTTCCATTAGATTGACAACTTCAGCAGACAGCAGAATTGCGTTTTAAAAAATGTAGCACTGAATGTATTCGAACTCGCGACATCTTATCTACGCTACTAGCTGACACGTAGCTACAACAGCTCCAGAGCTCGACAACTATTGCTCCAGAACTTTTTGATTCCACAGCACTGTGAGATTATGCATATGGCCAGGTCTTGACTTCTGAGAGACAAACACTTACAGCTTTTCCTTTTTTTTTTTTTTTTTTACTGAACGACGTTTTCTACAAACAGATAGCGCAATAGAATAGCTCAAGTGGAAAGGAGCACTTCCTATTTAAACTTCTGCATCCTACACTGTTGGCAGTTCTGTGTAGGTGGCAGTTACGTGATTTTATTTCGGTGTTTACAAAATATAGAGTGGAATGTATGCACTGGGTAGCCGAGGCAGCTAGTTCATGGTGATTCGGTCAACCAAGTAAATGAATTTACTGAACATGGTGCAAATTACTACAGGACGCCTGTGTGTCAGAATTCTCATCCAGTGTGGCGCAACGGCGTTACGATAGAAAAATGAGAGAAGAGGATTTCGTGGCCTGTTGGACGGATGGTAGGTTGTTATACCTATGGTCTGGGTTGGATTCCCACTTTTGTCAATGATTTTAGATAGGGAGAGACAGAGTCCATTCTCTCCTGGCTACACCAAGTGAAGAAGATGTAATGGCAGTGTGGTCTGAAAATTCACATTATAGATGATTTTCCTTCTCTACCAAGTAGACGGTAGGTTGAACCACAATAAAGTCTGGAGTGGCGACATGTAGAAACTCTATCACCAGTAACCTTTCTTATACTAGTTATTCATTTCAAGTGACCAAACAAACGCTATGTATGGTCACAAGACACTTATTCCATCTTTTATCTGAGCTTCTGTATGTCGATAAGATTGGTTCTGAACTGGGAATGCAACTCAGACCGCCCTTAACGCGGAATTTGATCCCTTCGTGACAATACAGCTCGGCTACAATTTGTTGTTTGTTCAAAACTGCAGATTCCTTAACATCTCCACATATTACGCGTGAATGGGATCGAATCCTGGCCCGGCACTAAAGATTTAATTATGTATTATCAAGCTCTAGCATGAGAACACCTATCTGCTGGTGGATAAGAATCTTGATTTTTAATGTATTTTCATTCGTTGTCAACACTAACGATAGCTGACGTTTTTAACTCCCAGTGAGACACAGAACTATTTGCGAGATGACTGTAAGTTCAAGATGTTATTCTGAGCAGCTGGTGGAGAAACTTTCGGTAGCTGACGTCTCTTTGTGTGTAGTCAACAACGATATGTGTGGGGCTCTATTCCCAGTGAGCGCTGAACTCTTCGCCATATTATTTCTAGTTCAAACATGCTCACATATCACTGCTGGCGCAACAAACCCATATTTAACGTTCGTTTTCTCTAGACTATAACAGCGATAGGTGCCGGGTAGGAGTCCTGGGAAGGAAAAAATTAATGTTTCGTCTCGTCATTTCAGTTAAAACATCTAGCCACTGCCGCGAAAATCCGATGTGTCACATTTGACTGTGCTTCGATAGCAATCCGATTAGGTTCTGGGTTCGAATTCGTGTCCAACACAAAGCTTTACCTCACGGCATTTCAAGTAAATTAATTGTAAAGAAGCAATATTTAACATCTCTCGTAGTTCGTTAACAGGGACAATAGATGATGGGTAGGAATTCGCGTCTGCTAAACATGTTTGCGTTATGCAATTTAAAGTTGATATTTGCTAACCGATACTGTCTAAAATCGAGGTATATCACTCTCTGTATGCTTAATCAGGAATGACTGTTAGTTTCCGTCAGTATCGAAATCTTTGCTTAGTCTGCATGAACTGGGTTTGAATCCATATGCGGAACAAGACGGTTCGTCGTGTCATTTGAAGTTCATACATATTCTCAACTAGCTGCTCGTGAATAACTTAAATTTTTAATATCATTTTGTGTTAAATAATAAGTACGGTATGTTACTTTGAGGAGGAAATCATGAATACGACGAACTTACTACGTGCATTACCAATCTGACGTAATAATGAGAGTGGTAACATTTCAGGTACGTCATTTATTGTAATAAATGTGAGCTTACAACCTTAAGGACAGTCTTATCTGTGATAAGGTGTTCCCTGATATTTGTAGTACCATGGTATTACTTTACATCTTGAGTTATTACGGTACAGAGCAGTGTTTTCTAGTGGTGACTTGTTGGAACCATTTTCAATAGTCAAAGGAGCGATTAGAGGACCTGCTAGACAGCTTTTTTTGAATAGGACAATGTTCCTGTCCAATAATTTTTAGATTAGTTACAATAAGCTTACGCTGCAAGAGAACTAGCTTGTATTTTTCAATATGTGGTCTGTTGTCGGTTTGAAGGCCTTACATTGCAACGGCAACTTAGTGCAACTCCACCGAGGGCTGTCTGGAGTAGGGTGGAGATAGCAATGTGAAAGATGCGAGCTGTCGAAGACGATCTTCATATTCCTAATGCGATTAGGCCATCGTATACTCTTGACGACGTTTAGCACCTGTCCGGTCAGTCAACTAATTTCAGAATTCATGTTGAGTAATCCTGCTAAATTCCCATAATATTGTCTTTTTATATTGATGAGTAATATGGATAGTCGTCACGTTCATGTGCCGTCTACAACGCAAATTTAATGTTACTATCCTAGGAACTAACCTGCAATACGTTTTGTATTTCATAATCGGAACTATCTGCATTAACCGTCATCAGAGCAATGTCAGGGAACAGAATGCAGCAGTGCCTTGGTACCTACTTGGGGACCTGCTTGAGTCGTCTTCTAAGGAAAGGGTAGTTGCTGGTTCACATTATATTACACTAGCGAGAAGTACCGACTTTTCCTTTTCTCTGCAAACATCCCGAACTAAATTCAGTAACTAAATGCTAAGAATATATTTGCAGTGTGCCAACTCAAAGATCAACAGATATGGATATAGATATAGATTTTTATATTTAAAGCCATTCTCGTTCTGCATTGGAATAAACATTATTCATTATTTGATTGTTCTTGTTACGATTGTTATTGTCATTCTCTCACTCGCAAGAGTTTTCACATTCCTATTTGATATCGATGCACATGAAGAGTGGCTATGAAAGAAGGGAATACCGAATGTTACGTCATGCAGAATACACTCATTTATTTCTGCTCCTTGTGATCAACGCTACAGGAGAAGTGAGATACATAAAGTTGACAGTGTGAGGACAGACATGCTGGCACAACTCTGCAACTACACTGTGTTACCAGATAAAATGGTGCTGCGGAATCGAAAGTGTAGTACGGACTTTGCCACAGTAGCAGAGAGCTGCTAATTTCGGACCATGACCGTGGATTACACTTCGGTCAGTGCTGGTTAGAGTGTTGCAACTGTAAATGGAAGGCTTTGTTTGACAGTCTTGTGCTGATGCTGTCTGGATAAATTATGCCACTGGATAAAAAGCGGTTTAGTTTTGAGACCTAACCCACAAGGGGAGAAGGCACAGTGGTCTGCTCCAGGAATTCCAAGCAATAAAACACAGAAAGCAACCCAAGAAGGGTTCGAACAGCTACTTTCATGCAGAGACTTGCATTTGGAATCTGTTCATCGTTACAGGGTCAAACAAGAGGGTAACATTACTGAAACAATGATCAGGCTACTTAGTATATAAGAGAGCATACAGATTTCAAGGAGGAAACGTGTGAAGACGCAGACTTCCTCGTTATCAATATGTGCGGCATATCTTTCGTGTTAACGAAAGTAATATCCCACTTTAACTCTTCTTACGTCTCAAATGAAATGAATGCCATGAGGAATCGAATGTTTGTTGACTGCGTCCCTTCTTGCTTCCATCCGTACCAACGTATTTCTTCATTCTCGTGGTAATCATGACATTCTTTTTGTATGCTGCAAAAGATTGCACGTGGACAAATTCGACATCGAGGTGCGAAGCGTTTGGTATCTTACATTATATTCAATTCGAATAAGCTTCAGATGTATTTTTACTTCGTTTGTATTTTTAGATGATTATGAACGTTACAGAAAATTATCTCACATGCTTTATGTTGAATGAGAAACATTGAATGACCCGTTTTGCTTTCCCTACGTTGAAATGAAATAATGTCGGCGTCAACAGCCTTCTTCCACGCCGGAAGCTGAAACTTGTATCATTCTGGATTAATGACAATTGAATGTCTCAAATGTAGACATAGCCCACAAGGCGACGTCAGAAACCATCAGGGGAGAACGCCGCATAAAAACCAAACGTGCGCGCGCGTCTCCACTCTGAAGGACCGTATCGGAGAATCACGGCAAGCATTTCGCTGAAGAGCTGCCTCGTAAGAGAACCGAGAAATGGCAGCGTCGTAGCAAGTATTTGTCAACACTCTGACAGTGCATTTACTTCCGGGTGTAGGCCGGCGTTACCTCGCTAAATTCACATGACATTCGTTTTCCACATCGAAGACTCGTACGATAGAATCCACTGTAAGATGAGACACTTAGAAAGTATAATTAATTTCTGGACTCCAAGAACGGCGTTCTTCACATAAGTAACACCTGTTTGTGTGTTTTAAGGTTGCGTTTTGAGGCTCAGGTAACATCGCAGTGACTATAGTCCGTCTGTGGTCGCCAGTGTGTCGTTAGCTCAGAGGTTATTCGTCATATTGTGGCTTTTCTAACGCGGGACATTCTGAATCGGAATACTCCCCTTTCATTATTAGTTCCGGGATGTGACTATTTTCCTCGGACAAAGACCAATGCTGTGAATTGGATTCGCGGACATGCCATTCACTACCTAGTTGGACAAACTGTAGACTCTGTACTCGATTTTTGGACATACTTCAACGACCGTCATTATGTCGTTGTCCGCCACCCAAAATACAGACAATTTTTCTCGAACTTCCTTGGGAGTGCTTTCCACGACCCGCCTCGCAGCTGGAATGTGTTAAGCCAAGAGTGAAGAAGGTTTCCAGTTTGAACCAATGAACATTTCTGAACTACTGAACGGAACACACCAATTTCGAGAAGACGTGACTCAACATATTACCAGCGGGGCGCAGAAGGCGTCTGATCAATTACACAACAAAAATAAACAAAACAAAAATAAAAATAAAAATAAAATCAGAAAAAGGAAGATTTTTTTTTTTTTTTTTTTTTTAATGATAGCCCTAACCTTGAATTCCCATATTTCCCCTGGTATATAGGCAGCTCTTGGGGTAGGTTTAGTCAGGAGCCAACGCCTGAAGTGGACCAGATTTTTTTTTTTTTGTTATAGGATGAAAAGTGGCGGTGGCACTTAGTTTCTTTTTTTATTGCCGTTTTCCTAAGGGGCTTTAAAATAAGAGAGAAAAAAAGGGGTAATCGTAAAGAAAAGTAAAAGAAAAAAAGCAAAATTAAAAAAAAAGAGGTTCCCTTGTGCGTTGCGGTGGTCGTACTGTATGACATAGCGGTTCCAATCTCAGTGGAAGCCGCTGACTACAACCTTTTACTTTCCATTTTAATTAATGGAGTTGCAAACGGCTCGTAAAAATTCTTTATACGAAATCTGAAGAATGCCTTTCAACATCAATCTTCGTCCGATTCGACTTAGTAAATTAAGTTAATATCATGGATGTCTGCTTTGCAAATGCCAAGGTGCTTCACTGTAAAATAGATCCTGAAAAATTTGAGTATTGTTCGTCATATAGGTCTAACATGTCATAAGGTTGTATATGAAGTCCACATGTTGATTAATATAGTTCCCCTCTTCTAAATTTTTGCAATAGCATTTAACTGTAGACGTTTTCTAACACCGGCGTTAGCAATTCCTTTCCGTTCTCTGAAACCTCCAAAACGACAAATTTTTCTGGTCTAAATCTGATGACCTTAACTATCACTTCCGATCAACATTACATACTTCATGAACCCATACATGGAACTCCAAATGTGCAGTGTTCCTGCACTGCTACAGAGCATGCATTGCAAGGTATTCACACAGTTTATCGCATAGAGTTACCATAAGGAACGAAACAAGAACTGTAATACACTTTACACCACAGACGCTCATCCCGGCTTGACGAAAACATCCGAACATTGACCAGAAGTTGCACAAATAATTGAGTTTGAAAGGAAAAGAAACGAGGTATGAAGCATTTATAAATTCATCGAATGTAGCGAGGTGGTTTAATTTCGTCCCAGTCTATAAAATTAATTTCGGGCCATACTCAGCTCTTGCCGATTAATGTAATATAATACCCGCCTACTAATCAGGGCGTCTGTCTCCGTTGCTTTTGAGCGTGAATGGAAATCGTAGAAATTTTCTGTGGAGCATCATTTAATAATAAAGCGTTTTAAATCATCAAAAGCGATGAGCGGGAGCAGGCGCTTTCGATAAAGAACGGGGGAGTGCAGCGCCGCTGCTGTCGCCACGGCCGCTGCCGGTAGCCAGCAAATGGATCCCGGAGCTTTGCCGCATACGGCGTCCAGAGGAGGACAGTCTGCAGGAAATCTGCCGCAAAACCATTACTGGATAAAATTTTGATATCGGTGTGTCAGAAAGCGAAATAGATTGAATCTGCGCTACCATTACATTCACGTCTTCAGCATTCAGACAGAAGAGGCTATAAAAATATTTTATGCCAGCTGCTCTCCATCCACTGACATTACAAACAGAAACAACGCACGCTACCGCTAGACCACAGGCGTAACCAGCCTAGTGTTTCTCCATCATGGGACAAGTTTTCCTCCAGGAAGTGCCGCAGTCTACAGTGTTGCCAGATTGTGCAGATAACCGGACTTAGAGAATTAGCGAGTTGGCCAGTTTTATTGTCCCATGTCGCGATCGGCGCGGACTTAGCCTCTGAAGCGGCCGGCCGCCGGTCGAGTTTTATGTCAAAGAGTGTACAACTTGATCTACTAAGTCGACATGTAATGTGAAACACGCTATTTAGGCTATGACGCTTGCTTTTCTGTAGCAAATTAAACTCTTAATAAGTATCTAGCTAATGTTAAAATGATGTAGATATGACATAGAACTCAGATATAGTAATTTAATATTGAAATACCACTATGGCTGCATGCCTGCCAGGTGTAGCTCTCATGCTCTCGGTTTTAATTTACAGTTGCACCGACAGCTAATTGATGCTGTTCAGAATTGTAAAAGTGGACATCAACTCTGATAGTTAATGAAACGACTATAGAGATGCTTCATATAAATGGCCGTATGTTTTAACTGCGTTGGCTTAGAAGCCAAGGAAACATAGACCTTAATATGCGACACAAATTTCAACTTCATACGTCTACCCGTTCCTGAGTTAAAAAGAGTTCTTGAAAGTCGGACGGACAACGAAGCAACCCTGATAAGGCAGTGGTCGCCACACTGCGGCTCTGTGACCCGCATCAAGTATTCCGGAAGCCCGCGCTTCTCATTCTTTTCTTCTAATAAAGTTCACCTAACAACTAACAGCCGAATCCAAAGATGTCAACTAACGTGAAGAATTTCTTAAGACTGAAGTTTTCCTGTTCAGTAACAAACAAAAATATAGAGCTACTAATACTTTAAGATGTTCCTAATTTTAATTGATGTTAGTGAATTCGGCTGTTAGCCATGTAAAGTTGGCCGCTTACCTCAGGGGTGGAGGGATATGTTGCGTGGCGAATGTGAGGTTAGAGAATGTGAGTAGGGGAATGAATTATTGTTTGTTTTTCAGTGCTGACAACTCACAGGCATGCCCGACTCATCTGATCAGCTATTATACGTTTTTCGTATTAGGTGCATTGTGCCGCCACCTACTGCCAGGTACTCCATATCAGCGATCTCAGTAATCATTGGACATCGCGAAAGAGCAGAATGGGGCGCTCCGCGGAACTCACGGACTTTGAATGTGGTCAGGTGATTGGGTGTCACTTGTGTCATACGTCTGTACGCGAAATTTCCACACTCCTAAACATCCCTAGGTCCGCTGTTTCCGATGTGATACTGAAGTGGAAACGTGAAGGGACGCGTACAGATACAAAAGCGTACAGGCCGAGCTCGTGTGTTGACTGACAGAGACCACCGACAGTTGAAGAGTGTCGCAATGTGTAATAGGTAGACATCAATCCAGACCATCACACAGGAATTCCAAACTGCATCACAATCCAATGCACGAACTATGACAGTTAGACAGGACGTGAGAAAACTTGGATTTAATGGTCGAGCGACTGCTCGTAAGCCACACTTCACGCCGGTAAATGCCAAATAACGCCTCGATTGGCTATCCGATGGCGGTATGTGGGTGTGGCAAATGCCCGGTGAACGTCATCTGCCATCGTGTCTAGTGCCAAAAATAAAATTCGGAAGCGGTGGTGTTACGGTGTGGTCGTGTTTTTTTTTTTTTTTTTTTTTTTTTTTTTTTTTTTTTTTTTTTTTTAAATTGCTCTAAGCACTATGGGACTTAACATCTGAGGTGATCAGTCCCCTAGACTTAGAAGTACTTAAACCTAACTACCCCAAGGACATCACATACATACATGCCCGAGGCAGCATTCGAACCTGCGATCGTAGCAGCAGCGGCGTTCCGGACTGAAGCGCCTAGAACCGTGTTTTTCATGGAGGAGTCTTGCACTCCTTTTTGTTTTGCGTGGCACTATCACAGCGCAGGCCTACATTGATGTTTTAAGCACCTACTTGCTTCCCACTGTTGAAGAGAAATTCAGGGATGGCGACTGCATCTTTCAACACGATCGAGCACCCGTTCATAATGTACGGCCTGTGGTCGAGTGGTTACACAACAATAGCATTCCTGTAATGGACTGGCCTGCATGGAGTCCTGACCTGAATTCTACAGAACACCTTTGGGATGTTTCGGAACGCCGATTTCGTGCCAAGCCTCACCGACCGACATCGATACCTCTCCTCAGTGCAGCACTCCGTGAAGAAAGGGCTGCCATTCCCCAAGAAACTTTCCAACACCTGATTGAAAGTATGCCTGCGAGAGTGGAAGCTGTTATCAAGGCTAAGGGTGGGCCAACACTATATTGAATTCCAGCATTACCGGTGGAGGGCGCCACGAACTTGTCTTTTTCAGCCGGGTGTCCGGATACTTCTGATCACATAGTGTATTTGTAACAAGGAATGTTGTTGTTGTTGTGGTCTTCAGTCCTGAGACTGGTTTGGTGCAGCTCTCCATGCTACTCTATCCTGTGCAAGTTTTTTCATCTCCCAGTACCTACTGCAACCTACATCCTTCTGAATCTGCTTAGTGTATTCATCTCTTGGTCTCCCTCTACGATTTTTACCCTCCACGCTGCCCTCCAATACTAAATTGGTGATCCCTTGATGCCTCAGAACATGTCCTACCAACCGATCCCTTCTTCTGGTCAAGTTGTGCCACAAACTTCTCTTCTCCCCAATCCTATTCAATACTTCCTCATTAGTTATGTGATCTACCCATCTAATCTTCAGCATTCTTCTATAGCACCACATTTCGAAAGCTTCTATTCTCTTCTTGTCCAAACTATTTATCGTCCATGTTTCACTTCCATACATGGCTACACTCCATACAAATACTTTCAGAAATGACTTCCTGACACTTAAATCAATATTAGATGTTAACAAATTTCTCTTCTTCAGAAACGCTTTCCTTGCCATTGCCAGCCTACATTTTATATCCTCTCTACTTCGACCATCATCAGTTATTTTGCTTCCCAAATAGCAAAACTCCTTTACTACTTTAAGTGCCTCATTTCCTAATCTAATTCCCTCAGCATCACCCGACTTAATTAGACTACATTCCATTATCCTTGTTTTGCTTTTGTTGATGTTCATCTTATATCCTCCTTTCAAGACACTGTCCATTCCATTCAACTGCTCTTCCAAGTCCTTTGCTGTCTCTGACAGAATTACAAGGAATATGAAATTAAATTAAGGCTGTCGTAGTACGAAGCAATAAGTAGGAGAAAAACGACATTCAAAATATTTAGTGAACATCTGTCATCATGTCTCATATTGTGTAACTCATTCAAATATAAGTACATTACTGTTATAGATCAGTTAATCATCTGCTCCCATAGACAGGAGCACTTCGTCAAGGAATTAGGCGTTGTGGAGGATGGCAGCAACATGAAACGGAGAGTAGGCGACACGAAGTGTTTCGAATCGTGCCGACTTTTAACTATCAGTACTTGGCCAATGGCCAACTTTTCGCGCCTTTGCTATAGCTCGGCTGATGGGGGCTCATTAACGTACTAATTTACGTAGGTTACCAAATAAAAGTAAGATCGATGTATATGCCGCTTAGGTGCTGCCCCACCACGTCAGTACTGGCTGTTGAGCAAAAGACACGGACCATCACTGGCGTGGACGATACACGTATTAGCAATAAGTGTCATATTATTATTAAAAAGGTTCCTTAAACACATTTTAAGTTCCGTCTATAACACGCTACAGTTTGTAGTGCGGTTACTGCACATGACTAGACTGTCTTTGACAGATGGGGATCCGCTGCAAACTATTATCTGACTGTCTACAGTTTTAATTCTTATCTGACGTGGAAGTCGATTACACAAACTTATGTTGTTAATGTACTCACATAAAATAATGTATTCTGAGACATTAACTGCTACAGAGATTGTATAAGCATATGGAAGGCGCAAGTCTAGATTGTCCATATTATTTTGTCAATATACACGTCTTAGTTCTACCTAAGATGATATCAGTGTCATCAGTTCAGTATGACAACCGCTCATGTTAGGGTAACGTTATCACATTTTTCCATACAGGTCAGAGCTGGACTGTTATGTTTGCTTGGGATTGACATCTCAGATGTCTTGTGGGCATGGGGCTTGGTACACTGATAAATACATATCGCTGGCGTGGTACATTAATAAACACATACCGCTAGCTTGATACATTAATAAATACATACCACTGGCTTGGTACATTAATAAACACATAGCGCTGAATATGCATTTTTGTTGCCCAGAGTAACACATTGCACACAAAAAAAAAAGAAAGAAATTTTGTTCCTTGTGGTTGCTGGATCAACTCCCACACTCTACCCCATGGTTGTGGGGTATCCACGTCACAGCATATCAAATAGTGTTCAGATTTACAAAGTAGTTATTCTGATCATATTGCTATGCTAAAACGCATTCCACTCTTTGTCCTACACTTTCAACATTGCAGCAGTCAGCAATCGCGATAATCTAGTACATAAGAAACTATCAGCCTCGATTGCGGTAATGAAACCAACTTTTACCTAGGTTTCAGCCCAGATAATTAGCCTCCTCCAGAAGATATACCTGAATCCATAATTTGTCTAACAAGGCATGGTCTAGTACTCATGTACCGCATTTTTAAAATGTGACTACGCCTACTCAGGCTGTTTTAGTTTTATTTCTAGACCATGCCCTCGTAGACATATTATAGATTCAGGTATATCTTCTGTAGGAGGCTCAATTATTTGGGCTGAAACCTGGGTAAAGGTTGGTTTCATTACCGCAGTCGATGCTGATAGTTTCTTATGTATTAGTTTGTCCTACACATATACAAAGACAGACTGACGTGGAACCTAACCCAGCATCTTCCGGAGAATTAAAGTGAGAATGGCTGACATGTGGGAAGTACACACATTCCAGCTGATCAGGGCCGATAGTGGGTTATAAAACTATACTCTGTATGTCTATAGTTTTAATTATTTTGTGTCGAGATCGATTACACAAACTACCAAACAGCACTACTGATAGTTGTATTGTAGACTATATCTTGGCAGAATTCTATGGTGTTCATCTGAATGACTGGATCATTTTGCATAGTAGATGGTAATGTTGTGGAATGAATCATTTTACATTCAAATCGCAAGATAATTTGTCATACGGCTACATTCTGAAGACTTACGTTTTTTTACGAAAAGAAAAAAAATACAGATGTGAGTTAGTAATCCCTATCCACCACCTTTTACACGTTACGCTAATAGAATAGAAGGAGTTGTCAAGGACAAACTTTCTCAGTTTCTTACCAAATTTTACTTTGCCGTCTGTCAAACATCTTATATCACTGGCTAAGTGATCAAAAAGGGCTCGTAAAATTACTCTTTAAAAATCATTTTGTTTGGAATGGGAAACAACCGTCGCTCTTCATCGACACTGGGCATCGCGCGAAAGACACGATGAACAGTGTTTGTTTTGGATGACTCCAGTTACTCATTACAAGAACGAAATTCAAAATATCTGCCGAATCACCAGAGAAAATGCACCAGATGACTCATAGGAGAGACACGTTGTGTATGTAGTTCTGCAGATTGTCCTCTGGCGAGTAACAGTAGCTTATAAGTTGATCATGTGATCATGATGTGTCATTTCCGGTCATGACTCCAAAAACTGAGAATACATATTGACTCTAAGGGTAAAAAAAAAAATCACTTAACATGATTAGTTGGTTTATGTTGTTTTCGATTTGTGTTTGACGCTGCTCTAACTTAACAACTGACAACATTATACCTGTAAGTACGTCAAAGCCCCATCGCGATTAATCTTATGTACAATTATTTATCGCTCACACACCATGTCTCAGGAAATGATTAGGATTTTGGTGTTGTGTTATATAAAAAAATTGGGTAACGATTTTTGCTAGTCTGCCTGAGACCATTACCAGGTTGGATTAGTAGACGCAGTATATAATTAGCATGAAAGCTACCTTAAACATATGTTCCGTAAAAAATTAGCCAGCAGAGTTTCACAAGAACTTTGAAGCCAGTCCATGGTTAAAATTGTGTATGCCCGAACAACTATCAGACAGAAACGCTCGCTAATTCTGCTGACGTCACAAATTTTTTGATACTGTTTTAATCACTCTTCGCTGCTGCGCACGTGCGTACACACACCGCTTGGGTTTCCCTACGGCACTGTGGACGTCTGTTTGAGTCCTTTGCCGCCAACTTCTCATTGCTGCGGATGAGTTACTTCCATATCTTGAAGAATAAAAAAGTTTCGAATATTTATTATACAACATATGTGGCTCGTTGCTTGTTATCATTTGTACAAAACCTTGTTTCAGTATCCTGAATCGCTGATAAGAAATGGCGATTGTTATGACCACATGCCTCGCAATACAACAAGGATGTGAATGGGTGTATTAGACACGACAGTCTGTCTGGTGTAAAACCCAGTAGCTCGAGAACGACATGAGGTATCATTCTGCTCTTAATTTTAAATGAAGTTTCCATATCTTCTCTACATTTCATTCACCGCAATGTATGAGCTAAAATCAACCATACAAATAATAATTCATGCAGTGCATTTCTACCTTCGCAAACTGTTTAAAATTACATGCAATGTTTTACTTAATTTGATGGTGTGCGGTAAGTATGACAGATAACGAAAAGAAATTCAGTTTTTTATCGAGTCAAGATATCAAACTGTAAGATGTGCAAAAATAAAAATTTTTCACGCAATAGTTTTCGAAAAATCGGATGATAAGTGTTTCGTATTAGCCGGACGCCGTCTTCCAGGAGAGGCACCAGAATTTCACGAGCAGTACAGTCATAACAAAGGCCGCCCTCAGCACTGAATGCAGAGAGCACATTTGCACCAGCGAAAAGGTTAATGCCGGCTCGAACTCTAGGTTGCTGTATGCTTATAAGTTGATCGCGTGATCATGACATCTCTCCCTAAATTCTTAGAACACACACACTCTGCGAAACACCATATACTTCCTGGTTGAGGACATTTAGTGTCGCTCGCAAAAATACATCAGAATGTTTTTGCTGAAGAAATTTGGAGCCGCACCAAGGTTTACATACGAATATCTTCAAACGACTATCGGACTGAGTCGTGGAACAGACAGATATACATATATTGCAGATTCTTCTTGTTTTTAATCTCTCTGTTAATACAGGGTGGACGGGAAGTAATTAGGCATAGAAATTGACATATAACTTTTATCCTCGCAGAGCTATGTATTTGAAATTAATACAGTATGTACACTGTTATATGAAGGGCTTATTTCAATAGTGGTACAAGTCCATTACCTCCACTTTTCTGCCTATAATACTTCTGAAATTAATGATCCAAACAAACAGAAAGAAAGGTTCATCTCTAGCAAGAAGCCATATGCTTGAATATTTCTGGTATCTCAACTGCAGATTTTTCAGCGCTCATTTAACTTTAGGACTCTGTATCTCAAAATGAACATAAATGGACTTGTACCACTATTGAAATAAGCCCTTCATATGGGAATATGACTGCAGACGTTAAAAGTCCATTAAATTTCGATGTAAGAACCTGTTCGTCGACCAGTCTCGAAAAACGATCTGGAATGAAATGCAGGTTTCTGGAGGAAGTTGTGTTGGATGTTGATAAGAACTTCCCGAATCCGTGCTTCCAATTCGTTCACTGTGCGAGCTTTCGTCTGGTACATCTCCTCTTTTGCTCAGCCCCATAAAAAAGGTCATAGCGTTTCCGATCTGGGCATCTTTCAGGCCATTCATGAGGTCCATGTCTCTGTAGCCAATGTCCTGGAATCTTCACAATCAACCGGTTCCACACGACGTTTGGATTATGAAGCGGTGCACCGTCTTGCATGAAGATAATTTCGTCGACATTTTCGCCAAACTTAATCCTGAAGCATTTGAAGGTAGCGATCACTGTTTATTGAGTCACGGAGAAGATGTGCGCCGATGATATTTGTAGCCGTTATTTCACACCACATGGTCACGTTTGGATGAGAATGCATCTTCTTCACCGTAACTCCGGGCTCTTGTGCCGCCCAGTAATTGCAGTTGTGCCGATTAACGAAACCTTCCACATGGAATACGGCCTCATGATTTGAGGATGTTGTAAAACATTTGAGGGCGACCTTCGTGCCAGCCATCTGGTGTCAGGTGCTGCATGTAATGGGATTTCCATGCTCGGAAGTTTAAAGAATCATTTCTCAAAATTTGAAAATGATATCCTTTTAGAGTTGGTCGGCTGTAAAGCGAAAATTTTATATTGCCAAAAGAAGATAGGTGTAGTGTTCAGAAGATTCTGGACTTGTCGATGGCTGGAACAGAGGCTAAAGCTGTACAAAGATCTGACGTCTATACTAGCGCAAGCTACTCGTTCACTCAGTTGAATCTTCATCCCATTTCCGGTATTAAATTAGTTGAATCTTCATCCCATTTTCGGGTTTAAATTTAATATAGTTAAAGTATAGTGACCAATAAAATTTTGCACATGAATAATACTCGTATATGTGATATTGACTACCACAACTCTGAAGAAACGTGCTTCATCATATAATTTCTGGATCGAGATTAGTTTCGTAATTTATTTAGAATGGAAGACTTTTTTTCGAAGCTCCTTATCATCACTGAAAAAGATATTTACTAACAAGATAAAAACGTGAGGTGGTTCTTAAACTTAAGAGATTCGGATATACATTTTAAACAAAGTGTCATAACAAAAACTTCTAATCTGTAAATTGTTTATTTGCTAACATAGATTCACAGCTACGTTAAGATTTCTGTGCACTGGCGTAACATTCCTGAGAATGGCCTTTGCAACAAGAATTGTAGCAAATACATTACTTATTATAAATAATATCGACTATTGCGTGTAATGCTTCTATTAAATAAAGAAGAAAGACTCAAAATCTTTTAGAAAGCAGAAGGTGAAACAAAAATGAAAGAAGATGGATGCAAACCTGCTGGTTCTCTCTTCCCAGCACTCGACGCTTTCAGTTACAGTATGGTTTCAACAAACCAGTTACATCTGCATTTTGTTACACATTGTGTAAAGACCGTATCTTCAAATGTCGCTGTTCGAAATTAACTATGACAAACTGTATCAAAACTATATTAGATGCACCATTTGCATATGCCCGTAATGTCATTGGTGAGATGGGGTTATTACGATAAGCAGGAAATTCTAAGCTCTTGTTGATTTGGTCTAATAATCACCACATTGTTTCTCCTGAACAACAAAATCTTTATTTCCTATTAAAAACAGTCTTGATCACGATTTGTTTCTCAAGGTGACTGGTTTCCACCACTACTGTGGTCATCTTCAGACCATTGAGTAAGAACCTCTTTCTGTTGGAGAATCACTATTCTCAAACAGAAAGAGGTTCCTACTCAATGGTCTGAAGATGACCACACTAGTGATTCTCCAACAGAAAGAGGTTCCTACTCAATGGTCTGAAGATGACCACAGTAGTGGTCGAAACTGGTCACCTTGAGAAATAAATCGTGATCAAGATTGTTTTTAATAGTAAATATTTATAAGACATTGATCACTGCTGTTCCCATAATGCATTCAAAAGTAACAAAATCTTTATTCAAATGTCCTGTCCCCATTATCTTCAAAATGATTTCCCCTTTTCACAAGTCCACCAATATAGTTTCTGCGACAACTTATATGATCAAGAATAAATTTTTCAACTTCAGTGCCATCTAAAACATCAAAACGCATCGCCAGCTTGGTGCAGTATGGGTTTTCTTTATTCTGACCATGATCAGTTGAAGATAAACGATCCTCCGACCTCAGTCACTTATAATTGTGATCAGCTCCCTCGTGTAATTTTAACTGTGGCAGGTGCAGTCGAATTTTGCGTTGACCAGGATTAAATGTTGACTTAACCATGATTAACTTTTGATCGACATTGGTGCAGTCAGGTCTAAGAGTGTTTAATGGCTTCTGCTAGCTATCGAAGTTTAAAGAGAAAATTTTTTATACTTCAAGTACTGTCTTCCTCTATCGAATTACTTAATACATACATATAAAAATAAACATAAAAATGTGCCATTGTCGAAAAGAGCATTTGTGAAATAACAGAAATCAACTAATTTAAAAACTATGCAAATTGTAAATGTTTGTTTCTTTCTCGTTCTTCTTTATATGAAGACAAGCTTCTTAAGATTACAGAGTAATAATAAATTCGGATGGGAAGAGCATACTACAGAACTACTGAATTCCCAAATCTGAATGTTGTTATGTTGTCAGACATTCAGAGTATAAAACTAGAACATATATCATAGTTCAAAGATTTTTATCTTGTGATATTGCGCTGTATCCTATTTTGGGACAACATCTCAAGTTAAACTACCACTGTGTGGATTCAAAAGCGTGTAATATAGATAACATATGGAGTGAATTAAGAAGTCCGACAGAAGACTATCCAATGGCTTGTAGTAATTGATAAGTTTTAGTTATTTCGCTCATTTATCCTATGGATTATGTTGAATATGATAATTATTTGATCTCGTAATTTGTAATACATTGCACTAGAAAATAAAAATTAGTTACTGAAGGTGCCTGTGGGCAAATTATTTGTTATATACCGACAATAAGTCAGTCATGATGGATGCAAAGCATGCGTCTTGATGCTGAATAAAATATAGACTTTCTACATATGGACTTGAAGTAATTTACTGTTGTTCAGAATGGCATCTCGTATTCAGCAACACACATTTTCTGTAACTTACTAGAAGTTGTAAAAGTTTATCCACTAATAAAGTACAGATTACAAGGAGTGTGGAATATTTGTGGGTGACAAACTGATAAGGAAATAAATCAGTGGATTTTTAAAATAACTAAGTAACACATACATTATTAATATTAGGGATAATCTGAGTTCATTATATTTGATTTTTATACATCATAAGCACAGTAATCTGATACTGAAGTATTTTAATTCTTCTGTGAAATATGTATTCTATATTTCGTTATTCTTAATGTTCCTCATTCAGGAGGTCTCATCATTTTGGATTTATGTGATTAAAAAAGTATCTACTCTTCATTACTGTTCTTGCAATTACAGATTTTTTGAAAATACAAGCATCATATAAATTAATCAAAGAAGAGATAATGAACATTTAGAACCTGAGGGTTCTCAATTTAGAGAACAAAACAACACCAAAAATTTTTCCAGTATTAATTTTGATTTCTTATATTAAAGCAGCTTCCTATTTATCAATTGCAATCCATTAACTGTTCAGCCGTATCAGTTCCCCACAGGCTGACTTCGGAATTTTTTCATGCAAAATATATATAATGTAATGTCTTGCATTAAGCCTCATAAAACCCAAGAACCTTCAAATTCATTGTGCTGTTATGTTTGCCACTATTATGGATCAGTTCCTCAATATAAACGAATTAAAAGTATTAATAATGATCCTTGAAGTTTTTCTGGTGTAAGAAGTATTTCAAGCTTTGAGGATCAACTCGATGATGCCTACATCTAGCCATATATTTCAGTTGACCATCTGAAGATGGGTGAATGGTTGTCAAACCATAATGGTGTGATGAATTATCTACATAATACACCTCCAATCCAAAAACTTCAAATAAAATTAGTACCATCTAATTGTGATAGTTCAATGCAAAACTTCATCAAAAGCTTTCATCGAAGATAGGCTTTGTGCTGTACTGCCTGTATATTACACCAGAGATGTGCCTAACTAGATGCAGAGATTGTGCTCAGGATGGCTAGAAGTCAAAATACGTAGGAATAACACATAGCAGTCTCCAAGAGCATTCTTATAAATATTTGGGAACAGTCATGTCTGTGCGAGTGCTACACTGTTAATTATTTGTTTATGAAGGGATTTCCTCTTTGTCACATAGAAAAATTGACTGCTGCTACATGCATGTGGTCCAAGTTCCCAACTGTATTTGTAGGAAGATGTCGATGTGTAGTAACATCTTTTCCATTGGTGGATGAGTAACTATTTTACACACTTCCAGAATTCTGAACTGCTTTTGTGATGTCCACTGTGTGGAACCTGCAACAGGCAGTGAATTTAATTTATGATGAACTGGTCTGTGCTTGTTTCAGGAATTTATAACTGAGCAAAGTGTTGAAAGTGTCCAAGAAACCGTTAGCGAAGAAGATGTCATTGAGGAAGGAAACACTGTGTTTATAGGAAATGAGAACAGAGGTAAGATGTTTTAATTGGGTTATGTTTTGAGTGAAAGAGACTACTACAGTAAGAAAACTGATAAGGCTGACAATATATTTCGTTTTTCTCTAAACAGATCATTGGTACACATCACGAGTTAGCACTTCTGACTATGTACCACAAGCGAAGAAAAGAAAATATGAAACAGAGGAATGCAAAGAGAGAAACGATGCTGCTTATACCACACAGTATGAAAGGTATGTTGGTGAGGCAGACGAATGCGACCTGTATGGCCAACTGATTGCAACAAAGTTAAAAAAGATGGACGAAAGGAGTAGAGATATTGCAATGAACAGAATCGACAATCTTCTCTTTGAAATGAAGATGAAGTTAAATGATCAATCTTAATAGTGACACAGAGCTGCATTCATCCAAAGATCAGATTTCCCACTACATCTGTCCACTCACGTCAGGGAAGTTCATCTCCACTATGTTATGCAGTATTATTTTCAACTTACGAAATAGAAGATTTACTACTATAGGTCATTAAATTATGCAACCGCCCCCGCCCCCCCTCTATCTGAACTTCTGATTCCTAGTGACCTTTAGGTGACTGGTGACTACTTTCTATCAGAAAATTTCAGAGGATGGATAAAGTGTGAAATCGATCATGCATAAAATATGAGTTTTTAATGAAACTAAGTGAAAAATTCGTTTAGTAATGCATTATGTTATCTTTTTTGAAAGTGTATTTTGAAAATGTAACAGCTACTAGAAATCTCAAATTGCATATCCTTTCGCCATATTGGCTAAAATGATGATTCTAATGCACTTACATTTTGCACACTGCTTTTAGTTCCTGAATTTCATAAATTATATGAAAAATAGTTGTTTTATAGATGAAAAAGACTGAAAATGTTGTTATATGTATGTTGGTTATTATCTGTACATTGATATAGACTGTAATGTATTAAAGTTGCAATAAAATGATCTCAAACTTTTTATCACATGTCATTTAAAGATATAGATTGTTATCATGTTAGGACATTTAGTTGTAGCTTTATATACATGCACCAGTGGCCTTACCACAGTGGTAACATCAGTTCCTATCAGATCACTGAAGTTTAATGCTGTCAGGCTTGGCTAGCACTTGGATGGGTCTGCTGAATGCTGCTGGGAAGTGGGGTCACCCAGCCCTTGTGAGGCCAATTGAGGAGCTACTTGATTGAGAAGTAACAACATTGGACACGAAAACTGACAATGTCTGTGAGAGAGCAGTGTGGTGAACACACATTCCTCTGTATCAACATCTGGTGATGCCTAAGATCTGAGGATGACACGGCGGCCGGTCGCACTGTTGGGCTTTCATAGCTCTACAGACGGTGCTTTTTTTGGTTTTCATATATGTGTGCTTAAGCAAATCCTGTATTGCAATGTAAATGTATGAAGCTAATTACACTAATAAAAACGATCAATGTTCAAACAGCGATTTCGCATTGATTCTAGACAGAATTAATTTTGTTCTGCAAGTAACAAGGGACTTAACCTGTTAAACCGTTTCAGAGTATGGCCAAAATTATCAGGAAATGGAACCAAAAGTGCCTAGAAAGTGAAGTTCATTGACAACAGAATTTTGCTATCACATATAATTCCTTAGCCTTCACGTTTGTTGTAATTTTGGGAGATAAGCTCCAAATGATAACTAACCCTTTAAAATTTAGAAGGAACTGTGTTTGTAGGGTATCACAGCCGGAGTCGGTTTCCACAAATCGTACTTCATGTTCCACAGTTACTTTAGTAGATGCCCTTTTCAAGTACATCTCCATCTTTCGCTTCTTGTCAGATCTTTCTTTACGTTGCCATTGGGAGCAACAGTTGCACAAAAATACGAAAATTTATGTCATCTTGGCGATGAAAACATTACATGAGCAGTACAGGTGGAATATACCTCTATAGCTTTTGAAGCATTATCTTACAGAAATTACATTTTTTTGTTACAAAATTGTAATAGCACTGTGACCAAACGTTTCAGGAACAAAAAAGTGTCTTCATCAGGGAATGTCGTTTTCATTAGTGGCTGAACAGCTGATTCACTGTATTGGAGATAAAAATACACGTAGAAGTATGAACTGTAGACAGAAATACCTTCACACAGTGGCACAAGCTAGAAACTTAGTTTAGGCATTTGGAAACATTAGTGAAATATTTGTATGTATTAACAACTGTACCTTGAAAATCACTATAGGGTGCATGCAAGAGCCGTAAAAAATGGTTTTCATAATGGATGTCAGTAACAAAAAAATTTTAATTTGTATTTCTAATCAGTGTGGAAATCCGAGATTTATGTTGGTCATCAGGTTCGCAACTCGAGGACGTTGAAGATTCTGAGGTGACAAAACGTTAATCATATCATGCAAAAACGAGAAGCAAGTACCAGTTCCAATAGCAGGTTTGTCAATAAGATGTAACACTTCACACAGGGAGTAGGTTTATTAACAAGAATTATGGCTGTGCTGCGCCCACTGGCGGCTTCGTCGCAGGCAGTGTGTTAAGCAGACATGAAAGTATATAAGCAGCTGAAGTGGCTGCTTCAGCAGAGAATGCTGCTATAATATACATACATAGAATTGTGTAGCAAATTACTTGGAGCACTATCTATCTGCGATCTTTAACAGCAGACCTCTCCAAGCCACAGTCGTCAGAGGACTTCCAACTCAAGTATGATGAAACATGTCCATCGATGGAAAACCTGATTCGGCACCCTCCTCTAGACAAACAAAGATATATGTGAAGTAGCCCATTTCTCTGCCACATCCTGGACGTAAATCGAGACTTCAGTTTCGTATAAGTACGAAACGACTGTTACTATACTTTTCATGTTCATTCTATCGTACATGCATGCAAGTGGATCATCGGGGAGAGGGCAAGTTCTTAGGATGTTTTAGTAGGTTGGTGCGTAAGAAGCGCAGATATTCTCGTAGAAAATCAAACAGCACATGGGTATGTCAGCAACATGACGGAAACCTGGTGTAACCACGAAAAATGATGACAGATACGTAAAAACTGACAGAAATAGCATGAAATATGTAAAATCACGAAAACCTAGTAAAATTACAAAAACTGACTGAGAATGCATAGAATTAGAGACAAATACCACGACGAGACAAATACCGTGAACAGAGTACCGAGCAAAATCAATGAAATTCTGTGTTCTGGAGGAGTGGAGTTGTCTGATGCTGCATATACACACCTTAATAGTGGAGAGAGGATACATGAGCAAAACAGCCTAACATAGGACCAGGAGTTCTGTGTGCAAGAGGAAAGTTACCAGCGGTGGTGGTAAACTGCGGTAAAATTGTTACATCTCTTCTGGCTACTGATCGTCGTTGTAAGATGGCACTGTTTCTTCATATGCAATTTTGGCTGTCGACGATCACTTTACAGGGCTGTTGTGAGCATAACATTATTTCCAAACGGTAATCGGGCACAAACTTCATTAACAGCAGGTGCCATGCACCTCTGGAACCCTATGCAGTGCGGTCGCAGGTTCGAATCCTGCCTCGGGCATGGATGTGTGTGATGTCCTTAGGTTAGTTAGGATTAAGTAGTTCTAAGTTCTAGGGGACTGATGACCTCAGAAGTGAAGTCCCATAGTGCCCAGAGCCATTTGAACCCTATGCAGTGTTTGTGTCACATAGAATTGATGTTTTCTTTGATGTGCAAGGTAGTGGTTTTTATTACTTTACAGTTTGTCACCATAGTTTACAGTACAGAAACTTGGATGAAGAGTGTACGTCATGCCCTGGGGATATATTTCTTACAGTGGAATATTAACAGCGTTGCATTCCACGTTACTAATAGGTTGGAAGCCGCACCACTCTAGTTTATCGTGTTTTAAACGCAGAACCGTGTAGCCTTGGGACTGCATGTGTTTATGTTCCAATATCATTTTTCTCTCGCCAGTACCTTCTTGGCACTGACCACAGACACTAGAACAATACATCTGAATTGATAGCACAGGTGATTTACGTTATATGCTTAAATTACGTCCGCCTGTAGTTCCATCATGCATAAACTGTGGTGTCACCGCCAGACACCACACTTGCTAGGTGGTAGCCTTTAAATCGGCCGCGGTCCGTTAGTATACCTCGGACCCGCGTGTCGCCACTATCAGTGATTGCAGACCGAGCGCCGCCACACGGCAGGTCTAGAGAGTCTTCCTAGCACTCGCCCCAGTTGTACAGCCGACTTTGCTAGCGATGGTTCACTGACAAAATACGCTCTCATTTGCCGAGACGACAGTTAGCATAGCCTTCAGCTACGTCATTTGCTACGACCTAGCAAGGCGCCTTTATCATTTGCTATTTATCTTGTGATGCATGCACCGTCAGACCGATGTTCACCAATTATGAATTAAAGTTAAGTATTCCAGTAGTGACTTACGTTCTTTACTACTATAAATTCCCTTAACTGTTCCAGACCTCACGCCAGCCTGCGTGAGCTTAAACGCGTGCCTTTCGGCTACCTCATAGTGGCTTGGCTGTCTTGCCAAGTCACAACATAAACCACACGGTTTTTCCTAATAACCGTCTGCTACATCGTCACAACACTGTCATCTATACACTGGCAACCACCTCAACATGTACGCATCTGGAGAGATCATGTGCACTTTGGTCGATGCCGTGAGTAAGCTTGGTGCGAAACAATTTTCGCTGAAGGGCAGTTAGGGACTGAACTCACTCTGTTCCTTCACGAGACATGGAATGTAACGGTCTGCTTCTGGTCAGCTGCAAATTAAATCGGCTACAGCGTTGCATTAATCGTTGGTCAAAGACAGTGCGAGGAGACCTTTCCATCTGCAACTTTATCTTAAGAATGCAAGAGTCCTCTGTGACACCCATCCAAATAGGGTAAGATGGGCACTTACGAGTGCCAATCTTAAATCACGCCCAATGATCAAAGTGCTAGAACATGTAGATCACAGACTGGTATACTTCGGTGTACATGTTCGAGAATCAACAATGAATGGATGTACTGCACAGTCATCTATCTACATTCGCAATGTAGGATATGGTGCTCGCAAAGTAGTGGAGGGGCAGTTTATCGATGATACAGGAATTGGGAAGCATGCTGCCGTGTCATCGCTTGGTAAAACTGATCGCACTATCAACTGTGGTGCTTATTACAGTACATTGACGGTGTCTTTTCCACCACATCTGTACACTAGTACACTGTAGATTACCAATAATGACTGACTGACATCACTTGTTTAAGGTGGAGGAAGAATCTTGGTGGAGGGGCAACAACTCCTGGGGATGGCCAGCACCGAAACAGTGATCGTGTACATGACTAAAAAATGAGGGATCAATCGAAATGGAACACCAAGCCATCTGCTACCCTTCTCTGCGAAAGATGAATTTAAATGTAGAGGCTCTCAATCACCTTTGAACAGCTGTTTGGAAACACTCCACAATGCCACAAATCTCTTCCAGTTTCCTTACGGGTTGAGTTGTTTGGGGAAGGAGACCAAACAGTGAGGTTATAGGTCTCATCAGATTAGGGAAGGATTCTAGGCGCTCCAGTCCGGAGCCGCGCTGCTGCTACGGTCGCAGGTTCGAATCCTGCCTCGGGCATGGATGTGTGTGATGTCCTTAGGTTAGTTAGGTTTAAGTAGTTCTAAGTTCTAGGGGACTGATGACCACAGCAGTTGAGTCCCATAGTGCTCAGAGCCATTTGAACCATTTTGATGGGGAAGGAAGTCGGCCATGCCCTTTCAAAGGAACCATTCCAGCATTTTCCTGGAGCGATTTAGGGAAATCACGGAAAACCTAAATCAGGATGGCCGGACGCGGGATTGAACCGTCGTCCTCTGAAATGCGGGTCCAGTGTTCTAACCACTGTGCCACCTCGGTTGGTAGTTTCCTTACGTTATGACTGTTTTTCTTTTAAAATCATCCTATCTGTGTGTTGTGGGAGCAGCAGCAACATCATTTACACTATGTGATGTCCAACTTTCAGTCAGAGCCAATGGATCGAAACATGTTAACGTCAATTTAGAACCTGACACAGAATGGCTCTGACCACTATGGGACTTAACTGCTAAGGTCATCAGTCCCCTAGAACTTAGAACTACTTAAACCTAACTAACCTAAGGACATCACACATATCCATGCCCGAGGCAGGATTCGAGCCTGCGACCGCAGCGGTCTCGCGGTTCCAGACGAACCTGACACAGACCTCGAAGTTATGGTGGAAAAACCAAAATGTATGGCAGTGTACAAAGGTGTAATAATACACCGCTTGGACGTTTCACAGCAGAAAGAACGATATATGAGCCAACAAAACAGAGACTATCTCTTGCGACTGATAGTCTGTGGGATATAGTCCTCCTACAGTACAGGCCATGAAATTTTACACTGGTCTGTGTAAGCGAGTTTGATCAGTAGCCACCTGCTCCAATGAATCTATACCTGTATATTTAATAGGATCATTAGATATGCTCATCGCCAGCACACAGACATAATTTGTTTTTGATATATTGGAAAAGACAGATGTGGTAAAATCTTATCAAGTTCTCTATCAGATGAAGTCAGCGGAGCTTTTATTGTTCATAGTTTTTCTCTGTTGTATGGTACAAAATAACGATGATAGAGAGAATTTTTAGGTGACAGATGTGATGGGACCCTGAGGGACACAGATCTCCTTCGGACTGTAGTGTTGCAAGTAGTTTGCTGACACATGGCCATGCAGTAGCAAAACCCTTTTTCTTCTTTCTGTTCCCCGTGTCTTTTGTACTACCTCGTGATAAAGGAGAGAGCTTCGTTTTGGCACCGGCCTTACACATCGTTCAGAGTTGGCAGAGCTATGAAAAAATGTCCCCATTTCCACCAGTGGTTGAAAGAGACGGTCCTGTCGCATTAACTCAGCTCAACCTGTTTCTCCAAAGAGTGCAGAAGGTGGTAGATATAGGGCTATACGTCTTGTGTTCAGTTCCGACTTAAATTGGGATGATCACATGGAGGACGCTGCAGGGAGGGTGGGGCAGAGACTGAAGAACAGTTGCAGAGGGACTGTCTAAAGCGACATTGGAGTTAAGCAGTAGCAGACAGGTTCTAAAGAGGTGACACGTTTCGAGGTACGAGTGTGGCACGAATATGATTCACCAGTGGCTGTAATGATTAAAAGACTTTTCCATAGGATCAGAAGCTAGTATGTGGTTGAAGGGAGAGACTTGATTCCAAACCTCAGACAGCATTTCTATGAGAAAGCGTAACGCTATTAGTGACTCTTGTGTGTGCCTGTAGATGGTTCAAATGGCTCTGAGCACTATGGGGCTTAACTGCTGAGGTCATTAGTCCCCTAGAACTTAGAACTAGTTAAACCTAACTAACCTAAGGACATCACAAACATCCAGGCCCGAGGCAGGATTCGAACCTGCGACCGTAGCGGTCTTGCAGTGCCTGTAGATCCAAGACTGCTTTTTAAGCAGGGTGATGGTAACATAGTCGTTGTGATCATGTTTTTGATAGCGTGGTCCTTATGTGAAATGTATGTTGCTGGCGATAAAATCCTTCTGTGGCCATCTTTAAATGTCAGTTCCTCGAAAAGAACGTCATCCCTGTGGGGATTCCCATTTGAACTACCTGGTGAATCTCATCCGACTGAAAAAGAAAAATTATTTGCCATTAAAGTGACACTCACGATCAATTCAATTAATTAACCTATCAATTTAATATCAGTGACATTTCGCCTGGCGGGGGAGGCGATGGCTAGGACACCAAGGATATGATTCTTGACTTGTTTTTTTTTTTTTTCGTCACAGCGGTATGTTTTAACGATATTTGAATCTCTCAACTACACAGGAAGAGACGACCGTCGTAGTAAAATCAGATAAATTGCCGAATTTATAAAGTGATACGTAGAATAGACCTTACATTTACAGCTCCTCTGTGCTTTTACCTTATAGACTTTGTATGTTACAAGACATTTGATTACCTTAAGGGGCTCCGGAACGCCCTATACTTGCAATGTTAAAATAACGCTTATAAATTACATCTTTCCTCACAAAGTATTTGAGGTAGGAAGTTGAACTTTTTACAGATTATTTATTGGAATATGGGCTACAACTTAACACAGGGATTTTACAAAATTTTAGTTCAGTTATTAAAGATGATTTTTTTTCAATTATAATGAAAATTCACAACATTTTTTTGCAACTTTTTATTTATATATTCAAAAATATACAGTTTTTTGGAAAAAGGCTGTGTTAAATTATGCTAAGGTACTGTGTAACATTTACTGAAAGTTTGAAACAAATATGTTTGGAAGATCCTTAGAAAACATGTAATTAGTATGAGAAAATAAAAGTTTTGGGAATCGAGCGACAAAGATTGGATTAACTTTTTAGTGCATTCCAGGTCCATAGGATGGATTATCTTCATCCTCTGCAAACTCCTCCTCCAGCTTCCTCTTGTTCCTCCTCCTCTTTACTCTTGCTTGTATTTCTAGACTCTTTACAGCCCTGTCTGCAGCCCGAAGGCGTTCCTTGTCTAAAGCAAGCATCGCTCGCACCATGTTAGAACCTATCTTCATTCCCATATTTCTAAATACCTTTGGCTTTCCAACATTTCTCCTTTTCTTAAAAGCCTTCAGAGGATTTCTAATAACTTTACTTTTACTCATTATTATACTTCAACAAAACAGAGACTCAAGAAACAGAATTAATTACGAATATTTTCGAGATAACGACAGAGTAAATAAACATGAAACAATCGACAATCACACCAGCGATATATATTGAACCATCACAGGTTAGCCACAACACATACTTTATCTCACATCACTAAAATTTACCTGATGAACACGGACGTGAATAATAACACCATTTGACAGCAGTTTAACAGCGCCACAGTGGGTCACGGCCATGTAGAACACATTTCAAAAAAAAAAATTAAAAATAGTTGTAGTCTTCGGAATTGAATAAATTATATATCTATTAATCTGCAGATTCAGAAAACGCAAAAAAGTAAAAATTGAACTTTTCATGATTTTTGAGCCTTTCCCGAGCCCCTTAAGAGAGAGACCGAAAGTGAGGATACGTCCAGTGACAGTGATAGTTTTAGCACTCCATCATGAGCCAAAAATGAGTTTAATATTCTAGTCCTGTGATGCGTGACGTGACAGATAAGAAAAAAATTTTTCCTACCTGATGAGAAAATATGTAGAGGAAATGTAGTCTATACCATACTATTACATAATTCATAATTTTCATAAGTACAGGTACTTCAGCGATGTGAAAAAGCGTGTATGCCTCGAAATTTTCTGTCGTCGAAAATGACTTGTATAAAAGGGGGAAATCTACATTTCACGTGAGAAATTCGAGCTGCATGGTCAACAACTTTGCTGCCTTGGATTGGGTAAAGTGGAGTTTTTAAACTGCGAGGTCTGATAGAACGGAATTGATTAGAACTACTACATACATCCAAGCTGCAGCTGCTTGTTTTGCAATGCACTGTGACTGGCTGCAGCGGGGGTCACTAGGAGACGGCAACCGGAAGTAACGGATTAGCTCAGCCTGTGAGGTGTACAAAGAGTGCGCCGACCTCCCGAAGTGACCAGTGTGCTGGGTGAACGCCACAGAAGCAGACATGCGTGTGTTGCATGAGAGGAGATGTTTGCTCTGGACGTATTGATAACATCGGAGTTCCTACCACTCCAATCATACACGGATGCCCGCCATGGCCGGGGATGGTGTACTCTGGCATACACATGCACTCACGACTTCTGCTACAATCGCAGCGGCAGTTTTTGTTGACGTCTGAGTGTTGACGCTGGTGGCGTATGAGATGATTGACGAACTGCAATGGACCTCGGGACATGAGCGCACGGGATGTTAGAGTGTTTCAGCAATCTCCGACATCTAGCCATGACAACTACTGCTACAGACTGTATCGTCGTTTAACTGTGTCATGTTCAGTGCTTCTCAGTACGTCGCAGTGGACTCTGTCTTGAGTGGTATTTGCTGTTGTCTCTATTGTATCACATAGTAGGACCTTCCTCCTCCCCTTCCTTCCGAATGTAGCATACAGAAGCTTTTAAAAACTGAGTCGCGGAGTCAAATTCCCGATTGATCAATTTATTGTTTCCAATAGTTATATTGTGTGGACGCATGCATTCGATACAGGCAGGCGTCTCGCGATCGTTAGTTTGTGTGATCGGTAGGATTTTTTGTCACCAGATATGTTTTGTGGAACGTTGTGGTGGAGGATGGTATTTGTGCTATAAAACGTTGGTGCTTACAAGACGTCGGATATATTTAGCACTGCGATCTATTTGTGGTCCAAATTTCATTACTTGCTTTGAATAATGTTTATGTGTGACACTCAAACGTCGAAGAAATGTTTTATTAAGAAGCAGCATCCTAAGGCGCAGGTAAGTGTTCTAAGCAATCTATAAGACTCCTGTAAATTGTTGAACAATTAACCTGATATGGTAGTGCAAATGGCTTATTTCACTCTATTTTGATATACAAATGGCGTCAGCTCTCCCTTTGTTTCCAACATTAGCCAATAGCAACACTGTATTCTGAGAATAGATGTAAACCCCTGTCTGCACGTTTCGGGATGTTTGTTCACACAGAAACAGCGAGTGGCCTCTTGAGAAAGACAGAGACAGGAAGCAAGTCTGGAATTTCCCGATCAACAGAATGCTTTGTTTGGGGTCCGCGAGATCAGAGGAGGCCAGTATGCGGTCGGTGGAATTTAGTAATGTGATCTGTAATCAGGACATTGTGGATGGGGTTTTGTCCTTCGGGCTGGTGCCCTGACGATAGACACACGCACGGGAGACCCCAAACGGTGGCACTTAATTCCATTCTTGATCTGTAGACCCCTTTTACAGGGCTTAACTTTCGGTGCAATATGTTTCTCAATCTGTACAAAATAGTTTTCTGCTGCGATTCTAGTAATTCGTCTATCTGCTGAAAGTGGCGTTGGGTTTCGAAATATGTCAGGCACTTTTAGATATGTAATTTATTCTGATTTTCCCATTTGTGCTTAAACAGCAGTGTGCTTCGAAAAGTAGGGAAAGTAAAAAAAATAAGAACCTTAACATCCCTGACTCAAGGATAAACTAAGCCTGCTCAGCTTTTCCATGAGAGATCAGAATAAAATAGCGCCACAGTTGTTTAAATATTCCATACTGCAATCGACTCCCTGACAAATTGTTTAAATAAACATTATTCCATACACTGCAGTCAATTTCCTGACAAATTCTCTTAACTAAATAAATAAACTATACACCAAATCCACCTTGTATTAAATAAATTATTTAAATAAACGATATTCCAAACATTGTCTAAATTGTTTAAACAATATTCCATCCACTGCAATCGATTTCCCGCCAAATGGGCAATCAACTCTTTCTCCCGCCAATTTCCAGGTGGGGGTGGTGAGGGGAAGGACTGGAGATTTCGCAGAGGGGGAGGGGAAAATTAATTGATCGATTTGATTAATCAGTCAATCAAATTGACATCAAATGCATGCTTGTATCAGGGAGGCGAGTTCCCAGAGGGATGGGGGAAGAGGGTGGGCAAGAGTATAGGTGGGGGTTTCTTGGAAAAATCAATTAATCGAACAATAAGCTCTGTCAATCAAAAGGACACATTATACCTGGGGGGGGGGGGTGTCATAATCCACTTAGCAGAACTACGGGTTGAGGAACTGTCAATCAAAAGAGAACAATAGGTTTTCCCCTGAATGTAAGCACCTCGCACCAACAAATTGTGCTGGAATCGCCTTTGTCTTATTGCTGACAGTACCTGCAGTAATCCATAAATTATTTCATTACTCGCTTCGAAACAGATAAATGAATGAAATGGATAGCACAACACAGCAGTAACTATGTAAGGGCTACTATAGTGCCATACACAGTATTATTATTATTATTATTATTATTACTGTTAGTCGTTGTGGTCAGACACAAATCATGAACAGCCTGAGAGCTTCCAATTTCTGCCAGTAAGGAGTGAAGCAATCAAGTGAGTAAGAGTGCACACATCTGAACTTGTTGCATTTTAAATGACGTTCCAGTGTGCAGGTCAAGGAAGTGTCACAATGTAGAGGAGTGATTCAGGATTAGCATGTTTTGTAACAAGTGTGTACCCTCACTGTGGATAGTTAACATTCTTTTCTGAGGAGGAGTTGTGGTTAGCACTTTTGATGTACCATGAACTCTTACATCATACACAGACACACACACACACACACACACACACACACACACACACACAACCTAAATATCATTCATCTCTCATCATTTTAAAAATAAAATTGTTCTAGTTAGATGCTTAAGTTCGTGATAATGTGGAGGAAGGAGGGCAACAGATGGCAGAGGGGAGAGTGGGAGGGCAGAAGTACTAGCTTAAGTCTGATTGCACTCAGAGGTAATGGTCTAAGAACGGCTGGGAAACATTGGTCTAGAAACTGAGTGAGGATATATGAACGGCCACGAAACATGTAAAATATTAGTAAGCGACCAATATTCTTCAGCATGCATCATCGTTTGGGAATTTTATAGCACAAGGACCATCGAAAGAAGACAGAAGCCACTTGTGAGTGCTGTGAAACCATTTGTATATCATGATCGAGTGGCTAACTGCCTATTAGATAACCTCCAGAAGAGTAGATGCTGCCCAGAATCTATCAAACGTGTGGCTCACCGACCTTTACATAGTTCAGGAAAACTTTCGAGGACCACTTCTGGTTCAAATGGCTCTGAGCACTATGGGACTTAACATCTCAGGTCAGCAGTCCCCTAGAACTTAGAACTACTTAAAGCTAACTAACCTAAGGACAGCACACACATCCATGCCTGAGGCAGGATTCGAACCAGCGCCTGTAGCAGCAGCGCGGTTGCGGGCTGAAGCGCCTAGAACCGCTCGGCCACAGCGGCTGGCACCACTTCTGGAATAACTAATGAGACGTCGATGTCTACAGTGTCTGCCACCTCACCTAATGAGTGATATAGTCTCTCGGCCGCAACATCATCAGTTTCATCAGGTACTCTTTCAACAATTTCTGATAGTCGTCAGTAGATCGGTTTATGCTTCAAGAGCCTTGTTATTGGTGGCAGCGCCCCAGTACTGGTGGAGAGCTTTTCATTTATTTTGTCCTGGCTAAGATGATGATGATGTTTGGTTTGTTGGGCGCTCAACTGCACGGTTATCAGCGCCCGTACAAAAACCCAACCTTTGCTCAGTCCAATCGCGCCACTTACATGAATGATGATGAAATGATGAGGACAACACAAACACCCAGTCATTTCGAGGCAGGTGAAAATCCCTGACCCCGCCAGGAAGCGAACCCGGGACCCCGTGGTCCGGAAGCGAGAACGCGACCGCAAGACCACGAGCTGCGGACCCTGGCTAAGAGGCATCTAACCACCATGCTAAGGGTACCACGTTGTTCAATGCTAAATATCAACATGTTCACACTGTTGTCATAAATGAGATTAAATGCTCAAATGCTGTTGCCGATTGATGGATAGATGTGATTAATTTCACCGTCACGACACCAGAACCAATTTTCTTCAAGAGTATTCGTTCTGGCGATAGTAGACATAGCACAGTTAAGAAAATATAATACGAATGGGCTAACAATGAACGATGTGCGGTTCTAATTATATGCAAAACAAGCAATACAACAAAGAGATGTCGATGGCTCCGAGTTTCCCTCTAACACATTGTTAATTTTCTTTCCCTATAAATGCTACCAGTATTATCGGTAATCGTACCATTTACTAATTCATTTACTTTCTGTACCAAAATTACCAAACCATAGCCTTCGTAGCGCGCTACTCTAACCACAAGGCATTGCTCAACCTCCTCGCAAGGCAGCGAGCTGCTGTTTCAGGAGAGACTGGCTTTCTGGATATGCATCTAGTCAATGGTTCTTCCTTTGGTGAATTCTGACGTTGTCGTCGAGTGTCACGTCTCACGTGCACAGCGACGTTGATGTGGATTTACTTCCGCTGAGGCGTCGCGGTCATTGGATAGATACTCATGTTCCTTGTATTGGGAGCCTCTAATGCCACTCTAGGCCTCAGAACTACACGGATGAACCAAAACACCACGACCACTCCCCACCGCGATACTGCGTGCCACTTGATGACGTTGCAGACGTACGACACGGTAAGGAAAGTGTGTACGCGAAGCAGAAATGAATGAGGAACTATCCTAGTGACGGTACAGAGCAAAACTTGGGAAAATCCATTGACATAACCGATTTTTACAAAGGGCAGATTGTTATGGCTTGGCGTATAAGAATGAGCATCTCGGAAGTGGTAAAGCTGATAGGCTGTTAGCATCCTACTGTCGGGAACGTGTATGCAAAGCGACTGAAGGGTGGTAAAATCTCGAGCATGATTCAGTGTGTTGGATACTCAGAGAACACGGACATTGGAGGCTTCCTTCCTTTGTAAGGCAGACTAGGCGATCTGTGGCAGATCTGATGACAAAATAGAATGGTGGCGGAGGCACAAGTGTTTCGGAGCACACCGTTCAGTGAAAATTGTTGAACAGAGGCCTCCACAGCGACGAACCTTACGTGTTCTAATGCTGACCCAATGACATCGTCAGTTGCGGTTCCTGTGGGCACGGGATCATCGAGATTGAACCGTGTCATCCAGTCGAACGACTCACGTTACTTCTTAAAGTAGGTTGATGCTCGTGTCCATATACTCCATTATTCAGGTGACCGGGTGCTCGAAACATACACCACTCTACATGTACAGACTAGTGGGTACACTACTCTAGTGTGAGGGACATTTACCTGGGCTTCCGAAGGACCCGTGGTAGTAGTTGAAAAAACCATGACAGCTGTGGACTATGTGACCATCAAATGGATCACCTACATCCCTTCATGCATGCTATATTTCCTTACTGCGATGGTATCTTCCGGCAGGATAACTGTCTGAGTCACAAGGGCAGAATTGTGCTACATTGGTTTCAGGAGCATGATAGTGTACTCACGTTGTCTTGACCACGAGAGTCGTCTGAAACACTTCCGCACCAACAAATCATCGGCCCCTAATTCACGAGAATTTCGTGACCTGTGCGTAGAAAGCCGGTGTATGCAGGGAAACCAAGTACAACTCCAGGACAAGATATGTGGAATCATAAGATTACAAAACCGTGACTAGAACCAAATACACTGAAGAGCCAAAGGAACTGGTACACCTACCTAATGTCGTGTATCGCCCACCGCGAGGACGCAGAAGTGCCGCAACACGACGTGGCACCGACTCGACTAATGACTGAAGTAGTGCTGCAGGTAACTGACTCCATCAATCCTGCAGGGCTGTTCATAAATCCGTAAGAGTACGAGGAGGTTGAGATCTCTTCTGAACAGCACGTTGCAAGGCATTCAAGATGTTCGTGTCTGGGGAGTTTGGTGGCCAGCGGAAGTGTTTAAACTCGAAAAAGTGTTCCTGGAGCCACACTATAGCAATTCTGGACGTGTGGGGTGTCGCATTGTCCTGCTGGAATTGCTCAAGTCCGTCGGAATGCACAATGGACATGAATGGGTGGAGGTGATCGGACAGGATGCTTACGTGCTTGTCACTTGCCAGAGTCGTATGCAGACGCACCAGGGGCCCCATAGCACTCCAACTGCACACGCCCCACACCACTACAAAGCCTCCACCAGCTTGAACAATTCCCTGCTGACATGCAGAGTCCATGGATTCATAAGGTTGTCTCCATACCCGCACACGTCCATGCGCTCGATAAAATTTGAAACGAGACTCATCCAACCAGGTAACACGTTTCCAGTCATCAACAGCGCAATGTCGGTGTTGACGGGCCCAGGCGAGACGTAAAGCATGGTGCCGCGCGGTCATCAAGAGTACAAGAGTGGGCTTTCGGCTCCGAAAGCCCATATCGATGATGATTCGTTGAATGATTCGCACGTTAACACTTGTTGATGGCCCAGCACTGGAATCCGCAGTAAATTGCGGAAGGGTTGCACTTCCGTCACGTTGAACGATTCTCTTCAGTCGTCGTTGTTCCCGTTCTTGCAGGAATTTCTCCGGCGGCAACAATGTTGGAGATCTGATGTTTTACCGGATTCCTGATATTCACGGTACACTTGTGAAATGGCTGTACGGGAAAATCTCTATTTCATCGCTACCTTGGAGAGGCTGTGTCCCATCGCTCGTCCGCCGACTATAATACCGCGCTGAAACTCACTTAAATCTTGATAACCTGCTATTGTAGCAGCAGTAACCGATCTAACAACTGCGCCAGACACTTGTTATTTTATATACGTGTTGTCGACGAAAGTGCCCTATACTGCCTGTTTACATATCTCTGTATTTGAATATGCATGCCTATATCAGTTTCTTTGGCACTTCAGTGTAGTGATCGAACATTATGGAACTGGGGCTCCGGAAAGTTGTTCTCTTCTTAACACTAGGAGAATAATAAAAGAAAAATATTGTAACTTCTCTGGAATCAAAATATAGCGCAATTTTCGTAAGAGGCAGTCAAATGGAAACGAGGCAGATGGAAAAAATAAGTAAACTATTAGTTATTTCAGAAGTAATCGCCATAACATACATTTAGCCCACTCTGAGACAAGACGGTGAATGGCCTCATGGGAAAATGTTTGCGGTACCAGAATGAGATTTTCACTCTGCAGCGGAGTGTGCGCTGATATGAAACTTCATGGCAGATTAAAACCGTGTGCAGGACCGACGCTCGAACTCGGGACCTTTGCCTTTCGCGGGCAAGTGCTCTACCATCTTTTTTTTATGTCATTTTGTTCTATTTTGTTCGTTGCATCTGCTCGGGGCGGACGTCGTAAGAAATCCGTTTTAGTTCGTTGTTGATCGATTAACTCAGTTTTTTTTTTAATTACAGAGAGCAGCGAACACGCTGAGCTACCGTGCCGACATCCATCTGAGCTACCGAAGCACGACTCACGCCCCGTCTTCACAGCTTTACTTCTGCCAGTACCTCGTCTCCTATTTTGCAAACTTTACAGAAGCTCTCCTGCTAACCTTGCAGAACTAGTACTCCTGAAAGAAAGGCTATTGCGGAGACATGGCTTAGTCGCAGTCTTGGGGGATGTTTCCAGAATGAGATTTTCACTCTGCAGCGGAGTGTGCGCTGATATGGTAGGAGACGAGGTACTGGCAGAAGTAAAGCCGTGAGGACGGAGCGTGAGTCGTGCTTGGGTAGCTCAGATGGTAGAGCACTTGCCCGTGAAAGGCAAAGGTCCCGAGTTCGAGTGTCGGTCCTGCACACGGTTTTAATCTGCCTGGATGTTTCATGTTTGTGGTTGTCTTTGGAACTATGATCGTATCCAAGCGTGCACCTCTTCACCTGAAGCAAATCGACGCACCTGAATGTCTTTCTTCGGTGATCCAAAAATATTGGAAACGCATAGGGAGAGATCGGGACTGTATAGAGGATGTGTAATGGCTTCCAAGCGAAACTTGTGCAGCGTAGTCGAAACAACACTGGCAACATGTGTGCACGAGGATTATCCTGCAACAGAACGATGCCGTCCGTCAACATTCCTGGGCGTTTGGAATTGGCGCGCTTACAGTTTTGCAAAGTACCCACGTACCGCTATGCGTTAATTGTGGCTCCGTGATCAAGAACGTCAATGAGTAGCGGGCCTTTACAGTCGAAGAAAAAGGTCATCATGACATTCCCAGGGCTCGCGTGCCTGTTATTTCCACTAAGCTACAGAATTTTCGCTGGAAATCCGTTACGCATCCTCCATACAATCTGGATCTCTCCCCACGCGATTTCCATATTTTTTGAGTCCTGAAGAAAGACATTCTTCGGCGTCCATTTGCTTCGGACTAAGAGCTGCTCGCCTCGGTAGATTCATGATTCCGCAGGCAATCGTAAACAGTTTTCTAGGAAGGTACTGATCGTCTTGTCTTACAGTTGGGGAAGCGTAGTAACGGCTGTGGAGATAAAACAGTTTACTTACTGTTTTTCAAACTGCCTTGTTTTCATTTCACTGCCCTTTATACACTCCTGGAAATGGAAAAAAGAACACATTGACACCGGTGTGTCAGACCCACCATACTTGCTCCGGACACTGCGAGAGGGCTGTACAAGCAATGATCACACGCACGGCACAGCGGACACACCAGGAACCGCGGTGTTGGCCGTCGAATGGCGCTAGCTGCGCAGCATTTGTGCACCGCCGCAGTCAGTGTCAGCCAGTTTGCCGTGGCATACGGAGCTCCATCGCAGTCTTTAACACTGGTAGCATGCCGCGACAGCGTGGACGTGAACCGTATGTGCAGTTGACGGACTTTGAGCGAGGGCGTATAGTGGGCATGCGGGAGGCCGGGTGGACGTACCGCCGAATTGCTCAACACATGGGGCGTGAGGTCTCCACAGTACATCGATGTTGTCGCCAGTGGTCGGCGGAAGGTGCACGTGCCCGTCGACCTGGGACCGGACTGCAGCGACGCACGGATGCACGCCAAGACCGTAGGATCCTACGCAGTGCCGTAGGGGACCGCACCGCCACTTCCCAGCAACTTAGGGACACTGTTGCTCCTGGGGTATCGGCGAGGACCATTCGCAACCGTCTCCATGAAGCTGGGCTACGGTCCCGCACACCGTTAGGCCGTCTTCCGCTCACGCCCCAACATCGTGCAGCCCGCCTCCAGTGGTGTCGCGACAGGCGTGAATGGAGGGACGAATGGAGACGTGTCGTCTTCAGCGATGAGAGTCGCTTCTGCCTTGGTGCCAATGATGGTCGTATGCGTGTTTGGCGCCGTGCAGGTGAGCGCCACAATCAGGACTGCATACGACCGAGGCACACAGGGCCAACACCCGGCATCATGGTGTGGGGAGCGATCTCCTACACTGGCCGTACACCACTGGTGATCGTCGAGGGGACACTGAATAGTGCACAGTACATCCAAACCGTCATCGAACCCATCGTTCTACCATTCCTAGACCGGCAAGGGAACTTGCTGTTCCAACAGGACAATGCACGTCCGCATGTATCCCGTGCCACCCAACGTGCTCTAGAAGGTGTAAGTCAACTACCCTGGCCAGCAAGATCTCCGAATCTGTCCCCCATTGAGCATGTTTGGGACTGGAAGAAGCGTCGTCTCACGCGGTCTGCACGTCCAGCACGAACGCTGGTCCAACTGAGGCGCCAGGTGGAAATGGCATGGCAAGCCGTTCCACAGGACTACATCCAGCATCTCTACGATCGTCTCCATGGGAGAATAGCAGCCTGCATTGCTGCGAAAGGTGGATATACACTGTACTAGTGCCGACATTGTGAATGCTCTGTTGCCTGTGTCTATGTGCCTGTGGTTCTGTCAGTGTGATCATGTGATGTATCTGACCCCAGGAATGTGTCAATAAAGTTTCCCCTTCCTGGGACAATGAATTCACGGTGTTCTTATTTCAATTTCCAGGAGTGTATACACGTTTAACGTTACTAAAACTGACAAACTGCGAGAACGGAATCATGACGGTAAATGGAGGAAAAAAGTCGTATGAACATGTGTCTGGAAATGGACAGTGTGGGTGCAACTACAACAAATCTTCCTGGAACACAGTACAGAGCTGCATCGCATTCACGTCACAACAGATGTCCAAAGTGGCCTTCATCCTGACGCACCTCCTTAACAAAATCCGAATCAGACAAAACCTAATACGACAGGTGCAGGGACGCTTCCATGGCGGTAACACTCAAACCGCACTACACACATACAAAACGTTCATTCGTCCAGTTTTAGAGTATGCAGCAGCCCCCCTGGGAGGCATACATGCACCGATCGCGAAAAGACTGTTTAGCACAGAACGCAGACTCCTACGCAGTATCGCAAGGCTACCATATATAACACCCAGCGACGAAGTCTATGAGGCAACCAGAATGGAGCCACTACAAATTAGACTAGCCACACTGAGAGCCAGATACGGAAATCATATCCTAAACGAAAGACCAGACATGGAAGATATTATCACAGTCAACCAAAAACACACAGAAAACCTAAATTTAAATACACAACACCCTCCAACACAATCCCACACAACACAGCAAAGACATACCCCGATCTCGCTCCCATCCTGCCACCACTCACAACAAATACCACCATCCTCCCCCACCTAGACGAAAGAACACACGAGTAAAACACAAACACTACCATACACACAAGAACATGGCCCACAAAAAGGAACCACCAAGACATACCAAATAAAATCCCGACTCCCTTCCACTCCCCCTCCCTCACTCTGCACTCTAATTAACAACAATGAAGAAAATTTTCTTCTTACTGTTATTGTTCTTACTATTCCTCTTGATGACCCCAGTTTCCTATGTTATGTTCCCCACCTAGCTTCCTATGTAAAAATTAAGTCTGTAAAATATATGTATAGTAACATTAAGATATTACCTGTACTGTTAAACTATGTATAAATATGAACTATCAATGGTAAAGAACAAATTACATTGTAAAATTAGTTAAAAAGAACAAACTGTATTGTAATATTACCTAAAAATATCATTGTTAATTGTTAACGATCTAAAGAAAACTTGCTCTATGTAGCAAGAAAAATGTAATAAATGTTGAAAATAAAATTGTCAAAACCTATGGCTGGAAAGGGCAAATAGCAAGCCCTAAAACAGCCCGCTCTGCCCCCTCAGAGCAAAGAATGAAAAATGGAAAAAAAAAGAAAAAAAGGATGCAGTGTCGTGCAGGATACATACTTCGGCTTACCAACAGTTGTACTAGGATTCGTCTCAATATCCTGTAGAACTCGGTCCTCCAAATCTGGTGTACGCACCTTCCGCCGCCTCTCAGCACGTTCGTCTGTCTGAAAGCACCTATGGTCACACAAACGCCATGAAAGGGCTTCAAATGTTGTGTGATTTGGTCGGCGTCTAAGAGGGAACTTGTTTTGGTGTAGCCGTGCTGCCTCTCCACCGTTTCCACCTGCTTGGTCATTCATAAACACCATCTCGGCTTGTTCCCGACATGATTACGGGACCATTCTGCCGCTTACAGTATGCTGCGTCAACTACACAGCTTGTAACACACAAGGAACACACGACACGTGGTCAAAAGAACTATCATTTGTCAGCGCCATCTAACGTGGCAACGAAGCTTTTTCGGACACATTAATAGTACGTTTTTTGCTTCAGTTCCAGTCAGAATCCGTCCCTGCCGTTTGTCTGTTTTATTAATGTTCATTCATACAAAGATGTGCTAAGACCACTTCATAAATAAAAAGAAGTCAAACGTGTATAGCACAATGCAGAAAGACTGTCAGTTACTTGCGTAGATAGACCACACTTCCAAAAATATAGCAGCAATTAAGGATCGTCGAAATACATAAAAAATGGCGAAACTGCAATGACGCAGACGTAAGGCAACTGCTGGGACGAGAACCAATGATGCACGTGTAATTGTACGGATAACCACGAAGAAGGACATAACGCCTACTATAGCCTTTGCGGATGTGAACAACGCATCAATGCTCTCCAGGACACCGTGCATTGAAGTCAATTTAGTGGTTCTGTGTTGCGAAATAGGTAACAACAATGAGTTAAATCAGTAACAGTTATTATTATCTATCACACATTACAACGAAAATCGTAAAACTGGATTGTCCTTAAACTTATAACCACAAAGTAATTATTATTGCTGATATCCGCAGGTATATTCATTGGTATCTGCATTGGTGCAGTGTTTTACTCACAAGTTCTCCAACGTGATTTGATCCTTTTCCTTTGCTCGTTAGCCTCCGTCTGCTCATCGTTCAACAACAGTATTTAACACGGCTAATTTCTTTTGAATGCTAGGACGTGAAACACGGATCTCACGCAGTGAGACAGCTTTGACAGGCAAGCTGATCGTCCCCGCTGCGTTGTAGACAGTCATCCGCGCCATCCAGGAAATATGGAGAGAAACTTGCTCCACGTAACAAGAGCTTAAGGGGAATGAAAAATACAGCACTCCTAACCCATTACGAGGGGCGTTTGAAAAGTCCGTGCAAACTCCGAGAGATGGCACCACCGGCGCGTATCGAGGTCATGTTTAGTTAGTAGCATCTTTGGAAAGAACGCACACCAAATTTCAGCCATATTGGTCTATTTCTTTATGTTTGACATTCGTGTGAATCAAAGAAGTCGAGTGATTGTCAAAAAATGGACATAGAAGAATTTCGTGTGGTGATTAAACATTACTTTATGAAAGGCAAAACGCCTCAGGAGACTAAAGAGAAGTATGATAAACATTACGGTGACTCTGCACCTTCGTTTAGAACAGTTTATAAGTGGTTTCAAAATTTTCGGAGTGGCCATATGGGCACAAGCGATGCTGAACATTCTGGACGCCCTGTGGAGGTTACAACTCCAGAAATCGTTGATAAAATCCATGATACGGTGATGGATGACAGAAGAGTTAAGGTGTGTTAGATTGCTAGTGCTGTGGGCATCTCGAATGAAGGGGTACATAATATTTTGCATAAACATTTGGACATGAGAAAGCTTTCCGCAATATGGGTTCTGCGATTGCTCATGCTTGACCAAAAACGGAATCGTGTGAAATGTTCCAAGGATGGTTTACAGCTGTTCAGGTAGAATCCCCAGGACTTCAAGCTTCGTTTCGTCACTGTGGATGAAAATGAAACATGGATACATTACTATACTCCTGAGACCAAACAACAATCTAAACAATGGGTTACCAAGGAAGAATCTGCACCGAAAAAGGCGAAGACAATTCCTTCGGCCGGAACGGTTATAGTGCTTTTGGAATTCGTAAGGGATAATCCTCATCGACTATCTGGGAAAGGGTAAAACTATTACAGGTGAACGTTATTCATCGTTATTGGACCGTTTGAAAACCGAGCTGCAAGAAAAACGCCGGAGATTGGGCCGCAAAAAAGTCATTTTCCATCACGACAATGCAACAGCACACACCTCAGCAGTTGTGGTCACAAAATTAATGGAAATAGGATTCCAATTCGTTTCACAACCCCCCTATTCTCCAGACTTGGCTCCCTCGGACTACTATTTGTTCCCCAATTTGAAGAAATGGCTGACGCAAGAAGGATTTTATTCAAACGAGGAGGTGATTGCAGCAATAGCAACTAATAGCTGTTTTGCATACTTGGACAATTCCTATTATTCGGAAGGGATCAACAAATTAGAACAGCACTGGACGAAGTGTATAAATCTAAACGGAGAATATGTCGAAAAATAAAAACGGTTTACCCCAAACACATAAATAGTTTTTATTTTTGCACGGACTTGTCAAACGCTTCTCGTGCATCAGGAACTTTTAGACTTAGAGGTTCGAAACATCTATATAATTCTCAGGAAAGCTTATTGTTTTTTTCTGATCTATGTATGTTAACAATACATGCTAGAAAATGTGATATTAATGTTTTAAACAAACTTTAATGTTTTAGCTATTTTTTTGTTAATTTTTGGTGTCGTACAAGGGAGCTAGAGGTACTGAATTTATTATTGTACATCCGTTATATCATGATAATGTGAGCGTGAATAAATATTCAAATGCCTAGCTCAAAACGTTTTCTAGAAGAAGAGTCATTTAATACAAAACTATGCATTTTTCCAGAAGCTACACACAGAAAGAACCAATAAAATGTAGTTAAAATTGCCAGAAACGGCTAAAATGCGCAAGTACTTTAATCATTATCATCCGCAGTGCTGTCGAAATTTAAGGGGAGATTTACTACCCTTGGTCCGAAAAAAGCATGTTCTTTGAGAATTTTTTTCTCCGGATGTGTTATAGATATCAATGTAAAATTTGGTCAAAATGTTTATTGATATTTCCTATACAAACTGGAATTTTTCCGACCGGAAATGCCGAAGAGCAAAGGCGGAAGTTCCGTCGGAACGAAACAAAATTTCGATGTAGACCTCCACGCGCGGTATGTCACAGGTCAGCTGGCTCGTCTGAAATCAAAATTGAGTTGACGTTAGTTACCATACCGCGCGATAAAAAAAAAAAAAAAATCATGTCGAGAAATACGCGTTTGAAGTTTTGACTACATATAAATGCAATATTATGCAACGTACGTTCAATCTGCTATTCCGGGTCCATAAACTAGTACTTCCTCCTCCTCACAGAGGGCGTTCTGGTCGATCTGGGCCATTCTGCGCTGCTCCAGAGCCACTCGTACGGCCGGTGACAAGAGGTTTTCGGCCGCTTGAATCCGGTGGTCGTCCGAATGCTTGGCGAACTGCGTCGAATAGAGTCCCAGGGTGACGTTCATCGTTGACATGGTCTTCAGAATTGCTGAATACCCTTCGTTGAAGCTACTCACTGCCAGGAAAGTCCCAATTTCCACAGTCTTCGCGCCAGAATGCAAATGTATGGGGGCTACCTTCCAAACACACGCGTTCAAACTTTCATTTGAATTTTGTGTGTTTCCTCCCAAGTACCGATACAATAATTCGTCCTCCGAAAGGCCCTCGTAGATCGGATGAATCACGTTTTGAACTTCTTTGGATAGCGGATGGTCGTGTTGATATTCTTCTAGATGTCCGGTAGCCTCTGCAATGCGCCACTTGCACCAACTAGTTTCCCCAGCCGGACAATTTTGGTGTTGTGGGTGGTTATCCGTCGAACACTTGTGGAAGCACGTTGCCCAAATTGCCTCCTTCATCTGTTCCATCGAATTGGAATGCCGTTGGAACGCCGAGCCGTCGTACGTCGTAAGCTCCTTGATCACTTTATCAGTTTTAGTCATAGGCAAGCACATAGAATAATTTTCCGCGGCTGCAAAGTTGAAATTCCCAAAAATAAAAAAAAAACTGGTGCGTGGAAAAGGTCAGTTTCAGGCAGGTGCATTTTTTTGTTCAACCGCGAATAACAAACATTTCCGTTCCGGATTCGGAAAAACCGTTTCAGGGGTGGATTCTAAACACAGTTATAGATCCAAAAATGCAATTTAAAAAAAACTAGATTTTTTGAACCAAAAGATAGTAAACCTCCCCTCAATCAACTTCTTCTCTTCAGGGATATTGCCTCTCGGATCATATTACAACGAGGGTAATTCAATAAGTAACGCAATACATTATTCTCGGCCAATTTCGGTTGAAAAAATGTGGTATTTGTTGTGGAACATCGTGGGATATTCCCGCTTCAGCCCCTACAGTTTCATGAAGTCCTAATTGGTGGTGGCGCTATCGCACCCTTCCAAGTGGCGTCTGTAACGGAAGTGATCCATAGCAGAGCGCTGTCAGTGAGTTTGTTTTGGGGGAAAACCAGAACATCGCAGATATTCATAGGCGCTCGCAGAATGTCTACGGAGACTTGGCAGTAAACAAAAACCTGACAGTGAACAAAAGCACGGTGAGTCGTTGGGGGGAAACGTTTGTTATCACCGCGACACGGTAGTGCAAAACTGTCCGATCTCCAGAGTGCCGGCAGGCCGCACACTGCTTTGACTCCTGCAGTGTTGGAACGTGCAAACGTTCTCATTCGAGGTGATCGACTGATCACACTCACAGACCGCGTTGCGCAATTAGACGTCTCTATTGGTAGCGCCGACATACAAGTCCACCAGTTGCGTTCCCGGATTACGTACCATCGTTTTCCATCTGTTTGGCCCAATGAAGGATGCACTCGGCGCGAAACAGTACGTGGATCTTCGCCGAGGATGTAGAGCATATATTATTTCCACCAACTTTCAAACCGCGCAATGATCACCATTCAAAGATAAGGGAAGTTAGAGACCGTACTGAGGCGTTCAGACAGTCGTTTTTCCCTCGTGCGATCCGCGAGTGGAACAGAAGGAGGGAAATATGACTTGGTGCGAATTGTGCCCTCCGCCACACACCGCTTGGGGGCTAGCTAGAGTATAAATGTAGATGTAGATGATGGGGAGGTTACTCGTGTAGCAAGACGTTGTCCACGACGTCTACCAGTAGAGTGGACCCTTCCAGTAATGTGGCATCAAGCCGTCACACTGAACTGAGATTATGTTGATAAACAGGCTTTTGTGACCGAAAGATTACGCAATAATATGGTGTATTGGAATCCTGAATAACACCAACCTGCTTTCAGAAAAAAGTGTTACATTACTTATTGATCGCCCCTCGTAGATTTGAGCTTTGATTTTGCTGTTTATTGTCTGCCAAAAGGCGTACGAAATTTCCTGTATTCTGGACGACATTTACTATTAGTTCAGCCAAAACTTTTTTATTTTCTTTATTTCCGTCATTAAAAATGGCCAAGTTTCCAAAAATACGTTTTGGAAGTCACGGCCAAATAACATTGTTGATAAACTCATTGAGATTTTCGGCTTTTCTTGTCAGATATTTTTCCAGTGGCTGTGGCTTTGCCAAATCTCTGTATAAACAAGCATTTTTATCTCCAGAGCAGCAGCAGGAGACTGATCGGTGAGTGAGTTGCTTAAGAATTCCTTATTTCTTCGCTTTTTTGTACATGCACCACCGCACGAATCGTAAGTTGTGAAGCAAATGCTAATCAGCAGAACACTTCTGAAAGTAGGTTGCCCTTGCAGATTTTTTGATTGCATCCAGCTTATTTTTTATTATTTGCGATACGTTGGTAATAGTTTTAATACAATTAGGGTCGAAGTAGTTATGGACGAAGAAATAGGTATTATGCATTATATAACGTCATAACTAAATGACAGCGCACTGAAAATCACAATCTTTCACATAAAACGCACGTACATTCGCATCGAAAGAAAGCAAACGACAGTTGAAGTGCAGCTAATATTTGCACAAAGGGTCCTACACGTTAGCAATATATCGCTGAATCGGCCTCTCGTTTCAATAAAGTTCACATGAGCGATTTACCACGCAATTTCAACCACTGTTTCGAACGTCACTGTGTCGTGAATTTCTGCTATAGAAAATGAGCTGCTAAGTTTAGCAGCAGAGCCAGTTGGACAGTTGAATTTCGCACATTCAGTTATATGAGCAAAAAAATTTAAAAAATGGCACTCTTTGTTGCAGAATACATTAAATTTTTCACTGACGGGTGTGTTACGGACAACATCCCAGTCTGTATTACACAAATACACTACTGGCCATTAAAATTGCTACACCAAGAAGAAATGCAGATGATAAACGGGTATTAATTGGACAAATATATTATACTAGAACTGGCAAGTGATTATATTTTCACGCAATTTGGGTGCATAGATCCTGAGAAATCAGTACCTAGAACAACCATCTCTGGCCGTAATAACGGCCTTGATACGCCCGGGCATTGAGTCAAACAGAGCTTGGATGGCGTGTACAGGTACAGCTGTCCATGCAGCTTCAACAAGATACCTCAGTTCATCAAGAGTAGTGACTGGCGTATTGTGACGAGCCTGTTGCTCGGCCGCCATTGACCAAACGTTTTCAGTTGGTGAGAGATCTGGAGAATGTGCTGGCCAGGGCAACAGTCGAACATTTCCTCTATCCAGAAAGGCCAGCACAGGACCTGCAACATGCGGTCGTGCATTATCCTGCTCAAATGTAGGGTTTCGCAGGGTTCAAATGAAGGGTAGAGCCACGGGTCGTAGCACATCTAAAATGTAACGTCCACTGTTCAAAGTGCCGTCAATACGAACAAGAGGTGACCGAGATGTGTAAGCAGTGGCACCCCATACCATCATGCCGGGTGATACGACAGTATGGTGATGACGAAAACACGCTTCCAATGTGCGTTCACCGCGATGTCGCCAAACATGGATGCTACCATCATGATGCTGTAAACAGAACCTGGATTCATCCGAAAAAATGACGTTTTACCATTCGTGCACCCAGGTTCGTCGTTGAGTACACCATCACAGGCGCTCCTGTCTGTGATGCAGCGCCAAGGGTAACCGCAGCCATGGTCTCCGAGCTGATAGTCCATGCTGCTGCAAACGTCGTCGAACTGTTCGTGCAGATGGTTGTCGTCTTGCAAACGTCCCCTTCTGTTGACTCAGGGGTCGAGACGTGGCTGCACGATCCGTTACAGCCGTGCGGATAAGATGCCTGTCATCTCGACCGCTAGTGATACGAAGCCGTTGGAATCCTGCACGGTGATCCGTATTACCCTCCTGAACCCACCGATTCCATATTCTGCTAACAGTCATTGGATGTCGACCAACGCGAGCAGCAATGTCGCGATACGATAAACCGCAATCGCGATAGGCTACAACCCTACATTTATCAAAGTCGGAAACGTGATGGTACGCATTTCTCCTCCTTACACGACGCAACACAACGTTTCACCAGGCAACGCCGGTCAACTGCTGTTTGTGTATGAGAAATCGGTTGGAAACTTTCCTCATGTCAGCACACACTCGCTACCAGTGCCAACCTTGTGTGAATGCTCTGAAAAGCTAATCGTTTGCATATCACAGCATCTTCTTCCTGTCGGTTAAATTTCGCGTCTGTAGCACGTCATCTTCGTGGTGTAGCAATTTTAACGGCCAGTAGTGTACATGTTGAAGTCGTCAGTTCCTTTTCGATTTCTTAGTCTTGTAGTTTAAGTGTCATGAATCTGAGCTCATCTTCGGCAGTATAAACAGTATCAACCGGCTGTTGTCCAAGTGGCAGTCCGTAGAAAGCGGGAGGTGAGGCTTCGAGTCAGCGCTGCTATTCTTATAAAGGCGACGAGCAGACCGTCTGGCTTTATTTATAGAAGAGCAGCAGCTCATTCCGTTGCTCTGATTCACAGGCACGCTGCTGTCCGTACCGACTATCGCTACGTCACAGTCGTCAAATCATCAACGTCATTTGGGTACGTAGTAACTACAACCGCGGTTTCCAGTATGCTTTCTGCTGTGCGTTAGAGGCTGCCAGAAACATTGTCTTCTCTCTGTTTGAGTCGAAGTATACAAGTTAGTAAGTTATTTACACACACTCGCGATTTTTCGCGATGGTGGGTAATACGGCAGCTAAGAAAACTATTCAAAAATTCGGTGCAAAAATAATAGAATAAATTTTGATCTCATGATTTGCCTCTTTGTAAGTGGGACTCGTCTTATGTCGTGAATGGTGGACGTAAGCTTTATCTAATGTTTTAGTTACGAACGTAAATGATTTTTTCAAACTGTATTCGATTGTTGACAACAGTTTTCATAACTTCTTCACAGTGTTCCGTTTCTAGTCTCACCTTAAATTTTATTCCGCGCGATGCTGAAGAGTCGCCTGCCGTTGTCATTCTTCGTCATAGGGCGGGTCATTGGGATGCTTTATGGAGAGCAAGAGATCCGCATTCGATCTCCTAGTCTTTGTCGCTTTCCGAACTTTTAATTCTGATAGCACGCTGTCCGCTTACCAACACGGATCCGTTCTATGGTTAACACAAATGAAAACAAGAAAGAACTACAATAAAGTCAGGATTAGAGAAAAGGGTGACAACTGAATGTCGCAAACACACATAAACACGATGTGCGACTTACATAGATATTATTTGTACAAAAGATACACAAACGGAAGAGTGTTTACACAGGGATACATTACATTTTTGCCATATAGAAATACTCACGTTAATTAAGAAAGTGGCCAAACAAAGTTTTCACGTGGAGGTACATTTAACAACAGATGAGAAATAAGATGAATTTACAATTTGAATCTAGTATTTATGACGAAACCTTAATTTAACGCCCGCATCTCGTGGTCGTGCGGTAGCGTTCTCGCTTCCCACGCCCGGGTTCCCGGGTTCGATTCCCGGCGGGGTCAGGGATTTTCTCTGCCTCGTGATGGCTGGGTGTTGTGTGCTGTCTTTAGGTTAGTTAGGTTTAAGTAGTTCTAGGGGACTTATGACCACAGCAGTTGCGTCCCATAGTGCTCAGAGCCATTTTTGAACCTTAATTTAACAAAGGTGAACAGGTAGATTGAATCTGATCATTTTATACTAGACAAAAAAACGTAGTTTCTCCGTAAATTTCGTTAATGGCTCCATGATTCGCTCATATTTATTCTGAAGCTGTTTGTAAATGGTAATTAAACACATACAGTCACACACACAAACACGCTCACATAAATGAAAACTGTTCAAAAATTCGCTGCAAAAATAGTAAAATAATTTTTGATCTCATGATTTGCCTCTTTATAAGTGGGACTCGTCTTATGTCGTGAATGGTGGAGGTAAGCTTTATCTAATATTTTTGTTACCAATGTAAATGATTTTTTCGAACTGTATTCGAGTGTTGACAACAGTTTTCATAACTTCTTCACAGTGTTCGATTTCTAGTCTCACCTTTAATTCTGTGCGATGCTGAAGAGTCACCTGTCGTTGTCATCCTTCGTCATATAGGGGGCTTTGGGATGCTGTCCGCCCCCGGTAGCTGAATGGTCAGCGTGACGGATGTCAGTCCTCTGTGCCCGGGTTCGATCCCCGGCTGGGTCGGAGAGTTTTCTCCACCCAGGGACTGGGTGCTGTGCTGTCCTCATCATCATCCTATCATCCTCATCAACAGCAGGTCGCCGAAGTTGCGTCACATTGAAAGACCGGCAACCGGCGAACGGCCTGCCCGACGGGGGGGCCCCAGCCATACGATTAAATAAACAAATAAAAAACTATAAGTATTTGCACAATGATTTTGCGATCTCGATGAGTCAACAGAAATATTATCAATAGCAGAATTTCCGGGTTTTTCATAACTATTGTTGTTGTATGAGGGGCAGTTATATATTATCAGATATCAAAGGACTTATGTACACAATAGCTGTAAAAGAAGTACAGTCAGTTCCACAAAAAAAAGTACGCTGTTATCTGCATCAAATAAAACACACTGTTATAAATATATGCTTACATGAAAATACATGTTATTACTAATTGCGCAATTACCTAATAGTTAATCCAATCGCCGTCATTATCGATTATAGTTTCGCATCTTAGATCTCTCTCCAGTAAATCATCCGCGTTTCCAATCTCTAAATATCGTTTTCTTTGACTTTCTAAGAATTTTATCAGCAGCTCCATATGAAAGCTTTGGTCCCTTTGGATGATATACGAGTAACGTTGTCTCGTGTCGCTTCAGACATTTTGAACTGCAACCGACAAAGCACAACATTCAACTCTCACACTGTTTATCTATACACTGTGAAAAAGCGCATTGATTACAGATCCGAGACCACTACCAGAGCTGTCGCTGCGGACGTTACATTTAAAATTACGGCGTACACTTTTTTGTGGAACTGACTGCATTATGTGTACATCTACGTTAAAATGTCCATTTAATATTACTTCATTTTGTTTAGAAATTTTAATAATACATCCAACTGGTTCATAAACGAATCTAAATAACCAACTCGAGCCCTGTACATTGTGATTACTATTATGAACTTCCCATTGGAAATGAGCGTATGGCCGGCCGCAGTGGCCGTGCGGTTCTAGGCGCTGCAGTCCGGAACCGTGGGACTGCTACGGTCGCAGGTTCGAATCCTGCCTCGGGCATGGATGTGTGTGATGTCCATAGGTTAGTTAGGTGTAAGTAGTTCTAAGTTCTAGGGGACTGATGACCTAAGATGTTAAGTCCCATAGTGCTCAGAGCCATTTGAACCATTTTTGAATGAGCGTACGGTATTGTGGGCCGGGAGTCACCCATTCGGGAAGTTCGGCCGCCGAGGGCAAGTACTTATTGCATTCGACGCCACATTGGGCGACTTGCGCGTCGGAGATGGGGATGAAATGATGACGAGGACAACACAACACCCAGTCCCTGAGCGGAGAAAATCTCGAACCCGGGCCCCTTGGCGTGGCATTCCGCTGCGTTGACCACTCAGCTAACGGTGGCGGACAACTACCCATTAATTTCTACATGTACTGTACAAGATTCAAAATGCGGCTCCGTTCAAACTCTAGGACAATCAGTGTTTTTAGATTTGTATTCCTTCCTAATGTAAGTGCCAATTCGGCACGCATCTTCCACAATAAAAAAAGTAACTTCTAACATCATATCCTTACTCTTTGGGTACAGCGAAACGAAACAATATTACGTAAGCACGCTTACTACCTAGACAAAGGAGTCGCGGACATAGAGCTAGATTGTCACACGTGGCCGATTCGTGATGTGATTCTTCAGTCTGGGAATTGCGAGCGAATACAGTGATCAGTCATTGTTATCTGTCATTTGCCGACATACGTGCGATGTATTCACACATCGCGTGACCTAGCAACGAGCTGTTGCGATCGGTCACTCCTGTGTGGAGGAAGTAAAGACCCAGTTAAGCGACAGCCTTCTAAATTACGCAGCAGCTGGGATAAAATGTTTGAAGCAATGAAATGTGTTTTGCCTTCAAAAAAATAACAGTATGCACTGTATTAATAAGATTAACTAAAACACTTCTAGCTTCTGAAGTCAACGATCTTAAGAAAGGTTAAGGAACAGATTCAAAAATTATTTTTTGCACGAAGAACATGGCTCGAAACATCATTAAGATTCCCTCTGGAGTGACTACCGGGACACAGGTGTACTGCGTCATCCCCCTCAGCAGGAGAAGTCGCAGCAGCTTTTAGGTACGTAAGCTGCCGTCGACGCTCCAGGCTGAACTAGTAGCATTGTACACTTACAATGCTGACAATGAGACAGTTGATGTTTGCCACAAGGAATTCGCTACTGATGGTTTGCCGACGAAGAGGCCGCTCTTCTCTTTCCTTCCCTCTCGCCCATCTGATAGAGGTCATCTCGACGTCTGTCAGACAGGACTGACATGTTGTCCTGAATTGTGATACATGCTCTGAATAGAGATTAAATACGAAGATAAACTACAAAAACCTTCGAACATTAATGTGATCACCGCCTATGATCGACGACAGTGTACAATAACCATTCACAAACGGCAGGTGGCAGCACTGGCAGTGGAGGGGATATAAAGTGTGTCGGGGGACACGGAAAACAGTCCACCCGTTGCAACGCTTGTTTTTATTTTTTAAATATAGAATGGAGCCCCTCCAAGCTCACTCTCTGCACTTTGGTTAGTTTTCACTAAGTGAGGTCACGCAGGATGGGAGTACTGCGATGTTCGCGTACGTCTGGTTATGATTAAGCATTAATACGAGCTCATCTGGAGACGGATTGGGTTGAACGGAGGGCAGCAGTTTGAAGGGCAGAGGGGAAAAAAGTTCCAAACAAGAGCCAAGAGGAAAAAACCTCTGCGACAGCAAGAGCAGTAGCGGTTTTCTTGCTGCCTGCGACAGGTCATCCAAGAGTAGGCAGGCGCAGACATTTGTTGTTGATTTGAGTGAAGTACGTCTTAAAAGGGAACAGCCTATAACACTAAACCCAGAGTACATTCTGTACCATTCAGGGGAACCATATAGAAGAGTACATGATATTGGATACCTAATGAATAAGATCATATTGATAAAGTATCAATAATAGATTATCATGCAGGATTGCTCAGATAGTCATAAAAATATCAAAGAGACACCGTTATAAAGAGTGCAACAACATGCTTCTTCTACAAACCATTCTGATGATGAACTAGAAGCTCTTTATGAAGAGGTAAAATACGTACATGATAAAGGGCAGGACTGTCACTTTAAACAGAAAAATGAGCATGTAAATTCTGAAGTTGGTATCAAAAAATGAGGATATGTTACTGTGGCTACGGAATCTGTGAAAGAAATAAAAGAAGCGAAAGGCGTGTTCTTCCTTTGAGAATATCACAAGTCGTTCCATGTAATGCGAACTTGACATTGATGCGTTTAACTGTTAGGCGTGTTGGCGGTGCTGTTTCAAACTCCCGTCTCCACTGACGTTGCAGTTCAAAGGCATTATCAAACTTGAGGCCCCTTCACAATACATTTTCGTTGCTCGAATGTCAAGCGTGCTAAAGCCATCTTGTTTTCTCAATGCCGAGACGAAAGTACTAACATCTGTTGAGCCAAAGCCCATACTAGAACACACTCATAACTCAAATCGAACGACAATATCGATATCTCGATAGAGCCTGACAAAGAGTGTATACATTTTTCTGGCGGACTCTATATGTTGTGGGGATTGAGAAAATCACTGTAATAACACAACTACCACAAAACCTGCCCCTAAAAGATTACACTAGGAGAGAGGGCTGGCCACTGCACGTGTCTTCTCCTCTTTGTGTCATCGTGAACTAACCAAATTAGAGTCTCACGCCCCCTGCCGCCCCTCATGCCTCCCTCTCCTCACCATAGGTAGGGAAACAGGCCTGTTCTGTCCTCTTGCTCATAGTCCCAAAGAGATTCATCTGGTAGCATTAATATACTTTCTCCAGTCTGCGGAAATCAGACACACATGGACAAAACGAACAGGGTGCTTCCCGCAAGGTATTAAAAGTCGGAAAGATTTCCGCCCCCCTCCCCTGGAACAACAACGAGATTCCGCAGAACTCTCCAGATTGCTCTTTCTAACGTCCACTGGTTGGGGAACAGGCAGCTGCCGCTGCCATCCACCACCCGCTGCCAACTGCGTAGCTGAGTGCACAGTCTCCAGCACACAGTGCCTTCGACCAGCCTCCTCAGTGGATCACGAGGCGGGCCAGGCAGTCAACACTATCGATGCCGAGGAAAGCTACACATACTCAACAGGCCGCAACGGAAGAGGGCCACAGAGCAAAGTGAGATAAATAAGACAGTTGCCCCAACTGCATGTTGTTTGTCTCAAACTGCAGCTGCGGGAGCCTATGGGACACGTCCCCATGCTGCCAGCATCCCACCTCCGCAACCACTCGCCAGTCTGCGAGGGAAGACACTTCACTGTGACAGCTGTATTTGATGTTAACACACCTCTCACAAGTGAGCATCTGTTAAAAAAGAAAACATAATTGCGACAATAACGAATGTCCTTTTTTCACGAAAATAGGCGAGCCCCTTTTCTTTTAGTCTTATGAACAAAGTCGTTACAGTTTGAGAGCATTCGTCGTATTCAACGTATAAATTGTCACGCATGAGGCGTTACATTCTTTTCAGGCGATTGAATTATCAATATACAAAGGGCGTTCAAAAAGTTTTGCAAAGTCGTCTCTAATTTTTTTATTTTTTTGCAGGAGGAGAATGAAGTTTTTTGTGAACATACTTGGAACATTTAGCTATAAGTTATTTACAGGTGAGCCATAATGGACCGTGAAGTACATGTCAGGTTGCGACAACGGTCGGTGATGGAATTCCTCTTCAAGACTGGCGATGACTCTACCACATCGATTCACAGGAAGTTGCTTCCTCTTTACGGGGAGGACACAGTGGATCGCAGCAGTATCCAGCGGTGGTTTCTTAGGTTTAAAGAAGGTGATTTCTCTCTACTGGACAATCCACGATACGGTAGACTATCGACAGCAGTGAATAATGTGAATAAGGAGACCGCTGATCAAATCATCCAAAATGACGGATGTGTGACGACACGGCAGCTTGCTGAAATGACTCGTTTGTCATTGGGTAGTGAGGTATCACTGGTACAGCCACTAGGGTGCAGAAAAATCTATGCACGTTGGGTGCCTAGATTATTGACAAGAGAAATGAAAATGATGAGGAAGAATGTGTGCGAGGGTCTCACGAAGACCTTTACTGAAGAGTGGTTACTGTGTTTTGATGGCGTCATTACCCAGGATGAAACATGGTTGATTTTGTCCGAACCTGAGAGCAAAACCCAATCCGTGGAGTGGCGTCATCCGGGTTCCCCTTGGAAGAAGAAACCACGATTTTCACGAACAGCAGGCCGAAAGGTGATGGCCTACTTCTTCTGGGATCAGTGTGGTATTACACTCCTGGAAATTGAAATAAGAACACCGTGAATTCATTGTCCCAGGAAGGGGAAACTTAATTGACACATTCCTGGGGTCAGATACATCACATGATCACACTGACAGAACCACAGGCACATAGACACAGGCAACAGAGCATGCACAATGTCGGCACTAGTACAGTGTATATCCACCTTTCGCAGCAATGCAGGCTGCTATTCTCCCATGGAGACGATCGTAGAGATGCTGGATGTAGTCCTGTGGAACGGCTTGCCATGCCATTTCCACCTGGCACCTCAGTTGGACCAGCGTTCGTGCTGGACGTGCAGACCGCGTGAGACGACGCTTCATCCAGTCCCAAACATGCTCAATGGGGGACAGATCCGGAGATCTTGCTGGCCAGGGTAGTTGACTTACACCTTCTAGAGCACGTTGGGTGGCACGGGATACATGCGGACGTGCATTGTCCTGTTGGAACAGCAAGTTCCCTTGCCGGTCTAGGAATGGTAGAACGATGGGTTCGATGACGGTTTGGATGTACCGTGCACTATTCAGTGTCCCCTCGACGATCACCAGTGGTGTACGGCCAGTGTAGGAGATCGCTCCCCACACCATGATGCCGGGTGTTGGCCCTGTGTGCCTCGGTCGTATGCAGTCCTGATTGTGGCGCTCACCTGCACGGCGCCAAACACGCATACGACCATCATTGGCACCAAGGCAGAAGCGACTCTCATCGCTGAAGACGACACGTCTCCATTCGTCCCTCCATTCACGCCTGTCGCGACACCACTGGAGGCGGGCTGCACGATGTTGGGGCGTGAGCGGAAGACGGCCTAACGGTGTGCGGGACCGTAACCCAGCTTCATGCAGACGGTTGCGAATGGTCCTCGCCGATACCCCAGGAGCAACAGTGTCCCTAATTTGCTGGGAAGTGGCGGTGCGGTCCCCTACGGCACTGCGTAGGATCCTACGGTCTTGGCGTGCATCCGTGCGTCGCTGCGGTCCGGTCCCTGGTCGACGGGCACGTGCACCTTCCGCCGACCACTGGTGACAACATCGATGTACGGTGGAGACCTCACGCCCCACGTGTTGAGCAATTCGGCGGTACGTCCACCCGGCCTCCCGCATGCCCACTATACGCCCTCGTTCAAAGTTCGTCAACTGCACATACGGTTCACGTCCACGCTGTCGCGGCATGCTACCAGTGTTAAAGACTGCGATGGAGCTCCGTATGCCACGGCAAACTGGCTGACACTGACGGCGGCGGTGTACAAATGCTGCGCAGCTAGCGCCATTCGACGGCCAACACCGCGGTTCCTGGTGTGTCCGCTGTGCCGTGCGTGTGATCATTGCTTGTACAGCCCTCTCGCAGTGTCCGGAGCAAGTATGGTGGGTCTGACACACCGGTGTCAATGTGTTCTTTTTTCCATTTCCAGGAGTGTATTTTCATTGACTTTTTGGAACCTGGCTTCACAATTAACCGGGACCGTTACTGTTTGTCATTGGACAAGCTGTGACGTGCCATCAAGACCCACAGACCACATGTTCAGGATCAGCTCATCAGACTACACCATTACAATGCCAACCCCATACAGACCTTATGACGCAGTAGAAAATCAGAAAAATGGGTTGCCCACCTGCGCGTTAAAACATTTGATAGTGAGAAAGACATTATTTCCTGTGTCAAGCGATGGTGTAAAAGTCAATCCCCAGAATTTTACCAAAGTGCATTTATATCATGGAAAGAACGTTGGGCCAGGTGCACCACAATGTAGGCTACATCGAGTAGGCTCAATGTATAGCTGAATGTTCCAAGAATGTTCACAAAAGATTTCGTTCTCCTCCTCCTGCAAAAAGTAAAAAAATTAGAAACGACTGTACAAAACTTTTGGAACACCCTTTGTAGAATGCCATCTATACAGTCATTCTTTTACATTCGACTGCAGGGTACATTTCACATCTCTCTTCTTGCATCCTATTGTTCTGCAACATCCAATGACGTGAAAAAAATAAATAAATAACAGCACTGCTGCTGATTACAGATGAGTAAACTGCAGAGGTTACAGCAGAAAAGCGATACATCTGACACATGTATTATCTCACATCTCTCATACATGTCCACCCTGTGTACAATCGAAGAAACTTCCACTATTTTTCTACGAAAACTACCGATAGCTGCAGAATGTCCTTGTTATTTCGAAACTTTCATAGGAGTAAAGAAAAGTGAGAATTTAAACTTCGAAGGAAAAAACATCTATGTCTAGTGATTTCTTTCAGTTCGATGGGAAAACTTATATGGTTTGAGTGTGTCCCTGGCGTTCAAATCAGTGTCTATAAATAAACTGTCATGCATGTGTATTACAAACATGTCAGTCACGCGAGATACAGTTTCAGAATACGCCTTTCACGCCATTTGTTCACATGTTGGAAAAAACACAATCATTTCACTTTCGGCAGCAACAAGTTATAGTCCAAGAGGATGTTAGACATATACATATAGAAAATAGAGCAAATGCACTGCATCTGTAGAATAAATGGTCGTAAGTGACTGGATTGTATTCGAGTACAGTGCTATACTATACTGTCCAGCTAATGTGCTATTCTATCTCATGCATAAGAAAATACTCACAAATGACTGTCTGCCTCCATCCAACGGACATCTAGCACACAAAATAGTAGAAGTGGGATGACCATGTGTCGTCATCGTGGATCTTTAAGAGTATAAGAAGAGGTGTAATAGGCACAGCAGGATGCCAAGGTTTGTTGTTATTACTGGAGAATCTAGACAATATCTTTACGAAATATAGGTAATTTAACCGGCGTCTAACATATTATGTTCTTACGCACTAGGAATTTAAATGTGCTTATATTCTACACAGAAACGTTTTGCAAAGAGCTTTTCACTATTTTTAGGGTTGTAGCATTGTGGAAATTAATATACAAGTGGTAGAAATCGAGACTTCGCGATTGGTAACTTGCATGCATAGTTCCATGTGTCTGTGTGCAGATCTTTCAGGAGCGGACAGTTGCATTTCGAATGCATAACTTCTTAACTGTTCGCCTATAAATTATGCTGCTGGGGAGACGCATTCTGTAGGCAGGGAGAAGAGAAACTCTCATGGTACAGGATGGTATGTGCAGAGTCGACACACTGACGAATAACGTATTACTAGAGTGAAAGAAAATATCCAAAGTCTACAGTATTTAGATGTCCTGACAGAGTTGTGGGGATGTAACAAGGCATAAACAGATGCAGAGAAGCTCATCTAGTAAGCAATAAGAGCATATACGTATGGGAAAAATATCCGATACAGCAACAGAAATGAACTTTGTACACATGTTGCAGATCCCTACAGGACAGAGTGGAAGTCAAACGAACATGTAGAACTGTTTCCAGACTTTGAGTTTCCATCAAGTGCGCCACTACATGACGCAGTAGAAAATCAGAAAAATGGGTTGCCCACCTGCGCGGTAAAACATTTGATAGTGAGAAAGACCTTATTTCCTGTGTCAAGCGATGGTGTAAAAGTCAATCCCCAGAATTTTACCAAAGTGCATTCATATCATGGAAAGAACATGTAGGCTTCGAGTTTCCTTTATATCCATTATCGGCACCACTCATTGACCTTCCTCTGGTTATGAAGCGAATGCTACTGAACTTTCCATGATCGGTCTATCCAAATTGGATGCATGTATATCATCGGGAAGATGAGAATTTTTAGGATTTGAGTAGGCTGGTGTATGAGACAATCAAATGTCATTGTAAGAAATCAAACAACGCATGGGTACATCAGTAGTGTGGCCATATACATATGGAAAACAATCGAAACAATATGGAAAATGACATAAAGTCGGCAAAAACCGAGGAAAACTTGTTACAATTATGACAAATTGATGGGAAATGACATTAACTGAGACGTCTTGTCACGCAGCTTCCCCCGTTGGAGGTTGGAGTCCTCCCTCGGGCATGGTGTGTGTGTCGACCTTAGCGTAAGTTAGTTTAAGTTAGATTAAGTAGTGTGTAAGCTAAGGGACCGATGACCTCTGCAGTTTGGTCCCATAAGACCTTACCACAAATTTCCAATTTGACGTAAATTGAGGGAAGTATGACTAAATAAGTAAAAGCGAGAAAACCTTGCAAAATAATGTAAATCGACTGAGAACAAGCATCATGAAATGTGGGGAACTGAAGTGGGTTGTACCCAGACACTCAAGACCAAGAAAAGCTTAAAAATTATGGTCATCTGCATTCAGTTTTAACCCTCACCCTCCCCCTGTAAACTACATGGGTTTTCAAAACACATACTTCCACTAAGGCGATATAAGTATTACACAGAAGTGCCACATTAAACCAGGCGAAACATATGTAACCAAATCCAGGACAATGTTCTCACAAATGCAATCGGATATACACTCCTGGAAATGGAAAAAAGAACACATTGACACCGGTGTGTCAGACCCACCATACTTGCTCCGGACACTGCGAGAGGGCTGTACAAGCAATGATCACACGCACGGCACAGCGGACACACCAGGAACCGCGGTGTTGGCCGTCGAATGGCGCTAGCCGCGCAGCATTTGTGCACCGCCGCCGTCAGTGTCAGCCAGTTTGGCGTGGCATACGGAGCTCCATCGCAGTCTTTAACACTGGTAGCATGCCGCGACAGCGTGGACGTGAACCGTATGTGCAGTTGACGGACTTTGAGCGAGGGCGTATAGTGGGCATGCGGGAGGCCGGGTGGACGTACCGCCGAATTGCTCAACACGTGGGGCGTGAGGTCTCCACAGTACATCGATGTTGTCGCCAGTGGTCGGCGGAAGGTGCACGTGCCCGTCGACCTGGGACCGGACCGCAGCGACGCACGGATGCACGCCAAGACCGTAGGATCCTACGCAGTGCCGTAGGGGACCGCACCGCCACTTCCCAGCAAATTAGGGACACTGTTGCTCCTGGGGTATCGGCGAGGACCATTCGCAACCGTCTCCATGAAGCTGGGCTACGGTCCCGCACACCGTTAGGCCGTCTTCCGCTCACGCCCCAACATCGTGCAGCCCGCCTCCAGTGGTGTCGCGACAGGCGTGAATGGAGGGACGAATGGAGACGTGTCGTCTTCAGCGATGAGAGTCGCTTCTGCCTTGGTGCCAATGATGGTCGTATGCGTGTTTGGCGCCGTGCAGGTGAGCGCCACAATCAGGACTGCATACGACCGAGGCACACAGGGCCAACACCCGGCATCATGGTGTGGGGAGCGATCTCCTACACTGGCCGTACACCACTGGTGATCGTCGAGGGGACACTGAATAGTGCACGGTACATCCAAACCGTCATCGAACCCATCGTTCTACCATTCCTAGACCGGCAAGGGAACTTGCTGTTCCAACAGGACAATGCACGTCCGCATGTATCCCGTGCCACCCAACGTGCTCTAGAAGGTGTAAGTCAACTACCCTGGCCAGCAAGATCTCCGGATCTGTCCCCCATTGAGCATGTTTGGGACTGGATGAAGCGTCGTCTCACGCGGTCTGCACGTCCAGCACGAACGCTGGTCCAACTGAGGCGCCAGGTGGAAATGGCATGGCAAGCCGTTCCACAGGACTACATCCAGCATCTCTACGATCGTCTCCATGGGAGAATAGCAGCCTGCATTGCTGCGAAAGGTGGATATACACTGTACTAGTGCCGACATTGTGCATGCTCTGTTGCCTGTGTCTATGTGCCTGTGGTTCTGTCAGTGTGATCATGTGATGTATCTGACCCCAGGAATGTGTCAATAAAGTTTCCCCTTCCTGGGACAATGAATTCACGGTGTTCTTATTTCAATTTCCAGGAGTGTATATATTAACGAATTACGGTTGGCTCTCGTAGGCAGTGTTATTCCTTTAAGACTTAAGCCATTTCTTAGCGTGTTCTGTAGGAGAGTGGACTGATGCCACATATATCTGCCTCAATAGTGTACTCTAGAGATGTGGGGTTCGGACGAAATTCGTATATTGTCCTACACATGAGCAAAACAATTCAACATCAGACCATGACTTCTGCGTGCAAGAGGAAGGCTGCCAGGGCTTTGGTGATGTTACTGTAAACAGCAATAAGATTGTTACATCTCCTTTCACTCCTGATCGTGAGGCTTACTCCCTTGTAAGAAGTCGCTGTTTCTTCATATGCATTTTCATGCAACAGAGCGGGGGTGGTAACTCAATGTATCAATTACCGAAAATATTCATGTCGTTTTTCCTTGTACTATTTCCTAGTGAGCCTTCGCCTTATCTGTCAGAACCGCTACTACTGCTAATAAGCACATCAGGCACAGGATATGTGATTGAGGGTACGTCCGTTTCCGACTTAAAAAGACGTATAAAATCCGTCCATTTCCTAAGAGACAGAACAGCGGTCTTCCAACTTCGTTCTAGTTGGTTTGTAAGCAGTTCGAGCAGCGAATATACACCTATGATACTTTGGTAGTGACGAACTCCTCTGTAACTTCCTAGGATCCCTGAATAGTATAGGAGGAAGTAGTTTCACCATCTTGAGGTCTGTTGCCGTAGTGATTTGGGTAGAAAACTTGCAGGGTGGTTGTATATCAGACGGTAGTCATGTATATCATGCGTTAGAGTATTAAGAGCGTTGCATTTCAGACAACTAATACTTCAAAACCCATATGACTTTAACAACAATATAGCGGTTTTAGGTGCAGAGTTGCATAGCCTTACGAGTGTGTGTGTTTATGCTCCACAATCAATTCTCTCTTGCCGGTACCTGGAATAATACACTGGGATAATACTCCAGAATTGGTAACGTATTTGATTTACGTAAAATGTTTCAAACTCTATCCGTCTGGCGCTCCATCATACTTTAACCACACTTTCCGTCTTAACCATCTCTTATATCACCAGAACACTTTCATGTATACTATACACCGAAAAGGAGTGATAAACCTTCTCGACATGCACACATTCGGAGAGATGTTGTGCACTTGGATGGGTTCCATAAGTAAGACTGGCGTGGAGCAGCCTTCACTGAACGATAGTTATGGAGACAGCCCACTCTGTTTCTTCATGAGACATGGAATGTAGCAGGTTAGTACCCTGCTACTACTGTTCAGTTGCAAATTAAGTCGATGACATTGTTGCAGAGACGGCTTCTCAAGGACACTGTGGGGAGATCTTTCAGTCTCTGACCTTATCCTATGAATGAGAGAATACTCTGTGACTCCCATCTACATAGGGAAAGATAGCCAGTGGTAGTCGTAAATTCCGCACTATGATCGATGAGCTAGAATATGTAGATAACCTAACTGCAACGGGACAGGATGCTGTCTGATATACTTTGGTGTACATGACCGAATGGATATATTGTACAGTCATCTATCTGCATTCGCAGTCTGGTATATTGTACTCGCAAAGTAATTGATGGGTGGTGTAGCAATGAAACAGAAATTGGGATGCATTCTGCTGTGTCACTGACTGGCGTTGAAATTATGGAAAAACGGGTAAAATTACTAAAATTGTTCACGCTATCAACTGCAGTGCTTATTACGGTACATCATCCGATATCGACAGTGTCGTTCCCATCCCATCTGTCGACTGTTACGCTGTCGATTACCACCTAATGATTGACTGACATCGCTTGTTTGAGATGGAGAGAGTCTTGGTGGAACACCGGACATTGCTGCTTGTCACTGTGGAACATAGGATTAAATGTTGAGGTCACCACCTTCAGACAGTTGTTCGGAGACGTTCCTTAATGCTGCAGACTCATCCTATTTGCTTATGCTGCAATGCCTGCCACATTTTTTTGGTCACCAATAAGATAGCAGTACCTCTTTGTATTGCTACTCCCTTCATGTGTTGTGAACAGCACCTTCCAGGATGGTCAACACAGGAACAGTGGTCATGTACATGGCTGCAATATAAGGAAACAATGCTCTTCGAAATGGAACATCGAGAGATCTGCTACCTCATCACTGTGGGGGATGAGATTAAATGTGTAGGTATATCACCTTTGGACAGCCGTTTGGAAACTCTGCACAGTGCCGCAGACTCTCCCAGTTTCCATATGTTGCGATGTCTTCCACATTTTTGCCACTAAGAAACATCACCTCTGTGTTTTATTTCTACTGTTCTATGTGTTGTGGGAGCAGTATAGTTTACACCATGTGATGTCCAGCTTTCTGTGAGAGCCAATGGGCGAAATGTGTTAACATCAGTTTAGCACCTGAACACGCCTCGAAGCCATAGTAGAAGAACAAAATGGATAGCTGTGTATACAGCTGTAGTCATACACTGCTTCGATGTGTTACAGGACAAAAACAATGTATTAGACTGCTTATGAAAGAACACAGGAACTCTCCCTTGTGATTTGTTGTCTGTGGTCCCACAGACCACCAATCACAAGAGAGGCTTCCTGTGGTCTTCCTCCAGTACTGGCAATAAAACTTTACACAGGTCTGTGCAAGTGACTTCGATCACTGCTGCAATAGACCAATGTGTGTATATGTAATGTGGTCAATGTCAACATGCAGATGGTATTTCTTTTGCAACATGTTGGAACGTAATAAATGACTGTATAGACGCTGATCTGTGTTGGTATTTCATACCTCTGAAATTAATGTAGTGCCATCACGGATGACAATTTGTAAATTGACCATGCAGAATGCTCTCAAACTATACCGGTTTTGCTTATAAAGCTAACAGAAATCGTCTGTATCTATTCTTGAGGAATGATGACTGTTTTTTTTTATTATAGTCACGATTGTGTGTTTAAAAATCTGTTACCACAGGTCCTGTGTTATTTCATACTTCATGACCGCTAATTATAAAGATGACACCACTTTATCTACAGTTCATTGTGGAACCTAGAAATGATAGTGTTTTTCCTGGCATGTGAATAGATTGTGTAAAACAGGCTGTTCTATGATGACCAAACTGCTTACAAAACTACAGCACAAGAATCTGCTGCTACTGCGACTGATAGTCTGTTGGGTGTGGACTACTTGATAAACTATGAGTGACAAACTTTACAAGCAGGTCAGTAGAGAGGAGTTAAGGGAGAAACAATGTCAGATGCCAGCATGCAGACGGTATTTCTCTTTGATGTATCAGAAGCATCTTACAGGGTTCTCTACTAGATGAAGTTAGGAGGTTCGCCGACCACTGTGGTCGAGCGATTCTAGGCGCTTCAGTCCGGAAGCGCGCGGCTGCTACGATCGCACATCCTGCCTCGGGCATGGATGTGTGTGATGTCCATAAGTCAGTTAGGTTTTAAGTAGTTCTAAGTCTAGGGGACTGATGACCTCAGATGTTAAGTCCCATAGTGCTTAGAGCCGTTTAAACCATCCGTTAGGAGGTTCTGTTACAAAGAATGCTCTCACGATTTGTTTTTTACATTTCGTAAACTACAGGACGATATAGAATTGGACTGGTAAAATGTGATCTGCAGTTGTATACAAAAAAACGACCTCTTGAATTATAGCTTGTTATTGCCAAACGTAAAATGACTGTACTTTTTCCGACATGTGAAAAAATGAAAGGCTGTATACTGTAACGTTATTTCACATGTCTGAAATGTTTGTAATACATGTATGCGTGACTATTTACAGAACTTACTTGAACGCCAGAGACCCTCCCAAACCATTTAACTTTGTCCATCCAACTCAAACAAATCACTTAACAGATTTTTTTCTTCAAAGTTTAAATTCTCACAATTTCTTTACTCCCATGGAGGTTTCGAAATAACAAGGACATTCTGCAGCGATCGGTAGTTAATGCAGAAAAATGGTGGGCTTTTTTTCGATTTTACACAGGCTGGTCATGTATAGGAGATGTGAGGTAAGTTAATACATGTATCTCTATAGAGCTCTGTCCTGTGCGGTTTACTCATCTGTAATCAGCGCCGGTGCTGTAGCTTTTTTCCCCCCCACATCGTTGAATATAAGCCGCGCGGGATTAGCCGAGCGGTCTTAGGCGCTGCAGTCATGGACTGTGCGGCTGGTCCCGGCGGAGGTTCGAGTCCTCCCTCGGGCATGAGTGTGTGTGTTTGTCCTTAGGATAATTTAGGTTAAGTAGTGTGTGTAAGCTTAGGGACTGATGACCTTAGCAGTTAAGTCCCATAAGATGTCACACACATTTGAACATTTTTTTAATATCGCAGAATAACGGGATGCGGCGAGAAAGATTTTAATTGTATTCCGCATTTGAACATAAAATAATGACAGTATAGATACCGTTCTATATTGATAATTCAATCGTCTGAAAAGAATGTAATGCACTCAAACTATACCGGTTTTGTTCATAAAACTAAAAGAAAAGGGGCTTACCTATTTTCGTGAAAACAGGACATTCGTTATCGTCGCAATTGTGTTTGCTTTTTTAACAGATGCTCACTTGTGAGAGGTGCGTTAACGTTAAATGCAGTTGTTACAGTGAAGTGTCTACCCTCGCAGTCTGGCGACCGCTTGCGGGGGCGGGATGCTGGCAGCGTGGTGGCATGTCCCACAGGCTCCCGCAGCTGCAGTTTGAGACAAACAACATGCAGTTGGGGCAGCTGTCTCATTTGTCTCACTTTGCTCTGTGGCCCGCTTCCGTTGCAGCCTATTGTGTATCTGTAGTTTTTGTCGGCATCGATAGTGTTGACTGCCTGGCCCGTCTCATGCTCCACTGGGGAGACTGGTCGAAGGCACTGTCTGCTGGAGACTGTGCACTCAGCTACGGCAGTTGGCAACGGGTGGTGGATGGCAGCGGCAGCTGACTGTTCCTCAACCAGTGGATGTTATGAAAAGCGCCCTGATGAGAGTTCTGCAGAATTTCGTTGTTGTTCCAGGGGGAGGAGGGGGGGGGGGGGAGAGTGGTAATCTTTCCTAGTAATACGTCTAACAGCTTGCAGCAATCACCCTGTTCGTTTTGTTCATGTGTGTCTGATTTCCGAGGTCTGGAGAAAGTATATCAGTGCTACTAGATGAATCTTTGGGACTATCAGCAAGAGGATAGAAGAGGTCTGTATCCCTACCTATGGTGAAGGGGTGGTAGGGAGCGTGAGACTGGCTCTAATTTGGTTAGTTCATGATCACACATCGAGGAGAAGACACGTGCAGTGGCCAGCCCTCTCTCCTCGTGTAATCTTTTGGGGTCAGTTTTTGCAGTAGTTGTGTTATTACAATGTCTTTCTCAATCCCCTCTACATTTATCGCATTGTGGCCTGTTGTTTACGAGTTCCGCTTTTTTCATGACAATTCCAATGTGGAATTATTGCATTGTGGCCTGTTGTTTACGAGTTCCGCTTTTTTCATGACAATTTCAATGTGGAATTAGAACAGTGAAGCATATCACCTGTTCTGGTAGTGTGTATTGGTCTTCCCGAATTTCGAGCACCAGGGCTGTTGTATGATTGGCGTACAATGCAGCAGAATGCGTCTGTAGCGAACTCCGATGTCAAACAGCGATAGACACAGTCCTCAGCTGTATGCTTACAGGTTATATATTTATTAAAGTCCTCTCTGTGTGTCTGATCTCATCTGTTGAACACATTTCCCGCCAAAAGTATAGTACCTTGTGCACTTCAGCCGTTTATTCAGCCAGCTTTAGGTGAAGGCGTCATCCTAGGCAGAGTTTATTTTAAGTTCCCTCTGTTCTTACTTTCGAGTGATATTGTGATTTTTTTTTTCACAGCAAGATAACACCAGTCGTATGACATTGTCCATTTTTAAGCTGTATTGCGATTCTAGGCGCTGCTTGTGTACCGCTATGGATACAGTTGTGTAATATGGACTGAGCTTTATGATTAATTAGGTAATTAGGACATATCTTTAATTCAGTTCCTCGCCCAAAATAAGGGAAATACACTAACCTATCTTCCTCTCCTGCATCTGAACAGTTTCCCTGAGTTGAGGAATGTAGCTGGCCTTTCCACTCTGGGGTTCGAGTCCTGGAATAGGCACCGCCATTTTGAATTTCCCGCCAATTCCCGGGTGAAGGGTGGTGTGGGACCTCATCAAAGCCTTGAGACAAAGAAATTCCCACCATTTTTAAAGTCTCACCGTTTTTTTAATTTCCTGCCAAAATTCGAAATTCTCAACAGGAGAGGTGGGGGAGGGGGAAGGGTTGGGAATGGAATGGGGCGGGGATCCACGTGCCGGCTGGAGAAAATCCTTGACGTCATCTTGGTGTGGTGGTGGTTATTGATTGATTAATTAATTAATTTGCACATCAATTTGGTATCAAAAGTGCCATCATGCTGCCATCATCCCGCTACTGCAATCACGATGGTCTGACTTACTGGTGAAGAAATAGAAAAACATCTCACTAAAATCTTTACCACTCGTATACAAAAAGGCAGCATCCCCGTCTCCTGGAATAAAACGAAGAGAATCCTTCCACACAGGAAGATTAAACGATTTGCACAATTATCGTCTCATCAAAAATGTTCAAATGTCTGTGAAATCTTATGGGACTTAACTGCTAAGGTCATCAGTTCCTAAGCTTACACCAGTTAAACTAGATTATCCTAAGGACAAACACACACACCCATGCCCGAGAGAGGACTCGAACCTCCGCCGAGATCAGCCGCACAGTCCATGACTGCAGCGCCTTAGACCGCTTTTTTTTATCTCATTTTGTTCTAGATTGTTCGTTGAATTTGTTCGTGGCGGACGTCCGATGACAACTGTTGAGGTTGATCGTTGATCCGTTCACTCAGTTCTTTTGTTACAGAGGGTAGCTAAGCCTCTGATCGAACACGCTGAGCTACCGTGCCGGCAGACCGCTCGGCTAATCCCGCGCGGCACCGTCTCATCTCCCTGTTACCCACCAAGTTTTCGCTTAAGCCGTGGCAAATTGCATCACTGCTATTGTAGAAATCGCACAAGCGATAGAACAAGCGGGATTGCGCAACAGTCGTACCACAAGTGACCGTATGTACTTTTTCCGTGAAGTAATTAGTCGTGCCAAATGAATACGCATTGCCACTATGCACAGCTTTTATAGACTCTGAACAGGTTTTTGATTCTGTCAGCCACGCTCCAGTTATACAGGCAGTGACCAAACAAGGTGCGAAAACAAAGGACATAAACATATTATGTAAAATCTATGATAAGTCGATGGGTTCTGTCAGCAGAAAAACATGAGGGGATTTTCCTTTGGAAGAGGAGTAAAAATAGGGTGGCCTTACATCCTTCGTAGTGTTTAGAGCAGTCCTGATATGGCTAGGTCCTGAATATCTGGAAAGGAAGAGTAATTAGAAGAGGAAAAAACTTTTTAATTTGAGATTTGCAGACGATATAGTGATCATAGCCAAAAATATGATAGAGCTGCAATTCCCTGTAATGGATAAACCATAGAATTGCGAAAAAGTGGGTCTAACGTAAATATGTCTTAAACAAAAACTATGCACGAGAGGATAACTGCAAGACAAATAGTGTTGAACAACTACTGTCTAAAAAGCGTTAATGAACATATTTATTTAGGTCAGTTAATTGATATCCAAGGAGACTTAAACATCAAATTGTCTGCCGAATAAAGCTATGATGCAGAGCTCATGGAAGAACTGCAACCGTTTTATTTTAAATCTAATGTGCCAACAAATTTGAAAAAGTTTCTTTTCTAACAGTGTTAAAACATGGACTGTGAAACTTGGATTTTAAACGAGTTTTTTAAAAGGTAGTTACGAACAACTCAGAGAGCTATAAAAGGTCACTACTACGTCTCACTAAGAAAGATCGAAAAAGAACTGACAACATGAGAGCAATAACAGCAGTTCAGTATGTTGTGGAAAGGGTAAAAGCTTTAATGGGCAGGAAATATTGCACGAAGAAACAACGGAAAATGGACCAAAGCAGTAGCAGAGCGGAGCCCCAGAGAAAGATGAAGACGACACAACCACTGGGATAAAGAGTTACAGGAAGTTTCAGGCTTCAACTGGCAGAAGATAGCAGGAGACACAGAGGCTTTGAAACAGCTACTGGATTCTCGTACAGGGTGGCCAGAAACAGTCTGAAAAGCTTGTAAGGGTGTAGCAGGACATTCTGTGCTGAGAAATAACTGTTAGTAACAAAATCCGATACTGTACGCCGTTTCCGAGTTAATTAATATTGAAGTTCGCCAATGAGGCCTCTGCGCGCTCAAATCCAAATTCAAATGGCTCTGAGCACTATGCGACTTAACATCTGAGGTCATCAGTCCCCTAGAACTTAGAACTACCTAAACCTAACTAACCTAAGGACATCACACACATCCACGCCCGAGGCAGAATTCGAACCTGCAACCGTAGCGGTCGCGCGGTTCCAGACTGAAGCGCCTAGAACCGCTCGGCCTCAACAGCCAGCCGCAAATTCAAGCTGCCTGCCAGTTACTACTAGTGACAGTTGTTCTCATAGCACAGATGACAGCGGACAAGATTGTTCCACCTTTAACTCGGATTCTGTTCTTACTACCGCCCCATGTTCAGTTTTTGTATCGCGCTCTTGTTCGGTTTTGGGAAACTTCAATGCTAAATAACTCGGTATTAGGCAGGGTGACCCTACATCCTCGACTGTGTTTAGAGCAGTCCTGATATGGCTAGGTTCTGAAATATTTGGAAAGAAAGAGGAGTTACAATAAATGAGAAAAAAATTTCCTAATTTGAGATTTGTAGACGATATAGTGGTCCCAGCCAAAAATATGATAGAACTGTCCCCTATAAAGGATAAATCAAGGAATTGCGAAAAAGTGGGCCTTAACAATAATTTCTCAGCACAACCTACCCAGCAACACCAATACAAGTATTTCAGACAGTTTCTGACGACCGTGTGCATATAAACGGAGCGATATTCACTGCTAACCGGCCAGTCGTTATATCGGTGAACACCTACTCGTATACAATAATCGTCATGCCCGAAGGTTGAGTATGTGACGACAATGCCACGAGTTCTCGGTTAAGGCTGCGCTCACAATGGCACCAACATCGGGCGATTCTCCCGACGTCCGACATCGGCTAATCTTTTCAAATCGATACGTCAGTAAGTCATATTGCAGCCGATCTCACCTTCGGAACGTGCAGACTTCTTATGAGGGTCGGTGAAATTCAAATCAATTTGTAGTTTTCGATCGAATCGGCGGACATTCTCACACATGAATTATGAAAAGTGAGAAATTGATAAGTTTAGCGCAAGACGTGTTTATGGCATCCTTCATAAAGGATAAATCATAGTGTTGCGAAAAAGTTAACATAAATATGAATGGACTGAAACCGTAGATGTTTAGCAAACCACGAGTACTCAAATTTTTTTGGAATATTTAGGCGTGTACTATAACCTCAAAACCTAATTTATTCAAGTGAGAAGTGTATCTTATGCTTCAAGTTGCTGCAGTGGAACTTTTGTAAGTTGTGGTCGGTGGGCATTAGCTGTCTACGAATTATTATTATTGCTTACGTGCGTTGTTATGCCAGTAGGGGGTTGGGGAGTGGGAGGTGGTTTGCAAATGTGGCGTAGGCCCGGTGCTTGCCTTGTGACGGTACACACTGGTGCCTCTGACGAAAACAAATCAGAGCCGCAGATTTTGAGATGTGTTAATATAGAACTTTTGTTGCGGATGCAGTAAAACGAATGTTGTATTCACACTTTTAAAGTGCTTAGAGAAGCGTTAAAATGACGTTTTAAAAAGTCTGACTTTCAAAAATACCTCTCACCGCCGGGACTATTATATCGGATAGGTGTATGTGTTTCTATTTTTCGATGGTTTGCATGTTCAGAATATCTTATTCTAATACCCGTGTTGGTCCTTCACATGGGCACTGAATGCAGTCAATCAAGGTTTATTGACATATGTCCATTTTACTGAATTTATTTGAAATTGTGCAGAATTATAATTTTGATTTTCAGTGTCACCTCAAATCATCTCAAGTATGTAACAGAATGTTTCCCTCTTCATCTTATATATTCGTAAAAGTTGTCTGGTTCCTTCAGCGTCGCGCGGGATTAGCCGAGCGGTCTAAGGCCTGCAGTCGTGGACTGTGCGGCTGCTCCCGGCGGAGGTTCGAGTCCTCCCTTGGGCATGGGTGTGTGTGTTTGTCCTTAGGATAATTTAGGTTAAGTAGTGCGTAAGTTTAGGGACTGATGACCTTAGCAGTTAAGTCCCATAAGATTTCACACACATTTGATTTTTTTTTTGTTTGTTCCGTCAGTAATTGAGGAAAGTGGGTACAATACTTGCCAAGTTCTTTTCGAAACAGATCTTGCTCAGTGACATACCTTCGGCTTCTTATGAATGGCAAAAGCTGCAATGCAGCATTTGTCTCCGAGCACCGATCTCGTCCAACGAAGTTAAAAATATTCTTTCTTAATACAACAGATTTTAACCTAGTATAACCTAACCTTGCCTCCTCGACCTCGCCAGAAGCTGACAAAAGAGATCGGACGCACTGTGACCAAGCTGTCGGACAATGTTATCGGGCGATCTCTGGCGACGGCGTATGGCGACCGTTGGCGGCGCCGCAATGAACACAGCCTAAGGCCGGTATTACTCTATCAAATTTCTTTGTCCAATATCTTTGTCAAAGAAATTTGATGGTGTAATAGTGAACTTTGTCAAATGTCATCAAATATTTGATCAAATCTAGGGCCTCGCTGTAGATTTGACCAAAGAAGTCGCTTGTCTTCTGTTAACTGCAATGCGATATGTTACCACGTGGGGCGCTAGCATCGCTGCGCTGTCATCTGTAGTGTGTTTATAAACATGATCGGAAAATACAATTCGTGTGTGGCGTCTACCACAAAATTAATAGAGATGTATGAACCTGATGAGGCGCTTTACAATGTGATTATAAAAACAGCTTACGAAGATTGGAGAGCTACAAAAATATTGCGGAGGTTATTAGCCGTGACATACGGCCTGGGTGCACTGCTGACGACATTAAAAAGAAAATTAATGGCCTCCGCACAAGTTACTCCTACGAGAAAGCAAAAGTACGTATCGACATATTTCTTTCTTTTTATTTATGCAAGTAAAGTTTACATGTCATACAAATGATTAGCATTAGTTTGTTCACTGCATCAACTTGAAGCATACAATAATGCTTACGTAACCTTCAAGTAGTTTACATTATTTTCATTACTATTATTGCAGATGCATAAACGCAAAAGTGGAGCCAGCGCACAGGCAGCGTACAATCCGCAAGTGTACTGGTTCCACATGCGAAAGTTCCTCGACCAGGCCACAGAGGCGGACGAGAGTGTCAGTAATATCGAAAGCACAGAAAGTGGAAGTGAACATGCTACACCAACATTCGAAGGAATGTTTGAGGTATGTACATTTGTTTACATTTTACACAACTAAATGTGATTATCTTGCCAGGGCACTTTCCCAGCTATATTGTGAAATGTCTTAAAGTATTCTCTAACTGCTCTTCCGTGTACTGGACGTCCTGAAGCAGCTTGGCAAGCTATTGGTTCCATTCGCTGTAGGTCCCCAGTGCTTTGTGTCTCAAGATAAGTGCAGTCTCCTACTACGGCACACACTGTTTCGTGACGAGTGTACAAGTGTTTTCGTCTCTCAGTTAACAAGTTGTGCAGTGTGCAGGCAGCCAGTGAAATTGTGGTAACTTTTTCTGGAGGGAGATTAATGGTAGTAAGAAAATCCTGAAACGACTTGCAAGAATGCCAAAGCTGCTCTCCACTAATCTTCTTCCTCGTGATGGTCTGTAATTGAAAACCTTTTCTTCCTTTGTGATTCCTTTTAAGTTCTAGTTTCATAATGTTGTAACTCGGAGGAAAAGAGTCATCTGCCTGTACAACCATTGGAGTTGTAACGTTTGTGTTCCCAAGCTTCCTGCCTTCAGGAATGTTGAGAATAGATCGGTCAATGAGACACTCCCGTAGTTTGCTTTTTGAAAACATTCCAGCAACAACACGCCCATTAGTTCCTACATCAACATACAAAAATTTGTAGGAATCATCTACCATGGCAAGTAAAATGATACTATTGAAGGATTTGTAATTGAAAAAGTAATATCCACTAGCTTGTGGGCATTTAATATGAGTATGCTTTCCGTCCATTGCTCCTGTAGTGTTATAACAGTTCCACTTCTCGAAATCCTCTGCAATTTGCTCCCACTCTTCTCTGCTTGTGGGTACCTTGCAATGTCCCCACAGCAAATACACTCTACCACGCACCAATTAATCATTTTCAATCAAACCATCCACATTCATTCACTTTGGAAAAGTTATCTGATCTGATTTTCTCGTAATATATGCGGCGACAGCTCGTCGACGCAAAATATTTTCTAGTGCATTTATTCTTTGAAATAACAGAGATGCATATATGCATTCTCCATGGTTGTTAGAGTGGTAACTAGGATAGTTTCTGGAGTATCTGTTGAGGGATTGACGTGTTTCTGAGAGATATATATTCTGCTTTTCTTCTCGCTTTAAGCGAGCCAATTAACATTTGTGCCGCTAGCGGTTTGTTTTGAAGAGAAAGAGATTGCGAAAGGAAAATAATTAAGGCGTGGAATCACCGGAGATATGGACATGTAATGGAGATGGATTTAATACACGATTTCCTCCATAAGTAAGGTTTGTGACTTTTTTGTTCTGGAGTGAATGAACGAATGAGTTTTTTTCTGAATCATTTGATGATCACGTTGGCCCTGTAATTAGTGGGGAAGTTTCAGCTTTGTCGAAGAGAGCCTGCAATCACTGAGTCTGCGTTAAATCGTCCAAAAAGGCTTCGTACACATCTGGAATTCGCAATCTTTCGTAAAAGGAACAAATTGTCCAAACGATTGTTTCTCCCGACTGACTGCAGTGTTTAACAGTAATAATAAATGTGAAGATCTCTTACAGCAAGCCAGCCGCTGATTACCAAGACGAAGGACTCCACCAAAGATTCTATTTGGCTGATTCTTTTTATCACTATATCACGTAATGAAATCTTATATTTTAAAACTATACATAGATAAAGGAGAGAAAGAGAGAGAGCGAATGAAAATAGAGATAATACTAATAATCCTCCATTAGTCTAATTTTTCGCCTGTCTTCTCACGGATCAGCCAAGAACTGGGAGAGCCTCACTTTACTGTATAGACTTATGTGTGAAGGTGAAGGGATCTTAAAGACAACAGATACACGTCTATACAGACAAGACATTACAAAGAGATAGCGGCTAGCTGCATTGTCATCTATTCTTAGATTAAAGAGACGGCAACTTATTATACGAACATTAAAATGTTAAAACCTGTAAATAAGATTTACATATGTGCAAGGAAGTATGTAAGTAATGGCTTTCATCTCTTATTTTATAGCATGAGATGCAGGCTCAACAAGAACCTTCTGTCGCATGCAGTGAGCCACAGCCACAGCCCCAGCGTCAAGAGCGGCCTCCCACAAAAAGAAGGAAAGGCACAACAGACGTCGCAACAGACGTCATTGTGGAGGCCAGCAGGACATTGAAGGCTGTGGCTGATATGGCCAGGACTCTGCCCCAGCCTGTCCAAGAAGACCGCTACAGTGCCCTTGGCACCCGCATCGCAGCTGAACTGCGTGAGATGGATAATGCGGGTGGTAAGGAATTTACAACGGCCACAATACATGGTTTACAGCAGTATTTGATGGACAGGTGGGATTTGCTGCATGCAACAACTCATCAAGCACAGCCGTCCGCCTCTGGATATATCCAGGCTGGTATAGAAGAGGACGATACAATGTTATAAATTATATTTTTTGTAGCTCTCCAATCTTCTTAATCTATTTTTGCACTCAGGATACCTCACGTTGTAAAAAGCTTAATCAGCTTCATACATCTCTATTAATTTTGTAGTTTCGGACACCTATTGGTACATGCTGTGTTTATAAAATAAAATAAAATAAAAACTGTTCTTAATGAACATAAAGTGTATTGAACATTTATTTACCTTCAGACATTGTTCCTTTAGTGCTCTATAAATTGCTTCACGCGTTCCAGGTATTATTTTAACTAATGTGCACAGTGGTATTCGAGTGCTGTACTGCAAGCTAGAGTAACTTTCTCATGTAGCAAGGAATCGGAGTGTTACAGCGAGCCTGTCTTCTGCAGATATAGCAGTTCTTAAGTGAGTATTGTGCTTTGAGATATGAGGAATCACTTCACTGAGCACATACAGAAAAGTATGCCCATCCATTCGTAAGTAATTGATGTACGACTTGACGCCCTCCAATATTAGCTCACGTAACAAGTTTTGTTGAGGGCTTTTATCGTCTCGTTGTGAAACCCACGGCTTCACCCAGGTACGTTTCTTTTTTTCCCCCGCTTCTGTATCACATGTGCACACAGTGCAATTGTAGTACAAGCAACTGCTGCGGCTAATAACAATTTGTAGTTGTCAGCCATCTTGAACTTTTGACGAAAAATATGATGACAGTGTAGTACCCCTTCTAGCGCTACGTCAAAGATCTTTGTCAAATATATTTGACGGAATATTGGATGACATCTTTTGACAAAGAAATTTTATAGTGCAATACCGGCCTAACTCATGTATTCGCCTTCCTTTTCACGCTGGCATGGCCCACCGATACTCGACAACGGACTCAAGTGATGAATTTTCGTTTAAATGGGTAGCGGCGGAGACTCGTGTTGAGTCCCACTAGTCCATATACAGGGTGTTACAAAAAGGTACGGCCAAACTTTCAGGAAACATTCCTCACACACAAAGAAAGAAAATATGTTATGTGGACATGTGTCCGGAAACGCTTACTTTCCATGTTAGAGTTCATTTTATTACTTCTCTTCAAATCACATTAATCATGGAATGGAAACACACAGCAACAGAATGTACCAGCGTGACTTCAAACGCTTTGTTACACGAAATGTTCAAAATGTCCTCCGTTAGCGAGGATACATGCATCCACCCTCCGTCGCGTGGTATCCCTGATGCCCTCATGCAGCCCTAGAGAATGGCGTATTGTATCACAGCCGTCCACAATACGAGCAGGAAGAGTCTCTACATTTGGTACCGGGGTTGCTTTCAAATGCCCCCATAAATGAAAGTCAAGAGGGTTGAGGTCAGGAGAGCGTGGAGGCCATGGAATTGGTCCGCTTCTACCAATCCATCGGTCACCGAATCTGTTGTTGAGAAGCGTACGAACACTTCGACTGAAATGTGTAGGAGCTCCATCGTGCATGAACCACATGTTGTGTCGTACTTGTAAAGGCACATGTTCTAGCAGCACAGGTAGAGTATCCCGTATGAAATCATGATAACGTTCTCCATTGAGCGTAGGTGGAAGAACATGGAGCCCAATCAAGACATCACCAACAATGCCTGCCCAAACGTTCACAGAAAATCTGTGTTGATGACGTGATTGCACAATTGCGTGCGGATTCTCGTCAGCCCACACATGTTGATTGTGAAAATTTACAATTTGATCACGTTGGAATGAAGCCTCATCCGTAAAGAGGACGTTTGCACTAAAATGAGGATTGACACATTGTTGGATGAACCATTCGGAGAAGTGTACCCGTGGAGGCCAATCAGCTGCTGATAGTGCCTGCACACGCTGTACATGGTACGGAAACAACTGGTTCTCCCGTAGCACTCTCCATACAGTGACGTGGTCAGCGTTATCTTGTACAGCAGCAACTTCTCTGACGTTGACATTAGGGTTATCGTCAAGTGCACGAAGAATTGCCTCGTCCATTGCAGGTGTCCTCGTCGTTCTAGGTCTTCCGCAGTCGCGAGTCATAGGCTGGAATGTTCCGTGCTCCCTAAGACGCCGATCAATTGCTTCGAACGTCTTCCTGTCGGGACACCTTCGTTCTGGAAATCTGTCTCGATACAAACGTACCGCGCCACGGCTATTGCCCCGTGCTAATCCATACATCAAATGGGCATCTGCCAACTCCGCATTTGTAAACATTGCACTGACTGCAAAACCACGCTCGTGATGAACACTAACCTGTTGATGCTACGTACTGATGTGCTTGATGCTAGTACTTTAGAGCAATGAGGCGCATGTCAACACAAGCACCAAAGTCAACATTACCTTCCTTCAATTGGAGCAACTGGCGGTGAATCGAGGAAGTACAGTACATACTGACGAAACTAAAATGAGCTCTAACATAGAAATTAAGCGTTTCCGGACACATGTCCACATAACATCTTTTCTTTATTTGTGTGTGAGGAATGTTTCCTGAAAGTTTGGCCGTACCTTTTTGTAACACCTTGTATAATACAAGTGGCGGCATAGCAGGTAAGACATGAAGTATAATAACGACGGCTTATGTGCGGGCTGCGTTGTACGTATGTCGCCGTTTTGCTGCCTAGTCGGACGAGGTTGTCGACCGTCGTCTAAAGTCTAGGTATCAGCTCTGTGTCATCAGTGTATAGCGCCAACTGCACTGTGGAGTTCGTGACATGACCACTGCACACAAAATATGCGGAATGTGGGACCCGATACGGTGCGGAAATCTCATGGCGCGACTGTAGCAGATCTAGAAATAGGGTCCAACGAGGAATGTATTTGCGTAGCAGATGCGACTCATTTACGGCATTATTTTAGTAGTTCGTTTAAACACCGGCCATCGATAGCTGCTTGTAACGGGACGGTGTCTTGTAATTTGCGCCCAGTGAAATATGCGCCGAGAAGAGGCTGAGGAAAGGTCCACTAATCCCATATGACTGGATCTAGTTATGACTGGATCTTCAGAAACTACAAAGAAAACATAAAAACAAAATTAAAAGCAAGTAATTTAAAAATTGTATCTATTCTGCTTGAGAGAACACACTTTAAAACAAACAGAAAACCAATTATGGCCTATACCAGTGGATCAGCATACGGTACGTCTGATGTACATAAAATGCATTATATACTAACTAAAAGACCAGGAATGTGCATGTATGTAGGTGCCATAAGCTATGCCATGCTTCTCCCTCCTCCGTATGCGACTTCAAGCCGAGAAATCTATTTTCCTTATAACCACAGTTCTGCATATTACCAGTAAGATTGACAGGTGAACGTTATGCAACTGTGTAGGGTAGGTGGGGTGTAAAGCCCCGCAATTTTCAGTTTTTCTAATATAGTGGTCAGTGAGTGATAGATTTTCCCGCGATTTCAAATTTAAGTCAGAGGTTGGGTTGTTACCTACAACCCATCCTAATTCCGTCTCTGTCTTAGAATTAATTACAGAGATTCACAATTCAGCTAAAACAAAGACTGCTGGTTTTTACCCCACAAACTGGAGAAATTCCCCACTGTGACTTACTTTCTTCTCCACGAAAGGACGATTAGCAGGGTAACTCGAAAGCGTTCAATTACTGAGGCTAAGCTATCTAGGTACCAACAAAATAATGTACTTTGCTAGGTCCTCTGATTCTTCCTTAAAGTCCCAGGCTCTTACCCTTCTTCTTCTTCTTCATCTGATGCTTCTTCATAAAATACACCACTGGCCATTAAAATTGCTACACCACGAAGGTGACGTGCTACAGACGCGTAATGTAGCCGACAAGAAGAAGATGCTGTGATATGCAAATGATTAGCTTTTCAGAGCATTCACACAAGGTTGCCGCCGGTGGCGACACCTACAACGTGCTGACATGAGGAGAGTTTCCAACCGATTTCTCATACACAAACAGCAGTTGACCGGCGTTGCCTGATGGAACGTTGTTGTGATGCCTCGTGTAAGGAGGAGAAATGCGCACCATCACGTTTCTGACTTTGACAAAGGTCGAATTGTAGCCTATCGCGACTGCGGTTTATCGTATCGCGACATTTCTGCTCGCGTTGGTTCAGATCCAATGACTGTTAGCAGAATATGGAATCGGTGGGTTCAAGATGGTAATACTGAACGCCGTGCTGGATCCCAACGGCCTCGTATCACTAGCAGTCGAGATGACAGGCATCTTATCAGCATGGCTGTAACGGATCCTGCAGCCACTTCTCGATACCTGAGTCAACAGATGGGGAAGTTGGCAAGACAACAACCATCTGCACGAACAGTTAGACGAAGTTTGCAGCAGCATCGACTATCAGCTAGGAGACCACGGGTGCGGTTACCCTTGACGCTGCATCACAGACAGGAGCGCCTGCGATGGTGTACTCGACGACGAACCTGGGTGCACGAATGGCAAAACGTAATTTTTTAAGATGAATACAGGTGTGTTTACGGCATCATGACGGTTGCATCCGTGTTTGGCGACATCGCGGTGAACGCACATTGGAAGCGTGTATTCTTCATCGCCATACTGGCGTATCACCCGGCGTGATGGTATGGGGTGCCATTGGTTACACGTCTCGGTCACCTCTTGTTCGCATTGGCGGCACTTTGAACAGTGGACGTTACATTTTAGATGTGTAACGACCCGTGGCTCTACCCTTCATTCGATCCCTGCGAAACCCTACATTTCAGCAGGATAATGCACGACCGCATGTTGCAGGTCCTGTACGGGCCCTTCTGGACACAGAAAATGTTCGACTGTAGCCCTGGCCAGCACATTCTCCAGATCTCTCACCAATTGAAAACGTCTGGTCAATGGTGGCCGAGAAACTGGCTCGTCACATTGTGCCAGTCACTACTCTTGATAAACTGTGCTATCGTGTTGAAGCTGCATGGGTAGCTGTACCTGTTTGACTCAATGCCCGGGCGTATCAAGGCCGTTATTACGGCCAGAGGTGGTTGTTCTGGGTACTGATTTCTCAGGATCTATGCACCCAAATTGCGTGAAAATATAATCACATGTTTGTTCTAGTATAATATATTTGTCCAATGAATACCCGTTTATCATCTGCATTTCTTCTTGGTGTAGCAATTTTAATGGCCAGTGGTGTAGTAAGTCCATATCCGTATCTGAGCTACAGTCTGTATGTAATAAGTCTGAATCTGACTCGAGAATATTCAGCTGGCTGTGTACTCTGTTTCTTCCTTTGTTTGGCATCGGTGTATTGAAATCTAGCTTACGTCATTTTATTTCTGTAGCATGCTCTTTTCTTTCTTTGGCACGTCTTTCCTTTTTAGTAGCAAGCTTTTCCCAAGCATTGTCCTTCAATTCTTTTTTTGTGTGTCGACGGCAGAAGCATAGATTTCACTGCTTTGTCAGAATGTTTCCCCTAAACAGAGGAATGATGTCTCCTGGTAAGATAATCTCACGCAGTGTGTGTTGAATATTATCTTTTGCGGGGGTTAGCATTCAATAATTGTCCATACATTACTGGAGCTGCGGGGATTTGCCCCATTTCGTCATTTTCTGACAAAGGGCCGAACTGGCACAATTATTTCCACTACAAGGTGAAGCTTAAATGCAGTAGTGCCAACGAGTAATTAGTTGATTCTTGGTTTGAAATCCTACATTATACAGTGTTCAAGTAAAACATTAGAAAAATTTCATGTATGTAGTAAAAAACAGACTCACCTCATTTTCTCACCTCTGCTGGGACGAACTTTCATGGAACAGCAAGACAAACCTGCCACTTGGTGGTTAGCTCCTGATTCGATGGCAGTCAATTCAAAAACTTGGTGCAGATTTTTATTCCACGTGCGGATTTAGCACCACTTGCCTTATTAATCCTGAAACGGAGTTGTGGGGCCCTGTTCGATGCCAGTGGAATTGTGCACCCCTGCCTTTTCCTCTGTTGGTCATTCTACTGTTGGTGGTTCCACATTGCTTGTCGGCAGCTGATAACCGATCTGCAGACAAACTAGAAGCATTGCCGATACATTCGCTTTCTCAGTGCACATCTGTAAAGCTTGAGTGGTGCCATTACTGACCGCACGACATAGTAAGTGTTACTGTTTTCTATATGGTCAAATTTACTTATCAACTATTATTCTCATTTTTAGGTTTAATTAATGTTTTCATTTTTTTAAGTTTACTATGGCTTCAAGCTCTCATGCTCATATGTAAGTGCTTGATCTAAATATTATGTATTTTGTGAGAAAAACGTTGAAATAACATGAAGGTAGTGATGCGTATAATCTCGAAGATGAAAATGGCCATTTTTACAGTCGTGAACATGAAAACGGTCTGTGTCCCCGTGCCAGAGAGAGAGAGACCAGTCAACATTAATCTACTGCAGTCGTACTGTTGGCCAAATCTGTCGTTCAGTGATGTGTAAACGATGTGGAGAGAGGAGAACCTGAGGGAATATTGAACATTTCTGAAAAAATTTGTATCATTTCGTAGTAAAGTTCGTTATATGCTGCTAATTTTTCACACCCTATATGTTCATCTTTCAGAAATCTGTTACTGTTTCATGTCATTTCTAATGCAACAAAGTAGTTTGAATTTCTACGTTTCATTTGAGTTCACTGTTATGCAAGGTTACATAAACTTGCTTTATTTGAGTTCCTTTGTGTTGGACTGTTTGGTGTTATAATATATGTAAAATGACATTTATGAATAGATAGGTAGTGATGAAAATAAATTACGTTTGATGGCTGAAACAAAGTGGTATCTTTTGACACCCAACAACAGCATTTATGATACATAGTCACTGAATAGAATGGATAAAGTTGTGAGGGGAAGAATATAATATGAGAATTAATCAAGCAAAAACAAAAGTAATGGCATGTGACAAAAAAGATCAAGTGAAAGTCCAAGTTCATGTAGGCAATGAACTTCTTGAACAAGTTGATAAATTTACTTATCTGGGCAGTATTTTTACCAGGGATGGAAGGAGCAAGGCAGAAGTGAGAAGTAGAATTGCTCAAGCAAAGGCTGCTTTTAACAAGAAGAAAAACATCTTAACATCTAAGAGCATCAGCCTTGAAATCAGGAAAAGATTTTTCAAAGCATGTGTGTGGAGTGTGACATGCTATGGGTGTGAAACATGAACTCTCGGGACAGAGGAAGACCAGAAGCTAAATTCTTTTGAAATGTGTTGCTATAGACGCATGCTCAAAATAAAATTTATCGACAAGGTCACAAACGAAGTGGTGCTGGAAAGAGCAGGTGAGAAGAGAAGCTTCTGGAGTTTCGTTGTTAAGAGAAGAGTGCAATTTACAGGCCATCTATTAAGACATAAAGGACTCCAGAACACAATCCTAGAGGGATATGTCGACGGAAAAAGACCAAGAGGAAGACCACGGCTGCGATACATGGATCAAGGCGTGAAAGATGTGGGATGTAACACCTATAAAGAAATGAAGAGAAAAGCTGAAAGACGCACGGAATGGAGACAAGTTGCCATTGTAGCTGTTGCAAACCAATCCTTGGATTGACCACTACAGAAGAAGAAGAAGAAGAAGTTACAATTCCAAAATGGCTCTGAGTAATATGGGACTTAACATCTGAGGTCATGAATCCCCTGTAACTTAGAACTAAAAAAAAACTAACTAACCTAAGGACATCACACACATCCATGCCCGCGGCACGATTCGAACCTGCGACGTAGCGGTCGCGCGGTTCCTGACTGAAGCGCCTAGAACCGCTCGGCCACACCGGCCGGCGTCACAACTCCGTTTGAGGGTTTAGTATGCTATATTTTAAAAGGACGGAGAATGTATCATTAACATAAATTAGGAAATAAGAAACAAAAATGTTTAAATTGACTTTTTATAACATAATTTTTCGTAATAGAACAGAGCGTGCTTTATGACAGAAAGTAATAAAGGACTGAATGGTTGAAAGTGGAACCAGTACAATAAGAGTATATGGAAGGGCGTATTGCAGATTGGTGTATCGACCATTGGTGGGTCGTTCTTTTTGCACCAGCAGGTCGTTCGCGTTGCTGATTGTTTACATAGCGGCCTAGACGCACCTTGGACAGTGCGGTACAGCACCTCACTGCAGGCACCAGCCAAGAGTCTGACCGAGGCCCCAGGGGTGACTGTTCAAGCGGTCATCCACTGGGGTGGACGAGGACTCTCGAGGTGCAGGTAGGCCGTGACGTAGTGCGCAGGTAGTCTCCAGGAGCACTGGGAGCAAATTTGGCAGGTTTTTGTTTGGGCGCAATTTTCTTACATCCGTAATGGGACACATGACGTCAGCGGGCAGTCGCGGGCCAGGTCTGTTAGCCAAGTGGGGCGTCGGCCGCTGCGCGCCGGCAGCTGCGCCCAAGGCCACAGCGCGGCGTGACTCACGCGGCTGGCTGGCTGGCTGCTGCTGCAGCAGCTGCTGCTGCCGCCCGAAATACACGCGGCCGTAGTTCTACCTGCCGCCACCGGCGCTGGCTGCGGCCCAGGTCACGTTGCAGGCGGCGTGCTCGCCCAGCCTCGCCCTTTCCCTAGGCCGCCTGGCTCCTGCTGCGCCGCCGCACCGTCGAAGGAGCCTCCTGTGCAGCCAGACGAGGCAATCTGAACTAACGTTCACCATGGCTCGTATCAGTGAAAAAGAAAAGATTCTCAGAGCAAACGAATATTTTCTGGCAAACTTCTCAGTTTCGTATGAATAAAAACTTCGAGACATACCCTCTGACGAAGGAGTTCCTTACACAATCTAATAAATACAGTCACGACTAGTGTTGCCATATCAAGTTGGAGCCTCGTCGGAACACTCTGAGATGGAGGCGTACAAATGAAGTAAAAAATATATTTAATGTAATTACCTTTTTTTAGGACACAATTACGTGAAACTCTTTGCGGCAGAAATAGTCGGTATACCATATTGTTCGGAAAATTTCACCTTTTTCAACTAGATTTTTTCCCGTTTTACGTATTTATAAAACACCATCCAAGACAGCTTGAAGCTGAATTGGACTGTAAAAGAGTGAGTTCACAGTCCCTGGTAGCAGTTGATTTCTTTCATTAGTCCACTGGGCTGACATAAGTGAAAGCACTCTTTCTGCAGTGGATCAGATGGCTCTGAGCACTATGCGACTTAACTTCTGAGGTCATCAGTCACCTATAACTTAGAACTAATTAAACCTAACTAACCTAAGGACATCACACACATCCATGCCCGAGGCAGGATTCGAACCTGCGACCGTAGCGGTCCCTCGGTTCCATCCGCAGTGGCGTTGTGTGTGGGAATAAGAAACAAATACACATGTATGAAACTTCCTGGCAGATTAAAACTGTGTGCCGGACCGAGACTCGAACTCGGGACCTTTGCGTTTCGCGGGCAAGTGCTCTACCAACTTTCTTCTTTTTTTTTTAATCTCATTTTGTTCTATATTGTTCGTTGAATTTGTTCGTGGCGGACATCCGATGACACCCGGTCAGGCTCTTTGTTGATCAGCTCCCTCAGTTTTTTTTTATTGCAGGGGGCAGCTAACCCTCTGACCGAGCACGCTGAGCTACCGTGCCGGCGAACCAACTGAGCTACCCAAGCACGACTCACGCCCCGTCCTCACAGCTTTACTTCTGCCAGTATCTTGTCTCCTACCTTCCAAGCTTTACAGAAGCTCTCCTACGAAATACACACGTAATTTTAGCAGCATGCATTTGCGTTTATAGTTTTCGGCTTCCTTGAGAAAATAAATCCCACCTTTCTTCCACGGAATGTTTTAGACTTCGATTCTTCCGAGTCACGTTTAGTTTCTAAAAGGCTCTTCAGATACATACATTCCAAAAAACAATTGTCGCCTGATATCTTCACACCATTTTAGCCAGGTATGCAATAGTATTTTCAATCGTCACCCAATCAAATACTTGATATTTATTACAAGAAATAGCCCATTCTCTAAGTAATCAAATACTATGAAAATGAAACCTATTGTCTCTCCTCAAATCTGGAAGTCAAATTAATTATTTCTCGGTTAGGCTTTTGATTCTTTAATTTGTTCAAATTTATCTTGGTTTGCATGCCAAAAAATTGGCAGTCTTCCTTTATTCAGACATCTTTGAGTGTCGATTAATATACTGTACTTGTTTCAGTTATCGAGACTTTATTCTTCTCCACTCTTTTTATATTTTTTCAGACAGGGCTAAGTTTGGCTGCGGAAACATTAAGCAAAAGCCACTGATCGCACTGCTGAAAAAATATGAAATTATCTGGGGTGGCCCCTGTCTTCGGTCTCAAAAAATTTTTTTAATGGAATCTAAAGCTTCAGAATTCTCTCAGTTACGGGCGTTAACGACAGCCATCTTGTATAATTAATTTGACAGAAACAGAGTTTGAAATGTCACTGCGAACCTGGTGCACACATTGTGTAACTGTTCTGTCACGGAATGTGAGCCGGCCGGAGTGGCCGTGCGGTTCTAGACCATACAGTCTGGAACCGCGTGACCGCGACGGTCGCAGGTTCGAATCCTGCCTCGGGCATGGATGTTTGTGATGTCCTTAGCTTAGTTAGGTTTAAGTAGTTCTAAGTTCTAGGGGACTGATGACCACAGCAGTTAAGTCCCATAGTGCTCAGAGCCATTTGAACCATTTGAACGGAATGTGAAGTACATTGTATGTGAAAATGGCATGTGGAAATATTTTGTTAATGGAAGATTTCAAGAAGCCCCAAGTCGTACTAAACCTCCAGAAATGTCTCAGTTTAGCCGGTGAGTCCATAGATGATGGTACAAGGGACGTACACTCATTGACATAAAACTTGACCGGCGGCCGGCCGCTTCAGAGGCTAAGCCCGCGCCGATCGCGACATGGGACAAAAAAACTGGCCAACTCGCTAATTTTCTAAGTCCGGTTATCTGCACAATCTGGCAACACTGTAGACTGCGGCACTTCCTGGAGGAAAACTTGTCCCATGATAGAGAAACGCTGGGATGGTTACGCCTGTGGTCTAGCGGTAGCGTGCGTTGTTTCTGCTCATGTCAGTAGATCGAGAGCAGCTGGCATAAAATATTTTTATAGCCTCTTCTGTCTGAATGCTGAAGACGTGAATGTAATGGTAGCGCAGATTCAATCTATTTCGCTTTGTGACACACCGATATCAAAATTTTATCCAGTAACGATTTTGCGGCAGATTTCCTGTAGACTGTCCTCCTCTGGACGCCGTATGCGGCAAAGCTTCGGGATCCATTTGCTGGCTACTGGCAGCGGCCGTGGCGACAGCAGCGGCGCTGCACTCCCCCGTTCTTTATCGAAAGCGCCTGCTACCGCTCATCGCTTTTGATGATTTAAAACTCTTTATTATTAAATGTTGCTCCACAGAAAATTTCTACAATTTCCATTCACGCTCAAAAGCAACGGAGACAGACGCCCTGATTAGTAGGCGGGTATTATATTACATTAATCGGCAAGAGCTGAGTATGGCCCGAAATTAATTTTATAGACTGGGACGAAATTAAACCACCTCACTACATTCGATGAATTTATAAATGCTTCATACCTCGTTTCTTTTCCTTTCAAACTCAATTATTTGTGCAACTTTTGGTCAATGTTTGGATGTTTTCGTCAAGCCAGAGTTAGCGTCTGTGGTGTAAAGTGTATTACAGTTCTTGTTTCATTCCTTATGGTAAGTCTATGCGATAAACTGTGTGACTACCTTGCAATGCATGCTCTGTAGCAGTGCAGGAACACTGCACATTTGGAGTTCCATGTATGGGTTCATGAAGTATTTATTGTTGATCGGAAGTGATAGTTAAGGTCATCAGATTTAAACCAGAAAAATTTGTCGTTTTGAAGGTTTCAGAGAACGGAAAGGAATTGCTAACGCCGGTGTTAGAAAACGTCTACAGTTAAATGCTATTGCAAAAATTTAGAAGAAGGGAACTACATTAATGAACATGTGCACTTCATAAACAACCTTCTGACATGTTAGACCTATATGACGAACAAAGCTCAAATTTATATCGTTGACAGTCGGTCCTTACAGTGAAGCACCTTGGAATTTGCAAAGCAGAAATCCATGATATTAACTTAATTTACTAAGTCGAAATCGGACGAAGATTGATGTTTAAAGGCATTCTTCAGATTTCGCATAAGAAATTTTTACTAACAGTTTGCAACTCCATTAATTAAAATGGAAAATAAAAGGTTGTAGTCAGCGGCTTCTACCGTGATTCGAACTGCTATGTCTTATAGTACAAGCACTGCAACGCACAAGGGAACCTCTGAGCTAACGACACACTGGCGGCCAGAGGCGGAATATAGTCACTGCGATGTTGCCTGAGCCTCAAAACGCAACCTTAAACACACGAACAGAGGAGGTGGAGATTACTGTTTTAACGTCCCGTCGACAACGATGTCATTAGAGACGGAGCACAAGCTCGGATTAGGGAAGGATGGGGAAGGAAATCGGCCGTGCCCTTCCTAAGGAACCATCCCGGCATTTGCCTGAAGCGATTTAGGGAAATCATTGAAAACCTAAATCAGGATGGCCGGGCGCGGGATTGCACCGTCGTCCTCCCGAATGCACACACAAACAGGTGTTACTTATGTGAAGAACGCCGTTCTTGGAGTCCAGAAATTAAATATACTTTCTAATTGTGTCATCTTGCAGTGGATTATATCGTACGAGTCTTCGATGTGGAAAACGAATGTCAAGTGAATTTAGCGAGGTAACGCCGACCTACACCCGGAAGTAAATGCGCTATCAGAGTGTTGACAAATACTTGCTACGACGCTGCCATTTCTAGGCTCTCTGACGAGGCAGCTCTTCAGCGAAATGCTTGCCGTGATTCTCCGATACGGTTCTTCAGAGTGGAGACGCGCGCGCACGTTTGGTTTTTATGCGGCGTTCTCCCCTGATGGTTTCTGACGTCGCCTTGTGGGCTATGTATACATATGAGACATTCAATTATCATTAATCCAGAATGATACAAGTTTCAGCTTCCGGCGTGGAAGAAGGCTGATGACGCCGACATTATACACTCCTGGAAATTGAAATAAGAACACCGTGAATTCATTGTCCCAGGAAGGGGAAACTTTATTGACACATTCCTGGGGTCAGATACATCACATGATCACACTGACAGAACCACAGGCACATAGACACAGGCAACAGAGCATGCACAATGTCGGCACTAGTACAGCGTATATCCACCTTTCGCAGCAATGCAGGCTGCTATTCTCCCATGGAGACGATCGTAGAGATGCTGGATGTAGTCCTGTGGAACGGCTTGCCATGCCATTTCCACCTGGCGCCTCAGTTGGACCAGCGTTCGTGCTGGACGTGCAGACCGCGTGAGACGACGCTTCATCTAGTCCCAAACATGCTCAATGGGGGACAGATCCGGAGATCTTGCTGGCCAGGGTAGTTGACTTACACCTTCTAGAGCACGTTGGGTGGCACGGGATACATGCGGACGTGCATTGTCCTGTTGGAACAGCAAGTTCCCTTGCCGGTCAAGGAATGGTAGAACGATGGGTTCGATGACGGTTTGGATGTACCGTGCACTATTCAGTGTCCCCTCGACGATCACCAGTGGTGTACGGCCAGTGTAGGAGACCGCTCCCCACACCATGATGCCGGGTGTTGGCCCTGTGTGCCTCGGTCATATGCAGTCCTGATTGTTGCGCTCACCTGCACGGCGCCAAACACGCATACGACCATCATTGACACCAAGGCAGAAGCGACTCTCATCGCTGAAGACGACACGTCTCCATTCGTCCCTCCATTCACACCTGTCGCGACACCACTGGAGGCGGGCTGCACGATGTTGGGGCGTGAGCGGAAGACGGCCTAACGGTGTGCGGGACCGTAGCCCAGCTTCATGGAGACGGTTGCGAATGGTCCTCGCCGATACCCCAGGAGCAACAGTGTCCCTAATTTGCTGGGAAGTGGCGGTGCGGTCCCCTACGGCACTGCGTAGGATCCTACGGTCTTGGCGTGCATCCGTGCGTCGCTGCGGTCCGGTCCCAAGTCGACGGGCACGTGCACCTTCCGCCGACCACTGGCGACAACATCGATGTACTGTGGAGACCTCACGTCCCACGTGTTGAGCAATTCGGCGGTACGTCCACCCGGCCTCCCGCATGCCCACTATACGCCCTCGCTCAAAGTCCGTCAACTGCACATACGGTTCACGTCCATGCTGTCGCGGCATGCTACCAGTGTTAAAGACTGCGATGGAGCTCCGTATGCCACGGCAAACTGGCTGACACTGACGGCGGCGGTGCACAAATGCTGCGCAGCTAGCGCCATTCGACGGCCAACACCGGGGTTCCTGGTGCGTCCGCTGTGCCGTGCGTGTGATCATTGCTTGTACAGCCCTCTCGCAGTGTCCGGAGCAAGTATGGTGGGTCTGACACACCGGTGTCAATGTGTTCTTTTTTCCATTTCCAGGAGTGTATCATTTCAACGTAGGGAAAGCAAAACGGATCATTCAATGTTTCTCATTCAACATAAAGCATGTGAGATAATTTTCCGTAACGTTCATAATCATCTAAAAATACAAACGAAGTAAAAATACACCGGAAGCTTATTCGAATTGAATATAGCGCTTTGCACCTCGATGTCGAATTTGTCCACTTGCAATCTTTTGCAGCATACACATAGAATGTCATGATTACCACGAGAATGAAGAAATATGTTGGTAAGGATGGAAGCAAGAAGAGACGCAGTCAACAAATATTCTATTCCTCATGGCATTCATTTCATTTGACACGTAAGAAGAGGTAAAGCGGGAATTTACTTTCGTTAACACGAAAGATATGCCGCACATATTGATAACGAGGAAGTCTGCGTTTTCATACGTTTCCTCCTTGAAATCTGTATGCTCTATTATATACTAAGTAGCCCGATCATTGTTTCAGTAATGTTACCCTCTTGTTTGACCCCGTAACGATGAACAGATTCCAAATGCATGTCTCCCTTCCTGGGTTGTTTTTTGTGTTTTATTGCTTGGAATTCCTGAAGCATACCACTGTGCCTTCCCCCCTCGTGGGTTAGGTCTCAAAACTAAACCGCTTTGTATCCAATGGCATAATTTATTCAGACAGCATCAGCATAGGATTATCAAACAAAGCCTTCCATTTACAGTTGCAGCACTCTAACCAGCACTGACCAAAGTGTAATCCACGGTCATGGTCCTAAATTACCAGCTGTCTGCTACTGTGGCAAAGTCCGTACTACACTGTCGATTCCGCAGCACCATTTTATCTGGTAACACTGTGTAGTTGCACAGTTGTGCTACCAGGTCTGTCCTCACACTGTCAACTTTATGTATCTCACTTCTCCTGTAGCGTAGATCACGAGGAGCCGAAGTAAATGAGTGTATTCTGCATGACGTAACATTCAGTATTCCCTTCTTTCATAGCCACTCTTCATGTGCATCGATACCAAATAGGAATGCGAAAACTCTTGCGAGTGAGAGAATGACAATAACAATCGTAACAAGAACAAGCAAATAATGAATGATGTTTATTCCAACGCAGAACGAGATTTGATTTGATTTTTCTTAGTTAACAATCGGATTACGTGTTGGGTTCGTATCTCCGTCACAGAACCTCACATCATGCACTTCATCTTTAAATGCATGCACACTTTGTTACTTCAGAATGGAGGTATATCAGACATCTTTCGTGGTTAGATTACAGGGACGAAAGGGTCTTGATAGGAGTCACGGTTTATTACAAAAATTGTCGTCTTTTATTTTCAAGTTTAGATTTGGTTACTGATATTGGCCAAAATTTCGGTAAGTCATGACTCTTCATGGCTAATCATCAATATGATGTGATTAGATTAGATTAGATTACATTAGATTAACTCTTGTTCCATAGATCATGAATACGACATTTCGTAATGATGTGGAACGTGTCATTTTAATGAAAGATTTCTTTAAATACCATGATTCAATTTCTTTACAACATTTTTTTACACTCTCTCTCATTGCTTTTTATTTATCTCTCTCTCTCTCTCTCTCTCTCTCTCTCTCTCTCTCTCTCTCTCTCTCACACACACACACACACACACACACACACATTCTTTTTTTTTTTTTATTTGTATGTTGTGCTCGACTATCGGCGAGGCACGAAAACGCCTGTGAATGACTTTCTTAGTTTTGAGTACACTTACGAAAGAAATATAAAAACAACAATGAAAGTTACTGATTTATGATGCTCAGTTTGCAGTCCGTTCTGAGTATTATTAGTAACTACGCCCCAGTCCCTAAACCTAGTTACAGAAAGCGAATCAGACGCATTACGTATTCCAGGCCGTAGCAGCCGTGACTTGGAGACACCAGCTATGGTCACTTCCCAGACCGCTGTAGGATCACATCGGTTCGTCTTCTTCCTGCTGGTACTGCAACTGAGATTTGGCAACAAGGCAATGTATGTTTGGCAACTCTGTGATCGACGAGTTACTTCCTGGTGTGCACGGAATTAAGCCTCAAAGTTCACTTGATTTTACCTGTCATTTCCATTGAATAATCTGAGTTATTATCGCTTGAAGGGTAACAAAAGATTGAAAATTTACGGTTTTCAGCCCAGGAAAGTCGTTGCAGGTGGAAACCGCAACTGATCTCGACCTTCAAATAGCGGTTTACGAGTTCTAGTTCCTATTGCCCTCGTAAAAGGAAGCTAAGACCCATACCTCCTCGCCAGCTCTGTGGTAACGTGCTGACCTGTGAAGAAGCGTCTGTTACGGTTCGCAGTTCCAGTCTCACTCACTGTAACGTTTTTATCCCTTCTGTGAAAGAGCTACAAGCAGTCAGATCAAACATCAATAAGGAAATCGCAAGAAAATGCTTTCGGCTCATAGTGCAATGTTGAAAAACTTACAATGCTGCACAACAGGTAAGGCCTCTTTCCGCTGCTGACAAGCGAATTTTGGGTTTCTAGGAATACGTAACTATATTTCTGAAATGCCACATTTGCATACCTCTTGAGTATGACACAGCATACCAATTAAACACAGACCCAATCAAAATCTGAGTAGTATTTTACTAATTCGTGTCGATAGAGGCATGCTTGTGTACAGATACTTTCGTCGTAAGGTTATCATGGTTAGTTTTATTTCATTTCTTATAATACAGTGCACAATTTTCGTAAGGTTTCCTTTAGTGTTGTTAAAACAATAGTAAACATGAGAGAGAAATTAATCATCAACGATATATGCGAATTCTCAGATGTTACCTATGACAGTCTGACAATGCACATGCAGTTTATTGATTACATGCATGTAGAAAACTTGTTCTGAGTTAAAGCTGTCAAACAAAGTTTGAAGAAGAATAAAATATCACTACCACACGACGGCTAATGTAGAAAATACTTTTCTGACATATTATGGCACGATGCGCTCTCCCTGCACATCTTCGAGATGCATCTGCTGCCTGCTGTCTATTAAACCTGAATAGAACAAAATGTCACAGTAGTTAGCCCTTTGTCCACATGCGACTACTTTGGGTTGAGAAGTGAAGGGAATTATGTTCAAAATTCCATTAGATTGATACCTTCAGCAGAGAGCAGAATTGCGTTTTAAAAAATGTAGCACTGAATGTATTCGAACTCGCGACATCTTATCTATGCTACAAGCTGACACGTAGCTACAGCAGCTCCAGAGCTCGGCAACTATTCCTCCAGAACTTTTGGATTCCACAGCACTGTGAGATTATGCATATGGCCAGGTCTTGACTTCTGAGAGACAAACAGTTACAGCTTTTCTTTTGGACTGAACGACGTTTTCTAGTAACAGATAGCGCAATAGAATAGCTCAAGTGGAAAGGAACACTTACTATTTAAACTTCTGCATCCTACACTGTTGGCAGTTGTGTGTAGGTGGCAGTTGCGTGATTTTATTTCTGTGATTACAAAATAGTCGAATGTATGCACTGGGTAGCCGAGGCAGCTAGTTCATGGTGATTCGGTCAACCAAGTAAATGAATTTACTGAACATGCTGCAAATTACTACAGGGAGCCTGTGTGTCAGAATTCTCATCCAGTGTGGCGCAACTGCATTACGATAGAAAAATGACTCGCAGACAAGAGGATTTCGTGGTCTGTTGGACGGATGGTAGGTTGTTATACCTATGGTCTGGGTTCGGTTCCCACTTCCGTCAATGATTTTAGACAGGGAGAGACAGATTCCATTCTCTCCTGGCTACACCAAGTGAAGGAGATATAATGGCTGCGTGGTCTGAAAATTCACATTAGAGATGATATTCCTTCTTTACCAAGTAGACGGTAGGTTGAACCACAATAAAGTCTGGAGTGGCGACATGTAGAAACTCTATCACCAGTAACCTTTCTTATACTAGTTATTTATTTCAAGTGACGACACAAACGCTATGTATGGTCACAGGACACTTATTCCATCTTTTATTTGAGCTTCTGTATGTCGATAAAATTGGTTCTAAACTGGGAATGCAACTCAGACCGCCCTTAACGCGGAATTTGATCCCTTCGTGGCAATACAGCTCGGCTACAATTTGCTGTTTGTTCAAAACTGCAGATTCCTCAACACCTTCACATATTACGCGTGAATGGGATCGAATCCTGGCCCGGCACTAAAGATTTAATTATGTATTATCAAGCTCTATCATGAGAACACCTATCTGCTGGTGGATAATAATTTTGATTTTTAATGTATTTTCATTCGTTGTCAGCACTAACGATATCTGACGTTTTTAACTCCCAGTGAGACACAGAACTATTTGCGAGATGACTGTAAGTTCAAGATGCTATTCTGAGCAGCTGGTGGAGAAAAATTCGGTAGCTGACGTCTCTTTGTGTGTAGTCAACAACGATATGTGTGGGGCTCTATTCCCAGTGAGCGCTGAACTCTTCGTCATATTATTTCAGTTCATCGTGTCATTTAATGTTCATACATATTCTCAACTAGCTGCTCGTGAATAACTTTAATTTTTAATGTCATTTTGTGTTAAATAGTTCAAGTGGTTCAAATGGCTCTGAGCACTATGGGACTTAACTTCTAAGGTCATCAGTCCCCTAGAACTTAGAACTACTTAAACCTAACTAACCTAAGGACATCACTCACATCCATGCCCGAGGCAGGATTCGAATCTGCGACCGTAGCGGTCACGCGGTTCCAGACTGAAGCGCCTAGAACCGCACGGCCACACCGGCCGGTCCCCACCATCTGGTATCAATGCATTACCCTATCATCCATTATATATAATCATTTTCATAGTACACTTGATATTATAGATGAGTAGGACACAAGACAGGACATAGATAATGTCCGTTTGACGTCAACAGTGTGTAACATTTTACTTTTTTTGAATAGGACAATGTTCCTCTCCAATAATTTTTAGATTAGTTACAATAAGCTTACGCTGCAAGAGAATTAGCTTGTATTTTTCAATATGTGGTCTGTTGTCGGTTTGAAGGCCTTCCATAACATCGGTAACGTAGTGCAACTCCACCGAGGGCTGTCTGGAGTAGAGTGGAGATAGCAATGTGAAAGTTGCGAGCTGTCGAAGACGTTCTTCATATTCCTAATGCGATTAGGACATCGTATACTCTTGACGACGTTTAGCATCTGTGCAGTCAGTCACCCAGTTTCAGAATTCATTTTGAGTAATCCTGCTAAATTCCCATAATATTGTCTTTTTATATTGATGAGTAATATGGATAGTCGTCACGTTCATGTGCCGTCTACAACGCAAATTTAATGTTACTATCCTAGGAACTAACCTGCAATACGTTTTGTATTTCATAATCGGAACTATCTGCATTAACCGTCATCAGAGCAATGTCAGGGAACAGAATGCAGCAGTGCCTTGCTACCTACTTGAGGACCTGCTTGAGTCGTGTTCTAAGGAAAGGGTAGTTGCTGGTTCACATTATATTACACTAGCGAGAAGTACCGACTTTTCCTTTTCTCTGCAAACATCCAGAACTAAATTCAGTAACTAAATGCTAAGAATATATTTGCAATGTGCCAACTCAAAGATCAATAGATATGGATATAGATATAGATACAGATTTTTATATTTAAAGCCATTCTCGTTCTGCGTTGGAATAAACATCATTCATTATTTGCTTGTTCTTGTTACGATTGTTATTGTCATTCTCTCACTCGCAAGAGTTTTCGCATTCCTATTTGGTATCGATGCACATGAAGAGTGGCTATGAAAGAAGGGAATACTGAATGTTACGTCATGCAGAATACACTCATTTACTTCGGCTCCTCGTGATCTACGCTACAGGAGAAGTGAGATACATAAAGTTGACAGTGTGAGGACAGACCTGGTAGCACAACTGTGCAACTACACAGTGTTACCAGATAAAATGGTGCTGCGGAATCGACAGTGTAGTACGGACTTTGCCACAGTAGCAGACAGCTGGTAATTTAGGACCATGACCGTGGATTACACTTTGGTCAGTGCTGGTTAGAGTGCTGCAACTGTAAATGGAAGGCTTTGTTTGATAATCCTATGCTGATGCTGTCTGAACAAATTATGCCATTGGATACAAAGCGGTTTAGTTTTGAGACCTAACCCACGAGGGGGGAAGGCACAGTGGTCTGCTTCAGGAATTCCAAGCAATAAAACACAAAAAACAACCCAGGAAGGGAGACATGCATTTGGAATCTGTTCATCGTTACGGGGTCAAACAAGAGGGTAACATTACTGAAACAATGATCGGGCTACTTAGTATATAATAGAGCATACAGATTTCAAGGAGGAAACGTATGAAGACGCAGACTTCCTCGTTATCAATATGTGCGGCATATCTTTCGTGTTAACGAAAGTAAATTCCCGCTTTACCTCTTCTTACGTGTCAAATGAAATGAATGCCATGAGGAATAGAATATTTGTTGACTGCGTCTCTTCTTGCTTCCATCCTTACCAACATATTTCTTCATTCTCGTGGTAATCATGACATTCTATGTGTATGCTGCAAAAGATTGCAAGTGGACAAATTCGACATCGAGGTGCAAAGCGCTATATTCAATTCGAATAAGCTTCCGGTGTATTTTTACTTCGTTTGTATTTTTAGATGATTATGAACGTTACGGAAAATTATCTCACATGTTTTATGTTGAATGAGAAACATTGAATGATCCGTTTTGCTTTCCCTACGTTGAAATGATATAATGTCGGCGTCAACAGCCTTCTTCCACGCCGGAAGCTGAAACTTGTATCATTCTGGATTAATGATAATTGAATGTCTCATATGTATACATAGCCCACAAGGCGACGTCAGAAACCATCAGGGGAGAACGCCGCATAAAAACCAAACGTGCGCGCGCGTCTCCACTCTGAAGAACCGTATCGGAGAATCACGGCAAGCATTTCGCTGAAGAGCTGCCTCGTCAGAGAGCCTAGAAATGGCAGCGTCGTAGCAAGTATTTGTCAACACTCTGATAGCGCATTTACTTCCGGGTGTAGGTCGGCGTTACCTCGCTAAATTCACTTGACATTCGTTTTCCACATCGAAGACTCGCACGATATAATCCACTGCAAGATGACACAATTAGAAAGTATATTTAATTTCTGGACTCCAAGAACGGCGTTCTTCACATAAGTAACACCTGTTTGTGTGTGCATTCGGGAGGACGACGGTGCAATCCCGCGCCCGGCCATCCTGATTTAGGTTTTCAATGATTTCCCTAAATCGCTTCAGGCAAATGCCGGGATGGTTCCTTAGGAAGGGCACGGCCGATTTCCTTCCCCATCCTTCCCTAATCCGAGCTTGTGCTCCGTCTCTAATGACATCGTTGTCGACGGGACGTTAAAACAGTAATCTCCACCTCCTCTGTTCGTGTGTTTAAGGTTGCGTTTTGAGGCTCAGGCAACATCGCAGTGACTATATTCCGCCTCTGGCCGCCAGTGTGTCGTTAGCTCAGAGGTTCCCTTGTGCGTTGCAGTGCTTGTACTATAAGACATAGCAGTTCGAATCACGGTAGAAGCCGCTGACTACAACCTTTTATTTTCCATTTTAATTAATGGAGTTGCAAACTGTTAGTAAAAATTTCTTATGCGAAATCTGAAGAATGCCTTTAAACATCAATCTTCGTCCGATTTCGACTTAGTAAATTAAGTTAATATCATGGATTTCTGCTTTGCAAATTCCAAGGTGCTTCACTGTAAGGACCGACTGTCAACGATATAAATTTGAGCTTTGTTCGTCATATAGGTCTAACATGTCAGAAGGTTGTTTATGAAGTGCACATGTTCATTAATGTAGTTCCCTTCTTCTAAATTTTTGCAATAGCATTTAACTGTAGACGTTTTCTAACACCGGCGTTAGCAATTCCTTTCCGTTCTCTGAAACCTTCAAAACGACAAATTTTTCTGGTTTAAATCTGATGACCTTAACTATCACTTCCGATCAACAATAAATACTTCATGAACCCATACATGGAACTCCAAATGTGCAGTGTTCCTGCACTGCTAAAGAGCATGCATTGCAAAGTATTCACACAGTTTATCGCATAGACTTACCATGTGGAATGAAACAAGAACTGTAATACACTTTACACCACAGACGCTAACTCTGGCTTGACGAAAACATCCAAACATTGACCAAAAGTTGCACAAATAATTGAGTTTGAAAGGAAAAGAAACGAGGTATGAAGCATTTATAAATTCATCGAATGTAGTGAGGTGGTTTAATTTCGTCCCAGTCTATAAAATTAATTTCGGGCCATACTCAGCTCTTGCCGATTAATGTAATATAATACCCGCCTACTAATCAGGGCGTCTGTCTCCGTTGCTTTTGAGCGTGAATGGAAATTGTAGAAATTTTCTGTGGAGCAACATTTAATAATAAAGAGTTTTAAATCATCAAAAGCGATGAGCGGTAGCAGGCGCTTTCGATAAAGAACGGGGGAGTGCAGCGCCGCTGCTGTCGCCACGGCCGCTGCCAGTAGCCAGCAAATGGATCCCGAAGCTTTGCCGCATACGGCGACCAGAGGAGGACAGTCTACAGGAAATCTGCCGCAAAATCGTTACTGGATAAAATTTTGATATCGGTGTGTCACAAAGCGAAATAGATTGAATCTGCGCTACCATTACATTCACGTCTTCAGCATTCAGACAGAAGAGGCTATAAAAATATTTTATGCCAGCTGCTCTCGATCTACTGACATTATGAACAGAAACAACGCACGCTACCGCTAGACCACAGGCGTAACCATCCCAGCGTTTCTCTATCATGGGACAAGTTTTCCTCCAGGAAGTGCCGCAGTCTACAGTGTTGCCAGATTGTGCAGATAACCGGACTTAGAAAATTAGCGAGTTGGCCAGTTTTTTTGTCCCATGTCGCGATCGGCGCGGACTTAGCCTCTGAAGCGGCCGGCCGCCGGTCAAGTTTTATGTCAAAGAGTGTACAGTATTAAGTGGCCACGCTTTCCCACCCGGGTTTTGCAATAGTTAAGCCAGTCCATTCTTCAACTGACTTATTTAGTGAGCTGCAGCGTAGGAATTCTTCCTAGGTACCTGTTTACGTCGCCTTGCAGAGTCGTAGCTGCAGCGTCGCATTCTGAAAGTGAAGTAGTTTTACTTAATGAAACGGGAAGAAGTTTTTAGTGCAAAGAATTTTTACATGGAATACCATTATGGTACATTTATTTAAGAAATACCGTAAAATGGACTTGTTAACACTGATTACAAGCTAACTATTTCGTTTCGAGAGCATGGTCTACCGCATGACTAGATCAAAAGTCATCCTATTGACGACTACCGAGTATTGTGCACAGACCTGTAACTTGACCGAACAATTGATATACACTAGTTTGTAGAAGAACATTTATCTTCAGTTATGCTAAAGCTATTCATTTATTTATTAATACCAATGTTTCCTGGCCTTGTAAAATTACTGAAAGATAGTATTAATGACCCTTAGACTCCTCCTAATGTCTGATTGGCAAAAGGCAGGTATTGTTACCAAATGTTTACTAACAACAATTACTTGATTTGCGCCAGAATAAAATAATGTACTTTCCCTACGTATCTCCTTCCTGATGTCACGAGCGATTGCTGCGTGGACACCTCATCCCATCGGCTCTGAAAGTGCCAGATGGCCAACCGCTTCTGCTACATCTACATGGATACTCAGCAAATCACATTAAAGTGCCTGGCAGACGGTTCTCTATTATTCCAATCTCGTATAGCGCGCGGAAAGAATCAACACCTATATCTTTCCGTACGAGCTCTGATTTCCCTTATTTTATTATGGTGATCGTTGCTCCCTATGTAGGTGTCAATAAAATATTTTCGCATTCGGAGCAAAAAGTTGGTCATTGGAATTTCGTGAGAAGATTCAGCCGCAACGAAAAACGCCTTTGTTTTAATTATGTCTACCTCAAATGCTGTATCATTTCAGTGACACTTTCTCCCCTATTTCGCGATAATACAAAACGTGCTGCCCTTCTTTGAACTTTTCCAATGTACTCCGTCAATCCTATCTGGTAAGGATCCCATACCGTGCAGCAGTATTCTAAAAGAGGACAGACAAGCGTAGTGTAGGCAGTCTCCTTAGTAGATCTGTTACATTTTCTAGTGTCCTGCCAATAAAATGTAGTCTTAGGTTAGCCTTCCCCACACCATTTTCTATGTGTTCCTTCCAACTTAAGTTGTTCGTAATTGTAATTCCTAGGTATTTAGATGAATTTGCGGCCATTAGATTTGACTGATTTATCGTGTAACCGAAGTTTAACGAATTCCTTTTAGCACTCATGTAGATGACCTCACACTTTTCGTTATTTAGGGTCATCATCATCATCATCAGTGTTCTGCCTAAAGGCAAGTTTTCACATGGTAGTTCTCCAAGCTGTCCGGTCTTCTGCCATCCTCTTCAGGTCTGCATAATTTCCTCTTCCCTTTATGTCGTCTATCACCCTGTATCTCCTTCTCCCTCTCAGTCTTCTCCCACAAACCAATCCTTCCAAAGCATCTACTAGCAAGCACTCCCTTCTGAATGAATGTCCCAACCAGTTCTTTTTCCTTTCTCTTACAACCTTCAGCAGACACCTTCTCTCACCAACCCTTTCCAATACTCTTTCATTACTCACTCTTTCCATTCAGCTTATTCTCTCCATTCTCCTTGTAACCTCCCCACAAAAATATTAAAAATTAAAATGAACCATGTGTAACCTCCCCACAAAAATTATTAAAAATTAAATGAACCACGAACCAAGTGTAACCTCCCACGGAAATAATAATTAAATGATTTTTAAAGTTTTGTAACCTCTGAACAAAATTGGTTCCCATTTATAGTCTCCGTGCAGAAATGCATTCACATTTAATGTAACCACAAAATTCAATTCCTAAACCCGGAAATAATAAAAAAATTCAGTAACCTGGTAAATTTTATGACGACAGCAACGCTGCGCCACGGCCCTATACTTTGAAAAAAAAAAGCAAAAATTCTTACCTCAATAAAAACTGCGAATATATCTGCTCTTACCTAAAACATTTTCGGCACAGCTCCGTGCAATGCTGGCCTATGCTTTGTGACTCGTGAAAGGAATTAATTATTCAGTGGATAAAATCTTTAAATTGAAATGAATGCTTTTTTTTAAAAAAAATTACTTTGTATTATAAAAATTATTATTGGGGCATTTTTTGAAAGAAATTGGATGACAGTTAACATACATTACTAGACATGCGCAAGGCTGCTTCTTTACCTTCTACAATAATACTCATCCTCCAGAGTCCCGACCACAGCAGACTGCACACAAGCGCAGACACGCGCCGACTACTACCGATTCACGCAGACTACTGCAGACTACTGCATACTACACAAGACTACTACAGACAAGCAACAACTAACTACATACTGCTCTCTGGTCAGAGAGTCTTGCCTGTTGCAGGCAGCGCATACATCGCATACCTCTTACATCCTCCACATCCACATCTCAAATGCTTCTAACCTTTTTTCATCCTCTCGTCTCAGTGTCCATGTTTCTGCCCCATATAGTGCCACACTCCATACAAAACATTTGCCAAGCCTTTTCCTTAGTCCTTTATCTAATTTGCCACATAAAGAGTCTCCGCTTTCTGTTGAATGCCTCTTTCGCTATGGCAATTCGAGTTTTCACCTCCTGGTGACATCTCAAGTCTCCAATTACTATGCTTCCGAGATATTTAAATTCACTTACTTGGCTAATGGTAGATTGTCCTATTTTAATATTGAACAGTCTGCGTCTTTTACTGATGACCATACTCTTTGTTTTTGCTGTGTTTATTTGCATCCCATATTCCACACAAGCTTCATTCAGATCTTTGAGCATGTTATTCACTGTCCGCTCACCTTCTGCCACTAATACCATGTCATCAGCAAATCTTATACATTCTATTCTTTTTCCACCAATACATATTCCTCTCTTCCCATCTAAACTTTTCGCAATAATCTCTTCAAGGTATACGTTAAACAACAGTGGGGAAAGGCAACAACCTTGTCTAACATCTCGTCCAATGCTGCTTCCTTCTGACATTTCATTTCCAATCCTTATCCTTACTTTCTGGTGTAAATATAGATTCTGTATCAGTCGTCTCTCTTTCCAATCTACTCCTTTCCTCTTCAAGATATCCATTTAGGGTCAACTGCCAATTTTCGCTGTGGTGTCACCGCCAGACACCACACTTGCTAGGTGGTAGCCTTTAAATCGGCCGCGGTCCATTAGTATACGTCGGACCCGCGTGTCGCCACTATCAGTGATTGTAGACCGAGCGCCGCCACACGGCATGTCTAGAGAGACTTCCTAGCACTCGCCCCAGTTGTACAGCCGACTTTGCTAGCGATGGTTCACTGACAAAATACGCTCTCATTTGCCGAGACGATAGTTAGCATAGCCTTCAGCTACGTCATTTGCTACGACCTAGCAAGGCGCCATTATCAGTTGCTATTGATATTGTAAATAATGTACAGACAAGAGCTACGTTCAACATTAATGGATTAAAGTTAAGTATTCCACCATCTGCGTCCGTTTTTCTAAGTTCTAATTTCCTTGTCCTGTTCCAGACCTCACGCCAGCCTGCGTGAGCTAAAACGCGTGCCTTTCGGCTTCCTCTAAATTTAGTGGGTTGGTCTCCTGCCAATCCACAACATTCGCACCATACAGACATCTTTTCTAAATCGTTTTGTAATTTGCTTTGATCTTCTGATGACTTTATTAGTCGATAAACGACAGCGTCATCTGAAAACTAATTAAGACGGCGGCTCATATTGTCTCCTAAATCGTTTATACAGATAAGAATCAGCAAAGACCTGCAACACTAACTTGGGGAACGCCAGAAATCACTTCTGTTTTACTCGATGACTTTCCGTCAGTTACCGCCAGTGGGAACCTACCGCTCGCTCCCTACTCTGTACGTACTGCAGTGCCGATACCTTCACTTCACGTACGTGAAATATCAAAACTGGAAATAAAGTAAAATTCGCTCGTATCTGTAAATAAGGGAAACCTTACAAGATGCTATGCGGGAAGCATTGTTACAAGAACTCAGTCGTGAAAGTGACGTGACTTTCCTGATGAAAGTGATTCTGGAGCTGAGGGCCCTGCAGTAGTTTAGGACAGTGGCGAAACTGATGAGTATGCCAAATCCTCGGACAGTGACGATGAAAATACGATCGTCCCCGGTGAGCATGGTCATTGTTGTCACACAGCTGTCCCTAATAGAAGAGGCCGGCCAACTGCCGACAACACTGCAGTCACCATTCCAAGAATGTGGAAATAATAAATAAATGGATTTATGTATAATTGAGAACACCTCAAACTATGTGTGTAATATGCGTATTTCATTAAATGAACAGTATCTTCATCTAATTAAACTGCAAACAAAGTCTTTACATCTGGAACACATTCAGGTTTCATCATTGAAAAGCTTTCATGACAGTTTCTCATTAGTCTCGAATTTTGATTGCTTTAATACTGAAATTAATTAAAAAAGCACATGACAGAGCCGAAATAAAATGCGTTTAGTATATGAGAGTCGAATTTCATTACAAAATATTCTATATTCAGGCAGTTCCCCCAGCAAGTAACTGAGGGTCACTGTGACCCTGGTGTACAGTTTGCGTGACCATTTCAGAGGTGTACACTATTAGGTTTAAGAAAACTTCACATTTGCATCTGCTCCAAACCGGAACTTTGCCAGACTTTTCTAACACGAGATAATGTTGGTTAAATAGGGCACATAATGGTCAGTTCGCACTTCAAGTACGTTAGCGGTCACCTGTGCGATTTCGTTATGAGAAACAGATTCCTAGGTTTGTAACAAACCGGTCACCTTGTGAGAAACTCACCTACTTTTAATCACCGGTCACCTGTACTAATCCGCCTGCTTATTTCTAACATATCAAAATACAAATTTTGTGCTGTGAGAAAATATGACGATGAACATCTGAAAATATCTGCGAAATTTCGTATGGTGAATACCTTAAGTCGTCTCCTACTCCAGGCTGAAAACCTGGAGCTGCTAAATAACACAAAAATGTTTTCTTTTCGCTTCGTTTAAAAGGTCGCCCCTCCTCTTTCATGATTTTCGGGAACGAATTTCGCCAGTCAGTTACCGTTTTCATTGTTGAACTCATACAAAATTCTGAAGTTTCTGTCTTCAGTTCTTATTTACCTCCACAAAATCAAAACACCAGAATCTATGTTAAATGAACAAATAGATTTCGCAAGCCATAGTTATTTTAGTAATTTTAAAGACCTATTCTAAAGTTATTTCTTGCATACGTCAATTGTTTAATAGTTATATCTTTAGCACTACGAATAAATGCATCTTTGACAACACGATGTACAAAAACATCTCTGAAGTGTTTATAAAACATGTGTGTGCTAATGTACATCTTGAATGAAGAGACATGTACGGAGAAAAGAACGTTTGCTGGTACTAAAACGTTAAAAATGCTTTCCTTGGATGATGTGGTAAGTTTACACTGTTCATTTTCCACTTTTTGCACATATTTTCCGCGTTCGACTTGCGACATTCATAACTTAACATTAAACTTTTACGTGACAGGAATATGCATTTCACCTCACTCAGGAAAATAAATAAAACATGTATTAAGACAAATTATATCTGACGATGGACCCACAGGGTCCGAGATGCATCGTGTAGGTAATAAAACACGAAAAAGTTGTGACTGAAGGCGTTGTGTAATTCATACCTCCAATGTTTTGAATGCAGTCACGTTTTAAGTTTTAAAATGTGGATAAAATTAAATCTTATTTCTTCACCTTCTTCTTCGGTACTACAGCCCTTGGTGAACCTTGGGCTCCTCAACAATCTTCCTCCAGTATCTCTCTGTTCTCAGCTTTTTTTTGCATCCACAGATCCCCATCTTGGCAAGGTCAGCCAGCACATTGTCCATCCATCTAGCTCTTGGTCTGCCCTTCCTTCTGGTGGAATACAGCCTGGCATTCAGTATTCGTTTGGGCATCCTGTCTTCTGTAGTCCTCTCCACATGTCCTAACCAACGTATTCTTTGAGATTTGATAAATTTCACTATGTCTTTCCCTTGTATAAGTTCTTGTATTTCGTGGTTGTATCTCACTCTCCAATCTTCTGTCTCTCTCACAGGCCCATAGATTTTTCGTAAGATTTTCCTTTCAAATACCCTTAGACTGTTACTCTCTGCTTCTATCATTGTCCACGTTTCTGATCCATACGTGCCAACAGGTCACCTCAGTTTAGTTGTTCTTATAATTAGAGAGTTCTTGAGCATCTTTAGGTTTGCGTAATAGGCTTTGATTCCTGCTTGTATCCTTTCTCTAACACAGTGTCTCATACCATTATCAGTCCTTATTTGGGCTACCTATATCTTTCTTTTCCTTCCGAGCAACATAAATTATGCCTTTTTCACTAAAAGATCTTGCTAAAACTTAAGTTCAACCGAGCTTACTCAGCTGTAAGTATGCCACACAGCTCACTTCAAAAGAACTTAGAATGTTTTCCCCTTGTGAGAAACTTACCTAATTTTAATCACACGAAATCAGAGAATTTTCTTCACCCTGGGCAACTTCCCTCACTTTTTCACTCAAGCTGAAAACATTCTTAGGTGAAGTCTATTCTCGGACTTACTTTACTAACGCGAACCTGTGAATGTTCTTCGAAATTCCGAGAATAAAGTGCATTCTCCGCTTTATTCATACGACCCCATATATTCTGATATCAAATATTTACTTTCTTCTGTCTCGAGCGCTCTTTTATTTACGAAGAATCACCGTGTTGTGGTGCTTCTGTAAATATAGCATACGTAATACATTTCTACATTTTCAGACGTATAGATCAAATACTGTCTTTGCTTACAAATGTTGTGTGCAATTTACTTACGACGTACTGTATGATGCTCCTGTCTACATGTTTGGAAGTCGACAGATTTTCCCTCGTTGCTTGCAGACGTTGCAACCGAAAAAAAACTTAGTTTCAGTAGATTCATCACTTTTAGGTTAGGATCGTCTGTATACAACTGAATGAAGGAAATATCTGTTTTATGAGACGCGTTTCGCCTAATTTTGTTAAGGCATTAGCAGTTTGAAATTTGTGGTAAGGTCTTATGGGACCAGACTACTGGAGGTCATCGGTCCCTAAACTTACACACTACTTAATCCAACTTAAACTAAGGACGACACACACACCCATGCACGAGGGAGGACTCGAACCTCCGACTGGGGGAGCCGCGCGGACCGTGGCATGCAGTCCGGAACCGCGGGACTGCTACGGTTGCAGGTTCGAATCCTGCCTCGGGCATGGGTGTGTGTGATGTCCTTAGGTTAGTTAGGTTTAAGTAGTTCTAAGTTCCAGGGGACTTATGACCTAAGATGTTGAGTCCCATAGTGCTCAGAGCCATTTGAACCATTTTTTTGGACCGCGGCAAGACGCCCATAAGACCGCGCGGCGCATTATCAGTGGCTCAAAATACATAGATATTTTCATTTTTATCCATCATATCTAGCTTACATATCAGTTACTGTACGTGTATGTTATAATTCTGACCTAATGACACGCAGCATCTGGCGTTGTGCTTAATGTTTATGACGATGTATCTCATGAAAAGTATGTTGTACAACGATATAATTTTGTAGTTACAGTCAGTGGTATGTGTGCATACTGTCTGCAACATATGTGGCCAATACAGTTGGTAGCAAAGCGGTAATAAATTGTAATGTCATGCCTCATGCAGTACTTTTACTAGTTGAACAGCGAAGAAGTAGTAATTGATAAACTCTTTCCCTTGTGTCATTTTGTCGGGCTTCTCAGAGAAAAAAAAATTGAAAAGGTTTGAAATTGTATGTAAAATTTGTTGCAAGTCGGTAACTGCTCTCATTCTCAAATACTGGGTGAATAAAGTCTGGGAATTCATGTGTCGTGGACTACGGTTCTTTTTCATCCCCCATCCTTAACCGTTTCATAGGTAGATGGTTATTGTCCCACAGCGACTGTTGCCTGACAGTAGGGTATATGTGTACTAAGTCTGGTTGAAATCGGTCCAGTGGTTCAGGAGGAGGTGAGGAAACACACGCACATATACACACCCACACACACATGTATCAGTATACAAATACATATAACCATTTTTATAATATTTATGGATATAATTTCTCAGTTTCTTTCTCTCAACAGTGGCTTTTTGAATGTGATAGGTTCCTTGAATTGGGATAACGTCGTTATTGCGACTATTTATTCGGATAATTTTCATGTCTTGCTGTATATTTGTGGGTTATAGCTATATTGTGTGAATGTTCTCCGAAAGAGAAGTGACTGGTGCTATACTTCCAATGCTATACTTCCAATGCCTAAAATATTCCTTATACCTTGCGCTAAAATTCCTGCTTGACTTTCCAACATGCGCTGCATTGCAGCTTTGGCATTTGGGTTGGTATATGCCTAATTCTTCAAATTTGTGTCTCTTAGTATTGAGGTGTTTAAAAGAGTTTGAAGGGTACCAAGTACTTTGTTTTTATGATATACATACAACTGTTGCAATTCAGTGTGTCGGTTTGTGTGTGAAATTGTGTACCAAGTCCTTTTCGTTTGTGTACTGTGGCCTGCATGTGTAGGCGGTCAGTTGATTAGTGTTTTGACCCTATTTTGTGTGGGTTGTTTCTGTCGTCTACTTTAATTTCAATTGTTTGATTCTGTCTACTGTCTGTGTGTAACTTGACAGCGATGAATCAAGTGCTATCAAAGCTGTGAAAGAGGTCTTTACAGATACCTTTGGAACACCCCACCCGTCACTTATCTGGTTTTGGTTTGTGTTCACCCCAGGTAATTGACTAACAGATCAATAGATAGTGCAAAACTGCCGCAATGTCGGATAACGCAAAGAAAGTAGTAAGGCCCTGTGACTCCTGATTGAACTGCGGTGGTAGTGTTGACATTCATTGATTCAGAATTGATCCCTTTTAATTAAAAGGGGTGCAAATTGATGTTATATTCAGCTATTGAACACCAGATGCAAATGTTGAACATAAAATTAATTAAGAAAGTGACTTGGGATTTCAACTACTTGATTGAAAACAGATGCAGTCGATTAGCACAGATTTATTTTAACTCACGACCTTCAATCATCACATTACATGACTCTCCTAACAGGCAGTGGTAATAAATTGCGTTTGCTTGGAGTAAAGCGCAATAAATGAAAAGTAATTCCTATCGACTGACCCGGATGTAATGCGAAGTGCGAGAAGAATTCTACAATACACGGCCCATGAATCCCTCGTGGAAGCTTTGCCAACGTGATCCAACAAATTAATCAGTGGCCAGAGAGGGCGCAATATCACCGAATACAGTGTGGCGGAGCGGTGTCGTTGTGCGGACGTCGGCCGACCTTGTGGTGCTGCAAGGCTGCACTCGTCTATTCACTCCTAGTTATCTTGCTCAGTACATAGCTGAACCAAAACTTTCCAAGCTCAATCGTTCCATTTGCTAAGTCCTAAACTGCAGAGATGCTCACTCTTTCTCAGGCAAGCTGAGTAAAGAACACCACGTCCACACTCTAGGCAAGCTGGGAACAGAAGACCTACTACAGAGACTTCTCCCAGTCTGCTCTTCGCCTCGGTTTCCCCTCCAGCAAAATCACTTACGCCAATTGCAGCGCAAGTCGCGTTAATTATGCGTCGCTTCCCAGCGCCGACCAATGCCTGCTCTGGGAAGTGAACAAATTTCCCACAAAATGTCCCTTCCTCTCAACTTCTGCTATTTAGCTCCTCCCAGGCCACCCATGAAGGTTAGCGTCTGCACAAAACACCAGTTTTTCCGGAATTCTGACTCCCAGGACAGTACTTCAAATTCCTCGGTCCTACGTTCCCATCGGAGGCCGGCGTATTTCATTCTGTCGCTCTTCACCTGATTTACTTCAGACTCTGCGGACCGTGAATTCAGCGTGAAGTTGCTATAGTCACGAACACGCATATTTTGGACTCTGTTGACGGCTCCACCGTAGCTTTGCGCGGCTTTCTCGCATGTTTCACTGAAAACGGGACGACGGACATTCATCAACTGGCGTACAAGTTCTCCGTCTGCTTCCCGGTACACCAGCATGGGGTCAACCACCCACTCACTGTCACTCATCTTAAGGCAGCTGGAGGCCGCGCCCCGTTACCGCTTCCTCAGAGCTTGAGCCGGCCTCAGTCAACTCTTGAACACTTCCAGTAAATCGACGCGTTTCCACAAAGTTTTCATGTCGTGTGAATTACTTTAAAACCATCACCTGACATTAATTATTCCAATACGTCCATACTATACCCTCTACAAGATACATTGTGTCTTGTCAGTCATTTTTGTTCAGCCCTACTCTTCGCTCAACGTGAGTTAGGTGATCTTTAATGACTTCATGTAAGGGGCATAGTTCTTGCCATCTTACACCTCGTCTGGAAACTTGCCGTACATCAACGCCAAACTTTCAATGGTTTCAAGAGCCTTCACACGATTGGAAGCTGCTGATACTTAACTGTGTGACACTCTGGAAATTATTCAACATGTGCAGAGTGACTTGGACTGAGCTTGTGGTCGTGCGGCTGACAAAGTGAATAGCAAATTGCAAACTGATCTCCAGTGGAAACCCGCATATTCTACAATACGCAAAATTAGTGACAGCCTTTCTGGGAATGTCACAACATTTGAAGTGACCTCGCCGGTTTCAAATAACTTCTTGTGGAGTTCTGTGTGTGCAGAAAGGCTTCTCCAGGTACAAAACTGTCGTTAGCGACAACTACAGGTCTTTGAAAATGTAAAACCTGAAAATGAACTCTTTGATCCTATGCATTTCTGCAGAAACTGAAGATTGATAGTACATATTAACTAAATACTTCAAACAAGGCTCGTACAATAGTAAAAACATGGGTTTATTGTTTAGGTAGGTGTTATTGTCTGAACTGTACTTCGTGTTTTTCAAACACATGCAGACCTTTAAGAAATAAGTCGTAGTTAGTTTCAGACATGGCAAAAAATAAGTGCTATACTCAAAATTCGTTCAGAAATGAATTTTGTATTGCATAGCATATAAAAATCAAAAAGAAAGTTTCTAAATTAGCTTATGTAAAGTCAAGTTTTTCGGGACAGGAAGTCGCACTCTGTAGATTTTATTGGCCGGTTTTGCCTTATAATATTAGGTGCACTGGCTTTTCGTGAGATAGACTCGAACCAGTGAGGACCTTATCTGGCTCAATAAGAATAATGCATTGTCTCTGGATGTGCATTGCTACAGACGTTGCAAACACTGTTGTACAGCCAACTTAGTCTCTGGTACCGGCAATGTAATCAGCCAGCTACTGTACTTTAAGCTTAAGTTACCGTGCTGTAAACGGAATGTGTTCATTAATGCCAATTTAAGTTCCATATTGTCATATTTTGTTTTATATTTCACATTCTGTTGTACATTCCACAGTGTAAAATCCAGAGATTCTGATGATGCTCATGTAATATTATAGAGCGAAACCGGTCAAGAAAACCTACTGATTGCGGCCTGTGGCTGTCCTGAAAAGTAATTGCTTTTTCCCATGCAGGCAACTCATGCTCTCACTAAACTAATACAAAGTCACGTTTTATTTTTAAGGTCGTCTTTATATACGTTTTAGGTTATAAATACCTATATATTTCCCTGGCTTTAGGTAATTAAAATGCGGGCGCTAGTCATAAGAGACCATGGGTAACTCACATGGTATTAGTGGGTGCTGTGGAGGGTAAAACTTGTGCTGGAAGACAGAGTTTGGAATACATTCACAAAATAATTTAGGAGGTTGGGTTGTTGCTTCTCTGAGACGCGGATGTTATCCCAGGAAAGAAAGTCGTGGTGGGCCACATCAAGTCATTCGCGAGACTGAGGTGAAACAAAAGACAGCAATAGACAGATATTAGTCATGGTTTAAGGCAAAGCAAAGAGGTAAATGATAAAAAAAATGCATTTGTGAGCTTAAATGGCTGCAGGTAAGACAATAACTTACCCTTTCGGGTAGTATAACTGTTGTACAAAGTGAGAAGCCATATCACCAAAACACTGTTCTTATATGTGTAATTTCCCTTTCTCCGTTCTCGTCTTACCTGTGGGATCTGACTATATCTTGTAGGGATTACATGGAGAAACTTAATATTAAGTCAACAGCCAGTCTGTGCTAAAGACAGTCTAAATCAGTGTAACCTTAGGATGTCATCTGCGTAAGCAAAGAAATGCACAGAGTATTGCCATATCATAAAATAGACTAGCAAAGATCCACAATAACATTAAACATCTTCGTGTCATTTTTAACAAACTCCCACTGAGGGCTTAGCAACCTGTAACAATAAATTATTATACACTGAAGCGCCAAAGAAACTGATATAGGCCAGCGTATTCAAACACAAAGATATGTAGACAGTCAGAACACAGCGCTGCGGTCCGCAACGCCTGTATAAAGCAACAAGTGTCTGGCGCAATGGTTAGATCGGTTACTGCTGCTACAATGACAGCTATCAAGTTTCATGTGAGTTTGACCGTGGTGTTATAGTCGGCGCGCGAACATTGGGACACAGTATGTCCGAGGTAGCGATGAAGTGGGCACTTTCCCGTACGACTATTTCACGAATGTATCGTGAATACTAGGAATCCAGTAAAACATCGAATCTCCATCACTGCGGCGGGGAAAAGATCCTGCAAGAATGGGACCGGACCAACGACGACTGAAGAGAATCGTTCAACGTGACAGAGTACAACCTTTCCACAAATTGCTGCAGATTTCAATGCCATCAACAAGTGTCAGAGTGCGAAGCATTCAACGAAACTTCATCGGTATGGGCTTTCGGAGCTGAAGGCCCACTACTGTACCCTTGATGACTGCACAACATAAAGCTTTATGCCTCGCCTGGACCCGTCAACACCGACATTGGACTGTTGATGACTGGAAACATTTGCCATGTCGGAGGTGTACTGTTTCAAATTGTATCGAGCGGAAGGACGTGTACGGGTATGGAGACAACCTTATGAATCCATGGACCCCGCATGTCAGCAGGGGACAGTTCAAGATGGTGGAGGCTCTGTAATAGTGTAGGGCGTGCGCAGTTGAAGTGAAATGGGACCCCTGATATATCTGGATACGACTGTGACAGATGGTACGTACGTAAGCATCCTGTCGGATCACCTGCATCCATTCACATGAATTGGGCATTCAGACGGACATGGACAACTCCAGTAGGACAATGCAACATCCCACTCGTCCGGAATTGGTACAGAGTGGCCCCAGGGACATTCTTCTGAGTTTACTTTCGCTGGCAACCAAGCTCCCCACACATGAACATTATTGAGCATATTTGGGATGCCTTGCAACGTGCTGTTTAGAAGAGATCTCCATCGTCTCGTACTCTTAGGGATTTATGAACACCCTGCAGGATTAATGGTGTCAGTTCTCTCCAGTACTACTTTAGACATTAGTCGAGTCCATGCCACGTCGTGTTGCGGCACTTCTGCGTGCTCGCGGGGGCCCTACACGGTATTAGGCAGCTGTACCAATTTCCTTGGCTCTTCAGTGTATTGTGTAATATGTAACGTGGAACAAATCAATATGTAATAAATCTACAGACTTACATTTTATAATGTCAATAGCATATCACAATTTTTATTCAGTTGTAAAAAGAAACTGCAACACTTGACAAAGAGTGGTGTATATAAAGTCACTTGTAGGCAGTGTAAAAAAAGTGTGTATTGTACAGTCAGGCAAGCTGCAACAATTACGTTGTGTAGACAAGAGAAAAGCAGGAGATTAAGGATGAAAGATTCAACCCATGCTGATCTTTTAGCTGTAAACAATTGCTACGATGTAGTGTGTGAAGTTTTACATTCTGTTAAAAAAAGCACGAAGATGACCCTACTTGAAATACTGAAAATTAACAGACACACGACACAGAATGGCAGCGTAGTATAAAATGATCAGACTCATTTACCTTTTCACCTTTGTTAAAGCTGGCCGTAGTGGTCGAGAGGTTCTAGGCGCTTCAGACTGGAACCGCGCTGCTGCTACGGCCGCAGGTTCGAATCCTGCCTCGGGCATGGATGTGTGTGATGTCCTTAGGTTAGTTAGGTTTAAATAGTTCTGAGTCTAGTAGACTGATGACCTCAGATGTTAAGTCCCATAGTGCTTAGAGCCATTTGAACCATTTGAACCTTTGTTAAATTAGGGTTTCGTCATAAATGCTAGATTGAAATTGTAAATTCATCGCCGGCTGCGGTGCCCGAGCAGTTCTAGGCGCTTCAGACCGGAACCGCGCGACTGCTACAGTCGCACGTTCGAATCCTGCCTCGGGCATGGATGTGTGTGATGTCCTTAGGTTAGTTCGGTTTAGGTAGTTATAAGTTCTAGGGGACTGATGACCTAAGGTGTTAAGCCCCATAGCGCTCAGAGCCGTCTTTTTTGTAAATTCATCTTATTTCTCATCTGTTGTTAAATGTACTTCCACGTGAAAACTTTATTTAGCCACTTTCTTACTTAACGTGATTATCTCTATATGTTAAAAATGTAATGTTTTCTTGTGTAAATACCCTGTCGTTTTTGTATCTTCTGTACAGATAATATCTGCGTAAGTCGCACGTCATGTTTATGTGTGCTTGCGACATTCAGTTGTCACCCTTTTCTCTAATCCTGTCTTTATTGTAGTTCTTTCTTGTTTTCATTTATCTTAACCCGAGAACGGAACCGTGTTGGTGAGCGGACAGCGTGCTATCAGAATTAAAAGTTCGGAAAGCGACAAAGGCTAGGAGATCGAATGCGGATCTCTTGCTCTCCATAAAGCATCCCAATGACCCGCCCTATGAAGAAGAATGACAACGGCAGGCGACTCTTCGGTATCGCGCGGAATTAAATTTATGGTGAGAGTAGAAACCGAACACTGTGAAGAAGTTATGAAAACTGTTGTCAACAATCGAATACAGTTTGAAAAAATAATTTACATTCGTAATTAAAACGTTAGATAAAGCTTACCTCCACCATTCACGACATAAGACGAGTCCCATTTATAAAGAAGCAAATCATGAGATCAAAAATTATTTTACTATTTTTGCAGCGAATATTTGAACAGTTTTCATTTATGTGAGCGTGTTTGTTTGTGTGACTGTGTGTGTTTAATTTACCATTTAAAAACAGCTTCAGAATAAATATGAGCGAATCATGTAGCCATTAATGATGTTTGCGGAGGAACTACTCTTTTTTTTTGTTTTTACTTAGTTGCCGTATTACCCATTATCGCGAGTGTGTGTAAATAACTCACTAACTTGTATAGTTCAACTCAAAGAGAGAGAAGACCATGTTTCTGGCAGCTTCTAATGCACAGCAGAAAGCATACTGGAAACCGCGGTTGTAGTTACTACGGACCCAAATGACGTTGATGATTTGACGACTGTGACGTAGCGATAGTCGGTACGGCCGGCAGCGTGCCTGTGAAAAAATGGTTCACATGGCTCTGAGCACTATGCGACTTAACTTCTGAGGTCATCAGTCGCCTAGAACTTAGAACTAATTAAACCTAACTAACCTAAGGACATCACACACATCCATGCCCGAGGCAGGATTCGAACCTGCGACCGTAGCAGAAAATGACATTAAAAATATGCGTTATTCACGAGCAGTTAGTTGAGAATATGTATGAACTTCAAGTGACACGACGAACCGTCTCGTTCTGCATATGGATTCAAACCCAGGTCACGCGGTTCCAGACTGAAGCGCCTTTAACCGCACGGCCACACCGGCCGGCTGTGCCTGTGAATCAGAGCAATGGAATGAGGTGCTCTTCTATAAATAAAGCCAGACGGTCTGCTCGTCACCTTTATAAGAATAGCAGCGCTGACTCGAAGCCTCACCTCCCGCTTTCTACGGAGCGCCACCTGGACAACAGCGGGTTGATACCGTTTATACTGCCGAAGATGAGCTCAGATTCATGACCGTTATCTATCGTGGATTTAGTCCCCTTGACAGGGTACACTTATAGCGGCTTCCTAATGCAACGATTTGTCCCAAGCAACTGGTAAAAAGAGCAAGTTACCTCCCTACTCCACACGTTTCAGAAAGCGTAACATTCCAAATAAACAAATATAGTTTATACACTGACATGACTAACTTAGACATAGATACCCTCGGTGTAACAAAGCAGCGTAAATCCGGCCCAGATTGTATTCCAGTTAGGTTCCTTCCAGAGTATGCTTATATAGTGACTCCATACCTAGCAATAATATACAATTCGAAAGATCGTACCTAAAGACTGAAAAGTTCAACACGTCACATCAATACTCAGGAAAGGAAATAGCAGTAATCGGCTGAATTAGAGACCCATATCGCTAATGTCGATTTGTTGTAGGATTCTGGAACATAACTGTGTTCGAACAATATGATTTACCTCGAAAAAGCGATTTGTTGACAAACAGCCAACACGGATTCAGAAATATCGTTTTTGTGAAATACAACTAGCTCTTTATTCTCACGAAATAATGAGTGCTATCGACAGCGTATGTCAAAGCGATTCCGTATTTTTAGAATTCCAGAAAGCTTTTGAGACTCTTCCTCGTCGTAAGATGAAAATCAACTGCAAAGTGATTTAGGCGAGATACCCGTATGGTGCTAAAAATGGCAGTTGACTCTAAATAATGAAATGTGTGAAGTCATGCACATAAGTACTGAAAGGAAACCTCTACATTTCGGTTACATGATAAATCACACAAATCTAAAGGCTGTGAATTCAACTACATATTTAGGAATTACAGTTACGAATAATATAAATTGCAATGATCACGTAGATAACGCTGTCGGGAAAGCGAACCAAAGACTGTGATTTGTTGGCAGAACGCTTAGAAAATGCAGCAGGTCTACTAAAGAGACTGCCTACATTACTCATGTCCGTCCTCTTGGGATTGCAACAGGTAGAATTGACAGAGCACAAGGAAAAAGTTCAAAGAAGGGCAGCTCGTTCTGTATTATCACGACATACGGGAGATATGTCAGAGACATGATGAGCGAATTGTGATGGCAAGCATTAAAATAAAGGCGTCTTTCGTTGTGGCAGGATATTCTCGTGAAATTTCGATCACTAACTTTGTCCTGTACAAGCGAAAATATTTTTTGGCGCCCACATACATAGGGAGAAATAGTCTTCATAATAAGATAAGAGAAACCAGATCCGGCACGATAAGTAGAAGTGTTCATCTTTCCCTCGCACTGTTCGTGAGTGTAACGGTAGGGAAACAGCTTGCAGGAGGTTCGATGAAAGCTCTGTCAGACACTTGATTGTGAAGTACATAGTACTCATGTAGATGTGGATGTAGATATTGTAGTTGAGTCCACAGTGGTGCTGCATCCTGATACAAATAGATAACTCTACATGAACTTCACTCACACACTCATTGAGGACTTCGTCACTGCTTTCATTTAAGTGGAACCAGATCTAGAGTAACAAAAACGTTGTACATAAGGATCACAGCTTAGTGTAGTGAAAGTTGTTATGTCCGCTGCTGTACATTTAAATGAAATTAACGAGCACCGGCCTAGCTTAGTGTGCACTATACGTTTTTAAAGACTAGCAATACATGTTTGAGATCAATATAATTACATACCAAGTTGCAAAGATGGTGGCGGACAGAGATGGTCGAGTGTAGCCTGCAATGCTGTTCAAAGAATATCAACACACAAAATTGTAACTTTCCCAGGGGGTTAAACTGTAATACACAACAGAATATATGTGGGTTAGTTTTACGCTCAATACAGAGTAAACGGATAAACTGCACTTTGATGAACCAATGACGTAAAGAATAAATGGACAGCGGTATTATTGTGTATAACTGAGTAGATGATGAATATATAAGATGCAGCATTAAATAAGTGAAATTTAAAGCATTTCGAAGTTAAAAAGAGACTCACTTGTGTATACTACCCTAGCTTTAAAACGAAAGGTTTGTTAATTCCATTCCAAGTGTAATACGTACATGAAGACTTAGTTATTTAGATGCTTATTAGGCACACCAGTCACATTCGTGATAGTCATCTTCTTATTAGCAGTCAACTCCAGCTGGACTAATGTTAGTCTTTAACCGACCCGACGTGGACCAGATGTTAAACCCTTACCTAATTTCGTCCTTTTTCTGCTTGTCACCTACTTATACCTTAGATTTGGACTATAAAATGGTCCAGGTTTTAATCTAGCTGATTTAAATTATTAACAGTTACGCGTCGTATGCCATTACATGATGAGCATAAACGTGAATTGCATCGCAGGTGTTCTCATATCAGATTAAAGTTCTACACCGCTTGGAAGTCGGCGCGTTTCGAAGGCAGAGCTCTGATTTTAAGGAATGCAGCATGTTCTTCACCTTCACTCTCTGTGATATGTTTAAGTCTATAGGCTTTGGATCGCAGCAGACATTAGGTAACCATGGATAGTAAACACGAAAAGTAGTAGACAGTGAACTTTTAAATAACAGGTGGATTCCTTTAAGCTCAAATCTAGCTCAGAAATGCTTCTGACGTCAATAGAATAATAAAAATATGAAGGTTCCAGGTGGAGTATAATTGAAATACGAGGATTGGAATTTTTAATAGTGGCAACTATTTATTTACAGCTCATACAAAATAGATACGTCTTTCAAAGTTTTTCTGACATTTAGAATAGTCACCAGCATTGTGTATAACCCGTTGCCAGCGATGTGGAAGTCGTAGGATATTCTTAGCGGTACCAGTTGTGTTGACAGTTCGAGCGGCGCGGTCTATTGCCCGACGAAGTTGTTGCAGTTCTGGAGCGAATTCCGTGAAGTGTTTCCTTCAGTTTGGAAATCGAGTTGAACTCAAGAGAGCTTAAGCCAGGGAAGTGCAGTAGGTGTCTCCAGTCTGTTGCGTCGGGGCGGTGATTGCTTCAATGCCCATGGCGATTTTGCCTGATTGGCATTCCAATTCTGAACTCTACGGCCTTCGAACGGAAACTTTCTGATCGCTCCTTATACATACAGGGTGACAATTATTGAACTATATGAAATAAAATCGTCATAACTTCTGAACGGTTTGCGTTAGGACGTCCAAACTGCAAGGTTGGCCGCAGAGCATTGTGGGAATTAGTAAGCGCTTGTAGTTTTGGTTTAGCGGCGAAGCCCACTTTCATTTGGATGGGCTCGTCAATAAGCAAAATTGGCGCATTTGGGGGATCGAGAATCCGCATTTCGCGATCGAGAAGTCTGTGTGGTGTGCAGTATCCAGTCACAGAATAATCGGTGCGATATTCCTTGATAGCACGTTGGCTCGCGAACGGTACGTGAACATTTTGGAAGATGATTTCATCCGCATTATCCAAAGTGACCCTGATTTCGACAAGACGTGGTTCATTCAAAACAGAGCTAGACCCCATCGAAGCAGGAGAGTGATGTCATGGAGGAGCACTTTGGAGACCGCATTCTGGCTCTTGGGTACCCAGAGGCCACTTGCACGGGACTTGATTGGCAGCCATATTCTCCAGATCTGAACACATGCAACTCCTTTTTGTGGGGCTGCAAGGATTCCGACACTTCAGCGTGTCATGCAAAATTTCACTATTCGTCTGCGCCACATCATCACCAATGATGGCAGGCATATCGAACATGTTATAACCTAAATATCTGTAGTGACGTTTGCGTGCTGAATAAAGTGCGCAACTAATTCATGTTTTTTTTCATATAGTTCAAAATTATCACCTTGTACGTATAGAATCATTTACGTGGTGAAAAAGTGATCTCCTGGTAACCATACTTTTGGGATTTGGTCTGTGGTGGGTTTCAAAGGAATATTATATGAAAGACATGTGCGATGAGCATGTAGGAAGGTTCTGAGAGAGAGGAGTTGAAATGTGGGTATGATTCCTGATTGGCCTCATCTGGAAAGTGGCAAGCAGGGTAGGCTGCTGTTGATAGTATGAGTAGATTTCAGGGATGACTCCGCAGACAGGGAGGGGAAGGCGATTAAAATTATTCTGGGAAAGGATGTCGGTTGTTTAAAGATGGAGAGAAGACGTGATGTGCTGATGACACAGGCGAGGGTTCTCAATGATGAGGATGTAGTTGTGCGCTTGGGCTTAATGTTTACGATATAAAATTCTCGTGTCACAGTGTCAGTTGCCATACTCCTCCGAAACGGTTCGATCGATTCTGATGAAATTTTACTTGTATATTCGGTAGATCTGAGAATCGGTAGTAATCTATTTTTCATACCCCTAAGTGATAACGGTGGTCCACTCCAAATGTTTCTTCCTATTTTTTGGACAGAATTTTTTATTTTTTTTCTGATGTGCCATTAAAAAATACACGCAACCCTAAATTTTCACCCTTCTACCACCAACCCCTATTTCTTAATAGCGATTTAAGTAATTTATCATTTTCAACCCCGGTCGATAACTGATCAATTATCACTTGATCAGTTATCCCCACCGGGTGTCTACCGGTGATAGTCTTTCACTGTTCGATAGATAGGTAACCGAAGAAAACGTACCAAAAGCAACGACTCGAATATCCCTCTTTGAATCGACGTAACTAGACCGAGAAGTTTAACTAGGTAGCACGTGTCATTCGCCAAACCGACATTTAGGCCTAGCGCACACACATCGATTTTTATCGTATAGAAATATATCGTACGATCAAATTCTTTTAGTGGAACAAAGAAGTTCCTATGGTCTCCTTTGTTCCTCTAAAAGAATTTAATCGTACAATATTTTTACGTACGATAAAAATCGATGCATGTGCGCTTGGCCTTATTCATAAAGCTGGCGAACACGTTTCGACACGAAATTGCCGCTATGTTTGTATGCTCATGGACGAGCCCTGTATCGGCTACAATTGTTAAATCCACGCGATCTACCGTAGAAACGCTAGAACTAATAGTGGCCGATACTGCCGGGCTTCCTCCTAAGCCTTTTCTCATTCCCCACACAGCTTTCGGCCATTGTTATTGTTTGTGTCACAAGCTCTCGCCAACGACTATTGTGTTACACGTGTACATTGTGTTACACGTATACATTATTCTTATAGACTAGAGATAATTTATATGGCAAAACAACGTTTGCCGGATCAAGCTATAACATAGAGATTTTCAGAGGCGGAACGAAGTTCGCCGGGTATATATATGTTGTTTTGTTGTTGTGGACTTCAGTCTTGAGACTGGTTTGATGCAGCTCTCCATGCTACTCTATCCTGTGCAAGCTTTTTCATCTCCCAGTACCTACTGCAACCTACATCCTTCTGAATCTGCTTAGCGTATTCATCTCTTGGTCTCCCTCTACGATTTTTACCCTCCACGCTGCCCTCCAATACTAAACTGGTGATCCCTTGATGCCTCAGAACATGTCCTACCAACCGATCCCTTCTTCCGGTCAAGTTGTGCCACAAACTTCTCTTCTCCCCAATCCTATTCAATACTTCCTCATTAGTTATGTGATCTACCCATCTAATCTTCAGCATTCTTCTGTAGCACCACACTTCGAAATACTTTCAGAAATGACTTCCTGACACTTAAATCAATACTGGATGTTAACAAATTTCTCTTCTTCAGAAACGCTTTCCTTGCCATTGCCAGCCTACATTTTATATCCTCTCTACTTCGACCATCATCAGTTATTTTGCTCCCCAAATAGCAAAACTCCTTTACTACTTTAAGTGCCTCATTTCCTAATCTAATTCCCTCAGCATCACCCGACTTAATTAGACTACATTCCATTATCCTTGTTTTGCTTTTGTTGATGTTCATCTTATATCCTCCTTTCAAGACACTGTCCATTCCATTCAAATGCTCTTCCAAGTCCTTTGCTGTCTCTGACAGAATTACAATGTCATCGGCGAACCTCAAAGTTTTTATTTCTTCTCCATGAATTTTAATACCTACTCCAAATTTTTCTTTTGTTTCCTTTACTGCTTGCTCAATATACAGATTGAACAACATCGGGGAGAGACTACAACCCTGTCTTACTCCCTTCCCAACCACTGCTTCCCTTTCATGTCCCTCGACTCTTATAACTGCCATCTGGTTTCTGTACAAATTGTAAATAGCCTTTCGCTCCCTGTATTTTACCCCTGCCACCTTTAGAATTTGAAAGAGAGTATTCCAGTCAACATTGTCAAAAGCTTTCTCTAAGTCTACAAATGCTAGAAACGTAGGTTTGCCTTTCCTTAATCTTTCTTCTAAGATAAGTCGTAAGGTTAGTATTGCCTCACGTGTTCCAGTGTTTCTACGGAATCCAAACTGATCTTCCCCGAGGTTGGCTTCTACTAGTTTTTCCATTCGTCTGTAAAGAATTCGTGTTAGTATTTTGCAGCTGTGACTTATTAAGCTGATAGTTCGGTAATTTTCACATCTGTCAACACCTGCTTTCTTTGGGATTGGAATTATTATATTCTTCTTGAAGTCTGAGGGTATTTCGCCTGTTTCATACATCTTTCTCACCAGATGGTAGAGTTTTGTCAGGACTGGCACTCCCACGGCCGTCAGTAGTTCCAATGGAATATTGTCTATATATATATATATATATATATATAGGACAGCAAAAAGGTATTCGAGGTGTCTGACGACCTATGGGAACTTTGTTACCTTGTACAGTATGTGGATGCAGAACAAAATTGGCTAAAGAGTTCATGTCGTTCAAGGATTTCAAGGAAATGGTGAAGCTTTAGAAGACTGGAAGTTCATGCAACATTTGCATAGGTGACAATGACACTTCTGTGTGTGAATTCTGTCGTGGGATTTAGACCATGTTCGGCAGGTTAGTATTTGATGTCCGATTTAACTCCATTTTTATGTGTTAATTGGAGTAGAACCTTTGGATAGGAGTTAATTTATTCACATCTCGTAATTATATCTATCCACTTTTCGCCTAACTTATAAGACTTGTTTTCATGGCAAGCTAGCAACTAGAAGTACTTCTCTGAAAGATCACAGTTTGTCGTCTGAGGAATCTTCAAAGATCGTAGTAGTTTGGCTAGTGATTCCATCTCTGTGTTCTAAGGAGAACTTTCGGACTGTTCTCCATACATGCAAACTATCACATGTAACAATTTGGCTTAGAACCGATCAGTACCCAAATTGTACTGCGTATCCCGGACATTAGAACCTTGTAGGAAGTTGACTTCTTCCAGCTGTTATCTTGGTCCGCGGCACTATTTGTCATGGCCAGCGGACGATGAGTGTTCAAGCAGAGCGCCAGACAGCCGCTACCACAGACAGGGTCGGATTGCATCAGCTGAGACAGGCCCGCAGAATGACCCGGTGGGCTGCGGGGTACACCAGCTATCACTCCTTGTCTAACGGCGTCACGGAAAACTCCTTTCCTGATAAGTGGCGCAACACTGGCTCTGTGAAACAGCGAACTAGTACACACCACCCTCACTGACTTGGATTTCTTGCAGAATTATGGAATTTATTTTGTGCTCGCTTAGGATGGAATCTCTGGGGTCAGAATGACTCCTATGCAGGAACTGAAATGGTTTCCGCAAATACTATAACCACTGGTTTTCTATTAAAATTGCGAGGTTCGGCTGTGAACTGCAGACATCCTCAGATCATTGTTGTTGAAGATTCATTGTCATGTACCATTTTAGTACAAGGCTCACTGTGCTGCAAAAATGATCTAAGAATGGCTGCAGATCACAGCCGAATCTAATAACTTTAACAGTGAAACAGTTTAGTAAATAAAAGTAATTATAAAATAATTATATAGTAAAACTACCAAAGCAAACTGTTACTTTATTTTATTTATTTATTATTTTTTTTGCAGTCTTCAACCAATTTCTACCTTGAAGTAAGCATCGGGCATAACATTTAAAAAATTTATTTTGGATATTGCATGTCTGTAACTTCGAAAACTAAATCACGAGTGCTCCTCGCTATACGAATATGTGGCCCTTGCAAACAGCATGACTTCGTCAAGTTAGCCACAGTTTTTTCCTTGCTTCGTGTCGGGCATGTCAGCTTTTGCTTTTATTCGCTGGTCGCAGCGTATTGCACTAACCACAAAAATGCGCCCCAGGCGACGTCTTTCATATGGCACTACCCACTAAACAACTACTGGCGGCGAAACATTTAGAAATTCCAAAGAAACGTAATTTTTGCTCTATTGTTTGGTAGTAATTGCAGCAGTTATTTGGTAACGTCCTGTGTAACGGTTCTGTGTGGTGACATAATGTGCGGAGTTCAACTCTGCGGCAGTAGCTGAGGAAAAACATACGGGGAGCGAAGGTCAATTAAAACATTGCGATTGTGGACAGAGTACTGCACAGTTCATGACGTCCACTTCACACTGTTTGCGGTACTAAGAATACGTATCACTCGTGCGAAAGCAGTCACCAGTAATGTCATTTATTTGTCTTTGGTATTTTGTGTGTGACTGTTTCCAAACTGTCAATTTAATAAGTCATGGCTGCAAAATACTAACACGAATTGTTTTCACAAATAAGAAAAAAAGGCAGAAACTGATGTGGGGAAGACCAGTTTGGACGCTTGAGAAATGTAGGAACACACGAGGCAATACTGTCCATACTATTTATCTTAGAAAATAGATCAAGGATAGGCAAACGTTCGTTGATAGCTTTTGTAGATTTGGAGAAAGCTTTTGACAATGTAGTCTGAATTACACTCTTTGAAATTCTAAAGGTAGCAGTGGAAAAACAGAGTGAGCGAAAGGCTATATACAACTTGTACAGAAACCAGGCGGCAATTATACGAGTCGAGGGGCATGAAAGAGAAGCAGCGGTTGAGAAGAGAGTGAGATAGCGTTGTAGCTTATCCCCGTTGTTATCCCATCTGTACAATGAGCAAGCAGTGAAGGAAACCAAAGAAAAATTTCGAGAAGAAATTAAAGTTCACGGAGAAGAAATAAAAACTTCGAGGTTTGCCAAGGACATTGTAATTCTGTTAGAGGAAGCGAGGGACTTGGAAGAGCAGTTGAACGAAATGGACAATGTCTTGAAAGGATGATATAAGATGAACATCAACGAAAGGAAAACAAAGGTTATGGACTGTAGTCGAATTAAATTGGGCGACGTTGCGGCAACTTTATTAGGAAACGAGATACTTAAAGTAGTGGATGAGTTTGTTAATTGAGCGGCAAAATAACTGACAGTGGTCGAAGTAGAGAGGGTATAAAATCTAGACTGGCAATGGAAAGAAAAGCGTTTCTGAAGAAGAGAAATTCGATGACATTGATTATAGATTTAAGTGTTAGGAATTTTCGGAAGGTGTTTGCCTGGAGTGTAGCCTTGTATGGAACGGAGACACGGACGATAAACAGTTCTCACAGGAAGGGAATAGAAGCTTTTGAAATGTGGTGCTACAGAAGAATGCTGAAGATTAGATGAGTAGGTTGTGTAATCAATGAGGAGATACTGAAGAGAATTGGGGATAAAAGAAATTTTTGGCGTCACTTGCTTTATAAGCATGGATCATCAAGGAAGTGTGGAGGGGGGGGGGGGGGGTAAAAATTATAGACGGAGACCAAGTGATGCATACAGCAAACAAATTCAAAAGGATGGAGGTTACAGAAGATATGCGGACAGGAGGAGACTGACATGGGATAGAGTAGCGTGCGGAGCTGCATGAAACCAGTCTTCGGAATTAAGACCATACAACATGCTACGAGCGATGGAGGAGAGATCATAGTTAAGTTATTGGTTTCGTCTTTTGGGAGAAGTGGGGCAAGCATGCCTGTCGGGCTGTCTACATTTAAATTTCTTGCGCATTCCCTAAGTTACTTCAGGTCAGGTCCTCTGTCATATTCGAAATGAGAGTGGTCAGATGATTTTCCAGGCTCTTGGTGGCACCATCATGAAAGAAAAGTAAAAGGAAGGCAAACCCACCTGGACAAAAACGTGATTCGAATACGGAAGTATAAATCTGATACCTCGCATGGGCAATGCTGTCAACTGACGCATACGAGAAAATAGAATTATTTAGACAACGTATGACAGATAGAATTACATTCAGAAGAACTATTACTGAAATGAACGTTGACAAAGAGAAATACTAGTCGGTGGTAATTTTCTTTTTAATCGACATGATAACAAGTATTTATTAATAAGCGACGTTTTCAGCAGGTTGTAAACTTTGACCAATAATCAAAACGTCAGGGGTCCCTGGTTCGAATCTCACCGCTGCTTAAATTTTAAATAAAAATCATCGACAATGGCGGCCGAAGGCGTCCGGCATAAGCAGTCAGCCTTATTCTGACAACGGTCTTTTCAAAGAGGGCGGAGAAGTGGACAGAGGTTCAGAGCTCTCTCTTACCATTGAGATGGCAAATTACCCCTAAAAGGCGGAAGAATCAACAATGATCAACGGCATGAGTACACAGAAAACAGTGAAAACCAATGCATTAAAGGCACATAATGTGTATCCATAGGACATGTAACCTGTAATTGAAAAAGTGTCATGATGATCTCTCCAATGGCAAAAGACTCCGGACTAGTTCCCCATTCGGGTCTCCGAGAGGGGTCTGCCAATGGCGAGGTGACTATGAGAAAAAAATTGAATAATCAGCGAAATAATAGCGTTCTACGAGTCGAGGCGTGGAATGTCAGGAGTTTGAACGTGATAGGGAAGCTAGAAAATATGAAAATGGGTAACAAATGCTAAGGCTCATTCTAGATGTAGTAGGGGTTAGTGGAGTGAAGTGAAAAAAAGATAAGGATTTCTGGTGTAATCTTACCCTCCCACACATCAGAATTTTAACCTACGCAAGAATCGATAGTATACATGGTATCGGTTATCTGTATAAAAAAAGGTAATGTTAGAAGAGGATGTTTCATTATACTGTTCAGGAAAATATAGAATAATATCAACAGCAGCAGAAAATAATATAACGGGAGTATGATTCGTTATGAAAAGGAAGGTAGGGTAGAGAGTGAGTTTCTGCGAACATTTCAATGATAGTGTTGGTCGACAGCAAATAAACACACACATCAATAGTTCAGGTATACATGCCGACGTCGCAAGCTGAAGATGAAAAGATATGAGAATACTGAAAAAAATAGTCATAGGAGATTGGAATGCTGATGTAGGGGACGGAGTAGAAGAAAGGGTTACGGGAGAGTATGGATTTGGTAGTAAGAATGGGAGAGTGGCAAGACAAATTGAGTTCTGCAATGAATTTCAGCTAGTAATTGCGAAATCTATGTTAATGAATCACAGAAAGTGTACCGGGAAAAGGCCGGGAGATACAGAAAGATCCCAGTTAGATTATATCATGGTCAAGCAGAGATTTCGAAATCAGACGCTGAATTGTAAGGCGTAGCCAGAAGCAGATATAGACTCATATCACAATTTAGTAATGATAAAGAATAGGCTAAATTTTAATGGACTAGTCAGGAAGAATCAATGCGCAAAGAAGTGTGATACAGAAGTACTAAGGAATGAAGAGATACAGCTGAAATTCTCTTGAGCTACATATACTGCGGTAATGGATTCAGTTGAAGAGGAAGGGACATCTGTAAAAAGGACAGTTCAAATGTTCTAATGTGTGTGAATTTCTAAGGGACCAACATGCCCGAGGGACGACTCCAACCTCTGGTGGGAGGACCCGCGCAATCCGTGACATGATGCCTCAAACTGCGCGGGCACTCCGCGCGGCAAAAAGGTCAGTCACAGAAGTTGGAAAGAGAAACGTAGATACAAGGTAGGTACCTGAGAAGAAACCATGGATGATGGAAGAAATACTTCAGTTGATCGACGCAAGTAGGGAGTACAAAAATGTTCAGGGACATTCAGGAATATGGAAATAAAAGTTATTTAGGAATGAAATAAGTAGAAAGTGCAGCGACCTGGCTAGATGAAAAATGAGAATAAATAAAAATAAAACTGTCCAGAGGACTGACTCAGCATATAGATAAGTCTAAACAACCTGCGGTGAAATCAAAGAAAGCGAGGGCGTTAACATTAAGACTGAAATGGAGATTCAACTGTTAATGCAGAACGAAGAGCGGATAGGTGGAAAAAAATACATTGAAGGCTTCTACGAGTGTGAGGCTACTCTGATGACACGATAGAAGAAAAAACAGTTGAGGGGTCCAGTATTAGAATCAGAATTTAAAGAGCTTTGGGGGCAGAAGGGATTGATAACATTCCATCAGAACTTCTAAAATCATTAGAGGAAGTGGCAGCAAAACGACTATTTACGTTGGCGCGTAGAATGTATGGGGCTGGGGAGATCCCATCAGACTTCGGAAAAATATTTTCCACACAATTCCGAAGGCAGCAAGAGGCAACCAGTACGAGGATAATCGCACAGTCAGCTTAACAGTTCAACGGCATATGGGTGCATTCTGGTTGGAGATCAGACGGTGACATCAATTGATGTAAGGAGGCGCCTCTAGTTTTTGGCAGCATGCTCCTCTATTGGCGGCGTGTTTTAACGGTTTTTCGGTGGGAGCAATTGCGGCTACGGTTGGCAAGAAGAAATCGTGCTATCCACTATTGATCATTTTGAGTTTAGGCGGTCCCGCCTGGCATAATGTTTCGGATGTCGTGCAGGAAACGCTAGATTTGTTATTTTGATTCGGACCGCAAGACGGACAACTTGGTATTTTTCCGGAGACGAGATGCTAGCGCGGACTTAGGCCATAGTCCGTCCCCCGAGATCGAGACCATCAGACCTGAACGCCAGCTTCCAGATTTACTCGACGCCGTCCGGGAAAAAAATCGCACACGATGGCATCTGATATGGTAGTGTAGTGGCAGCTCAGACACGTAGGTAACTTTGTCGAATTCGTCTTACGGCCTCAGCAGCGGATTCATGCGCTTAGCAACAGCAACAGACCTTTTCACTATAGACGTATACCCTTTCGATGCTCATTCAGTGCCTCGAGAAATACTAATAAAGCAGTCAGATAGCGTTACCATCTTGTTCACAACTGGTGGTATAGTACAGCATAGCCAAACAGTTGGCGTTTAGTATTTTGAACTTACCATTCTGTTGATGTTAAATTATTGATAGCCACTCATCCAATTTCTGTCTTTGTATACCTACGTTTGAACACCATTTCAAATCATTGTTTCTAGTTAAACAAATCTACTTGAGATACTGAAATCCTCTGTTACAACAAGACTGATATTACCTAATTCACCTAGTAATTTCTTAAGCAACGGTTGTGGGATATTTATAAATTGTTTATTAATTTCTGCCGAGGTCACAACTCGAGACCCACAGCCAGGGCAGATTCAAGATAGTTAGCGTTACATAATCCGTTGTATAGACATCAAAGCAGTATTTCTTGATTGTGGTGCTGTATTAAAGGGGAACTCTAAGACAGAATTTAAAATCAAGCAGTCCAACGCTGTCGCAATACTGGACATCTTGCAATATGTCTATATGATCCTCTAGATACGCTGTACCATAATAAGATACGTCTAAAAAGTGTAATTCTGTGTTTATACACTGAAGCGCCAAAGAAACTAGTACAGACATTCGTCTTCAAATACAGAGGTATGTGAACAGGTAGAATACAGCGCTGCTGTCGGCAATGGCTACACAAGACAACAAGTGTCTGGCGCAGTTGTTATTTCGGTAACTGTTGCTACGATGGTAGGTTATCAAGATTTATTTTAGTTTGAACGTGGTGTTATAGTCGCGCATGAGTGATGGAACACAGCATCTCCGAGGTAGCGATGAAGTGGGGATTTTACCTTACGCCCATTTCACAAGTGTACCGTGAATATCAGGAATCCGGTAAAACACCAAATCTCCGACATCGTCTCGGGTGGAAAAAGATCCTGCAATAACGGGACCGACGACTGCTGAAGAGAATCGTTCAACGTGACAGAAGTGTAATCCTACCGCAAATTGCTGCATATTTTAATGCTGGGGCATCGACAAGTTACAGCATGCGAACCATTCAACGAAACAGAATCGACATGGGCTTTCGGAGCCGAAGGCCCACTCGTGTATGCTTGATGACAACACCGACATTGGACTATTGACGACTGGAAACATGTTGCCTGATCCGAAGATTCTCGTTTCAAATTGAATTGAGCGGATGGACGTGTATGGGTATGGAGACAACGTCAGGAATCCATGGACCCTACTTGTCAGCAGGGGACTGTTCAAGCCGGTGGAGGCTCTGTAATAGTATGGGGCGCGTGCAGTTGATATGATATAGGGCCCCTGATACGTCTAGATACGACTCTGACACGTACGTAAGCATCCTGTCTGATGACTGTATCTATTCATGTCCATTGTGCATTCCGACGGACTTGGGCAAGTCCAGCAGGGCAATGCGACACCCCATACGGCCGGAATTGCTACAGAGTGGCTTCTGAGTTTAAACACTTCCGATAACCCAGACATGAACAATATTGAACATATCTGTGATGCTTTGGAACCTGCTGTGCTCCACCCTCTCGTACTTTTACGGCTTTACGGGCAACCCTGCAGGATTCATGGAGTCAGTTCCCTCCAGCACTACTTCAGACATTAGTCAAGTCCATGCCACGTCGTGTTGCGGCGCTTCTGCGCGCTCCTAGCGCCCTACATAATATTAGGCGGGTGTACGAGTTTCTTTGGTTCATCAGTTTATGATTTACGTAGAATGTGCAGATAATTTTACTTTCGATACGTTTACGTATCACATTAATTGGTGAAAGTACCGCACATGTTTGATTTGACCGCTGGTTTTGCACTATTTCAGCATGCCAGGAAGGACAGTGGTGAGAGAAAAGACGCCAGAGCAGTTGTGCGGCTCGCGATCAACAAAGCCGTTTTGCGTCTTAGCGGTCGCACTATTGTGAAATAAGTTCCGTCGTGGCTGTGACACTTTGGCCAATCTCATCATGTACGATCGACAGCAGCTTGTCAAAACAAGGCATACCCACTCTCACGAAGTTCCCACGTTCCCGTGGGTCTTCGAACCTCAGCTGCTTCCTTAACAGGTGGTGGGCCTTCACCCCTTCTTCCCACCCAGGCTCGAACCCGATTCCTGCTCCTGGCTGTACGTCGTCGTTCTGTCCTGTTCTCCTAACGACTAAGGGGGACACCATCAAGGCAAATGGTGCATAGATAATTGCGTCCTCCATGTCTGAAATGCCTTGAAACGTATATCTAGATAACTATTTGCTTGTACCAGCATGAGATAAAACGCAAACTTTTCCATAATTCTGTGTAATTTCTTTCTAGCTGCACAAGCTATCAATAAGTGCTTAATAAATACGAATCTAGATCTATCAAAACTTTCAATACGAGTGAGAACACTGACAAAAAGAAAAAAAGATCGCAACACCAAGAACGAGTTGTGCGACATAAACGAAAATTGGTAGGCGTGTTTCTATCTCTGGAAAGTGATGTCTATTCAGATTTCCCGCCAGCCGCATAAGACTGGCGCTAGTAGCGCGACTACGAGGAAGCAAATAAGGTTTGCTTTAACTACATTACTGGCCAATAAAATTGCTACACCAAGAAGAAATGCAAATGATAAACGGGTATTCATTGCACAAATGTATTATACTACAACTGACATGTGATTACATTTTCACGCACTTTGGGTGCATAGATCCTGAGAAATCAGTACCCAGAACAATCACCTCTGGCCGTAATAACGGACTTGATACGCCTGGGCATTGAGTCAGACAGAGCTTGGATGGCGTGTACAGGTACAGCTGCCCATGCAGCTTCAACACGATACCACAGTTCATCAAGAGTAGTGACTGGCGTATTGTGACGAGCCAGCTGCTCGGCCACCATTGACCAGACGTTTTCAATTGGTGAGAGATCTGGATAATGTGCTGGCCAGGGCATCAGTCGAACATTTTCTGTATCCAGAAAGGCCCGTACAGGACCTGCAACATGCGGTCGTGCATTATCCTGCTGCAGTGTAGGGTTTCGCAGGGATCAAATGAAGGGTAGAGCCACGGGTCGTAACACAACTGAAATGTAACGCTCACTGTTCAAAGTGCCGTCAATGCGAACAAGAGGCGACCGAGACGTGAAACCAATGGCACCCCGTACCATCACGCCTGGTGATACGCCAGTATGGCGATGACGAATACACGCTTCCAGTGTGCGTTCGCCGCGATATCGCCAAACACGGATGCAACCATCATGATGCTGTAAACAGAACCTGGATTCATCCGAAAAAATGACGTTTTGCCATTCGTGCACCAAGGTTCGTCGTTGAGTACACTATCGCAGGTGCTCCTGTCTGTGATGCAGCGTCAAGGGTAACCGCACCCGTGGTCTCCTAGCTGATAGTCCATGCTGCTGCAAACGTCGTCGAACTGTTCGTGCAGATGGTTGTTGTCTTGCAAACTTCCCCATCTGTTGACTCTGGGATCGAGAAGTGGCTGCAGGATCCGTTACAGCCATGCTGATAAGATGCCTGTCATCTCGACTGCTAGTGATACGAGGCCGTTGGGATCCAGCACGGCGTTCAGTATTACCCTCTTGAACCCACCGATTCCATATTCTGCTAATAGTCATCGGGTCTTGATTAATGCGAGCAGCAATGTCGCGATACGATAAACCGCAATCGCGATAGGCTCCAATCCGACCTTCATCAAAGTCGGAAACGTGATGGTAGGCATTTCTCCTCCTTACAAGAGGCATCACAACAACGTTTCACCAGACAACGCCGGTTAACTGCTGTTTGTGTATGAGAAATCGGTTGGAAACTCTCCTCATGTCAGCACGTTTTAGGTGTCGCCACCGGCGCCAACCTTGTGTGAATGCTCTGAAAAGCTAATCATTTGCGTATCACAGCATCTTCTTCCTGTCGGTTAAATTTCGCGTCTGTAGCAAGTCATCTTCGTGGTGTAGCAATTTTAAAGGTCAGTAGTGTAGATGGTCGTGAGCGTTAGTTACCTTTGAGACTGAACGAGGTAGCCTTTAAGGTGACATAGACGTCATTATCAACTCTTCACTGAGGTAGTGTAACAGTGCTAAGAGAAGCTGTATGTTCCTTCTGCGGTTCTGCAGAAAGATTTGGTAGGAATGTAGACACTGGACATGACTGTTGGCAGCAGTCGTCACGAGAATGTACAGTCGCAAGAAGACCGGGCTGCGGATGGCCACTGGGCACTACCAAGGAGGATCTTTTTTGGCTTATGGCTTTGGCAGATCGTACTGCATTTGCAGCAGCAATTGGTACCACAGTGACTGAACGAACTGTTACACATCGGTTACTTCGAGGACAGCTCCGAGACAGACTCCCTGTAGCATGCATTCCACTGACACCAAACCGCCGCCATTTGCTGCTTCAGTGGTGTTCAACGAGAGCTCATTTGAGGGCAGGTTGGACGTCTATTGCATCTTCTGATGTAAGCTGGTTCTGGGTCGGTGCGGGTGATGGCCGCGTGTTGGTTAGTAGGAGGTCAGTTGAGAGCTTGCGCCGGCCGGGGGGCCCGAGCGGTTCTAGGCGCTACAGTCTGGAACCGCGCGGCCGCTACGTCGCAGGTTTGAATCCTGCCTCGGGCATGGATGTGTGTGATGTCCTTAGGTTGGTTAGGTTTAAGTAGTTCTAAGTTCTAGGGTACTGATGACCTGAGAAGTTAAGTCCCATAGTACTCAAAGCCATTTGAATTTGAGAGCTTGCAAATAGCATGTCTGCGTGGTAGACACGCTGGAGCAGCACCTGGAGTTATAGTCTGGGGTGCGATTTCGTATTATGAGAGCAGGAGAAATCTCGTGGTTATCCCACACAGCCTGACTTTAAATTTGTACGCCAATCTGGCGATTCAACCTTCTGTCCTGTCATTCATGAACAACATTTCAGGAGCTCTTTTCCAAAGGATAACGATAGCCCACATACCACTTTGTAACCCTACATGCTCTATGGAGTGTTCACACATTGCCTTGGCCTGCTAGATCATGAACTATGTCTCCATTCGAGCACCTATGGGACATCAGCGAACGACAAGTCCAACATCATTCACAACCAGCAATAACTGTCCCTGTATTAACCGATCGGGTGGTTGCAGGCATGGAACTATCTCCCACAAACTGACATGCGGCACGTTTGCTTGCCGGGATTCAACAATCCGGCAGCCGCCACGGTAATTAATGTACCAGCATTTCACATTTGCAATGGCTTATCTCAAGCTTACATTAACCTGTGATGTTGCAATGTCCTACATCTACATGGATACTCTGCAAATCACATTTAAGTGCCTGGCAGAGGGTTCATCGAACAACCTTCACAATTCTCTATTATTCCAATCTCGTATATAAGATGAACATCGACAAAAGCAAAACGAGGATAATGGAATGTAGTCGAATTAAATCGGGTGATGCTGCGGTAATTAGATTAGGAAAGGAGACGCTTAAAGTAGTAAATGAGTTTTGCTATTTGGGGAGCAAAATAACTGATGATGGTCGAAGTAGAGAGGATATAAAATGTAGACTGGCAATGGCAAGGAAAGCGTTTCTGAAGAAGAGAAATTTGTTAACATCGAGTATAGATTTAAGTGTCAGGAAGTCTTTTCTGAAAGTATTTTTATGGAGTGTAGCCATGTATGGAAGTGAAACGTGGACGATAAATAGTTTAGACAAGAAGAGAATAGAAGTTTTCGAAATGTGGTGCTACAGAAGAATGCTGAAGATTAGATGGGTAGATCACATAACTAATGACGAGGTATGGAATAGAATTGGGGAGAAGAGAAATTTGTGGCACAACCTGACTAGAAGAAGGAATCGGTTGGTAGGACATATTCTGAGGCTTGAAGGGATCACCAATTTAGTATTTGAGGGCAGCGTGGAGGGTAAAAATCGTAGAGGAAGACCAAGAGATGAATACACTAAGCAGATTCAGAAGGATGTAGGTTGCTGTAGGTACTGGGAGATGAAGAAGGTTGCACAGGATAGAGTAGCATGGAGAGCTGCATCAAACCAGTCTCAGGACTGAAGACCACAACAACAACATAGCGCGCGGAAAGAACGAACACCTATATCTTTCCGTACGAGCTCTGATTTACCTTATTTTATCGTGGTGATCATTTCTCCCAGTGTTAATAACCCGTACATTAATTATTTTTAGGTGCGGCGATTTTTTTCCATCAGTCTAACAGCTTTACAAAAACATCAGTTTTCACACTCAACGACGTAAACAATCTTTCAGTTCCGAATGTGTACCATTTGGGAACTGGTGCAATCTTAATAGGTTGGGTGCATCGTGTAATAGGGCTAACGAAAATATTGGCAGTTGCTGAGTTGTACGCTTGGAACACTGATGCAGACTTGTGTAATACTGGCTCTGGTGCTGCGGCATTTGTGTTAGTCTCCTTCCGCCAGGCAGGCACTGCCGCAAAGGCCAAGGCCGAAGCGACCGCCGCTGCTCCATATGCTGGAGCGTCCTTCTGCAGCGCTAAGGTCGCCGCAGTACAGCCAAGTCTGCTGCGAGGGAACGCCAGATGCCTGGGGCAGCTCTGGATCGAGAGCCTTCCACGGCGGTGTTCGCAGTTCGCCTTTGCCACACCGCAGAAGGAGACCCCAATCAGGAAAGGTTCCGAGCAGGAGGCGAGCGTCATAACTCGGTTTCAGTCAAAATCGCCAACGTCAATATGAGGCAGTACTGATACAATAACAATACACTGAAAAGCCAAAGATACTGGTACACCCACCTAATATCGTGTAGGGCGCTCGCGAGCACGCAGAAGTGCCGCAAGACGACGTGGCATGGTCTCGACTAATGTCTGAAGTAATGCTGGAGAGAACTGACACCATGAATCCTGCAGGACTGTCCATAAACCCGTAAGAGTACGAGGGAGTGGAGATCTCTTCAGAGCAGCACGTTACAAAGCAACCCAGATATGCTCAATAATGTTCATGTCTGGCGAGTTTGGTGGCCAGCGGAAGTGTTTGAAATCAGAAGTGTTCCTGGAGCCACTCTGTAGCAATTCTGGACGTGTGGGGTATCGCATTGTCCTGCTGGAATTCCAAAGTCCGTCGCAATTCACAATGGACATGGATGGATGCAGGTGATCAGAGACGTATCTGCCGGCCGAGTGGTTCTAGGCGCTACAGTCTGGAACCGAGCGACCGCTTCGGTCGCAGGTTCGAATCCTGCCTCGGGCATGGATGTGTGTGACGTCCTTAGGTTAGTTAGGTTTAAGTAGTTCTAAGTTCTAGGGGACTGATGACCTCAGAAGTTAAGTCTTATAGTGCTCAGAGCCATTTGAACCATATTTTAGAGACGTATCTGCACGTATCAGGGGTCCCATGTCACTCCAACTGCGCACGCTCCATACAATTACAGTGGCCCCACCAGCTTGTAAAGTGCTCTGCTAACATGCCCGCACACGTCCATTCTTTCGATATAATTTGAAACGAGACTCCTTCAACCAGTCACATTTTTCCAGTCATCAACAGTCCAATGCCGATGTTGACGGGCCCGGGCGAGGCGTTGGTTGGTTGGTTGTTTTGGGGAAGGAGACCAGACAGCGTGGTCATCGGTCTCATCGGATTAGGGAAGGATGGGGAAGGAAGTCGGCCGTGCCCTTTCAGAGGAACCATCCTGGCATTTGCCTGGAGTGATTTAGGGAAATCACGGAAAACCTAAATCAGGATGGCCGGACGCGGGATTGAACCGTCGTCCTCCCGAATGCGAGGGCGAGGCGTAAAGAGTCGTGTCGCGCAGTCATCAATGGTACACGAGAGGGCCTTCCGCTCCGAAAACCCATATCGACGATGATTCGTTGAATGATTCGCACGTTGACCCTTGTTCATGGCTCAGCACTGAAACCCGCAGCAAATTGCGCAAGGATTGCACTTCTGTGACAGTCGTCGTTGGTCCCGTTCTTGCAGGATCTTTTTCCAGCCGCAGAGATGTGGGAGATTTGATTTTTTACCAGATTCCTGATGTTCACGGTACACTAGAAATGGTCATACAGGATAATCCCCACTTCATCGCTACCTCGGAGATGCTGTGTCCCATCACTCGTGCGCCAACTGTAATACCACGTTGAACCTCACGTAAATCCCGATAACCTGTAGCAGCAGTAACCGATCTAACAACCGTGCCAGACACTTGTTGTCTTATATAGGCGTGGCTGACCGCAGCGCCGTATTCTGCCTATTTACATATCTCTGTAGTTGAATACGCATGCCTTTACCAGTTTCTTTGGCACTTCAGCATACATTAATACAAGGGCAGAAAATTATCAAGGGTACTAGTAAGGTTCAGAAATAGTAGACACACCGGAAATAAAATAGCAGACGTAAGGTCGTTCATGGAAAACGCCGGGGAATATCAATAATATAATAATTCTTACAATCTCTAGTCACATTAATGTGACCACCGTCTATGTTCCACGTCAAAGTGCAATAACCACTCCTAGACGGTAGGCGGCAGCGCTAACAATTTATAGTATATGAGGCATTTCGGGAGGGTGGGGAGGGGGACGCGTATAACGATCCACTCTTTTTCATAATGCGGTAACGTAACTATTTATCTGACGACCAGAGGGGCATGGTAATTGGTTTTCGGAACAAAGGTGGAAGCATTTCCGAAACGGCAAAGTTTGTAAACCGTTAGCTTGTGGCCGTGATTAAATTGCAGAACATAACGTCACTGTCCAAAACTGGCGCCGAGGCAACTGTGGGGCGCCACAGACCATAGATGACTAGGGTGAACGACGGTTTCGGAGACGTGTATAGCCGAACAGAGGTGCAACTATTGAGTAACTGACCGCCTATGTGAACTAAGGGGCTACCAACAGTGTCTCCGTTCAGCGAACGTTGCTGCATATGGACCTTGGCATCCTTCAAATGATTTATGCAATATTTATTTATTTATCGTATCCAAGACATCACCATTTTACAAAAAAAAATATATATTACAATGCAAGAGAAGCAGTTATAATACAATAATACATGGTTATAAGGTAAATTAACTACAATAATATAGAAAAGTATGTAACATATAATGATAAGCGCTAAGGATGCGAAACAGAGCGATTTTCATATCCCACGTGAAGCCCAATACACTGCAGCTTGAATAACCTTGTCATTTGCTTCAAATAGGTCTTGAGTCGAACACGGGTTGTTTAGTTTCCTGCAGACCTGTAGGTGTTGTGGGTCTTGCTGTTCTCCACACTCGCAGGGCTCGTCTGCACTGATGTAGTCCCATTTTTCCAAGTTTGCTCTGCATCTTGATACGCCTGTTCGTAGTCTATTCAGGGCTTTCCAGGTCGTATACGGGAGTTCAGAGCCAGCTGTGGATTCTTCCCTGGGGCTATTCCCTGGTCTTCCTGGGTCCACATTGTACCACAGCTCTTCTCGTCGTGCTCTAGGCGATAAAAGAGTTGCTTCAGTTGTTCGTAGGAAACTCTTCCTTGATTTAAGTCGGCGAGGTTGAAGATTGTATCCGAACATTGGATGCCTGGGATCTGTCTCCTGTTTATGTTTCTCGATTTCTGCGGCAGTCCTTCTTCTGATGTCTGGCGGGGCTATGCCCATGAGGTGGTACAGCTGCTTTGTGGGAGTTGGGCGGAGGCATCCTGTCACGATGCGTCCAGTCTCATTCAATGCTATATTTACTTGTTCAGCGTGGGTGGAATTTTGCCAAACGGGTGCCGAGTACTCCGCAGTGGAGAAACATAAAGCTAAAGCTGACGTGCGGAGAACTGTAGGTTGCGCTCCCCATCTGCTATTTGTTAGCTTGCGGATGATGTTGTTCCTGGCACTCACTTTCATCTTTGTGGTCAAACACTGTTCCTTATAGGTGAGAGCACGGTCAAGTATAATCCCAATATCTTGGGATTTATGCAATATGATACCAAGTAACTAAGAAGGCTGTTCGGAAAGTAAGGTCCGATAGATCGTGAAATGGAAACGACAGTGAAAATCCGATGCAGCTTTGCACAGATGTGTTGGATAGTGTCTCTGGTGTACCTGTCGATCGCGTCACGCCACTCTCTTCAGTTCTTAGCGAACGGCGGACATGTAAAGTTGCCTAGGACAACAATGTTTCCCAACGAGTATGAGTGCCCGCTGTGAGGTTTCGCCTGATTTCATGCAACCCCACGTACGTAACTGTCATACATTTCCTTCTTCATGGCAATTCTCTGGCTAACATTACAGGGGCAATGAGGATGCCCCTGCAACGGTTTCGAAGGAAATTGTTTGATCACCCACGTACAGCTCGGACTTTGGCGCCTGCTGATGTTCATCTCTGTCCACATGAACCACTGGTTGTGAAGACAACATTTTGGCACAGATAACGAACTGCAGACCAGCGCAGAGAAGTGGCGGAAAGCACAGGCGGCTGCCTTCTATGACGAGGACGTTGCAAAGTTGGTACAACGTTACGACAAACGTCTAAGTCGGAGTGGCGACTATGTAGAGAAGTAGCTGTAAGGTGTAGCAAACCGTTTCAAACAAAACATTTTTGATTTTTACTGCGGTTTCCATTTCGCATCCAATCGGACGTTGCTTTCCAAACAGCTCTCGTAATTTATTAAGATTGTGTACCGTCAGTGGTCTAGACATCGTGCAATGTTCTCCCTCTTCTGCTGCGTAAGACACGCCCACCACCTTCTTCCACGAGGTGCAGAAGATACGTCACGTGCGATTCTTTTCAGCTGAGTAATTACTCACGGTCTATAAAGCAGACATTGTGTTGGCGAGCCGACACTACTTTCCCGCACACCTATGCTGGGAAAATTGCTCCGATAAAGGTAGTCAGACCAGCATTGACTCGCGTGGCAAGGTTAATTTATCCATATCTCGCCGCATGAGCGATTACAGCTCTGCTATCTGATTTCACTTACACAGGCTCCTGATTAGACCAATGGGCCAGAAACAATAAGCTGCAGACACTTCCTACTAGTTGAAATAGTTCACGGGTGATCTACCGAATGTTATTGTCCAACGGACATTACACTTCGGCAAACGACCACGATGCCATCATCAGGTGCGCTCATGACGGCAGTGTAGACGTGTACCGAAATATTGTGCCCGTTGGACACTGACATCCGGCAGGTGATCCGTGAACTATTTCTTCATGAAGTACGCCGGGAGAGGCTGAAGAATAACTTTCCACTTGATCTCTCGACTAGTTTCTTGTTACATTGTCGGAGTCGAAAAAAAAAACTTTCAAGGTAATACCAAAGCAACTGCCAAAGCTGTCCTCAACCTCTAAGTACCGCAGTGCTTTGCTACGGTCCTACTGGAAGTGATGTGCCCTTACTTTCCTTCGTCCTTTATACTCACTTACCCAACCATTGCGAAGGTGGCCTGCATTTCAACGTGCAGTCTGTACGATGGTGCAACTTTGCTTTTTTCACTTACAGAACTCATTGCCAAAGATAAGGAAAGCAGTAATTGACAGAAACCAACTGTTAGGCACGATCCATGATTTTGAACCTGTGGACATATACCGCATTCATATTCCACAACCCAATGTGGTGTGAAGTGGACGGTACTTCGTGTACCTCTGTAACTTCCCATCCTGTCCGACTTGCGCATGGTCTGTGGGAAGAACGATTGCTGGTTAGCCTCCGTGCGAATTCGAATCGATTGCTGCCTTTATGGTCTTTCCGCGAAATATCCGTAGGAGAGACAAATATTGTTTAACTTTTCTAGAAACGTGCTCTCTCGGAAATTTAATAATAAACCACACCGTCAAACAGAACACCTCTCGTGCAGACTCTGCCACTGGAATCTCCGGGTCACAGCTTACTACATGAAACTGTAACGAATTGCGCTGCTCTTCTTTGGATCTTCTACAGTTCCTCTATCGCTCCTACGTGCTAGGAATTCCAGTACGAGGAGCAAAATTCAGCTGCTAGTCGAACGAGTTTTTTGTAAGCTACATCTTTTGTGGGCTAACTACACTTTCTGAGGATTCCTGCACTGAATCGCAAACTGGCTTCTGCCGTATATGAAGGTTCGTTTTATGTGGTCGTTCCACTTTAATTGGCTCCTTACGCATACTACGAAATATTTAATGGTTGTGACTGCCTCCAGTGATCGTTGTGTAGTCGCGGAATTGTACAGTAGTTTTTCTGCCTATTTATGCGCAATACGTTAAATTGGTTTCTGCTGAGGGTCACCTGCCAACTCCTGCACTAAGCGTCGACCCCTTGAGGTCTTCTTGGATTTCGCTGGAACTTTCTATCGTTGCGACCTCCCCGAGTACAACAGCATCGTCTACGAAAAGTCTCAGACGTTATAAACTAAGTCATTTATGTACTGACGGAAATAAATCGCAACACCAAAAAAATAATAATTTAGATCAATGAAACTTCTGTAGTACATTTGTGTACGTAACATACTTAGTGATTGACGTTGCATGATCACAGTTTAATGTAAGCGCGAGATAAGCTGTTGGAATTGTGGAATACCGGTACATTATCAACCTGTGTGGCCGCCAGAATGTTAAATGCAAGCCAGCAAACGTGCACGCATTGTGCTGTACAGGTTCCGGATGTCAGTTTGTGGGATGGAGTTCGATGCCTGTCGCACTTTGTCAATACAGGGACGATTAATGCTGTTTGTGGATGACGCTGGAGTTGTCGTCCGATGATATCACGTATGTGTTCGATTGGACACAGATCTGGTGATCGAGTAGACCAAAGCAACACTCTGTAGAGCATGTTGGGTTACAGAAGTGGTATATGAGCGAGCGTTATCCTGTTGCAAAACACCTCTGGAATGTTGTTCATGAATAGCAGCACAACAGGTCGACTCACGAGACTGACGTACAATACTGGCCATTAAAGCTGCTACACCACGAAGATGACGTGATACAGCCGCGAAATTTAACCGACAGGAAGAAGATGCTGTGATATCCAAACCATTAGCTTTTCAGAGCATTCACACAAGGTTGGCGCCGGTGGCGACACCTTCAACGTGCTGACATGAGGAAAGTTTCCAAACGATTTCTCATAGACAAACAGCAGTCGACCGGCGTTGCCTGGTGAAACGTTGTTGTGATGCCTCTTGTAAGGAGGAGAAATGCGTACCATCACGTTTCCGACTTTGATAAAGGTCGGATTGTAGCCTATCGCGATTGCGCTTTATCGTATCGCGACACTGCTGCTCGCATTGGTCGAGATCCAATGACTGTTACCAGAATATGGCATCGGTGGGTTCAGGAGGGTGATACGGAACGCCGTGCTGGATCCCAACGGCCTCGTATCACTAGCAGTCGAGATGACAGGCATCTTATCCGCATGGCTGTGATCGTGCAGCCACGTCTCGATTCCTGAGTCAACAGATGGAGACGCTTGCAGGACAACCACCATCTGCACGAACAGTTCGACGACGTTTCCAACAGCATGGACTATCAGCTCGGAGACCATGCCTGCGGTTACCCTTGACGCTGCATCAAAGGCAGGACCACCTGCGATGGTGGACTCAACGACGAACCTGGGTGCACGAATGGCAAAACGTTATTTTTTCGGATGAATCCAGGTTCTGTTTACAGCATCATGATGGTCGCATCCGTGTTTGGCGACATCGCGGTGAACGCACGTTGGAAGTGTGTATTCGTCATCGCCATACTGGAGTATCACCAGGCGTGATGGTATGGGGTGTCATTGGTTACACGTCTCGGTCACCTCTTGTTCGCATTGACGGCACTTTGAACAGTGGACGTTACATTTCAGATGTGTAACGACCCGTGACTCTACCATTCATTCGATCCCTGCGAAACCCTACATTTCAGCAGGATAATGCACGACCGCATGTTACAGGTCCTGTACGGGCCTTTCTGGATACAGAAAATGTTCGACTGCTGCCCTGGCCAGCACATTCTCCAGATCTCTCACCAACTGGAAACGTCTGATCAATGGTGGCCGATCAACTGGCTCGTCACAATACGCCAGTCACTACTCTTGATGAACTGTGGTATCGTGTTGAAGCTGCATGGGCAGCTGTACCTGTACACGCCATCCAAGCTCTGTTTGACTCAATGCCTAGGCGTATCAAGTCCGTTATTACGGCCAGAGGTGGTTGTTCAGGGTACTGATTTCTCAGGATCTATACACCCAAAGTCCGTGAAAATGTAATCACATGTCAGTTCTAGTATAATATATTTGTCCAATGAATACCCGTTTATCATCTGCATTTCTTCTTGGTGTAGTAATTTTAATGGCCAGTAGTGTACAAATTTTTAGTCAGGGTGCGTGGGATAACCACGGGAGTGTTCCTGCTGTCATACGAAATCGCACTTCAAACCGTCACTCCCCGATGTTTGTTCAGTGTGCCTAGCACGTAGTTTGCTTGCAGCTCCTCAACTGGTGTCCTAACCAACACACAGCCATCACTGGCACCAAGGCAGAACCAGCTTTGATCAGAAAACCCATCAGTTCTCCACCCCATCCTCAAGTGAGATCCTGGGATCTCGCTTGACACCATTGAAGTCGGTGGTTTGGGGTCAGTGGATGCACACTACAGGGCGTTCGGCTCGGAGCTGTCCTCGGAGTAACCGATTTGCGACAGTTCGTTGCGACACTGTCGTGCCACCTGCTGCTGAAATTGCTGCTGCAGATGCAGTACAATGCGCCATAGTCATATGCCGAAGATGATCTTTCCCCTCGGTAGTGCCACGTGGCGGTCCGGAGCAAGGTCTTCCTGCGACTGTACATTTTCGTGACCACCAATGGCAGCAGTAATGTGCAGTTATCACATTCCTGCCAAGTCTTCCTGCAGTATCGCATAAGAAACATCGACCTTCTCGTAGACTTATTACACAACCTTCCTCAAAACTCAGTGAGGTGTCGATAATGGCGCCTTTGTCGCCTGAAAGACGCTCTAGACTAACGTCAGTTCACCACACCCAATCTTAAAGGTAACTAACGCTCAAGAATGTTACAGTGTGTGTTTAAAGAAAACCTGATTTGCATCCTCATAATGGAGCTGCTAGCGCCTCTCTTATATGACTGGCGCGAAGTTTGGGGAGACATCATAGTGCAGATGTAGAAACACACCTACCAACTTTCGTTTATGTCGCACAGCACCTTCTTGGTCTTGCGGTTTTTTTATGTCAGTGTCTATTTTGTAGTGCATAATTCAATGCTTACATCCAGGAAGCTATAGACCAAGTTCGAGAAACTACTGAGGTGGAGATCAAAATTAATGTGCAGAACATAGACATGCTACGTTATGCAGGTGATATTGCTACAGTCACGGAGATCTAGAGGAAGTCCTCGGAACAATGGAAAAAATTCTATGCAATCAGTATGGAATACGAATAAACAAGAAAAAGACAAGTGATGTTATGCAGTACATGAGCAGAATATGAACCTTTGAGAATGAGAATTGGAAGAGAGGAGCTGGAAGTGACAGAGGAATTTACTTACCTGGAAAGTAAAATCACAAGAGATGATAGAAGCTGGAAAGAAATTGCGACCAGAATACAAAAGACCAAAATTGCATTTAATCGGAGAAGGAACTTACTCACCAGCAACAACGTCAGTCTGAAAATAAGGAAACGTATCATGAAAGGTTTCGTTTGGAGTGTGGCCCTATACGGATGTGAAACTTGGACAATTGGAAGAGAAGAGAGAAGACGGCTAGAGGCCCTGGAGATGTGGTTGGTTGGTTGGTTGGTTTGGGGAAGGAGACCAGACATCGTGGTCATCGGTCTCATCGGATTAGGGAAGGATGGGGAAGGAAGTCGGCCGTGCCCTTTCAGAGGAACCATCCCGGCATTGGCCTCGAGTGATTTAGGGAAATCACGGAAAACCTAAATCAGGATGGCCGGACGTGGGGGAGATGTGGTGCTATAGAAGGATGATGAAGATCAAAAGACAAAGTAACAAATGAAGAGGTGCTTAGAAGTTTACAGGAAACCATATCTCTGTGGAGGCACATCCAAACAAGAAGAGACGAACTTATAGGGCACATCCAACGACACAACAACATCATTGGAACAATAGCAGAAGGAGCTACTGAGGGAAGGAATCGGGGGGGTCGACCAAGGATATCATACATGCAACAGATCATGAATATACGTGGAAATGAAGAGGAAGGCAGACAGAAGAGAGGAATGGCGCACTGCTGCAAACCAACCTCAGGGTTGAACACTAAAAGAAGAAGAATTCCAGCTAAGCCGCAAATGGTTTAGTTAGTAATCTACCTTCTTTACTACAAGCTTGTTTCGGCTATTCCGACATTCTCAAGTAAACATCTAGTTGGAACAGATGCTCATATCGCGTTAGTGAGTAAACTGTCGACTGTGTATTTGCTGCTAGATCGCTATAATCGCGTAAGTTTTTTTTGTATAGAATATTTTCGCGAAATACTTTTGACAGTTGGAATGACAGTTTATTCTCAGTGATGCAACAAATTGGCAGTCCACAGTTTACTCACTCATGCCAAATGGGCATTTATTCCAACTATTGTAGACGTTTACCTGAGAACGGCGCTATAGCCGAAACATGCTTGTAGTAAAGAAGAAGGATTACTAACTAAACCATTTGCAGCATACCTGGAATTATTCAGTAAAAATGTCATATTATGATGTAATATGATTACGTTTCCAAACGATCGTTGTTTACAGAATGCATGTTGATGTCTATATTTATGTGACCACCAAACAAAATGTTCAAGAATACAAGAATTCAAAAAGAGTTACAGAACTCAAACACGTTAGTTTCCACAGAAACGATAGGTTATATTTCCACTATATGAAAAGTATCCATCTCTGTACCTTTGGCCAAAATATCGTTTACAACTTATCATGATCGGTGATAAAACATTAACACAGGTCTGAGTTTGCACACAACACCTGTCTATGAAAGGAAAACGTAATTGGGTTCATACTAGCTCGCCCCTCCTCCCCCCTCCCTCCCTACTCGAAACGATCTTAGGTAAGCGACTTTTTGTCACAAACTTTTGTCTCAAAAACTCGCTTCTACATTCCACGGTAGTTTCGACTCCACGGCAGCTTCAGAACGTCGTTTGACATTGGACCCTTTAGTCTACCATGGTTGCGAATTGATTTGCTTTTGCTTCGGTAATTACCATTGGTTCTTCAATTTTTTGGTCCTGTCCTCCTCAGTTGCGCGTAATACTACGGTATGTTGATGATTTTCACTTATGGACCGTCTGACAGCAACTGAATAAAACACAATTTTAGTGCCATACGCGTTTCGCCTTTATTTTCTGCAAGGCATCATCAGTGGCCTGTAATATGTACATATGTTAGCTATTTTATTTACATTTTTGTCACTGTGCCTATAGGTTATAAACAGTTCTGGTGGTTGGTATTTCCTATTAAGAAGTAATGTTTTGAACTGTACTTACAGGTTGCGTAGACAGTTTCTTACATATTACGCTCCTGTTGCATTTTTGGTCTTGTTCTTCTTCCTATGAGCGCCAATTTGCTGTTTTTTCTGCATTCCACAGCACTATGCACTGAACGCTTTTTTAAATCCAATGTTTTGGTTTCTGTTGCCGACTGTCAAATGTTTTTGCCAAAGATCGAATATTACTGCCAAACTTATGAGTGTAAATATCGAAGTATCTGTGGTCTGTTCGTGTATGCATTTGTGTGTGCGCTTGTGTGTGTGTGTGTGTGTGTGTGTGTGTGTGTGTGTGAGAGTGTTTTTGGTGTCATATTAATTTAATTTAATTTTATTTTATTGTATTTAATTATTTATTTTTGTTTATGTCCTGTGTGTGTGTGTGTGTGTGTGTGTGTGTTTTGGTGTTTATATATATATATATATATATATATATATATATATATATATATATAAACACCAAAGTATCTGTGGTCTGTTCGTGTATGCATTTGTGTGTGCGCTTGTGTGTGTGTGTGTGTGTGTGTGTGTGTGTGTGTGAGTGTTTTTGGTGTCATATTAATTTAATTTAATTTTATTTTATTGTATTTAATTATTTATTTTTGTTTATGTCCTGTGTGTGTGTGTGTGTGTGTGTGTGTGTGTGTGTTTTGGTGTTATATATATATATATATTTTTGTTTATGTCCTGTGTGTGTGTGTGTGTGTGTGTGTTTTGGTGTTTATATATATATATATATATATATATATATATATATATATATAAACACCAAAACACACACACACACACACACACACAGGACATAAACAAAAATATATATATATATATAACACCAAAACACACACACACACACACACACACACACACACAGGACATAAACAAAAATATATATATATATAACACCAAAACACACACACACACACACACACACACACACACACACAGGACATAAACAAAAATAAATAATTAAATACAATAAAATAAAATTAAATTAAATTAATATGACACCAAAAACACTCTCACACACACACACACACACACACACACACACACACAAGCGCACACACAAATGCATACACGAACAGACCACAGATACTTCGATATTTACACTCATAAGTTTGGCAGTAATATTCGATCTTTGGCAAAAACATTTGACAGTCGGCAACAGAAACCAAAACATTGGATTTAAAAAAAGCGTTCAGTGCATAGTGCTGTGGAATGCAGAAAAAACAGCAAATTGGCGCTCATAGGAAGAAGAACAAGACCAAAAATGCAACAGGAGCGTAATATGTAAGAAACTGTCTACGCAACCTGTAAGTACAGTTCAAAACATTACTTCTTAATAGGAAATACCAACCACCAGAACTGTTTATAACCTATAGGCACAGTGACAAAAATGTAAATAAAATAGCTAACATATGTACATATTACAGGCCACTGATGATGCCTTGCAGAAAATAAAGGCGAAACGCGTATGGCACTAAAATTGTGTTTTATTCAGTTGCTGTCAGACGGTCCATAAGTGAAAATCATCAACATACCGTACCATTGGTTCTGATTTTGTGCTCTCTGTAGTTATCGTAAATCATTTCAAACGCATTCCGCCGTTATTAAACGGTCCACTGGAAGACGAGCTGAGCAGCTATAGCTTCTTCTTAGTGTTTCTTCTTCTCTGTTAACAAATGGCATGACACATTATGTACTATTGGAAAGCTTAGATATCGATCTATTTAATGGTGTATAAGACATTCGATTTCTTTCTATATTTCGCGAGTTATAAGCAATGCTTTTCAGGGTTTGTAAGGTCTATTCCACTCCGCTCCCCCTCCCCCTCCCCCTCAGTCCCATCAAGAAACCACACTCCAAAAAGTGATACACGGTATGAGTGAGAGACATGTCTAGTAACGTTGCAAATGCTTGTATTTTTTCAGGTACGCCACAGCATAAAACCCTTCTAAAACAGTATTATCTTCATTCCTCACCTTCTCAGTACATAATAAGGATAGATTTATAAAGAATTCCTATAAAAATTATATAATTTTGAGAAAAGTGTGTAAGACAAAATATGCTGATTTTCGTAAATTTAAGTAGCAAATATAGGATAGATTATGGGGAAAAATGTTTTCGATACTGCAAGAATTACTAAAAAGATTTTTGAATGGAGGCCAGCCGGAAGAAGACAGAGAGGAAGGCCACGAAAACCGTGGATAGATGGTGTGGAAGAAAATATCTCTGAGTCCGAGGATGGCTGAGAACTGCGCTGGAGAGGGCAGAATGGGTTGATGAAGCTAAAACCCACATAGGGTTGTAGTGGCTTGAGGAGGTAAACACTGGGAAAAATATTAGTAGGTGAAAGGGTTAACGAAGATCACTGCCGGTTTCGCTTTCTTCCTCCACCCCCCCCCCCCCCCCGCCCCTTGTCCCCGCTAATTCAAGTCCAGCTGAACTCGTCCACCATCTCAAATGGTTCCGACATCGACCAGACATTAAAAGCAACTTACTTTCTTTCCTTTCTTTGTCTGAGATTGGATCAGAACTGACTGGACGAGTCCACAGTTCTTAATATGCATTTCCCGTGAGTCTCATGTCGGTAGCGAATAACTAAGAAACGATTTCGATGCCATCATGTCTGACCATGAGAAAGGCTAAAGTCAAACGACTCGCAAAATCGAGGTCCTTAGACACGGATCACTAGCTTAACGATTTCAACGATTTTATTTCCGGGACGCTGTTACCTAATGGTTGTCCCAGAAAAAAATTAAAATTTTGGGTGTGTGTGTGTGTGTGTGTAATCTACGGCGTTAACTTCCTCAAATAGCGATGTGAGTTTATTGGCAGGTGATAGAGAAGCGATCAGGTCCCTAAAAACAAAGTTTACGGATCAGTCCTGTGCGCTCGGGACCGACGACCGAGTTGATGTCTACAATATTTTTCATGTAAACCAGAGAATGTAAATGTACTGTAGGCTATATCTACATTCTGAAAAGGTAACTAATTACAAAAGCTTGTTAGCTTTCAAGTGTAAGGAAACAGAGAATAGTGTGAGAAGCTTTTTCACTAAAGATGTGAGAAATTTATTTCATTGAAGAGTGTCTGCCTCAGTGGTTGCGAACGTAGCTGACAGAATGAATGCGAGACAACAGCTTCTCTGAAGAACACGTCAGCAACGATGCATGATGAGTTGCAGAATTCCCCGAGGTGACGCATACTGTACAAGACTCGCAACTCTTAACTGTGCTCTACCGGTTTTGGCTGTGCATACCAGCTGTTATCGCTGCATACCAACTGTTACTGTCACGACACCGTAACGTCCAGTCCCATAAAAAATAAACGGCAACATCATGACGCGGAAGTAACTGCTTGGGCACTGATAACCTCGTCGTTGAGTGCCACTGAACCAGCAACACACACACACACACACACACACACACACACACATACGAAGCATCTGTTAACTGCGTAACATTTCAAGCATTCCAATTTCGTAGAACTTGTTTTCTTAAACATCAGCTGTTGCACATTTTCAACAGATTCTATCCCCTCTTGTGAGCAGTACTGTTTGGTCACCTTTATCGTGTCGAATGAAAGTAAGCTTCCTCATCTTTCAAATACATAAACAACATTAGATTTCATTATTTCAGACATCTACGTCTACATGTATATACGCGCTTACCAATGTATATACGTGCATGGCAGAGGGTACCAAGTGACTCTACTAGTCAGTCCGTTTTCTGTTCCGCTTGCAAATACGGGGAAAGAAACACAGCTGTCTACATGCTTCAATACGAGCCCTGATTTCTCTTAGCTTGTCTTCGTGGCTCTGACGCGAGATGTACAGGGTGTGCGGGGAAAAGATTCCAATATTTAAAAGGGATGTAGTATGAAACAGGGGAAGAAAACAAGTTCCTATTAATATTGGTCGTAAACCTCATATCTCCCGAGTTGTGGTCTGCTTCACTGCTGCACCTACTGTCAATGATCACTAATCTTGACGACATGTGCTCGATGTGAACAGGGTAGTAAAAGTCTTTACCGATCGTGTGCAGCGTTGTGGATATTTCGCAATATGCAGGTTACATGCTTGAAGACTGCTTACATCTGCTTGCCTGTAGCAGAAGACCGTATCTGCCACCTCCTCAATAAATTGAATAGCGGCCTCCGTTGAGAGCTGTACATCCTGTGACGGACACGGAAACGAATAACAGTAATGTACTGCTGAGTCGCAACAGAAAATGCGCCATATGAACACTATGGGTACTCCAGATGAAAAAACATGCGTGACCGATACTACGCTGTGGAATATTGTATGTGTTCTTGTATTGGGTGCACACCCGATACCAAAGCAGACACGTTGTCCTGCGTAAACGTTTAGTACGTATGCTGTTTTCTCTTCTGTTCAGTGCCAGAGTGCTTGGTATGCAAAACATGCTCCTCGTACACATGCAAGCCCTAATTCCGAAGATATGAGGCTTACGGCCAGTGTTCACGGGAACTTTTTGTCTTCCCTTGTCCCCCTCTGTAAATATTGGAACCTATTTTCCGTATTCTCAGTACATTAGTGGCAGCAGTATTCTTCCGTATTCTGTCGCAAATGCCATTTCTATAAACTTTCACAATAGTGATTCGTGGAAGGAACGTCTTCTTTCCTCCAGGGATTACCATTTGAGTTCACGGAACATTTCCTTAATACTCGCATAACAGTGCCGGTAGCAAATCTAGCTCCACGCCTCTGAAGTTCTTCGATGTCTTCCTTCAGCCCTATCCGAAACACTCGAGCAGTACTCGAGAATGGATCCCACAAGGTTTCTATTTGCGGTTTCCTTTGCAGATAAGATATGCTTTCGTAAACTTCTCCTTGTAAACCGAAGTTGACCATCCACATTTGCTACTACCACACTTAACTGCACCATCATCTACGGGGTGAACTCAAAGACAACCGACAAAATTTCGGAAATTGTTTAGGGATATTTTCTGGGTTGTTTGGTTATATGAAGCCCACGGTAGGCAGTGGCATGTGATAGAATATTAACGTTGTAAGGTGTCTCTTACGTGAGGAAGATATTTATACCAGTTTTAATAAATTATTGTCTCTTATTGATGTATTCACGTTAGTTAGGAAGTGCTGTAGTCCGTAGCCGGCCATGAGTCGGAGAGCATTTCCCAAGCTGGCTGGCTAGGTGACGAAGCGACCATATGTCGCGCGTAGTGGGATGGGGCTCGGCGCTGGTCCTTAGCAAAAGCGTCAGCCTGGGAAATATACACGACGGGAAGTAACGCCATCTTGGCTCCAAAGTCTCCGATTTTGTTTACTTATATTTAATAATTAAAGTCATTTATGACAACATGACTACTAGGAGGAGCCTCTGGATGTTTTAAACGATTTATCATAATTTTGCCTCGTTAAAATTCACACCCGTTCATTAACAAATGCATGTCTTAGTAAGTACGAACTTGATCGGAAATCCACGAACTGTGACGAAACTAGTAAGAGATACGGACTGCGCGCCAAAGTCGGCAATCGGCGTTAAGAACTCTTCCTGTCTTGTTCGATGGTAGCCATGCTCTCGGTTACGAGTAGTTTGTGATATGAGTGTGTCATTATTGATCTAATAGGAATAAAAGTTATATTAACGCATTCTGAACGTTAATTTCGAGTAAATAGATACCGCAAAGTTGATCGACAGCAATTTCAGATAATTAGCTTCCACCGACAGAGACATCCAATGCGCCAATGAAGAATCTGCACGGGACGACATTCACGAGAGCTGCACCGCGCACATGTAGGATGTAGGAGGAAATCCGACGACACGACCCACCAAGGCGGATCGAGGAAGATCCGACTTACACTCGCAAATTCCGGGTGGAAATGCTGACCAGTTATACTGTACGTCACATATACCACCCTCTACGGACTCGCGGCTAAGCTGAGTAATAACAGTATCAGTTTAGAGGATCTTGCAACGTACTGAAAATCTGTTCGGCTTGTTATCCAATTACTTTTGTTCCCGTGAGAAAGCCTGCGATATGCTATCATCAACACGTACAAGAAAACTCAAGAGTAACGGAACAACACTTGGATGCCGCAGTCCGTGTCACGGCTGCGTCGCTGCAAGAACTGTGCAATATAGCCCCTTCGTTGTTAAAATCTGTTTTGTGTACATTTGAAAAAATGAAAGGTCAAAATATTTCTTCCTTTGTGGTAAATAATACTCTTTCACTACCAAAAAAAATTTAACTTGACCGATTTTGAAAATCGCTGAAGTCGGACACACGTGTCCCTCGAACACAACTAGATCCAGGTTTTCATGTGAACCTAGGATTTTCAGAGTTAAATTTTTAATTTTAGAATGATTTCTTCAGGATGGCACTCATGGACAAAAGCTAACAAATCATTACGAAAAAACATTTATTCTGCTGACAATGAAAAACATGGAATATCGCACACAAGTTTACAACACAAAAGGCCGGCCGTGGTGGCCGAGTGGTTCTAGGTGCTACAGTCTCGAACTGCGCGACTGCTACGGTCGCAGGTTCGAATCCTGCCTCGCGCTGGGATGTGTGTGATGTCCTTATGTTAGTTAGGTTTAAGTAGTTCTAAGTTCTAGGGGACTGATGACCTTAGAAGTTAAGTCCCATAGTGCTCAGAGCCATTTGAACCATTTTACAACACAAAATTTGAAGATATGTTCGACATACCGCACGCAGTAATTTTTCTACATTGTACGAAATTTTCTGGGGCGTATACTTCCCACTACATGCAAATTATGTACAAACTAGCAAAATTACTGAGGTGTGTAATAATGTTTCAGAGCAAGGTCTATGATGTATAAGAAGACGCAGTTACTTACATCAGATATTCTTCCAATGTAGAAGATGGTGATTTGACCTGATTTTCGTGAAACAGACGCACTGTGTCATCTATAAACACGCGCCGTCCCATTTGATCGCCCACAGCCTTCCATTTATCCGTCCCGTGATATGTGGTATTTTTCTCCAAAGTTCCGAAAGCACCTGGGTGCATGCTAGCGTTAGACAGAAACGAGATATAGATGTTCCAACGCTCAAAACTGCGTATTACTCTAGTGAAACATACAGTATGTCGCACAAAAGGGATAACGTCATCACGGCGCTCTGCCACTGAATTCAGCAGAACCCTTGACGGCCAACTCATTACTAAATCTTTCCATACCACTGTATATCACTATTAAGGGGAGGTATACTATCTTTTGATTAAAAATATCGATTTTTTAAAATTGCATTTTTGGATCCATGAAAGTGTTTAGAATCCACCCCTGAAACGGTTTTTCCAAATACGGAACGGAAATGATGGTTATTCGCGGTTGAACAAAAAATGCACCTGCCTGAAATCGGCCTTTTTCACGCACCAGTTTTTTTCTTTTGGAGGACGAGTTATTGTACCGGTGCTTGGGAGGAAACACACAATATTCAAATGAAAGTTTGAAAGCGTGTGTTTGGAAGTTAGCTCCCAAGCATTTGCATTCTGGTGCCAAGACTGTGGAGATTGCGACTTTCCTGGCAGTGAGCAGCTTCAACGAAGGGTATTCAGCAGTTCTAAAGACCAAGACAACGGTGGACGTCACCCTGGGACTCTATTCGACGCAGTTCGCCAAGCATTCGGACGACCACCGGATTCAAGCGGCCGAAAACCACTTGTCACCGGCCGTACGAGCGGCTCTGAAGCTGCGCGGGACGGCCCAGATCGAGCAGAACGCCCTCTATGAGGAAGAACTAGTTTATGGACCCGGAATAGCAGATTGAACGTAAGTTGTATAATATTGCATTTATATGTAGTCAAAACTTCAAACACGTTTTTCTCGCAATGACATTTTTTTATTGCGCGGTATGGTAACTTCAAATCTACTGAACCGATTGGCATGATTCTTTGTTTCCGACGAAGCTATCTAAATTGTCTAGGAGTTGTACCACTTTTATTCCTATCCATCAACTATAAATATTTTTACTTGGCCGATGAAGTCAAAAATCGATGGAAAAAATCCCAATTTTTTTCAAATGGCCGCCATTTTGTTTCCTATGGTCCAAATAACTTAAGCAAGGTACAACTGCTAAAGGATCTTATATACTTCGCTAACGTCAACTCAGTTTAAATTTCAGACGAGCCGGCTGACCTGTGACATACCGCACGTGGAGGTCTACATCGAAATTTTGTTTCGTTCCGATGGCACTTCCGCCTTTGCTGTTCGACATTTCCTGTCGAAAAAATTCCAGTTTGTAGAGGAAATATGACTAAACATTTGGCCAAATTTGACATTGATATCTATAACATATCCTGAGAAAAAAATTCTCAAAGAACGTGCTTTTTTCAGGCCAACTGTGCAACGAGCATTGCTTGAAAATGAACCCTAGACCGAATAAGGCAGTTCTGAATGCAAGCTTAAGGGGGAAGAATAAATAAAGTGGGCATTAATGTTGTGAACAGTTAGTTCCGTTAGTGAACAGAATATATTTGTTTCCAAACAAGACACACAGAGATTATCGTCCACAGTTGCACTGTAGTGTTGATATTTTCAGTGCAACACAGTTGCAAAGACAAATAAAATCAAGTAAAATACCACTGCTATGTAACGAGCCACTAGGCACTACTGTTCTAGCATTAACATACAACGTTCTTCAGTTTCACGTTAGTGTGCTGAAATAATTGTTAAACGTTTCCTCTGTTATGAGTTGATTTCACCACAAGACAGTAATACAGTGCAAGAACGAAATGGACAGTATATCTCCGATACAAATTTAACTGCTATTTAAACGTTGTAGCCAGTAGCAGGTTGGTCTTAACAACTAACTGTTATTCCATACAGACTCCTGTTTCATGAAACTGGTCACTCTATACGGCTGATTTGAACAGCTTACCGTATGAGATTTATGCATGAATGTTCCCATGTTCACCTTCACCACAATGGAATCAGTTCAGTTCCGTACATCAGCTGCAGCTGTAGCAACTAAACGAAATGCTACATTAACACACACTGTTTCCATACACAAAATCGGGAAAAAAATAGGCGACCTCCACTGTAACAATCATGTCGTTAGAAAGTAAGTTTTGCCAAAGCTGCTCCCAGTTTGCCGTCCTTCACAAATTCTGGTATTAAGTAAGAGATTTCAAAAATTCTACATTTTACCAAGATATCTGTGTAGCTGCTGTAAAGTATTGAGAATTATATCAGAAGTCTTTTCAGAGATATTTATCACGAGTTAGTAAACGTAGTTTAACTGGCATACCACCTTTTCAGCTGGTGGACCCTTTCTTCAGTCGAAAATCCATGGCGGACCCCTAGTCAGTGAAGAGTACAGTAACTTTAAATTTCAGAGCGAAACCCATGGGAACTGAAAGCTTCTTAATGCAAGTTCCTTATGACCCCCCCCCCCCCCCCCCCACACACACACACACCGAGGTATCAATAGTATTTGGTTTACAGATGAATGAAAACAACTTGAAGGTCAAAAAATCGACTTATGAAATAGGCAGTGCACTGACAAAGCAAGTTTAACATTTAATGATGCCAGCGGGCACTGTGATTGGTTGACAAAGCTCGCTCCGCCCATGCGTAATAGGTTTCAGCGCTTCTACCACCGTGAGCCAGCGCACAAACGACCCCCGTATTGTTGCGAAACAGTCGATCAGAGAAGCCGTATTCTCCGGCACTAAACTGTGTATGCGTTCTCACTTAGGAACCGCAAAGGCTGCTTGGGAATACGACCTGAAGTACGAAAAAAATAGTGATGATTTTGATTTTCACATTTTTATCCAATACTTTTACTCATTATTTTACACGATTTGGTGAAGGGCGACCGCGGACCCCCTAGAAAGAGCCGGCGGACCTCTAAGGGGTCCGCGGACCACACGTTGGGAAGCCCTGTGGTAATGCATCTCGTTTCTTTTGCACGAAATAACTGTTTATTAAATATTAGTTTTCATTATATACTTACCATTCAATATTTGTTTTCGCACTAATTCAGTCAAAGTTTGTAGGTTCAGTAAGAAAGCCCTTAACTGCCGATTTTATTAAGTGACTGATATTTGCCAGAGGCCAGATAAGTAGATAAAAAGAGTGTTGACAACAAAATGAAACGCTGTGACCGCGAAAGGCGAACCGAAATAAACTGTCGCCAAGGTATACAAACATAGAACAATACAGCCACAAAATATATTATTGGTGTCTAGACTATCAATAGTACTCGTATTGTGTAGTATTTCGTGTAGTACAATTTGTTGACCATCTCGCGATAAAACTGAAGGTTGTGCATTACACAGAACAACATATTGACGAATCTAATTAAATTAAATTTTTATTGCGTAAACTGGTTGGAATATGTAATTTCTGGTTAATATTCTATATCTCTGTAATCTCAGTCCCGTACATCAAACCGTTTAATTTGCATTATTTGTTGTGCTGAGTAAATCGAATTATGGAAATACCGGAAATACCTTCGAAATTAGCGGACCACACGGTTATTTTATAGTTATTGGAAGTCCATAGGGGTTTACCAGACTTGTAATGTGGGAAATAAAATAGAGTACAATAAGTGTCAGAAGAAAACCGAGTAATACGATCAGCTGTTGTCGAAATATAGGGAAATGTATCCGGAAACATATAAGCTGCAATTACTAAAGAAGATAAATGCACTGCGCATGAATTATGGGAAGGAACTGAAAAGAATTACCACTGCAACTGGATGCAAAGCTGGCAATGGCGAGCTGCTTGTGGCCCATACTTTGGTACTTGGATGCCAGCAGCTTATTACAAGGGCAAGAAATCTATTCTGATTCAAATATAATCCCAGTTTCAACATTAAATACATACCTGCTCTTTTCCGTACCTTATATAATGTTTCCGGCTTTGGATAACAGCTGTACACTTTTCCATAATGGTTAGTGTTATTGGCTGTAATGATATTTCAGGACTTCAGACGAATTTCATGTAACCAAATAACTTTGGTAATTGAGAGGAACTGACTTGCATGAATAGTTTCTCGCAAAGGAGTGTCCTTTGAATGTCCTTTTCGCTTAATCATAGGTGTAACCATTAGCAAAAGTAAGTTACATCAAATGAGCGAGCCTTCACCTTCAGGAAGATCCGATGATAATTTGTCTCGTTTAACCTTAAGTCAGTAAATTTTCATGTGTTCGTCTCTCTCTCTCTCTTCTTACACTACTTCTTCGTCGTCCTACGCTCCCATTTTTCTTTCCGCGAGCCCAAAGCCTATCCGATGGACAATTACCAGTTGACTTCCATGTCCGCAATATTACTTCGCGATCTGGAGGCAATCGCCAATATACGGTACAATATTATAGATGATCCAGGTCCTCCTTAACAACAGAGAAATGCGAAGAATGAAAACCATCGATAGTTGGTACCGGATATTTTAGTGTATTACGTTTATTTTGATGTCCCATACAACCGTCAGTTATCATGTACAAATTAGTGTACAAAGAGTGTGTGACTATACGCCCAGATTAATTGGGATTGTCCCGTTTTCGAGGCTCAAAAATTTGTTCCAACATATTTTCAAAGATCTAGCAAATTTCCCAATTTTCAAAGGATTGTTTTCAAACATTTTCAAACTGGTTAAAATATTTTGACATAACAGTATCAACATTTCATGATGCTTCAGTAGACTATTTTTTCTCTTGCCTATATGTAATACCTGAGTTCTCTGTACTCTCATGGATAGACCTACTGCTTGCAGAACCTCTAGTACTTGAAAATTATTTAATATGGCTAAAAAAGGTCGTTTTAGTAAATGACAGCCACTTATTTGATGTTCGTATACAGTCATTTGTAAAACAAGTGGAAACCGAGAGTGAACACTGGAATCACTTGATGGCATATGAAAAATGGTGTAGGTGTTTCAGTTGTCGCAAATGTAATGATCAGTTCAGAGAATCACATAACATACAACAAGAGTTCTTTTCACTCTCTGCCCAAACGCAAATGTTTTTCCAGTTTACTATCGCTGCTGCGGACAGATGACTGGAGTAGATTTACGAATAGATTTACTGTGAGGAGTGTTAGATGTATTTGACAGACTTGTTTCAACTTTTAGTAACTGTAACTGTACTGATTTCAATCCATATCTATCAGGCAAACATGAGTTCCTGAATGAAATTTCATCTTCAAAGAAATATAACTGCAGCGTGGACTCCACAAGAACATAAATTACTTATGTTCATTCAAAACCATTTTCTGTGATTATTTTTACTGTATGTCGTTCTACATTGTGTATTATGAATTTACATTTCCAAACAAATAATTCCTGAAGTCTTGATATCTCTTCTTTACAGTTTTTCCATTGTTTATTTTGTTTTACATGCACTTGATTGCCATTATTCATGTCAGTAAGGACTAGATTTCCAGAAGAAGAGGAAGAGTTGGAATGGAAAGCGAAATTTAACAGCATATTAAATGTTGTCCCTCTTTTTGGCTAAGAAAAGGTATGAAAATCCCACTCCGTCTAATCAAATTATTGTCACCCTAAGTACACAGCAGTAATATTCTACAACTAACAAAAAAGCAGGGTGCGATTATGCTAAGGCCGGTATTACACTATCAAATTTGTTTGTCAAATATCTTTGTCAAAGATATTTGATGGTGTAATAGGGAACTTTGTCAAATGTCGTCCAATATTTGATCAAATCTAGGTCCTCGCTGTAGATTTGATCAAAGAAGTCGCTTGTCTTCTGTTCACTGCAATGTGACATGTTACCACATGGAGCACTAGCATCGCTGCAGCGTTCTGTCGTCCGTAGTGTTTTTATAACCATTGCCGGTAAATACAATTGGTGTGTGCCGACAACTACAAAATTAATAGAGATGTATGAAGCTGATGAGGCGCTTTACAACGTCAGGCACCCTGAAAACAAAAATAGATTAAGAAGAATGGAGACCTGACCTGAACTGACCTGACCTGACCTGACCTAACCTAACGTAACCTAACCCTCACCTGTAGCAAGGAATAGGAGTGTTACAGTGAGCCTGTCTTCTGCAGATGTAGCAGTTCTTAAGTGAATATTGTGCTTTGTGATATGACGATACACTTCACTGAGCACATACAGAAATGTATGCTCATGCATTCTTAAGTAATTAATGTACGATTTGATGTCCTCCACTATAAGCTCACGTGACAAGTTTTGTTGAATGCTTTCATCGTGTCGTGGTATAACCCACGGCTTCACCCAGGTACGTTTCCTTTTTTTCCCCGCTTGTCTTCCGCATGTGCACACAGTGCAATTGTGGTACATGCAACTACTCCGGTTAATAACAAGTTGTTGTTGTCAGCCATCTTGAATTTTGACGAAAAATATGATGACAGTGTAATACCCCTTCTGGCGCTACGTCACAGATCTTTGTCAAATATATCTGACGGAATATTTGATCACATTTTGATCAAATCTTTGACAAAGAAATTTGATAGTGTATTACCGGCCTAATGACCGAAACCGACATTTACGGAGCCAGTCTCATGTAATTAAACCAATGAGCTTTTAGAGTAGGCCTAGTTGGCGAGGCCTTTCAGAGCTATTGAGCCATGTGTCTTTAACCTGCAAGTTTGAAGTTGTCGCCTCTGCGAAGGACCATATCTCATGAGTCATGAACATTGCAGCGCACTGTTTGTAACGAATTGTCTTTCGGCGCGATCGAAAATAAACATCTGAGGCAGAAGGTGACTTCATGTTTCCGTGACTGTGACACTGTGGCCGTGACGTGTCACGAGAGAATACCAACAATATGACGAGGAAGCGTACACGTAGAGGGGGCGACTCTATTCGGAAGTCCGAATGCTGATGCAACGGCCGGCTCCCAGCATGCAGAACAGTGACGCAGCGCCAGCGTCGCCAGAGACGGAAAGGACGAGTTGGGAACGTGCATCAGCGCGCGTAGTCGCGGGAAGCTCCGGATGTTCCCAGCAGGCGTCGCCCCCGCTAGGCAGCTGCTGACGCAATTTGCCCACACTCGTGACGACACTGATAAGGCGTAGTGTGCGCAGCGGCCGGCAGATGGCACCAGCTGCCGAGCCTCGTAGGCCAGGGGTCAACAAAATTTTATTCCTGGGACCCAAATGCCAAAATCTGAATACCTTCAGCTCTTCGCGTATTTCCGACTTAATTTTTTAAGGGTGTTGAATGAAGAACAAGTTAAAATTCAATCCTTTTTGTTTTGTTAGTGCCATTGTTAGAAATTAGCTTTAAATCAAACCTGTATAATAATATAATCAGAGCATCGGGCATCACAGAGACAGAAAAAAATTGAACGTAAAATACTCAGAAAAATTTTTGGTTCAGTACACAGGGATGGTATATCGGTGAAGAGACCAACCAAAGAATTATATGAACACAGGCAGGCTGACAGACACGATCGGAAAACGCCGACTATGGACAAATATATAGAATGAACAACAGACACACAGAGAGAGTTTTTGATGTAGTAAACAGTTCCATAAGAAAAACTTGGTTTCAAGAAATAGAAGAAGACCTAAAATAAGCAGGGATCAGTATTGGGAACATAAATGACAGAGACAAATTCAGAAACAAATGTTATTAACATTAAATTTGAAGTAAAAGAAAGGAAGAAAACAAGTGAAATATGGATAGAGCAAAGGAAACAGAACACAGGCAAAGAATGAAAAGGTTTTGAGAAGAGAAAAAGAAGAAGGAAACAAGAAAAAAATGAATAATCATGTAACACTCAAGTTAACCATTGCCCTGGAGGCAAAAACGTGCAGTAATGATAATAATAATAAATAACAATAATTTAGTGAAATATATATGTTTCTAGAGCAGAATTTCGTTTAAGAAAAAAGTTTATAATGCGAGGGTAATCCCAAAAGTAAGATCTCCTATTTTTTTTAAGGAGGGTAGGACGTCAAACGGGCCGACATGGAGCAGGAGAAGCATCACAGGATATTTTAATTTCCAGTGTCTATACTTTTACAAACAAATTCATAAAACTTTGTCAGCATCACCAGGAAGGATTCAGGATTCACACTCATTGCAGTGGAAGTTCGAAAACATAACGAAGTAATTTTTTTTACGTGTGAAATTTCATCATTTTTTCACTTACTAATGGCTGCATTTGTTGCTAGAGGTACACTTTTCTTCATAAGTAAGAGAGATTCTTCGATGAATTTTGCACAGCATACATACCATACTTACAGGTGTATGAAACTCTAGAATTTATTTAATTTACGAAAAAACGAATGAGCTGTTGTATTTTAAACTTCATGCTTAGAAAGAAACACAAATTTTATAGTTAATTACCTCAATTTTTATCACAGTTTTTAATAGATTTGGAAAATTTTTGAGTTTCATGCACCTTTAAGTACGGTTTGTATGCTGTGCATAATTCATGGAAGCATCTCTCTTACTTATGAAGAAAAGTGTACCTATAGCAACAAATGCTGCCATTAGTAAGTGAAAAAATGATGAAATTTCACATGAAAAAAAATTACTTCGTTATGTTTTCGACCTTCCACTGCTACGAGTGTGAATTCTGAATCCTTCCTGGTCATGCTGTAAAAGTTTTATGAATTTATTTGTAGAAGTATAGACAGTGGAAGTTAAAATGTCCCGTGGTGCCTCTCCTGCTGCAAGTCGGTCCGTTGGACGTCCTACCCACCTTAAGTACGTAGACCTGTTTATTTCTACAATGGTTTACATCAGTTTACAGCTTGAACATTTAGGTATTTTTCGACATCACCATTTCTGTCGATGCTTTTTTGTAGACGCTGTGACAGTTTTGGTATGCCCATGTCATACCAGCTCGCCGCCACTGCTGTTCAGAAAGTTATGAATCTCGTCGGGGCTGAATCGCTTTCCGGCCAAATGTTCTTTTAACCTAGGGAACAGGTGATAGTCACTGGGCGCCAAGTCAGGACTATAGGGTGGGTGGGTGATTATGTTCTACTGAAACTGTTGCAGGAGCGCAACGGTTTGACGAGAGATGTGTGGACGAGCGTTGTCATGGAGAATGTGTACGCCCTTGCTCAACATTCCTCTTCTCCGGTTCTGAATTGCCCGTTTGAGTTATTTCAGAGTCTCACAGTACTTGTCAGCGTTAATTGCGGTCCCAGCGATTCAGCTCCGACGACGAGGTGAAAGAAGAGGTTAGTAACTTTCTGAACAGCATGGCGGCGAGCTGGTATGACATGGGCATACAAAAACTGCTACAGAGTCTACAAAAATGCATCGAAGGAAATGGTGATTATCTCGAAAAATATCTAAACGTTCAAGCTGTCAACTGATATAAACCATTGTAGAAATAAACAGGTCTATGTACTTATAAAAAAATAGGAGACCTTACTTTTGGGATTACTCTCGTATTATAAATACACTTTTATACCTATGCAGACGAGATAATACAATGGTGGTTTGATAAGTCTGGTTAATTTCCTTGAAAGAATGAAACATTTTTGTTGCACCTTAATGAATGGTAAGCTTTATTGTTCCAAGGATAGTATAAAAAATTTCAACAATGTACAACTTACAGTTTGTTGTTGACAGCTGTCTGAATTGCGATAAAAAGTGGTGAAGTTCACGCGAACTCTGCACCATCGCTTTACTGTTGGATTAATAAATTCAAACATTGTCGGGCATGTACCGAAGGCGAAGCCCGCTCCGGCCGTCCAGCTGAAGTCACCACAAAGGAAACAACTGACAAAATCCATGTTATGGTAATGCAAGATCGCCGAATAAAAAATATGTGGGGATGCTGAAACTGTAGGATCTCAACTGAGCGAGTATATAATATCCTGCACGGAAAATTGGCTATGACGAAGCTGTGTGCGTATCGGTTGCCGCTATTGCTCACAGTCGACCAAAAGCGCACCGGCGCAACATTTGAGTGCAATGTCTGGCGATGTTTAATCGCAGACGCAGACTGTCGGCTGCTGTTTCTACCTGATTTGAAATGGTTTTGCTTGTACGAAATATACGTGAGATCTTTGGAAGATTGCATGCTGCACGAAATGCGATTAGCTGTACGCCAGTTGTCAATCACCTTCCTGGTCATTACTGACACGGATGGAAGCAACACCGCATGTAACGTACCAATAAACATGAAGACAATATGTGAGCAACCGTCAGAGCCACTATAAAAGCAACGACCTGTCAGCTGAAATGCCTGCGCACATCACGTCTGCGTAAACGCACCAGAAATTTGTGCAGTTATGAGATGTGCGCAAATCTGAGAGTTGGACGTGCAGGGCAGAACAAAACGTTCCAAATCTGTGGACGCAGTTCACATCCGTGGAGACAGCGTAGCGTGTGGGCTGCATAGTGGACATCATCGCAAATTTGTCACATGAAACGTGTTTTAGTCATCGATTGGAAACGTTGGCAATTCACTTGATTTAGTGTTTTACAATGTCGCGGCCTAGCGTCCAAAATTATGTTATTCGAAATAATACTGACCGAGAAAGCCTAGGAACTTGCACATAGTTTACGTTATGAGTATGAATATGGATGCCAGATGCTTCGACTATATGAAGTTGCTTATATAATTAAGTCCATGGTATCCAACGAGTTATGAAATAAAGCTAGAAAATATACGAATGCATAGTTTCGCGGCGAACCTAGAAAACATTCAGAAAAATAATTTATCATACTCCTGCAACATCAGGCACAAACTGAAAACTAAAAATCTGAACTAAGGAAAAAAAGTCAGAATGGCTGAGAAAATCATGCTGGGCATCAACAAAAAATGCCACATTAATAGCCCTACGAAGTAGAGAAATCGGGAATAAACTTGAAAAAAAAAAAAGGTCTGTTCAACTTTGATGCCATCCCTAACACTTCGCTTGCTTATAAAACTTCACATTTGTTCAAGTCAACGGATTTATAGCATTACTTTAATGATTTCTGGTTTTTAGTGTCGTGTGACGTAACTGAAGTTGTGTTTTCAAAGCGACATTTACTTGGTTTAGTTAGGTAAAACTGTAGCCCAGACCGAGTATACGGCTAGATGAATGTGTGAGACCTTAGAGACCTTCCGAAACCATCTTCAAACTGGCCGGTAGCGTCAACTTTTAGCAGCCTAGCACTGCATCAACTCAATCGCCGTCTCTATAGTTTGGCACACTAATGCTCGGCATGCCATCTGGACTGCAGAATTCATTGTACTTGTAACGCGCCAAAAATTTTTGTTACGGTTTTTTCGTTTCACATTACGTAATAGAGCTGACTCAGCTTAATCTCGACAAGAAAATGGATATTTAAACTTCGTAAATGTTTTAACGTCTCTTCCTTTGACATGTTATGGAATCAAAAGATCGAGAGAAAAATCTGATGAAAACCAGGTCGCAGTCACAGATGCTCCATCACCAGAGCTAGTGGGTAGTAGCGCGAGTCAGCGATGCTATAGCTACTGCAGCTGGTCACCTGAAACGTTACCGAAGGCCACTACGAATGAACTTAACATGTACAAGGATAATCACCGTTCTAAGATTGTTCGAAAAATGGTTCCTAGTTCGATCCTCGAGGAAGGAGGAGAGAGTAGCCGCTGTTATGACGCAGATGGGTAATGGTCGCTCGTAGTGGTGTACAACCGGACACTGACTTGCCATAGTTTGATTCTGAATCCTCGTTCGTCATCAGTAAGGATATACTCCGACAAGTTAATTGAAATTAATTTGTTGAAGATACGGCTGCCAGTCTTGAGGTCGCGAGTCTAATCAGTTGGTTCAGAATCGTTCAAATGGTTCTGAGCACTATGGGACTTAACATCTGAGGTCATGTCCCCTAGACTTAGAACTACTTAAACCTAACTAACCTAAGGACAGCACACACATCCATGCCCGAAGCAGGATTCGAACCTGCGACCGTAGCAGCGGCGCGGTTCCGGACTGTAGCGCCGAGAACCGCTCGGCCACAGTGGACGGTAATCGATTGGATTAGTACTGAGAAGTGTTGGTGTCTGCGTCGCAACAACGTGATTGCTTTACAAGCGCATGGTATTTTAGATTCGGAAGATAGCTAGGTGGGCGTCCGTGTAACGCTACACATAGTGGATAATGAGGACGGGAATACCGTACGTGATTATATGGTAGATGTGTTGATGAATTTTGAAGAATAGTTGGTCGTACCGGCTATTAGATGTTGTGGTGGTTTCTTTTCTTTGGTTAGGGATTTATGTGAATGTTGGAGAACACATCCGTTAACTATCCAATATTTTGGATAGTTTGGAGTATTGATCTAGTGCACCATAGAGCTGACATAATAATGGGTGTAGAGGAATACGGAGTATCAGCCAATTAGGACTATTATTATTGCGTGTCCTACGGTATTCGAACAACGCTTGAGAAACCCACGACCACCTACTGAGGTGAAACTTGTAGTTTTGAGGTCCGGACGGCGCAACTTTAAGTCATTGTACGTTAATATACTATATATTGCGATTGTCTTTGGAAACAGACTATCTTCCTATACTTTTGATAGTCAAGATAGAAAACTATCCAATCAAAAACCATTTAAAGGAGGGACGAACGGTGAACACATGATTCAAGTGCTGTAATTGATTTAGTAACTTCAAGGTATAGTGGGTACGTGAATGTCAACGCTTGAAGAGGTCTGAATTTTGCAAAAATCTTAAAGTAGAATACAAAGTGGCGGTGACACTTTGGTTTTTTGTTTGTTTGTTTGTGTGTGTGTGTTTTTAGTTTGCCTTCCGATTAGAAGGGGAATAGCTTATAAACAGCACTTTCACGAACCACTATAAACTGTGACCATTGAGATTTTCTAGACAAAAATACAGTTGCTTGATTATGTGAAAGTTTAAAACTGTGTACTGCGTACGTCATTTGTAGTACAGAGAAAGTACTAAAGAAAGTTTTCGTTCTTATTGTAAAGAGAAAGAACGAGGTAAAGAAAGAAATGGAGAGGAAAGGTGATTTTTTTCAGAGTTGCTTTAGGGAAAGTTAATTAAACTAAAGTTAATCCCATTTATTGGACTTGGCAAGGGCCAAGAATATAATATTTGAGAAATATATAATAATAACTGGATAGAGTCGGACTTGGGCGAAAGAAGAAATCTTTGAAAAGTAAAAGATACAAATACTTAAAGAGAGGCAACATCACGAAAGAATAGGTTCGCAATAAATTTGGAACATTGAAATAAAAATGATGCACTTTCATGTTGCGAATAATACAGTCGCTGGTTCCCAACGGAATGTAAATGAGACGTAATAAAAATATCGTTGCTTCATCACAAACGAACGGCGTACAAATGCACAATATTTCATGAAAGTGTACTAAAGCTCAGCAGTGTTAGATGGTTTTTCTTTTTTTCTCTTTTTTTAAAGTGAATACAGCTGTTGGTTAATTTCATACCAGTCGATCACTATTAGCGTGTGTTCCATCATAATACTCGGAGAGTGACGTTGATACGTGGTGTCTACGCGTCCACGTGAGTTGTTATTTTCTGGACTAGATAAGCTGCATGCTACTGAGGAGAGCATACTCAGGTTTCAGCGTTGTTGTATTTATTTAATGCCTGACAAACTAGTCTCATAGGTGTTGGTTACCGTAGGAACTCTGGAATTCCTCTTTTTAACTAAAGTCAGATGCGTTATCCTAAAACTTTTTTAACTTCGATATCTAACATCGGTCATCTAGCCCGAAATTAATATTGTGTCAAGGTTCAGATTGGTATTGTGTTTGTCAGCGGCACTCTTGTTTCGGTGATCAGCTTTTAGTTACGTCGTTGGTGAATTCTTCGTTGTAAACGAAATAACCATGGTTCACTTTTGGACAGAATATTACCATAGTGGATCGTCTAACAAATCGTAACTGATCTTCCGACAAGTTCCATCACATGCACTGCGGTGTACCATCCACTGTACGTTGTCAGTTGGACTGGGTATACCAGGATTGAAACGGTGGATTTTTTCTAGTGTGTCCACTACGACACGATGTGTCAATCTAATCTGCACGGCGCATTACACACTGCATGTGGCGCTATGTTACACCTATAGACTTTGAAAAGGTCCCAATTTTTGTCACATTTTCATTCTTTTGAAATTTCACACTTTTTTCTGCCCTCCTGGCACAGAAAATGATATTTTCTTTTTTCGACTGATGTGTTTAGGATTAACTCTAGATGTACACACCCAGAATATAACGTGACTGTGTTTTCCGAGTGCAGTAAAATAGCTGTGTCATGTAAAACTGAATGCAGGAGCTTTTCCACAGACCAATGGTGAACTACACTTGTGATCCCCTTGTCCATCAAGGAGAGGTGGCGTCCTTGTGGAATTGCAGACAGATGCCCATCATTGCTATCATGTTTAAGAGGTCTGTTCAAAAAATTCCGGAACATTGGTAATTTCGTGCTGGAGCGAAATGCGGTCGGCATCGCTGCATGCGCCTGTGTTTAACGTGTAACTGCCGGAAGTTTCGTTGTTGTGAAATTTAAAATTATCTCGGCGAATTAAATGTACGAAGAGATTTCGTGATTGCAGTCAGTCGTCGTCAATTTCATTCTACGACATTTCAACTGGACATCGGCCAGTTGTCTTCAGGTGAGCCATCGAAGGCTGACGAAGACTTTTTTTATCCTTTATTGTGATTTCATTCCCCTACCCCATGTGGGCAGGGGAGGGCTGGCAGCGGCACAATCCGCCGCTCTTCAGCCGAGTGATACATTTAATAAAAAGATGAAAACGATACATATAAAAGGCGAAAAAAGGGGGACATAAGGAGATGATAAGGGGAGACAGTGGGGGTTAAAACATACACTTACATGGAGACACTGATGCGGGACAATTAAAAAAAAAGTCCATATAAAGATAAAAAAACACAGTTGGCGATTTGTGGAGTACGTAAAATACTCTGAAGTCACACACACAAGTTGGCCACAGTATTAAAACACTGCATAACGAAGACACTTTAAAACCGCAGCACGAGACGAGTATGCACAACAAAGGCCAAGGAATAAAAACTGCCAGGAGGGACCTGCTGAGGGAGGGGAGGCCTGAGAGGAGGGAAAAAGAGTGGAGAGGAAGGGGAGAGGAAGGGGCAGCAGGGGTCGGAGGCTGGAGGGTGTGGCATGAAAAGAAAGGGGGCGCACCAAGGGGTAGGAGATGGGTGTAGTGGGAGATGGAAGGCTAGTCAGGAGGGAGCACAGAAATGCAGAAGGGGTGAACTGGAAAGGGAGGGCACAGAGGTGTGAGGAAGAAACCTCTCAGAGGAAGGGAAGAAGAGGGGAAAGGGAGTTCTGAGGAGGGGGTTAAAGTTGGTGGGGCAGATATCAGGGCGAAGCTCATCATCCAGGAGGAATATGTACTGGAAGTTGTGTTTGGAAAGGAGGTGGGTGGTATGGAGATGGAGAGAGGGCAGAACACTGTGGTAAAGGTGTGGCAACAGGCTGGGTGTAGAGAGGATAGAAGACACCAGGGGGTGGGGGGGGGTGGGGGGGGGACTGAGTCTGCAGACAATGTACAGGGTGCGGATGTGTTTGAGGAAAAGGAGAAGATGTGGGAAGGGGATGAAGTCGTAGAAGATCCGTGTGGGGGACAGATCTGAGAGGAGTGGAAATCCAGGCAGTGCTGGCATAACAAAGGATGGGGCAGACCAAGGATTTGTAGGTGTGAAGGGTGCTGGAAGGATGAAGTGTCCATGTCCAGCTGGACAGGGAGTTTCAGGAGTGCCTATTGTGGGCTTTGTGTTGGATTGTAAGCAGACGGGGAGTCCAGGTGAGGGGTCATTCGAGGGTGAGGCCAAGGTATTTCAGGGTAGGTGGATGGGATGACCGTAAATGGTATGGTAAAAATCGTGGAGCCAGAAGGAGTGAGTGGTACGATCTATGATGATTACTTGGGTCTTGGAAGGGTTGGTGTGAAGGAGCTACTGGTTGCACCAGGCAGTGAACTGGTTGAGGTGGGTTTGAAGGGTATGTTGGGATTGTGGAAGAGTTGGGGCAGATGAAGGATTTGGATCAGGAAGATGGTGTCATCAGCGAATTGGAGAAGGTGAACAGGTGGGGGAGGTTTGGGCATATCTGCAGTATACAGGATATAGAGCAGGGGGGAAAGGCACACTGGCAGTGGGATATAAAATACAGGAATTGGTATTGTGGCTAGTTACAAGTACATAGGAGGGATGACGGGAGAGGAAGGAAGCAACAAGATGGACAAAACTGTTGGGAAGAGTGCAGTTCTGGAGTTTAAAGAGGAGCCCAGGATGCAAGACACAGTCATAGGTGTTCTGGAGGTCGAGGGAAACAAAGATAGTGGAGTAACGGGAGTTAAGTTGGAGGGAAAGAAGATTGGTAAGGTTAAGGAGCTGGTCCTCAGCTGAGAAGGAGGGGTAGAAGCCACACTGGATAAGGGGAAGGACGTGGTGCTGGTTAAGGTGTTGATGAATATGGTGGGAGAAGACAGACTCGAAGACCTAACTGAACACAGAGGTGAGGCAGAGGGGGGTCTGTTGGGTTTAGCAAACAGCAGAATGTGGGAAGTCTTCCACAGGTCAGGGTAAAAGCCAATGGAGGGGAGGATGTTATACAGGGTAGCAAGGACAGCCAGGAAGGAGGGGAGGATTCCTTGAGGAGACGGTAGGTGACATTGTCATGACCAAGGGTGGTGTTGCGTTTGGTGCAGAGGATTAGTTTGCTGTCATATGTGGTAATGGGAATTTTTATATCTGAGGGGGATAACTGACTCAAGTAATGGATACTGGGGGCGAGTGGCAGGAAAGATGTATTGGAGCATTGAAGGACTGTGGGGAAGAGGGAGTAATGAAAATGAGGATTGTCGGGAATGGAGATGATGTCAAAGAGATGGGAAGCAAAATGGTAAGCCTTACAGAGGTTGTCAGGGAAGGGGCAGTAGATGTGGAGGCTGGCTGGTTGGTTGCCAGTAAGGCAGTGGAAGGCAAGCCAGTACTTGGAGAAGTTAACAGGAAAGGAGGAGTTGAGGAATGTACACGTCTGGTGACTCTCCCAGTGTTTGTGTCAGGAGGTTTCGATTATGTTGTTGTAATTGCCAGTGGCGGAGGAGCATATCCCAGTCACAGGTGTGGAGGAAGGAGCAGTAGAGCCTGCAGTATTCATGGAGAAGGAAGATGGCCTGTGGAGGAAGAATAGGGTGGTGAGGGTGGATAAGTTTGGTAGGTCTCCATGGCGTCAGTGATGGCCTTCTGGAGGAAGGACAGGGATATGTTTGAGGTGGCCAATAGCGCCCCCTCCTTGTGCGAGGGGAAGGGAGTTGTCGTTGCAGTGAAGCAGGTAGGGAGAGATGTAGACAACATGGTGAGGTTGCAGGAAGGTTTCGTTAAGGATGAAGGAGTCGACCCGGTACTGGGACAGTGTATGCATGGTCCAAATGGCTCTAAGCACTATGGGACTTAACATCTGAGGTCATCAGTCCCCTAGAACTTAGAACTACTTGAACCTAACTAACCTAAGGACATCACTCACATCCATGCCCGAGGGAGGATTCAAACCTACGACTGTAGCAGCAGCGCGGTTCCGGACTAAAGCGCCTAGAACCGCTCGGTCACAGAGGCCGGTGGGTAAGCATGACGAGGTATTTGTTGGCAAGGAGGGAGCAAATGTTCGAGTATAGTAGACGAAACTGTTGGCGCGCCAGGGGGGGGGGGAGGGAGAGAGGAGGGGAGGAAAGAGAGGCTTAAACGTGTCTAGGTGGGTGAGGTGAAGGTGAAGGTGAAGTGGGTCTGGTCGTCCGAGTATGTGGCGTAAGTATTCATATGGAAGATGGAGCGGGCGGCAAGCGAAATCAGGTGGAGGGTGTGGGGCGTTGGAAGGAGTGGATATTACGAAGACGTTCTCCGCTCCGCCATATACAGCGTGCTGACGGTATTGCCGCGCATGCATCAGAGTCACGGTGACAGCAGGACCACACCGCCTGGCGGCAGCGCCCACGCTGGTGGGACTGCAGGGATCAGCGCCCTCGCTGGGGGAACTGCAAAGATCAGCTGTCTTCGGCTTTGTCGCTCGCTGCGGTTGTCGAAGTATTCTGGTGTCTTCATCTGGAACAAATCTCGGAGATGACGGGATTTCACGCATTATCCAGCTGGCAGCCGCTGTCGCGGTTCATTAGATTTTCCGCGATCCGTATTTCAACGGATTCTTTTATAATGCCGTCCTAAAAAGATGTTGCTGTGGCCAAAATTAATGTTTTGTCATATTCCATAGAATGTCCGTTGGAGATACAATGTTCCGCAAATGTAGACTTGCAGGAGGCGAGTTCAGAGTTAGAAGAGCAACGCGTCTGCATTAAATTTTGCGTGAAATTCAAGAAAATCTTTACATAGACACACCAAATGATGCAGGAAGTCTACGAGGATGAGTACTTAAGCCGCACTCGGTTCAAATGGCTCTGAGCACTATGGGACTTAACATCTATGGTCATCAGTCCCCTAGAACTTAGAACTACTTAAACCTAACTAACCTAAGGACATCACACCACACCCAGTCATCACGAGGCCGCACTCGGTGTTACGAGTGGTTCACATGGTTTAAAAGTGGCTGGACGGAAGTTATAGATGACCCTCATTCAGGTCGCCCTTCGACGTCTACCGACCACCACGCTCTTGTCAGGAATGTCAACGAAACTCTGCTTGCCAATCGAAGACTGACTGTCCGAGAGATTGCAGAAGAATGTAACGATTCAGTTGGATGATGTCATGAAACACTGACACAGCATATTGGAATGCATCGTATTGCCGCCAAGTTCGTCCCACGGCTCGTGGGTCAAGACCAGAACGACCTTCTCCCCGCAATCTGCGAAGAGCTTGGATCGCGTTAATTAGAGAATCATAAACACTGGTGAGACGTGGGTCTACGATTATGATGTTGAGACCAAGATTCAATCTTCGCAATTGGTCGGGAAAGGTTCTCCAGAGCCAGAAAAAGCTCCTTAGGTCAGGTCAAATGTCTTAAGACATGCTGATAGTTTTCTTCGACTTTGAAGGATTAGTTCATCATGAATTCGTGCCACAGGGGTAAACTGTTACTATCGGGACATGCTGCGACGCCTGCGAGAAAATGTAAGAAGGAAACGGCCTGAAATGTGGCGAGATAATTCATGGCTCTTGCATCACGGTAACGCACCCACACATTCATCCCTATTGGTGTGTGACTATTGCACAAAAAACGAAATCAGTGTGGTGCTTCAGCGTCCGTACTCTCCAGACCTGGCCCCTGCGGACTTTTTTTTCATTTCCGAAGTTGAAAACTCCGTTGAAATGATGAAGTTTTGTAACGATAGATGAGATAAAAGAAAATTCGTAGGTGGCGCTTCGCGCGATCCAGCAAGAGGCGTACCAAGACTGCTTCCGGAATTGGAAACGGCGTTGGGAGCGGTGTATCAATTGTAGAGAAGAGTGTTTCGAAGGAGACCATGCACAGTAAGTAAAAGGCAAGCGTAGAAAAATTTCGTGGACAGACTTCGTATGTATTGGAAATCGGCGACGGAATCCGCCGGCCAAGGTGTCAACCCGGCTTCTTTCTGTAACTCGGCAAGAATGAACGACGACGCGACAGAACGAAGATTGAAGACATTATTTCGGCACGGTTATGTAATATTGACTGGAATACTCTCTTTCAAATTCTGAAGGTTGCAGGGGTTAAATACAGGGAGCGAAAGGCTATTTACAACTTGTACAGAGACCAGAAAAATGGTTCAAATGGCTCTGAGCACTATGGGACTTAACATCTGTGGTCATCAGTCCCCTAGAACTTAGAACTACTTAAACCTAACTAACCTAAGGACATCACACACATCCATGCCCGAGGCAGGATTCGAACCTCCGACCGTAGCAGCCGCGCGGTTCCGGACTGAGCGCCTAGAACCGTGAGACCACCCCGGCCGGCACAGAGACCAGATGGCAGTTGTAAGAATGTAGGGGCATGAAAGGGAAGCAGTGGTTGGGAAGGGAGTGAGACAGGGTTGTAGCCTATCCCCGATGTTATTCAATCTGTATGTTGAGCAAGCAGTAAAGGAAGCAAAAGAAAAATTCGGAGTAGGAATTAAAATTCATGGAGAAGAAATGAAAACTTTGAAGTTCGCCGATGACATTGTAATTCTGTCAGAGACAGCAAAGGATCTAGAAGAGCAGCTGAACGGAATGGACAGTGTCTTGAAAGTAGGGTATAAGATGAACATCAACAAAAGCAAAACGAGGATAATGGAATGTAGTCGAATTAAATCGGGTGATCCTAAGGGAATTAAATTAGGAAATGAGACGCTTAAAGTAGTAAAGGAGTTTTGCTACTTGAGGAGCAAAATAACTGATGAGAAGTAGCGTGGACATAAAATGTAGACTGGCAATGGCAAGGAAAGTGTTTCTGAAGAAGAGAAATTTGTTGACATCGAGTATAGATTTAAGTGTCAGGAAGCCGTTTCTGAAAGTATTTGTATGGAGTGTAGCCATGTATGGAAGCGAAACGTGGACGGCAAATCATTTAGACTAGAAGAGAATAGAAGCTTTCGAAATATGGTGCTACAGAAGAATGCTGAAGATTAGATGGGTAGATCACATAACTAACGAGGAGGTATTGAATGGAATCGGAGAGAAGAGAAATTTGTGGCACAACTTGACTAGAAGAAGGGATCGGTTGGTATGGAATATTCTGAGGCATCAAGGGATCACCAATTTAGTATTGGAGGGCAGCGTGGAGGGTAAAAATCGTAGAGGGAGACCAAGAGATGAATACACTAAACAGATTCAGAAGGATGTATGTTGCAGTAGGTACTGGGAGATGAAGAAGTATGCACATAATAGAGTAGCATGGAGAGCTGCATCAAACCTGTCTCAGGACTGAAGACAACAACAACAACATGTAAAGGTTCGTATACATCTCGACTGAAGATCAGCGCCGAAACTGCAACAACAACAACGAAGCGACATCATTCCCCGTGAACAGAGCGACAACAAGGAATCGCAAGATATACGCGTGTCCGCGTTAAGCACATAACAATACAGAATGTAATAACTTGAGACGTAATGGAGTTATTTATTGGCGGTTTGCTTCTACAAATACGGTAACGTAAAATGTTCTCTGTGTTTGCTTACAGCAATTTGTACCGCGTGCACATCCGCGTTAACTACCTTGTTCAAGTAAACGCGCGTCAGAAACCATGTAGATACCTCATCGGAAATTGTTCTGTGTGCTTACTCTCGCGGAGCTGAAGTCTCTTACACTGGTACAACGTCTGTTTCGGCCTGAATACGGACTGCGATCAACTGACGATGCTCCCATCTACGTAACTAGAAATGGGACAAGTGGCTGTGGAAAACTGGGAGTTTGCTTTTGATACTGCGCCACCACGCCAAGTATGCAGTTCCAGCGACTGCTTGCGAACTGATCCGTATGTCCTCGGAGAGCTGTCGTAAGTCAGCTACAGTTACCTCGTTCAACGGTACACGATGTCGTCCATAAGAGGTGCATTTGCGCAGCTATTGCAGATGTTACACCTGCAACGCTGCAAAACACTTGAAGAGAAGTGGAATACAGATTGGATGTCTGTCGCACCATAATGGTATGCATATCGAGATGTATGAGTGTAAAAAAACGTTTTGAGATACCGGTACCAAACTTGTAGAAACTCGCCATCAATAAATATCTCAATTACTTTTCAAGTTATTTCAGTTTCTATTGTTATATATTTAACTCAGACGATGGTATGGTGATTGATAAAGCTCCAGTATTTCTCGTCACGGTCGGCACAGTTAAATCTGCAGTTCAATGGAATCGCAGAAAATAACTGCTTCAGATTCGTGATAATTCTGTAATGAACAAAAAGCCTGTATCCGGAGATCCTCCCCCTTCGCGGATGTTTGCATGTGCACTCGATTCTAAAGTGGCTTATACACGTCAGTGCTCTAGGGAGTTGACTACTGAGGTTATTGGAATTTATAGAAGTCACGCAAGTTTGTGGAAAGTTAAGAGCAGCTGCTTTATAAGCTACACGTTGCTGGTAGACTGCAAACAGGCAAACTGCAATCCTCAGACAGAAACAAAGTAAAACACACCTCAGTAATATCGTTTTATAGAATACATGAAGTTCCAAATACGTCCAGAAATGTATCTGCAACCAACCACAAAAAACACACCTGAAGTGTTACCACTCTCATTATTACGTCAGATAGGTAATGTAGGTAGTAAGTTCGTCGTATTCATGATTTCCTCTTCAAAGTAACATACCGTACTTATAGTTTAACACAAAATGACATTAAAAAAATGGTTCAAATGGTTCTGAGCACTAGGGGACTTAACAGCTGTGGTCATCAGTCCCCTAGAACTTAGAACTACTTAAACCTAACTAACTTAAGGACATCACACACATCCATGCCCGAGGCAGGATTCGAACCTGCGACCGTAGCAGAAAATGACATTAAAAATATGCGTTATTCACGAGCAGTTAGTTGAGAATATGTATGAACTTCAAGTGACACGACGAACCGTCTCGTTCTGAATATGGATTCAAACCCAGGTCAGGCAGACTAAGCAAAGATTTCGTGAATGACGCAAACCAACCGTCATTCCTGATTAGGCAAACAGAGAGTGATATACCTCGATTTTAGACAGTATCAGTTAGCAAACATTTTTAACGGACTCGAATTCCTAGCCAGCATCTATTGTCCCTGTTAACGAACTACGAGAGATGTTAAATATTGCTTCTTCACAAGAAACTTACTTCAAACGCCGTGAGGCAAGGCTTTGTGTTGGACAGGGATTCGAACCCAGAACCTAAGCGGATTGATATCTAAGCACAACCAACTGTGACATATCGGATTTTCTCGGCAGTAGCTAGATGTTTTAACTGAAATGACGAGACGAAACATTAATTTTTTCCTTCCCAGGACTCCAACCCGGCACCTATCGCTGTTATATTCTACAGAAAACGAACGTTAAATATGGGTTTGTTGCACAAGCAGCGACATGTTAGCATGTTTGAACTAGAAATAATATGACGAAGAGTTCAGTGCACACTGGGAATAGAGCCCCACACATATCGTTGTTGACTACACACAAAGAGACGTCAGCTACCGAATTTTTCTCCACCAGCAGCTCGGAATAACATCTTGAACTTACAGTGATCTCGCAAATAGTTCTGTGTCCCACTGGGAGTCAAAAACGTCAGATATCGTTAGTGTTGACAACGAATGAAAAAACATTTAAATAAAAATTATTGTCCACCAGCAGATAGGTGTTCTCATGCTAGAGCTTGATAATACATAATGAAATCTTTAGTGCCGGGCCAGGATTCGAACCCATTCACGCGTAGTATGTGGAGATGTTGAGGAATCTGCAGTTTTGAACAAACAACAAATTGTAGCCGATCTGTATTGTCACGAAGGGATCAAATTCCGCGTTAAGGGCGGTCTGAGTTGAATTCTCAGTTCAGAACCAATTTTATCGACATACAGAAGCTCAGATAAAAGATGGAAAGTGTCCTGTGACCCTACATAGCGTTTGTTTCGTCACTAGAAATAAATAACTAGTATAAGAATGGTTACTGGTGATAGAGTTTCTACATGTCGCCACTCCAGACTTTATTGTGGTTCAACCTAACGTCTACTTGGCAGAGAAGGAATGTAATCTTTAATGTGATTTTCAGACCACACTGCGATTATATCTTCTCCACTTGGTGTAGCCAGAAGAGAATGGAATCTTTCTCTCCCTATCTAAAATCATTGACAGAAGTGGGAATGGAACCCAGAGCATAGGTATAAGAACCTATAATCAGTCCAACAGACCACCAAATCCTCCTTTGTCTGACTCATTTTTCTATCGTAACGCCATTGCGCCACACTGGATGAGAATTCTGACACACAGGCTCCCTGTAGTAAATTGCAGCATGATCAGTAAGAGGTATCACAAGTAGTGTTCCTGTAGCTGTGGGAATCATTGGTTGAAAACCTAAACTGGTGTCACTCTGAGCTAGAATTTTTGGTCTGCGACTAAGTATAAGGTCAATGAGTCGGATGCGAGTTTTGCAACTGTGAAATACTTTCCTACATTATAGAAGCGAATATTAAATTTGGACTAATATTGCGAAAATTTTGTACTTGGATAGCTTAGAATGAAAATCTTTCTGTTTATTTCAAAGGAAAACAATTGATTTTCTAAAACATTGTCTGTCGTACACAACTTGAAACAGGTCATGTCGACCAAACCGTATGGAAGAACTGACAGCGACGTATATCGGGAGGCAGTAAGATCTCTTGCCTTTTGGTTTGGCAGTACTCGATAGCCATTTCTAGGCGCAAGTAAATGAAGAAAGGCAGCGCGTTTTTGTTATCAAGTAACTTCTTCATCAATTACTTTAGTTTTAATGTAATCTACGAGTAATTGCTGATGTTTGATATTAACATGAAAAGGACTCCGTAGACAGGGAAAGAACCTGTTCTTGGGAAACTACTTCTATAGTGACCAAAAGGCATTAAATGATCTTCAAGCACATCTGTTCCAGCAGCGCTGTAGTTAAAATGATTGTAATAATGACGGTAATAATCGAATTATCCGGTAACTTCACACTTCACAGTGGATTTTCTCAAACTAAGAAATTTGGTCAATTTGTGAAAATTCAAAATGGCTTTACTTCGAGCCTATGATGCCTAGAAGAGTCTTTACATACTGCTGACATGAGAATAGCATAATCTCCGCGTCAGGAGCTTTCTTCTACTTAACCATTTAATGGACTCGCATTTTTTCCACCGTGAATAATTTTGTAAGATAAGAATATGATCTGTTACAGCACACTCCTGGGGCTGGGAAATGTGGCCACAATGGTCTGGTGGAACTAATTATCAGAGGTGCACTGCGTGGGTTCAGGCATTTACTTTTAAGAGGCAGAAACAGATTTATTTTACCTCTGGTAACCTCAAGAGAAAGACGTTATAATCCGTAATCCGCATTAAACACGACGTTCCTTCATTACCAACTGGGCAGAGCCGGTTTACGTTGGGAAATGACATAGCGGAAGTCATGGCAAACAGAAATACAGTCGTCAGTAAACTAACTTACACTAGAAAATTTTATTTTATTTGATGAACCGATAGCCATTTAAAGGAACAGGTCTCTTATTTTACTTGTACTTGATTGAACTAGAGACGTTGAAAAATTTGGTGTTGGACTGTGATACGAATTCGTATCTCCTCTTTCGAGGATCTGAATCTCTCAGAACAGTATAGTTCAATCATTTCGTTCCTTTTCCCAAGACTGCAATCTTCTCTAGGTCTCCTCCAAAGGATCCAGTACAAAAATATTCATAATTTCATTTCAAGCCCTATCAAGTGCACGCCCACCTGCTAGTGAAAATTAACGTGCATTTGCATTTTTAATGTCTGTTCATGTGTTGCCAACAATCGCAATAGGTGTCGTTATTTCTGGTCAGACACGCACACATCTTACTGTTGGTCAGTAAGCAACTGATACTTAAGCTATATTCGTGGATGCTCGGTAGGTGTGCAGCTCGATTGTCACTTAGGCACAAACACCTTGCAGCTCGTAAGAAAAACCGATACGTAACATTTGATTTTCCTTAGTTAACAATCCGATCACGTGTTGGGTTTGTATCTCCGTCACAGAACTTCACATCATGCACTTCATCTTTAAATGCATGCACACTTTGTTACATCAGAATGGAGGTATATCAGACATCTTTCGTAGTTAGCTAACAGGGATGAAAGGGTCTTCATAGGAATCCCGGTTTATTATAAAAATTGTCGTATTTTATTTTCAAGTTTAGATTTGGTTACTGGTATTGGCAAAAATTTCAGTAATTCATGACTCTTCATGGCTAGTCATCGATATGATGTGATTAGATTAGATTAGATTAATTCTTGTTCCATAGATCATGAATACGACATTTAGTAATGATGTGGAACGTGTCATTTTAAATGAAAGATTTCTTTACATACCATGATTCAATTTCTTTACAACAATTTTTTACACACACTCTCTCTCTCATTCTTTTTTATTTCTCTCTGTCTGTCTGTCTCTCTCTCTCTCTCTCTCTCTCTCTCACACACACACACACACACACATACACATTCTTTTTTATTTTTATTTGTTTGTTGTCTCGACTATCGGCGAGGCACGAAAACTCCTCTGAATGAGTTTCTTAGTTTTCAGTACACTTACGAAAGAAATATAAAAACTGCTATGGGAGTTACTGATTTGTGACGCTTAGTTTGGAGTCAATTCTGAGTATTATTAGTTAACTACGCTCCAGTCCCTAAACCTAGTTACAGAAATGCGAATCAGACGCATTACGTATTCCAGGCCGTAGCAGCCACGACTTGGAGACGCCAGCTATGGTCACTTCCCAGCCCGCTGTAGGATCACATCGGTTCGTCTTCTTCCTGCTAGTACTGTAACTGAGATTTGGCAACAAGGCAGGGTGTGTTTGGCAACTTTGTGATCGACGTGTTACTTCCTGGTATGCACGGAATCAAGCCTCAAAGTTCACTTGATTTTACCTGTCATTTCCATTGAGTAATCTGAGTTATTATCGCTTGAGGTGTAAGAAAAGATTGTAAACTTACGGTTTTCAGCCCAGGAAAGTCGTTGCAGGTGGAAATCGCAACTAATCTCGTCCTTTAAATAGCGGTTTATGAGTTCTAGCCACTATTGACCTCGTAAGAGGAAGCTGAGATACGTACCTCTTTGGCAGCTTTGTGGTAATATGCTGACCTGTAAAAAAGCGTCAGTTAGGGTTCGCAGTTCCAGTCTCACTGACTTCAACGTTTTTACCCCTTCTGTGAAAGAGCTACAAGCAGTCAGATCAAACATCAATAAGGAAATCGCAAGAAAATACTTTCGGCTCATAGTGCAATGGTGAAAAACTTACAATGCTGCACAAGTAACGCCTCTTTCCGCTGCTGACAAGCAAATTTTGGGTTTCTAGAAATACATAACTATATTTATGAAATGCCACATTTGCATACCTCTTGAGTATGACACAGCATACCAATTAAACACAGACCCAATCAAAATCTAAGTGAGTAGTATTTTACTAATTTGTGTCGATAGAGGCATGCTTGTGTACAGATACTCAATTTTATTAAAACAGACTTTTGTTGTAAGATTATCGTGGGTAGTTTTATTTCATTTCGTATAATACAGTGTACAATTTTCGTAACTTTTCCTTTAGTGTTGTTAAAACAATAGTAAACATGAGAGAGAAATTAATCATCAACGACATACGCGAATTCTCTGATGTTATCTATAACAGTCTGACAATGCACATGCAGTTTATTGATTACATGCATGTAGTAAACTTTTTCTGAGATAAAGCTGTCAAACAAGATTTGAAGAAGAATAAAATGCCACTACCACACGACAGCTAATGTAGAAAATACTTTTCTGATGTATTTGGGCACGATGCGCTCTCCCATACGTAATACAAATGCTTCGAGATGCATCTGCTGCCTGGCTGTCTATTAAACCTAAAAAGAACAAAATGTCACAGAAGTTAGCCCTTTTTTCACATGCGACTATTTTGGGTTGAGAAGTGAATGGAATTATGTTCAAAGTTCCATTAGATTGGTAACTTCAGCAGACAGCAGAATTGCGTTTTTAAAAAATTTAACACTACATGTATTCGAACTCACGACATCTCATCTACGGTGCACGACACTTACGATTCCGCTACTAGCTACAGCTGCTCCAGAGCTGAACAATAATTCCTCCAGAACTTCTGCATACGACAGCGCTGCGAGATAATGCAAATGGCTGGATCTAGATTTCTGAGAGAAACAGTTACAGCTTTTCTTTTGCGCTGCACGACGATTTTTACAAACAGATAGCACAATAGAATAGCTCAAGTGGATAGGAACACTTCCTATTTAAATTTCTGCATCCAACACTGTTGGTAGTTCTGTGTAGGTGGCAGTTATGTGATTTTATTTTGGTGATTACAAAATAGAGTCGAATGTATCCACTGGGTAGCTGAGGCAGCTAGTTCATGGTGATTCGGTCAACCAAGTAAATGAGTTTACTGATCATGCTGCAATTTGCTACAGGGAGCCTGTGTGTCAGAATTCTCATCCAGAGTGGCGCAATGGCGTTACGATAGAAAAATGAGTCAGACAAAGGAGGATTTGCTGGTCTGTTGGACTGATTATAGGTTCTTATACCTATGTTCTGGGTTCGATTCCCACTTCTGTCAATGATTTTAGATAGGGAGAGAAGGATTCCATTCTCTTCTGGCTACAACCGATTTAATTCGACTACATTCCATTATCCTCGTTTTGCTTTTATTGATGTTCATCTTATATCCTCCTTTCAAGACACTGTCCATTCCGTTCAGCTGCTCTTCCAGATCCTTTGCTGTCTCTGACAGAATTACGATGTCATCGGCGAACCTCAAAGTTTTTATTTCTTCTCCATGTATTTTAATTCCTACTCCAAATTTTTCTTTTGTTTCCTTTACTGCTTGCTCAGTATACAGATTGAATAACATCGGGGAGAGGCTACAACCCTGTCTCACTCCCTTCCCAACCACTGTTTCCCTTTCGTGCCCCTCGACTCGTATAACTGCCATCTGGTTTCTGTACAAATTGTAAATAGCCTTTCGCTCCCTGTATTTTACCCCTGCCACCTTTAGAATTCGAAAGAGAGTATTCCAGTCAACATTGTCAAAAGCTTTCTCCAAGTCAACAAATGCTAGATACGTAAGTTTGCCTTTCCTTAATCTATTTTCTAAGATAAGTCGTAGGGTTAGTACTGCCTCACATGATCCAACATTTCTACGGAATCCAAACTGATCTTCCCCGAGGTCAGCTTCTACCAGTTTTTCCATTCGTCTGTAAAGAATTCGTGTTAGTATTTTGCAGCGTTGGCTTCTTAAACTGACAGTTCGGTAATTTTCACATCTGTCAACACCTGCTTTCTTTGGGATTGGAATTATTATATTCTTCTTGAAGTCTGAGGGTATTTCGCCTGTCTCATACATCTTGCTCACTAGGTGGTAGAGTTTTGTTAGGCCTGGCTCTCCCAAGTCTGTCAGTAGTTCTAATGGAATGTTGTCTACTCCCTTGTTTCGACTTAGGTCTTTCAGTGCTCTGTCAAACTCTTCACGCAGTATCATATCTCCTATTTCATCTTTGTCTACATTCTCTTCCATTCCTATAATATTGTCCTCAAGAACATCGCTATGGTATAGACCCTCTATATACTCCTTCCACCTTTCTGCTTTCCCTTCTTTGCTTAGAACTGGGCTTCCATCTTAGCTCTTGATATTCATGCAAGTGGTTCTCTTTTCTCCAAAGGTCTCTTTAATTTTCCTGTAGGCAGTAACTATCTTATCCCTAGTGATATGCGCCTCTATATCCTTACGTTTGTCCTCTAGCCACCCCTGCTTAGCCATTTTGCACTTCCTGTCGATCTCACTTTTGAGACGTTTGTATTCCTTTTTGCCTGCTTCATTTACTGCATTTTTATATTTTCTCCTTTCATCAATTATATTCAATATCTCTTCTGTTACCCGAGGATTTCTATTAGCCCTCGTATTTTTACCTAGTTGATCCTCTGCTACATTCACTATTTCGTCTCCCAAAGCTACCCATTGTTCTTCTGCTGTATTTCTTTCCCCCATTCTTGTCAATCGCTCCCTAATTCTCTCCCTGAAGCTGTCTAAAACCTCTGGTTCTTGCAGTTTATCCTGGTCCCATCTCTTCAAATTCCCAACTTTTTGCAGTTTCTTCAGTTTTAATCTACAGTTCATAACCAATAGATTATGGTCAGAGTCCACATCTGCCCCTGGAAATGTCTTACAATTTAAAACCTGGCTCCTAAATCTCTGTCTTACCATTATATAATCTATCTGAAACCTTCTAGTATCTCGAAGCTTCTTCCATGTATACAACCTTCTTTTATGATTCTTGAACCAAGTGTTAGCTATGATTAAGTTATGCTCTGTGCAAAATTCTACCAGGCGGCTTCCTCTTTCATTTCTTATCCCCAATCCATATTCACCCACTACTTTTCCTTCTCTTCCTTTTCCTACTGTCGAATGCCAGTCACCCATGACTATTAAATTTTCGTCTCTCTTCACTATCTGAATAATTTCTATTATCTCATCATACATTTCATCAATCTCTTCGTCATCTGCGGACCTAGTTGGCATATAAACTTGTACTTCTGTGGTAGGCGTGGGCTTCGTATCTATGTTGGCCACAATAATGCGTTCACTATGCTGTTTGTAGTAGCTTATCCGCATTCCTATTTTCCTATTCATTATTAGACCTACCCCTGCATTACCCCTATTTCATTTAGTGATATAAATAATAGGGGGGGAATTAGAGAGCTTTTAATTTTTTTAGCAAAATTACGGGTGTAAATGCGAAGTAACATATCCATTCCCAGGGGTGGGTAAGCGCGGCCTTATTTGCCAGTAGCTCCGTGGCACGCCGCTAGTGTCAGCTGCTTAACATGGCGGCTGTGCTTAGCTCGTCCTCGGCGTACGAGCAACGAAATGTGATTCGTTTTCTATGTGGCAATGGAAATCTACAGGGGAATGCAGCCCACATATGAGAAGTGAGGAAGAGGAGAAGGAGGAGATGGAGATGGTGGTGATGTTGTGAGATCGCAAAAGGCCATGAGACCTTGCATGACAATGAGGGTTTGGTAGGCCGCGAGGATGCAATGGTGAAAGCGGATCGCCGTGTGCACCTCACGGACATTTCCCGGGAGCTTGGAATTTCGTATGGAAGTGTTTACGGCATTGTTCACGCGTCCTCATCATACCGAAAGGTTTCATGCATGTCAGTGGGTACCTATGCAGTTGGATGACATGATGAAAGGCAAAGGAATGATTGCTTCACTGGATCACCTACAACGGTATGCCAGTGAGGGCGGCAGTTTCCTGGACCGCACTGTTAATGTTGAAGAAGTGTAGATATTGCATTTCACGCTGGTATAAAAGCAGCAGAGCATGGTGTGGTTCACCTGTGACGAAAAAATTCCGTTCAGTGCCATCTGTTGGAAAGTGATGTTAATGGTCTTCTGGGATCGCCATGCCCCACTCCTGCTGGATTTCATGCTACTAGCTGCAGCCGTCAACACCAACAGTTATTATTTATTAATTTAAAGAGATCTGCTTCAGTTGTACTAATGATTTGTTCAAACCACGACAGATTTCGGGATGTTAAAATCCCATCCCGAGGTGTTTAAAATTTTTGTATTTGGTAATGCTTAACATGTGGTCAGGCCAGTCGGCGCAAGGGCCTCAAACCACTACATCTTGGCGGAAACAGTCGACTAGCGGACAGCAGCACGGTATGAACGGCGTCGTGAAGATGGGATTTTTACATCCCAAAATGAATCGGGGTTTGAATAACTCTTTAGCACAACTGAAGTGAATCTCTTTAAATTTATTAATCATGTGCCTGAGTTGCGGATGTTCTGCATACCAAACCGTGTCCAACAGTTGTTGTTCCAGAGTGTCACATATGTGGGCTGCCATGAGGAAGAATCGCCGATGGTTATCCTTCACGACAATACGAGTCCACAGGTGGCAATCAGAACCGCCGACACTCTCCTGCCAGTTCACTGAGAGCGTTTGGACAATCCACCATACAGATTTCTGGACCTCGCTCCTAGTGGTTCCTATGTCTTCAGTCTGCTGAAGAATTTCCTGTAAGTACAACAATTTGCGTGCAAGGACGAAGCCAAGACAATAGTCCAACAGTGGTCCACAGCCAGCTGGACGAATTCTGGCAGAGGGGCATCCCAAATGTGGTGCTGAGGTGAGACAAATGCCTGAAACAGTGTGGGGACTAAGTAGAAAACTAGAGTAAGGTACGTAGAACAGTAAACATATTTGTAATTACCTGTGCATACCGCCATTTGGCTAATAAAATATTGACTTTCTATTTGGCCCTTGTACTTGCATGTTTAGCGTGACAGAACGACAACAGAACACAAGCAGTTAGTGAATTGGTCTATTTTATATTACTATTTAAGTTACCTGGTATGTATGGCTCGTTAATGTGGAACTTTGTAACAACACCAGCTAGTTCTTCACAACACACAGGGTGCTTCAAAAGGGTGGGTTCAAACTGAAGAATCTGACAGAGAATCCAAAATACAACTTTGGAACAGGAACTTCGGTCATGGAAGTAATCCTGAGCCAGCGAAGACTCTGAAATGTCAAGAACAACAAGGACGAAAATAGACATGCGCCCCAAGTTCAGCAAAGAATAATTTACTGTTTACTGAACAAAGTTTACATTAGAGGTGTTCGAAATGGTGACTACCACACTCAAGACAGGCATAAGATGGATATATACCACTATCATTTTTAAAGGGCGTTAAATTTCCTGCAAGTTTTATATTTAATATGTTGGAAATGCTACTGACATAGGAGGCTGTGAAAATGTGCAAAAATGTAGAAATTGCAGAAAGTTAGACATGTCAGTGGTTTCGCCTTAATAACTCTTTTACTGCAGCTTTGTGCACAATGCATAATAACTAGTCTTGCAGAGAATTTAATTTCCTTCAAGATTCATATAAAACTTTGTAATTAGTCCCTATATACGCCGAGAAATGTTGCGTTAGCCGTTTTAGTGAAAGTGGACTCGCAACTGAAAATACCATCCTCAATTAAAAATGGTATTCCTGGTTGTAATATCTTTAAACCATTATGTGTGCAATACACACATGTACTTCATGAAATTCGTGTACTTTCTGGGGAATAAGTATTTTTATATTTCAATAAAATACAGTTTATAATAGATCTTTTTTCATTTTCATTGTTGGTCCATTCTTGACATGACTTCCGTAGGCCAGACCTTGGAGTTTTGCGAAGTTTCCGTCAATTACTTTTTAAATTTTGTGAGTGCGCGTTCATGCTGTGTTGTAGTATGTGCACATTTGTTCGAAACGTAGGACTCACATCGAGCTGTGTGCTATATCTGTGCTGAAAGGCTGAGGCAAGGTGAAACGTCGTTAGGGAAAGAGAGAGGCGTAAATACGACGGGCGTTTGAAAAGTCCGTGCAAAGTCCGAGAGATGGCATCACCGGCGTGTATTGAGGTCATGTTCAGTTAGTAGCATCTTTGGAAAGAATGCACACCAAGTTTCAGCGATATTGGTCTATTTCTTTGTGATTGGCATTCGTGTAAATCAAGGAAGTCGAGTGATTTTCAAAAAATGGGCGAAAAAGAATTTCGTGTGGTGATTAAACATTACTTTATGAAAGGCAAAACGTCTCAGGAGACTAAAGAGAAGCTTGATGACCATTACAGTGACTCTGCGCCTTCGATTACAACAGTTTATCAGTGGTTTCAATATTGTCGGTGTGGCCATATGGGCACAAGTGATGCTGAACATTCTGGACGCCCTGAGGAGGGTCCGACACCATAAATCATTGATATAGTCCATGATATGGTGATGGATGACAGAAGAGTTAAGGTGTGTGAGATTGCTAGTGCTGTGGGCATCTCGAATGAATGGGTACTGTAATGCCAGAAATGCATATCCTCCTGTTTCCATCCATTGTACTATAAATTTTTTCCTTATTTTGTTACCTGAAGATATGACATTTCTCTGTCTTTATATATTGTAATTGTTCTACTATATATATATATATATATATATATATATATATATATATATATATATATGTCGATGTATAATTGTTTTGTTTCATAAATATTATTTGTATTTTTATGCTGGATCTTGCCTAGAGAAAACTATGCTATCGTACGATTACATCGATAGGTCGTGTGGAGAACAAAGGCGTTTAGGATCTTTGGTAGGTTAACTCCGCCGCGTGGAGCGCGGGCAGAGCGGGGTCTGGGTGGAGTAGGGCGGTGGAGCATGGTGTTGTGTGTCGCTCCCGCGAGTTGCCACGCCTTCGGGGTTTGGTAGCATGTAATTGCCGCGACTTGTTATGATAGTTTCTGACACGGTGTCGCGGACGGGAAGCATTAACTGGCACACATCAAGAGCCCGTTACGTCTGGTGACCGTGTCGAGAAGGAGGCGCGCCAACATCCAGCTTCTGCAACAGCGACGGCCGACAACGAGCGACTGCCGCCTCCTCCTCGATCGTCGACTTCAGACCTTCAATCAACCAACAAGGAAGACTGGAAGCACGTAAAGTTTTAGAACTGTATGCCAGACCTCAGCTTTTCAAACTGTTCCATTTGCATAGCTAAAATTACAGCAACTTAGCATGAACATTTGTTGCTCATTGTCCCAATTGCATTACCAAGCAGGGTCCCTTCCTTTTCTGGAATGAACCCGAGTGACATTGAAATTCAAACGCCAGAATTAAAGTAATATCATTCGATTTCACTGCTTTAATTTCAAAGTTCAGTTAAGGTAATCATAGCCGGCTACAATATTTAGATTACACAAGCACAAGTTAAGAGTGTGAGTTTTGTTACCATATTTTAGCTTACCTGTGACTGCAGCTCAGCTTGGTACGTACTAAATTTTACTATTGTTAATTGTTCAGAATGATTTAATTCAAGTTTAAAGTTAAATCTCTTATTTCTAAATTGCGTAGATTCAAGTAGCTTTTGTAATGATTGTTGAGGTAGCCCAAGACTAACCTTATTTTATTGAATTTCGTAGTGCTTCAGAAACAATGTTCACTATTAATTTCAGTCACTAAATTAATTTTCAATTTTCTGGTTTTATTAATTCTTCTGCTAAATTAAGTCAGGGTGTATCGAAATTTATCACTTCTGACAAACATTCAGTTTTCACACAACACGTGCCAACCTTCAATTGCCACGCTTTTAGTGCTAATTATATGTGCACTAATCTTTCATTTTCAGTTATTATAGTAGTTGTCCACAGGACTGGCGACCGTAATTTTCCCCAAATTTCAAATATCTAATTAACGCCAATTAATTGTTAGCGTAACGACCGCACATTTACTTTCTTTATTAATTTTACCCTTTTCTCAAAATTAATTTCCAACAGTTTCATTTGCATTTTTCCTTTCATTTAGATGTAACCCTTTCCTCCCTCTTTACCGACAAATTAACTTCGGTGACGATTGCTTTTCCCAAATTTCCATTAGTTGCACGCAGTTTAATTTTTCACTGTCATTAAGGTCGATAAGAGAGGGGGAGGTTACAGTACATAATATTTTGCATACACATTTGGACATGAGAAAGCTATCCGCAAGATGGGTTCCGCGATTGCTCACGCTTGATCAAAAACGGAGTCGTGTGAAGTGTTGCAAGGATGGTTTGCAGCTGTTCAGGAAGAAGCTGCAGGGCTTTAAGCGTCGCTTCGTCACTGTGGATGAAACCTCGTACCACTGAGACCAAACAACAATCTAAACAGTGGGTTACCAAGGGAGAATCTGTACCAAAAAGCGAAGACCATTCCTTCGGCCGGAAAGGTTATGGCTATTTTGCAGACTTGGACAATTCCTATTATTCGGAAGGGATCAACAAATTAGAACTGCGTTGAACGAAGTGTATAAGTCTAAAAGGAGACTATGTCGAAAAATAAAAAAGGTTTACCCCAAACAAGTAAGTTGTTTTTATTTTTGCACGGACTTTCCAAATGCCCCTCGTAGACTACGTGTGGTGCGTGCAAAGCAGAAACGTACAGCACATTCTGATTTACTAAATTGTGTGAACGAAGCCCAGCTTTATTCTTCATGCCAAATAAGATATAATACTGACAAGCCGATAGCAGTCTGCACTTGGAGACCGTCCCTCAGATAGTTGAATTTACATGTTTTCAATTTCAAAGATGACTGTTCCATCTGTGGCAAAGAAGTAACTGAGAATACTGGGGGAAAATAGAAAACAAACTTTCTTTGGCAACGTGTGATCGAGTATTTTTGTGTGGAAAATTGTCTATGAACGAATCAATTACGAATATTGTCAGTGCACTAGCGGAACACTGGACACTGGACAATAATTAATATTGCATAATGAAATTTCGGGAATACGTTTGTCTAGGTAATATATTTAAGTAATTAACACAACAAGATCACAGGTTAACGTAAGCGCGAGATAAGCTGTTGGAAATTTGAAATGCTGGTGCAATAATAACCAGTCCAACCGCCAGGTTGCTGAATGCAAACGTGCAGGCACTGCTGTACAGGTGCCGGATGTCAGGTTTTGGGATGCAGTTCCATGACTGTTGCTCTTGATCGGTCGACATAGGGACGGTTCAAGCTGTTTGTGGATGACGCTGGAATTGTCATCCGATGATGTCCGATATGCGCTCGACTGGAGACAGATCTGGTGATCGAGCAGGCCAATGCAACATATCGACACTCTGTAGAGTACGTTATGTTACAAGAGCGATATGTGGGCGAGTGTTATTCTTCTGCACAACACCCCCTGGAATACTATCCACAAATGCTAGCGCAACAGGTCGAATCACATGAGTGATGTACAAATTTTCAGTCAGGGTGCGTGGGATAACCACCAGAGCACTCTCGCTGTCACATGAAATCGCACCCCAGACCATAACTCCAGGTGTAAGTCTAGCACGCAGACAGGTCGTTTGCAGGCTAACTGGTCTCCATCTAAGCAACACACGGCCATCACTGGCATCGAGGCAGAACCAGCTTTCATCAGAAAGCTCAACAAACTTTCACCATGCCCTCCAATAAACTCTCGCTTGACACCACTGAAGTTCCAAATGGAGGTGGTTTGGGGTCAGTGGAATGCACAGTAGAGCGCGTCTGACTCGAAGCTGTTCTTGAAGTAAACAGTTTACACCAGTTCGTTGTGTCACTGTGGTGCCAACTGCTACTTAGATTGCTGCCGCAGATGCAGAAATATGCGTCAGAGCCGTACGCCAAACACGACGGTCTTTCTTCTTGGTAGCGCCGCATGATGTCCGGAGCCCCATCTTCTTGCAACCGTATGTTCTCGCGAGCACCGCTGCCAGCAGTCATGTACAGTTACTACATTCCTGCAAAGTCTTTCTGCAATTTCACTGAAGGTACATCCGGCTTTTCGTAGCTCCATTACACGACTTCGTTCAAACTCAGTTAGGTGCCGATAATGACATCTTTGTCGCCTTAAAGGCATTCTTGACTAACGTCAATTCACCAAGTCCAATTTCAGAGATAACTGATGCTCACAATTGTTACAGCGTGTATTAAAGCAAAATCAGATTCGCACACTCCTGCAAAGTCTTTCTGCAATTTCACTGAAGGTACATCCGGCTTTTCGTAGCTCCATTACACGACTTCGTTCAAACTCAGTTAGGTGCCGATAATGACATCTTTGTCGCCTTAAAGGCATTCTTGACTAACATCAATTCACCGAGTCCAATTTCAGAGATAACTGATGCTCACAACCGTTACAGCGTGTATTAGAGCAAAATCAGATTTGCACACTCATGCGACTGGCGCGAAATCCGAATAGACAGCGTCTTTCAGATGTAGAAACGCGCCTACCAACTTTCGTTTATGTCGCACAATTCTTTCTTGGCGTTGCGATTTTTCTTTCCGTCTGTGTATATGAAACTTGCAGGAAGTTTACCGCTCTTTAAAATTGCCCAAAATTCACTGCAAGCGATTTACTGAGGAAGAACAGAAAAATGTGCCATATCTTAGCCGTTTTTTCAAGATGGCATATAACGCACGAGGAGGAGAAGGTCAAATACCCGGATTTTTCACGAAAGAGTTAATACATAAAACATACCTGAAAATCAAAATTATTCCACCTTCTGCAGTTCAAAAATCTGTACTGGGTTATTCTGATTTTGCACAGGCAAGTGGCATGCGGACTATGGTCGGTCAGATAATTCATCAACGCGCTCGATGGATGAAGAGATCTCATTCTTATTGCCTCCTTGATGTTAGAGAAAATTTCATATGTTCTCCTGCCTGTGTGTGAAGTCATATGAATTTTGCCACATTTGTGACGTGCAGTCTTATTTTCTTTGCATTGGTCTCAGTTTCAAATATCCCTTGTACTTCCGTTCGATCGCCTTTTTAAAATTAAGATAGGACTCCTCTATTATTGATTTTTCAGTGGACACATTCCCAGAATTAACAATAACGCATCACTGTGGAGAATGTACACTGAACCTGGTGGCGGGGTGCACTTGTGTTAGGCAGAGCTAGGGTCGCGACTCTCGTTCGGCAATCCTGATTTACGTTATCAGTGATTTCCCTAAATAATCTATCGTTTTATAAACAGATTCCTTCTCCATCATTTTCCGTCAGTTACGATCTGGATGTCGACGGAATATTGCATACTAAGCATTGCTTACTTTTGGAGGAGAATAAGAGTTGAAAGAATAATGTGGTTCAGGGAATAACGAATGAATAGTGTGTGTTCAGTGTTGGCTACAGTGTGTAGCTACAGTTCTTCCTTCTTTTCCTCATCCAGCTAGTTTATTGATAGTGTTACAGAAATATAAAAATTAACATTTTGGTGCAACATACAACCTGCAGGAATATTAAGGTTCAGATTTTTTTTTGGCAAATGGAAACAAATAAATGGCATATGAACGAAATATGTCCACTCTTTGCGAGGAAATGTAACAGCAGTAAAGCGTTTACTTCTAACGTTCTACAGCGCCGGTCTTCCTTAGGAACAATTGTAATTCGCGCTGCTTGAATAGCTTCAATCAGATCCTCCACGAACAAGAACAATTAGATGCGCTACACTAAACCGTCAGTAACGTAATCTGGCCAAATCGTGCAGTGTGTTAAATGGTGAGACCTTCGTGTCGCACTCCAGGGATTGATTACATCACGCGCGAGGCGTGCAGTCGACCGATGTTGTTTTGCGACCTTCTGCAGAAAATGTAATCGCTCTGATCAGATCGGAAGGTCGGCGAGCAAGGTCAACGCTAGCACAGCAGTGGCGTAGTTTCTCGAGTATGCTGTACAGTAAGTACTGCATCGATGCAATGAACTTTCACTCTGGAGTGTCTCGTGTTGTCAACACATTTTCGCTTCCGTTCTGACGCTCAGACTTCAAAATGCCATAGTTTATGTAAAGAAGAAGTACGATCTTGAGCAAATGAAGTAGAGACAACTGTTGAGTTGGACACAGAGTGCGCCGGCCGGTGTGGCCGTGCGGTTCTAAGCGCGTCAGTTTGGAACCGCGTGACCGCTACGGTCGCAGTTTCGAATCCTGCCTCGGGCATGGATGTGTGTGATGTCCTTAGGTTAGTTAGGTTTAAGTAGTTCTAAGTTCTAGGAGACTGATGACCTCAGAAGTTAAGTCCCATAGTGCTCAGAGCCTTTTGAACGATTTTTTTGACACAGAGTGCTCCTGTTGTCGTATCAAACAACTGGAATGACATAAGAGCTTCGTCTGACAGCTGTAATGATAATCGTGCGCAGGCTGGGCAAGACGTGTCATTACAGCTAATACTATCTGATCAAAAGTATCCGTCTTCAGGTCACAAGGGGACCATCGGGACCATCCGACCGTCGTGTCATCCTCAATGGGAAGCGGATAGGAAAGGCGTGTGGTCAGCACACCGCTCTCCCGGTCGCTATGATGGTTTTCTTTTACTGGAGCCGTTAGTCGAGTAGCTCGTCAATTGGCATCACGAGGCAGAGTGCACCCCGAAAAATGGCAACAGTGTATGGCAGCCTGGATGGTCACCCCTCCAAGTGGCGCCACGCCCGACAGCAGTTAACTTCTTTGATCTGACGGGAACCGGTGTATCCACTGTTGGCAAGGCTGTTGCCTCCGGACACCTATTAGTGGACTTTAATACGGGATGTATCCCCGCCGGTCGGAGTGGCCGAGCGGTTCTAGGCGCTACAGTCGCAGGTTCGAATCCTGCCTCGGGCATGGATGTGTGTGCTGTCCTTAGGTTAGTCAGGTTTAAGTAGTTCTAAGTTCTAGGGGACTGATGACCACAGCAGTTAAGTCCCATAGTGCTCAGAGCCATTTGAACCATTTTGATGTATCCCCCTTTTGCCTTTACGACGGCCTGAACTCTCATGGGGACACTTTCAATGAGGCATCTGAATGCCTGTGAGGGGAATGACAGACAGTTTTTCTAAAGAAACGAAGCCGTAACGGCAATGATTTTGCAACTGGGGGGTCTGGAGCGTAGTTGACGTTTTAATTCTTCCCAAAGGTGTTCCATTGGGTTCAGACTGGGACCCCGGGAAGGCCAACCCATTCCAGGAATGTTATAGTCCACAAACTATTGCCTATTTTCCAATAGAGTGTATTGTCATTATCAATAAATAAATGTCGTGTGACTAGGGCCCCCCAGTCGGGTAGACCATCTGCCGGGTGCACGTCTTTCGAGTTGACACCACTTCGGCGCCTTGCGCGTCGATGGGGATGAAATGATGATGATTAGGACAACACAACATCCAGTCCCTGAGCGGAGAAAATCTCCGACCCAGCCAGGAATCCAACCCGGGCCCTTACAATTGGCATTCTGTCGCGCTGACCACTCAGCTGCCGGCGGCGGACGTTGTCATACGAACAAACATCGTCTCCAAACTGTTCCTACACTGTGCGAAGTACATAATGCTGTAAAATGTGTTCATATCTTTCTGCACTTACCGCTTTCTTATATGCTATAAGGGGAGTGCACCCTAACCACGAAAAACACCCCCATACCATAACACCGCCTCCTCGGCACTTCACTATAAGCACGACACATGATGCCGGGTAACGTTCTCCAGGTATCCGCCAAACCTAAACCCTTCCATCGGATTGCCAAGGGGCATAGTGTGATTCATCACACCAAAACTCTCTTTCCCAGTCATCCGCTGTCCAGTGGCGTCGCTATTTACACAACCTCAATCGTCGCTCAGCACTAACTGCAGATATGTTTGGTTAAGAGTTGCTCGAGCACTGTTCCGCATTATTTTTAACTTCCTACTATAACGATAGCATGGCGATCTAAGTGCTGTTCTGTCACCTTAAGACATATATAACGATAGTATGTAGACATAGTAAATGTTCTAGTCCTGTCTAAAGGCCGCTTACAACACTCACGGTTTCTTACTGTTGCAGTTACGTCTAGTACTTCAGATGTTATTCTAGCTTCAGTAATTGAAACACTTAAGCAGAACTACCTCCTTAACAACCGCTAGTGACGTCAGATGCCGCGTAATGAATAAAACTCGGTCAAATGTGAAGTTATCGTAAAATATTGGTTGCAGCTTTTGATTTTCGCCAAACTACTTCTTGTGAGTGATAATAATACTGAAAAACACGATCGCTAGCCAAAATGACGAATCGATTGACGTTATTCACCAAATTTGGTCTTTACTGTATTTTGATTCTTATTAAACGTTTTCCTCTTTTAATAATTTATATCACTGAAGGAACACGCTAACTCACGTAGATAGCTGAATAATGACTGCTTTCAGAATTGGTCACACGCACCCACTTAGAAAGAGTTGCTCCATGAAAACAACGCCGGAACGACAATAATACCTACTTACGTTTCTGAAGGTAATATCAGCAACACTGCCTCTGAAAACATGTATTATGCACAAGAAATATTTTACGATTCTTTTGTAAGTATCGAAATGATTGCAAAAGATTTTATACTTGGTTTTTCTCTGTTTTATTGAAATAGTTACTTTACGAAATTCCTTGGACAGATGGTCCCAATAACCAAGTTCACACACTACGTAGAATTGTTATTTACTTTACGTACTTTCAATGCCATCTACAATTCTCCACATTTACTTTAAATGCTGCACTTGAGTGATAATTTAAATTTACTTTGAAAGAAAACACTCAGTTGCGCAATAATGTTTTACACCAATGGATTCTCTGTTTCTTTCTCTTGAGCACAGGGAAGGATTCGTACTTGGAACACTTTAGGTTAAATGAGTCGTTTTGCGTTTGAAAAACAATTAAATGATTGTTGATTAAAACACACAAAAACTTGTCCATTGTAATTATCCGGGCTGTTATGCCGTGATCGGTTGATGAATTCTGTGTCAGTTCCCAACGTTTCGTCCCCGATTGCGGGAGACATCTTCAAGAGGGTCTGTAGCTCGATGGAAGGTCCAACACACTCACTGGCTCGCTACTGACTGCCGCTAAATTCCGTGTCCGCGTTACGTGTTTTGAAAACGTCAATGGACATGACATTTCCGGCCGTGAAAGTCTACATTTAGGTAACACAAAAACTTGTCAATACAGCTCGTATACAGAACTATGGAAGGTTCAGTATTGTCGTCGTGAGCACTGTTGCTGTAGATGTAGGTGCTTAGAAGGCACATACCGTTTTGCAGCGACGGAGATTATTACTTGTCTTCGTGGCGTCGAATTATGCGACTTATACTAGCGCAGTTATGAGTTTGGCTTTCCTGGGGATCTGCGTCGGTCTAAGTAATGGATGCCTTACAAGGGAACCTCCCCATCGCACCCCCCCTCAGATTTAGTTATAAGTTGGCACAGTGGATAGGCCTTGAAAAACTGAACACAGATCAATCGAGAAAACAGGAAGAAGTTATGTGGAACTATGAAAAAAATAAGCAAAATATACAAACTGAGTAGTCTATGCGCAACATAGGCAATATCAACGAGAATGTGAGCTAAGCAGCGCCGTGGTCCCGTGGTTAGCGTGACCAGCTGCAGAATGAGAGGTCCTTGGTTCAAGTCTTCCCTCGAGTGAAAAATTTAATTTTTCATTTTCAGACAATTATTATCTGTCCGTCCGTCTGCCCGATGCTAGGTAACTGCGCCGTAGTATGGGGACGCTACACCTAAACAAACATCGAAACACAGCTTTTTGGGAGTGGTTATCACATCCACAAGAAAACCTAAATCGGGCAAGGTAGAAGAAGCTTTTTACCCATTCGCCAAGTGTACAAGTTAGGTGGGTCGACAACATATTCCTGTCATGTGACGCACATGCCGTCACCAGTGTCGTATAGATTATATCAGACGTGTTTTCCTATGGAGGAATGGGTTGACCTATTACCTTGCGATCAAATGTTTTCGGTTCCCATTGGAGAGGCACGTCCTTTCGTCTACTAATCGCACGGTTTTTCGGTACGGTCGCAAAACACAGACACTAAACTTATTATAGTGCACAGAGACGTCAGTGAAAGAACGGACAGATCATAACTTTGCGAAAATAAAGAACGCAAACTTTTCACTCGGGGGAAGACTTGAACCAAGGACCTGTCGTTCCGCAGCTGCTCACGCTAACCACCGGACCACGGCGCTTCTGAGCTCACACTATCCTTGATGTTGCCTATCTTGCGCATGGACTACTAAGTTAGTATGTTTTGCTTATTTTTTCATAGTTCAACACAACTTCTTCCTGTTTTCTCGATTGATCTGTGTTCAGTTTTTCAAGGCCTATCCACTGCGCCAACTTATAACTAAATCTGAGGGGGGTGCGATGGGGAGGTTCCCTTGTTGGAATTTTCCCATCCAGGCACCAACACTCGTTGCAGATGTAATTTTATGTCTCCTCTAAAGCGTTGCAAACATGTACCTTAGCACTTCCCCTTCACTCACGTCTATTAAGCAGTTAAACTTTTGACTCTGTTTAAACAATAGTGCGGAGTACAGCGCGCATCAGCTTTCGTCACCTGCCTCCACAGTGTCTTGCGACTGTATGACCCGCTCCACTTCTCTCCTCTGCTGCCTGCTTCCGTTACCTCCAAAAAATCTCCACCTTTTTCGACCTTCCAGAACGTCGGTAAATCCCTACTGGTTTTACCTATTTTTAATTTTAGCCCTGAGCTGGTGTTGACTTCACTTTACAAACAATGATACCTAGTTAAATAAAAGATATTTATTGTTACTTAGGAACACGTAGGCAATACTGACCCTACGACTTATCTTAGAAGGAAGATTAAGGAAAGGCAAACCTACCTTTCTAGCATTTGTAGACTTAGAGAAAGCGTTTGACAATGTTGCCTGGAATACTCTCTTTCAAATTCTAAAGGTGGCAGGGGTAAAATACAGGGAGCGAAAGGCTATTTACAATTTGTACAGAAACCAGATGGCAGTTATAAGAGTCGAGGGACATGAAAGGGAAGCAATGGTTGGGAAGGGAGTGAGACAGGGTTGTAGCCTCTCCCCGATGTTATTCAATCTGTATATTGAGCAAGCAGCAAAGGAAACAAAAGAAAAATTCGGAGTAGGTATCAAAATCCATGGAGAAGAAATAAAAACTTTGAGGTTCGCCGATGACATTGTAATTCTGTCAGAGACAGCAAAGGACTTGGAGGAGCAGTTGAACGGTATGGACAGTGTCTTGAAAGGAGAATATAAGATGAACATCAACAAAAGCAAAACGAGGATAATGGAATGTAATCGAATTAAGTCTGGTGATGCTGAGGGAATTAGATTAGGAAATGAGACACTTAAAGTGGTAAAGGAGTTTTGCTATTTGGGGAGCAAAATAACTGATGATCGTCGAAGTAGAGAGGATATAAAATGTAGGCTGGCAGTGGCAGGGAAAGCGTTTCTGAAGAAGAGAAATTTGTTAACATCGAGTATAGATTTAAGTGTCAGGAAGTCGTTTCTGAAAATATTTGTATGGAGTGTAGCCATTTATGGAAGTGAAACATGGACGATAAATAGTTTGGACAAGAAGAGAATAGAAGCTTTCGAAATGTGGTGCTACAGAAGAATGCTGAAGATTAGATGGGTAGATCGCATAACTAATGAGGAGGTATTGAATAGAATTGGGGAGAAGAGGAGTTTGTGGCACAACTTGACTAGGAGAAGGGATCGGTTGGTAGGACATGTTCTGAGGCATCGAGGGATCACCGATTTAGTATTGGAGGGTAGCGTGGAGGGTAAAAATCGTAGAGGGAGACCAAGAGATGAATACACTAAGCAGATTCAGAAGGATGTAGGTTGCAATAGGTACTGGGAGATGAAGAAGCTTTCACAGGATAGAGTGGCATGGAGAGCTGCATCAAACCAATCTCAGGACTGAAGACCACAACAACAACAACAACATAACATTATAAGCATTTGTAGATTACATATAAGCATTAAACTTCACACAGTCAAAGAGTATTGTCTTTTGCAGACCTTCTTATACACTGCATTCTGTACAAATGTCGTTCTTTGCTTCATTAGTGCAAAGTCTCTCGACTCTAAAAAGGTCGACAGCGTTTCACTACGTGCAGCTAGGTGGACTGCAGGAAGTACTTTGGAACTCACAACTGATTCCTTTCGCCGATTTCATGCGATTTTTACAATCACCCTCTGCAGTGCTCGACAGTCCTTTTCTGTCGGTACATAATGCCTGCCCGGTCACGATTTATATGTGTTTGTTTCTTCACCTTTCCACTTCACAGTCACATCACCAAGAGTGTACTTGGGCAGCTTGAAGACCGGTTGAAATGTCCCTGATGGATTTGTTACTCAGGTAACGCCCAATGACTAGTCCACGTTCAAAAACACAGAGCTTGCCACACTGACTCACCCTGTTGTCCCTGCTTTTGCCACTGACAACACAAAATCCCCGCCCCTCGTGACATCCGGTGGTCAATTCCGTATTACATAGGGGCGTTCGGATGGTTGTGATCAGATAGCATATGACCAGCCACTCTAGTATCAGTTTCATCTTTAGCTGGAAATGGATTGTCGTTTGTTAACTGCTTGCAGATTAGCAATTAACTGGTTATGAGTGTTAAAGTTACTATACCAAACAAGTAGAGTGAAGAGGAAAGGGAAGGAAAATAACTGTAAAGTTCCCTCGTGTACTTCGCGCATGGAGGAGCAACATTTACTTGACATACTTCGAGCGCATCTCACTTACCCATTGTCCCCATCTCATTCGACAATGTAAATTTGAGAACTGTTCCTTGTAAAACATGAAAACTGGGACAAAAGTTTCAGGACGTCGTCGAACGAGACCTTCCCTATCTACATGACATCTACATCTACACGATTATTTGCACCTGACACTTAAATGTTTGGTACAAGTTTCATAGGAACACTTTCAGACCATTTCTCAACCTTTCCACTCTCGACTAGCATGCGGGTAAAGGGATCACCTAAATCTTTATACCCGAGCTCAATTTCTCTTATTTTATTACGATGCTCATTTCTGTCTGTTAGGCGGCAATCAACAAAATATTTTGTCATTCGGAGGAGAAAGTTGATGACTGAAATTTCGCGAAAAGATCTCACCGCAATAAAAAAATGCCTTTCTTTTAATGACTGCCATCACAGCTTGCGTATCACATCCGTGCGCTCTCTCCCCCATTTCGCTATAATACAAAACGAGCTATCTTTCTTTAAACTTTTTCTACGTCCTCCGTCACTTCGATACCACGCAGCCACAGTCCAGAAAGGGAATTACAAGTGTAGTGCACTTTAATGGTGGTTTTTTATTTTATTTTATTTTTATTATTTTATTTTATATTATTTTGGCTTTAGCTAACTGAACCCTCAAATAATCAAGAAAAATTATGTACTTGAAAAATAATGTAATAATATTTTTTAAATATTGAAACTGGAATTTAATTACCGCCATCATGGTCCATATTTTTTAGCACCTGTCCGCCCCCGGTAGCTGAGTGGTCAGCGCGACAGAATGTCAATCCTAAGGGCCCTGCTTCGATTCCCGGCTGGCCCGGGGATTTTCTCCGTTCAGGAACTGGGTGTTGTGTTGTCCAAATCATCATCATTTCATCCCCATCAACGAGCAAGTCGCCGAAGTGGCGTCAAATCTAAAGACTTGGAGGCCCTAGTCACACGACATTTACATTTAGCTAGGCTCCTCTACCGAGATTGTCTGTTGGTGAACATAATTTTGGGACGTGATTTACGCATAAAAGCTATCGGACTTCGTTTTGTGAAAAGTGAAACTTTAGATGCAGGTTCTATTCTGAAAGTAAACTAAACGTATTGCACTGATTGGTGCCGTTAATACGCGATCATTCACTGAAAGACATCCCCACACAAAGTAAGCCACATTTAATTATCAGATTCATGAAAAATCTGAGGAAAGAAGGTATGATTAGAAGTAGTAACAAACACAATGAAATTAAATAGTTATTATTATGCAAAATGAGCACAAATAACAAAATCTCTACATAACATAGGCTAAGCAATGACTGTAACAGACTATGGCTGACCAGGAAGAGAGAGAACAAAAAATTGCGAGTCTTTCTTCACTTAAAATTACGTAGATAATACAATTACAGGGAGATTAATTTCATTGTAATCGCAGTGTCTAATAAGCAGCGATAAAATCGGGTCAGCGCTACTGCGCGAAAACACAGTGTCACGAAATCCGCTAATACTTGGGGAACTTTACAGTAGGCAGACTCCCTAGTAGATTTGTTGCATTTTCTAAGTGTTCTGGCAATAAAAGGAAGTCCTTGGCTCACCTTCTCCACAACAGTCTTTGTGGTGGTTCCTTATTTAAGTTAATCCCTACGTATTTCGTTGAATCCACAACATCCAAATTTTTTGGTTCTCTTCGTTACTGTTTAGAGTCAACTGCCACTTTCCGAATCATGCAAATATATTCCTTAAAGAATTTTGCCTTACGTTTTGTTCTTCTGGTGACTTAAGTAAACGGTAAACGACTGCATCATCTGTAACCAATCTAAGAGGGCTGCTCAGATTGTCTACTAAATTGTTTATATAGGTTAACACGTTGTTGGTATACCCCAGACATCACCTCTTTTTCACTACATCTACATCTGCTTCCATATTCCGAAAATCAACGTACAGTGCACGGCGGAGGGTACATTGTAACACTACTAGCCATTTTCTTCCCTGTTCCACTCGTAAGCAGACTGAGGGAAAAACCGACTGGCTAAAAGCCTCCGTACGATGCCTAATTTCTCGCACCTAATCCTCACGCGGAATGTACGTTGGCGGTAGCAGAACCGTTGCTCAGTCGGGCTCAAATGCCGATTGTGTCGTGAAAAGAGCCACTGTTTCCCTCCAGGAATTCCCATTTGAGTTCATCAAACATCTCTGTAATACTTGCGTGCTGATCGGACCTACCCGTAACAAATCTAGCAGCACGTCTGTGAAATGCTTGGATGTCCTCCTTTAATCCGAGGTGTTAGGGGTCCCAAACACTCGAGCAGTGCTCAAGAATGGGTCGCACTAGCATTCTATAAGCCGTGTCCTTGATGAATGAGCTACACATTCCCGTAACTCTCCCAATAAAACGAAGTCGGTAATTCGTCTTCCCTATTACCAACCTGACGTGCTCATTCCATTTCAAACCGTGTTGCAACGTTACGCCTAGATGTTTAATCGATGTAACTGTGTTAAGCTGCAGCCTATGACTAACTGCCAAACTACGAACTACGACTTTTCTGACAGGAAATCACGAATCCATCGCACGCATGATACTCGATAGGCACAGAATTTGATTAGCAGCCGCTTTTGAGGAACAGCGTCAAAAGAGAAAGGGAAGGAACAGATGATATCACCTGAATCAGGACTTTATGCGGAACCAGGGGCGACGAGTGAAAATGCATGCCCGAATAGGTCTCGCATGTGGGATCTCCTGTTTAGCAGACAGTTGCGTTAACCACTGATCCACACAATCACAGTGTTTAGTGTAAAAGCTGGACTATCTCGGCAGCCGACTCACATTCACACCTAGCGCCACCTATCTGCAGCCCCTGTCCATGTTCTCCATGCTAGCTAACTTTAGATTGAACTTCAATATGCATCCTCACTGAAGATCCAAGATGTTGCTCCAGGCGGGTGTAAAATGAATGTGCGCAACGTAAAATAATAAACGCTAAAATGAAGATTTGGCCCTGTCTGACTACCCTATGGACCAGATCTTAGGATCTCTTAATTCTATAAATTACAATATAAACATAAATGAATGATGAAGGCAACTAATCCTACTAAACGATAAACGTTGTTCCTTCTTATATATTTATTGTAGATTAAAAAAACCTTTTATATTACAAAGTTCACATTTCCTAAGTAAAATTACTAATTAAATGCCCAACTCTGCCACTTATTACGATTGCGCGATCTAATATCAATAGCCGGCCGGTGTGGACGTGCCGTTCTAGGCGCTTCACTCTTCTGGCTGCGCGATCTAATATCAATAACGCGAAATAACTGACATCATCCACGTACCGAACACTAGAAGACACTACTTTCGAAGATGATCTACGGTAGTGTGGAACCCTAGTGGAAATAAACTAACGTGATCACAGCTGTTTAGCTTTTATAGCCCTAATAAGCCAAAGCAATTTGCGATATCACCATATGTACTGCGTCCGTTGCATCGAAGTGGTGGTTCTCGTACTCGTCTGCGGCGATGGAACAACTCCAGCCACCAATAAACTACTTCAAACACTAAGACGGCAGAAGGCGGTCCTCTGACTAATATACTCTAATACTGCCTTTTCTCCTCTCTGTGTTCTACAGACGAGAAACGCGAACTCCTAGCCACAAGGACGGAGTTCAGATAACGTCTCAACGTAAGTATAGGCAGAGGAAGTGCTCTCAATTACTGAACGCTGTGTACTCAACGACGACTTCCAACCCCGAGGTGAAGTCGGAATCGTATAGGTTCGCAACAGTACAGTGCTTAACTGTTCTAGCTATAAACTCTCCTTTGAGCAAAGGCAGCAAGTCAGTCTGCACCAACAAAGCTGATATCGAGCGACTGTCACACACGGACGCTTACAACGGAAGACTTCGTCTCTCCACCGCTGGCCTCCCAGCAACGCTCGGCTCCCCACCCTCGTAATTCCGAAAACGAATCATATTCTCGAAACCACGGAATATTCTCCCTCTCTACAGATTCATCCGAACGCCGACCAACCATATTTTAGTCTTTTGTCATCCAGCGCGGAAAGTTTGCGAGGAAAAACCTATACTCGTACAATGGTATGCATCTGAGTAAAAATCCTTGGAAATAACCCAGCCTGCGTGGTTTCTGAGGTGACGCTTCCTCTTTCCTCTCAGCTGCGTCCAAGATTTTCGTAGTTTCCGGAGTATAATCCTTCCCACCCGGCTACAACACCAGCCGGTCACGACTCTATTGTGCCCCAGCGCCTCAGGTGTCCCAACGTCTGTCTCGCTACTTCCTGTGTTTAAGCAGGACCAACACACCTGTTTGGACCTTCCACCCAGGGCTTGAGTTCCACCTGCCATTTCATTTCCACTGTCGCTCCAACCTCTACTAGTATGATAATAAAGACACCTTACAAAGGTTGTGCATTCATTGCGCAAAAAGTCGAATCAATTATATGAATGCGTGATGTCTCGGCTGTGATACAAATTACGTAAATTGACGGAGGGGGGGGGGGGGGAGCAAGGAAAGGATAGGTGACGCTAGGTGGGAATTGGGTCGGCAGGCCAGTGTGCCGAGATAGTCCGTGCATTTTCGATAAACACTGTGTCCAGTGTAAGAAGTGTGTCAGAACTCTCCATTACATCGAAAACAATATAGTAAACTGAACGCTATTGTTTGCATTGTGTAAGCACTCACATATCGATAGTAACAATCTGAGGGCGAAACATGGGAGTGCGATTCTAAGCATTGTTGCCAGACGAGGTTTGTCTGCGAGAGTGGAAACAGTGTTGCCAATTTAGCGACTTTGTCGCTAGAAATGGCGACTTTTGCATTCGTCTTAGCGACAAAAAAAATTTTTTTAGCGACAAAAATTATTTAGCGACTTATCTGGCGACTTTTGAAGTACTGACGACTTTTCAAGTACAAATCAAAACTATTTTGGGCTAGTATTTTCATTAACAAAACTAAGATTTTAACTATATAATGGGTACTACACTGACTTTATTCTAGATTTACCAAGTTAAATTAAGTTCGTAGCAGATCATGTAGCATTGTTCAGCATTTGGTAAACCTGAATGTGGGAATTGCCTACAGAGTAAGAAAACCTTGACTATAGAACAATTCATTATTCATTACCCACTAGCCTGTTATCGTCGATAGCGTATCGATCTATAATACTTCAACTTTTGAACTCCCTTTATTTTTCGAATTGACAAAAAACATACGTAATATTAAGTATAATAAAATACATTTCTGTCCAGCAACCTCTAATTTTTCGAAATGTTAACTCGCGGTCAAATTATTACCGCATGCACAGTGGTAACGCAATAACAATTTGGTGGGGGTATCTCAAACATTATTACGTTTTAAACAATGATCAATAGGACTGATATCGAGTTGCCGAGTGAGTAGATTGTTTCATGGCCTCTAGTTCGCCTGAGTTTTAATGTATTTTCAGTGACTGTAAATTGGTGAAACTTATGTTGTGGTGGCTTACATAATGGATTTACCGCAGAAGAAGAAGCAGTACGCTCAAAAATATCGGGATGCGTGGGAAGCAGAACCTGAATTCAATGGGTGGCTGAAACCAGTCGTTGGAGACTTATCCAAGGCAAGATGTCAAGTATGTGCAACAGAGTTTTACGCTAAATTGTGTGATATTAAAAAGCATTCGAAAACTACTAAACATAAACAAAAAATTGATTTAAAAAAAACACAAACCACCTTACCTGTGAAAATTGTTCCGAAAACTACAGTTAGAATAGCAAGCAGAGCGGAAGGCGAACTTTCTTTATTTATTGCTGAACATTGTTCTATTTTGGCTGTAGATCATTTAGGAATACTGTGCAAGAAGGTGTTTTCCGGTGATGAGGGCGCTAAAAACATGCAATTACATCGTACAAAGTGCACTAACAGTATAACTTAAGTTTTGGCTCCATTGAAGATATTGGTAACCAAAAATACAGTGTACTAATAGATGAATCCACTGATGTATCAATATCTAAAATTCTAGGTATCGTTATACGGTACTATAGTGTAAACAACCAAACCATTAGATCAGCATTTCTCAAACTCGCTGTAGTAGAAACTGCAGATGCAAGAAATCTGGTTGCTGTTCTTGTGAATTCTTTGAAAGATCTCAAACTTTCAATCGCTAATATGATAGGAATTGGCACAGATAATGCTTCAGCAATGGTTGGAATAAACAATGGGCTTTTCGAACAACTCAAGAGAGAATATGGTTTGAAGCATTTGGTATTGATCCGTTGCATTTGTCACTCTTCAGCTTGCAGTTTCGAACGCCTCAGTGAATACCATACCTAGAAACATAGTTTCTTGTACTGGAAACCTACAATTGGTTCTCAATTTCACCCAAAAGACAAGAGGAATATAAAAAGGATTATGAGACAATAAATTGTGGAAAACAGCCACTAAAAATTTTGAAGGTCTGTGCAACACGTTGGCTTTCAATTGAACCAGCAATACGAAGAATTCTGGAGCAGTGGGAAGAACTAAAGCTACATTTTTCACTTGCCATGGTTCAAGACAATTGTTACACTGCCGATCTTTTATACAAGATGTATTGCGACGAATCAAATCATCTTTACATGTTTTTCCTTAAACATGCTTTAAAAGACGTACAAATAGCAATAAAGGCTTTTGAAGGAGAAGACAATGACCCCACTAAATTACTAGATGCACTTGTATTTCTCATGCAGTCACTCGGACAAAACATAGTTTTTCCAACTGTTGATTTGTTGACAACACCAGTTCCAAGCGAATGTATGTACGCAAATCCGAACCTTGGCTTTTTGTTTGAACAGAAATTGTCTGAGTCAAGTTTGTCTGAAGAAAATAAAGTTTATGTGACGAAGAGATGCATTCAGTTTAGTCTGAAACTCATTAAAGAAATTCAACAAAGACTACCAAGTAACGTTACGATCCTCAAAAAAAGTCAATGCTGAATGCTGAAGAAACACTAAAAGTGAATAAAAATAATGCTGTAGCGGATGTAGCCAAAGAATTGGGTTTTAGTGGCGATTTCATAGACGGTATGCTGCAAGAATGGCATAATATTAACTTCATTAGGTGGAATAACACTACTAACACTGTTAGATTTTGGAGTGAGGTTTTGCAGTATAAAAATGCCACAATCCTTTTTCTTTGATTTCACAGCTAGCAATGACTGTTCTATGCCTACCGCATTCAAATGCAGAAGTGGAAAGAATATTCAGTTCTATGAATATTATAAAAACTAAACAACCTAACAGATTATCGTTAAAGACAATTAATGCTTTGATCGTATTGAGAGACCAGCTGAAGAAACAAAATAAAGATTGTGCATCTTTTGACATACCGTCAGACGTATTGCAGCTTATTGGAACGAACAAAAGTTACTCTTTTGCGACAAAACCAGTCGAACTGCAACATCATCTTTTGAGCGACGTTCAACCCTCTACATCAACTATAGTTCTGTCAGAGCATGAAACAGAAGAGTTATTCGGTCTTCTGAGTGACGACGATGAATAGCTCACATACCGGTATGTATATAGTTTGTAACCTAATTTGAGTTCTTGCTTTCTTTTGTTACAAATATAGTTGTACATTTCTAGTATATTGGACTACTGTCATTGAAACAACAATTTATGTGTTGCGTCAATTATAATAACATGTTTAATTAAACGTTAGCGTATTTTATATGTATGTTGTTGCAAGCGATGCGTCATTTAATTAAGACAATATAGCAATTACGTATGAGGCAATTTTTATTAATATTTTATTAACTCTCCCCCCCCCCCCCCACCACCACCACCACACACATACACACACTGGCTTATTGCACAATTCACAACACGAAATTTTCAGTACACCCCTAGTAAAATCAGTTTTAGCGACTTTCTAGCGACTTTTGATATTGAATCTAGCGACTCGGGTTTTTTTGAGTTGGCAACGCTGAGTGGAAATAGTAGTGTCGGTCGAGAGTTCAGAGACTGAAGACGTGTCACGCAGCCCTCACATCGGTGATGGTAGATCTTACTACACTCAAGGCCTGATTTCATTTGTATAGCCAGGGGAGGTATAGATGGCTTAACTACGCTTGAAGATGGAATTCAAGGCAAAATTCGCAAGCACAGCGTGAAGCGCAATTGCAGGGTTAGGCTCGTGATTGTTAATCCGAATTTGCAATAATCCCATGTTTTGCTTGGCAGTTAAAGAAGCCTCCTTAACCTCCAAATAATAATAATTATTCTCCACATCTTATTAATAAATATGCTATGGTTATTAAATGTTAATGTAACTTTGAAATTGAAATAATTTATTAATCTGGCACTCTGCCATTATTGATACCAATCTCATTGTAATTGTCATTGTCTGTTATTGGTCATTACGATTTCTGAACTTTTAAATAGACTTAATTTAGGAAATCCCTTCTTACAAGTTATTTAGTAGTTAATAGGACCCAAACAAACTCCTTTTATTAAATTCATTCTTGTACTTTCAACATTGCAGCCCAGTCAACAATCGTGATAATGAAACTTCCTGGCAGATTAAAACTGTGTGCCCGACCGAGACTCGAACTCGGGACCTTTGCCTTTCGCGGGCAAGTGCTCTACCAACTGAGCTACCGAAGCACGACTCACGCCCGCTACTCACAGCTTTACTTCTGCCAGTACCTCGTCTCCTACCTTCCAAACTTTACAGAAGCTTTCCTGCGAACCTTGCAGAACTAGCACTCCTGAAAGAAAGGATATAGCGGAGACATGGCTTAGCCACAGCCTGGGGGATGTTTCCAGAATGAGAATTTCACTTGAGCTCCCGAGTTCGAGTCTCGGTCCAGCACACAGTTTTAATTTGTCAGAAAGTTTCATATCAGCGCACACTCCGCTGCAGAGTGAAAATCTCATTCTGGAATCGTGATAATATAATATATAAGAAACTATCAGCCTCGATTGCGGTATTGAAACCAACCTTTACCTAGGTTTCAGCCTCAATAATTGAGCCTTCTTCAGAAGATATAGCTGAATCTATAATTTGTCTAAGAGGGCATGGTCTAGAAATAAAACTAAAACAGCCTGAAAAGGCGTAGTCAGATTTTAAAAATACGGTACATAAGTCAACACCAAGTACTTACGTACAGCATTTTAAAATCTGACTAAGCCTTTTCAGGCTGTTTTAGTTTCATTTCTAGACCATGCCCTCTTAGACAAATTATAGATTCAGGTATATCTTCTGAAGAAGGCTCAATTATTTGGGCTGAAACCTGGGTCAAGGTTGGTTTCATTACCGCAATCGGGGCTGATGGTTTTTATATATTAAATTCATTCTTAGTAATAATAAGCTTTAGCCGCTGCTGCTGCATGCAGCTTCGAATTGCTGTAAACCACATGGAAAAAGGCAGTCATCTAAGGAGGTGAGTGCAAAACTTAGCGTCAAAACAGAGACACTGATACACCACTACATGTCATGTACTCTATCTAGTAAATCCCGTTGCACAAGCCAGAGTCTGCATCACTTGTAAATTCTTGTTCAGACACACAGTCATGTAGCTTAGTCATTCATTGTTACAGGTTCATTTGTTCCTGCAGTTTTTCATATTCAAATACGCAGCCAGATAGCTTATCCAAATGTTAGTTTTAAGCTTTTCATGTAACGATCTGTTGAGGACTTAAATGACAGTGAAACTGTCACTCACACAACACGCACACAGTGTTATGCAGGTTAGATACCGTTTACTGATAGCTCAGGTTGCTTATAGAGTCCATTTTCACAGACGAACATAGTCAATATTGGCTATAGCTACGTTACATATATTAGTTGCACAGATGCTACACCGGGTGGCGCAGTAGTTCACGCAACTCTCTGGTATGCAGGAGATCCCGAGTTTGAGTCCCTGTCTGGCACACAATTTTACCCATCATCGCTGTTTCCGCATGAAGTTCCGACGCAGCTGTTATCGTTGGTTCCTTCCCTTTCCTTTCCTTTCTCCTCCCTCCACCTTCAATTTACATAATATGTGTCATAGCTGTGGATTCCGCTTGGGGTCTAAGGGTCAAAAGAATTCGGGGAAGCTGGGCATATGGAATAAACTTGAGATCTTTTGTCGATATCACTCATTAATTCGTGAGAATGAAGAATCAACTGTGTTTTACAAGAACCTTAAAGGAATGTGGGAGATGCGAAGCAGTTATTCTCTCGATCAGCGTGTACATACAGCGTTTTGTCAACTTTAGCCTTGGCGTCAAGGATTGGTGGCGAATACGCTCACTTCCTGCAGATTCTAAATGTCGATACGTGACATGTGGAATTGTTGCTTACCAAGTGTGAATACATTTTAGATCAGCAACGGTTGGTGGGTAGCGCCACTGCAGTTTCGCAGAACCCTGCCTGCAGCAAGAAGTGCGCACTCCTTATCTCTGAAGGTAATCCGACACGATTGATGAGGCGGTGAAAGGCATCGTTCGGCTCTGTCGTGTCAGGGGAGGGGGCAGGCATCCACCATGGTTGTGCACTAACTGTGCTTGGAAAACTCAACGGACAGTGAAGACGTGGATAGAGCTTTGTGACTGCAGATTATTATGTTCACACCTGGTGGAAGGGAGCGTGTTGGTTGAAGCACTGAAGTCCTGTGTGGCAGAGGCAGGGTTTAATCACCATTTAGTCTATCCCGCTTTAGGTTCGCCGCTGTCTGTCCCAATCAGTGCAAGGAGATGGATGGTTAGTTCCTTTAAAAAGGATATAACCAGGTACACCAACAATTTCTATCTCAGTAATGTGCTTGCTCCGTCTCCTATGGCCTCATTATTGTCAAGACATAGAACGTCAACTTTCCCTGATTAGTTGACGTAAGAGTTTCCTGGGTGTCGTACCGAGTTGTATTGTAACAAAGCGGCCAGGTATGGGTGGGACTTGTGCACTGAGGGTTCTGTATAAACTAAATTTCGTATGTGGACAGTTGATCCATTCCGGAAATCGAGAATCTCGAGAATTTTTGCCTGTTATCGACATTGATACTGGCAAGATACCGGTCCCAGCGATTCCAAACTTAAGAGAATGATTTAATTTCAAGTCCGACGTCGGATAACAAATGACAAAAGAAATATTACAAATTAACGATTTTGTGATACTTTTCCTTTATTTATACTGTGAAATTTGCATCTTGTCAAATTTCATGATTCTACGATAATGGAAAGCACCATACAGGTTTTAATAAGTGACTTTAGTTGACTTAGAAGCTTAACTTTTTTACACCATCAAAGAACTGTAAACCTCAGTATGTGACAAATTTCAACTTGATATGTCTAACAGTTACTGAGAAAAAGGGGTCTTACCAGACGGACAGACAGCCAACCAGCCTGAAAACAAATGACAATATTTCTTCGTATGAGGTATTTACAAATTAACAATTTTCGGATTTTTTTCCTTTCATTATACTGTGAAGCCTTGTTTCTCACCAGATTTCATCATTCTAGGTCAACGTGAAGTAACCTATAGGTCTTGATGAGTGAATGTTCGAGTAACTAAATATGTGACACAAATGGCCGTGTCTTTTGTTTGTATTGACTTAGAAGCTACTTTTACTGTAGCGTCAAGGTACTATGACCTTGGTATGTGACACAAATTTCAACTTGATAGGTCTACCCGTTCGTGAGAAAAAGGTTTTTTTACAATTGGACAGGAAGATGGACAACAAAGTCATCCTATAAGGGTTCAATTTTTACCAACTTAGGTTGCTGTTGTGGTGGTCTTCAGTCCGAAGACTGGTTTTATGCAGCTCCCCATGCTACTCTATCCTGTGCAAGCCTCTACATCTCCGAGTAACTAATCCAACCTACACCCCTCTGAATCTGCTTGCTGTATTCATCTCTTGGTCTCCCTCTACGACTTTTAACCCCCACGCTTCCCTCCAGTACTAAACAGCTTATCCCTTGATGCCTCAGAATGTGTCCCACCAAATGATCGCTTCTTTTGGACAGGTTGTACCACAAATTTCTCTTCTCCCCAATTCTATTCAGCACCTCCTCATTAGTTACGTGATATACCCATCTAATATTCAGCATTATCCAGTAGCACCACATTTCAAAATCTTCTATTCTCTTCTTGTCTAAAATGTTTATCGTCCGTGTTTCACTTCCATACATGGCATCGCTCCATACAAATACTGTCAGAAAGGACATCCTGACACTTAAATCTATACTTGATGTTAACAAATTTCTCTTCCAGTTTTAAGCATGGCTGTTATTTAGCAACCGTATACTGGTTTCAACATAGGATTAAACAGCTACCGCTTGCACATAAACCTAGGCTTTGACACGTACTAGGGGTGTCTTCACCAGAATCTGATGATTCTAGCAAGATTATCACGGATTCCGAATGTGAATTAATCTGGGTGAAATTGAGTATCAAAGAACGCTACAAAATGGTGATCGAATGCTATTATAGACTACCTGGACCAGGATCTATAGTTGTAGAGCGCTTCAGACAGAGCTTGCAGAATAATATTAGTAATTTTCCTGATGATGCCGTTGTAATAGGGGGTGACTTCAACTTGCCAGGTATAGATTGGGAGTGTTATGCCATCAAAACTAGTGCAAGAGACAGGGAATCGTGTGGCATTGTCCGAAAATTACCTTGAGCAGATAGAGAACCAACTCGCGAGGATAACGTCTTAGACCTCCTGGCAACAAACAGACCCGAACTTATCGCATCAGTTAACGTAGAGGAAGGTATCACTTACCATAAGACTGTGACAGCATCTATGGCGACGGGTCGTCCAAGGAATGTCACGAAAGGTAGGAAGATATATTTGCTCAGCAAGGGTGACAGGAGACAAATTTCAGAATATCTCAGCAGTCAGCATCAAATATTCAGTGATGAGGACGAAGATGGGGAGAACAAATGGAAAAAATTCAAAGGCATCGTTCAATATGCTCTAGTATGTTCCGAGTAAGGTTTTGAGGGATGGGAAAGATCCGCCATGGTCTGATAGCCGTAAACAAACAGCACTTCATCTCAGATTCAAGAGAAGTAAAAACCTAGCTGACAAACAAAAGCCGAACGAAGCGAAAATGAGCGTAAAGAGAGCAACGAGAGAAGCGTTCAATGATTTTAAAGTAAGATGTTGTCAACCGACCTGAGTAAAAACCCTAAGAGGTTTTGGTCGTATGTATAATCAGTAAGTGGGTCAAAATCATCTATTCACTCTCTCAGCGACCACACCGGCATCGAAACGGAAGATAACAGAGAGAAGGCCGAAATACTGAATTCGGTCTTCCGAAGTTGTCTCACCGCGGAAGAACGTACCACTGTCCCTCCTTTCAATCGTCGCGCGAACGTCGAAATGGCAGATATTGAGATAACCGAGTGCGGAATTGAAAAGCAGCTACAATCGCTTAGTAGCGGAAAGGACTCAGGACCAGTTGAGATACCTCTAAGATTCTATAAATATTATGCGAAGGAACTTGTTCCCCTTCTAGCAGTAATTTATCGTAGATCACTTGAGCAACGAAAGGTAACTAACGACTGGAAAAAAGCGCAGGTCATTCCCGTTTTTAAGAAAGGCCGTGAGACAGATCCACACACGTCAATATGTTGTAGAATTATGGAACATGTTTTATGCTCAAGAATTATGACGTTCTCGGAAAATGAACATCTCCTCTATAAAAATCAACATGGATTCCGCAAGCAGAGATCCTGCGAAACTCAGCTCGCTCTGTTCCTCCATGAAATCCACACCACAGTGGACAACGGCGCTCAAGTTGATGCCGTGTTCCTTAATTTCAGTAAGACATTTGACACCGTCCCGCATTGCCGCTTAATGAAAAAAAATAAGCGCTTACGGAGTATCGGAGCACACCTGCGACTGAATTCAAGATTTTCTTGCTGATAGAAATCAACTCGTCGCTCTTAACGAACTAAATCAACAGATGAAGGTAATATCCGGAGCACCACAGGGATGTGTGATACGACCGTTGCCGTTTACAATACATATAAATGATCTAGTAGAAAGCGTCGGATGCTCTTTGAGGCTATTCGCAGTGATGCAGTTGTCTATACCAAAGTAGCAATGCCAGAAGATAGTAAGAATTTGTAGAACTACCTGCAGAGAATTGATGAATGGTACAGACTCCGGTAGTTGATCCTGAACGTAAATAAATGTAACATACTGCACATACACAAGAAAAAAATTCACTACTGTACAGCTACACTATTGATGACAAACAGCTGGAGACAGCGTCTGCCGTAAAATATCTAGGCGTAACTATCCAGAGCGACCTTAAGTGGAATGACCATTTAAACAGATAGTGGAAAAATCAGACACCAGACTCAGATTCATCGGAAGAATCTTAAGGAACTGTAACTCATCCACGACAGAAGTGGCTTATAAGGCGCTTGTTCGCCCGATTCTTGAGTATTGTTCATCTATCTGGGATACCTATCAGGTAGGATTGATAGACGAGATCGTTTAGCTGTCGAGATAGCGTTACGGAGATGCTAAACAAACCCCACTGGCAGACGTTACAAGAGAGGCGTTGTGCATCACAGAAAGATTTACTATTGAAATTTCTGGACAGCACTTTTCAGAAGGAGTCAGACAACATAATACTTCCCCCAGATACATCTCGCGTATTGACCACGAGCAGAAAATTCGAGAAATTACAGCCAATAGATACGTTTACCGACTATACCGACTGGATAACCCTCTAAACCACACCAAATGCAGAAAGAGTCAACCGATTTGTCCATTTGCCTAAGCAGGAGGACGTGTGTAATATTCGTACTTTGACCGTGTACTGTGGGATAGTCACACTAAGATGATAGTTCTGTTGGGTATGGAAATTGTCCCTAGCCCATGGACTATTCAAAATACTTGACTGCACCTTCTTATCACCAATAAAATCTGATTTATGAGCACTTGAAAATCCGTTTTTTGCATGGCATTTTAGAACATATTGATAACCATCCAGTCGTATGCATGCAAATACACTTAAAAAAAAACAATCTCAAAACATATCGATATACATTCTTGACACTATTCTCTCAGCAGCAAGTTTACCTCTAAATTTAACACACTTGCGATTGATGCCAGCATTTAACTAAATGAACTTGAGTTGGTAATCAATTTCATCCAGTTGTTTAGTTAGAAAATCAGTCCCTAAGAACATATTCACTCATAGATTTCGTACTATAAAAATGCATGTACAGAGATGACTCCATCAATAGTCAACTCAAAAAAGCCTCTGCAAACATCTATATTTCGCAAGCCACTTTACAGTGTGTGGTGGAGGGTACTTTCAGTACCAATGTCACTGCACACATTTTTTCTTCCATTCGAGGTATTGCTTGTGGGAATAACGACTGCTGGTAAGCCTTCGTTTGGATTCTAATGTTCAAATGTGTGTGCATTCCTAAGGGACCAAACTGCTGAGGTCATCGGTCCCTAGACTTACACACTACTTATACTAACTTATGCTAAGAACAACACACACACCCATCTCCGAGAGAGGACTCTAACCTCCGGCGGGAAGGGCCGCGCGATCCGTGAATGGCGCCTCAAACCGCGCGGCCACTCCGCTCATCGTTTGGGTTCAAATCTTTCTAATTTTATCTTCATGCTCTTTTCATGAGATGGATGTAAGAGGAAGCAATATATCAACTGACTCTTCTAGGAATACATGCACTCAAAATTTTAACACCAGACAGTAATTTGATGCAGAACCTCTCTCTTGGATCATATGTCACTGGAGTTGGCTGAGCTTCTGTGTGATGCTTTTGCACTTATTAATGAACCTGTAACGAAATGTGCTGTTCTTCTTTGGCTCTTTTGTATTTCCTCTATCAGTCCCATCTGGTATGGATCCCATACTGACAAACAATATTCAAATATTGGTTGAAAAAGTGTTTTGTAAGTTATTTCCTTCGTTAATGGAATACATTTCTTGAGAATTCTTCCAATGAATCTAAGGCTGGCCTCCACCTTACTCAATATTAATTTTGTGGTCATTCCACTTCAAATTTCTCCATACTCATCCTCCTAGACATTTCATGGAAGTAACTGTTTCCAGTGATTGTTCTGCAATTTTGGAATCATACCATGAAGGGTCTTTCCATCTATGTATTCGTAATATGTTACATTTTTTTTATGTTGAGGATCAGTTGCCAGCGCCTGCAATGAATGTCACTCCTCTACATGTCTTCCTGCATTTTGCTACAAATTTTCTAGGATTGCGACTTCTCTGTATACCACAGCCTATAACACTATATACATGGTACTGACAGATTTATTAAAAATTTCTAGTCCAACTTTATGGTTTTAAGCAAATATAGATCTGCCACTTAACCTATTCATATGATATTTCAGTAAATAACGTTAGTAGGCGCTTTATAAGGGCCATGTCCTAGAAATATAATATCAGTTAATAAGATTTTACTGATTATCGATAATTGGCATCAATGTATGCTTGACATCAAATTTGCAAATATGCAATTATCCAGCAAACATGAATTATGAAACAAGCAGATGACATACTACATGTAACCAAGATTCTAGGTGTTAAAAACAATGGAATAGTCATATCATTTGCAATAACAAACCAAATGACTAAACGTACAAGTTGTGCAGTTATATTAAATTGTAAATTAAATTACATTTTGGAACATAATATCACATCTGAAACCTTAGGAGATAGAGACAATGAAACACTATTTAGTTTTTGTCCAATATATCCCAAATAAAAACTATATGAGTTGCTTATGTGGCATCTGTTGTAATTTTTGGATTCACATAACTATTCACATTAAATATCTTTTATAATTTGTTATTCCTGATATTGAACACTAAACTTATGTAAATTATTCTTGAAAAAATGCAAAACTGCAAAACAATGGGTTGATGAGCAGATTGGAAATACATTTCCTAGACAAATTAAATGTACAATTGTCAACACACTATAGAAATTCATGTTCTTATAAGTGAATACCAATGATGACTGTAAGTTTTATTCACTACCTGTATAGCTTGTATTGTGCTACATTTTATAACGATATTAACTTGTTACAAAAACGTGTAAACAAATGCTAGAATAATAACTCCAGCCTGTACCGGGAGATTTTGCAAGGTCTTTGATTACACAAAGAAGCATTTCATTGGCATGTGTCCTAGGAAGCAAGCATCATCATAAGCATCATCATAATTATATGTGAACTTTTTTGTCAATTGTGAAAGCTTATCGAAATACCAAAGCAAATCACCTTGTGTAATGACATCGTGGCCAAGCCTGTTTACTTGTAGAGAAACATAAAATATAAACCTGCTGTCAGAACCTATTTTTACAACCATGTACAAGATGGAGCAACATGGCAGATTATCCTGAAGACTTCAACTTCATCATGTCACGTACAATTAATGCAGCTACTTCTCCTTTACTGTGTCCATATTTACATACTTAAGGCTAGATGATACGTTTGACTCTTTTTTGTCATATCCTAAAGTTTTATGGTTCAAGGGCTCAAATTTGCAAATATTGATAGGTTCTCTTTCTGTTGCAGAAAAGCTATTTAGAGTTTCTATTTTCATGTGATGCTACAAAAAAATTTTAACATGGCTATTGACATCATGTTTGCAATGTGGGATACAAATTCGAGATGGATGTCTCCATGGACTGAAAAACAAGATGGGCACCAGAATTAGAATTAGCTGCTGTAGAATGACACCATCTTTAGGTACACTCATGACATTTATTTCTCAATTTTGTGTTGTGTGTTGTGATATTGGAAACTATTGTACTTGAAAATATTCTTTACTTTCGGCTCTTTGCAAAGAGGAACTATCAAATTTTTTATCGAAATATAGCAGGGGCCACATGAGGAGGAGGCTAAGTTTTTGCAAGCAGATTTAGAGACAGTGTCATTCGAATGACCAGTCGAATGTAGATCAGGCAGATACTAATGAAGGAGGCCTAGGTAAAAGTGAAAACGAGGCACAGGAAAATTTACAAATTTTTTCAGAGTTAATATTTCGTAACATTAATGCCAGTGGCTAAACAAATGTTTGCATTACTACAGAACGTACCCAAAATGCACAGGCTAACATCAGAAATGCACAGGCTACTGACAGAATCGCAAGTGAACTTCAGAATATAAACAAAACAATCAGATACAACTAAAGAAATCTCAGAGATAAATAAGGCAATTTTAGGTACTAACACAGCAACTGAAACCACAAACACTGATATAGTTACTGAACTAACTAATCACATTAAAGAAGTTAGAAAATGACTACGTGACTGTCTGACAGCCATTTGCAGCAATCTGGAGAAACTGGATGAGTGATTGCGAAATATAGAAAAAGCTGACAATTCAAAATCCAAACTGACAGTTGTAGGGAGGGACTTACTTAGATGAGAAGGTGAAAGCTGAAATTGGTTATATAGAAATCAAATGTAAGGGTGAACTCGGAGCTGTTAGAAAAACATAGGATAGATTAATGAACTTAACAATAAAATTGAACAAGTTTTTAAACAGATATCAGATGAAGTTCAAACAACAGCGCAAGTAAGGAATATAAGTATATCAAATTGCATGTAAATATATATGTTGTAAATATCCACAAACAACAGCAGAAATTACAGGATGGAGCCTGTTTCAAAACATTCTTCAATGCTGTGTATTCTAGCTGGCCAAATATGCCTATGAAAAGCTTTCCCAGTAATAAAGATTTTCATCTGATACATTTCATGCAGCATTTTAGAGACAACTTTATTCCTGGTGTGAGTGATGACCTCAAAATTAAATTTATTTTGGGTAAACCAACTTAATTGTCATAGTTTAACTTTTGCTGAATTGAAAACAGACTTTTGAAAAAGGTTTGGTCTGAGCAAGAGCAGGCTAAAATTAAAAGTGGAGGACGTACCAGACGAATGGAAAAAATATTTTCATGAGCAACTGTTAATCCATTTCACTTAGAGCATGTGCGCTACCTGAACCAGAACCATCCACACAGTGCACAGTTTTCGCAGTTGTAACTGGAACAATGTCAAATGCAGCCTACATTTCCACCTCCTGCGCTGTTCACAGATGAAGTAACGTTCGGTCTGTGATGGGGTCTTCGACATCCGCAACGCGACTTTTTTTTTTTTTTTTTTTTGAATGAGGTTAATCCACATGCCTCATTTACTCGCGCGCATCAGTTGGAGTTCTACATGAATGTTTGGGCAGACGCTGTTGGTGGCTGTTTAATTGGGACATTTGGGCCATATCTCCTACCTAGTCTATGACAGGCAGTATTACAATTTCCTCGCCAGAGCACTACCAGAGTTGCCGGATGACGTGTAACTCGCTACAAGGCAGTGCACGTCGTTCCAGGATGACACGGCGCTGGCACATTTCAGTCGTCGATTCTTGAATCGACAGTTTCCAGAAAAGTGGATTGGCAGTGGTGCTCCTGTACCGTGACCTACTCGATTCCCTGATTTGATTCCTCCGGACCCTTTTGTGTGATAAGAGATGTGCAAATTCGTTTACAAAACCCTTGTTGAATCACAAGAGGATCTGGTCACCAGGATAGCAGCAGCACTAGGAATTAAGGACGTTTCTGCAGTTTTTGACAGTGTTAGACAGAACATGAACCACCAGTGTAAACTCTGCTTGCAAGTTGGTGGCAGAAACTTTCAACCTCCACTGTAACTGAAGTATGTGACGTTATAAGTTGGTATTTGTTGAAGTGTGAAATACTGAAAATGTTTCTTGGTAGAGAATGAGTTAAGAAGGGCAGTTGCTGGGGCAGTTTAGCCAATTATTAATGTTAAAGTAGGTCATATAGAAAATAATGCTTTATTAGATTCTGGATCTAGTGTGTCATCTGTCTCTGAATCCTTTTGGCAATAGATAAAAAGCAGAAATTTGGTGGAGTTAACAGTAACTGGAGTTAAAATAAAGACTGCATCTGGAGGATTTAGCAAACCAATAAAAAGGGAGGTTGTATTAGACTTTAAAATTGGGTATCAGTGTTTTGATACAGATTGCTTTGTAGTTCTAGGTCTTGCTATGCCTATAATTCTTGGGATGAATTTCCTTAGTAAATATGAGTACTGTATTATTGTAACAGACAGACTTCTGGGATTTAATGATGGAGGGAACAGAAAAAGGGTTAAAGTTGAAAATGAGTTATCAGGAGGTAAATGGATGGCTCACTTAAAAAGGAAAAATGAGTGTAGCGGGGAGACACGTTATCTGGAGGGAATAAATGATAAAATAAGTGAGATACAGCAATCGTCGGAGGATCAAAGATGGCAGTTCAAGGACTTTTGTGTAAATATAAAGATGTCTTTTCAGATAAGACTGGAAAGTTAATGGATTTTAAGTATTAGTTAAAGGTATTGCCACATCAGGTGATTAGAATGGAACCGTTTGCTATAGCAGTGACAGACAAAGAAGCAGTAAGGTTCAGAATGAAAAGGATTTTGGATTGGAAGTTATTGAGCTGGGAAGGAGTGAGTATAGTAACCCAACTGTTGTAATCACAAAGAAAGATAGGTCTGTGAGGGCTGTGTTGGATGCGAGGAGACTCAACAAAATAATAGTAAAAGAGAATTACCAACCAGAGAACATGAATGAACTACTGTTGAATTTTGATAACATATAGCTCATGTCCAGTATAGACTTAACTTCTGGGTTCTGTCAGGTCAGGTTAACTGAAGAAAGTAGGAAATATACTGTTTTTTGTTTGAAGGGAGAACATATAGGTTTATAGCGATTCCTTTTGGGTTATTTACCTCTGTGGCTGTTTATATCAGGGCATTAAAACATGTTCTTGAAGATGAGTTGACGAGGAAACTGTGTATGTTGATGACATACTGATAACCAGCAGGTCATGGGAGGAACATTATTACATCTTGGAGGATGTGTTTAAAGCTAAAGAATTAGGAGGAATGACTCTAAACTCGAAGAAATGAATTTGTGCAGGCCGAATTGATATTCTTAGGCTACTGATTGACTTCTGAGGGCAAACTGGTTGATAAGGAAAATATAACGGTTATTGCCAGGTGCAAGAGACCAACAAACAGCAAGCAACTGAAGCCATTTATTGGAATATGTACGTTTTATCGAAAGTTCATCAGTGATTGCAGTATGAATGCACCAAATCTGTATTTGCTGGAGTTGGTCACCTGAGTGTGATGAGGAATTTGAAGCTATCAATAGCAGTTTAACCCATAGTAAAGTATTATATTATCCAGACATGCCCCTGCCTTTTTGCATTGCAACAGATAGTTCACGTTAAGGTGTGGGTTCAATTCTGTTCAGGAGAAAATGGTAAATGGAAGAGATGAGAAAAGAACCATAGCTTTCGCAAGCTGAATGTTGTCCAAGCATGAACTAATGTATGGGATGTCAGAAGAGGAGTTATTGGCTGTGGTGTTTGGACAAAAAATTTAGGATTTATGTGGAAGGTAGGAAGGTTGTTGTTTATATTGACAATAAAGACTTTAGCTACCTCCAGGTATGTAAACTGATGAACAATCGATTAATGAGATGGGCCATTTTCTTGTAACAATTTCGATATCACATTGAGTATATAAAAGGCACTGAGAACAATGCAGCAAATGCCCTGTCGCGGCTACCAGTTCCTCCTGATGAAGTGTGTGGAAGAAACAGAGCAAGAGTTCCAAACGATATATACGTAAAAGGTGTAGAGGAGGAAAAGGAGGTGAAAGTAATAAGCAAAGATATGCGCAGGCAACAAAATGGGGATTCAACGCTAAAATTCAATACTGTTAATTTTGAATGCAAGGGTTACGATAAGGTTAAACAGCACTACAAGGTTTATAAGGGCGTACCATTTAGACGTAGAAGTTTGGACAGCAAAGAATGGAAGATGTGTTTCCCTGATCTTCAGGTAGAAACATTGATTAGTTACATTTATAACAGCCATGGGCACAACGGAGCACAGAAGCGTTTGCAAATAATGCAGGAATATGTCATTTTTAATAACGTGGCTAGAAGAGTAAGGACATGACCGACGTCAAAGGGTAGAGTTTAGCACGGCGGCTGTGCAGGGAGAAATGCAAAACATCATCCCCAGTGCAGTAGGCGGGTTGCTCGCAATCGATTTTTTCGGACCGCTGCCAGCGGGTCATGGTGGATTGAAATATATATTATTCGCAGTAGATATATTCTCTAAGCATGTTAAATTGTATCCCTTAAAAAAGCAACAAATAAGAGTGTGATTAATAAACTAGAAAGACATAGCAAAGCCCGAAAAGAATTCATCAGACAATGGTGCACTATTGACATTCGAATTATGGGATCGATTTAGAGAAAGAACTGGTATTAGACACATAAGGTGTAACCTCCCCGCAAGAAATTTGAAAAGTCAATGTTAATGAAAATGTTGTCTTCCCACAAAACTGCATAATAAAAATGAGCCAAGCGTAACCTCCTTGCAAAATTAAAGAATAATAATGGCCCAAATGTAAACTCCCACAAACATTAACTAATGAAGATTGCTCATTAAACTCACAATAATATTAATTAAATAATGAAGCATGAACTGAATGTAACATCTCAACGCAAATAATTAAACCTGATAAATCTTATAAGGGCAGCAACGCTGACCTTCGGCCCTGTGAAATAATTAAAACCAAAAATTCTTACCTCAGTAAAACTTGCATCTATATCTACTCTTATCTAAAATTTCCGGCACAGCTCCGTGCAATGCTGGCCCATAATTAATTTTGATTCTTGGAGGGAATGCATAGGAAGTATTATTTAACTTGAAATGAATCTTTTTCTTTAAAACAGTTACTTTATAAGAAAATTATTATTGGGGCAATTCTTGAACAAATTAATTACAATTAACATGTTATTAGCTGAGCGCAATGCTGCTTCATTACCTTCGATAACAATATACCTCGTCCTAAACCGTGACCAGAGATGCAAGGAGAGCACGCCGCCGACGCATGCCGACGCCCGCTCAGTACAACCGTCCACTCGCTACAACTACTACCGACAGACTACTACTGCCGACAGAGTGCCACTCGCAACTGCACCAGACTACTACTGCCGACAGAGTGCCCCTCACAACTGAACACTCGCGCGGTCAAGCGCAGACTAGCAACGATAAATAACTCTCTGGTCAGAGATTCTGTCATGCCTCGCCATCGCTGGTAATGAATACATACGTGTTTCAAAGGATATCGGTGTACCACCCTGCGAGTAATCCTGCTGACAGTTACGTGCGAGAGCAGTGAAGGTTGTGCAGAACATACTGCAGCAAAAGACACACTACTTGGGTGGGGTACGTACTTGTATTTGAAGATCTTATGAATACAGTTAAAAGTAGAGCAACAGATTTCTCTACTTTTGAGGTAATGATGGGAAGAAAACCAGACAACTTGTTAGCAGAAAATATTGAGTATCCTCCAGCAAACCCCGTAACTAAACAGGAGATAGGAGCAAGAGTTCATCAAAATTTGCTTGCAAGGAAATCTAAAAGAAGGAAACGTCATGATGGAAGATACAAAGTTAAATTTAAAGGTGGAGATAGAGGTTTGGTCAGAAAAAAAGAGAAAATAAGTGAAGTAGATGGGGAGGTCAAGGAACTGTCTGAATTTCCATCAAGAGTCATTTGAGATAACAGAGTGCCCACATTTCAGTGCCTGCAGACTGGTGCATCCCACGTCAAGGAAACTTTTGGGTCTGAGTATTATAACTGAGCTGATAACGTATATTGAACCAGACATGAGTATGCTGGCAAAGGCGTGAGAACGCAATGTATGAAATATGTATTCATTGGTTCATCATGATTGTATAGTCTTAAGTCATTTGGAATTTTAATAATTAAATGTTTTTTGTTTTGATGGTATATGTATGAGGTGTAGAATGAGTTGTATAGGATGTGTGAAGGACATTGATGATGAGAAAAATAGTTTGACTATGGAGGAATATGGTGTAGACAGGAAAATTAAAGTTTAAGAGATTTATTAAAGGGATTGGAACTTATTTTATTGGTATTGGCAAATGTGAGGGAAATTGGCTTTGAGGAAGTACAGAAAATGTCGTATGTGAATAAATACATGTGAAGAAATGTTTAAAAAATTAGAGAAATAGTGATGTGGGAAATAAACGACAGGCGCTAAGTTTGGTGTATTGGGGTGATACGAGTAATGGGTGATGTACTGACATGTTTCATATGGTAGTATGTTAATGTAATACTGATGATCAGAAGTATGTAAACCCAAAGACTTGATAAAATTTTGGATATTTATCCAAATGGAAAAGCAGGAATTGATTTATGTATTGGCAATTGATCTCATGGGTATCTGCTACAGTTTTGATTTATACATAAACATTTCTCTAGTTGACTTGACAAGTTTCACTTGCAATCTTCATATAGTGACACATGGTGATCCACGAGGGTTCCTAAAGCCTGATCATTGGGAATCATGCAACGTTTGTTTGTGCAGTCATTCATTAGGGACTTGCTTGTATACTTTGATAGGAGATGGCTTGGCTGGCGAGAAGTAGCATGGCACTGCTCGCTGTACTATGGCGAGTGTGGGAGATCCACGACTCACCAATAAATTGTTGGACACAAGAACCCAAAGTGCAAGTACAGAAAAGTGTTATGGAGTGAAAGCATAACAGAGTGAATCTTGACTGATATTGGACACGATTTCAGTATAAAATTGAGTAGCTATTCGTCAGATTGGTAATTGAATTATCTGATATTTTGCCTAAATTCATAAATCCTGAAGATAAAATTATGTGTATTTGCCAGCGATAGCTCATGTAACGTTACAAACACTTGCTAAAAAATAAAATAGAAGAAAATAAATTCTTGACATTATATAGCCTAGGGCTGGTGCTACATAATATACCAATTAGCAGTTAAGTGATGTTTGAAGTTGAGGCATGTGACGTTACAAGTATTTGCTAAATGTGAAATACTGAAAAAGTTTTTTGAAATTATATAAATTATATTTTATTGTAAAGTAATTAGATGAACTCGCAAATGATTATAAATTTGTATGAAAATTGTTGCATAAAACTCGTATGGTGGTCAGAAGTAAGACAGCTACGTTGACTCCAGTGGTGGTCATGCGATCGAGTTTGTAATTAAGCATGCTGAGCAGAGCACGAGGTCTTTGGTCGCTGGTCCTTGTTTTGGTAGGTGTCGTTTGGGCGGTGTGTATGCCGCGAATTCAACAAATTTCGGACTGTGATTTTGCGAGAGACTTGCGTAGATTTTGTTAATGTGATTTAATTAGTTCAATGATATTGTGCCGTAAATAATCGCAATTTTAGTGAATATTACTACCAAGAATTCGGGAGTGTTGCTAAAAAAAGCTGTAGGTTAAAATGTATGAGGCCACCTTTCAGAAATTTGTGTTGGCAGAAACGTAAATAAAGCTGTTATAATTCAGTGGACATTTTATCATTCGCTAATTTGTCTCTCTACCTCATAAGGCAATAAGAAGTGTGCACGTTGTGGAGTTACAAGGGCTTTAGAGCGTCGGCGTGTAGCCAACCCCTTTTGATCGAGCCACGTGATCTATTAGCGGCTGCTCTTGCCCTTACTCGCTGGGATATGCTACACGGAAACTCGACTGTAGCGCGTAGCAAGCACCCGCAAGTAATGTCGCAAGCAATTGTGTTAAATAAAGAATTAAAACTTGTTTGCGTTACTTTTTGCCCTCAAAGGAAAATACCTCAGGAAAAAATTTTAATTGTCCAGTCCAACCTGCCAGAGAGTGCCAGCTTAATTAATTTTCATCCAGAGGGAACTTCCTCCGCCCGCATCTCGTGGTCGTGCGGTAGCGTTCTCGCTTCCCACGCCCGGGTTCCCGGGTTCGATTCCCGGCGGGGCCAGGGATTTTCTCTGCCTCGTGATGGCTGGGTGTTGTGTGATGTCCTTAGGTTAGTTAGGTTTAAGTAGTTCTAAGTTCTAGGGGACTGATGACCATAGATGTTAAGTCCCATAGTGCTCAGAGCCATTTTTTTGAACTTCCTCGACCGGTTTAAAAAATTCTTGCTGAAAAATTTGACATTATAGGAAAATATTTGTTTCGGTGTCTGTACAACTTCTCAGAGTTTGTCGGTTTGTACGATTTTCACCCTCTATATACCGTGAAAAGTAATGGTCCTTTAATATTCCTCTGGCGCACGCCCCAAGATAGTTCTGTGGCCTAGGATTTCTCTTCGTTCAGAATGAAATGCCATGTTATTTGTAAGAAACCCTTCAGTCTGGTCACACAGTTTGTCTGATATTCCATTATGTTCATTAAGCGGCAGTGTGGAGCTGCGTCGAAAGCCTTTTGGATGTGAAGGAACGCGCCACCTAGCTGGGCGCCAGTACCTGCTGCTTTCTGGGTCTCGCGGACGAACAAAGCGACCTGCTTTCACACGACCGTTGTCTTCGGAACCGATGTTGGTTCCTACATGGGAGATTTTCGGTCTCCGGAAATGTCATAGCACACGAGCACAGCACATGTTCCAAAATTTTACAATAGACCGACGTCAGAGATAAAGGTGTATAGTTTTGTGCACTTAACCGGTCTACTGTAACTTCTAGAGCCCATTGTAGGGTTTACGCTAGTAACTGGGTACATTACGATATCCTTATTACTAACATAGTTACACCTCACTTCCTTGGTACTTTTAACACATACGAGGTTCAACATCACAGTCTTCACTAAATATCTAATCAAGAGCAGCACGAAAATCGGGTTGGCTGTCACTCATACTACATAACTTTCTGGCTACCATAAGTTTCTCAGTCGGCTACCTTTGTTCTATCAACACACTTTCTTATCCGGCCTGTGCAACAGAACCTCCCGGTGCGAAATTGCATTCATCTTTACTGTGACACTCAGGGTGCAGGTCGTCCATAACAAAAAGCTGTTTATCATTAACAATGACGAAAGTATAAATTTCATCTCGGCTACTATCATGTCGATCAGACCCCAGTGTGCCATTCGCTGTGTGTGTGGCAATATCCACTGCAGCAACCTGCTGTTCAGTGAATACTCCGTTAGGGCACACAAGACCCTTTGCGTGCGTGAGCCTCATTTCTGCTGTAAGTTCCTGTTAGCTCCCAGTAAAATATTGTAACGTCGGATGTGTTTCAGTCCAGGCCGTACTAAAAATTAAATTGCTTCACTGTTTGTTGCTGATAGTGATCTACTCCTGCGATTATCCAGTTCTAGTGCTGCTATTCCAGTTAGATTACACTCATCATGAGCTTTCAGATCAAACGAATTACGTAAATATGAGGCTACAGAAGTTCTTCTTAGCTTCTGCTTCTTGCTACAATAATCCCATGCTGCCTCCAGCCTCTCCACAGCTCTTCACTGCCCAGCACCCCCTCCATATTAAAAATATTAGCTTTCTTCTCAACATTACATTTACTATTCTTCATTTTCTCAGAACCATTTCAGGTCCTCTTTTAAACGTAAATACTCCTTCCTACACGAACCTCGGTCGCAAGAAAATCTAATCTCGCGGATGCTGCCTTTGCCGACTATTGTTCTGTTTACCACTGCTGCCTTGTCTGCTATATTTGCTATTCCGTTACTGAAATGATTTGTACGATTATTCGATTTCTGCCGATAATCGTTAACATCGCACCGGAGCCGGGTGCTGCGACCGAGCGGTTCTAGTCGCTTCAGTCCGGAACCGCGCTGCTGCTACGGTCACAGGTTCAAATCCTGCCTCGGGCATGGATGTATGTGATGTCCTTAGGTTAGGTTTAATTAGTTCTAAGTCTAGGGGACTGATGTTCTCAGATGATAAGTCCCATAGTGCTTAGAGCCATTCGAACCATCGCACTGGAAACGCTCTCGACGACTTACGTATTTCCTGCCCGTTTGTTTCTCCGCTGTTGTTCCTCTTACTTTTCTTACACCAATTTTCCCTGTTGCAGTAACATATGGCGCTGTCCTTGCACCCCAGAAAACCAAGGAAAAAGTCTATCGTTTCTATGGGAGTATTAATAAAGTACCACTGCCAGTTTTCTGGTACACATCTGTTTAGAGTAGAAATCTCCGTAAGAGTATCTGACTGTTTGCCCAAATGCTCTTAGTGTTGTAGTTGAGATCGGAAAAACTTGCACACACTCTCACGGTTGCTAGTGTAACAAGACCCAATCATAAATGCATTTTGTAATTCATGTTGCTTCCCCCCCACCCTCCTCCCTCCCCCCCCCCCACCCTCACGCCACCCCACCCCCTCAGTGCTTTTTGCAACAGACTGACTTCAGACGTGGCGTAATAGCAGAACATTGCAGCCATTTGATTCGCCCACGTCTGTGCACCTCCATCGAGCTGCCGCTCAACATACGTAATTTTTGCATCGTCTCATATGCGGTCAATGAAAGGGGTCTTTGCGTGATGGTAAAAAGTCCATTGCGTGGTACTTATTTTCAGCAATGGATTATTTTAACTTAGGACTTATCATAAAATGCATAACTACTGTCTCTCCCCCCTTCTGCCCCCACGGCGCTCTACGCCCTTGACTCATTTCAACATTATTTAATGCGACCCCTTTGCGGACGCCATTTCTTTCCTCTCTAATTTCTATTTCGCAACAAAATACACTTCGTACCCACTCATGGCGAGAGGTGGGAACATATCCCTTGCAGAGACGCGGCTTGTTCTTCTTAAGGGTAAACAGTCTACTCACCTTCCATGTTAGAAACGAGTCGATGTTGCTCGACCGGACAAGCTGTAATAGAACCAGCCGCACTAACTGAACCTGTAGGTTGCATTAAACACTTTGATTTCTGGTTCACTGAGCCATTAATTGAAACATAATTTGTGAGTTCAAATGGTTCAAATGGCTCTAAGCACTATGGGACTTAACATCTGAGGTCATCTGTCCTCTAGACCTAGAACTACTTAAACCTAACTAATCTAAGGACATCACACACATCCATGCCCGAGGCAGGATTCGAACCTGCGACCGTAGCAGCAGCGTGGTTCCGGACTGAAGCGACTAGAACTGCTCGGCCACAACGGCCGGCTAATTTGTGAGTGAAAACTTTGATATATGGTCACTTATTTGATACAAAAATGTCTCGTTCCTTGCTGTTCTCTTTGTTAGCAAGTTTTATTCTTCACACTTCCAGATTTTTAATTTTTTTTTATATGAATATTCGCAAAGATATGTCATAAGGACCTGGCACAATCAGGATATCGTTCAGTGCTCAACCCCACCGCTGCTTTAGCAGTAGGATAACGTTCGCAATAAATGAAGAGCATACCAACTTTTTCAACTGTCTATACATTGTGAGCTTCTGAATAGCTCACGAACGGTCGTCTTATCGCCATAACAGCAGAGCACAGACTGGTGGGTTCCAGGCGTACATGCAGACACGTGAACCATACCTGAGGTACACTATGTGTTTGCTTGCATTTCGTGCAGTACGGCAGCAGTTTGTGGGATGCCGTCTCCTGACGGCGGGACCGTGGTTTGTGGTGCTGTTCTCTTGTTACTGTTTGATCAGGTTCCACATAAGTCATGCCGTGCACATCCTCTTTGAAGGCCCTTTCTGGCACCACAAAAGAAAGTTTCAAAGAAGTCAGTTTCACAATGCGGCAACTAGACATTAAAAATTACTCGAGTACTTCAGAAATTTCGCCACATCGTTTTTTAAAACAGCGAAATCTGCGTCACGATTAATTTATTCTTTCTGGATGTATTTGATGTGGCCTGTTTTATGTCTCACCCTGTGTGTATGATGGCGGAAGTGTTTTGGTAGGTGACTCACTTGTGTGTTGCTTTTGGACACGAGTGAGTTTGCCAGAACCAGAGTTTCTCTCGTGTGGGCTGGTAGCGGTGGCAGTGAGTAATAAATACAGTGACGCACCTCCTCCTACACAGCTGTTTCACTTCTCTGTAGAGAGTTCTAAGAGATAGCGACAGATGTCACCTAATACTTCGCTAAGTCGTGAATGTGAAATGCTGTCAGTAAGATTCTTATCTGCACGTGTTCGCAGGGAGAAACCAACTTAACATTTACTTGTTAAACTAACACACCGACGAACCCGACAACATATCTCACTTAAAATAGTAGTTCATGCGAAAGCGCAACGGTTAATAGTAAAAAACAAGCTGTAGATATCTGACATGAATTTTACTTTTTATGAAGATGTTTTTCATGACGATTTCAAATGTGGAAACCATTTTGCTCTACTACGTCCGTTATAGAAATATCAGCAAAATTTACTATCAATGGGAGTTAAAGAAAATTTTTTGATCGGTCCTGGTTATATTTTATGCAACGAACAAAAAATAAAACGGAGCATAGAGCTGAAAGGTCATAGGTGAGTACGTTAATGAAAACTTAAACTGGAAAGACTATTCAGTAAACCTATTGAAAGGTTTCTGTGGAGGGGCCCGACAAACGTGTGGTTCCTGAAGAGGAGCAGCAGCCTTTTCAGTAGTTGCAGGGGCAACAGTCTGGATGATTGACTGATCTGGCCTTGTAACACTAACCAAAACGGCCTTGCTGTGCTGGTACTGCGAACGGCTGAAAGCAAGGGGAAACTACGGCCGCAATTTTTCCTGAGGGCATGCAGCTTTACTGTATGGTTAAATGATGATGGCGTCCTCTTGGGTAAAGTATTCCGGAGGTAAAATAGTCCCCCATTCGGAACTCCGGGTGGGGACTACTCAAGAGGACGTCGTTATCAGGACAAAGAAAACTGGCGTTGTACGGATCGGAGCGTGGAATATCAGATCCCTTAATCGGGCAGGTAAGTTAGAAAATTTAAAAAGGGAAATGGATAGGTTAAAGTTAGATATAGTGGGAATTAGTGAAGTTCGGTGGCAGAAGGAACAAGACTTTTGGTCAGGTGAATACAGGGCTATAAATACAAAATCATATAGGGGTAATGCAGGAGTAGTTTTAATAATGGATAAAAAAAATAGGAGTGGGGTAAGCTACTACAAACAGCATTGTGAACACATTATTGTGGCCAAGATAGACACGAAGCCCACGCCTACTACAGTAGTACAAGTTTATATGCCAACTAGCTCTGCAGATGATGAAGGAATCGATGAAATGTATGATGAGATAAAAGAAATTATTCAGGTAGAGAAGGGAGTCGAAAATTTAATAGTCATGGGTGACTGGAATTCGAGAGTAGGAAAAGGGAGAGAAGAAACATAGGTGAATATGGATTGGGGCTAAAAATGAAAGAGGAAGCCGTCTGGTAGAATTTTGCACAGAGCATAACTTAATCATAGCTAACACTTGGTTCAAGAATCATAAAAGAAGGTTGTATCCATGGGAGAACCCTAGAGATACTAAAAGGTATCAGATAGATTATATAATGGTAAGACAGAGATTTAGGAACCAGGTTTTAAATTGTAAGACATTTCCAGGGGCAGATGTGGACTCCGACCACAATCTATTGGTTATGAGCTGTAGATTGAAACTGAAGAAACTGCAAGAAGGTGGGAATTTAAGGAGATGTGACCTGGATAAACTGACTAAACCATAGGTTATACAGAGTTTCAGGGAGAGCATAAGGGAAGAATTGACAGGAATAGGGAAAAGAAATACAGTAGAAGAAGAATGGGTAGCTCTTAGGGATGAAGTAGTGAAGGCAGCAGAGGATGAAGTAGGTAAAAAGACGAGGGATAGTAGAAATCCTTGGGTAACAGAAGAAATATTCAATTTAATTGATGAAAGGAGAAAATATAAAAATTCAGTAAATGAAGCAGGTAAAAAAGAATACAAACGTCTCAAAAATGAGATCGACAGGAAGTGCAAAATGGCTAAGCAGGGATAGCTAGAGGACAAATGTAAGGATGTAGAGGCTTATCTCACTATGGGTAAGATAGATACGGCATACAGGAAAATTAAAGAGACCTTTGGAGAGAAGAGAACCACATGTATGAATATCAAGAGCTCAGATGGAAACCCAGTTCTAAGCAAAGAAGGGAAAGCATAAAGGTGGAAGGCGTATACAGAGGGTCTATACGAGGGCGATGTACTTGAGGACAATATTATGGAAATGGAAGAGGATGTAGATGAAGATAAAATGGAAGATACGATACTTCGTGAGGAGTTTGACAGAGCACTGAAAGACTTAAGTCGAAACAAGGCCCCGGGAGTAGACAACATTCCATTAGAACTACTGATGGCCTTGGGAGAGCCAGTCCTGACAAAACTCTATCATCTGGTGAGCAAGATGTATGAGACAGGCGAAATACCCTCAGACTTCAAGAAGAATATAATAATTCCAATCCCAAAGAAAGCAGGTGTTGACAGATGTGAAAATGACCGAACTATCAGTTTAATAAGTCACAGCTGCAAAATACTAACGTGAATTCTTTACAGACGAATGGAAAAACTGGTAGAAGCCGACATCGGGGAAGATCAGTTTGGGTTCCGTAGAAATGTTGGAACACGTGAGGCAATACTGACCCTACGACTTACCTTAGAAGAAAGATTAAGGAAAGGTAAACCTACGTTTCTAGCATTTATAACTTTGGAGAAAGCTTTTGACAATGTTGACTGTAATACTCTGTTTCAAATTCTAAAGGTTGTTGTTGTTGTGGTCTTCAGTCCTGAGACTGGTTTGATGCAGCTCTCCATGCTACTCTATCCTGTGCAAGCTTCTTCATCTCCCAGTACCTACTGCAACCAACATCCTTCTGAATCTGCTTAGTGTATTCATCTCTTGGTCTCCCTCTACAATTTTTACCCTCCACGCTGCCCTCCAATACTGAATTGGTGATCCCTTGATGCCTCAGAACATGTCCTACCAACCGATCCCTTCTTCTGGACAAGTTGTGCCACAAACTTCTCTTCTCCCCAATCCTATTCAATACTTCCTCATTAGTCATGTGATCTACCCATCTAATCTTCAGCATTCTTCTGTAGCACCACATTTCGAAAGCTTCTATTCTCAGAAATGACTTCCTGACACTTAAATCTATCCTCGATGTTAACAAACTTCTCTTCTTCAGAAACGCTTTCCTTGCCATTGCCAGTCTACATTTTATATCCTCTCTACTTCGACCATCATCAGTTATTTTGCTCCCCAAATAGCAAAACTCCTTTGCTACTTTAAGTGTCTCATTTCCTAATCTAATTCCCTCAGCATCACCCGACTTAATTCGACTACATTCCATTATCCTCGTTTTGCTTTTGTCGATGTTCATCTTATATCCTCCTTTCAAGACACTGTCCATTCCATTCAACTGTTCTTCCAAGTCCTTTGCTGTCTCTGACAGAATTACAATCTCATCGGTGAACCTCAAAGTTTTTATTTCTTCTCCATGGATTTTAATACCTACTCCGAATTTTTCTTCTGTTTCCTTTACTGCTTGCTCAATATACAGATTGAACAACATCGGGGAGAGGCTACAACCCTGTCTTACTCCCTTCCCAACCACTGCTTCCCTTTCATGTTCCTCGACTCTTATAACTGCCATATGGTTTCTGTACAAATTGTAAATAGCCTTTCGCTCCCTGTATTTTACCCCTGCCACCTTTAGAATTTGAAAGAGAGTATTCCAGTCAACATTGTCAAAAGCCTTCTCTAAGTCTACAAATGCTAGAAACGTAGGTTTGCCTTTCCTTAATATTCCTTCTAAGATAAGTCGTAAGGTCAGTATTGCCTCACGTGTTCCAGTGTTTCTACGGAATCCAAACTGATCTTCCCCGAGGTTGGCTTCTACTAGCTTTTCCATTCGTCTGTAAAGAATTCGTGTTAGTATTTTGCAGCTGTGACTTATTAAACTGATAGTTCGGTCATTTTCACATCTGTCAACACCTGCTTTCTTTGGGATTGGAATTATTATATTCTTCTTGAAGTCTGAGGGTATTTCGCCTGTTTCATGCATCTTGCTCAGCAGATGGTAGAGTTTTGTCAGGTCTGGCTCTCCCAGGGCCGTCAGTAGTTCCAATGGAATGTTGTCTACTCCGGGAGCCTTGTTTCGGCTCAGGTCTTTCAGTGCTCTGTCAAACTCTTCACGCAGTATGTATCTCCCATTTCATCTTCATCTACATCCTCTTCCATTTCCATAATATTGTTCTCAAGTACATCGCCCTCGTATAGACCCTCTATATACTCCTTCCACCTTTCTGCTTTCCCTTCTTTGCTTAGAACTGGGTTTCCATCTGAGCTCTTGATATTCATACAAGTCGTTCTCTTATGTCCAAAGGTCTCTTTAATTTTCCTGTATGCAGTATCTATCTTACCCCTAGTGAGATAAGCCTCTACATCCTTACATTTGTCCTCTAGCCATCCCTGTTTAGCCATTTTGCACTTCCTGTCTATCTCATTTTTTAGACGTTTGCATTCCTTTTTGCCTGCTTCATTTACTGCATTTTTATATTTTCTCCTTTCATCAATTAAATTCAATATTTCTTTTGTTACCCAAGGATTTCTACTAGCCCTAGTCTTTTTACCTACTTGACCCTCTGCTGCCTTCACTACTTCATTCCCAAGAGCTACCCATTCTCCTTCTGCTGTATTTCTTTCCCCCATTCCTGTCAATTGTTGCCTTATACTCTCCCTGAAACTCTGTACAACCTCTGGTTCTTTCAGTTTATCCAGGTCCCATCTCCTTAAATTCCCACCTTTTTGCAGTTTCTTCAGTTTTAATCTACAGGTCATAACCAATAGATTGTGGTCAGAGTCCACATCTGCCCCTGGAAATGTCTTACAGTTTAAAACCTGGTTCCTAAATCTCTGTCTTACCATTATATAATCTATCTGATACCTTTTAGTATCTCCAGGGTTCTTCCATGTATACAACCTTCTTTCATGAATCTTAAACCAAGTGTTAGCTATGATTATGTTGTGCTCTGTGCAAAATTCTACCAGGCAGCTTCCTCTTTCATTTCTTAGCCCCAATCCATATTCACGTACTACGTTTCCTTCTCTCCCTTTTCCTACACTCGAATTCCAGTCACCCATGACTATTAAATTTTCGTCTCTCTTCACTATCTGAATAATTTCTTTTATTTCATCATACATTTCTTCAATTTCTTCGTCATCTGCAGAGCTAGTTGGCATATAAACTTGTACTACTGTAGTAGGTGTGGGCTTCGTATCTATCTTGGCCACAATAATGCGTTTACTATGCTGTTTGTAGTAGCTTACCCGCATACCTATTTTCCTATTCATTATTAAAACTACTCCTGCATTACCCCTATTTGATTTTGTGTTTGTAACCCTGTAGTCACCTGACCAGAAGTCTTGTACCTCCTGCCACCGAACTTCACTAAGTCCCACTATATCTAACTTTAACCTATCAATTTCCCTTTTTAAATTTTCTAATCTACCTGCCCGATTAAGGGATCTGACATTCCACGCTCCGATCCGTAGAACGCCAGTTTTCTTTCTCCTGATAACGACATCCTCTTGAGTAGTCCCCGCCCGGAGATCCGAATGGGGGACTATTTTACCTCCGGAATATTTTACCCGAAAGGACGCTATCATCATTTAATCATACAGTAAAGCTGCATGCCCTCGGGAAAAATTACGGCTGTTGTTTCCCCTTGCTTTCAGCCGTTCGCAGTACCAGCACAGCAAGGCCTTTTTGGTTATTGTTACAAGTCCAGATCAGTCAATCATCCAGACTGTTGCCCTTGTAGGTACTGAAAAGGCTGCTGCCCCTCTTCAGGAACCACACGTTTGTCTGGCCTCTCAACAGATACCCCTCCGTTGTGGTTGCACCTACGGTACGGCTATCTGTATCGCTGAGGCACGCAAGCCTCCCCACGAACGGCAAGGTCCATGGTTCATGGGGGGGATTCTAAAGGTGGCAGGGGTAAAATACAGGGAGCGAAAGGCTATTTACAATTTGTACAGAAACCAGATGACAGTTATACCAATCGAGGGGCATGAAAGGGAAGCAGTTGTTGGGAAGGAAGTGAGACAGGGTTGTAGCCTCTCCTCGATGTTATTCAATCTGTATATTGAGCAAGCAGTAAAGGAAACAAAAGAAAAATTCGGAGTAGGTATTAAAATCCGTGGAGAAGAAATAAAAACTTTGAGGTTTGCCGATGACATTGTAATTCTGTCAGAGACAGCAAAGGACTTGGAGGAGCAGTTGAACGGTATGGACAGTGTCTTGAAAGGAGAATATAAGATGAACATCAGCAGAAGCAAAACGAGGATAATGGAATGTAGTCGAATTAAATCGGGTGATGCTGAGGGAATTAGAGTAGGAAACGAGACACTTAAAGTAGTAAAGGAGTTTTGCTATTTGGGGAGCAAAATAACTGATGATGGTCGGAGTAGAGAGGATATAAAATGTAGACTGGCATTGGCAAGGAAAGCGTTTCTGAAGAAGAGAAATTTGTTAACATCGAGTATAGATTTAAGTGTCAGGAAGTCGTTTCAGTAAGTATTTGTATGGAGTGTAGCCATGTATGGAAGTGAAACATGGACGATAAATTGTTTGGACAAGAAGAGAATTAAAGCTTTCGAAATTTGATGCTACAGAAGAATGCTGAAGATTAGATGGGTAGATCACATAACTTATGAGGAGGTACTGAACAGAATTGGGGAGAAGAGGAGTTTGTGGCACAACTTGACTAGAAGAAGGGATCGGTTGGTAGGACATGTTCTGAGGCATCAAGCGATCACAAATTTAGCATTGGAGGATAGCGTGGAGGGTAAAAGTCGTAGAGGGAGACCAAGAGATGAATACACTGAGCAGATTCAGAATGATGTGGGCTGCAGTAAGTACTGGGAGATGAAGAAGCTTGCACAGGATAGAGTAGCATGGAGAGCTGCATCAAATCAGTCTCAGGACTGAAGACACCACCAACAACAACAACAACAGCGCATTGAAAGGTTTAGGTTCGGCTACATTTGCAGTAAGAATGATTGCCAAATCTGAGATAATATTCTGGTATGATTCCGTACTTAGGCAAACAGTATTCAGTGTCCAAAAATAGCAATTTGAATTATGTATGGGGTTCACACAGGTACATCTTGCAGGCGTCTCGTTAAGAGGTTGCGAATGGAATCTAAAGCGTCTTAAAACATTTATTCACCAATAAAATTTGTTATCAACTATCCATCTGAGTTAGAGAATACCGGTGCAACACTATAAGGAAAAATTATCTGCATTGCTCTTTCATGAATCTAACTTTGGCACTGAAAGAGATGGTATATGCAGCTAAAAAACTCTTTGACAATCTACTAAAAACATCAAACAGATAGCAGAAGTTTTTTCAAAAGTAGATGAAAGATATTTCACCTTAGCAACTCCTTTTTCTACTACAGAGGAAATATTGAGTACAAGTAACTAGTAATCTATACAGATAAAAAAATATTTAAATTGACAAGCACGTAGTCATAAATATTTCTTCAGCTTTTGAAATTTGTATTCTATGTTTGTTCAGTTGACATTCCACATCATAACGTTTTGACGTAAATATGATGTATGGAACATGTAACTAGAAAGCTAACTATAATTTTTTTGTCATACTGGCTGGAACTGCAGTTCAACCGTCTCTTATTTTTTTTTTGTGTAGAAGTGAATATTTTCAAGTCTTATTCATCCGATAAATTATGCTGACTTCCGTAGTCACGTACAGGATATGGCCCTAATAAAAGACATAGCAGAACTATTCTCCTCATATGTTAAGAATTGTAATTGCTTGCTCGATTTCACACTTTCCACACAGATAAAAGAATTAGTGCGGTTTAATTGTATCACGCAATAACTATGAGCACTTATTGTCGCCACATACATTCGCTCCAAGGTCACTTGATTATGGAACAGTGTAAGGGTGTGAGGTATTGAAGCAAACACGCTGCAGATTTTGAATGTTACTGCATTGCTGGAGTTGTCAGACTACGTTCAAAAGTACTGTGGATTTCGTACACGTGTTTCGTAACCATCTTCATAATTTGCATTCGACATATGGAATGAACAAGATTTCAAGTCTTTAAGAAGTAAATGTGAAGGCGTTGTGTTTGTTTGTATCAGGTATCACAGCTCAGATGTTGCGTATTTATTTTGCCTTAGGGGTGGATGGGATAGTCCCTGGTGGTATTGTACTACGGAATTTCTGTTTTTATGTACCGGTACCGTGTTCTGTTGGCATTGCGAAATGGTTTTCCAGTAAACCAAAGTGGAAAAGTCCCGAAAAAAAAGTCAAATCTGGAGTTATGGTACGCACCATATTAGCGATTTATCACACTTTTAGATATTTTTAGGGATTTGATTCTTCCAATTTTACTTTCTGATGTATGTTAAGTATTCGTTCATCCTTAGACAGACCAAAATATTAATCGCACGTGCTCATTCCTTACATCACTGGTAGGAATAATACAGTTTCCTGTTCTCACTACTTTAAAATAAGGACAGTGATTTGGGCGTCTGTATAGTCCAGAGTAATGACTCAGACCATCGCATACAGGGTTATTCAAATTGGTCCAGACACTTTCAAGTGATTGTAAAAAACTATATGACTATACGTTTGGAAAAACCAATTCAAGAAGTTTGTTCTGCGATGTTCACAAATGTTCAATATGTGAACCGTTAGTCGCAGGCACACATCCAGCTATAGTCCAGTTCGGCCAACACTCGCTCCAAAGTGTCCACATCGATGCCAGTCACAATTGTCCTGATACGTTCTCATAAGTTAACAATGTTGTGGGGAACTGGAGGTATGAAACCAGTGACTTTCCTGTAACTCCACAGGTAAAAATCACAGACTGTCAGGTCCGGAGAACGTGGTGGCCAGGCCAGCAATTACTGGAGACTGCCAGCTGATTCACAACCGATCCATCGCCATAGTAGCTTACAAGAGAACCTCCCCATCGCACCCCCCTCAGATTTAGTTATAAGTTGGCACAGTGGATAGGCCTTGAAAAACTGAACACAGATCAATTGAGAAAACAGGAAGAAGTTGTGCGGAACTGTGAAAAAATAAGCAAAATATACAAACTGAGTAGTTCGTGGGAAGATGGAAACATCAAGGACACTGGAACCGCAAGAGCGCTGTGGTCTCGTGGTAACGTGAGCAGGTGTGGAACGATAGGTCCTGGGTTCAAATCTCCCATCGAGAGAAAATTTTAATTTTTTATTTTCAATGTATGTGACAAACTCTTATGTTTTCATCACTTTTGTTGGAGTGATTATCACATCCACAAGAAAATCTAAATCGGGCATGGTAGAAGAATCTTTTCACCCATTCGCCAAGTGTACGAGCTAGGTGAGTCGACAACATATTCCTGTCATGTGACGCACATGCCGTCACCAGTTTCGTATAGAATATATCAGATGTGTTTTCCTGTGGAGGAATCGGTTGACCTATGACCTTGCGATCAAATGTTTTCGGTTCCCATTGGAGAGGCACGTCCTTTCGTCTACTAATCGCACGGTTTTGCGGTGCGCTCGCAGAACACAGACACTAAACTTATTACAGTGAACAGAGACGTCAATGAACGAACAGACAGATAATAACTATGCAAAAATAAAGAAAGTAAAATTTTCACTCGAAGGAAGACGAACCAAGGACCTCTCGTTCCGCAGCTGCTCACCCTACCACGGGACCACGGCGCTCCTGAGCTCACATACTCCATGATGTTGTCTATGTGACCCATGGACTACTCAGTTTGTATATTTTGCTTATTTTTTCACAGTTCCACATAACTTCTTCCTGTTTTCTCAATTGATCTGTGTTCAGTTTTTCAAGGCCTATCCACTGTAGCAACTTGTAACTAAATCTGAGGGGGGTGCGATGGGGAGGTTCCCTTGTTAGTATCCAAGAGCTCACGTACATCTTTGTGGGGCACCATCCTATTGACAAATTAAATTATCACTGTCCTCTTGCAATTGCGGCATGAACTACGCAAAATACCTTCTCCGCTGACCTGGCAGCCATATTGCTGGAGATCACTGTACAAAACAAACTTCCAGAGTTACTGGTTCAATGCGTATAATCATATATCTCAAAACAAAAATTTTTTACATTGAAGTGTCTAGATCATACTGAATAACCTTGTACACAAAGCTATTCTGCAAGTGAGAATGACACGAAGCGTGTATACGTTCAACAGACTGATTGATAGTACACCGTAGTACTTAGCTCACAAATATATAGCTTTTTTTTATGGTCATTGGTCTTCTGACGGGTTATGATGCAGCTGCCACGACTTCCTCCGTTGTGTTAACTTTTTCATCGCGGAGTAGCACTTACACCGTATGTCCACAATTATTTGCTGGATGTTTTCCAGTCTCTGTCTTCTCCTGCAGTTTTTACCATCTACATCCCCCTCAACTACCGTGGAAGTTATTCTCTGAGGTTCTATAATCCTATCTTTTCATCTGTCAGTATTCTCCATGTGCTCGTTTCCTGGCTGATTCTGTAGAGAAGGTTGGGAGTTGGGACAACAGATCGTCTTCGAGAAAACTGAATTTATTACATACTTACAATCACCATAAAATATTGATTTTAATGAATAAAATAAGGAATAATTCTCGCTACCCTCTGATCATATATCTAGCTCTGTTAGCTCTCTGTAGTTCCGGGTATTCTTTACTACTCAGCCGGTCATTGTGGCCGAGCGGTGCTAGGTGCTTCAGTCCCGAACCGCGCTGATGCTACGGTTGCAGGTTCGAATCCTGCCTCAGGCATGGATGTGTGTGCTGTCCTTAGGTTAGTTAGGTTTAAGTATGAGGGCAGTTCAATAAGTAATGCAACACATTTTTTTCTGAAACAGGGGTTGTTTTATTCAGCATTGAAATACACCAGGTTATTCCCCAATCTTTTAGCTACACAACACTATTTTTCAACGTAATCTCCATTCAATGCTACGGCCTTACGCCACCTTGAAATGAGGGCCTGTATGCCTGCACGGTACCATTCCACTGATCGATGTCGGAGCCAACGTCGTACTGCATCAATAACTTCTTCATCATCCGCGTAGTGCCTCCCACGGATTGCGTCCTTCATTGGGCCAAACATATGGAAATCCGACGGTGCGAGATCGGGGCTGTAGGGTGCATGAGGAAGAACAGTCCACTGAAGTTTTGTGAGCTCCTCTCGGGTGCGAAGACTTGTGTGAGGTCTTGCGTTGCCATGAAGAAGGAGAAGTTCGTTCAGATTTTTGTGCCTACGAACACGCTGAAGTCGTTTCTTCAATTTCTGAACTTTACTTTACCGGCTGAGGGTATGGCTTTAAACTTTTTCTTGGTAGGGGAGTGGGTGTGGCGCCACTCCATTGATTGCCGTTTTGTTTCAGGTTCGAAGTGATGAACCCATGTTTCATCGCCTGTAACAATCTTTGACAAGAAATTGTCACCCTCATCCACATGACGAGCAAGCAATTCTGCACAGATGGTTCTCCTTTGCTCTTTATGGTGTTCGGTTAGACAACGAGGGACCCAGCGGGAACAAACCTTTGAATATCCCAACTGGTGAACAATTGTGACAGCACTACCAACAGAGATGTCAAGTTGAGCACTGAGTTGTTTGATGGTGATCCATCGATCATCTCGAACGAGTGTGTTCGCACGCTCCGCCATTGCAGGAGTCACAGATGTGCATGGCCGGCCCGCACGCGGGAGATCAGACAGCCTTGCTTGACCCTGCGGCGATGATGCGATGATGACACACGCTTTGCCCAACGACTCACCGTGCTTTTGTCCACTGCCAGATCACCGTAGACATTCTGCAAGCGCCTATGAATATCTGAGATGCCCCGGTTTTCCGCCAAAAGAAACTCGATCACTGCCCGTTGTTTGCAACGCACATCCGTTACAGACGCCATTTTAACAGCTCCGTACAGCGCTGCCACCTGTCGGAAGTCAATGAAACTATACGAGACGAAGCGGGAATGTTTGAAAATATTCCACAAGAAATTTCCGGTTTTTTCAACCAAAATTGACCGAGAAAAAAAAGTGTTGCATTACTTATTGAACTGCCCTCGTAGTTCTGAGTCTAGGGAACTGGAAAATGGAAATGAGCGTTTGGCGTCATTGGCCGGGAGGCCCCTCGCGGGGCAGGTCCGGCCGCCATATCGCAGGTCTTATTACATTCGGCGCCACATTGGGCGACCTGCACGCCGGATGGGGATGAAATGATGATGAACACAACACAACACCCAGTCCCTGAGCGGAGAAAATCTCCGACCCAGCCGGGAATCGAACCCGGGCCCAGAGGACGGCAATCCGTCACGCTGACCACTCAGCTACTGGGGCGGACTAGGGAACTGATGATCTCCAATGTTAAGTCCCATAGTGCTCAGAGCCATTTGAACCTTTACTACTCGTAACACGTTCCTTCCTCCTTACCCAACTCCCTCTAATCGATTCCAACGTCGTTGATAAACGAACTTCTCCAAACAAACTGCTCTGTTACTGCACAGCCTCATGCTTCTACATTGATCACAAGTATAAGCACTCGTTGACACATGCCTACACGCACATACAGACAAGGCTCAGACAACATGAAGTAAACCGTAATGAACTACAAACGGTAAAAATTAATGAGTGGCTGACGGCGTATATGTTAAATTGCTTATCATTGTGTGTATGTGTTTGTGCTACTTCAAAGTTAAACCGCGAAACATTAAAGACACCTATTAGAAAAAAGTACAATGTAGTACAGTACTTTTTATCGAGTGATAATGTACAACAACATATATTGAGTGAATATACATATACTTAATTGTATGGCATTCTGCAGCAGGAGAAATTACAGTGACTATGGAAGCAAATACATTTAGACTGTGTTCAAATAACTTGATTCTATTTGCCAGAGCTTTTCTTTGAATGTTTACGCAATATTTGTTATTTTACCTCTAATCCTATGTTAATGGTTTCATATTTAATTCATTTGCTGAAATGCAAGCGTGGATGCATGAACCAGGCGCCTCCTGCGGATGCCCATACATAGCAAAGTTCACTTAACGGTCGTTGAGGTTGACACTGTTGGTAGCTCCTTGGTCCATCTGGTCGGTTAGTTGCTTAACAGTTGCATGTCCGTTCGCCCCTACACATCTCCGCAGCCATCGTTCACCCCTGTTATTATAACCTGCGCCGCACCACAGATGCCTCAGCGCCGGTTCTGGACTGCACCATTTTGCCATGCACGGCAAACGTTAACCACGGCGACCCGAGTACAGTTAACAAACTTAGCCATTTCTGGAATGCTTCCACCCTCGGTCCAAAGTGTAATAAGAATGACCTTTTAGACATCAGATAGATCGCTCCATTTTTCCAATATCAAATAGTTCAAATGGCTCTCAGCACTATAAGACTTAACATCTGAGGTCATCAGTACGCTAGACTTAGAACTGCTTAAACCTAACTAACCTAAGGACATCACACACATCCATGCCCGACGCAGGATTCGAATCTGCGACCGTAGTAGCAGCGCAGTTCCGGACTGAAGCACCTAGAACCGCTCGGTCATAGCTTCCGGCGGTTTTTCCATCATCGCCACAACGAAACTGATAGATGCGTTTCCTAACAGCCAGCACAGATTTGTAGTGATACAAATTGGTTGCTCGGTCCCTGTCATACGATCAACTCCACAAGCTCGGTGAAAAAAAGCTGACTGGGCGAAGTTTTCGACGGAACTGGATAAGAATATTCGCTGGATCCCTCCATCACATAAGAGCTACTAACGCTTCATTGATGCAAAAAAAAAAGCAACAGCTAAAAAGTGTAATCCAAGAGGATACCGAGAAGAATATATGGCGGGATGGAATGATGAAAGTGAAGCACTGTAGTCCTACCAACACTTGCAGCAAAGTGGAGACCACAAGATAGCCAAGGAATATTTGTCCAGCTAGGACTTGTCTCGGAGACCGAAATGGACAAAGTTGAAAATCTGGACTTAACCCACTGGAGCAGAGAACATGGAGCTTCCTGAGAAGGTTGGGAGGAAACTGACAAGTATACAGGAAACATCCAGAAGTAACACCTGACCAAATTGCTTCCCACATCATTACTATATCAAGAGTGCCTCCCGACAAGAAACATACCAGACGTATTAGATGCCACCCTCGTGTTCTGAAAAAGACGGCATTTCCGTTATCTGAACATACGTTTCCCTTCACAGTTTCAGAGATTAAGACAGGACTGAAGGACCTCAAACCTTTTAAGGCACTTAGATTCGATGGCATCCATCCAGGATTCCTGATTCGTATGGAAGAATATGCTATGAAATGGATGGCAGAATTCTTCACTGACATCCTGTTGACACGTCCACTGGAGTTAAGGAAGGCGAAGATAATCTCATTTTTGAAACCTGGAAAACCCAGCATTATGGTAGAAATTTATCGTCCTTCTTAACTGCTGCCATAAGCTTCTTGAAAGGCTGATATATAACAGAATAAGCAGCGCTATCCAAAAGCATATTCCACTTGATTAGACAGACTTCGGACCAGAATTTTCCTCTTCCATCCCTCATAGAGGCAAGATACCAAATAAAGCAAAAAAACATCCGTAGCATTTGTTAACCTTACTGCTGCTGCCTTTGACACTGGGCGGGGGGGGAGGTGGGGGGGGGGGAAGGCCTTATCTACAAATTTCTCCTAACTAATTAACAACACGCTAAGTAATCGAAAGTTTCGGATAATCACTGGAAGCAAAATAAACAAGGAGAGGAAGCTAAACAACAGATTGCCCCAAGGATCAGATGTCTCGCCATTACTGTTCAACTTGTATCTATCTGACCTACTTGACAGTTCGTTCAGAAAATTCTGCTATGGCGACGACCTTGCCCTAGCTGTACAATACAAGGAAATGAAGACTACAGAAGAGATCCTGGTCAAAGATTTGTCTGTACTGGACAGTTACTTCAATATCTGGAGACATAAAGGCATTGTGAGTAAAACAGAAGTGTCTTGGTTCCATTTAAACAATCGTTTGGCGAACGTGGATCTAATTGTAAGTTTCAGAGGAAGAATTCTTCCTCATTACTGTAATCCAAAATATCTTGATGTCATTTTGGACCAGACACCAAACAGCCCCTTCGGAACCTGGCTCAAAAGCTGAGGGCTCGAGACAGTATCCTCCATAAGCAATGCGGAACCACCTAGGGATCTTCAGCAACCTCCCTGCGATCTTCAGCCTTGGGTTTGGCGTACTTAAATGCTGAGCAGTGTGCGCCTGCTTGGATGAACAGCCGTCATACAAGGCTTGCTGACACCCCGCTGAACACTACAATGTGCGTGGCGTAATCAGATCTATTCCAGTTCAGTGGCTTCCACTGCTAACCGATAAAATACCTCCTGATCTACCCAGATCTATTGCCCTTTTGAGGAAATTCTACAAGATCTTCAAGAATCTTAGTCTACCTGTGCACAGTAACCAGCCACTTTTGAGTACTGAAAGACTAAATTCGTCCGCCCAACCTTACGATACGCTGCTGACTTGGATGCCAAGGGTGAATGGAAACGTCGGTGAGAAACAGTAACAAATGTGCGCCTGCATAATATCTTTACAGTTGCTAGACTTCCAAGTGGATACCAGCTACAAGACCTGGTCTGCCCTGAACAGGGATCAGCGGGCCATAGCCGTTGCAGCGATGCTCTCCACAGGTGGAAAAAGCTGCATAATCCGAACTGTGACTGCGGAGCTATACAGTGTGCCAAACCATTCACGACAATGTCAGTGACTGCAAGATTCGAGCCTGTTACGGCGATGATGAGGACTTCCTACTGGAAACTCCAAATGCTGTGCGCTGGATTGAAAGACTGGATATCCGTTTGGGAAATATATACATACAGGGCCTATCTAAAATGAATGTAGAAAATGGGAGGGCTGGTAGATTGGGCCATAACAGGCATATTTCACACAGAAACCCATGTCCGCATCCCTCAGGGTACTCCGCTAGGCGTGGTTGAACAGCGTCGCGCGCCGTCAAGATGGTAGGCACATAACATGTCATCCAAGTCGTCACTGTAGCAGGTCTGCAGGGCAACGTTTTCAATGTATTTGCGGCATCAAGGTAAAAGGGAAGTCGCGGTGAAGTTTCATAAACTTTATTTGAAAACAGGTACAGAAAGTACTCGAAATTACGCCATCCTGCTTGAATGCGCGCCCTGCAACGACGCTGCAGTGGCTTTTAAACACTCCTGGCAAAATTGGAAATTGCATCGGAGGCTGCCATAATGCCCGCTGTCAGTTCTTCATCAGCCTCATTGAGTGATTCATAGAAAATATATTTCAGGTGGCCCCAGAAGAAAAAAAAAATCCATGGGGGTGAAGTCTTGGGGAACATGCAGGCCATGCCACTGGCTCATCGCGCCCTATCCAGTTCTCACAAAATGTTCCATCCACACGCATTCGCACTCATGTGAGAAGTGAGCAGGTGCACCATAGTCTTGGTACCACATTCTCTGTCGCACGCTGAGTGGAACATGTTCCAACAACCCTGGTTGAGTTTCTCATAAAAAGATTGAGTAAATGTTTGCGTTCAGGGAACATGTAGGGACCGGCCCAAATGTTGACAGCGAAGCGATCTGGGTGACCACGAAAAAAGGCGAAGTGCTGCTGACTATATACTCTCTCGCGTAAACGATACCTCATCCGTAAAAGTGCACGGTTCGGAAAGTCCGGTTGAATGGCACGATTTTCCAAAAACCACTTTCAGAATTCAATTCTAAGAGGAAAATGGTCTCGGTTAAGGGCGTGAACATTCTGACGGCGGTAGGGGTGCAAATCATCTTCATGCCACACACGCCAAATTGAGGAATTGCCTTTCCCGTGCAACACGCCACAAACTGGAGAGTGTTTTCCAGCAGTACTAACGCCTCCTAAAATGTGTGTGTGAATTCCTTGGGGGCCAAACTGCTGAGGTCATCGGTCCCTAGACTTACACACTACTTAAACTAACTTATGCTAAGAACAACATACACACCCACGCCCGAGGGAGGACTCGATCCTCCGGCGGGAAACGCCTCCTGTTCATGCTCTTGTTGTACGCACGGTGCGTTGACGACCGTTTCCGTCAGTCTTTCGCACCTGTAACACAAAATGAATACACCGGGTTTCGAAGTAGGCCTTAAACGAACAAGTGCCATTACGAGAACGTGCCAGTCGAAAATGTACCTCAAATGAACCTGTCTCTCGTAGGGACCTGTGAACGACAGTAAATGTGCGTGGATCTGTCACTCGATGATTCAAATGGTTCAAATGGCTCTGAGCACTAAGGGACTTAACATCTGAGGTCATCATTCCCCTAGAACTTAGAACTACTTAATCCTAACTATCCTAAGGACTTCACACACATCCATGCCCGAGGCAGGATTCGAACCTGCGACCGTAGCGGTCGCGCGGTTCCAGACTGTAGCGCCTAGAACCGCTCGGCCACCCCGGCCGGCCTCGATGATTCGGAAACCGCCGAACGTACAAATATTGGGCAGCGTTAGCAGTCCCACGCACACCCCGTAAGCACAGTGCATGTCTGCCCTTTCCTCCCAAGAATAGTGCTCCATTTCCTGCCCGCTCCGCATAGTAACAAACACAAGTGTGTCCCCGTTTGATAACAAACTGACACAGGGCGAACCAGACTCTACAGTGCGCACAGGTGCTGCCCTCTATGCAACACCTATCAAATTGGAAAGCAATGCGTTCACGTTCCAATAAGAGGCGGAAAACCCGTAGTGTCGTCCCGTCTGCAATACCCGCAACTATATCCACTTCGATTTCTCTTCTATCTTGATGTCACAAATACACTGAAATCGTTGCCGTGCATACTTGCTACGTGACGGCTCGGCTGGCATGTTGTGTGCCTACCCTCCTACCCTTCGGGCGGCGCGCGACACTGTTCAACGACGCCCATCGCCGTACGTTAAGGGGTACGGACACGCGTTGCTGTGTGAAATATGCTTGTTATGACCCACTCTGCCGGCCCTCTCATTTTCTACATTCACTTCATATACACCCTGTATGCATCTGAGTCCGCCCCGATAGGCCGGTACGGTAGCTCAGCGTGTTCGGTCAGAAGGTTGGAAGCCCTCTGTAACAAAAAACTGAGTAAATAGATCAACGACGAACTTGAAAGGGTGTCATGGGACGTCCGCCCCGAAAAAATGGAACGAACAATAAAGAACAATATGAGATTAAAAAAAAAGATAGGTGAGTGGTCAGCGCGGCGGTCTGTCACGCCAAGAGGCCAGGGTTCCATTCCCGGCTGGGTCGGGGATTTTCTCCGCTCAGGGACTGGTGTTGTCTTCATTATCATTTCATCCCCATCTGGCGTGCAGGTCGCCCAATGTGGCGTCGAATGTAATAAGACTTGCACCAAGGCGGCCGGACCTGCCCCGTAAGGGGCCTCATGGCGAATGACGCCAAACGCTCATGTCCATACCATATCACTGCACGTAATAAGAGAGTAGGCTATACAGGGTGAGTCACTAACTAGTCCCACCTAGAATAACTCCGAAACTGTGATAGTAGCTGGCAAGTTTGTGGGACTAATGTTGCATGGGACAATGGGGGCCATAATACGACGTAAGTTTTTTGTTGCCAGGTGGGGTCGCTTCAGAGATATGGTCATCTTTGTTTTTTTAAATGGGATGCTATAGTTTCGTACTTATTTTCCGATAGCGGCTATCGAGACCAATCCAATGATGTGTAACAGTAAGGTGTTTGAACGTCAACGAAGGTCACAAAGGTGGCATAAACGTCCTTTTACAGAAGGTGTTCGAAGTGATTACCATTGGTATCAATGCAGTGCTGCAATATTCTTATCATGGATTCAATGGTATTCGTTATCACTTCGGCACTTATCGTAGCACATGCTCTGACAATTCTCTCTCGTATATCGTGCAAATAGTAAATATTCGCCGAATACGGGGTATCTATCTAACGTGCCATCGACATGTAAACACCATTCTACGGTTTCGCAATACAACACATAGAAACGGTAAGACTAGTATAGTCGAATCAAGCGAGTGTGAATGATGTATTCCTTCGAAGAACAAGTCGATATGCTTCTCATTTACGGAGAATGCCAAAGAAATTCAGCGAGAGCTAGTGACTTATACGCTGAAAGATGGTTCAAATGGCTCTGAGCACTATGGGACTCAACTGCTGTGGTCATAAGTCCCCTAGAACTTAGAACTACTTAAACCTAACTAACCTAAGGACATCACACACATCCATGCTCGAGGCAGGATTCGAACCTGCGACCGTAGCGGTCGTGCGGTTCCAGACTGTAGCGCCTTTAACCGCTCGGCCACTCTGGCCGGCGCTACGCTGAAAGATACCCTCAACGTACTCACCCTACACGACGTACATTTAAATGTGTGTATGATAAATTGAGAACAACTGGATCTTTAACGCATCAGAAACGTATCCGGCAAAGGAAAGTTATTAACGAGGAAACGGAAATTGGTACTCTTGCCGCTGTGGTTCGAGATCCTTGTGTTGGTTCGCGTCAAATCGCAAGGGAATCTGGCATGAGCCAGAATAGTGTTGTTCGTGTTCTGCATCGCCATTAATATCCTTACCATATCAGTCTCCACCACGAATTAACTGGTACGTATTGTATGCGTCGCATTGAATTCTGCCGATGGGCTCAACTTCAGATTCAGAGGGATGACACATTTATTAATTTGATTTTATTTACTGACGAGGCTACACTCACGAAACATGGAAATGTTAATGTGCATAACATGCATTATTGGGCTACTGAAAATCCATGTTGGCTACGGCAAGTTGCACACCAAAAACCTTGGTCCATCAATGTATGGTGTGGGATTCTCGAGGACAGAATTATAGGCCGCTATGTCATCGAAGGAAATCTTAATGGTATGAAGTATACCACATTCCTGCAAGAAACATTAGGTCTGTTATTGGAAGAAATACCTTTAGGAACAAGGAACAGAATGTGGTATCAACACGATGGGTGCCCAGCACATTTTACGCTGATGGCTAGAAATGTGTTGCAGAGACAATTCCCCAATCATTGGATTGGACGCGGAGGAGATGTGTCGTGGCCGGCTCGTTCGTCAGACTTGGTGCCTCTGCATTTTTTCTTGTGGGGATCCGTAAAAGACGCGATTTATAAAGACTTTCCAACTATTGTTGAAGATATGCGAGAGAGAATTGTCAGAACATGTGCTCCGACAAGTGCCGATGTGATAAGGAATATCACTCAATGCACGATAAGAAGATTGCAGCACTGCATTGATACCAATGGTCATCACTTCGAACACCTTCTGTAAATGGACGTTCATACCACCTTTGTAACCTCCGTTGACCTTCAAAGACCTTAATGTTACACATTAGAAGATTCGTCTCGATAGCTGCTATCAGAAAATAAATACCAAACTATAGCATCCCATTTAAAGAAACCAAGTTGACCTTCATATCTCTGACGCGACCCCACCTAGCAACAAAAAAACAACGTCATATTATGTCCTCCATTGTCTCATGCAACTTTTGTCTCACAAACTTTTCAGTTCCTGTCATACTTTCGGAATTATTCTTGGTGACAATAGTTAGTGAATCACCCTGTATATGGCGCAGAATGCCTTGCCATGAATTGAAAAGGTCTGATCGAGAAATTAGAAATGAAAGTCAGATCTTGAGGAAACTCGTTGGCCTAATCAAAGAAAGTGGTGAATTCTGGAGATGACACAATCATAAATTCAACACACATTTAGGAAAGATCAGAGACACGATTCGTAGGACGAAGTTTGTTTTCTATGGCAACATCGCTCGTATGAGTCCTACGAGATTGAGGCATCAGATTTTCCGTTATTTTCTCGACACGAAAACCAAGGGAGCATGGTTCACCGAGGTAGAAAAAGACCGGCTAGAAGTGGGGATAACACTGGAGGGTACCCATAAGCAAATTACACTCAAGGAATATCTCCAAGAGAACGTTTGTTTCCAAAAAAGGCCAAATCTAAACACTGGAAAAATATAGACTGAAGCGAGGAAGAAAAAGTACAGGCAACGAATGCGGAGACACTAGGCTAAAGTTAAGGCTCAGGCGCAAGGAAGAGGAAAAATACAGTAGAAATAGCGTGGTGCGGAGATGGCCAACACGAATAAAAAAAGAAATGTGTCAAAGCAAGACATATTTGTCGAATATTAAAGTTTCGGTCTTAGCGCTTCGTGTGAACAGTTAGCGCTGTACAGGAGTCACGTGGCGATTCCCGTTTGATGGTGGTGACATGTGCAGTACATTATGCTCACACTTCAGGTATTCCAGCTCTGTGTTGGCAGTGAGTAGTTCTGTGTGAAGCCTCCGGATGGAACTCAATCTTGAATCATGGCGAATGTAACTCAAGTTTCAAGACTGCATTATGCACAAAAGAAATATACATGCGTCAGTACAGGCTGGATACGCTGCCCAACTAAAAGAGACGAAACGATGTGCATTACTTCTTCTTGAAAATGTACTTTATCGCGAGTATGACTGGTGTTTCCGTGTCTCATGGGAATGCAGACAGATCACGCCACGTACTGGTCCTTTATCCGCGAATGAGACAGCAGAATAGAAGTTACCACTATAACGTAAAGAAGAAGTGGCAGAAGCAGCCAGGGAGTAAAAACGTCACTGGTGTGCCGTTGGTAGAGCGTGACAGAGATATCATACTAAAGTTTCGTATAAAACTGAGGCTCATGAAGAAATTCGTAATGGCCTAGACAAGGAGACAGATGTTTTCCGGTACCTGTGGAACACGTTTCAGTAGTGGAGACTCGCGACAGTGAAAGAAGGTGTGTTTGCAGGTCCAGAATGAAGTAAGATCATTGCTGATAGTCATTTCCAAGACAAGCTAAGTGGTCCTGGAAGACAGGAATGGATGGAATTAGAGTCTGCAATAGCAAACTTCTTCGGAAATTACGTCTAGTGTTGTGCAGAAGTGTATTAACGTGAACAGACAGCTGGCTTACGATATGTCCTACAAAGATTCACTTTCTCGCTCACAGCTTAACTTCTTCCCCAGGAAGCTAGGTTCAGTCAGTGAAGAAAGTTATGGGCGTTTTCAGCAGGACATCTCGATGGTAGAATCACACTATTCGGGAGTGCAGCTACGTTGGCTGACTGTTTCTGGAGGCCTCAGTGTGAACTGCGCAGCCGCTAGTCTACAGCCAAGAAATTAAAACGAAATTCACCGTAAATTAAAGTAAGAATGAAATCTGATCAGAAGTGTCCGGACACCTACTAATGGACATTAATAGAGGCTGTGCTCACTCTTCGCCTTTATGACGGCTTGAACTCTGCTAGAGACACTGTAAATGAGACTTCTGAATGTCTGTGGGGGAATGCCAGTCAGTTCTTTCCTCAAGAGACGAAATCAAAGAAGGCAGTGATGTTGCACGCTGAGAACTGAAGTTAAACCGAAGTTCTAATTCATACCAAATATGCTCCATTGGGTTCAGGCCATTGCATTTCAGAAGTGTTATTGTTCACAAACCATTGGCTCACAAATACTGCTGCATTGTCATGCTGATACAAACAAGCATTATCTCTGAACTTTTCCTCTAATGTATGAAGCAGTAAAATGGGTTCATATCCTTCCGCATTTAGGGATATCTTACGCACATAAGAGAACCACAGCTTAACCACGAGAAACACTCATATACCATATCATAACCTTCCCTGTAATTCACGTTTGGCACTTCATATGACGGTAAGGAGTTCACTAGGCATTTACCAAACCCAAACCCCTCCATTCGATTGCCACAGGGCATAGGGTCGTTCACTACTAGAAAATAACTCGTGCTCAGTCACCCAGTGCGCAGTGCTTCGCTTTAAACACCATCTCAAGCGTCCCCTCAGTAGTGACTACACAGATGTGTGATTTACGAGGAGCTACTCGACCACTGTGCGATGTGTACCCAGTCTTTTTAACTTCCTGCACACAGTCACTGTGCTAGCTGAACTACTGGTAGCACCTTGTGTAACGTAACTACAACAAATATGTAATGTACCTACAACAAATATAGCCATGTTCGTCTGTGAAAGCTATCAGTAATCGGAATCTAACCTGCGTAACACTGTATGCGTGTTGTATGAGCGTCAGTTTCACTGTCATTTAAGTCCTCAACAGATTGTTACACGAAAAACTTAAAACTAACTTTTGGATAAGCTTTCTGACTGTCCATTTGAATAAGAATTTACAAGTGATGCAGAATCTGGCTTGTGCAACGGAATTGACTGGATTAAAGTACATGACATGTTGTGCTGAGTCAGTGTCTCTGTTTTGGCCCTAAGTTATGCATCCACCTATTTAGGCGACTGCCTTTTTCGAAGCGGTTCACAGAAATTCGCAGCAGCAGCGGCTGAAACTTACTAAGAATGAATTTAATAAAAAGGAGTTTGCTTGGGTCCTGTTAACTACCAAATAACTTGTAAGAACGGATTTCATAAATTAAGTTTATTTAAAAACTTCAGAAATCATCATGAGCAATAATAGTTTGACAAGTATTAATAATGGCGAAATGCCTGACAATGACTTTATAGCTATCAGTAATGGCTGAGTACCAGATTAACAAATTATTTCTATTTCAAAGTTAATAACCACAGCATATTTATGAATTAGATGTGGAGAATAATTATTATTATTTGGAGGCTAAGGAGGCTTCTTTAATTGACAAGCAAAACATGGGATTATTGCAAACTCGGACTAACAATCAAGAGCCTAACCCTGCAATTGCACTTCACGCTGTACTTGGGAATTTTACCTTGAATTCCATCTTTAAGCGTAGCTAAGCCATCTAAATCTCTCCTGGCCATATGAACGAAATCAGGCCTTCAGTGTGGTAAGGTCTGCCATGACCAGCTTGAGGGCAGCGTGACACGTCTTGTGTCTCCGAGCTCTCGACCAACACTACTGACTCATCTCACAACAATGCTTACAATCGCGCTCCCAAGTTTCGCCCTCAGATTGTTACTATCGACATCTGAGTGCTTATTTATTTCCATTCTTATTCAAAGTAAAAATTAGCCTTAAGTTAGCTATATTGTTTTCGATACTCTATGTAATGGAGAGTTCTGACACACTTCTTACGCCTGGAACGCACTAGGGACTCCTTCCTCTGATTCCATATGATGTTTTCAGCCACCCTGCGCAGAGCTCAGCGATCCCTGTCCGTCAGTTCATGAGGTCCGTCTAGTCTAGGTTTAGTTGTTGTTGCCTCTAGGCATTTCCATTTCGCAATATCGTCACCAAAAGTCGACTTGGGCACCTTTAGAAGTTTCGTAATGTATCTGGTGGATTTGTTACTCAGGTAACAACCATTAGCTTAGAATGTCACAGAGAGTATTTGGGGTACTGCCGTACCAAAAATCGGAACTACCATTATTACAGGTACCACAAAGGCATAGTTTTAACGTTAGAGGCAACATGCAGAAAGACTTTTTAAAAGATGTTGTAATAACTGAAGACTCCAACACACAATGTGAAAAGTGCTTGGAAAGTAGAACTAAATTATTTTAGGGGAACTTCAGATGACTAAGAAATGATGTAGAATGTTGTTTGGGAGAGTTACAAAGTTGTGAACACAATATAACCACAGTGAGCGAACACTTACGTGCAAGTGGCTGCACATTTGCCTCTTCCTCAAGTGGATAAATATCGCAAACCGAGCGATTGGTATACATGTAATGGCAGGTTGTAAGTTCAGGAAAAAATAAGTAAATGTTGTGGATATCTGCACATAGAGACATGTATTTGCGAGGTAAAAAGTACAAATACATTTATGATTGTGTTTAGACTTCATCACAGTGAAACATTGAGTTGTTTATTAGGCAACTATTTTTTTGCTGTAATTCAGAGACATAAAAAATAGTGGCCATTTTGCTACAAATTTCCCAAAAGATTCTGAGTTAATTTCTGTAATTAAGGTAATAATCCCAAATCAATAATGTATTTGAGCATGAAGTTGAAAGTAAACAAATCAATGTTAAATTAGTAGTGATTGAACTTAAAAAGAAAGACAGATAACTATCTAAGATAAACAATCTATTGCCATTCAGCTCTGAAACTTCACCATTGTATGTTTTAAAATAACTGTTAACTATGATTGCAATGGATTGAATGGAATGAAATTTAGATGGGAGGAAATCAAAATGTCAACTGCAATGTATTCCATAACATGTATGTGTCATAATTCAAAAATATCCTTCTCAGTAAACGAATATAAAGGACATTAAGCAAGGGAAAATAGGATCACTAGTAGGATCAGAATAATTTGTAAATGCAAAAGAGGAATTTGTATCTTAGTAACATCAAATAAAGAACTTGATGTAATTGCATTACTTGAATTCATCAAGGAAACATTTGAAAAGTATATATGCCTATGTATTAAGTCAGAAATTAGCTGTTTGAGTATTATTTAATCTTTATCAAAATAGAAAATCATAAATAAGAAAATTAGCTGCATTACAATGTAACACATCTATTGATTTGAACAAAAATGTCATAAACTATAATTCATATGTAACAAATATTTTGGTAATTATTTCTTAAATGTAGTAGAGACAGCAGGTAGGTACCAGTCATATAAAATTTCTGAAGTGACAAAATTCCCGAGATCGATTGTAATTATTGTTTATTTCCTAGAATTGTCTAGTTGCCATTGTGCAGCGGCAGTTGATGAAAATAAGAAGGATAGGCCATCAAGCTATCCATCCACCAGCATATTCCAGGCGAATGTAAAACAGCTGATTGCTTGGTTGTAGAGGTAGGATAAGAATCAGAGTATGGTGGCGTCAGTGTGTGTAGGCTATTACTTAGCATGTACGAGCGGCTTTGTAGATTCTTGAGTTTGAAGATATCAGGATTGTTTTCAGCACACCTCATGGATTTTGGAAGAAGTTGTTTTAATGTTGTAATGTTTAAGGGATCTGGCAATGTTTTGGTGCAAATTACCTAATTATGGAATACATACAATGGACATATCAGTCTGTTTATTACTATTATTATTATTATTATTACATTTCTTGTTATTTTCTTCTAATTTCTTTTTATTTTGTTGGATGAATCATCTACAAGTAAAAGTTAATTTCGATTAGCAGCAGCTACGTGTTTGATGATTTACATTTCTTTGTGACTATTTTCATATTTCAGTGGAATCTGTGATTGGTATGGTCCTTAATGTATGTGGACTTAGGCAGCATGCAGGGTTATGTATCTTAAAATTTGCTGTAGCTGGTATTCTGTTGACTTTAATGGCAGGTTTCTGTCTTAGCTGGATAAAAAAAAAAAATTATCTTATCCATCTCATATTAACACATTACAGGAATGTTCTGACGCATATTGTCGAGGAAGAGAAGGCTACGCTGGACATAGCTTTCATTGCCTCCATCAATGATATGTGTTACCCACATATTTCTTTTGAAAATGGGTCTTTTGTATCTAAATATTTAAGAAAGGTTTCAAATATTCTTCCAGATTTGCTGTAGCCTGTTGTTAACGCAATGATTTTATCTGTGAGACAATTTGAGATGTTCAACTTCCTCCCCAAGATTCTCAAGATCTAATTCAAGACTAAAGTTTCTGATCTGCTACTGAACATTGAGTTTTGTGGCTATAAAACGAATAGCAGTTTTATGTTGTCAAATGTGTTAAAATTGAAAATATTAATAAAACGTGACACTACGAAGTGATTGTTGATGAAAGAGTAATAGCCTTTAATAACCGAAGCGTAATGATTATTCCGCTATGTCTAGATTACCATCTGGTTGTAAAAGTTTATGGAAATTACGTTAGGGTAATAGGTCAATCCGTGATTGTGTTCATGGGTCTCTTGGATTATCTGAGTCACTGCACACCAGTAATTGCCACCCGCGCCTGAGTAATGTCCGTGTAATGACAGCCAGACAGACACGGGAAAAGCGCCGCGTCTTGCGACAGACGTAAAAGCCCTGCAGAATGCAAATGCACAGTGTGGAGTAAGCAGGGCGGAATGGTCAGCACGGAGAAAGGTGTGCGCAACCCGCCAAGGGACTGCAGCAGGTCACTCTGCCCCCCCTCCCCCCCCCCTCCCCACACCAGTCTTTTTAAGATGGAAGAGTGAAATTAACTCCGACAAAATTCGTCGTGAGAGTACTTTCAGTGCAGCAACGGTTCTGCCATTCTGCGAACATTGAACTTCGCACAGTAAAAGGCATTGCGCCTACAAACAGACTGAAGAATTGAAGTTCACTTACCTAATTCTGGAAACCAGTATTACACAACTTTCTGACGTTTGACCAGTAACAACGTACAAACTTTTTTGTGAGCTGCAATGATTATTGACAGCAGATAAAGTAATACTGATTCTGTAAGGTGGGAAGTACTTAGCCTTCATCTGCGTGGCGTTTGTAGCTATTATAAGTTTCGTGATTAAAAAAAAAATTGGATAACTGCTTCTAGGTAATGGCAAGCTAGTAAAAATAACTGTATCCCCACAGACAACAGGCGTTACCCGTACCAATGGGCGTTGGGGAGCTGTGCGCTTTTCCATCTACATCTACATGGTTACTCTGCAATTCACACTTAAGTGCCTGGCGGAGGGTTCATCGAACCATTTTCATACTACTTCTCTACCATTCCACTTTCGAATGGCGCGTGGGAAAAAGGAACACCTAAATCTTTCCGTTCGAGCTCTGATTTCTCTTATTTTATTATGATGATCATTTCTCCCTACGTAGGTGGGTGTCAACAAAATATTTTCGTATTCGGAAGAGAAAGTTGGTGATTGAAATTTCGGAAATAGATCTCGCCGCAAAGAAGACTGCCTTTGTTGCAGTGACTGCCACCCTAACTCGCGTGTCATATCAGTGACACTCCCACCCCTATTGCGCGATAACACGAAACGAGCTGCCCTTCTTTGCACTTTTTTGATTTCCTCCGTCAATCCAACCTGGTAAGGATCCCACACTGCGCAGCAATATTCCAGCAGAGGCTGGACAAGTCTAATGGGTTTGTCGCATCTTCTAAGTTTTCTGACAACAGAGCGCAGTCTTTGTTTCGCCTTCCTCACAATATTATCTATGTGGTCTTTCCAATTTAAGCTGCTCGTAATTGCAATTCCTAATTATTTAGACGAATTGACAGCCCTTAGACTAGTGCGATTTATCGTATACCCAAAATTTATCGGATTTCTTTTAGTACCCATGTGGATGACCTCGCACTTTTCTTTGTTAAGTGCCAATTGCCACTTTTCGCGCCATACAGAAATTCTCTCTATATCATTTTGTAATTGGAATTGATCGTTTGATGATTTTACTAGACCGTAAATTACAGTTTCATCTGAAAACAATCTAAGGGGCCTGCTCTGATTATCACCTAGATCATTTATGTAAATCAGGAACAGCAGAGGATCTATGACACTACCTTACGGAACGCCAGTTACCACTTCTGTTCTACTCGACGATTTACCGTCGAACTGTGACCTCTCTGAGAGGAAATCACGAATCCAGTCACACAACTGAGACGATACTCCATATGCACGCAGTTTGATTAACAGTCACTTGTGAAGAACAGTATCAAAAGCCTCCTGGAAATCTAGGAATATGGAATTGATCTGAGATCCCTTGTCGCCAGCACTCATTACTTCATGCACAAGAACGATATTTTCTGAATCCGTGTTGCTTATGTATCAGTAAGTCATATTCTTCAAGGTGATTCATAAAGCTCGAGTACAGTATATGCTCCAAAATCCTACTGCAAATTGAGGTCAGTGATATGGGTCTGTAATTCAATGGGTTCCTCCTATTTCCTTTCTTTAATGTAGGTGTGACCTGTGCTGCTTTCCGGTCTTTAGAAACTTATGATTGCTAAGAAAGGGGCAATTGTGTCTGCATAGTCTGAAAGGAACGTGATTGGTGTACCATCTGGACCGAAAGACTTGCCTGAGCAAGATGATACCAAAGAAGAGGTTTCTGTGAATTCGTCTGGTGTCTCCGCGAAGTGGCGTGCAGCTGCCAGTCGCATTCATATTTCGTCGTTCGCCGACTTCGACAGCAGGGAGCAGCCGACGTTTTAACCGAACACGGGTTGTTTTATGCCGTATCAGTCACTTGAGTGACATGTGTTACATGTTCCGTAAGAGTCTGTTTATTAATAAGAACTAGTATATGACTAACTAATCGATATTCTATACACACTATATGATCAACAGTATCCGGATATCCCGACGTAATGAGGATTGAAGTAAAGAGAGGCTGACCCGCCACTGTAAAAGGAGCCAGGGAGTATTGCTCCGTCAGTAGAAAAGTAGTGACGACAGAATGAGACGGTCAGGAGAGTTCAATGACTGTGAACGTGGAGTAGTCATTAGATATCACCTGAGTAACAAATCCATCAGGTCGTTTGCCGTTTCTGGATGTCTTGGTCAGCCGGAAAGTGGATGGATCATTGGGGCATTCCGTTTACCACATTCACACGCTTACAGACCTGTATTCGCAGGCGTCTAGCTGACACCACCCACACGTGATTGATGTAATATTGTGACTGTTGTGGTGTTTTCCCTGTAAATGCTGTACGAGTATTGGTTATTTTTCTTTGTAACGAATATACCTAGAAAATTTATATGGCCTGCTTGTTCTGTCTGTAAGACGCACTTTATGTTTTCATATAGTGTGTTTATCTCTGCATGTAGTTGTTCTATTCTATTTGCTGGTTCATTTACCAAGTAGAGGACGTCGACCATCTATCCCTACCAATACCCTGTACTGTATTTTCATTGTTCTATTTTCTGTAAAATTCGATCTTCTGTTTTGTTCATCAAGATATTTGCTAACTTTTCTGATGTTGGAGATTCCATTAGCAATCCTTCTTGTAGGTGAGATGACAGTGGTTCATCACAGCATAGAAGCGTGAATATACGGTATTTAGTGCAGTGAAAGCGCTGAGAGCTAAAATCTGACACATACACGTTGAAGAACTGGAACAAGGACTCAAACAGCAGAAAATCGTGAGTAACGGTAAGAACTAACGCTGTTTATAGTAGTAGTTAAAGCATGCGAATATAAGCAAACGAAATTGTAAGAGAAAAAACCATATTGTTACAGTGACCACTGAAGATAATTTAGAATCAAGAGAAACGCGCCAGGTCTTAATTACATTTCTATTACAGTTATAAAAGACGCTACTTAACCTATAAAACTTTCACATTTCCAACTGCGGTCAAAAGAGGCCAAAAAACAAAGAAGACGACATGTATAATTTTTTTTGTATTTGGTTTGGTGACCGTCATTGCACATCGGCACCCATGTACCACATGCATGTACTTCTTCAGTTTTGTTTTCACAGGTACCGTAGTCGAAAGGCTACTTTAACACCTCTAAGCTGCGGCGAACGGAATCGGTGTTCTTAAGAATTCCTGCAATAATAATAGCTACTAACGGAAGAACGTTCGATAAAAAAATACCAGTTCTGTTGTATGAAATCTGTTTATAGTGAGTTGCCTTTGGAGCGTCGAAGAAACTATACTTTGGCTCGAATTTCACTGCTTGGAAATATTTTTTCACTCATTGAAACTGGCGTTAGGACACAGCTCAGTCATCCAGATGTGAAAAAAATAGTTAGTATTAGAACTTATTACCGAGGCCAAAAGATTGATACCACTGGATGGACAGCAAGAGCAGTAAATAAAAGAGGAAAGCTGACCTTGAATACAGTTGGTAAGTTAACAAAAATTTCAGAACGAAGCTTTTAATTTGTGCGAAGCTGAATGTTAACGAAAAAAGGTTCATATTAACAGTTTTTATTCATGACAGTGAGTCGTGATCTTCTAACTGGAAGACCATTCCAAATTTAAGGCTGGCTTATCAACTAATGGAGAGAGGAATGTTCCACATTGTTACAAAATAAGTGGGAAGTGGGCTGGACAGTACCTAGGAAGATGAATGCTAAAGAGCCAATGGAAGTTACTTTGTACACTAGAAGAGATAAGAAGAAATCAGAAAAGGCTTGAAGAATACATAAATTTAAAAATAGAAGTAGGATAACATCAACTGGGGATGGAATAATAGGAAGGAAGCACTAAGTGCAGCAGCAACAGAAGCGCTTGGTACAAGAAAGAAAAGTTTTTCAAAAGGGGCCCAGTATGCCGGTATGATGAAATACGTACATAACTGAAGATAAGAAACGCGCCTAATTAAAAAATGTTGAATTCCTCACACGATCAAGATCTGAGACTGCATTATAAAAGGAAATCAACTATAGTGAAAAGCAAAATTAGGCAAGTTAAAAACCTTAGGTGGGAAAAATATATTACAGATATTGAACGCGATGTAAGAGGAAGACAAGATAAAGTCATGAAAGATTTAAACAAAAAATATAAGGTCAATCTGCAAAAAACACAGTCTGAATCTAATTGTTTGCAATACTATGAAACACTGTGGACTGGTGTACAAGGTGGCTTAGCCTGAGCCAGACAGGAACGTAGACTTAATAACGTTGGAGGACCTGCGGGATGCAGTAACGTCTAGCATGAACAGGGAGGCTCGAGGGTGTGAGAAGATCAGTACAGAACATAAAATGTGCACCAAATATTACAAAAATAAGAACGCTTCACTTCATGAATATGTGCTGGCAAAGTGGTTATAAACCTGAGGGATGAACTATAGCACAGATATGGCCAAAGCATAAAAACGAAAGAGATATGAATGTCATAACTACAGAGGTATTAGCCTTCTGAATTCATATTACAAACTGAACAGTATAATTTTAACAAAGTGACTATCGTCAATAGCTGAAACTGTATTATCTGAAGCCCAACATGGTTTCCGAAAAGGCAGATCATGCTCGGACTGTGTCTTCACTAAGACATAACTAATAGAGAAAAATCGTGAATTCAATTTACCAATTTTTTTTGCCTTCACTGACTACGAAAATACAGTTGATAAAGTAAATCGACACAAACTGTGGGAAATTGTAAGAAACAGAAAGATTCCATCTCATGTTCTGAGAGATGAACAGGATTTATATTTGAATAACAAAATACAAATAAAAATAGCAGCAGCAGGCATAATATGGCTGAAATAAACAAAGGAGTTAGACAAGGGTGTGCCCTCTCACACATTCTTTTTAATATGTTGATCGAAAATGTAACCAAAACTTGGGTATAGACAATAAAACATTTTCAAATTAACGATGTGGATGTCAGTACACTACTTTTTGCTGTGGTCCACATAATTCTTAGTCAGAACGTAAATGTCTTACAAGAAGCTGTCTTTAATTTAAGTAAAATAGTCAGAGAATACAATCTGAACGGCCCCACCACAAAGACAAAATTAGTGACACTTTTAGGTCACCAGCGCATGCGAGTTTAAGATTGAAATTGACAAACAGATCATAGAGCACGTTAGTACACTGAAATATTTATGGGGTAGTATTACATACAGGGCAAACAATGGAATACAAACTAAGTTAGGCCCATTGAACTATTTCTGTGGAACTTCACCCGGAGCATTGGGAAAGAAAATCCACCTAGATACCCTACTTTAGTTCTATAAGGTTATGACTATACCTACTCTGCCCCATGGATACGAAAACTGGAATCTTCAGATGAGATATGAAAAGAGAATAAAAGCATATGAAATGAGTTTCCTTACGTATGTGGTTGGATATACTTTGACGAATAAAAAGAGAAATGATGACATCTGAGCTGAACTAAATGTGCATAACTATATCACTTAAGATGGAAAGACCGTATAGACTGTATGACAGATACAAGACTCACTAAAACCATAAAACAATATAAAACAAGAGGCAAAAGATCTTTGGAAGACCAATGAAGAGATGGCTTGACCAGTTTTGAAGGAGACGAATGGATGGAAAAGCCCAATCCTTGATTTAGACGATAGTGATGATCGAGAAGAAACTGAGAAGACAAACTTATGATGGAAAGTAGGCGGATGACATTGGAAAATATGCTGGAGCAACAGTGATTCATACCGCTGAAGATCGCATTGCATGGAAATATGTAGAGGAAACTCTTACCCCCTGTCGACATCAAATGGCTGATGACGATAGTTTAAGAGTCTACCAAAATTTTGATAATACGAGGGTTGGAACTTTAATAGTGGCAACTATTTAATTACAGCTCGTACAAAATAAACACTTCTTTCAAAGTTTTACTGACCTTCAAAGTAGTCACCAGCATTGTGTATAACCCGTTGCCAGCGATGTGGAAGTCGTAGGATACTCTTAGCAGTGCCAGCTGTGTTGACAGTTCGAGCGGCGCGGTCTACTGCCCAACGAATTTGTAGCAGTTCAGAAGTGAATGCCGTGAAGTGTTTCCCTCAGTTTAGAAATCGAGTTGAACTCACGAGAGCTTAAGTCAGGGGAGTGCAGTAGGTGGCATAGCACTTAGCAACCCCATCAGTCAAACAAATCAGTAAGCCGGCCGTAGTGGACGAGCGGTTCTAGGCGCTACACTCTGGAACCGCACTACCGCTACGGTCGCAGGTTCGAATCCTGCCTCGGGCGTGGATGTGTGTAATGTCCTTAGGTTAGTTACGTTTAAGTAGTTCTAAGTTCTAGGGGACTGTTGACCTCAGAAGTTAAGTCCCATAGTGCTCAGAGTCATTTGAACCATTTTGAAACAAATCAGTAACAGCTTGCACTGTATATGCTTGAGCATTGTCCTGCAAAATGATGGTCAGGTCCTGCAGAAAGTGTCATCACTTCTGTCTCTATGCTGTTCATTTTTGGAACACAACCTACAACCAACTTAGAGACTGAAGTGATGAGACTTTCTGCAGGACCTGTCCATTATTTTGCAGGACAATGCGCAAGCACGTACAGTGCAAGCTGTTACTGATTTGTCTGACAGATGGAGCTGCTAAGTGCTATACCACCTACTGCACTCCCCCGACTTAAGCCCTCGTGAGTGAGTTCATCTCAATTTCTAAACTGAAGGAAACACTTCACGGCATACGCTTCAGAACCGCTACAAATTCGTCGGGCAATAGACCGCGGTGCTCGAACTATCGACACACCTGGCACAGCTAAGAGTATCCTACGACTTCCACATTCCTGGCAAAGGGCTATACACAAAGTTAGTGACTACTTTGAAGGTCAGTAAAACTTTGAAACACGTATCTGTTTTGTACGAGCTGTAAATAAATAGTTGCCACTATTAAAGTTCCAACCTTCGTAGATATTATTTCTAACAAATTAGTTTAGAGCGGTCACTAAATCTTCATCAAACTCATTTTGTTTTTACCCCTCAGAAATTTTCAATTTACTCCTTAACGGGTAATTACTCCCTGGTTGGGAACCACTGATGAACGTGGACGGTAATGAAGAACATTCCCTTAGTTGGCTCGTCCAGTCACGAAAGTAGTCAGTCTTTCACACTTGGGAAAAAGGTTATATACATGCCCACCGACGGTATTACCGTTCCAGTGTCACTGGCATTCCTGTATTCATTCTCCTGGCCCGTAGTTGTTTCTCGTTATTTCTATCAACTCCTGTGTTCACTTGAATTCGTATGCTCGACTTCTCTAGAAATTCGCAGCTTTATGTCATACTTTTATGTCCGTGGAGCAAATTCCCAGTATTACTAGTATACAGTACAGAGGGGGGGGGGGGGGTCTTAGGACTAAGTGCAGTAAGTACACAAACCTGAAGCTAAGAGCAGCGACACAAGAGAGCAAGTGTTGGCAGCCATTAGCCTGTGCCACGCTACGTAACTGGCTTAAGGCGCTGCTAATTGCCCGACCTGCAGCAATTAGGCTGGCAGTTTCCACTGACCTCTGTGTCAGCTCTCTGCCCTTAACGTCTCTTGGCCCGTTAATCTCACAATTGAGAGACCCCGCCAACAGCGAAAGCTGACGTGATGAAACATGACATAATGTTCTCGACTTAATATACAGCATGTTTCAAAATTCAAAATTCCTATTACAGGCACATAGGAGTTGTAGAGGGGACTTAGTAGATGAGGATTCGATTAGGAATCCATGACCGTAAACTTACCTTTTGGATATAAAGTAAGTTTGAAGGTCATATCACTTTGAAACCTCCCGCTTCGCGGTACGCCCACAGTGGAGACAATGAGCCCCGGCCTGTGTGCTCCACAGGAGCCCGTGGTCTGGGCAGCTTTTCGAGCTCTCACCGTCGGGTTCCCTTCTACGTGACGAAGGACATCCTGTTCAAAGCAGAGACTGCAGCGCGTCTGTGGAGTGCCAGCCATCCCTCATACTTGCGAACATACCAGATTCAAGCAACCACGTGATTACTCTGCTATTCACAATAAAGTGCCTGGCAGACGGTTCAATGAACCACGTACAAGCTGTCTCTCTTCCGTTCCACCCTCGAACGGCAGCGGGAAAAACGAGCACTTAAATTTCTCTGTGCGAGCCCTGATATCTGTTATTTTATCGTGATGATAATTTCTCCCTATGTAGGTGGGTGCCAACAGCATGTTTTCGCAATCGGAGGAGAAAACTGTTGATTGAAATTTCACGAGAAGATCCCGTCGCAACGAAAAACGCCTTTGTTTTAATGAATGCCACTCCAATTCACGTATCATGTCTGTGATACTATCTCCCCTAAAACGCGATAATACAAAACGAGCTGCCCTTCTTTGTACTTTTTCGATGTCATCCGTCAGTCCCACCTCATGCGGATCCCACACCGCACAGCACTACTCCAGAATAGGGCGGACAAGCGTGGTGTAAGCAGTCTCTTTAGTAGACGTGTTGCACCTTCAAAGTGTTGTGCCAGTGAATCGCAGTCTTTGGTTTGCTCTACCAACAATATTATCTATGTGAGCGTTCCAATTTAGGTTATTTGTAATTGTAATCCCTAAGTGTTTAGTTTAATTTACAGCCTTCAGATTTGTGTGACTTATCGCGCAATCGAAATTTAGCTGATTTCATTTATTACTCATGTGAATAACTTCACACTTTTCCTCATTCAGGGTCAATTGCCACTTTTCGCACCATACAGATATCTTATCTAAATCATTTTGCAAGTCGTTTTGATCATCTGATGACTTTACAAGACAGTAAATGACAGCATCATCTGCAAACAATCTAAGACGGCTAGTCAGATTGTCTCCTGTGTCGTTAATATAGATCACGAACAATAGAGGACCTATAACACTTCCTTGGGGAACGCCGGATATTACTTATGTTTTACTCGATGACTTTCCGTCTATTACTACGAACTGTGACCTTTCTGACAGGAAATCACGAATCCAGTCGCACAACTGAGGCGATACTCCGTAGGCACGCAGTTTGGTTAGAAGACGCTTATGAGGAACGGTGTCGAAAACCTTCTGGAAATCTAAAAATATGGAATCAATTTGACATCCCCTGGCGATAGCACTTATTACTTCATGAGTATAAAGAGCTAGTTGTGTTTCACAAGAACGATATTTTCTGATACCGTGCTGACTATGTGTCAATAAATCGTTTTCTTCGAGGTACTTCATAATGTTCGAATACAGTAATTGTTCCAAAACCCTACTGCAAATCGACGTTAGTGATATAGGCCTGTAATTCAGCGGATTACTCCTACTTTCCTTTTTGGGTATTGGTGTGACTTGAGCAATTTTCCAGTCTTTAGGTACGGATCTTTCTGTGAGCGAGTGGTTGTATATAACTGCTAAATATGGAACTATTTTATCAGCATAACTGAGAGGAACCTGGCTGGTATACAATCTGGACCGGAGGCCATGCCTTTATTGATTTAAGCTGCTTCGTTACACCGAGGATATCTACTTCTATGTTTATCTTGGCAGTTGTTCTTGATTGGAATTCAGGAATATTTACTTCGTCTTCTTTGGTGAAGGAGTTTCGGAAAACCGTGTGTAATAACTCTGCTTTAGTGGCACTGTCATCAGTGACTTCACCGTTGTTATCGCACAATGAAGGTATTGATTGCGTCTTGCCACTGGTGTGCTTTTTGTATGACCAGAATCTCTTTGGGTTTTCTGCCAGATTTCGAGACAGAATTTCGTTGTGGAAATTATTAAAGGCATCTCGCATTGAAGTACGTGCTATATTTCGAACTTCTATGAAAATTTGCCAATATTGGGGATTTTGCGTTCTTTAAAATTTAGCATGCTTTTTTCGTTGCTTCTGCAACAACGATCTGACCAGTTTTGTGTACCATGGGGGATCAGTACCACCGCTTATTAATTTATGTGGTATATATCTCTCAATTGCTGTCGATACTGTCTCTTTGAAAACATTCCACAACTTTTCTACACTTACGTGATCTGATCGGAAGGAGTGAAGACTGTCTCTTAAAAAGGCGTTAAGAACATTTTTATCAGCTTCTTTTAAACAGATATACTTTGCGTTTCTTTTTGATGGTTGTAGGTGTTACGGTATTCAGCCTAGCAGCAACTGCCTTGTGGTCGCTAATCCCTGTATTCGTCACAATACTCACTATTTATCCAGGATCATTTGTTGCTATAAGGTCAAGTATGCTTTCGCAACCATTTACGCTTCGAGTGGGCTCATGAACTATTTGGTCAAAATAGTTTTCTGAGAAAGCATTCAGTACAATTTAGGATGACGTTTTATGCCTGCCGCCGGCTTTAAACGTATAATTTTTCCAGCCTATCGAGTGTAGATTGAAGTCCGACTATAATTGTATGAGCGGGGTACTTATTTGAAACGAAACTCAAGTTTTCTTTGAACTGTTCAGCAACTATATGTTCTCAGTCGGGGGGGTCGGTAAAACGATCCAATTAATAGTTTAGTCCGATTATCAGGTATAAACTCTACCCATACTATTTCACACGAACTATCTGCTTCAATTTCGGTACAAGTCAAACTACCTCTGACAGCAATAAATACTCCACCACCAACTGTATTTAATCTATCCTTCTGAACACTTTTAGATCGTCTGAAAAAATTTCGGCTGAACTTATTTCCGAATTTAGCCAGCTCTCTGTACCTACAACTATTGGAGCTTCAGTGCTTTCTAATAGGGCTTGGAGCTCTGGCTCTTTCCCAATACTGCTACGACAATTTACAATTACAATACCAATCGTTTCTACAACTACGTTACTGTGTTTTACCTGCCCACTTTTAGACGAACGCCCCTTCTGTGGTTCCCTGAGACCCTCTAACCTAAAAAACCGCCCAGTCCCTTCCACACAGCCACCGCTACCCATGAAGCCGCCTCCTGTGTGTAGTGAACTCCTGACCTATTAAGCGCGGTCACAGAACCACCCGAGCCTCTGATTCAGACCATCCACTCCGCTTTGCACCAAAGGACCACAGTCGGTTCTATCGACGATGCTGCAGATGGTGAGCTGCGCCTTAATCTGGGAAGCAAGACTGGCAGTGTTTGCCATTTCCGCTAGCCGCCCGAAACCAGACAGAATTTGCTCTGATCCAAAGCGGCACACGTCATTGGTACCGACATTAGCCACCTCCAGCAATTGGCCGTGAAGCGCGAGAATTAGAAGCTCTTCGATATTCAAACTTATTTTAGATTCAAACGACACATTTGCGGACATGGGTTCCTATCAAAACGTTACGTACTCCGACATCTCTACAATCCCTAGTACACTGTAATAGCAGTTGGGAAACACTCTTATAAACGATTTAACTATCTCAGTCGTCGATAGATCGCTTATGCAGTGTGTTTCTAAATTCAAATTACAGATTATTATGGCATGCAGAGGGCGTCCGTAGAGAATGTCTTGAATGAGACCCCATGTCTGGAGATTAACCGTTCTCTTACTACAGGCACATTACATTACATCACATCAAATGAATCATGTTCCACAGATTCAGCGGAGGTGGTCTCTGAAACTTAGAAAGTAAAGCTTCACATATTATTTACACAAAATACAGTGAAAAACTGAAATTCATGCTATTTTATAGTATTAAATGCTTATGTTAATTACGTTTTATTTATTTCGTTAAACCGTCTTCTATCGACTACGATAAGCTTGCAGCCATCACGACAGTTGTTCTCAGTTTTTCTTTTATCGTTGAACCCAGATGTTTTTCATCGCTGTACTGTGTCTAGCACGGCGCTCATCTGACCATTTGGCATCAATTGATCGCTTCTAATCACGGAAATTGCCGAATGTCACTACAGCTGTTCTGAAGATCTCTTGATTTTCTACAGCTTCCAGCTCTAAATCCATTTCCTCTAGATCTTTTTGACGTTAATGAATCAAGGTAGTCTTGTACTCGGAATACAGTCAAAGATGTAGAAGATGCGTTTCATCCAATTGAAATCGTTCATTCGTGTGAAGTAGCCATGAAATCGAACGCTGCGTTGTTGTATTGTGTCTGTGCCTTTTTTTTATCTTTTGGAATATGTACCTTTTTCATTGTTGAGAATGCCCCGTTATTATATTTTGCATCTAGTATGTTGTCTATTCCTATCTATTCTCTCTGATACCGCTTGTAAACATCACACAGTTTGGATGAGACACATACGCTACATTTGCTCGCGGCTCTCGAATCCGGATTTTGTAAACAAATTTCCAAATACCATTTGTGGTTGACCATGTAAAAACTGCAATATCGATTCATGAAATGCGTTTCTAGTTGCTAAATTTTGTCTTCCACGCTCGATTTTCGCTCTCATGTAGCACACACGACAGTTTTTGTAACTTACTTGGATTGCCAGGCTGTGCCTCGTTTAAAAGTGTCTGCTACCGGTAATCTACAGCAGGTGACATTTTGTGCAGCGAGGGACAAAAAGTCTTTGACGGAGCAAGAGGTTATTCATATGCCTCATTTTGTAGAAGTGAGGCATATACTACTACTGCTAGATGGCAAACCATATCAGAATGGAGATATTTTCACAGAGATAGAGAAAGCTATGGCTGAAAATGGTTACACACGAAAGACCGATCACTTAAGGTAGGTCTCACTTTTTAGATAAAAATGATGTGTGTGTTTTATTTCTAATTGTTATTATTTGTCATGAACTGGTGTCTCGAAATACTGTTGTATTTCAGATTAAATTGGAATGCATTCCAAAGAGAGTACAAACACACCAAGAGGTGTAGTAATAGTGACAGGAATGAGCGGTGTGGTTTTGCTGTTTAAGATTAGATAACTAGTCACTTGGACCGGAGATGACCAACTTCAACCGCAGAACGTGGTGCAGATTCCACACCATTCGAAGAAGGTAAGTCTTTGACTCGTTATGAGGAATCGGAATATTTAATCGATTCATATTTATAGTCATGATATATAAAACACTACACTGTACGTTTCTTTGTCGTACAGAATCTGTAGAAACAGACTCGCCAAACATGCGGGTCGAAACCGTCACTGCATGAGGTTTTAGGTATGCGCGGATGATTTTCAAAATTTTGCTGTACCAACGAATAGACCTGCAACAAGTGAGTGCTGCTTATATTTCAGATTTATGTAGCTAGGCCTATCGAAATTGATTTTTGTGATTGCTATATTGCAGCGATAGTCTTCATGGTTTCATTTTGTACCATGGTGGTTCTAGTGAGCTAGTGTGATTAACAGTGTTCATATTTCATTTATTTGTGTGAAATACTTGGTAATTCAGTCACATTTTGGAGCGAGTCTTTGAATCTGTTGCACAAAACAGGATGTGTATTATTTATTCGAATTGAATTTTCTATTCAGGACTGAGACTCATGCAGGCAGAGGGCGTTATGCTGGTGCTTTAATCACGCTTGCCCAGGATGAGTGAGCAAACAAGTTGTAGGTTCAGAACGTCAGCGGATATTGTTAGTCTTGTTCCTTTATTCAAGACGTGAGTATTACATAGAAGTATAGCACAACTAATGGGATCTTTTTAGGGGTATAAGTCAATGGAGTGTATATTTCACTGACTCATGTGTGAAGGCATTATCTTTACACCCTTCTCTCTAGTCCAAATGCCTTGTATGTATTGTATTGTATGTTAACCAGGGACCTAGAAACGACGGAGAGGCTCCGTCCCCGCCGCAGCCGCAGTGGTCCACAACCCGACGACGGCTACCGCAGTCCACTTCACCCCTCCGCCGCTCCACACCGAACCCAGGGTTACTGTGCGGTTCGGCCCCCGGTGGATCCCCCAGGGAACGTCTCACACCAGACGAGTGTAACCCCTACGTTTACGTGGTAGATAATGGTGGTGTACGCGTACGCGGAGAACTTGTTTTCGCAGCAATCGCCGACATAGTGTAACTGAGGCGGAATAAGGGGAACCAGCGCGCATTCGCCGAGGCAGATGGAAAACCGCCTAAAAACCACCCAAAGACTGGCCAGTTCACCGGACCTCGACACAAATCCGCCGGGCGAATTCGTGCCGGGGACCAGGCGCTCCTTCCCGCACGGCCAACCGGGCGTGCAGTTCAAATACCTTACTTAATGAGTAATTCTTTTTTGATTCTTGCTTGTATTACTGTGCACGTTTTTACTGTTTGACAGTAGTGTTTCAGAATACTGGAAGAAGTTTTCGCTGGGTACCTACACAGACTATGAACTGAGCACTGAAAGAGTTTCCTAGAGATAATAATATTCCATTGTAGTGTAAGCCTGAGGATACTGCTAGCACTTCTTGAGCAAAAAGGTGAATATTTGTTTTTGTCTCTAACTGAGCTGATAGTTTGGTCAGAAACAGTCTGAAAAGCTCGTAAGGGTGTCGTACGATAGGCTGTGCTGAGAAGTAATTGTTAAGAAAAAAATTCGGTAGTTTGCGCCGGTTCCGAATTAATTAGCTTTGAAGACAGCCAATTAGGCCGTTGCACACGCAGATTCAAGCTGCCCGCCAGAGGAGGCGACCTCAAACGTGTTCTTCATTTGGTTTCCTAAAACCCAACGAGAGAGGGATACAAAAATTGGAAAAGGGGAGGGGGGCGGGTAGTAAGGATCGAACCGGAGCCAAAAGTTGGGCAGTGTCGTGAGTTATTATCTACTCTATGAGTTATTGTGTCTTGAATTTGCACGCGCGTTACTGGAGGAACAGCCCTTGGTCTAATCTGTCAATTGTGTTAATTATTACTGTTATTATCATTAGAGCATACGGCGTAGGTTGTGATTGTGATAAGAGGTCACAAGAATATCTTTATTTTTTGGTACATTTCAAATTAGTGCATATAAGGTAGACGAAGTCGTTAAGCGCATAGGTGTGAAATTATTGATAATTATTGACTGTGGTAGTTTCAATGAGTGTACGAACAGCGCGTACAGTGTTCCAGTATTGCGAAAATTTTGGCAGTGTGGAACCGTAACTGCTCAGAGTAGGATGCACCAAAAGTTGGCAAAAAATGAGCTAGTGATGTAGCGCTGGCGCAGCTGTAGTGTATTTGCGTTTCAGAGTCGGCAGGGCCAAACGGAATTCCAGACCGACTGCCTTTACACATGTATCAAGTGTCTGTTTACTCTCCCCGCGTGTTTTTGGGTTTCATATTGGCCACGCTGCGTTCCTACGTGACATGTTGAACAGTGGGTCGACGGAAGCCAACCGACGACGCAGCTGCCGCAGACGTATCACCGTCAGATGAGCAGGCAGCATCTACACGGGGCGAGTGTGGGAGACGGCTGTGGCACGAACGCGGCCTGCGATCTGGAACCAACCCCCTCACTCTAATGATGTCTATTTTCCATGACGATGGGACGAACGACGCGGCCTTTGCCATATAGTGTACGTGTTTATGGAAGTCATGTAGCAGAACAGGAAAGGTGTGTCGACGTCCATGTTCCTGATTTCTATTCTTGCTGCCTTTTCGCTGCCCATATATACGAAGAGTGTGAAAAATTAATGAGACTGACAACACTAGATTAGATTTTAGATTAGATTAGATTTACTTTCATTCCAATTGATCCGTAGTGAGGAGGTCCTCCAGGATGTAGAACACGTCAGAAAAACAACAATACATGACAAATATTTACAACTCAAACAAATAATCTAATGTACCATTCCACAGGTCCCAAGTGGAAAGATCGTCATTTTTTAATGAAAACTATATGACAGAATCATTTTACAAATACTAATGCACTGAATTTAAAATAAAAAGGTTTATTTATTTATTTATAAGGTAATAAACGTGTAATACGACTACTATAATACTTATTTACAATGAACACATTACTAAACAGAAATGGTGCAGAAGTTAGATTGTACTTACACACACACACACACACACACACACACACACATATTTACAATGAACACATTACTGCACTGAAATTGTGCAAAAGTTATATTGTAATTATATATATATACACACACAAATCAGTTGGTTCTACTGAGAAATTCATCAATGGAGTATAAGGAGTTGGCCACCAATAAAACCTTTAGGGCCGGCCGGTGTGGCCGTACGGTTGTAGGCGCTTCAGTTTGAAACCGCGTGACCGCTGCGGTCGCAGGTTCGAATTCTGCCTCGGGCATGGATGTGTATGATGTCCTCAGGTTAGTTAGGTTTAAGTAGTTCTACGTTCTAGGGGACTGATGACCACAGATGTTAAGTCCCATAGTGCTCAGAGCCATTTGAACCATTTGAACCATTTGAACCAAATCCTTTAGGCTTCTCTTAAACTGAATTTCAGTGGTTGTTAAGCTTTCTATAGCCGCTGGCAAGTTATTGAAAATGTGTGTTCCTGAATAATGCACACCTTTTTGTACAAGACTAAGTGACTTTAAATCCTTGTGAAGATTATTCAAATTTCTAGTATTGATACCACGAATTGAGCTGTTGGTTTGAAAAAGTGATATATTTTTAATGACAAACTTCACTAATGAATAAATATATTGGGAAGCAGTAGTTAGTATCCCTAGTTCGCTAAACAGGCTTCTGCAGGATGTTCTTGAATTCACACCACATATAACTCTTACTGCACGTTTTTGTGCCCAGAAAACTTTAGCTTGGCTTGATGAATTACTCCAAAAAAGAATCCCATATGACATTATGGAATGAAAGTAAGCATAGTATGCCAGCTTTTTCATTTTTATATCCCCTATATCTAACACAATTCGCATTGCAAATAGAGATTTGTTAAGACGCTTCAGCAGTTCTGTGGTGTGCTTCTCCCAGTTGAATTTATTACGAGCTGTAATCCCAAGAATTTAACACTGTCCACTTCTTCTATTTGCTTGTCATCATATGTTAGACATATACTCGTGGGACAACCGTTACAAGTTCTGAACTGCATGTAGTGTGTTTTTTTCAAAGTTTAGTTACAAGGAATTGGCTAGGAACCAGTGATTAATGTCCACAAATATTTTATTACCTGATCTTTCTAAGACTACACTTGATTTGTTATTTATTGAAATGTTTGTATCATCGGCAAACAAAACGAACTTGGCATCTGGTAATGTTACTGATGAAAGGTCATTGATACACACAAGAAAAAGTAAGGGCCCTAAAATGGAACCTTGTGGGACTCCACATGTAATTAATTTAAAGTTGGATCATGCCTGATAGCTTGATACATGTCTCTTTCCTAACAACACCCTTTGTTTCCCGCCACAGATATAAGATTTGAACCATTTTGCAGCATTTTCTGTTACACTACAATATTCTAATTTACTTAAAAGGATATAGTGATTTACACAGTCAAATGCCTTTGACAGATCACAAAATAGACCAGTTGCCTGCAATTTTTTATCTAATGAATTAAGCACATTTTCACTGTAAGTGTAGATAGCCTTCTCAATATCAGAACCCTTTAGAAATTCGAACTGTGACTTTGACTGTATGTTATTTGAGATAAAATGATTATAAAGCCGATTGTATACTACTTTTTCTAAAATTTTTGACAATACTGGCAACAGTGAAATTGGACGGAAATTTGTTGCTATTTCTTTATCTCCCTTCTTAAACAGTGGCTTAACTTCAGCATATTTTAACCATTCAGGAAATATTCCACCGATAAACGACTGGTTACACAGATATCTTAATATGTTACTTAACTCATAATGACATTCTTTAATTAGCTTTGTTGATATTTCATCATGCCCACTAGATGTTTTTGATTTTAAAGATTTTATAATGGACGTTATTTCTGCTGGGGTAGTGAGGGTCAAATTCATATTATGGAAGTTACTTAAAATGTCCGGTCTGAGGTATTCCATAGCAGCATCTACAGAACCTGACAACTCCATCTTTTCAATAACAGTTATGAAATGTTTGTTAAAAAGTTCTGCAACACTATACACATCTGTCACCAACACATCTGTGTTGTTCTACTTGCGTAGACCGGTGTGAGGATCCGTTCCAGATGCTCAGTCCAGACATCACGTGATTTTTGAGAGCGCCGTCAATAAAGCTGTGTTTCTGTTGTGTGTTACGAAAAGGGCACAGCGGAATTTAGAGCAACGTTATGTAATCCAGCTTTGTGTTAAACTTGGGGACTGCGTGAAGATGACCTTTCAAAAGCTGAAACAGGCTTATGGGGAACATTCCTTACCAAGAGCAGAGCCGGCCGAAGTGGCCGTGCGGTTCTGGGCGCTGCAGTCTGGAGCCGAGCGACCGCTCCGGTCGCAGGTTCGAATCCTGCCTCGGGCATGGATGTGTGTGATGTCCTTAGGTTAGTTAGGTTTAAGTAGTTCTAAGTTCTAGGGGACTGATCACCTCAGAAGTTAAGTCGCATAGTGCTCAGAGCCATTTGAACCATTTGAACCAAGAGCAGAAGTTTTTCGCTGACATAAATCATATTTTGTAAAGCCGAGAACACGTTCGAGATAAACCTCGCTCAGGGAGACCTTCAACTTCAGAAAAGGACGAAAACGTCTAAAGTGTGAGATCAGACCGACGTTTAACAATAACAATGGTGGGCAACATGCAAAAGGTTCATGCCAAAATGATGCCGAAAAACGTCGCAACTGAGCAGGACAATCGAAGAAACGTCTGCGTTGATCTTCTAGTGATCACAGGTGATAAATACTGATTTTTCAGTACGACCCTGAAAGGAACTGGCAAACTGGAGAGTGGCAAACGAAGACACCTCCTCGACCGAAAAATGCTCCTATGAGTAAATCCAAGATGAAAACAATGGCCGGCCGATGTGGCCGAGCGGTTCTAGGCGCTTCAGTCTGGAACCGCGTGACCGCTACGGTCGCAGGTTCAAATCCTGCCTCGGGCGTTGGTGTGCGTGATCTCCTTAGGTTAGTTAGGTTTAAGTAGATCTAAGTCTAGAGGACTGATGAACTCAGATGTTAAGTCCCATAGTGCCAGAAGCCATTTTTTTTGCAAAACAATGCTGATTTGCTTTTTTGACAATAGTTATCTAGAACAAACTGAGAACCAAGTGTGTTCCAATGATTTTCTTCAAAGACTCGGGAAAAGTGTGAATAAACAGAGACCGGACATTGCAGACAAGTAGATACTGCATTATGACAACGTCCCTTGTCACATGGCCACTTCCATCATGGAATTTTTGACCCCAAAAGACGTTCCTGTTGTTCCACAGCCCCCCCCCCTCCCCCAATTGACCTGATCTGAGTCCTTGAGAGTTTCTTCTTCCCGAAACCGAAAAACGTCTTGAAAGGACGCCATTTTGGGGCTCTTGAGAACATGCAAAAAAATGCGGCTGACATGTTAAAGACCCTAGCAGCTGAAGCCTTTCAGCGATGCTACCAAGACTGAGAACAATAACTCTGCCGCGTAAATACTGTTGTTTGAAAAAAATAAAATCTTCGGTAGACAAAAAATCAGTCTCATTAGTTTTCTCACACGCCGTGTAGCTGACACTGGGCCAAGTGGTGGAGAGAAGCGAAATGACTAAACACCCAGTTTTTTAAATCTATAGTTGTAGGTAGCACTATTATAGAGATACGACTTATGCTTCACAAGGTACGCCATTAAACTATCGCACGCTTAATGTCCTGGCACTAGATAACTGTTGTGCTTGAAGTGTTATAATTTTCAAGATATTCAGCATAAACACTTGCGTAATAATAATTTTGTTACTCTTTGCTATACATGACTACCTTATGCAATATGTGTTTCACAGTCTCTATTTATTTGTGTCTTATTCTTGTTAACTCTTCCTTCTTCTTTTTGCCTGGCATTATCCTGTGCCATTCACAGGGTCGGTATGCTGATCTGTATTTAGCATTGTTTTTCGCAGGTAGTGGCTGGATGCTCTTTCTGTGATCATCCCTTCCGCCCTCTCCCCCCTCCAACACACACACACACACACACACACAGAACCGTCCATCCCACCTCCAGGACAGAATTTGTACAACCCATCTGTCTCCATCTAGCGTTATCCCACGTGAAAGTGTTCATCGAAACGTTTTATAGTTGTGTAACTGATGTGGGACATGGCTCCAGCTGGGTATTCTCGTAGTCGGATGTACGAAACAGCCTAACAACCTGAAAAAGCAATTCCTAGTTTTATATTCCTTTTTCGATACCCTAATGAAATACTCTCCGAAGAGGGAATTCATTGAAAGTTTCTTAATTCCAATTGTATCTAATAAGTGACTTCATATAATACATTAAATTTCATAAAATTTATTATTTCATTTGTTTACTTGTATGTCACGTTCGTCCAATATGTGCTAGCTTTATTTTGCATTCACTAATTAATTCATAATTAAGAAAAACTAGGTTGGCATTGTTGTTTATCACTATTTTGTATAATGTGATGTATATCTCATGTAAAAACCTTTTATATTGTAGACGCCAGATTGGACATAAAATACGAAAGGTTTTGTGTATAGTTATTCATAATAACTTTGAACTTTTAATTGTTAATTTTATAAATTTGCGCTATAGTTTTGTTAACTTCATTGTTAAGAACATATAAATAGGGGGAGCAGAAGGCTCAGAGAGGTCAGTTGGAGACAGTTTACGGATGCGACCACTGTGTCGCACGTTAGTGTATTAATGTTATTGTTGTACTACTGTTTTGTGACTATGTAACCTGTTTTGTGGAGTGGCCTCCCACCAAGAAGAAGTGGTGCAGCTTATCATTTATAAACCACTATAAAACTACTTGGTACCTGGATTATTTCATAGAATTCACATAACTTGATGCAGATGAACCATGGACCTTGCCGTTGATGTGGAGGCTTGCGAGCCTCAACGATACAGATAGCCGTACCGTAGGTGCAACCACAACGGAGGGGTATCTGTTGAGAGGCCAGACAAACGTGTGGTTCCTGAAGAGGGGCAGCAGCCTTTTCACTAGTTGCAGGGGCAACAGTCTGGATGACTGACTGATCTGGCCTTGTAACATTAATCAAAAAGGCCTTGCTGTTCTGGTACTGCAAACGGCTGAAAGCAAGGGGAAACTACAACCGTAATTTTTCCCGAGGGCATGCAGCTTTACTGTATGATTAAATGATGATGGCGTCCTCTTGGGAAAAATATTCCGGAGGTAAAATAGTCCCCCATTCGGATCTCCATGAGGGGACTACTCAAGAGGACGTTGTTATCAGGAGAAAGAAAACTGGCTTTCTACGGATCGGAGCCTGGAATGTCAGATCCCTTAATCCGGCAGGTAGGTTAGAAAATTTAAAAAGGGAAATGGATAGGGTAAAGTTAGATATAGTGGAAATTAGTGAAGTCCGGTGGCAGGAGGAACAAGACTTTTGGTCAGGTGAGTACAGGGTTATAAAAACAAAATCAAATAGGGGTAATGCAGGAGTAGGTTTAATAATGAATAAAAAAATAGGAGTACGGGTAAGCTATTGCAAACAGCATAGCGAACGCATTATTGTGGCCAAGATAGACACGAAGCCCACGCCTACCACAGTCGTACAAGTTTATATGCCAACTAGCTCTGCAGATGACGAAGAAATTGATGAAATGTGTGATGAGATAAAAGAAATCATTCAGGTAGTGAAAGGAGACGAAAATTTAATAGTCATGGGTGACTGGAATTCAAGAGTGGGAAAAGGGAGAGAAGGAAACATAGTAGGTGAATATGGATTGGGGCTAAGAAATGAAAGAGGAAGCCGCCTGGTAGAATTTTGCGCAGAGCATAACTTAATCATGTCTAACACTTGGTTTAAGAATCATGAAAGAAGGTTCATACATGGAAGAGCCCTGGAGATACTAAAAGGTATCAGATAGATTATATAATGGTAAGACAGAGATTTAGAAACCAGGTTTTAAGTTGCCAGGGACAGATATGGATTCTGACCACAATCTATTGAATATGAACTGTAGACTAAAACTGAAGAAATTGCAAAAAGGTGGGAATTTAAGGAGATGGGACCTGGGTAAAATGAAAGAACCAGGGGTTGTACAGAGTTTCAGTGAGAGCAAAAGGGAACAATTGACAGGAATAGGGAAAAGAAATACAGTAGAAGAAGTATGAGTAGCTTTGAGGGATGAAATAGTGAAGGCAGCAGAGGATCAAATAGGTAAAAAAACGAGGGCTAGTAGAAACCTAGAAACCCTTGGGTAACAGAAGAAATACTGAATTTAATTGATGAAAGGAGAAAATACAAAAATGCAGTAAATGAAGCAGGCAAAAAGGAACACAAACGTCTCAAAAATGAGATCGACAGGAAGTACAAAATGGCTAAGCAGGGATGGCTAGAGGACAAATGTAAGGATGAAGAGGCTTATCTCACTAGGGGTAAGATAGATACTGCCTACAGGAAAATTAAAGAGACTTTTGGAGAAAGGAGAACCACTTGCTTGAATATCAAGAGCTATGATGGAAACCCAGTTCTAAGCAAAGAAGGGAAAGCAGAAAGGTGGAAGGAGTATATAGAGGATCTATACAAGGGCGATGTACTTGAGGACAATATTACGGAAATGGAAGAAGATGTAGATGAAGATGAAATGGGAGATATGATATTGCGTGAAGAGTTTGACAGAGCACTGGAAGACCTGAGTCGAAACAAGGCCCCCGGAGTAGACAACATTCCATTAGAACTGCTGACAGCCTTGGGAGAGCCAGTCCTGAGAAAACTCTACCATCTGGTGAGCAAGATGTATGAGACAGGCGAAATACCCTCATACTTTAAGAAGAATATAATAATCCCAATCCCAAAGAAAGCAGGTGTTGACAGATGTGAAAATTACCGAACTACCAGTTTAATAAGTCACAGCTGCAAAATACTAACGCGAATTCTTTACAGACGAATGGAAAAACTGGTAGAAGCCGACCGCTTGGAAGATCAGTTTGGAATCCGTAGAAATGTTGGAACACAAGAGGCAATACTGACCTTACGACTTATCTTAGAAGAAAGATTAAGGAAAGGCAAACCTACGTTTCTAGCATTTGTAGGCCTAGAGAAAGCTTTTGACAATGTTGTCTGGAATACTCTCAAATTCTGAAGGTGGCAGGGGTAAAATACAGGGAGCGAAAGGCTATTTAAAATTTATACAGAAAGCAGATGGCAGTCATACGAGTCGAGGGGTATGAAAGGGAAACAGTGGTTGGGTAGGGAGTGAGACAGGGTTGTAGCCCCTCCCCGATGTTATTCAATCTGTATATTGAGCAAGCAATAAAGAAAACAAAAGAAAAGTTCGGCGTAGGTATTAAAATCCATGGAGAAGAAATAAAAACTTTGAGGTTCGCCGATGATATTGTAATTCTGTCAGAGACGGCTAAGGACTTGGAAGACCAGTTGAACGGAATGGACAGTGTCTTGAAAGGAGGGTATAAGATGAACATCAACAAAAGCAATACGAGGATAATGGAATGTAGTCGAATTAAATCGGGTGATGCTGAGGGAATTAGGGTAGGAAACGAGACACTTAAAGTAGTAAAGGAGTTTTGCTATTTGGGGAGCAAAATAACTGATGATGGTCGAAGTAGAGAGGATATAAAATGTAGACTGGCATTGGCAAGGAAAGTGTTTCTGAAGAAGAAAAATTTGTTAACGTCGAGTATAGATTTAAATGTCAGGAAGTCGTTTCTTGAAGTATTTGTGTGGAGTGTAGCCATGTATGAAAGTGAAACGTGGACGATAAATAACTTAGACAAGAAGAGAATAGAAGCTTTCGAAATGTGGTGCTACAGAAGAATGCTGAAGATCAGATGGGTAGATCACATGACTAATCAGGAGATATTGAATAGAATTGGGGAGAGGAGGAGCTTGTGGCACAATTTGACTAGAAGAAGGGATCGGTTGGTTCTGAGACATCGAGGGATCACCAATTTAGTACTGGAGGGCAGCGTGGAAGGTAAAAATCGTAGAGGGACACCAAGAGATGAATACACTAAGCAGATTCAGAAGAATGTGGGATGCAGTAGGTACTGGGAGATGAAGAAGCTTGCACAGGATAGAGTAGCATGGAGAGCTGCATCAAACCAGTCCCAGGACTGAAGACCACAACAACAACAACAACAGATGCAGATTGCAGATGAAATGGGCCGGGACGACGACTTCAGCAGCAGCTGCAGGAAGCAGATTACTCCGAGTTACACCGAACTAAGATATGTATAAGCAATGAACTAAACTTTATGTCACTGCAGAACTAATTACTAAAGTGTAATATTTGGGAACTGTTCGAACAGTAAACTTAAAAGGCTGGAGTGATCAATAAGATACCCCCATGATCACACGATCTTCATGTCTTTGGAAGACAAGTATAACAACCAACTTTTCAAATTCTCTGTTTAACCAAATAATCTTTGTCTGTCGTATTTTTGCCGCAATTACATTATCTCCCCACTATGTCAAAAAAAAGGATATTTTGTTACAATGATGGAGGAGCTGGGATAGTAGTAAGTCTATCTAGAATACTAATAGCTGTGAAATTCTTGGTGCCATGGACAAATGAAAGATGAATCTTGTTTGTATATGCGAAGGCAAGGAAAGTGATGAAAACTGAAGCTCAACTGTAAGGACCTGCAACATCGCCGATGGACGAAAGTTGAGTACTCTGTTTTTCAGTTATATTGGTTTAGAACAAATTCAGTGTTAATCTCAGTTGCTCAATGGTTACACAGTGCTACAATAAATCTTTAATAGTTGCAGTACAAGGTTTTATCCGTGTGACGATTCGTGGGTGGAGAACATTATTTATTGATTTTGAGCAGTGTTCTACGTCTAATATTCCCAATATGAGTGAGAATAATATTCTTCACATACCTATGACCACTATGTCGAGTAGGCAAGTTTATGGAGTAATACGGGACCCGTGATAGTCTAAATACGACTCTGATAGGTGACACGTACAGTCGTGCTCAAAAGTATCCGAACGACCTGAATTGCATTTCGCCTGATTCGAATGCAACCCACATAACGCAGCTGTCTAGCAGGTCCTCTAATCACTCCTCGGTACAGTCGTTTGACTATTGAAAATGGTTCCTACAAGTGACCACTAGAAAACGCTGCTCTGTATCGCAATAACTCGAGATGTAAAGTAATACCAAGGTACTATAAATATCAGGGAACACCTTATCACAGATAAGACTGTCCTTAAGGCTTGTAAGCTCACATTTATTACAATAAATGACATACCTGAAATGTTACCACTCTCATTATTACGTCTGATAGGTAATTCACGTAGTAATTTCGTCGTATTCATGATTTCCTCTTCAAAGTAACATACCGTACTTATTATTTAACACAAAAAGACATTAAAAATTTCAGTTATTCACGAGCAGCTAATTGAGAATATGTATGAACTTCAAATGACACGACGAACCGTCTCGTTCTGCATATGGATTCAAACCCAGGTCATGCAGACTAAGCAAAGACTTCGTGACTGACGGAAACTAACAGTCATTCCTGACTAGGCATACAGAGAGTAATATACCTCGATTTTAAACAGTATCAGTTAGCAAATATAGACTTTAAATTACGTAACGTAAACATTTTTAACGGACGCGAATTCCCACCCAGCATCTATTGTTCTTGTTAACGAAATACGAGAAATGTTAAATATTGCTTCTTCACAAGTAACTTACTTGAAATGCCGTGAGGTAAGGCTTTATGTTGGACAGGGATTCGAACCCAGACCCTAATTGGATTGTTATCGAAGCACAATCAACTGTGACATATAGGATTTTCTCGGCAGTAGCTAGACGTTTTAACTGAAATGACGAGACGAAACATTAATTTTTTCTTCCCAGGACTACAACCTAACATCTATCGCTGTTATATTCTAGAGAAAACGAACGTTAAATATAGGTTTGTTCCACCAGCAGCGACATGTGAGCATATTTGAACTAGAAATAATATGACGAAGAGTTCAGTACTGTCTGGGAACCGAACCCCACACATATCGTTGTTGACGGCACACAAAGAGACGCCAGCTATCAAATTTTTCTCCACCAGCAGCTTGGAATAACATCCTTGAACTTACAGTGATCTCGCAAACAGTTCTGTGTCTCACTGGGAGCCAAAAACGTCAGATATCGTTAGTGTTGACAACGAATGAAAATACATTAAAAATCAAAATGATTATCCACCAGCAGATAGGTGTTCTCATGCTAGAGCTTGGTACTACATAATGAAAACTTTAGTGCCTGGCCATGATTCGAACTCATACACGAGCAGTATGTGGAGGTGTTGACGAATCTGCAGTTTTGAACAAACAACAAATTGTAGTCGAGCTGTATTGTCACGAAGGGATCAAATTCCGCGTTAAGGGCGGTCTGAGTTGCATTCTCAGTTCAGGACCAGTTTTATCGACATACAGAAGCTCAAATAAAAGATGGAATAAGTATCCTGTGACCCTACATAGCGTCTGTCACTAGAAATAAATAACTAGTACAAGAAAGGTTACTATTGATAGAGCTTCTAGATGTCGCGACTCCTTACTTTATTGTTGTTCAACCGGACGTCTACTTGGTAGAGAAGGAATATCATGTTTAACGTGAATTTCAGACCACAATGCCATTATACCTTCTTCACTTGGCGTAGCCAGAAGACAACAGAATCTGTCTCTCCTTATCAAAAATCATCTGCTGATTTTGGAATTGAACCCAGACCACAAGTATATGAATCTATCATCAATCCAACAGACCACCAAATCCTCTTCTCCGCGATTCAATTTGCAACAGTAAGCGTCGCGCACTGTAGGTAAGACGTCGCGAGTTCGGGTACATTCACTGCTACATTTTTTAAAACGCAATTCTGCTGTCTGCTGAAGTTATCTATCTAATGCAACTTTGAACATAATTCCATTCACTTCTCAACCCAAAATAGTCGCATGTGGAAAAGGGCATACTACTGCGACGTTTTGTTCTTTTCAGGTTTAATAGATGGCCAGGCAGCAGAAGCATCTCGAAACTTTTGTATGATGTATGGGGAGAGCGCATCGTGCAAAAATACGTCAGAAAAGTATTTTCTACAGTAGCTGTCGTGTGGCAGTGGTATTTTATTCTTCATCAAACCTTGTTTGACAGCTTTGTCTCAGAACAAGTTTTCTACATGCATGTAATCAATAAACTGCATGTGCATTGTCAGACTGTTATAGATAACATCAGAAAATTCGCATATGTCGTTGATGATTAGTTTCTCTCTCATGTTAACTATTGTTTTAACAACACTAAAAGAAACCTTACGAAAATTGTGCACTGTATTATAAGAAATGAAGTACAACTACCCACGATAATCTCACGACGAAAGTCTGTTTCAATAAAACTGAGTATCTGTACACAAGCGTGCCTCTATCGGCACGAATTAGAAAAATACTACTCGCTTACATTTCGATTGGGTCTGTGTTTGATTGGTATGCTGTGTCATACTCAAGTGGTATGAATATGGGGAATTTCATAATTAAAGTTATGTACTCCTAGAAACCCAAAATTTGCTTGTCAGCAGCGGAAAGAGGCGTTACCTGTTGTGCAGCATTGTAAGTTTTGCAGCATTGCCCTATGAGCCGAAAGCATTTTCTTGCGATTTCCTTATCGATGTATGATCTGACTGCTTGTAGCTCTTTCACAGAAGCGATGAAAAACGTTACAGCCAGCAAGACTGGAACCGCAAACCATTACACACGCTTTCGCACAGCTCAGCACGTTACCAAGGAGCTAGGGAAGAGGCATGTATCTAGGTTTCGTCTTACTAGGTCAATAGTGACTAGAACTCGTAAACCGCTGTTTAAATGACGAGATTAGTTGCAATTTACACGTTCAACGACTTTCCTGGGCTGAAAACAGTAAATATACAATATTTTGTTACAGCTCAAGCGATAATAACTCAGATTATTCAATGGAAATGACAGGAAAAATCAAGTGAACTTTGAGCCTTAATTCCGTGCACACCAGGAAGTAACTCGTCGATCACAGAGTTGCCAAACATACCTTGCCTTGTTGCCAAATCTCTGTTACATTACCAGCAGGAAGAAGACGAACCGATGTGATCATCAGTGGGCTGGGAAGTGACCATAGCTGGCGTCTCAAAGACGCGGCTGCGACGACCTGGAATACGTAATCCGTCTGATTCACATTTCTGTAACTGGGCTTAGGGACTGGAGCGTAGTTACTAATAATACTCAGAACTGACTGCAAACTAAGCTTCATAAATCAGTAACTCTCATAGTTGTTTTTATATTGCTTTCGTAAGTGTACTCAAAACTAAGAAACTCATTGACGGACGTTTTCGTGCCTTGCCGATAGTCGAGCACAACAAACAAACAAAAATGTGTGTGTGTGTGTGTGTGTGTGTGTGTGTGTGTGTGTGAGAGAGAGAGAGAGAGAGAGAGAGAGAGAGTAGAGAGAGTGAGATAAAAATAAAAAAGAATGAGAGAGAGAGAGAAAAAATTGTTGTAAAAAAACTGAATCATGGTATGTAAAGAAATATTTCATTAAAATGATACGTTCCACATCATTACGAAATGTTGTATTCATGATCTATGGAACAAGTATTAATCTAATCGTATCATATTGATGACTAGTCAATAAGAGGTGTGAATTACCGAAATTTTCGCCAATATCAGTAACCAAATCTAAACTTGAAGACAGAAAACGACAGTTTTTGTAATAAACCGGTACTTCTACAAAGACCCTATCGTCCCTGTTAACTAACCACGAAAGATGTCTGAATACCCCCATTCAGAAGTAACAAAGTGTGTATGCATTTAAAGTTGAATCGCATGATGTGAAGTTCTGTGACGGAGATACGAACCCAACACGTAATCACATTGTTAACTAAGAAAAATCAAAAATGTTACGTATCGGTTTTTCTTACCAGCGACTAGGTGTTGGAATCTAAAATAAGGATACAAATTGTTGTGCCTGAGCGACAATCGAACCGCACGCCTTCCGTCCTCCTTCATAATCCACGAATATAGCTTAAGTATCAATTGCTAACTCACCAACAGTAAGATGTGTGCGTGTTTGACAAGAAATAACGACACCTATTGCGATTGTTGGCAACACATGAACAGGCATTAAAAATTGAAACGTCCTCTTTTTAACAATTTATACATGACTGTGCTTAAACTGACACACAATATTTTGTTAGCGCAACGCAATCTGACTTTCAAAATCCCCTACAAAAGAATGGCCCTGACTAACATTAAAATATACCTTTCACAAATCACTTACCTCACAAAAATCTTCGCTGCTCAAGCTACTGCAATACAGCAAGCGCCACTACTGCCAGCTAAATAAAAGATTCAAACTATGGAAGGCACTAACTACTGATAGGGATAGTTAGCAAATGAAAGATATTAATAGAGAACAAACAATGTATTTACCTTGATATCATCATATATAAATATAGCAGTTCATGACAAATTTCAAAACTCCGCCATCTCTCTCCCCACATCCACCACTGCTGGCGGCTCACCTCCAACTGCGCAACGCTACGCGCTGTTCACATCCAGGTGCCGCTGCCCAACACTACAATGGCAGACAACAATGCAAACTACCCACAGACTGCACACAGCACAGCCAGTGATTTTTCATACAGAGGTGGCGTTACCAATAAAAAAACCTAAACAGCCTACTTACATAGCCCCCATGTTCCCCACAAAAAATTTTACAAATTGGATTGGGCAAGGGCCAATACAGATTTGAAAAAATTTTTCATAATTACAATAACAAAGAAATCAAATGCACACACTTATTGATAAAATGTTGGTCAAAAGCTAAAATTTTCTCACAGTCCATAAAGACAGTCCTAATCGTTCATCGTAAAACTGCCGTTTCTTTTCTCAAAGTCTGAGCAGTAAAAGACAATGCACACAGACGTAGTGGATTTCCATGCAGTCATGAAGAAGTAGTGTTGTCCTTCCAACGGAAAGACAGTGCTGACTCGACATGCAGACAGGTAATGGGCCACAACCGAGTAAACCCACAGCAGAGTCAGTCGACGTTTGGAAGAACATTGGTAGGTAGGTCATCACAGAGTAGACCCACTGCAGTCCTGGTAGAGATTACGGTATTAGTGGGCCATCAGAGGCGCAGACCCACTGCAGTCCTTGCAGAAATAATGGTACTGGTGAGTCAGCAAAGGTGTAGACCCACTGTAGTCCTAGTAGAGATAATGGTATTGGTGGGCCACCAGAGGTGCATACCCACTGTAGTCCTTGTAGAAATGTCCAGCAGCCATCTGCTGCGATTGTGCAGGTGCACATTCACCATTGAAGAGTCTTGCGGAGAATATAGCAAGTCCATAAACCACCACTTGTGCACTCACAAAGTTTTTGGAATTGTCCTCAGAACCAGCAATGCTGTTATCCAGTCCCTTGCTGAATTAGTAACACACGTGCAAACACTAACAGTCCCAACTTCTCACATATTGTCCATATACTATGACCAACAGAAACGTGTGCAGTGAAATGTAACTAACAAGTTAATAATATGATGAACTGGTATCAATTACAATTTTATAACATAAGAATACAATAACAACGGTACAAAATACATCATTAAAAACATAATAATACAGGTAACATTTGTAGTACAGGCTTTACAAAAGAATCGAACTAACATATGCATCAGTGGAATTATGACATGAGTACATACATAAAAGATCACAATAACTTTTGAAACATCAACTTCACACATGAGCATTAAACAGAACAGAATTAATAATGTCTAACATCTTTACAAAGTAAATAACATATTATTAATACCAATTATATTCGAGGATAACAGTATTCCTCATCATAATGAATGTAGCTTAATATTAAAAGAAGAAAAAATTCTATGAAACTACACAGAGACAGGAAGAAAACAAATACACAAGGGTACACAAACACATAGTGGGATAACACCAATAGGAAAGGACAGGGTTCGTTTTCAGTGTAACACGTGGTACTGCAGTCCAACCCAAAACTTCATATATCTTTCCTCTTATTTCATCCTTTGTTTCCACCAAAAAAATTCTATCTAAGCATGCTTTCTGTATTTTGTTCATATTTCTTTCAAAATAATTATTTCTGATTGTACAATACTCATTTGGGCCCAAATCTTTTTCATATAACTTCGTAATGCATTCTTTACCTATTCTCCATAGTCAGTTTCTTATATAGTCTACCCCCTCTTAAGCTAACTTAAATCTACTGAGCTCAGATATATATACCAAGGGACGAGGCAATGCAGCATCACATAAAACAATTAATATAAGCAGCAATGAAAAAAACGCAGATTTGCAAAGCAAGCACCATTAAGAGATTAGCAAAGCAATTGTAATATTACAACTAATCTAAGGCAATGTGCAGCAAACAATAAAAATAAATCATTAGTAAAACTGGCTTAACAGAATAATACAAAGTCAAATTCAATAACACTATGCCTGGCAAACAGCAGCAACTTATACCTAAACATGACATAGCTCAAGCAGAAAAAATATTACAGTAAAAACAACAATGCAGATAAGGGAAATGTATATTCACATCTTAATGTGTAAGTAATTAAAGTGGCGCACCACAACAACTTATTGTAAAAGAAATATTACCATGTACTTGAAAAGAAAATTATGTATGCAGTTTCTGTTACTAGTCCCTTCTTATTGTTCTTTCCTTTCCAAGTGCTCCTTTTTTGAAGAATGTGAATCACAAAATTATTATTTAATAGATCTGTTGACAGAAAGTGTTCACATTAGCAAATGCATCTAAGTTTATTTTATAAAACTAATGCTGTAACACAGCTGAAAAACAGGTATCAAATGAAAAAAGCAATTACGCAAACCAAAGCATAAAAATATCATTCAATAGTCATGTGACATTTCATAAGTTAGTAGAAATTCTCTCAACTCTCGTAGAAAGACGCTTGTCGTAATCAGGTGTGCAGATGTAAAAATATTTCTCGTCATTTCATTAGGCATTTCAGTAAATATCAGAAAGTACGATATGTTTCCAAGTAATTAGCGTGTCGGATTTGCGATGCTTTCTCTAAAGGAATGACAATGGCCAGGATAATGGCCTCCCTTTTTTTTCTTTTTTTCTTCCTGTGCTCTGAAAGGCTAATGGCTTTTTTTCGGGCGGCTGTCGCCCAGGTGGGTGCACGCGACGCATTACGTGCAGGTGGTCACTTAACTTTCTTACGGAAATATTTACGACAGCAGTTTCCGCTACAGTGACAGTCTCACATAAAAATATTTCACAGGTCAAGAATTAGCGTTGCAAATCTGTAGAAAGAAAATCCTATAAATATAAGTGTCCAAATAAAATATTCGTCAGCATTGTGATACAGTCACGCATTTACGCACATTTCATAACTCTTAAAGCACGATTCTTGGTTGCCAACATACTTCTTATTCCTCATATACGGTAGCATCATCTTATTGATCATAAACATATCTCAACAGCATAGTACACATTGTCGTCGTAATAATAACATCATAACACCTCAGACAAATCTCAAAAACGTCGTAGCTTTCTGCAATAATTTCAAAACCTAAAAAAATTCTCTGCTCATTTCAATAGTGTCATCTACCTCAAACGTACTTTAAAATCATGCTCCCTTACCAAATATATCATTCAAAGCTCTCATAGTATCACAATGGTTCCGAAAAAATATGAACAGATCACACAGTACAGACAAAATACAATTTCGTAAGTGTGACGTAATCCAACTCTGTAATTGCGTAAACATATGTCACTGATGTAATTAAAAAAGTTTATCTCTCAGTTACATGATCAGATAGCTGTGTAATTTGTGTGTTAGAGAAATATGGTACCGATGTGTAAAGTTGTATAAGCAAATACCATATTAGCTAGGGTTCCTTGTGGTTGCCACACACATGGTACACAAAGTAAGTGTGTACCCCCCTGAGGATTAATGTAATTATACCCTCAGGTGTTACAGATTACAGCAATGGAATGAAATGTATCACGGAAAACTTTCTTTGTAATTCAAAAATCTTTAAAAATAAATGTTTTAAGTACAAAATTAATCACTCAAATACGTGTACTGTAGCGCTAAATGTGCGTCTTGTTGCAACATAATCTGTATGGAAGTGTCGTAGTTATCGTCCTCCGAAAGCTAAGTTCTGCAGAAGTCAATGTACTTACCTCATAATACACAAAAGTGAAATGCTTTGCTTATAAATGTCTTAGTTATTACGCTTATTGCCGTGATGAGGAAAGTACTGCGCTGTAACGTATTGTTGTGCTACGGAAAAGGCAGTCTCATTGTAGCTATACTACAAAAGTTACTACTAAAACCTGTTTTACTTTCCAGAATAAAACAGAAAACTGTGCAGATATAAAACAGAAACACTGCAAAAGCAACATTGTAAATTGTCACTCATTAGTAGCGTCGTGATAAAATCGTGTAGCTGTCACATAAACTAACCACTGTGCCATCTGGTATCTCACTGAAAGTACTTTAAATCCAGAATACATTTTCAAGTAAACCAAAATGTTGCATTAAAATGTCATTAGCAGTACTGGTAAATGTTCTAAGTATGTAAGCCTTATAGTCGTTCCATAATCGTGCAACTAACAAGCAAGAATGTACACACACAATAACACTGTGACGTCTGTTCACTATAACAAAGCATTCGTCATTTCTGTTTCAATAAGTTCTCTTGGTTCTTGACTGGATATTTAACTTCAAACATTGTTGCATGTTAACAGTTTCTAAAGCATACTAGTAACGTGAAGTGATACGTTTTATGGCAATGACAAAGGTAAAAAGCAGATTATCTTTCTATAAACGGTTTTACATGTGAAATGTGGTGTAAACCTTTACTCTTCCTAGTGCACAGAGTTTCAACTTCAAAGCAATAATCATGTTGTATACATCGGTAAAGAATGCTAAAATTTCTCAAGGCTAGCGTCTTATGTTATTTTTCTCGGAGCCAGCGGGCGCACGCGGCTGCCTGCTGTGCGAGTCATTGTCTGTCTCTCTGTTGGCGCGCGCCGTTATTGGGATTAGGAGACCTAACTTCTACAAATTCACTTTGACGAGAAGGCCCTGCCCTGTTTGAAGCTCGCCAGTTCTGATGGAATTCAGGTCTGTCGTTTTGTCGGTAGTTTACACAGTTTCTTTCTTGTCGGTCACGTGGTGGAGAATTTCTCCCTGAATCATAACTGCGCGCTGAACTGTTGCGTCTGAAATTATTCTGTCTCCCTTGATAATAATAGTTCTGATTACCATGTTGTCTGTTTCTATGGTTATCTCTGTCATATTCATTACTACGGAAATGCGATCTTTCTCTGTAACTATTATTCTGCCAGCGGTTGTCATAAGGGTGCTGTCTGTTTTGGTCACGATTTGCGTTGTAAGAATAGACTTGCCGTGTCCAGTTATTGTTTCTGTCGTCACGGAATTGTGACGGATGTGACCTGTAATTGTTGTGTTCTTGTTTTCGCGTTCCGCGATTGTCAGTGTCAATTTCTAATTCTTGTAAGTGTCCCTGAAATGCTTCAGTGTCGTCTTTGCAACGTCCTGCCAAAATAATATGTCGTAAATGTTCAGGTAATTTGATTAAGCAAATGCGGATGAGTTCTGAGGGGCTGTATGGGTTTGTCAGGTACTGATTCTTGTGCAACATGTCTTCAAAATATTTCATAAGACTGGAAAATTCAGATTGTTCGAAACGTTTCATCATTATGATGCTGTGTTTTACTCGGTCTTGTGTGGCTTGAGACCAATATGCTGAGAGGAAGGCATGGTAAAACTCTCCTTCACTGTGGCAATCGTGAATTACCGTTCGCATTCTTACAGCTGGTTCATTCTCCAAGTAGCCACACATAAATTCTAATCTGTGTTCTAACGACCAGTTGGGAGGAAAACAATGCGAGAATTGATGGAGCCATGCTTGTGGATGAATGTCGTTGCCAGAATTCTTAAATGTTTTGAATTTACGTGTAGTAATGAACAGCTTATAGTCAAAATCATCACGTCGGCGAGTCGCATATCGGTCATTGTTAGGTCGTGTCGGCCGTTCCATCTCAAAATTCGGTGCACATTCCCAATTTCTTTCATAACTTCCGAAATGCCATGTGTTATTATTTTGTGGCTGTTCCGTATTTCTGTGTCCCTCTTCCCGTATTGGGGCGCGAGTATCCTCTGAAATACGTAATTCTTGTATTAACTGTGTCAGCTGATCGTGTACTTCCCGGATTTCTCTTTGGTGTTGCGTATTAATCTGATTCTGATTTTGTTTGAATTTCCTAATTTGTTTGCACTCTTCTGTGTCATTCAGATTATCATCTACCTTCGTAGATAGATTAGTGACCTGATCCGAAAGTTCGGCTACTTTCTCCGATAGTGTACTTATTTCCTCAGTGTGTTTTTCTGAACCAAGTTTCAGAGTGTCCATTTGTGTTGAAATCGTATCTACTGTGTCCTTTAAGTTTTCTTGAATTTTTGCAAGTTGCGTAACCGAATCGGTAGATGCAACTGAGTCAATTTTAGCTTGCAAGGTGTTGTGATTTTCATGAACAATAGTTTGCAGTTCTTTTATGGCTGCTTCATGATTCTGTAATGCATTTTCATGACGCGAAAAAATAGGTTGGAAATGCTCACAAATTTGTGTTTTTACGTCATTACAGACTTTTTGACATTTCGATTCGATGTTATGTAACTCAGTAGTTAAATCTTCACGTGTTTGTTCAAGCGTGGTGTGAAGATTTTGTTCCATTGCGTCTAACTGTTGCTGTGTTTGTCTCTGGTGTTGTTCCATTGTGTCTAACTTTTGAAGCTTTTGCTGTGTTTGTCTCTGATTTTGTTCCATTGTGTCTAACATTTTAAGATTTTGTCCCATTTGTCTCTGATTTTGTTCCATTTGTTGCATTAATTGCAATAATAATGTATTAGTGTCTGGAATCTGTTTCTCTACGCTTTTCGGCAGTGCATTTGAACCGGCAACGTTCACATTTTGACAAGCAGAAAATGTGTCTTGACTTATTTGAGAAAACGGTGATGACCCAAAACCTGAATCTACAGTATTTGCGAAATTGTGTCCTGTCATTTCGGATTCCTGAGGCGAGCTGTTGCCGACCGATCGATCGATAATGCTTCCCTGTTCACTAGCTGTTTCACTGTCTACACCATTGTTTGCAGCCCGCTCCATTTCCATATGCACAATTACCAAATTACTACTTTGAACATCAGTTAATTCATTACTCGGTGGCGCTAACACACTGCTTTCATTTTCACTGTCATTTCTCAGTTTACTTTGGAGCCTAGTATTACGTTTTTCACACGCCATTATTGTCACAGTATTTCACACGACAACACAGAAAAACACAATTTGAAGATCAAAAATAAGAGAACACATTAACATAGCACTGAAAATAATATCTAGTTAATTGCAGCTGCGAAATACTTGGTGCAAATCTACGTGCATGCCACAACTGTTTTACTGTATAACAATGAAAGACTGCAACTACAAAGGAGATTCTCTCTACAATTACGCGCTAGCAATAAACAATAGCTACACTAATTACACAAACTACAAGAAAAAAATCAGAAGATTCCAGAAGGGTCGACATATGAAACTTCCCCTTTGAACAATTTATACAGGACTGTGCTTAAACTGACACACAATATTTTTAGCGCAACGCAATCTGACTTTCAAAATTCCCTACAAAAGAATGGCCCTGACTAACATTAAACTATACCTTTCACAAATCACTTACCTCACAAAAATCTTCGCTGCTCAAGCTACTGCAATACAGCGAGCGCCACTACTGCCAGCTAAATAAAAGATTCAAACTATGGAAGGCACTAACTACTGATAGGGATAGTTAGCAAATGAAAGATATTAATAGAGAACAAACAATGTATTTACCTTGATATCATCATATATAAATATAGCAGTTCATGACAAATTTCAAAACTCCGCCATCTCTTTCCCCACATCCACCACTGCTGGCGGCTCACCTCCAACTGCGCAACGCTACGCGCTGTTCACATCCAGCTGCCGCTGCCCAACACTACAATGGCAGACAACAATGCAAACTACCCACAGACTGTACACAGCACAGCCAGTGATTTTTCATACAGAGGTGGCGTTACCAATAAAAAAACCTAAACAGCCTACTTACAAAATACACGTTAAGTTTCACTAGCAGACTGGTGTGCACGTGATAGGGCTTGAAATGAAATTATGAATATTTTTGTATTGGATCAGAATTCGGTTCCACATACTTGCCTTTGGAGGAGACCTAGAGAAGATTGCAGTCTTGGGAAAAGGAACGAAATGATTGAACTATACTGTCCCGAGAGATTCAATTTCTCGAAAGAGGAGATAAGATTTCGAATCATATAGTCCAGCACCAAATTTTTCAACGTCTCTAGTTCAATCAAGTACAAGTAAAATAAGAGCCCTGTTCCTTTATATGGCTATCGGTTCATTAAATAAATTAAAATTTTCTAATGTAAGTAAGTTTACTGGAGACAGTATTTATGTTTACCATAATTTCCGCCTATGTCATTTCCCAACTTAAACCGGTTCTGCTCAATTGGTAATGAAGGAACGTGATGTTTAATCCGGATTCTGAATTATAACTTCTTTCTCTTGAGGTCACCAGAGGTAAAGTTTGTGCCTCTTAAAAGTAAATTCCTGAACCCACGCATTGCACCTGTGATAGTTCGTTCCACCAGACCATTGTGGCCACATTTCCCAGCCCCTGGAGTGTGCTGTAACGGATGATGTGCGTAGCTTACAAAACTAGTCACGGTGGAAAAAATGCGAGTCTATTAAATGGTTAAGTAGAAGTAAGCTTCTGACGCGGAGATTGTGCTATTCTCATGCCAGCAGGATGTAAAGACTCTTCTATGCATCATAGCCTCGATGTGAAGCCATTTTGAAATTTTCACTAATTCAGAAAATTTCTTATTTGGAGAAAATCCACTGTAATGTGTGAAGTTACCGGATAATTTGACTATTACCGTCATTATTACTATCATTTTCTTCATACCACTGCTGGAACACATGTGCTTGAAGATCATTTAGTGCCTTTTGGTCATTATAGAAGCAGTTGCCCAAGAAGAGGTTTTTTCCCTGTCTACGGAGTCCTTTTCATGTTAATGTCGAACATCAGCAATTACTCGCAGATCACATTAAAACTAAAGTAATTGATGAAGACGTTACTTGATAACAAAAACGCGCTGCCTTTCTTTAATTAACTTGCGCCCTGGGATGGCTGTCGAATACTGCCAAACCAAAAGCCAAGGGATCTTACTGCCTTCCGATATACGTCGCTGTCAGTTCTTTCATATGATTCGGTCGACGTGACCTGTTTCAAGTTTTGTATGACAGAGAGTGTTTTAGAAAATCAATTGTTTTCCTTTGCAATAAACAGAAAGATTTTCAATCTAAGCTATCCAAGTTCAAAATTTTCACAATATTAGTTCAAATTTAATATTCGCTTCTATAATGTAGGAAAGTGTTTCACAGTTGCAAAACCCACATCCGAATCATTGACCTTACACTTAGTCGCTGACCATAAATTCTAGGTCAGAGTGAAAGAACATACCTTCACCAAGGAGTCAAGCAGTATATTGCTCCCTCCTACGTATATCTCGCGAAGAGACCATGAGCATAAAATCAGAGAGATTAGAGCCCACACAGAGGCATACCGACAATCCTTCTTTCGAAACTTCCTGGCAGATTAAAACTGTGTACCCGACCGACACCGAGACTCGAACGATTCTGGAATCCTTCTTTCCACGAACAATACGAAAACTGGAATAGAAGGGAGAACTGATAGAGATACTCAAGGTACCCTCCGCCACACACCGTCAGGTGGCTTGCGGAGTGTGGATGTCGATGTAGATGTACATGTAAACGGGCCCTTCATCATTACAGGCCCTGGGCAGTGCAACATCATACTGACAACAGTTATGTGCTTATACTGACAGCCTCACTGTTCGATTTAGCTGATTTTGTAATCATTAAAATAAAACTACATGACGTTCCAGTGGGGGAGACATTCCGTCCCCCTTTCCCTTGTGTGAAATTTGTCAGTAATCTTTTTGCCTTCCAGCCAGCGAAATGCGGCAGAGTACGGCCAGTATACGATTCACAAACCACGATTTAGTGCCGTTAAGACGATTTCCTTAAACATTGTCGTAGTTGAAGGAATTTAGTTTCTTCTTAAATCGTATTATGCAGCAACGTTCACAGATATCTCAAACAGGAAAAGCTCTTTATCCAAGTACGAAGGTTGTAAAACAAACTTCCCACAGTTTGTGTCAGGTCTATATTTCGTCTGATAGCACTGCATAAGTATTTTGTCTAGGAGGTATCACAAGAAGTGTTCCTGTAGCTGTGGGAATCATTGGTTGAAAACGAGTTTAACACCAATGGGTACAGTACTGCTAAATATTCAAAATGATTATCAACCTAAGCCTGAGTTCATCGGCAAAACTGAGACGAATTTATAATACTGTAGCTAGACTGTGTATCCTTATCTGCTTTGAGTGGGCATTGGAAGACATTTACACACACATATACAATACTATGAATACTTCGAACGCTGTAGCCAACGTTGCTCTCATAAAATGATTTTGTTTTGTTAATTCTTCTGGGTCTTCAGCGTGCAATATGTGTTGTAAATACAGTCTTAAACAAGAAAATTGATCACCGAGTCGTTCACGTAAGGTGGACAAGACAGTCGTGTTTCGCTCAGAATTCTACGTCCAGCAATATGCTCGATCTGGCAACATTGTAGACTGCATCACATCCTGGACGAAAACATGTGGCAACCGAAAGCACACATCACCAAAAATTTTATCGCCCCTTTCCTCTCGGTGCTGAAGCTATGTGTGTATTTCAAGCGATTCTACAAAATATTTCGCTTTCTGTCACATTGGTAATAACAGTTCGGTTCAACATCATTTTAGCGAGAGATTTCTTCGCCGACCATCTGCCTCTGAACACCGCATGCGTCTGACTTTTCTGGGACCCATTTGCTGCCTACCGGCGGTGGCTGAGGCACTCTCTCTCTCTCTCACACACACACACACACACATACACATTCTTTTTTTATTTTTATTTGTTTGTTGTGCTCGACTATCGGCAAGGCACGAAAACGTCCGTCAATGAGTTTCTTAGTTTTGAGTACACTTACGAAAGCAATATAAAAACAACTATGAGAGTTACTGATTTATGAAGCTTAGTTTGCAGTCAGTTCTGAGTACTATCAGTAACTACGCTCCAGTCCCTAAGCCCAGTTACAGAAATATGAAACAGACGGATTACGTATTCCAGGTCGTCGCAGCCGCGTCTTTGAGACGCCAGCTATGGTCACTTCCCAGCCCACTGATGATCACATCGGTTCGTCTTCTTCCTGCTGGTGATGTAACAGAGATTTGGCAACAAGGCAAGATATGTTTGGCAACTCTGTGATCGACGAGTTACTTCCTGGTGTGCACGGAATTAAGCCTCAAAGTTCACTTGATTTTTCCTGTCATTTCCATTGAATAATCTGAGTTATTATCGCTTGAGCTGTAACAAAATATTGTATATTTACTGTTTTCAGCCCAGGAAAGTCGTTGAACGTGTAAATCGCAACTAATCTCGTCATTTAAACAGCGGTTTACGAGTTCTAGTCACTATTGACCTAGTAAGACGAAACCTAGATACATGCCTCTTCCCTAGCTCTGTGGTAACGTGCTGAGCAGTGCGAAAGCGTGTGTAATGGTTTGCGGTTCCAGTCTTGCTGGCTGTAACGTTTTTCATCGCTTGTGTGAAAGAGCTACAAGCAGTCAGATCATACATCGATAAGGAAATCGCAAGAAAATGCTTTCGGCTCATAGTGCAATGGTGCAAAACTTACAATGCTGCACAACAGGTAACGCCTCTTTCCGCTGCTGACAAGCAAATTTTGGGTTTCTAGGAATACATAACTTTAATTATGAAATGCCACATTTTCATACCACTTGAGTATGACACAGCATACCAATCAAACACAGACCCAATCGAAATGTAAGCGAGTAGCATTTTTCTAATTCGTGCCGATAGAGGCACGCTTGTGTACAGATACTCAGTTTTATTGAAACAGACTTTCGTCGTGAGATTATCGTGGGTAGTTGTACTTCATTTCTTATAATACAGTGCACAATTTTCGTAAGATTTCTTTTAGCGTTAAAACAATAGTTAACATGAGATAGAAATTAATGATCAACGATATGTGCGAATTCTCTGATGTTATCTATGACAGTATGACAATGCATGTCCGCACCTCGTGGTCGTGCGGTAGCGTTCTCGCTTCCCACGCCCGGGTTCCCGGGTTCGATTCCCGGCGAGGTTAAGGAATTTCTCTGCCTCGTGATTACTGGGTGTTGTGTGATGTCCTTAGGTAAGTTAGGTTTAAGTAGTTCTACGTTCTAGGGGACTGATGACCATAGATGTTAAGTCCCGTAGTGCTCAGAGCCATTTGAACCATTTTTTGACAATGCACATGCAGTTTATTGATTACATGCATGTAGAAAACTTGTTCTGAGTTAAAGCTGTCAAACAAGGTTTGATGAAGAATAAAATACCACTACCACACGACAGCTAATGTAGAAAATACTTTTCTGACGTATTTTTGCACGATGCGCTCTCCCCATACATAATACAAAAGTTTCGAGATGCATCTGCTGCCTGGCCATCTATTAAATCTGAAAAGAACAAAACGTCGCAGTAGTAAGCCCTTTTTCCACATGCGACTATTTTGGGTTGAGAAGTGAAGGGAATTATGTTCAAAGTTGCATTAGATAGATAACTTCAGCAGACAGCAGAATTGCGTTTTAAAAAATGTAGCAGTGAATGTACCCGAACTCGCGACGTCTTACCTACAGTGCGCGACGCTTACTGTTGCAAATTGAATCGCGGAGAAGAGGATTTGGTGGTCTGTTGGATTGATCATAGATTCACATACTTGTGGTCTGGGTTCAATTCCAAAACCTGCAGATGATTTTTGATAAGGAGAGACAGATTCTATTGTCTTCTGGCTACGCCAAGTGAAGAAGGTATAATGGCATTGTGGTCTGAAATTCACGTTAAGCATGATATTCCTTCTCTACCAAGTAGACGTCCGGTTGAACCACAATAAAGTAAGGAGTCGCTAAATGTAGAAACTCTATCAATAGTAACCTTTCTTGTACTAGTTATTTATTTCTAGTGACGAAACAGACGCTATGTAGGGTCGCAGGACACTTATTCCATCTTTTATTTGAGCTTCTGTATGTCGATAAAACTGGTTCTGAACTGGGAATGCAACTCAGACCGCCCTTAACGCGGAATTTGATCCCTTCGTGACAATACAGCTCGACTACAATTTGTTGATTGTTCAAAAGTGCAGATTCCTCAACACCTGCGCATACTGCTCGTGAATGAGTTCGAATCATGGCCAGGCACTAAAGTTTTCATTATGTAGTACCAAGCTCTAGCATGAGAACACCTATCTGCTGGTGGATAATCATTTTGATTATTAATGTATTTTCATTCGTTGTCAACACTAACGATATCTGACGTTTTTGGCTCCCAGTGAGACACAGAACTGTTTGCGAGATCACTGTAAGTTCAAGCATGTTATTCCAAGCTGATGGTGGAGAAAAATTCGGTAGCTGGCGTCTCTTTGCGTGCAGTCAACAACGATATGAGTGGGGTTCGGTTCCCAGACGGCACTGAACTCTTCGTCATATTATTTCTAGTTCAAATATGCTCACATGTCGCTGCTGGTGTAACATCCCCATATTTAACGTTGTTGTCTCTAGAATATAACAGCGATAGATGGCAGGTTGTAGTCCTGGGAAGAAAAAATTAATGTTTCGTCTCGTCATTTCAGTTAAAACGTCTAGCTACTGCCGAGAAAATCCTATATGTCACAGTTGATTGTGCTTCGATAACAATCCAATTATGGTCTGGGTTCGAATTCCTGTCCAACATAAAGCCTTACCTCAAGGTATTTCAAGTAAGTTACTTGTGAAGAAGCAATATTTAACATTTCTCGTATTTCGTTAACAAGGACAATAGATGCTGGGTAGGAATTCGCGTCCGTTAAAAATGTTTACGTTACGTAATTTAAAGTCTATATTTGCTAACTGATACTGTCTAAAATCGAGGTATATTACTCTCTGTATGCCTAGTCAGGAATGACTGTTGGTTTCCGTCAGTCACGAAGTCTTTGCTTAGTCTGCATGACCTGGGTTTGAATCCATATGCAGAACGAGACGGTTCGTCGTGTCATTTCAAGTTCATACATATTCTCAACTAGCTGCTCGTGAATAACTGAAATTTTAATGTCTTTTTGTGTTAAATAATAAGTACGGTATGTTACTTTGAAGAGGAAATCATGAATACGACGAACTTACTACGTGAATTACCTATCCGACGTAATAATGAGAGTGGTAACATTTCAGGTATGTCATTTATTGTAATAAATGTGAGCTTATAAGCCTTAAGGACAGTCTTGTCTGTGATAAGGTGTTCCCTGATATTTGTAGTACCTTGGTATTACTTTACATCTTGAGTTATTGCGATACAGAGCAGTGTTTTCTAGTGGTCACTTGTTGGAACCATTTTCAATTGTCAAACGACTGTACTGAGGAGCGATTAGAGGACCTGCTAGACAGCTGCGTTACGTGGGTTGCATTCGAATCAGGCGAAATGCAATTCAGGTCGTTCGGATACTTTGGAGCACGACTGTATGTAAGCATCCTGTCTGATCACCTGCATGGATTCATGTCCATTGTGCATTCCGAGGGACTTGGACAATTCCAGCAGGTTTAATGCGACACCCCACACGTCCAGAATTGTTGTATAGTGAGTGGCTTCAGGAACACTCTTCTGCTGGCCACCGAACTCCCTAGACATAAACGTTATTGAGCATATCTGGGACGCCTTGCAACACGCTGTTCAGAAGAGATCGCCATCTCTTCGTGCTCTTACGGATTTGTGGACAGCCTACTTCAGACATTAGGCGAGTCCATGCCACGTCGTCTTGCCGCACTTCTGCGTGCTCGCGGGGGCTCTGTACGATATTAGGCAGGTGTTAACACTATCTTTGGCTCTTCAGTGTAATACTATTCCACAACTGAAGCGAACATATCGAAGATCATGATGTTCCCTACTTCCCACCTTGTTACTGTCAGCGCTTAAATTGAATATTTGTACGTTATTTGTTAAACCACTGAAAGATTACCGTCAAACCTCCTTGCCTAGGGACGCCAGATGTAAGTTGATGTCGTCAAGCCCCGAATGAAAATTGCGCAACGGATAACTGGGGAGGGGAGCTTGAGAGCGCTACCTAGAGAGCGTGCCCTTTCTGTACGATACTAGGCAAGGGGCTGGAGGGCTCACACGCTGATGTGTGGGTCCCTGCATTCTATATCTTCAATTTTTAAATGAATTCCTTTAACTGGACTCCTATGTGATTTTTTTAAGGTATGCTAAAGATTGATGACAATTGATTACCTACTTATTTTAAACATTATCACTCGATTTTATAGCGATTGCAGCCGTTGTTCCAGTTTACAGATATTACAATTTTACAACTTATAGCTCGGGTACAATATATACTAATTTGCACACACATTTCTACGGGCCAGACGGAATTGCGTTGGCCAAATGTATACCACCAAAGTCTCCCAAAATTTTACATGGGACATCGACTACGTGAGGAGGATACCGGGCTAACTGTGGACCAGATACATAAACACAGAGGGTCAAATTTCCGAAATTAAACGAGAACATTCATTTCCTTACACAATCCAAAGCTGGAAATAAAAGAATTAGTACAAATATTCAAATACCTCTCTTCCATGCGTGAACATTGAGACAGACGCACTAAGGGCACGTCTGCTCACTTACCCGTCTTCTGTAACACTCCCCGAATATGGCGGGCACCCAGAGGTCTTCCTGGGCCCCGGTGCAGGGGGTGGTCGAACCACTTGGCCGTGACCAACCTCTCCACCCCAGATCTTGTGACACTGGAAAGTCTTTGACTTTTACCTGCCTGTGCTGTCTCTCTGATCCCCTACCCAGGAGTGACGTTGGCACTACTATACTACAGAACTACTTCCCAACTAAGATTTGGCCACGCTTTACGGAAAGGCGTGAGGAGGATTAGGAATGTTCATGTGCAGATTAACATTCACGTACAAGAAATGCATAATACACGACAGATATAAATATGTATTATGAAGCCTGACACATTTCTTTCCACCCGTCCACATGGGTTCTGTTGCACCCGCGGCCGGCCGCGTCGTGTAACAAAATTGGCGGCTGAGCCGCCTCTGTTTCTATTTCCCGGTGCGAGCGAGCAGCGAAACCTGCTGCTTATGGAGCGGAAACTACCGTACCGTTTCACCCCGTGCATTTAAATGCTGTGGTTTCCACGCTGGTGTATAACTGATGTTATAGACATGTCATACTTGCCGCATCGCTGTCAAAATGTAAATGATTCGGCAGAATCCAATTAAATCCAACTATTTTCACCCACACCACAATCCCAGTGAGCAGCTGTACTTGGTTCAGAATATGAAGTTGCTATGAACACCCACCTTATTATCAGGTGCCTACAGTTGTTTCAGAGCAGGGGAAAGAGCAAATAAAAGTTAAAAGAAGACATTATATACAGAGTGGTCGCAATTTACATACAATTCATTCGCGACTTTATTTTTGTCCACTACTCAAACGTTTTCGCTAATCCAAACAATGTAAATTCGGCAATTTTAACATATATACACTACAGGACATTAAATTTGCTACACCATGAAGATGACGTGCTACAGATGCGAAATTTAACCGGCAGGAAGAAGATGCTGTGATATGCAAATGGTTAGCTTTCCAGAGCATTCACACACGGTTGGCGCCGGTGGCAACACCTACAGCGTGCTGACATGAGGAACGTTCCCAATCGATTTCTCATACACAAACAGCAGTTGAACGGCGTTGCCTGGTGAAACGTTGTTGTGATGCCTCGTGTAAGGAGGAGAAATGCGTACCATCACGTTTCCGACTTTGATAAAGGTCGGATTGTAGCCTATCGGAATGGCGGTTTATCGTATCGCGACATTGCTGCTCGCGTTGGTCGACATCCAATGACTGTTAGCAGAATATGGAATCGGTGGGTTCGGGAGGGTAATACGGAACGCCGTGCTGGATCCCAACGGCTTCGTATCACTAGCAGTCGAGATGACAGACATCTTATCCGCATGGCTGTAACGGATCGTGTAGCCACGTCTCGATCCGTGAGTCAACAGATGGGGACGTTTGCAAGACAACAATCATCTGCACGAACAGTTGGACCACGTTTGCAGCAGCATGGACTATCAGCTCGGAGGCCATGGCTGCGGTTACCCTTGACGCTGCATCACAGACAGGAGCGCCTGCGATAGTGTACTCAACGACGAACCTGGGTGCACGAATGGCAAAACGTCATTTTTCGGATGAATCCAGGTTCTGTTTACAGTATCATGATGGTCGCATCAGGGCTTGGTGACACCGCAGAGAACGCACATTGGAAGCGTGTATTCGTCAACGCCATACTGGTGTATACCCGGCGTGATGGTATGGGGTGCCATTGGTTACACGTATCGGTCACCTCTTGTTCGCATTGATAGCACTTTGAACAGTGGACGTTACATTTCAGATGTGTTACGACCCGTGGCTCTACCCTTCATTCAGTTCCTGCGAAACCCTACATTTGAGCAGGATAATGCACGCCCGCATGTTGCAGGTCCTGTACGGGCCTTTCTGGATACAGAAAAAGTTCGACTGCTGCCCTGGCCAGTACATTCTCCAGATCTGTCACCAACTGGAAACGTCTGGTCAATGGTGGCCGAGCAACTGGCTCGTCACAATACGCCAGTCACTACTCTTGATGAACTGTGGTATCGTGTTGAAGCCGCATCGGCAGCTGTACCTGTACACGCCATCCAAGCTCTGTTTGACTCAATGCCCAAGCGTATCAAGGCCGTTATTACGGCCAGAGGTGGTTGTTCTGGGTACTGATTTCTCAGGATCTATGCACCCAAATTGCGTGAAAATGTAATCACGTGTCAGTTCTAGTATGAAAACGTCCGGCGCTGCTGAGTAATGAAACAGTACCGCGTGATAACGCTACAGACCACGCAGTAGACGCCACCGAGAAATGTGTACAGCGTTGGAAAGGGAAATCCTCCCAAACGCACACTACTCAACAGACCCAATCCACATAAAAATGGTTCAAATGGCTCTGAGCACTATGGGACTTAACTACTGAGGTCATCAGTCCCCTAGAACTTAGCACTACTTAAACCTAACTAACCTAATGACATCACACACATCTATGCCCGAGGCAGGATTGGAACCTGGGACCGTAGCATTCGCGCGGTTCCAGACTGTAGCGCCTATAACCGCTCGGCCACTTCGGCCGGCCCCAATCGACAACTGAAGAAACTTGTGTGTGGGTGGCGCTTTGAAAACGGGGCAGGTGAGTGTGATTAATTTTTGTTCTACACTAATGGCCATTAAAAATGCTACACGAAGAAGATATGCAGATGATAATCGGGTATTCATTGTACAAATATATTTGTAAGTAGGCTGTTTACGTTTTCTTATTGGCAACGTTATGTAGCGCTCGGTATGAAAAACACTGGCTGTGCTGTGTGCAGTCTGTGGCTAGTTTGCATTGTTGTCAGCCATTGTAGTGTTGGGCAGTTGGATGTGAACAGCGTGTAGCATTGTGCAGTTGGAGGTGAGTCGCCAGCAGTGGTGGATGTGGGGAAAGAGATGGTGGAGTTTTGAAATTTGTAATACTGGATATCATGAACTGCTATGTATATTATGATTTTGCAACACTATTAAGGTAAATACATTGTTTGTTATCCTCAGGGGGGTACACGCTTACTTTGTGTACCATGTGTGTGGCAAGCACAAGGAGCCCTAGCTGATATGGTATTTACTTATACAACTTTGCACATCGGTACCATATTTCTCCAACACAGAATTACACAGCTATCTGATTGTTTAACAGAGAAACAAAAATTTTTTTTATGTCAGTGACACATGTTTACGCAATTACACAGTTGGATAATTTCACACTTATGAAATTGTATTTTGTCTGTACTTTGTGAACTGTTCATATTTTTTCTGAAACATTGTGATACTATGAGAGCTTTGAATGATGTATTTGGTAAGGGAGCATGATTTTAAAGTACGTTTGAGGTAAATGACACTATTGGAATGAGCAGAGAATTTTTTTAGGTTTTGACATTATTGCAGAAAGCTACGACGTTTTTGAGATTTGACTGAGGTGTTATGATGTTATTTTTATGACGACGATGTGTATTATGCAGTTGACGTATGTTTATGATCAATAAGATGATGCTACTGTAGATGAGGAATTTGATTATGCTATGTATTTATTATGATGAAATATTGAAGAATTGTCGAAGAATATGTATATGTGCAATAAGGTAAGGACTAATGAGTAGTGGTTAGGGACTCTGACTTGTGAAAAAGGATTGGAAACCAAGAATCGTACTTTAAGAGTTATGAAATGTGTGTAAATGCGTGAATGTATCACAATGCAGGCGAACATTTTTTGGACACTGTTACATTCATAAGATTTTGTATCTACACATTTGCAACGCAAATTCTCGACCCGTGAAGTTTTGTATATGAGACTGCCACTGGTGTTGTAAATATTTCGGTAAGAAAGTTAAGTGACCACCTGCATGTAATGCGTCATGGGCACCCAGCTGGGCGACAGTCGCCTGGATAAAAGCCGTTAGTGTGTGCCTTTCAGAGGCACAGGTGGAGAAAAAAAAGGGAGGCCATATCCTCGCTATTGACATTCCTTTGTAGAAAGCATCGCAAATACGACACGCTCAAACTTGAAAACATATGATTATACTGTGGAGCTCTTAATTTATGATATTTACTAAAATGCCTAATGAAACAATGAGAAACATTTCACGGCTATTGTCTTGCTAGTTGAGAGAAATGCCATATGGCTTGCTTTATGTATTTATTAACTCATTTTGTTTAATATCTAGTTTCTAGCTGCACTTCAGCGTTGGTTAAAATAAAATTTTATAGATGTACTAATATAAATATTTTCTGTCTACAGATGAAGTAAATAATAATTTTTTCAAAAAAATGAGGGAGCACAAAAAGACATTTCATTTTCAAGTACTTGGTAATTTTTTGTAGAATTAGTTTTTGTGGTGCACCACTTTAGTTACATAGACATTACGATGTAAATATACATTTCCCTTGTCTGCATTGTTGTCTTTACTGTAATATTTTTTTCTGCTTGAGCTTTGTCATGCTTAGGTATAAGTTATAGCATTTACTGCTGCTGTTTGCCAGGCATAGTGCTACTAAATTTCACTTTGTATTACTCTGTTAAGCCAGTTTTACTACGGATTTATTTTTCTTGTTAACTGCTCAGTGCCTTATATTAGTCGTAATATTGCAATTGATTTGCCAATGTCCATTTTTTTGTCATTGCTGTTTGTGTTAATTGTTTTGTGCTACTGCATTGCCTCGTCCCTTAGTTTAGCATCTGAGCTCAGTAGATTTAAGTTAGCTTAAGAGGGGGTAGCCTATAAGAGAATGAGTTGCGATGAATTTGAAGAAATGCACTGAGAGGCTATACGAGAAAAGTACAGAAAGCAGGTATAGATAGGACTTTTTGGAAATAATGAAGAACGAAGGGAGATCTCCGAGAAGTAAAGAAAGTTTTGTTGTTACCCTGAAAACGAACCCTGTCTTTCCTTTTGTATTATTCCGCTATGTGTTTATGTATACTTGCGTATTTGTCTTTTTCCTGTCTTTAAGTGTTTAGCTAATAAGATTTATGTTGTAGAATTTTTCAAATAATATGTTATTTTCTTTGTAAAGATGTTTAGACATTATTTATTCTGTTCTGTTTCAATACTCATGTGTGAAATTAATGTTTCGAAAACTATTCTCATATATTTGTAAGTAGGCTGTTTATGTTTTCTTATTGGCAACGTTACGTAGCGCTCTGTATGAAAATCACTGGCTGTCCTGTGTGCAGTCTGTGGCTAGTTTGCATTGTTGTCTGCCATTGTAGTGTTGGGCAGCTGGATGTGAACAGCGCGTAGCGTTGCGCAGTTGGAGGTGAGTCACCAGCAGTGGTGGATGTGGGGAGAGAGATGGTGGAGTTTTGAAATTTGTAATACTGGATATCATGAACTGCTATATACATTATGACTTTTGAACACTATTGAGGTAAATACATTGTTTGTTCTCTATCAAAATCTTTCATTTGCTAACTATGCCTATCAGTAGTTAGTGCCTTCAGTAGTTTGAATCTTTTATTTAGCTTGAATCTTTTATTTAGCTGGCAGTAGTGGCTCTCGCTCTTTTGCAGTAGTTCGAGTAACGAAGATTTTTGTGAGGTAAGTGATTTGTGAAAGGTATATGTTAATGTTAGTCAGGGCCATTCTTTTGTAGGGATTATTGAAAGTCAGATTACGCTGCGCTAAAAAAATATTGTGTGTCAGTTTAAGCACAGTCATGTATAGTTGTTCTAAGTAAGGACACGTTTCATATTATACTAGAACTGACATGTGATCACAATTTCACGCAATTTGGGTGCATAGATCCTGAGAAATCAGTATCCAGAACAACCACCTCTGGCCGTAGTAACGGCCTTGATACGCCTGGGCATTGAGTCAAACAGAGCTTGGATGGCGTGTACAGGTACAGCTGCCCATGCAGCTTCAACACGGTACCACAGTTCATCAAGAGTAGTGACTGTCGTATTGTGATGAGCCAGTTGCTCGGCCACCATTCAGCAGACGTTCTCAATTGGTGAGAGATCTGGAGACTGCGCTGGCCAGGGCAGCAATCGAACATTTTCTGTATCCAGAAAGGCCCGTACAGGACCTGCAACATATGGTCGTGCATTATCCTGCTCAAATGTAGGGTTTCGCAGGGATCAAATGAAGGGTAGAGCCACGGGTCGTAACACATCTGAAGTGTAATGTCCACTGTTCAAAGTGCCGTCAATCCGAACAAGAGCTGACCGAGACACGTAACCAGTGGCACCTCATACAATCACGCCGGGTATACGCCAGTATGGCGATGTCGAGTACATGCTTCCAATGTGCGTTCTCCGCGATGTCACCAAACACGGATGCGACCATCATGATGCTGTAAACAGAACCTGGATTCATCCGAAAAAATGACGTTTTGCCATTCGTGCACCCAGGTTCGTCGTTGAGTACACCATCGCAGGCAGCCCTGTCTGTGATGCAGCGTTAAGGGTAACCGCAGCCACGGTCTCCGAGCTGATAGTCCATGCTGCTGCAAACGTGGTCCAACGGTTCATGCAGATGTTTGTTGTCTTTCAAACGTCTCCATCTGTTGACTCAGGAATCGAGACGTGGCTGCACGATCCGTTACAGTCATGCGGATAAGATGCCTGTCATCTTGACTGCTGGTGATGCGAGGCCGTTTGGATCCAGCACGGCGTTCCGTATTACCCTCCTTAACACACCGATTCCAATTTCTGCTAACAGCCATTGGATCTCGACCAACGCGAGCAGCAATGTCGCGTTGTAGGTGTCGGCACCGGCGCCAACCTTGTGCGAATGTTCTGAAAAGTTAATCATTTGCATATCACAGCATCTTCTGTCGGTTGAACTTCGCGCCTGTAGCACGTCATCTTCGTGGTGTAGCAATTTTAATGGACAGTAGTGTATTAGTAACTCTGCACAATAAACGTACACAGAGCTGTAATACGTGTACTTACTTTCACCTTTGCCGCGATATGCTGTACTGAAACCGTATGGTATGTATGCATTCAGATACACACTCCCTTATTGGTTTAACGCACATCGTGAAATTACCATAGTGTGGCATTATCATAAGATATACCATAGCTGCCATGATTTACGGAATGATCCTCGTAATAATAATAATAGTAGTAGTAGTAATAATAGTAATGCAAAAACGTGATGTCACCAGATTAATGCAAAATTTTCAGTAGGAATTATTTATTGATCCATGGGATTAACATTTCTTTTTTGGAGGTTGTTAGGTTCTAAGCTGCGTACTGACATTCATTACAATTAATCTCACACGAAAACAGCTCATAACTGTCTTATTGTCTATAGTGACCGAAGAGTGCTTCATTCAAAGTGCAAGAGAGTTTTCAAATTCTTGGGTACATTTAGAGAGATCGTATTCACCAACTTCATAATCATAATTTTAAGTTCTTATTTATCTTACGAAAACTAGTTCATGTTCCGAAGTTGGCAGCCAGTTACGGAACGGTGCAACGAACCTTAACAGAAGAGCAATAGATCATCGATTCTTTTTATGAACTGTCCGTAAAATAATAATTAATTTGATTCGTTGACGGCTACTGAGGTGAGCTAATCGAGACAGTGAAGTTTGTCTGGGTCTCCGAATTTACGCAGTACTCTTTTTGGAATGCGGGGCGGTGAACTGAGCAGCCTTTCAAAGTCTACCGCCGCCAGTTACAGAAATCAATTAGGCCTACAAGAAGCCCTGGCAACGCTCTGAGTGGTTTTTCCACGTCGCTTGACGCCCGTAAACGACGCCTCGGTACGTATCACGTGTCACACTGTATAACGGTCACATGCGTATACAGACAGAGCTTTCTACTTTAAGCATCCTGCCACAGCCTTCTGGTCGTCATATACAACATATAGGCATATAGCTTAGCAGAGAATTTTAGGGAAACTTCCGACTCTTTCTCCTTCGCTGTCCTGATCCTTTCCCTCAAACCATGCGAGGTTGTGCAGTGGTTACAGCTCGCACTCAGGAACAGCGAGATTTCGAAACTCGGTGCTGTCTTTCCGATTTAGTTTCTCAGTGGTTTCCGTACGTCCATTAATGGGAGGATGTCACGCTGCTGGATTCCAGCCATAAATTATGTGCTGAAAGCTGAGCAATCACATCAAAATTATAAGCAAGTGTTACAGTTTTAGTATCTAAGATAGTAATCTAGTAAATCGAGTCCCGGTATTTCGAGGTTCTGTGTAATTCGAGCTGGTCTCAAGAAAATATAAAATTTAATTAAAAATAGAATGAAAACCCGTTTTCATATGTTGCCCGCATGTACGTTTTACACACTTTTAAATGTGTTGCATTTCGAACTTCCTTTCACTTTTCCATATAGAATACAGGTAAAACTGTTCCCCTTAGGATTTCCTTTCAGAATGCACAGAAACAACCTTGGCCTCACTGCTAATGCATTTCTATTACGGGTGGACAGGTACCGTTAGGTTTCGAGGAGTGCGATTGCTGTTTTTTGTCGACCTTTCACTATTTGGAGCCGCCTGACAATCAGTTGTGCAGTGCAAAGCATCCTAATTGTTACCTTTATCGTTGTTCCTAATCAGCAACAGGGGTCATTGAAATACGGTACACCTAAGTGGCAATACAGTAGCCATTTCACAACATTGGCTGACCACTGTTTGTATGTATTGTAGTTGATTTAGTAGTAACATCTGTACTGTAGTGAGCCCACCTGTGTCACCTTAAGGGTTGTATGTATGTACAGTGTACTGTGCATATCTGTGTGTTTCTTTTTGTTTCAATTCATTCATTACAATGACTGGTAGGAGTAAGAGAACATTTGTGCCGTTGAATGAGAAACTTGAGGTTTCGAAAACACTAGACAAAGCAGAAACATTAAAAAATCTTGCTGCTGAATATGGAGTCAGTGAAGGAACGGTTGGAAATTGGCTTAGAAACAGAGACAAAACTGAGAAGTTTTCTATTAGATCATATGAACGGAAATCAATGAAGATATCTGTGCCTCGGGCATGGATGTGTGTGATGTCCTTAGGTTAGTTAGGTTTAAGTAGCTCTAAGTTCTAGGGGACTGATGACCTCAGATGTTAAGTCCCATAGTGCTCAGAGCCATTTGAACCATTTTGAAGATATCTGTGTATGATGACACGAGTGAAGCTTTGTTCTTATTCGTTTGGTTTACTCAACAAAGACAGAAAAGAACATCCAGTTTCAGGGCCTATTCTCCCATTCATTTTAGAAATAAGTTGAAGGAAGGTGAGAATGATTTTACTGCAAGTTCAGGATTGTAGGGTATGTGGAAGAAGCGATACGGCATAAGGAGCCTGAAATTTGCCATGAGAAAGTTTCTTCGGATTCTCAAATTATTAAATAATTTTGTGAGAAATTAAGTAAAATTATAGAAGAAGAAAGTCTTACTTCTGATCACGTGTTAACTGTGATGAAACAGGGCTAAATTATGAAATGTTTCCGTCTAAAACTCTTGCCTCAAAAGAAGAAAAGGCTGCCCCACGCGACAAATAACGTAAAGAGAGGTTAAAAGTTCTCGCTGCATCGAATGGAAGTGAAGACCGTAAAACGTAAACTGAAGCTGCTGGTAATAGGGAAGTCAGCCAAGCCTAGAGGTTTAAGAAATATCACTGCTTCTGCACTGCCTGTTACATACGTCCACCAAAAATTTGCTTGCATGGACAAAAATATTTTTAAGAAGTGGTTTTTCGAAGATTTTGTTCCAGAGACCAGAAGATACATAAAGAATGGGTGCTTGCTATCTTAACGCTTGACAACTCCGGTTCACACCCTGATGAGGAAGAATTACAACGTGACGATATTCGCACATTGTTGGCTCAAATGGTTCAAATGGCTCTGAGCACTATGGAACTTAACATCTATGGTCATCAGTCCCCTAGAACTTAGAACTACTTAAACCTAACTAACCTAAGGACATCACACAACACCCAGTCATCACGAGGCAGAGAGAATCCCTGACCCCGTCGGGAATCGAACCCGGGAACCCGGGCGTGGGAAGCGAGAACGCTACCGCACGACCACGAGCTGCGGACCGCGCATTGTTCTTACCCCTCTTGTGAACAGTTGAATATTCGTTTTACAAAGCTTGAGAAAAAGGTATCGTTGTTGTTTGCTTCAGACGCCTCGGCAAAAAACAGAAGGTGAAGGAACCATAAAAAAACTACAATAAAGTACTAAGTTGGGGAAATAGCTAATCTATGGTCTGAAATAAAGGCGGAGACACTAGAAAAAGTATTGGGACCAGAGTTTACAGAATGAAACCGATACCTACATTGCAGACAAATATGAGCTACCGCTGGCAGAGCTGATGAAAAAGCTTGCTGGATGTGAAAATGCGAATGCGAGTGACCGATCTTGCTATTGTCGAAATGGTTAGTGAACCCGCTGAAGACAATAACGACCAGGAATTGCCTGAAGAAATTGTACCACTGATCATTCACACCGAGAGCTTGGCAGTGCTACATGTGGCACTGCGTTATCTCGAGCAGCAAGTAGAAGCTGCTCCAAGTGATATCACAATTGTTATACTCAGAAGTTGGAGAGACATTGCTGTTGGAAAACGAGGTTCTATTTTAAAACAAAGGACTGTGGACAATTTTCTTTAATATGTAACTAATATCTTTGTAACTTGGAAATGTGTACCCATACATGCAGGTATGCACTATTGTTTTTAAATTTATTTTTTACTCATCGTTGTGCTCATTAAAACATTTATTCATGATTTACCCATTGATTTAGCGACATTTCCATATTATCCGATTATTTTTGTGATCGAGGTAGCCTCAGACGCCTGTGGGATGTGGATGACACGGCGGCCGGTCGGTACCGTTGGGTCTTCATGGCCAGTTCAGGTGGAATTTAGTTTTTATTGTCCCAATTGGCTCGAATTAGCGGGGCTGTATTGTATTACAAAAAGCCACACCTGTACCACATTTTTACATATATAAAAGGAAGCTGACAGCAACTGGCACACAGCTACCGAATCATGCGTGGATAACACGAAAAAAATTTGATATGTTGCAGAGCATAAGACATATTTACTTCGCAAACATAGGTAAAAACGTTAATTATAACATCAAAGTAGACCGAAATTGTACCGCAGACTGTCACTCGAAGTCCGACCGATTCCTTTCTCGTACAGAGCTCGACTTTATTTCTTTCCTTTCTAGACCAACCTCGCGCTTTCCAATTGTGCGGTAGATTCTTCAGGCAGACGTCTACATCGTAATTGTTGTCTATAAAAGAAAACAGTGTTAACGGTAACAGCAGTCTTCTTGGACGTGCTGATGCTTCAGCATCTCGTTAAATAAAGAAAGTTAATTTTTATTTATTCACTTATTTATTGCCGTCCGAACAAAAAGGGAATTAAAAATGCAGTTGTATCGTAATTACTAGCGAAAACAGACACAAGAACAGACGCCGATCAAAGATGGATGAGGGGAGGGACATAACCTCTCCAAAATGGCATTTATAGCTTTACTATCAGTCATGGGGAGAAAAGTATAACAGTGAAGTAGGAGAAAAATTATTATCCATGGTAATTTCAGTTGTTTGCCAGTGGTATATACAGGATGTTACGTTTATAAGTGCAAATATTTTTACTTAGGACAGTGTACTGAACAACGTCACTTCAGTATTTACTTCACATGCAGACTACTAATTACAGCTATTACGGGTAGTATATTTTAGGTTGGTTAGTACCTCCAAGTAGAAGTAGCACAACCAAGCCATTAACGTTTATGTTCCTCTGGGCAGCACTCAGGTCCTCACACAAAGTGGAATACCTATAATATAGACATAGTCTACTTTGCGGTACAGTGGCGATAGCGCAAAAAAAGGTCAGATAGTAAATTATGTGATGCATTTGCGGGAAGACTGTTAGACACAGAGAAATAACAGCGAACAAGCTGAAGTGGTCCATATTAAGGTACCAATAATTACGATATCTGTACCTATACCCGTAACAACCTGTATATTTATCAGTGTTACTTACAGTGTTTACATATCTGCTAATTAGTCTCTTGTCTTCCAGATCACTATGGCGTCCTAGGTCAGTAAACAGTGTATCCATAAATTCATCACTTGAAGTTAGTTCTTGAAACTTATTATGCATTCTTTCTCAGGGTACTTTATGTCTAACTGCAAGTGTTTGCTAGTTCAGTTTTTTCTTCTGCATCTCCATGATATTCTGAAAAGAGTCAAACAAACCCGTGACCATTCGTTCTATCCTTCTTTGTATACTTTCAATATCATTCGTTAGCCCTACTTGGTAGGCTCCCACACACTTGAGCAGTATTCCACGTCGGATATTATGAGTTTTTTGTGAGCAAGCTCTCATGCATATAGATTGCGTTTCGCTAGTATTCTGCTAACTAACCAATGGCTGCCACCTGCTTTGTCCACTACTGGGCCTATGAGGTTATCACAAGCTGCGACAAAGTCGCGAATTGAACAGTGACCCCGAATACGGATTTAACTTCCTTTACTTTACGTCTATGGTTGGGCAGTTTGCTTTGAGCAGTAGTGCTGCTGACAAAATTACTCTTGTATATACCAATACGTATATACATTTGACGATGTTGGCACTGCTTTTATGTTTAGCACTTGGCAATGCCACTATGGCTTCAGTATATTAGGACGTGTTTTTATAAAACAGATCTGAAGAATGTCATTATAGACCGAAACCGGTAGTCTGATGACAAAAATTTGTGACCTTAGAAATAAAGTAATGGAAATTTCTTCAATGTTATATCTCTGCAAATTTATAGATTCAACTATTTATATGAGTTGATGGATTTAATATGTGACTCACTGATACTGCACTCATAGGATATTACGTTTTTTCGTTTTGAGAATGCAAAGTTTTGCTTTTCAGAATTTTTGAAGCAAGTTGCCAAGTTTTACTATTATATTGAATATTAACATATTTCTTGTTTGCAGTACATTTGTAAATAAATATACTTGTTGTCTTTTGTCAGTTTAAAATTCTTGTCTTATTGTACCGTGGAATATTGTATTATATGAGCTGTGATTCACTAAGCCCTTTCACAGATTAGTTTCTACCAGCAGCTCCCCCCCCCCCCCCCCCTCCTCTTCTCTCAGACGTGCTGGTCCAGCAACGTACTTCGGAGAGCTTCTCCAGAGTTTGTAAATCAGGATAGAAACTGTAATGGAAGGGCCATGAATCACTCAAGTTTACTGTCCATCTGCGCAACTTTCTAAATGAGTCCGCCAGCTCTGGGTTTAAGTTCGCTGGGACCAAATCACGCAAAATGCCCGGATTCGTTTGGTGTCGAGTGATTGAGAATTACACTGTGTTAAATGAATGCGGTAGCACTGTTTTAAATAGACTTCTACTGCGGAGCATGGAGTTTCCACTCTTCATCCGACTATCCTGATTATGTTTTCTGTGGTTATCCCAAATTACTTCAGGCAAACGCCGGGATGGTTACAACTAGGAGCCCACGGCCGTTTGCCTGTCCCATCCTAGTCAAACTAGCCCAATAAGAGTGTAAATACCGGTATACATGCATTATGTTATTTTCGCTGTTCTTAAATTTTAATACAAATATCCTTGCAGAAGTGATCTACGAATGAATAAAGCAACTGCTACTACTACTAACGTATTTTATTATATTGGGAGGATCCAAAACTAGTAACGACCTTTCTGAATGTAGCAAACGGTGAAACAAAATGAAAGAAAATTAAGGATCGTAAACTAGTCATAATTACAAATTACATTTATGAGGACATTCACAATTCTTTCCCTATACTCAGCCAAAATTTTAAAATGTCACCAACAGGACACGATCACAGAGATTGATAAACTGCTTGTTGTCGCTGAACATCCAGAAGACAAATTGAATGTAATGAATGTTGATGGTGACTGTTAGGATGTCAAGAGAATAAGTGATGTCGGAAAACGGTGTAATGGTATTCCCTAATAGATCACAAGCCAGCTGCCCGTGTCAATTAAGATGCTGCGCAGCAAATTAACACTGTTATGTAAGTGACGGAAGCACGCTATTAATCTTTGTCGTAGCCCATTAGGCGGCGCACTGACTGGCGTTAATTCGCGGTGTAGATGGGTGCGAACGAAAGAGTTTCACGTAATTTATTCACCTCTCATGTTTTCCCACTTGTGTATAATCAGTAATAGTCGAGATACAACGTTTAGAGTGTACATTTACAGCGCAGTTTTACTACATAAACTTTGATGTTATTGTGATCTTCAGTTTGGAGACTATCTTGATGCGGTTCTCCACGCTACACTATTTTCGTAACTACTTCCACTTGCATTCGATTCAAGACTTGGCCGCACTTTGTAATTTTTACCCATTACCTGTGCTACGAAATTAACAATTCCCTGAAGCCTCAATCGATCTCTTCTTTCATTCAGGTTGTGGCATTAACTATTTTTTCTCCAGTTCGATTAAGTACTTCCTTATTAGTTATTTGAGCTACCTATCTAATTTACAACATTCGTCTGTAGCATCACATTTCAAAACTTTATATTCTCTTTTGTCTAAACTGTGTATTACACCACATAAATACCTTCAGGAAAGCCTTCCTAACACTTGCATTTTTATTCTATGACAACAAATCTTCCTCCTTCAGAAATGCTTTTATTACTATTGCCAGTATACTTGCTACACTGAAGCGTCAAATGGACCGGTATAGACATGCATATTCAAATAAAGAGATATGTAAACTGGCATAATTTGACGCTGCGGTCGGCAACGCCTATATAAGACAAGTGTCTGGCGCAGTTGTTAGATACTCTACAATGGCAGATTATCTAGATTTAAGTGATTTTAGCATGGCGTTATAGTCAACGCACGAGCGATGGGACACAGCATCTCCGAGGTAGCGTTGAAGTGCGGATTTTCTCATACGACCATTTCACGAGTGTACCGTGAATATCAGGAATCCGGTAAAACATCAAATCTCCGACATCGATGAGGCCGAAAAAACACCTGTAAGAACTGGACCAACGCCGATTTTAAGTAGTGTAGGATTCATGGATCATTGCCAATCAAAATGTTTAAAATTTTAACGACGGTTGAAAAGACTCGTTCAACGTGACAGAAGTGCAACCCTTTCTCAAATTGCTGTAGACTTCAATGCTGGGCTATCAACAAGTGTCAGCGTGTGAACCATTCAACGAAACGTCATCGATATGGGCTTTCGGAGGCGAAGGCCCACTTGTGTAGCCTTGATGACTGCCCGACACAAAGCTTTACGCCTCGCCTGGGTTCGTCAACACCGACATTGGACTGTTGATGACTGAAAACATGTTGCCTGGTCGGACGAGTCTCGTTTCAGATTGTATCGAGTGGATGGACGTGAATGGGTATGGAGACAAGCTCATGAATCCATGGACCCTCCATGTTAGCAGGGGACTGTTCAAGCTGGTGGAGGCTCTGTAATGGTACGGGGCGTGAGCAGTTCGAGTGACATGAGACTCCTGATAGTCTAGATACGACTCTGACAGTTGACATGTACGTTAGCATCCTGTCTAATCACCTGCATCGATTCGTGTGCATTGAGAAATTCCAGCGTGTTTAATGCAACACCCCACACATCCAGAACTGCTATAAAGTGGCTCTGGGAACGCTCTTCTGAGTGTTACTCCCCATACATGAACATTATTGAGGATATCTGGGTTGCCTTGCAACATACTCTTCAGATTCATGGACAGCCTTGCAGGACTCAAGGTGTTAGTTCCCTACAGCACCACTTCAGACATTAGTCGAGGCCATGCCACGTTGTTCTGCAGCACCTCTGCCATCTCGCGGGGGACCTACACGATATTAAACAGGTGTACCAGTTTCCTTAGCTCTTCAGTGTGTATCTTCTGTATTTCTGTCAAATTAGTTATTTTGCTGATCAATTATCAAAATTCTACTACGTTTCCCTTGACATCGCCTGATTTAATTCGACTACATTCTACACTCCTGGAAATGGAAAAAAGAACACATTGACACCGGTGTGTCAGACCCACCATACTTGCTCCGGACACTGCGAGAGGGCTGTACAAGCAATGATCACACGCACGGCACAGCGGACACACCAGGAACCGCGGTGTTGGCCGTCGAATGGCGCTAGCTGCGCAGCATTTGTGCACCGCCGCCGTCAGTGTCAGCCAGTTTGCCGTGGCATACGGAGCTCCATCGCAGTCTTTAACACTGGTAGCATGCCGCGACAGCGTGGACGTGAACCGTATGTGCAGTTGACGGACTTTGAGCGAGGGCGTATAGTGGGCATGCGGGAGGCCGGGTGGACGTACCGCCGAATTGCTCAACACGTGGGGCGTGAGGTCTGCACAGTACATCGATGTTGTCGCCAGTGGTCGGCGGAAGGTGCACGTGCCCGTCGACCTGGGACCGGACCGCAGCGACGCACGGATGCACGCCAAGACCGTAGGATCCTACGCAGTGCCGTAGGGGACCGCACCGCCACTTCCCAGCAAATTAGGGACACTGTTGCTCCTGGGGTATCGGCGAGGACCATTCGCAACCGTCTCCATGAAGCTGGGCTACGGTCCCGCACACCGTTAGGCCGTCTTCCGCTGACGCCCCAACATCGTGCAGCCCGCCTCCAGAGGCGTCGCGACAGGCGTGAATGGAGGGACGAATGGAGACGTGTCGTCTTCAGCGATGAGAGTCGCATCTGCCTTGGTGCTAATGATGGTCGTATGCGTGTTTGGCGCCGTGCAGGTGAGCGCCACAATCAGGACTGCATACGACCGAGGCACACAGGGCCAACACCCGGCATCATGGTGTGGGGAGCGATCTCCTACACTGGCCGTACACCACTGGTGATCGTCGAGGGGACACTGAATAGTGCACGGTACATCCAAACCGTCATCGAACCCATCGTTCCACCATTCCTAGACCGGCAAGGGAACTTGCTGTTCCAACAGGACAATGCACGTCCGCATGTATCCCGTGCCACCCAACGTGCTCTAGAAGGTGTAAGACAACTACCCTGGCCAGCAAGATCTCCGGATCTGTCGCCCATTGAGCATGTTTGGGACTGGATGAAGCGTCGTCTCACGCGGTCTGCACGTCCAGCACGAACGCTGGTCCAACTGAGGCGCCAGGTGGAAATGGCATGGCAAGCCGTTCCACAGGACTACATCCAGCATCTCTACGATCGTCTCCATGGGAGAATAGCAGCCTGCATTGCTGCGAAAGGTGGATATACACTGTACTAGTGCCGACATTGTGCATGCTCTGTTGCCTGTGCCTATGTGCCTGTGGTTCTGTCAGTGTGATCATGTGATGTATCTGACCCCAGGAATGTGTCAATAAAGTTTCCCCTTCCTGGGACAATAAATTCACGGTGTTCTTATTTCAATTTCCAGGAGAGTATTATTCTTGTCGTATTTTTGGTGATGCTCATGGAGACGTGGTATTAAGGAAAACGTGGAAGGGAGGGCGCACCAATGTAACTTTCTTCCCACACAACCTCTTTATTTAACAATATATAATCATGAATTTGTTTTCCTTACAAATTAACAAATTTGTGCATTTAATAAGCTTTTATAAGAGAAATCAAAATAAGAACAACATGACAATAATACAATAGCACGGACTTGCCGCCCGTTCATTATCAGGCGAAACAGCGGTGTTTACTATTGCGCTAGACACAGTGCCTCTTGTTAAATGCCCTTCTGCAACTAATGAAAACATAAGTAATATTGATGACAAGTGTGTTTCAATTACTCAAAAATTTTTTAAATCTCTGTGATAACTTCACATGTGGCAAATTCTTCTTCTTGGTGTGTGTGTGTGTGTGTGTGTGTGTGTGTGTGCGTGTGTGTGTGTGTGTGTGTGTGGTGCTTTGCGCAATATGGTGATATACAAGTTACGTAAGAGCTGGATATATTTAGGAATATGCGAAAAATACAATCCTGCAACTTCGCAATAAAATCGCGCGGAATTTTCGACCGCAACAGCACACCAAAAAAATGGTTCAGATGGCTCTGAGCAGTATGGGACTTAACTTCTAAGGTCATCAGTCCCCTAGAATTTAGAACTAATTAAACATAACTAACCTAAGGACGTCACACACATCCATGCCCGAGGCAGGATTCGAACCTGCAACCGTAGCGATCGCGCGGTTCCAGACTGTAGCGCCTAGAACCGCTTGGCCACCACGGCCGGCAACACACCAAAAATACTTCGCCACAGTGGAATAATAAAAATCGGAAACGGACGATAATCATGTGAACAGCCGTCTGATGATGAACTTGCCAGTTCGAAACCGGTAACGGCGCTATTTACCTAAATAAATAGCATTGCTAATAGTGGCTGGTTGCTATTTTCTTCCTTGTAAGAATTAACCTACATAAATTGTACACAGCCACGGTCTCACCATGTCAATTTTAGACAAAATAGCATTTACATTCTCTCCAAAATCTAAAACTACAAGTTGTCCATCTTGCTTTTCGACTAATTCCTCCTACCTGTATTCTGTACCATTCAGTGCCAACTTATAAAGTCAGTTCACCTCTTGAGTAACTCCACTGCTTCGTGTACCCAGTGATAACACTCCAAAAGCCAAACAACCTGTACAATAATAGTAGTCGGGAGATGGAGACACGAGCCCACTTTTGATCAAATCAATATGAAAATTAATTAAATTCATCAATTAATTACCCCCTGCGACACTGCCACCCGCAACCCCTTCCCCCCCAGATCACGTCATGTGGTTTTCTCAGCCTGTACGTGGGGTCCCTGCACCACATACCCTATCCACCCCTCCCCTTCCCCCTACCTGCCCCCCCTCCCACCAACCATACTGGCGGGAATCTGGAATTTCGGCGGGAATTTCAAATTTTGGCGAGAATTTCGAATTTTTGCGGCAATTACGAATTGTGATGGGAACTCTTTTGTTCCAGGACTATGCTGTCGTCACATACCACCCTCCCAACCGGGAATAGACGGGAAATTAAAAATTGCTGTGCTCTTTCTGTGACTCGAACCTTGGTCCTCCTGGATGGAAAGTCCAAGTGCACCCCCGTAACAGAATTGTACCACTAGAGGCGTTTGGAATTGATGGGAAAATAGAAACGGCGGTGACCTTCCCAGGACTCGACCCCTGGCCCTTCTGGACGGAAAGCCCAAATGCACCCCTCTTCCCCTCCCCCCTCCCACAACACATGAAAAACGTCCATATGCGGGAGAGGGTGGTTAGGTTAGCGTATTTTATTTATTTTAGTTGGGAAACTGAAGTAAAGATCGATCCTAATTACATAATTAATCATACAATTCGGTCCTAATTACACAACTACATGCACAGCGCTATACAAGGACTGTCTAGAACTGCAATACAGCTAAAAAATTGACAATTCCATACAACTGGTGTTATCGGGCTTGGAAAAAAAAAATCACAATACCCCTCGAAACTGGTGGCAGGCGTGCTCAAACTCTACCCTTCACCTACAAGCTGGCAGAAAAAAGGCTGCAGTGTATTACCTTCATTTCTTTTTTTTTTTTTGTGGGAAATACATTCAACTGACGAGATCCTGGTGTTGGATAGAAGGGAGTTTAATAAGTGTATTACCCGTAAGCACACAGCTGAGGACTGCGTCTGTCAGTAATTGACATCAGAGTTCGCTACAGAAGCCTGCATGACACTCACCCTGCAGCCCAGGTAATCGAAGCCAATACACACTACCACATTTGATGAAAAAAATGCGTCACTGTTCTAGTTACACATCGAAATTTGATGAAAAAAAGCAGCATTCATAATGAACAGGTCATAATGCAACATATGTACTGGGGAAAATTGTCGCCCCAAAAAATTGCAGAGGGGGCGGTAGTTGAAGGTGCATTATCCTCCAAGTAAAACCGAAAACTGCCGAAATTCGAGACCCTCTTACCTCCCCTCATCCCTCCTCTCCATACCTCCCTCCCCTGCTCCAACTACGAGGGTAGGGCGACACAGTCTTTTTCTAATTGTTATCATTGAGCACCTTGTGGTTATTCTGTGACCAACAGCCATCCCCTCACAGTCGGTGACCACACCCGGCCTTCCGTCATACCCCCATGGATGCTGACCTCCTTGAGGCGATGATCCTTTGCCAACACAAAAGTATGTATAGTCAACTAAACAATAGGAGATAAATGAAAGGCCGCTCCAACTGCAACTTGTTCATCTAAACTATAGCGACACAGCCCCACTCCCCACTCACCGCCATCTTGTTCGTGCATGGCTGTATCGGTGATCTCACACACACTGGATCGTAGTCCATACGGCCCCACCGCAAACAATCGCAGTTCTGCAATGAAGAACAGTTGTCTTTAATGTCAACACATCTCTTAAATCAAGCTTCTTTTAAAAAGGAAAACACAGTCGCAATGATAATACAGGGCGAGTCAAAAGTCCTTGGACACCTTGATAAGTTGGAAGATTAAAGGGAAAGTTGAAATGTCATGATGGGAACATAGGTTTGACGAGGGGCCGCAACTTTTGGAGTCAATGTCATTCATGGCCGCCATCTTGAAATCCACCATTTTGGATTCAAGTCATTTTTTTAAATGGGAATGGGGGGGGGGGGTGTATGACACATCAAATAACACTCGCTTGAGTTCTGGAATTTAGTGGTGTAATTTGTCTTTGTCTATCTTGTACAGTTTAGAAGTCGGAGTGGTTGCGGCGACTACAGTTGTGCATTGCACGGGATGGACAACACATAGAACATGTGTTGTAGCAGTCGGTATGAAGGTAATTTCCCAACTTTGAACATTAACAACCTCTAAACTGTACAAGATAGACAAAAACAAATTACACCACTAAATTCAAGAGCGCAAGCGAGTGTTATTTGCTGTGTCATATACACACCCCTTCCCATTTAAAAAAATGACTTGAATCCAAAATGGCGGATTTCAAGATGGCGGCCATGAATGACATTGACTCCAAAAGTTGCGGCCCCACATCAAACCTATGTTCCCATCATCACATTTCAAATTTCCCTTTAATCTTCCGACTTATGAAGGTGTCCAAAGACTTTTGACTCCCCCTGTAAATATCCTCTTTCCCCAAAAATAAGTACAGTCCATTTTCTTTTAGTTTATGAGCAAAATCGATATAGTTTTTACGTTTGACTGCAGGATACCATTCGAATCTCATTACTTTGCGACATCTAAGGAAGTGCACCACCACCGATTACAAATGATTAGGCTGTACACCCCCTATAGACGTCCACCATGCGTAAAACTGGGGGAAAAGAAGCTTTCACTAGTTTGCTCCGAAAACCACTGATCACCACAGAACGCCATCGCTATCTCCAAACGTCATTGGAGTAAAGAAAAAGCGAGAATTTAGACTAAGAAGGAAAAAGATCTACGTTAAGTAATTTCTTTCAGCTTGATGGACAAACCACACGATCTGAGAGCGTCTCCCGCGTTCAAATCAGTGTCTGTAAATAAACTGTCATGCAGGTGTGTGTTACAAACATTACATACACACAAAATAACATTAGAGAATAAAATATTTCCCGCCACTTCCTCACATGTCGGGAAAGACACAATCATTTTATGTTTGACAACAAGACGGTGCAATTCAAGAGGATGATGCTGTTTTGTGTACTATGGCAAGCCCCGTTTTACCAGTGCGCAACTATATCAAACCTGCATTTACAAAACAAATTGTGAGATCCTGCCTTGTAATAGAACCTCCTATAAGATGTTACCACATCTCTCTCTCTCTCTCTCTTCCATTACATCGAAACCAATTACCGTCTGTGTACCTATATTTGACAATTTTGTTTGATAAGTCCCCTCTACCGACATGTCTGTAAAGTTTCTAATCACAGAGCAATATACACTCCTGGAAATGGAAAAAAGAACACATTGACACCGGTGTGTCAGACCTACCATACTTGCTCCGGACACTGCGGGAGGGCTGTACAAGCAATGATCACACGCACGGCACAGCGGACACACCAGGAACCGCGGTGTTGGCCGTCGAATGGCGCTAGCTGCGCAGCATTTGTGCACCGCCGCCGTCAGTGTCAGCCAGTTTGCCGTGGCATACGGAGCTCCATCGCAGTCTTTAACACTGGTAGCATGCCGCGACAGCGTGGGCGTGAACCGTATGTGCAGTTGACGGACTTTGAGCGAGGGCGTATAGTGGGCATGCGGGAGGCTGGGTGGACGTACCGCCGAATTGCTCAACACGTGGGGCGTGAGGTCTCCACAGTACATCGATGTTGTCGCCAGTGGTCGGCGGAAGGTGCACGTGCCCGTCGACCTGGGACCGGACCGCAGCGACGCACGGATGCACGCCAAGACCGTAGGATCCTACGCAGTGCCGTAGGGGACCGCACCGCCACTTCCCAGCAAATTAGGGACACTGTTGCTCCTGGGGTATCGGCGAGGACCATTCGCAACCGTCTCCATGAAGCTGGGCTACGGTCCCGCACACCGTTAGGCCGTCTTCCGCTCACGCCCCAACATCGTGCAGCCCGCCTCCAGTGGTGTCGCGACAGGCGTGAATGGAGGGACGAATGGAGACGTGTCGTCTTCAGCGATGAGAGTCGCTTCTGCCTTGGTGCCAATGATGGTCGTATGCGTGTTTGGCGCCGTGCAGGTGAGCGCCACAATCAGGACTGCATACGACCGAGGCACACAGGGCCAACACCAGGCATCATGGTGTGGGGAGCGATCTCCTACACTGGCCGTACACCACTGGTGATCGTCGAGGGGACACTGAATAGTGCACGGTACATCCAAACCGTCATCGAACCCATCGTTCTACCATTCCTAGACCGGCAAGGGAACTTGCTGTTCCAACAGGACAATGCACGTCCGCATGTATCCCGTGCCACCCAACGTGCTCTAGAAGGTGTAAGTCAACTACCCTGGCCAGCAAGATCTCCGGATCTGTCCCGCATTGAGCATGTTTGGGACTGGATGAAGCGTCGTCTCACGCGGTCTGCACGTCCAGCACGAACGCTGGTCCAACTGAGGCGCCAGGTGGAAATGGCATGGCAAGCCGTTCCACAGGACTACATCCAGCATCTCTACGATCGTCTCCATGGGAGAATAGCAGCCTGCATTGCTGCGAAAGGTGGATATACACTGTACTAGTGCCGACATTGTGCATGCTCTGTTGCCTGTGTCTATGTGCCTGTGGTTCTGTCAGTGTGATCATGTGATGTATCTGACCCCAGGAATGTGTCAATAAAGTTTCCCCTTCCTGGGACAATGAATTCACGGTGTTCTTATTTCAATTTCCAGGAGTGTAGTAAGCAATCGCAGCCCGTTTCATGCAATCTGCTCACATGTCTGAGGTAAAAAAAAAGACACAATCATTTCCAGGTTCCACGATGAGCAACAATGTAAGTGGTGCCTACTTTATAATTAGAGGTTAGGAAGTACGATATAACACAGGACTTACGGTAACACCTGCTATAACTTCAATGCCTGTGTGGTGACGGACAGGTCCAAACATGGTGGCTCCTTTCTGCCATTTCGTGTCTTCACGTCGACCCATTTTACTGCACTGATTCCGTACAACCGATGGGCACGTAGAAACCACTTGTCTGTCTTAGGTCAAAGATTAAGGTTCACATTTATACACCACCCTCGTGTTGTCGTTTATTAGAGACGATCAGTTTAATGTCTAAAAAAGTGTTCCTAAACAACGACTACTGTGAAAGAGAATCTGACGACGTATTTAGAATGAAATCTCGAATCCAGGCAATCAGAATATCCACCTATTTCAGCCAGCGCAGCAGCAGCTTGCCCGAGAACTCACGTGAAAGAGGGAGACGTCACAGCAGTCGTGGTGACGTGTAATTAGCGTGATGAATTCAGATAGCGAGGACGCAGTGCTCCTTTGGCGTCCGGAGATCCGGTAATTACAAAAGAGCAGGTTCTTAGCAACGAAGGTCACCGGGCCGTTCCGTCGAGGGAGACACCAGAGAGACGTGGCAAGCGGTGTAACAGGTATGAAGCGCAGGGAGCAATGTTACGCTCGTAGTTATGGCGACATGGCGGCAGCTGAGAGAAATATTATGTCCAGCCGCTTTTCCGGTAATCATAAACACGTTCATTTTACATCCGATCGAACAGCTAAAGGCCACAACACACAGCACCCTGTGAAGGTGTTGGTCCGCACCTACAGTTTGATTATGTTCGCGGGCAAAAGAAAGTGTTCTAAGATCAACTGCACAATTTATAAAGTGGCATGAAAGTGCCCTCCAAAGCTACACAAATGAAGTTGTAAGACCATTTACCTTTTCTTGGTTCGGGATATCAAACGTCTGCTGGGAACTTCGGAGCGAATGAAATGCTAATGGATTGTGCCATATAATGTGACTGACCGAACTGATGCTTTTCATTTATGACGCCATGTCACATTGTTACGACCACCTGATACAACCGACCGTAACCGCCGTTTTCGGTACATACAGTAGCTGTAAGAGATGGAACTGACTTCGTCCAAAGATGAAATGTCTCTGAGTAGATCAAGTGTTAAGCTGTCTTTCGGGCTACCGCAGATGTTGAATCATGTGTGGATTCAGACACTGAAAACCATTATCGAGTTTATAGCAAAAATGTTCAATTAAAAAGAAATCGGGGATATTGCTAAAGGTTTTTAGTGGTTCCCCTGCCGCTTTGAAATACGGCTACCTCTACGGAACGCCCCATCATCCCCAGAAGGGCAATCATGTTGTACCTGCGAATTTCATGGTGTATGATGGATTTGGTAAGTAGATCCACAGTAAATGACTTCCTCGTGGCTTAATGTAGTCAGAAAATCAAGAGAAATTAACGCTCAGTCAGACATAGGCGAATTGAGCACATGGACGGAACACGCTGTTCCTGTCGCCCCCACCCCCACCTACCCTCCCCTCAGGATCAGCCGTGTGGTGGTAAGAGGCGCCGTGGGCAATGTGGTTCAAATGGCTCTGAGCACTATGGGACTTAACATCTGAAGTCATCAGTCACCTAGACTTAGAACTACTTAAACCTAACTAAGCTAAGGACATCACACACATCCATGCCCGAGGCAGGATTCGAGCCTGCGACTGTAGCGGTCGCGCGGTTCCAGACTGAAGCGCCTAAAACAGCTCGGCCACACTGGCCGACATGTGGGCAATGTGCATCGAGCCATTTGTTGAACTGGCGCTGGTTGTGTGAGAGTGATGGTTTTCGTGCTGTTGTAATTCCAGTGACGACCAGTTGTTGCTTTTGAAACTTCCTGACAGACTGAAACTGTGTGTCGGATCGAGATTCGAACTTGCGACCTTTGCCTCTGGAACTATTGCTTCTATTTGCTCGCTCTTCGAAGAAGCGAAGAAAGTGCTTATATCATATTAATAGCAAACGAATAATGGGTAACTTCAAAGAATTCACAAGGAACTGTGAACCTGTGAAGATTATTTCTCCAGTTATTTCTGTACCAGTAACAACGTCCCCCCCCCCCCCCCCCCCTCATCATCCTTCAATGAATAGAACCTCCATGTATGAGACAGCTCTCAAACATCTAAATACAAGCGGGATACTGTGTTCAATGTTCAATGTTCAAGCGTGAAAAATATATGTGGATGAAAACGCAAAATGGATGTATTAGTTTCATTCGACCATAGAGTAATAAAGTAAAAAAGGAAGTTTTCAGAAAAGCTAGTTTTTCCCGCATTTCAGTGTTTATCATGGCATATGTCCTGAATTGTGTGTCGTACAGCGATATAATTTTGCAGGTACATTCAGTGGCATATATGGATACAGTCTGTAAAATGTCTTGCCAATAGAGCTGGTAGTGAAGAAATAATAAAGTAAAACATCGTGCCTGACGTTGAAGTATCGCTGCACGCAGAACGAAAATGAGGTAAGAAATAAAGTTATTTACTATTAATACTTTGTGAGAGGTATTAGAGAGAGAATGTTGCGAAATGGTTTGAAATTGAATGTAAAGGTTACTGGAAGTCGCAAGTGCTTCATTCTCAAATACTGGATGAACAGAGTCAGGGTGATTGCGCGCTGTGGGTTACTGTGCCTCAAAACATGTACACAGTTTATTATTTAAATCTTTTAACGTAAGATTATACCCCTTAATAAGGAGATAATGGCAGAATTTTAAATTTTTAAATTAACTCAGCAATTGTATCAAGAACAAAAATTCAAATTTAGTTGCCCCTGGAAGATAGGCAATCTACAACAGGGATTGGGTGACCATTTCAGCCATTCAGTAACATAGGTGTCAAACGTAAACACTCTTCACGGGTGAGGCGTTAGGCCTATTCCGACCGGTAAAGTGCTGCCTACAATGCAGTACGATCAGCGATCGTGGAACATGCGACCTGCATGTCACCAATTCCTCCACTCGTTAAAGTCAATAAATGAATCTGCTTGACACTGGAGCTTCTTCCTTCAAGTAGCTCCTCATCTGGCCTTACAAGGCTGAGTGGACCCGTTTGCCGACCCCCTACCTCGGAAAAATCCGATGAGGCACCAGGAATTGTACCCTGATCCATCGATACTAAAGGCATTGATGCTAACCATTTGGCTACAGAGGCGGTAAATGTATCATGAATAATTCGAAACGTAAATTGATGTGACTGGTGCAAAACTGCCGAACTGGTCGCTAAATGAAATGCAACTAGCTGAAAAAAGCAATGGCTCTATTTGACGCATTTCAGAAGATACTCGTCAGCAGGTATTCGTGATCATCTACTCAGATGCATAAAGGCATGTTGGGACTGAAATAGCTGTAGCGGTTACAACGTGGCTTCATGTATCTGAATACCTACATTATCATGACTATCTGATGATGAGTATCTCCCGAAAAGCATCAAATAAAGCTACTGGTTTTTATCTATGGCATTTCATTTAGCGACCAATTCAGCTACTTTGCAGCACTGATACTAATTTACAGTATCGTTACATTCTTCCTGCGTGACTGTATGTCACAGTTACAGTTCTAAACATTACACAGTCTCGTTGAACCGAAAATCTTCACTAGCTCCAGTTGTGCATCATTTCCTTGTACTCGAAAGATAGAAACGGAGTAATCTGAGAATTGTATGAAACGATATTCCAGAACGAGAGTGTACTACCATTTTGTACAGGTCTAGTCTCTGCACAGAGCATACTATCATACTGCATGACACTTTTTCTGGAAACAGTCACATAACGTATGTAAATTCATAACGAAGTCCCATTTGATAGGAACATTTAATTAACACAGATCTAGTGATTATTATTCATTTACTAATGTAACCTGTAACCACCCCATGCAAAAATTTAAATAAATAATAATAATGAATAATGAATGTGATTTTAATTTAGTGTAACCTCTCTACAGAAATTCATTCACATTTAACCTCCACACAAAATTTGTTTCCCATTTAATGTGCCCACAAAATTCTTTTCTCATTTAATGTAAGCTCGAAACAGAAAAATTCCTAAACCTCGTAATAAAAAATAAATTCAGTAACCTGGTAAATTTTGGACGACAGAAGTGCTGCGTCATGGCCCTGTAAGATCATTCTGAATAAAAAAAGCAAAAATTCTTACCTCAATAAAGTCGCCAACTATTTGCTCTTACAATAGCTTTTTCCGGCACAGCTCCGTGCAATGCTGGCCTATAGATTTATCATTTATGAAAGGAAGCAACTGATTTTTCTTTTGCAACAATCGGAATGATCATGGATTGGAGAAATTAGTAAATTCTTTAAATTGAAATGAATGCTTGTTAGAAATTACTTTATATGACAAAGATTATTATTAGGACATTTTTAAAAGATTTACATGGGAGTTCACATAACATTACTAGATATGCGCGTGGCTGCTTTTACCTTATACTATAACGCTCAGGCTCCGCCATCGCTGCACCACGACCGGTCCAGCCAACGCGATACGCCAGACAGCTCGCTAGCAACAACTTACTGCTACTACCACACAGTTCCTACTGCATACAACACTGCTCTCTGGTCTGAGATTCTCTTATACCTTACATATCGCAGGCAGCACATGAGCAATTACATCTGCTCGAGTGCGCTAGCAACAAATTCCTTAATCATGGACCTCTTACATAACCTTCCACTGGGCGGGCAAAAATTTGGCAGCGATGGTGAGTCAATTGGACTTGCCATGAGCAACAAATTTGTCTATAATCTACTTAATTAACTAAGTTTACAGTCACAGAGTATATACATTATTGATAAGTGCAGAACATATTAAGAAAGACAAAATGTATGGGCAATGAATGCAAAATATATTAACAAATGATATAAAGTGCATACGCGCTGTAAAACTCTTTAGCATTTTTACAACTAATAAACATATCAAGGAGTGAAATAAAGCGCACACGCACTGTAGAAGTCTTTAGCATTTTACGTAACATATCATGGAGTGAAATAAAGTGCACACGCGCTGTAGAAGTCTTTAGCATTTTTACATAACATATCATGGAGTGAAATAAAGTGCACACGCACTGTAGAAGTCTTTAGCATATTTAGGACAACTGACCTTGCTAACAAATGAAATGAAGTGCGCACGCACTGTATATGTCTTTATCATTTTACAAGAATTTAAACGCACTGTATAAGTCTTTACCATTTTACAAGAACTAGAAAAAGAATGGGAAGAATTGCATCATGGTTGTAGCACAGTAGGTTGCACGTAGCTGCACTGAAAGTCCATATCTTTCTACAGAAGCACAACACCAAGTGAGACAATCTGAAGTTCTCTTCCTGAAGTATTTATCAGTGTAGCCAAGACACTGGAATGTTGTATTAATATTGTATGGTTTCATTTTGGTAGTACATTAGGTACACCAAATAGTATAACCATAATAACATCTCCATTGTTCAAGGTGGTGCACAGCATGATGTGTCAACACCACACTCTTTCACCAACGTAGAATTAGTGCAAAAACCAAATATGGTGCTCAATGATCATAAGGATGGACAGGACAAACGGATATTGCAGTAATTTCTGGTAATTAGGTCAGAAGGTCAAGGACATTAAGTCTTATGCTAGTCATCATTGAGAATTACACTAGTCTATCAACCGATTTGAGTAATTGGTGGCACTCATTGCCTAGTTACTAAACATTTCTGTACTATGTATGAAGTATTACAGAATAATATTCATATGTCATCTGATTACAGTGAACATTGGCACTCACTGGCCAGTTACAAACCATTTTTATGCATTATTGAAAAGTGATCATTCAAAGCAAGAGTTAATTAATGGCACACCATTTACATAATTCAACTAGTTATAGTAATCATTGGCACTCATTGGCCAGTTACAAACCATCAGAAGTCATCATTCAAAACAGGAGCTAATGAGTGTAGCATCAAGCTACTGGTATTCAGATATAATAGCATGTAAGTGACATAATACAAATTTAAAATATAAGAAACAGTGGCATTCATTGGCCAGTTACTAAACATATAGCAAGTATTGAATATTACAAAACATTTTTCATCATTCAAGTGACATACGACATATTTAAAATAATTATTGGCACTCATTGCCCAGTTACAAATTATTCTTATATTTTTATAAAACATTATTCAGTATTATTCAGAAGTCATCATCCAAATTGAGAGTTAATTATTGACACAGCATTTATAGAGTATAACAAAAATATTATTTACAGAAATTATTGGCATAGTATTTATGCATTATTACAAAACATCATTCAGTGTTACTCAGAACTCACCATTCAAGTGACATAGGACATATTTATAATGCAACACACTATAACTATTACTCAAGGTCTGTGGTTAAAAAACATCATTCAGTATTACTCAGAACTCATCATTCCAGTGACATAACACATATTTAAAATGTAACACACTGTAACTATTACTCAAGGTCTGCGGTTAGAAAACATCATTCAGTATTACTCAGAACTCTCTTAAACTGGTAGCATTATTTGGGACTGGTAATACTTTTTTTTTTGCTAGCAATACATTGCGTTGGGATCGATAATTAATTGCTGGGGAATGAAAATATTTGCTTTTGACTTATTGCTGTAAATAACGAAGAGTAACGTCATTCGTCATGAGTCAGCTGTAGCAAGGTTATGAAACAAGTGGAGTATATGTGATCTCATTCATGAATGACACCCACAAATGGGTAAAAAAATGCAAGTACTAGAACAGGTTTAATGACTAACTGCTTATAGCACATTAATTTCATGAATAGCTTCTCCTGGAAAAAATACAAAATGGATTATTAAGCTGAAAGAAGAAACCCATGTTATGCTGAAAAGTAGTGAACTTCGAATTAACAGGTAATGAAACGTGTACTCAATATGTAGGTATGCTAGCTGTCCTTTCCTAAACATTCAGTCATTATACCATGCGACATAAGACACACTGTCAAAAGGAACTGCAACAAATACTTAAGTAACTACATAGCATTTCTTAACTAATAGTAAATATATAAACTTCATCATTATTCTCATCTGCAAAGAAAAACTTAAAAGTGGTGCGTTAAGTGGCCATATAAAATTTATCACTATCATCACCTGCAAAGCAAAACTTCATTATTCATATTAGCATATTCTTCATATAACTATTCATCATAATTCACTATCATCTGCAAAAAAGACACTTCAGTATTCATTATTCATATTACCATTTACTTCATACAACTATTCATAGTATAGAGTTTCTTATTTCAGGCATATTTCATCACTAAAACTAAGATGTGTAGTTCTGTCTGACAGCCTGCATCAATCGCCTCGTATTCTGAAAGAAAAATAAGTAGTTAAGACTGCTATCATACGATGTGTATAGTATATTCTTGTTAGTGTTTGTTAATTCTGATCAATTTACTCTTCGTGACGAGGTATTGCATCTTCTTTCGTTCATTCCGAAGGTGGAATTCCCATTTCATAGTAATCCACTGTGGTTTGTTTAATTTATTTCTTTTACACGTTATTGCTTTCTGAAAATGTTGAATTAGGATTAATGTCTTGCATTTAAATCATATACCCATTAAATAAAAACTGGTTTCTAGTGATATAATTAACATACAGCATAGCATGACAGAAAACGTATTATGTCAAAAACTTAGACAGTGTTGAGGTGCAAAAATGTACACAGAGTATCATAATGTAGTAGCAAAAAAAAAAAAAAATGTAAAAATAGTCACGATGTTGAGATATCATAAGGCAAAATGTCAAAGTCAGCTGGTGTTTGTTATATCTTAAAGATTTCGTAGTGCATACAAACAAACAGGAAAACAATCATACATACATGAAAAATGGAAAATGTGCACGGTCTGATATATAACGACAAGAAACGACTCTCTTTGTGTTCAGCTTGTATGTTGTGTAGTTGATAGAGGCCAGAGTTGAAGACTTTAATGGAGAAAGAATTTGATAAAATTAATATGTCACTAGACAGAATTGCATAATTGGTCATAAAATATGTAAGTTTATTTGGAAAAATGTGCACGGTCTGATGTGTAACGACAAGAAAAGCTACCTGCTAACCTTACCTTGCCAGGCACTTGCCAAGAAAAAAATACGATAATCATCAGTAAGTATTCATATATAAATACAGTCCTGGAAATTGAAATAAGAACACCGTGAATTCATTGTCCCAGGAAGGGGAAACTTTATTGACACATTCCTGGGGTCAGATACATCACATGATCACACTGACAGAACCACAGGCACATAGGCACAGGCAACAGAGCATGCACAATGTCGGCACTAGTACAGTGTATATCCACCTTTCGCAGCAATGCAGGCTGCTATTCTCCCATGGAGACGATCGTAGAGATGCTGGATGTAGTCCTGTGGAACGGCTTGCCATGCCATTTCCACCTGGCGCCTCAGTTGGACCAGCGTTCGTGCTGGACGTGCAGACCGCGTGAGACGACGCTTCATCCAGTCCCAAACATGCTCAATGGGGGACAGATCCGGAGATCTTGCTGGCCAGGGTAGTTGACTTACACCATCTAGAGCACGTTGGATGGCACGGGATACATGCGGACGTGCATTGTCCTGTTGGAACAGCAAGTTCCCTTGCCGGTCTAGGAATGGTAGAACGATGGGTTCGATGACGGTTTGGATGTACCGTGCACTATTCAGTGTCCCCTCGACGATCACCAGTGGTGTACGGCCAGTGTAGGAGATCGCTCCCCACACCATGATGCCGGGTGTTGGCCCTGTGTGCCTCGGGCGTATGCAGTCCTGATTGTGGCGCTCACCTGCACGGCGCCAAACACGCATACGACCATCATTGGCACCAAGGCAGAAGCGACTCTCATCGCTGAAGACGACACGTCTCCATTCGTCCCTCCATTCACGCCTGTCGCGACACCACTGGAGGCGGGCTGCACGATGTTGGGGCGTGAGCGGAAGACGGCCTAACGGTGTGCGGGACCGTAGCCCAGCTTCATGGAGACGGTTGCGAATGGTCCTCGCCGATACCCCAGGAGCAACAGTGTCCCTAATTTGCTGGGAAGTGGCGGTGCGGTCCCCTACGGCACTGCGTAGGATCCTACGGTCTTGGCGTGCATCCGTGCGTCGCTGCGGTCCGGTCCCAGGTCGACGGGCACGTGCACCTTCCGCCGACCACTGGCGACAACATCGATGTACTGTGGAGACCTCACGCCCCACGTGTTGAGCAATTCGGCGGTACGTCCACCCGGCCTCCCGCATGCCCACTATACGCCCTCGCTCAAAGTCCGTCAACTGCACATACGGTTCACGTCCACGCTGTCGCGGCATGCTACCAGTGTTAAAGACTGCGATGGAGCTCCGTATGCCACGGCAAACTGGCTGACACTGACGGCGGCGGTGTACAAATGCTGCGCAGCTAGCGCCATTCGACGGCCAACACCGCGGTTCCTGGTGTGTCCGCTGTGCCGTGCGTGTGATCATTGCTTGTACAGCCCTCTCGCAGTGTCCGGAGCAAGTATGGTGGGTCTGACACACCGGTGTCAATGTGTTCTTTTTTCCATTTCCAGGAGTGTATAATTGCATAAGTGGTCATATAAAAATCAGGAAATGGCATTACAGTGTGATAAGTCATAAAGTATGTTCATTCAATAAAGCGTTTAATATTGGAGACATGATGATTGCCTTTGCTTTTTCTGGTTCTCAAAGTTTCGACGTGTGCTACATTGGGGTGAGGAATGCTGCGAATTCGATATAGACCTGCATATAGAAGCTCAAATTTAGTACATCTATTCTTTCCTCTGTTGGATAGATAGTGTGTACGTACTAATATCTTCTGTCCAATGTGAAAGTTACGGCGTGTACAAACCCGTTTTTGCTGTCTTCTCCGGCGCTCCGCGGCACGTTTGATGTTGTTCAGCGCAATGAATTATTTCATGGTGTCGTAGTCGACGAGATTTAGGAAAGGATACTAATTCTTTAATTTTGTTAGGTGGCTCAACATTTTTCAGTATAACAGTCGGAGATAGCATAGTAGAGTCATTTGGTATCGAGTTAATTACATCCTGGAATGACAGTATGTATGTACCCCAATCAATATGTTTTTTATGGCAGTATATTCTACATAGTTTACCAATTTCTTTCATTAGTCGTTCACAAGGGTTCGAAGAAGCGTGATACTTGGATATATAGATTGGAGAAATGTTTCTTGCTCGTAACATACGTGTCCATATAGCAGATCGAAACTGTGGTCCACTGTTGGAAATTACTTTCAATACATGCCCTACATGAAATAGAAAATGTTTTACAAATGCTTTCGAAATAGTCTTAGCAGTAGCTTTGCGTAACGGTGTGAAGGTTACAAATTTCGAAGTGAGTTCAACAGCGACAAAGATGTAGCAAAAACCTCTATTAGATCTGGGAATCGGACCAAAAATGTCTACAGCGGCCATGTGTCTCAATTTAACAGGTACAGTGGGATGTAACGGAGGAATATGTGAAGTCGTGTCTGACTTAGCTTTCTGGCAGATTTTACATGACGCTAAAACTCGTCGAATACGTTTCTCCATGTTGGCAAAATAACAGTTCTGTCTCAGTATAAGAAAACATTTTCTGGCTCCGTAATGTGCGTAACTTAAATGAGTATACCAAATTAATTTGTTAACAAGCTCGTCAGGAATACATAATAACCAACTGTTGCTGTCAGGGTGAGAGTGGCGAAACAGAATATTATTGCGTACAGTGTAATGGTTTCTAATGGTAACATTATTCCTATCTTGCCAAAGGTGTTTAATTTATTTCCATACGTTGTCTTTACTCTGCTCTTGTGCTATGTCTCGTAATGACGACGAAATGAAATTTTCAAATGCAACTTGTTGAATATACATGACGCTGAAATTTGCTTTGCAGAAGTTGGTTGCGATGTCTTGCTGATTGTTGTTGAGAGAACGGAATAGTGCGTCTGCTACAATATTTTGTGTACCGGGAATGTCAACAATTGTAAAAGTAAATTCCTGTAAATAAAGTTTCCATCTGCTTGATCTGTCGTGTGTAAATTTAGCGGAATGTAAAAACTGTATAGCTCTATGATCTGTGTAAACGGTCGTATGTCTTCCATAAAGAAAATGCCTAAATCTCGTAAATGCCCATACAACACATAACGTTTCAAGTTCTGTAACAGAATAATTGCGTTCAGCAGGTGACAGAATGCGACTCGCAAAGGCGATGTTTTTAATTACTGTACAACCATCTTCTTCAATTTCCTAAAAAATGTGTACGCCTAAAGCGGTGTTAGAACTGTCGGTGGCAATGGAAAAATTTCTAGTAAGATCTGGATGTGATAAAAGTGGTGCATTCAAACAAAGCTTGTTTTAGATTGACAAATTCAGAATGTGCTTGGCTATCCCAGGACCAAATAGTGTTTTTACCCGTCAATTGACATAATCTAGGGGTGTCTAAAGCAGAGTAATGAATAAATTTACGAAAAAAGTTAATTAAACCCAAAAAGCTGCGTAGTTGTTTCTTCGTCGTAGGAACAGTAATGTCACGTAAAGCTTGAAGTTTTTCCGGGTCAGGCGCAATGCCTTCTGCTGAAATTACATGTCCAAGAAATTTTATAGAAGTTTTGCCAAAGTGCGATTTACTAAGATTAACTGTGAGTCCTTGTGCACGAAAAGTTCGTAACAGTTGTTCAACAATCAGATTGTGTTCAGACCAGTTAGCTTCTGTAATAAGGATGTCGTCTACATACGTTGTGATTCTGTCTTTAAGTTCTGTCGGAAGTATACTATTCAAACCGCGAATAAATGCTGCTTAAGAAATAGTTAAACCGAACAGTAATTTACAAAATTGATAACAGTCACCAAAACAGAGAAAAGCTGTGTACTTTCTGCAGTTCGGATGGAGCTGAATTTACCAAAATCCCGATTTCAAATCTAATGTGGAATAAATAGCAGTACCATGAAATTTCTGTAGAAGTTTTTCTAGTGTCTGTGGGCGATCTGTTTCATTAATAATAATGTCGTTGATGTGACGCGAATCAAGTACGAGGCGAAGTGAACCATCCTTTTTCTTAACAATATGGAGCGGGTTTATGTACGGAATAACTGCCGGTTCAATAATTTCTTGGTCAAGCATAGTTTGCAATTCTTTCTTAACTTGTCCTCTGTGAATATACGGAATGGGATAATGTTTGGCTTTAAACGTGTCGTGCTGTTTAACTTGAAATTCAGACATAAAACCGGACATAGTACCAGGGACGTTGTCAAAAACTGGAGCTTGCTGTAAAAGAATTTTGCGTAGTTGTGTGCGTTCGTCGTCTGTATTTGCACTGCTCTGTTTAACTGTATCAGAAATCATTTGCGTAACGTCATAGTCGGCTTCGACTGGATTATTATAGTTGTGTACGTACGTATCTGTGAACAATGTGGAATGACAGTCTACGTTACGTGATGCGGAAATGACCTCTGTACGATTAACTGTTTGTTCTTATGCAGATAAAGAATGCTGAAATTCTAAAGCCAGTTGTACATTTTCATACTTTAACATTAAATAGGAGTTTTGAAAGTCAATAATTGTGTCGTGTTGTACCAGAAAATTCGTACCTAAAATAACATCTGTTGTCAATAAGGGAACAATCCAAAAATTTGAGTGAAATGTATGACCTGCAATACAAAATGATAAATGTGTCTGTTATTTTACATCTACTCCTTTACCAGATACTGCTCCTTTTACTTTAGTTTTGCCTAATGGTAACGTAGGATAGGTATTCTCTTTGTTACATTCGTTGAAAGTTTCCTCATTTATAACTGACATAGGTGATCCAGAATCGATTACTGCTGAAAATTTGGATGATCCAATCTTTACTTCAATGACAGGGTGGGAAATGGTTTTTTGAATAACTGGTCTTTCCTGCAAAAGAGTGTCTCGGAAGTCGTCAAAAGTAATAACATTTTCGTGAACAAAATTCTCTGTGTCAAAAGTATTGCTTGCGTTGGTGGAAGATGTAAACTGTACTGTATCTAGTCAAATTCTATCCGACGTGCTATTATTTGCGGGAGGATGCTGTGGCATTTCGACTATTTGTACTGTTCCGTTATTTCGTCCTGATGCATTAGGTTCGGGATGATATCTACTGTCTGGTTCATTTGTGATAATCTGTTGTTGCGGATGATTTTGCTGCTGGTAAGACTGACTGTTATTAAACGTACGCTGAGAATTGTGCTCATTACTTTTACGTCTGTCATGATAGTCATTTCTATACGGTGCATTGCGATATGAGTTGAAATGGTGTGTTTTCTGTACGTAGTTATACGGCGCGTTGCGATACGAGTTGAAATGATGTGTCTTCTGTACGTAGTGATTTCCTTGCTGCTGTGCGTTATTATTTGGTGGAGCCGATGCTATACGTGTAGGCAGCGAAACATTAAAGCTTGCTTGACCTTGCACATTACATTGTTGGTTAGGTATGCTAACCGGCTGGTTATGTTGCTGTTGTTGGGAAAAACCTCTATTGTTACCAAAATGTGGTTCCTGTTGCTGATAATTTTGAGGATACTGATAATTAAAATTTTGTCTGGTGGTTGTCGTTCCTGAAACGTCTATTACCTTTGCTATTGAAATAGCGTGGCTGATCGTAATTGCTGTATGCTTGTTGACCTTGGTTATTACATGAAAAATTTTAGTTTATGAAGGAATAATCTGATTGCTGAACTTCCAAAAGCTGTAACAGATCTCTGAATGCCGAAATATTTTCTTTCTGATGACCTGTTAAAAGTGATACTCTTAATGATCGTGGTAATTTAGAAATACATAATTGGATAAGTGCAAATTGACTGTATGGTTCACTTAAGTACTGGTTTTTTTGGACCATGTGTTCAAAAAATTGCGTGAAAGTGGAAAAATTTGAGTTCTCATAATTCGGTAAACTAATTAATTGATCCTTGACTCCGCCCTGTGTCGTCTTCGACCAATACGCTGACAGAAAAGCATTCTGAAATTCTTCTACCGAATAGCATTGTCTCGCGATCGGTCTCATCGAGTTGCCGGTTCGCCTTCCAAAAAACTGCAAATAAATTCAAGTTTGTGTGTTACAGGCCAAGTCAGTGGAAAAGCAAAGCTGAATTGTTGTATCCAATCCAATGGGTGAATCTGTGTTCTGTCATTTTTAAATATTTTAAATTTTCTCACGGATAGAAAGTGCTTGTAATAAAAATTTTCGTCTCTGAATATCTGAACAGGTTCATGATTGTATCCTAGTCTGTTTGTCTGTGACTGTTCGGCATCTAACTCACGTACTCTCTGTAAATTACCTAAATTATACATGCTGTGTGAGTGTGATAAATGTTTGGAATGTGGCGTATGCTGTGCCGTGTTAGAGGCTGAAACATTTTTCATCTCTATCACTTCTTGCTGTAAAGTTGACAATTTTCTACGTAATGTATTATTGGACGAACCTATCTCACTGATTGTCTGCCGTAAATTTTGGAATCGTCTGATTTGGTGTCATTATTACTTTCGATAACATCAATACGACTGGCCAATTCATCATATTTTTCAGTCAGTACTTTTACCTGATCATCGTTTTTATTATCACAAACGTTAATTTGTTTTTGTATTTTACGTGTGGTTTCGTTCAATTTTTTAACGTCTGCTTTGATGGCATCGGGATCCTGTATTAGTTCTAATTGTTCAAGTCTGTCGGTCACTGTCTGAAAGTCTACTGTATGTGTGTCTGTTTTTGTTTTAAGATCAGAGATTTCAGCATGTAAGTCGGTGTTCAACTGTTTGATAGTATTAATTTCGTCTGATACTGTAGCAATATTGTTGTCTATGTATGTTTTTGCTTTCCTAAACAATTTACGCTTATCTTCCTGTCTCTGTGCAGTAATTGTTTCCATGACTTGTCGCTTTACTTTATTCTGTTCCTGTATAAATTTACGGTAACGCGTTTCACTGTTTTGTAGGTGGTGATTAAAACGTTCGTCAATTTGGCTGTTCTGTTGGTCAAATTTCGCGTCTACTTTCGCATCCAGTGTGCGTGAAAGTTCTGCTGACATTAATTTAAACTCGTCGCGTAACTGTGCTGTGTTTTCAGAGCATTGTTTAGCGACTGCACTAATTTCATCTCTAAGTAATTTAGCTGTGACTGCATGTGTATTACTTAATTCTTGAGCCACAGATCTAATTGCGTCACTACTACTCCCAGCACAACCTTAATTTCCTCACGTAATTGTTCTGTAGTATCATGACATTGCGTGGCAACGGCTGTAATATGTTCACTAAGTTGTTTGTTCTGTTCATTTAAGTTGTCGTGTTTTTCATTCAACTGTTTGAAATTGTTCTGTTGTTCTTTCTTCGATTGCTTGAAACTTTCATTAAGTTGTTTGAAGTTGTCTTGTTCTTTCTTCGACTGTTAGGAATTTTCATTAAGTTGTAGCAATAATGCCATAACTTGATCCATGCTAATATTAGCGACTCTATCTTCTATGCTGTGTAATGGTGTATGTGCATTTGTCGCGTTTTGTATAACCATTTGGTCATTCTCTGATTCTTGAACAGGTTCGCCAATTGAATGTGCGTTGTTAGTCACTACCTCGGAATCAAATAAAATCTGACGTATTTTGACTACATTGTTCATCTTCGTGAGAAAAATTTATCTGTTCACAATTTAAATTTTGCAAACCGGGTGTGTCAAACTGGGCAGCGTTCATTGTATCGGAACGTGCCGCGTCATCAATTGTTACATTTACTGTGGACATAGTTGAATTTGTTTGCTCATCATTAGAATTAAAATCATTACTAGTGATCGGTACGCACTGATTGTCTGTAAATGAAGGACTATCATTAAGACACTGACTGTCTCAAGTATTATCGGTCAAACTATTCGAGTCGGCTATTTCACTCATTGCACATCGCGATGTACTGTTAACAGTTTTTCGTGGTATTTTTCACAAATCAAAATTAAGCACAAAATGAAACAAAGTCAAAGCAAAAATGGAACAAATACAATTACAATGTTCTGTGAAAGAAAGAGTGACAAATTAGTAAATGCGTTGCGCCAGATGCAAACTACGTTTAAGTAAATGAGAGCAGATATATGACTACTTCTCAGAGATTCACAAAGAAATACGATCTGGGCCGGTTGTAGCCAAGTGTAACCTCCCCACTCAAAAATTTAAATAAATAATAATAATGAATAATGAATGTGATTCTAATTTAGTGTAACCTCTCTACAGAAATTCATTCACATTTAACCTTCACACAAAATTTGTTTCCCATTTAATGTACCCACAAAATTCTTTTCTCATTTAATGCAAGCTCGAAACAGAAAAATTCCTAAACCTCGTAATAAAAAATAAATTCAGTAACCTGGTAAATTTTGGACGACAGAAGTGCTGCGTCATGGCCCTGTAAGATCATTCTGAATAAAAAAAGCAAAAATTCTTACCTCAATAAAGTCGCCAACTATTTGCTCTTACAATAGCTTTTTCCGGCACAGCTCCGTGCAATGCTGGCCTATAGATTTATCATTTATGAAAGGAAGCAACTGATTTTTCTTTTGCAACAATCGGAATGATCATGGATTGGAGAAATTAGTAAATTCTTTAAATTGAAATGAATGCTTGTTAGAAATTACTTTATATGACAAAGATTATTATTAGGACATTTTTAAAAGATTTAAATGGGAGTTCACATAACATTACTAGATATGCGCGAGGCTGCTTTTACCTTATACTATAACGCTCAGGCTCCGCCATCGCTGCACCACGACCGGCCCAGCCAACACGATACACCAGACAGCTCGCTAGCAACAACTTACTGCTACTGCTACACAGTTCCTACTGCATACAACACTGCTCTCTGGTCTGAGATTCTCTTATACCTTACATATCGCAGGCAGCACGTGAGCAATTACATCTGCTCGAGTGCGCTAGCAACAAATTCCTTAATCATGGACCTCTTACAAACCTTATTCTTGATTCCGATTTGCATGCCTTTTGTAAATAAATGAGAGGATGTTAAAAGCATTCTGGACAGTGCAGAAACACACGAGGAATACAAATTAGCCACTGTACTGAGAGCCATTTCACACAAGAACGCCCGAGGCTGGTGCAGGTCAATGGTCCATGGGCCGGACAATTCTTTGTATTGCCCTAATGGGATGTCCAAAGCGTCATAGACGAACACAGATAGGATCTCCTATGACGCAAACCCCTTGGTAGAAAACATTTTACAATCCAGGAGAGTGGAAGAAGGGAAACGTTTTTATCAGGAAGCGCTTGGTGCACCAAAGTAGAAAACTAAGTTTTTTCGGATAAAACACCGGACGTCACAGATAAACATTCCGAACATGGAATGGGGCCCACAGTTTTAAACCCTTTGAAGATGTGAGACAGCGCTGGACGTGTAGACTTCACAAAAACCAATTTTTTACGCAATATAAAAATCACAGGAATTGGCTAATGCAAATAAACAAGAGGTTAGACAGAGAAGTTCGGGTTGCCGACAAGGGCCATCTCATTGGACACAGAGAGGGACAGAGAGCGTGTGAGACGACGTTTTTCTTCATAAAATGATAGAACGCACGTTACTGGTTAACCGAATAGAAGATAGCCCTGGTAAGGGGACTAGGATGTTTTAACGTGCAATTTTACTGGTCGATCTGAAGCTCAGCCAATATGAATAGAGTAAGAGACGTGAAACATGGCAATGCGACTTTTCTTGTAGAAAACATCCAGTTAAAATCATTTCATTTTCTTCTTCGTCTTGGACTTCTGGAGCGTTTCCAGGCACATCTTCAACCTGGAATCTTATTGACAGGAGTAGAATTGTCTTCGGTGGTGAGTCATGCTTCGGACTGGGCCCCGATGAGCAGCATAGAGCCGGCCGCTGTGGCGAGCTATTCTAGGCGCTTCAGTCCGGAACCGCTGGACCGCTACGGTCGCAGGTTCGAATCCTGCCTCGGGCATGGATGTGTGTGTTGTCCTTAGGTTAGTTAGGTTTAAGTAGTTCTAAGTCTAGGGGACTGATGACATCAGATGTTAAGTCCCATAGTGCTCAGAGTCATTTGAAGCCATTTTTTGGCAGCGTAGACGTGTCTGGAGGCGCCCCGGACGGCGGTGTGATACCAGCCTCTCGACTGCCATATGGAGCGACAACCAAGAGTGATAGTCTGGGGTGCCATTTCACAGCAGGACCACGTTGGTTGTCATCCGCGTCATTATTACAGCACTGCGTTACATCGACGGTATTCTGCGCCCCATTTTATAGCGCTTCATGGGAAGCCATCCTGGGTTTACACTTCAGCAAGATAATGCCCGCCCGTACAGGGCGAGAGCTTCTACTACTTGACTCCGTCCTTGCCAAATCCTGTCTTGGTCAGCAAGGTGGTCGGATCCCTCCACAACTGAGAACGTTCAGAGTATTACGGGCAGGGCCCTTCAACCATGTCGGGATTCTGACTATTTAATGCACCAATTGCACAGAATCTGGCATTATTTCCGTCAGGAGGGCATCCAACAACTCTATCAATAAATACTTGCATAAACTGGTTGCATAAGGGTTAGAGGTAGACGAATTACTGACTTGCTCAATTTGTGAAGCTCTTTCTCTTGAATAAAGCACCAAATCTTTCTGAAACTGTAATCATTTGGTTGTGTGTACATGTAAATCTCATCTACCGATGTTCGTTCCATTCAGATAATTTCGGATTTAGGATAATTCCTTCGCGTTGTTTCTTTTTTTCTCTCTTAGAGTGTAGTTGTGATTCTTGGCGCATTTAGTAGTCGTAGGAGCCCTAATTCATTATTTTGGAGGGTGATTAATTAATGTACGTCAGATAAATGGTTCACTTTCACATTCTCGTATAAATTAACAAACCCCAAGTAGTGACTGTAGCCAGCTACATTAACTGAACTATATTTTGCGCCGGCCGCTGTGGCCGAGCGGTTCTAGGCGCTTCAGTCTGGAACCACGCGGCTGCTACGGTCGCAGGTTCGAATCCTGCCTCGGGCGTGTACGTGTGTGATGTCCTTAGGTTAGGTCGGTTTAAGTATTTCTAAGTCTAGGGTACTGATGACCTCAAATGTTAAGTCCCATAGTGCTTAGAGCCAATTGAATCATTTGAGCTAGATTTGCATTTATTTATTTGTCTAATCCAGAGTTCTGCCTATTTTCTTCCATATTCTGCATTTTTGTGTTTGGTGTGGCGTGTATCGTGTATCGTACAAAAATAGATTTGTAGCCTCCTTATCAGTTAATGTTTTGATTCCTTCCGGTATTTCCCACATTTGCCCTCCGCGAGCTCTGTAGAAATTCACAACCTCCTAGCTGCCCACCACCGAAAAGGGCGGCCGAGCTTGAGGACCAACCTGTTGTGTGACCGGGACGACTGGACATACAGACAGCATAGTGTGCGATGCTACACAGGAACCGCGGCGGGCTGAGAGGTGCGTCCGCTGCCCAGAGAGGTAGTCCATTCCCTACATGACTGAGCTCTTACCCGAGGTAACTCTGCCACCAGAGATTCGTGTCCTTTCAGCAATGACCAGGTTTATTCAGACATACACGAGCAATCTCTCGCCCTATGAAAAAAAAAGTTACATACTGTAAATCAAAGTCCCAGCCTCATTTTTCTGTCTGTATGTGAAGTTTCATCTCGGGAATTACTGTAGGAATTTCGATACTGTTCTTACTCATAGACAGATTTCGTCCAAACTGACTAAATCATGAGAAAGGATTGGAATAAGGCTGCTGTGTATCTCCAACATTTGTCAAAGTGTATCTGCAAATCGCCTTGCAGAGCTGGAAAAATAGATGCATTAAAATAGTAATTCAGTTAGAAGACCATTGCGGGTGTAGCCTTTTATTCGCAGATGACCAGATGGTTGCGACCGATGGTGAATATATCTCCTAATTGGTGAAAAAATCAGAATACAGCAAATGGGGACTAAAGTTGAACATCAACACTGCGAATACGGCCAATAGATTTTGAATTATCAGTCAATGTAACCATCGGTAGTTGTGAAAGGTCTAAATACATAGGGAGTATAATTAATAAGTGGGAGTATAATTAAATAATGTGTTACACGCGAAGATGACTTGAGAAACAGAAAGGAGAGCAATATCAAAATTTAATTACCCTTTATGGCCCACAAAGAAGGGATTGAAACAAAACTTAAGTTATATATATATATATATATATATATATATATATATATATATAAAGCCATAATTGATCCAATTACCATGTATGGTTCGGAATGCTCGCTAATTACGGAGAAGAACAACAAAGAGATCGAAGCTGTAGAAATGGACTTCCTAAGAGCAGCACCAAGGATCTTCTATTGGGAACACAGAACAGGTAAGGATGTGTGGGAAATACACAAGAAAGACATAGAAATGGGTGAAATTTAATGCAGACAACTTTTTTGGTTTGGGCACTTAAATATAATGGAACAAGAAATAATAACCAGCAGTATACAGGGTGATTCAAAAAGAGTACCACAACTTTAAAAATGTGTATTTAATGAAAGAAACATAATATAACCTTCTGTTATACATCATTACAAAGAGTATGTAAAAAGGTTTTTTTTCACCCAAAAACAAGTTCAGAGATGTTCAATATGGCCCCCTCCAGACACACGAGCAATATCAACCCGATACTCCAACTCGTTCCACACTCTCTGTAGCATATCAGGCGTAACAGTTTGGATAGCTGCTGTTATTTCTCGTTTCAAATCATCAATGGTGGCTGGAAGAGGTGGCCGAAACACCATATCCTTAACATACCCCCATAAGAAAAAATCGCAGGGGGTAAGATCAGGGCTTCTTGGAGGCCAGTGATGAAGTGCTCTGTCACGGGCTGCCTGGCGGCCGATCCATCGCCTCGGGTAGTTGACGTTCAGGTTTCATAACTAACCTTTTTCGTAGGACTCTCCATACAGTTGATTGTGGAATTTGCAGCTCTCTGCTAGCTCTGCGAGTCGATTTTCCTGGGCTGCGAACAAATGCTTGCTGGATGCGTGCTACATTTTCATCACTCGTTCTCGGCCGTCCAGAACTTTTCCCTTTGCACAAACACCCATTCTCTGTAAACTGTTTATACCAACGTTTAATACACCACCTATCAGGAGGTTTAACACCATACTTCGTTCGAAATGCACGCTGAACAACTGTCGTCGATTCACTTCTGCCGTACTCAATAACACAAAAAGCTTTCTGTTGAGTGGTCGCCATCTTAGCATCAACTGACGCTAACGCCTAGTCAACAGCGCCTCAAGCGAACAAATGTACAACTAAATGAAACTTTATAGCTCCCTTAATTCGCCGACAGATAGTGCTTAGCTCTGCCTTTTGTCGTTGCAGAGTTTTAAATTCCTAAAGTTGTGGTATTCTTTTTTGAATCACCCTGTATTTGAATATACACCGACAAACAAAGGGCATAGAGGAAGACTTCGAATTAAGTGGATTCAAGGGGTAGGAAGGAGTATGACCAACAGAAACTTGCCTATTGAAGACACACAAAATAAGTTGTTATGCAAGCTGAGATGCGGTAGGAGCCGCAGGACCTCCGCAAATATACATAAGGTTCGTCGATGACTTCGTACCTCCTGAGGACTGCTTAAATTATCATTTAGGTTAATATGGAGCTAATATTCAGTTACCTAACGTTGTTCTCTGAATTCAACTCGTAACTCTAGACAGTGTACCGTAAACAAAACTTGCGCTACGCTAGACAAATCATACATACTAAGTGCTTCGCGTGCAACATCGGGCGTGTCGCTGGTATTTAGTATACTGACGGAAGAAATAAATCCCATCGCCAAGATGGAGTTGTGCGAGATAAACGAAAGTTGGTAAGCGTGTTTCTACATCTGAAAGACTACGTCTACACAAAATTCGCCCTAGTTGCACAAGAGAATGGTTGGTTGTTTTGATTTAGGGAAATCGTGGAAAACCTAAATTAGGATGGCCGGACGCGGGTTTAAACCGTCGCCCTCCCGTATGTGAGTCCAGTGTGCTAACCGCTGTGTCACCTCCCTCGGTATGAGAATGCAAATCAGGCTTGCTTTAAATACACACTTTAACGGTCGTGAACGTTAGTTACCTTTGAGATTGGACCTGGCGAGCTGATGTTAGTCGAGAATGCCTTTAAGGCGACTAAGCCTCCATCATCAACACCTCACTAGTTTGAACGAGGTCAAGGAATAGAAACTGTATGTTCCTTCTGGGATATTGCAGAACGACTTGGCAGGAATGTAGCCACTGTACATGATTTTTGGTAGCGGTTATCACGAGAATGTACGGCCACAAGATGTCATGTCTTCGGACGGCCACGTGGCACTGCCCAAAGGGAAGACCACCGTGTTCGGCGTATAGATCTGACGCATCTTAATGCACCTGCAGCAGAAATCTGGTCAGAATTTGGCACCACAGTGAGACAACGAACGTTACAAATCGGCTGCTTGAAGGACAGCTCCGAGCCAGAGGCCCTGTAACTTGCATTTCACTGACCCCAAGTTACTGCAGTTGCAAAATCAGTGATGTCAAGCGAACGCTCTATGAATCACTGGAACATGTTATAGTCAAGAATATCCCCGAAATTTTATTACTCGCATTAATTGTTTCTTGATGTTGAAATTTTTTTTGCGTCACTGTTTTTAAAAGAGGACATCTGTCGCCAATAAATGTCAGCTAGTTTTCGAATATTCTTCTTATTCTGTTATCCACTTTCGGTGTTAGTCAATTTATTGCCAATTAGGGTCTCCAAATTATTCTTACTCTGCGAACACCTTTCACAATTAGCTTCAAATTTGTACACTTAGTTGGGACTCTGGCTAGACCCATTGCCTGCACGTGTTTATCCTATGTTAGATTCTTCGTGGATTTCGAGGTTGTCTGACATTCTTAAACTATTTCATCCGTAACCGCTGCGCTATTTTTATTTTCTTCATTCTTCTCAATGCTTACATCACATAAATTTTTAGAACGACTTGACTGTTTTTCTGCGCTTTTTCAGGTATGCGTACTCAAACAATTGCCGCCCATTCTGTTGTTAGTGGAGTGCACCCGGTTTTTGATGGGCGATCCTCATTAGTCTTTATACGTAAGTTATTCTTCGTTTATAAATGTTGATCTTGCTCAGGCTAGCGTACATTTGGTATTTCAGATGTGTCCTTATCCGTCATAACGTCTTCGATTTCTGGTAACTTAATCCTTAAATAAATGATAATTAATTGAAACCCTCAGCTGCAGTCAGGTGTTGTTGATATACCTCGATAGTGACAGCTGAAAATGTGTGTCCCGACTGGGACTCGAACCCGGGATCTCCTGCTTACATGGCAGACGCTCTATCCACCTCTTTTTTTTTTTTTTGTTGCATTTTGTTCGTTGTTGATCATTGCGCTTGGTCGTTGCGGACGTCGCAAGACATCTTGTTCACGTTCGGTGGTTGATCCTTCCACTCAGTTTTTTGTTACGGAGGCCAACCGGCTCTCTGACCGAACACGCTGAGCCACCGTGGACACAGATGAATAGCGCGACTGCAGGGACTCATCCCTTGCACGCTCCCTGTGAGACCCACATTCCCAACTGTCCACAATATACACACGTAATGTTCCTATTAGATATTTGCCCATCCACTCATTACTCGTGCCAGCTAAGGTGACGATTCCCATAAGAGTTCGGGCAACCTGTGTGCATTTACACAGACGAAGGGCAATGGCCGGGTAGCCTTTAACTATATATATAGATAGTAACTGTTCTCGGAAAAACACATACTATTGATGACCGTGCAGTTTCTCTAGAATAATCCTTAAAACTCGTTTCTTACGGTATTGTCCTTTTTTTAAAATTGCTTCTTGTTGCTTTCTTTATTGCAGTTCGGTTGTTTGGTAAATATTCAACATCGTCATGAATTATACAACGATTTATTTACTGGTTATCACTGTTAGCATTCAACCGCGATTCTTATACATATATTTTAACAACGCGTTTCAAGAGACAATGCTCTCATCATCAGGTTGTAAAGTCTTTACAACCTGATGATGAGAGCATTGTCTCTTGAAGCGCGTTGTTAAAATATATGTATAAGAATCGCGGTTGAATGCTAACAGTGATAACCAGTATAACGACAACTGCTACCTCGACTCCATAATGGATTATATTAAATGATTTACTTAGTTTATTAGCATGTTTTTGATATAAAACTTGCTACTGTCTACAATAATCTACCTATTTTACTAGTCGCTGAGTTCCAACGCTGTGTATTCTATTATTTTAAGGAATATAGCAGTCAACCACTTTTTAATATATTATTATTTATGCCAATACGCGTTTCGCGGTTTAACACATCTTAATTGGCGCAATACATATTTGAATCTTCAGTAAGAATGTCATTAAAACGTCGATAGAAATTTCGATGCTACAGTTGTCTTTTTACTCTACTTGTAGTTATTTCGATTTTCGCCCTTACAGATGTGGCACATCTACAAGGGTGAGACAGGATTGCATCCTGTCGCCGATGTTATTCAATCTGTACATTGAGCAAGCCGTGGAGGGAACTGAGGAGAATTTCTGAAAAGAAAGTAATGTTCTTGGTTTACTGATGACTACGTAATTCTGTCAGAGACGGCAAAAGGACTTGGAAGAGCATTTTAACGGAAAGGATGGTATCTTGAAAACATACTTTAATACTGACATCAACAAAAGTAAAACACGATCAATAGAAAGTAGTCGAACTGAACATGACGATGATGAGGGAATTAGAGTAAAAAATGAAATACTAACATGTGGGCGAGTTTTGATATTCGAGCTGCAAAATAAATGATGATGTCGGGAAAGTAAAGAGGATATAAAACGCAGACTGGAAGTCGCAAGGAAAGCTTTTCTGATAAAGAGGAATTTGTTAACATAAAATGTAATTTTAAATGTTGGGAAGTTTTATTAATTAATTTTATTTAAACGTCAAGTTCCGTAGGACCAAATTGAGGAGCAAATCTACAAGGTCGTAAAACGAGTCAGTACACGAAATTACATCATAAAAATAATAACAGATAAAAATAAACGTTTACGAAACCGGAAAAAGTCAGTCCATAAGTTTAAGTAAACGCAATCAGATTAATTTTTCAAGGTACTCATCGACAGAATAGGAGTGAACCATGAGGAAACTCTTCGGTTTCGGTTTGAAAGCGTATGGAATACTGCTAAGATGTTTGAATTCGAGTGGTAGCTTATTGAAAATGGATGCACCAGTATACCGCGCACCTTTCTGCACAAGAGTTAAGGAAGTTCGATCTCAATACAGGTTTGATTCCTGCCGAGTATTAACCCCATGAAAGCTGCTTGTTCTTGGGAATAAGCTAATATTGTTAACAAGAAATGACAGTAAGGAATATGTGTACTGAAAGGCCAATGTCATGCTGTCTGTTGTTAAAGTAAGAGGTGAACCAATTGTGAGCTACTCCCCGTATTCCGTAATGGTCCAACTTCTGGAGCAATATTTTGTGATCAACACAATCAAACGCATTAGTTAAATCAAAAAATATGCCTAGCGTTCGAAATCTTTTGTTTAACTCATCCAGTACCTCACAGAGAAAAGAGAATATAGCATTTTCCGCTGTTAAACGACTTCCAAAGCCGAACCGTACATTTGATAGCAAATCGTGTGATATAAAATGATCAATTATCCTTACATACACAGCCTTTTCCATAACTTCATAACTTTAGCAAACACTGATGGCATAGAAACAGGTCTAAAATTGTCTACATTAACGCTTTCTCCGTTTTTATAAAGCGAATTTACTACTGAGTACTTTAATCTTTCAGGAAACTGATCATTCCTAAAGGAAAAATTGCAAATATGCCTAGTACAGGGCTAACATGTGCAGCACAGTGCTTTAATATTCTGCTAGGCACTTCATCATAACCATGAGAGTCCTTAGTCTTCAGTGATTTAACTATTGACTCAATCTCTCCCTTGCCTGCATCACAGAAGAGTATTTCAGACAGCAATCTCGGAAAGGCATTTGCCAAGAAAGTTATATAATTCCCTGTAGAAACTAAATTTTAATTTAATTCGCCAGCATTGATCAGAAAATGATTGTTAAATACTGTACATATATCTGATTTATCAATAACAGAAATATTTTTACTACGAACTGACTTTATATCGTCGACCTTGTGCTGCTGACCAGACACTTCCTTCACAACTGACAATATGGTTTTAATTTTATCCTGTGAATTACCTATTGTATTTGCATACCACATTCTCTTTGCCTTCCTAGTAACATTTTTAAGCTCCTTACAATACTGTTTGTAATGGGCTACTGTAGCTTGATTGTCACTACTTCTAATATCTTGATATAATTTCCACTTTTTTCTTCGTGATATCCTTATCCCACTAGTCAGCCACCCGGGTTTCCTATTACTGCTAGTACCCCGTTTAGAATGTTCTATTGGAAAGGAACTCCGAAAGAGCATGAGAAATGTTTAAGGAAGCATTATATTCATCATCTATGTTATTGACACTATAAACATCCAGCCACTCTTGTTCCTTGACAAGGCTTAAAAAAGCTATTTATTACATAGTTTGTAATTACATGTGACATTTGTTTGAGTACAAAAGCCTTTTAGTGTTAAAATTTGTGCATAATGGTCTGAAAGTCCATTCACCTTTTTACTAACACAATGCCCATCTAGTAATGAAGAATGAATAAAAATGTTGTCTATGGCTGTGCTACTGTTCACCTGCACATAGTTGGAAAAAACACAGTCTGCATAAGATCATATGAATTTAGAAGATCTACCAACATCCTTATTGTTGTACGATTATATAAAAAATTTATGTTGAAGTCACCACATATAACTAATTTCTGATACTTCCTACAAAGTGAATCAAGAACCCTCTCTAGCTTGGGCAGAAATGCTAGTACCCCGTTTAGAACGTTCTAATGGAAAGCAACTCCGAAAGAGCATGAGAAATGTTTAAGGAAGCATTATATCCATCATCTATGTTATTGGCACTATAAACATCCTACCACTCTTGTTCCTAGACAAGGCTTAAAAAACTCTCTATTACTGTTTGATTAACTTTCCTACATAGTTTGTAATTACATGTGACATTTGTTTGAGTACAAAAGTCAGAGTTTAGGGGACTTATAAACAACAACAATTAGAAGTTAGGTTCACTAAATTCAACTGCCCCTGCACAATATTCAAATATCTGTTCAGTGCAGTGGCATAATACGTCTGTAGACTCAAGTGGAATACTGTTTTTTACGTGCATAGCCACTCCCGCACCCCACAAGGAACTCCTCGAATAACAGCCAGCTAATCTGTATCCTGGTAAACGATGCCTCTGAACTGTCAAATTATTTAAGTGGTGCTCCGATAAAACAATAATGTCAGAGTCAACATCTATGAGCATCTCACTAACTTTGTATCTAATACCTCTAATATTTTGATGAAAAATGCTAATTTCTTCTTTACTTGGATACCCGACCTCCGCTGAAGGCAATTCCTTAGTTAGAGGGACTTCCTTTAAGCAGGTATAACTGACTTAAATCTAAAATGGTGCAGACCTGACACCAGTTACTACAGGGATTTTTCCATGAGTGATCCCACCACTACCCACTACACCGTCACCTGTAAACTTTGCCAGCCTGCCCTTCCCGTACCTATCGAGGTGCAGGCCATGCCTAATGACACCCGACATACTGATAGATTCAACAGGCACCACCGCAATGTGACCCATGCCCTCTGCCCCAGTGCTCTCCCCAGCCCCACGTTAACCGCCTAACAGCTGCGTTAAGCTGAGGCCGATCATGAGGATGAAACAGTTGCTCGAAGTGAACATTAGTGTCACCAGTCTGAGTAGCTATCTTTACCACGTCACCACCTACATCATATTCCCTGTCCTTATCAAGACTCTTCCCTGCTCCACCCAGAATCACTACCTGATTCTCCTTCCCAAAATTACTACATACCTGCCCTATGCTGTTAATCACCCGATCCAACCCTGCAATAGGCTTCGCAATGCTGATGACCTGGTACTCACTCTCCAACACATCCTGCAACTGCTGGCCCACACTTCTACCGTGCGAACTACGTAGCAGCAGAACCTTCTTCTTTCTGTTAGACTTTGCAGCTGAGCTAGGCCTCCTAACTGCTGAGGACTGCTGCATGTTCCCTACATCTACAGCTACACGAGGCTCCTCTCCACTCAACTCTGAGAGTTGATCAACTCTATTGCATATACGGAAAGTAAAGCTGTCTGAATACCTCCTCCTCGTAGCTGCCTTCTTGCCAACTGCCAGTTCCCATTCCCCAGCACCCTTCACCCTCCTCAAACTATCTAGTTCCTCCTTTGAGCGTTGTAACTGCACCTGAGGGTCACAGATCTTACGCTCCTGCTCCCCTATCTACTTATTTCTACTACAGATTCTGCATTCCCAGGAGGGGATCTCGCCCACTGGTTTCCCCACTGCACCCCCCCCCCCCCCCCACTGAAAATACTTTGCAAACAGTCCTGTTCGATGAATATCTGGAACTGAGCATTGTACCAGAGGTTGAAAATACCGCATGAGCGCATAGGCAGCACGCCGTACCTAGTACTCGTCCACCGCGGCGCTCGGGGGCCACAGCACAGTTGGGACACCTGGGGATGGGCCTGTGAGAGCCCGAAACATGACGTGATAACAAAAGAAATTTACAACTGAACCGGTATTTTAAACCTCTGAGAAAATACTTTAAACAAATCATCAAGTATTGTAATAAACAGTTTTGGAACAGTGATCAAAAATTTGTAAAATCTTTCTTTTTAAAATTCAGTCTTGATCACACCATGTTACACAATGTTACAAGAGTGCAGGTGACCGGTTTCGGCCATATCACATGACCACCATCAGACCCATAGCATCGGGCAGCCGGCCGGAGTGGCCGAGCAGTTCTAGGTGCTTCAGTCTGGAACCGCGCGACCGCTGCGGTCGTAGGTTCGAATCCTGCCTCGGGCATGGATGTGTGTGATGTCCTTTTGTTAGTTAGGTTTAAGCAGTTCTAAGTTCTAGGAGACTGATGACCTCAGATGTTAAGTCCCATAGTGCTCAGAGCCATTTGAACCATTTTGAATCCATGGCATCCTTTGAAGATGGTAGGTGGAGCACTCTTCTCAGCTGCTGTGACCAGTTGACATCACAGCAGCTGAGAAGAGTGCTCTACCTACCATCTTCGAAGGATGCCATGGGTCTGATGATAGCCATGTGATATGACCGAAACCGGTCACCTATGTTCTTGTAACATACGTGGTGTGATCAAGACTGAATTTTAAAATGAAAAAAATTTAAATTATGAAGTATTTGTATGAAGTACACTGAAACGTGTACTGCCAGCAGTTCAGACAAGAAAAGAAAAAGAATCTCTAGTAACGTGACGTAACAGAGAAAAAGATTAGAGGATACACTGTTTAACTAATGGTGAGGAACTGATCGAACTGGACAAAAAAGGAATTTATGGCACAAAGTAAATAAAAGAAAGGACACATTCTAAAGCACCAAGCAGTTGTCAGTTTGGTAATTGAGGCAAGTGTGGGGGCTAAGCCGGCCGCGGTGACCGAGTGGTGCTAGGCGCTCCAGTCCGGAACCGCGCCGCTGCTGCGGTCGCAGGTTCGAATCCTGCCTCGGGCATGGATGTGTGTGATGTCCTTAGGTTTAAGTAGTTCTAAGTCTAGGGGACTGATGACCTTAAACGTTGAGTCCCATAGTGCTCAGAGCCATTTGAGCAGTTTGTGGGGGCTAAAAATTGCGGAGGGACAGCTAGGGTCGGGAAACAATAAGCAGCGAAACAGCTCCACCAAACTGAACGCAAAGATTTCTGTCTCCGTGACATTGATGTCATACGTGCTGTTGACGCCCGTGCCCAGGAGGTGATGAAATAATCTGATTTGAAAGCATTGTTACGGAATTCCTACACACGAGAGGCCATCAGAAACTAATGCAATACAGTTTTTTTCTCAGCCAGTTTCGATTTAAGAAAGGCTGAATTTATTGTGGGGCATTGTGGAATACTCTCGCTTCGACCTCTATAGTTTCACGAAGTTCTGATAGGTGGTGGCGCTTTTCGTAGCAATCGCAATATGGTCTGTTGTCCCCTGCACTCCTCGGAGTATGGGGCCTCATCATCACGATCGTCATCACGGGGATGGCTCCCAAGCTGACAGTCAGACAGTTGCCACAGAGTTTCCTTTGGAGGGAAATAGGAGCATTGTAGATATTCGTAGGCGTTTGAAGAACGTCTAGAGGGACCTGGCAGTGAACAGCTACGGTGAGTTGTTGGGCGAGGTGTCTGTCATCGTAGCAGCAAGGTCGCCCAAACCTGTCCGATATCCCGCGTGCCGGCCGGCCGCACATAGCTATGATTTCTGCAGCGTTGTAGCGTGCGGGCACACTGATTCGTGCTGATGCAAACGAACGTCTTTCTCAGCAGGTTACCTTCCATTCCGAAGTCTGTTGTACGCAGCGACTGTTATATTGACTTGTAAATAATAGATTTCAGGTATCAGTCGTCCTATTGAAATTTTATTGGCAGATCTAGATTTCAGCTAGAAGCTAGCCATTCTCAATGCACTATCATTTTTGATCAATGCATGTAATGCCTGTTGCACGGGCTTCATCCACAGTTCATTGAATACTGCCAATAAAATTTCAAAAGGACGGCTGCTAGCTGAAATCTATTATTTACAAGAATTTCTTTCTGCATGACAAAGCAATGCCTCACACAAGTGTGCGCACGCGATACGAGCTCACAGGATGGATTTCGCGTCATTAGACTTCCAGTTGTTTGGCCCATTGATGGATGCACTTCACGGGAAGCAGTATGTGGATGGTGGGGGGGTTATTGATGAATCAATACGTTGGCTCCGACGTCGAACTATTGAATGGCACCGTGCGGTAAAGTGGCATAAGGCCGTCTCGTTGAACGGAGATTATGTTGGAAAATAGGGTTCCCTTGCCAAATGAGTGGGGAATAATATAGTGTATTGGAATCCTGAATAAAATCAACCTGCATTCAGAAAAAAATGTGGTGCATTACTTGTTGAGCGCCCGTCGTACGTATTCCGTTACACTATGGAATTTCTCTTACTACCAGAGATTTAAACAGTAGACCGACAGCGCTCTTGTACATTCTTATAAAAAAGGGAATATTTTGAGGCCGTTTATATCAGAGTCATACTTTACATGCACTCTTAAGGTGACTACAATCTGGCAGTACCAAAGAATTTCGCAGTAAGCAGTGATACACGATTAATTTCTGTCTCCATGAGACTGACATGATACTACACGTATATACACCACTGGCCATTAAAATTGCTACACAAAGAAGAAATGCAGATGATAAACGGGTATTCATTGGACAAATATATTATACTAGAACTGACATGTGATTACATTTTCACGCAATTTGGGTGCATAGATCTGAGAAATCAATACCCATAACAACCATCTCTGGCCGTAATAACGGCCTTGATACGCCTGGGCATTGAGTCAAACAGAGCTTGGATGGCGTATATAGGTACAGCTGACCATGCAGCTTCAACACGATACCACAGTTCACCAAGAGTAGTGACTGGCGTATTGTGACGAGCCAGTTGCTCGGCCACCATTGACCAGACGATTTCAGTAGGTGAGAGATCTGGAGAATGTGCTGGCCAGGGCAGCAGTCGAACATTTTCTGTATCCAGAAAGGTCCGTACAGGACCTGCAACATGCGGTCGTGCATTATCCTGCTGAAATGTAGGGTTTCGCAGGGATCGAATGAAGGCAGAGCCATGGGTCGTAACACATCTGAAATGTAGCGTCCACTGTTCAAAGTGCCGTCAGTGCGAACAAGAGGTGACCGAGACGTGTAACCAATAGCACCCCATACCATCACGCCGGGTGATACGCCAGTGTGGCGATGACGAATACATGCTTGCAATGTGCGTTCACCGCGATGTCGCCAAACACGGATGCGACCATCATGATGCTATACACAGAACCTGGATTCATCCGAAAAAATGAAGTTTTGCCATTCGTGCATCCAGGTTCGTCGTTGAGTACACCATCACAGGCGCTCCTGTCTGTGATGCAGCGTCTATGGGAACGGTAGCCACGGCCTCCAAGCTGGTAGTCCATGCTGCTGGAAACGTCATCGAACTGTTCGTGCAGATGGTTGTTGTCTTGCAAACGTCCCCATGTGTTGACTCAGGGATCGAGACGTGGCTGCACAATCCGTTACAGCCATGCGGATAAGATGCCTGTCATCTCAACTGCTAGTGATACGAGGCCGTTGGAATCCAGCATGGCGTTCCGTGTTACCCTCCTGAACCCACCGATTCCATATTCTGTTAACAGTCATTGGATCTCGACCAACGCGAGCAGCAATGTCGCGATACGATAAACCGCAATCGCGATAGGCTACAATCCGACCTTTATCAAAGTCGGAATCGTGATGATACGCATTTCTCCTCCTTACACGAGCCATCACAACAACGTTTCACCAGGCAAAGCCGGTCAACTGCTGTTTGAGTATGAGAAATCGATTGGAAACTTTCCTCATGTCAGCACGTTGTAGATGTCGCCACTGGCGCCAACCTTGTGTGAATGCTCTGAAAAGCTAATCATTTGCATATCACAGCATCTTCTTCCTGTCGGTTAAATTTCGCGTCTGTAGCACGTCATCTTCGTGGTGTAGCAATTTTAATGGCCAGTAGTGTACCTTTCTTACCATGTGTCGTACTTCATGAGCTACGAGCTGTTGAAGTCACATGCCCAAGTCGTAATAAGATAACCTGATTCGAAAGGATGGTTATGTAATATCTACATATTTTCATACTCCTCTTGTTTGATCATTTTTCCAAGTATGACGGCGGCGTGACTGCTCTACAGTGCAAGTGTGCTGGGCTGCCGTTAACACCGAGGGAGCGCGACGAGGCGGTGTCGCAGGCAGAAGCTTGCGCCGTCCGTCACGCTGGAGCAGGCCCATTAATCACGGCGAGTGGTGCCTGTTAATCTGGCCGGCCAGAACCGGATGCTGACTCTGCTGCGAGTTCCATCTGTCGGCCCCAGTTCCTGCAGCCGCGAAGGTTAGCCAGGAGTCGAACCCGGTACTGACCTTGGGCGTAACTCCAGATGCCAGCCACGCTCAGGGCTGCACAGTGCGCTGCAGACCCCAGCGGCAGACTGCACTGCGCTGACGCCCCAGCTCTCTCGCATGTTGCTATTGATTCGGATTTGCCGTAATGGTTAATGATTCGTCCTGCTGAACATTGGAATGGGAGAGGGCACGTGTAAAGTCACTGAACGGTCCAATATCTTCCTTTCAATCTCTCTTGGATCCGCTTGGTTCTGAAACTGAAGACCAAAGAAAGAATATTAGGAGAACGGCGGCTAGTATTGTCATGTTAAGCCAAAATTGGTATAAGCTTTTTTTTGTTGTTTCGCAATAAGATATAACTGCATAAAAAGTTTACTTGAACATTTGATTTCATGGATATGGTGAAAAAAAAGGTCTTGAACCAAAACGAAACACAGCAAGAAAAGATTTTCTAATACTTAATAATTCGAGATGTTAGGAAAAGTGTCGGGTAGTAGTTACTTCTTTAAAATATAAGGAAGTATGGGTACGGAACGATTTGAAGTGGAATGATCATATACAATTAATTGTTGGTAAGGCGGGTGCCAGGTTGAGATTCATTGGGAGAGTCTTTAGAAAATGTTGTCCATCATCAAAGGAGGTGGCTTACAAAACACTTTTTCAACCTATACGTGAGTATTGCTCATCAGTGTGGGATCCGTACTAGGTCGGGTTGACAGAGGAGATTGAGAAGATCCAAAGAAGAGCGGCGCGTTTCCTCACAGGGTTATTTGGTAAGCGTGATATCGTTACGGAGATGTTTAACAAACTCAAGTGGCAGACTCTGCAAGAGAGGCGCTCTGCATCGCGGTGTAGCTTGCTGTCCAGGTTTCGAGAGGGTGGGTCTCTGGATGAGGTGTCGAACATATTGCTTCCCCCTACTTATACTTCCCGAGGAGATCACGGATGTAAAATTAGAGAGATTCGAGCGCGCACGGAGGCTTTCCGGCAGTCGTTCTTCCCGCGAACCATACGCGACTGGAACAGGAAAGGGAGGTAATGACAGTGGCACGTAAAGTGCCCTTCGCCACACACTGTTGGGTGGCTTGCGGAGTATAAATGTAGATGTAGATGTATGAACCACACAACAAAATATAGATTTTAAATAAGAAATGTATTTTTGTGGTTCACAAATAATCTGTTTATATAAAAGCACAGATAATAAAAACAGTGAGTTAAAAAGCCTTTCAACTTGTGTTCGACTGAATCTCACACCACGTATTATACTTGTGGACCGAGGTTTTCTGTAAGACCGTTCTGCGTGCTTCTTCATAAAGTTTTGATAGCAATTCTTTCTCTGTGAAGCAGTTTTAAGTTTTCCGCCATATCGTAAGTCGACTTTTGAAATCCAATCTCCACTAGCGGCGTTAACCTGGAATCTAAATATCTCATCTGTACTACAAACACTTTTTCGTAATTTTTTTCAAATGTTGATTTGAAAAACCGCAACTGATATGTCGTTGATGTGTGATGATTCCCTACAAAGAGTTTAATCTCCTTTGCAATGTAGTTCTAGGAACATTAAAACGATCGGCGGCGGCCCTTTCGGTCATCTCGCCTTCTGAAACGCTTCAAACTGTTTGTTTCATTGCAGTCTTGGACCAGTCCTTTCGTTCCTCACCGGCAGCCTTCTTTCAAACCGACTCGCATTCGCGAGGACGACGGTTCAATCCCGTCTCCGGCCATCCTGATTTAGGTTTTCCGTGATTTCCCTAAATCGTTTCAGGCAAATGCCGGAATGGTTCCTTTGAAAGGGCACGGCCGATTTCCTTCCCAATCCTTCCCTAACCCGAGCTTGCGCTCCATCCCTAATGACCTCGTTGTCGACGGGACGTTAAACACTAACCACCACCACCTTCTTTCAAATCGAGCGCGGTGGCGCAGTGGTTGCCACACTGGACCCGCATTCTGGAGAACGACGTACGGCCATCCAGATTTAGTAGGTTTTCTGTGATTTCCATAAGCCACTCCAGGAAAACGCCGCGATGTTCCCTTTCAAAGGGCACGGCTGATTTGCTTCCCCTTCCTTGCAAACATTCCGGGTTTGTGCTCCGTCTCTAATGACCTCGATGTCGACGGAACGTTAAACCCTAATCTTCCTTGCTTTTTTCCTTCTCCTTCAACGTTGGCATCGAACCCTAAAAGCCGGCCAGTGTGGCCGAGCGGTTCTAGGCGCTGCAGTCTGGAACCACGCGACCGCTACGGTCGCAGGTTCGAATCCTGCCTTGGGCATGGATGTGTGTGATGTCCTTAGGTTAGTTCGGTTTAAGTAGTTCTAAGTTCTAGGGGACTGATGACCTTAGAAGTTAAGTCCCATAGTGCTCAGAGCCATTTTTTTAACCCTAAAAACAAAACAAACAAATCTTGTAATTCCCGTATCACCCGACTTTGGTACAGCCCATACTATCCGACTGACATTGCACATCAGAACTTAGCGGAAACAGAGACCGATTTCAGTGAGCGGTATTTGATTATTACGATGTAGTCTACAAGAGATTACTTAAATGTTAACGCTAGTACGTTAATATTACTTCTTTCCATTAACAGTATAAACCGATACCGAGAATTACACCGTTCACCAACTTCGGTACTCAAAAGCAAACAAAATATATTAATGATGCAGATTCAACAGCTACATCTTTCAAGTTCTAGCGAATGGCAGAGTGATGTCTGCGGTTTATTCAAAACCAGTGCTTGCGTCCGTTGGTTTGCGGCAAACCGGAAAAACATTAAGTGTCCCACACTGTCCACACTGGCAAGTACTACACGCCGTTGCCCTAAATTCCGCCTTTGGAAATGTATTCACGAGTGAGGATACAATCGTACCTCTGCACAGACTCACAAATATGAGATATCGATATTAGCTTTCCAGGTAAAAAGTAAAAAACAAAACGTAAGACGACTTAAAGCGAACAAGACGCCAGGCTGTGACTAGTTCCAGCTGGAATTTTCTTTGATTACGCCTAGAAATCATCTTCTTTCCTAGCCCATATTTATCGAGAACCGCTAGTCCGCCCCGGTAGCTGAGTGGTCAGCGTGACAGACTGTCAATCCTAAGGGCTAGGTCGGAGATTTTCTCCGCTCAGGGACTGGGTGTTGTGTTGTCCTAATCATCATCATTTGATCCCCATCGACGCGCAGGTCGCCGAAGTGGCGTCAAATCGAAAGACCTGCACCAGGCGAACGGTCTACCCGACGGGAGGCCCTAGCCACACGACATTTCCATCGAGAACCGCTTGCACAGTGATTCGTCACGTGCAATCGGAAAAGAGCGCAGACGATTCCTGTTTACTATAAGGGTAACCGGATCGGATGCGCAGAATTACAGACCAGTGTCACTGATGTCGCCCTGTTGCAGCATCTCAGAGCATATTCTAACCTCACCTTCATGGAGGAAAACAGTCTTCTCTCAGAGGATCGGAATGGATTCAAGAAAAGCTTCTCTTGTGAAACATAACTTGCTTTCTTCATACAAGACATGTTGCAAACAAAAGATGCAGGTTTACACGTAGATTGCATCTTCCCGGATTTTCGAAAGGCGTTCGTCTCTAACACATCGTCCACTGCTACCAAAGATATCGATCATATGAGAGATCTTTGGAAATACGTGACTGAGTCGACAAATATTTCGGTAACAGAACCGAGTACGGGATAATGAACGGTGGAAGTTATACAGAAACGAATGTAGCGTCGGATGAGCCCCAATGAAGCCTTGTAGGATGTCTGACGTTATCAACATACATACACGACTTACAATATAGGACCAGTTGGACTATAAGGTTGTTCCGTGACTATGCTGTGGTGTATAGGAAACTATCGCCGTTGCACGATCGTAAAGAACTGTAGAAAGACTTGAATGAAATTTCCATTTGGTGTAATGAATGGCAGATAAATGTAAGATAATGCCCATAAGAAAGAACTGCCCAGATAGCCGTGCGTGTTAAAGCGCCCATTTCTGAGACGGGGAGGTGCGCCGGATCGAATCCGCTCGGGGGATTAACGATCAAGGTTCGGAGTACCGGCCAGTCTGCATGCTGTTTATAGGCAGTTTTCCGCATCTTGTTAGATGAATACCGGGAAGGTACCCAAACACGCTCTACAAACATTTAGAAAACTTTCTCACATAGCACACAGAATTTACTGTAGACGCAGACGGATAGAGTACACTGATTCTCCAGGGGGACAGGGGGGGGGGGGGGGGGGTGGGGGGTGGGGAGGGTGAATAGGAGACGGATAACCGTAGATGTTTGGTCTCCTTAAACATAAAATCAGTAGCAGCCCACAACAAAGGAAAAGATCTCGATAGTACCTGACTACAATCATTAAGTCAAATCACGTAAATCTTTAACTGTAATACTAAAAAGAAGTGACATGAAATAGGAGCACCACTTAAAATAAGTATTAAAAGAAAAAAGAAAACAGACTAAACTCTGCGATCAGGCCCTGAAAACCACATTATGTCGGCCGGCCGCCGTGTTATCTTCTGCCAAGTGCCGTCATGCGGATGGGTATGGAGGATTGTCGACTTTCTGGATCTTGGAGCCACTCTTGTCATTCAAGTAACTCCTCAATAGAGGATGAGTGTACCACGTTCCCGTCCTCCCACGAACGAAAAATCTCTGGCATTACTGGGAATTGAGCCTGCATCCTCTGCATGAGAGTCAGATGTGCTGATGTCTCGGTTTCGGAGACGGACAAAACGTGTGTTAGGTAAGGCTGAGGGTAGATTTGTTGGAAGTATTACGAGAAAATTCAATGTACACTCCTGGAAATTGAAATAAGAACACCGTGAATTCATTGTCCCAGGAAGGGGAAACTTTATTGACACATTCCTGGGGTCAGATACATCACATGATCACACTGACAGAACCACAGGCACATAGACACAGGCAACAGAGCATGCACAATGTCGGCACTAGTACAATGTATATCCACCTTTCGCAGCAATGCAGGCAGCTATTCTCCCATGGAGACGATCGTAGAGATGCTGGATGTAGTCCTGTGGAACGGCTTGCCATACCATTTCCACCTGGCGCCTCAGTTGGACCAGCGTTCGTGCTGGACGTGCAGACCGCGTGAGACGACGCTTCATCCAGTCCCAAACATGCTCAATGGGGGACAGATCCGGAGATCTTGCTGGCCAGGGTAGTTGACTTACACCTTCTAGAGCACGTTGGGTGGCACGGGATACATGCGGACGTGCATTGTCCTGTTGGTACAGCAAGTTCCCTTGCCGGTCTAGGAATGGTAGAACGATGGGTTCGATGACGGTTTGGATGTACCGTGCACTATTCAGTGTCCCCTCGACGATCACCAGTGGTGTACGGCCAGTGTAGGAGATGGCTCCCCACACCATGATGCCGGGTGTTGGCCCTGTGTGCCTCGGTCGTATGCAGTCCTGTTTGTGGCGCTCACCTGCACGGCGCCAAACACGCATACGACCATCATTGGCACCAAGGCAGAAGCGACTCTCATCGCTGAAGACGACACGTCTCCATTCGTCCCTCCATTCACGCCTGTCGCGACACCACTGGAGGCGGGCTGCACGATGTTGCGGCGTGAGCGGAAGACGGCCTAACGGTGTGCGGGACCGTAGCCCAGCTTCATGGAGACGGTTGCGAATGGTCCTCGCCGATACCCCAGGAGCAACAGTGTCCCTAATTTGCTGGGAAGTGGCGGTGCGGTCCCCTACGGCACTGCGTAGGATCCTACGGTCTTGGCGTGCATCCGTGCGTCGCTGCGGTCCGGTCCCAGGTCGACGGGCACGTGCTCCTTCCGCCGACCACTGGCGACAACATCGATGTACTGTGGAGACCTCACGCCCCACGTGTTGAGCAATTCGGCGGTACGTCCACCCGGCCTCCCGCATGCCCAATATACGCCCTCGCTCAAAGTCCGTCAACTGCACATACGGTTCACGTCCACGCTGTCGCGGCATGCTACCAGTGTTAATACAGGACGTTAGTGCGACTCAATTCTACTGTTCCAGTGTTTGGAGTCCTTATAAAGTAGGCCTGACAACAGACATCCAACCAATTCAGAGAGCCCTTCCCACGATCGTAACAGGTCAACATATCCTACACGAAAATGTAACAGAAAGATTCGAGGAAAGGTTATGCAAATCTTTCTTGGGACCCCAGTGTGCCTGGCAGGATGCAGTTCATGGCAAAGGGACCAACCATCAATAGAGAGTCTTACAGTGAATTGGAAAAACCAGCAACGCAGCAAACTACGAAGTCTTTTGTCAAAGAAAGTGTTGCTGTTGCGTACGAAGTGCGCCTGCACATGGCTCACTGCACAACTACCAAGAAATTGAGTTTTGAGCTGCTGCAACGCCCTCCCGGCAGTCCAGCTCTTTTCTTCCTTCGGCTTTCGCTTTTTTGGACCGCTCAAGACTGCATTGCGAGATCGTCGATTTTCGCCATGTGGCTTCGCGACCGACTCAAAACATTTTTCTTTGCAGAAATAATCAAACTTTTGGACCGCTGGATCAAGTACACTGAAAAGGAAGGAGGATATGTTGAAAAATAATGCACATGTCGAAGCACAGTAAATTTTAGAACGAGAAGTGGAGAGAATTCTTGACTCTCCTTCGTAGATAGTGGAATGACGAGCCACGCACAGCATTTGTTAATGCTGAAATCGAATTCGGAATTAACAGTTTCAGATCCATGTCTTATTACCAGTATTTATGTAACACACTGTTTCCCAAAAGCTCTCCAGGCGAATCCTGAGGTAGCGCCTTAACAGAGAGAGGCCATCTCCCCCCCCCCCTCTCATTCCACCCTATCAGTTAGTACATAGTTGTCCCCGCGGTGGAGGGGACCTATGTCAAGGATGGAAGTGGATCAGACTAGCTAGGCACTCTGCACACTAATCGTCCTTCCTTATGACATATCGCTGCTTACAAGTGGCAAACAAGCGGACAAAAAAATTATATTCCGTATCTTCTATATATACGTCTGCTATTCTTCCACCGGCGAACGATGCAGGAGCCTACAACTCTATAATGGGCATCTGTTTATTCGCCTGTAGCCTCAGCTGGCGATCTTTGCTTCCCCATTGAGTCAAAATGTTCCAGGAAAACGTTTGTGGTCTCCTAGGTCACTGAGCACAGCTGGGACACCATCCAGCTCTTTGAACCGGATCTCGAACAATTTGGGTGTGTTGTAGGCTGAATAAGCACTGATGAAGAGGACTCTCCTACGATTTCTCGCAGAGTGCACGCCGTGACGTCTCACCGCTATCAGTAGAGTGAAAGATTGCACTACGTACTATTTGTTACCCTCCACATGTTGCTCATGAGCGTAACTATGAATTGAATGAAGGATGCACAGAATCTGTTATTCATAAAGATTCTTCAAATATTGTGGAGCGTATAGTGTAAACTGTTTAAGCGACCACCAATGCGTTCAGGTCAGAGACGGAAGGATGGGAAACCTCCTCATCAGTCTACTTAATTCCAAATATTCATCTGCAGCACCACATCTTAAACGCTTAGATTCTCTTCCTTACCGATTGTGCCACAGTTATGATCCACTTCCTTACAATGTTCTGCTCGAACAGCACATTATCAGAAATTTCTTCCTCAAATTCAGGCCTATGTTTGATACTACACTGCGCTACAAAAATGGTTACCATTGCGGCTCATAAGTTTGAAATTTGTCGCAAAGGTGCTTACGTCCTTTCCCTAGAACGCTGCAAAATTGTGGCTCCCAGCGACGCTTCAAACAGCTCGGCGATGCTACAAATAGCAATGTGTCTACCCATGCGAAAACAATGCCACAAGTCAAAAGTTCATTTGAGCTGTAAGGAGGGTTTATGATGTCACATTGGCACCAAATTTCAAGAGAATTCTGCTCAACGACACTGTGGACGTTTCACAGAGTGGGAAGGTCGTCTCACACTTTCTTACCCACATTTCACCCAATCTTTTGATACCTCTGCTATGGATGTCGGAACCACGACACCCAGCGTTGAAATCAGGCTGTTTTCGTATGGGTGGCCAAGCAAAACGTTTCGGACCCGACAGAGAATGGCATCAGGGTGTGGTATCAAGGATATTACAAATGTATCTGTAAGAATATGAAGATGGTATCCGTTCTTTCGGACATGTCCGAAAGAACAGATACCATCTTCATATACACTCCTGGAAATTGAAATAAGAACACCGTGAATTCATTGTCCCAGGAAGGGGAAACTTTATTGACACATTCCTGGGATCAGATACATCACATGATCACACTGACAGAACCACAGGCACATAGACACAGGCAACAGAGCATGCACAATGTCGGCACTAGTACAGTGTATATCCACCTTTCGCAGCAATGCAGGCAGCTATTCTCCCATGGAGACGATCGTAGAGATGCTGGATGTAGTCCTGTGGAACGGCTTGCCATGCCATTTCCACCTGGCGCCTCAGTTGGACCAGCGTTCGTGCTGGACGTGCAGACCGCGTGAGACGACGCTTCATCCAGTCCCAAACATGCTCAATGGGGGACAGATCCGGAGATCTTGCTGGCCAGGGAAGTTGACTTACACCTTCTAGAGCACGTTGGGTGGCACGGGATACATGCGGACGTGCATTGTCCTGTTGGAACAACAAGTTCCCTTGCCGGTCTAGGAATGGTAGAACGATGGGTTCGATGACGGTTTGGATGTACCGTGCACTATTCAGTGTCCCCTCGACGATCACCAGTGGTGTACGGCCAGTGTAGGAGATCGCTCCCCACACCATGATGCCGGGTGTTGGCCCTGTGTGCCTCGGTCGTATGCAGTCCTGATTGTGGCGCTCACCTGCACGGCGCCAAACACGCATACGACCATCATTGGCAACAAGGCAGAAGCGACTCTCATCGCTGAAGACGACACGTCTCCATTCGTCCCTCCATTCACGCCTGTTGCGACACCACTGGAGGCGGGCTGCACGATGTTGGGGCGTGAGCGGAAGACGGCCTAACGGTGTGCGGGACCGTAGCCCAGCTTCATGGAGACGGTTGCGAATGGTCCTCGCCGATACCCCAGGAGCAACAGTGTCCCTAATTTGCTGGGAAGTGGCGGTGCGGTCCCCTACGGCACTGCGTAGGATCCTACGGTCTTGGCGTGCATCCGTGCGTCGCTGCGGTCCGGTCCCAGGTCGACGGGCACGTGCACCTTCCGCCGACCACTGGCGACAACATCGATGTACTGTGGAGACCTCACGCCCCACGTGTTGAGCAATTCGGCGGTACGTCCACCCGGCCTCCCGCATGCCCACTATACGCCCTCGCTCAAAGTCCGTCAACTGCACATACGGTTCACGTCCACGCTGTCGCGGCATGCTACCAGTGTTAAAAACTGCGATGGAGCTCCGTATGCCACGGCAAACTGGCTGACACTGACGGCGGCGGTGCACAAATGCTGCGCAGCTAGCGCCATTCGACGGCCAACACCGCGGTTCCTGGTGTGTCCGCTGTGCCGTGTGTGTGATCATTGCTTGTACAGCCCTCTCGGAGTGTCCGGAGCAAGTATGGTGGGTCTGACCACCGGTGTCAATGTGTTCTTTTTTCCATTTCCAGGAGTGTAGTTAAGGCTAACGGGCCATTGACCTTCTTCTTTTGTGCTGGATGCACACGCATTACCCGAACTCTTACGGGATTCGGTAAGATTGTCTGCCACGAGTAATGAGTGTAGTGGGCAGGGCACTACAAATGTAATGTGTGGACATTATGTTGGGAATGTGGATCTCACGGGGAGCATGCAAGGGATAAATCCCTGCACTCGCATTATCCTCTGTACCCTCGGTGGCTCAGATGGATAGTGCGTCTGCCATGTAAGCAGGAGATCCCGGGTTGGAGTCCCAGTCGGGGCACACATTTTCAACTGTCCTCGTTGATGCATATCAACGCCTGTCGACAGCTTAGGGTCTTGATTTAATTATCATATCTGTAAGAACCTCGACACCAATGCTGCCTGGCGGCTGCCTTGCACCTGAATGTTAGGCAACCCCTTCTACACTCCTTTTAAAGTGCGATTGGCGTACTTTCAGGCGCTAGGACAGCCATCAGGCTGAAACGGTATCGAAATTCCTGGCTGGAGCATTCGTTACGTACTCAGCAATGCTGCGTGGTGGCTCCGAGAGTGTTGCCGAACTTGTGGGTCTTAGAGCGACCCTTTGCCGTTCTCAGAATGAAATTTTCACTCTGCAGCGGAGTGTGCGTTGCTATGAAATTTTCCAGGCAGGTTAAAACTGTGTGCCGGACCGAGATTCGAACTCGGGACCTTTGCCTTTCGCGGGAATGTGCTCTACCATCTGAACTATTCAAGCACGACTCACACCCGCTCCTCACAGCTTTACTTCCGCCAGTACCTCGTCTCCTACCTTACAAACTTCACAGCCGCGCGGAGTGGCCTCGCGGTTTGAGGCGTCATGTCACGGATTGCGCTGCCCCTCCCGCCGGTGGTTCGAGTCCTCCCTCGGGCATGGGTGTTGTGTTGTTCTTAGCATAAGCTAGTTTAAGTAGTGTGTAAGTGTAGGGACCGATGACCACACAGTATGGTCCCTTAAGAATTCATACACACATTTGAACATTTTCCAAACTTCACAGAAGCTCTCCTGCGAACCTTGCAAGACTAGCACTTCTGGAAGAAAGGATATTGCGGAGACATGGCTTAGCCACATCTGGGGGATGTTTCCAGAATGAGATTTTCACTCTGTAGCGAAGTGGACGCTGATGTGAAACTTCCTCGCAGATTAAAACTGAGGAAAGGTAGGAGATGAGGTACGGGCGGAAGCAAAGCTGTGAGAATGGGGCGTGTGTCGTACTTCGGTAGCTCAGATGGTAGGGCACTTGCCCGCGAAAGGCAAATGTTCCTAGTTCGAGTCACGGTCCAGCACACAGTTTTAATCTGCCAGGAAAGTTTCATAACTGTGCACACTCCGCTGCAGAGTGAAAATCTCGTTCTGGAAACATTCCCCGGGCTGTGGCTAAGCCATGTCTCAGCAATATCCTTTCTTCCAGAAGTGCTAATCTTGTAAGGTTCGCAGGAGAGCTTCTGTGAAGTTTAGAAGGTAGGAGACGAGGTACTGGCGGAAATAAAGCTGTGAGGACGGGGCACGAGTCTTGCTTGGGTAGCTCAGATGGTAGAGCACTTGCCCGCGAAAGGCAAAGGTCCCGAGTTCGAGCCTCGGTCCGGCACACAGTTTTAATCTGCCAGGAAGTTTCTTTGCCGTCCTATTCTTGGGCATGTTGACGTCACACTCCTGCACAATCACGCCACAAGAGGGCGGAAAACAGAAGGGTTGAAAAAGCGTACATAGCCTTTGATGCTTCGGACAACAGTCAGATTTCGTCGAATGGTTTTGAAGGGTCGCCAGTGGTACCAACCTGTGCACAAGAGCAAAAATTGCGGTCTCGCTGCAAAAGTGTGCGACCCCAATCAGTGGGGATGCGGCCCTGCGATGTCGTTTTCGACCGCGAAATGTGTGGAAATTAACACCCCAAGGGAAGAGGTGCTTTCATTGACGCCGTTTATGTCAGCCCCCGAGGATTTCTCGTGTAGATTCTGAGCGGCAGTATGTCTGCAATGTTTTCCTTGGCCATCCGTGAGGAAACAGCGTGATTTCAACACAGGGTGTTGCGCGGCTCTGACGTAAATCGCCGAGACGTCAGTAGAGAGGGTGATTCGTGGTTAAGAGGGCCTGTGACGACCTTTTCATCGTGTGACACGTCCACTGTGAGGTTGGGCAGAATTGAGGTTAAATTTGGTGCCAATGTGACATCATCAATTCACTTTATGGCTCACACGAACTACTGAGCTATTGGCTTTTATTCGCATGCATCGACACGTTGCTCTTTGAAGCGTCGCTGAACCTGAGGGTGACGCCACCTTCTTTACCGAGGAAGCTTGTGAGCCTCTTTGAGCCAAGCTTCAAGCTCATACGCCGCAATGGGCGGGCATTACGTGGATTCGAAAAAATGATCCTTTACTTCTTTTTCCCATTGTAGGTTATTTCATTTACTAAGGAATGTATTCTTTGTCTGTGCTAGACTGCTTTCTGCGTCTTTTCTTCGTCCATCATGCGTTATATTTCTTGTAACATATCAGAATTCCTTCTCTTTACTTACTACATTGTTCCAAAATTCGGTACGGAGTTTATCAGTAATATCACTTCTGCTGATTCTCGTTACTTTTGTCTTTCTTTGCTTCATTAGGCTGTTCACAGCATTCAACAGTTCCTGGAATTCTTCCTCACTTTCCCTGACGCTTGCAATACCATTAGCGAATCTTATCATTGATATCTTTTCATTCCGAATTTAGTCCCACTTCTAAACCATTCTGTTATTTTCGTCAATGCTTTTTCGACGTACAGATTGAAGAGAAACGGAGAAAGACTGCGTCCCTGTCTTACACACTTCTTTATAAGGTTAATTCGTATTTGGTTCTTCTAGTTAATCTATATTGAACATTTTTCCCTATATATCTTGTACCTATTTTCCTGAGAATTTCTAGTCTTGTATTATTTTATGTCTTCGAACGGTTTTCCTATACAGACAATGCCTATGAAAAAGTCTTGACTTGTATTAACTGTTGCACAATGTTAGAGCTGCCTATCTGACGTCTTTACCTTTTCTAAAGCCAACTGATCATCGACTAACAGAATTTGACTTTTCCTTTTCATTCTTCTGGGAGGACGAAGGTTCAATACCGCCACCCTCCTTCCTGATTTAGGTTCTCTGTGATTTCCCTAAATCGCTCCAGGCAAATGCTGGGATGGTTCCTTTGAAAGGGCATGGCCGACTTCCTTTCCCGTCCTTCCCTAATCCGACCGATGACCGAGACCGATGACCTCGCTGTTTGGTCTCTTCCCCCAAACAACCCAACCCAACCATTCTTCTGTATATTATTCTAATTTGCAACTTGCTTCAACGTGACGTTAAGCTGATTGTGTTATAATCCACGTGTTTACAAATAGTGTGGACGAGAGAACATCTCCAGTCTCATAGATCCTTCACACTAAATCGAATAGTTGTTTCCCCTAGGAATGTTAAAAATTTTGAATAAAAGTTATCTCTGCCCTCTACCTTGACCGACTGTAGGTCTTTCATAGTTCTGCAAACTCTAATACTGAAGTCCCCTAGAGCCTATGTAAGCAAAAGTTACCCTATGGTGAGGAGACGATCGTCTCCATAACGGAAGATGAATGCTAGATGTGCTCTGAAAATTCGAAGCTCACTCCTGTGCTCTTTGAGCCAGGGAAGTTGTAGTGCCATTAATATATATATATATATATATATATATATATATATATATATATATATATATATATTCTCTCTCTCTCTCTGTGTGTGTGTGTGTGTGTGTGTGTGTGTGTGTGTGTGTGTGAGTGTGTGTGTGTGTGTGAGTGTGTTACACATCTTTTCATAGGCCACTGTATCGATTTATATTAAATTTGGTACATGTACTTTATGGATAGAAGTACAGCAGAGATAAGAATCGTGTTGCTTCCATATGGGTGAGATTGGGGGTGAAAAGTGTTGGTAACCCCTGATATCTAGACTGCCCTGCACAATACACATGTTGTGTGGGCAGTATCAGAATGCATTCTAGGGGAAATACATGTGGATATTCAAGACTGAATAAGAAGGATATGGATATTGAGAGTGGGTATGATGATACGGGGCAGAGGAAGGGAAATGTAGAGATGGGCAGATAGATGTCAGAGGAGGTGATGGCCAGACAGGGGTGGGAGTATGAGATATGAGTCCTGATTTCTCATAATTATCCTTGTGATACCTACGTGAAATATACGTTTGCGGCAGTAAGATCCTTCTGCAGTCAGCTTGAAATGCCTGTTCTCTAAACTTCCTCTGTAGTGTTCTTCGAAATGAATGTTTTCTGCCCTCCAGGGATTCCCAATTGAGCTCCTAAAGTATACCCATATCCTACTGATCGAACCTATGGGTAACAAATCTAGCAGTTCGCCCCTGAATTGCTTCGATGTCTTCTTTCGATCTGACCTGTTGCAAATCCGAAACACTCGAGCAGTACTCAAGAATAGGTCGCACCAGCGTCCTATATGCGGTCTCCTTTTTCAGATGAACCACACTTTACCAAAATTCTCCCAATAAACTGAAGTCAACCATTCACCTTCCCTGCCACAGTCCTCTCATGCTCATTCAATTTCATATCGCTTTGGAACATATGCCCAGTTATATAAACGACATGACTGTGTCAAGCAGGGCACTACTAGCCTGTATCCGAACATTATGGGTTTGTTTTTCCTACTCTCCCGTATTAACTTACATTTTTCTACATTTAGAGCCAGCTGCTATTCATCACATCAACTAGAAATTTTGTGTAGGTCATCTTGTATCAACCTACAGTCACTTATCGTCGACAACTTCCTGTACACCACAGCATCATCAGCAAGCAACCACAGATTGCTTCCCACCTTGTTTGCCTAACAATGATCCTATCTCACTTCCTTATGCACTCCTGGTGGACAGGGGGAGGGTGGAGCGAGAGATGGGCTGAGAGAGGGAGAGGAGAAGGTGGTCAGAAGAGGGGGGAGGATGAGAAAGTACAGAAACGGAGTGGAGGAAGAGATGTACAGATAGAGAGGGAGATTAAGGTGGTCAGATAGTAGGAGATGGACAAAGGGACGAGAGGGATGGACAGTTTAAGGGGGATGAAGACATCTATAGTGAAAGAGAAGATATAAAGAGACAGCGGGAATAGGAGATGAACAGAGAGAGGGGGGAAGAAGGAGAAAGGAAAGGAGAAGGAGGAGAAAGTACAGATAGAGTGGGGAGAAGGAGATGAACAGAGAAAGAGTGGGGAGGAAGAAGTGCAGAGAGAGGGGGAGGAGAGGTATATGTACAACGCAGGTGGAAAGTGAAGAGGAGTAGTGGTCGAGGAGGAGTTAAACAGAGAGGGGAGGGAGTAGGTGACGGACAGAAAGAGAAGGCGAGGAAATGGACTGTGACAGGTGGGCAGAGAGAGAGGAACGAGGAGATGAGAAGGAGGAGGAGATCAAAAGAGATAAAAAGGAGGAAGAGAGGGACAGAGAGATGGGGAAAGAAGGAACCGGAAAGAGGGAGAGAGGGAGGTGGAGAAGATGGACAGAGGGCAGGGGGAGGAGGAGGAGAGGAAAGGAGGAGGAGGAGATGTGTGCAGTGTATTATGTGGCGTACACATATGTCGGTGAAGCCCTGAGTAATAGGCTAGTAATATTACAAATATCAAACAAATGGGGCAATATTTTGAGACGAGGCTTTGTTTTGACTATCAAAGCGTTCGTTCCCATTTTGGCGGCTGCGACGTAGTGATTCGTTGCACGCTTTGCCAGTATAAGACAGTCACACTGTGCCTAGAGTTCCGACATCACTCCATCTGATTTTCGTCTTCTTTTGCGTCCTAATCCTTCCTTGCTGGCAAGATATTTCAGAATAGCCATCATGTCAATCAATCCCTTACTGATTTGTTAATCATTACAGAGTGTATCGTTTTTCTGATAACAGATTGAGAAATATAATGTTTCGGCATACCGAGTGCACAGGCTTCATTTTAATGTGTTCGCTTTATGTATGTGAGCTTCTGATAATAAAGTGCGCAGTGGAATCCGACGTTTGATTCGGCCTTTAGTAAATGGAACGTTGCTCATGTTACTGAACCTTCAAGATTTTACATTGGTATAGACTTCAAATAATGGCTCTGAGCACCTGATTGAACGTATACCTGCGAGACTGGAAGCTGTTATCAAGGCTAAGGGTGGGCCAACACCATATTGAATCTCAGCATTACAGATGGAGTGCGGCACGAACTTTAAAGCTATTTTCAGCCAGGTGTTCAAATTACTCTAAGCACTATGGGACTTAACATCTGAGGTCATCAGTCCCCCAGAACTTATAACTGTTTAAACTTAACTAACCTAAGGACATCACACAGATGCCCGAGGCAGGATTCGAACCTGCAACCGTAGCAGTCACGCGGTTCCTGACTGAAGCGCCTAGAACCGCTCGGCCACCGCGGCTGGCGGTATAGACTTCAGAGGTGTTGGTTGACATCTTGTAACTTTCTGTAATACAAGTATAATCAGATTACTTTCCATTGGTTGTCAAGTTGTTAATAATCTGAAACGTGTTCACATTGTCAAGAAATGATCAAGATACGATGATATGTAGCATCTTTACAGATATGGAGTTGGTTCGAAAAAATTTGATTGAGGTATGTGGGTTAGCTTCCTTTACAGCGGTGATAGCGTGCTAGACTTTGGAACACGGATGTGTTCATTGTCTGCACAATGATATACTCGTAAATGAAATTCATACAACTGCTTTGATAGACATCCTCTACCATGGAACAAATTTCCAACTTTTTTTTAGTTAGTTACTGAACAAATAAAATTGGCTTCGCACTGTATTTGGGAAATGTCATTTGTACTAATCGGTCGGACCGCTTTTTTCTGTTCTTCCAGTCAAAGTATGCTCTGTCCTTTGAGAAATCGTGACAGTACGTAAGCGATTTTATTAGACTCTAAGCCTCACTTCATGGAATCCCAGTCTTCTTTTGCTTGGCAGATTTCTTTTTAACAAGTAAGAGAATATATCCTATTGCGCGGAGTTTCTACGAACATCGTCCGGGAATTTCCTAACGGAAGAATTTACTGTCGTGGCTACTATCTGCAGCTGTTGTCCGTGACCAGAGTTGTGGTCATTAATGAAAACTAAAAGCTTCGTGACTCGTCATGTGCTTTTTGCCTCAGACATGATGCATTTCTCTGACATCTCCCTTTTTCAGAAGCCGTAAGTGGAAGCTGACAGTTCGTTTCGTTCCACATTTGTTTCCGAAACACTTCTTAATTTTTCTACGCTATTTTCGTCCTTCTTTTCCACTCCACGTTAGCTTTAAATGGGTTATTCGAGTGCGCTAATTTTGCTTACGGATCTTTTGATGTCTCTTCTGCTTAATTACTTGTCCCAGATCAGTTAATGTCTGTGAACGATTACTGTAGTGATTTGAAAAGAGTGGCATGAACTGTGCGGCTGGTCCCGCCGGAGGTTTGAGTCCTCCCTCGGGCATCGGTATGTGTTTGTCCTTAGGATAATTTAGATTAAGTAGTGTGTAAGCTTAAGGACTGATGACCTTAGCAGTTAAGTCCCATAAAATTTCACACACATAGGAACATTTCTCTTTTTTTTTTTTTTTTTGAAACGAGTGGTGGTGGGGCGGGGCCCTAGTTCTCCTGTCTTTGTGCCAATGCCGTACGTTAAATTCTAAATCTCTCAGTAGTGACACATAATGTGATGGCACGTGACAGTGTCGACAGTGATCGTCCGTCGGATGGCGACGTTAAACTCGGCGGCCCCATTGGTGATCATCGGGAGAAGATTCTCGTCAGTCGTCGTTGGTCCCGCTCTTGCAGGCTCTTTTTCCGGCCCTCCTATGTCGGAAATTTGATGTTTTACTAGATGCTTGATATTCACGGTGCACACGTGGAATGGTCTTACGGGAAAATCCCCACTTCATTGTTACAAAAAATGGTTCAAATGGCTCTGAGCACTATGGGACTTAACATCTATGGTCATCAGTCCCCTAGAACTTAGAACTACTCAAACCTAACTAACCTAAGGACATCACACACATCCATGCCCGAGGCAGGATTCGAACCTGCGACCGTAGCAGTCGCGCGGCTCCGGACTGAGCGCCTAGAACCTCTAGACCACCGCGGCCGGCCTTCATTGTTACCTCGGCGAGGCTGTGTCCCATCGCTCGTGCGCCGACAATAACACCACGTTCAAACCCACTTAAATCTTGATAACCTGCCATTGTAGCAGCAGCAGCAACCGATTTGACAACTGCTCCAGATACTTGTCTTCTGTAGGCGTTGCCGACCTTAGCGCCGTATTCCGCCTTTTTACGTACACTGCTCTCCACAAGTTTGAAAACACCATGCTGCGTATTACAACGGAGCAAGATGGAAGTGATCTCTGTGAGTTATTGGTTAGAATACGGATTAGCAAGCTCAAATAACGGTTAATAATGACACGTACAGTATTGTACGCTTAAGTATTGAACATATACATACATACTGGAACATACTAGTGTTGCTCCGTTTTATGTAAACCGACGTTACCTGTCCAAGCAGTTCTACTAAACTCGCCAGGTGGCGAGAGTAGACCGCCTGGATATATAGAGGTACGTTGTTCACATTTCTGTTCACTAGTAGTTTCGTTTGCATAAAGGTATAACACGCCGCGAAAGTAATTGAAAATGGCCCCAAAGTGACAGTTTCCTTATGAATCACGGGTAATGATAATCACTTTGCACCAAGAAGGCAATAGTGTCCAACAAATAGCAAATAAACTGATGATTTCCGTCAGTGGAGTTGTCAAAACCATACACCGGCATCGAGAAACAGGCTCCTACGGCGATCGTCCTAGCTCAGGAGCACCCAGGAAAACATCAGAACGCCAGGAAAAGTATTTGGTAGTGACCAGTAAACGTAACAGATTAAAAACTGTCCGTGAATTGACTGCTGAACTAAACGCAACGAGGGATACACCGGTGAGTGAGTCAACAGTGAGACGACGCCTGGCAGGCAACAACCATCGAGGTTATGTAGCAACAAGGAAACCACTGTTTCTCCCTGTTAACAAGAAGAAAAGGCTTCAGTGGTCTAAGACACAGCAACATTGGACAGCGTGGGATTAGGAAAGAGTCTTATTCACTGATGAATCCAAGTTAGAAGTATCTGGAAGTAACCGCCGCCGTTTACCCCATGAACGCTTGAATCCTCAGTGCGCAATTCCAACTGTAAGGCATGGAGGGGGTTCTGTGATGGTATGGGGATCCTTTGGAGGGAGTAAAGTCGGAGATTTGGTGAAAATAGATGGAAAAATGAACCATAAGGATTATCATGCCTTTCTCCAGTGACATGGTAAGACATCTGGTTTGCGTCTGATTGGGAAAGCATTTGTCTTGCAGCAAGACAACGACCCGAAACATACGTCTTGCTTGTGTCATAACTATGTGAAGTCTCTAGAGGTTCGTAAAATATTGAAAAACATGGAATGGTCCCCCCAATACCCTGATTGTAACCCAATCGAGCTGCTATGGGATGAATTGGACAGGAGGATCCGAAAGCGGGGAATCATGAGTGGGTCACAATTGTGGGAGGTTCTGCAGCAAGAATGGAGACTAATTCCAACTGAAACCTTGGCAAACCTGACGCAGCGCATGCCAAGAGTGTGCAAGACAGTGATGAAAGCAAAGGGTGCCTATTTTGAGGAATCGAAAATTTAATTGCTGCATCTTCCTGTGCATTATTTGAGCTTAATTTGGAAAACAACAAAATGCATTTTTTACTGTATTTCCTTTCCATCATCTATAATTGCTAGGTGTTTCCAAACTTATGGAGGGTAGTGTATCTTTGTGTTTGAATATTCATGCTCTAAACATTCTGCGTGGTGTCTGTTTGTTCTATATCGTGTCTCCATACCACTTTCGCGCAACGACGTTCTGAGCGTGTTTTTTAGGGAATTGACTAGTTTGAGCCTGGGAACTGTTGCTGGTAAGGAGACGCCAGACCACACATGACATGTAGAATTCAGAAGAGTTCAGTGAGACTAGCGATGATATAACCAAATACTTAACAATTTCAGCGTCAGCTCCACTGCACTCCCTGTAAAAGAATCTTAATACTAACTAAATTTAGTGGAAGGGGTTCAAGGCTTTCCTATTTTTAGTTAGCTGGTAAAATAACGTCGAAAAAGCAGTTAAGTTTACCATTAGAAATTTTACTCTACTCACAAAACATTGTTTATAAATTGCACTATTGATAAAAGGAAATGTTTTAATACAGGATGGTAAAAACCAATTGCGTTCAACAAAAATGTGAACGAATATTCCCTGAATGGGTTTCCAAGTTCTACAATGGATCGAAGGATGACCTATGCCATATCACATCTATAATCTAGGTTTAAATTAAGTTTCACAAAAGAGCAAACTATCAAAATGGTCTACAGTGACCCTCAATTATCTTTAATTACTTACTTAACTTGTCGTAAATTACAGTGGCTGATGTGGCTTCTCAATAACTATATAACAGAAAAATCATCTCCTTTCAAATTTTTTACTTCAAGTGGCAAATGTGAACACCATGAGCTTTAATTGACGATCGACACTAGTATTGCGCAAAAAGGGGGTGTAACAGATGAGACTTCTGCAGTTCTAAGTGAAGCCTTATGTGCTCAAAAGTGCGGCATCGCGTGCGTTCATTACCTTGTCGGTGTTCGTCAGGGGGCGGCGGCCGGCGCAGCTCCGTCCAGCTCGCCCTCTCGGAAGCAACTCTCTCCTCACTTCTCCTTACTACAATTTACCGAAGTTGGTTTAAAAAAAAAAACTATCTGGCTGTGTTTTCATCTGACCAATCAGGGTCTCAATGTTAACCTTGAGCTCCGCCTACAAAAATTCTGTCTATCCAATGAGAAACGTTATACTTTTGGTGGTGGGGCAATGTTTTTAAAGTTTGCAACGTAACAGAGACGCGAAAAAGTCTCACGCTAAAACTTGCTGCTAGTGTGGTCCTTTAGTGTTATCGTAAGATCTATACTGATCTTGTGGAGGGCTCTATCTTTTAATATGGGCTGGGGGATGGTCCTAACATAACAGAGACGCGAAAAAGTCTCACGCTAAAACTTGCGGGTGGTGTAGCCCTTTTTGTGTTATCGTAAGATCTATACTGTTCTTGTGGAGGGCTCTAGCTTTTAACATGGGCTGGGGGGTGGTCCTAACGTAACAGAGACGCGAAAAAGTCTCACACTAAAAACTTGCGGGTGGTGTGGTCGTAGCGGTTAGCTGGCGACGTGGGTGTCCATCCCTTATCGTAGGGCCTTCTCGCTTAACACGGTTCTGCTCTCGGCTTCTGTTCTCGTTTCTCCCCTAGGAACTGCGTCTGTCTCACGGTGGGAAGGTATGACATGCATTTAGGCATTCTTGTGTTAGTCTGTGGTATTCCATTTGCTCACTCGTTACTCGTATTACTTTGGTTAATTTAATGTCACGATTTATTCGGAGCTATGTGACATACTACTGGATTTCCTTATCATGTCAGGGTTTTCATGGAAGGTGTTGGATTTGCATGACACCTTACAATGCCCATACCAGTTTCTTTGGCGCTTCAGGGTGTCATACAAACGTAACTTTATGCTATACACGTATCCATGACACTCACCTACTCTCCACAAAATTCATTCGACACAACCCTCACACAACGGGCAATGTGCGCCGAAGAAGAACACGCTTTTCGCTAGGCGGCTGAGCCCACTCCGTGAGATATCGCAATCAGTTTAATTAAACATTTAATTTTTAAACAATAATTCTTATTTTGCATAAATGATTACAAGCGTTCCATAAATAAGAAATTAAATGCAGTTAATCTACACTGAAGCGCCAAAGAAACTGGTATAGTCATGTGTATTCAAATACAGAGGTATGTAATTTTTTTAGGCAGAATACGGCGCAGATGTCGGCAACGCCTATGTAACACATCAACTGTCTGGTGCAGTTTTTAGATTGGTTATTGCTGCTACAATGACAGGTTATCAAGACTGAAGAGAATTTGAACGAGGTGTTAAGATCGGTGCACGAGTGATGAGGCACGGCATCTGCGAGGTAGCTATGAAGTGGGGATTTTCCAGTATGACCAATTCCAGTATCACCATTTGGTAATACATCAAACCTCCGGCATCGCTGCGGTCGGAAAAAGATCCTGAAAGAACGGGATCGACGACGACTGAAGAGAATCGTTCAACTTGACAGAAGAGCAATCCTTCCGCAAATTACTGCAGATTTCAATGCTCGTCCATCAAGAAGTGTCAGGGTGCGAACCATTCAACGAAGCATCATCGATATGAGCTTTTGCAGCCGAAGGCCTACTCGTGTACTCTTGATGACCGCAAGACATACAGCTTTACACCTCGCCTGGGCCCGTCAACACAAACATTGGACTGTTGATGACTGGAAACATGTTGCCTGGTTGGAGGAGTCTCGTTTCAAATTGTATCGAGCGGATGGACGTGTACGGGCATGGAGACAACCTCATGAATCCATGGACGCCGCATGTCAGCAGGGGACTGTTCAAGCTGGTGGAGGCTTGTAATGGTGTCGGGTGTGTGCAGTTGGAATGATATGGGACCCCTGATACGTATAGATACGTCTCTGACAGGTAACACGAAATTAAACATCCTGTTTGATCACCTGCATCCATTCATGTCCATCGTGCATTCCGACGTACTTGGGCAATTACAGCAGGACAATGCGACACCCCACGCGTCGAGAATTGCTTCAGAGTGGCTCCAGGTCCACTCTTCTCAGTTTAAATACTTCCGCTGGCCACCAAACTCCCCAGATATGAACATTATTAAACATATTTGGGATGCCTTGCAACGTGCTGGTCAGAAGAGAGCTCCATCCCCTCGTACTCTTAGGAATTTATGGACAGCCCTGCAGGATTCATGGTGTCAGTTCCCTCCATCACTACTTCAGACATTAATCGAGTCCATGCCACGTCGTGTTGCAGCACTTCTGCGTGTTCGCGGGGGCCGTACACAATATTAGGCAGGTGTACCAGTTTCTTTGGCTCTTCACTGTATATTACCCGACGGCTAATCCAGTTCATGGAAACCAGTCCCAGTCGCTGGTTGTCTAAGTAGCAGCTTGAAGGTGCAACAAAAATTTGGTTTTAGTGTTTCATATGATTACTGAACGAATTTAAAAAGTTAAAATGCTGTTATAACCTATTCATTAAGAGCTATAATCTTTTGTTAAAGGTTTAACACAACAAGACAAGCGCTTAAGTTAGAAACTCTACATACGTTTTGACGCAGCGTAAAGCACTGCGCTCAAATACTCTAGCTATATTCACAGTATGTTTGAGAATGAAAGTGCTTAGTGACTTGCAGCAAACTTTACGCATAATTTCAAACTTTACGACATTTTTTCTAACTTGCATCCTCCACCAAAATGATGAAATGATAGAAGTTTATCGCTTTCTGTACTATGGTGAGTGGAGGAGTGTGTTTGGAAAAAGAAGCGAGGACCGTACCAAAGTGAACACAGGAAGATGGTGGGAAAACAGGATGAGATAGCAAGGCTTATGTTCTAAACCGACCCAGCCTGGGGCTGGAAACTGTTCAAGATGATGATGATGAGACAGTAAGACTTTGGCATCAAGTATGACATTTTAATTTATACTTCTTTACTACTTAATGTATTCGCTGCACATCATGCACACAGTTTCCACATATACCACTGAAAGTACTGGCGAAATTAAATCAAATCACTGTATGGGACATAGTTCAGGAGATTGGACGTCATATACGAGGGCTATCCACAAAGTACATTACGTTTTGGAATTAAAAATAAATAAAGTATTGGAAATTTTTTTATTATATACAAATGAAAGCCACACTTAAATACTACTTTTCTACATAGTTGCCATTTAAATTAAGGCACTTATCGTAGCGATGGACGAGCTTGGAAATTCCTTCGTCGTAAAATTCGGCCGCCTGCGCCTTCAACCACGTAATGACTGTCTTTTGGGACAGAAAAGGTGTGATTTTTGTGGATTTCCTGGAAAGAGGCACTACAATAAACTCTCAAAGGTATTGTCAAACTCTGCACAACCTCAGAAGAGCAATACAAAACAAGAGCAGGGGAAAGTTGGGCTCAAAGATCTTGCTGATTCACGACAACGCCCGGGCCCACACGGCAAATGCCACTCGTGAAGTTCTCGAATCTTTTAAGTGGGAGTTGTTTCCTCATCCGCCGTACAGTCCCTACCTGGCACCGATCGACTTCCACTTATTCCCAGCAATGAAGAAGTGGTTGGCTATGTAGCGTTCTGATGACGACGCACAGCTTCAGGAAGAGGTAACCACGTGGTTGAAGGCGCACGCGGCCGAATTTTACGACGAAGGAATTTCCAAGCTCGTCCATCACTACGATAAGTGCCTTAATTTAAATGGCAACTATGTAGAAAAGTAGTATTTATGTGTGGCTTTCATCTGTATATAATAAAAAAATTTTCCAATACTTTATTTATTTTTAATTCCAAAACGTAATGTACTTTGTGGATAGCCCTCGTACAATGAAGTGCTTGAAAAAGTAGCTTTCGCTTAATATCGTAGTGCAAATTATCTATACTATTCTCATGCAGTGTTTGGTAATGAGAACGCCTAGTGACTTCCATCAAACTTTAAATATAACTTTAAACTTTTCATAAACCTTTTGTCTCTTACATGCTGAACGTAAAATATTTAACCCAATAACTCATTTGTAAAGTAATCGGAAGTTTGAAGCTGTTTAACACATGTGGGTTCGCTTCTTTAAAAAATAAGGGGCTACACTGATAATTTATAACTCAAATGTCTTTGACATGAAAGTTGAGTACGCTGTAAAATAGCTGATTTCATGTTTTAGAGTGTGACGAGACAAGAACAACTTTATTGCCACAGTTGTAAACCGCTAAATCTAAATAAAGATGATATATTTAAAAAAGAAAAAATTATGAAAAAATCAAACTTAGAAGTAAGATAACCTAAAATAGAGCATAAAACAGCAAAATTTTTTGTTGAAGTTGTTTTCAACCTCGACATTGATTTGGTACTGCTCTGTTTATCTCTGAATAACTACTGATACCCGCATCTACATATTTACTGCAGACAAGCTTCGGTCACCCTGTATTTTATCTATCCCCTTCCGCTCCCAGTTATCAAGTTATATCCTTGATCTTCATTCTTCTTTTGTCTGTAAAATTGCGCAAGATAACGTAGCACCTGTACATAAAAGTATTCTGATTGAGATCTCTGGACGATTCCATCCCTTTGCTCCAAAAGGGCGGCTGTCCGAGTTTGCTGTCTCCTGCCGATCTGCTCAGTCGGAGTTCTCTCATTATTGTCTCTTTACTACATAGCATGACACTGCAGTCTTCACGCACCACAGGTCCAGGGAAAGTTGTTCATAATCAGTCACGTGTGACTGCATGCAGTGTCACTAAATTTCTCTTAGAAGAGGGAGATGGGAAGCAAAAATCTCATGAAACCTTGTGCTCGAGAGAGAGGTGCGGAATCCGCTAGCTATTCCAATCGCTCAGTAAAGAGAGTAAAGGAGGAAGGGGAGACAGGCACAAGTTCCTCCGAAGGCTTGTAGGAAAGTGAGGAGGAGGAGAAAAAAATTAATTTTTTGTTGTATTGTTGAACAGGTTATTACGAGGCTGACACACAACTTTTTTTATGACACAGTACCATTACGGTAGTAAGCAATGTTGTCCACTACGCTACGGTTTTTACCTCTCCATTGATTTCCATATCGCAGATTTGGGTCAATCTTGCATTACTCTAGTTGATCCTTTCTTTAAGAGGGCATTGTACGTCCTATGCCGCCAATGTTATATTATCCAATTTTGTGACAGATTATCTTGGAAACATTTGAAGACACCAACTTACAATTTTCCATAATTATTGAAGGTACCTTTGTAGATACACTGAACTAGACTTATTACTAAATTTGTACTGAGGAGCGTGTCATCTTTTTTTCAGACATTAAATTTTTTGACAGAATCTTGTAAATAAATCAACATAAAATCAAAACAATTCAGGATACTTTAATTATTCTTATTCCATATGTGTTGAATCTCACACTTGGCATGCTGTGAAAATTTCATGTCTCTACCATCAGTACTTTTTTAGAAAACGGTTCATTTGTTGCAAAAAATGTAGTTCAGAGATATCGAGGTTTAAAACTTTTTTTTGTATAAATTCTTATACAGACTTACATGTCTGTGTCTTTTATTCACTAGAATTGCCCTGCCCCATACACTGTGTCTTCTTCAGTGTTAAAATAGCCCAGTGCTTGCCTCCACCTTTTCTTTCTTGCTTCTTTCGTCATTTGCTGAGCAGCTAACTCTGCTTCACGTACACGAAGCTCATCCAGTTCACGCAGTCCTTTAGCTGTGTTCTGTCCAAATCTTACCCCTAACTTCTCCAGAACCTTAAGTTTTTCATAGTCCCCACCATTAAATGTTATTACAGCATCAGACGCTACTAACTTTAGAGTCATAAGGCCAACAAATACATTTTTAGGCACACGGCACCACACAACATTAATGAAGGACTCATTCACATTCTGGGTCTTCCCATGTAAACACTTCTTTAGTAGCTCAGGATTTGCCAAATCCCTGTAAATAGGTTTGATTTCCTCCATTACTGCCAAAGGAAGAGAATTTTTATGTGTAAATTCATGCAGGGTGCCAGAAAATTCAGGTTGTGTTTGGTGGAGGTGGAACAAAGCATGACATGGCTTTTCATCGGTTGATATTCGATGAAAGAAAGTGCTACACACAGCTCTTTTCATCTTCTCTACATTGTCACAGTTATCTCTAATGGCCTTCCCGTAATATTCCTGTAATTCATCAATTACTTTGTCCGTCAGTCTTCCAGCACATTTTATTGTCTTGCCATCAGACAGTATCAGAAACAAAGGACTGATTTATTTATTCGTAATGTCAAATTCTGAGACGTAGCAGTAGGCACAAAACAAAGCAATTCACCGTCTTCTAGTCTGTGTAGTTCCCAAGATATGACTGCTCAACAGTGGCAGTATATGCGTAGCCGCGACAATTGACAGTCACACATCAATTTCCAAATATTATTTGAAGGTCTCACAATTTTCTGATTTTAATGTATTATATACCAAAATGTTCAGGAAAGTCCAAAGTACATTATGGAGTAGAAAACAGAAAATGTCAGACTTCAACGAATTTCACATACAATGTCTCCTTTAACAACTTTGAATGCCTACATTTTCAGAAGTATTGCTCATATTGACACTGCCTATTAATGTACACTCTCTAGCTGCAGCTTACAAATTTGGGAGATTCGTGTTTGTTGCAAGGTTTCAGCTGCTTAACTTCATCTTCTCAGTAGTAGGGCAATAGCAGTGTCACTCCACATTGCGGGCTGCCTACATCAAAGGCAAGTATACATACAGGGGCAAACCTATTGTTCTCTTTTGATTGACAACTCCTTAACCTATCGTTCTGCTAAAAGGATTATGATTCTCTGGGGATAATCCATCCTTTTAATTGACAGGTTCTTAACCTATTTTTCAGTTAAACGGTTTTCTATGTCACCCCTATGCCTCCACCCTCCCAGAACCACTTCTAATATCAAATTAATTGACTAATCAATTAAACTGATTAAGAAATTGGCAGGAAATAGCTCAGTTGTGTCACTTTCGGTATTCATGAGCTGCTTCAGATTATTCAAGTAGCCTCCCACCACCACTACAGTAATTTGATAGACTAATTAATTAGCAAATTAAATCGATATCCCTCAGTTTTCCTTGTCCCCTTCCCCCTTCTGGAAATACTGATTGATAGGTTACATTATAAGGAATATTGTTTAAACAATTTAGACAATGTATGGTGTATTGTTTATGTAAAAAGTAACATGACACAAGGTGGTATATGGAAAATAGTTTATTTAAAGAATTTGTCACGAAATCAATCATGGTTTATGGAATATTTAAACAACTGCGGCGCTTTTTTCATTCCAATTACATAAGGCTACGCGTAATTACACTGTTAGAGACGTCTTAAACATATCTGAAAAGCTTTCTCTCATCTTACCACACCCACAGCCTGCGTCGGCTGCTGGGTCATACCACACCAGCGAGAGCATGAGACACGGCGGCGCTCTCGGACATGCGCTAATCCTAAGTACACGTCCTGTCAGCCCGCCCGGCTAGCTGTGCGGTCTAGTGCGCTGCTTCCTGAGCGGAAAGGCGTGCCAGTCCCCGGCACAAATCCATCTAGCAGATGGTTTTTAAGGCAGTTTTCCATCTGCCTTGGCGAATGTGGGCTGTTCCGCCTATTCCGCCTCAGTTACACTGTGTCGGTGACTGCTGCGCAAACACTGTCTCCACATACGTGCAAACCGTAGTTACTCTAACACACAAGCATTTGAGGTTACACTCGTCTGGCATGAGACATTCCTGGGGGGTTCCACTGGGGGCCAAGCCACACAACAACCCTGCGTTCGTGTGAGGCAGCGGTGGGGTGGGTGGACTGCTGTGGCCTGTTGCGTGGTTGTGAACCACTGAGGGCTACGGCGGAACAAAGCCTCTCCGTCGTTTCTAGGTGCCCAGCTCAATACACACACAATACATACACACTTTCTGTCGGCGTCCACAGCCATTTCAAGTAGTCTGCATATTGGAACCAACCTGTCGGATACTGGTGCTCTGAGACACCTTCCTTCCAAAGCAAATATCTGACAGGGAATCGATCCAGAAATACTGCTGAAATTAATTTACTGACCCTACATGATGGAGCTATAATTCAGATACAGTATCTGTTTCACACACACAAATCGACGATGTCACAAAATAGTAGCAGGCTGACTCAAAATGCACTTTAAAAAAAAGAGTGTGGCATGCAAAGAGAGAGGGAGAGAGAGAGAGAGAGGGAGAGAGAGAGAGAGAGAGAGAGAGAGAGAGGGGGCTGTAACTTGCTTTGCAGATGACATAGGAAGCAACATGTAGTATTTCATTCCGCCATGGACTCTTAGTTGCCCCGTCTTCCAGGCGCACCTTCTTGAGGTACACTTCACGAGCTGTCTCAGGAGTTATTAAATCTGGCCGGCCGCTGTGGCCAAGCGGTTCTAGGCGCTACAAACTGCGCGACCGCTACGGTCGCAGGTTCGAATCCTGCCTCGGGCATGGATGTGTGTGATGTCCTTAGGTTACTGGTCAGAATTCACTTAACTGGTGTAAGTAATTGCGATGTTCTGTAATGTGTGCTACCACAATTTTTATACAAGTGTCGGTGTTTGTTCCTTGCTACTGTAATAAGCATCTATCATAAGTGCTTGAAGAACGGTGGAAGTATGAGTGGGCGATACAGTGTTGCACATACACGTGTCATCACAAAACAAGAGGTCGGAGACTTGCCCACTCTCAAGCGGGATAGGCGGCTATCTGCGTCGGATTGACAACATTACACAGCTGGTAAGGCTACAAGTGTTTCGGACTACACCGTTCAGTGCAGACTGTTTAACATGGAGCTACGCAGCAGATGGCCCCTCCGTGTTCTCATGTTGACTCAGTGACATAGTCCGTCATGACTACAGTGGCACGGGATCATCGAGATTCGACTTTCGATCAGTGAAAATGTGTAGCACCTGGGATTCCATAGGTCCTGTTGTAGTAATCGTATGCGTCATTACAACTGTGGACTGTGTGAATATTATTGAGGACCAGCTTCATCATGCCCCGGCGGCGATGACATCTTCCAGGACTGATGACCTCAGATGTTAACTCCCATAGTGCTTAGAACCATTTTAGAGCATCTTTCAGCAAGATAACTGTCCTTATTATAAGGCTAGAATCGTGCTACAATTGTTTGAGGAGCATAATAGTGATTTCACATTGGTGTCTTGTCCACCAAACTCGGATTGTGACGCAACACATTGTAAGGGCTTCGTAAGGCCCTTACTATAACTTTGCACTCGGCGCAGGTCGATAGGGCGAACAATCGATTGTGACGTGTTGAGAGAGCGAGTGTCAAGATGCGCCAGAGTGGTTGGCGGGAATGGTGTGTGTGTGGAGGCCATTATTGGAATACAAGGTCTTTAACCGAGAAGGGTGTCACCATCGCCGTGGTTAGACCCCTAAATAATAAATGAATACCGGGAAAGTGATGAAGTATCTTTATAAAAGTGAGCAGTGCCGATATTTAGTTTCGCGTCTACCGCGCCGGCCTAACGATTGCAGTGTTGGATGCAGTGATGGACTAGCGTGTGACGATAATGGCAAATGAAGAAAGCCTGTGCTGAGATTAGCCGTAATTAGATATGTATGACGAAGGCAGTGGCTGTCTCCTTTTTGTGTTTTGAGAAGAATATAAGTTCATAATTAGTAAAACTGTGTTGGTGTTCCTTGTTACCAAACATTCAAAATTATAGTATTGAACAGGACGAACTGGAAAGTAGCAACTTCCGTAGCAGCCAATTCCAATTACCAGCCCCATTAGGTTCACGGTCATGTTAATAATAAATATTGGGCTGCTATTCGATCAGATCAGGTCGGGATAAAAAACGGAGGTGTTACAACATCTGGGAGGCTATCGGGCGGCAGCTCCACACTCACAAACCATCGGTCCTTAAATTACTGGAAATGCATGAGCTGTGCATAGATATCTCATCCCACATATCTGCAGAAGCCTTCCAAGGACTTGAGTCCATGTCACTTATAACTGCTGCTGCATTGTGGCGCTGAAGTGGACCAACACACTACTAGGCAGGCGGTCATCACGTTTTTCCTCGTTAGTGTATCTGGAAAGCTCTAAATGCACTGAAATGATGTGAATAGATCGACGTGAAGGAAATCATATTCAAAGATATGAAATGATATCAGTGTATACCATTCTGATACGCTCCAGCTGCAAGGTAATAATAAACAACTCAAAATCTGTGCCAGGCAGATTCGAATATCGTTCTCCTGCCTTAACGATTAGGCTATCTTACTACATCTCAATGTCTGACTCAGGATTTTGTTATATATTTCCACTTACGATTCGCGAACTCTGAGGCAGATGGTGAGCAGAGTCAGTAATGGCGTACAGCTTCTCCTACCACAAGGGATAAAATTGTGGAATGCCTTGAATGCACTGACATGAAATAAATGATCGGAGGGGTTGAAACCAATGATGATGCAATGACATGCAATGGTATCAGTGCAAACTACAATGTCCAGCTGCATTAATGTGACCACCTATTGAAACCCTCCACCGGTTCCCGTGAGGTCACTAAAGTTAAGCGCTGTCGGGTGTGGTCGGCGCTTGGATAGGTGACCGTCCAGGCCGCCATGCGCTGTTGCCATTTTTCGGGGTGCACTCAGCCTCGTGACGACAATTGAGGAGCTACTCGACCGAATAGTAGCGGCTTCGGTCAAGACCGGGAGAGCGGTGTGCTAACCACACGCCCCTCCTATCCGCATTCTCCTCCGAGGAAGACACGGCGGTCGGATGGTCCCGAGAGAGTGCCACTGAGAGAGTCCAGGTAGAAAATAAATGAGGTTCTGGAAGGTGTCGACAGGGTTATGGAGCCATGCTGACTCCAGTACCATGGCCATATGCACTGGGTTTTTCTATTGAGGATCCATGGAGCGAACAGCCCAATCGAGATGGTCCCATATATTCTCGACTGGGGTTCAACCTGGTCAGTTTGGTGGCCAGAGGAGTACGGTAGACTCATTCTGGCGTCCTTTAAACCACACACGAACACTGTGAGCTTTATGACACATTGCACTGTTCTGCTGGTAAATGTCATCGTGCCGGGGAAAAACAAAGAGTAAGCATGTGTGGACGTGGTCCCCAACGACAGATATGCATTTTGGCTTGATCCATTGTGCTTTCCAGAATGAGGAGATCACCCGGGAACGTCCTCCATCCGCTGGCCATTGTGCCCAATGGTTCTAGTCGCTTCAGTCCGGAGCCGCGCTGCTGCAATGGTCGCAGGTTCGAATCCTGCCTCGGGCATGGGTGTGTGTGATGTCTTTAGATTAGTTCTAAGTTCTAGGGGACTGATGACCTCAGAAGTTAAGTCCCATAGTGCTCAGAGCAATTTGAACAATCGAATCCTGCCTCGGGCATGGATGTGTGTGATGTCCTTAGGTCAGTTAGGTTTAAGTAGTTCTAAGTCTAGGGGACTGATGACTCAGACGTTGAGTCCCATAGTGCTCAGAGCCATTTGAACCATTTGTCCTCCACCCTGGATTGTTGCAGGATATTTGCTTCGTTCACGTCATGCATGCCAACAGCTATTTCTCCCTTGGACCATAAAGTGTGATTCATCCAAAAATGCCACCTCCGCCTCTCAGTGGACGTTCAGTAATGGGACAGGCGTCCAAATTCCGACCGTCGTCGCCTATGAACAGCAGTCAGCATCGATGCATGAACCAGACGCCTGCCGTGGAAGCCCATACGCACAAACGTTCGGTGAACGTACCTTGAGGAGAGCCTGATGGTATTCCCTTGGTTCATTTGGGAGGTCATTTGCTCAACTGTTGCACGTCTATTCGCCAATACACATAGCTGCAGCCATTGTTCACCCTTGTCATCTATGGCCTGTAGTACATCACAGTTGCTTCGGCACCGGTTTTGGAGAGCGTCATTTTGCCACACATGGTATGCGTGCACCATGGCGGCACGCCAACAATTTACAAACGTAGCCATTTCGGAAATGATTCCACCTATGCTCGAAAGCTAATGATCACACCCTTTTGGACGTCTGCTAAATCGCTCCGTTTCCACATTGCAACAACGACTGCGCTGTTACCTGCATCCCGCCAACATGCTTTATATACCCTCCAATGTTGGTGTTGCCACACGCTGTCTACGAGTGGTTATTGCAGGTTGACATGGAACGTAGGCGGTGGTCACATTAATGTACGAGAAAGTGTAATCACTTCTGTCTCCATGCTGTTCAGTTTTGGAACACAACCTCCGACCAGCTTAGAGGCAGAAGTGATGACACTTTCTGCGGGACCTGACCATCATTTTGCAGGAAAATGCTCAAGCACGTAGAGTGCAAGCTGTTACTGATTTGTTTGACTGATGGAGCTGCTAAGTGCTATACTACCTACTGCACTCCCCTGACTTCAGTCCTCGTAAGTTCAACTCCATTTCTAAACTAAAGGAAACACTTCACGGCATACGCTTCAGAACTGCTACAAATTCACCGGGCAATAGACCGCGCCGCTCGAACTGTCAACACGCCTGGCACTGCTGAGAGTATCCTACGACCTCCACATCGCTGGCAACGGGTTATGTACAATGCTGATGACTACTTTGAAGCTCAATAAAACTTTGAAACACGTATCTATTTTGTACGAACTGTAAATAAACAGTTGCCACTATTAAAGTTCCAACCTTAGTAACTGCACGATGTATAATGGTTGTTCGCAACTCTTCCAAGAATCACGATAGTGAACTGATACGTTGGCTGGAATCGGCGTCGCTGAAGGTATAGACCACAGCGCCATCCGAAACTGTAGCTGATGACTCGGAGATGTACTAGTGAAGGACTAGGACGCTATGGTAGGCCATATTCCCGTAGCACTTGTGACTTTACTCGCTCTTGGAGCCATTGCTTTATTACCAAGGATTACAGCTGAGTCACAGTGAGGGTAAAGTAGTAGACGTGTGATGTCACGAGGTGGTCTGCGGCAAAAACGACAGATGCACTACTCGTAGGAACTTGCACCAACAGGGACTGCTAGTGTTGAGATTGGCTACTGTGATGAAAGTTAGAGGGGATTATCGTCTTGTGAGCGCGCAAATCCTTTATATTCATTTATTTAAAGTAATTTAATTAGTTTTCAGTTATAGTCCAAAATAGCGTAGCAGACCGTGTCAGTATTATACTGTCATGGCATAAACTTGTTATTTCATTCGATGTCATGACGTAACGAGGAAATCGTTTCATAGTCGGTCATAAGAGGAGACACGAATCACTTTGCGCTTCATCGGCAACGTCACGAATCACCGCTAAGCGAAGTACTTCGCGCCAAACTGGTGTAATAACACGGCGTTAGAAAGTACGTGGTTGTGCCCGGTCACCTGCGAAAAAAGCAGATTCTAAAAAGTTCAGGTATGTGCTGACATTGCGTTTTCTGCCGTGCATTCCCAGACTGAAAGACAGACGCGACTGTATATTGCGCAGACTCGACGTAAAGACGGATTACAACCAAACAAGACTGTCAAAGAGTGTCTTAATTCAGCAAAGGACTAAAGGGACCCACTTGCAATGCCGGGAAGATACCTAATTCCATATACATGAGGTGAAGTCTATATAGAATTTAGTGGATGATCCATCAATACCACTGTCACCGAACATAAACATCATTGCAGGCTGGGACACGTGGAGAAATCGGCCATGAAGGAGCAGGCGCTGTGTGGGACCTCATAATATAATTGACCAACACAGAACTTCTTTGCAGCTACGGTCGCAGGTTCGAATCCTGCCTCGGGCATGGATGTGTGTGATGTCCTTAGGTTAGTTAGGTTTAAGTAGTATAAGTCTAGGAGACTGATGACCTCAGATGTTAAGTCCCATAGTGCTTGGAGCCATTTGAATTTGAAGAACTTCTTCCTGTGAAGAAGAGCTACCGCTCCCGCTTGTTCAGGAAATCTAAAGACATACACAAACATGATGACAGCTTCAGTAAGAAAGCGTAAAGCCCCGAACTAAATGGACTTCGGATTGTCGTGCTGTAGGTAACTACCGTTCCAAGTAGCTACTGGAGAACCACGGTGGTGACGACCAGGGAAAAGCCCTCAGATGTTGGCGCGACAGGTACATGATTATAATCTTCAGCCAGGAGCTAGACTTCAGTCCGTGAGCAGCAATGGAGGGTGGAGGTTTGACAACGCAAATTACTCGTGCTGGCGATATGTCAGAAAACATCGTAAACCAAACGTCTGCCGATAAACCTGAGACAGAAACCAACAGATTACATGTCGAACATGATAGGCGTACGTATGGTACCGCAACATTGTAGTACTGTTTGCTGTTTTATCTGAAAGAATGTTTATAAAAATAGATGACATCTCTATAAACTACTGACTTCATTATTTAGCTGAAAACTCCTCCCGAACTGGCCATGAAGATCCAACGGCACCAACCGGCCACCGTGTCATTCTCAGCCCACAGGCGTCACTGGATGCGGATACGGAGGGGCATGTGGTAAACACACCGCTCTCCCCGCCGTATGTCAGTTTCTAGACCGGAGCCGCTACTTCTCAATCAAGTAGCTCCTCAGTTTGCCTCACAAGGGCTGAGTGCACCCCGCTTGCCAACAGCGCTCGGCAGACCGGATGGTCACCCAATCAAGTGCTAACCCAGCCAGACAGCGCTTAGCTTCGGTGATCTGACGGGAATCGGTGTTATCACTGCGGCAAGGCCGTTGGACATTATTTAGCTGAGGTAAAAGCGTTAATCTGTTTCACTGCAGTTTTTGATAGCTTGTCATCGAAAGCAGTGGAATCGAGACCTAAATGCTACTTCTGCGCTGGGACAACGACATCGCATGAATTAGCCAGGTTGGTGAAACTATTTAAACTTTCGCGTCTTTTCTGATGTGGTAAGATACAACTAGGCCCCTTACATGTCCTGCTATTCCAGCACGAATGGAGGCGGTTACGTGTCGTCTGTGGTAACAGAGAGAAAGGAATAGCGCACTCATTCTTTAACTGAGTGGCAGTTAACATTCGCAGTTAATTAATTCCCCGCGGTGTAGTTATGCCATTTCGATTTCACCATACGTGGCACAGCTGGTAGGTAGAGGAGAACTATTCGTGTTTACACCGTACACAGAACGACACTGTTTGTCCTCACACAGCAGAAAGATCCGTACCAGATAGTGTTGATAGAAGAGATAGAGAAGATCCAACGGAGAGCAGCGCGATTCGTTACAGGATCATTTAGTAATCGCGAAAGCGTTACGGAGATGATAGATAAACTCCAGTGGAAGACTCTGCAGGAGAGACGCTCAGTAGCTCGGTACGGGCTTTTGTTGAAGTTTCGAGAACATACCTTCACCGAGGAGTATATTGATCCTTCCTACGTATATCTCGCGAAGAGACTATGAGGATAAAATCTGAGAGATTAGAGCCCACACAGAGGCATACGACAATCCTTCTTTCCACGAACAATACGAGACTGGAATAGAAGGGAGAACCGATAGAGGTACTCAAGGTACCCTCCGCCACATACCGTCAGGTGGCTTGCGGAGTATGGATGTAGATGTAGATGTTGATGAAGAAACAATTACTGCTAACTAGACCATGGCTAAACTGGTAACAGAGCTAGAACACAATGGCACATTACACGGATATGCATATAGAAGAGGAATATGGTCATGACGATAATGACAGGGACGTTCGTGATGCTAAACAACAGCAGGGCCCACAGAATGGACTGTTGCAGACTCCATATTTAAATTATGCAAAACAGTGCAGTGCTAGGGTTCGGGAACAGCACTTGATAAATTCAGTGTTCACTTCCTGAAAACTAGTTTTGATTTAACGAAATACAGGGCCGCACTTTCCGTTTCTTGAGATGTTCATAGATCAACCCTAGGTTCTTTCATTGTTCTTCAATAAACAGACACTTTTTCACAGTTGTACCACATCGAAGCTGTCGAAGGGCAAAATTATTTCCAGTTTCGTCATCGGTTAACTCACCTTCATAACATTTTGCGGAAGATCTCGATTCATTTCCTGTTCTCTTGCTGAATTCTCGAGAAGTGAGGAGCTTTGAGATGCACTCTAATTAGCTCTACGAGCCCACCTAAGCAGGTGCTTGAATAAAAAAGCAGCGGCGTCATGACTCACACATTGGCTGCAACAGCAGGAAGAAGACGACTTGCTAATCACGAAGCACTGCCGAGGATCCTTCATTCGGCAGTCAGCCAAAAGAGAAAACCCTTCGCCAACGTGGTTCCTGAAAAGGTTAATGACGTTGCTTCTGTGCTGATGTAGGGAAGTTTCTTCCTGGACGGTTTATATTTCACCCGTTAATGAGGTCCTTGATATATCAGCCAAGGGTCTGCCTTTCACATCAACGCAGACAGACTTGTTCAGGTTTGAATAATGAATTTACCGCGTCGTTCAAACTTAACTACAACGTATAATACGATAATTAATGACAATCGGAGTTTCGGTAGAATATTACCCACATAATCCCGAAGATAGTAAAGACAGATAAATGTGAGAGCCGGCGCACAATCAGCTTAATAGCTCATGCATTCACGTTGCTGACTAGAATAACATACAGAAGAATAGAAAAACAAATTGAGGACTTGTTAAATGATCATTTTGACTTTATAAATCTAAAGGCTCTAGAGAGCCAGCCATTTCTGACGTTGGCCACTTCTGACGCTGCAGCTTATAACGGAAATGATTGAAACCAAGACTTAAGGAAAATTAAGAAGTTGTGACTGATGACCTCAGATGTTAAGTCCCATAGTGCTCAGAGCCATTTTAAGAAGTATAATCCGTTCGTCATAAGAATAAACCGGACGTAAACATTGCGCTATTAGTTCTTCCGCATTTGCTGGAACCTCATTGGATTTCCGTTTCATGTGGGACTGCAGTCAAGCTGTCTTGAGTACTGTCAAGTACGATGATAAGGGTACATTTTGCGCTGCGCGTTACGCGCGCACATCGACTTAGCCATAGTATGGGACAACAGCTCTATCAGCGCATTTAAAGTGGGCGGTCAGCCGGTAAACCTAACCTGCAGTGACGTGGCCAGCTGCAGTCCACAAGAAAAAAAACCACGAGAAGAGGAGTAATACATCTTCGAATGTCATTTAATTTTCAAGCAGAATGAAATAATACACTGTAAATCTCTCACAACACGCTCCTTAGACGACTAGACGAAAACCGCAACACGTTATCGTTTTTAGCTAACGTACTATTGTAATTAAAAACAAGACTGATGAAAATTCATGACTTAACCACAGGGTAGTTTTTCTGCATACGTCGTGTGTAATGTAAGAGAGTATTGAAGGATTTCACCGTATAGTTAAATATAGAAGCCACTGAAGGTATTACTTACAGTCCGTCGTCTGGTAATGTCTTAGCTCCTTTCTTATCCGAATGCGAGAAATACATTTCAGTTCTGGAAGTGTCACCTGCTACGTTGATAACGAGCCTATCAAGAACATAATCCACGGAGTCAATGAGGCGCAGCATTTTCTCTCTTTCTTTTATGTCGAGCTTTTCTGTATCCCGCCAGTGTTTGGCAGAGACTTATGAAAAAGCTGCGTGCGTTAAGTTCCAGTACGTCTGGCAGCTTAACAGTCTTGTTACTTCTCGGGCCAAATCCCGCAGCTTGGCTCCAGATCAGTTCTGTTGGGTTCATATTGTAATGGTACAGTAGCAAATGTAAAAATGCAGCATTTGTATGATGTGTTCGATGTTGTGAAAACGATTGTTTTTCCTGTTTCTTCGATACTTATCTACCTCTGTGGTATAAAACGATGGACATAGTCCAAATAGAGAGTTAGGTTAGTGTTAGTGTTTAACGTCCCGTCGACAACGAGGTCATTAGAGACGGAGCGCAAGCTCGGGTTAGGGAAGCATTGGTAAGGAAATCGGCCGTGCCCTTTCAAAGGAACCTTCCCGGCAAATAGAGACGATTTGGTTTTTCATTTTTGCCTTAAAAATTAAATTGTTATGTTTTTCTAATTTAAACAACTTTTATGAACAGTCTTTCATAAAACATCGATAATTAAGAATTTGTATTTGAAATGGAAACAGGAATTTCGCGTCCAGTATGAGACGCGCATTATTCATAGAAAAAATTGTACTAGCGAGATTTGAACCATTAGACAAATAACCGCATTTAGTTTAAATCCCATTATGCTGCCAACTGAGCTACACGTTTAACACTACTAACTGCAACGTATACAACTCTAGAAAAAGTACAAAGCCGATTATCTCCGTAAATTTATGAAAACCATTACGACCAACATATTCCTCGGCACTTTTTAACCGTGTTCCACGCTCGTGTTTCACTACGGAACAGAAAGCAGCTTCAACCACTTTTATTCTGTGCATTAACAGCGCGACTATTAGAGCACAACGCTTCAGAGGCTGTGACTGTACACGATTTTTGAAATAAAAAGTACGTAGCTAAAGCGTGATTAAGAAAAATGTTGATGGCTGTTAACACAAGTTTCATCTAACGTAACTTAGTAATAAGACCTACTTCCAACAGTGTAACAACACCAGTGAACGTGTACTACGGCTGCTAACCAATCATCGCGTTTGTGTTTGTTTACAACAGGTTTATTCTCACAATGAACGGCTTATAACTGATTCAGCTGTGGAATTGAAAATGATCGAAGGCAAGACTAAGAGAAGTTAAGACAGTTTAATTGATTCAGCTGCAGCATCTTAGCGAATCATTGCATATTGTATTAAGTAAATGAAACAATTTTTTACCTTGTTTCACAAAATTTTATTATTTTTTTGTGACTCATGTTTTGCATTGTAAGCCCATGTTCCAGTATACAACGATTGTGTTCCGGAAAATGAGCTTACAATCCAGAATGATTGTTGAATACTGAAAAATTGGCTTACAGTGCGAGACCTAGGTGAACAAAACTAACGAAGTTTCGTGAAAGAAGGTAAAAAGGTGCTTCGTTTAGTTAACAAAAGAATTAAAACACTTTCGTAGGATTTGTCGATTTAGAGAAAGCTTTCGATGCCGTCAAATGGTCCAAAATGTTTGAAATTGTCAGGAAAATAGGAATAAGTGATTGGGAAAGGCAGTTCGTGCAAGAAGCGAGAGGGACCAGTAAAGATAGAAAACCAAAAAACACCTATCACATTAAAAAGGGACGGAAGGCAGGGGTGGATTCTCCTTTCCCACACTTTTCAACTTACGCACGTGATATGCACATACACTGAATCTTTGTTTGCAGAGTCAAAAATATGAGTGAAACTGTAAAATGATCTCATAGTCGTACATTAGATATAACACTTGCGTTAAATAGATTTACTTTTTATAACTTTACTTACGTCTTGCAAACGCTTTTATTTAAATAAAAAAACTTTTGTTTAAATAAAAGTGTGGTCAAGGCATAACCAAAGTTATTAAAGGTGCAACCAGATGGCCGCGTCGTCTCACAGTGCAAATTGCAGTTAAATAGATTTCGTAAGGCGGTACAGTACAACCCAAGATTTTCAGTTTGGGAAGAAGGCTAACGTGGCGTTCTGAACGTGGATCTTTCAGTGTGGCAGTCTGTTGACGTAGCACGCCATCGCCCATCTACGAAAAATGTCCTCGCTAATTATTGCCTGAGAGCAGCCGAATTATTTGTGAGCATAAGAAAAATCCAGGCCGATGGTTGACCGCACTGTTTCAGGCCAGGAACGTCGTTGTCACTGCTTGGGGAGTGTCGCGGCGTCAGACCAAGCGAACGGTCGAGTGTGGGTCACGGTTCGCACAGACTGTTGCATTATCTAGATTTGTAAAATAAAATCAGCGTCAACGGCAAAAGGCAACAGAGATGGTCGCGAGAGTGTTAACAAGCGTAATTAGTGAATCGAATGTGAATGTGGCAATTGACAATTATTGGGTATTATAGAGTTAGTGAAATGCCACCTTGTAAACTGCAGCTTAACCAAAATCAAACACACGAAAGGACTAAGCCGCGGTTCTAAATACACATCATTCACCATTTGACAAACTTTATTTCTATTAAAAAAACTATATATATATATATATATATATATATATATATATATATATATATATATATACGAGGGCAGTTCAATAAGTAATGCAACACATTTTTTTTCTGAAGCAGGGGTTGTTTTATTCAGCATTGAAATACACCAGGTTATTCCCCAATCTTTTAGCTACACAACACTATTTTTCAACGTAATCTCCATTCAATGCTACGGCCTTACGCCACCTTGAAATGAGGGCCTGTATGCCTGCACGGTACCATTCCACTGGTCGATGTCGGAGCCAACGTCGTACTGCATCAATAACTTCTTCATCATCCGCGTAGTGCCTCCCACGGATTGCGTCCTTCATTGGGCCAAACATATGGAAATCCGACGGTGCGAGATCGCGGCTGTAGGGTGCATGAGGAAGAACAGTCCACTGAAGTTTTGTGAGCTCCTCTCGGGTGCGAAGACTTGTGTGAGGTCTTGCGTTGTCATGAAGAAGGAGAAGTTCGTTCAGATTTTTGTGCCTACTAACAAGCTGAAGTCGTTTCTTCAATTTCTGAAGAGTAGCACAATACACTTCAGAGTTGATCGTTTGACCATGGGGAAGGACATCGAACAGAATAACCCCTTCAGCGTCCCAGAAGACTTTAACCATGACTTTACCGGCTGAGGGTATGGCTTTAAACTTTTTCTTGGTAGGGGAGTGGGTGTGGCGCTACTCCATTGATTGTCGTTTTGTTTCATCGCCTGTAACAATCTTTGACAAGAAATTGTCACCCTCAGCCATATGACGAGCAAGCAATTCCGCACAGATGGTTCTCCTTTGCTCTTTATGGTGTTCGGTTAGACAACGAGGGACCCAGCGGGAACAAACCTTTGAATATCCCAACTGGTGAACAATTGAGACAGCACTACCAACAGAGATGTCAAGTTGAGCACTGAGTTGTTTGATGGTGATCCGTCGATCATCTCGAACGAGTGTGTTCGCACGCTCCACCATTGCAGGAGTCACAGCTGTGCACGGCCGGCCCGCACGCGGGAGATCAGACAGTTTTGCTTGACCTTGCGGCGATGATGACACACGCTTTGCCCAACGACTCACCGTGCTTTTGTCCACTGCCAGATCACCGTAGACATTCTGCAAGCGCCTATGAATATCTGAGATGCCCTGGTTTTCCGCCAAAAGAAACTCGATCACTGCCCGTTGTTTGCAATGCACATCCGTTACAGACGCCATTTTAACAGCTCCGTACAGCGCTGCCACCTGTCGGAAGTCTATGAAACTATACGAGACGAAGCGGGAATGTTTGAAAATATTCCACAAGAAATTTCCGGTTTTTTCAACCAAAATTGGCCGAGAAAAAAATGTGTTGCATTACTTATTGAACTGCCCTCGTATACATATATATAAGACAAAATTACTGAAATCAACAATATTCACTGTAAACAGTAACTAAAGAGGTAATAACAGTTTGGATACCAATAACAGCTTTAAAATGAAACAGGGTCTTTTAACAAATTAAAACCCTTTATAGACAAGTTCGATATGATGATGACGGTGAGGTCCCATACTCTGAGGAGCGTAGGGAACGACACGGGAGACCCGCGCCGCCTTACTAGGCAAGGTCCTAGCGGAGGTGGTTTGCCATTGCCTTCCTCCGACCCTAATGGGGATGAATGATGATGATGATGAAGACGACACGGGAATCGCACCCGGAACCCCGTCCACGGGAAGCGAGAACGCTACCGCAAGACCAAGAGCTGCGGACAAGACAAGTTCATAAATTGTAAATCTTCAATGTCAAATCACGAGAAGATATTATAATCATTTAAAGCATAGACTATATATTTTAATAAAGAGCAGAGTTTGGGAGAGCAGTAACTGGTAGAAGTACTGTCTAGCATGGAATAAGAAACGTAAACAGCCAGAAATTTGCAATCTGGTTCCTCTCTCATTTACACGGCACCGGAAACAAGACAGGCGGGGCAGCGAGACTCTTTCACGGCCGGAGCAATCACGCTGACGCTCGATCTCTCGTTTCAGAGAAGAACTGGCTCTCTGTGAGCAAAAAGGGGGCTTAATTCCGCGACCACGAATCAGCTACCAAGCGCAACTACAGTAGATTACGACACGGCAAATTAACCAGCTCTGGAAGACTTCAGTAAGCTGTACACTAAGAAAGCTATTGTACACACACAAATTTCCCAACGTCCAAAGTCAGTAGGCTTCCCCACAAATTCGAGCCACGTGATGCTCTTGACACCGAGAGAGGAGGATTTGATTTGATTTGATCAACTGCTCATTTAGACACCTACAATGGAAGTAATAATAAATTAAAAAAACATTAGAAATTGAAACAAAAAAAAGACAAAAAATACTCAGATTTTAAGAAGATATGATGATAGATGATAAGGAAGCGGAGCCAGCTTGATCTGAAAATCTCGGAACTACTTTGAGCTTTGCAGTCACTATTCGCTACAGTATAATTTACAGATTAATATTTCTGCAGGGGCAACAGTCTGGATAATTGACTGATCTGGCCTTGTAACATTAACCAAAACAGCCTTGCTGTGCTGGTACTGCGAACGGTTGAAAGCAAGGGGAAACTACAGCCGTAATTTTTCCTGCGGGCATGCAGCTCTACGGTATGGATAATGATGATGGCATCCTCTTGGGTAAAATATTCCGGAGGTAAAATAGTCCCCCATTCGGATCTCCGGGCGGGGACTACTCAAGAGGACGTCGTTATCAGGAGAAAGAAAACTGGCGTTCTACGGATCGGAGCGTGGAATGTCAGATCCCTTAATCGGGCAGGTAGGTTAGAAAATTTAGAAAGGGAAATGGATAGGTTAAAGTTAGATATAGTGGGAATTAGTGAAGTTCGGTGGCAGGAGGAACAAGACTTTTGGTCAGGCGAATACAGGATTATAAATACAAAATCAAATAGGGGTAATGCAGGAGTACGTTTAATAATGAATAAAAAAATAGGAATGCAGGTAGGCTACTACAAACAGCATAGTGAACGCATTATTGTGGTCAAGATAGACACGAAGCCCACGCCTACTTTTTTTTTTTTTTTTTAATAGAGGTGGAGCCCCTCCACGCCCACACCGGCATGATGGCCAACACAAAAGGTCTACTGCCATCTCTGCATAGGGGTTAGTGTTCACTAAAGTGAGGTGTCGCTGGATGTGGGTACTGCGATGTTTGCGTACGTCTGGTTAGGATTAACCATTAATACGCGCTCATCTGGAGATAGATTGGTCGAAATCTGACGAAGGGTAGCGGTTTGAAGGGCAGAGGAAAAAAAGTGCCAAGGCAAGAGCCAAGGGAAAAAAACCTCTGCTAAAGTTAGGTCGGGCGGCAAGAGCAGTAGCGGTTGTCTTGCTGCCTGCGATAGGTTGTGCAAGGATAGGCTTTGTTAGTAGTGGGTATCATGCATGTCGATACCTTGACGTTGTGCGTTTGTGCTGCTCGGCGGCTGGCGCTGGGTGCTGGTACAGAGTCCTTGTTCAGCGTCCTGCAACCTGCAACAGTTAGGTTTGTTATCGGTCTTGTGTCCGATAGGTCATATACCGGAGGCACAGTGTGAGGGAGTGTTGGCAGATTGTTCGTGCGTCTGTGGGCGAGCTCGTCGGTGTCCCTGCTGTGGCCTGTTGGTCGGCTCTAATAGCAGCTGGTAGTTACCAGTCAGTGTTGCTGATATGCAGGGGCTTACCGGCGTTTGTCGCTGTTTGCGTATGTTAGTTTACCATAGGTGGTTATGCCCTAGCTAGCAGTGTCTTTGGCCGCTTGTGTTTCCACCTGTGGTTGTGATTGTAGTTTCCCAGAGTGAGGATGAAAGGATTGTTCGAGTGTCTCGAGTTCCTGTATAGTCGTGTGGCGTGTTTCTTGAATACTTCCTTGAGGGTATCAAGGCGGTATTCATGGTGAAGATCCACGGTGCGTGTGTAGCGTGGAGCATTGCTGATGATTCGTAGCACCTTGTTCTGTATGATCTGCAGGCGGCGCAGTCGTGTAGGAGCTGCATATCCCCAGACGGGAGCTGCGTACGTCATCAGAGGTCTAATCAGTGTCATGTATAAGGACCTCGACACCCTCCTATTCAGTGTGCTTTCCCTGTTGAACATTGGGTAGAGCTGTTTGAGCCTCGCGTGCGCTCGGTTGGCAACGTATTCGATGTGGTCCTCCCATGTAAGTTTCCGGTCCAGCCAGACACCCAGGCATCTGACTTTCTCTCGGAAACGTATTGGGCGTGTATGTAGTGTTATCGGTCTACAGTGTTGGTGTTTGCGCAGTAGTTTCGGTCTGCGTGTGAACAGAACTGCTTCGCACTTGTCGACGTTTACTTTAATACGCCATCGCTCCAGCCAAGGCTCAGCTGTTCTGAGTGCTGTCTGTATTCGTGAGTTGATGTTCGACGGTTTCCAGTCTTGCGCGAGGATGGCTGTGTCATCCGCGTAGACGGCTAACGTCGTGTTTCGTGTCGCTGGGAAGTCATTAATGTACAGGTTAAACAAGATGGGCCCTAGGATGCTTCCTTGGGGTACTCCAGCTTGGATACCGTGTTGTGTTGATTGTTTATCCTGCACGTTAGTGTTGAAACATCTGTTCGTGAGATATGAGTGTATGAGACGTACGAGTCCGTCCGAGAAACCAGCATCGCTTAGTTTGCGTATGAGTCGTTGTGCCAGAGACGATCGAAAGCCTTTTCGATGTCTAGGAACACGGCCCCTGTGGCTTTGTTCATGTTGTAGCCGTGTGTTATACGTTCGACTACGCGGAGGAGTTGTTGTGTTGTCGAGTGGTGATTCCTAAAGCCGAATTGCTCCTGTCTTAGGGTGTCGTTGGCGATGCAATGCCTAGTGATACGTTTTAGTATTACCTTCTCAACAATCTTGCTGAGCGAGCACAGCAGACTGATAGGTCGGTAATTTTGTGGGAGGGAGTGGTCTTTCCCTGGCTTCCTGAACATCAGGACCTTGCCCGCCTTCCAAAAGTCAGGGAAGTGTTGGTGTGTCAGGATGGCATTCGTTAAGTGTGTGAGGTATTCTACGGCTTTATCCGTGAGCTCCTGGAGGACACGGTTTTGAATGCCATCAGGCCCAGGGGCTTTTCTAGCGTTGGTGTGCTTGATAGCCCATGTGACTTCGTTCGTGCTAGTACGTCTTATTTCGTTGCGCGAGGGCTGGGCTACAAGTCGTGTAACCTCCTGGTCCGTTTCAAGTGTGAATGCTGGGTCTGAAGGAACCAGATTCGGCATGAAAGACGCTGCAAGTGTTGTGGCCATAAGCTCTGCCTTCTCCGTCGCGGAGTAGGCTGGGCCGTCTGGTCCTTGTAACGTGGGAATGTAATGTTTCTCCCTGGTGACGTGTCTGGGCAGCTGCCACACGCCAGGACGTGTGGTATCCAGCCCAGCGAGTTTCTGTCCCCATTGTTCGTTTCTGAATGTTTGAATTTTATTCCGTATTATGCCCTGGAGTCTGTTGTGCAGTTTATAGAACGGGCGCCTGGTACGCTGCCAGTATCTCCTGAGGCGGTTCCTCATTGAGATAAGGCCCAGGATTTCCTGGGGCAGGGCCGTCGAGTGTTGTCTTGGTGTTGTAAATGGAATGGCGTCAGTCATTGCGTCTTGGACGGCAGTTGTGAGAGCCTCCACAGCCTCATCGATTTGCTGTGTGTTGTTAATTTCGAGGGTGTCTGGAATGCGACTATCAAGCGTTTCCTTGAACAGTGTCCAATTCGCACGCTTGTAGTTAAGCATCCTGCGTGGTTCGATGTCCTGCAGTGTCTCTTCCTTGTGCAGTATTACAGGCTTGGGGTCTGAGTCCAGATCGTTTTCAACCGTTAGGTTTGAAACGTCCCCTTTGAACAATTTATACAGGACTGTGCTTAAACTGACACACAATATTTTTAGCGCAACGCAATCTGACTTTCAAAACTCCCTACTAAAGAATGGCCCTGACAAACATTAAACTATACCTTTCACAAATCACTTACCTCACAAAAATCTTCGCTGCTCAAGCTACTGCAATACAGCGAGCGCCACTACTGCCAGCTAAATAAAAGATTCAAACTACTGAAGGCACTAACTACTGATAGGGGTAGTTAGCAAATGAAAGATATTAATAGAGAGCAAACAATGTATTTACCTTAATATCATCACAAATCATAATATATATATATCAGTTCATGACAAACTGCAAACCTCCGCCATCTCTCTCCCCACATCCACCACTGCTGGCGGCTCACCTCCAACTGCGCAACGTTACGCGCTGTTCACAGCCAGCTGCCGCTGCCCAACACTACAATGGCAGACAACAATGCAAACTAGCCACAGACTGCACACAGCACAGCCAGTGATTTTCATATTGAGCGCTACGTAACGTTGCCAATAAGAAAACATAAACAGCCTACTTACATAGAGAAAACATAAACAGCCTACTTACATAGCCCCCATGCTCCCCACAAAAATTTTTACAAAATATTTTTGGGCAGTGGCCAATACATATTTGTTAAAATTTTTCACCATCGTAATTACAATAACAAAGAAATCAAATGCACACACTTATTGATATTATGTTGGTCAAAAGCTCAAATTTTCTCACAGTCTATAAAGACAGTCTTGATCATTCATCACAGTGAAACTGCCGTTTCTTTTCTCAAAGTCTGAGCAGTAAAAGACAATGCACACAGAAGTAGTGGATTTCCATGCAGTCTTGAAGAAGTAGTGTTGTCCTTCCAACGGAAAAACAGTGCTGACTCTTGACATGCAGACAGGTAATGCTCCACAACAGAGCAAACCCACAGCAGAGTCATTCGACGTTTTGAAGAATATTGGTAGGTAGGTCATCACAGAACAGACCCACTGTAGTCCTGGTAGAGATTGTGGTATTGGTGGGCCACCAGAGGTGCAGACCCACTGCAGTCCTTGTAGAAATAATGGCGTTGGTAGGTCATCATAGATGCAGACCCACTGTAGTCCTTGTAGAGATAATGGTATTGGTGGGCCACCAGAGGTGCAGACCCACTGTAGTCCTGGTAGAGACGGCCAGCAGCCATCCGTTGCGACTGTGCAGGTGCACAATCACCATCGAAGATTCTTGCAGAGAATATAGCAAGTCCATAAACCACCACTTGTGCACTCAGAAAGTTTTTCTTTTAATTGTCCTTAGAACCAGCAATGCTGTTATCCAGTCCCTTGCTGAATTACCAACACACGTGCAAACACTAACAGTCCCTACTTCTCATATATTGTCCACATACTATGACCAACAGAAACGTGTGCAGTGAAATGTAACTAACAAGTTAATAATGTCATGAACTGGTGACAATTACAATTTTATAACATAAGAATACAATTACAAAGGTACAAAATACATCATTAAAAACATAACAATATAGATAACATTTGTAGTACAGGCTTTACAAAAGAATAGATATAGACATATACATCAGTGTTACAGGAATTATGACATGAGTACATACATAGAAGATCAGAATAACTTGCGAAACATCAACTTCACACATGAGCATTTAAACAGAATGAATAATGTCTAATATCTTTACAAAGTAAATAACATATTATTAATGCCAATTATATTTGAGGATAACAGTATTCCTCCTCATAGTGAATATAGCTTAGTATTAGAAGAGAAAAAATTCTATGAAACAGTACACAGAGACAGGAAGAAAACAAATACTCAAGGGTGCACAAACACATAGTGGGATAACACCAATAGGAAAGGACAGCGTTCGTTTTCAGTGTAACATTTGGTACTGCAGTCCAACCCAAAACTTCATATATCTTTCCTCTTATTTCATCCTTTGTTTCCACCAAAAAAAATTCTATCTAAGCATGCTTTCTGTATTTATATGTTCACACATTTCTTACCTCAACATTTATTTCCAAGAAAATCCTACCTAAACCTGTTTTCTCAATGCATTTCTTCCAATTCATCGCAACTCATTCTCTTAGAGGCTACCCCCTCTTAAGCTAACTTAAATCTACTGAGCTCAGATGCTAAACTAAGGGACGAGGCAATGCAGCATCACATAACAATTAATATAAACAGCAATTACCAAAAAATTGGAAAATTGCAAAGCAAGCTACCGTAAATCTAAATTAACAGATAAAATGCAAAATTACAACTAATATGAGCCAATGTGCAGCAACATGAAAAATCAATGAGTAGTAAAATTGGCTTAGCAGAGTAACACAAATTAAAGTTCAGTAGCACTATGCCTGGCAAACAGCAGCTTATATCTAAACATGACATAGCTCAAGAAGAAAAAATATTACAGTAAAAACAACAATGCAGATAAGGGAAATGTATATTCACATCTTAATGTCTATGTAATTAAAGTGGTGCACCACAACAACTTATTGTAAAAGAAATATTACCATGTACTTGAAAAGAATATTATGTATGCAGTTACTAGTTCCTTCTTATTGTTCTTTCCTTTCCAAGTGCTCCTTTTTTAAAGAATGTGGATCATAAAATAATTATTTAATAGATCTGTTGACAGAAAGTGTTCACATTAGCAAATGCATTTTATTTTATAAAAGCAATGCTGCAACACAGCTGGAAACCAGATATCAAGTGAAATAAGCAATTATGCAAACCAAAGCATAAAAACATCATTCAATAGTCATGTGGCATTTCGTAAGTCAGTAGCTCTCAACTCTCATAGAAAGACACTTGTCATAATCAGGTGTGCAGATGTACGAATATTTCCCATCAATTCATAAGCATTTCAGCAATTAGCACAAAGTGCGAGTAATCATATGTTTTCAAGTAACGAGGGTGTCGCATTAGCGATGAAAGGCACACCCTAATGGCTTGTTCTCCAGGTGTTTTCCTGTGCTCTGAAAGGCACGCGCTAATGGCTTTTTCTCCAGGCATCTGACACAGCTGGGTGCCCACGACGCATTATGTGTAGGTGGTCCGTTAACTTTCTTACGGAAATATTTACGACAGCAGTTTCCGCTACAGAGACAGTCGCATATAAAGATATTTCACAGGTCAAGAATTTGCGTTACAAATCTGTAGAAACAAAATGCTATTGATATAACAGTGTCCAAAAAAAATTTTCGTCTGCATTGTAATACATTCACGAATATACACACACATTTCATAACTCTTAAAGTACGTTTCTTGGTTTCCAACATCCTTTTCATAAATCAGAGTCCCTAAACACTACTCATTATTCCTTACCTCATTATACATATACATATTCGTCGACACTTCTTCAATATTTCATCATGAGAAATACGTAGCATAATAAACATTCCTCAACAACATAATACACATCGTCGTCGTAATAATAACATCATAACACCTCAGTCAAATCTCAAAATCGTCGTAGCTTCCTCCAATAATTAAAAAAATTCTCTGCTCATGTCAAAAGTGTCATCTGCCTCAAACGTACTTTAAAAATCATGAATCCATACCAAATACATCATTCAAAGCTCTCATAGTATCACAATGGTTCCGAAAAAATATGAAGAGTTCACACAGTACAGACAAAATACAATTTCGTAAGTGTGAAGTTATCCAACGGTGTAATTACGTAAACATGTGTCACTGACGTAGTAAAAAACATGTTTATCTCTCAGTTACATGATCAGATAGCTGTGTAATTTGTGTGTTAGAGAAATATGGTACCGATGTGTAAAGTTGTATAAGCAAATACCATATTAGCTAGGCTTCCTTGTGGTTGCCACACACATGGTACACAAAGTAAGTGTGTACCCCCCTGAGGATAAATGTAATTATACCCTCAGGTGTTACAGATTACAGCAATGGAATGAAATGTATCACGGAAAACTTTCTTTGTAATTCAAAAATCTTTAAAAATAAATGTTTTAAGTATAAAATTGATCACTCAAATGCGTGTCCTGTAGCGCTAAATGCGCGTCTTGCTGTAACATAATCTCTGTGGAAGTGTCGTAGTTATCGTCCTCCGAAAGCTAAGTTCTGCAGAAGTCAATGTACTGACCTCATGATAAACAAAGTGAATGCTTTGCGTATGGATATCATACTTATTACGCTTATTGCCGTGATGAAGAAAGTACTGTGCTGTAACGTATTGTTGTGCTACAGAAAAGGCTGTCTCCTTGTAGCTATACCATAAAAGTTACTACTAAAACATGTTTTACTTTCCGGAATAATACAGAAAAACTGTGCAGATATAAAACAGAAACACCGCAAAATCAACATTGTAAATTGTCACTCATTAGTAGCGTCGTGATAAAATCGTGTAGCTGTCACATAAACTAACTATTGTCTCATCTGGTATCTCACAGAAAGTACTTTAAATCCGGAATGTATTTTCACGTAAACCAAAATGTTGCATTAAAATCTCATTAGCAGTACTGGTAAATGTTCTAAGTATGTGAGCTTTATAGTCGTTACGTAATCGTGCAACTAACAAGCAAGAATGCACACACACAATAACACTGTGTCGTCTGTCCACAATAACAATGCATTCGTAATTTCTGTTTAAATAATTTCTCTTGGTTCTTGGCTGGATATTTAACTTCAAACATTGTTGCATGGTAACAGTTTCTAAAGCATACTAGTAACGTGAAGTGAAACGCTTTATGGCAAAGACAAAGTTAAAAGACAGATTATCTGTCAATAAATGGTTTTACATGTGAAATGTGGTGTAAACCTTTACTCTTCCTAGTACGCAGACTTTCAACTTCAACGCAATTATCATGTGGTATACGTCGGTAAAGAATGCTAAATCTTTTCTCAAGGCTAGCGTCTTTGTTATTTTTCCCTGAGCCAGCGGCCGCACGCAGCTGCCTGCTGTGCGAGTCATTGTCTGTCTCTTTGTTGGCGCGCGTTGTTATTGGGATTAGGAGACCTAACTTCTACAAATTCGCCTTGCCGAGAGGGCCCTGCCCTGTTTAAATCCCGCCAGTTCTGATGGAATTCAGGTCTGTCGTTTTGTCGGTAGTTTCTGTAGAGTCTTTCTTGTCGGTTAAGTGGTGGAGAATTTCTCCCTGAATCGTAACTGCGCGCTGAACTGTTGCGTCTGAAGTTATTCTGCCTCCCTTGATAATAATTGTTTTGGTTCCCATATTGTCTGTTTCTCTGATTGTCTCTGTGATAGTCATTACTACGGAAATGCGATCTTTCTCTGTAACTATTATTACTCTGCCAACGGTTGTCGTACGGGTGGTGTCTATTTTGGTCACGATTTGCGTTGTAAGAATAGTCTTGTCGCGTCCAGTTATTATTTCTTTCATCGCGGAATTGCGACTGATGCGATCTGTAATTGTTGTGTTCCTGCGTTCTGCGATTGTCAGTGTCACTTTCCAGTTCTTGTAACAGTCCCTGAAAAGCTTCAATGTCGTCTTTGCAACGTCCTGCCAAAATAATATGTCGTAAATGTTCAGGTAATTTGAGTAAGCAAATGCGGATGAGTTCTGAGGGGCTGTATGGGTTTGAAAGATATTGATTCTTGTGCAACATGTCTTCAAAATATTTCACAAGACTGGAGAATTCAGATTGTTCGAAATGTTTCATCATTATGATGCCATGTTTTACGCGGTCTTGTGTGGCTTGAGACCAATATGCTGAGAGGAAGGCATGGTAAAACTCTCCTTCACTGTGGCAATCGTGAATTACCGATCGCATTCTTACAGCTGGTTCATTCTCTAAGTAGCCACACATAAATTCTAATCTGTGTTCTAACGACCAGTTGGGAGGAAAACAATGAGAGAATTGATGGAGCCATGCTTGTGGATGAATGTCGTTGGCAGAATTCTTAAACGTTTTGAATTTACGTGTAGTAATGAACAGCTTATAGTCAAAATCATCGTGTCGGCGAGTAGCATCTCGGTCATAGTTACGTCGTTTCGGCGGTTCCATCTCAAAATTCGGCGTACCTTGCCAACTTCTTTCACAATTTCTGAAGTGCCCTGTGTTGTTATTTTGTGTCTGTTCCGTATTTGTATGTCCCTCTTCCCGTATTGGGGCGCGAGTGTCCTCTAAAATACGTAATTCTTGTACTACTTGTGCCAACTGATCTTGCACTTCCCGGATTTCTCTTTTGTACTGTGTATTGATTTGATTTTGATTTTGTTTGAATTTTCTAATTTGTTCATACTCTTCTGTGTCAGTGAAGGCTACAGGTGTTGTGTCATTCAGATCATCATCTACCTTTGTAGATAAGTTAGTGAACTGATCTGAAAGTTCGGCTACTTTATCCGATAGTGAAATCATTTCCTCTGTATGTTTTTCTGAACCAAGTTTCAGAGTGTCCATTTGTGTTGCAATCGTCTCTACTGTGACCTTTAAGTTTTCCTGAGTTTTTGCAAGTTGCGTAACCGAATCGGTAGATGCAACTGAGTCAATTTTAGCTTGCAAGGTGTTGTGATTTTCATGAAAAATAGTTTGCAGTTCTTTTATGGCTGCTTCATGATTCTGTAATGCATTTTCATGCCGCGAAAAAATAGGTTGGAAATGCTCACAAATTTGTGATTTTACGTCATTACAGACTTTTTGACATTTCGATTCAATGTTATGTAACTCACTAGTTAAATCTTCACGTGTTTGTTCAAGTGTGGTGTCTAACTTTTTGAGATTTTGTTCCACTGTGTCTAACTGTTGCTGTGTTTGTCTCTGATTTTGTTCCATTTGTTGCATTAATTGCAATAATAATGTATTAGTGTCTGGAATCTGTTTCTCTACGCTTTTCGGCAGTGCATTTGCACCGACAACATTCACATTTTGACAAGCAGAAAATGTGTCTTGACTTATTTGAGAAAATGGTGATGACCCAAAACCTGAATCTACAGTATTTGCGAAATTGTGTCCTGTCATTTCGGATTCCTGAGGCGAGCTGTTGCCGACCGATCGATCGATAATGCTTCCCTCTTCACTAATTGTTTCACTGTCCACGCCATTGTTTGCCGCCCGCTCCATTTCCCTATGCGCAATTACCAAATTACTACTTTGAACATCAGTTAATTCATAACTCGGTGGCGCTAACACACTGCTCTCATTTTCACTGTCATTTCTCAGTTTACTTTGGAGCCTAGTATTACGTTTTTCACACGCCATTATTGTCACAGTATTTCACACGACAACACAGAAAAACACAATTTGAAGAGCAAAAATAAGAGAACACATTAACATAACACTGAAAATAATATCTAGTTAATTACAGCTGCGAAATACTTGGTGCAAATCTATATGCATGCCACAACTGTTTTACTGTACAACAATGAAAGGCTACAACTACAAAGGAGATTCTCTCTACAATTACGCGCTAGCAATAAACAAAAGCTACACTAAATACACAAACTACAAGAAAAATCAGAAGATTCCAGTGAGGTATCCTAGGCTAAGGGTCGACATATGAAACGTCCCCTTTGAACAATTTATACAGGACTGTGCTTAAACTGACACACAATATTTTTAGCGCAACGCAATCTGACTTTCAAAACTCCCTACTAAAGAATGGCCCTGACAAACATTAAACTATACCTTTCACAAATCACTTACCTCACAAAAATCTTCGCTGCTCAAGCTACTGCAATACAGCGAGCGCCACTACTGCCAGCTAAATAAAAGATTCAAACTACTGAAGGCACTAACTACTGATAGGGGTAGTTAGCAAATGAAAGATATTAATAGAGAGCAAACAATGTATTTACCTTAATATCATCACAAATCATAATATATATATATCAGTTCATGACAAACTGCAAACCTCCGCCATCTCTCTCCCCACATCCACCACTGCTGGCGGCTCACCTCCAACTGCGCAACGTTACGCGCTGTTCACAGCCAGCTGCCGCTGCCCAACACTACAATGGCAGACAACAATGCAAACTAGCCACAGACTGCACACAGCACAGCCAGTGATTTTCATATTGAGCGCTGCGTAACGTTGCCAATAAGAAAACATAAACAGCCTACTTACATAGAGAAAACATAAACAGCCTACTTACAGGTTGAGTGTACATGTGATGCCCTTTATGAGGGCTATGTCTAACACGTCTGGCCTATGTCGGGCCTGTGTAGGCACGAACGTGGGAACGTCCGGTCCAAGTATAATGTAGTTTCGGCCTAGCGCGTGTTCGTACAGTTTCTTGCCGTTGGAGGTTCGTATTCGTGAGTTCCAATCAGGGTGTTTTGCGTTGAGGTCTCCAGCGGCTATTACCCGCGGTGCTATGTTGAGCACTGTGTAGATATCGCGTGTTACTATGTTATTAGGAGGATTGTATAGCGATACCAGTGTGGTGTTGGCTCCGTTGAACTTGACCCTGACGGCCGTAGCCTCTAGTCTTTCAAGTGCTGGGAGCTCGATGTCTCTGTGTATGATGATTGCCGTGCCGCCTCCCCTCCTGCCATCCGCTCGGTCGGTACGATAGACGCAATAACCTGGGAAGTTTAGTTGTTTGCGAGGCGTAAGCAGTGTTTCGTTCACAAGAGCGATTCGGATACCCTTTCGCTCCATGAACGCGGCCATCTTGGCTTTTTTGCTTGCGATCCCGTTGGCATTCCAAAACAGGATCTGTGTGATTGTGTTTAAGTCTGCGTTTCGGGGCTGGTGTGGTGTATTATCCATGTAGTAGTGTGAAAAGCGGTGTGATAGTGGCTTGGAAGCTAGTCCAGTTGAGCGTACCCGACATGAACTGCATGAAGAGTTGTGAGACACACCCCATAATCTTCGAGACTATTTCGGTGGTCGTGCGTCCGGGGAATAATGTTTCCATTATTCTCTGGAATGTTGTCGTAATGTTGGTCATGTCGGCCTGCGAGTTATTGGTCGTGTTAGCGGCCGCTTGTTCCAGTGTTGGCGTTTGGTGAGGGCTGGCCTGCGAGTCGGTTGTTCGTGTGGCAGTTGTGGTCGCCTGTGTATTCTCTGTGGTGAGTGGGTGTGTAATGTGAGTTGTTGAGTTGGCGCACTTGCGAGGTGCTGTATGGGGGAATTTGCAGCGTTGGGTTGTGTGACCGCCAGCGCAAATGCGGCAGCGGGGTGCGAGACCGCATCTGATACCCGCGTGCGCATAGCGCTGGCAGTTGTGGCACTGTTGGGGGGTGCGCGGCGTGTTGTAAATTTCTACATTTACGACCATGTGAAGAAATAGCTTTAACTTCAGCAGGTCGCGGAATTTGGCCGTATCGGCCAACTCCGCCATGTAGTTATGAGACGGTCTCGCTGTGCCGAACTCTGACATTCGGTTTACCCGAATGCACTCCCACCCGAGAGCAGAGAGTTCATTGTGTACTGTGTCGGTCGGGGTTCGTGAGTCTATCCCCTTTATCACGTACTGCTGTGTTTTTTCCAGGACTGTCCTGTACGTGAAGTGTTCTACCTCACGTACAGGACAGTCCTGGAAAAAACCACAGCAGTACGTGATAAAGGGGATACGCCTACTACAGTAGTACAAGTTTATATGCCAACTAGCTCTGCAGATGACGAAGAAATTGAAGAGATGTATGACGAAATAAAAGAAATTATTCAGATAGTGGAGGGAGACGAAAATTTAATAGTCATGGGTGACTGGAATTCGGTAGTAGGAAAAGGGTGAGAAGTAAACGTAGTAGGTGAATATGGATGAATATGGATTGGGGCTAAGAAATGAAAGAGGAAGCCGCCTGGTAGAATTTTGCACAGAGCACAACTTAATCATAGCTAACACTTGGTTCAAGAATCATAAAAGAAGGTTGTATACATGGAACAAGCCTGGAGATACTGACAGATTTCAGATAGATTATGTAACGGTAAGACAGAGATTTAGGAACCAGGTTTTAAATTGTAAGACAATTCCAGGGGCAGATGTGGACTCTGACCACAATCTATTGGTTATGAACCGGAGATTAAAACTGAAGAAACTGCAAAAAGGTGGGAACTTAAGGAGATGGGACCTGGATAAACTGACTAAACCAGAGGTTCTACAGAGTTTCAGGGAGAGCGTAAGGGAACAAATGGCAGGAATGGGGGAAAGGAATGCAGTAGAAGAAGAATGGGTAGCTTTGAGGGATGAAGTAGTGAAGGCAGCAGAGGATCAAGTAGGTAAAAAGACGAGGGCTAGTAGAAATCCTTGGGTAACAGAAGAAATATTGAATTTAATTGATGACAGGAGAAAATATAAAAATGCAGTAAATGAAGCAGGCAAAAAAGAATACAAACGTCTCAAAAATGAGATCGACAGGAAGTGCAAAATGGTTAAGCAGGGATGGCTAGAGGATAAATGTAAGGATGTAGAGGCTTATCTCACTAGGGGTAAGATAGATACAGCCTACAGGAAAATTAAAGAGACCTTTGGAGAAAAGAGAACCAATTGTATGAATATTAAGAGCTCAGATGGAAACCCAGTTCTAACCAAAGAAGGGAAAGCAGAAAGGTGGAAGGAGTATATAGAGGGTCTATACAAGAGCGATGTACTTGAGGACAATATTATGGAAATGGAAGAGGATGTAGATGAAGATAAAATGGGAGATACGATACTGCGTGAAGAGTTTGACGGAGCACTGAAAGACCTGAGTCGAAACAAGGCCCCGGGAGTAGACAACATTCCATTAGAACTACTGACGGCCTTGGGAGAGCCAGTCCTCACAAAACTCTACCATCTGCTGAGCAAGATGTATGAGACAGGCGAAATACCCTCAGAGTTCAAGAAGAATATAATAATTCCAATCCCAAAGAAAGCAGGTGTTGACAGATGTGAAAATTACCGAACTATCAGTTTAATAAGTCACAGCTGCAAAATACTAACGCAAATTCTTTACAGACGAATGGAAAAATTAGTGGAAGCCGACCTAGGGGAAGATCAGTTTGGATTCCGTAGAAATATTGGAACACGTGAGGCAATACTGACCCTATGACTTATCTTAGAAGCTAGATTAAGGAAAGGCAAACCTACGTTTCTAGCATCTGTAGACGTAGAGAAAGCTTTTGACAATGTTGACTGGAATACTCTCTTTCAAATTCTGAAGGTAGCAGGGCTAAAATATAGGGAGCGAAAGGCTATTTACAATTTGTATAGAAACCAAATGGCAGTTATAAGAGTCGAGGGGCATGAAAGGGAAGCAGTGGTTGGGAAGGGAGTGAGACAGGGTTGTAGCCTCTCCCCAATCTTATTCAATTTGTATATTGAGCAAGCAGTAAGGGAAACAAAAGAAAAATTCGGAGTAGGTATTAAAATCCATGGAGAAGTAATAAAAACTTTGAGGTTCGCCGATGACATTGTAATTCTGTCTGAGACAACAAAGGACTTGGGAGAGAAGTTGAACGGAATGGATAGTGTCTTGAAAGGAGGGTATAAGATGAACATCAACAAAAGCAAAACGAGGATAATGGAATGTAGTCGAATTAAGTCGGGTGATGCTGAGGGTATTAGATTAGGAAATGAGACACTTAAAGTAGTAAAGGAGTTTTGCTATTTGGGGAGCAAAATAACTGATGATGGTCGAAGTAGAGAGGATATAAAATGTAGACTGGCGATGGGAAGGAAAGGGTTTCTGAAGAAGAGAAATTTGTTAACATCGAGTATAGATTTAAGTGTGAGGAAGTCGTTTCTGAAAGTATTTGTATGGATTGTAGCCATGTATGGAAGTGAAACATGGACGATAAATAGTTTAGACAAGAAGAGAATAGAAGCTTTCGAAATGTGGTGCTACAGAAGAATGCTGAAGATTAGATGGGTAGATCACGTAACTAATGAGGAGGGGTTGAATAGGATTGTGGAGAAGAGAAGTTTGTGGCACAACTTGACTAGAAGATGGGATCGGTTAGTAGGACTTGTTCTGAGGCATCAAGGTATCACCAATTTAGTATTGGAGGGCAGCGTGGAGGGTAAAAATTGTAGAGGGAGACCAAGAGATGAATACACCAAGCACATTCAGAAGGATGTAGGTTGCAGTAGGTACTGGGAGATGAAGAAGCTTGCACAGGATAGAGTAACATGGAGAGCTGCATCAAACCTGTCTCAGGACTGAAGACCACAACAACAACAATATTTCTGTACACTATTTACAAAAGCGCTGTAACTATTATCTACGTTGTAGAAAGCGCGGTGGTGGGTGAGTATAAAGTAAGTTATTTGTTGGGATTGTTAATTAACCTTCAGTTCCTATATTATATATCTCAAATTTTATCTGTTATGTTGCTCATTTACTAAGTGTTCAATTACAATTGTTACAGCCCAACAGTGGTATAATAACCACGGGCTGGGCATGCCAGCTGTTTATACTTTCAGCTAGATCAGGTTTACAGGGCTGATTGCGTTATACTGTTTATTCTGATTCAGTTTAATTATTTTAGATGTTGTGTAAGGTTGCCTGTGGTATGTGTTGGTGAAAGTGTTTGCTGTTGAGTGAGTGTGTGTTTTGGTGCTGCTGTCTGTGCTAGTGCACGAAATGCAGCTGCTGTCTTACGTCATTCGTGTGTGTTGCAGTGTTCTGTTACATGGCCGTGTCTGTCTGTAGTCGTTATGTAGAGTCCTTGAGACATCATCAGCGATTTTATTTATTATTTCCCTCTCGCCTTTGTCTCTTATGGCCCGTATCAAGTCATCGTCGTACTGAGTTTGTCTCTGGTGTGCTGCTCTGTATCGGTGACAGTTAGAAAGTGTGTTCTGGGGATCCACGTTCCGTGCAAGCAGCGCTCTGGCTGCGGCCTACTCGGTATAAGTGCGCGGGGTAAGGGCCGTCACTGTCAGAAAGTGAACTATACCCCGGCTGGGATTGATATGACTCAGTGTCCCTGATGTAGGGCAAGAATCGATATATCCTATGGCTCTTATCGCTTAACTCCCATTGCCTTTGCCAGGTATCCACCCGCCATTTAACGAGTTGGCGCTTCTCGGTAATTTCCTTCTCCTGTCACCCCGTTCTCAGCCAGTCAGCCCGAAACCGAATGTTGATGTCGATAGGGAAGGATCAAAGCACCACGAAGAGTGAGTCCTCTGACGTGGTGTTAAATTAATAATTGTCGTGTGATTAGGGCCTCCCGTCGGGTAGACCGATCGCCGGGTGCAAGTCTTTCGATTTGACGCCACTTCGGCGACTTGCGCGTCGACGGGGATGAAATGATGATGGTTAGGACAACACAACAGCCAGTCCCTGAGCGGAGAAAATCTCCAATCCAGCCGGGAATCTAACCCGGGTCCTTAGGATTGACATTCTGTCGCGCTGACTACTCAGCTATCGGGGGCGGACGACGTGGTGTTGAAAGGTCCTGACAGCCTTACCAGGGCACGTCTCTGCCCACCCCGCACGATGTTCCGATTTGCCACCAGAAGTACTCGGTGGGCCCATGCACTGGCTTCAAAACAGACTACGGACTCAAAGAGCGCCCAATGGTAAGTTGTCAGTGTGTAATGGTACCCTGAAGTGTGTTACGTTGAGTCTGGCCAACTCGTGCACGATCTTGGCAGCCCTGTCAATCATTGTTCCTATTGTCATTCAACCACATCTTTTCAGAAACTTACCTCTTCCGCTTATAAACACAAAATACATCCACATGACATGAAGCTGACTATAACAAGAAACAAGGTCCCTGTGCCCTAACCATTACCTACTCACTTCATTAATCATCATATCATTACCTCATTCTATTGCAGTATGCATCATAAATCTTGCTATTGTCATCTCATGTACCACACCAACATGAATCTCATCATTCTGTTACAACATTAATAATATTCGCTGTTTTGCCGGCCGCGGTGGCCGTGCGGTTCTGGCGCTGCAGTCCGGAACCGCGAGACTGCTACGGTCGCAGGTTCGAATACTGCCTCGGGCATGGGTGTGTGTGATGTCCTTAGGTTAGTTAGGTTTAAGTAGTTCTAAGTTCTAGGGGACTTATGACCTAAGATGTTGAGTCCCATAGTGCTCAGAGCCATTTGAACCATATTCGCTATTTTCGGCTCGTATACACTTCAATTAACAATTCCATGCTTTGTTTTCGCCCACTGCAGTACTATAACCGTAAATATTACAGTTCAGTAAACACAGCATCACTACCTCACAACGGATCCTGAAAAACTTCTTACATCAAAATACCTATCGCTCTTCTTTCCAGAAAACACAATTACAACACTAACAGTCTGTATATCTCATCAAAAGTAGCAGAAAGTGTTAAATTTCTCTGTATTATCATCATTGAGTAGTACAGCCAAAAATGTTTCTCAAGTGAACAACACATTGCTGTCAACTTGTGTATCGTCTCCGAACTGGTTTAAAAAAATACTGTCAACGTTCATTTTATTAGAAATTACACGTTCTTATTCAGCTACGAGATGAAATTTCAGAGTTCGCAGAAGTTTTTTTAGCGTACGCGTCGTGGCAGCAAACCGTTCGAGTTGTTCCGCAATAAATGAAGTTTGTTGCGCGACAGTAGTCGGCCCGGCATGCGGTGCAATAGCATTGTTTACCGCTAACTGTTGTTGCGCGCTGTAATGCAAGAAATATTTTCGAAACAAGCGACATGTAGTTCTGTGACCTATGTAGAATCACATGAAAAAATTATTGCCTTTCACCACACTGGTGTTGCTTACCATTTCAGATCGCCGTTGTGCTACTAATCACACTACTAATTTTTTCATAATGCGGGGCCACAGTGATAATATATTTCATTAAAGTCAGTACCGCCATTAGACTGTTGTTTATTTACAGTGTTACAGTTACACTTACACAGTCATGATTTCGGTTTCAAAGTGCCATTATCAAGTGTTTTAAGTGTTATAAATTGCCTAAGATGGCACACTGTCGTATTGAAAGATGGCGTACTCAGTAATGAAACAAAGCAGTAGGCTCTGCCAGAAATATCGACTCTTAGACAATGTGTCTAATAGTGTATTTTAATACGACGGTATGCCATCTTAGGCAATTTATAACACTTAAAACACTTGATAATGGCACTTTGAAGCCAAAATCATGATTGTGTAAGTGTAAATGTAACACTGTAAATAAACAAGTCTAATGGCGGTACTGACTTTAAAGAAATCACATTACTGTTCCTCACCTTCCCTTTGCTACATGCATCCAACAAAAAACAGGGTTCCTAACATGTGCCCTAACCATTACCTACTCATTCCTCATAATACATTATAACTCCTAACCACAGTATCTTTCCACTCCATCATTATCCTCATAATCAATAATCACTAATGTCTTCAACGTATTTATCTCTATTGTATCATCATCATAATAACTTCACATCTCATAATCCTCATATCTCGTAAATAATCAATAGTAAATACTCCCTGCTCTGTTTCATTAATCAGTCCTTACACGTGAAATAGTCCGCTGTCACACTTCGTAAATAACACTACTGAGCAAACAAACCTTCATTGCTCCACAAATATACGTATTACCTCAGACACTGATAATTTCTTTCAGACAACACAATCTTACCTTTAACAACGTGCAATTATGCCTTTAACTGGTAGAAAATCCTTCATATTCTTGCAGTTCATCAGTACCACCATCATTTGCAGAACAGCCTTTCCATATGGACAACACAACTACTATCTCATTAATCTGTATATCTCATTAGAACTGATACTATTCTTTCATTTTATAACCTTGACTGCTACTGGTGTTCAAAGCTGTGTACTTGTTTCGCCAATCTGTGTTTCATTTCCAAAAATTTCGAGTTAGAAAATGTTTATTGAGAGTGCAATCCCTGGACGATCAGTGAAAGTCCCACACATTTCTACAAGTGATCAAAGTTTAGTGCGGTAGCAGCGGTGTATTTTTGTGACGTGACTCACTATTTACTGCGGGAATTACAAGTCGCTCTTCTGTAGTACATTCCTGTTGCGTATTGTTACATATGTGCCACAGTCGAACGTCAATGAAAATGCCGCTTTTTTTTCTCTACATCTTTCGCTAACGGCATAAAATATTTATTAAATGCAAGTGATGTTTCATTTTAACATTTTTTTAACCTGGTCAAATCTTGTTATGTTCATGAAATGCTTGTAATCAAAGTTTTCAGTTTGTCAGTATCGGGATGTACTTTGTCGCCAGTAAGATATATTCTTAACCATGGCTCATAAGTAAGTAAAATTATTTTCAACATATTTAAATTAGGGTAGTAGAAGAAGGTTCCTTGTACTTATCGACTAAAAGGATAGTAAGAGAAGGTGGATGTACCAAGAAACTAAAAAATAGTTAACACCCAGCTCGGGGGTGGGCATCGTTCACCAATTGATGTACCTACGAGGCATGCCTTTGAACGTAATAAAATGCATGGAATTCAGATTGTCACTTCTTTTCGTGAGTACTTTGCTCAAAAGCTCAATATAATTGCACTGTACATTTTTGTATAAGAAAATAATCGCCTAAGTTTTCTCTATGAAAATGTTTGTAAACGTAACTGTAAGCTGTCTGTATCCACAAAACTTCGCTGGTATACCGCCAAGGCTGCTCATTGTTTCGACTGCGAGAGAAACTGTGTTCTCGTGAAAAGTCACCTAAATGTCAAGAATTTGTGCGGTCACCAAGGTTTTCTGTATATGAATCTACACGGTCAAATTCATACTTGTAGTTGTCGCGATTAAGCTGTATTTCAAGAAGCTTGACCATTTCATTAACAGTGTTCCTCTAAAGCTTATTTTCTCGATTGATTTTCCCTTGGTTTTCTTTAAAATGTATTACTGACTGATATTCTGCTGTGTCTGAAAATTGTACTGACACTGTGTCATCTGAATCTCTGCATTTGCGTTGTCAGGTCATCAACTTTTTATTTAATTGTGCTTAACTGCTTTTTTGTTCTTCAAAACTTAGTGCCAAGTTTCCACTTGTTCGCTAATTTATCTTACCGTTGTGTTAAGCTGTTCGTTCTGTTCTTTTATCTGTGTAACCATCGCACTCGGAATTACAGTGTTGATTTTAGCTAATAATTCAGAACTGTCACTACGCTGATTTGTTTTCAAGTTTTCATGTTTTGTTTACAGGTCACGTATTCTAGTTGCAAAACTGTTTATTGTTGGTTGAAGATCATTTTTTATTTATTCCCTGATTTACTATTTTCTTCGTGTGATTTTCTATTCTCATCTTGTGTTTCCTTAAGCATCTGGCGCATTTATTCTAAAAAAATTGTCGGATTCGCGCAGTGTGGTTCTATATAATTGTTCACTGAAGGTGGTGTGTGTTGTGTTCGTTCAAAAGACATTGACGCTAACCCTGAATCTGAGGTGTCCGTTACCAGTAGTGAAGTTTCCACAACTGTAGTGATTTTTGTAATCTTACGCTAGACTGTAGCGACTTACCGCCGTCCGACTCAACTTCAGAATATGCGAGTTCATTACAAATCATTTGTTGTGTTTCATTATTGTTCTCTACACTGGTCAGTAATAGCGGATCCACACGATTTCCTACAGTCTCATGTAATCTATTGGTATTTGCTAAGTGCTCAAGATGGTTTATCTCATCTTGTACCGATCCGTTATTTTCCAAAGCCCTTTGTTATCTTGTGCTACGACGGATTCATATATTGTGTTATGTTGTACCAAACACGGGGAAATATTATTTTTGGGAAAACAAAATTGCCACAGTGACAACAAAAAACAAAACTGTACTATTATGCACGCAAATACTCAACAATGAAAGAAATCCACACAAAATCTATACTATTATACCAACATTTTATATAATAAAGTATTCAATAATGGTCACATGACACAAAATTTCACAAATTGAATTTTAAATAAATTACCTGAGAAGGAAGTGCAACATTAGTAAAATTAGCGCAACGGTATTTTTGCTTTCGAGACATCCAACACAAACTGACTACGTATTACCAAAAGAACCAACGAACTATCCTTGCAGAAAGGTCGACATATCTGAAGTTGCCCTCTGTACTTTGCTTCCGTCTGAAATTTAGCCCAGCTTTACAGAACCTAGTACGAACTGAACTGTAACTGATCTGAATGCAGCATGACTTTGTATTAAATGGGCAATGGAAGTAAGCCACTTACCTGACCCTAATTAAAATTTCATTTACCTCGTGCCTTAACAACATTGTTGCAGATTTCTCGAAAGCACAACAGCAAATAGGCAGCGGCTAAGCTAGATTTCCGTTTCTAAATATACATTCAAACTGTTGCATGTGCTAATGCGTAATGATAAACAGTGTAGCTGGGAGAGTAACCATTTCTATGAAGTGATATGCCAAGACAACGATTTTAGAATGAAATATATATTCAAAAAGACTGAGTACTATTTCGCGTGATCTTTACAAATAACATTGGTCTGAACAGTACTACGGTTAACATCGAGAACAATGATTACCCCGACAAGACCATAGACCGTTTAACAGTATCGTAATTTGCTCTATCTCTCTGACGTGCACATCGATAACATACAAAAACCTAATGACATGACCACCTTACACTTGTAGCAGAGGACACGCAGCACCGCTAACATCGGTGACATAGGAAACTTTCGTAACTACGTCCGCAGCTCGTGGTCTTGCGGTATCGTTCTCGATTCCCGCGTACGGGGTCCCTGGTTCGATTCCCGGCGGGATAAGGGATTTTTCCTGCCTCGAGATGACTGGGCGTTGTAGTGTCGTCATCGTCATCATAATTCATCCCCATTACGGTCGGAGGAAGGAAATGGCAAACCACCTCCGCTAGGACCTTGCCTAGTACGGCGGTACGGGTCTCCTGCACCGTCCCCTGCGCTCCTCGGAGTATGGGACCTCATCATCATCACCTGCGGTTGTGTTCTGTCGTCGGAAGCTGTCACGGGCTATCGGTCACTTCTGCCACTTACGTAGGACACGACCTTACTCGCTTGTATGTATGTATTGAACTTTGGACCTACAAACGACGAAGAGGCTTCGTCCCCGCCATAGCCCTCAGTGGTTGACAACCTCACGACAGGCTACAGCAGTCCACTCATCCCACCGCCGCCCCACACCGAACCCAGCGGTATTGTGCAGTTCGGCCCCAAGTGGACTGCCCCGGGAACGTCTGTTTCCAGACGAGTGTAACCCCACAACAGGCCACAGCAGTCCACTCGCCCCACCGCCGCCCCACACTGAACCCAGGGCTATCGTGCAGTTCGGCTGCCAGTGGACTCCCCCGGAAACGTCTCTTTCCAGATGAGCGTAAACCCAATGTTTGCGTGGTAGAGTAATTATGGTGTACGTGTACGCGGAGAAAATGTTTGCGCAGCAATCGCCGACATACAGTAACTGAGGTGGAATAAGGGGAACCAACCCGCATTCGCCGAGGCAGATGGAAAACTGCCTTAAAATCCGTCCACAAGCTGCCCGCCATATCGGACCTCGACACTAATCCGCCGGGCCTTTCCGCTCGGGAAGCAGTACGCTAGACCGCACGGCTAGCCGGGTGGGCTTACCTTACTTGCTTAGATGTTATAGTAGATTTATATCCATGCAGACATCTTTGACCTGTCTGACGTCTGTCTGGGATACAGAGGTGGTGTTGGTAGCAGTGGACTTAAGATGTTTCAGGTGAGTCATTCTACTTATTGCTATTTTGTTTTGGTGACCTCTAAATCATTTGCAGGCAGAAGCAATAGAGTTATATCCATGCAATCTACGCCTGCATCCTAGGATACGATTTCACTCTACGTTTGCTTTGCACACTTAGGAGACTGGATTAATTTACTACTGTGGGGCAATTAACTGTTTATTTTGTTACGTCTTTCAAGACATTGTCCATTCCGTTCAACTGGTCTTCCAGTTCCTTTGCAGGCTCTGACAGAATTAAAATGTCATCGGCAAACCTCAAAGTTTTTATTTCTTCTCCATTGATTTTAATTCCTACTCCAATTTTTTCTTTTGTTTCCTTTGCTTGCTCGGTATACAGATCGAATAACGTCGGGGACAGGCTACAACCATGTCTCACTCCCTTCCCAACCACACCTTCCCTTTCATGCTCCTCGACCCTTATAACTGCCACCTGATTTCTGTACAAGTTGTAAATCGCCTTTCTCTCCTTGTATTTTACCCCTGCCATCTTCAGAATTTTAAAGAGAGTATTTCAGTCAACATTGTAAAGGCTTACTCCATGTCTACAAACGCTAGAAACTTTGGTTTACATTTTCTTAATCTATCTTCTAAGACAAGTCGTAGGGTCAGTATTGCCGCGGGTATTCTAACGGAATCCAAACTGATCTTCCCCAAGTTCAGCTTCTACCAGTTTTTCCATTCGTTTGTAAAGAACTCATGTTAGTATTTAGGAGCCGTGACTTATTAAACTAATAGTTCGGTAATTTTCATACCTGTCAGCATCTGATTTCCTTGGGATTGGAATTATTGTATTCTTCTTGATGTCTGAGGGTATTACGACCGTCTCATACATCTTTCTCACCAGCTGGTATAGTCACGGCTGGCTCTCCCAAGGCTATCGGTAGCTCTAATGTAATGTGCCTTTTCCCGGGGCCTTTGCTTCACTTACATGTTTCAACTCTCTGTCAAATTTTTCACTCTGTATCATATCTCCCATCTCATATTCATCTACGTCCTCTTCCATTTCCATAATATTGCCCTCAAGTACATCGCCCCTTATACACCCTCTATATACTCCTTCCATCTTTCTGCTTTCCAACTTTCCTTAGGACTGGTTTTCCATCTGGGCTCTTGATATTCATGCAGGTAGTTCTCTTTTCTGCAAAGGTCTCTTTAATTTTCCTGTGGGCAGTATCTATATTATCCCTAGTGATATATGCCTCTACCTCCTTACGTTTGTCCTGTAGCCATCCTTGCTTAGCCGTTTTGTACTCCTTGCCGATATCATTTTTTTTCGCCTGCTTCATTTGCTGCAATTTCTATATTTTTCCCTTTAATCCATTAAATTCAGTATCTCGTCTGTTACCCAAGGATTCCTTCAATCCCTCGTCTTTTTGCCTACTTGATCCCCTACGGCCATCACTATTTCATATCTCAAAGCTAACCATTCTTTTTCTGCCGGCCGGTGTGGCCGTGCGGTTCTAGGCGCTTCAGTCTGGAACCGCGTGACTACTAAGGTCGCAGGTTCGAATCCTGCCTCGGGCATGGATGTGTGTGATGTCCTTAGGTTAGTTAGGTTTAAGTAGTTCTAAGTTCTAGGGGACTGATGACCAACAGCCTCTGGTTCTTTTGGTTTATCCAGGTCCCATCTCCTTAAATTCCCGCCTTTTTTGCAGTTTCATCAGCTTTAATGTACAGTTCATAACCAATAAATTGCAGTGGGAGTGCACACACATATGCCTCTGGAAATATCTTACAATTTAAAACCTAGTTCCTAAATCTCTTTCTTACCATTATACAATCTATCTGAAATCTTCCAGTGTCTCCAGGTCTCTTCCTAGTATACAACCTTCTCTTATGGTTCTTAAACCAAGTGTTAACTATAATTAAATTACGTTCTGCGCAAAATTGTACCAGGGGGCTTCCTCTTTCATTTCTTAAAAAAATGGTTCAAATGGCTCTGAGCACTATGGGACTCAACTGCTGTGGTCATAAGTCCCCTAGAACTTAGAACTACTGAAACCTAACTAACCTAAGGACATCACGCACATCCATGCCCGAGGCAGGATTCGAACCTGCGACCGTAGTGGTCGTGCGGTTCCAGACTGTAGCGCCTTTAACCGCTCGGCCACTCCGGCCGGCCTTCATTTCTTACCCCCAGTCCATATTCACCTACTACTTTTCCTTCTCTTCCTTTCCCTACTGTCGAAGGCTCTGAGCACTATGGGACTTAACATCTATGGTAATGAGTCCCCTAGAACTTAGAACTACTTAAACCTAACTAACCTAAGGACATCACACAACACCCAGTCATCACGAGGCAGAGAAAATCCCTGACCCCGCCGGGAATCGAATCCGGGAACCCGGGCGCGGGAAGCGAGAACGCTACCGCACGACCACGACCTACTGTCGAATTCCAGTCCCCCATGCCTATTAAATTTTCGTCTCCATTCACTATCTGAATAATTTCTTTTGTCTCATCATACATTTCATCAATTTCTCCGTCATCTGCAGAGCTAGTTGGCATATAAATTTGTGCTTCTGTAGTAGGCGTTGGCTTCATGTCTGTCTTGGTCACAATAATGCGTTCACTATGCTGTTTGTAGTAGCTTACCCGCACTCCTATTTTTTTATTCATTATTAAACGTACTCCTGCATTACCCCTATTTGATTTTGTATTTATAACCCTGTATTCACCCGACCAAAAGTCTTGTTCCTCCTGCCACAGAACTTCACTAATTCCTATATCTAACTTTAACCTATCCATTTCCCTTTTTAAATTTTCTAACCTACCTGCTCGATTAAGGGATCTGACATTCCACGCTCCGACCCGTAGAAGGCCAGTTTTCTTTCTCCTGATGACGACGTCCTCTTGAGTAGCCCGCCCGGAGATCCGAATTGGGAACTATTTTACCCCCATCCAAGAGAACGCCATCATTATTTAACCGTACAGTAAAGCCGCATGATTATTATGTTTTGTGCCAGAACTACAGAACCGTTGTTTTCAAGAGGGAATAGGGAGTCTCCAGATTGCCTACTCTTTCTTGAACATCTCAAGAGGTTGTTGTACCATTAGCCGAAGGAAGAAGTGCCGAACCGTAGTTTTGGAAGAGCGCAACTCTGCTGCAGGCATATGTCGAGATGATTCCTTGGAAAGCGCATGGGCGATTTTCTGCCCCATTCTTCCCTACTCGTGCTCCGTCTCTGAATGACCTCGTAAGCGATGAGACGTTAAATTCTGCTGCACATCTTCCTTTTATCCTTCTTTCCTTACAAGGTTAGTGGCGAACAGGCCCGTCAAATCGTTAGAATATTTACATGTAATATTAAGAAGCGACATGAGATAGACCAGTCACGAGAAATCAACGACAGGGAAGGTGATTAGAAGACTCCTATTTGTTGAAAGGTTGTGGGAAACTGCAATGCACCTGTAAAGGAAAGCTCATGCCAGATGCTTTCTAGACAAGTGTCTCGGCGTTTGAAGTCGTGAACAAGTAGGCATGAAAGCAGACTTGAAACGGAGCAGCGTATGTCGATGTAGATATAGATGCTCACAGAAAACTGAGAATCCATGGAAGAACGAAGACGCTGTTCTCGGGAGATCTTGTTGATTAGATTCACAGAATCGGTATTCGACGAACGTTGCCCAACAATTTTACCGCCACCCCTTATCTCGCCTAGGGATTACGAGAATATGATAAGAGGGATTAGGACCAGTACGGACACACGAAGACGGTTATTTTCACCTCGCCCATTGCGTGAACAGAATAAGACAGGTAATGTCTCACATCGATTCAAAACACCCTCCAATATGCACTGTGGATTGCTTAGCGGCGTACGTGTACAAATGTATCCTTAAGAATCACTTGTAGCTGTATCACTGCACAGTGTGCAGTAAGGTGTCTTGAGATCAACGGAAACAAAATATGTCTTCTTCTGAAATATTGCCTAATGCTGCCTAATGGCCATTTGACGCCCAGAATAATTTAGGAGGGGATGTGTGAAGAAACTTGTATCACAGAGCTAACATCAGTAGCCTAACAATTTACTTCTGGAGCAGCTTCCTGTGTTGATGATAGCGGGTCACCTATCACCAGTGTGCAAAAATGTGTAACCCTCAATGAACGCTTCATATCTCACATGTAGAGGTGTTGCCTTGACAGTGATGAAGGAACGCGATGAAAATTGCTCTCAATTGACAGTGATGCTTAGAGATATCATATCCAGAAAACCATGGTTATGGGGAATGAGGGGGGGGGGGGGGGCAGGGTGGGATGGGGGGGAGGGCGTGTGCGAGGAGTTAACAGGGCAAGTGTACAATGAGCTGCATTTAACAAGCAAAATAAAATATCACATTCTCATCTGCCTGATAAGATTCGAGCTCCCTTTGTGCAAGTGTCACATGTCTCATAAGCAGCTTCTCTTGCCAGCTTACATTAGACAAGATCTACTTAAAAAGTTGCAGTGACTGCAACGCCAGTGATGAATTGACTGTCCTACGTGCTACCTCTTCAATATTTCATTTTATTTTGTCCACGTTGCAGCACACCGATTAAGCGAAGAGGAAGATTGGTAACACATGGTATTTGCTATAAAAATTCTGACCATCTAGTTAAGGGAGCAAGGTGTCTAACAATAACAAATTTGATACGCATATACACTGAATCAAAATTTGCAAAGGAAAAAAATGTACATGAAGTTGTAAATAATCTGATAATTGTGCACCAGAGGTCTTAGGTCCCGCAGTGCACTCTACAAAGATGTTCTTGTAACCAGCATAAACAAACATTAGCGTAAATTTTTTCAACAGTTATCAAAATATCTCTGAATTCAAAATACTTCTAGTATCTACATCTAACTTCTTTTTTATGCAAGTAAATAAACCCATGAAATATATATTATCATCAGATAGTCTTCCTTTAACTGTACGACGGCTTTTATAAGCGTATGATCACTTAGAGATTACACACTATATTGACGAAATTGCATACATAATAATTTCGAATTCTAATGAATAATAGTAGTTGATTACCGCAGTGTCACACTCTATCCTACTAACAATAGTTTTTTATGCGTCAGCTCCACGTTATATCGCTTCTTAATGAGATAAACGATCACCTCGGAGTTTATACCTGCGCAAACTCAGAGTCAGAATTGCATTTCTCGAGTCTGGTATGACCTATAGTGCTAATCAGTACAATTTCCGAGAGTAATATCATCGAACACATCCCTAGATGATGTAAGTAGCCTGCTTATATGTTTGTATGTTGGCAGCGCTATAGACAGTATTAATATGTCTGACAGCACTCTGCGTCCTCGGCAAGAGACTCTATGGTTGGGCAGACCAGCAGTTAGCAGTTAGCGGGCATCATGCATCTTTCGTGGAGACTCCATGTTGGTAGGACATGTATTGTAAAATGGGGATGGATGTAGTTGGTAATGTTTGAATAGTGGAATTATTGACAACTATACAATTTTTTTAACTGGATGTCACATGAATAAGGTAAAATCTGCTAAATACATTGTTTGCTCTTCAACAAAATCTTTCTTTTGCTAACCATATGCCTTCTAGCAGTTAGAATCCATTTATTTAGCTCGCTGTAGTTGCTGCTTGCTGTAATTGCTGTAGTTCGTGTTATGAAGATTTTCTGTGAGATAAGTGACTTATGAAAAGCATTGGTTATTGTTAGGATTTCTTCCAATTTAAGGTCATTCTTTTGCGTTAATTATTTGAAGTCATGTTGTCATTATATAGCAGTCAGACTGTGATGGGCTTGTATGTTGTGGTTAATAAATGAATAGGTTAAGTCTGAGTTGTCTTTGTCAGGGAAAATCCTGTAAGCCAGTGTTTGAAATGATAAAAATAAGTAAACGATAAGAAGTTTCACATGGCGACCCTTCCAGGATTTCAACCTGGATTCTTCTGATTTTCTTGTAGTTTGAATAATTACCACATGATTAGAAATTAGTTATTGTTCACTGCTAGTGCGTAATTGTATTTATGGAATTTCCTCTGTAGTTGCAGTTTATTATTGTCATACTGTATTGTCATGACCAAAGTAGTTGTGGCATGCATATGAATTTGCGATAAGTATCTCACAGTCGCTTTTGCAACTAATTATATTTATTTTCAGTGCTATTTTAGTGTTTCTTCTTATTTTTGCTTATCTAATTGTTTCTTGTGTGTTATTGTGTGAAATAGTGTGATAAATAGTGAGTGAAATGCATAAAACTAGGCTGCAAAGCAAATTGAGAAATGACAGTGACGACGTGCATAGCTTGTTAGCACCTCCTAGAAACGAATTGACGAATGTTCAAGACAATAATTTGGTAATAATGCATAGGGACATGGACCAGTCAGTAAATAATGTGGTAGAAATTGGAAGAATCAGTGAATAGGGAACTATTGTCGGTCGATCGTTCGGTAACAGGTCGCCTCAGGACTGGGAAATACCAGAAAAAAGTCTTGCAAATACCGTAGATTCAGGTTTTGCGTCATTACACTTTTCTCAATTAAGTCAAGACATACTCTCTGTTTTTCAAAATACGAATATTGGCGGTGCAAACGCACAGACGATAAACACAAAGAAGTTTCAATGAGACTTCCAGAGATGTCTCTACAACTGTACATCGTTCTTCCCAAAATCTTTTTTTCGTGTGAAGCCGGTGACATTACGTTCTCAGAACTGAATGCTATATGGCAAATTTTATAGCTCGGTACGACCTTTCCGACAGCGCAAAAAAATTTCAAAAAACTTGCCAGATGCTTTTCGCTGGTGACAGTCATTCAACAGTACCAGAAATATTTCCAGTGAGAATACTGTTTTGTGGCTCAGACTCCAAGTGACCAGCGAAAGTTGTCTGTGGGTGCCGAGAGAGGTGGCCTTTTTCGCTGGATCATAAATTCGAGATGCAAGCTGCCTCGAGATAGGAAAGACCTTGTACGGACGTAACGCCAGCTGCTATGCCGCCTAACACCGAGCATGGCCTTTTACCACCTGGCACAATCGCCCTTCCATCTTCCTCTCTCTCCCTTTTTCCACTGCCTCCGATTCCCAGTGATCGCTAGAGAACGTTTTATTTCTAGGACCTTCTCTCCGATTCTGTAGTGACAAACAAGCTGATGACTCGTAACTGACTCAAAAAATTACGTTACAAAAACAAAGTAAAACACACTAAACTTCCGAATCAGGCTTCTAGAACACATAAAATGTTTTGCTGCTCAAATTGTTCAAGTTTTCACGCCCATCAAATTGAACTGCATTGGTGGTGAATAAAATTTCGGCACCAAGGATGACGGCAGATAACGAAACATTACTTAGTATGCGTATGCAGTATGTCAGGAAGAATACACGATTAAATTTGGGTGTACAGCAGGTGCGAAATTTAGTTTACTTAACTGCCACGAGTGGCAGCAACAACGACTCCGACCTGGCTGAGCATGGAGTCTAAAGCCCGTTTTAGACGAACGTCTTTCTGGTCAAAATCGATTACTCTTACGGCCTTTGTGTAAATCAGCAGCCAACCACGTAGCGAGTGTCTCTGTGACGTCAATGATCTATAGATATTGCTAAATGTAGAATTCTAAACTTCAGAGTGTCTTCTTAATCTTCACTGTGTTGCTTACTTCGTTTTTGTAACATATTGAAAAGGTTGCATGCGATTCTGGTATTTTTTCTACTATGTTCTCCTACCAGAGAAAAAGCCTACACTATGCACAAATAAGAAAGAAATCAGATTAAACATATGTTAATGAAAATTATTTAAACTGTGTAAATGTCACAGTTATTTGACGACAAAAATAATTTTGGAAGCGAGATGCAAAGGGCAAAGTAAAGAAGCGCTAATTGTTGTTTGGTGTTTTCGCGAATATATGTTTTCTCGAACTAATAAATGTACATATTTTGAACTGTTTTGACGTCACTTTTCCTATTGTTTGAATTCTGAGGACTGTAGGGAATTTTCCATATAACCCTTGACAAGAAGATGATCCACTATGAATTTTGTTTCGGTCATTAACTAACACTACGTTCATTATTTGTCCCTACATTTTGTTGCAATACTTCGACTTTTTCGTAAAAAGAATAGAACCTCATAACCTCGTTTTCAACATTCAGGTGCCAAGCTGCACAGCAGATAAGTCTCCCAACACGGGCGATCCTGGCCTGTCGTGTAAACGAAAATGGAACTCGAGACAGACGGAACGTATAAGCAGACCTCACGATAATCGGAATTTTGTAATTTGTCGTATCTTTGGTACGTGAAGACCAGAACACAAATATCAATCGTCCAACGGATGTCGATGCAATTCTCAAAAAATCTCGAGGAAACCGCCTTTGAAGTTTTCCGAGCGCCTTTAACAGCGCAAAGCAAGTGGTGTAGTTCGACAGGCAGCGTGTCTCTGTGTAGAACGCTTTTTTTCTTCCTTTCTCTCTCCTTTTCTTCCTCCATGTAGCAGCGCTATGTTCGATTCCCGGTCGTTGCAAATTTTTTAAACTAAGTGCATGATCTACGAGCATTTTCGTGAAGCGTTGAATACATAGAGATGGTAAAAAATCAGTAGCGCTCGAATCTGGTAACTGCTGGGCCGCCTATTCAAGTCTCGTTTTGGTCATTCTTTCCCGTTGAATTCAAATACCTCCGTCACAGAAATGCAACATTCATCAAATATATGGCAATTAACATATATCGAATGGCCATTGTTATGAAGAATGCACGAATTCTTATTTGTAATTACATATCGCATACAAAAACTCAGTTTTCAGTGGAAATAAAAATTCTTATTTATCGATCTTTTATAAAAGGTATTTTGAATTTTAAAAAATCACAAGTTATTTTTTCATTTTTGCGTATTTTACACTTTACAGAATTCCTCATACAACATGCATCTTCGGTTAAAAATTTACCTTGGCTAAGAATCGAACAAAAGGCCGCCGACGTGCCAGGCGGGCGACTCTACTGCAGAGCTACAGGGCCCGCCGAGAACCGGGCTTACTTCACGGTATTTCACTTTATAAGCGATTTTCTCGAGAATTTATGAGAGTTGCATGCAACTACTTTAGGAAATTGATTTTTGATTTCCGAACTTCAGGCACCATAGAAATAAATATAAAAAATATACCAAGTTCCTATTGGCACGTGCTCTCGTAGTCACTACAGGAATAAAACGCCAGGGGCGCTGCAGTAGGCTCACGTGTCTCGAGTAATCGTTTGAGATAAGAAAGTCGATCGTCTAAAAGGGGCTAAACTGAGCTGGGATGAGAAATACGAATCTACATCTACATCTACATCCATACTCCGCAAGCCACCTGACGGTGTGTGGCGGAGGGTACCTCGAGTACCTCTATCGGTTCTCCCTTCTATTCCAGTCTCGTATTGTTCGTGGAAAGAAGGATTGTCGGTATACCTCTGTGTGGGCTCTAATCTCTCTGATTTTATCCTCATGGTCTCTTCGCGAGTTAAACGTAGGAGGGAGCAATGTACTGCTTGACTCCTCGGTGAAGGTATGTTCTCGAAACTTCAACAAAAACCCGTACCGAGCTACTGAGCGTCTCTCCTGCAGAGTTTACCACTGGAGTTTATCTATCATCTCCGTAACGCTTTCGCGATTACTAAATGATCCTGTAACGAAGCGCGGTGCTCTCCGTTGGATCTTCTCTATCTATCAACCCTATCTGGTACGGATCCCACACTGCTGAGCAGTATTCAAGCAGTGGGCGAACAAGCGTACTGTAACCTACTTCCTTTGTTTTCGGATTGCATTTCCTTGGGATTCTTCCAATGAATCTCAGTCTGGCATCTGCTTTAGCGACGATCAACTTTATATGATCACTCCATTTTAAATCACTCCTAATGCGTACTCCCAGATAATTTATGAAATTAACTGCTTCTAGTTGACGACCTGCTATATTGTAGCTAAATGATAAGGGATCTTTCTTTCTATGTATTCGCAGCAAACTACACTTGTATACATTGAAATTCAATTGCCATTCCCTGCACCTTGCTTCAATTCGCTGCAGATCCTCCTGCATTTCAGTACAATTTTCCATTGTTACAACCTCTCGATGTACCACAGCATCATCCGCAAAAAGCCTCAGTGAACTTCCGATGCCATCCACAACGTCATTTATGTATATTGTGAATAGCAACGGTCCTACGACACTCCCCTGCGGCACACCTGAAATCACTCTTACTTCTCCATTGAGAATGACATGCTGCGTTCTGTTATCTAGGAACTCTTCAATCCAATCACACAATTGGTCTAATACTCCATATGCTCTTACTTTGTTCATTAAACGACTGTGGGGAACTGTATCGAACGCCTTGCGGAAGTCAAGAAACACGGTATCTACCTCGGAACCCGTGTCTATGGCCCTCTGAGTCTCGTGGACGAATAGCGCGAGCTGGGTTTCACACGATCGTCTTTTTCGAAACCCATGCTGATTCCTACAGAGTAGGTTTCTAGTCTCCAGAAAAGTCATTATACTCGAACATAATACGTGTTCCAAAATTGTACAACTGATAGACGTTTGAGATATAGGTCTATAGTTCTGCACATCTGTTCGACGTCCCTTCTTGAAAACTGGGATGACGTGTGCCCTTTCCCAATCCTTGGGAACGCTACGCTCTTCTAGAGACCTACGGTACACCGCTGCAAGAAGGGGGAGGGGGGGGGGGGGGCAAGTTCCTTCGCGTCCCATCAGGTCCAGCGACCTTTCCTCTTTTGAGCGATTTTAAATGTTTCTCTATCCCTCTGTCGTCTATTTCGATATCTACCATTTTGTCATCTGTGCGACAATCTAGAGAAGGAACTACAGTGCAGTCTTCCTCTGTGAAACAGCTTTGGAAAAAGACATTTAGTATTTCGGCCTTTAGTCTGTCATCCTCTGTTTCAGTACCATTTTGGTCACAGAGTGTCTGGACATTTCGTTTTGATCCACCTACCGCTTTGACATAAGACCAAAATTCCTTAGGATTTTCTGCCAAGTCACTACATAGAACTTTACTTTCGAATTCATTGAACGCCTCTCGCATAGCCCTCCTCACACTACATTTCGCTTCGCGTAATTTTTGTTTGTCTGCGAGGCTTTGGCTATGTTTACGTTTGCTGCGAAGTTCCCTTTGCTTCCGCAGCACTTTTCTAACTCGGTTGTTGTATGTCATTCCATGCTTCTTCAGTTCTGTCAGAGTTCATCAACTGCCGTGGATGGGGAGTGGTGACGTGCAAGTCCCTCAGCAACTTATGACCGGATGTGTTCAGTGGTTGAGAGATCTGGAGAACATGCTGACCAGGTCAAAAGTCGAGCAACTTCTGTGTCGAGATGAGGTAGGTAGACCTTGTGTTATCTTGTTGAAAGATGACGTCACAGAAACTTTGAAGATGGGCAAGCCTAGCGGCCTTTCCACTTCACAAATGTACTGCCTCCGCCAAGTTACCAGATACACGTACCACAGGCGATCGTCTTTGTACCCAATGCCACCTCACATCATGACGCAAGGTGCTGGCTACATACGGTGATGAATATAGTCCGCAACGCCCGTTCTCATCAAAGGTCAAAGGTAGCTGCAACGACGGTCGCCGTTCTGACAGTCTGTGGCGATCCAGGCGTTGTCGCACTGTCCATATGGGTACTTGTCTCACTGAAAACAAGTCAATTTTCTGCCTGGAGGTTTGTGACGTGGTTGTACGATTCTCTATGGCCGAACGAACATCTTGTATGGTCTCTTGGACGCTAGTCGCGTGGGGCCATTGACATCTTGCATGACGTTGCGTATAGCTGCCCTGAACACATCAATTCAAGATTAACAGGAGACTAGTGGGATCTCGACCAAAGAGAGCAGTAGTATCGTGGGACGATAAAGCACTGTGTCACCAGGAGATGGTCCAATCACTCTTAAAATCTGAGACTTGTGGTAGGCGTTTCTTCTTTTTACACATCACATAACATGATCTTCTCACAGACCACCAATATTATAGTGTGACTGCAGAATGACAAGACCACAGAGCAATGCTTCTTTATGTACGAACTACGTTTTTCAATCTCTGATCGGTCGCGAGATGGAAACCACAGTGGAAATCAAAAATGTTTTATTCACAACATTAAGCTACAAATTCGAGCTACTTCTCTACACAGACGCCGGTCCGACTTAGACATCTGTCATAACGTGGTACTAACTTTTCAATACCCTCATAATAGAAGGCAGCCACCTCTGATAACCACCATTTCCCAAAGCTGGTCTGCAGCTGATTGTCTGTGCCAAAATGTTCTCCTCATAGCCAGCGGTTCATGTGAGCAAAGAGACGAAAATCAGAGGTAGCCAAGTTCAGGCTGTGTGAATGGTGATAAACACATCCCATCGAAAAATCTGTGGGAACATCTTTGTTGCATCTGTGGCGGAGAACTGCCATGAAGAATGGAATGCATGACAATTACGTTATGTGGGCTGCATGATATCAGGCGAAACCACTCAGCAGAAACTTGGCCGGAGACACTGTTGTTCTAGGCATCATTCCATGCTAACACTGTACACTCAGAGCTGAAAAGAATGATGTGACGCGATAGATGGGCATACTAGAGAAACTGTGCAACAAATTTGCACAAAGATTTACTGGATTTTCACTGTGGTTTTAATTTCATGATCGATTGCAGGTTTAAAAAAAAAAAAAAAAAAAAAAAAAAAAAGGTCGCGCTCGTAACTGAAATGAGATGGCGTTATTCTTACGTGCTTTATGCACTAATCCTGACATACTAATCGTTTGTGTATCCAAGCACGTAGTATACTTTGTGCCCATTTGACATTTGTTGCGTGCCGCCTATGTGGCGTTTTAATTTTAATGCCAGTGATGCAGTAAAATCTTTCACTGTGCATTGGAGAGTGCATCGTAAAAAATTATTAACTAAACATAGCAGAGTCTGTACACAATCTTCAACCCACACCTCTTCGATTCAAGACCAGTGCTCTCGCCGCTTCGGGTAGCCATGGGGTCTAAAGCGTCTAGCCACAGTTCACGCAGCTTCCCCTGTTGGAGGCTCTAGTCCTCCCTTGGCCATGGGTGTGTGTGTATGTGTTGTCTGTAGTGTAAGTTAGTTTAAGTTAGATTAAGTAGTGTGTAAGCCTAGAGACCTATGACCTCAGCAGTTTGGTCCCATAGAAGTGCTGTTGTAAAATGAACGTCTTACAATCTCTTTTCTAATATAGCAAAGAGTTACTGAGCTGGTCTGTGAGGCATGCCTGGATACCCCAACTGATAACAGCTCTTCCCACAAAAGGTGTGGTTCTGGGTTCGACTCCAGTTATATTGCACAGTTTGAACCTGTTGGACGCTTCTTTACATATGGCTTTCAGGCGAACATAATAATTAGAATGTTCCTCTTTACTCTTTAACTTGAGTAGTTCACTAACGCTGTTGCTGCTGGAGCAACAACGTTGTCACGAGTATCACTTGTTAACACTTTTTGTGTGTAATACTGGTTTCTACGGCGCAGTTATGGTGTGAAATAATAACGGTATTCAGGTTTAGGTTGTGCTTAAGATTTCATCCTTCCTTTATCCGCTATTGACATACACTACTGGCCACTAAAATTGCTACACCAAGAAGAAATGCAGATAATAAACGGGTATTCATTGGACAAATATATTATACTAGAACTGACATATGATTACATTTTCACGCAGTTAGGGTGCATAGATCCTGAGAAATCAGCACCCAGAACAACCGCCTCTGGCCGTAACAACGGCCTTGATACGCCTGGGCATTGAGTCAGAGGTTGGATGGCGTGTACAGGTACAGCTGCCATGCAGCTTCAACACGATACCACAGTTCATCAAGAGTAGTGACTGGCGTGTTGTGACGAGGCAGTTGCTCGGGCACCATACACCAGACGTTTTCAGTTGGTGAGAGATCTGGAGAATGTACTGGCTAGGGCAGCAGTCGAACATTTTCTGTATTTAGAAAGGTCCGTACAGGACCTGCAACATGCGATAGTGCATTATCCTGCTGAAATGTAGGGTTTCGCAGGGATCGAATGAAGCGTAGAGCCACGGGTCGCAACACATCTGAAATGTAACGTCCACTGTTCAAAGTGCCGTCAATGCGTACAAGAGGTGACCGAGACGTGTAACCAATGGCACCCCATACCATCACGCCGGGTGATACGCCAGTATGGCGATGACGAATACCCGCTTCCAACGTGCGTTCACCGCGATGTCGCCAAACACGGATGCGACCATCATGATGCTGTAAACAGAACCGGGATTCATCCGAAAAAATGACGTTTTGCCATTCGTGCACCCAGGTTCGTCGTTGAGTACACCATCGCAGGCGCTCCTGTGTGTGATGCAGCGTCAAAGGTAACCGCAGCGACAGTCTCCGAGCTGGTAGTCCATGCTGCTGCAAACGTCGTCGAACTGTTCATGCAGATGGTTGTTGTCTTGCAAACGTCCCCATCTATTGACTCAGGGAACGAGACGTGGCTGCACGATCCGTTACAGCCATGCGGATAAGATGCCTGTCATCTCGACAGCTAGTGATACGAGGCCATTGGGATCCAGCACGGCGTTCCGTATTACCCTCCTGAACCCACTGATTCCATATTCTGCTAACTGTCATTGGATCTCGACCAACGCGAGCAGCAATGTCGCGATACGATAAACCGCAATCGCGATAGGCTACAATATGACCTTTATCAAAGTCGGAAACGTGATGGTACCATTTATAACCAAATACTAAACATCGCTACATTAAACTGCTCTAAGACAAAGACAGGTTAAATATGAACAGCAAAAACCACTAGATTAAACTACTCAAAAAAGAGTGTTCGCCAGTACCAGACCACATCTATAGTCCAGAAGCGTAGAGGAGGTGATGACCTTGCATGTCCCACATAAAAGTGCGTGGGCAGGCCTGGGGGAGTAGGTGACCTTGAATAGATCTCGCGCAACTTCCTCAGCTGTAACAGGATACAAGAAATCCTTATCAGGAACCTTGAGATAAGAAACCAATTATTACTAGGTCTTGATTCATATGCCCTTGGTCTACTGCTAATGTCCTGCATTAAATACCGAAATACTCCACTATCTCTCATAGGTTGGGCACAACTGCTGTGATATGGTGATTTGTGAGTCAAATGAGAACATTAAGGGCGTTCAAAGGAGCAGGCTATATACCGGTGCCACCTTTTACACTCTCTCCTCTGTCTTTTCATCTTAAATAACGAAGTTTCGAACCTGCATGCACTAATCCTACTCACCTACACTTCACTGTTGGGCAGGTGACATGCCATCAAGCCAGCCCAAGAAATAACTTCTAACTAGTCTATGTAAAAGCTTTCACCAGCAATGAACTGCGATTGCGGTAATTACTGGTTGAAAGACAGAATTCTACTTTCCTCTTAGGGTGAACTGTGTAGGTACAGTTATCAACTCTGTTACTATCGTGGTTACGAAGCATTTTAACGTGTCGCGCCAAACCTGCACGAAAAAGTTCCAAGGTTTCGGTGGTAGCCCACCATCATCGTTGTTAGGTGCAAAGTCTGACTGTCGTGAAACTGACAAGGCGCCCACTGTTACGTTCAGAGGACGGCACTCGATATGTTAGTTTACATTATAATGACATCACGTAGATAGTGAATGCTGATGTCTGTGCCCAGAGATTACTTTATGATTATTAGTTCTGGTTAGGAAACCAAGACGCGGGAATGAGTATGCCTACCGAATATCCAGAAAAGAGAAATGTTGCTATGTATATCAGTGGTCTAGGTATAGCGTTTTGGATTAAAAATCAAAACTTCCTCGGACCCACGTTCGAACCTCACCACTCCTTACATTTTGAAGAAAAATCAGCAATTGCGACATAAGACTTCCGGCATGATGAGAAGTGACACTCACTCTGCCAACGGCCTTGTCAAAGAGGGCGGAGGAGCGGACAGAGTTACAGGGCACTCTCTTGCCCTTCGGGTGGGTAACTGGCCCTAAAAGGCGAAAGAATCATGAGGATACAAAACACAATGGAAACCACTGCATTAAGGAAAATAATGTGTATCAAAAATGATTGAAATACCTCTAAGCACTATGGGACTTAAGATCTGTGGTCATCAGTCCCCTAGACTTAGAACTACTTAAACCTAACTAACCTAAGGACACCACACACATCCATGCCCGAGGCAGGACTCGAACCTGCGACCGTAGCAGCAGCTCGGTTCCGGACTGAAGTGCCTAGAACTGCTCGCCCACAGCGGCCGGCTAATGTGTATCTCCAAGACATGTGACATTTATTTGAAAAGGTGTCGTGATGATCTCTCCGTTGGCAAAAGACTCCGGAATAGTCCCACATTCGGACCTCCGGGGGAGGAGGGGGGGGGGGGGGAAACTGCCAAAGGGGAGGTGACCATGAGAAAAAGACTGATTAACCAACAGGGTAACGTTCTACGAGTCCAGCCGTTGAATGTCAGAAGTTTTTTAACTTGGTAGTGAAGCTAGAAAATCCGAAAAGAGAAATGCTAAGACTCGATATAGATATAGTGGGGGTCAGTGAAGTGAAATGGTGGGACAAGTATTTCTGTTCAGATGAGTATGGGGTAATATCTCCAAAGCAGAAAACGGTACAACGGGAGTAGAATACGTTATGAATGTGAAGGTAGGGCAGAGAGTGAGTTACTTTGAACAGTTCAGTGATAGGGTTGTTCTCGTCAGAATCGACAGCAAACAAACACCGACAACGACAGTTCAGGCATACATGTCGACAACGCATGCAGATGATGAAGAAGTAGAAGAAGTATATGAGGATGCTGAAAGGGTAATTCAGTACGTAAAGTTAGATGAAAGTCTGATAGCCATGAGGTCTGAAATGTGGCTGTAAGGGAAGAAGAAAGGATTACAGGAGAAAGTGGGCTTGTTGTTAGGAATGAGAGGGGCGATACACTAAATGAGTTCGTCAACAAATTTCAGACAGTTATAGCGGATACTCTGTTCAAGAGTAGATATTGGTAGTTTTGAGTTAGGTCAGGCAGTGATTCCGAGATTAGACATTGGATTGTAAGGTGTACCCAGAAGCAGATATAGACTCTGATCACAATTTAGTAGTGATCAAGAGTAAGTTGAAGTTAAAGAGAATAGCCAGGAACAACCAGCGTGAAAGAAAGTGGTATGCGGAAGTAGTAAGGAATGAAGAGTTTCGCCTGAAGTTCTCTGAGGCTATAGGTACTGCAGTAGTGAATACCTCAGTGGAAAGTGCAGTTGAAGAGCAATGTACATCCGTACAAAGATAACTACAGGATTTGGAAAGATAAACATAGGTACAAGGAAGGTAACTGCGAAGAAACCATGAATAACAACGGAAATACTTCAACTGATCGACGAAAGAATGAATTAAAAAATAGGCAGTGAAATTCAGGAATATTGAAGTACAAATATTTTAATAATGAAATAAAGAAGAAATGCAGGGAAGATAAGCAAAATGTGAAGAAATCGAAAAAGAAATTATTGTCCGAAAGACTGAATTAGCATAAAGAAAAGTAAAAAAAATCTTTGGTTAAATTAAAAGCAAGGGCGTTAACATTAAGAGTACAGTGAGAATCCTGCAGTTAAAAACAGAGGAGAGAGCGGATGGATAGGAAGAGTCACTGAAGACCTCTATGAGCGGGAGGAGTGTCTGATCACGCGATAGAAGAAGAGACAGGAGTCGATGGGGAAGAGATAGGGGATCCAGTATTGGATGTAGAAGAGCTCTGGAAGACTTGAAACCAAATGAGGCAGAAGGAATAGATAACATTCCACCAGAATTTTTAAAATCTCTGGGGGGAGTGGCAACAAAATGATTCCTCACGTTGGTGTGTAGAATGCATGAGACTAGCGTAATACCATCAGACTTTCGGAAAAACATTATCCACACAGTTCAAATGACAGCGAGAGCCAACGAATGCGAGAATTATCGCACAATCAGCTTAACAGCTCAGGCATCCAAGATGAAAACAAGAATAAAATACAGAAGAATGGAAAAGAAAGCTGAAGATCTTCTAGATGACAATTTGGCTTTAGGAAAGGTAAAGACACCAGAAATGCAATTGTGACGTTACAATTGATAACAGAAGCAAGACTGAAGAAAAATCAAGACACATTCATAAGGTTTGTTGACCTGGAAAAAGCGTTCGACTACGTGACATAGAGCAAGATGTTCGAAATCCTTAGAAAAGTAGGGGTAAACTATAGGGAAAGGCGAGTATATGTACGAGAACCAAAAGGGAGTAGTAAGAATGGAGGACCAAGAACGAAGTGCACGGATTAAAAGGGGTGTAAGGCAGGGACGTAGTATTTCACCCCTGCTACATGTCGAAGAAGCAATGACGGAAATAAAAGAAAGGGTCGAGAATGGGGTTAAAATTCAGTTTGAAAGTACATCAATGTTAAGATTCTCTGATGACATTTATATCCCGAGTGAAAGTAAAGAAGATTTACAGGATCTGTTGAACTGAAAGAACAGTTTAGTGAGTACAGAATATGTATGGAGACTAAATCGGGGAAAGGCAAAAGTAATGGCAAGTAGCAGAAATGAGGACAGAGAAACTTAACACCAAGATTGGTGATAACGTAGCAGATGAAGTTAAGGAATTCTGCTACCTAGGGAGCAAAATAGTGCATGATAGACGGGGAATGGATGACATAAAAATGAGCTTAGTACAGGCGAAAATGGCAATCATGGCCAAGAGAAGTCTTCTAGAATCAAAAATAGGCATTAATTTGAGAAAAAAAACCCTGCGAATGTGTGTTTGGAACACAGCATTGTAAGGTACTAAGACAAGGACTTTGGTAAAACCGGAACAGTAGAAATTAGAGACATTTGAAATGCGATGTTACAGAAAAATGTTGAAAATTAGATGGACTGATAAGGTAAAGAATGAGGAGGTTCTCTGCAGCATCGACACCGTTCCTCACAAGGGACTTCTAATCAAGCTGCGGGCCTATGGGGTATCGTCTCAGTTGTGCGACTGGATTCGTGATTTTCTGTCAGGAAGGTCGCAGTTCGAAGTAATAGACGACAAATCATCGAGTAAAACTGAAGTGATATCAAGTGTTTCCCAGGGAAGCGTCCTGGGACCTCTGCTGTTCTTGATCTATATAAATGACCTGGGTGACAATCTGAACAGTTCTCTTAGGTTGTTCGCAGATGATGCTGTAATGTACCGTCTAGTAAGGTCATCCGAAGACCAATATCAGTAGCAAAGCGATTTAGAAAAGATTGCTGTATGGTGTGGCAGGTGGCAGTTGACGCTAAATAACGAAAAGTGTGAGGTGATCCACATGAGTTCCAAAAGAAATCCGTTGGAATTCGATTACTAGATAAATAGTGCAATTCTCAAGGCTGTCAATTCAACTAAGTACCTTGGTGTTAGAATTACGAACAACTTCAGTTAGAAAGCCCACGTAGATAATATTGTGGGGAAAGCGAGCCAAAGGTTGCGTTTCATTGGCAGGACACTTAGAAGATACAACAAGTCCACTAAAGACACAGCTTACACTACACTCGTTCGTCCTCTGTTAGAATATTGCTGCGCGGTGTGGGATCCTTACCAGGTGGGATTGACGGAGGACATCGAAAGAGTGCAAAAAAAGGGCAGCTCGTTTTGTATTATCACGTAATAGGAGAGAGAGTGTGGCAGATATGATACGCGAGTTGGGATGGAAGTCATTAAAGCAAAGACGTTTTTCGTCGCGACGAGATCTATTTACGAAATTTCAGTCACCAACTTTCTCTTCCGAATGCGAAAATATTTTGTTGAGCCCAACCTACATAGGTAGGAATGATCATCAAAATAAAATAAGAGAAATCAGAGCTCGAACAGAAAGGTTTAGGTGTTCGTTTTTCCCGCGCGCTGTTCGGGAGTGGAATGGTAGGGAGATAGTATGATAGTGGTTCGATGAACCCTCTGCCAAGCACTTAAATGTGAATTACAGAGTAATCATGTAGATGTAGATGTAGATGTAGATCGGCGAGGAAAGCAATATATGGAAAACAGTGACAAGAAGAAGCGAAGGATGATGGAAATCTGTTGCGACATCAAGGAATATCTTCCATACTATTCGACGGAGCTGCAGAGGATAAAACTGTAGAGAAAGTCAGAGAGTGGATAGACATAGTAAATTATTGAGTGGTTAGGTTGCAAGATCTACTCTGAGAGGAAGAGGGTGGCACAGGAAAGGATTTCGTGGCGGATCGCTCAAACCAGTCACAAGACTTGTGGCACATAGAAAAAAAAAGATAATCTGAGCACTAGACTTCCAGGAGTTTGTAATATTCCATACAAAAGTGGAAAACAGTTACGTTGGGCAGTCGATGCGGACTATTTCCGATGGTTGTTCTGAACATCAACATGTCTGAACGATAGAAATGTGGAGAAATCAATGGTGGCTGAGAGCAATCAAAAGAAATAAATGACAAAATTATGTTTTCCAACAGTCAATGACGGTGCTACACAATTCGAACTAATAGCTGTTGAAAATAGGCTGTGTTTCAGTTAATAGAGATACCGATTATGTACTTATAATACATGAAGGAGGGCGCTCGAGAAATAAAGGGCACGGAGGAATGCATGCATTGTTAACAACATTTTATGAGGGATGATGCTGGCCCGCGAGAGCAAACATAATTTCTGGGCGCCTGTCGATAACACGATGACATGACATAAGCTAGCTTATCATACGCTGTCTTGCGGAACTTAACAATAAGTCTCGCTAGATCTACGCCCCCTTCAAAAACTAGGATGCCAGGCAGTCCACTTACCTTCCGCGTTAGTCTACTGTCTCCAACATATAGCCTGTACGAATATTTCTTCTCAGCCCTTTCCACATTAAACGCTCCAGTATTTCCTACGTTTCTGGCATTCATCTCTAATTAGCACCCTCTGTTCCTTGCCCCGCTTGCACCAACACTTCCTCTTAATCTTAAATCTACTCACTCTCAAAAACCGATCTCAAAGAAACTTTAGCCGGCCGGTGTGGCAGTGCGACTCTAGGCGCTTCAGTCTGGAACCGCGTGACCGCTACGGTCGCAGGTTCGAATCCTGCCTCGGGCATGGATGTGTGTGATGTCCTTAGGTTAGTTAGGTTCAAGTAGTTCTAAGTTCTAGGGGACTGATGACCACAGATGTTAAGTCCCATAGTGCTCAGAGCCATTTAAACCATTTTTAAGGAAACTTTAAACCACGCCCCCCTCCCTCCCCCCCCCCTTCCCCACGACCTTGAAAGCAGCGCAGAAATCTGTCCATTCTGCCAGCTTCAACAAAATACAGATAGTGGCAATGCGTCACAGGAGAAGTCAGTGATCTTTTTTCATTATTTTGTGAACAGTACAGTCTTAGATCATGTACGTGTCTGACGAATTAGGCCGTGTTCAGATATAAACTACTGTACAGGACTACTGCTATAAACGACTATCATTTAGCTGTAACGACACACACAAGTTGACACCAGTGGTAGCAACAGCCCTGTGCTTAAATGTTCATCCGAAACCGGCCGCAGCAGGTACATAAAAGGTGATCTAGACTGCTTTGTTCAAAAAATTTGACAGAATATTTCTCTCCCTCTCCATGCCAAGGCTCTTCTTCTGCAACTTTTCTCTCTTACTTTCCAACAATTTGCTTTTGGCTCCTCTTCCCCAACTTTTCTATTTCACATCCATTTCAAAACTAGCTCTACCTGCAACAACCCTCTTTTCCTCCTGCCCACTTTCTGCAAAGCAGTCCAGTAACGTGAAATGCTGCATTTCTTTATGTAGGCTGTCGTCAATTTCTCAAATTTCAAAAGACGACAAAATTTTACTTGCTATTTCCAACGTACAAGGATCAGTTTTCGGAATTTTAAATATACACTACTGGCCATTAAAATGGCTACACCAACAAGAAATGCAGATGATAAACAGGTATTCATTGGACAAATATATTATACTAGAACTGACATGTGATTGCATTTTCACGCAATTTGGCTGCATAGATCCTGCGAAATCAGTACCCAGAACAGTAACGGCCTTGATACGCCTGTGCATTGAGTCAAACAGAACTTGGATGGCGTGTACAGGTACAGCTGCCCATGCAGCTTCAACACGATACCACAGTTCAAGAGTAGTGACTGGCGTATTGTGACGAGCCAGTTGCTCGGCCACCATTGACCAGACGTTTTCAATTGGTCAGAGATCTGGAGAATGTGCTGGCCAGGGCAGCAGTCGAACATTTCCTGTATCCAGAAAGGCCTGTACAGGACCTGCAACATGCGGTCGTGCATTAACCTGCTGAAATGTAGGGTTTCGCAGGGATCGAATGAAGGGTAGAGCCACGGGTCGTAACACATCTGAAATGTAACGTCCACTGTTCAAAGTGCCGTCAATGCGAACAAGAGGTGACCGAGACGTGTAACTAATGGCACACCATAGAATCACGCCGGGTGATACGCCAGTATGGCGATGACGAATACACGCTTCTAATGTGCGTTCACCGCGATTCCGCCAAACACAGTTGTGACCATCATGATACTGTAAACGGAACCTGGATTCATCCGAAAAAATGACGTTTTGCCATTCGTGCACCCAGGTTCGTCGTTGAGTACACCATCGCAGGCGCTCCTGTCTGTGATGCAGCGTCAAGGGTAACCGCAGCCACGGTCTCCAAGCTGGTAGTCCATGCTGCTGCAAACGTCGTCGAACTGTTCGTGCAGATGGTTGTTGTCTTGCAAACGTCCCCATCTATTGGTTCAGGGAACGAGACGTGGCTGCACGATCCGTTACAGCCATGCGGATAAGATACCTATCATCTCGACTGTTAGTGATACGAGGCCGTTGGGAACCAGCACGGCGTTCCGTTGTACCCTCCTGAACCCACCGATTCCATATTCTGCTAACAGTCATTGGATCTCGACCAACGCGAGCAGCAATGTCGCGATACGATAAACCACAATCGCGATAGGCTACAATGTGACCTTTATCAAAGTCGGAAACGTGATGGTACGCATTTCTCCTCCTTACACGAGGCATCACAACAACGTTTCACCAGGCGACACCGGTCAACTGGTGTTTGTGTATGAGAAATCGGTTGGAAACTTTCCTCATGTCAGCGCGCTGTAGGCGTCACCACCGGCGCCAGCCTTGTGTGAATGCTTTGAAAAGCTAATCACTTGCACATCACAGCATCTTCTACCTGTCATTTAAATGTTGCGTCTGTAGCACGTCATCTTCGTGGCGTAGCAGTTTTAATGGCCCCTAGTGTATGTACATATGTAGCGTTTTTGAACTTTTCAGATAACTGTAGTTTCACATTTTACAAATGCTCTCTGCTGCGTTAGTGTGCCGCTGCCATCCTACCCTCGCCTTGACAATAAAGAAAAGTCACGTTTAGCCCTTGGCAACGGCGGAGGAGAGTGTCATCGAAACCTTGTGATTTTATTCGAATTAGACACGACAGCTGAACAGAGAAATTTTTATCCAGTTATTAAAATGATTAGGTGTGCAAGTGACACAAATGAAGATATTAAGTGAGCCAACCTTGTTTAAATTTTAGTTTACATTTAGAAGGATATATATAGTTAAAGTTGAATGCAGTAAGAAGGAACGAGACGTGCGATTAACGGTTTGTTGGTAAACAGCATACTGGACGTATGAGCACTCAGTTCCGCCGCTCTGTGTTGACAGCTTTGCTTGCTACCAGGTTCAAATCGGGGTAAACCAGTTTCTTTCAATAGTTACTCAATAAAAAAAAGTTCGGAGAAAATCCTGACTGAGATCTGTCATTCCCAGGCTGTCGGCTGTCGTCGTATTTACACGCCTCGCGTTGTAACGTTTTCCTAGTGACACTGAGAAGTGATTCATTTCTTTGATGCCGTGAGCTTCTTGGTAGCTTACGCATAGTTTTATTTAACTTCTTGCAGTCTCGTGCGGTTGGGAATAGCCCAAGAGTAAAAACATACCCGGAAATTATGAAAGCAGGAATCAAGCCTGGACGTCAGATCAAAAAGTTCAACTTTACAAATGCTAGTAGAGTACTAGGCTGTAATTTGCCCAGTCTCTTCTTTTCATAATCATTATCATTTCCTTAAGTTCACCACAGTCATCAAAACTGTGATCACGAGAGGCACAAATCGGCGCTCCAGTAGGAACTTTGTCTCAGTAAACTATATTTCAACTGTTTTATTGTAACTTCAGCTGTCCATACACTAGAGGACACTTCTTTAAGAACGTTATCTAATTTTTAGTAATAAGCTTATACAACACGCTTATAGAAAGGAATTAAGAACGAAAGCAATAGGTACAAGCACTTAAAGGGAAAACGGTGTTTGCTAGTACACTACGCAGATAACTTTAGCTGGATCCTCGCTTTGATCGTGCTGCTTCTTATACAAAAAAAAAAGAAAAAATGCAGATTATTTCTTTCATGTATACACGAATATTACAAAGCCTTCCATTACAATTCTGACGGGGTTAAAAGATGGCTATCCAGTAATTTGCATAAAAAACAGTACCTGCCGGGTCACTGAAGAATGGTGCTTTGTTTTGTTGTAGACATACAGAGATACAATTTTCATATAGAAAATGCTGTTCACTCCCTACTACCCTACGAGGAAAAGTGCTTCATTGCTTCGGATACTTTCACCTAAATAGGATATAACGCTTGCGGCTGTAGAAAGTGGATGTTACACAGCGCGTGACGTCAGTTGGTATACGGCAAGGTTACACTTCCCTGCACGGCGAACTCATTATCCAGCGCCGTCTATTATCGGGTTATTGTTCGAGACTATCATTATGTCCACATCACGAAAAGAATGGAAGATTAGGCCTCATCTTTCCGCCAACGTTAACGTAAAACAAACTAGTTAACTGTTTTACAGGAATAAATACTGAACAGAAAATTATTATGCACTATGCACTACAGTCTGAGACAGCTGATTCTGAAAACTGAATTTGCGACCATTTCCTCCTCTAATGGCGGAAGTTAAGCTATTTCGTTCTTAAAAGAGGTCAGTTAGACTAATTAGTTCGCAGAATGTTGCACAATGATGTAGAACCAGTTTCAAGTAAAAGCTCAAAAAACATCGATAAACATCAGAACTGTCTGAATGATATCCCGTCGTCCAAACTCGACAAAATGTATTTGGACGCGTATACCAGTTGCTCATCGTAACATCTGAATGCGATTTAAAAACAGCGATTACAGCTAACATTACGCACGTATAGATAAATTTTATCGCACTGTTTTGTGATAATGTTGGCCAACGCAGTGATGTAAGAACCACGAACTATGCGCATACATGTACACATGAGTTCGAGTTCTCGCCTTTCAGAAGTAACAGCACAACGTATTTTGGGAGAGACAGAGTGTGTTACTGACTGATGCAACCAGCAATACCAATACCAACTGTGACATTCAACGAGAACTGTGTCACCCAATTTAAAACAAATGAAATGACTCACTGAGACGCAGTGTTTTACCAGCTATGATACACTATGTGATCAAAAGTATCCGGACACCTGGCTGAAAATTACTTACAACTTCGTGGCGCCCTCCATCGTTAATGCTGGAATTCAATATGGTGTTGGCCCACCCTCATCCTTGATGACAGCTTCCACTCTCTCAGGCATACGTTCAATCAGGTGCTGGAGGTTTCTTGGGGAACAGGAACCCGTTCTTCACGGAGTGTTGTACTGAGGAGAGCTATCGATGTCGGTCGGTGAGGCCTGGCACGAAGTCGGCGTTCCAAAACATCCCAAAGGTGTTCTATAGGATTCAGATCAGGTCTCCGTGCAGGCCAGTCCATTACAGGGATGTTATTGTCGTGTAACCACTCCGCCACAGGCCGTGCATTATGAAAAGGTGTTCGATCGTGTTGAAACACGCAATCGCCATCCCCGAATTGCTCTTCAACAATGGGAAGCCAGAAGGTGGTTAAAACATCAGTGTAGTTCTGTGCTATGATAGTGCCACGCGAAACAAGGGGTGCAAGCCCCCTCCAGGAAAACACGACCACACGATCACCGCCTCCGAATTTTACTGTCGGCACTACACACGCTGGCAGATGACGCTCACCGGGCATTCGCCATACCCACACCCTGCAATCGGATCGCCACGTTGTGTACGGTGATTCGTCACCCTACACAACCTTATTCCACTGTTCAATCGTGCAGTGTTTACGCTACTTTCACCAAGCTAGGCGTCGTTTGGCATTTAGCGACGTGATGTGCGGCTTATGAGTAGCCACTCGACCATGAAATCCAGGTTTTCTCACCTCCCGCCTAACTGTCGTAGTACTTGCAGTGGATCCTGATACAGTTTGGAATTCCTGTGTGATGGTCTGGATAGATGTCTGCCTATTACACATTACGACCCTCTTCAACTGTCGGCGGTCTCTGTCAGTCAACGGACGATGTCGGCCTGTACGCTTTTGTGCTGTACGTTTCCCTCCACATTTCCACTTCACTATCACATCGAAAACACTGGACCTTGGAATGTTTAGGAGTGTGGAAATCTCGCGTACAGACATATCTCACAAGTGACAGCCAATCACCTGACCACATTCGAAGTGTCTGAGTTTCGCGTAGCGCCCCATTCTGCTCTCTCACGTAGTCTATTGCCTACTGAGGTCGCTGATATGGATTACATGGCAGTAGGTAGCAGCACAATGCACCTAATATGAAAAACGTAAGTCCTTGGAGGTTATGGTATACTTTTGATCACACAATGTAATATTCTTCAGCATACGGTGACAGCAACTTTTGGCGGAAAACCAGAGCGTCGCAGATATCCATAGACGGTTGCGGAATGTCTACGGAGAAATTACAGTGAACAAAAGCACAGTAAGTCGTTGTGCGAGGCGTTTGTCATCATCGCAACAAGGTCGCGCAGATCTATCTGATATCCCGCGGACTGCTAGCTGCACACAGCTGTGAGTCCTGCCGTGTTGGAACGTGTGGACACTCTCATTCGAGGTGCTCGACGAATCACAGTGAAACACCTCGCTGCAGTGCTGCCACACTCGTCCACCAGTTGGGATACTCAAAGGTGTGTGCCTGCTGGGTTTCTTACCGCCTAACAGAAGACCAGTGTAATATTCTTCAGCATACGGTGACAGCAACTTTTGGTGGAAAACCAGAGCGTCGCAGATATTCATAGACGGTTACAGAATGTCTACGGAGAAAGTGCAGTGAACAAAAGCACAGTAAGTCGTTGGACGAGGCGTTTTGTCATCATCGCAACAAGGTCGCGCAGACCTATCTGATATCCCGTGGACTGCTAGCTGCACACAGCTGTGAGTCCTGCCGTGTTGGAACGTGTGGACACTCTCATTCGAGGTGCTCGACGGATCACAGTGAAACACCTCGCTGCAGTGCTGCCACACTCGTCCACCAGTTGGGATACTCAAAGGTGTGTGCCTGCTGGGTTTCTTACCGCCTAACAGAAGACCATAAGAGCGATTAAGGACATCTGCGAGGAATTGTTTACGCATTACGCTGCTAATCGTGACAATTTCTTGTCGATCACCGTCACACGCGATGGCTCATGGGTTCATCACTTTGAACTGGAAACAAAACTGCAATCCATGGGGTGGCGCCACACCACCTCTCCTCCGAAGGAAAAGTTCAGAGCTGCACCCTTGGGTGGTAAAATCAGGGCGACGGTCTTCTGGGACTCTGAAGGGGCTATTCTTTCCGACGACCCTTCTCATGGTGCAACGATCAACTCTGAAGTGTGCTGTGATGCCCCCAGGAAACTGAAGAAACGACTTCAGTGTTCTTGTAGCCATAAAAGTGCAAACGAATTTCTTCTCAGTATGGTGGTGTAAGGCCGTCGCATAGAACGGAGATTGTGTTGAAACACAGGGTTTTGTAGCCAAAAAAGTGGGGAATAATATGGTGGATTGGAATCCTGAATAAAACAACCGTGATTTCAGGGAAAAAGTATTGCATTACTTACTGAACACCCCTCGTACTTACATGCATACACAACACAGATGAGATCACGTTACGGTAGCTGGAAGTTAGATCGATTTAGTCATCATGAGTCACTTTTTGGACGTTCAGAGCGTAGATATTTTACGCTAAGTAAAAGCCGTCACAGTCACATGGAAACATGACAATTCCTGCCTTGCATGATGACACCTGGTCCTTGACCGAGCCCAGAAGTGCCGACGTTTTAGCTGGAGGTTCAAAGACGTCTTCAACGTGGCGATTCTACATTACCCTGCCGGTTCTGTAAGGAACAGATCCAAGATGTTGTAGATACGCTATCGTCTTGAGGCCTTCATCCTCTTCGTGCCACTGCCATTTTATAAATGGCAGGGCCGCGTTCCCCGTGTCTGTACTTCCTCTTTCGACGAAAACAGTTTGATGGATGTAACCCTGGGGTTTAAGCCCCGTCAACAACGAGATCATTTGATAAAACTGCACCTCAACAAGCCATGAAGGCCGAAGGGTACCGACCGGCCACCGTGTCATCCTCAGCCCGCAGGCGTCACTGGATGCCGATATGGAGGGGACCGGTATTACCACTGTGGCAAGGCCGTTGGCAGATCATTTAATACAGAGACGAAATTCGACTCAGGGAAGGATAAGGTGGGGACCTTGCCGACGGTGGGGTGGTTTGCGTGTCTCAGCGGTGCAGGTAGCCGTACCGTAGATTCAACCAAAATGGAGGCGTATCTATTGAGAGGCCAGACAAACGTGTGGTTGCTGAAAAGAGGCAGTAACCTTTTCAATAGTTTCAGGGGCAACAGTCTGGATGATTAACTGATCTTGATATGTAACGTCAACGAAAACGGCCTTGCTGGCTGTTACTGTGAACGGCTGAAAGCAGAGGAAACTACAGTCGTAATTTTTCCCGAGGGCTTGAAGCTCTACAATATGATGAAGGGACCTCTTGTGTATATTGTTCCAAAGGGAAGCTAGTCCCTCATTTTGATCTTCGGGCGGGTACTACTCACGAGGATGTCGTCATCAGGAGAAACAAAACTGGTATTCTACGGATTGGGATGTGAATGTTAGATTACTGAATCGGGAGGGTAAGTTAGAAAATTTAAATAGAGGAATGGATAGGTTGAAGTTACATATAGTGGGAATTAGTGAATTTCGGTGGCACGAGGAATAGGACTTCTCGTCAGGTGAATACCAGGTTACAAATATAAAATGGAATAGGGGTAATGTAGGAGTAGCTTTAATAATGAATAAGAAAATGCGAACGCGGTAAGCTGCTACGAACAGTACAGTGAACGCATTATTGAAGCCAAGATAGACACAAAGGCAACAAAGCCACACCCACGACTTTAGTGATATTTTATGTAGCAACTAACTCCGCCGATGATGAAGTGATTGAAGAAACGTATGAGGAGGTGAAATAAATTATTCATATGGTTAAGGCAGAAGAAAATTTAATTGTGATAGGGACTGGAATTCGACAGTAGGAAAAGGAAGAGAAGTAAATCAGTATGTAACTGTAGACTGGGGGAAAGGAATGAAAGAGGAAGCCGTCTGGTAAAACTTTGCACAGAGCATGATTTGATCATCACTAACACTTGGTTTAACAGTCATGAAAAAAGGTTGTATATGTGGAGATCTGGAGACACCGGAAGGTTTCAAACTGGTTGTATAATGGTAAGACAGAGATTTCGGAACTATATTTCAAATTGTAAGACATTCCCAGGGGCAGATGTGAACTCTGACCACAATGTTTTGGTTGTGAACTGTAGATTAAAGCCGAAGAAACTGCAGAAAGGTAGGAAATTAAGGAGATGAGACCTGAATAAGTTGAAAGAACCAGATGTTGTTGAAAGTTTCATAGGGAGCATTAGGCAACGGATCACTAGAATAGGGGAAAGGAACACAGTGGAAGACGAATGGTGTGGTGTTTGCGTCTCCTTAGAGTTGACACGACTCGGCGGCGATGGTTGTCTCAGTAACTAGTAGAAAAACACAAACTCCTGGCGTGGTTTTCCTTTGTTGTGAGTCCGCGACAGACTTTTCAGCTTGCGCGAACTGGCTAACTGCAGTTCTTTTTATTATGCCCGGTTAGATAATGGATGTTGAATATTAACAATATACAGCCTTGAATCTTCAATCCATCACCAAAGTCGTGGCGATATTATCGAATTGCGAGGATGTTAAGTTGATAAATTGTTATTCCGTCGTCAAGACGTCGCTACGTGGCGTGTTCAATAACCACACGACGTAATTCCAGAGATAACGTATACTTAAGCAATATTCAGAATGCGTCGTAATCTTGGGACAAATCGATGACTCTTCACTGTAAAATAACCATGAATTCACTTTTCACTTCATAATATTCTAATAGTCAATTTTCACTAACGCACATGGTAAAGTCTATTCAGTTATGTAGGCGACACGAAGAATTAAAGTCTGAATCCAATTTTATTGTTCCTTGTAAATAATTGTCCCTACACTGAGCACGCACATCGATTTCTCACTCAGGGAGTTCTTTCCGTTTGCATCAGTAGTCCTGCCGTTGATGACAACTTCTGACAACTCGGCGCAATTGTACGTTCTTTGTGTTGGCGTTTCTATGTTACCTACTCGAGGCTAAAAATTGTTTTTCTGTCGGCGTTCTTTCTTTTTCAGTGTCCTTGAAAGTTCGTGCTTATTCAGGATCACGAAGGCTAAGTGCCATCACACATCTCACACGATTTAACTTCGTCGCGAATCTCCGTATCCCGTTATCTTGCTAACGGTAAAGATGACTTTGCTTTAGCATGACTTCTGATTAATGCTTCAGTCTATATTGCAAAACTTTCAAACTTCAGATTACCTTAAAACAATCTAGTAGCGCTTACGTGCTTGCTACGATCGCAGTAGTACTAGAGAGCGACTAGGTAGCAACTGAAGCTAACATTTCAATTTCCGAGTTACATTGTAGTCACGTCGAACTTCCTTTTCGATGCGGCCACAACTTGGCCAATTCACCATGTGGGCTTTAGCCTTCCTTATTAATTACTTTACAATTCTTTCTTCGATATCTTTGTTCCGTAACCTATCGTATTCTTTCATTCAGTCTCTATTTCATGGTAAATATTATTGTTCACATAACATTCCTGTTAATCAAATTATCACAAGTGTAAAATTTGTCATCAGTAGCTACCGTCACTGTCAGGATGACTAATTTCCCTACTTCTTTTACAACAAGGGGTTGTTTATTAGGGTTTCTGTAATTGGGATGTTACAATGGGTAGCTTTAAGAGATGAACTAGTGAAGGCAGCAGAGGACCAAATAGATAAGTAAGACCAGGCCTAGCAGAAATTGTTGGATAACACCGGAGATACTGAATTCAACTGACGAAAGAAGAAATTTAAAAATGCGGCAAATGAAGAAAATAAAAGGGAACACAAACATTCCATTTTACAGCTGGTGGTAGCCCTTATTCGCAATTGCAAATTCATTTGATGTGTTTCGTAACGGCTGTCGTCGCCACAGTGCCTGTTCCATTGAACGTGCTCGCATGTCCAGAAGAACTTTGCTTCGTAATCCGAATAACACAGGCACTGCAATATCGTATATCGTATCGTACTAGAAATTTTGTCTAGATCATCTTGTATCCTCCCGCAGCCCCTCAGCTTTGATACATTACCATACACCACAGCATCATCAGTAAACAACCGCAGATTGCTGCGCACCCTGTCCGCCAAATCCTTTATGCATATAGAGAACAACAGCATCCTATCACACTTCCCTGGGGCACTCCTGGCGATACCCTTTTCTCTGATGAACACTCGCCGCCGGGGACAACATACTGAGTTGTATAACTTAAAAAGGCTTCGAGCCACTCGCATATCTGACAACCTACTCCATATGTTCGTACCTTCGTTAAGAGCCTGCATTGAGGCATCTTATCAAGTGTTTTCCGTAAATCTAGAAGTATGGAGTCTGCCTACTGTCCTTCATCCATAGTTCGCAGGATATCGTATGAAAAAAGCGCGAGCTCAGTTTCGCACGGGCGATGCTTTCTAAAACCATGCTGATCGGTGGACATAAGATTCTGTCTCAAAAAAGTTTATTACATTCGAACTGAGAATATGTTCAAGGATTCTGCAGCAAACTGAAGTTAGGGATGAAACTTCCTGGCAGATTAAAACTGTGTGCCGGATCGAGACTCGAACTCGGGACCTTTGTCTTTCGCTAACAAGTGCTCTACCATCTGATCTAGCCATGCGCGACTCACGTTGTGTCCTCACAGCTTTACTTCTGCCAGTATCTCGTGTCCTACCTTCCAAACTTTACAGAAGCTCTCCTGCGAACCTTACAGAACTAGCATTCCTGGAAGAAAGGTTATTGCGGAGACATGGCTTAGCCACAGCCTGGGGGATGTTCCCAAACGAGATTTTCACTCTGCAGCGGAGTGTACGCCGATGTGAAACTTCCTGGCACATTAAAACCGTGTATGTGCTTGGGTTGCTCAGTTGATAGAGCACTTGTCCGCGGAAGGCAAACGTCCCAAGTACGAGTCTCGGTCCGGCACACAGTTTTAATCTGCCAGGAAGTTTCATATCGGTGTACCCTCCGCTGCAGAGTGAAAATCTCAAAATGGTTCAAATGGTTCTAAGCACTATGGGACTTAACATCTGAGGTCATCAGTCCCCTAGACCTAGAACTACCTAAACCTAACTAATCTAAGGACATCACACACATCCATGCCCGAGGCAGGCTTCGAAACTGCGTCAATAGCAGCAGCGCGGTTCTGGACTGAAGCGCCGAGAACCGCTCGGTCACAACGGCCGGTTGAAAATATCATTCTGAAGTTAGGGATAATGGTCCGTAATTTTGCGCGTACGTTCTGTAACCCTTCTTATATACAGGAGTCACCTGCCCTTTTTTCCAGTCGCTCGGGACTTTAAGCTGGGTAAGGGATTCGCGATAAAGCTAGGTAAGGGGCCAGTGCGGTAGAGTACTGTTTGTAAAACCGAAATGGGATTCCATTCGGACCTGATGAGTTATATGCTTTCAAACCTTTCACTTGTTTCTCTGCGCCAGGGATGGTCCTTACCATGTCGTCCACACTGGAGTCTGTCCGATTTTCAAATGACGGTATGTTTGTTCGATTGTTCTGCGTGAATGCTTTCTTGAATGCGAAATTTAAAAGTTCGGCTTTTGTTTTGCTATCTTAAACTGTTACACCAGACTGGTCAATAAGTGGCTGGATAAAGCCTTAGAACGGCCTAGCGACTTTACGTAGGACCAGCATGTTCTCCGGCTCTCTGCCAGATCTTTTGCTAAAGTATGACGGTGGGATTAATTGTAACTTTCGCGCATAGATCTTTTCACAGACGCACGAAACTCTATATACATTTGCTTGTCGTATTTGCTCCCTCTCTTCTGAACCGCCGAGTGCAACAACCTCTGCTTCCTCAGCATTTTCCGAATTTCGTTATTTAGGTGATCCTTTCCAGCGTTAATCCACTTAGTAGGCACATAACTCTGCAGACCACGGTTTACAGTCTGCCTAAACTTTGCCCATAACTTCTCTAGCTCCATCTTACTGGATCTAAGTGAAGCCAGTTCACTGTCTTAGTGAGATGAAAATAACTGTTTATCTGCTCTTTCTAGCAGAAACACTGCCTTATTGACTGATTTGTTAACTTTAGTAACCATAGTTGCTATAAAGGCATTGTGATCGCTAATCCCCGTTTCTGTACTGACGTTGTCGATACGGTCCGGCCTATTTGTAGCTACAAAGTCTAAGATATTTTCACTGCTGAACTAACTGCTCAAGACAGTTCTGCAGTTCATTTTAGATGATGTTTCAGGGACTAGGTATTCGAGGCGACCTTATCTGACACAAGTGATTTTAATCGAACACAAAGGAAACAGCAGAAATTTGCTTGGACACAATACAACTGAATAAAGCGCGAAATACACAAATTTTTCACTATCGCGACACACGATACACTAGCGTGTCAAAGATGAGCACTGTAGCGTCAATGTACCTCACATAAACAACGTAAATTATGGTGCAGAACAAAGCGCAGCTTCTGTGTGGGGCAGTTAACAATGCATAATACCCAAATATTGTGTATTGTGCAATCGCTGCGCAGTTTGTCGATTATGAAAACTCAAACCTGCAGTCTCGAATTGACAGGAAGTAGTTCTATGGTGCCCAAGAAGACGTCATATGAGGATCGTTCAATAAGCAATGCCCCACTTCTTTTTTAAAAAAGCCATTAATATACATAGACAAATGTCATTGGTGCTTCACATTTGATGTTTGTTCTGAGCGCCGGTGAAGTTTCGAATGGTTCTGGCAGATTGCAGAGCCGTAGTACAGCGTCAAAATGGCGTCTACATACGACTCACGTTACAAGCAGCGTTGTGTTATTGAATTCTTGTTTGCAGAAAAAGAAACCGTAGTGAATATCCATAAACGTTTGTGTGCGGCGTATGGCGATGTTGCAATTGATAGGAGAACAGTTGGACGATGGGTAAAGAAAGTTACAGCCTCAGGAAATGCAGAAACAAATATCTATGATCAGCCACGCTCGGGACATCCTGTCACAGCCACTGCTCCAGACATGCTGAACCGTGCGGATGCCATTATTCATGCCGACTGGCCGCTTAAAGATTCTCTATGGGGAACACACTTTGAAGGTGACGAGAGTGTCAGTCATGCTGTGGAAGTATGGCTACGCCTACAGGCCCAGAGATTTTACCAGCAGGGAATACATGCTCTTCCACAAAGTTGGCGCGTGGCCATAGAACGTGGTGGAAACTATGTAGATGAATAGAACTTTAACAAGACGTGTTGATGTATATTGTCATCAAATTCTGACTCTTAACAATAAATACGTTCTCAGATAAAAATGTTGGGTATTACTTATTGAACGACGCGCGTACATTAACTACATAGAAAAAGCTAAAGGGCTACAGCTCTAGTAGGAACTCATGTGCGACAGTACTGGTTCCTCTACATCACACATTAAAGTGCTTGGCTCGAACCACTTTCGGAGCATTTCTCTACCGTTCCACTCCGCAACAGCACATTGGGAAAACGAACACTGAAATCTTTTCCTGCGTGCTACGTTTTGCTTTATTTTATTACTGTTATAATTTTTTCGTACATAGGTGGGAGTCAACGAAATATTTTTTGCATTCGGAGAAGAAAGTACTCGACTCAGATTTTCTGAAAACATCACGCAGCAAGCAGAAACGCCTTTGTTTCAATGATTCCCACCTCATCTTCCACGCCACATCCGTTCAAATGGTTCAAATGGCCCTAGGCACTATGGGACTTAAGATCTGAGGTCATCAGTCCCCTAGACATAGAACTACTTAAACCTAACTAACCTAAGGACATCACACACATCCATGTCCGAGGCAGGATTCGAACCTGTGACCGTAGCAGCAGCGGGGTACCGGAATGAAGCACCTAGAACCGCTCGGCCACAACGCCCGGCAACCATATCCGTACCACTCTCCCCCTCCCCCCTTTTTTTCGCGATAATTCAAAACGAGCTCCCCTTTTCAAAAACTTTTTCGATGTGTTCGTCAGTATTATCGGTAAGGACCCCATACTGAGCAGAAATATTCCAGAATAAGACAGACAAGTGTAGTGAAGGCAGTCCCTGCAGTAGATCTGTTGCATCTTGGAAGTGCTCTACCAATAAAATGCAGTCTTTGTTTCGTCTCCTCCACTAGATTTTCTGTGTGACGGTTTCAATTCATCTCGTTCCTAATTGCGATCCCTAGATATGTAACTGAATTGACAGCCTTTAAATTTATGTGATTTATTGAGTAGTACGGCATGGATGACCTCACACTTTTTATTGTTTAAAGTGCCACTTTTCGCTCGATTATACTTAACTAAATCATTTTGCAGCTAGTTTTGATGGCTTTACCAGACTGTAAAGGACAGCATCAACTGCAAACACTCTAAGATGGCTGCTCAGGGTGTCTCTTAAATCATTTTATGGAACGGCAGAGGGCCTTTTACACTTTTCTGGGGAACGTTCTGATATCACTTCTGTTTCACTCGATGGCTTTCCACCAGTTACTACGAGCTCGTGGTCTCGCGGTAGCGTTCTCGCTTTCCGAGCACGGGGTCTCGGGTTCGATTCCCGGCAGGGTCAGGGATTTTTCCTGCCTCGAGATGGATGGATGTTGTTGTGTAGTCTTCATCATCATCATTCATCCCCATTAGGGTCGGAGGAAGGCAATGGCAAACCACCTCCACTTGGACCTTGCCTAGTAAGGCGGCGCGGGTCTCCCGTGTCGTTCCCCTACGCTCTGTAAAGAAGTATGGGATTTCATCATCATCATCACTACGAGCTGTAATCTTTCTGACAGGAAATAATGAATCCAGTGGCACACCCGTGGTGATGCCCCATAGCCACGCAATTTGAGGAACAGTGTCGAAAGCCTTCTGGAAATCTAAATACTAGCAGCTTTGTGTATCCACGCGAAGGAAGGTATATTAAGGTTTGAGTCCGTCGACGATAACGTCATTAGAAAAAAAATGGTTTAAATGGCTCTGAGCACTATGGGACTTAACATCTGAGGTCATCAGTCCCCTATAACTTAGAACTACTTGAACCAACCTAACCTAAGGACATCACAAACATCCATGCCCGAGGCAGGATTCAAACCTGCGACCGTAGCGGTCCCGCGTTTCCAGACTGAAGGGCCTAGAGCCGCTCGGCCACACCGGCCGGCTTAACGTCATTAGAGACGGATTCCTATCTTGGATTGGGGAAGGAAATGGGCCTTGCCTTTCAAGGCAGCCACCCTATCATTCGCCTGCAGTGGTTTAAGTAAACCAAGTAAAACCTAAATCTTGGTGACGGGTCAGAGATTTGAACCGCCGTCTACCGAAATACGAGCCCAGTGTCTTACCGCTGCGCCACATCGCTCGGCTTGTCTACGAGGGACTGGACGGACAGCTAGACTGTGCACTACTTGAGATGACTAAGCCCACCTGCCAGCACGGGCCTGTCCTTCTGTGGCGACCGTGCGAGCGGTTCTCGCGCCCTTGGCCGCGTCGCCCCACTGTCCTGGTTCCCGCTGTCTTGGCCAATACCCTTTTCCCTAAAGGCCCTTCCAAATTCACTGTTACGCGTTGTGGAAATGAGTGTTGCGTTTACTAGGCCGGTTACAGCTGTGCCACTTACGCAGTCTTAAATAAAGCCTCAGAAAGATGTTAGGAAAATGACCAGCAATGTCGTAGCCAAGTCTTTGGATAGCCGTGGATCGGACCTCCATCCACGTGTAATGAAGCAATGTCGTTACTAAACTATCAGATGATTGGGAAGTCAAATAGGCTGAATGGAACTAAATTAACAGCCGTTGTTATTGAAACACAGACGGTCCCTCGCCGTCTGAAGAGATTTAACCCAATAGGCATAATTTACACTCATTCATTATCATTTAACATTGGTTAACTACTTCGTAATTGTCACGAGAGGCAACTCTAGAACACGAAAGCTGGGTAATACCTTATTCACCTTCTCTCCAGACAACCGTTATCAATGTTGAGAATTTGCAAGGGCATCAGTGGTGATCCATTCTTTGATTGATCAAAAGAGTAGCTCGAAACCGGAAGTAAAATAGGCTTACTGCCTTATTGACATTGGTGTTACCAAGTGAGTTACGCTACGTAGCTTACAGACTGACATCAACGGTCGAAATAACAACACTACTTTCTTATATTTACACATAGTTTTTGTTGACATAATTCATTACCGTGCATACTACATGCTTCCGTTATACACAGGTGTGCAAAAACTTAAGTAGTTTCCCCCTGATGTGCCACTGCAACGTAACACAACTCGACGAAACCCGGAACTCTGCAGTACAGTGCAGAAGATAAATGAAATAAATACGGGATGGGTAGAATTAAAATGATACTTTTCTTCAAAGACAATAATTACATTGAAGTCGATTCATGATACTCGCCTGGACATGACAAAAATCGGGTCAAGGTTTTTAAAAGGACGTGTGATTACCACGGACGCCAATGGATGTTCTGCAACGTGCTCAATGTTGGCCACAAGATGGGTTAAGAATTATTGCGATAGGACGTTCAGTGCCTTCACTATCGCAGTTGACAATTTGTGAAAGACCATTGATGCATGTGGACAGGCTAAAATACTACTCCCAAGATCACCTTACATCTTCCGTGAGAGTCCATTCGACGAATATCGTCTCGTTCCATAAGTCCGTCCTGAAGTCAGGGCCGAACGTACTCCAGAAAAGAGGCACTTGGGGGAGGAGTTCATTGTCACAATAACGTTGACGGGTGAGTGTACCGTGTTGAAACATCTGGAGGTTAATACACCCAGGGAACATTATTCCCCTCCACACCACACCATGTCCTCAGCTCGTGGACCACTGGCTAATGTTCCTGCCTCTGGATCACAGGGGTCTGGGTTACATTACCTGCCTGGTTGGGATTTTCTCTGCCCGGGGCTGGTGTTGGTGTTCTCCTAATCATTTCATCATCATCATTCGTGACAGTGGCTGGACTGGATTGTGTAAAAATTGGACTGTGTAAAAATTGGGACTTTGAACGGGCGCTGATGTGCACACAGTTCAGCGCCCCACAAACGAAACATCATCATCATCATCATCATCATCATCATCATCAACAACAACACTACACCATTACATGTGGACCAGAAACTATCATGTTCGACAATGCTGGGCGTACCCTCATATGGCGACAGGTGGGAACACGTAATGTGCAAAGTAACTTTGGCTAACATGGTCGTTTTACTGGTCCAGGCGTACTGAAGGGCGTACTGAACTCCAAATTTTTGAATTCACCAGTCATCGTCATTATAACATTGCAGTTCTTCCGCACTGTGCGTCTTTTCAGAGGTGCATTTGGCCATGACTTCATTTTTATGGATGACAATGCTTGAAAGTATTGAACAGTGCAGACGGAGGGACTCTTGCAACGAGAGGACATTCAGCGACTGGACTGGTCTGTCCCCTTCCCCGGAATTAAAGCCAACCGAGCACGTCCGCAGCTCGTGGTCTAGTGGCTAGCGATGCTGCCTCTCGATCACGGGGTCCCGAGTTCGATTCCCGGCCGGGTTGTGGATTTTCTCTGTCTGGGGACTGGGTGTTTGTGTTGTCCTCATCACTTCACCATCATCATTCGTGACAGTGGTTAGATTAGTCTGTGTAAAAAATTGGGCTGTATAAGAATTGGGACTTTGTACAGGTGCTGATGACTGATCAGTTGAGCGCGCCACAAACCAAACATCATCCATCATGCACGTGAGAGATCCATTGGGAAGACGTTTTGCTGCTTGTCGATATGCAGCAAGGATCACGCAGCAGATGCCGACCGCGCTGGTGAAGGAATGGCACGTTGCAGAGCATGCATTGTCATCCGTGGCGATCACACACCCTGTTCAAAACCATCTCCCATATTTTGCAATGTCAGGGAAGCATCACGAATCACGGTGACTTCAGCGTAGTTATTGGTTCAAATAGCTCTAAGCGCAATGGGACTTAAGATCTGAGGTGATCAGTCACCTAGATTTAGAACTACTTAAACGTAACTAACCTAAGGACATCACACATATCCATGCCCAAGGCAGGATTCGAACCTGCGACCGTAGCAGCCGCGCGGTTCCGGACTGAAGCGCCTAGAACCGCTCGGCCACAATGGCCGGTGTAATTATTGTCTTTGAACAGAAGCGTCATTTCTGTTCGCCTGATTACGTATTTGTTTCAGTGTCTTTCTGCACTATTACTGTAGCTGTTTCTTCTATGTATCGTCCACGTTGTGTTTAAACGATATTTATTGGTAGTGGCGCACCATGCTTAAGTTACCTTAAGTTTTGCTCACCAGTATGTAAAAAATGAGTATAAAAGGCCATGAATATTGACATTATTACAAACGTAGCGCTAGCTTTTATTGCACCGTTCAAAATTCGTTGAAACCATCCAAGCATTTTCCTAGAGTAAGTTACGATACAATGAACAGAATAAGGCAACGGCCTTGCCGCAGTGTATACACCGGTTCCCGTGAGATCACCGAAGTTAAGCGCTGTTGGGCGTGGCCGGCACTTGGATGGATGACCATCCAGCCGCCATGCGCTGTTGCCATTTTTCGGGGTGCACTCAGCCTCGTGATGCCAATTGAGGAGCTACTCGACCGAATAGTAGCGGCTTCGGTCAAGAATACCATCATAACGACTGGGAGAGCGGTGTGCTGACCCCACGCCCCTCCTATCCGCATCCTCCTTTGAGGATGACACGGCGTTCGGATGGTCCCGGTAGGCCACTCGTGGCCTGAAGACGGAGTGCTTTATGAATAGAATAAACGGACAGAGATTTGAATTCCATGTCTCCCAAACCACTGCATCGAACCGTTTGGCTCTATTCCCAATGAAATGCTTAGCTGGTAATCAATCTATAACGCCAGCTGTTGTGTGGTTGTCAAATTTATATGCCGCTAAAAAATAATTATCCAATGTTCTCAATTACGGAACAAAGTTGTACGAAAGGCAGAGAGAACCATCACAACTACATTCTAGCACTTAAAATTGCAACATGGTGATGATAGAGTGCAGCAAATGTAAAGTGGTGTGAGAAGCTGTTTAACACAACCACACAGAGCACGTAGGAGTACCATCTGCATTCAGTATATCGCATTAGAACGTTGCTTGGTGGTAACAAAATTGTTGTTATGTCTCAAGTAAGAACGATAAACAGTAGATACTGAAATTCGACTGCGATAGAATCATGGCCTATCGAGACTGCAATTTATATTTTGGCAATAATGCTGCTGTTTGGTTGGAATCCAATGTCTGCCATACAAATATGAAATCTATAGAGTTCATGAGTGTCATTTTCAGTGCCATGCACAATCTCAACAGCCCCCTGTGACTAGTGCCCTAGAGGAGAGACATGTTGTTCACTGACACATGCAAGACTGAACAGCTACGTCACATATAATGCGTCAGGAAATGACCTCGGTTGCAGCAACACAAATATCCACACGGATAGTGCAACGACGTTAGGAGTACCACGAACTGTCAGCAAGGCGACCATTGTTGCAGCTTCCCTTGACGCGGCAGCAGATAGAGGTGCAACGATAGTGGTGCTCCCTGTGACAACAGTGGACCCATCTTTTCAGACGAGTCCTGATCACGACGCACATAATCGTGTGTGGAGACTCCAAAAGAACGAACATCGTCAGACTGTGTCACCGTCATATGGTCCAGGACCTTGCTTCGTATTATGGGGTAGCATTTGGTACACGATCAGCACTGGTTTGCACAGCCGATAGTTTGGACAGCAGTTGTTATATTTCTGCCGTGTTACAGCACTGTAACGAAGTCTTTCTGAAGCTACATTTCAATGTGATACAAATTTACCAGTGTTGCCCTGGCCAGCACGTTATCCAAATGTCTCATCCACTGATGGGTGTGCACAAGAAATTGCCAAAAGACCAGTAAGTTACCATTCGCAGCCCAACACGTTTGATAAACTCTGGCACAGAGATGAAATATCATGGAACGACGTATCTGTATTAGTAAAATTTAAATTTTTCCCGGCGAATCAACTGTTCAAAAAGATTTCGGACTTGCAGCCTGTCGTCGTAAACTTCGTTCCCCGATATTTCGGCTAGACAACTGCCAGCCATCTTCAGGTGAGCCGAACGAGGAGTGACGAAGACCCAGACGCAGACGTACATGATGGAGGGCTGACCCGCTGCTGGTGGCGAAGTCTTAGCGCCTCTAGGGCGCTTCTCCTTCTAGCTTCGTGTGGTGGTGGGAGGGGGCGGGGAGATGACATCGTGGTACTGGTTGTGGCTTGGCTTTGTGCTGTTTTTTTTTTTTTTATAAGATGAAAGAATAGTCAGAGGGATAGTAGAAGAAGCAGGAAAACGAACGGCCCAATTGACTGGCCGGCGTAGTATTTAAAAATGAAAGATGACAGGACAGTAGAAGGGACAGTAGGAGAGTGAGGAAAACGAACGGCCCATTGGCTAGCTGGTAAATTAAAATTAAATGACAGATTGAAGGAAAGGAGGAGGAACAGTAAGAGTTGAATGAAAACGAAAGGCCATTATTCTGGTCTCATCTTCATGGCGGCGTCGGTGACGGCGGCGGCAGACAGTCTTGAGGCCGTGAAGAAGGGGGATGAGGAGGGGGGAAAGAGAAAGAAGTCGGAGAGAGATGGAGAAGTGAAAAGGGGAAAGGCCTGTACGGATTAGGCCGACATTGGGAGGGGGGGGGCGGTGGAGGTGGCGTGAGCGGGGGCTGAATGTCATGACGTGGTGATGAGATGAAGCTATGATATGAGGAAGAAAAAGTAACATGAGATGAAGTGGCTAGTGAATGGGGAGCCATGGGGGGCGGAAGAGAATGTCAGCCCATTGGGTGGTGGCCAGACGGTGGACACGGGTCCCCAGGGAAAGGGCTACAGGGTTGGGAGAGTGGCGGGTTTGCTGCTAAAAGGAAGCGGCTGTGGAAAGGATGCGGGAGTGAAGGAATGGCACCTTGGCCAGCATGTGGAGTTCTTGGGTAGGGAAGTCGAAAGGGAGGTGGAGGGCACGCCGGAGAGCCCGATTTTGGACGGTTTGGAGTTGGCGGAGGTGGGTGAGGGCAGCATTGCCCCACACCACCGCCACATATTCAAGGATGGGACGAACAAGGGAGGTGTACAATCTGACAGCAAGGTGTGTAGGGAGTGAAGAGGTGGAATTGATGAGGAGGTAGAGCAGGCATAGCCTCCCTATCGCCTTTCGACGTACGTCATCGATGTGGGGGCGCCAGGTGAAGCGCTGGTCCAGGGTAACGCCCAAGTACTTCGCAGTACGAGTCCAAGGGACTGGGGTACCAAGGACCGACACCTGTGGGAGCCTAATGGGCATATGGCGCTGGCAGATGATAAGGGCTTGGGTTTTGGAGGGATTAAATGCCAGACGCCAGGTTCTAGCCCATTTGGTTAGGGAATCTGTTGCCCCCCCCCCCCCCAGAGCTGCTGTTGAAGACCTGTCACACTCTGAGAAGAGCGCTGCGTCATCTGCATAGAGGGCTAAGTACACCCTCGGCGCAGAGGGCAGGTTGGAGGTGAAGAGGGAGTAAAGTAGCGGTCGAAGTACGCTGCCTTCCGGTACTCCTGCCCTGATAGGCTGTCGTGTAGATTTCTCGTCAGGGATCCTAACGTGCAAGGTGCGACCTTCCAGGTATGTGGCTATTAGCCGTACATGGCACACTGGAAAGCCGAGTGAGAATAACTTGTAGAGCAGCCGTTCGTGCCAGACAAAATCAAACGCTCTGGACACGTCGAGGAGTATGGCCCCGAAGTACTCCCTACGTTCTATGACGTCTATTGCCTCTTCTACAAGGCGCAGGAATTGGTGAGTGGTTGCATGACCCTGCATAAAGCCAAACTGCTCATCAGGGAGGACTCGTTCTCGGGCAATGTGAATGAGCAGTCGTTTAAGGTACAGCCTCTTGAACACCTTGGACATGGCGGGCAAGAGGCTGATGGGACGGTAGCTGGCAGGGGAACGAAGATCCTTCCCAGCCTTGGCGATGGCGACCACCTCGGCATGTTTCCAGACAGTGAGAAATTGCCTGGTTGTGAGGATGTTGTTGAAGGTGGCCGTCAGGATGGGAATAGAAGCTGGTTGTAGCTGTCTGAGGAGGGCATTGGTCAGCTTATTGGGGCCGCCAGCTTTCTTGGAATTGAGGTACCGCAGTTGCAGTTAAACCTCTTCTTTGTTGATGGGGGTGATTTGATCCTCAGAGTCCTGGACGGCAAGGAGTTGTGGGAGGCGTGCTGTCACCAGGCAGATATGGTCAGGGTCGACAGGGTCATCGACCGGGGTGAAGTTGTGCGTGAAGACATCGGCCAAGGCATTAGCCTTAGATTCGGACACAAAGTCATTACCGACCTGGAGGGGGGGGGGGGGATCAAAATGGTTCAAATGGCTCTGAGCACTATGGGACTTAACATCTTAGGTCATCAGTCCCCTAGAACTTAGAACTACTTAAACCTAACTAACCTAAGGACATCACACACATCCATGCCCGAGGCAGGATTCGAACCTGCGACCATACCAGTCGCGCGGTTCCGGACTGAGCGCCTAGATCCGCGAGACCACCGTGGCCGGCGGGGGGGGGGGGGGGGGGGGATCCGTTGCCCTCATCTCAAAAGGCTTTTTGTGAGTTGCCAAACAGATGGATCACTTAGGTCAATGACGGAGATTTTGTTCTCCCATGCCTGATTGTAGTGGTCTTGCACCGCAGCCTTGATTTGGAGCTGCAGTCTATTGATTAGGTGCTTGGTTGCCGGGTTCTGAGTAAGCTGCTGTCGGTATTGTCGCTGGCCGCAGCTATCGAAGTCTTCTGGCGTCTTCGCCTCGAGCAAATTGCTCTTTCCTCAACCTATTTTATGTTTAACCTGGAATATTTTGAACAGTGTGACGGTGTCACCATGGGCAGACCTCTGTCTCCTATGGTGGCTGTGGTGTGCGTACTGTAAGACCTTCAGTACACACACCATCAGATTATTTGACTTGTCGCTCTAACGAAGTAGGCGAGTGTCAGCAATATGTCTCGTGGTCTTATCGTGTCGTGTTTATCGTCTGCCGTTAGGTCAGACGATAGAAATGCCACTTGCACGCTTAGAGTAGAAGATTGACCGTGACCAGCTTTAAACAGAACTTTATGTTTCACACACATTTATTAAAATAATAACAAGCATAAAAATCAGTTAACTTGGTTCTGGATGCTAGTTACAATTGACAATCTGAAGTTCCTTTGGTATTGGTTCGTTAATCTTATTCTCACATATATCTCTGATACTTGACAAAAGTGTCTATACATTTATCTTCATGGCTATGTACTGGAATATAGTAATTTTATTAGGCGCAGACTGAAACTTGACTATAGACTGGTACAGACAAATGTAGAACTCGTACAGACTGGTACAGACTAATGCAGACTGGTACAGACTGGTGCAGACAAATGCAGACTGACTAATCGGAGGTCTGTACACTCGTTATAATACCTCGCGCGTTCATGTATCACTGCGCGAGTGTGATCCACGAGGAGAAAAGGTTCTACATTAGCAGCAATCTCATTGGCTGTGTTACATATTAACACGCTGATCGGCGGAAGCAGAATTTGGTCCATCTCTATGGCAGCGCCATCTCGTAGTGCGGAGACGGACGAGCGCTGCGCCTGCGCTGTTGTGCTTAGCAGAGCGCGCTCTAGTGGGAAAGTTGTGTACATGCTGACTACGCGGAACTATGTACACAACAGCGGCTAACTTTTTTATGGAGGATTTTGAGGATAGAGCACTTGAATCAGCGATTTGTAAAACAACTGTTTTTTGGAGATACGTCGATGATACTTTCATAGTGTGGCCCCACAGAGAAGAAAAGTTAATAGGGTTTTTTCATCATCTTATTCCATCCATGAGACTGTTCGATTTACTATGGAACTGGAGAAAGATGGTTGCCTTCCATTCCTGGTTGTTTTGGTTAAATGGAGGAGTGACGGCTCCGTGGGACGTTTTGTTTATTGTAAGCCCACTAACACAGATTTGTACTTGCATTCTTCAAGTTGCCATCACCCATCCAAAACCGTGAGTGTGCTTAAAACCCTTGTGTACAAGCCGCATACGTTGTCGGATGCAGAGAATTTGCCTACGGAACCTGTACATTTACGGACGGTGTTGAGAGACAATGGATACACGACCCGGCAAATTAACAGGGCCTTCTCAACTAAAGTTAGGAACTGGGAAATGGATGAAGAGGAGAACGTACCAACCAAGTCCCTAGCTGTTCTTCCCTTCGTTGGAAATATCTCCTTCAAAATAGCGAGGATTCTTAATAATTTTCATGTGGAAGTGGTTTTTCGTTCAATTTCTAAGTTTTCGGAGCTGTTGGGATCGGTGAAGGATGATTTGTTACTGCGGAAGGCGGGAATTTATAAAATACCGAGTCAATGTGGTATGGCATATATAGGAGAGACAACGCGTACAGTGGAAGAGCGTTGTACGGAACATCAACGTTACACTCACCTACTTCAACCCAGTAAGTTTGCAGTTGCGGAACATTGTATTTCCAACGGACACTCAACGGAGTACGACAAAACTTCGATTTTGGCCACAGCAACAACCTTTTGGGACTCCATTATCAAAGAATCCGTTTAAATACGCATTGCGGAAAATCTAATGAACCGTGACGGTTATTACGAACTGAATACCGCGTGGAATCCTGTCATCTTCGAAATTTGCTCGAGACGAAGACGCCAGGCAGTTAAAATCCGTGTCGGGCTAATTTCCGCTAATTACTACAAGCAAAGAAAGAGCACGGCCGATTTCGTTTCCCTTACTTGAAAAGATCCGAGTTTGTGTTCTGTCTCTAATGACTTAGATGTCAACGGAACGTTAAACCCCGATATTCCTTCCTTCCTTCTGTCGTAGAGGAGTGGGTGACGAATGAATGCGGAGGGGTGGGATGGTGATGGTGGTGCGGGGGGGGGGGGGAGGGGGGGGGAGGGACGTAGGAGAAGTTGGAGTGCGAAATATCGACTGTCGATACAACAGGCATACTGAAGCTCCTTACTTGGTGTATCTAGCGTGTCTCTCACACTTCTCTAGAATGTAAAACCAAACTAAAATCCGCGCGAATGTTGGGGATTCACATAAAATGATTCACGCAGCGTTGTGTGGAGCGCCATGCTGTCCAGGTTAGCTGATTGCTTTTAGCAACTGAATCATTGAGCAGGGTCCTAGATCCAATCGAGGTGTGGGTGGTCCCCATCACAAACTCCAGAAATAAATTCAGCATTTCGGACACAATTCGGTGACAACAATGTTGGCATCGGACGTGATGTTGCAGTCGAAATATCCGAAAAACTGTCAGACGAGAAAAGAAAACAAATAATTTGTAGTCAAGCAACAGCACTCAACTGCTGTACGTAGAGCTCGTAAACCATCAGGAGCAGGATGTACACAATACATGCAGTTCACTACTAGAATGAGCTCTGACTTCACAGAGACCGCTGACTTCTGTGGCCTCCTTACATAAGAGTGCCTGACTAGCCTTCTAAGCTGGCAACTACGCCGTACCTCAGGCTTCCGGCTCTATCTTCCACTGGTCGGAACTCGCTCCACTCCTGTAATTAGCTGACTCTGTTTATGTGCTCATGGCCGTAAAACAGATCATGTGTTAAGAGCCAGAACGAATACTTTCCTGACAACCTGTGAACATACTGTTAGGAATGCGGAATATTTAACTGTTCCTTCTTCGATTCTAAAGGAAAATCGAACGAAGGCCGTCAGCTGAGACTCAGTTGCGTAAAGCAGTGACAGCGCCCTCTTAGATAGTGTGTGGACATTGTACTCACTGGTCTACCTTGGGATTTCTGGAACATTACGTCTGCACTTCTAACGCCGATACAAGTAGCACTTGACGCAGCAACTGACTCATACATAATTGGCAAGCGATGGATATCAAAACAAACAGAAGCCCAAGCGCTGAAATTACTGCATTTTGGAAAACATATATTGAATCTTTTTTCAGTTCAGTGGTTTCATGAGCAATTGAGGATATTGCAATCAGTAATCCATAATTACTTTAAATACAGCATCCAGTCAATTTTTATGTAGCTCTATTTAAGTCAAGACGCGTGTCGTGTTTTCACTCATATTCCGCTCTCGTAATATATTGACATCTTCGTCAGTACAATGTCTCTGGAGACTGCGTTTTCAACACAGCGGCTGCGCTGTGAAAATAAGTCGTTTAGCTGTCACGATTCTCACGTTGTATATTTACTTTTAGTTAATAGTTAAATGCATTTATTTTGATTCTGCGACGTGTAACTCCTTTTTTCGCATTTATAGGCTATGCATAGCGCAAACACTTCCAGCTTCTCTGATGCTGTACGGCATCCACCCCGTGGCCGAATTATGCGTCTGCCTATACAAGACGGTCAGAAACAGTCCGAAAAGCTTGTAAGGTGCAACGTAGGTTGTGCTAAAAAAAATGTTAAGAAAAAAATTGAGATGTGTTGGCCCGAGTCTGAGATAATTAGCACTGAAGTTAGCCAATCAGGCCATAGGGCGCGCAAATTGAAGCGATCCGTCAGAGTCGCTGTTTCCAAACGCGTTCATAGTTTGGTTTCCCAAGACCGAACGAGATCGATACAAAAATTGGACGTGCAACTGTAGTAAAGACTGAACCTGAGCGCAAGGCTGCGCAGTTTCGTGTGCTATCATCTACGCTATAACGACTGACACTAATTGTATATGGTGGGCCGCTTGAATATGAACGCGAAACGGCCTGATTGGCTAACTTCAATGCTCATTAACTGTGGAACGGCGCAACGTATCGAATTTCATTCGTAACAGTTATTTCTCAGAACAGACTATCCTGCAACACTATTACAAGCTTTTCAGACTGTTTCTGATCACCCCATATATCGGAAATTACATCTACAGGCAAATTAAAATTTTATTGTATGAGGATTGCCCAGAAAGTAATCACCACATTTTTTTTTCTCAACCGGAAACAATGTTACGAGTGCGAAACGTTATGTATGTATTATCTAAAGTCGTCTAAGTGAGCGCGCCAAGTTTTCGTCACATTCGACAGATAGCGTAGCTGCAGGACAGTTTCAAAATAGTGTCTGTAGGTGATGTACGTTACAAGCAATGTGCTGCCATTGTATTTCTCACTATAGAGAAAGAAACCGTGGGGAATATTCACAAAAGCTTGCGCAAAGTCTATAGAGCATTTGCTGTCGACAGAAGTACAGTTGGTCGCTGAGCACGGAGGGTGAGGTCATCAGGAGGCTGTTAGGCGGAGCTCCATGATTCGCAGTGGTCGGGGAGACCATCCACGGCTGTCATACCTGACAAGTTGCAGCGAGTTGCTGATGTCATTCGCGAGGACAGACGCATCTGTGGAAGACATTTTGAGGACGATGAGACGGTGATTCAGACAGTGAGCACTGGTTCTGCCACCAGGACGAAGATTGGTACCGACAGGGCTACACGCCTTGTTTCGCGCTGGAGGAAGGCCATAGAGCGGGATGGAGATTACGTGGAAAAATAGAGTGTATAGGCGAAAAACCATTCTTTGGTGTCTGTAATTCTCATTATGTTCAATAAAGAATTCTTGAAGAAAAAATGCGGTGCATTACTTTCTGGGCAACACTAATTTATTCTGACACTACATCTGCATTTTTGTTTATACGAGGGTGAGTCAAATGAAAACCTAAAATATGTAATAACAAATCGAAATTTCGCGCCGTTATCCTGTAAGATGGGAAGCGTGCTACAAACAGCGTGCAGAATGGCCTGTAGGTGGCAGCATAGTGCAGATGCACACACACCGTCGCAGTATCAGTATAAAGATGGCCACCCACTTGCGACTTGCACCAGGGAAGAACAACGTTCTGTTATTCGGTTTTTGCGTAGCGAAGGTGTGAAACCTATTGAAATTCATCGACGAATGAAGATTCAGTGCGGTGATGCATATTTGTCACAGCAACAAGTCTACGAATGGAGTAGGAAGTTCTTCAGTGGAAGGCGGTCCTCGTCCAGGTCAGGCACAACAAGTTGTGACTGCACAGAACATAGCAGCAGTTGAAGCCATAGTGAAGGAAAACCGCCGAGTGACACTGAATGACATTGCAGCATGTTTACAGATTAGTCATGGGTCAGCACACCACATTCTGCACGATGTGCTCCAGTTCCACTAAGAGTCTGCCACGGCAGCTGACTCCTGAAACGAGGGAACCACGTGTTGATGTTTGTGAAGAACTTGTTCGGCGCTTTAAACGAGAATGTGATGGCTTCCTTGTAAGAATCGTTACTGGGGACGAAACCTGGGTTCACTTCCACCAACCAGAAACGAAGAGGGCGAGCAAGGAATGGCGCCATTCTTCATCACCAAAAACCAAAGAAGTTTCGAACAGAACCATCAGCAGCGAAGGTTATGCTGACTCTCTTTTGGGGTGAAAAGGAGCGTCATTTTGGAGCATTACATGCCTAGAGGGACCACTGTTACCAGTCCATCATACACAGATCTACTAAAAAATCATCTGAGGCCTGCAATCAAATCAAAGTGACGTGGTTTACTGTCAGCAGGTGTCCTTTTGCAACATGACGATGCAAGGCCCTACACTGCCCGTACAACAGTTGCAACAATCACAGACCTACATTTTGAGTGTCTTCCTCATCCACCATACTCATCAGACCTTGCCCCAAGTGATTTCCATTTGTTTGGACCACTCAAAGACGCAATGGGCGTAAGAAGTTCCGTCCTGATGAAGAGGTACGCCACGCGGTGCATGAGTGGTTGCGCGGACTACCAAAAGAATTTTTTTCTAAAAGGAATTTATGCACTTTGTAAGCGCTGGAGGACTTGCATTGAGAGTGGGGGAGATTATGTTGAGAAGTGATACAGCTTTGTACCACTTCTGCACAATAAATAATATTTAAAAAATATTTAAGGTTTTCATTTGACTCAGCCTCGTAGCTTTGACATTGCCGACATTAAAATTTTTTGTAATTATCCTTGTCTGTCATTAAAAATGAGTGGTGCTATTTTCGTTGCGTAACAAAAAAAAAATGGTTCAAATGGCTCTGGGCACTATGGGACTCAACTGCTGAGGTCATTAGTCCCCTAGAACTTAGCACTAGTTAAACCTAACTAACCTAAGGACATCACACACATCCATGCCCGAGGCAGGATTCGAACCTGCGACCGTAGCGGTCTCGCGGTTCCAGACTGCAGCGCCAGAACCGCGCGGCCACTTCGGCCGGCGTTGCGTAACATACAATCTACAAGGTGACAATTATTGAACTATATAAAAATACGTAAATTAGAACAAATTACGCCGTGCACACACTTTATTGAACATGTAAACGCCACAACAGCTGTTCGGATTTAGGCTATGACATTTTCGATATGCTTGCCATCATCAGCAGACGAATAGCGAAATTGTGCATGACCCACAGGATGTAGGAACACTGATGCTGTCTATGACCGCCTGAATGCCTCTTTTGAGTTCAGCAATGCTTTCGATGTTGTTGCTGCTCCCTTGTCTTTAATATAGCCCCACAAAAAGGAGTCGTATGTGTACAGATCTGGAGGACCTGACGACCAACCGAGGTGCAAGGCAGTGGCCTCTGAGTACCCGAGAGTCAGAATGCTGTCCCAAAGCGCTCCTCCAGGACACCAAACACTCTCCCGCTCCTATGGTGTCGATCTCCGTCTTGCATGAACCACGTCTTGTCGAAATCAGGGTCACTTTGGATAAAGGAGATGAAATAGTCTTCCAAAACCTTCACATACCGTGCCATCAAGGAATATCGCACCGATTATTCTGTGACTGGACATTGCACACCACTCAGTCACTCGTTGATGTTGAAGAGACTTCTCGATCGCGAAATGAGTATTCCCAGTCCCCCAAATGCGCCAGTTTTGCTTATTGACGAGCCCATCCAAATGAAAGTGTTACAGTACAACGTCTCGTCGAAAACGAGATTAGGTGCGGAGCAGAATCTCCAAGTGGGAAGGATAGGGAAGGAAGTCGTCTGTGCCCTTTCAGATGATCGATCCTGGCATAAATTAAGGAGGTCACCATAAGCCTAAATCATTGCGACCTGATGGTGATTCAATGTACTGTATTGTAGCGTTATAAGGAGAAAATAGTGGGCGAACATGACAAACATTATCTCAAACAATTGCATGTATATTTCCCAAAATTTATTGTTATTGATATACAACTGCTGGCACAAAAAAGGTGTTTTGTGTTACGAACTTGTGTTACGAAGTTCATGTGGAGAACCTCACACATTTTGTTGTTTAGGGTCAATTATCACGTTTTGCGCCGTGAAGATACATTTTCAACATCATTTTTCACTTTACTTTCCCCTTCTAATGAGCTTACGAGACGGCAGCGTTACCTGTCGCAAATCTAAGAAATATGTTCTGATTGTCTGCTATATTAGAAATAGCAGAAGGTATACATCACTTTACTTGCGGAGAGACACTCATCACTTCCGTTTCACTAGGTGACGTCCTGTCAGTTACTGCGAACTGTGACCTTTCAGACGGGAAATCACGAATCCAGTCGCACAACTGAGACGATAGTCCATAGGAAAGCAATGTTGGAAGTCACTTATGAGGAATGATATCAAAAGCCTTTTTGGCGTGCGAAAAAAAAAAGTTCCAGCTGTGTCTCACAAAAGTGATGCTTTCCAAACCATGCTGTTTGATGTCAATAGCTGATATGTTTCGGGGTATTTCATAACGTTGGAACAAAGTATTTCTTGACAAGCTCTGCTACATATCAATGACAATGAAATGCATCTGTAACTCAGTGAAGTATGCGTATTTTCTTTCGTATGTATTGCGGCGCTCTGTGCAACTTTCAATTCTTCTCCCTCACCATAAATTCAAGAATGGCCTCATGACGTCGTAGGAAAAGAGATTAAGCAGTTGGATAGTTGATGCACAAGATATACTCCTAAATTTTTAGCCCAGTAAAGAAAGACATTGCCTGTAGAAACATAGTCGTCCTGCTACGACTATGATAGGATCATGATAATGTTGTGGAACATGACTGGTGTCTGGTAACACTGTGATAGTTTTGATACTTCTTGGAATGACAGAAAGTTATCTTGCAAGATTCACTTGATTTATTGGGGGTACATCAATCAAAGATTCTGAATGAATTTCACTTTGGTGTGTCATTTATCAAATATATGCTTACAGACAGGGTAGATTACTTTCACTCAGAAACTACACTATTTTCTTTGTCTAAATTGCGAATTATCTTATCAGCCATCGCAAGGGCAATGAATGATCCAGTTGGCCGCTTGGTCCACGAAAATGTCGACGCACTTACAGTGCGGAGTAAGAAGCAGTAGCTCCCAGTTCCAAACTGGCGCAAGAGTAACAAAAAGTGGTTCAAATGGCTCTGAGCACTATGGGACTCAACTGCTGAGGTCATAAGTCCCCTAGAACTTAGAACTACTTAAACCTAACTAGATAAGGACATCACAAACATCCATGCTCGAGGCAGGATTCGAACCTGCGACCGTAGCGGTCGCGCGGTTCCAGACTGTAGCGCCTAGAACCGCTCGGCCACCTCGGCCGGCTGCAAGAGAAACATTTTACCTCCTTTGTGACAGAGCTAAAAACATCTACATCGAACTAAGAACAACGTCTTTAGAAATTTTGCCATCATAAGGCGTCTCGCTGTGTTTTGTAACCAGTAGGTCTGGAGGTAAGAAACATAAAATACTGCAGAGTTGCTGCTGAAAATACACAAATCTGTTAATGAAGTCGTATCACTCTGTTAACTGTGTTTCTTTCAGCAACTGCTCTCATAGACACATTGTCGTACTTATGTCATAGTCCGGTAAAGCTATTTTAGTCTGTCAAACGACTTCACATTTAATTAAGATAGCCATTCGTTTTATAGTATTATGATGAGACACCAGTTTTATTAGTGTAGTGCATATTAACAGCATTTCCCGTTAGTTTATTGAGCAAAATAGACACAAATATCAGACAAATTATCAGCAACATATTCCATCCACCTTGATATCGAAAACCGTCTGAAGATGCGCTGGTAGTTTTTCGATCCCATGCTTGCAGCGATGTGCTGATTCTGAGTTAAGCCACTTTTAAAGCGCAATCGACAAAGCAAGAGTCAAACGAAAACCTTAAATATTTTTTAAATATTATTTATTGTGCAGAAGTGGTTCAAAGCTGTCACTTTTCAACTTAATCTCCCGCACGCTCAATGCAAGTCCTCCAGCGTTTACAAAGTGCATAAATTGCTTTAGAAAAAAATTCTTTTTGTAGTCTGCGCAACCACTCATACACCGCGTGGCGTACCTCTTCATCAAAACGAACCTTCTTTCCTCCCATTGCGTCTTTGAGTGGTCCAAGCATATGGAAATCACTTGGGGCAAGGTCTGTTGAGTATAGTGGATGAGGAAGACACTCAAAATGCAGGTCTGTGATTGTTGCAACTGTTGTACGGGCAGTGTAGGGCCTTGCATCGTCATGTTGCAAAAGGACACCTGGTGACATCAGTCCACGTCGCTTTGATTTGATTGCAGGCCGCAGATGATTTTTTAGGAGATCTGTGTATGATGGACTGGTAACAGTGGTCCCTCTAGGCATGTAATACTCCAAAATGACGCTCCTTTTCGCCCCAAAAGAGAGTCAGCATAACCTTCGCTGCTGATGGTTCTGTTCGAAACTTCTTTGGTTTTTGGTGATGAAGAATGGCGCCATTCCTTGCTCGCCCTCTTCGTTTCTGGTTGGTGGAAGTGAACCCAGGTTTCGTCCCCAGTAACGATTCTTACAAGGAAGCCATCACATTCTCGTTTAAAGCGCCGAACAAGTTCTTCACAAACATCAACACGTGGTTCTCTCGTTTCAGGAGTCAGCTGCCGTGGCAAGACACTTAGTGGAACTGGAGCACATCGTGCAGAATGTGGTGTGCTGACCCATGACTAATCTGTAAACATGCTGCCATGTCACTCAGTGTCACTCGGCGGTTTTCCTTCACTATGGCTTCAACTGCTGCTATGTTCTGTGGAGTCACAACTCGTTGTGCCTGACCTGGACGAAGACCGCCTTCCACTGAAGAACTTCCTACTCCATTCGTAGACTTGTTGCTGTGACAAATATGCATCACCGTACTGAACCTTCATTCGTCGATGAATTTCAATAGGTTTCACACCTTCGCTACGCAAAAACCGAATAACAGAACGTTGTTCTTCCCTGGTGCAAGTCGCAAGTGGGTGGCCATCTTTATACTGATACTGCGACGGTGTGTGTGCATCTGCACTATGCTGCCACCTACAGGCCATTCTGCACGCTGCTTGTAGCACGCTTACCAACTTACAGGATAACGGCGCGAAATTTCGATTTGCTATCACAAATTTAAGGTTTTCATTTGACTCACCCTCGTAAAAGAAAACAAAACTAACTTTCTTGGTGGTTGATCGATAAGGAGCGAGAAAGGTAAACACATGCGAGTGCCAGATTGAAAGGCATGCGGTAGGCCTGTTTGACAACCGAGCTCCTTCTACCAGGTCGCATTTGTTACTCTGCGACAGCAAGGCATCTCATTTGCTGGTAACAAATGTCAAATGCGAAAGACACATCCCTGTGAAGCATATCAACAATACATCGTCTTTGTGCCGTCAGCTGTATATCGACAACAATACATTTTGGGACATATACAGGCCATTATTTGAGATAGTGTTTGTTATGGTTTACTCACTATTTTCTTGTTATGAATTTACCATACAATACTTCAAATCACTTTCAGGCTGCAATTATTTAGGTTTACGGTGATCTTCATAAATCTATGCCAGGATTAGTCTTTTGAAAGGGCACAGACAACTTCTTTCCCTATCCTTCCCACTTGGAGATTCTGCTTCGCACCTAATCTCGCTTTCTTTTAACCTCAATATCACTACTGAAGGCAAGTGTCGCACGTAGGTTAATTGGTCGCCACACTTGCCAATTATCAGATACACTGTCATTGACCATAGTAGTAAATTGCAGAAATGTCCTTCGTCAACGCCTGTTTGTCTTTCTGAATGTGTTAATCTGTCTCAAAACGATCGTACTTGAAACGACACACTTGACTTTCTCGATAGCATTCATCCATACAGGGCACAGGTGTTTCGAATTTCCACCATTGCTTTCACTATTTTATTAAAGACAAACACAACACAACGTCATAAATATTAGAGTTTACACCGTTTTAGCCTCCGTTTCTAATGCATAAACGAGGCTCCTCATAACGTCAAAAACGAGAAATATTCTAGCTTGTCATGGAACGGGCTATACTACAAACTTGAACAAAGTAAGACCATAGTTAAATATATTCATGCTCATAAATTAAGGATAATGCTGATATATGTTGAAACAACGCTCTGGTGGGCGGTTTGCCGGTTTAAATCACCTAGGGTTATGACCATGCGGTGCATTTGACCTGTGGTCGTCGCACGGTGGCGCTGGCAGCAGTCCACATATGGAGAGGTGTGTTGGTGCATGTCAGAGTACAGTGCAATGACTAAGTGTGCAGACGTTTTAAGACGTGCTAATGGTGACTGTGTGTTGAAAATGGCTGAAAGAACACGTGTTGATGACTTTATGAGGGGTAGAATACTTGAGCGACTGGAGGCTGGTCAAACAAAGCAGGTCGTAGCACGGGCCCTCCGTGTGCCACAAAGTGTGATCAGAAGATTATGACAACGACTCCAGCAGAAAGGAAACGTGTCCAGGCGCTACAGTATGGGACGTGCACAGTGTACAACACTACAAGAAGATCGATATCTCACCATCAGTGCCCGCAGACGGCTACGGTGAACTGCAGGTAGCCTTGCTCGGGAGTTTACCGCAGCCACTGGAACAGTTGTCTCCAGACGCACAGTCTACAGACGACTGAAAAGACGTGGTTTATTCGCCCGGAGACCCGTTAGGTGCATTCCACTGACCGCTGGTCACAGGAGAGCCCGTAAAGCCTGTTGTCAAGAACACAGTACATGGTCATTGGAACAGTGGTCCCAGGTTATGTTCAGGTTCGAGCCAAGGTATAGCCTGAACAGTGATTCTCACCGGGTTTTCATCTGGCATGAACCAGGATACAAACCCCTTAATGTCCTTGAAAGGGACCTGTATGGAGGTTGTGGTTTGATGGTGTGGGGTGGGATTATGATTGGTGCACGTACACCCCTACATGTGTTTGACAGAGGAACCGTAACAGCTCAGGTGTATCGGGACGTCATTTTGCACCAGTAAGTCCGCCTTTTCAGGGGCGCAGTGGGTCCCACCTTCCTCGTGATGGATGATAACGCACGGCCCCACCGAGCTGCCATCGTGGAGGAGTACCTTGAAACAGAAGACATCAGGCGACTGGAGTGGCCTGTCTGTTCTCCAGACTTAAACCCAATCGAGCACGTCTGGGATGCTCTCGGTCGACGTATCGCTGCACGTCTTCAAACCCCCACGACATTTCAGGAGCTCCAACGGGCACTGGTGCAAGAATGATCCTATACCCCAGCAGCTGCTCGACCACCTGATCCAGAGTATGCCAACCCGTTGTGCGGCCTGTGTACGTGTGCATGGTGAAAATATCCCACATTGATGTCGGGGTACATGCGCAGGAAACAGTAGCGTTTTGTAGCACATGTGTTTAGGGACGATTTTCTCAACTTATCACCAATACCGTGGACTTACAGATCTGTGTCGTGTGTGTTCCGTATGTGCCTATACTATTAGCGACAGTCTTCTGTAGTGCCACGTTGTGTGGCACCACATTCTGCAATTATCCTTAATTTATGAGCATGAGTGAACGATTATAGCAACACGCCATACAAAATCGTCACAGAGCATACTGAATCATAGTATTATATCATACGCAACGTTACATAGTGTTACACTTGCTAAATCGAGCGCAGAACGCTGGAGATCGTAGGCTCTATGTCCGACGCATCGCGATCACTTTGACGGACGCCGGTCTGTATGAAGCGGCCGCTGGCTGATGGCGCTGGAATTGGTGTTGCCATGACAGACACGAGTCACGAGGCCTTTCGCAAACACGTATCTTCAAGATTTTTCTATTTCTGGCTGGTTAGAAAGTGAACGAAACTGTTTCTGACGTTCTGTTAGACTGATGCTCTCAGCAGACTGACGGAATATGGCTTAAATAACAAAGGAAAAGGATGGGCTTGATATCACGGCTTTGCGTCCGTACTGCATGATGTTGAGTAATAGACCACGAATAGGTTATTCACAGCAGCAGCTCAAGTGGAAGTCAATACTTCTCTCACAGTGTGCTGTGAACCCCGTTGTGACAAAAAGATGATGCTAAATAATGTCAAATTCGGTAGTTGGTTGGACTGGGGCTAGTTTGTAAAGGCTTAGGTGTGGGTTCAGTTCCCGCAGGACTGTGCCACGGTTCCAAAACAACATTATACATGTCCATTCAATACTGACTGGAACAGAATTGGAATAGTTCTGGCTGTCTGAGAAGGAAGTCACGATTTGGAGAAATTCTGTCTCTCTTAAGTTTTCTTACACTAGCAGTGTTGGTTTAGTTCACAAATCAGTTGTCACGTACGGTCATAAGACGTTCATTTCGTATTTTAAGTGAGCTTGAGATTTTGAAAATATTGGCACTGGACAGTGATTCGAGCTCCGATTCCAATTTTCACCTGAACCCTTCAAGGTTATACTGTCCCATCATTTCGTTGTTTCCTCAAGATACCAAGCTCACCAGATTTCTACGAGCGGCGCTATCCTAACTACTAGTAAAAGAGAGAGAATTTGATAGTTGACACCTCTTCGTGTTGGGTCAACAACGACTAACATGCGCGGGGTTGGAGTCCCAGATAACACAGAACCATATGTTGCGTTACCTCTAGCCGAACATGTGATCATGTCGCTACTGGTGAAGAAATAGTATATATTTCATGTCCGTTCATTGCTGTAAGACAATAATGTAGGGTACTGAATTCGAATCCCTGGAAGGTAAAAATCATTTCTGTCGTCATTTCATGCTATTGGTGAACGTATATAACATCTGATATCTGATTCTACTTAGTTAACAATTCGTGTAGGTACCGAGTTCTACTCCCCATCCATCACCACAACTTTATTTCATGGTGTTCCACACTTGCGCGTTGCACTTTAGTACATACCTTTTGTGATTACTTCTCAGGGGCCATATAAGCTTCATGGGGTTCCCGGTGCCGTGTTAAACGTTTCTTCATTTATTTCCTGGTTTGGGTATTCGACCCTGTACACTGATACTTGTGAACATTTCGATATTTTACGTGTCTTTATGCCTTGTCGAGTCTTGATTAGACACGCAAGGTTTGTTCGGGTAACAGTGGGTTCAAATTTTGATCACGAACAACAACTCGTCATCGAGAAGACTTCTGAAGTGTCACTTACTGTAGTGAAGTTCAATTTACGAGCTTAGGGGCCATCTGATCTCTAATAACGTGTTTTCTAATATTTGTTGTATCGCGGTATGAGTTTAATCTGGATTGACTGCCATAATGAGCAGTATTCTGTAGTGATATCTTGTGGTAACCATTGTGTATAGCCAAACGACTGCACCCGAGAGGGTTTCGACGTTTAGAGGACCTACGCCACAGTTTCGTTATGTTGGTTGCATTCATCAGTGGCTCAGTTTTTTTTTTACTGTCAAGGGTACTTTCAACTTAATAAAGACATCTGGTTCTATTGATCAGTAGCCAGTTCAGATGCTATATGGCACGCAGTTGCTGAAGAGAGGTAACATCTGATTTATGCGCAGGGCCTATATACGTAGTCACATTTCGTCACTTATGCACAAATGTACGTGTTGTTTACTCATTCAGTTTTTGAAACATTGGTCGCTATCAGGATATACTTCTTATAAAAGGGTATTAGAAATATTGCTTACTGCCAGGGCACATAGCAGCGATTACTTGTGACGTAATTACATAGGTGTTCGTACGACATAGTACAAAAGAAGCGTCGACTCTGTAGCTTTCAGATGTTACTACTTCCAATACCAGATTTGAAGTGCAGCGTTGGAATTTTTCCTGTGTTTTTCTCGACCAGTCAGTGCGTTGTTTTTGATTAGGAGTCAGTTTATGTGGAATACAGTGACAACAATTTTCGCTCACGTGTAGCTGTTAACGTAAAATGTGTTGGATTTAACTTACTCTAATGCCTAATGAGGCCAGAATAAATTCATAAAATATCTGAAATGTGTAATGGTGGTGACACACTAAAATAACAGTAGTAATCCGTTGTAGTTGCTACATATTTTATTACAATCAAAAGCACTATAAAATCGCAATCACAATAATACAGGAGATTACCTTAAAAGGCCAGATTACTCGGACAAATAACAAATAAATTTCTTTAACCGGACCAAGACCCATAAAACTTGAAATTTGAATACGACTAGGTAAATATACTTAGGTAAAGCTTTACTTAAATAGTACAAATGTCTATACAATTCCCATCAGAACTCTCATTACTTCCAATGAGCTGAGGAACAAATTAATGGTAAGAACACAGATCTTTTAAGGTTGGCTAGCCAACTTTCCTAAACAAGACTATATACAAATGAGTAAAACAATTAACGAGGTGCTTTAATTTTGGCCAAACCAATCTTCAAATTTACCTACTCAGTTGATTAATCAACAATATTCTTAGAATGATTACAACTAGAACTTGACCATATGACAACACCCCTAAAATGAGGTTGCTTCAATATTGCGTGTGAATTAGAGATAGACGCGAGCAGACCAAGGATTCAAATCAATACGAGAGATCCACGAGACAGGAAATGACATAGAAATGTACTAAACTTTGCACTGCAGTTGAACCGGAAAGATGGAATCACACAACGGTGACAACATAACCCAAGATGTAAAGGAGAGGACAGGGCCATAAACATCTCTGCCCCCGTGGTGCTCTGCTCGCAGTATGCTCGCGTCGACTGCTGCCAATTATCTGTAACGCAACACACATCAACGGCAGACAATATTCTGAGGCATAAACTACACAATCTTATCTAGAGAACAGGTGATTAATACAACTGAATAGAAACAAATTAGCCACCGTTAGTTACTTGGGCAGTGCCAGCCCTTAAGCTTTGATTAACAAGTTCGCTAAAAATCATGCCCTAAAGTTAAGATGACAAGAATTATCTCGGCGTACATTTACACGGCAAACTACCAAATGAACTACAAGGTAGAATAGAGGACGTATCTCGGGGCGCCTTAAAACGCCAGAGCCGGACTTACTCACTATTCGTTGCACTTCTAGCTACGTCTTCAACCACGCTTCATGTCGGTTGGTTGGGCGTAGCCACACTTCCTCAACTGCCGTCAAGATAGTCACGACACCGAGATAAGTGATAAACAACTAAAACAATTCCAAAGGATTTTTAGTACACTGGCATAATCAATTAAGCCGCACGCAACCCACCGAAGCAACTCGGCGACTCCCAATTCAATCGGCCGGCGTAGCTTATAACAGACTCGAAGGAGCTTGTCCTTCCGACCTATAGGAAAACCAAATCACCATGGGCGGTGGATCTGCCCTGACGACTCAACACGCCGTAGCCGCTGGCCCCGCTCCTTCGTTGTCCGATTCGTCCTCTTGCCGTCCGGCCTAGGTATGCAGTCCCACGTGACTCTCCTTCACCGCTGAGTCCGACACACCTCCCCAGCAGAGCGCACTCGCTGCCGGTAAATTCGCGCCGCCGAAGATGAGCACAAGACAAAGAAGCATCGAAGTCGACTCAAAGATCAAAATGACGATCAATGGAAACTGGTGCCAGAAACGCACCAGCTCAATATCCGTGTCTTCTTAAGGCATCGCTCGAACAGCGAAAATATTTTCGTCAGTAAGAGCTGTTCTCGGGCGTCATTCATGAAATTCGTCACTGAGAAAGAATAGCTCATTTTAACTTGCTTAACTAACTAGATACTATTGTCCTACATTGGGTTTCTTCGCCAACTGCATTTCAAGACCGATATTACCGTCGTTTAATCGTTAATGACGATCTGAAATCGTAAAACAATCGTAACTGACAACCTCCCCATCGCAGCCCCCTCAGATTTAGTTATAAGTTGGCACAGTGGATAGGCCTTGAAAAACTGAACACAGATCAATTGAGAAAACAGGAAGAAGTTGTGTGGTACTATGAAAAAATAAGCAAAATATACAAACTGAGTAGTTCAAGGGAAGATAGGCAACATTAAGGACGATTGGAACGTAGGAGCGCCGTGGTTTCGTGGTATCGTGAGCAGCTGCAGAACGAAAGGTCCTAGATTCAAATCTTCCATCGAGTGAAAAGTTTAATTTTTTATTTTCAGTTTATGTGACAAACTCTTATGTTTTCATCACTTTTTTGGGAGTGATTATCACATCCACAAGAAAACCTAAATCGGGCAAGTTAGAAGAATCTTTTTACCCATTCGCCAAGTGTACAACTTAGGTGGGTCGACAATATATTCCTGTCATGTGACGCACATGCCGTCACCAGTGTCGTATAGAATATATCAGATGTGTTTTCCTGTGGAGGAATCGGTTGACCTATGACCTTGCGACAAATGTTTTCTGTTCCCATTGGAGAGGCACGTCCTTTCGTCTACTAATCGCACGGTTTTGCGATGCGGTCGCAAAACACAGACAGTAAACTTATTACAGTGAACAGAGATGTCAATGAACGAACGGACAGATAATAACTATGCAAAAATAAAGAAATTAAAACTTTCGATCGACGGAAGACTTGAACCAAGGACCTCTCGTGCTCCAGCTGCTCACGCTACCACGGGACCACGGCGCTCCTAATCTCACATACACCATTATGGTGCTTATGTGGCCCATTGACTACTCAGTTTGTATATTTTGCTTATTTTTTCACAGTTCCACACAACTTCTTCCTGTTTTCTCAATTGATCTGTGTTCAGTTTATCAAGGCCTATCCACTGTGCCAACTTATAACTAAATCTGAGGGGGGTGCGATGGGGAGGTTCCCTTGTGAGAAATGTTCTGTATTCGAATTCATTTTTAGGTACACACAAAATATTTCAAATATTATTCAAAAAATGTTCAAATGTGTGTGAAATCTTACGGGACTTAACTGCTAAGGTCATCAGTCTCTAAGTTTTCACACTACTTAACCTAAATTATCCTAAGGGCAAACACACACACTCATGCCCGCGGTAGGACTCGAACCTCCGTCGGGACCAGCCGCAGAGCAATAATATTATTGATAAACTATTAGACCAAATCGAAAAAAACTACCTGGCTCGCCAGACATCAGAAAGTAGTTGTCAAAATACAGGGTGTCACAGGAGGGGTGGTTAGTATTCCCAGACAGAACAGGAACGATCCATTCGAAGCAAAAAAGTCTAGTAAATATGGGCTCTAAAAGGCAAACCTAAGCAGCTACGATCATTTCTTCATCTTCGATTCCGTTAAATAAATTTCTTCTTCTGCGGGCTCTTTGTTTTTCATATTTTGAGAGGTGATTGTGTTGATCAAAATAAGAAAAAAAAGTGCAATTAAGATGGGTTCTGAAGTGCACACCTTAGGAGCTATGAGCACTTATTCATCTTCGCTAATGTGAAACACAACTCTTCTACTTAACAAATGCTGATAGCTCTTAAGGTGTGCATTTTAGAGTCCATGTACGCTAGACTCTTTTGCTTCGAATGATGGTTTCTGCGTTATCCCCAAATATTGACCATTCGTCCTGGGACAGGCTGTATAGACAAATTTCATGTGTTTTTAGAACCACGACATTCCCTCGCAGATGACAGGTTTGGGAGGTTTTTAGGGAAAGCAGCATGAGTGCGAACGCCGAAGTGGGCTGCATCCGCCTCGGCGCAGCGAGCGCAGCACACCTCTTGGTCTAGCTAGCGCTCTTCTTCCTGGCTGCCCGCATGGCCGCCCAAGTGCTCGGCGAGCAACTGCGGTCGTTCCCCGCCGCTCTCGCTCAGACGAACAAGGAGAACAAACGCCCAGTCTTTCTTAACGTATCGCGTGAAATGGCAACTAAGGGTACGACACTTTTAACCGCTGAGGAGAAGCAGGGCTGAGAAACGTCGAGGGTTACCTTACTGGAAACGCTTTGTTTCTTCGCCCACAATAGCACCTTTCCTTTGCGGAATGTAAGAAAGGTGTCTTAAGCATGTCTGTTTAGTAAACGTGACTGTGCATTCTGAGTTTCAGTGTCGTGTTTGTGCTGTGGTAATGACTACAGAGAGAGGCGAAAGGGCTAAAAACGGCACCAGTCCAACTTCTCCCGAGGAGCAGTCAGATATCCGCCGAGCTTCACATCCCCAGCTGACGGACCTGTCACGACCGACAGTGCCACATGACCTCACTCCATGAACACTGCGGGGTCTTCGAATTCAATCCAGAATATTGGCGCAAAGTCTGATGATCAGAAACTTTAACTCAATCATCTCTGCCGATATTTCGGGGGAAGCACACCCCGCCATTTTCAAGGCAAACTGCAACGGACAAGCGATGTACAGGCAAATTCGTACCTTGGTACACAGGGCACATGTCATTTCCGACAGTGAGACTTTGCCAGCTGAGCTGTCCCACCTAGAAGCTACGTTTCGTCAAAATGGTTACAGTGAAAGACAGATTGAACGTGCGTTGCGCTATCGACCAACTGCGCATCGGGTGATTGATGATAATACTGAGTCGACACCTAAGTCTACTGTCTTTTTTGCCTTACGTTGGAAGCACTTCCAATAAGATCGGTCGTATTTCACGGAAACACGATGAGAAATGTGTTTTCCGACCTCCATCTAAAATTAGAGCGTTTTTGGGCTCCGTTAAGGATGATCTTGGTTTGCGTAAGACGTGTGTGTTTCACACTCCTTGTAGCTGTGGCATGGCATATATTGGTCAATCAGGACCGTGAAGGACCGATGTACAGAGCATAAACGGCACACACGATTACAGCAGCCAAGTAGATCTGCTATTGCCGAACATTGCTTGGATAGTGGTCACACTATGTTACACAACAACACCGAGATATTGGCATGCACGTCCAGCTATTGGCACAGTGTTATTAAAGAGGCAGTTGAGATTAAATTAGCAAGCATCCCTGTAAATAGGGATAGAGGTTTTTAGGAACTTTCAACATCGCAGCGCGTCAGCAACCGTTGGTTAATGTATTAAGAAACTAGAAACCCGCCTCGATTGCAAAATAACACCTAGTGTTAACCTAGGTTTCGGCGTAGATAACTACACCTTCTTCAGAACAATAAAACCCACAAGTGCCTAAGAAGACCTTTGTCAATGATCAAAAGAACACCATAGCTATACATTTATAAACGAAAAAAAGGAAAACACAAACAGTACATATGTACAAAGTCTAAACCGTTACTCAACTTAATGGTGTAACCTCCACCTCACACGGGCCTATGTTCGATGGGCCATGACCCGCCATAAATGTTTGCAATTGCAAATGTCAAATAGCCTATCAAACATTTCACAAAAATCTGCTGTACCTTTAGCATCTTCAAAGGTATCAAGTTGTAGGTCTTCACTTAAGTACCTTAGGCTTGTACAAAATGAGGAACTAAGCACTTCTACAGCTAATTTTATTTTCATCTTCTTCTCTGAAATGTAACATGATTTCTTTTCAATCTGTTACCCAAAACTAGGCACTCCTGACACTGTAATTTTTCTAATGCAACTATGTGTTCCCACTTGATGATATTTCCATGCACATCTATCATCACTTTCATATCTGAAAATAAATTTCTTACTAATTTTAACATATGACGGGCATCAAGCAATATAAATACTTTTTCAGCAGTACTGGTATGCAGAAAGTAAGGCTACAAATGGTTAACATTTCTAATTGCTCCTAGTTTTGAGGCAAGTGTCAAGTTTGTGTTTAGACCATCAATTGTGAGGCCCACACACTTCACATTAACTTCGTGCAAGAGTCTGAGTGCATTCTGCACCACACCAAACTTTTCTTCAGAGGACATGCTATTAACTAAAAAATATGCAACTCGGATTTTCCAATTAGCGCTTACACCCACAACAAGAAGCACCAATGCTTCTTTGGCTTCCACTTCATTCTGAACCCAAAAATCTTTGTCAACATGACCTTATGAACTGATTCCCATCCCAGTCTAGTCTTTTTTTAATCTACATTTCATCAAATGTTAAACAAACGTAAACATCACCATTTACTTGCTTTGCTCTTTCTGAAAGTGCTGAAAATGCTTCAGCAGTAAACCCTAGCTTTCCATCTACAGAGTTCTACCAGCATCTTAGAGTATTTGGATGTGGCAAAGCTAAGTCTAATGAGTTACGCACGTATTCATATGCACATGGAGAATAAAAATACAAAGTTAATGAAAATGACTTCAGTTTTTCAGAGTATTCATTGTTCTTGCCAGAAAAAATTCTCCTAAATAATTCTACAGAGACATCGGAAAAAGTCTCCTCAATTAGGCCAGCAGTTCTCTCACTGATTAATTTTGTGGCTTGCAAATCAGTCACAAGCTCCTTTAAACACTTTATTTTCTCTTCTTGCCTTTCACACTTCACTTTCTTTGCATACAATTGTTTTCGTATGCTTCTAATCACACAATCCTTCTTTTCTATTATTTCACTACACTGTCTTTTGTATGTCCTTGGACTTTTTGCAGTGAATAAATGTGATGGTTGTTAACACTACCAGTACTTGTTGTGGGTTCTGCTTCCATTTCTTGTTCAGCTGTGGCAGTGGAACTAGCTGCTTCAGTAGAAGTTTAAGAGGTACGTGGTGTATTTGTCTAAAACAGAAATACTTATCAACATTACTAAAATAGGAGGGTGAAGAACAAAACAGTTTACTATAATTAGTTAGTTGCTTGTTTCATGATTTAAACACAATAAACATTATGATAAGGACACAGTATAAGGGTTATACTACACATATGATTATAACTTCAACTATATGCTGAGTATTTACAGAAAAAAGCACATTTCAGAACACACACACACTTACTTTTTTGTTCTGAACTATGCTACCGAGACTTTAAAGATATTACCAAATAGCTTCTGAAGATAAGCTGTTTGGTAATATGTTTACTTTGAAGCACACTGTTACACTTAGTAGGCTTTGGATCATATTTTATCCAACTATTTTACAGATTTCTCAGACAGTGAATTGATGATACTGTGCCTAAATTGTGTTTTCCTTGTTGTGTTGAATTTCCATTTGTCCCAGAAAATGCATGAAAAAATAAAACTCAACAACTGTTCCATTGAGAGAAGTTGTGAAATCTGATTACAATTACACACATTCAGACCTGCTTTACAGGTCTCAAACAAATCCATCTGGGAGCCTTTTCTATCAAGGGCAGAATCTTATTTATTGGGTTTGAAAGATATTACTGGAAAAAGAGATCTATAAGACAATGCGTAAAACTCCAATAATAGGATTCTTATGCAACATCCACAGTATTAGGGGGCTGTTTGTTGATCTTGTTGAGACTGATTACCTCAAATATTTGTTGATGTATAAATTCAGCCAAGATCATATAGAGATGTTTTTCTGCATGATAAAAGGTAGGTTTGGTTGCAATAATAATCCTTCTGCTTTGCAGTTCCGTTCTACTTATAGGCAACTATTAGTGAGGAATGAGATAAAATGTAAAAGCACTGGGAACTGTTCATCAGAATCTATAACTCCATTATTGTCTTGGAAAAAGGATATGTTTCAAGATATGTGGTTTGATCCCGTTATATTTTCAAAAAGTCGGGTGAATGATATCGATATAGGCCTTGTATCTGACTTGAATGAAAATTGGTCCCACATACCAGACCATGACTATATTCAGTCACCCTCCATCCTGACAGAATATTCAGAAAATATTGTAGTGTACATAGCTGGCTATGTTGTGCAGCATTTGAAAAATGTTGTAATGTGTTCAAAATGTGTTTCTTCCGTTTTTGGAAATTACGATGATTTAATGTATAACAAGTTTTTAAGAAAGAAAAATAATGGAGGTTTGACAATACCTTCACATAGTGTTGTAATAGTACTCAGTGCGAAATTATTTTAAGAGAAATACAAGCTGTAAATGGAGGAAAGCCACCTAGAGGCAAAACTTGTAGTGGAAATTAAAGTGTTGGAGAAACTGCAGCACTTCAGTGTATTTGAAGAATTAAATGTCCATGGCAGAGACAATTTACTGCCAGAAAATCATTTTGTACTATTATTAAGGACCATAATTTCGTGTTATATGAAAATAAGATTGCATCATGTAGCAGGTAGTTACAATTTTACCCTTCACACAGAAATGCTAATGCAACACTTTAATAAATCTGTTTTGTTCCTTAATCAATAATAAAGTGGTTTAAAATTAGAATGCTTTTCATTTGTAAACTTTGAATAAAAAATCTTGAAGTTTCATGAAACAGTTTGCTGTATTTGTCTGGAATATATTACAAACTTTTGACTGAAAACTACAATAAAACTTTGCTGGTTATAACTTAGTAGCAATAACAGCAGGGTTAATTTTTTGCTGGTTGAACTTTGATTCATTATTCAGAGCAGTCACTTTTTCTGTAAAACTATCAACTACTGTTTTACTATCACTGTGGATGACCTTTCTTTTACCTAGGTAAGTGTGATGTTATCATGCAGTTAAGAAATAAAAATTTTTCATAAGCTAAAATTGGATAGCCTTCATAGGGAGGTGGGTATTACTATTCTTCAGGGACAGTAGAAAGTAAATATTGTTTGTGTGCTGTAAGTCTAACCTTCATAGAGATTCATGTATAACAGAAAGTGTAAATTACTCAACATGCTGTAACTCCAGATTAGATCAGGGACTTACATTTTCAGAAGTGATACGTTACTGCCTTTACATTTTTGAACAGTAACTGTTATTTTTGACAGTACTTGTGCAAATGTTTGTTTATTTCACATTTTTCATTCTGTGGGGCTATGAACCTGCTCAGAAAATGATGAAAACACCACACATATAAACTGAAGTGTACATCTTCGAAAGTAAATATTTTGACTAGTGCGATACTGGATGCCTGCCTGAAGTCTTGTTTGTTGTAGCTGGCTGATCGGTAGTGTTTTCATGGTCTAGGTTAGGTTGAAACTTGATAATTTGGTCGTGAGTTGCCAAAGCACTATGCCATATATAACGCACTTCTCGTCATAAAATCTAAAGCAAGGTAGAGTCAGAAAAATCGATTAACATAGTGGGGCAAATCTTCGAATATTTTGATGCATTTTGCGTACATCTATCGTAAATGAACTACGAAAAATGCTAGGGGTCCAGTATATAACTTTTAGCTACGGCAGATTCCATGTAGTACGTAAGATAAATTCATAAACAGTGACTAGTTGCTGTTTGTTCATAAATTAAAAAGTATATTGTAGTAACGTATTTAAATGAGGCATTATGTTTGTGACATAACTCAAGGAAAGGCATTTTATAACCAAAAGCGATGTATAAACATTCGAACTCCGCGCGTCAGTTTACCACTCTAATGGCCGCCGACCAGCTATTCAATTTGTCCGCTCTTCACAGTTGACCACTCGTGCGATTATGGGGGCCTGGTCGTAAGCCAGTTCGGATGGCGAGTTCGTGCCGCGAGTTAGGGTCTGCCAGTCACTTGGAACGCGTCTGGAGTGCAGTCCGGACCTGCCAGTCGAGGAGTTGCAATGCGGCACTAGTGCAGTCGGGTTGGAGCCGTGAGGTCTGCGTCGACATGGCTCGCCCGACCATTGCCGCCACGCATCACTTAAGCCGGGCCTGACCTTTGGTGAATTGTTGGTCGGTCGGTTGGTCCGATGACATATCCGTGCGGCGTAGTCGACTGGGCCGCTGGCGGTCTCTTCGCAGTGTTGGAGTCTGTCTGGAGCTGTCCGATCGATACGAGCATCGTCGCTCGCCGAGCCTGGGCGTGAAGGTTGAGTGATTTTGAGCATTACGTTGTTGGTTCCAGCGCTGCTGTTGTGTAAGTTTTCCTGTGAGCAACAACGAGTGAAGTGTTCGAGATAGCCGCCGTCGGGTGAAACTGATGAAAATAATTTGTCCATAGTTAAGTGCACCTGCGGAGTTTTCTGCCTTGTGGCCGTTAGTGTTCTGGTTACTTGCCCTGGACGCTAACGCTATTTTTAGGCAGTGTCTTTTCCTCACCGGTTGTTGCTGCCAAACATGGTGTGTTGTTTTGGCAGCTCGTTTCACATACGCGTTTGTTTGGGGATAGTAATACTTGTAACTTTTTGGGGGCCTTGAATTCTCGTGTACTCCGTCGTGCTGTTTCCTTAATTATTCTTTGGCAGAGTTAATGTTGTTGTAATTTATTTTAAAAGGTTTTTTTGGGTTTTACTGTATTTTATATTTTCAGTTGGACAAGGTTAATTGAGGGCCTTCAGCCCTCACATGATATCTTGCGAACCATGGATGAAGAGTATCAGATGGATGCCGTATTCCTTGACTTCCGGAAAGCGTTTGACTCGGTGCCCCACTGCAGACTCCTAACTAAGGTACGAGCATATGGGATTGGTTCCCAAATATGTGAGTGGCTCGAAGACTTCTTAAGAAATAGAACCCAGTACGTTGTCCTCGATGGTGAGTGTTCATCGGAGGTGAGGGTATCATATGGAGTGCCCCAGGGAAGTGCGGTAGGTCCGCTGTTGTTTTCTATCTACATAAGTGATCTTTTGGATAGGGTGGATAGCAATATGCGGCTGTTTGCTGATGATGCTGTGGGGTACGGGAAGGTGTCGTCGTTGAGTGACTGTAGCAGGATACAAGATGACTTGGACAGGATTTGTGATTGGTGTAAAGAACGGCAGTTAACTTTAAATATAGATTAAATGTAAATTAATGCAGATGAATAGGAAAAAGAATCCCGTAATGTTTGAATACTCCATTAGTAGTGTAGCGCTTGACACAGTCACGTCGGTTAAATATTTGGGCATAACATTGCAGAGCGATATGAAGTGGGACAAGCATGTAATGGCAGTTGTAGGGAAGGCGGATAGTCGTCTTCGGTTCATTGGTAGAATTTTGGGAAGATGTGGTTCATCTGCAAAGGAGACCGCTTATAAAACACTAATACGACCTATCCTTGAGTATTGCTCGAGCGTTTGGGATCCCTATCAGGTCGGATTGAGGGAGGACATAGAAGCAATTCAGAGGTGGGCTGCTAGATTTGTTACTGGTAGGTTTGATCAGCACGCGAGTGTTACGGAAATGCTTCAGGAACTCGGGTGGGAGTCTCTAGAGGAAAGGAGGCGTTCTTTTCGTGAATCGCTACTGAGGAAATTTAGAGAACCAGCATTTGAGGCTGACTGCAGTACAATTTTACTGCCGCCAACTTACATTTCGCGGAAAGACCACAAAGATAAGATAAGAGAGATTAGGGCTCGTACAGAGGCATATAGGCAGTAATTTTTCCCTCGTTCTGTTTGGAAGTGGAACAGGGAGAGAAGATGCTAGTTGTGGTACGAGGTACCCTCCGCCACGCACCGAATGGTGGATTGCGGAGTATGTATGTAGATGTAGATGTAGAAGCGGTTGGTCGGTCGGTCCGTGACTGTCCCTTGGTTGGGTTCGGACGAATCGAGTGTAGTTGGGCTCACCACCTGTCTTGCCTAAGTGAAGGAGGGCAGACCGATCTCCTGGAGGCTCCTGAGTGCTGTTGCCTTAATTATTCTTTGGCAGTGTTAATGTTGTTGTAATTTATTTTAAAAGGTTGTTTGGGGCTTTACTGTATTTTATATTTTCAATTGGGCAAAGTTAATTGAGGGCCTTCAGCCCTGGAAACATGTTCCCAGAGTTTCCTTCAAGTCCAAATATTATTGCCTCCTGCTCTTGAAAGGTTATTGTAATTTCCTCTGAGAGATTTTACAAGTTATTGTGGGCCTTCCGCCGTTGGTGTTGCAAAAGGAAATTTGTAAACTTGTTTTACCGATTGTTGCAATATATACATTTCCTTAATTTTCAGAATTTAACCTTGCGGCCTTCAGCCATCTTATTGCGTTTGTTTATCTCTTTCTGTGCACCTTGCGGCCCATCAGCCCTTTTAGCATCTTAAAACATTGTGGCCTTCTGCCTTCAGTAATCATCATAGTATATTTAGAATTCTGAAGATTTAATCCGGCGGTCTTCAGCCGCTCAGCATGCTCATCTCATATATGTATACGATTTATCTTATTCGTAAATTTAACTGTGTGTCATGTCTTTTCAAAATTGAACTTACTCTAAAGCATCTGTTTGGAGGCCTTTAGCCGCGAAGAAAAATTTAATTCTTTCAAAAGTGTATTTGTGAACTAAATGACAATAAATTACTATTGTGAAATGAATCCTTGGCCCTTTCCACAATCCTAATTACCTGTTAGCCCTGCGTGATTTAGCGGGCGTTTCACCAGTGAATGAAATGATCGTATGGCATTTATAGGCCGGGATATCCCCTTTGGGGCTCGGCCGTTAGGTATTGCAAGTTTTTTAGTTCACGCCACTTCGGTGACTTGCGTGCCAGTGATGATGAAAATGATGATGAAGGACACACAAACCCAGTCCCCTGCCGGGAATCGAACCCGGGCCCCCTAGCGTAGTACGCGGTAATGCTACCGCCGAGCTGTGGAGGCAGACAGTCAGCCAGTGTCCAGTGGCGTCGCTCTCCACACAACCTCAAGCGTCGCTTAGCATTGGCCACAGAAACATGCCGCTCATAAGGTCTTCTTGACTGTTGCACTCCAATCTTTCATCTCCCTATACACAGTCATTTTGCTAGCTGGACGTTTGTGGCACTTTGGAATTCGCGAGTGATTCCTTCCGCTGATATCACGCTAATTTTTTCAACCACCCTACGTTGTACTCGACGGTCCCTACCCGTCTGTGCATGAGCTCTGCCGGGTGTTCGTTTAGCTACGGTTGTTCCTTCGCTTTTCCATTTCACAGTGACGTCATCAACAGTCGTCTTGGGCAGCTTTAGAAGGGTTGAAATACAGATGATCGGTTTGTCACTCAGGTGACATCCAGTGACTAGTCCACATTCGAAGTCAAGAGCTCTCCTATATTACAGCTCGTCTGCTGATAACACAATACTTCACATGACAATACTCCACATCTCCTCCTACACTGGCGCGTCCGCCTTTCGTGGCATCTTGTGCCGGTTTCGCGTTAGTGAGGGGAGTCCTTATACGTTTGATCAGATACTGTAGCTTACAAAACAGTTTTCATCCCATGCAATTGATGTGGAACTGGGCTCAACAGAATTACGCTGAAGAGCTGCAGCACGACGTGGCATAGACTCGACTTATGTCTGAAGTAGTGCTAGGGGGAAATGACACCATGAATCCTGCAGGAGTGTCCATAAATCCGCAAGAGTACGAAGGGGTGGAGATATCCTCTGAACAGCATGTTGCAAGGCCTCCCAGAAATGCTCAATAACGTTTATGTCTGGGGAGTTTGTTGGCCAGAACAGTGTTCCTGGAGCCACTTTGTAGCAATTATGGACGCCGGGGGTGTCACATTGTCCTGCTGGAATTGTCCAAGTCCGTCTGAATGCACAGTGGACATGAATGGGTGCAGGTGATCAGACAGGATGCTTACGTATGTGTCACCTGTCAGAGTCGTATCTAGACGTATCAAGGGTCCCATATTACTCCACCTCCACACGCCCCCACCATCAATGAGCCTCCTTCAGCTTGAACAGTTCCCTATCGACATGCAGGGTCCATGGATTAATGAGATTGTCTTCATACCTGTACACGTCCATCCGCTCGATACAATTTGAAACGAGACTCGTCCGACCAGGCAACATGTTTCCAGTCATCAATAGTCCAATGTCGGTGTCGGCGGGTCCAGCGAGGCGCAAAGCTTTGTGTCGTGCAGTCATCAAGGGTACATGAGTGGGCCTTCCTCTTCCATAACTTATAGCGATGATGTTTCGCTGAATGGTTCGCAGGCTAACATTTGTTGATGGCCCAGCATTGAAACCTGCAGCAGTTTGCGGAAGGGTTGTACTTCTGTCACGCTGAACGATTCTCTTCAGCTGTCATTGGTCCCATTCCTGCAGGATTTCTTTCCGGACGCAGCGATGTCGGAGATTTGATGTTTTTCCGGATTCTTGACATTCACGGTCCACTCCTGAAATGGTCGTACGGGAAATCCGAACTTCATCGCTACCTCGGAGATGCTACCTCCTATCGCCCGTGCGCAGGCTGTTCAAAAATGGTTCAGATGGCTCTGAGCACTATGGGACTTAACATCTGAGATCATCAGTCCCCTAGATTTAGAACTACTTAAACCTAACTAACCTAATGACATCACACACATCCGCGCCCGAGGCAGGATTCGAACCTGCGCCGGCTGTAACATCATGTTCAAAGTCAGTTAAATCTTGATAACCTCCCATCGTAGCAGCAGTAACCGGTCTAACAACTACGCCAGACACTTATTGTCTTATATAAGCGTTGCCGACCGCAGCGCCTTATTATGCCTGTTTACATGTGTCTGCCTATACCAGTTCCTTTGGTGCTTCAGTGTATGTTACAGGCTATACTGCTGAAGGACAATAATCGTTGTGAAGGAACTAGCTGCGTGCAAGTTCCGTTCTTGCGGGATAAAAATGAATTAGTTCCATTCACCTTAGCTAAAATCTTGTTTATTCTTTTCTTTTATCCCCTGACACACACATGACTTATCAACTGGTTGTTTTTCAACAATAATCAGTAATCAGTTACAGCAGACCCCCGATTTTCTACATTTGAATCGTCCAGTTTCCAGATTATCCGGACTTAGTTCGGCAATTTTGAACAAAATAAACATACAAAAGTATTCTGTCGCAATAAGAATGAATATTTTCATCTGGAATACACAATTATCCATGTGAATCATATTTTACACCGGAAGGCGGTGCAAGCTCAGACATCAATGAAATACTCGTATTTTTGAGTTGTTTACTATCTATAGGTAATTGCGGGAAATCTATCTTTATGTCATGTCTGCGGCCGATTTCCTGTGTATGTGTTTGGCTAGCTCTTTCCATAGGAGCTAAAAACCGATAATGTAAAACTTACTCAAAGCGGTTCATAAAATAAAATGATTTATATTTTATTTTGGAACGGTTCCCTTCACAATTCTTGAGCTGAAATAATACGGAATGACAGCACGGCGTTAAACATCGGCAAGAAAAATGCGACGCCGATCGTGCATTTATAGTCACCGACAGATCTTAACAATCGCTTCTAAGATAGATCACTGAGGCATTTTAACAAGTTTCTTGTTGCTGGCGTCACAGACGGTTTATATGTGCTAGGAGGTTGCAGATAAACACAAACGTGTTGTTATAACGATCGAAGACAAATTAGACGTTATGAACAAATTAAAAAAGAGATAATCTGCAGGAACGCTCTCTCAGGATTTTCGGATAGGCAGACAAACAGCGATTGAGGACCTTTTTATCGCGTTCGCCGATGCACCGAAACGGGTCGTGTAAGCAGGACTGAATTCTTTTGACTGTACTGATGCTTTGACTCACTGCAAAATGAGAACCATAGTCACAAAAAGTTAATGAAAACCCGAAACAGGAAAAAAAGAGACGATTCCTTCCCGAAAGTGAACGGTAAGCATAATGAAAATGAGTATGATGTGTTTTAAGTCTAATTTTGTAAGTAAGTCGTCAGTTTTCGGCGAGTAATGCAATGAGCTTTCGGATGTGACGCCCAGCATATTTTGTAAACACAGTAAATAGCAATTCCCCGCAAAAAAACATGAGTATTTCCTATTACCCGTGTTTGTAATTTAGCTAGTACAGTCTCGGGCCAGCATTAACCTCGTTAATCAAGAACTTGATCTCTCAGGTTTTCTCGGCGTTGTTGATTAAAGGTGTGCTTCAGGATACTGAGACGACTTGTTGTTTTCATTTTATGGGCCAAATTTCGACGACCGACCCAGATGTCTTCTTCGTGCGCTACAAGATATGCTCCTATGCGTGCTCGCTGCCTGGACTCCAACCAGTGAACTGTCGTCGGTCTCCCGGCGTTGTTTGTAGCTCAGTTCGACTCCCGAGGCCTACTATGCCCCCTGATATTCTTTCGTTTGTCAGAGGTCATATCGAAAATCCGTGAAACGCACATTCTGTCACTGTTTTGCAGCTGGTGGATGTAATGGCCGGGGAGATCTTAATAAATCGAGCGTCACGGTCAAGTCTAGTTTAAATTGGAGCCTCCTTTCCTGTTTATTAGATTTTCGGACGTCTTTACTTCCATAGACTCCTTATTTGTGCTGTTCCAGAAATTTGGTTTTTGCATCACGATACTGGTCTCCTCGTACGTCATTTCACTAACATATTCGGGGCAGTGCTCGGTGACAACTGATTTACTTGGTTGTTTTAGTCGGGTGTACCACTAGTGTTCCTTGTATCTCTCCTCGACTGTTCCAGTAGTCTGCCCCAAGTAATACATGCCACATTCGCATGGAACACGGTTCGCATCCGGCTTTCGGAGATCTGTGGTGGTGGTGGTGAGTGTTTAACGTCCCGTCGACAACGAGGTCATTAGAGACGGAGCGCAAGCTCGGGTTAGGGAAGGATTGGGAAGGATATCGGCCGTGCCCTTTCAAAGGAACCATCTCGGCATTTGCCTGAAACGATTTAGGAAAATCACGGAAAACCTAAATCAGGATGGCTGGAGACGGGATTGAACCGTCGTCCTCCCGAATGCGAGTCCAGTGTGCTAACCACTGCGCCACCTCGCTCGGTGGAGATCTGTCTTTAACTTTTGAAAGAAGACTTTTATCGAAACTGACGGAAGGGAAATACAGTGGATGCCATGTTTGTGTGGGAGTCTACCGATCGTTCCATATAAGACAGGTAAGCAATTCTCTCCTTCTCTTTCTCCGTCTCAGTATCAACCTGTTTCTCAGGCATTCCCGATTTCGACTGCAATGCCCGTTCAGTTTCACGAACTGAGTACCCATTCCTTAGGGACACAATTCGTAGGTGTCTTAATTCTTCGCTGAGGGTATCGTTGTATGGAAGTGATCGAGTTTTTGAGACCAGAATCTTTAGCACCAAATGTCTCTGTGACGGATGGTCACAGCTCGAGACGTGGGTAGAGGTCGGTGTACGTGGAGTTTCTGCATGCACTGTGTCCCTGGGAGCTCGTCGAGGAAAGGTAGTTTGCCCTCCTTTTCAAGTACCATCGCGAATTTTATATTAGGACTGGCAGAATTTAAACGTTTCAGGGAGTCTTTAAACTTTTTTGTTCCATGTAGCCACGCCACAAACGTGTAGTCTAAGCGTCGCCATAAACACGTTAGTTTGAACTTGGCGCGTACAGGCGCCTTTGGGGAAGGTGTTCCCGGTGTAGATTCACCAAGTTGGGCGATAACCAACTGCCCATCGCCACGACACCGACTCCGACGAACAAGCAAGCTTACTGAATTTTCTCACTTTGCTAGAACTGTAGGGTGATCTGTTTAATTGTTACAAACCATTCAACAGCCAAGATCGTAATATTTTTTTTTTTTAATTTAAGACAACCATTTCAACAGTCTATGCTGTCATCTCCAGGTATTAAGATCTTTTGTTGTACAGAATGTTCATTTTATGCTGACCTCACTTAACATATTGTGCGTGAGGTCATCGTACAATGAACATGTTTTGCAACAAAAGATGTTAAAATCTGAAGATGGCAGCAGAGTCTTAAATTTAAAAAAAAATTTTATGTGATCTTGGCTGCTGAATGGTTTTTAAGCAAGTTGACACTAGAACATGCCTCAAAAGTCCAGTGAAACAGTTGTCGAACATTACCATGATTAATTCCAGGTATTCAGTGCGTGGAACTCTCGTAAAGAGGAAGTCAGTAGTAGGGTAATTTTGTTTGTGCAGATTGCATACATCCAGCAGCAAGCATGCATTCAGGGACAAACCTATTGTTATGTGAACTGATTTATGACCCCCAGGAGGTTGATTTGTGATCCTCTGGGGATAATCCATTCTGAGAAACCCACAACCCTCCCCCCTCCTCCTTCCTCACTGTTTTGAGATATCACCAACCCCTCCCCCTTGCTGATACAACAGCACTTTTAATATAACATAAATTGACTAATTAATTAAATTGCTCAATTAATTAACCCATCCCCCTCTGGGAAATCTCCTAGACTTCCCCTCACCCACTCCCCCTCCCTCACCTGAAAACTGGAGCGAGAAAGAGTCAGTCTGTGCTGAGCTGCTGGAGAGGATGGGCATAGGGTACTTTATTTTCTGTAATTTGGATGCTAAGTGTCAGGAAGTCATTTCTGAAAGTATTCGTATGGAGTGTAGCCATGTATGGAAGTGAAACATGGACGATAAATAGTTTGGATAAGAAGAGAATAGAAGCTTTCGAAATGTGGTGCTACAGAAGAATGCTAAAGATTAGATGGGTAGATCACATAACTAATGAGGAAGTATTGAATAGGATTGGGGAGAAGAGAAGTTTGTGGCACAACTTGACCAGAAGAAGGGATCGGTTGGTAGGACATGTTCTGAGGCATCAAGGGATCACCAATTTAGTATTGGAGGGCAGCGTGGAGGGTAAAAATCGTAGAGGGAGACCAAGAGATGAATACACTAAGCAGATTCAGAAGGATGTAGGTTGCAGTAGGTACTGGGAGATGAAAAAGCTTGCACAGGATAGAGTAGCATGGAGAGCTGCATCAAACCAGTCTCAGGACTGAAGACCACAACAACAACAACAACCCTATTGGAAATTGGTGGAGAAAGCTCAGCTCAACCTCTACCATCAGCTCACTGCCCCTATCCGCACCTGGAGAAATGAGCTGAACCAGTGGACTGGAAGGTGGAAGTATTATCTTGGCCAGCAGCCACATATTCTAATTATGTAACTACCCTGTTGTAACATTGGAGGTATCGTCTTGCTAGAAAATTTTCGTGTCTGTGCTCACCTTGACGTGCTGTGATCGACTTAGCTAGTGCACAGTACCACCATCAGAGGACAGCCCACGCCTCACCCCTTGTCCCTCCCTCTCCACCTCTCCCAGAAAAAAATGGCAGGAAAAATCACTCAGTCTCTGGTGAGCTGTGGACTGAAAGGATTACATGACAGTAATTTCAACCACATTGCAGAGTACATAATAGTATATTGTTTATTTATAAAATTCAGTTTGCATACCAATTCATAGGGTTTCGATTTCTTTATTTGGCGGGAAAAGCTCATCATTCTCTGCAGTTTATTTCATTTTGGAAGATGCCGGCCTTGTAAAATACATCAAAAAGAAGTAATTAAATACATAAATAGTTCTCTTTTTTCAATTCCACAAGGAGTACCATCATGAAATCGACATCAACATCAAACACTCACCACACGTGATTACACTGTTACAGACAGTGCTAAACATATCTGGCAAAAACACCTTCTGATTGTGTCTTTACGCACACCACACCACATGCACTGGGCTGTCAGCAACCCATTGGGTCCAGAGCACTAGACTGGGAGGTGTCAGTTGCCTATGGAAGAATGTGTGATACTGGATGCTGGCTTCCTTTGAAATTTGATAGCAGACTCTCTGTTTTCCTCCAAAACACACACCTTCAACATCAGGTCAGTGGAGGCAGCTGTTCTATGCGCTCACCCTGCTGTGCAGATACTGACTGAGCTAGTTCACAACACCACCAGCAGAGGACACTGCGAGCAGCAACCTCTCCCCTTCTCCCATGCCTTTCTCGACCCTCTGGTTACATTCTGTCAGACAAAGCTTCAGGTGGAGGCAACTCTTTGATATTGATACCTGGGAAATTCCTGTTGAAATACATGCTCTTTCTTTCTTTCTTTCTCTGTCTCTCTCTCTCTCTCTCTCTCTCTCTCTCCCCCCCCCCCCCCTCTCTCTCTCTATCTATCTATCTCTCACTCTTTCTCGAGAGGCTACTTCTTGCCCAGTAAGCATCTGTTGCATGACTGTGGAAACCACACTAACCCATCTTTTGTGCTGAAAAAAGTAGTGGATACCTGGTAAATCCCCACCCCTCCCCAAAATTCTGGGGTTTGAACATCCTGGAATTACTACAGTTGCACTACTCCCACTCAATCAAATTGACCAATTACTTAGTTAAAACAGTACTCTCTGTGTGGGACAGTTTTTCATTGCTTCCTGTTGGTGGATGCTAGGACTGGCATATTTGGTAGGAAATTCTGGGGCTATCTGGGATCTGACCCCACAACTGCCTGGTTTCCAATCTGTACTCTTCCCTCTTCTGCATTTTCCTTGCATCCTGTTGGTGAATTCTGGCACAGTTGGGTCATCTGGCGGGAAATCTGTACATTGGACGTAGCTGAAACTAGATGTGAGAATTTCAAATTTCAGCTCAATTGTACTATGTCCTGAAACAACTTGCAGGAGACAGGGCAGGTTTTTGACTGAAGTTTTCTTACAGCTCCACTAAAGGAAACAGTAACTTTATCAATCGGAATTGTGATGCACAGATTGGAAATGGTGCTGTATAAAATGATATTGTAATATCAAATTTCGACGGGAATTGATGACATCACAGTTGTGTAATTTCGATCACCTACAGGTCAGCTAACTGTATTTTTTAAAGCACTATAGAATTCCCAAGTTGGTTGTCTCTGCTACATCAGGAAGAAGAAGGAGGGGAAAGGGTCTACCACATGATAGGATAGGAAAAACAGCAAATCAATGCTGCACTGAGGAGAGGTATCGATGTCGGTCGATGAGGCCTGGCATGAAGTCGATGTTCCAAAAAATCCCAAAGATATTCTATCGGATTCAGGTCAGGACACTGTGCAGACCAGTCCATTACAGGGATGCCATTGTCGTGTAACCACTCCGCCACAAGCCGTGCAGTATGAACGGGTGCTCGATCGTGTTGAAGGATGCAATCGCCATCCCCGAATTGCTCTTCAACTGTGGGAAACAAGAAGGTACTTAAAACATCAATGTAGGCCTGTGGTGTGATAGTGCCATGCAAAACAATTAGGGGTACATGCCCCCTCCATGAAAAACACGACCACAGGACCACTACACACTGTTGGCACTACACACGCTGGCAGATGACGTTCACCGGGAATTCGCCATACCCACACCCTGCCATCGGATTGCCAGATTGTGTACCGTGATTCGTCACTCCACACAACGTTTTTCCACCGTTCAGTCGTCCAATGTTTACGCTCCTTACACCAAGTGAGGCGCCTTTGACATTTACTGGTGTGATATGTGGCTTATGAGCAGCTGCTCGACCATGAAATCCACGTTTTCTTACCTCCCGCCTACCTACATAGTAGTTGCAGTGAATCCTGATGCAGCCTGCAATTCCTGTATGGTGGACTGGATAGATGTTTGCCTATTACACATTACGACACTCTTCAACTGTCGACGGTCTGTCAGTCAACAGACGAGGTTGGCCTGTACGCTTGTGTGCTGTACGTATCCCTTCACGTTTCCACTTCACATTGGAAAGAGTAGACCTAGGGATGTTTAGGAGTGTGGAAATCTCGCGTACAGATGTATGACGTTCGACGTTCGAAGTCCGTGAGTTCCGTGGAGCGCCCCATTCTCTCTCACGATGTCTAATGACTACTGAGATCGCTGATGTGAAGTACCTGGCAGTAGGTGGCAGCACAATGCACCTAATATGAAAAACGTACGTTTTTGGGGCTGTCTGGATACTTTTGGTGACATAGTATATGTATCTCTAGCAGTAAGGGAGCCGCGCAGGGTAGCCGCGCTGTCTACGGAGTCTTGTCACGGTTCGCGCGGCTTCCCCCGTCGTAGGTTCGAGTCCTCCATCGGGCATGAGTATGTGTTGTCCTTAGCGTAAGTTAATCTGAGTTAGCTTAAGTAGTAGTGTGTAAGTCAGGGACCGATGACCTCAGCAGTTTGGTCCCATAAGAGCTTCCCAGGAATTCCCAATTTCCGTAAGGGGAGAATTGATTTGACGTGGGGAATTGTGATTTCAACACTTTGAAGAGTATACCCGACCATAAAGGGTGATAAATTCATTTCGTAAACACGAAGGTTCAACTGGGTCTACGATAGGCTACAAACAGGGCAGGCCATACAAGTAACATCATAGATACGCAGAATGTCCTCTCATCGACTTCCATATACAGATCCTCACATGTTCTTTGCCGCACTATCAACTGCGATGTTTATTACAGTACATCAACCCAGAACGGTGATGGCTTTCCAACCCTTTCGTCCACGGAAGTGCTGTTGATTATCACAATGTGCTGGATGGCTGTGCGTTACAACACTTGTTTGAGAGAGTCTTGGTGGGACGCAGCACCTTCCGTAAGCGCTGACTGAAAATACCTACAGTCTGTTCTCGAATCTGATAGGCCAGAAGACCTAAATGTTAAATAATTTCCTAGAAGTGAGAAGAATTTTCCCAGTGCGCGTGTGTGTGTGTAGCGGTGTGCTGACCACACGCCCCTCCTATCCGCATCCTCAACTGAGGATGACACGGCGGTCGGATGGTCCCGATGGGCCACTTGTGGCCTGAAGACGGAGTGCAGAGAGTGTGTGTGGTGGGGGTGGGGGGTGGATATACAATAATTTTTCCGGATTCCATGCTCATATAACCGACAATCGCACTGCCTTTTGAGTTGTGTTGTTGGGATGTGAAATTACTGCAGTCGGTGTTCCAATAGGTGCAAAGTAAATGATGTAGGTGGGACTATGTCTGGTCGTAAGGGGGTATAGATTTGACATAGGAAATTGCAGCTTCATCACATTGGAAGCTGTTAGAGGTAGGAACAATTTTACGTGGAAAATTATGTCCATTTGTAAGGAGAATACAGATTTATGTGAGAGACTGATATTTCCAGAGCCACATTTGTCAGGAAGAAGTAGTTCTCATACTACTCTCATTGTCACCAGATTGGAGCTGCAATTATAATATTTAATTCTAATTAAACTGATAAATATGTGGCTTGTTTCCTAGTATAGCTCCACTTGGTATCCGGCAGCATGGCGGAGGTGGCAGGTGGCTGGACCAAATGGACATTTCCCGCTTAAGGCATGAGCCACTACTGGGCCTCCCAAACCGTTATGCTGGGTACTAGGTTGCAGTAGATCTAACCATGTCGCACTCTGGGAGGGAGAAAAGCGAACTGATACTCAGTATGTGAGTGTGCTGCGAGTATTCTCCGATTTTTAAGCAGAAATTTGAGAAGTATTTGCGCTGGGCGATATTGGCCCCCCCCCACCCTCTCCCTGTGAAATGTTCAGTTGATGGCTAGGCAGTGACGCTGGCAGTCTCTCTGACATCTGAGTGTCTGGAACAGCTGGCGTGTGGACGCTGGCAGATCTGTGTGCAGCTGCCGGCTTGGCCAACATGTGACATTGGCCTACGGATGATTCTGAGCTCTCTGACATCTGTGACAGCTTCTACGGAATGGATCGTGGATTAAATGTGTATGTGCCCTGACCATGTGATGGCGGCTGCTGTGTGTGCCATTGATTGCTTATCAATACATCCAAGAGGACTCTGTCTTGTAGCAGAAAGACGGAGTGGTATTTGTTTAAATAAAAGTGGATTTGTTGCTTTTACTATCCTATCGTGTGACAGACCTTTTCCCTTCCTTCTTCTTCCTGATCTAGCAGAGAGAACCAACTTGGGCATTCTATAGTGCTTTAAAAATGCACTTAACTGACCTATAGGTGATCGGAATTACACAACCGTGACGTCATCAGTTCCTGTCGAAATTTAAAATTACAATCATTATTTTATACAGCACCACTCCCAATCCGGCATCACATTTCCGATTGATAAACTTACTGTTTATGATAATAGAGTTGTGAGAACACTCCAGACAAAACGCTGCCCTGTCTCCTGCAAATTGTTTCAGGACATAGTACAGTTGAGATGAAATTTGAAATTCTCACTACTGTTTTCAGCTACCTCTAATGTAACAAATTTCCCGCCAGATGTCCTAACTGTAACAGAATCCACAAACAGGATGCAAGGAAAATACAGAAGGGGGAAGAGTACAGATTGGAAATCAGGCAGTTATGGGCTCAAATCTGGGACAGCCCCAGAATTTCTCGCCAAATATGCCAGTCTTAATATACACCAATAGGAAGCAATGAAGAGGGTATAGATTTAACTAATTAGTCAATCGGTATGACTGAGTAGGGGTAATGCAAATAGACTAATTCCAAGACATCCAATGCCCAGCATTTTTCAGGACAAAAGAGGGGTTAGTGCGGTTTCCGCTGCCATGTGACAGATGCTCACAGGGTAGAAGGTAGTCTGGAAAGAGAGAGAGAGAGAGAGCATATGTTTTAACAGGAATATCCCAGGTATCATTATCGAAGAGTTGCTATCACCTGATTTGGATGGAGGAGGGGTGGTGAGGTTGCTTCTCCCAGCGTCATCTTCTAGGGACATATTGAACTAACTCTGTCAGTATCTGCACAGCAGGGCTAGCACATAGAGCAGCTGCTTCCACTGACCTGGTGTGGAGGATGTGTGTTGGGAAGCAAAGCACGAGGTGAGTCTGGTATCAGATTTGAATCGAAGCTGACACCTGGTATCATGCAGTCCTCCACAGGTGACCGACACGTCGCAGCCTTGCGGTCTGGACTCAAAGGGTAGTGGGCAATCCGGTGCGTGTGGTGTGATGCAACGTGCACAAAGACACGATCATGAGGTTTTTTGCCAGATATGTTTAGCACGATCTGTAACAATGTGATTATATTTTGTGAGTGTTTCAGGCGAACGTCGATTTCGTGATGGTATTCCTTATGAGATTGAACGATAAGATCTATTTGCATATTTAATTACTTCTTTTCGATGTGTTAAAAGATTTGCATCTTTCAAAATTAAATAAACAGTGGGGAATGATGAGTTTTTCCCACCAAATAAAGAGATTTCTCAGTAGGATGGATTATCCCCAGGGGGACAGAAATGAACACCCAGTGGTCATAAATCAATTAGCATAACAGTAGCTTTACTCCTGAATGCATGCTTGCCCCTGAATGTATGCAAAATGTACCAGAACTCTGTTTACCCTGCTACTGAAGACTACATGGTAAATGACCGTAATATCAGTATCGTGGAGCCACTGTTCAATGAGGTGGTGTGCAAGTGAGCAGAATTGTGAATGTTCTGTCTGCACTTTGACGCATTCGCTGAGATTGCGCTTCAGGTATTTTGCCAGCTAGCATGGAGGCATCCCCACTTTTCGAAACAAGACGCATGATTTGCATCCCAGTTACAGCTGTCATCTGTGGCTGGAGACCGCTGTGGTCCCAAATTACGCAGAGCAGCACATTCCGTGTGATGTAGCACTTCTTTTCTGACAGTGCACCAACCATAGTGGTTCCTTAGGACGGGCACGGTCCGTATCCTTCTCGATTCTTCCTTATGTACCTCACTGAGTCATCATCTTCCTCTCGATTTTATTCGTAGGATCGACATCTTTCTGTTTGTAGGCAACATTATTCAAAGACCGAAATTTTTTTTATTGTATCCCGCATGTGATATTAGGACTGCTGCCTTTTACTGATCACCTGGCAGAATTAGTTTCCTCATCGTCCTGCAGATTATTCAGGGCTACTCGTTCTTTCTTGGAGATGTATCTGTAGAGCACTTGCCACAGCGCCAATCCTAAGATCCAACATCTCAAAGAAAGAATAAGTGATCTGCGGGAGGACAAGAAAGCTGTAATTCTTCCAGGCGGGAAGGCAACACTATGGTTATTGTGTCTCGTGTGGACTACAATAAGAATAATTTCGGTCTTATGAAAGACGTTGCCTGCAGACAGATAGATTTCGAACATACAAATAAAGATCCTTTTCTTCTCATTTACTGTGTTTCTTCGTTCTTCTAAGAAAAGTAAAATGAAAGTAAATGAGGAATCACAACTGCATATTTCTAAATAGTTTGATAATTTAAATGTGCTGCTAGGAAACACTACAGATCTCCTAGCCAGCACCTAACGGTGTGTGGCGCACGATACTTCTTGTACCACTAACTGATTCCCCCTATCCTGTTCAACTTGCGAATGATGCTTAGGAAGAACGATTGTCCGTAAGCCTGTGTATTGGCCCTAACTTCTCGAATTTTCTCGTTGTGGTCATGTGTGTGGCAGATAGTAATATGTTGGTTGACTCTTTCCGGAAAGTGCTCTTTCGAAATAACAGTAGTAAACCTCTCCGTAACGCCCAATCCCTTTCTTTTAGAGTCTACCACTGGAGTTTGTTGAGCATCTTTGTAACGCCCTCGCGCTGACTAAACGATCTCGTGACGAAACGCGCCGCTCTTCATTGGATCTTCTCTACTTCTTCTATCAGTCCTACCTGGGAATGATCCCAGATTGATGAACAGTACTCAAAAATCGGCCGAACAAGCGCCTTGTAAGTCACTTTCTTCTTGGGTAAGTTATATTTCCTTAAGATTCTTCCTATGAATCTATCTGGCGCCTGATTTTCCTACTGTTTATTTCATGTGGTCATTCCACTTAAGGTCGCTCTAGATAGTAACTCCTAGATATTTTACGGTAGATACGATTTCTAGCAGTTTGTCATCAATAGCGTAGCTGTACAGTGATGGGTTTATTTTCCCATGTAGTCGCAATACGAGGTGTGGCTAGAAAAAAACCGGACTAGTACTGGTGAAACAATAAAACGAATGCAATAAGGCTGAAAGTCGCGTGGCCTGTCACGTGACTCTCGCTCCGCCTACTGCTCGAGTTTCATCTGCCTCCTGCACTCAGTCTCCCCGTGGCGTCTGTTTTAAGTAGTTGACGTTTTGTCTGTGGGTCGGAAAATGTTGAGTGTACAGAAAGAACAGCGTGTTAACATCAAATTTTGTTTCAAACTAGGAAAATCTGCAAGTGAAACGTTTGTAATGCTACAACAAGTGTACGGCGATGATTGTTTATCGCGAACACAGGTGTTTGAGTGGTTTAAACGATTTAAAGACGGCCGCGAAGACACCAGTGATGACACTCGCACTGGCAGACCATTGTCAGCAAAAACTGATGCAAACATTGAAAAAATCGGTAAACTTGTTCGACAAGATCGCCGTTTAACAATCAGAGTAGTGTCTGAGTTAACAGGAGTTGACAAGGAAAGTGTTAGGCAGATTCTTCATGAAAGTTTCAACATGAACAAAGTGTGTTCAAAAATGGTTCCAAAGTGTCTCACAATTGAACAGAAGGAACGCCGAAGAATGATTTGTTCTGACATCCTGGAATACATTGAAAGTGATCCCACCTTCTTACAAAATGTTATTACTTGCGATGAATCGTGGCTTTTTACTTACGATCCCGAAACTAAACGCCAATCGATGCATTGGAAAACTCCTGGTTCTCCACGACAAAAAAAAGCACGAATGTCAAAATCGAAATTCAAGGCAATGATGATTGTTCTTTTTTTGACATCAAAGGGATTGTGCACATTGATTGGGTACCAGAGGGACAAACAGTGAATCAGCATTACTACATTAGCGTCCTGGCTACCCTACGTGAGCGAGTACGGAGAAAATGGAACGATTTGTAGAGAAAAAAGTCATGGATCCTTCACCAAGACAATGCCCCAGCTCACAGTGCGTTGTCAGTGAAGACGTTTTTGGCAAAACACAACATTCCCATCTTAGATCATCCACCCTACTCACCTGATTTGGCCCCCTGTGACTTTTTTCTTTTCCCTAAAGTCAAGTCAGCTTTGAAAGGAACTAGATTTGAGACTGTTGAAGCAGTAAAAGAAAAAGCGACGGAAGTAATGTATGGACTTATCGAAAATGATCTGCAGCATTGCTATGAACAGTGGAAAATTCGTATGGATCGGTGTAGAGACCGAGGAGGAGAGTACATTGAAGGAGATAACATGAAATTGTAAATAATTGTAAATAAATGTTTTTTCCAGCATCAGTCCGGTTTTTTTCTAGCCGCACCTCGTATGATATTTATTTACTGTCAACTGCTAGAGCTTGCGCCATTCATCAATCCTCTGGAGGTCGTTCTGCCAGGCGATACAGTCTTCTGCATTGCTACTTTCTCATAGCCAACTACACCATCTACAAACAGCCTTCAGGCGCTTCCGACGCTTTCTGCTACATCATTTATATACATGCAAACAACAACGTTCCTATCATGCACCAACTGGGTATTCCAAAAATTACCTTTACATCTATCGATTTTGTTCTGTTTAGAGCGACGTGTTGAATTCCATGTGTAAGGAAGTCCTGAATCCAATAGCAAATCTGGTCCGATACTAGGTAAGTTCGCATTTTTTTTCGCTAATAGGTAGTTGGGGGAGGGGGGGGGGCGGTGTCGAATGCCTTCCTCAAGTCAAGGAGCATGGCATGCATCTGAGTGCCGTTGTCTACAGGGCTGTGAGGCTCATGGAAGAACAGAGCGAGCTGAGTTTCGTAAGATTTGTGTTTGTGGGATCCGTGTCGATTTTTACACAGAAGATTTTCGTTCTCCAAAAACTTAATTATTCTTCATAATTCTTGAGCATAAAACAGGTTCCACAATTCTACAACTGACTGACGTCAACTATGTAGGGCTATAATTATGTACATCTGCCCTACGATCCTTCTTGAAAACGGGAATGACCTGTCCTTTTTCCAGTCGCTAGGCGCCCTTCGTATCGTACGATAAACTGCTGCTAGAAGTGGAGCAAGTTCTTTCGCATAATCTTTGTAGAATCTTATAGGTATCTCATCTGCTCCTGATGCCTTTCCACTAATAAGCGATTGTAGTTGCTTTTCTATTCCGTGATCGATTATCTCAATAGCTGCCATTTCGACGCTCGTATGATGATTGCGAAATGGGACCGTGTCACGATCTTCCGCGGAGTAACGTAGAAGTAAATATCCTCGGAGTAGTGAAGCAACTTAAATCACTGAATAAAAGCTTCTAGTCCAGACTGTATACCTGTTAGGTTCCTTTCGGAGTATGCTGATGCATTAGCTCCATATTTAACAATTTCCCTCGACGAAAGATCCGTACCCAAAGACAGAATTCATTATTTCGCCCTTCTCTCTGGTATCTTCAGTTTCGGTGTCAGTGTTGTCATTGAGTGAATGAACAGAGGGCCGGCCGCGGTGGCCTCGCGGTTCTAGGCGCGCAGTCCGGAACCGTGCGACTGCTACGGTCGCAGGTTCGAATCCTGCCTCGGGCATGGATGTGTGTGATGTCGTTAGGTTAGTTAGGTTTAAGTAGTTCTAAGTTCTAGGGGACTGATGACCTTAGCAGTTAAGTCCCATAGTGCTCAGAGCCATTTGAACCATTTGAACCAATGAACAGAGGATTTCGAATCCCTCACTGATTTTACTGAAGTCCAAAACCTCTAAGGGTTTTTACGCAGACCGGTTGACAAAATTGTACTTTCAAAGTCGTTGAACACTTCTCTCATTATTATTCTTACGTTTATTTTCGCTTCGTTCAGGTTTTGTTCGGCAGCTAGGTTTTGACATCCCTTGAATCTGTGACGAAGCTCTCTTTGCTTACATAGCAGTCTTCTGTCACGGCTATTGAACCACGGTGAGTCTTTTTCGTTAAGACCTTGCTCGGCAGATACTTGTCTAACGCATATTGAACGAGAGGTTTGAACTTTTCCCTTTTGCGCTCCACATCTTCACTATCAGCACTGAATATTTGAGGCTGGCTGCTCAGATACTCTGCAATTTGTATCCTGTCACTCTTGCTAAGCAAAAATATTTTCCTACCTTTCTTAACATACCTTGTAATGCGTGGTCATAGTTGCTATCACGTATAATTAAATAATTTACTTTGTATTATAGATCACCGAACACGCCTGGTATGAAAAGAGGAAACACATTTAGTTATAAACAAAATTTACCTCCATTATGTTTATTATCACAAACAGAATTATAGTTCACAAAGCTATGTCAGGCCGTAGCAGCCGACCGAGGCAGACGCAGCAACAGGGAAGTAACCGCTTTTGTGACATTTATCCCCCGTCGTACACAAAACGGGTTAAAACACTGTTGCAGGAACAACGAAACAAATATGCCAAATTTAAACAGGCGCAAAATCCCCAAGATAAGCGATCTTTTACAGAAGCTCGAAATTTAGCGCGGAGTAACGTAGAAGTAAATATCCTCGGAGTAGTGAAGCAACTTAAATCACTGAATAAAAGCTTCTAGTCCAGACTGTATATCTGTTAGGTTCCTTTCGGAGTATGCTGATGCATTAGCTCCATATTTAACAATTTCGCTCGACGAAAGATCCGTACCCAAAGACTGGAAAGTTGCAAGGGTCACACCAATATTCAAGAAAGGTAGCAGGAGTAATCCAATAAATTACAGGCCCATATCGTTAACGTCGATATGCAGCAGGATTCTGGAACATATATTGTGTTCGAACAGTACGAATTACCTCGAAGAAAACGGTCTATTGACACACAGTCAACATGGGTTTAGAAAACATCGTTCCGTGAAACCCAACTAGCTCTTAATTCACATGAAGTGTTGAGCGCTGTTGACAAGGGATTTCAGATCGATTCCGTATTTCTGGATTTTCGGAAAGCTTTTGACACTACCACACAAGCGGCTCGTAATGAAATTGCATGCTTATGGAATATCGTCTCAGTTATGTGACTGGATTTGTGATTTCCTATCAGAGAGGCCACAGTTCGTAGTAATTGACGGAAAGTCATCGAGTAAAACAGAAGTGATTTCTGGCGTTCCCCAAGGTAGTGTTATAGGCCCTTTGCTGTTCCTTATATATATATAAACGATTTGGGAGACAATCTGAGCAGCCATCTTCGGTTGTTTGCAGATGACGCTGTCGTTTATCGACTAATAAAGTCATCAGAAGATCAAAACAAACTGAAAAATGATTTAGAAAAGATATCTGAATGGTGGGAAAAGCGGCAGTTGACCCTAAACAACGAGAAGTGTGAGGTCATCCACATGAGTACTAAAAGGAATTCGTTAAACTTCGGTTACACGATAAATCAGTCTAATCTAAAATCCGTAAATTCAACTAAATACCTAGGTATTACAGTTACGAACAATTTAAATTGGAAGGAACACATTGAAAATGTTGTGGGGAAGCCTAACCAAAGACTTCGCTTTATTGGCAGGTGACTTTAAAATGTAATAGATCTACTAAGGAGACTGCCTACACTACGCTTGTCCGTCCTCTTTTAGAATACTACTGCGCGGTGTGGGATCCTCACCAGATAGGACTGACGGAGTACATCGAAAAAGTTCAAAGAAAGGCAGCACGTTTTGTATTATCGCGAAGTATGGGAGAGAGTGTCACAGAAATGATACAGGATTTGGGCTGGACATCATTAAAAGAAAGGCGTTTTTCGTTGCGACGGAATCTTCTCACCAAATTCCAATCACCAACTTTTTCCTCCAAATGCGAAAATATTTTGTTGACATCGACCTACATAGGGAGGAACGATCAACACGATAAAATAAGGGAAATCAGAGCTCGTACGGAAAGATATAGGTGTTCATTCTTTCCGCGTGCTATACGAGATTGAAATAATAGAGAATTGTGAAAATGGTTCGATGAACCCTCTGCTAGGCACTTAAATGTGATTTGCAGAGTATCCATGTAGATGTAGAAGTAGACGTAGAAGATGCCTGGTATGAAAAGAGAAAACACATTTAGTTATAAACAAAATATACCTCCATTAGCAAAAGACGGATGTTTATTATCACAAACATAACTATAGTTAAGGTAGCTATTATACGCGCTTCCACTTTTGTAAACAAGACGTGTTATTCGCACACCAGTTATAATTGGTAACTATAACTGGGGGGGGGGGGGGGGGCGGCGTGGTCCCAAACGACGCAGGGAAGCACGTTCCGTGTGATGTACCAGCACGTTTCTGAGAGTGCACCAGCCGTACTGGTTCCCTTAGCCGCCCTCACATGGGACGAGGCAGTTAACGTCGATGTGGACGCGGAGGGGACATCCGGCCTCACGAAAGACAGCACCGTCCGCACAGGGGACGAGATACATAGTTAACGTGATCTGCTCTCTAAGCACTCTGCGGCGGCTGTTGTCAGCTTTACTGGGCTCCCAAACCGCACCGATCGCTTACAAAACTGGACGCGTGTGAAATACCTGCGTCAGCTCTGTTAGCTGTTGTCGCGAAAGAGCGGAGAAAGTAGTGGAGAAGATTCTGGACTCGTCGATGGCCTGAACAGTGAACTGCCGGTAGAGGAAAACTGCGTAATGCTGTACTACAGTCTGATACACATACCGGTAGTCCGGAACTGCTAGAAGTTATTCGTCAACTCAACTGAATTTTCATCCTGTGTTCGGTTTTAAACTGAGTATAGTTAAGGTATTGTGTCTAATGTCACGTTGCGCATGCATAATATTCATATTGTCGACGCTGCATTTACTCCCAGCACTCTGAAATAACATACTTGATCACGTACATTTCAAGGTCGGAATTCGAACGGAAGTAGAGATTTTTGTCGAAGTTGCTCGCCATCTCTGAAAAAGATTACCGGGAAGATACAATCTAGAACCAGCCAATAAACTCAGATATAGGTAGAAAGGATGGATAACATCAGAATTTCTAAAATCAATGAGAGAAGTGGCAACAAAACGACTATTCAGGTTGGTGTTTAAATGTATGAGTGTAGCGACATACCATCCGACTTTCGGAAAAATATCATCCCCCCCAATTCCGAAAACTGCAAGAGCTGACAGGTGCGAGAATTATCACACAATCAGCATACACCTCATGCATCCAAGTTGCTGACAAGAATAATATACAGAAGACTGGAAAAGAAAATTGAAGATGTGCTAGAAGACAATCAGTTTGGCTTTAGAGAAGGTGAAGGCACCACAGATGCAATTCTGATGTTGCGGTTGGTAACAGAACCAAAAATAAAGAAAAATCAAGACAGGTTCGTAGGATTTGTCGACCTCGAAAAAGCGTTGTACAGTCTAAAACGGTGCAAGATGTTCGAAATTCTGAGAAAAATAGGGGAAAGCTATAGGGAGAGACAAATAATATTCAATATGTACAAGAAACAAGAGGGAATAATAACTGTGGGCTCCAAAGAACGAAGCACTTGGATTAAAAAGGGTGTAAGACAGGGATGTTCAATCTGTACATTGAAGAAGCAATTATGGAAATACAAGAAAGGTTCAGGAGTGGAATTAAAATTCAGGGTGAAGGAATATCAACGATACAATTCGCTGATAACATTGACATCTTGAGTGAAAGTGAAGAAGAAATACATGATATGCCGAATGAAGTACAATCTAATGAGTACAGAAAATGAATTTAGAGTGAATCGAAAAAAGACGAAAGTAATGAGGAGTAGCAGAAATGAGAACAGCGAGAAACTCGACATCCTGATTCATGGTCACGAAGTAGATGAGGCTAAGGAATTCTGCTACCTAGGCGGCAAAATAACGAATGACGGAGGGAACAGGGAGAACATCAAAAGCAGTCTAGCTATGGTAAAAAAGGCATTCCTGGCCAAGAGAAGTCTACTAATATAAAATATCGGCCTTAATTGGAGGAAGAAATTTCTGAGAATGTACGTCTGGAGTACAGCATTGTACGGTAGTGAAACATGGACTGTGGGAAAACCGGAACAGAAGAGAATCGAAGCATCAGAGATGTAATGCTACAGATGAAAATTAGGTGGTCTGATAAGGTAAGGAATGAGGGGGTTCTGCGAAGAATCAGAGAGGAAAGGAATGTGTGGAAAACACTGACAAGGAGAAGTGATAGAGTGATACGACATCTGTTGAGACATCAGGGAATTATTTTCGTGGTACTAGAGGGAGCTGTAGAGGGCAAAAACTGTAGAGGAAGACAGATTGGAATACATCCAGCAAACAAATGGTTCAAATGGCTCTGAGCACTATGGGACTTAACATCTGAGGTCATCAGTCCCCTAGAACTTAGAACTACTTAAACCTAACTACTTAAACCTACTAACCTAAAGACATCCCACATATCCATGCCCGAGGCAGGATTCGAACCTGCGACCGTAGTGGTCGCGCGGTCCCGGACTGAAGCGCCTAGAATCGCTCGGCCACACCGGCCGGCTCCAGCAAACAATTGAGGACATAGGTTGCAAGTGCCACTCTGAGATGAAGAGGTTGACACAGGAGACGAATTCGTAGCAGGCCGCATCAAACGAGCCAGAAGGCTTATGAATCCCTCCCGCCCCCCCCCCCCCCCCAAAAAAAGGAAAAATAGGTATTCGTGTTTTACAGAGAGGTTTATAATAACAAAACCTTCCAGTGTATAACTTGTGTTTCGTTTCAGACGTAGACTGGCAGACGCGCTAAGATTTCTGGCCACAGGAGAAACGTTTCAGTCGCTGGCCTTTGCACAAGAATTGCAACAATCACATTATTTATATTAAATAACATCGGCTTTTGGAATAATACTTGTATCAAATGAAGAAGAAAGCCCCAGAATCCTTTAGAAGACGAAAGGCGGAAAAAAAGAAAATTTCAGAAGGTGGTAGTTGCGAAGCTGGAACTGTTCTCTTTAGATGTCGTAACCCACGACGATCCGTGCTGCGCGTCAGCTTCGACATGGCAAATGATTTTCCGTATCTGGCGTACAGCGTATAAAGACTGCAGCTACATACATATTATTTGATATCCAATATGCAAATTGTACCAAAAAGACTCGCTTTCGATAGCACTGCAACGGTATACTTTCGTACCGCACAAGTCGTAACACTAAAAACATCAACTACAGAAAGCATTTGCCTACCGAATAGTAACTTCCCGCCATATTATTATAGCGAATCGTAGCTAAAACGCGAGTCTTCGATAGATCCTGATTTTGCTGAGGTTTTGTAACAGCTTATATTCATTCCATGTACTCTACGGTAAGAAAATCCTCCACATACGATGTTTAATGGCATACAATATGGCGGCTCCTTTTTTCCGCCTGTAAAACCTAGTTTACACGACGACACTAGGTTGCAGGCAACTGCGATACCGACCACTGCTCATGTGCGCCGCGCGTTTGCGCAACTTGTTGGTGAACTAGTTGCATGAGTTTTGAGGTTATGTGTGTTCGTAGAGTGTAGACAAACTGAAATATGAAGTGGGGAACGAAGAATAATGTTCGCCTTTGGATATCTATGCTTTGCATAGGTGTTTGTGAGATTTCAGTGACGCTGATTACAAAAATAAGCAACATATTGCTGCCGCTGAGACCGTCATGTGCGATCGTAACATAGATCGTTTGACAGTATCTGAGCTGCAGGGCAAAATTTATTGAGTTAGGAGCACATATACAACCGAATTAAGAAAAATACAAGCAAGTGTAATTCTAGCTGTGGTAATACTCTCGTCTACAAGACTAAAATGCCATCGTTCGAGTTGGCCAACTCTTTGTTAAGGAATATTGTTGACAGGAGGTAAGACTATACAAATTCAAGAAGGTGCATTCTTTATTCAATATTCATCTATTTAAAACGTCGCTGCAGTGCTCCCCATTCACACATGTTAGAATTTTGAAATATTGCCACTGTAAAGATCTCTCTTCAACAGAGTAGTTTGCAAACCATTCTCTTCTTGATGTGGCCTGCTTCGAGTAATTATTGTTGCTAATGTTAATTATTGGTGTTAATGAAATAGCGTCATCACCAACTAAAACCGTATCTTACAGCATGCCGAGTGTTCTTGATTGATATGTAATTTCAGTTCTGGCGACAGTGCTCCATGCATTACAGTACCTTTATTCCTTATCACATAATTAACTATATTTAGAAGAAACGTGAACAGTTCTGGTGACATTCTAAGATAATTAAAAGAACTTCTTGGATCTTCCGTTATAAATTATTTCAGCAAGGATGCTGGGCAACCGAGCTGACGTCTTTTCTTCATCTAGTCAGGAATCGAAACACGTTTCTTATTTTCTTCTTATGCAGCGATTCCACGCAACAAGCTTAAACTCCATCACAACTCGTGCGATGTGCAGCTGCCAAAACTTTCATTTCAGACACGACTCAGGTACCCACAAAACGACGAAGCTGAAGTGTATACTGGTGTCGCCGTGTCTACAGTCATACAGGGTGAAAAGTATTTAAACCGACAAACTCTGGGAGGTTGTAGGGGACATCAAAACAAATATATTTTCCTAATGTCATTTTTTCCTATGAGGAGTATTTGAACCGGTAGAGGAAAATTACTATGGCGGCAAATTAATTAAACCAACAAACACTTTTTTATTTTTTTTTTTATGACCAAGAGACAACACATTAACACAACCCAATTTCAATTACAGTAGATTTTAAAAAATGCCTCCATTGACACGTAAACAAAGGCTACGCCGTCGGATCATGTTCTGTCCGACACAGGCAAAAAACCCAAGAGTATCCTGAAGTGTTCCTGCTGCTGCTACTATCCGGGCAACCAGATCCTTTTCTGATGCAACAGGAGTTGCGTAAACAAGACTGCGCATCTCTCCCCACACAAAAAAGTCCAGAGGGGTCATATCTGGGTAGCGAGCAAGGCATGGTACAGGACGACCTCTGCCAATCCACGTTTCTGGGAACCGTCGGTCCAGGAATCGATGCACACGACGACTGAAATGTGCCGGCGCCCCGTCATGTTGGAACCACATGCGTTGTCCTGTAGGGAGCGGGACGTCTTCCAGCAATTCTGGCAATGCTCTGGCGAGAAAATTGTAATAGTGCCTGCCATTTAATGGCCTAAATAGCAGATACGTCCAGTTAAACAGTCCCCAACAACACCGACCCACACATTAACGAAGAACTGCACTTGATGAGCGCTAGTAACTGTGGCATGTGGGCTATCCTCACTCCAAACATGCGAATTGAGCATGTTGAAGAATCCATCACGCCCGAACGTTGCTTCATCGGTAAACAACACAGAGGATGGAAATGTAGGATGCATTTCACACTGTTCCAGGTACCACTGAGAAAACTGTGCTCTGGGTGGATAATCAACTGGTTCCAGGTTGTGGACACGCTGTAAGTGAAATGGACGTAACAATTGCTCACGAAGGACTGTTCGTACATTCGTCTGATTCGTCCTCATGTTACGGCAATTGCACGCGTCCTGACTGAAGGATCCCGCTCCACATTCTGCAAGACAGCTTCCTCAAAATGCAGTGTTCTTACTGTGTGTCGGCGTCCCTATCCAGGTAATCTGCTAAATGACCCGGTCTGACGCAGACGTTGGTACACAGCAGCAAAGGTCGTATGATGCGGGTTACGGCGATTAGGATATTGTTGATGATAAACCGTCTGTGCAGCTCGTCCGTGGTGGTGCGCTACGTAGTACGCATCAACCAGATCAGTGTACTCACTCCAGGTGTATCGCTCCATCAGTAAACAGAAACAATGCACTACTACACTGGTGGACAGCAGTTGCCTACAACTGAGGAGCGTAATACGCCCTCTAACAACTGAAGAGCGTAATACGCCCTCATCCGGTTTAAATAATCCTCATAGGAAAAAATGACATTAGGGAAAAAATATTTGTTTTGATGTCCCCTACAACCTCCCAGAGTTTGTCGGTTTAAATACTTTTCACCCTGTATATGAAACCACTTGCGTGCAACTCATTCCACGCAACGAGTGGCGCAACCCAATTTCTTCATGTAAACATGGCTTAACCTAGAACGGTGTGGCATCTTATTAGCCACGTCCCTCTCCACGAGGCAAGAATATGACATGCCAGATTCCTTATCTCACGCTCCGGATGTAGCGGAATGTGGAATTAAACGCTGTGACGTCACCAGCTGTCAGTCCACGTGCGTTTTCACTCCTATGAAAGGACTGTTAGAGTGTGCACGGCCGGTATTCTTCCCCATTCTTCTCCAGTCCGAGCTGTCTCTGATGGCCTCGTCGTTGACGGGACAGTAAACCCTGGTCTTCCTTCCTTCTTCGCTTTGTTTGGCAGCAACCTGTGAGTAAAGTGTGTCCTTGGCTGAACGGAAGTTGTCCCAAGTCCTTGAGACAAACAGGACGATGAGGCGCCCGCGACTTTCCCGTCCCACGACAGCTGCGCGGCGCCGAGTCGAGCCCACGCCGTAGCTTTCCACGCAGCGACAGGTGACGTGCGGGCCCAGCCAGGTCTGCGCCGAGAAACAGCTGTTCTGACATCCAGCTCCGCAGTTCTCGCAGAAGTCGGCGCTAGCGTTGGAGACCTACATCTAAGATCTCTATACTCCTAGGCTAAATTGTGACGCTTAACGCTCAAAAATAATACATTACTGGCCATTAAAATTGCCACACCACGAAGATGACGTGCTACAGACTCGAAATTAAACCGACAGGAAGAAGATGCTGTGATACGAAAATGATTAGCTTTTCAGAGAATTCACACAAGGTTGGCGCCGGTGACGACACCTACAACGTGCTGACATGAGGAAACTTTCCAACCAATTTCTCATACACAAACCGCAGTTGATCGTCGTTGCCTGGTGAAACGTTGTTGTGATGCCTCATGTAAGGAGGAGAAATGCGTACCATCACGTTTCCGACTTTGATAAAGGTCGGATTGTAGCCTATCGCGATTGCGCTTTATCGTATCGCGACATTGCTGGTCGCGTTGGTCCAGATCCAATGACTGTTAGCAGAATATGGAATCGGTGGGTTCAGAAGGGTAATACGGAACACCGTGCTGGATCCCAACGGCCTCGTATCACTAGCAGTCGAGATGACAGGCATCTTATCCGCATGGCTGATCGTGCAGCCACGTCTCGATCCCTGAGTCAACAGATGGGGACGTTTGCAAGACAACAACTATCTGCACGACCAGTTCGACGGTGTTTGCAGCAGCTCGGAGACCGTGGCTGCGGTTACCCTTGACGCTGCATCACAGGCAGGAGCGCCTGCGATGGTGTACTCAACGACGAACCTGGGTGCACGAATGGCAAAACGTCATTTCTTCGGATGAATCCAGGTTCTGTTTACAGCATCATGATGGTCGCATCCGTGTTTGGCGAAATTGCGGTGAACGCACATTGGAAGCGTGTATTCGTCATCGCCATACTAGCGAATCATCCGGCGTGATGGTATGGCGTGCCATTGGTTACACGGCTCGGTCACCTCTTGTTCGCACTGACGGCACTTTGAACAGTGGACGTTACATTTCAGAAGTGTTACGACCCGTGGCTCAACCCGTCATTCGATCCCTGCGAAACCCTACATTTCAGCAGGATAATGCACGACCGCATGTTGCAGGTCCTGCACAGGCCTTTCTGTATACAGAAAATGTTCGACTGCTGCCCTGGCCAGCACATTCTCCAGATCTCTGACCAATTGAAAACGTCTGGTCAATGGTGGCCGAGCAACTGGCTCGTCACAATACGCTAGTCACTACTCGTGATGAACTGTGGTATCGTTTTGAAGCTGCATGGGCAGCTGTACCTGTACACGCCATCCAAGCTCTGTTTGACTCAATGCCCAGGCGTATAAAGGCCGTTATTACGGCCAGAGGTGGTTGTTCTGGGTACTGATTTCTCAGCATCTATGCACCCAAATTGCGTGAAATTGTAATCACATGTCAGTTCTAATATGATATATTTGTCCAATGAATACCCACCCGTTTATCATCTGAGTTCTTCTTGGTGTACCATTTTTAATGGCCAGTAGTGTATGATTTAGAGTTGCTTTCGAATTAAAAGCACTGAAGTGGTTCTTATTATCCATCATACTGAATGGAGGAAACGCGTCTGCATATAATAATAGCCATAAATAAAGTAGTCTCAGGCTGCAGTTATTGTGTAACAACTTTTATTGCATGATCGATATTAAGATTTGACATCTCAGCTCCAGATACACCTTAGTACTCATCTAACCGACCGTTACCTGCTAATTTTCCAGATCGCAGCAGGATGTGCGTTGCCTCTTGGCCACTGGTGTAGTGTCGCTTGCATGGTGCTGCAGACGTAGGGTGTGTTTACCGAATTTTGTTACTATCGGTAATATGTGTACTGAGGTACATCTGAAGGTGAGACGTGAAGTCTTGAAATCGATCTTGGAATAAAATTTGTAACGCCACAACTGAAGCCTGAGGGTACTTTACGTATTGCTACTTAAGTCTTATTCTTTAGCTGCTAAACTTTTATCATACAATCGTATGATTTAATGAACTGATGAAGAAATTGATTGAAATTAGTGCATTTAAAACATTGAGGTAAATTTGTGGCTTAACTTGGCTAGAAGAAGGAATCAGTTGGTAGGACATATTCTGAGGCATCAAGGGATCACCAATTTAGTATTGGAGGGCAGCGTGGAGGGGAAAAATCGTAGAGGGAGACCAAGAGATGAATACACTAAACAAATTCAGAAGGATGTAGGTTGCAGTAAGTACTGGGAGATGAAGAAGCTTGCAGAGGATAGAGTAGCATGGAGAGCTGCATCAAACAAGTCTTTGGACTGAAGACCACCACAACAACAACAACATTAACATCATTATGAACAACCACATTTTTAAGGAAAAAGGACAAAAATTTGAGATTCAAGTCCAAGCAAAAATCTGTATTCCAACTTTAAAAAGAAAATGTAAGTATAAGCAGTTGCATAGTTACTACAATACAAAAATTTATACATTCCTATTCTTAAAATATCTTATTTCTAGGGGTAGCGTCTTTGACTGGTAATGGAACCGTTCTGCGTCCTGGATTCGAATTCAGTACCGCTTAAATTGTGAATAAAACTCAGCAGTAATGGGGCTGCAGACGTCCAGTACGAGGTCTTACCCTCGCTCTGGAGCGAACAGAGCTTCAGGGCAACTCTTTGCGGTTAGGGTGGCAATATGGCTCCTGCACAGCTCTTCGTATTTCAGTTTCCGCCAGTGTATAATCACGTACATCCTGAGCACTGTCTTGTTGAACAGATTGTAGCGGATATGGAAGAAGGTAATGAAAACCAACACGACAATGCGGAATTCAGAGCTTGTTCAGGAACAAAATGTAAGCTCAATGGGTAAGCAATTAGTCACGAGCCTTGCTAGCAACTATCATTTTCTGTGGTCCAGACGGCTCAGAATCCTAGATTTAGGACGCAATCAACCCTCCCCGTCGCAGCTATCTGCACACATGTGGATGCTCAAATGCAACCAGACCTTTTATTACACATACTACATTTTACACAGAATTTGCGAGTGTACGACTCCCAGAAAATAGTACTCATCAGACCTAACACAATTGTTCAAATAATCCACGCAATTGCGAAATTTTATTTTAATGATGTCCAAAGCAATGACGTGCAGTACCTCGATAGATTTGTTTCTCTTCTTGTGTGTCCTGAAAACACTCTCCTTCCTCGTCCTTTACTATCGAACAGGAATAAGAATCGTAGGGGGCAGATACGATCCGACGAGTATCATGTGGCCGGCCGTTGTGACCGATCGGTTCTAGGCGCTTCAGTCCGGAACCGCCCGACTGCTACGGTCGCAGGTTCGAATCCTGCCTCGAGCATGGATGTGTGTGATGTCCTTAGGTTAGTTAGGTTTAAGTAGTTCTAAGTTCTAGGGAACTGATGAACTCAGATGTTAAGTCCCATAGTACTCAGAGACATTTGAACCATTTGAACTGAGTAATAGCAAGCGTATGCAGAAGCATTTGTCGTGATACCTCAAACCTACTTCGACATTCACCGAGAACCTAACATGAGTTGAGTTCCTTCTCCACTCCCCCCCCCCTTCCCCATCCCCCCCCCCCCCCCCCCCCCCCGCCAGTGCAGACCGTGTGGGTACGCTCTTCCCGTTGTAATTTTTTTTGTTTTTTCACTAAACGCTACCAGGCTCTCAAAACACTGTGACAATGAGCGTCGTCATTGCTGAGCACCCATTCCTGGACCATTAGCTTACGGAGGTAGTGGAGCTGGTTAACTCTGGTACTTTAGGGAGCAAATTCGTGGGTGATTATTCCCTTCATATCCAAGCAAGGGGAAACTACGGACGTAATTTTTCCCGAGGACATGAGGCTTTAATGTATGGTTAAATGATGATGGCGTCCTTTTGCGTAAACTATTCCGGAGGTAAAATAGTCCCCCATTCGGATCTCCGGGCGGGGACTACTCAAGAGGACGTCGTTATCAGGAGAAAGAAAACTAGCGTTCTACGGATCGGAGCGTGGAATGTCAGATCCTGAATCGGATGGGTAGGTTGGAAAATTTAAAAAGGGAAATGGAGATATAGTGGGAATTAGCGAAGTTCGGTGGCAGGAGGAACAAGACTTCTGGTCAGCTGAATACAGGGTTATAAATACAAAATCAAATAGGGGTAACGCAGGAGTAGATTTAAGAATGACTAAAAAAATGGGCGTGCGGGTAAGCTACTACAAACAGCATAGTGAACGCCTTATTGTGGCCAAGATAGACACGAAGCCCACGCCTACTACAGTAGTACAAGTTTATATGCCAACTAGCTCTGCAGATTACGAAGAAATTGATGAACTGTATGATCAGATAAAAGAAATTATTCAGATAGTGAAGGGAAAAAAAAATTTAAATAGCCATGGCTGACTGGAATTTGATAGTAGGAAAAGGAAGAGAAGGAAACATAGTAGGTGAATATGGATTGGGGGTAAGAAATGAAAGAGTAGGCCGCCTGGTAGAATTTTGCACAGAGCATAACTTAATCAAGCAAACACTTCGTTCAAGAATCATGAAAGAAGGTTGTTTACATGGAAGAAACCTGGAGACACTGACAGGTTTCAGATAGATTATATAATGATAAGACAGAGATTTAGGAACCAGGCTTTAAATTGTAAGACATTTCCAGGGGCGGATGTGGACTCTGACCACAATCTATTGGTTATGAACTGTAGATTAAAACAGAAGAAACAGCAAAAAGGTGGGAATTTAAAGAGATGGGACCTGAATAAACTGACTAAACCAGAGGTTCTACAGAGTTTCAGGGAGAGCATTAGGGAACAATTGGCAAGAATGGGGGAAAGAAATACAGTAGAAGATGAATGGGTAGCTTTGAGGGATGAAGTAGTGAAGGTAGCAGAGGATCAAGTACGTAAAAAGACGAGGGCTAGTAGAAATCTTTAAGTAACAGAAGAAATATTGAATTTAAATGATGAAAGAAGAAAATACAAAAATGCAGAAAATGAAGCTGGCAAAAAGGAATACAAACGTCTCAAAAATGAGATCGACGGGAAGTGCAAAATGGCTAAGCAGGGATGGCTAGAGGACAAATGTAAGGATGTAGAGGCTTATCTTACTAGGGATAAGATAGATACTGCCTACAGGAAAATTAAAGAGACCTTTGGAGAAAAAAGAACCACTTGTACGAATATCAAGAGCTCAGATGGAAACCCAGTTCTAAGCAAGGAAGGGAAAGCACAAAGGTGGAAGGAGTATATAGAGGGTCTATACAAGGGCGATGTACTTGAGGGCAATATTAGGGAAATGGAAGAGGATGTAGATGAAGATGAAATGGGAAATATGATATTGCGTGAAGAGTTTGACAGAGTAGAAACAAGGCGCCGAGAGTAGACAACATGCCATTAGAACTACTGACAGCCTTGGGAGAGCCAGTCCTGACAAAACTCTACCATCTGGTGAGCAAAATGTGTGAGACAGGCGAAATGCCCTCAGACTTCAAGAAGAATATAATAATTCAAATTCCAAAGAAAGCAGGTGTTGACAGATGTGAAAATTACCGAACTATCAGTTTAATATGTCACGGCTACAAAATACTAACGCGAATTCTTTACAGACGAATGGAAAAACTGGTAGAAGCCGACCTCGGGGAAGATCAGTTTGGATTCCGTAGAAATGTTGGAACACGTGAGGCAATACTGACCCTACGGCTTATCTTAGAAGCTAGATTAAGAAAAGGCAAGCCTACGTTTCTAGCATTTGTAGACTTAGAGACAGCTTTTGACAATTCTGAGGGAGGCAGGGGTAAAATACAGGGAGCGAAAGGCTATTTAGAATTTGTACAGAAACCAGATGGCAATTATAAGAGTCGAAGGACATGAAAGAGAAGCAGTGGTTGGGAAGGGAGTGAGACAGGGTTGTAGCCTCTCCCCTATGTTATTCAATCTGTATATTGAGCAAGCAGTAAAGGAAACAAAAGAAACATTCGGAGTTGGTATTAAAATCCATAGAGAATAAATAAAAACTTTAAGGTTCGCCGATGACATTGTAATCCTGTCAGAGACAGCAAAGGACTTGGAAGAGCAGTCGAACGGAATGGACAGTGTCTTGAAAGGAGGGTATAAGATGAACATCAACAAAAGCAAAACGAGGATAATGGAATGTAGTCGAGTTAACTCGGGTGATGCTGAGGAAATTAGATTAGGAAATGAGACACTTAAAGTAGTAGATGAGTTTTGCTGTTTGGGAAGCAAAATAATTGATGATGGTCGAAATAGAGAGGATATAAAATGTAGACTGGCAATGGCAAGGAAAGCGTTTCTGAAGAAGAGAAATTTGTTAACATCGAGCATAGATTTAAGCGTCAGGAAGTCGTTTCTGAACGTACTTGTATGGAGTGTAGCCATGTATGGAAGTGAAACATGGACGATAAATAGTTTGGACAAGAAGAGTATAGAAGCTTTCGAAATGTGGTGCTACAGAAGAATTAGATGGGTAGATCACATAACTAACGAAGTATTGAATAGAATTGGGGAGAAGAGAAATTTGTGGCACAACTTGGCTAGAAGAAGGGATCGGTTGGTAGGACATGGTCTGAGACATCAAGGGATCACCAATTTAGTATTGGAGGGCAGCGTGGAGGGTAAAAATCGTACACCAAGCAGTTTTAGAAGGATGTAGGCTGCAGTAAGTACTGGGAGATGAAGAAGCTTGCACAGGATAGAGCAGCATGGAGAGCTGCATCAAACCAGTCTCAGGACTGAAGACCACAACAACAACAACATCCAAAAAGAGCAAATACTGCTTTCTTATTGGTACTCAGCTCTTACGCTTTCTTCGATCATGATGAAGGAACCGTTTTTCTCTGAATCTGTTGTTGCTTGGTTTCTGGATAATGCTCCTAACACCACTTATGGTCGACTATAATAACTTTTGACACGAAGTCAGAACTGATTTGTAAGTGTGATGGTGTGTCTAAGTTCTTTGGGAAGTACACATGGAACCAATTTGTTTGTCACATGTTTGTTTTCAAATCTTCTAACAAAACTCGTCGGCAATAACTCGATAAGACTCCAACCTGATTCTGTATCTTGATACACAGGGCCTTAGCTTCTGAGACTAGGCAGATGCGCATCGATTCGCCGTGGCTCGTTGAGGGTCGTTGATCTGATTCACCAGCCAGCGTACGAATGGTTTTAGGCTGTTACCACGCTCTAATGCGCAAGTGCTGTGCTGGTCTCCAGTCTCTGCTTCAGATAATACGAGATACAAAAAGCTAAAATAATATAACCCATTCAACAAAGTATATACGATGCAGATACGACTTTGGAGCGCACTGTTTACTTCCCTTAAATTAATCCCGACTGTGGCGACAGGAAGGCTATGAAAGCACAAAGTTAACTAATAAAATAAATTTGCCAAATCAAGAAAACCAGTGATTCGCATCCGACAGTAAATAAACAAGGACAGAGGCTCAAGCTTATAAGCGATGATAAGACACGATTTCATCAGAAACTTTTTCCAACATTCTCCTTTCTAAAAGTCGAGGAACGTCCCAGCCATTCATAGTTGGATTTCAACAGATACATGACAATTTCTAAATTAATGAAACCAATAAAATATTCTGGCCTTCCAGTTACGTCATGTAGTTAGAATCCCACGAGCTTTCGAGCGAGCTCTCCTCGGCCATTGTCAAGTGGTAAATAGCGGCCCTGTCGCCGTGGCCTCGCCGTTAGGCTAGGCGCAAATTGAGAAGCGTATAGCGCGTGCGGCGCGACGCAGCGCAGCACGCGTTTTTGTAACATCCCAGGTTCAAATGTGACCGCGCAAATTGCGACGCGACGCGACTGGGACGCGACACGCGCCTGCGCCAGGTCGCGAGGCGTTGTGGTTGAGGCACAGTTTCTCGCGCCGCGCGTCGCGCTTGCCTCGCTGGCACCGTGGGAAATTTGAGGCGGGGAGCGGAAAAGTAGCACGGCCATAATGCTCACATCGGAACGGTGCATACGAGCAGTGGTAGTATTGCCCGTACGATAAATTTTGCCTTGCTGTGTACTAAATTTCATTGCCTTTGGGTAGTGTTTCGTTTTTCGCCATTTAAACGCTCCATCTTTCTTCGTTAGTACATTATACTTTTCTGTTATTTATATCTTTATAGTTTTGTTTTGTTTTTCTTCTGTCAAGAAAAATGCATACTTCAGTAACTGATGAGCCAGTAGCTGCTGAAATTGTATCATATGCCTCCGAGATGTTTTCAGATCGCAAGAAGGGACAGAGGGTAATGAATAAGGAAGCAAGGAATATTATAAAATCACGTGATTAAGAATCAAGGTAGGAAAGTAAAATAAGGTTATCTTCTCGCTGCCTAGTATGCTGGCGTATCAGTACGCTCTGTTACAAAAATAAGGGATGTGCTCCTGGTAAAAAGCGTCCAAGATCTGAAGTATAGAAGTCTCACTGTGATTACTCTGATAATGATGTAATAATGTAATACGACACACTGTACTACATGCATTTGAACATCACATTTCCACTGCAGCCGGCCGGAGTGGCCGTGCGGTTCTGGGCGCTACAGTCTGGAACCGAGCGACCGCTACGGTCGCAGGTTCGAATTCTGCCTCGGGCATGGATGTGTGTGATGTCCTTAGGTTAGTTAGGTTTAATTAGTTCTAAGTTCTAGGCGACTGATGACCTCAGAAGTTAAGTCGCATAGTGCTCAGAGCCATTTGAACCATTTTTTTCCACTGCCAGCTAGAAAGAGTCGAAAAGCAGAGACAAATAACAATGTTTTAATTGATTCGCCGTGTTGAGAAAAAGCATTTCAATTGTTGCATGCACATTATCAGCATTAATAAATTAATTATTCAACAGGCTACACAAATGAAGAAAATGGTCGGTATTATTACGAAAGTAGGAATATCCTAAAAGAGTGTTATGATTAGATATATTTAATTTGCTGAAATATACTGCTGACAAGGGCAGATCTACTTTCATGACAATGTTTTTCGAACTCCAACTCACAAGGCACACATGGCTAGCTTGTGCATTCTTGTCGCGCGAATTATCCTCCGCTGCTGACAATACACTGACCATTGTGTTATGCAACAGATCAATTGTTAATTTTTCTCAATAACAACTATTTTATTCGCGATCACACATTGTGTTTGGCAAGCCGTAGGTGAGTAACCAGTATCTGGCATGTGCCTATCATTCCGCCTGAAGGAACGCTCGTCATTATTTTAATACTGATCAGATCAAGAGAAGAAATAAAATCCTTTGGTAAGTTTCCATTCCAGTCGCTCAGTGTTAAGAATACGATGGGTTACGTGGATTCCACCAAAATTCCAACGGAATTGGCAATCTATTTTTGTGTGAGTTGTTAATCTTTTCTCATTCGGAGAAGCATCACTGTTTGTAAGTAACGGCCACATTTCTCTTGGTGAATGGTTTAATTGTACTTCCTTTGTCATAGTGTAATTTGCCAAACTCATATCACAGCAGCTATTGAGACAGAATTCCGAAACGGAGTGCCTCATTAAACAAGTAATTGGCAATCACAGAGCTCATTAGCTTACGAAAAACCTCATAGTGTCGGTTTGCAGTAACATAAAAGAAGAAATTTCATGTTCATTTTCATACTAGGAAGCTCTTGTTTCGCTAGCTGTCGATAACTCTTAAAAAATTACAGTCACTGGAGTGAAATAAATAAAAAGGGAAGTATAAGTACTGATATATCGTCATAGATAAGAAAGTTCCGTGTGTTTAAGAATTGACAAAACACTCTCCTCCTTGTGTGCTATCATTCGCCAAACTTTCGATGTCTCGAGCGGTTTAGGAGATATGAGAGATGTTGCGAGTATTTCATTCTCGCGGGCGTGACATCGGAAGTGAGCGCGCCACATGGGATCCATTTTCTCGAGATCGGAGGCAGATAGAGACCTCCTCCCAAATCTAAACAAAAATTCAGCATATTAGCTAAATTTCATACGTAGCAACATATGGTGTAATATGCACCAAACGCAAAATCATAGCAACCTCTAATTTTCGTTGCAAACTTTTTGAGTTTTGCGTAGTGTCTTACTAAAATGTGTACATCACAATAAGAATGGTCATTAGCGAGTTAATGGGCACTTCGTCACGACGCTCACATATAACTCTACAAATAAGGCAAAAATCTTATATTTTCATTGGATAGTTTCTGTAAAATCGTTTGAGAAAGATAACAGATTGCGCGCGCTTCGGTTCTGTCAGCGCACAGCGTCGCCAGTTGGCGCGTGCGAAGTAAATGGTGTACGCGTCGCAATATGCGCTGCACCCGCGCGACTCGTGCGGCACGTGCGTGTCGCGCTGTAGTGTTTTGTCACGTCACACTTGTTATACGCGTCTCAATTTGCGCCTAGCCTTACATAGCCATGCGGCTGGCTATGACGTCGCTGGTGCTCTCTTCCTCGCCAAATAAGGTAATGTTTTCGTGTAACTTCCGTTGCGCCCGTTTCAACCGCGCGATGGCCAGGTCCCAGGCTGTGCTGAGCTGCAAACCACTGTTCTTTTTGATAGTGTTTTTATTTTATTTCTATATCTTCTTTTACAAGCCAATCTCAAAATCCTGTGAAGGACGATCTGGTGCTTAAAATGCCTGGAGTGTAGAAGGGACCATGTCAGAGTGGCTGCTGCTATGTCGACCAAACAGTACGAAATGTGGAGCAACGCGGTATGGAATACGAGAGGTGTTTACGCCTACACTATCTTGAAAAATGAGCCGTTACGGAATATACTTCAGAAAATCGACACCGAGTTCTGTTCGACGAAACATCTATCATTACGAGGACTTGACAATAAACGAGGAGAGCACAGTCGAAAGCTAGTTGAATTTTAACCTCCTGACGCGGCTGGAAGCACGAGAAGATTTTATTAATTCATGTCGCCGCGAGACCATGCATTCATACATAATGAAACCATTTGTAAACCCATGCCTGGCCCAACACTTGCTCACCATACGTCTACTGACATAGAACGTAACTTTGCACAGTTGATTTTCTCGACAGGAAACAGAAATCGTAGTTAGAATGTTGTTCTGTGATACTTACAACTGCAGAATGACGTTAAACAGCGTTTACAAAAATGAGAAACTTAATATAACTAGCGCTTTCCTGCAGATGAAGATCAGATATGTATTTCACAACAACGTTTGGAAGAGGCATCGAGATGGAGCACCGATTACTGCCACTCTTATGTCCGCGAGAACAGTAGTGTGGTTGCTTTTACATTGGGTTACTTTACCGACTAATCCTGCGTGTGAGCTCACCGGACAAAATATAGTAACTCTTTTAAAATAACTCACTGATTGCTTTGCAGCGCAATGGCTTGTGTAGAACTGCGAATTTCACGAGCGCAGCTGCAAAAGCCAGTGCTCACAGGCCGCATAAATGCGCAAGTTTTCAGTGGGTCAAATAACTGGGAAACTGGGCAACAGACTCATGAAGGAGTGTAGTGTGGTCCGATTTGCAGCCATTTTTTGTCTTTTGGGATGAAGCAAGGCGTCCAGTGCACTGACGGCACAAATAGACGACCACCTCTAGTATACAGAGCGTGTAGGTCAAGCCAGAAGGTGTTCTGTGATGTTTCTAGAGTGTTTTTCACGCCGTGAGTTGGGCCCACTCATTCAGATTACCGTGGAAAGTAAACACGTGACGAAGTGTTGCCCTTACTTCGACGGGTTCGTGATGAGCTTTTCGTGGAGACTCTCGTCCTCGAATATAACCACAGACGCGTCCGAACACACTCGTGGTATGAGAAACACTCAGGCACCTTGTTGCATCTCGACTGGCTCTCTGAATCACTCGACCTTAATCCCACAGATATGTCTGCGATTATTTGGAACAGTGGATGTAAAGTAGCATCAAAATCGCCGAAGTCTGGTGGCTCTACGGATCTGCATACATTCTCCACAAGCAACAACACGGTAAATGGTGGAGGATACTTCATACCGCTGCTAGTCATAGCCTTTTCTGTTGTACTAGCAAATGGAGCGACGGAAAAACAAGGATATATATCCTTCTCTACGAGCTCAGATTTCTCTCATCTTGTCTTCGCGGTTCCTACGCGAGATGTGCGATACTGGAAATAGGATCTTTTTGACATCTGTCGCAAACGCCGGTTTTCTAAACTTTCTCAGCAGTGTATTGGTGGGGACGACTTGTGTGGATCCAAAACACTCCAGCGGTACTCGAACATAGGTCACGCAAGTGTTCTGTATGAGCCTCCTTTATAGATAAACTGTAGTTTCCTAAAGTTCTCCCACTTTACCAAACCATTGCGTGTGCAAAGTTACCTCAACCTAGTCCGCCCCAGTAGCTGAGTGGTCAGCGCGACAGAATGCAAATCCTAAGGACCTGGGTTCGATTCCCGACTGGGTCGGAGATTTTCTCCGCTCAAGGACTGGGTGCTGTGTTGTCCTAATCATCATTTCCTCCCCATCGACGCGTAGGTCGCCGAAGTGGCGTCAACTCCAAAGACCTGCGCCCGGCGAACGGTGCACCCGACGGGAGGCCCTAGCCACCTCAACCCAGAATACAAGTTGTGAGCAAGCTGTGCCTTTAAGATGTACACTATGAGTTTAATGTGCGCAGTTTAAATAGATGACGGTAATTGTGAAACGTCCCCTTTGAACAATTGTACACGTGACTGGGCTTAAACTGACACACAATATTTTTAGCGCAACGCAATCTGACTTTCAAAAATCCCTACAAAGGAATGGCCCTGACTAACATTAACCTATACGTTTCACAAATCACTTACCTCACAAAAATCTTGGTTACTCGAACTACTGCAATACAGCGAGCGCCACTACTGCCAGCTAAATAAAAGATTCAAACTACGGAAGGCACTAACTACTGATAGGCATAGTTAGCAAATGAAAGATTTTAATAGAGAACAAACAATGTATTTACCTTAATAGTGTTGAAAAATCATAATATACATAGCAGTTCATGACATCCAGTCTTACAAATTTCAAAACTCCGCCATTTCTCTCTCCACATCCACCACTGCTGGCGGCTCACCTCCAACTGCGCAACACTACACGCTGTTAGCATCCAGCTGCCCAACACTACAATAGCATATTCCAACAATGCAAACTAGCCACAGACTGCACACAGCACAGCCAGTGATTTTCATACAGAGCGCTACGTAACGTTGCCAATAAGAAAAAATAAACAGCCTACTTACAATTGTATTGACCCTAGCAATGAATTCTAAAGTTGGGATTTACGCATAGAATATTTAATTTCAAGGGAAGGTGCCCAACAGAAAACTATTTAAAAATTGTTAAGTCTTTCGTGGTCACTTATTGACAAACTGCCTATTGGCTTCTGTCTCGGGATCTTCGGCCGACGTTCATTTAGCAAGAGGAGAACCGCACCGGAAATGACCGCGGAGAAGCCCTCGGACGTTGGCGCGCCAGGTACATATAGTCTGCGGCCGCGAGCTCGGCTCCAGTTCACCACCGGCAATGGAGGGTGAACCTTTGACAATGCCAGCCACTCGTACTGGCGAAATGTCAGTAAAATCGTTAGATGAACGTCGGTCGAAGAACCCGAGACAGAAGCCAATAGGCAGTTTGTCAGAAAACTATTTCATTTAAATACGTTATTTTGTTCAGTAAAAACATCAATCATATGCATAAATCATGAGACACTGTGGAATGGTTTACAAACAATAATTCTGGTAATTCTAATTAGTGACTTTAATTGATTTGAGTGTTACTCGATTGCACGAGAGAGTATGCCCTGCTGACGCTTAAGTCGATCAGAAAATCAGTCGCAAAGCTTGTTAATCACACTCGAAAAACGGTGACTGTAAACCTGGTCACTAACTGCTAAGCTCACACATGTAAGACACGAAGGCTAATCTGAGGCGGATACTCCTACAGAACTCCACACGTGTGCGCCAACGATGCCCTATGACGTCAGTGCTGCTAGTTATGCTTACCTAATTACACACCACCGCTGCGGTGAACGCTGCCATCATGCGAATGGCTCTCCAGTGAAGACGACGGCGAGTTGCTACTGCTGCAACTCCGCTCGCTGCTCATATGCTAAAATGTATTGATCTCCGTCTCTCACATACCTGGCTGACGAGCACAAAATCTGCACAGCCCCGTGTCCCTGTAACAAGACTAGACGCGGTCCTCTACCGCGTCTCCCCAAGAATTCTCTAAATTTTGGCGGATTCTAACACCCTGGCGTCTTCCCCGCCGGACCGTACCTGCCCTGCTGTGTTTTGACACAGCGGTCCATTAGCGAGGCTCTGACTACACACGAAATCCCGCTAAAGGCAACGCATCGTCATCTGACGCCATTCACACCACAAAAAACCTTCCTGCTACTAGGAAACAGCCGCTTCAGTGGTGTCTCCGTGACGTCACTGACTAGTATACCACTTGCACGTTATCATAACCAGCGACTAGCCTCGCATCAGAGGTCCTCTGAAATTCCAAAAGCAGCTCTCGAGGCTAGACCATTATTTTCTGCAGGCTGTGTTTTCTTCCTAAAGCTGTCTGCAAAGGCCCTCCTACTGCCCCATTTCGATTTCTGGGCAAGATGAGACGTTAAAAATACTCAACAGTCACCACCCTACCCTGGGCCCTGGCGCCCCTGCATGTCCGAAGTCAACACCTGAGGTACTGGCCTGATATCATTCGTTGCATTCTTTGTATGTCCCATCTCAAACCCGACGTGTTGTGCCTTCCCACGTACATAAAATCATCCAGAAACAAGTGAGCCCAGCACCTCGGTAAATGAAAGGAAATGAAGCTACATAGAGCTCAGAATTTACAGTCACGGTGATTCTACGAGGGTTGTAACTTTAATAGTGGCAACTACACTCCTGGAAATGGAAAAAAGAACACATTGACACCGGTGTGTCAGACCCACCATACTTGCTCCAGACACTGCGAGAGGGCTGTACAAGCAATGATCACACGCACGGCACAGCGGACACACCAGGAACCGCGGTGTTGGCCGTCGAATGGCGCTAGCTGCGCAGCATTTGTGCACCGCCGCCGTCAGTGTCAGCCAGTTTGCCGTGGCATACGGAGCTCCATCACAGTCTTTAACACTGGTAGCATGCCGCGACAGCGTGGACGTGAACCGTATGTGCAGTTGACGGACTTTGAGCGAGGGCATATAGTGGGCATGCGGGAGGCCGGGTGGACGTACCGCCGAATTGCTCAACACGTGGGGCGTGAGGTCTCCACAGTACATCGATGTTGTCGCCAGTGGTCGGCGGAAGGTGCAAGTGCCCGTCGACCTGGGACCGGACCGCAGCGACGCACGGATGCACGCCAAGACCGTAGGATCCTACGCAGTGCCGTAGGGGACCACACCGCCACTTCCCAGCAAATTAGGGACACTGTTGCTCCTGGGGTATCAGCGAGGACCATTCGCAACCGTCTCCATGAAGCTGGGCTACGGTCCCGCACACCGTTAGGCCGTCTTCCGCTCACGCCTCAACATTGTGCAGCCCGCCTCCAGTGGTGTCGCGACAGGCGTGAATGGAGGGACGAATGGAGACGTGTCGTCTTCAGCGATGAGAGTCGCTTCTGCCTTGGTGCCAATGATGGTCGTATGCGTGTTTGGCGCCGTGCAGGTGAGCGCCACAATCAGGACTGCATACGACCGAGGCACACAGGGCCAACACCCGGCATCATGGTGTGGGGAGCGATCTCCTACACTGGCGGTACACCACTGGTGATCGTCGAGGGGACACTGAATAGTGCACGGTACATCCAAACCGTCATCGAACCCATCGTTCTACCATTCCTAGACCGGCAAGGGAACTTGCTGTTCCAACAGGACAATGCACGTCCGCATGTATCCCGTGCCACCCAACGTGCTCTAGAAGGTGTAAGTCAACTACCCTGGCCAGCAAGATCTCCGGATCTGTCCCCCATTGAGCATGTTTGGGACTGGATGAAGCGTCGTCTCACGCGGTCTGCACGTCCAGCACGAACGCTGGTCCAACTGAGGCGCCAGGTGGAAATGGCATGGCAAGCCGTTCCACAGGACTACATCCAGCATCTCTACGATCGTCTCCATGGGAGAATAGCAGCCTGCATTGCTGCGAAAGGTGGATATACACTGTACTAGCGCCGACATTGTGCATGCCCTGTTGCCCGTGTCTATGTGCCTGTGGTTCTGTCAGTGTGATCATGTGATGTATCTGACCCCAGGAATGTGTCAATAAAGTATCCCCTTCCTGGGACAATGAATTCACGGTGTTCTTATTTCAATTACCAGGAGTGTATTTATTTACAGCTCGTACAAAATAGATATGTGTTTCAAAATTTTAGTGACCTTCAAAGCATTGACCAGCACTATGTATAACACGTTGCCAGCGACGTGGAAGTCGTACGATACTCTTAGGAGTGCCAGTTGTGTTGACAATTCGAACGGCGCGGTCTATTTCCCGACGAATTTGTAGCAGTTCTGAAGCGAATGCCGCGAAGTTTAGAAATCGAGTGTTCTGTGATGTTTCAAGAGTGCTTTTCACGCCGTGACGTGGGCTCACTCGTTCAGATCATTCAGGTCAGTAACGCTTTGAAACACGTATTTGTTTTGTACGAGCTGTAAATAAATAGTTGCCATTAGTAAAGTTCCAGCCCTCGTATATATATAAAGTCAGGGGGGGTGCGATAGGTGGTACAGCACTTAGCAGCCCCATCAGTCAAACAAATCAGTAACAGCTTACACTGTACGTGCTTGAGCATTGTCCTGCAAAATGATGGTCAGGTCCTGCAGAAAGTGTCATCACTTCTGTCTCTATGCTGGTCGTAGGTTGTGTTCCAAAATTGAACAGCATAAAGACAGAAGTGATGACACTTTCTGCAGGACCTGACCTCATTTTGCAGGACAGTGCTCAAGCACGTACAGTGAAAGCTGTTACTGATTTGTTTGATGGATGGGGCTGCTAAGTGTTATACCACCTACTGCATTCCCCTGACTTAAGCCCTCGTAAGTTCAACTCGATTTCTAAACTGAAGGAAACACTTCACTGTTTCAGTAATCGCTAAAAGTTCGTTTTGTTTATATTTCACGGCTTTGCCTTACTTTCCGAGTGTGCATACTTAGCGTTATACCGCAGTCTTAAGTGAATTTGGTATAGATTAACTAATTAAATGCATTCATTAGTGTGCTCTTCAAGGTTGTCATTAAAAGTTTTTCTTTTATTTACGTATTCTTCCACTTATCGCAAAAAGTTCGTTTTGGTTACATTCGGCTGTTTAGGTCTAATTTTTGATGGTGTATATTTTGCGTTATACCACAAATTTAAGTGCATTTGGTAGTAGTTTACTTACATATTAGTTTCCAAAATATATTTAGTGTCCTTTTGCATCTGTATTTAATATATTTTCGTTATCACTTAGTAAATCTTGTAACTAATTTCCAAACTACCATGGATACTAAGTGCGTGAGCTGCAGTAGGAAAGTTAGTTCAGGGGTTTTGTGCAGCTGTTGTGACAGGTGGTTTCATTGGGGAAATTGTAGCGGCGTGGGGAATGGGGAGGCAAACGAGACTCTTCCATACTTTTGCAGGGTTTGCTGAAGAGATAGGAGTATAGATGGACAGGAGGAGAAAATTAGAGCCCTTCAGGCTGATTTGGACAGAGCGAGGGAGGAACTGAAGAGGTTAAGGGGAGAGGAGGGTAAACAGCGGTGGGAAGTGGTAGCCGGGAACAGGGGTCACAGAAAGAGGACAGTTCTGACAGTTTCCCAATCGGCACAACCGTTAGATTTGCCTTGCTACCACAGTTAAGTAAGGAAGAGGCTCCAGTAGAAGTAGATGTAGTTAAGATGCAACAGAACCTCACTAGGAAACCAACTAGTTCAAAAAAAGTAGAAAGTAAGAGGAAAGTTCTGTTGCTAGGTAGCAGCCGTAGAAGAGGTGTGGACCAGATTTTGCAGGAAAAATTAGGTGGCAGGTACCAGGTCACAAACTTTTTCAAGCCAAGTGCATTTCTTAGCCAGGTGGTAGAGGATATAGGTTCCTTGTGCAAGGGTTTCACAAAGCAGGATCATGTGATAGTAGTGGGTGGAGTGGGAAACAGTATTGACAGGCATCAGGGCTACAGTATTGAGTGTGACCTGGTGAAATTAGCCTCAGCAACGAGCCGTACCAATGTTGGGAGCACCGAGCGAGGTACCGCAGTGGTTAGACACTGGACTCGCATTCGGGAGGACGACGGTTCAATCCCGCGTCCGGCCATCCTGATTTAGGTTTTCCGTGATTTCCCTAAATCGCTCCAGGCAAATGCCGGGATGGTTCCTTTCAAAGGGCATGGCCGACTTCCTTCCCCGTCCTTCCCTAATCTGATGAGACCGATGACCTCGCTGTCTGGTCTCCTTCCCCAAAACAACCCCCCCCCCCCCCCCCCAATGTTGGGCTGGTGCCTGCTTTCGTACGGCATGATCAGCCTCAGTTGAACCGCTCTGTCAGGAGGGTAAATATGGAGTTGGATCAGTTGCGTAGGGCGGCCACTCTGTCAGACATTGGATTGGTTCCTGTCGAGGCTATTGATAGGGGGGATTTCACAAGGCATGGCCTACACCTCAACAGGAAAGGGAAGGGTAAACTGACAGGGTTGTTAGCGAAATCCATAAGGAGGGACACTAGTACTCATAGATGTACCTCTTTTTTAGACTAATATCAGTGTCCAATGAGAAGTTCAGGCAGGCAGGTGCTAAAGAGGTCCAAAACTCACAAAATTCTCACAACAGGAAAGTAAAAAATAATGTTACCATATTTAACCAAAATATTGGTGGATTAAAGAAAAAAGTAGATTCTCACAGAAGTAAAGTAAAAAACAATGTTACCATTTTTCACCAAAATATCTCGGGACTGAAGAATAAAGTAGATGAGCTCCTGGTTTGTTTAGATGACATTGGATCTTACAATGTAATAGATATACTATGCCTTCTCAGCATTACATTGTGTCTGATATGGAAAAGGTAAATATCAGTGGCTATAAACTAGTTGCACATATGAGTAGAGAGAATAAGGTGAGAGGAGGAGTTGCCATATATGTCAAAAGTTATCACTGTGTAGAAAGCTTAGATACAAAAAAGTTTTGTCTAGAGCAACATATAGAAGCATGTGCCTGTCAACTTTAACTGAAGGAGGGCTCTTTTATAATTGTAACATTTTATAGGTCCCCTTCAGGAAACTTTCTTTTATTCCTGGGAAACTTGGATGCCTTGTTATGCTATCTGTCAGATAGGGGAAAGCAAATTATTATTTGTGGGGACTTCAATGTTGATTCACTGAAAGAGTGTAACAGGAAGAATGACCTGGAAGTCTTGCTCGGTTCTTCCAATTTGACATACTACTCTGGTAGTAAAAGATAGCAGCACATTGACAGATAACACTTTTATCGACCAAGATAGGTTTAAAAACATAACTTCTTGTCCTGTTGAGAATGGCCTTACTGATCATGATGCTCAACTAGTTACAGTATATGACATATCTCCATTCAGTAATTCAAAACTACCCTCCAACGTAGTGCATTCAATTAATGACTCAACAATTAGAAATTTCAGAGAAAATCTTTAGCAGTTAGACTGGAATGAGGTGTACAAGGAACCTGATGCTAATTTAAAATATAACTTATTTCATGATACACGTTTAAGAGAATTTGAAAACTGTTTCCCCAAGAAAGTAGTTAAATCTAATTATAAGAAACCATGCAAAAAACCTTGGCTTACTAAAGGACTAAAAATATCTTGTAACCACAAAAGGGAACTGTGTCTAACAACAAGAAAGAGTAATGACCCAGAAACAGCCAAATATTATAAAAACTACTGTACTACATTAAGAAAGGTTATTAAAAAGTCCATAAGCATGTGCATCATGTCTGAGGTTAATACCTCTGATAACAAAATCAAAACAATTTGGAATATTATTCCAAGGGAGACAGGGCAACCAAGAATACAGGATGGTGGCATCACCTTCAAAGCGAATGGAAACGATAAACAACAAGCCAGAAGTCGAAAACATTTTGAATAATCATTTCTTAAATGTTGTAGAGAAAATAGGATCTAAATGTTCATTAGAAGAAGCAAGTCAGTTAAAGGAAGAGACCTTACCCACACCATTTGATACAATTGAAATTCCATCCACCTCTCCTTCTGAAATTAGGAAGATGATAAACTCTCTCAAGAATAAAAGCTCACATGGAATTGATGGCATTTCCAGCAGGATAATAAAAACTTGTTCCCAAGAAATAAGTGGGATTCTTAGCCACATATGTAATAGCTCTCTGAAGCAGGGTATTTTACCAGATAGACTGAAGTATGCCATTGTTAAACCACTGCATAAAAAAGGGGATAGTCTGATGTCAACAACTACGGCCCAATCTCTCTTCTGACTGCCTTATCGAAAATTCTTGAAAAAGTAATGTATTGTAGAGTAGCTTCACACCTTTGTAAAAATAAAGCTTTCACAAAATGTCAGTTTGGTTTCCAGAAGGGTTTTTCAATGGAAAATGCTATATATACATTCACTAATGAAGTATTAAATGCTCTGAGTAACCGGAAGTCACTCGTTGGGATTTTTTGTGATCTATCAAAGGCTTTTGATTGTGTAAAGCATGGAATACGTCTCGATAAGCTCACGTACTGTGGTATGAATGGGACAGTGCTCAAATGGTTTACATCATACGTAACTGGAAGAGTGCAGAAAGTTGAAATAAGCACTTCACATAATAGTGAAAAAACTGGTTATTTCTCAAACTGGGGAACAATCAAGAATGGAGTACCACAAGGTTCGGTCTTGGGTCCTCTGCTGTTCTTAATATACACTCCTGGAAATGGAAAAAAGAACACATTGACACCGGTGTGTCAGACCCACCATACTTGCTCCGGACACTGCGAGAGGGCTGTACAAGCAATGATCACACGCACGGCACAGCGGACACACCAGGAACCGCGGTGTTGGCCGTCGAATGGCGCTAGCTGCGCAGCATTTGTGCACCGCCGCCGTCAGTGTCAGCCAGTTTGCCGTGGCATACGGAGCTCCATCGCAGTCTTTAACACTGGTAGCATGCCGCGACAGCGTGGACGTGAACCGTATGTGCAGTTGACGGACTTTGAGCGAGGGCGTATAGTGGGCATGCGGGAGGCCGGGTGGACGTACCGCCGAATTGCTCAACACGTGGGGCGTGAGGTCTCCACAGTACATCGATGTTGTCGCCAGTGGTCGGCGGAAGGTGCACGTGCCCGTCGACCTGGGACCGGACCGCAGCGACGCACGGATGCACGCCAAGACCGTAGGATCCTACGCAGTGCCGTAGGGGACCGCACCGCCACTTCCCAGCAAATTAGGGACGCTGTTGCTCCTGGGGTATCGGCGAGGACCATTCGCAACCGTCTCCATGAAGCTGGGCTACGGTCCCGCACACCGTTAGGCCGCCTTCCGCTCACGCCCCAACATCGTGCAGCCCGCCTCCAGTGGTGTCGCGACAGGCGTGAATGAAGGGACGAATGGAGACGTGTCGTCTTCAGCGATGAGAGTCGCTTCTGCCTTGGTGCCAATGATGGTCGTATGCGTGTTTGGCGCCGTGCAGGTGAGCGCCACAATCAGGACTGCATACGACCGAGGCACACAGGGCCAACACCCGGCATCATGGTGTGGGGAGCGATCTCCTACACTGGCCGTACACCACTGGTGATCGTCGAGGGGACACTGAATAGTGCACGGTACATCCAAACCGTCATCGAACCCATCGTTCTGCCATTCCTAGACCGGCAAGGGAACTTGCTGTTCCAACAGGACAATGCACGTCCGCATGTATCCCGTGCCACCCAACGTGCTCTAGAATGTGTAAGTCAACTACCCTGGCCAGCAAGATCTCCGGATCTGTCCCCCATTGAGCATGTTTGGGACTGGATGAAGCGTCGTCTCACGCGGTCTGCACGTCCAGCACGAACGCTAGTCCAACTGAGGCGCCAGGTGGAAATGGCATGGCAAGCCGTTCCACAGGACTACATCCAGCATCTCTACGATCGTCTCCATGGGAGAATAGCAGCCTGCACTGCTGCGAAAGGTGGATATACACTGTACTGGTGCTGACATTGTGCATGCTCTGTTGCCTGTGTCTATGTGCCTGTGGTTCTGTCAGTGTGATCATGTGATGTATCTGACCCCAGGAATGTGTCAATAAAGTTTCCCCTTCCTGGGACAATGAATTCACGGTGTTCTTATTTCAATTTCCAGGAGTGTATATTAATGACTTGCCATTCTATATTCACGAAGATGCAAAGCTGGTACTTTTTACTGATGATGCAAGTATAGCTATCACACCCAACAGACAAGAATTAACTGCTGAAATTGTAAACGATGTTTTTCAGAAAATCATTAAGTGGTTCTCTGCAAATGGGCTCTCATTAAACTTTGACAAAACACAGTATATACAGTTCCACACAGTAAATGGAATGACACCATTAATAAATATAGACTTCGATCAGAAATCGGTAGCTAAGGTAGAATATTCAAAATTTCTAGGTGTATGCATTGATGAAGGGTTGAACGGGAAAAAACACACTGAGGATCTGCTGAAACGTTTGAGTTCAGCTACTTATGCTATTACGGTCATTGCAAATTTTGGCGATAGACATCTCAGTAAATTAGCTTACCACGCCTATTTTCATTCTTTGCTTTCTTATGGCATCATATTCTGGGGCAACTCACCATTGAGTAAAAGCGTGTAATCAGAATAATTGCTGGAGCTCATCCAAGATCATCCTGCAGACACTTATTTAAAGAGCTAGGGATCTTCACTGTAGCCTCACAATATATATATTCACTTATGAAATTTGTTATTAACATCCGAACGAATTCAAAAATAATAGCAGTGCACATGGCTACAACACTAGGAGAAAGGATGATCATCACTACTCAAGGTTAAATCTAACTTTGGCTCGGAAGGGGGTAAATTATGCTGCCACACCAGTCTTTGGTCACTTACCTAATAGCATCAAAAGTCTGACAGACAGCCATATAGCATTTAAAAGGAAATTAAAAGAATTTCTTAATGGCAACTCCTTCTACTCATTAGATGAATTTTTGGATATAGTAGGTGGGTAATTTCCCCAACCCACACAAAAAAATTAAAAATATTGTCATGTAATATTTTGTGTAATGTAATATCTTGTAAAGGCACCTTTTATTAACCTGACACGTTCCACATCATTACAAAGTGTCATATTCATGATCTATGGAACAAGTACTAATCTAATCTAATTTAATCTAACGGCATTCGCTTCAGAACTGCTACAAATTCATCGGGCAATAGATCGCGCCGCTCGAACTGTCAACACAACTGGCACTGCTATGAGTATCCCACGACTTCCACATCGCTGGCAACGGGTTATACACAATGCAGGTGACTACTTTGAAGGTCAGTAAAACTTTGAAACACGTATTTCTTTTGTACGAGCTGTAAATAAATATTTCCAACCCTCGTATATATTTAACTAAAGACACTCGCTGTCATGTTCTAACTACAGATAGTTTTGTTCTCAGTGAACCTGGCATGCAAATAGGGCTTCTGCGTTTCAAATAAACCGAAGTCGACCGTTTGCATCCCCTACTACAGTACATTTCCCATCACTTTGCAGCGTTACAACTACATATTTAAGAAATACTACTGCGGTTAACAGCATACTACTAATGCTGTACTCGAACATTACAGGATTGTTTCTCTTGTGCATCTGCATTAAGTTACATTTCTCTACATAAAAGGAAGCTGCCATTCGTCATACCAAATAAAAATTATGTCCAAGTTTTCTTGTATCCTTCTATAGTCACTCAACGACGATACTTTCGCCTGTACAACAGTGTCATCAACAAACAGTCGCAGATTGCTGCTCATCCCTTCCAGCAGATCGTTTATATATATATATGAAGAATAAAAGTGCTCCTGTATCTCCTGATCGTGCCTTTGTCTCTTATAAACACTCACCACGCAGGACAATGTACTGTACTCTACTGCTTAAAAAGTTTTTAAGCCACTGACCTTTTTAAAAACCTATTCCATATATCGGACCTTCGTTAACAGGGTGCAATATGACCCAGCGTCAAATAATTCCACAGCTTCTTAGAACACGGAATCTGCCAGTGTTCTTCATTCATGGGTTGCAGGATATCATACGAGACAAGGGTTAGCTGAGTTTCACACGAAGTATGCTTTGTAAATCCGTGCTGATATATGGACAGCAGCTTTTCCCTCTCAGATTTATAGTATTCGAATTCGATATGTACTCAAGAATGCTGCAGCAAAATAATGTTAAGGATATTCATATGTAATTTGGCAAGTCCATTCTTTTACTCGTCTTATAAACAGGGCTCACCTGCGCTTTTTTCCAGTGGCTTGGAACCTTGCACTAAGGACTTAAGAATTAGACATAACATTTTTGTCGATTTGCAATCATCTAATATTCAATGCATGGCGTTACCTGGATGTGGCATATGTGATGAAAAACATGTGGATTGTCTTCCTCTCAAAAATGGGGCAATTTTTAAGGCCAGACGCATTGTTATACGGTTCTGTAGCCCGTGTCACGTAGGAGGGCGCTTCCGCAAATAAGGTTGCTGTACACGGGGCCAGAAGTGGTAGCCAGTTCTCGCGATCGGAAGTGGACACCACCAGTGTTACCAGCCAGTAAACTTATACACGAAGCCAATAATGGCTTCCAATATTTTCTCATCTGTGGTCGCCGGTGTGTCGTCACAGGTGGTAAACAGTGTTAAATGTTTCTTGGTGAAAAATATGGAATCTGACAGTGATAGTGAGTTTGAGGAGACTTTTAACGAAGTGGTGGGTGAAATTGTTGTAATTTTAAGTGAGGAGGTGAGAACCATTTTAAATCAACATAGAGTGTGGGTAAAATACTGGGTAGGTCGAAGAGAAACCCTTGGAGCATCATTCACTTTGATTTGTGAACTGTCAGTGGAGGATCCTTTAGAATACAAGAGACAATTAAGAATGATTGTTGAACAATTTAATGAGCTTTTGAGCATAATTGAACCACAGGTAGCCAAGAGAGATACTATTGTGAGAAATGCAATCACTCCCAAACAGAAACTAGAGGTTGAAAAGTCTTTGTTGGATTCCTTTCATGTTAATTTCTTAAATATGTTGTCATTTACGGCATAAATTCCTCTTCTAAATTTAATATGGTGTTTCTGACTATCTGGGAGGAGACTAAGCAGTGGAACGTTTTACTTTTACACATAAACATGAACGATCTGTCACACTACTACACTTTAAAACACAGTTTATATGTAATTCACGTCACACAGTCTCATACGGAACCTACTTCTGCTTTCTTTTATATACTGTATATGATAAGATACTGTCATCCCCCGTCTCTTCTGTGTGAGAGGATGAATGAGCAAATGTATTTCTAGCTGCATGCTTGATGGTAGCAGACAAGCATGTCTGCTAGAGAACAGTAGGACCAATGTCGGAACAGGTAGCTACGCTTTCTAAAAGCAGAGAGGTTTCTATTCTTAGTATGGTCCTGTCCGTCCCTTGTCATGTTGGTATAGGAAGCTGCCTCTCTGGTCACTTCCGTTTGTATCTGTTAAGCACGCTCGGTATGTGCCTAGGTCAGTCTGTCCGCCGCGAGCGTCTGAAGTGGTAAGATCTCCGGCTAAGTGCGTGTCTGCTAAGTCTGTAGGATAATAGATTTCTTAAGTTCAGCCTAACTGAAAATTTAATCATCTTTATTTCAGGTTTAGCTCTAAAATATCTAATGTTATCTTAAATTGCAACACAGTGTAATTCGAGTGTGAAGTTAAGAATATCTTCCGGTAGTTGCTTTGTCACTACTTTGTGAGTAAAGTGGAACCACGTGTTGATCAGTAACTCTAACTAAGATCATCAATCTTAAATGCGAATGTGTGGGAGATTATAACGTCTCGTCTTGACAATATTTTTCAATATAGCAACTTTTCTTCATATTCAACCCACGTGGGGTGTACTTTGTGAGACCAGTACCACGTGCTTATACAATAGTAAGATGATAGTAACCAGTTTGAGGCTTTTCTTTTGTAAATTGCGTTTCGATGTAATTTATTTTAATCATCAAAATTCTTGTGGAGTTAGACTCTTTGTGTAAACCAAGTTGACCACGAGAAGCATGTGGTGTAAGCATCAAAGTAGCCCTCAGCTATTCTTTTTAGGAAGATTTCACAGAGAGTTAGTATGAATTTAGTATACCAGTGTGTGGTAATTTCATGACGGACAGGATTGCGTTACAAACGCAACTTCTTTGGGTGAAAATTGAATCGGTTGGTTGTGGTTAATTTCCTCTTGGATATGCTTCAACGTTCTTCGTGTGTTATTTTATGAATGCAGTGTTGTATGTAGTCTCCCAATCTTGGCTCCCTATGTGATGTGTTCCGTAAGATTACATACTCACATTTTCGCAATCCTAAATAAGGCACCAGTTTAGTTATGAATCAAGTTTGATATGCTGAAATTTTAACGGAACAATGATGAATGTTAAAATAAATGTCCAAATATAAACCGATTTATTTATTTTTATTTAAATTGTCTTTATATATATATATATATATATATATATATATATATATATATATATATATATATATATATATATATATATATCACCGGTTATTGTAAGATGAGTACTAAAAGAATATAATTAATGTTAGTCTGGTTGGGAATTTGGTAAGCTAGACTGGATACCTGGTGAAACAGTTACGCAGTAATGCAAGATTAACTTCCCTAGATACCTCACAGCTTTTAACCCACTTTTATGGTCTTGAATATCAGCACCGCTTTCAGAACAAATTAATGCATTAATATTACAAGGATATGCTGTGGTATTTAGCAACTGGCGATAGTTTTCAGTTTCTAGCATTATTATTTCGCATACCAGCCACCACAATTTCAAGATTCATTCCTGAAGTTCTCCAGTCAAACATAAGTGAATTTCAAAACTACTGAAAGGTGAGTTTCACTGGTTGGTTATTGTATAATTTGATAAAAGTAGAATTTTAGAAAGTCGTCTATGCATACCTTCTATTAATTATGTAATTATTTTAATTGATTATTTTATCAGTATTATTTAGAAACAAAAAATCTTTATCCACAATCTACTATTATGATACTTAGTTGAGGCAAATAAAAATTTCATCCGTTTTTCCTGAGGTATTATAATTTACCCAAAACTTTTTACAAATGAAACATTACTTTATATAAGCATTAACTCACTCTTTATTGCTGGAGAAGTTACTGAAGTTTTCTGTATAGCATATAATCAACTGTGAATAGGTCTGAGTCCAAACTGGAAAGGTCTTCCTCTTCATCTGACACATGGGAAGAAGTACTTCCATATGGTGATGCAGAAGCAACTAGTGAATCTGGCGGCAAGTATTTTAGCTTCTCATTGGTGATAAGGCTCTGGAACTTTTCTTGCAAGAGTGCAGAGCTTCTGGCAGGAAGTGTTCTCAATTGGCCAGCAATATGTTGGCCAAACAGTTCGTGCTCGTCCACAACTTTTTTTGAAGATCATGGTCTATCCATTGCAATTTTTTGTAATTTGTTAATTGCACTTTCAACTTTGGAAAATTTTGAAATGCGTCTTTTCTTTGCACCTGGCGTCGCAAACTGGTTCTCTTGCACCGATGTTCCAATTGCTTTTACTGTGCTCTTAGCAATGCTATCATAATCCATGTCTTCAGTATTTTCTTCTTCATTTTCTTAAGGCTCAGTAAGGACACTAATGGGTTCCTGTTGTCCATCATCACATTCTTCAGTGGGACTTTTCTGAAAAATACAAATGCGACAATACAGAAATTTTGTGATGATTTGCAGATTTAAATAGTATATTGTTTGGTTATGACATAGACTAACAAATCAATAAATTATATTTTAATGTTTATTTATTTTGTTGAAGGTACCTCAAACTTTGGAAGAGTGGAGACACATACAAAATAGTTTTGAGATCAAATAGAATTTTCCATCCTGTTGTGGTGCATTGGATGGTAAACACATAGCCATCAAACGTCCAGCTGGAAGTTGTGCAGAATTTTTCAACTACAAAGAGGGTTACAGCATAATACTGTTGGCTTTGGTTGACGCCGATTATAAATTCATTTATGTAGATGTGGGAACAAATGGAAGGGCTAATGATGGAAGTGTGTTTAGGCTGTCTACTTTGAAAACAGCCATTGACAAAAACAGCCTGAATTTGCCTCAGGAATACATTATTGTAGCAGATGACGCATTTCCCCTGTATACAAATTTGATGAAACCGTTCTCAAGAAGAAACTTGTCCCTAGAAGAATGCATATTCAACTACCGGTTATCAAGAGCATGAAGAATTGTTGAGAACACTTTCGGCATATTAGCAGCTAGATTTAGAATATTTCGAAAAGACATTGAAGTTAATTTATCCACAGTTGATGTAATTGTGCAATCTGCATGTACGATTCACAACTGGTTACATACAGTATCGCCAGGTTCGTACTTTGAAAGGGGATGGGCTGATTATGAAGACACAGAAACAGGAGTGCTGCATCCAGGACTATGGCGCACACCTGGAATGGAGCTGCCATCCATAAGTAGTGTTCGTACAGCAAACGCCTACTCAAAGCAGGCATCAGAAAAGAGGAATAAAATGGCTCCTTACTCCAAAAAGAAGGACAAGTTCCTTGGAAAAGGAGGGCCATCGGAATGTAAATATGGTGGAAGATGTTTAGTAATTAAAACTTCTGATTTTACCTACTTTTGTACAATGACTTAGCTCTTTTACTCTTACAAAACTAGAATTTTAATTATTTCTAATAAACAGTTAAATATCGAGATATAGAAACTTTAAATACTTTTTAGTAAATAATCAATAAAAATTAGTTATCAAATTATTGAAAAAATTTTTACATTTTACCATTAAAGTTTTTGCTTACATTGGATAATACAATTAAACATTTCCATCTACTAACAATTCTAAAATTCTAAAAAGTCAATTTTTAGCTATTTTTATATTTAGTAATTTTCAAGACATGTACTTAGAATAGAATACGTTAACTTACCAAATTTGACTGAGAGTCTTGAGTTACGACGACGCTGTTTAGAAACGTGTCAGCCGTTTTGAACCAAGGTAGCTTGGGCTATAAACATCATCAGCCCCAGCTCCGCTTCTTTTTGACGGGATTACTTTTAGAAACTCACTTCTGTATGTTGTCTTGATAGTCTTTATTCTAGCTCTCAAAAACGCAACATTGGGAACAACTACATCCTGACTTTCAAGGTCTTCTTTCAGTTTCAAAATACTGCTTTCCCTTTTTGTTTTGTTGGAGTAATCTTCATGGCGTATATTCCACAGTAGTTCATAGGTTTGGAATGTTTCTAAAAACGTTTCAATATTATCAGGCACCCACTTCACATTCTTCTCAGTACCGGTATCTTTGTCTGCTTTTGAACAAGACATATCAAGTCACTACACGACAGCACGGCACAGCTTCTTGATCTAGGCTCAAAAACAACGGCACAGCTCCTCACACGACGGCTGAATCAGCTCTACTGGTGGCCACTACACTTAAGAAGCGTCCTATAATGGCCGCCGGTAGATCATGTGACCTGCTACTGGCCACCTCATCGGCCACTAAAATCAAACCTGTTTGACTTTTCTGGCCGCCACTCGCTAATTGCCGTGGAAGGCACCAGTACCCCTACGCACAAGGCCAGTAGCACCATAATCGGTGGCGGCCAGTACTGGCCAGTTATAGTGGACACTACTACTGGCCCCGTGTACAGCAGCCTATAGAGGTGGAGTGGCAAGCAATCTTGGATGAGAACTGCGCATGCGTGGCAGCAGAGAATGGACAAACGAAGTGCACTTTGCCGAACTGCGTTGCAGTCGACAACAGTCATTTGCCTATGGTACATCGTATTATACATTCACATCTATGAGGGGAATAGTAAATATTAAAACCAATTTCGATCAGTTGTCATGAGCGAAATATTAACTCACATCTTGACGACGTTGGGTCCACTGTTCCACGGATTTACTCTGCATGACGTCAGGAGTCGAGAACAGCTGACACAGCTTTGTGAAGACGTGAAGTACAATGACAGTTCTCTAACGACAAGATCATTGAAACTGTTTGTAATAATTGTCATTTATTGCGACTTGAACTGTATTATAAGTAAAAATATAATACATAACAAAATTAACTTCAAGCACAAACCGAAATCGTTATATTTGTTTGACAACTGCTTCTACTCAATAGAATTTTTAAAAATGTGTTTAGGTGTGTGTGTGTGTGTGCGCGCGCGTGTGTGTGTGTGTGTGTGTGTGAGTCTGTCACTGTACGTACAACAGAATTAGAGGTAGAAAAGACTAATGTAAAAGACCATCGTAAAAATGGCCAGTAAGCTATATTTTTCGGTGTTAATGGGCATTATGAGTGTAAAATAACTCATTTCGACAATGCAGTGAGAGACTGTATTTAAAATCCATTGAACAAGCAAACAATTAGCCATCATCAGCGAATAACTCCAGGGAATTTGAACGATAACATTGAAAACCACGGATATCTCGACAAGTAACAGTTACTGTCATTTTAGGGCCCTATCCAGTTCGTGCCTTGAAAATGACACGGGTTTACATGTGGAAATATCGGACTTATGACTAATGTATCCAGCTGCATTCTCGCGTGTTATTAGAGCATATAACATGGTGGGAGAAGTTTAGCGTCTCTTTAAGCATTATGTTGAACATTATAATCTGCATAACTGAAAGGATATGAAGTCCTAATCAAAAAGGCTAGAAGTTCTAATTATTATATATGCAACTGATATGTTGGCAAACACATTTTTTAAAGCACAGGTATTTACAACTATGAAATATTATTACATTGTTCCAAAGTCTACAACTTAAACAATCGTCACTTTTATTTGAGTCTGTTTCCGAACAATCTGATTGTAAATTTACAATGATAGCTTCAAGGCTTGTATCCATCATCACTTCCCTGTTAAATTATTCTTTCTGAAGCTTTTCAGTATGCCGCACAGACTGTGCACACGCTACAGGTGGGATGGGAATGTTGTCTATTCCCTCATGCACAAGCGATTCAGTGTGTGTTATCTTGAATGTTTTTTTTTTCTCCCACATAGCCTTAACCTTTTGCTCAAACTACACTGACAGTGATATGTGGAGAAATGAAAAACTGTGTGACCACATTCACGTGCAAGGAAGTCAAGTTTGTACGTTCTTACACATGACTTGTATACATTATCGAGATGCAGGAGATCGGCACGAATCTGGTTTATACTGTGCTTAATATTTTTTTAAGCCAGGGAAAATATCCTCTTCTCTGTTGTTTGTACTTGGTGTTTTCTCTGTATCAGTTGAATTGTAACTGGCAATGACCGACTTCGAAGCAAGGTATGACAAGAACTGTGAATCACACCACGAAACTGACAGCATTCATTTCCGAATGGTACTTACCGCTGTTTTTCTTATACTTAAATACTCGTACAAGTTCATTATCAGAAACAAAACCAGAAGAGGAGTCAACATGTAGAGTAATTATCCTATGAGAGCCTTAAAACCGCCAGTAATATCACTCATTTTTCAGCAGATCTTCCTGGAGTGATTCTAATTGGCCCATATTTCATCAAGGTAATACGCTGTTGAAACACCTCCTTCTCTTGTATCGTGAATCTTTATATGGAATGTAGTTCGTGCTGCTCTTGTATCACTTCTTTGAGCTAAAAATCTCTTCTTAATATATCTGGATCCAACGTCTTTTAACTTATATGGATATGGTATCTGTTCTTTCGGACATATCCATATAAGTACAAAGTTCTGGCAATACCGGCCATGGCCTCCTTCTTCTATGAGGCTGCACACATATTCCCCAAACTCTTACGGGACTTGATAAGAATGTCTCCCACGAGTAATGAGTGTCAAACTATCTATTGGCTTCTGTCTCGGGTTCTTCGGCCGACGCATGTACCTGGCGCGCCAACGTCCGAGGGCTTCTCCGCGGTCATTTCCGTCTCGTCCCGAGAACTATACCTATGGAGGACATCATTGCCAACACCGAAGCAGCCATTCGGACCCTTCCTGGTGCAAGGGCAGAGGAAATACGCATGGAAACAGCCAGGATACTGCGCCGAGCAAAACCACCAGCTTGCAACTTGAAGAAAGAAGAGCTACAAGCCATTAAGAATCTCAACGCCGGTAAGAGTATATTGGTACTGCCTACTGATAAGGGGAATGCGACCGTCGTAATGAAGACCGAAGATTATGAGCAAAAGATCCGGGACCTATTAGATCCGACGACGTACCGAAAACTAAGCGCAGATCCGACGCAGCGTATCACTCGGAATACGAATCGATTAATCAAGGCGTCTTCCCTGCCGGCGGACATACAGAGGAACCTGCGCAACACGGAAGCCCTACCACCTCGGCTGTATGGATTACCCAAGATCCATAAGAACAACGTTCCACTGAGACCGATCGTTAGCGCTCCTGGCTCACCAACGTATAAACTGGCAAAACACTTGGCCTCTCTGCTCCAGCCACACGTGGGGAAGACCGACACATACATTAAGGACTCAGGACATTTCATTGAGAAGCTGAAGAAACTGAAACTTGCACCAAACGCCATCCTGGTCAGCTTTGATGTTGTTTCGTTACTTACGAAAGTGCCACTCAGTGACGCTCTGGAGCACATCGGGTCCATGTTCCCGCAAGACATCAGAAAGCTCTTCCATGCATGTCTCACCACGAGCTATTTCACGTGGAATGGCGATTTCTACGAACAGCTGGAAGGCGTCGCCATGGGTAGTCCTCTCAGTCCAGTGGTGGCCAACTTCTTCATGGAACAATTCGAAGCACAGGCACTGGACTCGGGAACTTGCAAACCTAAGGTGTGGTACAGGTACGTCGATGATACTTTCGTGGTGTGGAGCCATGGTGAAGAACAGCTCGGTGACTTCCTAAGACACTTGAACAGCCTCCATGCCAACATAACATTTACCATGGAAGTAGAAAAGGACAAGAAACTGCCTTTTCTAGATGTGCTGGTCACAAGGGAAGGCGAAAACCTGGGACACAGCGTGTATCGAAAACCGACACACACGGACCGATACCTGCACAAACTGTCAAACCACCACCCGAGCCAGAAAAGAGGCATGATTAGTACGCTCGTAATGAGAGCAGAACGAATATGTGAGCCGCAACACCTCAAACGAGAAATGCAACACCTGGAAACTGTTCTGAGGAGCAATGGGTACTCCACAAATTACATTAGAAGTGTAACAGAGCCAAACACTCGGCGAAGTAAGGAACCAGAAAAATAAATGTCGGGTACGGCCTTTCTGCCATACATTCCCAGAGTGACGGACAGAATCGGCCGTATATTGCGCAAACATGGCGTAAAGACGATTTTCAAACCGACAAGGAAGATCAAAGAGTGTCTTAGATCGGCGAAGGAGAAAAGAGACCCACTTGCAATGTCGAGAATATACCGTATACCATGCACATGCGGAAAAGTTTATGTCGGAATGACTGGACGATCATTTAACACCAACGAGATAAAAAAAAAAGATCGATAGAGTATCTGCCATGTAAGCAGGAGATCCCTGGTTCGAGTCCCGGTCGGGGCATACATTTTCACCTGACGCCGTTGATATATATCAACGCTCGTCAGCAGCTGAAGGTATTAATATGTAATTCTAATAATGTCTTTTAAAGTTCTTTACATCGACGTAGCGCTTACCATTGAAGCCATTTTTCTCCTGCATAATTGTAACACATTTTTGTGATGTCTGACATTCATCACTGGCGAGGAGTACTTTAAAACATCGTGATTAAAACCATCCATTTGTGTTACAGGTTCCATGCGATTTCGATATTTCCAGGCGACACGAAACCAACTTTTGCTACGATTCCTACATCTCTGACACTTTCGTTTACAATTCTCTTTCCATTTCTCTTGTCTACACCACAGGGTTCTGGAGTCCGTTCATGTGGCTTCAAATGTCAACAGTAGGAGAACTGCTTTCAAAAGCAAGTTTGGAAAAGTTATAAATGCGGTAAATAACCCCCCCCCCTCCCCTGCTTGTGAATCACCTCACGTTTCTTGCCGTCACCTGGTCTCTTTATAATCGAACTTAAACATTTACAGATACACATACACAGCTACAATCCTACAAGAAAAAAAAAGGAAACAAGAAAACTGGCAGTTGAATGAATAATTCGGTTGTAGCGAAGTACGGCAACAGTGCAGCATGTAGGAGCGAGATTCTCGATGTCTGGCTGTAACTCGCTGCTAGCCGCTCGGAAAGGGAATGAATATTACTGGCTGCCAGTGGTTAGTGGAGGGGGATGCGCAGAATGGCTGAAAATTGGGCCGCCTTCCTCATGACGCGGACTTTAGCGCGATGTGTCTAGGGATTACCGATTTTGTTTTGTCCGTTACGCGTTTCAACACCATCCAGACCCTCATCTGCTACAGAGCGATGTGGAGCAGCGGTAAGAAATCGCAAAGAGTGTGGCCAAAATCATCGTCTAGCTGTTTTGATTAAGATTTTCCTAAATCACACGACGAGAATTCTGAGACAATCAGTAAACTCCACACCCTGATTCTATAAAGAATCGAACTCTCATGTATAAGACAGGTTGAAATGTTTCATTACGTTACAAATGAGTTAATGTGTTAAATATTAGACGTGAAGCATGTGAGTGTTTCAAATAATGTTTAAAGTTTGTTGGAAGCTCCTAATTTCTGTCATCGTGAAACACTGAATGAAGATAGTCTGGGTAATTTGCGCTCCATTGTCTGCAAAAGTTAGTCTTTCAAACATCTCACTGTATATGGCTTCATATCTTCTGAACTATGAGTCGTACAATGATATAATTGCCCAGGTACGCTCAGTGATATACAGGATGATCCGTAATGATATTACAAACTTTCAGTGATGATGAAAGGTTAATATATCAGCTTGCGGTAGGGGAACCCAGTCCGGAAACGACCGAATCGAAAGCTATAAATGAAAATCGTTCTGATACCTCTTACAGTGGATTAAATGTACAAGTCTTATCTCTCTGATAGACAACAGAACGTACAAATTTATCATGAAGGCAAAGAGTATCTTTCAGATTTAAAAAAAAAAAAACTAGCTATCGAGTGCCCCAGGGTTCCGTGTTAGGCCCTCTGTTGTTCTTGGTGTACATAAACGATTTGCCAAACCATCTGACAGTTGCAGAAACGGTGATGTTCGCTGATGACACTAGCATTTTTATAAAAGGATACACTGAGGATGATCTACAGCAGAGTGTCTCTAGGACAATAATAGAGACAGGAAAATGGTTTAGTGATAATGCTTTGATCATAAATAAGGAGAAAACGGTATTGACGAATTTCAGTAATATTAAAAGTAAAGCTAGAAGAAGAGTAAAAGTTGAGTTAGGGAACTATGTTATTGCACAAGCTCCATACACAAAATTCCTTGGTATATGGGTGGATGAGCACTTGAGATGGGAAAAGCATCTAGAAGTTTTGAGCAAAAAATTAAGTAAATGCTGTTATGTGCTAAGAATGCTTCAGGAATGCTGCAACACTGAACCATTGCTGTGTGCCTATTATGCTTACATGAACAGTTTGCTTAGATATGGTGTAATAGTCTGGGGAAATACAGGTACGGCAAAACAAGCTTTCAAACTTCAAAAAAGGGGTATTAGAATAATAAAAGGGGTTCCCTGCAGAGTGTCATACAAGGAAATATTTAAACAATTTAAAATAATGAGTCTTCCTAGCTTATACATCTATGAATGTGTATGCTTTCTGAAAACTCACCAGGAATTTTCAACATTAAATAATGAAACAAGGAACAGCGATGATTTTCACAAACACACACACAAAGGAGCACTCTTCCAAAAAAGTGTAAACTACCAGCCCAAAATACATTTTAGTCCATTGCCTTCTACAATCAAGAGAATAAAATAATTTTATAAATTCAAGGTACATCTTAAACAATTTTTATGAATACATAGCTTTTATAGCATTGAAGAATATCTGAATATGGAAAAGTAATATTATTTATATATACTGATATAAAATGTTTGTATTTATTATCCAAGTTTTTGAAACAAATTAAAGATAAGAAACTATATTGTAATTTACTACACCCATACAATGTATATTGTTAATGAATGAATAAAGAGATTGATTGATTGATTGAAGTACTGTTGTTGCTAAGACTGTAGGGTAGGCAACTTTCAGAGGTGATACTAACGACCAAAACATGAATAAATTACCAGTAAACATTGGCTCCATAAAGCACACCTCAAGGGCTATGAGTTACTGTGGAACACGTCTCTTGTACTGAACAAGTTCCTGTAGCTCTTAAGGTATAAATTTTAGAGCCCTTTTGACTCGACATTTATTTCTTGTTTTGGTCTGTTCTATATCCTCCAAAAATGTGGGAACCGAAGAACTTGCAATAGAAGAGGTGTTTCACAATGTCGAAGATGAACAAATGCTCATAGCTCGTCAGGTATGCATTTTAGAGCCGATGTTTACTAGACTTTCTCTTCTTATTTTGATCTATACTACCACCTCTGAAAATTTCCTACCTTACAATCCTACCAACAACAATACCGGTAGATGTATTCTACTGTCAGCGGCATCAAAATGATTTTCGCTTATAATTTTCGACTTGGTCGTTTCGGATCAGTGTTCCTTACCTCAAATTGATACATTTGGCCTTCTCCATCAGCCCTGAGAGCTTGTAACAGCATCACGGAATCACCCTGTGAACCACTGAATGTATCTGCACTATTACATCGTTGTATGACATAGTTCAGAAGGCATGGCATCATATCCAGTGAGATCATCACAAAATCATCATGTATGTTACTACTGTCTGCAAACTGTATTGGGAATGGAGTTAGTAGGAAAGAAGTAAGGAATTAAAACGCCATGCACGATGATGATTCTTATGCTGATACTGCTGTAGATTGTGGAACGGAGGACATCTTTGTCGATCTTCGATGGCTCAACTGAGGATGACTGGCAAGTGCCCAGTTGAAATATCGTGGAATGTACCGAACGACGACCGGCTGCAATCTCTAAATCTGTTTGAAGATTTAATATACTGAAGTTTTACTGCACGGACAATGAAAATTCAGTAAGCTGTAAACGCTTTTCCTTTCAACATTTTGTGAGGGCGTGTGAGCGAATACTAGTTTTGAAAAGGTTTGAAATGAAATGTAAAGTTTTTTGGGAGTTGCTAAGTGCTCACGTTCTAAAATGGTGAATAATATAATGTGCGTCGTTTAAGCTCTTTGCATTATATTATCTCAGGACGAACAGTTTCTGACGGTAATAATTGTGTTAATTTGTTGAACCCGTAATATCAGATTATATTTCTTAATGAGCAGATAATGATGGCATTTTATATTTTTAAGTTCGGTCAATAATTATGCGAAATATTGAAAATCTAATTTTTGTTCCTTCTAGCAGAGCCGGCCGCTGTGGCTGAGCGGTTCTAGGCGCTTCAGTCCGGAACCACGCTGCTGCTACGGTCGCAGGTTCGAATCCTGCCTCGAGCATGGATATGTGTGATGTCCTTAGGTTAGTTAGGTTTAAGTAGTTCTAAGTCTAGGGGACTGATGACCTCAGATGTTAAGTCCCATAGTGCTTGGAGCCATTTGCTCCTAGCAGACGTTAGATAGGCACCCTGCAATTGTGACTGTGCGTCATGGTTCTGGCCCGGGATAACCGTTTATCAATGTTGTTGTTGTGATCTACAGTCCTGAGACTGGTTTGATGCAGCTGTCCGTGCTACTCTATCCTGTGCAAGCTTCTTCATCTCCCAGTACCTACTGCAACCTACATCCTTCTGAATCTGCCTAGCGTATTCATCTCTTGGTCTCCCTCTGCGATTTTTACCCTCCACGCTGCCCTCCAGTACTAAATTGGTGATCGCTTGATGCTTCAGAACATGTCCTACCAACCGATCCCTTCTTCTAGTCAAGTTGTGCCACAAACTCCTCTTCTCCCCAATCCTATTCAATACCTCCTCATTATTTATGTGATCTACCCATCTAATCTTCAGCATTCTTCTGTAGCACCACATTTCAAAAGCTTCTATTCTCTTCTTGCCTAAACTATTTATCGTCCATGTTTCACTTCCATACATGGCTACACTCCATACAAATACTTTCAGAAACGGCTTCCTGACACTTAAACCTATACTCGATGTTAACAAATTTCTCTTCTTCAGAAATGCTTTCCTTGCCATTGCCAGTCTACATTTTATATCCTCTCTACTTCGACCATCATCAGTTATTTTGCTCCCTAAATAGCAAAACTCCTTTACTCCGTTTTTCAGTACAAATTCCTTAAGGGGGGGTAGGACGTCAAACGGGCCGACTTGGAGCAGGAGAGGCATCACAGGTCATTTTAATTTCCACTGTTTATCCTTTTACAAATAAGTTCAGAAAACTTTGTCAGCATCACCAGGAAGGATTCAGGATTCACACCCATTGCAGTAGACGTTCGAAAACATAACAAAATAATTTTTTTGCGCGCGAAATTTCATAATTTTTTTCACTTACTAATGGCTGCATTTGTTGCTATAGGCACACTTTTCGTCACAAGTTAGAGAGATTCTTCGATGAATTTTGCACAGCATACATACCATACTCACAGGTGTATTAAACTCTAGAATTTATTTAATTTATGAAAAAACGAATGAACTGTTATATTTTAAACTTCATGTTTAGAAAAAACACAAATTTTATAGTTATTTACCTCAATTTTTACCACAGTTTTTAATAGGTTTGGAAAATTCTAGAGTTTCATATACCTTTAAGTATGGTTTGTATGCTGTGCGAAATTCATCGAAGAATCTCTCTTACTTATGAAGAAAAGTGTACCTATAGCAACAAATGCAGCCATTAGTAAGTGAAAAAAAAAAGATGAAACTTCACATCTAAAGAAAATTGTTACGTCATGTTTCGAACTTCCACCGCTACGAGTGTGAATTCTGAATCCTTCCTGGTCATGCTGACAAAGTTTTATGAATTTATTTGTGAATGTATAGACAATGGAAATTTAAACGTCCTGTGGTGCATCTCCTGCTCCAAGTCGGCCCGCTTGACGTCCTACCCCCCCTTAAACCAGATCGCGGACGATATTTTTCTCCGTGTTCCGTTCCTGGCTTGTGCCCCGTTCTAACGACTTCGACGCATACGGTATTTCAAACTCTTCGCGCCGGTTCCCTGCTGCTGCCGAGCTGCAGCAGTCGGCAGTTGGCAGTGAATGGAGCGCCGCTGCAAGAGGTCACGGCTGCAGCCTTTATCACTTAAGCGCCGCTTCATCGGCGGCGCGGACGAGCAGTGGCCAGTGAGTCAGCAGCCAGATGAAAGCTGTGATTGCACTTTTCACGAACTCGTGCTGCACGAGGCAGACGCAAAGGGTAGGCGGCCAGCCGCGGCTGCAACTCGCCGCCCCCAAGGCTGCCCATCGCCCACCACACCACCAGCCGCCGACCTTCTGTCGTCACCAGGTGTCTCGCGTGTCGCAGATCTTTTCTGCACCTCTGCGATTTTCTTTTAAGCTGGCGCTAGATTCTAGCCTTGATTGACATTCTTGGATAAAAAGAATGGTTCAATAGCTCTAAGCACTGTGGGACTTAAGATCTGAGGTCATCAGTCCCCTAGACTTAAAACTACATCTACATCTACGTGGATACTCTGCAAATCCTATTTAAGTGCCTGGCAGAGGGTTCATCGAACCACCTTCACAATTCTATATTATTCGAATCTCGTATAGCGCGTGGAAGGAATGAACACCTATATCTTTCCGTACGAGCTCTGATTTCCCTTATTTTATCGTGGTGATTGTTCATCCCTATGTAGGTCGGTCGCAACAAAATATTTTCGCGTTCGGAGGAGAAAGTTGTTGATTGGAATTTGGTGAGAGGATTCCGTGGCAACGAAAAACGCCTTTCTTTTAATGTTTTCCAGCCCAAATTCTGTATCATTTCTCCCATATTTCGCGAAGTACAAAACGTGCTGCTTTTCTTTGAACTTTTTCGATGTACTCCGTCAGTCCTATCTGGTAAGTATCCCACACCGCGTAGCAGTATTCTAAACGAGGGCGGACAAGCGTAGTGTAGGCAGTCTCCGTAGTAGGTCTGTTACATTTTCTAAGTGTCCTGCCAATAAAACGCAGCCATTGGTTAGCCTTTCCCACAACATTTTCTATGTGTTCCTTCCAATTTAAGTTGTTCGTAATTGTAATACCTAAGTATTTAGTTGAATTTACCGCTTTTAGATTAGACTGATTTATCGTGTAACTGAAGTTTAACGAGTTCCTTTTAGCACTCATGTGGGTGACCTCACACTTCTCGTTTCGTTATTTAGGGTCAACTGCCACTTTTCGCACGATTCAGATATTTTTTCTAAATCGTTTTGCAGTTTCTTTTGATCTTCTAATGACTTTATTAGTCGATGAACGACAGCGTCATCTGCAAACAACCGAAGACGGCTGCTCAAATCGTTTCCCAAATCTACATCTACATCTATATCCATACTCCGCAAGCCACCTGACGGTGTGTGGTGGAGGGTACCTTGAGTACCACCATCGGTTCTCCCTTCTATTCCAGCCTCGTATTGTTCGTGGAAAGAAAGGTTGTCGGTATGCCTCTGTATGGTCTTTAAGGTCTCTGATTTTATCCTCGTGGTCTCTTTGCGAGACATACGTAGGAGAGAGCAATATACTGCTTGACTCCTCGGTGAAGGTATGTTCACGAAACTTCAACAAAAGCCCGTACCGAGCTACTGAGCGTCTCTCTTGCAGGGTTTTCCACTGGAGTTTATCGTCTCCGTAACGCTTTCGCGATTACTAAATGATCCTGGAACGAAGAGCGCTGCTCTCCGTTGGATCTTCTCTATCTCTTCTATCAACCCTATCTGGTACGGATCCCACACCGGTGAGCGGTATTCAAGCAGTGGGCGAACAAGTGTACTGTAACATACTTCCTTCGTTTTCGGACTGCATTTCCTTAGGATTATTCCAATGAATCTCAGTCTGGTATCTGCTTTACCGACGATTAATTTTATATCATTATTCCATTTTAAATGGCTCTGAGCATTATGGGACTCAACTGCTGAGGTCATTAGTCCCCTAGAACTACGAACTAGTTAAACCTAACTAACCTAAGGACATCACAAACATCCATGCCCGAGGCAGGATTCGAACCTGCGACCGTAGCGGTCTTGCGGTTCCAGACTGCAGCGCCTTTAACCGCGCGGCCACTTCGGCCGGCTCCATTTTAAATCACTGCTAATGTCTACTCCCAGATAATTTATGGAATTAACTGCTTCCAGTTGCTGACCTGCTATATTGTAGCTAAATAATAAAGGATCTTTCTTCCTATGTATTCGCAGCACATTACACTTGTCTACATTGAGATTCAATTACCATTCCCTGCACCATGTTTCAATTCGTTGCAGATCCTCCTGCATTTCAGTACAATTTTCCATTGTTACAACCTCTCGATATACTACAGCATCATCTGCAAAAAGCCCCAGTGAACTTCCGATGTTATCCACATAGTCAATTATAGATATTGTGAATAGCAACGGTCCTACGACACTCCCCTGCGACACACCTGAAATCACTCTTACTTCCGAAGACATCTCCCGTTTATATAGATAAGTAACAGCAAAGGGCCTATAACACTACCTTGGGGAAAGCCAGAAATCACTTCTGTTTTACTCGAAGACTTTCCGTCAATTACTACGAACTGTGACCTCTCTGACAGGAAATCGCAAATCCAGTCACATATCTGAGACGATATTCCATAAGAACGCAATTTCACTACGAGCCGTTGTGTGGTACAGTGTCAAAAGCCTTCCGAAAATCCGGAACTACTTAAACCTAACTAACCTAAGGACATCACATTCATCTAGGCAGGATTTGAACCTGCGACCGCAGCAGTAGCGCGGTTCCGTGCTGAAGCGCCTAGAACCGCTCGACCACAGCGGCCGGCTCATTCTTGGATAATTATACAGAAAAAAAGGGAGAAATTTCATACGTCATGATAGTTTGGACATTACCTCGGGTTCCAGACATTTACATTGGAAAGCTTATTTTCGTCCTCATCCATTACACACATTGATTTCGCGAAGTGTAAGTGATGGATCTTACGTGTCCAAGCTGCATGTTTCCTAGCAGAAACGCTACCTGACTGAGAATATTCTTCTGAAGTGATATTACCTCGCATTTTGATTGGTGGGGAACTGTCGATGGCGTCGATGCCTTTACAGACGAGGAACATCCTAACAGCGTATTGATCGACCTTTAGAACGTAATACGGAGATTATTTGATAAGTCTTGTTAAGTGGGTTGTGTCGGCAGCGCTGTGTAGCGCTTTGCATTGGATCTCTGACTGCGCTTTCTTTTGTAAGAGACTCTGTGGCTGGTCGGACTCGTTGGAAGTTAATCGCCAGTACTGTTGGGCAGTTGGAAGTTAGTTGCTAGCAGTGATGGAAGTACTGTTGGGCAGTTGGAGGTGAACAGCCAGCAGTGATGGATGTTAAATGTGAGAAGTTAGCACTGATGGAGGGTAGAGGTCTAAAGTGTTAGCGTAGGCTAACGATCTGTATATGTTCGACTTGGAGATTGAATATTTTTCATGATTACATATCTTTGTACTAGATGTCAATGACGATTTATATTCGTGTTTGAGCTGGATGTCACATTATCAAGGTAAAAAAAAAAAATACATTATTTGGTTTGCAAGAAAATCTTTCCTTTGCTAGCCACATGCCTATTAGTAGTTAGTGGCTTTAGTAGTTTTATTTAGCTGGCAGCATTGACGCTCACTGTATTGCAGTAGTTCGCGTATTGAAGATTTTTGTGAGGTAAGTGCTTAATAAATGAATAGGTTAGTGTTAAGCTTTCTTTTTAGTCAGGGCCATTCTTTTGAATTAATTATTTTAAGTCATGTTATCTTTTTTTGAGCAGTCAGATTGCGTTGCGCTAGGAAATTGTGGGTCTCAGTCATTCAGAAATTTAAGTACAGTCACACTCATTTAAATAAAGAAGTTTCACTGTAAATTGCCATGAAACAATGGTACATTTTTGTTGCGCCTTTACGGTTGATAAGTTTGATTATTCCAAGGATCGCATAAAGAATTTCAACAGTTAACAGAAGTCTCAATTTGTCAATGAATAAATTGCGATTGAAGAAAGAAGAAAACCGAGTTTCGTGCTGTTACTAAACTTTCTCATTTGAAAGGTTGTACCGTCGCACAAATCGAAACAGAACTGGATGAAGTTCACACGTCCTCTGCATCATGATACAGGACCATTTACTTTAGGATTCTACTTCTACATCTACATCTATATGGATACTCTGCAAATCACATTTAAGTGCCTGGGTGAGGGTTCGTCGAACCACCTTCAGAATTCCCTATTGTTCCAATCTCGTATAGCGCGCGAAAATAATGAACACCTATATTTTTCCGTACTAGCTCTGATTTCCCTTCTTTTATCATGGTAATCGTTTCTCCCTATGTAGGGCAGTGTAAAAAAATTATTTTCACATTCGGAGGAGGTAGCTGGTGATTGGAGTTTCGTGAGAAGATTCCGTCGCAACGAAAAACGCCTTTGTTTTAACTATGTCCACCCCGAATCCTGCATCAGCGCAGTGACACCCCCTCCCCTATTTCGCGATAATACAAAACGTCTTTTGGGATTTCCAAAGAATAATCCTCATTGATTACTTAGAAAAAGGTGGAACCATAACTGGACGCTATTATGCTTCATCGTTCGATAGTTTTAAACTTGGGTGCTGAAAGGCCGAGGTTGCCACAAGAAAAGTTCTTTGGCCAGGATAAGGCACCATCCCACACATTAGCGATGACAATGATGAAAGTGCATCAGTTGGGTAACGAATTGGTTCCTCATCCACTGTATACACGAGACTTAGCCCCAAGTGAATTCATCCTGTCCCGTAACTTGAAGATTTGGTTTACTGGGAAGAAATGTTAATAAAATGACGATGTGATAGTTGCAGTCAACGAATATTTTGCAGACTTCTATATTTTCAGTGGGATGAAAAAGCTGGAGGATCGCTAGACCTAGACCATGTTGAAAAGTAACATGAGTTGTTTACTAAACAAATACACTGCTGGCCACCGTAAATGCAACACCAAGAAAGACAAGAGGTAGCACAACAAAATTTATTTTGTAGATAACATGTTGACCAAGTATCAAATGATTACGTTTACAGACGTCTGTGACATGTGGTTCCTGCCAGAATCAGTAGCCAGAGTAGCCGCCATTGTTGGAGATCACCGCTGCCACACGTCTCGGCATTGAGTCAAAGAGACGTTGGATGTGTTCCTGGGGTACAGCAGCCCAAGCAGCTTCCACACGTTGCCAAAGATCATCTGGTGTGGCAGCTGGGGATGTAATCTGGGTCACTCGTTGAGCAACCATGGACCACATGTTTTCTATCGGCGAAAGATCCGGAGAGCGAGCCAGCCAGGGAAGCAAGTCAATCTGGTTATTGACGAAGAACCTTTGGACAATGCGTGCCACGTGTGGTCGCGCATTATCCTGTTGAAATATGGCTGTGGCCGAGCCCTGAAGGTAAGGAAGGACAACTGGCTCCAGCACCTCGGATATGTAGCGCCGGCTAGTTAAAGTACCGGCAATGCGTACTAGAGGCGTGCGAGAGTAATATCCAATACCGCCCCATACCATAATACCCGGTGCAAGACCAGTGTGGCGGTGCATTATGCAGCTGTCCAGCATCCTCTCTCCACGGTGTCTCCACACTCGAATCCGACCATAGTGGTGCTGCAGACAGAAGCGTGCCTCGTCAGTAAAGACAACGTCATTCCATTCTGCCGTCCACATCCGTCTGTCATCACACCATTGGCGACGGAGACGTCTGTGGTTCTGCGTCAATGGTAGACGAAGCAATGGACGTCTTGCGGACAGACCACTCTGCTGTAAACGGCGTCGAATGGTACGCGCAGACACTGGATGATGCGTTACAGACGCAATGTGCTGTGCTATGGTTCGGGATGTCACTGAGCGATCCGTCACTGCCATGCGCACAATTTGCCTACCAGCACGTGCAGTGGTGCACCGAGGTGAATGCGATCGACCACGTCGGTCCGTCGTACCCTCCTGCATCCAGCGGTCACATATCCGCATTACAGTTGTTTGGTTTCGTCCAACACGACTAGCGATGTCTCTGTATGATAATCCACAATCTCGGTAAGCCACTATCCTTCCTCTGTCGAACTCGGATACTTGATTAAACGATGTTCGCTGTTGTCTACGAGGCATAACTGATCGTCTTGTGAAACAACCACAAGGTAAACACACGTGCCGAACGTACACTCGTCGAAGTCGCCAAGCCTTAAATGGCGCTATGAGGTGGCGCCATAGGCGCGCGTGATGTGCGTCTGCGCTGAAATTCTAATCAGTTGCATATCTCATCGCTGCAAACCCATGGTGTAAATTTCACTTGATTCGGATGCTTCCTTCAGGGTGTTGCATTTACGGTGGCCAGCAGTGTATTTTTTGTCAGACTCATCAAACCGCCCTCGTACAGCAGCGATTCTACGAGGCACAAATCCGAGAAATCCTTGGTAGGTTTCCGGAGGCGTGTGGCGATCGAGATGTGTAGGCACGGGTCACGCAGCTCCCGTAAATTTAGGGCTGGTGGTTCGCGGGTGCAGAGGTGGCCTTCGATAGCCTGCCACATGTGTTCCATCAGGTTTATAGCATGCGAGCTTGGTAGCCAAAACATCAACGTGCCGAGGCAGGATTCGAACCTGCGACCGTAGCGGTGGCGCGGTTCCAGACTGAAGCGCCTAGAACTGCTTGGCCACAGCGGCCGGCTGAGCAGCTGTCAACGGCGTGTGCCATCACGACCATTGACTTCATGTAACAAGAACCGTCATATATCCGACCAGGCGATACTTTTCCACTGATGCACGGATCAATGTCGATTATGCCGTGCCCACAGCAACCGTTATTGACGATGGCGTTTGGACAACAAAAGTTGGCGTAAGTGTCGTCTGCTGCGGTGCCCTATGTCAAAATGTGCTCCGAAATACTTTGATTTCTGCCGTTAATCTGTAACAGATCGCCGCGTATCCTACTTTGCAGAGGGGGCCCAGTCTCCTATTGTAGTGGTTAATTTTTTTGAGTTGCGACCATCAAACACAAGTACATAAAATCATGTCTTTTATTCAATTAAACATATCTATTTACAGTATTTGAAATTTTCGGCCACATAGAAAGCTGGGATCGGATTATTTAGTGGTTAAAACGATCGTGAGCCAGTCGCGTACTGTCATATTTTCTTATTTTTCACAAAAAAATCTGCCTGTGTACAAAACAACGTTCACTTAAATTCCAGTTAGCATTTTACTGGATGAGAATCTCAGTAACTTACGCCCTTAAATGTCACTAACAATGATACGAGCCAGCATTGTACATTGGCCTGTATAGAATGATAGTTACCGACGAAACATTTTCTAAGAACTGACATTAATTTTTAATTCCATCGCTTTTGTAGCGTGCCTACTCGATGCGACGATTTATACATACATAGCTTTACGTAAATTTTTATTCTTTGCAGTCGCACAGTTTAGAGACCAGTTCTAAGGTTGCCATAGGTAATAGGCAAGATGATACGCTTCACTTTCTCCACGTTCTACTATGTTGAATGGACGTCCTACACTGTGTCACCTAATTGTGGTTTCACCGCCGTTCGGCCAATTTCCGTAGATACTGAAGACAGTAGCTGGCTATCTTCGGCCTTTCCGAGTTGCTCGTTCTCTGGCGCCGTCCATAACAATCTGTCCTTTGTCGCAGTCGCTTATGCCATGAATTACCCTATTTACGGCCCCTATTGTCGCTAGAATGATTCCCCATTCGCCTCTGCTCCGCTTATGTAGTTTCCTTAACGCATCAGGTGCCTGAGATGCCAGTAGGCGGCATTCACGCTGTATAGTGATTATAATGTTTTAACTATGCAGAACAATCACTGGAAGCAGTCACATCCATAAAATATCTAGGAGTACGGGTACGGAGCGATTCGACGTGGATCGACCACGTAAAATTAATCGTCGGTAGGGCAGGTGCCAGACAGATTTATTGGAAGAATATCAGGAGATGTAGCCCACAGACCATCCACAAAAAGTAGCAGCTTACAGAAACCTCAGTCCATCCACAAAAGGCAGCAGCGTACAGAACCTTCGTTCGACTAATACTTGAAAATTTCTGGTCAGTCTGGGACCCGTATCAAATGCGATTGATAGAGGAAGTAGAGAAAGTCCAAATAAGAGCAGCGCGTTTCTTTACCGCGTCATTTAGTAAGCATGGAAACGTGATGGAGATGTTCATCCTAGTCCAGTAGAAGACGCTGCAAGAGTGGCGGTGTAATATACTATTAACGTTTACTATTCACGTTCCTGCAAGACTCAACCAACATATTGCTGCCCCCTACGTACATCTCGCGATAAGTCCGTGAAGGTAAAATTAGAGAGATTGGAGCCCACACGGAGGCTTACCAGTAGTCGTTCTTCCCGCGAACCATTCGCGACTGGAACAGGAACATGGGGGGGTGGAGTGACAGTGGTACCGTTCACCAGTTTGTGTTACGACCGTTAGTGCTGTTCACGTGATGTCTCTGCCGCCACTGTCGCCTGGTCCGCGAGATATTTTTCGTTATTAGAATTATATTAGTACCGTCAGCTGCGTTCGGGCGTTGACATAGATCAACAGGGACAGGTGAAAATGTGTGCCGCGACCGGGACTCGAACCCGGGATTTCCTGCTTACATGGGAGACGCTCTATCCACCTGAGTCACCGGGGGCACATATGATAGTGCGCCTGCAGGGACTATCTCGCGCACGCCTCCCGCGAGACTCACATTCTCATTTTCTATGTCCACACACTACATTCGTAGTGTCCCACCCCATCACACTCATTACTCGTGGAAGACATTCTTCCAAGTCCCGTAAGAGTTCGGGGAATATGTGTGCATCCGCACAGAAGAAGGAAGTAGCTGATTTTGTTCGTACGAGTATCTCTTGTCCATTCCACTCTGGTTTTCTTATTTTAGGATATGTTTTAAACACACCTGAAGATGTTAGCGATTGACCAAAATCGATAGTGTGAGAACAGTTTTTGCGATTATAGAATGGCATAAAAGAAACGGATTCTACTTTCATTATCTGCCAGTACCTTTAATTAACAAGGGCGGAGGGCAAATACGGATTCTACTTTCATTATCTGCCAGTACCTTTAATTAACAAGGGCGGAGGGCAAATATTTTTATGACCGCATACTTTGCTTCTAAATCTGCAAGAGTACGATTGAGTCGTGATTAGTGAAAGCTGTTTATTTCTTTTATTTTTATTTATTTATTTTTTTTTTTTTTAGTTGCCAAAATTATTCATGCTACTTTTATTTTGAAACTGTGCTGGATTCTTGTTCAAATGGGTGTGAATGCCTAACGGACCAAACTGCTGAGGTCATCGGTCCCTAGACTTACACACTACTTTAATTAACTTAAACTAACTTATGCTATGAACGACACACACAATGCCCGAGGGAGGACTCGAACCTCCGGCGGGATGGGCCGCGCAACCCGTGCAAGGCGCCTTAAAGCGCGCGGCCACTCCACGCGGCTGCCGGATTCTCTACAGAAAAATTCATAGAAGAGTGAATTTATTGCGACGCTATTGTCAGTAAGCCTAATTTTTAAACAATGTGTGAAGTCAGAGGATGGACTCCAGATATTACCTTTACAGCACGTTCCTGTGCAGTGAATACTTAGTGTCTAAGCATGGAGTATCCCCAGAAAACTGTTCCCTATGATATCAATAAATGGAAATATTCAAAGTAAGGCAAAGTTCTAAGGCTTACATCACCTAGACCACCTGTAACGCCGGAAATGCATATCCTTCTATTTCCATCTATTGTACTATAATTTTTTTTCCTTATTTTGTCACCTGAAGATATGACATTTCTGTCTCTTCATATATTGTAATTGTTTCACTGTTTGTATATATATATATATTTATGCATTTATGTTGGTTTGTTTTGTGAATATTATTTGTATTTATACGCTGGGTCTGGCCCAGGGAAAACTATGCTATCGAACGAATACATCGATAGGTCGTGTGGAGAACCAAAGTGTTTAGGATCTTTGGTAGGGTTAACTCTGTCGCGTGGAGCGCGGGCAGAGCAGAGAGAGTCTGGCTGGGGTGGTGCAGTGGAGCAGGTGTGTTGTGTGAAGCTCCCGCGAGTTGCCGCGCTTTCGGGGTTTGGCAGCATGTAATTGCGCTCGACTTGCGATGATAGTTTCGGACATGGTGTCGCGGACGGGAAGCATTAGCTGGCGCACATCAAGAGCCCGTTTCGTCTGGTGACCGTGTCGAGAAGAAGGCGCGCCGACATCCAGCTTCTGCAACAGCGACGGCCGACAATGAGTGACTGTCGCCACCTCCTCGATCGACGGCTTCAAACCTTCAATCAACCAACAAGGAAGACTGGAAGCACGTAAAGTTTTAGAACTATATGGCAGACCTCAATTTTTCAAATTTTTAAAATTGTTGCATCACAAAATTACAGCAACTTTGCATGAACCTTTGTTGCTCATTGTCCCAATTGCATTGCCAAGCAGGGTCCCTTCCTTTTCCGAAATGAACCCGAGTGTCGTTGAAATTCAAACTCCAGCATTAAAGTAATATAATTCGATTTCACTGCTTTAATTTCAAAGTTCAGTTAAGGCATTCGTAGCTGGCTACAATATTTAGATTACACAAGCACAAATTAAGAGTGCGAGTTTTGTTACCGTATTTTAGCTTACCTGTGACTGCAGCTCAGCTTGGTACGTACTAAATTTTACTATTGTTAATTGTTCAGAATCATTTAATTCAAGTTCAAAGTTAAATCTCTTATTTCTAAATTGCGTAGATTCAAGTAGCTTTTGAAATGATTGTTGAGGTAGTCCAAGACTAACCGTATTTTACTGAATTTCGATGTGCTTCAGAAAGAAAGCTCACTATTAACTTAAGTCACTAAATTAACTTTCGATTTTCCGGTTTTATTAATTCTTTTGCTAAATTAATTCAGAGTGTAGTGAAATTTATTACTTCTGACAAACTTGCAGTTTTCACACTACACGTGTCAACCTTCAGTTGCCACGCTTCTAGTGCTAATTATATGTGTAATAACCTTTCTTTTTCAGTTACTATGGTAATTGTCCTTAGGACTGGCGACCGTAATTTCCCCCAAATCTCAAATATCGAATTACCGCTAGTTAATTGTTAACGTAACGGCCGCACATTTACTTTCTTTATTAACTTTACCCCTTTTCAAAATTAATTTCCACCAGTTTCATTGGCATTTTTCCTTTCGTTTAGATGTAACCCTTTCCTCCCTTCTTACCGACAAATTGACTTCGGTGACGATTGCTTTTCCCAAATTTCCATTAGCTACACGCGGTTTAATTTTTCACTGTCATTAAGGTCGATAAGTGAGGGGGAGGTTACACGTGGCGACCTGGTGACAGGACAATCTTCAGATTTGAGGTTGTTCTGGACACGAATTTTGCATTGTGCAAATCTCGTAACAAAGTACTGGTTACGAAATGGTCGATACGTCAGCGAGAATATTAGTGTGAGGAATCCTAATTAGATTTGAGATTTGGCATTTATATTGAAAATTATTAAAATGAGGGAAAGCAACAATTGCCAAAATTTGGTAGACTTGGATACGGAACAATCGGTCGAACAGTGGGAAACGCGCACCGCGGTACCCATTGTTCAGGGGCAGGCAGCTAGCATGAAAGACGCGACCGCCGAAACGCAGAAATGGAATTCCAAACTTGTTTCGGAATCGGAAGTGAAAATCAAATCTGAATCCCTTGATGACGAATACGGGGGGACAATTAAGGAGGAAGCCGCTACGGAAGTAAAACCGGTAGTTTCCGGGAATTTAACTGATTTATTGAATGTTTTGATTAACGAAATCAAGAGTCAATCGGCAGAAATTAAAGCTCTGTCTGCCATGCAAGAAGCTCAGGCTGCCAAGCAAGAAGCTCAGGCTGCCAAGCAAGAAGCTCAGTCTGAAAAAATTGAACGAAAGCTAGACAATCAGAACAAAGCTATTAATGTTGTTAACAACAATGTTGGAGTTGTTAACACAAAAGTTAATAAAATCAAAGAAGATATTGTTGTGATTAATACCGAAATCGGTAATAAAGAAGATATTGTTGTGATTAATACCGAAATCGGTAATCTTAAACAGGAAATGATAGGCGTTCAGGCGGAAATTGCGAGCATAAATACTCGTTTTTATTCCGAAATTAGCAGAATCGAGAAAAGTGTAAGAGAAGCAATTGCTCCGATCATCAAGAATAAGGTGACGGAACAAATTCAATTAGTGAAAAAGGAGGATCAAAAGAAGGTGGAAACTTTAAAGGCTTTAGTATCCAAAGTAGATACCAAAGTGACGAAGCAGGCTAATACCTGCGAAGAGAAAAAAAGGGAGGTAGAAACGCGTGCGACAACCACTTGCCAAGTAATTACGAGAGTGTCGGAATTAGAAAAGAAACTTGACGAAAAACAGAGCTATGTGCCAATCTGTGCACATAGTTCGGAATTGTTGACGAAAGAGGAGCGGTTCGACCCCTTGAAAAAAGGCGGAATACACGCGACGGATTTCATTAAAAATTGTGAAAGAGTTTTACCCAGATCATGGACTAATGAGAGAAAAATTAATGCGGTTATTGATGTGTTGGTTGGTGATGCCAAGCGTTGGGGCTTAAACCTCAACATTACGAACCTGACTTTTGACGAGTTTAAGAATTTGTTTCTAGCTAAATACTGGTCGGAGCAAAAACAGCAAAGTGTCTGGCGCGAATTTGTCGTATCGAGGCCTTTCGATGCGAATTCGCGCGGCTCGATGAAGGAGTTTTGTGAGGGCTGGATCCGCAAGTTGGAATATTTGCGTGATCGCCGCACGGAATCCGAAATAGTCTGGAAACTCTACAAGAAGCTTCCAGATGATGCAAAACGCTACGTAGGAAGTAATTACAGGACAATCAATGATTTCCTAGAAAGAGTTGAGGACGAGGACTATTGGCGCAATAATCGCGATAGTGGTAGAGGCCGTGGTAACAACAACGGGTACCACAGCAGCCACAACAATGATAAATATGGGCATAATGCATTCCGCAACCATGGCAGCAATAACAATAATGGTTCGGACCGTAATAACAATCGGTACAATGCAAATAATAACAGGAATGACGGAAACCAGTATCATACTAACGTGATACGGGCTTCACAGAATAGTAATAACGCCAGAGGGTGTGACCAGCCGCCTCAGCAGTATCTGGGGAGCGTATCTGCTGGGACGAGACAGGGAAACCATTAGCCGCGCCGGTGAGGGGCCGACCGGGCGTGGAGAAATTTTGGCGGCCCAATAACAGGAGAAAACCCAGGTGTCGTCGTTATGAAAATTCCGTGTGGAATAATCAACGGCGGGAGAGTGTGCCAGTGTTAGGAGAAAGGAGTGCGCCCACGAGTAGTAGATCAGCTGTGGACACGGCAGTAGAAAATACATTCACTGTCAGTGAGAACAATTTAAGTAGTGTTCCGGAAATCGATTATAAAGTGGCAGCTGTAACACCCACAGCGGAACTGGAGATTGAGTTTAAGAATGATTAGCAATTGTTGAGAGAAGATCAGATGTCGGATAACAAGTCCGTCATCGAGCGAGGGGATGCAGAGAGGGATGAGGTCTGGTTAAGGCAGTTCGGTCGCTTATACGACGAACTAAGAGATTATAGGGGCCTGTACGGGAGAAGTGTTTATGGGGAGCGCGGGCAGGATTTGCCGCGTCTCGTCTCGCAGGAAGATAGTGTTTGTGAAGGGATAGAAAGTTCTGGCCCCAACCGGCAGACTTTACCAGAAATAGTTGATGTTAACGGGGAGCACGAGCAAGATTCGTCGTGTTTCGTCCGGCAGGAGTTGGATGTTGAAGTAGTAACGGAAAGTTCTGGCCCTGACCGGCAGACTTTACCGAAAGTTATAGTGTTAGGAGTGGCCGACCCATCCGACGCAAAACTCCAGTTTAAACATTGCGAGAGTATTAAGGAAACAGATTACGAAAATTTTGGTGATAGCCGGACACGATTGGTAGAAAAGCACGTAGATTTACAGCGTGTATGAGGTTAGAGCTGACGTTATACGGTCGGACGGTAGCAGTGTGGGTTGCGCAGATCCAGCGGAAGTAATTGCAGATACTACTGGGCACATTCCTCCAGGTAGATTGGCAGATGAGATCAATCTGACCAAAGAGGAATCAACGAAGGTGGCAATTAGTGAATTGATAGCAAAGCAACACTCACTAGTTGACGAGTTACAGGAAAAGGTTTCGGTATTGGAGGCGAAGCTACAGACTAAGCCTCAGGACAAACGTGTTGAAATTAAAACTGTATGTGAACAGAGGCTGAAAAAGCCGCCAGATAAGCAGGAATTAGGATCAAAGCCGGATGGTTTTTTCTGGAATGACCTGGATATAGACGAGGATTTACTGTGGGAAAATAAAGAAACAGTCGAGGACAAGTGTAGACAGATAGTAGTGTCTGTTAATATGCACGACCTACAACTAAACGTGTTGATTGACACCAGTGCAGAATTGAGTGCTGTATCTGGGAAAATATTTGAGTTACTGAAAGACAGACCTGGCATCGTAGTTATGCCAGTAACAGGAGTGAAAATTATCGGTGCTACTGGGAAGGCCAGTAAACCGGTCACAAAACAGATTTTTGTCAACTTCGAGATATGTGGGGCACGATTTGAACAAGAGTTTGTCGTCGTGCCAGACTTAACTACGGAATTAATTATCGGGTTAGATTGGCTATTAAAGTACCGTGCAGTGATTAATTGCGAAAGCAAAACTTTGACATGTACGTCACAAGATAAAGCAATAGTAGTTAGTTTTGACGAGGCAGGAAACGGTGTGCATAGGCAATACCAGCCTATACACATTGTTAACTGGCCGGATGACATTGACGTAGGAATGAATTTGAACTGCCGTAACGTAAGGAATCTCGGCATTGACAAAAGTGTAGAAAGTGAATTGAAGGAGATAATCAAATTCCCTCCACGGATTGACATTAGTATTGGTGTGAAAAAAGATCGTTTGCGAGAAGTAATGAAGCTAAAAGCCGATGCTCGCATACGTCGTCATGACGCTAAAGCGCGTTTTGCTAAATTTGCAATCGGAGACTTAGTACTTTTAAAAGCTCATGAGAAATCGAGCGAGATAGACAATGAAATCTCTAAATTTAAGTTTGTGTATAATGGACCATATAAAGTCACTGGTATACCTCACACAAATGCTTATTGCTGAGTGTATCCAAGTTCTGGAAAACTATTAGGTATACGGAACATTGTAGACTTAAAATTGTACCAACCTAGGATCGATTAAAACCACAGAATGGGTAATTTGTACAGTCTGTAAATGTAGAGTGTAAGATTTAACGATTTGCTAGATTGCCATGCTTTTGTCTGACAAAGAGGACATTAAAAAAATTGTAATTAATAAGTAATTAATTTTGACTAAATGATTTAAGAGTAATTAATCAATTGAAAAATCCAAGCTGCTAGTTTAAGTTTTCAGCTGAGTCACAGTAGATTGAGGAATGTAAATATGATTTTGTAACTAGCTGTAAGATTTCATAAATATGTGGTTTACTAGTCATTGCCGATTTACTTAGACGCTGTTTTAAGTTTCAGGCTCGTACATGCGTGTGATGATGGACAGTGTTGAGTTATCCACTGTGATAGTGTTAATGGGCTCCTTGAGATTACTCGGGAGTGAGTTTTTCCGAAAGAATTCAGTGAAACGGACGTTCTGGAAATGCCGTTACTCAGGCGAGTGAGATCAAGCGTACCGCACAGGCGGGTGCAACAATACTAGCGAGGCGGAGCCGCTGTCGGCTCTTGTGCCGCTGTCGGCATTCTTTGCACTTGCGGGTACGGAAGGCGGAGTTGTTTTTCTTCCCGGACAGCTGATGTGAAAGAATTCTGTTGTCAATATTTATGTTTTTGCCGATCTGCTGTATATTATTTTCCTGTTTAGCGTTAAGTGGACTCTCATGACGAGAATATTAATTATGAAAAGGTTATATAAAATACGTATTCTATGTAATTAATTATTAATTTGCGTATTTTGATATACCTGTTTTTTATGACAATGTACTCTGATTAATTTTGTAAATTGTAGAACATTTCTTGATACTGTTAAGAATTTTGATTTTTTGAATAGCTAAACCACTTTCTATGTTTTCTATGAATTTTAATATATTGTCAACCTGTTTTCTTTTGTGTAAGATGACAGAGTGGAATAAGGTTAGGAGTCTCCACTCAATTATTATGGTCTAAAAATTGGTTTGTGGTTAATTAGCCTAATGCTAAATTTTCTTGATGTTTTGAGCATATGCATTTCCGCTGTTTTTTTTCCTTTTTGGGACATTTTCTGAGTGTGTTTACGTTACACGAACATCCTCAGACAATGTGGGGCACGTGTAACGCCGGAAATGCATATCCTTCTATTTCCATCTATTGTACTATAGATTTTTCCTTATTTTGTCACCTGAAGATATGACATTTCTGTATCCTTATATATTGTAATTGTTTTACTGTTTGTATATATATATATTTATGCATTTATGTTGGTTTGTTTTGTGAATATTATTTGTATTTATACGCTGGGTCTGGACTAGGGAAAACTATGCTATCGAACGAATACATCGATAGGTCGTGTGGAGAACCAAAGTGTTTAGGATCTTTGGTAGTGTTAACTCTGTCGCGTGGAGCGCGGGCAGAGCAGAGAGAGTCTGGCTGGTGTGGTGCAGTGGAGCAGGTGTGTTGTGTGAAGCTCCCGCGAGTTGCTGCGCTTTCGGGGTTTGGCAGCATGTAATTGCGTTCGACTTGCGATGATAGTTTCGGACATGGCGTCGCGGACGGGAAGCATTAGCTGGCGCACATCAAGAGCCCGTTTCGTCTGGTGACCGTGTCGAGAAGAAGGCACGCCGACATCCAGCTTCTGCAACAGTGACGGCTGACAATGAGTGACTGTCGCCACCTCCTCGATCGACGGCTTCAAACCTTCAATCAACCAACAAGGAAGACTGGAAGCACGTAAAGTTTTAGAACTGTATGGCAGACCTCAGTTTTTCAAATTTTTAAAATTGTTGCATCACAAAATTACAGCAACTTAGTATGAACCTTTGTTGCTCATTGTCCCAATTGCATTGCCAAGCAGGGTCCCTTACTTTTCCGAAATGAACCCGAGTGTCGTTGAAATTCAAACGCCAGCATTAAAGTAATATAATTCGATTTCACTGCTTTAATTTCAAAGTTCAGTTAAGGCATCCATAGCTGGCTACAATATTTAGATTACACAAGCACAAATTAAGAGTGCGAGTTTTGTTACTGTATTTTAGCTTACCTGTGACTGCAGCTCAGCTTGGTACGTACTAAATTTTACTATTGTTAATTGTTCAGAATCACTTAATTCAAGTTCAAAGTGAAATCTCTTATTTCTAAATTGCGTAGATTCAAGTAGCTTTTGAAATGATTGTTGAGGTAGTCCAAGACTAACCGTATTTTACTGAATTTCGATGTGCTTCAGAAAGAAAGCTCACTATTAACTTCGGTCACTAAATTAACTTTCGATTTTCCGGTTTTATTAATTCTTTTGCTAAATTAAGTCAGAGTGTAGCGATATTTATTACTTCTGACAAACTTTCAGTTTTCACACTACACGTGTCAACCTTCAGTTGCCACGCTTCTAGTGCTAATTATATGTGTCACAACCTTTCTTTTTTCAGTTACTATGGTAATTGTCCTTAGGACTGGCGACCGTAATTTCCCCCAAATCTCAAATATCTAATTACCGCTAGTTAATTGTTAACGTAACGGCCGCACATTTACTTTCTTTATTAACTTTACCCCTTTTCAAAATTAATTTCCACCAGTTTCATTGGCATTTTTCCTTTCATTTAGATGTAACCCTTTCCTCCCTCTTTACCGACAGATTAACTTCGGTGACGATTGCTTTTCCCAAATGTCCATTAGGTACATGCGGTTTAATTTTTCACTGTCATTAAGGTCGATAAGTGAGGGGGAGGTTACACACCAATAATTATACCTAAAGCAGGAACTTCCAATAATCAGTTTTATATGTTTCCTTTCCCCTGTGATATATGGTTATTAATGATGATATGTCTTTCCTTTTGTAGCATTGAATGAACTGTCTTTTTTCTACGAAGATAGTGTTTACCAAAAACCAATCAATAGCACTTTTGAATATCTAATTCATATCTCCCTCTGTTCTTGCAAATCTGTTGGGCTTAATTTTGACGCTTGCGTCATCAGCAAAGGCCACTATTTCTGCTTTATCAGTGTAAGGTTGAAGCTCATTTATATACAGCAAGAACTCACACACAGAAGCAGCAGGCAAATGTACAAACGGGGGACCTTCACCTTTTCACTGTTGAACGACAAGTGTGGGATGGCTGTCACAGTTTACTACCGCCGAAACCTGTCTGGATTAAAAATCCCGTTTCGATATTTTTAACAGAGGCAAGCTCTTAGCTGCTATAGCGAAAAGACAAATAACGTAAAAAACAAGAAAAAAGAGACGGAAGCCGACCAACCTGAACGTTAAATGTCACTGAAGAGGACGAAAGATATATTTACCAACTACTCTTGACAACTAAGTTCTCCGTGAAGAGAATTCTTACCAGTTTCTATACATCAGCCTGATTTCGTGCCACCGTTCTTTCCTTGCAGTCTGGTGTTAATCTGTTTATCTCTGCATAGATACTACATGGAAAATGATTATTCCAGTTGTCGTATACATCATAATTTTTGCACTTCCATTGTTGGTTTCTGTGTCTGTTTAAAACGCCAGATGTTACGTAACGTCGGTAGAAACGCTAAGAATGCCGATTCCCAAATGTAGTCGAGACAGTCCAATAAGATCGATGCTGGAAGCTAAACGACTCTACACACAACAGCGCTGCATTCTGAGACAGTGCATTCACCATTTTGTTGTTTCTTGAGAGCTATCACCTTGGAGAACGCGTCACTAAGTCTCATAAGAAATACTGTAGTTAGTTTTGACGTGACTGTATTGTCTTAACAATAGTTACTGCAGATCGAATATCGATAGATTTTTACAGCTACTGTGAATATACTAAGTGCATGTAGTTGTTGCAGTCTTCAGTCCGAAGACTGGTTTGATGCACCTGTGCAAGGTAGTCAATCGTGTAAAAATCTCGTCTCCTAATAACTATTGCAAGCTACATTTGTATTCAAGCCTTGGCGTCCGTCTCCAAATTTAACCAGCGTAGTCCCTTCCATCACCCAACTGACAATTCCCTGAACCCTCAGAATATGTCCTACCAAACGGTCTCATATTTTAGTCACATTGTACCACTTTTTTTGTCCTCAGTTCGTCTCAGTACCTCCTTCTTAGTTACTCGAACTATCCATCCAGTCTTCAACATTCTTCTGTAGCATCACAGTACAAAAGCTTCTCTTCTTGTCTGATTGCTTATCACCAACGTTTCAGTTCTGTAGAAGACTGCAGACCAGACATATACTTTCAAAAAATACTCCCAAACATTTAAATTTAGTTTCGACATTAAAAATTTCTTTTCCGGAAGCGATTTTCTTCCATTCCCAGTCTTAATTTTATTTCCTCACATCGTTAGTTAATTTGCGGCCCAAATAGCAAAACACATCGACTACTAAGGGCAACTAGCCACACATAGACTACTAAGTGCAACTAGCCATAAAAAGCACCACAATTCTAACACCCTCCAAAGAAAACAATTGCTCAAGACTCTCACAATAAATGACGCAGATTGCCAGGATATCTTGGGCGCTGATCCCATCCCTTAGCACATTGCGACATATGGGAATTTTCAGCGAGTTCAAATCCCTAGAGCCGACAGGTCATTCAAGATGTGAAATTGCTGACGAGTATTCCTTATGGTGCTTCTCGTTGACATCAAAGGCAAATAGCAAATTATGGTTGTTCATTGCGTTTCTGGACTCATTCACATTCAAAAATTGTCACTTCAGGCAAGAAAATCAAACCATCTCCAGCATTTCATACAGCTTTATCTGATTCGCCGTTCAGCACCAAGTTCTAAATGCGATGCGATTCACTGCGCTGATTTAGATCAGAAAGGAACAGGGCACGCGTTCTGCGCCAGTTTCTGCTTCCAAGCGAAACGATGTTTAGCCACACGTCGGAGGCCCCAAACCGTCATTATAGTTTCCAATTACGACACGAATTACTTCTATGTAGAAATAATTGCCTTTAAATTCGTAGGACTAGACATTGAAATATATCTTCGAAATCTAACAGCTTTTTCTCGGTACACGTTGAAGCGCAAAATTGTGACGCCCACTGAAGAGAGAAAGAAATTGGTGCACCTGCCTAATATCGTGTAGGGCTCCCGCGATCCCGCAGAAGTGCCGCAACATGACGTGCCATGGACTCGACTAATGTCTCACGTAGTGCTGGAGGGAACCTACACCATGAATCCTGCAGGACTGTCCATGAATTCGTAAGAGTACGACATGGTGGAAATCTCTTTTGAAAAGCACGTTTTAATACATCTCAGATATGCTCAATAATGTTCATGTCTGGGGTGTTTGGTTGCCAGAGAAAGTGTTTGAACTCAGAAGAGTGTTCCTGGAGCCACTCTATAGCAATTCTGGACGTGTAGGGTGACGCATTGTCCTGCTGGAACGCACAATGGACATGAATATGAATGGATGCATGTGACCAGACAGGGTGCTTACGTACGTGTCACCTGTCAGAGTCGTATCTAGACGTATCAGGGATCCGATATCAGTCCAGCTGCACATGCCCCACACCATTACAGAGCCTCCATCAGCTTGAACAGTCCCCTGCTGACATGCAGAGTCCATGGATTCATGAGGTTGTCACAATACCCGTACACGTCCAACCGCTCGATGTAATTTGAAACGAGACTCGTCCGACCAGGCAACATGTTTCCAGTCATCAACAGTGGAGTGTCGGTGTTGACGGGCCTAGGCGAATCGTAAAGCATTCTGTCGTGGAGTCATCAAGGGTACACGATTGGCCCTTCGGCTCCGAAAGCCCATATCGGCGATGTTTCGTTGAATGGTTCGCACGCTGACACTAGTTGATGGCCCAACATTGAAATCTGCAGCAATTCGCGGAAGGATTGCACTTCTGTCACGTTGAGCGATTCTCTTCAGTCGTCGTTGGTCCGATTCTTGCAGCGATGTCGGGTATTTGATAATTTACCGATAAACTCGTGAAATGATGGTACGGGAGAATCCCCACTTGATCACTAACTCGGAGGTGCTGTATCCCATCGCTCGTGCGCCGACGTTCAAACTCACTTAAATCTTGATAACTTGCCATTTTAAAAGCAGTAACCCATCTAACAACTGCGCCAGACACTTGTCTTATATAGGCGTTCTCGGCCGCAGCGACGTATTCTGCTTGTTTACATATTTCTGTATTGGAATACGCATGCCTATATCAGTTTCTTTGGTGTTTCAGTGTAGGTATGGCTAGAAGAGAAATGCAAAGCTGGAGGCGCATGCGGAGCTATAGGAGAGAAATATCCCTGCTATAAAAAAAAATTAGAGCGCGCATTTGCAGAAAAATTGCATGAACATCAGGACTTCATATGGCAAGACAATACTAAGCAGGAAAAGGGAAGGCCGAAAGGGGGATGAATAGAGGAAAGAAACTTGAAGTCAAGAGGAAGTAGATGAAGAGAAGATAGGAATTACGATACTGCGAGAAGAATTTGTCAGAGCGCTGAAAGACATAAATCGAAACAAGCAGCTTGATTAACTGACATTTTTTCCTAATCTTCAAGATCTTTAAGGAAACTAACCATGACAAAACTATTCTACCTGCAATGTGGGAAGCAAGAAACGGGACGTCAAGAAGAGGATGAAGACATAGAAGACTACAGACTACGAAATCTATTGCAAATAAAGTGGCATTGTTGACAGATGGATCCTGCGGAATTGACGATTTCATTTTTATACATGTTATTTCGACGAATTTGGTTCAAATAGCAGCTAGATCACAATTATACACTACTGGCCATTAAAATTTCTACACCAAGAAGAAATGCAGATAATAAACGGGTATCCATTGGACAAATACACTCCTGGAAATTGAAATAAGAACACCGTGAATTCATTGTCCCAGGAAGGGGAAACTTTATTGACACATATCTGGGGTCAGATACATCACATGATCACACTGACAGAACCACAGGCACATAGACACAGGCAACAGAGCATGCACAATGTCGGCACTAGTACAGTGTATATCCACCTTTCGCAGCAATGCAGGCTGCTATTTTCCCATGGAGACGATCGTAGAGATGCTGGATGTAGTCCTGTGGAACGGCTTGCCATGCCATTTCCACCTGGTGCCTCAGTTGGACCAGCGTTCGTGCTGGACGTGCAGACTGCGTGAGACGACGCTTCATCCAGTCCCAAACATGCTCAATGGGGGACAGATCCGGAGATCTTGCTGGCCAGGGTAGTTGCCTTACACCTTCTAGAGCACGTTGGGTGGCACGGGATACATGCGGACGTGCATTGTCCTGTTGGAACAGCAAGTACCCTTGCCGGTCTAGGAATGGTAGAACGATGGGTTCGATGACGGTTTGGATGTACCGTGCACTATTCAGTGTCCCCTCGACGATCACCAGTGGTGTACGGCCAGTGTAGGAGATCGCTCCCCACACCATGATGCCGGGTGTTGGCCCTGTGTGCCTCGGTCGTATGCAGTCCTGATTGTGGTGCTCACCTGCACGGCGCCAAACACGCATACGACCATCATTGGCACCAAGGCAGAAGCGACTCTCATCGCTGAAGACGACACGTCTCCATTCGTCCCTCCATTCACGCCTGTCGCGACACCACTGGAGCGGGCTGCACGATGTTGGGGCGTGAGCGGAAGACGGCCTAACGGTGTGCGGGACCGTAGCCCAGCTTCATGGAGACGGTTGCGAATGGTCCTCGCCGATACCCCAGGAGCAACAGTGTCCCTAATTTGCTGGGAAGTGGCGGTGCGGTCCCCTACGGCACTGCGTAGGATCCTACGGTCTTGGCGTGCATCCGTGCGTCGCTGCGGTCCGCTCCCAGGTCGACGGGCACGTGCACCTTCCGCCGACCACTCGCGACAACATCGATGTACTGTGGAGACCTCACGCCCCACGTGTTGAGCAATTCGGCGGTACGTCCACCTGGCCTCCCGCATGCCCACTATACGTCCTCGCTCAAAGTCCGTCAACTGCACATACGGTTCACGTCCACGCTGTCGCGGCCTGCTACCAGTGTTAAAGACTGCGATGGAGCACCGTATGCCACGGCAAACTGGCTGACACTGACGGCGGCGGTGCACAAATGCTGCACAGCTAGCGCCATTCGACGGCCAACACCGCGGTTCCTGGTGTGTCCGCTGTGCCGTGCGTGTGATCATTGCTTGTACAGCCCTCTCGCAGTGTCCGGAGCAAGTATGGTGGGTCTGACACACCGGTGTCAATGTGTTCTTTTTTCCATTTCCAGGAGTGTATATTATACTGGAACTGACATGTGATTACATTTTCACGCAATTTCGGTGCATAGATCCAGAGAAATCAATACCCAGAACAACCATCTCTGGCCGTAATAACGGCCCTGCTACGCCTGGGCATTGAGTCAAACAGACCTAGGATGGCATGTACATGTACAGCTGCCCATCAAGAGTAGTGACTGGCGTATTGCGACGAGCCAGTTGTTCGCCCACCATTGACCAAGCGTTTTCAATTGGTGAGAGACCTGGAGAGTGTGCTGGCCAGGGCAGCAGTCGAACATTTTCTGTATACAGAAAGGCCCGTACAGGACGTGCAATATGCGGTCGTGCATTATCCTGCTGAAATGTATGGTTTCGCAGAGATCGAATGAAGGGTAGAGCCACGGGTCGTAACACATCTGAAATGTAACGTCCACTGTTCAAAGTGCCGTCAATGCGAACAAGAGGTGACCGAGATGTGTAACCAATGACACTCCATACCATCACGCCAGGTGATACGCCAGTATGGCGATGACGAATACACGCTTCCAATGTGCGTACACCGCGATGTCGCCAAACACGGAAGTGACCGTCATGATGCTGTAAACAGAACCTGGATTCATCCGAAACATTTTGCCATTCGTGCACCTAAGTTCGTTGTTGTGTACACCATCGCAGGTGCTCCTGTCTGTGATGCAGCATCAAGGGTAACCGCAGCCATGGTCTCCGAGCTGATAGTCGATGCTGCTGCAAACGTCGTCGAACTGTTCGTGCAGATGGTTGTTGTCTTACAAACGTCCCCATCTGTTGACTCAGGGATCGAGACGTGGCTGCACGATCCGTTACAGCCATGCGGATAAGATGCCTGTCATCTCGACTGATAGTGATACGAGGCCGTTGGTATCCAGCACGGCGTTCCGTATTACCCTCCTGGACCCACCGATTCCATATTCTACGAACAGTCATTGGATCTGGACCAACGCGAGCAGCAATGTCGCGATACGATAAACCGCAAACGCGATAGGCAACAATCCGACCTTTATCAAAGTCGGAAACGTGATGGTAAGCATGTCTCCTCTTTACACGAGGCATCACAACAACGTTTCACCAGGCAACGCCGGTCAACTGCTGTTTGTGTTTGAGAAATCGGTTGGAAACGTTTGTCATGTCAGCATGTTGTAGGTGTCGCCAATCTTGTGTGAATGCTCTGAAAAGCTAATCACTTGCATATCGCAGCATCTTCTTCCTGTCGGTTAAATTTCGCGTCTTTCGTACGTCATGTCAGTGCTGCAGCAATTTTAATGGCCGGTAGTGTATTTACGTATTTATTATGGACGGTTTCGACTTAAAGTTACGATCGTGCTACCACAAGAACAACCGAGGAGCCGCCAGCACTAGCCATAGGGGTCACATCTGAAGATGACTTTAACTTAAAGTTCAAACCGGTCATGATAAATAAATATTTTTGCAATCTAAACTGTTATTTTAACCAAATGGTAGCACCAGATTATTGGCCCCCTATGGACAATGTTGTCAAAATTTATGATTGCAACAAATGATGAAAGAAGTCGTCTTTTACAGATCCTCCATGCAGTGGCGTTGTTTGTACTCACTGCCTAGGTATAGAGTGGACTGTCTGCGCATATTGTACAAAAAATAAAATAGTTCATTCTGTTAGTAGCACGAAAACATAACATCATTAATCACGCCTAAATAATCTCGGAAATTACAACGTTACATTTGTTTTCTAGTTGGCTTTGGATGTAGTTCGTCAATCTTTTCGGTTTTGTTTCCCTGACATAACTACTAAATCTTTCTTGCTTTTTTGCCTTATTGCTATTCATTATTGTTTGTTGAGATTCGTACCATACCCCTTCTTCTAAATGTCTATCGCCTTAGCGTTTGCGACTGTAGCAAAGGAGGTATTGGACGATATTGTAAACTGAGTACCGGATACAAATTTATTGCGTTTTACGATACTACGGTATTAAATGAAACAGTCCTTTACCCGCGCTGTCCAATAAACCTGAACATTCCACGATGATACTGATTTTCGCATATGTTATTTCGTTGCCACAGCGTAGCCAGTATCTGATAACATCTTGAACCTGGAATCCGTCGAAATGAATGTGTCAGAAGACAGACGAGGAACCGGCCGCGGTGGCCGAGCGGTTCTAGGCGCTACGGTCTGGAACCGGGCGACCGCTACGGTCGCAGTTTCGTATCCTGCCTCGGGCATGGATATGTGTGATGTCCTTAGGTTAGTTAGGTTTAAGTAGTTCTAAGTTCTAGGGGACTGATGACCTGAGAAGTTAAGTCCCATTGTGCTCAGAGCCATTTGAACCATTTTTTTGATAGGAGAAATGTGTTTGTCGCCAGGGTGACTACCTTGAGAAACAGATATGTAGACATGAATAATAAAAATGTAGAAATTTAAAAAGTTTGTTTTATTTGAAAAGCTTTAAGTATCATCGCATAGAAAATTTGGAGGGGTTACTTTTCAGCGTGTCCTCGTATTACACGGGGACGGAGGGACACGCCTTGCTACCAGTCACAGTTTGTTAAACAAACTCTTAAACATCGGGTGGAATGGACGTCTCACGGGACACTGATGTGAACTCCGGAATACAAACGTGCGTTAAAAGTGGGGAGCAGTCACTGGGAATTGAATCTTAAACTAAATGACGGTAGTGTCAGTTTAGTATCCCAGTGGCCTATATCTCTGACATCGATCTGTTGTAGAATTTTAGAACATGTTATTTGCTCGCATATCATGTCATTTCTGGAAACCCAGAATCTACTCTATAGGAATCAACATGGATTCCGGAAACAGCGATCGTGTGAGACCCAACTCGCTTTATTTGTCATGAGACTCAGAAAATATTAGATACAGGCTCCCAGGTAGGTGCCATTTTCCTTGACTTCCGGAAGGCGTTCGATACAGTTCCGCACTGTCACTTGATAAACAAAGTAAGAGCCTACGGAATATCAGACCAGCTGTGTGGCTGGATTGAAGAGTTTTTAGCAAACAGAACACAGCATGTTGTTATCAATGGAGAGACGTCTACAGACGTTAAAGTAACTTCTGGCGTGCCACAGGGGAGTGTTATGGGACCATTGCTTTTCACAATATATACAAATGACCTAATAGATAGTGTCGGAAGTTCCATGCGGCTTTTCGTGGATGATGCTGTAGTATACAGAGAAGTTGCAACATTAGAAAATTGCAGCGAAATGCAGGAAGATGTGCAGCGGATAGGCACTTGGTGCAGGGAGTGGCAACTGATCCTTAACATAGACAAATGTGATGTATTGCGAATACATAGAAAGAAGGATCCTTTATTGTATGATTATATGATAGCAGAACAAACACTGGTAGCAGTTCCTTCTGTAAAATATCTGGAAGTGTGCGTACAGAACGATTTGAAGTGGAATGATCATATAAAATTAATTGTTCGTAAGGCGGGTGCCAGGTTGAGATTCATTGGGATAGTCTTTAGAAAATGTAGTCCATCAACAAAGAAGGTGGCTTACAAAACCCTCTTTCGACCTATACGTGAGTATTGCTCATCAGTGTGGGATCCGTACGAGGTCGGGTTGACAGCGAAGAGAGAGAAGATCCAAAGAAGAGCGGCGCGTTTTGTCACAGGGTTATTTGGTAAGCGTGATAGCGTTACGGAGATGTTTAGCAAACTCAAGTGGCAGACCCTGCAAGAAAGGTGCTCTGCATCGTGGTGTAACTTGCTGTCCAGGTTTCGAGAGGATGCATTTCTGGATGAGGTATCGAATATATTGCTTCCCCCTACTTATACCTCCCGAGGAGATCACGAATGTAAAATTAGAGAGATTCGATCGCGCACGGAGGCTTTCCGGCAGTCGTTCTTCCCGCGAGCCATACGCGATTGGAACAGGAAAGGGAGGTAATGACAGTGGCACGCAAGGTGCCCTCCGCCACACACCGTTGGGTGGCTTTCGGTGTATAAATTTAGATGTACATGTAGACATAAGAAGCACACCTAAAACTATTGTTTGCAACGTATGACGACGATATATACGTCTATAAATCTTATCGAGAAAACCGCATAAACCATGACGTCCAAAGCTACTTCCTTCTCTCTGGTCATTCTCAGAATGGACTACCTCCGCGCGTTTGCTACCAGTGTACCTTTTTGCTCTGCAGCGAATTCAGGGTGGCATTAAGGTGGAGAAACGGTCTTGACGAATTGAAAACGTCATCATATGTACCCGGTAATGATAAAAAATTTCGCCGCCATGAGGTTAGTATTCCTACAGGACATCGTCGCGGATGCTTCCTGTTCCATTCACCGAGAAACACTTAGTATGAAATTGCTTCTCACAGACAGTTCTAGCAGAGTTTGTTTGATGTGACCGCCAGGCCATCTTGTTACAGTGACCGCCTGGCTATCTTGTTACAGAAGCTGAAGAAAACCAACAGTAAACGAAGGAAGTCAGAATGTGTAGTGACATTGTGCGTATCAAACTTGTCTGAATGACGGGAGCGTCATGCTCATTGTAGACGTAATGGAGCAGAGCATGTTCTGCGAGTCCCTGGACAACAACTTCCATATTGTCTGCCAGTCATTATAACGACAACAATAGCATTACCAGTCCTGTCCTCCAAAATGGGAACCCTCTCGTAAACGGAGTCCGCCTGCTTAGCTGAGTGGTATAGTGTTTGCTTACCATCCAGCGGGCCCGGGTTCGATTCCCAGCAGTGGACGAGGTGTTGTGCTGTCCTCATGATCACCGACACGCAAGTCGCCCAGTGTGGCGCCACCTCCAATAAGACTTGCAAACCGGCGGCCGAATTTCCCCGGATGGGGCCTCCCGGCCATCAATGCCACACGGTCGTTACACTTTATTTTCTCGTTAACGGAATTACAGAAATGGTTCAAATGGCTGTAAACACTATGGGACTTAACATCTGAGGTCATCAGTCCACTAAACTTAGAACTACTTAAACCTAACTAACCTAAGGACATCACACACATCCATGCCCGAGGCAGGATTCGAACCTGCGACCGCAGCAGCAGCGCGGTTCCCGACTGAAGCGCCTAGAATCGCTTGGCTACAGAGGCCGGCCGGAATTATAAACTCGGACCCCTAGGCACTAGTAATCTCCCAGAAGAACGCGGCAGGCCTCGCGGACTGGAAAACGTGGTTTTTGGTCAACCTATACAACTTCTTCTTGTAGGAGTGGCTGGACGTTGATATCTCTTGCAGACATTTGCCTCGTCCGTTCAACGGCGAATGGCAGCTGCTGTGAGAGCACGCGGCAGTGCAACACGCTTTTTCGATGTTTATCAGGTGCGCTTAGAGCTTAGTATGATTCTGGAAGAGCGGATGTATGGAGGGGGCGGGGTGTGCTCATGGGGTTCATGACCCGCTGACCTAAAAAATGTTTTAGTGGAAACGACTATATTTTAGATTTATCACTTTCCATATTCACAGCTAACTTTCGGAGAATAACGTAGCATGAAAATAACAAGAAATTGTAGATCATACAACCTGTGTTTACCACGGATAACATTTCAGTTGCTATACTGAGGATCTGCCCACATGGATGGACTTACGGCCAGGTAAAGGTGCACATTTGCAGGTTGACTATGCCTGCTGTGAACAACAAACCCTACACAGATGTTGAGTCCCAACAGCATGAACTAGACTAAGGCAAGACAGTAAGGGAAAAACGTCTCAAAAACAAAAATACGTTACAGAAAACTAACGTCTCGAACGCAGGCAGAAACTACTAAAAGAAACAATGTGCCACTCATTTAGACGCTCGTATAGCCACAGGTTGCAGCCTAGCGTTCACAATCGTAGTGTTTAGTGAAATACTGGTAACTGTGAGTGTACATTATCGGCCCATTTCTCTGCTGTCAACATTCTCAAAACTAACAGAAGACAGATTAGTGAATTATGAATTACTTGAATAAATATAACCTTTTAGGTGAATCACAGTTTGGTTTCCGAAGCGGCAGAAGTATGGAATCTGCCATTGTAGAATTCACAAAAGTGATGCTCTCGACAAAAATAAGTATGTCACAAGCAAATTTTTAAAGTTTTCTAAGGGTTTTGAGAGCGTTGACCATAAATTCTACTAAATAAGCTAGAGTCCGCCTCCACTGCTTGTGGTTGACGTAGATGGCAACAATCGGGAAGAGCCGGCTTCGATTCCCAGTACTTCCAAAGGACTTTCCGTGGTGGAAGGACTGTACGGGGTACATGCAGCCTCATCATGCCAGTTGAGGAGCTACTTGAGCGAGTAGTAGCGGCTTCACTGTCTGGCAAGTCTGCAAAACGGCCGACAGAGCGGTGTGCTGATCACATGCTCCTCCATACCGCATCCGCACTTCGCCGAGAGGCGAGGGTGACACGGCGGCCATGACTGGCGAGGAGGTCGTAAATAAGGTAGAAGCATGAGGAATAAGAGTAGTAGCATTTTTTTTTTTACTCGTCCAGTTCCGTAGGACAAAATTGAGGAACAAATCTCCAAGGTCATGAAATCTGTCAATATATGAAATTACAACATAAAAGTAATAACAGATAAAATAAATGGTTTATGGACCCAAAAAAAAGACAAACCATAACTTTACGTAAGTACAATCAGCAATGTAATACAGGTGTCCGATTAATTTTTCAAGCAAATCCACGACAGAATAGAGGGATTGACCCATGAGAAAACTCTTCAGTTTTGATTTGAAAGCTCGTGGATCACTGCTAAGATTTTTGAATTATTGTGGTAGCTTACTGAAAGTGGCTGCAGCAGTATACTTCACACCTTTCTGCACAAGAAGCAAATAAGTGCGCCAGCCCACTACCAAAATCGTGTTAGGGCCTACCTCGACGAAAATCTATCAGGAAGATGGATAGGCCGCAGAGGTGCTGTGGAGTAGCCACCACGTTACCCAGACCTAACTCCTCTGTTTTTTACCTGTGGGGAACACTAAAGAACGTCGTTTATCGACAAAAGCCACGCACATTGGATGAACTTCGAGAATCCATCGTACATTCATGTGCAAATATCCAACTGAGCACGTTGCACTCAGTAATTCGTGCTGCAGTTCGGCGGCATCGTTTGTGTGTGGATGTTAATGGTGACCATTTCGAACACCTACAGTGATATCTTTAAGTTGGACTTTAAGCTACACTTTCACCAAAAATGAGACAACTCCGTCAATTAGTTTGCAAGTTATGGACTTTTAAACAGTGGATATATTTTTTTGGACCCCTCTGTATATTAATGACTTTCCCAGTGTTCGTCATGGGGAAAAAGTTCTCTTTGCTACTGACAGAAGTATTACAGTCACTGAGAACGCAAGAGAACTGTTTGCAGACAAAAAACATGAAACCCTCAAAGAGGTTTAGAGCTGGTCAATATACAATAAAGTGACATTGAACAAAAGAAAACTAACGCCATGAATTAGAGTTCGAAGAGAGAAAATGACATTGTTAAATTTAGAGGAAAGCTGTATAGACTGTGTAACAGACGCAAAATTTCTGGGAATGAATGCTTACTCTCAGTTCCAGTAGTGTGAACCTACAAACATACTTGCAAACAGAATGTCATCGGCATATTACGCCCTTAGAGTGTGTAACAACCAGTGTCCTTCAGCTGCATACTGTTCATACGTACACTCAGTTCTTTGCTGTCACGTTCTTTCCCAGAGAACAGAGGGACAAAATATGAACACAATTTATAAAATGCAGATGTGGTCCGTAGGAATAATAACTACAAATAGCAGTTGAGCTCATTGTAATGATTTGTTCAAAACACCAGGGATTTTAACCACACCGGGTGAATACATTTACCAACCAGTTGTTCACATTAAAATTACACTGATAATTACTGCACAAGCACCTCTGTCAATGACCAACCGAAGAAATTCTAGACGGAACTCGAAACAGCATTTCTGATAAGGAATAAAAGTGCACAATAAATTACCAAAGAGATTAAAGAAATTGTTAAAACAAGCTTATTTAAAAGGACAGTTAAGAAGTATATGTTAAGCAATACATTCTGTACATTGGAGGATTATTTAGCTATCACAGAGCAAGGGCGTGATAAAAATGTAACATAAGTAAATAGTAATAACGATAGTAAAACATCTTCATTCCACATAACACTGTCACACCACATTTTTTTTGTTCTTTTATCCTTTCTGGAAAAACGTACTTCCCAAGCTATGCTAAGTATAATACTAACACCTAATCGTCTTTTTGAGCTCAACATCTCACTCGTTATAGACAGGTTCTGACTCAGTTTTTCAGGGTAGCAAGTGGGAAGTTGTGGTATACAAAACGATCTTGAAATCAGCTAATAATAGGTGTAGTCCTGCAAAATAGTATTTCTATAGTGTGTGAAATGTGTGCAATAACTGGGAGTGAGAAATGAATTAACAGTGTAGCACTAGCCTTTTATATTATTAAATAACCAATTTGTACAACGAAAGTTAGATACATTAGGGATAAACCGAATGAGGCAGTATTAATTTAAAAAGAGTGACCTTGTGTTCGGGAGGGCGGAGGCTCTAGTCTTCATCCAGCCATCCTGATTTAGGTTTTCCGTGATTCTCCTAAATTACTTCAGGCAAACACTGGGATGTTTCCTTCTATAACGCCACGCCCGACTGCCTATCCCATCCTTGTCATACTAGACCTGTTGGTGTGGAAATATCTGCATATGTGAATTACTTTTTGTTGCTCTTAAGTTGTAATGACAAGACATGTTCAATATCCTTATAAAAGTGATCTATGGATGAATAAAACTATTATTACTACTACTACTACTACTACTACTACTATTACTACACACTTCGATTTTATATTACGTAACTTATGGCCTCATCATAACTGTGAGAGTTTGTGGCCATTGTAGTTCTTAAATTAACTTCGTAACGCAACTATGTTTCAATTTTTCGGACGCATGCTCTTCAAAGGCTGTGTTGTCGTGAGTTGTAATTTCTTGGACGTTTGATATGGCATTGCATAATTCACTGTTGTGAACGAATTATTATTATTGTTATATCATTTTATATATTTTATAGTAATTAAAAAATTTATTAATATTGTATAAAAATATTTTGCTGTGGGTATTGCTAAAACTGCACGCGTCTGTGGGCATTCAAAGTGGCCGTGACAACAGACTATATTTTGGAGGGTAAGAGAAGGTAAGAAACAATACGAAATGGTCTCTTCTTCTGCGCCCCACAACCGGACCGTGTGCCCTCGCCCGTTAACCGGAAACCTTGTCTCGGTCATTTGTTTTTCTATCATGGGACGAAGACGTTGCTCCACGGTTTTCTAAACCCGTTAATGAGCAACGTGGAAACTGCCCGTCTGTTCCTCATTTACGGCTATAACAGTTTCATCAACTAACTTACGGTTCTACAGCCTGCAGGCGAATAACATTGTGTAAACATACTGCCTCATCGGCAGGAAGAAGCCTAAGTTTCACATTTCAGCATTACGGCCGCTGCGACGACGAATGGCGTAGGACCTCCTTAGGTAGTTTGCTGCAACAGCTTTCATTTTTCCGCTGTTAAGTGAAAAGTCCAAACGCATAGAAAATGTTCCTTAATTGCGCCTGCTCTAGGCAATGCGCAGATAGGTTCTTCCATATCTCCTGAGGGGGGCAAACGAAATGAAAACAAAATTGTTGCAGAACATCGATAGGTGCCTTCGTTTGTTTAATTATTAAGATGTTCTGTCGCACACTGACGGGAGTCTAAATTGATGTTATGCATTGGAGATGCTTATTTCAATGCTATAATGGATGACTTTTAAAAGGCAAGGGGATTCGATACCTGGAAATAAAGGTGCCACAAAAATACGGGGTGAGCGACGATTGAGTAGAATACGATGTTCAGTTTTCATAGGTGATGGAAGGGAAATATATATGTTACAGGAAGGGCAGTAGATGAGAGAGGAAAATCATTCCATTAGCTCGTTTGAGCCACAGTTAGAGGATAGGCTGGCTAATCACTGACATGGAGTGCAGTATGAGATTTACATTCCGCAGCTGAGTGTGTGCTGATATGTCCTGGCAGATTAAAACCGTGTGCCGGACCGAGACTCGAACTCGGGACCTCTACCATCTGAGCTACCCAAGCACGACTCACGGCCCGTCCTCACAGCCTCACTTCCGCCAGTACCTCGTCTCCTACTTTCCAAACTTTACAGAAGCTCTCCTGCGAACCTTACAGAACTAGCACTCCTAGAGGAAAGGATATAGTGGAGACATGGCTTAGCCACAGCCTGGGGGATGTTTCCAGAATGAGATTTTCACTCAGCACCAGAGTATGCGCTGATATGAAACTTCCTGGCAGGTTAAAACTGTGTGCCGGACCGAGACTCGAACTCGGGACCTTTGCCTTTCGCGGGCAAGTGCTCTACCATCTGAGCTACCCAAGCACGACTCACGCCCTCTCCTCACAGCCTTACTTCCGCCAGTACCTCGTGTCCTACTTTCCAAACTTCACAGAAGCTCTCCTGCGAACCTTGCAGAAGTAGCAGTCCTGGAAGAAAGGATATGGCGGAGACATGGCTTAGCCGCTGCCTGGGGAATGTTTCCAGAATGAGATTTTCACTCTGCAGCGGAGTGTGCGCTGATATGAAACTTCCTGGCAGGAGAGCTTCTGTGAAATTTGGAAAGTAGGAGACGAGGAACTGGCGGAAGTGTGGCTGTGAGAACGAGGCTTGAGTCGTGCTTGGGTATCTCAGATGGTAGAGCACTTGCCCGCCAAAGGCAAAGGTCCCGAGTTCGAGTCTCGGTCCGGCACACTGTTTTAATCTGCCAGGAAGTTTCATAGAGTGCAGTGTTTGGGTGAGTGGTGAAGTCTGGATGGTGCTGGGATCAAGACCAAGTTAGCGCAGGCTGCCATTATGTAGGAAGCACGCACATGTAGCAGCATTATTATAGAAGGTGATGGTTACAATGGAGTTACAGAACTAAAGTGGCCGCCACCGAAATACGTACCTCAAGTCGTCAGGGGCAAAGCGCTGTAATTTGTCCGCTTCACAGCTTTGTTGCCATATACGCACTGCAACAACGATGGGGGTCAGCGCCAGCTGAATTTTGAGTTCCCGTGTGATATCGTGTGTTCACGTGTGCTTTCGGCCTTCCGTAGGAAGGTGTATTGAGTTGTGTTTTGTAGTGAGGGTAATGGACGATCAAGGGTTTAACTGGTCGGTTAGCGCAAAGGGCCTCAAGAACATCGAAAATAAATTAAAATTGTCGTAGCGAACATACTGAAGGTTTTCTCTGATCTGGCCAACAGTGAAGAAATCTTAATATAAAATTTCGATCAAATTCGTAAACTGACAGTAAAGCCTCTTGGTATTTTCGAATCGACTGCATTCCTTATAAAAGTACAGTAAAAACATCAGCAGAATCTCCAGGTGTTAGCATGTGCTTTCCTCCTCCAAGAAAGCAATACAATCGAAACCGGAATTCTATGGAATTTAACGATTATAACCAAAATTTAGTGCCTATAACGGTTCTTCGTTACTACGCCGGAGGAGAGCATTCGACATATAGAAAAATAAAGGGCGATCTGCATGAAATAATTCCGTTCTTCGTCTTCTCCGCTTACCTGATTTTCGGCTCAGAAAGTATAATGACGGAAGAAAATGTTTAATGAAATGGAGAGAAATCGCGGCAGCAAGAGTGAAGGTTTTATGTACAATGCACTTATTGCATGCTGAGAACAATAGTCTTGTAGTACGGTTCGAGAAAACTTGAATTTCACAAAACCATACGAACAAATAAACCCAATATAACCCCAGTCGTTGCGTGCACCCACCCCATGGAGGGCAACCTGAAATATACACTCCTGGAAATGGAAAAAAGAACACATTGACACCGGTGTGTCAGACCCACCATACTTGCTCCGGACACTGCGAGAGGGCTGTACAAGCAATGATCACACGCACGGCACAGCGGACACACCAGGAACCGCGGTGTTGGCCGTCGAATGGCGCTAGCTGCGCAGCATTTGTGCACCGCCGCCGTCAGTGTCAGCCAGTTTGCCGTGGCATACGGAGCTCCATCGCAGTCTTTAACACTGGTAGCATGCCGCGACAGCGTGGACGTGAACCGTATGTGCAGTTGACGGACTTTGAGCGAGGGCGTATAGTGGGCATGCGGGAGGCCGGGTGGACGTACCGCCGAATTGCTCAGCACGTGGGGCGTGAGGTCTCCACAGTACATCGATGTTGTCGCCAGTGGTCGGCGGAAGGTGCACGTGGCCGTCGACCTGGGACCGGACCGCAGCGACGCACGGATGCACGCCAAGACCGTAGGATCCTACGCAGTGCCGTAGGGGACCGCACCGCCACTTCCCAGCAAATTAGGGACACTGTTGCTCCTGGGGTATCGGCGAGGACCATTCGCAACCGTCTCCATGAAGCTGGGCTACGGTCCCGCACACCGTTAGGCCGTCTTCCGCTCACGCCCCAACATCGCGCAGCCCGCCTCCAGTGGTGTCGCGACAGGCGTGAATGGAGGGACGAATGGAGACGTGTCGTCTTCAGCGATGATAGTCGCTTCTGCCTTGGTGCCAATGATGGTCGTATGCGTGTTTGGCGCCGTGCAGGTGAGCGCCACAATCAGGACTGCATACGACCGAGGCACACAGGGCCAACACCCGGCATCATGGTGTGGGGAGCGATCTCCTACACTGGCCGTACACCACTGGTGATCGTCGAGGGGACACTGAATAGTGCACGGTACATCCAAACCGTCATCGAACCCATCGTTCTACCATTCCTAGACCGGCAAGGGAACTTGCTGTTCCAACAGGACAATGCACGTCCGCATGTATCCCGTGCCACCCAACGTGCTCTAGAAGGTGTAAGTCAACTACCCTGGCCAGCAAGATCTCCGGATCTGTCCCCCATTGAGCATGTTTGGGACTGGATGAAGCGTCGTCTCACGCGGTCTGCACGTCCAGCACGAACGCTGGTCCAACTGAGGCGCCAGGTGGAAATGGCATGGCAAGCCATTCCACAGGACTACATCCAGCATCTCTACGATCGTCTCCATGGGAGAATAGCAGCCTGCATTGCTGCGAAAGGTGGATATACACTGTACTAGTGCCGACATTGTGCATGCTCTGTTGCCTGTGTCTATGTGCCTGTGGTTCTGTCAGTGTGATCATGTGATGTATCTGACCCCAGGAATGTGTCAATAAAGTTTCCCCTTCCTGGGACAATGAATTCACGGTGTTCTTATTTCAATTTCCAGGAGTGTATTTTGCTCGACTTCTTGAGCGGAAATAGTGGGCTGCAGATACCTACAGTTGCCTTCGAATAGCGTATATCGGCGATCTGAGTAATGTGTGCAGTGACGAAGGTCTGTAATGGTTGCAAACAAAAAAGTTTCGGGAGGCAGGGAACGTTCTTGGTCGTATTACGGCGAGCCGTCGGAAGTAAAGTCCTGGCGGCAATATACACGTACTCATGCGCTGTCGCGTACGGAGTGTCTCGTGAATAAAACAGGTTCATGAGTGACACGATGCAATAATGATGTGTCAGATCTTAACAAAATTAATTTTAATGTTTTCTAAACAACTTTTTCTGTGCAGGTTTGTACATGGTCCAACAGAACGCAAATTCATCAGCGACGACATATTTCGCTACACAGACGGAACAGTTTCACACCTCTCAGGATATTTTCTTTTTAATCTCAGAATACTTTTATGTTTACACGATAAAATAGTATCACACGTATCTATAAATTTGGAGAACGTTCGTATATTTTTTTCAATCCAAATATGTCAGTGGTTCCGTTTTTTCCACATATTGAAGTAGAAAATCATATTTCTTCAATATTTCTTGTAACGTTAGTTTTTATTCTTTTTTCGTAACAGCTAGTGAGGATTCTCGTTTAGAAAGTACTCTATCAAATTCTAGACTGGCGGCAATATAGACGTACTGACGCGCTGTCGCGTACGGAGTCTCTCGTGAATAAAACAGGTTCATGAGTGACACGATACAATAATGATGTGTCTTATCTTAACAAATTAATTTTAATGTTTTCTAAACAACTTTTTCAGTGCAGGTTTGTACATGGTCCAACAGAACGCAAATTCATCAGCGACGACATATTTCGCTACACAGACGGAACAGTTTCACACCTCTCAGGATATTTTCTTTTTAATCTCGGAATACTTTTATGTTTACACGATAAAATACGTATCACACGTATCTATTAACTTCGAGAACGTTCGTACATTTTTTTAAGTCAAAATATGTTAGTGGTTCCGTTTTTTGCACATATTGAAGTAAAAAATCATATTTCTTCAATATTTCCTGTGACGTTCGTTTTTATTCTTTTTTCGTAACAGGTAGTAAGAATTTTCGTTTAGAAAGTAACCAGTCAAATTCTACACTAAAAATAGAAATATGCACCATTTTCCGTAATTTTTACGAAACTATGAAATTATCACTAACTGGCAGTGCTGTAAGATTGTGAGACCGTGAGGTGCTTATTTTCATGAAGACCGCTATTGTCACATCGCCTGGAAGCTACAGTCGCCCTGTACCTAACGTATGGAGGCACGGCGATGTCGTCATCTCCGCAGTGGCAAATGGCGGCGTCAGTGGCGATCGTTTACTTGACTTCACAAGTTCGGTAGTAGCACTGAGGACTCTGCCGCAACGGGCATGTTTCTGGGTGCTTACATGTTAACTGTAAGCAGTATTGGCCAAGTAACAAAAGGAAATATCTGCAGTTTCGCCATTGTAGAATATTCTCCTCAGAGAGATGAGCAACTTTTGCGCCATCTGGAGACGAAAAGCACTGACGCCTTATGACGTGCAAGCAATTAATAGCTACGCAGCTACCGGCCACCATGTCTTCTCTCTTGTAATTTCCATCATTCGGGCTGAGGAAGACGTCGATGACTGCGGTTCTATACGTTAACCATGAGCAATTTTCACTGCTTATGAGAACCGTTTACTGTAGACGCGTGACAGTTACTGGCGAACTTGTACTACTTCTACTGGGGCAGAACGAGTGGTGCAGCTGCGGGTAGGTATTAAATACATTAAAAACACTGAAACGTAATTGCTGAGGCGGAATCTCAGGTTCTGTGCTGATTTGACAGACCGTGCTGGGCTGGATGGAGGTAACTGACGCTCTGGTTAAACAAACGGAATAGTACAGTCAGTTTGACGTGCATTTCCTGTGGATTCCACAAATCAATCGCAGAAGATAACGGAACGTTCCATTGAAGAAGGTCACGGCCTGTTCTGTCCTCAGCCTTGTCGAGTCAAATCGGATAATCTCTGACGACTTCGCAGTAGACGTAACGTTGGCCTCTAACCTTCCCCCTCCCTCTCTCGCAACAAGGCACACAGCCGCGGCAGGTCTTGTGTCTAGGAATGCTCTACGTACGACCCTCGGATCGCGGGGAACATGACTGTTGGTCGGTACACATCTCACTCCTGCCACAGGGTCCACAATCCTACGATAATTAAGGGGTCTTGTCGAGCCGATCCGTACAGAGGGTGCGTTCAGAATCATCTCACTAATCTTTAACTCCGAGCATCCTTACACAAGTATGACGGGATACACCGAGAGCACCATTAAAAGCAAGAGAGAAGACATTCTTTTTAACCTATCGCTTGCGAGTTAACGCGCGTGAGACGTCCTCAAGGTTCTGAGAACGAATAGAAATGATTCTCTACAATTGCATTTACAACACTTGCTCAAACAGCATGAGCTTCATTACGCGTTTGATACCAAGTATTGCAGGATTTTATTTGATGTCATAAAACTCATCTATGATTCGAGCACCTACCTCAGCTACGACGGTAAGTGGAGCAACGCTGAACCATGGGCTGTGACCAAAGGTACAGCTCTTCTGACTTCAACTCAAGCCTCGTCTACCTGTAATAGCGTAGCGAATGATAGAACTAGAAGGATAAATCGTTCAGTCTTGCATACAGTGATTAAGTCATATTATGGGCTGTCATCAGGGATGATCGTTTGGGAGTGAGGTGTCTAAAAGCAAAGCGACAACTACCACAATGTAAGTTACGAGTAACAAGAGGTGATAGAAGAATATCGGACATTATGATGCCAAGATTTACTACAAACATCTGGTGTTTGATGTTATGACACTACGAGATACATCCAATCATCACCTAACCCATTGTGTTGCCTTTACTACGTGTTTATAGGTCTATGGTTGTCCAGAAGGGCAATATCTGAGCATACTTGCGCCTACACTTAACGGAGTTGTCGTACATGCAATGCAGGTATCCTGAGGCATTACGATGTTCTCGTCTCGACGTTTCGGTAACTTGTACCTAAAGTTCCATTACTTTCGAAGCACCGCAACCTCAGCGTCTAGCTGTGTACGGCCCAGAAAGTAATGGTCCTATAATACCTCCACCAGAAGATGAGCCTGCAGTGGCTCGAAAATCTTCTTCTTCTTCTTCTGCGCTTCATGATCTAGGCAAAATGTGTATTCTGACTTCGTACTTAGAGTACCTCCTATCGTAGCTCACCCGGTTGGCTGTGCGGTCTAACGCACGGCTTTCCGGGCGGGAAGGAGCGCCTGGTCCCCGGCACGAATCCGCCCCGCGGATTTGTGTCGAGGTCCGGTGAGCCGGCCAGTCTGTGGATGGTTTTTAGGCGGTTTTCCATCTACCTCGGCGAATGCGGGCTGGTTCCCCTTATTCCGCCTCAGTTACCCTATGTCGGCGATTGCTGTGCAAACAAGTTCTCCACGTACGCGTACACCACCATTACTCTACCACGCAAACATTGGGTTTACACCCGTCAGGTGTGAGACGTTCCCTGGAGGGTCCACCGCGGGCCGAAATCCACAATGACCCTGGGTTCGGTCTGGGGCGGCGGAGGGGTGAAGTGGACTGCGGTAGTCGTCGTGGGGTTGTAGACCTCTGCGGCGGCGGCGGGAACGAAGCCTCTCCGTCGTTTCTAGGTCCCCGGTTAACATACAACATACATACAGGGTGTTTCAGAAATGACCTGTATATTTGAAACGGCAATAAAAACTAAACGAGCAGCGATAGAAATACACCGTTTGTTGCAATATGCTTGGGACAACGGTACATTTTCAGGCAGACAAACTTTCGGAATTACAGTAGTTACAATTTTCAACAACAGATGGCGCTGCGGTCTGGGAAACTCTATAGTACGATATTTTCCACATATCCACCATGCGTAGCAATAATATGGCGTAGTCTCTGAATGAAATTACCCGAAACCTTTGACAACGTGTCTGGCGGAATGGCTTCACATGCAGATGAGATGTACTGCTTCAGCTGTTCAATTGTTTCTGGATTCTGGCGGTACACCTGGTCTTTCAAGTGTCCCCACAGAAAGAAGTCACAGGGGTTCATGTCTGGCGAATAGGGAGGCCAATCCACGCCGCCTCCTGTATGTTTCGGATAGCCCAAAGCAATCACACGATCATCGAAATATTCATTCAGGAAATTAAAGACGTCGGCCGTGCGATGTGGCCGGGCACCATCTTGCATAAACCACGAGGTGTTCGCAGTGTCGTCTAAGGCAGTTTGTACCGCCACAAATTCACGAAGAATGTCCAGATAGCGTGATGCAGTAACCGTTTCGGATCTGAAAAATGGGCCAATGATTCCTTTGGAAGAAATGGCGGCCCAGACCAGTACTTTTTGAGGGTGCAGGGACGATGGGACTGCAACATGGGGCTTTTCGGTTCCCCATATGCGCCAGTTCTGTTTATTGACGAAACCGTCCAGGTAAAAATAAGCTTCGTCAGTAAACCAAATGCTGCCCACATGCATATCGCCGTCATCAATCCTGTGCACTATATCGTTAGCGAATGTCTCTCGTGCAGCAATGGTAGCGGCGCTGAGGGGTTGCCGCATTTGAATTTTGTACGGATAGAGGTGTAAACTCTGGCGCATGAGACGATACGTGGACGTTGGCGTCATTTGGACCGCAGCTGCAACACGGCGAACGGAAACCCGAGGCCGCTGTCGGATCACCTGCTGCACTAGCTGCGCGTTGCCCTCTGTGGTTGCCGTACGCGGTCGCCCTGCCTTTCCAGCATGTTCATCCGTCACGTTCCCAGTCCGTTGACATTTTTCAAACAGATCCTTTATTGTATCGCTTTTCGGTCCTTTGGTTACATTAAACCTCCGTTGAAAACTTCGTCTTGTTGCAACAACACTGTGTTCTAGGCGGTGGAATTCCAACACCAGAAAAATCCTCTGTTCTAAGGAATAAACCATGTTGTCTACAGCACACTTGCACGTTGTGAACAGGACACGCTTACAGCAGAAAGACGACGTACAGAATGGCGCACCCACAGACTGCATTGTCTTCTATATCTTTCACATCACTTGCAGCGCCATCTGTTGTCGAAAATTGTAACTACTGTAATTTCGAAAGTTTGTCCGCCTGAAAATGTACTGTTGTCCCAAGCATATTGCAACAAACGGTGTAATTCTATCGCTGCTCGTTTAGTTTTTATTGCCGTTTCAAATATACCGGTCATTTTTGAAACACCCTGTACATACCTCCTATCCTTCACTTGGTCTTCCAGGGCCTCTTCTCCGTTGTGGAGTACGAAACCTAGGCTGTTTTCTCAATCTATCTTCATTATTCTATTGTTCTTTCCTTTTTCTTACGGAATCGTTCACTCCTACGCAAATATTATCTACATCTACATGACTACTCTGCAATTCACATGTAAGTGCTTGGCAGAGGGTTCGTCGAACCACAATCATACTATCTCTCTACCATTCCACTCCCGAACAGCGCGCGGGTAAAACGAACACCTAAACCTTTCTGTTCGAGCTCTGATTTCTCTTATTTTATTTTGATGATCATTCCTATCTATGTAGGTTGGGCTCAACAAAATATTTTTGCATTCGGAAGAGAAAGTTGGTGACTGAAATTTCGTAAATAGATCTCGCCGCGACGAAAAACGTCTTTGCTGTAATGACTTGCATCCCAATTCGCGTATCACATCTGCCACATTCTCTCCCCTACTACGTGATAATACAAACCGAGCTGCCCTTTTTTGCACCCTTTCGATGTCCTCCGTCAATCCAACCTGGTAAGGGTCCCACATCGCGCAGCAATATTCTAACAGAGGACGAAGGAGTGTAGTGTAAGCTGCCTCTTTAGTGGACTTGTTGCATCTTCTAAGTGTCCTGCCAATGAAACGCAACCTTTGGCTCGCCTTCCCCACAATATTATCTATGTGGCCTTTCCAACTGAAGTTGTTCGTAATTTTAACACCCAGGTACTTAGTTGAATTGACAGCCTTGATAATTGTACTATTTATCGAGTAATCGAATTCCAACGGATTTCTTTTGGAACTCATGTGGATCACCTCACACTTTTCGTTATTTAGCGTCAACTGCCACCTGCCACACCATACAGCAATCTCTTCTAAATCGCTTTGCAACTGATACTGGTCTTCGCATGACCTTACTAGACGGTAAATTACAGCATCATCTGCGAACAACCTAAGAGAACTGCTCAGATTGTCACCCAGGTCATTTATATAGATCAGGAACAGCCGAGGTCCCAGGGCGCTTCCCTGGGGAACACCTGATATCACTTCAGTTTTACTCGATGATTTGCCGTCTATTACCACGAACTGCGACCTTCCTGACAGGAAATCACGAATCCAGTCGCACAACTGAGACGATACCCCATAGGCCCGCAGCTTGATTAGAAGTCGCTTGTGAGGAACGGTGTCAAAAGCTTTCCGGAAATCTAGAAATACGGAATCAACTTGAGATCCCCTGTCGATAGCGGCCATTACTTCGTGCGAATAAAGAGCTAGCTGGGTTGCACAAGAACGATGTTTTCTGAAACCATGCTGATTACGTATCAATAGATCGTTCCCTTCGAGGTGATTCATAATGTTTGAATACAGTATATGCTCCAAAACCCTACTGCAAACCGACGTCAATGATATAGGTCTGTAGTTAGATGGATTACTCCTACTACCCTTCTTAAACACTGGTGCGACCTGCGCAATTTTCCAATCTGTAGGTACAGATCTATCGGTGAGCGAGCGGTTGTATATGAGTGCTAAGTAGGGAGCTATTGTATCAGCGTAATCTGAAAGGAACCTAATCGGTATACAATCTGGACCTGAAGACTTGCCCGTATCAAGCGATTTGAGTTGCTTCGCAACCCCTAAGGTATCTACTTCTAAGAAACTCATGCTAGCAGCTGTTCATATTTCAAATTCTGGAATATTCCATTCGTCTTCCCTGGTGAAGGAACTTCGGAAAACTGCGTTCAATAACTCCGCTTTAGCGGCACAGTCGTCGGTAACAGTACCATCGGCACTGCGCAGCGAAGGTATTGACTGCGTCTTGCCGCTTGTGTACTTTACATACGACCAGAATTTCTTCTGATTTTCTACCAAATTTTGAGACAATGTTTCGTTGTGGAACCTATTAAAGGCATCTCGCATTGAAGTCCGTGCCAAATTTCGCGCGTCTGTAAATTTTAGCAAATCTGCGGGATTTCGCGTTCTTCTGAACTTCGCATTAAGTTCCGTACTTATGTCTTTGTTAAGTTTTCTGTCTAATCTAGAGTATCCTTTGGCCTTTTTTAAATATCTCATTTCCGCTGTTTCAGTATTACTCATCTTCTTCTGTGTAAGCACCGAAGTCTCACTTCCATATTTTAAAACTGGTGTTGCCATTACTCTATGAGTCTTGATTCTCATGTCCCTTCTTGTCTTGTTACCCAGCATCCTATTTTTCTGTTTATAGCACTACATATGTGTTGAAAAGTTTGAGTGTTACTTTCTACGTTTCGATAGTTATTGTAACTTACGTCTACTCTAACACAACACGAGTGAAAGATGTGTTCTGTGGGTTTTCTATTGGTAGTTATCTTTGAAGAGACTGGCTGTTTCCTCTGAAATGGCAATTAATTTTAGGTACCGAAATTTCTAAATTATATTCTTTAACAGTTTGTTCAAGTCTATAAAAAGACTTTTGAAGATCATCTTGACTGGAAGATCATCCGCAAGCATTAAAACATTTATTGTTGTATTATGATTTATTTTTATCCCAGAGCTTGTCTCTGTCTTCCTTTTTTCGACTATATAGTCAATTTACATAAAAAATAAAATGCTACTCTCTTGTTTTAGTTGTTAATTTAATGTTCTTAATCATTTCGGTACTGCTTAAGATAGAAGCTTTTGGTATATTCTATTCAGTATTTAAATTAAATGGCGGCAATATCCACCGAGCTACATCTGTATACTTTGTTGAAGGGTTTTTTGAAACCTATAAATGCAATATGAATCTTGCAGTTGAATTCTCGCCGTTGTGGTATTATTTGTTTTAAAGTGAAGATGTTATCCGTACATGAACGATCTTTTCTGAATCCTGATTGTTCTTCCTCTAATATTACAACAGTTATTATCTTAAGCCGATTGTTATTATACTGGACTATACAGGCGGCGTTGAGTAGGCTTTCGCTGTTGTTCCTTTGGTCTTTCTTAAATAGAGATATTATTTTAGCCGTATGCCATGCAGATGGTCTCTAACACTCCTTGCAGTATTCATCTATTAAGTGTAAGAATTGCAGTTCAAAAAACATTCCTGCATATTTTAGCAATCCAGTGCTCGTTCCGCCTAGAACACAAGCTTTTCAATTTTTTCATTCCTTTGATGCTGGTCTTAATTTTGATACTGTTGTTCGGTCTGCTGTATTTAGTTCTTTACCATTGTTTTCTTAATTTGATCCCACTACAGTATAAATTTTCACAATAGTTTTTCTACTTTCAGCATCAATTATATCTAATCTTACTGTGCCTTTTCTGTTGTATTAAGGTAAGCTGTCAACTGTCTCCTCCCACGAGTATCGTTTCCGATACTGCTTACATATTTCTCCTTAGCTTATCGGTGAACTAATCTTGCAGAAAGATTTTGCTCGATTTTCTATCCCATGGCACTCTTCATGATTTTCTTGTCTAGGTAGTTGTAGTTAATGATACAATGAATCGTATCAAATTCAAAAGCGACATAAACGGTCAGTAGTGATATTTGTGCTGTTGTGATACACGAGGAGGAGAAATAGATTGTGGGAACTTGAAATCTGGAAACCGAGACCTCGTTTCCAGAATCAGGATTTATTTGTTTATGTGTCCAACCAGAAGTGTTAGGGGACAACCTGACTCGAGAGCCCTCTCTCTCTTTGTGTGTCCACTCTCTGCGGAGGCGCCGGCCCCTCCCACGCCGCCCTCGCGCGCCGGGCCACAACGTAGGCCCAGCGCAAACGGTAGAAAGCGTGGCCGCCGCCGCCGCCGCCGCCGCCGTGTCACGCACGCACTCCCCAAGACCTGCCTCGATGCGAGTCTTCTGCCTCCGCCAACCTCTGCGCTCTGATTCCTGGCTCCCGGTGCGCGGAAATAATGGCTCTCTCATCACTCTCTTCGAGATAAAGGAAAAAGAAACGCAGGGCATCCCGGGGGCAATTGCGCTTCCTTTCCTAAGAAAGACGTCCCCGAGTGTCAAGTGTCTGTACTAGCACTTCAAGGGACGTTGTGGCTTCAGATTGCCTCGCTGACGGGGTTCGCGGCTACGCGCAAAATAACTTGGCCCGTAGATACGTAGTCGGCGCGGTAGGGGGAGCGGTCAGCGCTGGTGGTGGAGGCTTGTTGTGGAGAATCACCGCTCAGTAGAGTACGTCAAGTTCAACAATAAACATACAGTATGCGCCGGCACAGTAGCTCAGCGTGTTCGGTCAGAGGGCTGCGTGCACTCTGTAATAAAAAAACTGAGTCAAGGAATCCATGATCAACTTGAACGGATGTCAGTAGATCCTGGGTTCGAATCCCGGTCAGCGCACACATTTTCACCTGTCGTCGTTGATATATATCAACGCCCGTGAGCAGCTGAAGGTGTTAATATATAATTCGAATAAACATACAGGGTGACAATTATTGAACTACATGAACAAAAATGTAAATTAGTTACAAACTACGGGGTGCACACACACTTTATTCAACATGTAAACGTCGCTACAGATATTCCAATTTAGGTTATGACATGTTCGATATGCCTGCCATCATTGCCGATGATGTGACGCAGACGAATAGCGAAATTCTGCGTGACCCGTTGAACTGTCAGAATATCGATGCTGTCGGTGACCTCCTGAATGGCTATTTTCAGCTCATCAATGGTTTTGGCGTTATTTCTGCACACCTTGTCTTTAATATAGCCCCACATAAAGGAGTCGCATGTGTTCAGAGCCGGAGAATATGGCGGCAAATCGAGGCCCATGCTAGTGGCCTCTGGGTACCCAGCGCCAGAATGCGGTCCCCAAAGTACTCCTCCTGGACATCACATTCCTACTTCGATGGGGTCGAGCTCCGTCTTGCATGAACCACATCTTGTCGAAATCAGGGTCACTTTGGATAATGGGGATGAAATCATCTTCCAAAACCTTCACGTACCGTTTGGTAGTCACCATGCCATCAAGGAATATCGCACCGATTATTCCGTGACAGGACCTGTTGAGGGCGAAGAGACTTCCCGATTGCGAAATGCTGGTTCTCAGTCCCCTAAATGCGCCAGTTTTGGTTACTGACGAACCCATCCAAATGAAAGTGGGCTTCGTTGCTAAACCAAACATACAGAGCATACTAATTCCCATCATGCCCCGGGCGAACCGTGTAGTTTGAATCTCCTAACGGAAACTGTTTATAAGTTATGACGATTTTATTTCATATAGTTCAATAATTGCCACCACGTATATCTCACACAACTTGTAAACTACTCCTAGCCAGTGTGCAGACGACAGTAGTAGTAAGTTACGAGATGTGACCATGAAATAACGGAACTATTGCTGAAAAATATTTTGTTTCGAAAACATACATATTTAGTTTTCGACTGCGTCTTGGAAAAGGTCATTCGGGAGTGGAGAAAGTTGTTAGCCCAAGAAGAAACAAATGAAGAGCGGTTCGCCGGCCGGTGTGGCCGTGCGGTTCTAGGCGCTACAGTCTGGAACCGCGTGAGCGCTACGGTCGCAGGTTCGAATCCTGCCTCGGGCATGGATGTGTGTGATGTCCTTGGTTAGTTAGGTTTAAGTAGGTCTAAGTTCTAGGGGACTGATGACCACAGATGTTAAGTCCCATAGTGCTCAGAGCCATTTGAACCATTTTGAAGAGCGGTTGAGGCTTGGTCCTAAGAACAAAAGGGTGTACATTGACTGCTTGGCCTTTCCGGATGACCTGGCCATTTTTACTAACAGTATAGAGTCAGCAGTCAACAAGACCAATATGCTGTCAGAAATTGCTGAAATAGTTGGACTCCAGATCTCTGTTCAAAAGACAAAATATATGACGAACATCTGTGATGCACCTGAATGGATGATCACCAATCTGGGAAAAATCGGACGAGTTAAGAATTTCAGGTATCTCGCTGAAGTCATCCAGGAGAATGGATTAGAAGAAGAAGCAATTAATGCCAGGATGAGGAAGTTAGACCAAGCATACGAACTGACAAAGAATACCTATAGCAAAAAGTCTGAGTATAGGGGCCATGTTCCGAAATTATAATTCAGTTGTAAAACCTGGGGGCTTATATGCGTCCGAAACTTTGACCATGAATAGACAAGGTTCAAGCTGAGCGGTTGGAAAAGCGAGAGCGTAGGATATTAAGGAAAATCCTAGGTAATAGATGGGTTGATGGACAACGGTGAATGAGAGCAAATGAGGACTTGTACAACAAGACAGAACTTATCACAGCATTCATTAAGACGATTGTTATTTTACAGTCATCTCATGAGGATGGACGGTGACCGACTAACTAAAAGAATATGGAGTTTCATCCGATCTAAGAAAACAAGGCCAAGATGGTTCGAAGAATGTGAAAAAGATCTTAGGCAGATTGGTATTTCAGAAAGAGAAATTCCTGACAGGAAAAAAATTTAGAAGATTGATGAACAACTACCAAGGCTTTAAAATGGCATCAACGTCCGAAAGATGGAGAGGGCCATTATCCGAAAAGCATAAACAGGCACTTCTTGGTGAGCTCAGAAGATACTTGCAGGAAGTCAAAGCTGGAACAAGAACAAGACCTAGAAGACACTAAAATGAAATTGGTTGTTACCACGCAGTCCGTAGAGGCTCAACTCGATAATAGAAAAAAACGTATTTAGTTATTGTCACCCTCAATATACTCCCCTCCTATATCCCCACAACGCTCCATGCGAATTTTCCATTGATGCAAAAAGTGCTGGAAGTCTTCCTCTGTGAGCTCCTTGATGACGCGTGCTTCAACGCACTAAAATCTTGTTCCTTTTAATGCAGATTTGACCTTTAGGGATGGATAAAAGTCACCTGCTGCTAGGTCCAGCAATAAACATGGGTGGTCCAACATTGAGATGCTGTACTTCGCTAGAAGCCTCTTAACAGACAATGCAATATGAGCAGGTGTATAGTCTTGATGCAGAACCCAAGACTTGTTTCTCAGCAATTCTGGTCATTTTTTCTTATTTTCTCAAGACCCTCAAACTAGTAATGTTGATTAATAGCCTGATCTTCGAGAACTCAGAGAAGATATACAATTCCATAAAAAAACAGTCATCAGCGCTATGAATCTTGATTTGCTTATTAGACCTCTTTTCGCTCTCAGTGAGGTAGGGGCCTTCCAGTGCGCGGAATGGCGCTTAATTTCTGGATCGTAAGTGAAAAACCAAGAGTCGTCAAATGTTATCACTCTTTCGAAAAAATTAGAATCATTTACAGTGGTATTCAGAGAGTACAAAAATTTTCACAAGGTTCCGTGTGTTCGATCGTGAGAATTATCCGCAATTTCGTTCACACATTTCTCACGTTAAATTGGTTATGTAAAATACACTTTACGCACTCTTTGTCAATTTCTAAGTTTCAGAAATCGACTGAATACTCAACCGACGATCACATCGAATCAGATTACCTATTTTTTCGAAAATTTCAACCGTTTTTGATACTGAAGGTCATCCCGTGCGTAGGATATCTTCGTCTTCTCAGCTCAAAACCTCGCGCACTTGATAAACAGTCTTCGCCGTACAATTCTTTTAGTAAAAGATAAGTTTCAGTAGTAGTTTTTCCAAGTTTCATGTGAAACTCCACGACACTTCGTTGCTGTATTATTCAAGTTGCCATTTTTCCGTCAAAACAAAATAATAGCTATTACACAAACAAAAGCCACGACCACAATGATTTGTTTATGGATATCAGAGATGGTGCATTCGATTGAGGAGGCTGAACGTTTCACACATGGAGGTAAAGAAACAGGGAAGGTGGCATTACGTCACAAACTTGAAGCCCATATCCGCCATTTTAACTAGCCCAAAACATTAGGTTCACCGTGTTCATACCCCCATGGTTCACGGCTGTGACACATGCCCTTGACGTCACTCTGTCATTTCACTACAGCAACTACGCATTCAAGAACAGAAAAACGTTCGAAACTGCCCTCCTGACACTAAGTTATTCATGTAGGCTCTATAATTTTTAGTATTTAAAACAGTTGCTGCATCCACACGACAGAAATAATGAACAAGAAGCAGTCGTAAACAATTGTCTGCTAATGTTTTGGACTGTTTAAAAGGCGGCAGGCCCCGTCCGCTCTGGCTGCAAAACAACGACAGCTTTAAGTTTCTAGTGCCACCTCACCCCCTTTTTTTAACTCCATGGTTTCACAGCTATTGGTCGCTCATATTTGGCACGTGCGTATTTACTCTCTGATGGCATCAGTCTCGTTATTTTATAGTCGCACCTCTTATGTCAATGCGATTAGTAATAGGCTGTTTCGATATGGTCCGGATTGTTGTTATTCGGAGTGATTATAAAATTCATATCGCGTTTATGGTCAATATTCTCACAAAATGTCTCTTATTTTTATGTAATTAGGATTTAAAAATCATGAAATATCAAGATTTGGTCACTTGATTGAAAATGCTCTGTTATTGGCTGAAACTGTGGTGACGTCACAGACTAGGAATAAGACGAAACTATAGGTGTGTTACAGGAGTTGTTTTTACGTTCTTTTTCTGCAAATAGCTCAGCTATTTAGTAATGTTAAACGCATTTACACGGACATTATCTTCCCTGCTCCCTGCTTCTTCAATAAACCCGCTCAAAACTAAGGAATTGTGGAACTTTTGTAAATGGATCCTTGTCATATATGTAGATCGTCGACTATAAATCGTGAAATACTACTCAAAGCACAATAAAATTGTTCTTGGCGAATCCTAGTGCTGATATCCGGTACACAAGATACTCATTAGAGTTATCACTAGAAGCAAGTGCTGTGTGGTGCAACGGATGGCAAATGTGACTGTGGATGAGAAGAACGCCAGTTCGAATGCTGAAAGAGTGGTAAACTTAAAAAAGTTTTACGCGAAATATGAAAATAGCTTTAGCAAGAACTCATTATAGCAATTGTTTCGATGGTGGGACATGTTGTACGTAGCTTCGCATTAATCTTGGTCTAAGAAATGGACGACTGAGGATAAATCCATCAACTTTGCTTACAAACAATTACCTTTATTGGAAAGTATTGCTATTAGCGAAGATATCACCATGCCCCCACAGCACAACAAGGTGCAGGACGATGAGGTTTTATATGCGGAGTGATATAAAGCATGTACAACATGAAGGTAACGCAAACGTAAGGGCTGTGATGTTTGTGAGTGTAAACTAACGTCACTGTCTGAAGCAGACTTAACTTCGTCTTATATAAGATGATGAAACTTCAAAACCTTCAACAGCACGGTTCCTAGCTTTACAGTTCGAAGATAAAAAAACATTGTTTTTCATATATTAAAAAGTGTGTGATCATATAAACTAGAAAATATATTTTTGATCGTGACGCGTGTGAACAGCTACTGCAAATGTAAGCGAATATAAATGCCAAGGGAAACACAATAATACTCTGTTTCTAATGGGTGTTTGCAGTTTTGTAATTGTGATTCGATTTTCACAGCAAAGGACTCTCGGTTAGTTTTACAAATAAGTTAAAATATTGTTGCGGGCTAGATTCGAAACAACTATCTATGGATATCATCTTTTACTATGCGACAGTCCACCGCTCTACAAACCGAGCAACCAATGACGTGTGTGGAATTGGATATAGCGACAATTATTATTAACAGTATGATTTCGTCGACTGACGCTGTCCTCCTTTGTAACAATGCGTAAGCGTATCTCGCACGTAAACTAATGTTAACTTCAGAGTGCAAGACATTTTTAATTAAGTCAGGGAACTTGGGTATCGAGGTGGTGACAATCTGGCGGTACAGTGCAACCAATTTTTGCGCTCCTTCTCAGTCTCTGGAACACTCAATAACAAATTTTCAAAATTTTTTATGGACGTATTTGTATAGTGTGGTACTACAAACTATCTGTAATCCGTTTTCCGGAATGTAAATTCCAAAACAAGACATCACTGTGAATTAGCTTTATGACAGTGGGAGCAAGGAGGTAACCAGTGACGTCACAGGCATCACATGACTCGAATGGAGCGTTTTAGCCGGCTTTCAAATTATTTGAATTTCATTTCCGTTTTTATAAAAGAATACTGAAATTCAAGTAGGATAAAAGCATGTTACGAGCATAAAATGACATAATTAACCATTTAAGATGATTTCCAGGAAACAGTGAAATGTCATATTCGACCCCGTCAGTCCAGAAAGTTTCGAGAATAGATTAATAAAAAAATAGAGAAAAGAGAAAGATTGTGTTTTTAATGCTCCTGGAGTTCTACAGTCCATATACTTGACTACAACTCACAGAATGTTCGTAGAACCATGTCGAACTGTCAGAAAAGTCCTTCTTTGGGATGTTGTACAAACCGTGCAGCACATTGGCTTGAATGTCGGTTATGTCGTCAAAGCGTTGACCCTTCGGGTGAATTTCTGCCCTTTGTCACGTTCATACTGATAAGCTTCGTTGCCCGTGATGGTATCGTCCAGAAAATAATTGCCTGCAGTTCACATTTGAATGAAGTAGTGACAGGTTCCCACGGTCGTTGTTCTTCTACATCTACATGGATACTCTGCAAGTCACATTTAAGTGCCTTCACAATCCTCTATTATTCCAATCTCGTATAGCGTGCGGAAAGAATGAAAACCTGTATCTTTCCGTACGAGCTCTGATTTCCCTTATTTTATCTTGGTGATCCTCCCTCCCTATGTGGGTCGGTGTCAACAAAATATTTTCGCATTCGGAGGAAAAAGTTAGTGATTGGAATTTCGTGAGAAGATTTCGTCGCAACGAAAAACGCCTTTCTTTTAATGTTTTCCAGCCCAAATCCTGTATCATATCTGTGACACTCTCTCCCATATTTCGCGATAATACAAAACGTGCTGCCTTTCTTTGAACTTTTTCTATGTACTCCGTCAGTCTTATCTGGTAAGGATCCCACAGTGCGCAGCAGTATTCTAAAAGAGGACGGACAAGCATAGTGTAGGCAGTCTCCTTAGTAAGTTTGTTACATTGTCAAGTGTCCTGCCAATAAAACGCAGCCACTGGTTAGCCTTCCCCACAACATTTTCTATGTGTTCCTTCCAATTTTAGGTATTTAGTTGAATTTACTGCTTTTAGATTAGACTGATTTATCGTGTAACCGAAGTTTAACGAGTTCCTTTTAGCACTCATGTGGATGACCTCACACTTTCCGTTATTTAGGGTCAACTGCCACTTTTCGCACCATTCAGATATCTTTTCTAAATCGTTTTGCTGTTTGTTTGGAAGTCAAGGTATGCGGGACCAACGTTGCGCACACTTTTCTCGTCTTCAAAACATTCCAGGTAATGTATTGAACACTTGCTTTCGGGATGTTGCTCCATTGCGATTTCTGACACAACAGTGTTGACACTGCTGCCGTGTTTAACACTGCCTCCTCACAACTGATTGGTCGAATGCGTATCTATCCTGCACAGCTCTTACAACGGAACGGCCCAGTTCGACATGTCGAAACGTGCCCTGTATATTTTTAATTGCTGAGACGCACTGCAATCATTTAAAAAAATTGTTGAAAATTTCCAAATTAGTAGCTCGCCAGGCAGTTGACTAAATGTACACCCTTACCATAATCGTGGCAAACAGCGCATGTACAACACAACAAGTACATATCCTTTGTTGATGGCACATCGCTAAACAGATAACGCGTCACAACACAACAGTATTTTTAATAGTTTCTCTGACACAATTACTCACAGTAATTATTCGCTCGAATTTTCAACTCATTGAATATCCATAGCAAGCAACAGCTGCCTTTGGTGTATAGCTAAGGCTTAACAATGGAGTTAAAACTGAATTAACTTTCGTTGTGCGTTAATTGTATATGGTTCCTAATAACATCTGTCTTTGTGCTGATTTCCAGAGTATCACAGTAATGTGGAATACAATTAAGGTTTCCAATCATGCAAAAGTTAAATATGAATAACATTTCGTCAGAAATTTGTGGAAACATTAGAAGAAACATGAAATAACTCTGATGATTCCGTTAACTGTGGTCCTAATGATGATTGTTGTGCTAATTAATGTCCAGAACAAAAATACAATACCTTCCTACACCAAAGAAAAAATATGCAGTAATAGCTTTCAGTGACAAAGAAAAGGGTGAAAATTTTTTGGTAACGCGAAGAGGGGAGAAAACTGGTAACATTAAACAGTGTGTAAACATGGTTTCGTTTTGTAAAATCTGAACGTGTATTGTATAAGTGGGGGAAAGTTCACGGAAAGTACGAAATATGCACCAAAATGAAACCAGAAAAAGTGTGAAAAAAGGACTTTCCAAAAGGTTTAGAACTGCTTGTTAGTGTCAATGCACCACTACCAAGGGAGACCTATGAGATCTAAATTGCAACTGAGAAGAACGTTACTGACTTCCAGGCTTCTTCGACCTGGTTAAGCAGATTCAGGAAATGATACAGAAAATGAAGTCACAAAATTACGAAGTTTACTTCAAATAAGCGTGTAGAGATTTCATTAATAGGTAAAACTATAGAGAAACTAATAGCTGGCGTGAAGACGAAGCTACTTGTTGTACCTTAAAATGCTGTGGATAAAGCCAATCAGTCAGGTTTAGGGCAACAACCGTGTCCAAACTGCACATTATCATTACGAACGAAAAAAAGACAGACTCACTTGTGCAGTCGAGGAATTCTACTGAATTCTATGACATGTTCATGGTACAAACAACATCAGCGATAAGTATCAGTGGATTACTGTTTCCACAGCTTTATATCTGTCTTCAAGAACCTCAAGGCAAGTTAGAACCAGAACTTGAAAAAAAGGACTATTTAGTTACAAAAATCTTGTAATTGGTGGAGAAAAATCCCCAAAAAATGGGAGAGAATAATGTTTCACATTAAATCCGAAACGTCGTCTTACCAGCTGCAGAAAATAAGATGACTACGAAACGACTCTTATTATAATTCTGAACCCACCTGGAACTTACAGGATGATTCAGCATCTCGATAAAAATTTCTTTCTGCAGTGTAAAGCATTTTTCAGAAAATTGTCGGACTATATAATTTCTGAGAGGTATTTGTCATTTCATTTTGATCAGAGGAATAGTATGTTGAAGTTCAGTCATTCGTGCATTGTCAGTCTGAATCATCACGTTTTACGATTTTGATCAAGCATGCCTGGTACGCAGCACAATATGTAGAATAACGGCCATGACTGTTTGTTACTCCATCCCATTTCTGTCTAAACAAAATTAGTAATTACTGTGAAGTGCCTCAATGCATTAATTTTTCTTTTATGCCTGGTATAAGGGTAAGGTTTGTCTTCGTCATCTATTAGGCGCTTGGCATTTTTGTGATGACTACAAGGAATAAACAAGGAGTTCTTTCATTGTTAGTAAAATATATATTACTCACAAATTAACATAAGAACTGTACCACAGGAACTGTTACAAAATGTTTCGTGTCATTAAAATTAAAGTCCTAATTGGTGAAAGGCGTGTGTAATGTAACATCGTAACTGTGCTTTTCTCTTCTTCTTTTTCCTCTGCCAAGTCACTCGATTAACTGTTACATATGTAACAGTTTAGCTGTGGCTATGAACTAAAGTTATTTAAAAAAATTAATGATTCGAGAATTTTTGTATGCTTTAAGTGCTTAAAATTGCACTTTGGACTTCGCGCAACATGACGCTACGTTCTCTGGTCATCGCTGTCTCTGGGTATTCGCCGATTCGCATGCTAGGCAGGGAGACTGTACAAACTGCTGTTATATGCGGATCTTCATGCGGCAAAAGTGAGTGACTTTAACATTTTTAAAGAAATACTTTTAGTGCGTCTTAGGGGCAACGTTTTTGACTGTGCTTTTCTTTCAGCGTATTCTTCCCGTGTGAAAAATTTCAAAGTAGGCTTACACATGTCGGAATCGACAATTCCGTAGTGAGTTCAAGTTGCCACCATTGTTACTACTGTAATGGCACTTATACACCAGGAATAAAAGCAGACTTGAAAACCTTTGTACGGATGGCGTAGATGTTCAAAGTCAATAGTTTCTCACTAGGGTATCGAAAAGAAAATAGTTGCATAAACAAAGACTCAACCAAAGCTAAATAATCCCGATCACATGCTGCCTGAAATACTCCCGTAAAGCACCCTTCTTCTTTATGTAGCGATTGGATTAGCTAGTGGTTCCTGCGACGCTCACAATCTGAGCGTTCAATGAGATTTTTACTGCCTCTTGAAACAAAAATTCAACGCTGTTGCATTTAGTTACATGTGTCCGACTGTGAAAACCTTTCTATGCTGCTATGGTGCGTGAAGACTGCGGTCCCATGATAAGTAGCAAATAGCAGCGAGAAAACAATTTAGGCCGTCCGCATACGCAGCGACTAAAAAACTACGCCGCTGGTCGGCGATATCTGGTTGCAGACTGGCTTGCAAGGCAGCCGCACACGGCGCAACTTTGCAATGGGAAACTGCAGTTACTGTTTGCGAACATGAAGGAGGAGTAGTAGGGCCTATTGTTTGTTGTGCCCGAGCATCTTTTGAATACACAGGAAATGTGGAGTACAGATTTGGGCACAGAGGAAGATATGGGCCTCTACTGTTATTACTTACGAATGAAAAAAAGGGAAATTCTGGCTTCATTCATACCTTCACAGAAGCTTAAACTGCAGGCTGTTTGTAGCAGCAAAGGAGCTGCAACAAACAGATTCGAAATTCATTGCTTTTTATAGAATGAGTAAACATTGCTACGGTGATTTCGTACAACTGATTTCTCCCGCCATAACACAACTAAATACGACAATGAGGGAATGTGTCAGGGCAGAAGAACGGATATTAATCACTTTGAGGTAAGGGTGTTCTGACTTATTTTATACACAAATAATAACATTTCATTGGAAGTATAGACTGATTACTGTGTTTTAAGTAATTTTCTTAACTAACTTTCAAGCTGTGTTGTCAGTAGAATCTTCCATCGATTGTTGACCGACAGCTTGGCGACTGAGTGGCAGCACTGTTGTCTTGGTCACCGTTCTCTGTGTCTTCGCCTGATTCAATAGTGACAGTGATTGATTGGGATTCCAACGACTGAGTAGCAGCTATTGGGACAAAATGGCTCTGATCACCATGGGACATAACTTCTGAGGTCATCAGTCCCCTAGAACTTGGAACTACTTAAACCTAACTAACCTAAATACACTCCCGGAAATTGAAATAAGAACACCGTGAATTCATTGTCCCAGGAAGGGGAAACTTTATTGACACATTCCTGGGGTCAGATACATCACATGATCACACTGACAGAACCACATGCACATAGACACAGGCAACAGAGCATGCACAATGTCGGCACTAGTACAGTGTATATCCACCTTTCGCAGCAATGCAGGCTGCTATTCTCCCATGGAGACGATCGTAGAGATGCTGGATGTAGTCCTGTGGAACGGCTTGCCATGCCATTTCCACCTGGCGCCTCAGTTGGACCAGCGTTCGTGATGGACGTGCAGACCGCGTGAGACGACGCTTCATCCAGTCCCAAACATGCTCAATGGGGGACAGATCCGGAGATCTTGCTGGCCAGGGTAGTTGACTTACACCTTCTAGAGCACGTTGGGTGGCACGGGATACATGCGGACGTGCATTGTCCTGTTGGAACAGCAAGTTCCCTTGCCGGTCTAGGAATGGTAGAACGATGGGTTCGATGACGGTTTGGATGTACCGTGCACTATTCAGTGTCCCCTCGACGATCACCAGTGGTGTACGGCCAGTGTAGGAGATCGCTCCCCACACCATGATGCCGGGTGTTGGCCCTGTGTGCCTCGGTCGTATGCAGTCCTGATTGTGGCGCTCACCTGCACGGCGCCAAACACGCATACGACCATCATTGGCACCAAGGCAGAAGCGACTCTCATCGCTGAAGACGACACGTCTCCATTCGTCCCTCCATTCACGCCTGTCGCGACACCACTGGAGGCGGGCTGCACGATGTTGGGGCGTGAGCGGAAGACGGCCTAACAGTGTGCGGGACCGTAGCCCAGCTTCATGGAGACGGTTGCGAATGGTCCTCGCCGATACCCCAGGAGCAACAGTGTCCCTAATTTGCTGGGAAGTGGCGGTGCGGTCCCCTACGGCACTGCGTAGGATCCTACGGTCTTGGCGTGCATCCGTGCGTCGCTGCGGTCCGGTCCCAGGTCGACGGGCACGTGCACCTTCCGCCGACCACTGGCGACAACATCGATGTACTGTGGAGACCTCACGCCCCACGTGTTGAGCAATTCGGCGGTACGTCCACCCGGCCTCCCGCATGCCCACTATACGCCCTCGCTCAAAGTCCGTCAACTGCACATACGGTTCACGTCCACGCTGTCGCGGCATGCTACCAGTGTTAAAGACTGCGATGGAGCTCCGTATGCCACGGCAAACTGGCTGACACTGACGGCGGCGGTGCACAAATGCTGCGCAGCTAGCGCCATTCGACGGCCAACACCGCGGTTCCTGGTGTGTCCGCTGTGCCGTGCGTGTGATCATTGCTTATACAGCCCTCTCGCAGTGTCCGGAGCAAGTATGGTGGGTCTGACACACCGGTGTCAATGTGTTCTTTTTTCCATTTCCAGGAGTGTACATCACACACATCCGTGCCCGAGGCTAGTGGGACAAACAGAAGTGGGGCAGGTACCTGGTTCATGACTTCGTACCTTAGCTGTAATACTCTACACTTAAATATTTTTATTTGTTGCTCATTCATTTCACCCAGCTCAGACAAGCAAAGAAGAAATAGTTTCGTATCGTCTCTCCTTTAGCTGTGGAGCTTAGACTGCTGTAAGTCAATTTTGGCCTTCTTGGCTTTAATAAACTCGATGAAAAAATTGTCAGTTTCATCAGCATTAGAACGTCGTTTTATAGGCTTTTTTGCTAGTGAGCGAGTATCAGATGCCACATGGAAATTTCTGCCAGCTTGACAATCTTGAGAGTGTTCATATTGGCTGTCCTCATGCACCTTATTAGTCGCAGTGTTTAATAAGGGTGGTACCGATGTTTCTGGCGGAGGTGTTGGTGTTGATGAGAATGATGGTGGTGAACATGGTAGCTGCTGAAAAGAGATTTCTTCACTGTTTACAGCATAAAGTACGTTTTCTTCGACATGGGTATATCTGGTAAATTTCCAGTGGCAGCAGAGGATAAACATTTAACACATGGTAAAGCAAACTGCATTGCTTGCATCAAATAACAAAACTTCTTTGTCCTTGTCCCACTGCCACTTGGAGGAGGATTGAGGTTCCGCACAAAAGACCGTTCCTAAATTCCTCCATTTCTCTTTCCATTCAGCCAGTGAAACAAAAAGAAAGCGTATCTCTTAAGAGCCAAATAGGTACTAAACTGTAGAGAATCGCGAAATAAATTAACGAACTAAACTTACAAATAGTTTTTCATTTACAGGTACTTGGCTTGTGGCTGCACATTTGGACGCATTCATTGCACTTTGCACGAGGAGAGACCACCATTGGATGCGTAGTAGCGGAGACCACAAAAATATTATGGGACATTCTCAGAGAAATGGTCCAAAAAGAGAGGACTGGAAGAAGATTACAAAACGTTTTTGTCATTTATGGAATCTTCCGAACTGTAATGGAGTACTGGATGGCAAACATGTCAGAATAAAAAACTGGAGAACAGTGGTTCAACTTACCTCAATTACAAATCATACCACTCTGTTGTGCTAACGGCCTGCTGCAATGCTGATGGATTTTTTACTTTAATAGAGACGGGTTATGCTGGAAGAAACAGTGACAGAGGAATATTTCGCGCAACAGCAATCAAACACTGGATAACACATGCAGGTCTTGATATTCCATCCCCATCGAGATTAATATATACGATGAGAATGATAACTTGTTTCCCTATTATTTTGTAGCAGAGGAAACGTTCCCCTTATCACGCTACTTACTGAGACCTTTCTCTAAAATGTGTTTCGATAATACAAAAAGAATTTTCAACCACCGCTTAAGCAGAGGAATGAAAACGATTGAATGTGCATTTGGAATGGCTTCAGAAAAGTTTCAAGTTTTAAATGGCCCAGTACATTGCAAGAATCTCGATAAAGTGAATGATGTTATCAAAGCTGTTTGTATTCTCCGTAATGGTCCGCCCCGGTAGCTGAGTGGTCAGCGTGACAGACTGTCAATCCTAAGGGCCCGGGTTCCATTCCCGGCTGGGTCGGAGATTTTTCTCCGCTCAGGGACTGGGTGTTGTGTTGTCTTAATCATCATCATTTCATCCCCATCGACGCGCAGGTCGCCGAAGTGGCGTCAAATTGAAAGACCTGCACCAGGCGAACGGTCTACCCGACGGGAGGCCCTAGCCACACGACATTTCCATTTCCATTCTCCATAATTACGTACGCAGACGTGACGGTGTAGAATATGCATCAACACGATTGCAAGAGAATCATGAAGCCGCTAATGATGCTGCAATATTTCAAGCAAACCATAATTATTTAGAAAATTACTTTTTAGCCCCCACGTGCGTCTCTTCCGTGGCAATGTAGGGGAAGGCGGGGCAAGATGGGGAAGCTAACTTTAAACCCTTACAAAAGGGACAAAAATAAACAAATTCAAGTAGGTTTGATTATCATTTGTTTACTTAACCATTGAATTACAATAGCACGCAAAGAAACCAGCAAACTTGTTACATTTAGTTAGGAATATCTCGATTTGAAACATAAACTAGCAATTCCCCGTCTTGCCCCATATGCGGGGTAAGATGGGGAACTAGCATTCATTCATCTCTGAAGCTTAAATAAGGACTGGAATAACGAAATCATGTGACGATTAGGTTTCGAAACATGGTTCTGCGAATTGTAGACTCAGGTATTACGTTTTATTTAGGCTTCTTACTTTCACATAGTACACAAGTGTGGACAGCCTCGTCATTATCACTTTCTATCCCTGCACAGGTGTCGTGGGCCCAGCGTCCGCAGCTACCACACCGTATCCAGCCTCCTTCAGAGAAGTCATAGCAGAATAAACATTCTTCACTCTCTTCCTCGTTGTCATTCGACCTCAGTTTATTATCCTTTGAGCATGAAGGGGTGGTTAACACGTCAGTAACGTTCGTCACTTTTCGTTGTCGTGGTATCCCAGGTTTATTAAACATCTTTCAGAAGAGTTTTCGTTTACATACAGCACGTTTGGGGAGTCCTTTTCGTTTAATTTCTTTAGATAGTTCACTCCTATAAGGAGATTCGGTTAAAACAACGGGTCTTCCACGCCTGTTAGATGGTTTCCTTTTAGTTTTTTTATCCACCTTTGGAATAGATAACACCATTACAGGGCTGGTAACCTGAAAGTTAGACGAAACAGAGGCTTGATCGTCAGTTGTTAATTGTTCAGGTGTTTTACGTCTTGACAACATCTCTGGTATTTGGTCTTCCGTTTCTGTAACTTCAGATGTGTGAGCTTGATGAATGTCTGTAGTTGAACAGGGTATGTAATCACTTTCTTGAAACACATTTGTGTTTACAGGCCAAATGCTTGTTTTCCGAAACCCGTTCTCTGCTGTGGACGTTGTAGCTGAATGAATGAAGGCTTTGCCGAATAAACTTGCGATCTGATGCAGCGTAACAACTTTTCCAGGATGGGCGCGAAGCCACGATCTTACTTCATCTTCGTAAAATTTACTGAGGGGTTTCATAAATGCCATGTCCAATGGTTGAAGACGGTGTGAGCAGTGTGGTGGCAAACACAGCAAGACAACCCCATTTTCGCGTGTCACATCTATCAGTTCTACATTCTTGGTGTGCGTTTTGTTGCCGTCCAATATGAGAAGTATTGGTCTTTCCTTTGACGCTCCAGTAAATGCAATAAACTCTTTAAACCAAGTCAAAAATAGTTCTTTCGTCATCCAACCAGTTTCTTGCACTTCTGCCCAGGCGCCAGGGGGCAGGCCAGTCTCAAACGCTTGTTGCATTCGTTTTCGAGGATAAATTAACATAGATGGTACGTAGCACCCCGACGCTGAAACACAGATTTCTGCAGTCACAGTCTGGCCTCTTTCTGCTGAAGTAACTGCTCCCACCTGTCTGCACCCTTCCAAAGCAGCCACCTTTGTATGATCCTTTGGAATGACTGTTAAACCAGTCTCATCGCCACTGAAAATTCTGTCTCCCATAGACTTGAATCTGTCTAATTGACTTTCTAACAGATCGGAAAACCGATCTACAGCGACTCGATTAAACCCCATTGCTCGTGCAATTGATGTGGCCTCTGGTTTTCGTATTGTTAAGGTAGGATTTCGTGCAAGAAACCCATTTAACCAATCTCTTCCAGCAGATTTCGCTGCAGTATTAAATGGATGTTTGATGTTGTTTCGTTCAGGTAGCTGAAAAGCAAGTTCACAAAGTTCTTTAAGTGTTAGGCCAAAATACTGTCCTTCCATCCGTGTTAAGTAGTCTTCAAGTTCTGCCTCTTGTTCTGGGGTAAACACACTAGTGATTGGTCCTAACCTTTCCACAACTGTATAGCCAGGATTAGCACGTTTCTTTGCCACATGTCGTTTAATCGTTGTCTGTGGCACGTTGAACTGTCGAGCAGCCCTGAAAGAATCCATATGACCCTCTATAACAGCATTTACATCCCTTCCATTGACTCCAATGACCAATCTTGCCTAGACGTTTGTCACCGATACTTGCGAACCATCTGAAATAAAACACGTGGAACGTACTATTGAGTCAGATCATTCCTGGTAATCTATATTATATAGTAAATACCATATTTCCAATAGTCAGTCGTTAAAGCATAGCAAGAATACTGATTTTGCACGTTTTGTGTATTTTTATTCATCATATATCCTAAGGCATACTTTGTAATTAATTAGGAAGCGTTAGAATAACGAATAGCATTCTACTTACAATTGTATTCAACGTATAATGTACGTGTTCAAAACCCGCAGCGAGATAAACACATGAGACGATGAGAACGTAATGGTGGGACTAATAGTAGGGGCAATACGGGGAAGCTCCCCATCTTGCCCCACTCCGTTTTGCCCCCTACCATGCTGTCAGGTTATGTTACGCCTACATGAACACTATGCAGTGAACATTGACTACTGACAGAGCAGTTTACTGTTAATAAGACGTACTATTCAGTGCTATGTATACAGTATGGACAAATGTTCACGAAACACATGTTTTAGGACCTCGAAAGGTGTAAAACATTGCAAATCAGTATACCAATTGTACGTACCTTGCAAAGCTCACAGAAACCGCCGCGAAACTAAGGTTTGGCAATGTCAACACACTGGGACCTGTGTATGGATGATGTTGACGTAGCTGTCCACAGATGACAGCACTCTAACTGTAGCTTATAGCCCTTCCCCGTCTTACCCCACCTCCCACTCTTGCCCCGCCTTCCCCTACTTGAATGTTCATTTCATGTTGACTTTAGTTAAATTCTATGAATGACTAAAACCTACATTCTTCACTTTAACGTTGTCGATTAGTTTTATTTTGAAAACCTGGACGCGATTACATTTATACACACGGAAACGTGGTGATAGTGATACACTATGTGATCAAAAGTATCCGGACACCCCCCAAAAACATGTTGTTGTTGTTGTGGTCTTCAGTCCTGAGACTGGTTTGACGCAGCTCTCCATGCTACTCTATCCTGTGCAAGCTTTTTCATCTCCCAGTACCTACTGCAACCCACATCCTTCTGAATCTGCTTAGTGTATTCATCTCTTGGTCTCCCTCTACGATTTTTACCCTCCACGCTGCCCTACAATACTAAATTGGTGATCCCTTGATGCCTCAGAACATGTCCTACCAACCGATCCCTTCTTCTGGTCAAGTTGTGCCACAAACTTCTCTTCTCCCCAATCCTATTCAATACTTCCTCATTAGTTATGTGATCTACCCATCTAATCTTCAGCATTCTTCTGTAGCACCACATACGTTTTTCATATTAGGTGCATTGTGCTGCCACCTGATGCCAGGTACTCCATATCAGCGACCTCAGTAGTCATTAGACATTGTGAGAGAGCAGAATGGGGAGCTCCACGGAACTGACAGACTTCGAACGTGATCAGGTCATTGGGTGTCACTTGCGTCCACACTCCTGAACGTCCCTAGGTCCACTGTATCCGATGTGATAGTGAAGTGGGAACGTGAAGGGACACGTATAGCACAAAAGCGTACAGGCCGACCTCGTCCGTTGACTGACAAAGACCGCCGACAGATGAAGAGGGTCGTAATGCGTAACAGGCAGACATATATCCAGACCATCACACAGGAATTCCAAACTGCAACAGGATCCACTGCAAGTATTATGACAGTTAGGCGGGAGGTGAAATAGTTCAAATGGCTCTGAGCACTATGGGACTTAACATCTATGGTCATCAGTCCCCTAGAACTTAGAACTACTTAAACCTAACTAACCTAAGGACAAAACACAACACCCAGTCATCAGGAGGCAGAGAAAATCCCTGACCCCGCCGGGAGCGGGAGGTGAGAAAACTTGGATTTCATGGTCGAGCGACTGCTCATAAGCCACACATCAAGCCGGTAAATGCCAAACGACGCCTCGCTTGGTGTAATGAGCGTAAACATTCGACGATTGAACACTGGAAAAACGTTGTGTAACGAATCACGGTACACAATGTGGCGATCCGATGGCAGGATGTGGTTATGGTCAATGCCTGGTATGCGCCATCTGCCAGCGTGTGTAGTGCCAACCGTAAAATTCGGAGGCGGTGGTGTTATGGTGTGGTCGTGTTTTTCATGGAGGGGGCTTGCACCCCTTGTTGTTTTGCGTGGCACTATCATAGCACCTTTCTGCTTCCCACCCTTTGTAAGTAGGCTGTTTATGTTTTCTCTATGTAAGTAGGCTGTTTATGTTTTCTTATTGGCAATGTTACGTAGCGCTCAATATGAAAATCACTGGCTGTGCTGTGTGCAGTCTGTGGCTGCTTTGCATTGTTGTAATACTCGCCATTGTAGTGTTAGGCAGCTGGCTGTGAACAGCGCGTAGCGTTGCGCAGTTGGAGGTGAGCCGCCAGCAGTGGTGGATGTGGGGAGAGAGATGGCGGAGGTTTGTAATTTGTCATGAACTGCTATATTTATATATGATGATATCGAGGTAAATACATTGTTTGTTCTCTATTAATATCTTTCATTTGCTAACTATCCCTATCAGTAGTTAGTGCCTTCCATAGTTTGAATCTTTTATTTAGCTGGCAGTAGTGGCGCTCGCTGTATTGCAGTAGCTTGAGCAGCGAAGATTTTTGTGAGGTAAGTGATTTGTGAAAGGTATAGTTTAATGTTAGTCAGGGCCATTCTTTTGTAGGGAATTTTGAAAGTCAGATTGCGTTGCGCTAACAAAATATTGTGTGTCAGGTTAAGCACAGTCTTGTATAATTGTTCAAAGGGGACGTTTCACCTTGAAGAGCAATTCGAGGATGGCGACTGCATCTTTCAACACGATCGAGCACCTGTTCATAATGTACGGCCTGTGACGGAATGGTTACACGACAGTAACATCCCTGTCAAGGACTGGCCTGCACAGAGTCCTGACCTGAATCCTATAGAACGCCTTCGGAATTTCTTGGAACTCCAACTTCGTGCCAGGCCTCACCGATCGACATCGATACGTCTCCTCAGTGCAGCACTCCCTGAAGAATGGGCTGCCTTTCCCCAAGAAACCTTCCAGCACCTGATTGAACGTTTGCTTGCGAGAGTGGAAGCTATCATCAAGACTAAGGGTGGAGCAACACCGTATTGAATTCCAGCATTACCGATGGAGGGCGCCACTAACTTGTAAGTCATTTTCAGCCAGATGTCCGGATACTTTTATCACATAGTGTATATGCATGTAGTACACAGTGTAATGAGCTGCGAGGTATCAGCCAGTAATGTAGGCAGAAATCTTGCAGTTCATTGGCCCATGGGACCAAATCGAGCAAACTCTCTCCTGATCAGACAGTGTTCTTATTTGTACATAATCTCGGATATTCCAGAGTATGCTTCTATTAAGTTAATAAGAAACTCCTGGAACATAACGCATTTTGGCGAGCCACATGGCGTTACGCGAGGCGAGCTGCCGGGAGCATGGCCGGGAGATGTTGTGTGTGTGTGTGTGTGTGTGTGTGTGTGTGTGTGTGTGTGTGTGAATTCCTAAGGGGCCAAACTGCTTAGGTCATTGGTCCCGAGGAGGTGCTGTCTCGTTGAAACGAAAGAATAGACTGCTCGAGTGACGGTTCGGCGTGCGTGGCGTCCGGAAAGCGCGGCAGGAGCGTGGCAGTCCAAGCTCTACCTTCGGCAGAAGTGAGCAGCGAGGGTGCTGGACAGATGCTGTGGTACTTTGGCTTAGTTGATCGCTGGTTTCGCTCAGCGCAGTCCGCCGCTTGCTGCTACAACTAGAGGCGAACGGAAGGAGTCGCCACGAGCTTATTTGAGAGGGACCACGAGTTCACGCATGCAGTCAAAGCGATTTCGCATAAGTTGTAGGGGTCCCAGTCAACTTTTAGGGATGTTACTGTCAACGTTAGTGCCGGACAGATACCGAAGCGCAGTCTCCAATCTGCAAAGCCTAACAAACAAAATAATTCGAGCCGTCGAACTGTTGAAGCTCTGGCACGCAACGCAGTGAATGAACGGTCCGCAAACACGGTATATTCATTGTTGTGCCGCTGCGAAGATGCAACTTAGCACTAGAAGAAATGCACTTTTAATTACAGTGATGGAAACAACGACGTCATTGATCTGTGGAGCAATTCACATATGTTTTGTGGAGTAAAATTAGGACGATAGCGTGCCTACAACGACGTCAGCGCGCTAATGTCCCAGTCAACAACGCAAAAGTAGCTGTATCGTGCTTCGAATATCTGCAGAACGAATTGATCATCGATAGCATGACGTCTCTTTTGGACCAAAAACATCAACTGTTTACCGTGCTTAAATAATGAAAACGTTTTGCACTACAAAGGGTCGAGCGGAGACACCTCTGTGCGAAGTCATGATAACTGTTGGGAACCTATGGAGCGTCTCCTACACTAGTAACACATTATTAGAGTTCAGTCAATGTCAAAAGCCGTCGTTCTTCCCCACGAGTCTGGATTCTAGCTGACGTTTGTCCAGTCAGTTCTGCACTTGCACGACCAGGAGAAGGTGTCACCAACCTTGGCGTCTAGGCGAATTGGCGACGGGTTCAAAATGGTTCAAATGGCTCTGAGCACTATGGGACTTAACAGCTGTGGTCATCATTCCCCTAGAACTTAGAAATACTCAAATCTAACCAACCTAAGGACATCACACACATCCATGCGCGAGGCAGGATTCGAACCTGCGACCGTAGCAGTCGCACGGTTCCGGACTGCGTGCCTAGAACCGCGAGACCAATTGGCGACGGGCAGACGCAGCAGTTGCTCAGCGCAAAGTGGTCTTGGTCTGGCTGCCGGGGTGTCCTCCGCCCTACACCGTATTCTGCGATGACCCTTGATGACCCATCCAAGGTGTACATGGTGTCGGTAAACGTGTGGCAAATGATATATTTGCTACCATTGGTAGGTTTCAGCATCTAGAGGCGCCTGAGTGTCGAAAGGAATGAGCAACCTGTAGAGGCCCTGTTGCTGGCTTCTGCATTGAAATTCATTGCTCATAGCACCCTGCGATGTAGTGTTGTCGGACAGTCGTTCCTACGAGAGTGAATGGTATGAAGCGAGCACGGTGAAGTTTATCAGGTGAGGACCATCGTCTTGAGTACATCTTCAGCCTCTTCGTAGACTGTGCTGTAGCATGTAGGATTCACTACAATATTGTAATCATGGAATCGAGTGCTGTTACTGCGAATGTCATTGATCCAAATGACGAACTCATGACAAGAGCTGGAGAGATGTGGTATTTGAAGGGAGCTGGAGTGAGGCTACGACATGAGACTTGTTTTTTAATAACAGCGTGTGTCCGCCCTATTCCTCTATATTCGCATAGCAGGCTGCTAACTGCTGTTTCAATTCCTCGTTATGTGGTCGTGTGAAAGAGACAGATCTTTTTGCAGCATCTCTTACGAGCGAAAGAATATGCTTGTCTCACTTCCTTTGGTTTTCTGTCGCAGTCTCCTTTCTGCCTTCACTCGGAAGACGGCGTCGTAATGTGTCGCCGACCTGACCCACTTGCGACATACTGGCTCGTTTCCTGCTTCCGCCTGTCTCTCGTACGACTAGAATTTGCCTGTGCCGTCGTGAATGAATTTTAATAAACGTTTTATAATTTCTACCGCTCACTATTCTGTGCCGTGACAGCACCATAGGTACATCAAAACTACGTCGGCATCAACCATTTAACTCTATAGCAACATAAAAAGTTGAATGACGTCATTTGGACAAGCACCAAATGGTGTCCTGATATTTTTGGACACATAGTGTAGTAATGTCTGTTTATGAATTCATAAAGCCAGTTTTGTGCCTGAAAATCAGTGTTTTGGTGACTGAGGGAAACAGGAATGGATACACACAGATTTTACAGCATTTCTATCATTCACTGCACGTGTAAGGCGCTAAGTGGGTGCAGCAGATCGTCTCGTATCCATCGAACAGCAACACCTTTTTGATATCTGAAGTTTTCTCTGCCTGACTGATTAATTTAATTTTATTCATATTTTGCAGCTTAAAACGAGACTATATTCAAAACATTGGAGGTATGAATTAAAAAACGCCTTCAGTCACAACTTTTTCGTGTTTTATCAACTAAACGATGAATTTCGGACCCTGTGGGTCCATCATCAGGTGTAATTTGTCTTAATACATGTTTTATTTCTTCTCCTGAATGAGGTGAAATGCATATTCCTGTCACGAAAAGGTTTAATATTAGCTTACGAATTTCGTTAAGTCGAACGCGGAAAATATGTGCAAAATAGTGGAAAATAAACAGTGTAAACTTACCACATAATCCATAATCCAAGGTAAGCATTTTCAACGTTTTAGTACAGGCAAACATTGTTTTCTCCGTCGTTTTAGTACATTTCACTTCATTCAGGATGTACATTTGCACACACATGTTTATAAACACTTCACAGATGATTTTGTTCATGGTGTTGTCAAAGATTAATTTATTCGTAGTGCTAAAGATATAACTATAAACAATTGACATATGCAAAGAACAACTTTAGAATAGGTCTTTAAAATTACTCAAATAACTATGGCTTGCGAAATCTGTTTGTTCATTTAACATAGATTCTGGTTTTTTGATTTTGTGCAGGTATATTTCCAGTTGTTGTAACAGACTTAGGGTCTTACCATTGGGTTCGTTATGTAGTATTACCAAATTGTTTTCTAGACTGTTGATGACATGTTTCGTTTCCAAAATATGTTGTGTAATGACTAACTTTTCGAAATTCTTGAGCCTGAAAGCATTTACATGTTCTTGAAAACTGGTCTTGAAGTTTCTGCCTGTTTTCCCTACATAGTAGGCAGGGCGACTGGGGCATGATACTCTGTCCACTTCGCTGTTGTTCTTTATTTGTGTATTTGATCATACATTATGGTTCAAATGGCTCTGAGCACTATGGGACTTAACATCTATGGTCATCAGTCCCTTAGAACTTAGAACTACTTAAACCTAACTAACCTAAGGACATCACACAACACCCAGTCATCATGAGGCAGAGAATAGCCCTGACCCCGCCGGTAATCGAACCCGGGAACCCGGGCGTGGGAAGCGATAACGCTACCGCACGACCACGAGCTGCGGATTGATAATACATTATGGATGAGTAGGTTTCCTAACTTATTATTGATGAGAATGCAACTGTTACTGTGGTGTCGGTCGCGGTCCATTAGTACATGTCGGACCCGCGTGTCGCCACTGTCAGGGATCGCAGACCGAGCGCCACCACAAGGCAGGTCTCGAGATACGGACTAGCACTCGCCCCAGTTGTACGGACGACTTTGCTAGCGACTACATGGACGAAGCATTGCTCATTAGCCGAGCCAATAGTTAGAATAGCCTTCAGCTAAGTCAATGGCTACGACCTAGCAAGGCGCCATTAGTAACATTGCATGTATCTATGGAGTCTCACTTATATCGTCAATAGCGATGTACCAAGGATGGATTAAAGTTAAGTATTCCAGAAGCTACGTACTTTTCTTTATAGCATTCATTACGTATCCTGTTACAGACCTATCTCTTGCCTGCGTGAACTAAACGCGTGCCTTTCGGCTACTTCCGTGGCGTGGCTGTCTTGCTACGCCACAACAGTTACATTTGTTTTTCTGAAAAGGTTGGCGATTTTTTGTGATTGAGGCCTACGTATGGGATACTGGCGAATATTTTCTCTTCTTTCACAGTGTGTCCATTCGTTGTCTTCCTTTTGTGTATTTGTCTGCTTAAAATGCCAGTTGTTTTGGCTGTGTAGCCATTGCTTATGGTAATGCTGTTTATTGTATCTATCTCATTCTTGACAGTGTTTTCTTCTAAATCAAGGGAGTGTACTCTGTGTAGCATGGACCTAAATGCAACATGTTTCGGTGTGGTGGGATGGCATGATGAGTTGTCCAGTGTTATGTCTCTGTATGTGCGTTTCATGTGTATGCTGAACTTGTGTTTTTGTTAGTGGTTGGTGGTTTTCAGATCCAGGAGGTTTATGCTCTTGTTGTCCTCATGTTCTATTGTGAATTTTATGTTTTTGTGGAAAGAATTGAATACTGCTAGTAGTTCTTCGATCTCATCTTTTGTTCCACCAAATAGCAGCAAGGTGTCATCAACATATCTCCAGTAATATGCTATTTTACTTTTGAGATCTTAATAAATTGCGTGCCGGACCCCGACACATTTTAAACTGAAATCCAAGTCTCTGTTTATTAGGTTTTCTGACATCTTTATATCGATAGACACCTTCACTATGCAGTTCCAGAGCCTTAGCGTTTGCTCCACGTATACGATACCCTTGTGGTGTGACCACATAGAGCGGAAAAACTTAACGGTTCCTGGAACATTTAAACTCTATTCATAGGAACATAAAATTCACCTTATTATAATACGTACTAAAGAGATGTATGCAACAGCTGATTTACAAATTCATGCTTTATGTTGAGTATGTAACAGATATATCCCAGAATCGTGAGCGGAGATTTCACGATGATTATATCAATTTCAGACATCCTTACATTCAGTTGTGATTTTGTTTGTGTCCTTGACATCCAGGAGCAAATGTAGACTGATCTAGACATCACTATTTTCACATTTCAGACGCCTAGACGACAACACTAAGATAACCGGGATCAGGCGTTGCCTAATGGTCCCCATCCGGGTGTTCTGCCGAGTGGTTGTTTCCATTCTCTGCACGATATTTCGACGACCGACCAGTCAGCTTCCTCAGGTGCTGAGAGTTTTGGTATCATGTGTACTCGCTGCGTGGACTGCAATCAGACTGAACTGTTATTGGTCCCGAGCTGCTATTTACAGCAGAGCTAGACTTCCGAGGCCCACTACGCCCTTCGTTGCTCTTTTCTTTTTCAGAATCCGCGCTATTCCTTCAAACGCATATTCTTTCAGTGTGGATGTTCGAAGGGAACCGGATGCCAGCGCAATCGGGCATTAAACTAAAATATTGAACCATGCTCCCTTCATAGCCGTCCATAATTCCATCGTTGTTTGGGAACATGAAACCGTGAATGACTGCAAATGGTTTTCAAGTATTCGAACATAACCAGAACCCAGTCTGTTCCATGTAAGCACAGCCCACAGCATTATGGAGCCATCACCAGCTTGCACAGAGCCTTGTTGATATCTTGGGCCCATGGCTTCGCGGGGTCCGCGCCACATTCGAACACTACCTTCAGCTCTTACTAGCTCGAATCGGGACTCATTCGACCACACCAAAGTTTTCCACTCGTATAGAGTCCAATCAGTACGGTCAGAAGACTAGGAAGGCTCTGCGCCGCGCGGGATTAGCCGAGCGGTCTTAGGCGCTGCAGTCATGGACTGTGTGGCTGATCGCGGTGGAGGTTCGAGTCCTCCCTCGGCATGGGTGTGTGTGTTTGTCCTTAGGATAATTTAAGTAGTGTGTAAGTTTAAGGACTGCTGACCTTAGCAGTTAAGTCCCATAAGATTTCACACACATTTGAATATTTTTGAAGGCTCTGCAACGATGTCGTGCTCTTAGCAAACGCACTCGCGTCGGTCGTCTGCTGCCGTAGTCCATTAACTCAAATTTCGTCGCACTGTCCTAACGGATACATTCGTCGTACGTCCCACGTTGATTTCTGCAATTATTTCATTCACTGTTGCTTGTCTGTTAGCACTAACAACTATTCGCAAACGCCGCTGCTCTCGGTCGTTAAACAAAGGCCGTCGGCCACAGCGTTGTCCGTGGTGAGAAGTAATGCCTGAAATCTGGTATTCTCGGCACACTCTTGTCATTGTGGATCTCAGAATATTGAATTCACTAACGACTTCCGAAATGGAATGGCCCATGCGTCTAGCCCCAACTACCGTTCTGTATTCAAAGTCTGTTGATGCTCGTCGTGCTGCCATAATCACGTCGGAAATCTTTTCACATGAATCCCCTGAGTGCAAATGACAGCTTCGCCAACGCAGTGCCCTTGTGTACGTGATACTACGGCCGTCTGTATGAGTGCGTATCGCTATCCCATGACTATTGTCACCTCAGTGTACATTTGGCATAGTTTAACCAATGAATTTCTTAACCCATTTTCTAGCATTTTCTAGTGGATTAACCTCATCTTCCCCATTTCAAAATTGAGAGCATCTCCCATAACTGAAATTAATATCTTGTCATGTAACTCGCTCCATAACGAAGAATTTGAGCGTTTGGTCCGATGGAACTTTTTTTTTTCTAATTTAAAAACTGCAGATAGCGTGCGTATGTCCGGGTGGCATAATTTTCAACGATTTGTTGAGTCCATGCCACGTCGAATTTCTGCACTACGCCGGGCAGAAGAAGGGTCAACACGATATCCCATGATTTTTGTCATCTCGGTGCAATCTTAATTATTCTTGTAATGTATGACAGAATATGTATACAGTATGTGTACACATATTTGAATATTCATGTACTTTGTAGATACTGAGAATAGCTTTTCTGTTTAATATCTGGACGACTTTGAACGTAATATTACGCAAAGTACTACTCTACTGGCCATTAAAATTGCTACACCACGAAGGTGACGTGGTACGGACGCGTAATTTAACCGACAGGAAGAAGATGCTGTGATATGCAAATGATTAGCTTTTCAGAGCATTCACACAAGGTTAGCGCCGGTGGTGACACCTACTACGTGCTGACATGAGGAAAGTTTCCAACCGATTTCTCATACACAAACAGCGGTTGACCGACGTTGCCTGGAGAAACGTTGTGATGCCTCGTGTAAGGAGGAGAAATGCGTACCATCACGTTTCCGACTTTTATAAAGGTCGTATTGTAGCCTATCGCGATTGCGCTTTATCGTATTACGACATTGCTGCTCGCGCTGGTCGAGATCCAATGACTGTTAGCAGAATATAGAATCGGTGGATTCAGGAGGGTAATACGGAACACCGTCCTGGATCCCAACTGCTTCGTATCACAAGCAGTCGCGACGACAGGCATCTTATCTGCGTGGCTGTAACGGATCATGCAGCCACGTCTCGATCCCTGAGTCGACAGATGGGGACGTTTGCAAGACAACAACCATCTGCACGAACAGTTCGACGACGTTTGCAGCAGCATGGACTATCAGCTAGGAGACCATGGCGGCGGTTACCCTTGACGCTGCATCACAGACAGGAGCGCCTGCGATGATGTACTCAACGACGAACCTGGGTGCACGAATGGCAAAACGTCATTTTTTCGATTGAATCCGCGTTCTATTTACAGTATCATGATGGTCGCATCCGTGTCTGGCGACATCGCGGTGAACGCACATTGGAAGCGTGTATTCGTAATCGCAATACTGGCGTATCACCCGGTGTGATGGTATGGGGTGCCATTGGTTACACGTCTCGGTCACCTCTTGGTCGCATTGACGGCACTTTGAACAGTGGACGTTACATTTCAGGTGTGTTACGACCCGTGGCTCTACCCTTGGTTCGATCACTACGAAACCCTACATTTGAGCAGGATAATGCACAACATCATGTTGCAGGTCCTGTACGGGACTTTCTGGATACAGAAAATGTTCGACTGCCGCCCTGGGCAGCACATTTTCCATATCTCTCACCAACTGAAAACGTCTGGTCAATGGTGGCCGAGCAACTGGCTCGTCACAATACGCCAGACACTACTCTTGATGCCGGCCGGTGTAGCCGTGCGGTTCTAGGCGCTTCAATCTGGAACCGCGTGACCGCTACGGTCGCAGATTCGAATCCTGCCTGGGGCATGGATGTGTGTGATGTCCTTAGGTTAGGTAAGTTTAAGTAGTTCTAAGTTCTAGGGGACTGATGACCTCAGAGCCATTTGAACCTTTTTAACTACTCTTGAAGAACTGTGGTATCGTGTTGAAGCTGCATGGGCAGGTGTACCTGTACACGCCATCCAAGCTCTGTTTGACTCAATGCCCAAGCGTATCAAGGCCGTTACTACGGCCAGAGGTGGCTGTTCTGGGTACTGATTTCTCAGGATCTATGCATCCAAATTGCGTGAAATTGTAATCACATGTCAGTTTTAGTATAATATATTTGTCCAATGAATACCTGTTTATCATCTGCATTTCTTCTTGGTGTAGCAATTTTAATGGCCAGTAGTGTACTTATTTCTCTTATACGAAGGAGCTTCAGATGGAATCCTTAGTTATCATTATTTATTATCATACAAATGTAATACAGATAAATTACCGATATGTTTTTTTCAGCAAAGACCAACGGCATGAGGATACATAGGCCAATAGAAGCCACTGAATTAAAGATACATAACGTGTATCCACAGGACATGTGGCCTGTAATTGAAAAATTGTCGTGATGATCTCTCCATTGGCAAAAGATTCCGGATAGTCCCCCATTTGGATCTCCGGGAGGGGACTGCCAAGGGGTAGGCGACAATGAGAGAAAGATTGAGTAATCAACGAAAGGATAACGTTCTGCGAGTCGGTGCGTGGAATGTCAGAAGCTTGAACGTGATAGGGAAACTAGAAAATCTGGAAAGGGAAATGCAAAGGCTCAATCTGGATGTAGGAGGGGCAATGAAGTGGAGTGGAAAGAAGACAAGGATTTCTGGTCAGGTGAGTATAGGGTAATATCAGCAGCAGGAGAAAATGATATAGCGGGAGTAGGATTCATTAATTATAGGAAAGTACGGCAGGACAGTAAACCAACACCCACAACGACAGTTCAGGTATACATGCCGACGTCGCAAGCCGAAGATGAAAAGATAGAGAATGCATATGAGGATATTGAAAGGGTAATACAGTACGTAAAGGGAGATAAAAATCTAATAGTCGTGGGGGGATTGGGTTGCTGTTGTAGGGGAAGGAGTAGAAGAAAAGATAACAGGAGAATGCATGATTGTGACAAGGAATGAGAGAGGAGAAAGACTGAGTTCTGTAACGAATTTCAGCTAGCAATAGCGAATACTCTGCTCAAGAATCAAGAGAAAGGCCGGGTGATACGGGAAGATTTCAATTAGGTTACATCATGGTCAGACAGAGATTCCGAAATCAGATACTGGACTGTAAGGCGTACCCAGGAGCAGATATAGAGTCTGATCACAATTTAATAAAGAGTAGACTGACATTAAAGAGATTGGTCAAGGGAAATCAATACACAAAGAAGTGGGATACGGAAGTACTACGGAATAATGAGATACATTTGAAGTTCTCTAAGGCTATAGGTACAGCAACAAGAAATAGCTCAGCAGTTAGTACAGTTGAAGAGATTTGGACATTTCTAAAAAGGGCAATCACAGAAGTTGGAAAGAAAAACGTAGGCACAAAGAAGGAAACTGATCGATGAAAGATAAAAGTACAAACATATTCAAGGAAATTCAGAAATACAAATCGCTGAGGAATGAAGTAAATAGGAAATGCAAGGAAGCTAAGATGAAAAGTCTGTATGAAAAATGTGAAGAAATTGAAAAAGAAATGATTGTCGGAAGGACTTACTCAGCATATAGGAAAGTCAAAGCGACCTTCGGTGCAATTAAAACCAAGAGTTGTAACATTAAGAGCGCAAGGGGAATTCCTCTGTTAAACGCAGAGGAGAGAGCGATAGGTGGAAAGAGTTCACTGAAGGCCTCTATGAGGGGGAAGATTTGTCTGATGTGATAAAAACGAAACAGGAGTCGATTTAGAAGAGACAGAAGATTCGGTATTAGAATCAGAATTTAAGAGAGTTTTGGAGTACTTAAGATCAAATAAGGCAGAACGGATAGACAAAACTTCATCAAAATTTCTAATATGATTGGGAGAAGTGGCAACAAAATGACTATTCATGTTGGTGTGTAGATTGTATGAGTCTGGTGACATAGCATCCGACTTTCGGAAAAATATCACCCACACAATTCCGAAGACAGCAAGAGCTGACAAGTACAAGAGTTATCTCACAGTCAGCTTAAAGCACATGCATCCACTTGCTGACAAGATCGATATACAGAAGAACGGAAAACAAAATTCAGGGTGTGTTAGATGACGAACAGTTTGGCTTAGGAGACGTAAAGGCACCAGAGAGGTAATTCTGATGTTGCGGCTGATAATGGAAGCAAGACTAAAGAAAAATCGACACGGTTTCATTGGATTTGTCGACCTGGAAAAAGCGTTCGCAATGTAAACTGGTGCAACATGTTCGTAATTCTGAGAAACGTAAGAGTAAGCTATAGGGAGAGGTGGTAATATACAATATGTACAAGAGCCAAGAGGAAATAATAAGAATGGAAGACCAATAACGAAGTGCTCGGATTAAAAAGGGTGTGAGACAGGAATGTAGTCTTTCGCCCCTACCGTTCAATCTATGCATCGAAGAACCAATGATGGGAATAAAAGAAAGCTTCAGGAGTGGAATTAAAATTCAAGGTGAAATATCAATGATACGATTCGCCAAAGACATTGTTATCAAATGGATCTGAGCACTATGGGACTTAACTTCTAAGGTCATCAGTCCCCTAGAACTCAGAACCACTTAAACCTCACTAACCTAAGGACATCACACACGTCCACGCCCGAGGCAGGATTCGAACCTGCGACCGTAGCGGTCGCGCGGTTCCAGACTGACATTGTTATCCTGAGGAAAAGTGAAGAAGAATTAAATGACCTGCTGAATGGAATGAACAGCCTAATGAGCGCACAATGTGGACAGGGAGTGAATCGAAGAAAGACGAAAGTAATGAGAAGTAGTAAAATGAGAACAGCGAGAAACTGAACATCAGGATTGATGGTCACTAAGTAGATGAAGTTACGGGATTCCGCTACCTAGCCAGCAAAATAGCCAGTGACGGACGGGGTAAGGAGAATATCAAAAGCAAACTAGCACTGGTGAAAAGTGATATGAAGTCGATGCCAGCATGTCATGACCTCACACAAATGCAGGATGATTTTCGATCGGTATCCCTGGTATTTGCAGTGGGATGATAGAGGGTAGCACGAGTGGGGTGGTTGTAGGGCTGTGGAACATTCTATAACAATTAGTACTCGAACACTTTAGTAAATAACTTTTACTTAACTTTTTCCTGCTATTGCACTCCAGGAACATAACTAATAACAACTATCTTTTCAAACAAATTTCGGGCTTGCAGCCGGTCGTCATTCAATACTTCACACGAAAAATTTTAAAATTCACAACAACTATCTTTCTTGAATACAAATGACTCATTAACAGACATTAACTGGATTCTCAATCAGTGAGATAACAAAATTCTGGTATTACGTGCGTAATACATGCGCAAACTAGAGGCTGCGAAACTAACGAGCTGAAGGCTATTCTAATCTGACTTCGCTCACGACCTGTAGTTGACTCGGCCGGTGCGATCTGCAAGTCTCTGTCCGTGCCATACGGCGGCGCTGCAAGCGCCAGCGAGTCCAGAGAGGTTGCAAGTGCTGGACCGCTATCGACTATCGCAACCTCTAGCGTGGTGTCTAGCGTTGACACCACAAAAAATGCATTCCTGACCAAGAAAAGCTTACTAGTATCAAACATAGGCCTTAATTTAAGGAATTTCTGAGAATGTACATTTGGTGCACAGCATTGCGTGACAGTGAAACATGGACTGTGGGAAAACCGGAACAGAAAAGAATCGATGCATTCGATATGTGATGCTACATGCGGATGTCTAAATGGCTCTGAGCACTATGGGACTCAACTGCTGAGGTCATTAGTCCCCGAGAACGTAGAACTAGTTAAACCTAACTAACCTAAGGACATCACAAACATCCATGCCCGAGGCAGGATTCGAACCTGCGACTGTAGTGGTCATGCGGTTCCAGACTGCAGTGCCTTTAACCGCACGGCCACTTCGGCCGGCGGATGTCGAAAGTTAGGTGGAGTGATAAGATAAGGAATGAGGAGGTTCTGCGCAGAATCGGAGAGGAAAGGGATATGTGCAAAACACTGACAAGGAGAAGGGACAGGATTGTAACGCCGGATATGCATATCCTCCTGTTTCCATCTATTGTACTATACATTTTTTCCTTATTTTGTCACCTGAAGATATGACATTTCTGTCTCTTTATTGTAATTGTTTTACTATTTGTATTTATATTTATGCATTTATGTCGATGTATAATTGGTTTGTTTTGTAAATATTATTTGTATTTTTACGCTGGGTCTTGCCTAGGGAAACTATGCTATCGAACCATTACATCGATAGGTCGTGTGGAGAACCAATGTGTTTAGGATCTTTGGTAGTGTTAACTCTGCGCGTGGAGCGCGGGCAGAGCAGAGGGGGGGTCTGGCTGGGGTGGTGCAGTGGAGCAGGTGTGTTGTATGACGCTCCCGCGAGTTGCCGCGCTTTTTGGGTTGGGCAGCATGTAATTGCGCTCGACTTGCTATGATAGTTTCTGACACGGTGTCGCGGACGGGAAGCATTAGCTGGCGCACATCAAGAGCCCGTTTCGCCTGGTGACCGTGTCGAGAAGAAGGCGCGCCAACATCCAGCTTCTGCAACAGCGACGACCGACAATGAGTGACTGTCGCCACCTCCTCGATCGACGGCTTCAAACCTTCAGTCTACCAACAAGGAAGACTGGAAGCACGTAAAGTTTTAGAACTGTATGGCAGACCTCAGCTTTTCAAATTGTTGCATCACAAAATTACAGCAACTTAGTATGAACCTTTGTTGCTCATTGTCCCAATTGCATTGCCAAGCAGGGTCCCTTCCTTTTCCGAAATGTACCCGAGTGTCGTTGAAATTCAAACGCCAGCATTAAAATAATATAATTCGATTTCACTGCTTTAATTTCAAAGTTCAGTTAAAGTATTCATAGCTGGCTACAATATTTAGATTACACAAGCACAAATTAAGAGTGCGAGTTTTGTTACCGTATTTTAGCTTACCCGTGACTGCAGCTCAGCTTGGTACGTACTAAATTTTACTATTGTTAATTGTTCAGAATCATTTAATTCAAGTTCAAAGTTAAATCTCTTATTTCTAAATTTCGTAGATTCAAGCAGCTTTTGAAATGATTGTTGAGGTAGTCCAAGACTAACCGTATTTTACTGAATTTCGATATGCTTCAGAAAGAAAACTCACTATTAACTTCAGTCACTAAATTAACTTTCGATTTTCCGGTTTTATTAATTCTTTCGCTAAATTTAGTCAGAGTGTAGCGAAATTTATTACTTCTGACAAACTTTCAGTTTTCACACTACACGTGTCAATCTTCAGTTGCCACGCTTCTAGTGCTAATTATATGTGTAATAATCTTTCTTTTTCAGTTACTATAGTAATTGTCCATAGGACTGGCGACCGTAATTTCCCCCAAATCTCAAATATCTAATTACCGCTAGTTAATTGTCAACGTAACGGCCGCACATTTACCTTCTTTATTAACTTTACCCCTTTTCAAAATTAATTTCCACCAGTTTCATTGGCATTTTTCCTTTCATTTAGATGTAACCCTTTCCTCCATCTTTACCGACAGATTAACTTCGGTGACGATTGCTTTTCCCAAATTTCCATTAGGTACACGCTGTTTAATTTTTCACTGTCATTAAGGTCGATAAGTGAGGGGGAGGTTACAGGATGATAGGACACCTGTTAAGAGGTCGGGGAATGACATTCACGGCCCTAGAGGGAGCTGTAGAGGGCAAAAACTGTTGAGGAAGGCAGAGATTGGAATACATCCAGCAAATAATTGAGGACTAAGTTGCAAGTGCTACTTTGAGATGAAGAGGTTGGCACAGGAGAGGAATTCGTGGCGGGCCGCGTCAAACCAGTCAGAAGAGCGATGACGCAAAAAATAAGTCAATTTTTGTCGTAGTTCTCTTGACGTGTAATGCATGCGCACTCTAGCGCCTCGAAAGTGCATGGATACCTCGCGAGAAGAATTCTTTTGGTTGTGTATCCTGTGTTTCAGCTCTTCATGGCTACTGAAATGCTTGGCAGCCAGCGCTTCTTTGAGACATGCGAACACGTGAAAGTCACTCGGGGGGAAGGCCTAGTCAGTAGGGAGGTTCTTCCGAGATATTCCTACCTCATATTACGGTTGTAGTTCTCCACAGGCACCTACGTGACGATCTCTCAATATTCAGCAGTGAACTGACGTGGTGCATCGCCACACATCAGAACCAACACTAACGTCCAAAATAGAAGCTATTTCTTTTGCAATAATACGTCTGTTTTCCTTCACAAGCTCCTCCACTGCGGTAAAGTTTGCTTTCGTAACTACGAGGTGTGCCAGGCCCAGGCGCGGTAACGTATTCCACACAAGTCGCGCTTCTTGTAGAGTTCCCGTGGCACTATTTTACTCGCTGCAGGGACACACACGATTGTCGGTGGTACGCGTACGTCTTGTAATTTTCTCAGAAAATTATTTTGACCAATTAGTTCATGAACCCACTCGAAGCGTAAATGCTTGCGAAAGCATACTTGACTTCTTAGCAACAAATAATCCTGGACAAATAGTGAGTATTGTGACCAATACAGGGATTAGCGACCAAGGCAGTTGCTGCTAGGCTGAATAGCGTAGCACCTACAACCATCAAAAAGAAACGCAAAGTATATCTATTTTAAAAAGCTGATAAAAATGTTCTTAACGCCTTTTTAAGAGACAGTCTTGTAGTGTAGAAAACTTGTGGAATGTTTTCGAAGAGATAGTATCGACAGCAATTGAGAGGTATATACCACATAAATTAATAAGTGATGGTACTGATCCCCCATGGTACACAAAACGGGTCAGATCGTTGTTGCGGAAGCAACGAAAAAAGCATGCCAAATTTAAAAGAACACAAAATCCCCAAGATTGGCAAACATTTACAGAAGTTCGAAATATGGCGCGTACTTCAATGCGAGGTGCTTTTAATAATTTCCACAACGAAATTCTGTCTCGAAATCTTTCAGAAAACCCAAAGAGGTTCTGGTCATACATAAAGCACGCCAGTGGCAAGACGCAATCAATGCCTTCACTGTGCTATAACAGCGGTGAAGTCACTGATGACAGTGCCACTAAAGCGGAGTTATTAAACACGGTTTTCCGAAACTCCTTCACCAAAGAAGACGAAGCAAATATTCCTGAATTCCAATCAAGACCAACTGCCAGGATGAAAAACATAGACGTAGACATCCTCGAAGTAACGAAGCAACTTAAATCACTTAATAAAGGCAAGGCCTCCGGTCCAGATTGTATACCAGTCAGGTTCCTCTCAGAGTATGCTGATAAAGTAGCTCCATATTTAGCAATTACATACAACCACTCGTTCACAGAAAGATCCGTACCTAAAGACTGGAAAATTGCTCAAGTCACACCAATACCCAAAAAGGGAAGTAGGAGTTATCTGGTGAATTACAGGCCTATAGCACTAACGTTGATTTGCCGTAGCTTTTTGGAACATACACTGTAGTCGAACATTACGAAGTACCTCGAAGAAAACGATTTATTGACACATAGTCAGCACGGTTTCACCACATATGATTGTAAGGTGTCACGCAAATCCAACACCTTCCATGAAAATCCTGACATGATAAGCGCCCGCATCTCGTGGTCGTGCGGTAGCGTTCTCGCTTCCCACGCCCGGGTTCCCGGATTCGATTCCCGGCGGGGTCAGGGATTTTCTCTGCCTCGTGATGGCTGGGTGTTGTGTGCTGTCCTTAGGTTAGTTAGGTTTAAGTAGTTCTAAGTTCTAGGGGACTCATGACCACAGCAGTTGAGTCCCATAGTGCTCAGAGCCATTTGAACCATTTGACATGATAAGCAAAACTAGTAATATGTCACATAGCTCCGAATAAATCGTGACATTAAATTAACCAAAGTAATACAAGTAACGAGTGAGCAAATGGAATACCACAGACTAACACAAGAATGCCTAAATGTATGTCATATCTTCCCACCGTGAGACAGACGCAGTTCCGAGGGGAGAAACGAGAACACAAGCCTCGAGCAGAACCGTGTTAAGCTAGAAGGCCCTACGATAAGGGACGGACAACCCCAGCCGCAAGTTTTAGCGTGAGACTTTTTCGCATCCTTGCTACGTCAGGACCACCCCCCAGCCCATGTTAAAAGATAGAGCCCTCCAGAAGAACAGTACAGATCTTACGATAACACTAAAAGAACCACACCAGCTGCAAGTTTTAGCGCGAGACTTTTTCGCGTCTCTGTTACGTTGCAAACTTTAAAAACATTGCCCCACCACAAAAAGTATAACGTTTCTCATTGGATAGACAGAATTTTTGTAGGCGGAGCTTAAGGTTAACATTGAGACCCTGATTGGTCAGATGAAAACACAGCCAGATAGTTTTTTTAAACCAACTTCGGTAAATTGTAGTAAGGAGAAGTTAAGAGAGAGTTGCTTCCGAGACGGCGAGGTGAGCGGAGCTTCGTTGCCCGCCACCCCCTACGAACACCGACAAGGTAATGAACGCACGTGATACCGCATAACAGCGCATAAAGCTTCACTCAGAACTGCAGAAGTCTCATCTGTTACACCCCCTTTTTGCGTAATACTAGTGTCGATCGTCAATTAAAGCTCATGGTGTTCACATTTGCCACTTGAAGTAAAAATCTGAAACGCGTTGATTTTTCTGTTATATAGTTATTGAGAAGCCACATCAGCCACTGTAATTTACGACAAGTTAGATAAGTAATTAAAGATAATTGAGGGTCACTGTAGACCATTTTGATAGTTTTCTCTCTTGTTGTTGTTGTTGTTGTGGTCTTCAGTCCTGAGACTGGTTTGATGCAGCTCTCCATGCTACTCTATCCTGTGCAAGCTTTTTCATCTCCCAGTACCTACTGCAACCTACATCTTTCTGAATCTCCTTAGTGTATTCATCTCTTGGTCTCCCTCTACGATTTTTACCCTCCACGCTGCCCTCCAATACTAAATTGGTGATCCCTTGATGCCTCAGAACATGTCCTACCAACCGATCCCTTTTTCTGGTCAAGTTGTGCCACAAACTTCTCTTCTCCCCAATCCTATTCAATACTTCCTCATTAGTTATGTGATCTACCCATCTAATCTTCAGCATTCTTCTGTAGCACCACATTTCGAAAGCTTCTATTCTCTTCTTGTCCAAACTATTTATCGTCCATGTTTCACTTCCATACATGGCTACACTCCATACGAATACTTTCAGAAATGACTTCCTGACACTTAAATCAATACTGGATGTTAACAAATTTCTCTTCTTCAGAAACGCTTTCCTTGCCATTGCCAGCCTACATTTTATATCCTCTCTACTTCGACCATCATCAGTTATTTTGCTCCCCAAATAGCAAAACTCCTTTACTACTTTAAGTGCCTCATTTCCTAATCTAATTCCCTCAGCATCACCCGACTTAATTAGACTACATTCCATTATCCTTGTTTTGCTTTTGTTGATGTTCATCTTATATCCTCCTTTCAAGACACTGTCCATTCCATTCAACTGCTCTTCTAATTTCTTTGCTGTCTCTGACAGAATTACAATGTCATCGGCAAACCTCAAAGTTTTTATTTCTTCTCCATGAATTTTCTTTTGTTTCCTTTACTGCTTGCTCAATATACAGATTGAACAACATCGGGGAGAGGCTCCAACCCTGTCTTACTCCCTTCCCAACCACTGCTTGCCTTTCATGTCCCTCGACTCTTATAACTGCCATCTGGTTTCTGTACAAATTGTAAATAGCCTTTCGTTCCCTGTATTTTACCCCTGCCACCTTTAGAATTTGAAAGAGAGTATTCCAGTCAGCTTTGTCAAAAGCTTTTTCTAAGTCTACAAATGCTAGAAACGTAGGTTTGCCTTTCCTTAATCTTTCTTCTAAGATAAGTCGTAAGGTCAGTATTGCCTCACGTGTTCCAGTGTTTCTACGGAATCCAAACTGATCTTCCCCGAGGTTGGCTTCTACTAGTTTTTCCATTCGTCTGTAAAGAATTCGTGTTAGTATTTTGCAGCTGTGACTTATTAAGGTGATAGTTCGGTAATTTTCACATCTGTCAACACCTGCTTTCTTTGGGATTGGAATTATTATGTTCTTCTTGAAGTCTGAGGGTATTTCGCCTGTTTCATACATCTTGCTCACCAGATGGTAGAGTTTTGTCAGGACTGGCTCTCCCACGGCCGTCAGTAGTTCCAATGGAATATTGTCTACTCCGGGGGCCTTGTTTCGACTCAGGTCTTTCAGTGCTCTGTCAAACTCTTCACGCAGTATCATATCTCCCATTTCATCTTCATCTACATCCTCTTCCATTTCCATAATATTGTCCTCAAGTACATCGCCCTTGTATAGACCCTCTATATACTCCTTTCACCTTTCTGCTTTCCCTTCTTTGCTTAGAACTGAGTTTCCATCTGAGCTCTTGATATTCATACAAGTGGTTCTCTTATCTCCAAAGGTCTCTTTAATTTTCCTGTAGGCGGTATCTATCTTACCCCTAGTGAGATAGGCCTCTACATCCTTACATTTGTCCCCTAGCCATCCCTGCTTAGCCATTTTGCACTTCCTGTCGATCTCATTTTTGAGACGTTTGTATTCCTTTTTGCCTGTTTCACTTACTGCATTTTTATATTTTCTCCTTTCATCAATTAAATTCAATATTTCTTCTGTTACCCAAGGATTTCTACTAGCCCTCGTCTTTTTACCTACTTGATCCTCTGCTGCCTTCACTACTTCATCCCTCAAAGCTACCCATTCTTCTTCTACTGTATTTCTTTCCCCCATTCCTGTCAATTGCTCCCTTATGCTCTCCCTGAATCTCTGTACAACCTCTGGTTCTTTTAGTTTATCCAGGTCCCATCTCGTTAAATTCCCACCTTTTTGCAGTTTCTTCAGTTTTAATCTACAGGTCATAACCAATAGATTGTGGTCAGAGTCCACATCTGCCCCTGGAAATGTCTTACAATTTAAAACCTGGTTCCTAAATCTCTGTCTTACCATTATATAATCTATCTGATACCTTTTAGTATCTCCAGGGTTCTTCCATGTATGCAACCTTCTTTCATGATTCTTAAACCAAGTGTTAGTTATGATTATGTTGTGCTCTGTGCAAAATTCGACCAGGCGGCTTCCTCTTTCATTTCTGTCCCCCAATCCATATTCACCTACTATGTTTCCTTCTCTCCCTTTTCGTACACTCGAATTCCAGTCACCCATGACTATTAAATTTTCGTCTCCCTTCACAATCTGAATAATTTCTTTTATTTCATCATACATTTCTTCAATTTCTTCGTCATCTGCAGAGCTAGTTGGCATATAAACTTGTACTACTGTAGTAGGCGTGGGCTTCGTATCTATCTTGGCCACAATAATGCGTTCACTATGCTGTTTGTAGTAGCTTACCCGCATTCCTATTTTCCTGTTCATTATTAAACCTACTCCTGCATTACCCCTCTTTGATTTTGTGTTTATAATCCTGTAGTCACCTGACCAGAAGTCTTGTTCCTCCTGCCACCGAACTTCACTAATTCCCACTATATCTAACTTCAACCTATCCATTTCCCTTTTTAAATTTTCTAACCTACCTGCCCGATTAAGGGATCTCACATTCCACGCTCCGATCCGTAGAACGCCAGTTTTCTTTCTCCTGATAACGACATCCTCTTGAGTAGTCCCCGCCCGGAGATCCGAATGGGGGACTATTTTACCTCCGGAATATTTTACCCAAGAGGACGCCATCATGTAATCATACAGTAAAGCTGCATGCCCTCGGGAAAAGTTTCCCCTTGCTTTCAGCCGTTCGCAGTACCAGCACAGCAAGGCCGTTTTGGTTATTGTTACAAGGCCAGATCAGTCAATCATCCAGACTGTTGCCCTTGCAACTACTGAAAAGGCTGCTGCCCCTCTTCAGGAACCACACGTTTGTCTGGCCTCTCAACAGATACCCCTCCGTTGTGGTTGCACCTACGGTAGGGCTATCTGTATCGCTGAGGCACGCAAGCCTCCCCACCAACGGCAAGGTCCATGGTTCATGGGGGGGGGGGGGGGGTTTCTCTCTTGTGAAACTTAATTTAAACCTAGATTATAGATGTGATATGCCATAGGTCATCCTTCGATCCATTGTAGAACTTGGAAACCCACTCAGGGAATATTCGTTCACATTTTTGTTGAACGCAGTTGGTTTTTGTCATCCTGTATTAAAACATTTCCTTTTATCAATACTGCAATTTATAAACAATGTTTTGTGAGTAGAATGAAATTTCCAATGGTAAACTTAACTGCTTTTTCGACGTTATTTTACCAGCTAACTATAAATAGGAATGCCTTGAACCGCTTCCACTAAATTTAGTTAGTATGAAGATTCTTTTACAGGGAGTGCAGTGGAGCTGACGCTTGAATCATTGAGTGTTTGGTTATGTCATCGCTAGTCTCACTGAACTCTTCTGAACTCAACGTGTCATGTGTGGTCTGGCGTCTCCTTACCAGCAACAGGTCCCAGGTTCAAACTAGTCAATTCCCAAAAAAACACGGTCAGAGCGTCGTTGCGCGAAAGTGGTAGGGAAACACGATATAGAACAAACAGACACCACGCAGAATGTTAGATGGTTCTTGTGAAACACAACTAGCTCTTTATACTCCTGAAATAATAAGTGCTATCGACAGGGGATGTCAAATGGAATCCATATTTTTAGACTTCCAGAAGGCTTTCGACACCGTTATTCACAAGCGTCTTCTAATCAAACTGCTTGCCTAAGGAGTATCGCCTCAGTTGTGTGACTGGATTCGTGATATGCAGTCAGAAAAGTCACAGTTCGTAGTAACAGACGGAAAGTCATCGAGTAAAACAGAATTAATATCCGGCGTTCCGCAAGGAAGTGTTATAGGCCCTCCAGTCTTCCTTATCTACGTACATTAACGACGTAGGAGACAATCTGAGTAGCTGTGTTAGATTGTTTGCAGATGATGCTGTCATTTACCGTCTTGTAAAATCATCAGAAGATCAAATAGACTTGCAAAATGATTTAGATAAGATATCAGTATGGTGCAAAAAGTGGCAATTGACCCTGAAAGAGGAAAAGTGTGAAGTTATTCACATGAGTAATAAATGAAATCATCTAAATTTCGATTGCGCGATAAGTCACACAAATCTGAAGGCTGTAAATTAAACTAAACACTTAGGGATTACAATTACAAATAACCTAAATTGGAACGATCACATAGATAATATTGTTGGTAGAGCAAACCAAAGACTGCGATTCATTGGCACAACACTTAGAAGGTGCAACACGTCTACTAAAGAGACTGCTTACACCACGCTTGTCCGCCCTATTCTGGAGTATTGCTGTGCGGTGTGGGATCCGCATGAGGTGGGACTGACGGATGACATCGAAAAAGTACAAAGAAGGGCAGCTCGTTTTGTGTTATCGCGAAATAGGGGAGATAGTATCACAGACATGATACGTGAATTGGAGTGGCAATCGTTAAAACAAAGGCGTTTTTCGTTGCGACGGGATCTTCTCATGAAATTCCAATCGCCAATTTTCTCCTCCGATTGCGAAAACATTCTGTTGGCACCCACCTACATAGGGAGAAATGATCATCACGATAAAATAAGAGAAATCAGGGCTCGCACAGAAAAATTGAAGTGCTCGTTTTTCCTGCGTGCCATTCTAGAATGGAACGGTAGAGAGACAGCTTGAAGGTGGTTCATTGAACCCTCTGCCAGGCACTTTATTGTGAATAGCAGAGTAATCACGTAGATGTAGATGTAGATGTACATGTGATACATTGCACAGATGTAATAGCTGTGCTACTCATAATTGTATCACAAATCTCTGCTCCATGGCGGCGCAAGTCGGCAGTGGGGCGGTAATTTTTTATTGACAGTCCTGCGTTTTCTGTGATGCAGCAACAGCGAGTCAAGTGTTATTTATCTGTCGAAACGCAAGGAAAACTGCGGCCAACTGTCAAACCGTTAGTACAACTTTTAGAAATTTTATTACACTTTAAGGTTGTTATTTGGATCACTCATTTGTAATTATTACGATATTGCAGTGCCTGTGTTATTCTGATGACGATGCACTGCGGCAACCACAGCCGTTAGGAAACATAACAGATGAATTCGCAATTCCGAATAATGACTACCGCCGACCGGTGTGGTCGAGCGGTTCTAGGCGCTTCAGTCTGGAACCGCGTGACCGCTACGGTCGCAGGTTGGAATCCTGCCTCGGGCATGGATGTGTGTCTTGTCCTTAGGTTAGTTAGGTTTAATTAGTTCTAAGTTCTAGGGGACTGATGACCACAGATGTTAAGTCCCATAGTGCTCAGAGCCATTTGAACCATTTTTTGAGCCAATAATGACTACCATTAGCTGCAGAATGGAATGACGACAATGAAAATTTGTGCCGGGCCGGGACTCGAACCCGGAAGATGGTAGTCATTATTCGAAATTGCGAATTCATCTGATATGTTTCCTAACGACTGTGGTCGCCGCAGTGCATCATCAGAATGACACAGGCACTGCAATATCGAATTTATCTGCCGATACCGGACATGTGAGTTTCAAGTACAACGTTTGATCTGTACAGGAATACACATGATGTGCGAGTACAGATCGTAGACGCATGGTTGACGACATGTGGAAGGTTGGGTCTGGCCGTGAGTCGTTCACGGATAACCAAACGCCCGCCTTCACGGTAGATCAGCGTGTTCCGTCAGAGGGCTGGATGCCCTCTGTAATAAAAAAAAAAATTAAAAAGAAACTGACTTAATCGCTCGACGATGACCTTGATCACGCGTCATGGGACGTCTACCCCGCGGGAAATAGAACGAACGAAAACGAACAAAATAAGATCAGCAAATATATATATATATATATATATATATATATATATATATATATAATGGTAAGGCGACCACTCACGATAAGCGGGAAATCCGGGTTCGAGTCCCGGCCCACCACAAATTTTCATTGCCTTCATTCCATTCTACAACTAATGGTAGTCATTATTCGCAGTTGCGAATCCAGGTGATATGGTTGTAATTATTGGCTCATGGTTCCTTATGATGCTTTCATTATTACTGGGCTTTACCATTCCGTTATGACTGAGTTGTGAATGTTTAATATGGTTGTGAATGTTCTGTATGGAATACATGTTTGGGTACGCGAAAAATTAAATGTATGGGGGTTGCTGTCTTCTTGGCAGCTGTTGTCTGGTAAGTAGCTGAGTCTGTGTTAAACTGCGTATTTAAATTATGTAAGCTGCAACAGCGGCACTGTGTACGTTTAATCGCAAGTAAGCGACTGAGGACGTCACAGGGGTTTCCAGCCGACTGCTTGCGAAACGCTGAGCTTCTCTCTCGTGACCCGAATTGATTGCCCGCAACTGGCGATGGCATCAGCGAGAAAAACAAAGCACAGGCGTGGGCGAGAGCGCTGGTCGAGGAGCGCAACTGTAGCGTGTCGGACACCGGAGGTGGTTGGCTGACGTATGGATCCCCCAGTTAACTCTGGCAGCCCGCTGGACAAAGTTGCGCTGTGGGCAATGTCTCCGGACACCACATAGATGCTTTCTGACAGTGGGAGCTGAACATGCAACTGGCTTAGCGTGAAGCCGCAAAAGCCTAAAATTGATAATACATTGACAACAATACAGTTGCAAGTACATCTGTTTATGTAATACAATTCTGAAAGAAGTAGAGCTACACTATCTGACCAAAAGTAGGACAATTACACTACTGGCCATTAAAATTGCTACACCACGAAGATGACGTGCTACAGACGCGATATTTAACCGACAGCAAGAAGATGCTGTGATATGCAAATGATTAGCTTTTCAGAGCATTCACACAAGGTTGGCGCCGGTGGCGACACCTACAACGTACTGACATGACGAAAGTTTCCAACCGATTTCTCATACACAAACAGCGGTTGACCGGCGCTGCCTAGTCAAACGTTGTTGTGATGCCTCGTGTAAGGAGAAGAAATGCGTACCATCACGTTTCCGACTTTGATAAACGTTGGATTGTAGCCTATCGCGATTGCGGTTTATCTTATCGCGACATTGCTACTCGCGTTGGTCGAGATCCAATGACTGTTAGCAGAATATGGAATCAATGGGTTCAGGAGGGTAATACGGAACGCCATGCTGGATCCCAACGGCCTCGTATCACTAGCAGTCGAGATGACAGGCATCTTATCCGCATGGCTGTAACGGATCGTGCAGCCACGTCTCGATCCCTGAGTCAACAGATGCGGACGTTTGCAAAACAACGACCATCTGCACGAACAGTTCGACGACGTTTGCAGCAGCATGGACTATCAGCTCGGAGACCATGGCTGCGGTTACTTTTGACGCTGCATCACACACAGGACCGCCTGCGATGGGTACTCGACGACGAACCTGGGTGCACGAACGGCAAAACGTCATTTTTTCGGATGAATACAGGTTCTGTTTACAGCATCATGATGGTCGCATCCGTCTTTGGCGACATCGCGGTGAACGCACATTGGAAACGTGTATTCGCCATCGCCATATTGCCGTATCACTCGGCGTGATGTTATGGGGTGCCATTGGTTACAAGTCTCGGTCACCTCTTGTTCGCATTGACGGCACTTTGAACAGTGGACGTTACATTTCAGATGTGTTACGACCCGGGCTCTACCCCCCATTAGATCCCTGTGAAATCCTACATTTCGGCAGGATAATCCTCCACCGCATGTTGCGGATCCTGTACGGACCTTTCTGGATACAGAAAATGTTCGACTGCTGCCCCGGCCAGCACATTCTCCAGATCTCTCGCAAACTGAAAACGTCTGGTCAATGGTGGCCGAGCAACTGGCTCGTCACTATACGCCAGTCACTACTCTTGATGAACTGTGGTATCGTGTTGAAGCTGCATGGGCATCTGTACCTGTGCACGCCATCCAAGCTCTGTTTGACTCAATGCCCAGGCGTATCAAGGCCGTTATTACGGCTAGAGGTGGTTGTTCTGGGTACTGATTTCTCAGGATCTATGCACCCAAATTGCGTGAAAATGTAATCGCATGTCAGTTCTAGTATAATATATTTGTCCAATGAATACCCGTTTATGATCTGCATTTCTTCTTGGTGTAACAATTTTAATGGGCAGTAGTGTATTCGATATTGAAATGGCGAGTGTCTCTCCTTCCCTCTATGACGGCTTGTATCTACTGGGAACACTTTCAGACAGATGGCTGCATACGTGTGGAGGAATGGCAGCCCACTCTTCCTCAACGATCGAACCAGATAGTGATGTTGGAAGCTCGCGTCCGAGCGAAGTCGACCTTCTGACTCATTCCACTAGGGTCATCTCGGGACTCTGGGCACGCCAGTAAATTTCAGGAATGTTATTATTCAAAAGCCACTGTCCCACAGATGCGGCATTATGACAGACTGCATTGTCATGCTGATACAAACCTCCACTGCGACCAATACACAATGCTGAAAGGTTTTCATATGCTTCCATAATCAACATTTTATTAAGAGTAATAGGCGGACCACATGTTACCCACGAGGAACACCAACAACACTGTAATATCGCCTCCTTCGTGGTTCACTGTCGCTACTACACATGCCAGCACGTAACGTCTCCAAGTATTCACCAGCCGAAGCTCTTCCACTGGATTGCCACAAACAGTACTTATTCATCACTTCAGATCACGCTTTACAGTCATCGACTATCCAGTGGCGTAGCTTCTCACACCATCTTAAGCATCACTTACGAGAACCTGCTCGACCGTTCTATCCCATTCTACATTTACTCTGCAAATCACATTTAAGTGCCTGGCGTAGGGTTCATCGAACCACCTTCACAATTTTCTATTATTCCAATCTAAAAAGCGCGCGGGAAGTACGAACACCTATATCTTCCCGTACGAGCTCTGATTTCCCTTATTTTATCGTGGTGATCGTTTCCTCCTATGTACGTCGGCGTCAACAAAATATTTTCGCTTTGGAGGAAAAAGTTAGCGATTGGAATTTCGTGAGAAGATTCAGCAGCAACGAAAAACGCCTTTGTTTTAATGATGTCCAGCCCAAATCCTGTATCATTTCAGTGACACTCTCTCCCCTATTTCGCGATAATACAAAGCGTGCTGCCCTTCTCCGAACTTTCTCGGTGTACTCTGCCAATCCTATCTGGTAAGGATCCCACACCGCGCAACAGTATTCTAAAAGATGACGGACAAGCGTAGTGTAGGCAGTCTGCTTAGTAGATCTGTTACATTTTCTAAGTGTCCTGCCAATAAAACGCAGTCGTTGGTTAGCCTTCTCCTCGACATTTTCTGTGTGTTCCTTCCAATTTAAGTTGTTCGTAACAGTAATTCATAGGAATTTAGATTTGACTGATTTATCGTGCAACCGAAGTTTAACGGATTCCTTTTAGCACTCATGTGGATGACCTCACACTATTCGTTATTTAGGGTCAATTGCTAATTTTTGTACCATACAGATATCTTTTCTAAATCGTTTTGCAATTTGTTTTGATCTTCTGACGATTTTATTAGTCGATAAACGACAGCGTCATCTGCAAACAACCGAAGACGGTTGTTCAGATTGTCTCCCAAATCGTTTATATAGAAAGGAATAGCGAAGGACCTATAACACTACCTCGGGACGTCAGAAATCGCTTCTGTTTTACTAGATGACCTTTCGTCAATTACTACGAACTGTGACCTCTCTGACATGAAGTCTCGAATCCAGTCACATAACTGAGACGATTTTCCATAAGCACGCAATTCCACTATAAGCCGATTGTGTGGTAAAGTGTCAAAAGCCTTCCGGAAATCCAGAAATACGGAATCAATCTGAAATCCCTTGTCAATAGCACTCAACACTTCAAGCGAGTAAAGAGCTAGTTATGTTTCACAAGAACGATGTTTTCTAAATCCATGTTGACTGTGTGTTAATAGACCGTTTTCTTCGCGGTAATTCATAAAGTTCGAACACAATATACGTTCCAGTATCGTACTGCATATCGACGATAATGATATGGGCCTGTAATTTAGTGGATTACTCCTGCTACCTTCCTTGAATATTGGTGTGAGCTGGTGCAACTTTCTAGTCTTTTGGTAACGGACCTTTCGTCGAGCGAACGGTTGTAAATGATTGTTAAGTATGGAGCTGTTGCATCAGCATACTCTGAAAGGAACCTAACTGGTATACAGTCTGGATCAGAGGACTTGTTTGTATTAAGTAATTTAAGTTGCTTCACTCCCCCGAGATTATTTACTTCTACGTGACATTGTTTTTTACGCCCTAGTCCAGCCATTGCGTTAGAGAAATGTTCTAAAAAATTACTAATGCAAAAAGAACCAACTGATTTCCTTCATTTGCCTATGCTGGAGGAAGTGTGTAATATTCAGTAACTCTAGGCTGTTTAGAGTAGAACGATCCTTCTGGTGTGCACAGATGGTTCCTAGCGCAAAGCCTGTCTAAAACACATGACCTCACGTTTCTACCTGTGATAGAACCCGAGGTATACGCCCCAGAAAAATTCCGCTTTTATGCAGAGCGTTTTGGAACATATTGGTAGCACATGCTGTTACATACATACCTGTTTCCGCATTACTAGGCAGAAATATTGGGAGGACTACTAGTAGAAGAGCGCTAGTCCCTCTAAGTACGGGCAGAGCTTCTGTGAAGTTTGGAAGGTAGGAAAAAATGGAAATGATCGTATGGGATTGTTGACTGGGAGGACACAGTCGGGGGAGTTCGGCCGCCGTATTGCAAGCCATTTTTAGTTGACGCCACTTCGCCCACTTGCGAGTCAATGATGATGATGATGAAAGACACACAACACCCAGTCTCCTGCCGGTAATCGAACCCAGGCCCCCTATGTGGTAGGCGGTAACGTTACCGCCACGCTACGGAGGTGGACTGGAAGGTAGGAGATGAGGTACTGATGGAAATAAAGCTGTGAGGGCGGATCGTGAGTCATGCTTGCGTAGCTGTCGGTAGAAACAGAGCCCACAAGAGCAACTGTAGCCGCTTTAGATACTTTTAATACATTTGCGCATATTGTCACGGATACACCAGTAAATGCGGGTACGTTAGTCTGCTCTCGTCAGAAGCTCAACGGATTAGAAAGGATCATCGTAGCTTCGCAATGACCGCAGACTTATTGGTTCAAAAATGGTTCAAATGGCTCTGAGCACTATGGGACTCAACTGCTGTGGTCATCAGTCCCCTAGAACTTGGAACTACTTAAACCTAACTAACCTAAGGGCATCACACACATCCATGCCCGAGGCAGGATTCGAACCTGCGACCGAGACTTATTGGTGATGTGGAACGCTGCCGTATATGTTACAGTGTAAGAGAAAAACTAAAGATTAACCACGGAAGTAGCTCACGATATGAGGTATTTCTTGTAACTTGTGTTTTTTTTAATTTATTGGTTCTAGGCAAAAAAGCACTTCGTCTTCAGGCCGCAAGTGGCGACCACCGTGACATCCTCAGCTGAGATGCGGATAGGAGAGGCGTGTGGTCAGCACACCGCTCTCCCGGTCGTTTTGATGGTTTTCTTTGACCGGAGCTGCTACTATGCGGTTGAGTAGCTTCTCAATTGGCATCACTAGGCTGAGTGCACCCCGAAAAATGGCAACAGCGCATGCCGGTCACCCAGCCAAGTGCCGGCCACGCCCAACAGTGCTTAACTTCTGTAATCTGACGGGAACCGGTGTACCCACTGCGGTAGGGGTTCTAGGCAAAGCCCAACAAATAAGTTCGCTACGTTGTGTCCACATCTTGTAGACATTTAATTGTTACGTAGTGTGATGAATACGTACGAAAAATGTATGCCTGGAGAATTCTTTTTTATTGCCGTCAATCGCTCGTACGGTTTCTGTGTTTGTAGTGAGTGAGAACACGACGCTCCACTTTCATCTGAGTAGAGCTTCATATGAAGCGGGAAGAAGTTTTCTGAACGATGAATGACCTTAACAAAGACCAACTCCCATGAATAGGCGCGAGCATGTAAGATCTCTCCCGTACTTTCACCGTCATTCATTCCACTTTTATAGTCTTGAACCATTCATACTGGTAATACGCTTAATACGACAGCATCCTCTTCCATGAAATTCATTGTAATCGACGCTATTTGTTGTCCCCCTCTGCCACTTTCGTGACTGCCACATGCTGTCTACCTCGTGGAGAGAAAGCTGCGGGATCACCTGAACGTATTTAAGGAACTGCTTGCAGCAGAATTTCCACAAAGGTAGTCTCACTCGCTTTCCATTGGTGGAGTTTCGTCACTCCAAAGCATTTCACTAAGGGCGATATGTAGCTAGTGAAACAGCAAGAACACTGTTTCTCTCAAACGCAATGCTACGAGGTTGTGCTGAAAAGCATGCCTCCAAATTTTTTGTGCTGTCCTCATTATCGATTAAGGTGTTATATGTAGTGTGGATTGCTTGGCCGACTTGCCGCTTCGCTGATGCAAACCTCTGCCGCTAGAGGGCTTCGAATTATAGCGTGTAACATGGCGGTGTGTAACGTAACGGTGCACGAGATACAGCTGCGAGACCCTAAGAAAACTGAAACCACAAATTCAAAGAGTTCTTCCAAGCATGGAGCACACTCTCCTTCAGCATGAGAAAGGACGTCAAAAATTTTAAAACAATCGATTTTTTATTTTATATCGTACATCTTTCTGAAGAGTTTGGCATATAAAATATTTAGGTTCGAGGAAATGTAAGACATGTTATTCGGTCTAAAGTGCGTCAAAGTGAAGTGCCACGCCTCTTCACACAGCATTCTTCTCTCGCACGTCACTGTATTTCGCTCTGTGGAATACAGACGTGTATATTTTGTAATGGAAGCGATCAAACCTATATCCAGGGTAGTGGAAAATAAAAATTTCCTGTGGTGCCTCTCCTGCTTCCAGTCGGCCAGTTTGACATCCTACCCCCCTTAAAAAAAATACTCACAATTAATACTGGGTGGGATTATTTATGACCGGGAGAATAAGAACTCTTCAGAAAATTTGCACTCTTTATTACCTATTAGCTAATAACTTTTTCTTTTGTGTGACATAAAATTAAATGTAGGAAACATAAAAGCAGTAAAGACAAGAAACAATCAAGACAGTACTTATTTCTTCACTCCTTAGGTCCCAGAATTTTTTTCTCTCTAATCTTGCGACAGTTTTGCACCACGTGTTTCCCTTTCTGAAAAAGAATCTATTACCTCATCAAAGTTCGTCAAACGTTTTGCTACATGAAAAATCAAAGTGTCATTGTCGAATACCATAAGGAGAAAATTCGAGAAATTAGAGCCAATACTGAGGCTTACCGACAATCATTCTTCCCACGCACTATTCGCGAGTGGAACATGTTTGGAGGGATCAGATAGTGGTACCGAAAGTACCCTCCGCCACACACTATTAGGTGGCTTGCGGAGTATGATGTAGTGTATATACTGAAAAAGCTCTTAATACCAATATTACCCAAGACTGGCGCGGTTTCTCCGTTACTGTCTGCTAGATAAAACGAAGTAGACTTTTCTAATATTGCAGAAATTGTGATGCATGCCAAATAAGAGAAACTGTTTTGGTACAAATGGTCATTTTTATGCACGTCATCTACATAAATAACACGACAGAACATAATTAACAGTGGTTTATGTTGAGACAGATATGTTAATGTGCTCTTTGTCATTTGTACCATGTTACCGCACTCATCCACTAGTGTGCTAGTCGTAGAACTAATGTCAATCATTGGTAGTGTGGCTACGTACAACGACTACGGTCGGCTGGTAGAATTAGCCCTATAAGCTATTAGAGCGTATAATGTAAGTTGAAGTTATGTTTGCATTTCTGAATGATGCATCAGATAGTGATACGACAAACTTTGTTATATGAAATTGTTAATGTTCTACCACTCTAATGAGCGTTTTTAGGCTGCTTTCACACTGCCGGCCGGGCCGGGCCGGGCTGACGCGTGCTGGCTCGGCTCGTGCCTGGCCAGCTCAGGCCGACGAGTAGTGCATTCACACTGCGCGCCGCGCCGAGCTGGGACGTCGAAATGGGGGAAAATCCACTTCTCCGATTTTCATGTTTTAAAAATTCTTAGCGGTATTTAAGACTTCACCACATCGTTTTATGAACTTATTTTTTCCTTAAAAGCGTTACTTACGTCGTGAAAAAAGAAAAAGTCTACTTTTCGTTTCGCGTGATTTCTTAGTTTCGTAACGCTTCCCAACCGATTTTGAAGAAAGTATGATGCTAAAGAATGTGATTTTTGTACACGTGGTAGTGCAACATCTTAGCTTCGTATTGAATCATTTATCTTTCCATATTTCTTAACAGTCATTGTGAAATGATGCTATTTGTCAACGTTGTGCACTTGATTTACAAATCTTGTAGTGAAAAAGTTATGTAGCGGGTAGCTTACTGTTAGATCCGTTTTAGACCATACATTGTTGGGAATGAAGTGTAGCTAAAAGTACCAAAACGCTTTTGAAATGATAATGATACTGATATCTGTCTCTGGTCTCAAGTAATGCGAGCTATTCAGTGGCGTCAGTGCCGCGTCCGCAAGCCACGGAGTTCGCGCGGTTACAGCTTGGTTTAGTGTAGTCATATAATGCAGGACAGAAAAACTAATTACTAGTGATCAGCGCAGACCTAGTGCCAGTCCCTCTTATTATTTTAATGGTCTCATTCTCTAGATAAATACAAATGTATAAGAATTTTTCCCTCGGCTACTGGAGAATCATCTGCTATGCTTTTATAATTGGCCACACGTTGCATCACAAAAGACAAACAATTATTTGTCATCAAAATCCTACAATTAGTATGATGTAATTTCGTATTTCGAACTAAAAGTTAACTGAAGCGCAGTTCTGTAGTCTCGTTGTCTACTTTGACAAAAAAAAATAATGGAGAGTTAATGAAACTCCTGCAGATCAGCACAGATGTGCTTTTCATTGTTCTTCATTGTTTTTTTTCTCCCTTGGCGGGCTGCGCTGCACTGTCAAGGTAATCCCCACTCTTTGGCTAAATGGCTGTTAGCTGCCGGAGGCCAAATAAATAAATTTAAAAAGATCCCCACCCTTCGACAGCTGACAAGCAAGTCAGTAGAAAACGCAGCTGCAGTCAACAGTTGCTCGCCTTTAGCTAGTCTGTGCTGTCGTGTAAAACAATGTCTTCACTCTTTTATTGGTATTGTTTTGACTCTGCAGTAACTCGTCGAGTTTTGAAGTACAGAAGAACTAGGAGGTTATGGATTCATCCCATAAATAGCGACAGACATTTAGGAGAGTTTTTTTGTTTATATGAAGAACTTAAAAACTATCCTGAAAAATTTTATTCAAATTACAGAATGAATCATAATACATTTCAGTATGTGCTGCAGAACATTCAAGGCAAAATTTCTAAACAGAACACAAATTTTCGCAGAAGTATAACAGCAGAAGAAAAATTGTGTATAACGATAAGGTAAGATTCGTAAGTACACACTTTTTGGTTTGCAGTAGAACTTTGTACAGCATTCACTACCTCCAATTAATTGTAGTCATGCTTTTGTATTTTAAATTTCACAAACGCTTACCTCTGAGGGGAAGAGAGTTTATAGGACTCCTGAGAATCATTAGGAAGTAATTGGCTTCGTCATTTTGGGTAATGTCTTCCTGTGCCTTCAACGAAGAATTGCAGAAATACTCCTTCAGAATTTTCCAACTTTTTTCTTTATGATGCAGAGCTTGGCAGTGGTGATGGTTCATCATGTGGAGCCACTGATGACCTCACAGAATTCTTTTCATTACCTTGTAAGATAGACAGATTGATAGGCGAAGAGTTTTGAGATAATGCCCTTTGACTCAGTGGTTCTATTTCCACTGATAAGGAACTGCCACAGCATGACTTTACAATGCATTATCATCTGGTAGGGACACATTTCCGTCCCTCAGTGACACTCGTATCTGTCTCCGTTTACAAGTAAATGCGAACTATTCAGTGGCGGCAATGCCGAGATCGCTGGCAAGCTATTGCTGTAAATACATGTAAATACGGTAGATTAAATAAATTAAATAAAAGTAATTTCGCATGTATCATTATAATAAACGTAATTTTTCTTCACTGATTGTGAAATGTGAGGTAACACCTTAAAATAAAAGACGTGTGCAGTCACACTTGTGATGAAAGCAGAAGGGAGACGTGTGATGCGTGTACTGCAGAAGCTGTAGTGCTGATCCACAGGTTCGCGCCTGCGGTCGGCTCGCGCCGGCAATATTAAACACTCGGGATGTCGCCGGCTCGGCTTCGGGAGGCTCACGCCCTGTCGGCGCGGCCCGGCCGCCAGCGTGAACACCGCAATTCAAAACCATGTGTTTGATATCGAAGCGGGCGGAGGCCCGGCCAGGCTCGGCTCGGCGTGGCCGGCAGTGTGAACGCAGCCTAACAGAGGTAGTGGCGGAGCGCATACGGTGCCATATGTAATTTTACTTGTGTTCGAAATAGGCTTATGTCTGCTGAAGTTATTTTATTGGTCTTGACGCAGCCGCTGGGCTAAGACATTTTTCATTTATTAGTATGTATGTAAGTAATATGTTATCACTTACGTAATTTAGAAGTTTATCTGTAGATTGTATCATTGATCAAGATGCTATTTCGATCAAGTTTTAGGAATTCTGAAGAAGGTTGCATTATTATAGCAGAAACCATGGTCAAGGTTTAAAATAAACATAATTTAGAGCAACTGCGGGCTGTTTTTCATTCTTCGTTACTAGATGGGCATTCTGTTAGTAAAAGGGTGAATGGCCTTTCCAACCATGATATACAAATTTTAACACTAAAAGGTTTTTGTACTCAAACAGATATTCTATATAATTACAAACTGTGTAGGAAAGTTAATCCAACAGCAGTAGAGAGTTTCTTAAACCTCATTAAGGAACAAGAGTGGCAGGATGTTTATAGTCGCTAATAATATAGATGACAATTTCACATGCTCTTTGAAAGTTGCTTTCCATTAGAACGTTCAAAACGGGGTACTAGCAGAAAAAGGCAGCCTGGGTGGCTGACTAGGGGGATAGGGATATCATGTGAAACAAAGTGGGAATTATATCAAAATGTTAGAAGTAGTCACAATCGTGCTACAGTAGACCATTACAAGCAGTATTGTAAGGTATTTAAAATGTGATCAGGAAGGCGAAGAGTATGTGGCACGCAAATGGAATAGCTAATTCACAGGATAAAATTAAAAACATATGGTTAGTCGTGAAGGAAGTGTCAGTTAGCAGCACAAGGTCGACGTTATAGTCAGTTCGTAGTAAAAAGGTTTCTGTTACTGATAAATCAGATATATGTACAGTATTTAACAATCACTTTCTGAGCACTGCTGGCGAATTAAATAGAAACTTAGTTTCTACAGAAAGTCATATAACTCTCTTGCCTTTCCGAGACTGATGTCTGAAATACTCCTCTTTGATACTGACAAGGGGGAGATTGAGCCAATAATTAAATCACTGAAGACTGTGGACTCTCATGCAATCATGGAGTACCTAGGAGAATGTTAATCACTGAAGACTATGGACTCTCATGCAATGATGGAGTACCTAGCAGAATATTAAAGCACTGTGCTGCATATGTTAACCCTGTACTTGCCCATTTTGTAATTTTTCCTTTAAGAATGGTCAGTTTCCTGAACGATTAGAGGACTCTCTTGTAAAGCTGCTTTATAAAAACGGAGAAAGGGACAATGTGAACAATTTCAGACCTATTTCTATGCCATCAGTATTTGCTAAACTTATTGAAGAGACTGTGTATGCAAGGATAATCGATCATTTTACTTCACATAATTTGCTATCAAATGTACAGTTCGGTTTTAGAAGTGGTTTAGCAACTGAAAATGCTCCATTTTTTTCTCTGTGAGGTGCTGGATAGATTAAACAAAAAGTTTCGAATGCTAGGCATCATTTTTGCCTTAACTAAGGAGTTTGACTGTGTTGATCACAAAATATTGCTCCAGAAGCTGGACCATTATGTAACACAGGGAGCAGCTTACAATTGGTTCATCTCTTACTTTAATAAGAGACAGCAAAAGATCATTTTTCACAGTGTTGAGAATGGCTATGGTGTGAGGTCTGAGTGGGTCACAGTTAAATGGGGGGGGGGGGGGGGGGGACGCAGGGGCGGGGTCCCCCGTTCCTTATTTATATAAATGATACGCCATCTAATATTACAGGCAGTTCTAAAATATTTCTGTTTGCTGATTACACTAGCTCGGTAGTAGAGGATGTTGTGTGCAACAGTGGCATTATTTCAAATAGTGTTGTTCAATACATAAGTTCATGGCTTGTAGTAAATAAAGTAACGCTACATCACAGTAAGACTCAGTTTTTACAGTTTCTAACACCCAATTCAACAAAACCTGGTGTTTTAATTTCACAGAATGGGCATGTATTAGTGGAACTGAACAGTTCCAATTTCTAGGTGTTCAGATAGATAGTAAACTGTCGTGGAAAGTCCACGTTCAGAAACTTGTTCAAAGACTTAATGCTGTCATTTTTACTGTGCGAACGGTATTTGAAGCAAGTGATAGTTTGACACAAAAATTAGTCTATTTTGCTTATTTTCATTCGCTTATGACGTGTGGTGTTATATTTTAGGTAACTCTTTCCATTCTCAAAGCATGTTTTTGGCTCAGAAACAAGCGGTTTGGGCAATAAGTGGTGTAACTTCGCCTACCTCTTGTCGAACCTAGTTCATTAGTCTGGGTATTCTGACATTGGACTCTCAATATACATGTGTTTTATTGTCGTTTCTTGTTAACATTAACAGTATCAGATTATTCCCAAGAATTAGCGCAGCTTTCACTCGGTTAATACTATGCAGAAATCCAGTCTGTAATTAGATGGCACTTCCTTAACTCTTGTGTAGAGAGGCGTGCAATATACTGCTGCAATCATTTTCAATAAGCTACCACAAGAATTCAAAAATCTTAGCAGTAATCTACGCTCTTTCAAAGCGAAACTGAAGAGTTTCCTCAAGGGCCACTCCTTCTCTTCTGTCGAGGAGTTCTTTGAAAAATTTAGCTGATTACTGTGTTATATTGTTGACTGCGTTTACATGAACTTATGGCTTGTCTATTTTTTGGTTCATGGACATTTTATTGTATCTGTTGTTACTTTTGTGTCTAATTCCATGTACTGATATGTTCCATGACCTTGGAGATTTGCTACTCAATTTGGTCCTACGGAACTAGACGTGTAAAAGAAAACAAAAAGTAAAAGAAAAAAATAAAGATCGTAGAGGCTCCAAGGAAGCTTTTTTCCGGTTTCCAAGAAATACCAGAAGACTGAGAAGACCAACCAGTGGAAGACAGGCTACGGCATTAGAAAATATGCGTGAGCAACAGTGATTGCTATCGCTGAAGATCAAGATACATTGAAATACGCAGAGGATGCGTTTATCTAGCAGTGGGTGTTAAATCACTGATGTTGACGTATTACACTACTGGCCATTAAAATTGCTACACCACGAAGATGACGTGCTACAGACGCGAAATTTAATCGACAGGAAGCAGATGCTGTAACATGCAAATGATTAGCTTTTCAGAGCATTCACACAAGGTTGGCGCCGGTGGCGACACCTACAACGGACTGACATGACGAAAGTTTCCAACCGATTTCTCATACACAAACAGCAGTTGACCGGCGCTGCCTAGTCAAACGTTGTTCTGATGCCTCGTGTAAGGAGGAGAAATGCGTACTATCACGTTTCCGACTTTCATAAAGGTCGGATTGTAGCCTATCGCGATTGCGGTTTATCGTATCGCGACATTGCTGCTCGCGTTGGTAGAGATCCAATGACTGTTAGTAGAATATGGAATCGGTGGATTCAGGAGGGTAATACGAAACGCCGTGCTGTATCCAAACGGCCTCGTATCATTAGCAGTCGAGATGACAGGCATATTATCCGCATGACTGTAATGGATCGTGCAGCCACGTCTCGATCCCTGAGTCAACAGATGGGGACGTTTGCAAGACAACAACCGTCTGCACGAACAGTTCGACGACGTTTGCAGCAGCATGGACTATCAGCTCGGAGACCACGGCTGCGGTTACCCTTGACGCTGCATCACAGACAGGAGCGCCTGCGATGGTGTACTCAACGACGAACCTGGGTGCACGAATGGTAAAACGTCATTTTTTCGGATGAAACCAGGTTCATTTTACAGCATCATGATGGTCGCATCCGTGTTTAGCGACATCGCGGTGAACGCACATTGGAAGCGTCTATTCGTCATCGCCATACTGGCGTAACACCCGGCGTGATGGTATGGGGCGCCATTGGTTACACGTCTCGGTCACCTCTTGTTCGCATTGACGGCACTTTGAACAGTGGACGTTACACTTCAGATGTGTTACGACCCGTGGCTCTACCCTTCATTCGATCCCTGCGAAACCCTACATTTCAGCAGGATAATGCTCGACCGGATGTTGCAGGTCCTGTACGAGCCCTTCTGGATACAGAAAATGTTCGACTGCTGCCCTGGCCAGCACATTCTCCAGATCTCTCACCAATTGAAAACGTCTGGTCAGTGGTGGCCGAGCAACTGGCTCGTCACAATACGATAGTCACTATTCTTGATGAACAGTGGTATCGTGTCGAAGCTGCATGGGCAGCTGTACCTGTACACGCCATCCAAGCTGTGTTCGAGTCAATGGCCAGGTGTATCAAGGCCGTTATTACGGCCAGAGATGGTTGTTCTGGGTACTGATTTCTCAGGATTTATGCACCCAAATTGCGTGAAAATGTAATCACAAGTCAGTTCTAGTATAATATATTTGTCCAATGAATACCCGTTTATCATCTGCATTTCTTCTTGGTGTAGCAATTTTAATGGCCAGTAGTGTATATCAATGTCTACAGAAGTAGTGATAATAGTGATTATTTGAAATGTCACTAAGTCATCACTGAACCCATTTTGTTTCTCTCCCTGAGAAAGTTTCGTTTTACCCCTCATGGGGCAATTACCATCAGGTTGGAGATATTGAGCTAGACTGTCGTTCGGGTTCATCAAGATCTTCATAGCGTCAGTTCTTTCTGGTATAGCTTCTAGGACTGATAAGTTAAACATGTTGATGAGCTCATTAAAATGAGCTTCTCGATCCTCACAAAAAATCACAAAAAATTAATTGGATTGGTCATATTTTCAGACGTAAGTGTTCTCCATATGACTCTGTGGAAGGCAATATCCGGACACTTGGTTGAAAATGACTTACAAATTCGTGGCGCCCTCCATCGGTTGTGCTGGAATTCGCTATAGTGTTCGCCTACCCCTAGGCTTGATGACAGCTTCCACTCTCGCAGGCATACGTTCAGTCAGGTGCTGGAAGGTTTCTTGGGGAATGGGAGCCCATTCTTCAGGGAGTGCAGCACTGACGAGAGTAATCGATGTCGGTCGGTGAGGCCTGGCAAGAAATCGGCGCTCCGAAACATCCCAAAGTTGTTCTATAGGATTCCGGTCAGGACTCTATGCAGGTCAGTCCATTACAGGGACTTTATTGGCGTGTAACCACTCCGCCATAGGTCATGCATTATGAACAGGTGCTCGATCGTGTTGAAAGATGCAATCGACATCCCCGAATTGCCCTTCAACAGTGGGAAGCAAGTAGGTGGTTAAAACATCACTGTAGTAGCCCTGTCCTGTGTTAGTGCCACGCCAAACAACAAGGGATGCAAGCTCCCTCCATGGAAAACACGACCACACCGTAACACCATCGTCTCCGCATTTTAGTGTCGGCATGCACACGCTGGCAGATGACGTTCACCGGCCGTTTGCCATACCCACACCCTGGCATCGGATCACCACATTGTGTACCGCGATTCGTCACTCCACAAAAGTTTTTCCACTGTTTAATCGTCCAAAGTTTACGCTCCTTACAACAAGCGAGGCGTCGTTTTGCATTTACCGGAGTGATGTGTGGTTTATGAGCAGCCGCTCGACGGTGAAATCAAAGTTTCCTCACCTCCCACCTAACCGTCATAGTAGTTGCACAGTGGATGCTGATGCAGTTTGGAATTCCTGTGTTGCGGTCTAGATAGATGTCTGCCTACTACACACTACGACCCTCTTCAACTCTCGGCGGCCTCTGTCAGCCAACAGATGTGGTCGGCCTGTACGCTTTTATGCTGTACGTGTCCCATCACGTTTCCGCTTCATTATCACATCGGAAACACTGGACCTAGGAATGTTTAGGGGTGTGGAAACCTCGCGACACACAATCACCTGACCACGTTGGAAGTCCGTGATTTTCGCGAAGCGCCCCATTGTGGTCTCTCACGATGATTAATGACTACCGAGGTCGCTGATGTGGAGTACCTGGCAGTAGGTGGCAGCACAATGCATCTAATATGAAAAACGTATGTTTTTGAGGGTGTCCGAATACTTTTGATCACATAGTGTTGAAGGGGAATGATAGTAGGAAGAAAAGAAGCAAATTTTTTTGATAAAAGCCAACAAAAAATATTGACAGTTGAGGGAAGAAGCTGGAGATCCAGAAAAGTGGAGAAGAAGAACCACAATCATTTCTTGAGGAAGGATGAATGATTTCTCCTGGCCGCCCACGGCGTGAGAAAAAGCGGGATCGCTATTGATGAGGGTGATAAGCACGCGAGTACCTTATGTACTAAATTAACGTTCTCCGCTGTTGTTCAGATGCGTTACGACAGTGAACAAGCGAAGCATAGGAAAGAATAGAAAGTAGCATAGAAGTACATACTTGAGTGCAGAACGTTAATTTCATGCCGTCAGACAAAGAAAAGTCTTAGCGCAGTGCTTTTCTCGTCTATTGCTAGCGGGGCTCTCTTGTTAAGCCGGTACTAAAAGGCGTGTAACGAGGAGACTCGTTTCAAGGAGTAAAACTCCCAGGAAATATTGTTACGATGCTCGAGTCTACTGAGGGAACAGGCGGCTGTTCCCTTCTGCTGCAGTACGTTACTAAAAGCGCTACTGGTGCGCTTTACGTTAGTTTGCCGGCCGGACATTGTATCGCATTCATCGCGGACCTAATAGCCCATTGTATAGCGAGCGCTAACATTCCGAAGCCGTAGGGCTGGCATCTTTGAAGTGCGCTGTGAGAAAAAAACGACTACGTCAACGGCCGGTGACTATCCCGCTCGCTGGCGGTGTCACGTCTGGTGGTGCTCTATTATCTTCACACAGACACTGTCCTTTACGCGTGTTAAGTGCAAAGGTTAAAACACAATTTTCGGAGCAGGTTAGATCTCTGAGCTCTTAGTCAGGTGTCGATCCTGGATTCAGTTTGGGGGTAATAACTGGGTTGTCGTTTGCTATTGTGTCATCTCCCCTGTCACCCTCAAGCTTAGGAGTTCAATGGTAGTAATAACACGAAAATATAAAACTGCGGAAAGTCTTTGCCAGAGCAGACCACTGAAGGACCCAATTCAAAACGTGGCACCTGGAGAAGACGACATTTCCTCTGTCCTTGGGAGAGCCGGCAACGACAGAGCTATACCATCTACTATGCAAGATATGTGAGACACTCGAAATAGCCTCAGACTTCAAGAAGAATGTAATAATTTCAAACACAAAGAAGTTAAGTGCTGACCGGTGTGAATATTGCTAAACTATTAGTGTAATAAACACAGTTTTAAAATATTTACACGATTTAATTGGAGAAGAATGAAAAAACTAGTAGAACCAGCATCGTCAACATCAATTTGGATTCCGAAGAAATGTAGGCATTCGGGAGGCACAACTGGTCCCATGACTTTGAAGATACGTTTAAGGAATGAAAACCATCCTTAATAGCATTTGTAGATTTAGAGAAATCTTTTAACAACGTTGGCTGGAATACACTCTTCGGAATTCTGACGGTAAAAGCCATAAAATGCAGGGAGTGAAAGGTTGTATACAACTTGCGCAGAAACCATACTGCAGTTATGTGGCGAAGCACAAAAAGTGAAACTAAATTCAGGAGGGGGCGAAACATGCTTGTAGCATATCATCGATCGTACTCAGTCAGTTTATTGAGCAAGCGAAAGAAGGCCAAGCAGAAATATGGAAAGGAAATCCAAATTCAGGGAGAAGAAATAAAAACTCTGAAATTTGCTGATGACATTGTTAAAAAGTGCTTCGGGGAACAGTTGAATGGAATGGGTGGGATCTCGAAAAGCGATGATAAGACGAATATCAAGAAAAGTAAAACAAGGAACCAGGATATAGTCAAATTAAATTAGGCTATACTGAGGGTACTAGATTAAGAAATGAAACACTAATAGTAGTGGTGAGCTTTCCCATTTGGGTAGCTAAATAACTGATCATTGCCGAAGTACAGAGGATTTAAATTGTAGACTGGACATAGGAAGAACAGGCTCCCAGGTAGATGCTATTTTCCTTGACTTCCGGAAGGCGTTCGATACAGTTCCGCACTGTCGCCTGATAAACAAAGTAAGAGCCTACGGAATATCACACCAGCTGTGTGACTGGATTCAAGAGTTTTTAGCAAACAGAACACAGCATGTTGTTCTCAATGGAGAGACGTCTACAGACGTTATATTAACCTCTGGTGTGCCACAGGAGAGTGTTATGAGACCATTGCTTTTCACAATATATATATATGACCTAGTAGATAGTGCCGGTAGTTTCATGCGGCTTTTCGCGGATGATGCTGTAGTATACAGAGAAGTTGCAGCATTAGACAATTGTAGCGAAATGCAGGAAGATCTGCAGAGGATAGGCACTTAGTGCAGGGAGTGGCAACTGACCCTTAACATAGACAAATGTAATGTATTGCGAATACATAGAAAGAAGGATCCTTTATTTATGATTATACGATCGCAGAACAAACACTGGTAGCAGTTACTTCTGTAAAATATCTGGGAGTATGCGTGCAGGACGATTTGAAGTGGAATGATCATATAAAATTAATTGTTGGTAAGGCGGGTACCAGGTTGACATTCATTGGGAGAGTCCTTAGAAAATGCAGTCCATCAACAAAGGAGGTGGCTTACAAAACACTCGTTCGACCTATACTTGAGTATTGCTCATCAGTGTGGGATCCGTACCAGGTCGGGATGACAGAGGAGATAGAGAAGATCCAAAGAAGAGCGGCGCGTTTCGTCACAGGGTTATTTGGTAAGCGTGATAGCGTTACGGAAATGTTTAGCAAACTCAAGTGGCAGACTCTGCAAGAGAGCGCTCTGCATCGCGGTGTAGCTTGCTGTCCAGATTTCGAGAGGGTGCTTTTCTGGATGAGGTATCGAATATGTTGCTTCCCCCTACTTATACCTCCCTAGGATATCAAAAATGTAAAATTAGAGAGATTCGAGCGCGCACGGAGGCTTTCCGGCAGTCGTTCTTCCCGCGAACCATACGCGACTGGAACAGAAAAGGGAGGTAATGACAGTGGCACGTAAAGTGCACTCCGCCACACACCGTTGGGTGGCTTGCGGAGTATAAATGTAGATGTAGGTGTAGAACATTACCGAAAAAGAAGGCCTTGTAAATATCGTACATAAATTTAAATCCTAGGAAGGCTTTTCTGAAGGTGTTTGGCTGATGTTCAGCTTTCTAAGGAAGTGAAGCGTGGGCGAAAATCAGTTCAGATAAGAAGACAATAGACGCCTCTGAAATGTGCTGCTACAGAATAATGTTGAAGATTAGATGGGTAAAACGAATAAATAACGATGTGGTATTTTTTATTTATGTATTTCTCTTTATTCATCCAAGGATGGTATCACAATGATGCAGGATTTGTCAAGGTAATACAATACCATTCAGCAGGCCAAAATATAACATACAGCATGCGTAACATGCTTTAAGAGGGTACGACTTGTGGCCTATGGGGCTAGGGCAGTTGTTTGACCGTAGCCTGGATTAAGGCAACATACAGGCGTTTGCCTTGGCGATCCGTGAAAACTACGTAAAACCCAAATCAGGATGGCCGCACAGAGCAGCTCCATTCTCCCGAATATGTCAGCGTCCTAACAGCTGCACTGCCTCACACGGTACTTCTCTATTGTGTAATGTTCCTTCGTTTACGTAGAAACTATTTCAGATAACTTGCTAAATAAAACATAGTTTCCTTCTTCACTGTCCACACTGAGGACTCACACTGATGGTTCCTGGCCTGCTTTCTGTCACTTGCTATGTAAAACATTGTCCCTCTTTTCATTTGCGCTCACTCTAAGACACCCACCGATAACTCGTGGACTGGGAAGATGCGCTGTGCCCTTTGCCTCGGTTCCTAACTCCACACAACTATCCACCCCAAAACTGAGCCAACGGGCATTACTGTCATGCATTATACATCTTGACACATGACTCTTTGAAAGCAGAAGAGCCAGAGTAACTTGTACACCTGCCCAATATCGTGTAGGGCCCCTGAGAGCGCGCAGAACTGCCGCATCACGACGTGGCATGGGATTGACTAATGTCTCGAGTAGTGCTGGAGGGAACTGACACCATGAATCCTGCAGGGGGTGAAGATCTCTTCTGAACAGGACGTTGCAAGGCATCCCAGATATGCTCAATAATGTTTATGTCTGAGGAGTTTGGTGGCCAGTGGAAGTGTTTAAACTCTTTCATTTGTTACTGCATTCTGAAGAAATCAAGATATCTGTGAAACGAATGAAAGCGTAAAAGAAGATCTGTGTTTGTAAAATATACTTATGTTATATATTTGCCTCGAAAGGAAAATAAAGTTACGAGGGCTGTCCAGAAAGTAAGTTACGATCGGTCGCGAAATGGAAACGACTATGAAAATCTGATAAAGCTTTGCAAAGATGTGTTGGGCAGTGTCTCTAGTATGACTCTAGGTAGAATTATGTCGCTCTTTTCATTCCTGAGCTCTTAGTGAGCGCGTAAAGATGTTATAGAAAATAGTGTCTCCCGCCAAGTACGAGAGCCTGGTGAGAATTTTCCCCTGAAGGTACGCAACCAACATTACATAACTGTCGTGCGGTTTCTTCTTCAAGACAATTCTCAGCCTGCAGGGGCAATGAAGATGTTCCTGCATCGTTTCAATTGGAAATGTTTGGTTACCCACAATACAGCCCGTAATTGTCTCGCACTGAGTTTCATGTCTGCTCAAACGAACCGCTGGCTATGAAGACAACATTTTGGCACAGACAACGAGCTTTAGGCCAGCGTAGAGAATTGGCGGAAAGCACTGGCGGCTGCCTTCTATGATGAGGGCATTGGAAAGTTGGTACAACGCTACGACGAATGTCTGAGTCAGAACGGCGACTACGTAGTGAAGTAGCTGAGAGGTGTAGCTAACTGTTACAAAAGAAACATTTCTGATTTTCACTGTGATTTTCATTTCGCGATCAATCGTAAATTACTTTCTGGACAGCCCTCGTATTATCACAAAACGCTTCTCTGAAATCTTACACTGAGGTGCACAACTCATTGGACGGCGATACGCAAATGCACAAATGGCGGTACTACGTGTACACGGATATAAAAAGGCTGTGCATTGACGGAGCTCTCATTTGTACTCAGCTGATTCATACGTAAGGAGTCCGACGTGACTAGCATCACGAGGGGAACCAGCAGACTTCGAATGCGGAATGCGGAGCTAGTCGTATGGGGAATTTCATTTCGTAAATCGTCAGGGAATTCAGTATTCTGAGATCCAGAGTGTGAGGAGTGTGCCCCAGGATACCATATTTCAGGCGCTTCCTATCACTACGGACAAGGCAGTGGCCGACGGCCTTCACTTAACGACCGAAAGCAGCGTTTGCACAGTTGTCAGTTCTAAAATACAAGTAACATTGCGCGAAATAACCACAGAAATGAGAGTGGGACGTACGACGAACGTCTCTCTAAGGACAGTGCTTCGAATTTTGGTGTTAATTTGCTATGGCAGCAGACAACCGACGTCACGAGTGCCTTTGCTAACAGCATGGCATCGCCTACAGTGCCTTTCCTGGGCTCGTGACTGTGTAGGTTGGACGCCAGCTAACTGGAAAACCGTGGCCTGCTCAGATACGTCCCGATTTCAGGTGGTAGGGGCTGATGGTAGGGTTCGAGTGTGGCGCAGACCCCACGAAGCCATGGACCGAAGTTGTCAACAAGGCACTGTGCAAGCTGGTGCTGGTTCCATAGCGATATGGGCAATGTTTAAATGAAGTGGACCGGGTTATGTTCCCCTACCTGGACACCATTTGCAACCATTCATGGATTTCATGTTCGCAAACAACTGTGGAATTTTTATGGATGACAGTGCGCCATGTGACAGGACCACAATTGCTCGCGATTGGTTTGAAGAACATCCTGGACAATTCCTGCGAAAGATTTGGCCACCCAGATCGCCCGATATGAATCCCATCTAACTTTTATGTGACATAATCGAGAGGTCAATTCATGCACCAAATCCTGCACCGGCAACACTTTCGCAATTATGGACGCTATAGACGCAGCATAGCTCAATATTTCTGCAGGGGACTTTTCAAGATGCTACTCCAGGCGGGTGTAAGTTTTCAGAGAAGCGTTTTGTGATAATAAATTTATTTTCCTTTCGAGGCAAATAAACAACAAAAATACATTTTAAAACACCGATCTTCTTTTACGGTTTCATTCGTTTCACAGATATCTTGATTTCTTCAGAATGCAGTAACAAATGAACCAAAATTAGACGAAATGTTCAAAGAAAGTTTCGATGTTTTGTACCTTCTTGCTTGTTGGCACATTTGCTTTGACTACAAACGGGAGTTTAATGTGCGGATGGTATTTGGAGTTAGATTGTTCTGTTAGTTACTAGCTGAAATCCTGGTACTTCCACACCTTTACTGTCCTGCTAACTGCAAAGTGCATCAGTCGCGTTCTGTGTTCGCAGTTGATTTTTTTCTTAACATTTTACATTTGACTATAATATTTTGTAGAAACAACGTAAGCATCACACATGCATGGTAAGTAGTTTGACATCTTATTCTTATTTATTAGAGATATATTTAATGAAACTTGTGATTAGTTTTTAAATACAATAATTCGTTACGTTTTTCGGTTGTTCAGCCTTGTTTGTCAAGTGGTACAGGTGCCTAATTACTGGCTCTGAGCACTATGGGACTCAACTGCTGAGGTCATTAGTCCCCTAGAACTTAGAACTAGTTAAACCTAACTAACCTAAGGACATCACAAACATCCATGCCCGAGGCAGGATTCGAACCTGCGACCGTAGCGGTCTCGCGGTTCCAGACTGCAGCGCCTTTAATCGCACGGCCACTTCGGCCGGCGCCTAATTACTGCTAGGGTGCCCATTTTCCATCAGCTGAAAAGTGCGCCCCTTTATATTTTTCGCTTTTTATTTCCTTTAAGGTGTGGCTGGGAGGAAAAGAAAGTGTCGGGCAGGGGAAAGTCTACGGAAAGCAATGGAAGCCGCTAGAAATAAAGAAAAAGGATTCTTAAAAAGGCGCCCAAAGTGTTTCAAATGCCACAATCTTCAGTTTTAGATTACGTAAAGACGGGAAAAACAGAAGGAAAGTGGTCTCTAGCACATACAGAAAATGTGCTTTAGGAAGAGCCTTCAGCTCAAGACAAGCTAAAATGCAAGAGAGCAATTTTAGAAGAACTAGTAGAATCTTCAAAAGGGAGAAAATATCAAAGCAGCCAAAAGGTCAGCCTGAAGAACGCAAATGAGGCTAAAATGAGTAGGAGGCAAATAAAATCGACATGTGAGTTATCATATGCAGAGGATTCCGAAAGTTCTGTTTCCCATGTCTCGACGCATGATGTAGACAGCACATATGAGGAATGCATTTATTATTCGGTCCCATACCGGGAAGATAAATCTCTAGATGATAAGTTGTTTAGGATGTTTGCGTTGGGTACATGTACTGTGCGCTGGGCCTGTGAAACATGATTGGAAAACGTACAAATGTGAAAATTGAGAATTATAACCTCATTGTAGTTATAGGTGTATCATTATTGTAGACAAAAGTGAATATCTCAACATTACTTTTTGTATTTTTTGAAATAAAACTATATTGCTGTAGGTATGCTGTCTTGAATTTTTCTTATGAAACAACCTATCCGAAATTAAGAACGACACTATCTGAAATTGTGCACCCTTTAGTACACTCTCCAAAATGTTAAAGTTATTTGGACATAAATTATCAAATGTAATCTGTCGACTTTCGCTGTAAAAGGTTATACACCGATCAGCCAGAACATTATCACTACCTACCTAACAGACAGTATGTCCACCTTTGGCACGGATGGCAGTGGCGATGCCTCGTGGAATGGAAGCAATGAAGCCCGGGTAGGTCGCTGGATGCAGTTGGCGCCCCATATCCTCACGCAAGCCACCTAATTCCAGGGATGCTGGGTCATGAACTCTGACGCCACATTCAGTCACATCCCAGAGGTAATGGACTGGGTTCAGATCTGGCGAGCTGGGGGCCAGGACATCGACTGGAACTCGCTACTGTCCTTCCTCGAACCATTTCATCAAACTCCTGGCCTCGTGACACGGTACATGTCTCGCTGAAAAATGCCACTGCCGTCGGGAAATGAGATCGTCATGAAGGGGTGAATGTGGTCTGTAACGAATTTACGATACTCTTTGATCGTCAAGGCGCCTTGCACGAGCTCCACTGGATCCAGGGATGCTTACGTGAATGTTCGCAAGAGCATAATGGGCCGCTGCGAGGTCTCCATCCCACAGTAGAGGTGCGAGGTGCCAAAGAGCTTGCAAGCTCCCAACGACTGGTATTTAGATCGTAAATGTCGTTAATTCTCCCTGTCTGTGGCAGGCTGAGAAGGGAGTTTGCTCAGTTTTATCAGCAGGGATTACTTTTATTCATTTTTATATAAGCCTGCTGTGGGGAAGGATCTTATGCACACTTTTTCTCTCTCGGCAGCGTAACCTTCCCTGACCATTCTGCCCGCTGTAGAATTGATGTTTAGGCCCATCAAAGTTCAGAATACAATCTTATCGATTGAATTTGAAGTCGCAACGGATAACGCAATTGTAATTTTGGGGATGGTCAGAGAAAACTACATCCTGCACGGATCTAGTCTTGTGCCAATAATTTTAGTAAAGGGGCAGCGTGATTGATATGATTCTCTTTTCTTAGGTATGGTTTAAATGAGCAAGACGAGAACGGGCATTACTTCGAAAAACAAAGTTAATTTTATTTCAACCAACATTAGACAGTTTTACGAAGTTACTTCTTAACAATCTTTTGAAAACACATTTCACTAATTCTGCTTTGGATTTTCATTTAACTATGGACAAAGATTATTTGACTATGCACATAGATTATTTCTCCTTTGAATTACAAGCCGTGTTGCCTTTGATTTGCATCGTCCTGTGGGGGGGAAGGAAAATCTTGGAGAGCACGTGGTCACTACTACTACGCTGATACATGCACGTGCACTAAGTTATCACTGAAATGCAAATATCGTAACTATTTCTCTATGCAGATTTTCTATGTACAGAGGCTGGCATCGAGCAGGACTCGTGGCTGGTATCTCCAGCGCGAAGTGCTTGAATACGACACGATTCATCTTAAAAAAGTTACACTCGTCACTAAGTTTTCAATAAGTTGTTAAACATCGACACACGCTAGCATAAATGTTCAGCAATCGCAAAAACTGGCTACAACTCCCGCTATTAGCTTTCTCTGCGGTTGCAGTTTGAAACTATGCATTACGTGGCGGGTCGTAACGGAAATCTCGAACGGGCAAGATTATTCTTATATCGGATTAATTGAACAAAAAATCAATAAATGGTTCTTACTTAATCAATCGCGAAAAAGCCTCTGGTAAATAAATTGTTAACATTAAACATATTTAAACATTCAAATACCTTTGTCCTGATTTCGACGCAGCGTTCTGAAGGAACGTCTGGTCGCTTACCTGTCTTGCAAAAAACTCCCCGTAACCGTTGCGCGGCTCTTTCTCCCGAGCAGCGCGAGGTGGTGGGGGAGGCCCATGACCAACCTCTGGTACGAAAACGTTTTTTTTAGACTTTCGCACCTCTGGTCGAACCATCCTGTTCCTGCTCTTTGCCTTCCACTGACTGTGTTAAAGTTGGTAGAAGATTCTGAGACCCACTACATCTCTGGTTTGTCTGCTACCACACTCAAAACATTCACACACCTGACCACGTACTTTAAGGAGAGGTGGGGAAATGTAAATAGGGACACAGGACGTGCATATTGTAATGAGAATAAAAGACTTTGATCCATAATTGTTTCTACATGCATGTAATTTGGGGCTGAGATTATTTCACTGTCCATTAATTATGTAAAGTAATTGAATTTACGCTGATAATGTCTATCAGCTGATAGCAACATAACACTAATTTTAACTATGTAACGAAACCTATTGTGACGTTACAAGCTGTTCCCCTGAAAGACGGCGGATTGGCGCCGCCTCCCCCCCCCCCCCCCCTTCCCATCGGCAACGCTCTGCAACTGCGCTCAAGTCCAGTGCCGACAGTCACGTGCCGATTTCAGTCGTAGTTGCCGATATCGTGGTCTTAACATTGCCACATGCATCGGTCGTCGGCTATGGAGGCCCATCGCTAGGAGTGTTCGATGCACTGCGTGTTCAGACACACTTGCACTCTGGCCAGCATTAAAGTCTGATGTTAGGTGCGCCACAGTTCTGTTTCACCAGTCTGCACGGCTTATGACGATCGACATCCGTAATGAGGGGTGGCCATCCAACCCCACGACGTCTGGAAGTAGCTTCACCATGGTTTCACCGAGTGTTGAAGACATTCACCACAGCACTCCTAGAACACCGGACATGTCGGTGCAGTTTCCGAAATGCTCGTGCCGTGCTTCTGGGCCATCACAATGTGCCCTCGGTCAAACTTTAGACAGAAAGCGCGCCTTTCCCCTTCTACATACGGAGTGCACGCTCGCCGATACTACATGCAACGCTCGTGCGTCTGACTGGTAGTCATTTCCCGCCAGATGATGCTGCTAGCGCCTGGACGGTTTAACATCGGTAGTCATAATGTTGTGGCTGATCAGTGTATATAACAAAAACCAATTATGTTCTACATATGTCAGTCATTTTTGGGAGCTTTCAGCTGATTTTTAACCAACCATATCCTAAGGTTTTCTCTGATATCCGAAAATAGGACAGCTTCCCCTACAATTCCCCTGGCGGGGCGGGATCGTACAGCCATGTCGCACACCGTGCGTCAGGAAATGTGCTTGTTTGCAGCAAGAAAATACCCACACATACCTGGAGGACAATATAGTGCTCGCACGGCGGCCATTGTTGCGGTTTCCCTCCACGCACAAGAAGAGAGAATTGCGCCGACAATGGAGCGTACAAAGACAACACTGGACACAGGAGTAGCACCACGTCATTCATTCAGACGATCCGAGGTTCTGCGCGTAGCATCGCGATGTACATATACGTGTGAGGAAGCCACGGGGAGATCAAACAAGGTCAGTTTGCACTCATCTACATCTACATCTACGTACATACTCCGCAATCCACCATACGGTGCGTGGCGGAGGGTACCTCGTACCACAACTAGCATCTTCTCTCCCTGTTCCACTCCCAAACAGAACGAGGGAAAAATGACTGCCTATATGCCTCTGTACGATCCCTAATCTCTCTTATCTTATCTTAGTGGTCTTTCCACGAAATGTAAGTTGGCGGCAGTAAAATTGTACTGCAGTCAGCCTCAAATGTTGGTTCTCTAAATTTCCTCAGTAGCGATTCACGAAAAGAACGCCTCCTTTCCTCTAGAGACTCCCACCCGAGTTCCTGAAGCATTTCCGTAACACTCGCGTGCTGATCAAACCTACCAGTAACAAATCTAGCAGCCCGCCTCTGAATTGCATCCATGTCCTCCCTCAATCCGACCTGACAGGGATCCCAAACGCTCGCCTGTCATATGGGTCTTTTCTTGGCGTGATGGTATAGGTTGCCATTAGGCACATAACAAGACCATCTCTTTCACACAGGTGGTAATTTGGACTGCAAGCGTTACATTTCTGGAGTGCTGGGCCCGATGGCTGCGATCTATTTTCGAATTGTCCGTGATGTTATAACGCGAGACCACTTGTTTTCCGCACTTTCCTGGCCTGACTCGATTCGAAGACTGGTCGACTATTGCCTATTGCAGCACGTTCTCCACATCTCTCATCCAAGGAGAACACCTGATCGTGAGCTGCAGAGAGACTGCCACGCCATCTCCCGCCAACTACTACGATTGGTTAACTCTGTTATCGACCATGACTGACATGATCGTGTCTGTCATTTTGGATCAGACTGACTCGATGCCCAGCCGGTTGAAGACATTGTTACTGCTGCAGGTGACGGCTTTGTGTCCTAATTTTCTAGCCCTTTGTAGTAAATGAAGAGGAGATGTGAGATATAATACCGTGAAAAGAATTTGACCGACCATTGAAGGACCAAAGTAGAAACAAGGCCCGTGGAGTAGACGTCATTTCCTCACACTTATGCTTAAGACAGAGAACTATGACAAAACTACGAGTATTCCACCAGGCGTACAAGATATGTGCGACAGGCGAAATGCCCTCCGACTACAAGGAGAAGGTAACATTTCAATTCCAACGCGAAGAGCTGCTGAGCAAGGGCGGATTGAGGGGGTAGGGTGCAGGGTTACATGCCCCACTCCCCTCACCCCCGAAAAACAGCGCCAGAAAGAAAAGAAAAAGAGGACAAGAGAGAGAGAAATGGAGAGAGAGAGAGAGAACGGGAGAGAGAGAGAGAGAGAGTTTTTATTTCAAAATTAGTCTCACAAAGCCTTTAACGACATGCCCACCTTTCTGAGCCTTGTCGCCCCCCTACCCCCGCCCCTCCCCCCTACCAGAAAAAAATCTGTATCCGCCATTGCCGCTGTCAGGTGTGAATATCAATTTAATGAGATGGTTGCAAAATACTGACACGAATTATTTGCAAGAGAGTGGAAAAAAGGAAAGAAGCTGCCTCGCGAAAGCTCAGTTTTGGTTGTGGAGAAATACAGGAACGATTGAGTCAGTATTGATCCTACAGCTTATCCTGAAAGATAAATCGAAAAAAAGGTAAACATAATTTTATAGTCGTAGCATCTGTAGATCTAACGAATGCTTTTGACAATACCTATTTTATTTAGCGTATGGCTAATACAGACATATCATGAAATTAAATTACATACACATATGTACATATTGGCACACAAGATACTTAAGTTTGTCTTTGCAACGGAATATCCAGTCCTTCAATCCAGCGCACTGCATCTGGAGTTGCTAGCAGGAAGTCCTCTTTGGCGCCGTGACAGGCTCGAATCCTGCATTCACTGACAATGTGGTGAACAGTCTGGTATGGAGCCCCGCAGTCACAGGCTGGATCAGGCAGCTTCTTCCACTTAAAGAGAGCATCCCTGCATCGGCCATGGCCGGTACGGATTCTGTTGAGAGTAGTCCAGGTCTTGCGTGGTAGGTCGAATCCACTTGGAAGTTTAGCGCCTGAGAAGATGTTATGCAGGTGCACATCTGTCACTGCTTCCCACCGACCTTTCTATTCTTCCAGAGGTTTGAAATCCTAGCAACCATGTCAGCAGCATCACACAGAGCTGCATGGCGTGATTTCAGTCTCTTGCGATTTAAAAGTGGCAGGTCGCTATGCTCGGGTAGGTTAGAATTCCTAGAGATCTTGTGGAATTCTCTCATAATGGCAGTACTTCTGCATAGATCAGGGGCATTATACCGGTTAACAGTGGAAGCCAATAAACTGGAGTAGATCTGATTTCGCCAGGTATTATGCGCATTGTCGTATTCAGCTGGGTATCAACAAGCCTTGTATGATGACTGTTCGTCCAAACAGGTGCACAATACTCAGCACTTGAGTACACCAAGCCCAGAGCTGAAGATCGCAGGGTGGTTGCTGAAGATCCCCAGGTAGTTCCGCATAGCTTATGGAGGATGTTGATTCGAGTCCTCAACTTTTGGGCTAAGTTAAGAAGGTGTTGTTTGAAGCATAGTGTACGATCCAGGATGACACTAAGATATTTTGGGTTCCAATTATGACGATGAATTCTGCCTCTGAAACTTACTTCCAGTTTTACGTTCGCCAACCGGTTATTTAGATGGAAGCAACACACTTCTGTTTTACTCACACTGGGTTGGAGTCTCCAGATTTTTAAGTAATTATCTAATGCAGACAGGTCATTGGCTAGAATCTCTTCTGTTGTCTTCATTTCCTGGTGTTTTACGGCTAGAGCCAGGTCATCGGCATAGCAGTATTTTCTGGACGAAGTGTCAGGTAGATCCGATAGATATAGGTTGAACAGTATGGGTGAGAGAGCTGATCCTTGAGGCAATCCGTTGTTCAGCTTCCTCTCCTTACTTCCAGTGATTACCTGGAACTTCTTATCACTTAGCATACTGTTAATCAGTCGAGCCCTTGTCCTGCAGGGTATGATGCGGAGAAATTTGTAGATAAGGCCTTCCCTTCACACAGTGTCGAAGGCGGCAGTTAAATCAACAAGTGCCACAGATGTTTTCTGCTTCATTTGGCATCCTGACTCTATGAAGGATGCGAGAGACAATACTTGGTCGCAGCAGCTGCGCCCTGGTCTGAAGCCTGCCTGATCAACTGGAACGTTCTCTAGGATAGCGCTACTTATTCTGTTACATATTAGCCTTTCTAAGAGCTTGCAGCAGCAGCTAAGTAGGGCAATGGGGCGATAGTTTTCTACCTTGTTGCTGGGTTTGCCAGGTTTCAGTACAGATATTATCTTCGCCTTTTTAAACTCCAATGGAAGTTGATCAGTCAGCAGGATGTCAGTGAAGAATTCTGCCAGCCATTTCTTAGCTTTCCCTCCCATATGGACCAGGAATTCTGGATAGATACCATCGAATCCAAGCGCCTTAAGAGGTTTGAGGTCCTTCAGTCCAGAGTCAATGTCTGAAACTGTGAAAGGGTGGGTATACTCAGATGAGGGAGATACCTTCTTTTTCAGGTCACGAAGCTGTCGTCTGATGTATGTTTCTTGTCAGGAGGTATTCTTGAGGTAGTAATATGCTGGAAGAAATTTGGTCTGATGTTACTTCGGAAAGTTTTCAGCATGCTGGTGCACTTCTTCCCAGTTTTCTCAGAAGACTCCATGCTTTCCTGTTCGAGTGGGTAAAGTCCATACTTTCGACTGTTTCTGCCCATTTATGCCTCCGAGACGTGTCCAAGCTGGACAATAGTTCCGTAGCTATCTCTGGGTTACCACTTTGCTGGGAGTGTTGGTTCCATCCTGGAACAAAACCTTTTCGGTATCCTCTTGGCATGCACTTTTTAGCTGTTGCTGTTACTGCTGTTACTGCACCAATGAAGCGTTTTGACAATACTGGCACAGCCTAAATCGCACACCCACTTTTTTCGTGATTTAGTCATAAACAGGAGCGTACCACAAAGAAAAACCAAATTTGGAAAACAAAAGCCGTCTTTGAGCAATCTTAATCACTGTTGCTAGTGCAACAGCGAGTTTCGGTTAAAACGGATAATTCTTTCTGGGTGTCATAACTTTCAGGAACTTCAGTGTATGGAAGATTATCTTTATGACGTCAGTATCAAAGATATTATTGCTGATTTAGGTTTTAAGGTTGAGAGTAAACAGACAAAGATCTTTACATAATCGAATAGCGTGAGCGCTGTGCTAATTGACGGGTCGTTTGATTGCAGCTTCCTATCGCACCCGAAGGTCCGCGTGCTAGTTCTTCAGTGAACCAGAGAGGTGTGGAGGAAGGTCGGCCGTTGCTTCCGGCGACGCGTGGCGAGGCCACCGGAAGCGCCGGGGTCGTGGGTCGGTCCCTGGTCAGGAGCGCGGCCTTCCGCGTCTTTCTTCGCACACGTGGTGCTGCATACTTAGCACTGTCTGCAACCCGGCCGTTAGCGAGTGGGAAGAGGTCGGCGCTAAAGCATTTAATTAACTTTCTTGATCCTACAGTGCCTGACAAAACAACTGGACCATGCAGAATACAAGGTCGGACGTCAACCTCGTACGCGTATGGATCACTGGAGAATATGTAAACGATTACAGTTGTAATGACTGGTAGATCGCTCTGTTGTTCATGTTTATTGTTGTTACTAGGCCTGGTGGGGTACACAACGGACGTGAACAGCGTCATATGTTGAGTAGTCACTGTGAAGGGCACTGAGATACTGCGTGCTCGTGTGAGACAGCATTATCAGCGCCTGATGCAGTCTGAAAGGGGCATTATTTTGGGTCTCCCTTTGGCAAGTCGGCCGAATCGTGCGGGACCTGCTCGGAGAACTCTGTCCCAGTGTCAGTATCAATGATATCAAGGACACATCAGTCTTTGGCTAGCTTGCCTCAGGGGAGGATACAGCGGCCTATGATAGTCCTCCCAACAGAATCAGTGCATGCATCCAGGTCAAAAAAATGGTTCAAATGACTCTGAGCACTATGGAACTTAACTTCTGAGGTCATTAGTCCCCTAGAACTTAGAACTACTTAAACCTAACTAACCTAAGGTCATCACACACATCCATGCCCGAGGCAGGATTCGAACCTGCGACCGTAGCGGTCGCGCGGTTCCAAACTGTAGCGCCTTTAACCGCACGGCCACTGCGGCCGCATCCAGATCAGACGGAGCGCAACGTCACACAGATAAGTGGGCTCATACTGTTGAGTTCTGTAAGTTTGGCTTCCATTCCGTAATCACTGAAGTAGCATCACACCATCTCTAAATGTGTAAATGATCATCCTGTTTACTCCTTCCCGTTAGAGTGCTCCAATTTTTTTTATCAGACATTGTGTTTTAGATATCGACATGGTATGGATGTATCATGAGGAGAGGCCGAAGTCATGTAGCGAGGAGAACTCCTATTTTATATGTAGAAAAATTATTATTATTGTAATCGTGTAGCGGAATTTCATTCCCTGTTTGTAATGACCGCAGTTACTGTATTCCTAGGCCAAAAATTCAGAAAGTACAAGATGATTAAGTACAAGCAGAGAATGTGCCACAGAAGATTTGTATAAAGCAACTTAGTAACACAAAAGAAAGTGCAGCTAGAACCTTAAATTGCTGCTTTGAAAAAAAAATTATGTAATTAATTTTCTGATACGTTAAATAGTGAACATTTAACGGCTCTGTTGAAGCAGCATCTGGAACATCAAGTTAGTGGTCAAGTGTCACAATATTCTCAGCAAATAAGGAAATTTGCTTTGAACCTACATATCGTAAAGATGAAATGTAAATAAATTATTTTATTGTCTTGTAAGTCATTATTATTATTATTATTATTATTATTATTATTATTATTATTATTATTACTGAATTACTTGTGTTGATTACTTGTAACGTACATTTTTTTAAAAAAATATTCTAGTCCATAGTGGAATGGTTCCTGAGGAAGTGACTATACGCTCAAAATACAAACGAAAATACAGATTGTCTGTGCAATTCACCATTTCTATTAGTTAACCACAACTAGTTTCGAAGTTTACTCCATAATCGTCATCGTAACTGCTTAAACTGTAAATGATTCACTTTCAGTTTGGCTTTGTGAGCAACAAGTGAGGTTATCGAGGATGGACGGTCATGTTTTGAGTCATCTTGCAACTTCTATTGCATCGAAACGTTTATCCATATTTGCACCAAAACTTTCCTTGTTGCTACCAGTGTACGCAGAAATCACTGCTGTTTGCTGTCTTTTGAGAAAAATTCAAGCTAGCATGACCTATTTCACGTAAGTCAAAGACAGCTTTAAGAGACAGGGACAAAGTAGATGACGCCCCTCATTAAAGGAAAAATGACGGACTGGGCTTTTCTATAAACATAGCAGACACATAGCCACCCTATGAAATTTTAACTCGTTGGATCCACAGAACGAGGCTGACATCCAGAGTAGTCCATCCCGCGTAAATCAAAGACGGTCCACGGAACTGGCCGTTCTAAGACTGCGAGTTGCGAGTCTGCCATCACAAGAGGATAGACTTCTGATGATTAAGGCATTGTTCGACTTAATTATTTAACTGTTGCAAAAATGGAATGTAATAACTGGTTTTTTATTCGTGTGCAGTGGTCATTAAGTCACCTTTTGAGTTTCTGTTGAAAAGCTGTTGTGATCAGAAGTTGTTCACTTGTACTTGAGATTACGAATACAGCTGTTGCACAGCTGAAGCCTTATTCGCTAAAGTGATCGTTTGTCTGTGAAGAAAAGCTTATATGTATTTTGAGGTTGACAGTTATAGCAATGTTTTATATTTCTTCAATTTTCGTGTAGGAAGACATCGACAGAGATGATGCAAAAATGTTCGCTGGCATTTAATCAGCAATAAGCTCAAAATAATGATTTAACTAAAATAATAATCAACATAATTGTCTGTAACGTTGTAACCATTAAAAGGAATAATTAAATAAATTTGGATCGAAATTATTATTAAAAGAACAGTCGACGCATATTATCGTCTCAGTATCACCGATATTTCTTTGGTTTATATAGAATTTTTGGAAGAAGCAGCAATGTAACCTCTGTGGTAGAACCAACTGCCATAATTTCGTGACTGAACGAACTGCGAGTATATGTTGGGGATTGCAGGCCTACAGCAGCTGCACAATAGTAAGCATTATAACAATCGCTGAATAAGTATAAAACAGGCACTGCACATCGCTTAGCTTACGACTCCAAGTATTAAGAAACTGAGCCAGGGCCAGCCCTTTGACAGACTGCATCATACAAGGCACTGTGACCGGGGTGGTGCTGAGACAGAGGATGACAGGCTGAAGGCCGAAATACTAAATGTCTTTTTCCAAGGATGTTTCACAGAGGAGGACTGCACTGTGGTTCCCTTTCTAGGTTGTCGCACAGATGACAAAATGGTAGATGTCGAGATGGACGACAGAGGGATGGAGAAACAATTAAAAGCGCTCAAAAGAGGAAAGGCCGCTGGACCTGATGGGATACCAATTCGATTTTACACAGAGTACGCGTAGGAACATGGCCCCCTTCTTGCAGTGGTGTACCGTAGGTCTCTGGAAGAGCGTAGCGTTCCAAAGGATTGGAAAGGGGCACAGTCATCCCCGTTTTCAGGAAGGGACGTCGGACACATGTGCAGAACTGTAGAGCTGTATCTCTAGCGTCGGTCAGTTGTGGAGTTTTGGAACACGTATTATGTTCGAGTACAATGACTTTTCTGGAGACTAGAAATCTACTCTGTAGGAATCAGCATGGGTTTTGAAAAATACGATCGTGTGAAACCTAGCTCGCGCTATTCGTCCACGAGACTCAGAGGGCCATTGGCACGGGTTCCCAGGTAGATGCCGTGTTTCTTGACTTCCGCAAGGCGTTCGATACAGTTCCCCACAGTCGTTTAATGAACAAAGTAAGAGCATATGGACTATCAGACCAATTGTGTGATTGGATTGAAGAGTTCCTAGATAACAGAACGCAGCATGTCATTCTCAATGGAGAGAAGTCTTCAGAAGTAAGAGTGGTTTCAGGTGTGCCGCACAGGAGTGTCGTAGGAAAGTTGCTATTCACAATATACATAAATGACGTTGTGGATAACATCGGAAGTTCACCGAGGCTTTTTGCGGATGATGCTGTAGTATACCGAGAGGTTGTAACAATGAAAAATTGTACTGAAATGCAGGAGGATCTGCAACGAATTGACGCATGGTGCAGGGAATGGCAATTGAATCTCAATGTAGATAAGTGTAATGTGCTGCGAATACATAGAAAGAAAGATCCTTTATCAGTTAGCTACAATATAGCAGGTCAGCAACTGGAAGCAGTTAATTCCATAAATTATCTGGGAGTAGGCATTAGTAGTGATTTAAAATGGAATGATCGTATAAAGTTGGTCGTCGGTAAAGCAGATGCCAGACTGAGATTCATTGGAAGAATCCTAAGGAAATGCAAAGGAAGTTGGTTACAGTACAATTGTCCGCCCACTGCTTGAATATTGCTCACCAGTGTGGGATCCGTACCAGATAGAGTTGATAGAAGAGATAGAGAAGATCCAACGGAGAGCAGCGCTCTTCGTTCCAGGATCATTTAGTAATCGCGAAAGCGTTACGGACATGACAGATAAATTCCAGTGGAAGATTTTGCAGGAGAGACGCTCAGTAGCTCGGTACGGGCTTTTGTTGAAGTTTCGAGAACATACCTTCACCGAGGAGTCAAGCAGTATATTGCTTCCTCCTACATATATCTCGCGAAGAGACCATGAGGATAAAATCAGAGAGATTATAGCCCACACAGAGGCATACCGACATTCTTTCTTTCCACGAACAATATGAGACTGGAATAGAAGGGAGAACCGATAGAGGTACTCAAAGTACCCTTCGCCACGCACCGTCGGGTGGCTTGCGGAGTATGGATGTAGATGTAGATGTAGATGTAGAGTGAGTACGTCTCATACCGCAGTACCGTTACACCACCTACTGTGAACTTCATCGTCCACGCAACATATTAGAGTAAGTACTGTTCGCCAAATTTCTGTCGAGTGAATACGCACCACTTCGTGTAGTTTAATTCATCATTCCAGAAAGTGTATTTTACTTCTCCGACGAAGAACGACTGCTTTGTTCGCACATCATTAAAGAAAGTGCTACATTCTTTTTTACTACAGCTTCCAAACAGCAGAAGAATTATCATGAAAACAGAGACCATGGCCATTCGATGAACCCTTCTGACACCAAACCCTGTACCAGAGCTACAACCGAGTTCGTCTGCATAAGCTTATAACGATCTCTTACGTCTGGTTTGTACACTACATTTTAGAGCTCCTCGCTCCTTCTTACTTGAATGATTAGGTGTGCAGAGAGATGGTGAATTTAATACCTTTGTGAGGTTTCGCACTTCACAATGGCAACGCTGTAGACTTTACGACACGGGACTCCTATCGAGGTTCACTAACAGAATTCCAGAACATGTGAGGCTGCTCAAGCTCACGTTATCTCCGTTGACGAAATGTGAAAGAAAATACGTCTTTGATGGAGCTTTGTGTCTGTAGTGAAGTACCGTCAGATGGTTACCCAGAAATTCGTGCATGACTGACCAGTGTGTTTTGGTAGTTCTGAAGTTTGTAACGTGTCTTAGTCCCTGAAAGATGGTGCAACCGTCACTTTTAGTCTTTTAAAAAAGCACTACGGTGGTCATTGCCTAAATTTTTAATGGGGTCGTGAGACGAAGTTTTCAATTTCTCGCAAAATTTACAGACTTTTCCTGAATGAGACTGTATGGATAATAGCCCCAACTGTGCTCTGATGCATGTGTTGATGACGTTTCTGTCATCGTTTGGCATAATACTCAAAACTTTTGTCCAGCAGAGTTTTAAGATGTGAATGATGTATGACGCCGCCTTAAAGTCATAGACCATACTTCCAGGTCATACAGAATCACCGGAAATATAAGCATGCGCCAGGGTAATAGCCTGCACTCTGTAGATAAGCCTGTTCCCTTTGAGTAGTGTTAACTATTTGATTATTCCAGGTTAGACGTCTATGGATTTCAAATGGAAAAATGGAAATGAGCGTACGGCATTGTGGGCCGGGAGTCCCCCATTCGGGGAAGTTCGGCCGCCGAGGGCAAGTACTTATTGCATTCGACGCCACATTGGGCGACTTGTGCGTCGGAGATGAGGATGAAATGATGATGACAACACAACACCCAGTCCCTGAGCGGAGAAAATCTCCAGCCCCAGCCGGGAATCGAACCCGGGCCTCTTGGCAGGCATTCCGCCGCGCTGACCACTCAGCTAACGGGGGCTGACTATGGGTTCAGATTCAAAATACAGGGATGTTATAATTAAACTTTCGCTACTTGAACCAGTGTAGATGGAAAACTGTTTAACTTCATGGAAATGATGTATAGACTGTGCGGTACATGATTGGGTTGTGAAGTAATAGAACCCAGTACGTTGTCTTCGATGGTGAGTGTTCATCGGAGGTGAGGGTATCATCTGGAGTGCCCCAGGGAAGTGTGGTAGGTCCGCTGTTGCTTTCTATCTACATAAATGACCTTTTGGATAGGATGGATAGCAATGTGCGGCTGTTTGCTGATGATGCTGTGGTGTACGGGAAGGTGTCGTCGTTGAGTGACTGTAGGAGGATACAAAATGACTTGGACAGGATTTGTGATTGGTGTAAAGAATGGCAGCTAACTCTAAATATAGATAAATGTAAATTAATGCAGATGAATAGGAAAAAGAATCCCATAATGTTTGGATACTCCATTAGTAGTGTAGCGCTTGACGCAGTCACGTCGATTAAATATTTGGGCGTAACACTGCAGAGCGATATGAAGTGGAACAAGCATGTAATGGCAGTTGCGGGGAAGGCGGATAGTCGTCTTCGGTTCGTTGGTAGAATTTTGGGAAGATGTGGTTCATCTGTAAAGGAGACCGCTTATAAAACACTAATACGACCTATTCTTGAGTACTGCTTGAGCGTTTGGGATCCCTATCAGGTCGGATTGAGGGAGGACATAGAAGCAATTCAGAGGCGGGCTGCTAGATTTGTTACTGGTAGGTTTGATCATCACGCAAGTGTTACGGAAATGCTTCAGGAACTCGGGTGGGAGTCTCAAGAGGAAAGAAGGCGTTCTTTTCGTGAATCGCTACTGAGGAAATTTAGAGAACCAGCATTTGAGGCTGACTGCAATACAATTTTACTGTCGCCAACTTACATTTCGCGGAAAGACCACAAAGATAAGAGAGATTAGGGCTCGTACAGAGGCATATAGGCAGTCATTTTTGCCTCGTTCTGTTTGGGAGTGGAACAGGGAGAGAAGATGCTAGTTGTGGTACGAGGTACCCTCCGCCATGCACCGTATGGTGGATTGCGGAGTATGTATGCAGATGTAGATGTAGAGTGTCAGTGTCATGACTTGTCGTTAGTCGCTGGTACTGGTACGGCGAAGTAGGGTTGATACACAATCATCGGGGTGCGTTACAGCTGCAAACAGTCAACACAGGTCTCAACAAGGTGAACTCAGTTTTACTCGTAAGGCTGTTGTATCAAAACAAAAGCAACTGTGCTGCTGGTCTTCGCGGGTATCGACGCATTGACGGAATATGGAGAGGTCCTCTTTCCACAACGGGGTTGAACATGATTTGGGAATTGCTCCTGGGAACGCCAACTACGCCACATATTGTTGAAGAAGTTACTATTGCCATGGTTGAGAATGCTGTACGCACTGTGCGATCTTCAAGGAGAGCGTAAGCTGTGTCACGACAGCTGAACATTCCATGGTCCACCGTTGTTTCGGACAGAAGTAGAGCAATCTCTAATGTGGTTCCAGGCTGCCGTGGATACAGATGGTTGCCACATTGAGCAACGTTTGTAACCTGGAACGTAAACGTAGTAGGCAAAAATCTTACCCTCTCATATGGAAATTAAAATGCGTTTCTTTCAATGGTTTTTTCGATATTTCTCATCCGCATGTCACAAATGTTTCCACAAAGTTTCATAGACTTACTATCACTCGTGTACGAATGCATGATTTCGCGGCGATATCAGTTAATAAAACATTCTCGGGTTTCGAGCCGCGTCAAGTAGTTTACTGCCCACGAGCTTTCGGCAGAGATCTCCTCTGCCATTGTCAAGTGGATGACTATCGTGTGGTTGTCATTGCCGTGCTTATATAGCCGCGCCGTCGCTCGTGACGTCACTGGTGCTCGGTCCGGCACCATATTGTGGGCAGTTCTTTGACAGCCAGACTGTTCGCGCTATTGAACAGCGCCGCATAGAACATGAAAGGTGTTACCGTCTGCGCTATCCCGAAAAGTCAGCTGTAGCAGGACATTCCCTGGAAAACGAAAACCGAATTGCATTCGATGAGACGTCTATTATTAAACGGACTAATGGCTTCTGAGATGGCGTGATAAACGAGGCCATACAGATTAGAATTTCTGACAACGCCTTCAATAGAGACGGTGGACTGCAGCTGAATACAGCGTTGGATCCAGTGTTGAGGGAGTTGAAGCGGGCCCGGCGGTCGCGCGGCCAAAACATTACCATATATGGTGCGAGACCGAGCACCAGTGACGTCACGAGCGACGTCACGAGCGACGGCGCGGCTGTATAAGCACGGCAATGACAACCACACGACAGTCATCCACTTGACAATGGCAGAGGAGGTCTCTGCCGAAAGCTCGTGGGCAGTAAACCACTTGACGCTGCTTGAAACCCGAGAATGTTTTATTACTATTACTCGTTTGTAGTATTCTCAAGTTGCGAAAGTTTAATTGTAACTACCCTGTACGTATACAACGGTATCACGCAAAGGCAAATCGCTGCCACCAATGGAGCGTTGGCTGTCGGGAAATTTGTGCTTGGTCCTGAAACAAATAGCTTGACACTTGCTTAGGGTTAATTTTAATTTTCTAGTACTGCAGTACCTTATTAAAATGCTGATGTAGTCTTCTGTGGATAAAAATAAGGCTGCTAACGTTCCTGTACATACATCGCAGCGCCGACGGCATAAAGTGCAATTCCGCCGCCGACCTTTTTACGTGTGCCGCTCGCATGAACAGTGTGCCGAATAGTGCCTAACGCCGTACCTTCTGGTCCTTCTGGCTAGCCGGCCGCGGTGGTCTAGTGGTTCTAGGCGCGCAGTCCGGAACCGCGGGACTGCTACGGTCGCAGGTTCGAATCCTGCCTCGGGCATGGATGCGTGTGATGTCCTTAGGTTAGTTAGGTTTAGTTAGTTCTAAGTTCTAGGCGACTGATGACCTCAGAAGTTAAGTCGCATAGTGCTCAGAGCCATTGGTCCTCCTGGCTAAATCGGTCGTACCTGACTGTACCGAATATGTTTCCGCCCCCCCTTTCCATTCCATATTCCATTCCGGAGTGGAGCGTGGATGAATGATTGTCCCTAAACTTCCGTAATAACTCTATTTCTCGGATTTTCTCATCGTGGTTATTTCTCGAGGCATATGTGGAAGTAATACATTTCCCGCTTCTGCAGGCAACATGCTTTCACGGACTTTCAACAGTAAGCCTCTCCGTGATGCACAACTCTTCTCTTGTAGCATCTGCTTGTCGTCCGTCTGCGTAACGCTCTCGCTCTGACTAAACTATCCCGTGATGAAACCCGTCATTTTTCGATTCATGTTTCCTATTTTCCTATTCCTGTTCCTATGTCGATTTGTTATTTCCGCAGCTCGTGGTCTTGTGGTAGCGCTCTCGCTTCCCGCGTACGGGGTCCCGAGTTCGATTCCCTGCGGGGTCAGGGAATTTTCTTGCCTCGAGATGAATGGGTGATGTTGTGTCGTCTTCATCATCATCATTCATCCCCATTACGGTCAGAGGAAGGCAATGGCAAACCACCTCCACTAGGACCTTGCCTAGTGCGGCGGTGCGGGTCTCCCGCATCGTCCCCTACGCTCCTCGGAGAATGGGACCTCATCATCATCTTTCCTATCTCTTCTATTAATCCCTGTAGACTGATGAACAGTACCCAAGAATCGATAGAACAAGCATTCTGTAAGCCATTTATTTCGTCGACGAAATACACTTCTTTACGAGTCCTTCAATGAATCTCATCCAGCCGCCAGATTTTCCTACAATTTGTTTTGTCATCATGACACTCTAGTTCGCTCCGGATGGTTACTCGTGTAGTTATTTTAGGGTACTTACTGTTTCCAATGTTTCGTGGCCATTAGTGTAACAGGAGAGTAGTGGCTTTCTTTTCCTATGTATGAGCAATACGTTCCATTTATTGACGTTCAAGGTCAACAGTCAGACCGTCCACCATGCTGGTCGTCCTCCAATGCACTACGATCTTCTGGCGTTGCTGTCTTCTTATAGACAACTGCGTGCACTTCCTAGAGCTTCCCACCAGATGTCGTCAAACTGCGGCCAGCGGGCTGGCCCGCATCAAGCATTTATGTGGCCCGCGGTTCTCAGCCCTATTTTGTAATAATATGCGTCTAACAAATGACAGCCCAATCCAAAAACTACTAAGCTGAAGCTTCTTAAAAATGTAATTTTCCTGCTCGGTAAAAATCAAAAATACTTACAGAGGCAGTAATATTTTAAGACGGCTTACTTCTGGTACACGTTGGTAGGTATGGCCGTGAGCTAAGTATAGCTGGCCGCTTATCTCAGGGGCGGAGGGGTAAGTACAGCGACGCGTGGGATTAGCCGTGCGGTCTAAAGCGCTGCAGTGGTGGACTGTGCTGCTGGTCCCGGCGGAGGTTCGAGTCCTCCCTCGGGCATGGGTGTGCGCGTTTGTCGTTAGGATGATTCAGGTTAAGTAGTCTGTAAGCTTAGGGACTGAAGACCTTAGCAGTTCAGTCCCATAAGATTTCACACACATTTGAACTTTTTTGTTAAGTACAGAAGCCACTGCGGGTATGAATATGTGAGAGGGGGAATGTTATATTGTTTGTGTTCCAGTGCTGACAGCTGATAGGCTTACACGACTCCGGCCGATCAGCTAATATGGTAAAAATTTTGACGCGGAAATGGCAAATTCGTGAATGCGTGTTACACAGACGTTTCGTACTATCGCGAAACAGGGGAGAGAGTGTCACATATGATACGGGAGTTGGTGTGGCAACCACTGAAACAACGGGGTTGTCACGAAATTACAATCACCAACACTCTTCTCCGAATCCGAAAATATTTTGTAGGTGCCCGCCTACACAGGAAGACATGATCATCATAATAAAATAAGATAAATCAAAGCTCGCACGGAAAAGCTTGGGAGTTAGTTTTTCCCCCGCGCTGTTGGAGAATGGAACGGCAGAGGAATAGTATGAAACTGATTCGATGAACCCTCTGCTACGCACTCACGTGTGAATCGCAGAGTAGTCATGTAGATGTAGAAAATGACAATCGAAATATTCAGTAAGCATTTGTGATCGTGTATCATATTGCATAATGCATTTATATATGAGTTTAGTTATGGTTATTAATTAATTAATCAATCATCAGTTCAGACAACACAGCAACACTTTGTCAGCCAGTTAGTGCCACAACTCTGTGGTCGCTTACGGATGCAGCAATCAAACAAGAACATTCGACACGATGCGTTGCGAACGGTGCCGACATAACGATCAGTATCATGGAGCCGGCGGCCAATAGTTCGCGCCTTTACTACAGATATCCTTCTTGGAGCTCATAACCGGGTTTAATTTCGGCCAGAACGGGCCTTGAGGCGTTTTGGCACCTCCTGGGGAATTTTTATAAAACTCGTTGGAACAAGTCGGCACCAGAGACTTAAAACAGTACTCATGTATTAAAGTGCAACGTAACTATATTTTGCCGCTGCAGCAGCACCGTGAACGTGACAATGATTGACCAATGTGGGGTGATGGGCAGAGGGACGTGGATGAGATTCTCTCTCTCTCTCTCTCTCTGTGTGTGTGTGTGTGTGTGTGTGTGTGTGTGTGTGTGCGTGTGTGTGCATGTGCGTGTATGCGTGTGCGTGCGTGTGCGTGTGTGTGCGCGTGCGTGTGTGTGCGTGTGCGTGTTCGTGCGTGTGTGTGCGTGTGCGTGTGCGTGTGTGTGTGTGTGTGCGTGTGCGTGTGTGCGCGCGTGCGTGCGTGTGCGTGTGCGTGTGCATGCATACAGTACACCCAAGCTAATCTGAGCTTCGTTATTATATATCGCATTTATATTAAATCTTGTTGCTTATTGTTTTGATTATGAGAATATATGTTTTAAAAACCTGAATTTCAAACCAGTATTAAAAAAAAAAAGATTTCTCATTATGAATTTTATCACAAGTTTTCAAAAATCGAAATGTGATTTTTATGGCTAGTGACGCGGGAGGGGGTGGGGGAGGTAGGTTCGGGGGCTGTTGTATGGTTGAAGAGGTTCGTTTCGGCATGTAAAATTTTAGAAATTAAACACTGCCCATGACGTACTAATATTCTCTGTAGAACCAAAGAAACTGGTGCACTTCCCTAATATCGTGAAGAGCCGCCGTGGCATGGACTCGACTAATGTCTGAAGTATCACTGGAGGGCCGTCCATAAATCCGTAGAATACGATAGGGTGGAAATCTCTTCTGAACAGCACGTTGAAAGGCATCCCAGATATACTCAATAATGTTCATGTCTGTGGAGTTTGGTGGCCAGCGGAAGTGTTTAAACTCAGAACAGTGTTCCTAGAACCACTCTGTAGCAGTTCTGAACGTGTGGGGTGTCATGTCGCATTGTCCTGCTGGAATTACCCGTCCATCGGAATGCACAATGGACATGTCCGGATGCAGATGATCAGACAGGATGCTTACGTACGTGTCACCTGTCAGAGTTGTATGTAGCCATATCATGAGTCCCATATCACTTCATATGCACACGCCCCACACCATTACAGAGCCTCCACCAGCTTGAACATTCCCCTGCTGACATGCAGGATCCTTGGATTCATGAGGTTGCCTCCGTACCCGTACACCTCCATCTGCTCGATACAATATTCTCCGAAAGTCTCTATATTTTTTCTGTAGGTATTATCTACCTTACCCCTAGTGTTACATGCTTGTGCATCATTACGTACACCTGGCCATCCCTGCTTAGCCATTATGCACTTCCTGTCGATCTCATTTTTGAGACGTTTGTATTCCTTTTTGACTGATTCATTAACTGCATTTTTATACTTTCTCCTTTCATCAATTAAATGTAATATATCTTGTATTACCCAATTATTTCTACTAGTCCTCGTCTTTTTACCTACTTGATCCTCCGCTGCGTTCACTATTTCATCTCACAAAGCTAACCATTCTTCTTCTACTGTATTGCTTTCCCCTGTTCTTGTCAATCGTGCGCTAATACTCTATCTGAAACTCTTTATAGCGTCTGGTTCTTTCACTTTATCCAGGGTACATCTCCCTAAATTCCTACCTTTTTGCGGTTTCTTTAGTTTTAATCTACAGTTCATAACCAATAAATTGTGATCAGAGTCCATCTGCCACTGGAAATGTCTTACAATTTAAAACCTGGTTCCTAAATCTCTGTCTTACCATTATATAACCAATCTGAAACCTTCCCGTCTCTTCCACGTAAAGGCCGGCCGGTGTGGCCGTGCGGTTAAAGGCGCTTCAGTCTGGAACCGCGTGACCGCTGCGGTCGCAGGTTCGAATCCTGCCTCGGGCATGGATGTGTGTGATGTCCTTAGGTTATTTAGGTTTAATTAGTTCTAAGTTCTAGGCGACTGATGACCTCAGAAGTTGAGTCGCATAGTGCTCAGAGCCATTTTTCTTCCACGTAAACAGCTTTCTTTCATGATTCTTAAACCAAGTGCTAGCAACGATTAAATTATGGCGTGTAAAAAATACCACCAGACGGCTTCCTCTTCAATTCCTTACCCCCAGTCCATATTCAGCTACTATTTTTCCTTCTCAACCTTTTCCTACTACCGAGTTCCATTCCTCCATGGGTGTTAAATTTTCGATAAGGATAAATGTATCAATTTGAGGTAAGGAGCCCTGTACCGGAACGAACGAGCCGAACGTTATCAGCGAAAACCGTTTTGATGCCTCTGACGGTGGAGTACATTTGCGGGATCCGTTGTTGCTAAGATTGTATGATAGGTAACTTTCAGAAGTGGTAGTATGAACCAAAAAAAGGAAGAAAAGTCTAGTAAACATGGGTTCCAAAACGCATACCTTAAGAGGTATGAGCACTTGTTCGATCGAGGAGATGTTGGGTTGGGTTGGGTTGTTTGTGGGAAGAGATCAAACAGCGAGGTCATCGGTCTCATCGGATTAGGGAAGGATGGGGAAGGAAGTCGGCCGTGCCCTTTCAAAGGAACCATCCCAGCATTTGCCTGGAGCGATTTAGGGAAATCACGGAAAACCTAAATCAAGCTTCGGGCCTCGAAACCTCTCCCCACGGCTTGGAACGACCTCTTCACGCCCTTCTCGGCGGGAGGAGGTCGTTTTGGCCCGGTTACGAATTGGACACTGCCGGTTCAGCCATCGCCATCTGCTGACGGCTGCGCCGGCGCAGTTCTGCCCATGTGGGCAATTGCTGACGGTACGCCACATTTTAAAGTCCTGTGCGAATTTTAATACACTGCGCATTGATCTTGGCCTACCATGTACTCTAGATGACATTTTAGGGGATGACCCAGGAGCAGCTGCTCGCGTTCTTCGTTTTATCCACTTGACAAACCTGTCTAAGGACATTTGAGTATGCTGTTTTCTTTTAATCCCTTGCCTGTTAATGTGCCTTTTATAGTGTTGTCCTTTTTAGTTGCTGTTTTAACCTTGTGCCTCGCAGTGCATTCATAACTTAGTCTGGGCGCTAATGACCACAAAAAAAAGGCCGGACACGGGATTGAAACGTCGCCCTCCCCAATGCGAATCCAGTGACGAGATGTGCTTAACTCTAGCGAAGACGAACGAGTGCTCATAGCTCCTCAGGTATGCATTTGAGAGCCCATGTTGACTGGACAATTTTTCTTGTTCATAACACAATCTCTGAAGGTTCTATACCTGTACAACAGTACAGGTACATGTATTCCACTGTCAGGGGTAACGGAATTATTTTCGCTTGTGACTTTAGACTCGCTCGTTTCCCAACCAGCGATCTCAAATTGATACGTTTATTCCTCTCCATCATCCTTGAATGTTGTCCGCGGCTCGTAGTCTTGCGGTAGCGTTCTCGCTTCCCCTCACATGGGGTCCCGGGTTCGAATCCCGACGGGGTCGGTGATTTTCTCTGCCTCGAGATGACTGGACGTTGTGTGTCTTTTGCATCCTAATTCACTCGCAAGTCGCCGTAGTGGCGTTAAAGAACTTGTGGAGCGGCGGCCGAACCGCCCCGCGAGGGGTTTCCCGGCTACCAAATCCATGCGCTCTTTATTATTATTATTATTATTATCCTTGAATGTTTGTAACATCACCACGTAATTATCCTGTCTATACATACATTTACAGGCGCCGTCGCTTATAACTTCGACGCTCTGTAGTGTCGTTGGATGACGTTCTACACATGAATTCCTAATCAAAATATTATGTACTGACTCCCACCTACGGGTCCTAGAAGATTGCAACGGAAATTTCCGAACACCCTGTAGTATATATATGTAGTATATATATGTATGATTGTGTGAGAGATTACCATATTTATTAGGACGCTAAATTACACGATTCAGTGCTGCAATATAGCATTACACCATTAATAATCCTACGTCAACCTCCCAAATGTCATAAATGCTTTATTTATTTCCAATTTGAAATAATCAGTACGTGCAGTAGAAGTGAAATATTATTGCCACATGTGTTTGAAATTTTGTTATAATACAACTTTTGACGTGTGGTTTAGCCATTAAAAACTTGCCATGGAGAAAGGATCGCTGTTTTTCTGCGAAAGAATTTATTTTTCTGTCTTCTCCTTTTATTATACGAGGCCTGTTCAGAAAGTAAGCTCCGATTGATTGCCAAATTGAAACCACAGTGAACATCAGAAATGTTTTACTTGTAACAATTAGCTACACCTTTCAGCTACTTCTCTACGTAGTCGCCGTTCTGACTTAGACTTTTGTCATAGCGTTGTACCAACTTTTCAATAGCCTCATCATAGAAGGCAGCCGCCAGTGCTTTCCACCAATTCTCCACGCTGGCCTACACATCGTTGTCTGTGTCAAAATGTTGTCTTCAAAGACAGCGGTTCATGTGACCAGAGATGAAACTCAGGGGGAGACAATTGCGGACTGTATTGTGGGTAATCTCACATTTCCATTTGAAAACGATGCAGGAGCATCTTCATTGCCCCTGCAGAATGCGGCTGAGAATTGTCTTGAAGAAGAAACAGCACGACAGTTATGTAATGTTAGCTGCATAGCTTCAGGCGAAATTTCTCACCAGGCCCTCGTACTTGGCGGCAGACACTATTTTCTAGACATCTTTACGCACTCACTGCGAGCTCAGAAATGAGAAGAGCGACGTGATGCTAACTGGGGTTATACTAGAGACACTACCCAACGCATCTGTGCAAAGCTTTATCGGATTTTCATAGTCGTTTCCATTTCGCGACCGATCGGAGCTTACTTTCTGAACGCCCCTCGTATTTTTTCCTCACTGATTTGTTCGCAGTAAAGGACATTGGATTTTGTGTACTAAAAATTTCAAGGGAAGTGGTAAACCTTAAGAGAGTATTCACGCTCATGATTTTAATAAATCATGATAATCAAACAGTAAATCCCGACATCAGCGTCTTACGATCCAGATGGCTTTCTACTGTTGAGCGATTTTAGATACATCTCTATTCTGGGGTCAGCTATCTCTATATCTGCTACTTTAGCGTTCGTACGATGATTGAAAAGAGAAACTGTTTCGGAAGAATTCTGTACTTCGGCTTTCTCTTTGACATCTCCCGTTGCGTTGCCAGTATAGTCACTGAACAACATAATGGATGATTTCGAGCCACTTTTTAACTTTACATAACCTACTCAAGGTTTTAGTCTATGTGTTGGCAAAATATTACTTTCAAATTCATTAAACGCCTCTCTCCTTACGCTCATTTTAGCTTCGTTCTACTTGTGTTTGCCAACTCGGCTTGACTTCGCTTAAATCTGCGGGTGAGGGACCTTTCTTTGTCTTCGCAGAAATATTCTAACATAGTTACTGAACCAAGATGGGCCTTTACAATCTTTTAAGACTTCGTACATCAAATAGGCGTATTGAAGAATGCTTTTAAATTTTATCATGTTAATCTCCCGATCTTCTCTCTCAATGGACGATATTTGATGTTGAAAGCAGAAGCACTCTGCAATTTGTATCCCGTCACTCTATTATCTACCTGCTTCGGTTCAGGACGCCGCATCTTTGGGGCAGCCATTAGTGATGTTTTCGTACGTACAGTAAAACTTGCCGCCGCTCACATTCCTTCGAGTCATCCAACACCAGGAGCTTTCCGCTGGGCTGATTCGGTGTCCGACTTCATGGAACCACTGGACTGCACATCGGCATCGCTATCACCAGCGAATATTGAGATGTCTCTCGACCTCAGAAATGGCACCAGTCTGGGGATCGAAAAATATCAGCCAAAACAACTACAGCATTAGCCCATGTGGCAGAATTGACCACTTTTGGCCATATACCATCATTACATTTATGATCGAGACCGCCTAGTGATTTACACAGTCCGTTGGGAAGAATGGACATCACCCTTGCACAAGTAAAGCCACGGGCCTAGACTGAAAATGGTCTGTGTTACAGGTCATCATTGCGTTTCCTCTTTGTTTCCTACTCTTCTCTGGCTATCGCATATTCATCTTTTAACTCGCATAGAATTAATAAGACTTATGTCGAATCCAAACGTTGCTTACGGCTACTATTATGAACTGACTGGACTGCTTCTTACGACGATCGCATACTCACTTCCTGAACTTTTGGATCACTTAATACAACGATCCTGCATCCCTTGAACATCTGTTTCATTAAATATGACTGTCTGACGTTAACGGAAACTGTTGTGACATATATGTCTGTATAATGCGGGCACAAAAGATTTTCCACGAATGTTTGCCCGCCTCTAAAAAAAATGGTTCAAATGGCACTATGGCACTTAACGTATGAGGTCATCAGTCCCCTAAACTTAGAATTACTTAAACCTCACTAACCTAAGGACATCACACAAATCCATGCCCGAAGCAGGATTCGAACCTGCGACCGTAGCAGTCGAGCGGTTCCGGACTGAAGCGCCTAGAACCGCTCGATCACCGCGGCCGGCCGCCTCTAAAAGAAGTCATTCTGCTGCGTAAGCTGGCTCTTATTTAAAACAAAAGCTTTATTTCATTTCATCTCCGATTAGCTTATTTCGTCCCCTTGAACGTTAGAAATAGACATCACACTAAATTTACCTTACATACTGCCAGGACGTCATGATCCACACAGCATTGTGGCAGAACAATATGTAATGGCTAATAAAGGTGTAACACAACCGTAGCAGCTATGGGCACAATCACAGATGTGAAGCTTTGTATACAGAAAGAAAAAAGTACAACAGATACGCGAGTTTAGTCATCATGCCAGCAACCACAACACATTAAAATGAGCCAGGATATCTCTTGAAATATAAAATTCATGGCGCGGTCAACGATATAAAAAAACTGTATCTATTAAAAATAGCCTCATGCAGAAAAGACTTTTTTAAACAAATTTAACGCCTCTGTATACCCAAGAATAAAAAGATGATTTAAATCTTTTCCTATTTTTCCACCACTTCATTTCGTACTTTCTCTGACTAAGCTTCTTAGCAACCTCTGACATAACGTTTAAAATGTTTCCAATTTATCTTTTCTCCCACAGTCCATGTTTGAGTTACATACAATGTTCTGTTACACAGAAGCTTCTTAGAAACAGTCCCAAAACCTGTTAATACACCGTTTCTGCAGTGTCAGATGACCTACCCGTATTCTTAGAGTAGGCAGAAAAATTACCCGAATATTTTCTGTCGTCAGCGACGTTTCAGATCCATTTCATATCACAGAATTTTTCTTGTTATTTGAGCAGACTTCTGACGCGTGGTGTAGCCACTAAAACTTCGCGACCGACAAAGGACCACTGTTTTCGCGAATGATGTTTTAGAATTTATTTTTCTGTCTTTCCCTTTGCTTAAGCTGTTTCCTCCTAGATATCTTTATGCTAAGGACATAGGATTTTGTGAATGAATCGCCGGCCAGTGTGGCCGAGCGGTTCTAGGCGCTACAGTCTGGAACCGCGCGACCGCTACGGTCGCAGGTTCGAATCCTGCCTCGGGCATGGATGTGTGTGATGTCCTTAGGTTAGTTAGGTTTAAGTAGTTCTAAGTTCTAGGGGACTAATGACCTCAGATGTTAAGTCCCATAGTGCTCAGAGCCATTTGAACCATTTTTTTGTGAATGAATCTTTCCGAGGGAAGTGGTAAGCATGAAGACAGTATTATCCAAAATGAAGTCCCATCTTTCTGATTAAGTTTGCTTTACTTTCTCTATATCTCTTTCACAAAGTGCGACTTGAAAAAGAGATGATAGTCCCGTTACCAGTTCTTGTAAAATGTGGCATGTTTCTCTTACAGTAAGCATAAAGTTGCAAGAAGTTATTGGCTCATTGTTACGGTTAACAGCAAGAGTCCCTTTATAAGAGCTTGGAATCGTTCTATGGCGACCCGTGTCAATTTTTTTTTTCTTTTTAGTGTAATATTTCTGCAAAGTAACCGACACCGATCCTGCATCCATTTGACGTCTCACCTAGTTGAACGTTATTCGTGTGAAGTATTGACATAAGTAACGTTTCCCTGACGAACGACTCAGAACCGTTACGGAGAATTAAATGGGCACCTACTGCTGAGAACCGAGTACGAAACTCGCTGACATAACGCGAGGTGACATTTAGGCGGTTGGCCTCGTCGCCGTAAATAAGATCAAGCCTGCTTAACCCACAGCTAGCGCGAAGTAAACAAGCCTCCATTTCGGCGAAACCATTTGTCTCTCGATGCAGACGACCACTGCTTCTTCGTAGGGCAACGACTAATTTCATCAGTCGTAATGTGTTTGACACGCAAGACCACCGTTCCTCATAAAACTGAGCGGTAATTACTTCTCGGTATCAGTTTCTCTTACAAGTTCCATCTAGCGATCTTGAACACTTTGTTACACGTTTCTTTGGTTTTTAATAGCCCCTGTCCGCGATCCTGTACATGCAATAATTTATGCAAGTTCCTAAGGAAGTACAGTAAGTTTCTGAGAAGGTGTTAGTGCGCATTATTCATTAGTGGAATAAGAATTTTTAAGTACAATCAACACTAGAATAATTAAAAAAGCAGGACAAAACTAATCAACACCTGCACTAAAATAAGCAAACACCTTTAAGCATTTGGTACTTTATTTATTTTGCAGTTTTTCATCCTTATCCAAGGCTAATAGGGAGCTTAGGGAACATCATCCTGAGGTTAACCGTGGGGATGTCCTACACCAGTCAATGAAGAAAGTTTTCAGCGCTTAAATAGTATTTAGAAGCCACAACACTGCATAGAATCGTCACAAAAACATTTTTCACTAAATTTGCTTGTTCACGTGTTTCGAATTCGGGGTTGTCGAGGACTTTCGAAGAACATCAATAATTTACACTAAATAACATTTAATGTGGAGTAATTTATGATAATCAGACAATCGACATGAAGACAACAAAAGTGTCTAGATGACTTATACTTGGCCGAACGGTTCTAGGCGCTACAGGTTCGAATCTTGCCTCGGGCATGGATGTGTGTGATGTCCTTAGGTTGGTTAGGTTTAAATAGTTCTGAGGTCTAGGGGACTGGTGACCTCAGAAGTTAAGTCCCATAGTGCTCAGAGCCATTTTTTTTTTTTTTTTTTTTTTTACTTATAGTTGATCATCCCAGAAACGACGTTTAGTTCCAGTATGTTTCAACAGAACCTCAAAGGCCAAGTATTGTTTATACACTTAGGAGCAGTTTACGCAAACAACCGACGGACAATAGTACACGGATAAACACACGCAAAATATATACAACTCAGATAACATTATGTCTTTCGCCAGACCATTTCTGTATACACGGGCAGACAAACATATGGAAACATCAAAAACAGAACTCATTACCATTTATAATAGGAGCAGGAAACTGATTGCCACGTAGAACATGTTACAGTCGTCTCGAAATGGATAAATACACGTATTGTATGATTTTCATGGCAATTTTATACCATTTTTCCTGCAAAGTAGGAACATGTTGAGTTAACGATGATGAAGGTATACAAGGTGGTCCATTGATAGTGACCGGGCCAAATATCTCACGAAATTTGCATCAAACGAAAAAACTACAAAGAACGAAACTCGTCTAGCTTGAAGGGGGTAAGCAGATGGTGCTATAGTTGGCCCGCTAGATGGTGCTGCCATAGGTCAAACGAATGTCAACTACGTTTTTTTTTTTTTTTTAAATAGGACTTCCCATTTTTTATTACGTATTCGTATAGTACGTAAAGAGTGTTTTAGTTGGACCACTTTTTTCGCTTTGTGATAGATGGCGCTGTAATAGTCACAAACGTACAAGTACATGGTATCACGTAACATTCCGCCAGTGCGGACGGTATTTGCTTCGTGATACATTCTCCGTGTTAAAATGGACCGTTTACCAATTGCGGAAAAGGTTGACATCGTGTTGATGTATGGATATTGGATCAAAATGCCGTGTGCTATGTTTGCTGCTCGGTATCCTGGACGATATCATCCAAGTGTCCGGACCTTTCGCCAGATAGTTACGTTATTTAAGGAAACAGGAAGTGTTCAGCCACATGTGAAACGTCAACCACGACCTGCAACAAATGATGATGCCCAAGTAGGTGTTTTAGCTGCTGTCGCGGCTAATCCACACATCAGTAGCAGACAAGCGCGAGAATCGGGAATCTCAAAAACATCGGTGTTGAGAATGCTACATCAACATCGATTGCACCCGTACCATATTTCTATGGACCAGGAATTGCATGGCAACGACTTTGAACGTCGTGTACAGTTCTGCCACTGGGCACAAGAGAAATTACGGGACGATGACAGATTTTTTACACGCGTTCTATTTAGCGACGAAGCATCATTCACCAACAGCGGCAACGTAAACCGGCATAATATGCACTATTGGGCAACGGAAAATCCACGATGGCTGCGACAAGTTTAATGTATGGTGCGGCATTATGAGAGAAAGGATAATTGGACCCCATTTTATCGATGGCAATCTAAATGGTGCAATGTATGCTGATTTCCTACGTAATGTTCTACCGATGCTACTACAAGATGTTTCACTGCATGACAGAATGGCGATGTACTTCCAACATGATGGGTGACCGGCACATAGCTCGCATGCGGTTGAAGCGGTATTGAATAGCATATTTCATGACAGGTGGATTGGTCGTCGAAGCACCATACCATGGACCGCACGTTCACCAGATCTGACGTCCCCGGATTTCCTTCTGTGGGGAAAGTTGAAGGATTTTTGCTATCGTGATCCACCGAACAGCCTGACAACATGTGTCAGTGCATTGTCAATGCATGTGCGAACATTACGGAAGGCGAACTACTCGCTGTTGAGACGAATGTCGTTACACGTATTGCCAAATGCATTGAGGTTGATGGACATCATTCTGAGCATTTATTGCATTAATGTGGTATTTACAGGTAATCATGCTGTAACAGCATGCGTTCTCAGAAATGATAATTATCGCATTGGAAAAACCGAAATAAAATGTTCAAACGTACCTACGCTCTGTATTTTAATTTAAAAAGCCTAACTGTTACCAACTGTTCGTCTAAAATTGTGAGCCATATGTTTGTGACTATTACAGCGCCATCTACCGTAAAGTGAAAAATGTGGTCCAACTGAAACGTTCATATTTCTTTACGTACTACACGAATATGTAATAAAAAATGGGGGTTTCTATTTAAAAAAACGCAGTTGATATTCGTTTGACCTATGGCAGTGCCATCTAGCGGGCCAACCATAGAGCCATCTGATTTCCCGCCTTCAAGCTAGACAGTTTCGTTCTTTGCAGTTTTTTGGTTTGACGCTTATTTCGTGAGATATTTGGCCAGGTCACGATCAATGGACCACCCTGTATAACTATCACTCACCCTTCTATCCAAAATAGACGGTAACGTGTCAGTAATATTGTGATCTGGTGGCTGTTGTGTCCAGGGGAGATGTGTCAATTCATCCTCGGGGTCACAAAACCAATCCTGGACGATGTGAACTGTGTAATTAGGTGCTCTAATGTCTTGGAACACATTATCATCATTGGAAAACAATGTACCACGGGACGGACCAGTCCAGCCATAATGACTGCGTAATCCTTGACAGCAACGCGGCCTTGCGGAATAACCAAGGGGCCCACGAAATGGCAGGATGTAGCAGCACGAAACCTCAGCCATGTTTCACTCTTAGGGCGTAAACTCTTCCCGAAGTTGGAAACAATGTGAAGTAAATGACTTTTTTCCAACGTTCCATAGTTCAGGCTTAATGACTTCGGTACCACGCTTTCCTGATACGAGCATTCGCAACATTGGTTAGTGGTTTTCGAATTGCAGCTCTCACTACTAATGGAGTTCCCTTAGTGTGTTTTGGTGCTGACAGGAATCGCGAGTGCGACGTTCAATTCTACAGTGACTTTTGCAGCTACTTTCCCCCTATTTTTGTCACAATCTTCTTTTTTTGGGACTGTTACATCTGCACTGCACGCGTCAGGAAATTTCCACATTTTTTTGAGCACTCGTCGCCCAGGGTAACGAACTGGAATCCGTCAGTCGAAACACCAAGTGAAGCTGTTTTGTGTCAGTTGCAGTTTAGGCAGGGCGACCGTTGTGCGCTGTACTGACTCTGGCCTTCAGCGTACTGTCGGACGAAGCGCCGCTTTGTGTGGGTGTAATCTGTGAGCTGTGAGCTGGGAGTTGGGGAGCGAGAGCCGTACTCGGGCTCCGCCCATGGTCCGCCCGCCGGGTTGCTTAAGCTCCGGGGACGGCCGGGAACGGAACAAGACGACGCAATACGTACAGCCAACGCCCATATTACACTGGAAAAGATATTTGTGACATATTCATAACTATTATATGAAGATAAAGTATTGTTTTACGTTGTTACCAAAAGTCTCGAAAAGTTCTCGTTCAAAATGTTCATATGTGTGGGAATTCCTTAGGGACCAAATTGTTGAGGTCATCGGTCCCTTGACTTACACACTACTTAAACTAACTTATGCTAAGAACAACATACACACCCATGCCCGAGGGAGGATTCGAACGTCCGGTGGGAGGGGCCGCGCTATTCGTGACATGGCGCCTCAAATCGCACGGCCACACCGCGCGGCTCGAAAAGTTCTTACCAGATTTACTGCATACTTTCACGCGAGCTCTAATAAACGTATGGATGGTCATAGGCTGCACATTTCTTTAATATACACTGAAGAGCCAAAGAGACTAGTAAACCTCCCTAATATCGTGTAGGGGCCCCGCGAGCACCCAGAAGTGACTCAACACGACGTGGTATGGAGTCGACTAATATCTGAAGTAGTGCTGGAGGAAACTGACGCCATGAATCCTGCAGCGCTGTCCATAAATCCGTAAGAGTACGAGACGGTGGAGATCTCTTCTGAACAGCACGCTGGAAGGAATCCCAGATATGCTCAATAATGTTCATGTCTGGGGAGTTTGGTGGCCAGCGGAAGTGTTCAAAGTCAGAAGAGTGTTCCTGGAGCCATTTGCAGTAATTCTGGACCTGTGGGGAGTCGCATTGTCCTGATGGCATTTCCCAAATCCGTCGGAATGCACAATGGACTTGAATGTGTGTGTGAATTCCTAAGGGATCAAACTATTGAGGTCATCGGTCCCTAGGCTTACATACTGCTTAAACTAACTTACGCTAAGAACAATACACACACCCATGCCCGAGGGAGGACTCGAACATCCTGCGGGAGAGGCAGCGCAATTCGTGACATTGCGCCTCAGACCGCACGGCCACTCAGCGTGGCGAACATGAACGGATGCAGTTTATCAGACAGCCTGCTTACGTACGTCTCACCTGTCAGAGTCGTATCTAGACGTATCAGGGATCCCATATCACTCCAACTGCACACGCCCCACATCATTACCGAGCCTCCACCAGTTTCAACAGGCTCTTGCTGACATGCAGGGTCCATGGATTCATGAAGTTGCCTCCATACACGTACACGTCAATCCGATCGATACAATTTGAAATGAGACTCGCTCAACTAGGCAACATGTTTCCGGTCATCAACAGTTCAATGTTGGTGTTGACATCCCCAGGCGAGGCATAAAGCTTTGTGTCGTGCAGACATCAAGGGTACACGAGTGGGCCTTCAGCTTCGAAAGCCCACATCGATGATGTTTCGTTGAATGGGCACGCACACTCACACTTGTTGATGACCCAGCATTGAAATCTGCTGCATTTTGCGGAAGGCTTGCACTTGTGTCACGCTGAACGATTCTATTCAGTTGTCATTGGTCCCGTTCCTGCAGGATTTTTTTCCGGCCGCAGCAATGGCTGAGATTTGATGTTTTACCGTATTCCTGATATTCACACTCGTGAAATGGCCCTACTTGAAAATCCGCACTTCATAGCTACCTCGGATATGCTGTGTCCCACCGTTCGTGCGCCGGTTGTAAGACCATGTTCAAACTCGGTTAAATTTTCATAACCTGCCATTGTAGCAACAGTAGCCGATCTAACAACTGCATCAGACACTTGTTGTCTTATACAGGGTGGTCCATTGATCGTGACCGGGCCACATATCTCACGAAATAAGCGTCAAACGAAAAAACTACAAAGAACGAAACTTGTCAAGCTTGAAGGGGGAAACCAGATGGCGCTATGGTTGGCCAACTAGATGGCGCTGCCATAGGTCAAACTGATATAAACTACGTTTTTTTTAAACAGGAACCCCCATTTTTTTACGTATTCGTGTAGTACGTAAATAAAAATGAATGTTTTAATTGGACCACTTTTTTCGCTTTGTGATAGATGGCGCTCTAATAGTCACAAACATATGGCTCACAATTTTAGACGAGCAATTGGTAAGAGGTAGGTTTTTTAAATTAAAATAGAGAACGTAAGTACGTTTGAACATTTTATTTCGGTTCTCCAATGTGATACATGTACCTTTGTGAACTTATCATTTCTGAGAACGCATGTTGTTACAGCGTGATTACCTGTAAATATTACATAAATGCAATAATTGCTCAAAATTATGTCCGTCAACCTCAATACATTTGGTAATACGTGTAACAACATTCCTCTCAACAGCGAGTAGTTCGCCTTCCGTAATGTTCGCACATGCATTGACAATGCGCTTACGCATATTGTCAGGCGCTGTCGGTGGATCACGATAGCAAATATCCTCCAACTTTCCCCATAAAAAGAAATCCGGGAACGTCAGATCCGGTGAACGTGCGGGCCATGGTATGGTGCTTCGACGACCATTCCACCTGTCATGAAATATGCTATTCAATACCGCTTCAACCGCACGCGAGCTATGTGCCGGACATCCATCATGTTGGAAGCACATCGCCATTCTCTCATGCAATGAAACATCTTCAAAAATGGTTCAAATGGCTCTGAGCACTATGAGACTTAACTTCGGAGGTCATCAGTCCCCTAGAACTTAATGTGGTGTCACCGCCAGACACCACACTTGCTAGGTGGTAGCCTTTAAATCGGCCGCGGTCCATTAGTATACGCCGTACCCGCGTGTCGCCACTGTCAGTAATTGCAGACCGAGCGCCACCATACGGCAGGTCTAGAGAGACTTACTAGCACTCGCCCCAGTTGTACAGCCGACGTTCATAGCAATGGTTCACTGACAAATACGCTCTTATTTGCCGAGACGATAGTTAGCATAGCCTTCAGCTACATTTGCTACGACCCAGCAAGGCGCCGTATTCAATTGATAATTAATATTATGAAGCATATACCGTAACGAGAGATGTTCTACAATTGTGGATTAAAGTTAAGTATTCTACCAGTTACGTCCTGTTTTGCTAGTCTTATTTCTCTGACCTGTTCCAGACCTAACGCCAGTCAGCGTGTAATTAAACGCGTGCATTTCGGCCTCCTCTAGAAAAACAGTGTTGGCTCTTCTGCCAACACTACACTTAAAACTACTTTAACTTAACTAAACCGAGGACACCACACACATCCATGCCCGAGGCAGGATTCGAACCTACGACCGAAGCGGACGCGCGGTTCCAGACTGTAGCGCCTAGAACCACTCGGCCACTCCGGCCGGGAAACATCATGTAGTAACATCGGTAGAACATTACGTAGGAAATCAGCATATATTGCACCATTTAGTTTGCCATCGATAAAATGGGGGCCAATTGTCCTTCCTCCCATAATGCCGCACCATACATTAACTCGCCAAGGTCGCTGATGTTCCACTTGTCGCAGCCATCGTGGATTTTCCGTTGCCCAATAGTGCATATTATGCCGGTTTACGTTACCGCTGTTGGTGAATAACGCTTCGTTGCTAAATAGAACGCGTGTAAAAAATCTGCCATCTTCCCGTAATTTCTCTTGTGCCCAGTGGCAGAACTGTACACGACGTTCAAAGTCGTCGCCATGCAATTCCTGGTGCATTGAATTATGGTACGGATGGAATCGATGTCGACGCAGCATTCTGAACACCGACGTTTTTGAGATTACCGATTCTCGTGCAATGTGTCTGCTACTGATGTGCGGATTATCCGCGACAGCAGCTAAAACACCTACTTGGGCACCATCATTTGTTGCAGGTCGTGGTTGACGTTTCACATGTGGCTGAACAGTTCCTGTTTCCTTAAATAACGTAACTATCCGGCGAACGGTCCGGACATTTGGATGATGTCGTTCAGGATACCGAGCAGCATACATAGCACACGCCCGTTGGGCGTTTTGATCACAATAGCCATACATTAACACGATGTCGATCTTTTCCGCAATTGGTAAACGGTCCATTTTAACACGAGTAATGCATCGCGAAGCAAATACCGTCCGCACTGGCGGAATGTTACGTGATACCATGTACTTATACGTTTGTGACTATTACAACGCCAACTATCACAAGGTGAAAAAAGTGGTCCATCTAAAACGTTCATATTTCTTTACGTACTACACGAATATGTAATAAAAATTGGGCTCCTATTAAAAAAAAAAAAGCAGTTGTTATTCGTTTGACGTATGGCAACGCCATCTAGCGGGCCAACCGTAGCGCCATCTGGTTTCCCCCTTCAAGCTAGACGAGGTTCGTTCTTTGTAGTTTTTTCGTTTGATGCTTATTTCGTGAGGTAATTGGCCCGGTCACTATCAATGGACCACCCTGTATACGTTCTCGTACGCGCTATGTTATATACTTAGTAAGCACATAAAGTATAACTTATTTCTTTTGTAAAATGGTAAAATTAATAGTATTTATAGTTACGACCTACTATATTTTTCTACGGGCCAGGTCATTGAAGTTAAACAGAAATAAATAAAAAAACATAAGTAATATTCCTAGCGGTAGACATTCCGGCACACCAAGAGATGGAGCAGACAGGACAGAACATCTAGAGTTCCAAATTCCAACCTTTTTGCTGGAGAGAAAGTTAACAGAACTCCTTCTCCTGGTAGTGGAAATGCACGCTGTCGGTGCGCCAAAACTGAGTATACTATACGTATAGAGGCCTGAACGAAATTTACCTACACAATAACTACTAGATCCTCATTCAGTAAAATCATTTCGGTTTCCAATCTTTAATTTGTTAACAAATTTGGTCTTAGTAAATAAACGTATGAAGTCTGTGAGCTGCCACTCCTTTTACATCCATCCACGAGTGCTCATACAAGATTATGAACGTAGTTTATAGTCTGAGATACAACACAGACAGTCGAAATGCAAATGAGCGTTTGGCGTCATTGGCCAGGAGGCCCCTTACAGGGCAGGTCCGGCCGCCTTGGTGCAGGTCTTATTACATTCGACATCACATTGGGCTACCTGCGCGCCGGATGGGGATGAAATGATGATGAAGACAACACAACGCCCAGTCCCTGAGCGGAGAAAATCCACGACCCAGCCGCGAATCGAACCCGGGCACGTAGGACGGCAATCCGTCACGCTGATCACTCAGCTAACGGGCGGACAACACAAATGGTGAATGTGACACATCGGTAATGCCATCTGGCCTTTACCAGGAAAAGGAGGTGGCAAGATTACACAAAGTGCACCGAAAACGGGAAGAGTTACTCGGAAGTACACTACTGGCCATTCAAATTGCTACACCACGAAGATGACGTGCTACAGACGCGAAATTTAACCGACAGGAAGAAGATGCTGTGACATGCAAATGATTAGCTTTTCAGAGCATTCACACAAGACTGGCGCCGCTGGCGACACCTACAACGTGCTGACATGAGGAAAGTTTCCAACCGATTTATCATACACAAACAGCAGTTGATAGGCGTTCCCTGGTGAAATGTTGTTGTGATGCCTCGTGTAAGGAGGAGAAATGCGTACCATCACGTTTCCGACTTTGATAAATGTCGGATTGTAGCCTATCACGATTGCGGTTTATCGTATCGCGACTTTGCTGCTCGCGTTGGTCGAGATCCAATGAGTGTTAGCAGAACATGGAATCGGTGGGTTCAGGAGGGTAATACGGAACGCCATGCTGCATCCCAACGGCCTCGTATCACTAGCAGTCGAGATGACAGGCATCTTATCCGCATGGCTGTAACGGATCGTGCAGCCACGTCTCGGTCCCTGAGTCAACAGATGGGAACGTTTACAAGACAACAATCATCTGCACGAAGAGTTCGACGTTTGCAGCAGCATGGACTTTCAGCTCGGACACCGTGGCTGCGGTTACCCTTGACGCTGCATCACAGACATGAGCGCGTGCGATGGTGAACTCAACGACAAACCTGTATGCACGAATGGCAAAACGTCATTTTTTTCGGATGAATCCAGGTTCTGTTTACAGCATCATGGTGGTCGCATCCGTGTTTGGCGACATCGCGGTGAACGCACATTGGAAGCGTGTATTCATCATCGCCATACTGGCGTATCACCCAGCGTGATGGTATGGGGTGCTTTTGGTTACACGTCTCGGTCACCTCTTGTTCGCATTGATGGCACTTTGAACAGGGGACGTTACATTTCAGATGTGTTACTACCCGTGGCTCTACCCTTCATTCGATCCCTGCGAAACTCTATGTTTCAGCAGGATAATTCACGACCGCATGTTGCAGGTCCTGTACGGGCCTTTCTGGATACAGAAAATGTTCGACTGCTGCCCTGGCCAGCACATTCTATAGATCTCTCACCAACTGAAACGTCTGGTCAATGGTGGCCGAGCAACTGGCTCGTCACAATACGCCAGTCACTACTCTTGATGAACTGTGGTATCGTGTTGAAGCTGCATAGGCAGCTGCACCTGTACACGCCATCCAAGCTCTGTTTGACTCAATTCCCAGGCGTATCAAGGCCGCTATTACGGCCAGAGGTGGTTGTTCTGGGTACTGATTTCTCAGGGTCTGTGCACCCAAATTGCGTGAAAATGTAATCACATGGCAGTTCTAGTATAATACATTTGTCCAATGAATAGACGTTTATCATCTGCATTTCTCCTTGGTGTAGCAATTTTAATGGCCAGTAGTGTAACACGGCCTCAGAGTATATAGCCAATTGCACCTTATAGGTCCGACTTGTGCAAGGGCAAATGTTTTTGTTCTTTGTTGCCTACATTGCCTAATACCCTGAAGATATTGAGCTTTGTGGTGAATGTGATGAAACTGCAGGTACTTCGTCTCAGCTGCAGGACAACTCGCTGAACTGCATCGGCTTCACTTACCTGGATTGCTGAAAATCTTTTAGAAAACAATAGAGACCAGTGCAATGTGCAGTGTAATCCCTAACCAAATGCCGCGCGGAATATCCGCGTGGTCTTAGGCGTCCTGTCACGGTTCGCGCGGCTCCCCCCTGTCGGGGGTTCGAGTCCTCCCTCGGGCATGGTTGTGTGTATTGTCCTTAGCGTAAGTTGGTTTCAGTTAGATGAAGTAGTGTGTAAGCTTAGGGACAGATGACCTCGGCATTTGGGTCCAATAAAATCTTACCACAAATCTCCTAATCAAATGCAACGTAAGTCTAAGAAACTCCACATCGTGCAATTACCTTTCAAGATTAAAACTTGGAGGCAGTTAGTTCTGTAGTGGAATTATTAGTTCCAGGAACAAGATGTTAGTCAATGAATTCGCAAATTATAAAAGTACAGAAAACCAATCTAATTTACAAGCAGGCTGCGTGAATAGTTTCGCCATGGTGGCTATAAGCAAGCTTCGACAAGGATTATCTGACAGCCCTTCCGAACAGCATCTCAAAATCATAGAAGAAGAGATAGTCGTGAGTGGGAAAAGCTGCTTCTAAGTCACTTGAATTTATAGATGCCCAGCGCGGAGGCAGATTCAGATCCACAAGTGTAATGAAACAGTTGAACACGAGACAAAGCCGCAATACTGTGCACACAGAATTTGCGTGTAAAATACAACGCAATAAAGGCACGATTTCACCTGCCCTGAAAAACATAGTGGAAACCAATTATTTGAATGTAACCGAAATATTCGTAGCTTGCTGTGTGTCAGCGTTAACGCCGAAGGTTGCTGGTCGAATGCGTCCTTATGAAGTACTGCTTGCTGCTGCTGGGCAAGTAGGTGGACGAGTAGAAACTGCCATTCGCTTCGAAGCATGATGGAACCGTAACAGATTCTGCCGCCTAGCGTTCCCATTAACCAGCTCTGGTCAAAGCGTTTTGCCTTGGCGTAAGATAAAGTCGCACTTGCTTGTTTTGGCAAAGGTGATTCCTTCTTGCAGTCATAGACAGCCCCCGACTGACTGTAAACTACAGGTGACTTACGCCGAGAGTGATGCAATCCTGCTATGCATGAAAGGCGCTCATTACGAAACGGCCGCCTTCAAGTCCGTCAGTACATGACCGCACTGAAACTTATCCTCCAATGTTATCTTAGCCAATAGCGGGAAATCTCGACACTCCCGCACTTTATTTCAGTTGTATTACCTTACCACCAACACTAGATAAGAAGATTCACAGACTGGAACCGAGTGAGGTGGCTCAGTCGTTAAGACATTAGACTCGCATTCGGGAGGACAATGATTCAGATCCCTGTCCGGCCATTCATATTTAGGTTTTTCGTGGTTTCCCTAAATCACTCCAGGCAAATGCCGAGATGGTTCTCTTGAAAAGAGCACTTCCGACGTCCTATCCCATCCTTTCGTAACTCGATCTTGTTCTCCATCTCTAATGACCGTGATGACGACTAGACATAAAACTCTTCCTTCCTTACTTCACAGACTGGGAATGCCGTGGAAGGTAACCGAAATTCTTATTTGCAGCATTTACACGATAGCCTATCTTAGGCATGGTGCCGTCGGAGACCATTGTAGTGAGCTGTCAATTGCCGCCGGCCGGGGTGGCCGAGCGGTTCTAGGCGCTACAGTCTGGAACCTCGCGACAACTATGCTCGCAGGTTCGAATCCTGCCTCGGGCATGGGTGTGTGTTATGTCCTTAGGATAGTTAGGTTTAAGTAGTTCTAAGTTCTAGGGGACTGATGACCTCAGAAGTTAAGTCCCATAGTGCTCAGAGCCTTTTGAACCATTTTTTGCCAATTGCCTGTAAAAAGGAAACAAAAAAACACCTGTTAATAAGACCAGTGAAGCCACTGTGATTCTGAAAGAAAGAATTCCTGAATTCCGGTATCTTCTTCAGTGTTCAAAAATGGTTCATATGGCTCTAAGCCCAATGGGACTTAACATCTGAGGTCTTCAGTCCCCTAGATTTAGAACTACTTAAACCTAACGAACCTAAGGACATCACACACATCCATGCCCGAGGCAGGATTCGAACCTGCGACCGTAGCAGCACCGCGGTTCCGGACTGAAGCGCGTAGAACCGCTCGTACACAGCGGCGGGCCTTCAGTGTTCTCTCACTGCGTTGCTATGATGCAGATTTAGTAGAAGGCTCCAGCAAGGAAAAGCATAAGAGATTTTGCCACAATGCACACACGAAGACACAAAACTCAGGGTGCTTTTGTCTTAGTGATGAGGCTATCAAGATACAAAGGAAAGCATGATCTGCAAGGAAATTCTCAAAAATAAACACACAATAATGTTTGCTGAAACCAAAATCTTGTAGAGCCGTGGCGGCTTTAATTTTGTCGCCACAACACACTGCTGGAGCCAATAACTATTACTGTTGCCGATATTGATCTGATCTTGTTGTTGGCTTGGTTGGGTTGTTGGTTTGGTTGGACCTGTCACAGTCTGCTGGCTGTAGGACATGTGACTGACAGTTGTTGCTTTTGCGAGGCTCCAGCTGTCCAGTACAGGCCTCGAGAAGCCATGAATGGTTAAATAGGTCGGTGGCAAGCCTTGCCGGTTTGCTTAAGGATTGGTAGCGGGAAGAGCAGCGGGCGTCGCGTGCAACCTGGTCCCGCAATTCCCAGCCTGCTCTGCAAGCTTAAATTTTACAGCAACTCGAAGACCGCCTTTACGGATTGGAGGCAATAGCTCCCTCGCTGGAATCGTGCAAGTCACGGCTTCTTCACACCTGATTGAAGTTAAGTGTTGTTTTCTAATTTTCTGAGTACCTGATCTGTTACGTGGAATGGGACCTGTTATATTAACGCGCCTCCGAGTGATTGTGTGTATGGTCATCGCTCAGTGTAACAGATGGCAGTTTGTGTTGCAGGCCATATTCCATGAAGTGTACGAGTATTCTTTGTCATAAATTGATTGGTCGAAATTAGATTTGTAACATAATCTATGTCGGAGACAAAGTGCCATTTGTAAATGAGTATGCCTTGATCATTACATCAGCAGGTGCTGATATTTCCGCTTCTAAATGATAAGTAATTTTAAGGAGTGTTAAGCTTGTAACTTTTTTATGTAGTAGCTTGAGCACTTAGTTGAGACTTTCTACATCTTAAGCATTCTCGCCTACAGATTACTGTTCGCTTCTGATTTGTGTTGGCTGGGTAGCTCTGGCAGCGGACGACGCATTCCTGTTCCCTGGGCCTGGAACAGAGACATGTTTGCTTTCTGCCGCGATGACACTTGCGTCGTCGCCCGGCGTCTGGATTGGCCGTCAGTCTGGTGGCTCTACCAACCGCGCCGTGGTGGTTCAGGTTATGTGAAGTTGATGGCTTGATGCGTGATACGGCGGAGTGTCGCCGATTGATAGGGAATCATTAGCCTGCCCTGTTTTAAAGTGTGTTCTGCAATCCTGAAGTTCCTCCACACTATACCCGCTTTTTAACTGCTCCTTTAAACGTTGCACCTTTATTGCTACTTCTGAGTGCCTTAATTTTAAGGCACTGTCGAGCCGTTCCTTAGATTCACAGTCATTAGCTAACTCCACTTACTGTGAAACTTACCTGCTTGTTCCTTGTTGGTTGTGACAGCTGTTCGCTGTAGTTCCCAACTTACCTTGAATTCTGCCTTGAATTCTGATCAATTGAACATTCATTAAAGGTCATTGTCAACGTTTCTGCTGGTGTGTACCAGTTGGGACTCACATTTAAATTGCGTGCCCTCCTAGCTTATCTTGTATTTTGGGCAACTTTATATTTATTTAAGGGTCATTATCAATGTTTCTGTTGGTGTGCACCAGTTGGGAGCCACGTTTAAATTGAATGCCAACTTCGTCTGTGTTTAGGGGGATTGTGTATTTCATTTCTTACGGAATTTTTATTAAGGCTTATACATTGTTAAGAGCTTTCCAACAGCCACAATCAGTGGCGAGACTTGTTACCCTTTATGTATTTTTGATGGGCGTTTTGCCACTTTTGTAATGTGTTACCCAAGCATGGAAATTATTAATACATTTAGTGACTGTTATGTAATTCATTTTTTCTGATAAAATTGTTTGTTGAACCTGGTAGTTGGCGTGAATTCTTCCCTGTTTTGGGGAATTGTACACTTCTGCTTTCAAGCCCTGTTCTTAATGGTATAAATTATTCGCAGCTCGTGGTCTTGCGGTAGCGGTCTCGCTTCGCGCGCATGGGGTCCCGGGTTCGATTCCCGGCGAGGTCAGGGATTTTCTCTGCCTCCTGATGAGTGGCTGTTGTGTATTCTTCATCATCATTGACGCACGCAAGTTGCCGAAGTGCCGTCAACTAAAAAGAACGTGTAATACGGCGGCCGAACTTCCCCACAGGGGGTCTCCCGGCCAACAATGCCATACGATCATTTCATTTCATTTTTTCAATGGTATAAATTGTTAAAATTTGTTTTAAATGAGTTAAGCTTGTTCAGTTGTTTAATGTCGTGAGCACTGTGATTCTTTTAACAGGGTTTTTAAAAAAATGTGATTATAATATTGTTAAACAACAAAGTGTATCTCATGAAACAACAAATGACGAAATATGTGGATTCAAAGACATAATAAACATTATATTCTTCGAACACCACGGCTTTAAGATCTAAGCTACAAATTTAATATATCCAACTTTAAAGGATACCGTGATTTTTAAGGCCGTAGATATAGACCCCCGAAGTGAAGGCGTGTACCAGAAACATACTTTCATTTAACACAATAATTTATTTAATTTAGACATAGTTAATATGAACAGTTTATGAAAGACTATACAATAGTTTATAAACAAACACAATATACAGGGTGTTTCAGAAGTAATGGTCAATATTCGGGGATATGACAGGAATGATCAACATGGGCTCTAAAACACATATCTTAGGAGCTGTAAGCAGTTCCTGATCCTCGATACTGTGAAGCAAATCTCTTCTACTTCAAGCTCTTTGCTTTCCATATTTTTGGAAGTGGTAGTATGGACCAAAACAAGAAAAAAATGTCCAGTAAACATGTGCTCTAAAATGCATACCTTAACAGCTATGAGCACTTGTTCAATTTCAGTACTTTGGAACTCAACTCTTCTAATGAACAAGTGCTCATATCTTTTAAGGTACGCATTTTAGAGCACATGTTTACTGGACATGTTTTCTTGTTTTGGTCCGTACTACCACTTCCAAAAATATGGAAAGCAAAGAGCTTGCAATAGAAGAGATTTGTTTCACAATATTGAAGATCAAGACTATCTCATAGCTCTTAAGGTATGTGTTTTAGAGCCCATGTTTACTTGAGTTGTTTTATTTCGAATGATCATTCCTGGCATATCCCTGAATATTGGCATCACTTTTGAAACACTTTACTAGTTGCGTTTGTTTTAGTTTGCAATGTAACTCGATTCATTGAGAAAATATTCTATCCCTATGCAAATGTCAATCAGAAAATTAATATAAAATCTTGTCGACCCAAACGAAAAACTGTGAATGTAAATCTGCTGGCAAAGTAAGCGGCTCATATACTCAATACGGCAAATTGAACCTGAGGCAGGTGATCGTACAGAATTCCGGAATGCAAGTGGCTCTTCGGTAGTGGATGGTACCATGTTGCTGTTGCCGCAATTCCAGTCTCCAGTCGTCCACCAAGTTTCGCTGCCTGCAATGTCTTCCCATGAAGTCTTCCGATGTGTTCTCCTTCAATAATTTTAGCTGATTCTTACGCCCTGCTATATTTTCCTGGCAAACAGTGTGTGTAAGCCAATAGCAGAAAATGCAAAACACAGTGGCCCAATAGCAGACTTCTTTCCAGCACAAAATCCCACCAAGACAATACGTCAATATGCTGTCTCTTTCGTTGCTGCACGTGCGTGCGAATTAATCACGGCGGTTATTTTTTATGTGAGAATATCTCTTGTACCTGATAAGGAAAACAGTACAAGAATGGTACTGTTTTCTGTTATTTAGCTTTTTAAATGAATTTGTCACTGTAAGGAAAAGTTCTGTAGCCTGCATTTATTCGCTATGAAACATACATAACGAAAATGACATACGACATGACTGAACGAATACGTCAAAGCAGTTAGTCCTCACAGAGGTGTCGGTCGACTCGTTCTGAGTCTGCTGTTGCCACAAGCGCACTCCCCCCACCCCCCACCCCCTACCAACAGTGCGAGGCATGGGGGGAGGTCGTAAGGCGGTGGAGCACCCGATGTGATGTGAGGGAGTGAGATCAGGCATGGACCATCGCTCTGCGAGAAATAACAAGGTGAGGATACCATGTTGTCTCAGTGCCACAAATGGGGATGGAGGATGACCTGCTTGGAATAAAGGAATGTGAGAGAAGGGGGGAGTGTGTTGAGTACATGTAGAGAAGAGAAATGTTAATAGTAAGCCCACTGGAGGAGACAATGGAGGTAGTGACATTGGCCTCATCTGCAGAAGCAGATAAAGGGTAATGTTTGAGAAGACTAATGTGAGCAGTGTTGGTGTCGTCGAAGGAGTGAGGAGAGGTATGGAGAACGAAGAAGGTATCGTCACGGATCTGGATGGAAAGATCTTCTGGAGTGAACAGCGAGATGTCGATGGAATCGTTGCAGCACTCTGCAGTCGTTAGAATGAGCACGCGAGAATCACTTGGTCCGAGTGCAGCACTGGGGGAACCACTGCAGCACTGGGAGGGAAGTTGGAAGAGGACACAACAATCAGTGCACTTTGATCTAACAATGAGTTGCAACACTCGCATGTAGTAGGTTCACTGAGTGACAGGTCTCGCATTGTGCTGTCTTCAATTGTCCAGGCCGGTTTTAACCTTTATAAAGACACAGTTTGTGGCTCAACGTTGAGTAGAATAACGAAGGTGTTCGTAGAGTGTGACAGTACCTTGTGAGGGCCCAAAAAAGGGGGTTGAAAAGCCTCATGAACCTTCGCAAATCTTGATGTAATCACAGGTTGCATGGTCACTGTGAATGAAGGTGTGGAGCTGTGTGGGCATGGGGAAGGAGCACACGAATGCATGAGATGTGTGAGGAGATGTGCCTGACTAACGTGGGTAGGATGGAGCAGGGAAGAGGATCAGAGTTCTTGACATAATACTGTGGGGAGGACCGAAGGTTCGCCTTACACTACCTTGGATAAAGGAGATTGAAGATCTTGTCTGAAGGCGGTACGTATGCCCAAGAGCAACCACGGCAAAGCTTCTACACACACATCCTCGTGACACAGGAGTGCTGCTTTCAGAACTCTCTACAAGCATTCCATTAGTCTATTACTTTGTGGATGGTAGGAGGTGGTACAGAACTTGGCAACATAGCATAAACTACAGATGTTAGCGAAAAGGAGCAGTTCTAATTGCCGACCTTGATCTGTAGTGACTGATGATGGGGTCTACTGGTTTGGCTGATACATCAGTGAGGGAGACTGCCTGCAGCCACCTACTAGTCTGGCTGATCATAGTAAGAATGTATTTCAAATCTTCCGAAGCAGATAGGTATCAACCAGGTCGATATGTACGTGACGGAAACTTCCTTATGGGATGTCAAAATGCCAAAGAGGAGGGAATGCATGTCGACCAACCTCACTACATTGGCAGGAAATTTATGCACATGCCCAGGTGCAGCAGTCACTTTTGGTGTTAGGCTAAATAAACTGTTTGGAAAGCATGAGCTTGGTGGCTTTGATGCTCAGATGGGCCAGGTTGTGAATGGCACTAAAGACTGTGCATCACAGGGTAGAAGGAACTATGGGATGCGACATGTTGATATAAGTGTCACACTACACTGGAGTAACTGACCAAACAGGAGTCGGGATTTCACTATAAGCAACGTAGATGAGTTTTTTAACAAATTCTGCACATCGGGGTCTCATTACTGCAATGAGCTAGCTCATTCAGGTCAAGGGGTAAAGTAATGGAGCTAATTCTCAACCTGTAATCCACAACGACATTTTCAACAATTTTGATGTAACTGACATTTATAGTGTATTGAGAAATGAGGTTCATATGTCGAAAACGACAAGGGGCAAGGTCAGTAGCAGGGTGACGTAGAGTGTTTGCGAGAGGGTGGTGGTCTGCAAAGATGGTAATGTCCTCTCGGAAGTATTTCACTGCCTCATAAATGGTGTATACGTCTTTGTCAAAAGCAGACCATTTGCACAGGGAGGAGGCATTTTCTTGGAGAAGAAGCGAAAAGGCTGTAAGATGTCGCCTATATGTTAGTGAATCATGGCACCAATAGAGGTGTCACTGTCAGCCATGGTAAGAGATGTCTGCATTGGTAGCGGTGTGTGCGAGTATGACAGCATTGGGGAGCATGACCTTGAGATTTTCAAAAGCTTGTAACATAACTTCAGATCATTTCGCTCTACATTATCTGGTAGCGTTTTTGCCTGCTAAAGCTCCATGAGAGAGGCTTGAAGTGAGACAGCATGGGATATATGATGCCTGAAAAAGTTTACCATACCCAGAATTCTGAATAGATCACGGTAAGTTTCAGGTAGCGGTAGGTCAGAGATGAAGGCTACACAATCGGTAGTCAGATGAATGCTCTTGGCAGTAACTTCATGACCAAGGAAGGTGATGCTAGATTGATGAAGTTGAGTTTGATCGTGACTAATTTCGACACCATTGTCCACAAGGACTGTAACATATGTGACAGATGTTTCTGGATTTCGTTGTCAGAAGGGGAAAAGGTAAGGATGTCGTTCAAATATGCATACCTAACTGGCAGCAGGAAAAGTATAGAATCACTAAAGTGTTTCTAGGGTTGGGTGGCATTTTTCAGTCTGTAAGGTATGAACCATTACGTGAATAGGCTGAAAGATGAAATGAAGCCCATTTTCATGATGTGACCAGTGTGCAAAGGGATTTGATGGTAAGCCTTGCAGCAGTCTATGATGCTAAATACATTTGAACTATGCAGCTGTTATGTGAAATCTGTCTGCAGTACTCTCTGCACAACCTGTATGTACCATCTTTCTTAGGGACCAAGTGGATAGGCAAAGACCAATTACTAGAGAAGGGGTGGGCAATACCCTCGTTTAACAGCTCCTGTGTAGCGGCCTTACCATGGTGTAGTTTTCTAGGTGCCAGGTGCCTTGCCTTGTAACATTAGGGAGGGCCTTCCGTAGTTATTAACCTATGCCATGAGGCATGAAGAAGGGGTGGGAGCATCACACACAACATTGTTGCACGAAGATTCACTGATCTGTGTCGTCGGCTGAAGCTGCAGTAAGCGGTATCGCAGCAGAAAGAGCATCGACCACTTGACATGCACATGTTAGGTTGTCAAAAGCGATGGAAAGTGTCGTTGGTGGCGTGATGGGCTGCAATGTCATGACATGAAATTTTCAGTGAGGGAGTTTGTGAAGGAAACTGTGAGAAGTATACACTCGGATGATGGATGGATCAGCCTGTCGCATTGAGACATGGGGACTGTAACCAGCGGAATGAAGCAACCCGATATGCGTGTCCCAGAAGTATGGTGCAGTAGGACAGCAAACTGGATGTCTGGAGAGAGGCCAAAGTTCTTAAGGAAGTCAATTCCGAGGACAGGACTTTTGATAATCGCCACATGGAAGGTCCAAGTTAACTGTAGATCAGGAGTGAGCTGAAAGTGTAGCATGGCTGTGCCATGGACTTTGATATCTGAATTAATAGCCAGGTGAGGGCAGGTTGCTTGGTGGAGCGAGAGCTGGCGGGTTAACGCTTGCATCCATGCCAGTGTTAATCACAAAGTGTGAGATGGCTAACCTGTCGAGCACCTAGAGGTGTCCAAATGTGAGGCGATCGTTGTGTGATGACTAATTATGGAGGCATCAATCTGGAGAAGAACTGCAGGATGTGGCATTTACTGCAGCTTGCTCTGCTATTTTTCGGCTCACGTTACGAGTGACGTCCCTGAAGTCCATTTGGTACCACCACAGCGGGTAGTCGGAGTGAGGAGCAGGATGTGAAGTCCCGATGCCTGTCACAACATTTTTCTAGGAGCATCGAGAGTAGAAAGTAAATAGTGGGGACAGGAAGTGCACGTAGTAGGGCTGGTCTGCCACTAGGTGGTTGCACTGCTCTATCTTGTGATGTGCAAGGTCTTCTCCGACCTCTTGAGCGACGTACTGCGACTGGTCGAGGAGGAGAGGCAGCCATATCCAAGCAGGACTGCCAACATAGGTAGCACAATCCGTTCTTGCAGAACTGATGAGCTTGAGATGCTGTGCAAATTGATACATGCGATTCACATGCCAAAGTCTGTGTTACAATTGTTCTGTAGCAAAGATAAGGGCTGAAACTGGATGTCATATGGAAACCCGACGATCCAAATGGCCCACAAGGCAGCGTCTGGCAGGATGTTAGGATCGAAAACGATATTTAGGTGACGGCAGAGTTGAGAGGGAGTTCTGTCGCTGATTTGTACCACATGAATTACCTGACGAAGCGCTTCCTCTAGTAAGCGAGAAAGGCGGTCAACAACGATCTGCTTCGAGTTGAGGTATCTGGTGGGAGGGGGTAGAATCGGGATGATATCACTGATAAGTTCCAGGTCGGCGTGTAAGTGCCCAATGAGGCATACATAGCATGCGTCGTCACTGGCGATGCCGCTAACATCCAGAATAGAGTCCAGCAGGGTGAACCATGTGAGAGGGATATCCTTGTTGAGAGAAGGCAACTTAGGGAAGCAGCCAGGGTCGTGGGGGTGGCCTGAACCATCACCGGAGCACAAAACAATGTACGAAACAAGGGCAGTATGCTCGACAGACGACGTGCAACAACGGTACAGTGCCCAATGTGTCTGCAGTTGAAAATCTTGTTGCTGTCCATATGAATAAGACGAAAATCACATTCAACAACCCAATCTATGTTGGTATGAATATAATTGATTTACATAAAGAACAGATGTATGATTTTCATTGTAGAGTTATGAAACCAAAATGCAGTGAAAATGTTAAGCTTTGCTGTGGAGATATAAACAGCTATATCTACAACATACAGATTGAAGATTCTATTAGGACATGAAATCAACGACCGATGGCCTTTGCAGTCTGGACCCTTCAAGCCCCACAAACCAACCTACCATGAAATCAATGATTGATGAATTTGATACTATTGACTACCCAACCGATAATATACGCAGTATTCCACAAATAAACAAGAAAGATTTAGGAGAAATCAAAGATGAATGTAATGAAAAAACAATGGAATAATTTTGCTGTTTGATAGCAAAATATATATCCATAAAGTAGATGACAAATTCGAAAGGTATCAAGAAATGTGTTATGAAAAATAAGATAAGCTGAGAAGATAATGAAGATTGTTTGTTCAACAATAAAAAACAATTCAGAATTATGAAATTGATACAAAGCATGAAATATGAAATTTATTCATTTGAGGTAAAAAAGCCATTGAGTACACATAATGATAAAATATGTGTTTTTAAAAACAAAACAGATGTATTGCCATATGGATATATTCCATTTTTATCACATTTATGATCAAAGACTTTAATTCACATGTATTATATCATTTCTGCTCTCTCTTCAATAGTACATAATATATAAAATGTAATAGAAAAAATAAAAAAATCAAATTCTAATAAACTTTTTCCTATATAAATGGAGTCCTTAGTCAAGAAGCTCAATAATGCAAGGAAAAGCTAACTTGTTTAAGAAATTATTGAGCTATAGGTAAGTGTTTGCAAAACATTGCTAGATGCAAATATTTTAATATTTGGTATGGAGGAAAAAATTGTATGGAGCTTAACAACGAGTTTAAGGTTGTTTTGTTGGATAGTTATTGGACATTAATAACTGAGTTTTTTTAATTTTTGAAGAAGTATAGATTCAGTTGAGATAAAATGGGTGAAAGAAAATGATAAACTATAATGAATTTCCTGATTTGGAATTTTTAGCTTTATTATTTTTTTAATATTATTACTCTTACTTGCAACTGTGCTGCGCCATTTACTACTCTAGACAGATATTTTTGCTAAAATGAGTGAGATCTCATTAGTTTCTTATAAATTCCTGATTTATGCTGCAATTATTTTTCTTAAAAATAAAATGATTAAAAATTTATATATAAAAGCTGTTTTTATTATAAAAGGACTATTTTCCTTTATCTTCTTAAGTTGGTTTTTTAGGAAAATGGAATGAGAGAAAAAATGTAAAAACATGAAAATTTAGCTGTTTTTGTACATAATTTTGATAAGATGAGCTGTGAGTAGAATTGGGACAATAATTATAATTTGTTTATTCTGAGTCATCTATTCAAAATAATACAGTATATAACGTTTAAACAAGAATAGCTGAATTTTAAATATTTGGAGAGTATCCTTAAAAATATTGAAACTTATATAATTTTGAGTATATGATTCAGAACAGACAAATTATATCCACTACACACAGAGATTCTCCACATCCAAAGAAGTTCAAAACAGAAAGATCAGCAGACAAGTTGCTTGCATCTGCCTTTTGGAATTAACTTGGAACCCTCCTTGTTGACTACTCAATGTGGTAAAACCATTTTGACAAATACTATGTTGAACTTCTCGACAAACTGAGGCAATAATAGGTTTCCAAATGTCGAGGAAGGCTGAGAAAATTGTGCAAGACAATACTCTTTCTCACAAGACAGCCATCACCCACTTAAAACTGGCACATCTGCACTCTGAAATCCTCAAACATCCCCCCTGTTCAACTGAATTTACCTCTCACACAACTATCTGCTCCAAAAACTCAAGAAACATGTCAAGAGAACACTATTTCTGAACACTGAGGAATCCAGAAAAGCCCAGTTGCAACACACTCGAAATCTTTTTCCTTAGACGAGTTAAAGAAGCTGGAATAAAGATGCCATAAATTTGTTGAGCTCAAAAGAGTATAGATTGAGATTATAATATTTTCAAGCCCATAATAGCATTTTTTCTTTATAAAGCCAAAGACTTATCAGCACTTTTTAGTATACATTGTTTAAAACGTTGTCTCACGTTTGTAGCCTCATTATAGAGAGGTGGACACTTTCCCTGAAGAAAACAATGTAAAGGTCCTAGACAGTTTTAACGTAAAAGAATTTGTCTTTTGAACGGGAAATACAATTTCATCTGCATACGCAATGAGGCGCTCTCAATTGAAATGGCAAATGGTCTCGTAAACGATTCAAAAACAGATGTAAGACTGGCAGTGTCATCATAACGTATAGAAAACTGTTCTTGTGATTGTTTCAACGCCACAATGAATTGTTCAAAATTCACGTTTTCTTTAACGCCAGTTTACTTACGGAAGTGGACGGTGTGTTTCGTCAGACGTTATTCCGTCCACACTCCGATTTTGTTTTTAAATACGTCCTCATCAAATCAGAAATAAGTTTTTTCTCATCTTGCAACGTCTTAGTGAGTAGTTTGCAGTGGAGTCTGCAATCCATTCCAGACGTTCTAATTTTTGTTTCTGCTTTCCTTTTTCTTTTAGAAATGCAACGACTGCGGAACTTACATCGCAACTTTCGTTCTGATTCGAAAAATGTACCTAGTAACGTATTATACCTCCATAATCTTCATTTAGTTTCATCAATAATTGTCGTAACTGACGTTATAGTAATGCGTATGACTTCAGAAAATTTAGTATTCATACCACTAATTTCATCATGTGCTCCATGCCTGCAAATTTAGCACTAAATACTTCTTGATGTACAAAACAATGAATCCTGTAAAAATCGTCTGCTCGATCTTTGTAATTTTCTGTTGGTTCATCGTCAACTAAGTCTTAAATAGCTTTCTACATTGTTTCGTAACGCCGTTTCATAGGAAATTTGCAGTACCCCTCGATTATGTGACTGCATAATACGTATTGAGAATTCCATCCTTCTTTTCAGTGACAACCTTTTAAAATTAAAAAGTTGTGACACTAGATCGCTAGATGGCCCCTTTTAGTGAAAGCAGCCACTGGACCTGTGAACTTCCTTTACATCACGAAGAAACAGCGAAATACAAATAGCGCTGACGTCACGTATTGCCGAACTGAAGAAAGTCATGCCGGCCGAAAAACTCTGCACCATATGGCGAAAGAAACAGCGTCTTATTGCCCTGTTAAATGAAATGTCGCGTTGTACTGGGCAGTTTCGAAAAGTACTGAGTAAAGCCGAGACGAACCGAATTGTGTCGAGACACGCTGAGCCTTGGACCACACGTTTCCATGTGGAGCCCACGAGAAATATGGGCCCAGCAACGAACATGTGATGTCATATTAACTGCCTCGCCCGACGTACACTGTGAACACTTGGCTTCGTCTGGGGCCAGGAAGTAAATCAGTATGTGAATGAAAAGTACCCCTAAAGTCCCTAACTTTGTCATTTGTTATCGATAGCTTAACTATAATCAAACACACAGCTATGAAGAACTAAAATGGTGCGAAATAATAATAACTTGTTTCCCGCCAGAGATGTCACTGCTACTGATAACATCTGTACCGTCATGTGCTATGAAGCACACCACAGGTCTCGTATATCTCGTTGGGAGGCACATTCTGCAGATACGTATTTTTGCGTGTCTTGCCGTCTCTAGTGCAAACAGTTTTCTATTATGCTTATAAACCAGCGCAAGGATTGTAGATTCAGTTCATCAGAAAAAGTGAATTGTGTACGCTATTTCCTTTTCTGTGCTTCCTTTTGTTTGAGCATTTCGAATTTCGTGACACTTTCACGTAGTATAGCACCCAGCTCTTCACTGGCTCATTCTGCTACAGCATTCTCCTGTTTATATAAGAAATTTTCGTTATTATGTATTTACCGAGACTGCTTCTCTCTCAAGGAAGGGATTTTAGTATTCCTGTTCCCTTTTAATGAGTTATTTTACACTTTCTTCAGTATATGTAAAAATAAGTTTCTCGGTTCTGTAAAGTCTTGCAGCAGAGCATATGAAATTATGTGTAGCAGTGCAAGTAAGCATATTATTAGTAACAGAAAAAGCTATATAGAAGAAAAAATGAATGGAAAGAAAATGTTGAGCCTCACGTGAAGAGTCCTAAAGAAATACCAGCTCGTAATGCTTGAGAAAGGAGACCCCCAGAAATACAGAAGGCAAAGTAGTGAAGTTGGAACAGGGTATTATGGCCTGAACCATTCACCTCCAAAGAATAAGATACAAGCACAGTTATGAAAATGATTAAATTTTTGATACAAATTTATGTTTCTGAGTTTCTAGCGAGTTTGACTATTCCCTTGTTACATAACATCAAAAACGTAAAATATTTAAATGCAGTGATGAGTTATTAATTGAAGTGGCATGTGGGAGTAGTAAAACAAAGTTCGTTTCGGCGCATTTTGTTAGTAGGGGTTGCCTACATCAGGTGCAGGAATGCACTCAGGGGCAATGATCTCCTTTGACTGACAGCTACTTAACCTATTCCTCATCTTTGTTTGACAGGTCCTTAACCTATTGTTCTGCTAAAGGGATCCTTCGTTTTGATTGACAGGTCCCAAATCTATTTTCCCCACCACCTCCCACTCCCCTCCCCCAGGAAACCTCCAACCCACCCCTCTCACCGTCACTGCTACAGGTACACTTCTGATATCGATTTGATTGAGTATCTAATGAAACCTAAGCTCCTCCCCTCGCCTCCTGCCACCCCTCCCCAAGAAAATGACATTCAAATTTTGGTGGGAAAAAAGGTCACTAGTTCTACCTCCACTAACCTAAGAAAATGGCGGGAAAATAGGTCACTTGGGCTACCTCCACTAAACTAAGGCATCCGACCACCACCTCTTCCTTGAAACTGGTGGGGGAAGGACTCAGCCTGTGCTGGGTTGCCAGATAGGATGGATGTAAATCTTTATTTTGCATGCAGTTTTTAGGTAGTAGCTCCATCCAGTGTGACCACTGTGAGGTCTTGAGTCCAACTGACCTAGTATGCAGTACCACCACCAGAGGGCGGCATCGCCCCTCCCTTGATGTAATCCAAGATGGCGGTCTGTAAGGAAAAATGGCGGGAAAAGGACTCAGCCTGCACTGGGCTGCTGGAGAGAGGAATGAATCTACTTTATTTATTTTGGAACAATGTATTTCAGGATGGATTTGACATAGTATATTTGCTGCACTGATACAAAACACTAGCTCCGACGTGCTTGGGGTCGCAATACACAGTTAACAGATCTGCAAACTACTCCCAAATAATGCAAATGGTTCAAATGGCTCTTACCACTATGGGACTTAACTGCTGAGGTCATGAGTCCCCTAGAACTTAGAACTACTTAAATATAACTAACCTAAGGATCACACACATCCATGCCTGAGGCTGGATTCGAACCTGCGACCGTAGCGGTCACGCGGTTCCAGACTGTAGCGCCTACAACCGCTCGGCCACTACAGCCGGCTAAATAATGCAGTACACTGATGCAGAGAGAAGCAAACTACTCGTAAATTACCAAAATAATAGCAGTAACGCCTGCGCAACATAATTCCGAAGATACAGACTGGAAATTATTTCTCTAGAAACCCGAAACTTTAGCGAGGTGGAGCATGCTTTAAACCACTGAGTACCTAGAAATATACCCCATCTTTGGAACCGCGCGACTGCTACGGTCGCAGGTTCGAATCCTGCCTCGGGCATGGATGTGTGTGATGTCCTTAAGTTAGATCGGTTTAAGTAGTTCTAAGTTCTAGGGGACTGATGACCACAGATGTTAAGTCCCATAGTGCTCAGAGCCATTTGAACTATTTGAACCATCTTTGGAGACCTTTACATGAAAACCCGAAAAAACAGAAGAAACTAATATTTCCACTCGTGAATACCGATGTTGGTGATGTAACAGATTCCAAATCATCCCTATAGTTTACAAAGTCAAATAAGATGTTTCTCATGTTTAGAGAACCAGCAAACTTGTCTTCCACCTGTCTTTAACCTGCTAGATGCGCAAAACACAGCCGATGTTCTCTCAACTAAATAAAGGCACGTAATGTGCAACCACACATCTTTACACCACCAACATCGATATTTGCGAGTGGAAATATCAGTTTCCTCTGTTTTTTAGGGTTTTCTTATAAATGTCCTAGCAGATGAGATAAGTTTCTAATTACTCGATGGTTTACAGTACACTCCACCTCGCTAATGTTTCTGGTTTCTAGAGAAATAATTTCCAATCCATATCTTCGGAATCATGTGCGAGCGATAGTGCTATTATTCCGGTAATTTACGATTTGTTTGTTTGTCTGTATATCAGTGTACTGCATTATTTCGGTGATTTATGAGTAGTTTGCATGTCTGTACATCAGTAGTTTCCAGGTCTGTAAACTGTGTATTGTGACCCAAGGCAAGTCAAAGCAGGTGTTTTGCATCAATGTGATAAATATGCTATGTCAAATCTGTCCGGAAATAAATTCAGCATCCCTTTCATACTTGACACCTGAGTAATTCCTGACGAATCATGTGTTCACCTAGGTACCATTGCTAGTATGTGTTATACTGATGTCAGATGTATATGTAAATAACAGGCAAGTCCACCCTCTGGATGTGCTATAGATATCTGTTCCAGAATAACATCTCCCTAGCAATCTTAACAGGACAGCCTGTTCATCACTGAATTTACCCAACAAACTGTTGCCGGTGTGGGAGCACCATCCTCTATTGTTTTCTGCAGATGAGACTTTCAGAGGCAAAAAAAACTACTTTTTACAGATCACCATATTGCCAAGACAGTTAAACCCGGCAAAATTGCCCTCCATATCTTCAAATACAGGAAGACTCTTACTCAATTACACTACTGAGCCACTGAGGACGGGAGCTTGAATATTAGAGCGTGAAATAGATCTCCAACCTGGCAAAATCTCACCGTGTACCATGTCAATGTAGTAAATACACAATTCGTATCCTGCACCATACAAAATGGGCCCTTTTGCATCATTCATCGGTGGGAGAGACCTGTTTTGATGCTGGAAAGTAGCTGAGTTAACCGTGTCGTCCTCTAGACGGCTGAATAGCGAATTAATACTTAGTATTTGTTGTACAGCTTTCGTGACCGTGTGGAAACTTGAGAAGATGCAATATGGACATGTGTTTGCGCTGGACCATTATTCCCTCTCATGTAAATCGTCCAATTGACTGCTTCTTCACATTTCCCATCTTTATTTATTTGAGTGAACATCCATTGTGGGGTGCACACCTAGCATGTGAAAGGCAGGCAGAAGGCACATTTGCTGGTTCTCTAAACATGAGAAACACCTTAGTTGACTTTGTAAACTGTAGGGATGATTTGGAATCTGTTACATCACCAACATCGGTATTCGAGATTGGAAATATCAGTTTCCTCTATTTTTGACGAGTTTTCATGTAAAGGTCTTCGCATATGGGATAAGTTTCTAGTTACTCAGTGGTTTACAGCATGCAACACCTAGCTAAAGTTTCAGGTTTCTAGAGAAATAATTTCTAGTCTGTTTCTTCGGAATTATGTTGCGCAAGTGATACTGCTATGCAAACGATATTGCCATGTGCCTGATATAGAGAAGTATCGTGGAAATAGTATAATTCTGACAAACAATATGTGAAAATACATGTGTTCTTGTAATCCCCAGAGCCTAGAGACTGGTGTAGAACCACGCCCGTATTTGTACAACAGTTCAGAGAGTGATTTCGATCCCCTAAGGGCACTCTGGTCACGCATCGGAGGCATGTGACTTATGACCATCAGCTGCGGGAAAAATCTTGTGCTGTGAGGACTATATATGGTGCTGTCTGTCTTCGTGGCATATGTACGAGTGTCTGCCGGTTGATAGCTCGATGAATGATGCAAAAGGGGCGATTTTGTATGGCGGAGAATACGAATTGTATGTTTACTACATCAACATGGTACGCAGTGGTATATTGCCAGGTTGGAGATCAGTTTTTACACACTAATATTCAAGCTTCTGTTCTCAGTGGCAGAGAAGTGTCATTGAGTCCTATGAGTCCTACAGTGCATGTGCTTACGCTGTGTGTCTTCACGGTATCTGTACGATTGTCTGGCAGTCGATAGCTGTATGAATGATGCAAAAGGGACCATATTGTATGGCGCAGGATATGAATTGTATGTTTACTACATCGACATGGTATGCGGTGATATATTGCCAGGTTGGAGATCGGTTTCAAGCTCTACTATTCATGCTCCCGTTCTCAGTGGCACAGCAGTGTAATTGAGTAAGAGTCTTTCCGTATTTGACGATATGTAGGGCACTTTAGCAGGGTTTAACTGTCAGTGCAATATGGCAATTTGTAGAAAATAGTTTTGCTGCTGAAAGCCTCGTCTGCAGAAAAGAATGGAGGATGGTGCTCCCACACTGGCAGCAGTTTGAAGGGTAAATTCAGTGACGAATGGGCTGGCTAATTAGGACTGCTAAGGAGAAAGCAGTCGATATTATGCTGGAACAGATTTCTATTGCGGATCCAAAGGGCGGACTTACATGTTATTTACATAGTCATGTGACATCAGTATAATACACATCAGCAACAGTGCCTAGGTGAACACGTATTTGGACAGGAATTTCTCAGGTGACAAGTATGAAAGGGACACCGCCTTCTGCTTGCAGGATTCGAACAGACACCTGTACATGGCTTGGCAGCTGATGGCCTAGTTGTCACTTCACAGGGGCCACCAGTGCATCCCGGCTCATGGGAGTTTGTGCGTTATTATCCTATGCAGTTCAATGTACAGGAGACAGTGGGCGGTACGTGCACGCTTTGGAGTTCTGTGACGTCAGTGTAACACTCGAATAACTCTAACTGTAGACACGACTTTCACCTGCTGGCTGCCATTGGCAGAGACAGACACTTGTGCGCGTTGGAGCCTCTGATACGTCACATCTGATGATAGCTCGAAAGTGTTGTTTACGTGCAGTGACTGTTTGTGCACTGTATTAGTTTCGACTGTTTCAGCTTGGTGAGCGTGTTTGTATAGCGTTACACATGCATTATTTTTTGACAATTTATGAGTTGCTTGCATGTCTGTATGCCGTGTACTGCGTTATTTTGGCAATTTAGGAGTTGTTTGCTTGTGTGTACATCAGTGTACTGCGTTATTTCGGTGATTTACGAGTAGTTTGCAGGTCTGTATGCTGTGTACGGCATTATTTCGATAATTTACGTGTTGTTTGCCTGTCTGTACATCAGTGTGTTTCATTATTTATGAGTAGATTGCAGGTCTGTTAACTGTGTATTGTGACCCCAAGCACATCAAAGTGAGTGTTTTGTATCAGTGTAATAAATATACTATGTCAAATCCGTCCCTAAATAAATTGTTCCAAAATAAATAAAGTAGACTTGTTCCTCTCTCCAGCAGCCTGCTCAGGCTGTCCTTTTCTCGCAATTTTTCCCCTCCAGACCGACATAGTAGATTACATCAAGGGAGGGGCGATGGCGCCCGCTGGTGGTGGTACTGGGTACTAGGTCAGTTGGACCTCGGACATCATGATGGACACAGTTGATGGAGCTACTGCCTCAAATTTTTTAAATAAACAGCACAGGCTATGTCCCTTCCCCACCAATTACAAGGAAGAGGTTGCGGTTGGACGACTTAGATTAGTGGAGGTAGCCCAAGTGACCTATTTTCCCACTTTATCTTAGGTCAGTGGAGGTAGACCAAGTGATCTTTTTTCCCACCAAAATTTGAATTCCTAACATTTTCTTGGGGAGGGTATGGAGAGGGAATGGGAGGAGGTTAGGTTTAGTTAAAAAGGTAATAAAATTGATAGCAAAAATTTATGTATACCAGCGAGGGGGGTGGGTTGGAGGTTTCCTGGGGGGGGGGGGGCACAATGGGTTAAGAACCTGTCAATCAAAAGCGAACAGTAGGTTATGTACTTGTCAATCAAAGGAGAACAATAGGTTAAGGGGCTCCGGAACGCCCTATACTTGCAATGTTAAAATAACACTTATAAATTACATCTTTCCTCACAAAGTATTTGAGGTAGGAAGTTGAACTTTTTACAGATTATTTATTGGAATATGGGCTACAACTTAACACAGGGATTTTACAAAATTTTAGTTCAGTTATTTAAGACGATTTTTTTCAATTGTAATGAAAATTCACAACATTTTTTTGCAATATTTTATTTATATATTCAAAAATATACAGTTTTTTGGAAAAAGGCTGTGTTAAATTATGCATAAGGTACTGTGTAACATTTACTGAAAGTTTGAAACAAATATGTTTGGAAGATCCTTAGAAAACATGTAATTAGTATGAGAAAATAAAAGTTTTGGGAATCGAGCGACAAAGATTGGATTAACTTTTTAGTGCATTCCAGGTCCATAGGATGGATTATCTTCATCCTCTGCAAACTCCTCCTCCAGCTTCCTCTTGTTCCTCCTCCTGTTGACTCTTGCTTGTATTTCTAGACTCTTTACAGCCCTGTCTGCAGCCCGAAGGCGTTCCTTGTCTAAAGCAAGCATCGCTCGTACCATGTTAGAACCTATCTTCATTCCCATATTTCTAAATACCTTTGGCTTTCCAACATTTCTCCTTTTCTTAAAAGCCTTCAGAGGATTTCTAATAACTTTACTTTTACTCATTATTATACTTCAACAAAACAGAGACTCAAGAAACAGAATTAATTACGAATATTTTCGAGATAATGACAGAGTAAATAAACATGAAACAATCGACAATCACACCAGCGATATATATTGAACCATCACAGGTTAGCCACAACACATACTTTATCTCACATCACTAAAATGTACCTGATGAACACGTACATTAATAATAAGACCATTTGACAGCAGTTTAACAGCGCCACAGTGGGTCGCGCCCATGTAGAACACATTTCAAAAAAAAATTTAAAAATAGTTGTAGTCTTCGGAATTGAATAAATTATATATCTATTAAAAGGTAATAGTCTGCAGATTCAGAAAACGCAAAAAAGTAAAAATTGAACTTTTCATGATTTTGAGCCTTTCCGGAGCCCCTTAAGTACCTGTCAATCGAACAATAGGTTTGCCCCTTGGTGCATACCTCCCACTGATATAAGCAACCCGCACAAACAAAATGCATCAAAACGAATTTTGTTCTACTACTAGTGCGTAGGAGGTTGTGTTGAGCCAACTTCTTATGCAAATGTGAACAATCCGTGTTACTTGAAGAATAAGCAACAGCCAAAGAACTCAGAACTCATAAAAGAACTTACAAACGAATATGGATAATGTTCTTTTAAATAACTTGCCCCAGTAGAATCATTTAGCTTTACAACACAGAGATAGAAAAGGAAAATAAAATTTAATAGCTGACTAGTACCTTATACAATAAATGGTACCTTGATAATTCATTCAGACAACAACACAATGGCAGATACACAGACAGTGAGAAAAATCGAAACGCTTAATACAAAATCACAGCCCAAACCAAAAATACCTGAGCAAAGCTGACATCTTATGTAATGCTTAACAGACAATACAAGAAATACAAAATTTACATTGGAATCAACTTTCTATGGTCTCTGTGCCACAGAGAATATACGAACAGCAAATAAATGAAGTCTAACAGCAATTTAATTTTCGCTCGGTACAGGACCAAGAGCGTCCTCATTTTGTTTCACCAATTAACCAACAAGCAAATTTAAACGGGCCAGCCTTGTGTCACTCGTATCCACTACAGTGAGCACTTATTACAGCAAACACACACTCTAACTGCTGTGCCAAAAACATACCATAATAATGAGCTCTTCACCCCTGGCTGCGCTGCATTCCTTGGATATGCAAAGCCCAACACCATCTACTGCTCCAGGTGGAACAATGCCCTGCATTGACATAAAAGTGTATCAGCCTCAACCATCTGTCTGCCATGCTGCCCCACTGCTTAGCCACACCCTTTCCTGCTTCATCTTTCCAAGAGGCGCTCCTCGATCTCAATCCTGCTAGCAGCGTTTCCGTTTGTGGCCCGATTCTCATCTGTCTCCACTCCACAGTTGCTGCCTGTTGCCGTGTCGCAATCTCCTCATGGCCTCTCACATGATCAGTTTGAACACGTGTTTGGAAAGATGGGTGTCCCACTGTTCATGGTCTGGCATCGTAGGCTGTCAATACTATAAAGGAGGCAATCGTTTCGGTTTCTTTTGCGCTATTAGTAGTGGTTCTGCTGTTTTCTGACAGCGTCAGTGACAGCGACATGTATCACCCAATGCCGGCCACACCAGTGCCACGCCCTTGAGGTGAGATGCCACCAGCACCACGGATCACGTGTTTAAGACATCTCCAGACCGCAGATATTTCCAGTTGACTAACTCCAGTCTGACAGCAGTCAAGTATCGTCGTGTTTAGTTCTATGGATTGCAACCCAGACGTGAATTATAAACTGTTTTGGTGTTTATCTTGTACTGGCATTGAGCAAGGTTATGTGTAAGAATTTCTATGATGATTTTTTGCACTAAGTTTAGTATACTACAATATTTCTCACAGTGACTGTGTTCCCTTATTCTTTCATTTCTGCCTCAGAAAACCACACATTATCCCAATGAGACACAACGTAATTTTGGCAACGACACTTTAGTTGAAATGTTTACATAAACAATGCCATATTGTGCTTACTGTTACACTGATATTTGAAACATATGAGAAATGACGAAATTATTGAGGTTTATATGCTTTTATCCTGTCATTGACAAATTTATGAAAACATTTCAGATTGCAGTATTATGATACTGCACATTGTGCACCCAGTGGCATGGTTGAATCAGGGTACATTCTGAAATGTTCTCATAAATTTGTCAACGACAAATGACAGAAATGAAAAAAAATGAAATAAGGCAATCATGATCTGCTAAAATTACACTCTGAAATCCATGAGTTTCATAACTAACACACACACAATTTGCATTCACAGAAGCATTGGCAACGTTCCTATAAACTAGTTCACAGTTACATAGTGTAGAATACTTTAAATTTCCTGTTGAATTTATGGGTTGGAGCTCATATGTTTTATGATGTTAGTTCAAATGAAGATTACTCTCAGTAAGAAAACTCAGGTTATCAGAATTTTCTTTGTCACAGGCGGTAAGCCATTAATCCCTTTATTGCATAAATTGCCATATCCCCAAGTAGAGGACATTCTCGTAGTATGAGATTCGTTGCATTTGTTTCGGCATAGCCCAACAAAATCATTGCACTTCTACTTTCCTATAGAAGTAAGTAGGATATCGAAATGATCACTCAAGAAGTGAAGTAACCTTTCAGATATTTAGAGACATCTTCTTTGAAGTATGTTCAATATCAGCAACATAATGCTTCTTCTGTCTGGTAAATTTTTGAAAGCATACGTGTCCATTTATTTTTCTGTCATTTTTGCTGTGTATTGAGCCACCCTTTTATTTTGGTGGGAGATGCAGTGCTAAGAGTTTTAGCGATTAGAAAACATAAGAAAATAATATGGTAAAAGTATCTATTTAAATAATATTGAGATCGAAAATGTCAAAAGCACTAAGAATAATGTAGTTTAAGGAACATTGTTTCACTCTGTGCTGTTCAGTTCTTCAGCTGTTAAGTTTCGAGTCTCTTGTTGTTATGTTCGTGTATCGTGATAAGAGAATAATAGGGCTGTTTTAAAGGAAAAGTTACTTTCTACCCTGATTTATCAAAAAGAAAACTTCTGGGAAAATAGTTACAGAAAAAGGAGTTTGATGTTTGAACAAAGTTAACTGCCTATGTGACCATGAAGTAAACTCCCTTGTTGCATTTACGAGCCAGTCGGCAATTTTTATTGTAAATACTGAGTTTTACGTAATTCTTATTTAATTTGTGGGAAAGATATGTGTTCACCGTAATTTTCATTTTGTTTTTTTCTGTAGATATACTTGATATTTATCATCAATGAATAAATATAAATAGATACGTTAATTTTAGTCTCAATTTTTGGAATATTATCTACCACTACGGGGAAGTCAAAATTTTAAAGTTTCTGATCCGTATCAAAATCAACGTTTTTATTTTTTGTCGTCTATCAACATTTTTAGTTAGAGTATATTGTGTGTATTTTATAGCCCATCGAAAATGTTTTCATCATTTTTTCACATTAATACAAGCTTTCTCGCCTTTTAGTTTTTGCTAATTCATGTAAGATGAGCCTCTTAGGTCAGTTGATTTGGGGGAGAGGGCCAAGCAGCACGGTAATCATTCCTATTGAATATGGAAAGAGTGAGGAAGGAAGTCGAATGTGCCCTTTGATAGGAATCATCCTGGCATTTGCTTGAAGCGATTTAGGAAAATCCCAGAAAACTCAAATCAGGTTGGCCGGGTGTGGGTTTAAACCATTGTCCTCCCAAATGCGAGTCCAGTGTGCTAACCATTGCACCAACTCACTCAATAAAATTAACCTCTTAATCGAACATATCTGTTAACTCCTAGTGCAGATTGATAATTCTATTTAATTTCCAAGCAGAACTATGAGCTTGAAAATTAGATGTTTTTGTTAAAACATTTTGTTTCCCTCTCTTAAATTTTTTAGATATATCTTTTTCTCTAGTGATCCTATAATTTTAACTTTGATGCTCAATTCTGTATCCTTTTAATGTACTACAGTCTGTACTCACAAAAAACTTTTAAATTTACTCTCATCCAATGATAATTTTATAAAATCTTTCACAATTTTCATAATTTAAGCTTTGATATATTCAAGAAGTTTGCGTGAAGCAGGTTCAGATTGCTATCGAAATTTATAGTTCGTAGTCTGTCCAGAAATGATTTATTGACCTGATATTGTTTAACTGTTCTTTTATATTTTTTGTTTCCCAGACACATGGGTAGAAAATAGAAATATTTCTTTTAATGGTTTATCTTCACTGATTTTAAATGTTTCATCTTTATTTTCAATTGTAGAAAAAGGTAATTGTTTAAATTGTTTATGAAGATTTTCACTGAAATAAAAATGTAATGGGTTAAAATAAAACATGTTCATGAGTCTTCAGGCTGCAGCCAAATTTATTATTTTTGATATTTCCCAGAGTACATTTTTTACATGTTTTTGAATGTATGTCTTTACATTATAGGTTTAAATAAAAGCAATCTAAGTTTTTAAAGTCTTCATAAGTGATACATTTTTCTTGCATTATCACATCCAGTTTGTTGTTCATCTTTTCTTATCAGCAGCAATTTCTTTGAATATCCTTCACTTTCAACTGGTTTCAAATGATTAACATAATAATACACAGAAACGTTTTTGCAACACCCACAAGTAATTCATTTACTATTCTCCACTGTTGTATGATATTCAATTACACATATCTACACATTGTCCTATAACCACCTTTCATGTATTTCTGAGAAATAAAATCATCAATTGACTTCCCAGTGTTGCAATATTTACACATTCTGGATGGGACACAATCTGAACACTACTTCAAGTGTTGCTTGATACAGCTTGATACTTACATTTAAGTAGAAAAAATACAATAGGAAAGTTAAAAAATTTATATGGTCTAGTTTTTGTAACATACCTTTTAATGTATTTATTAAAGCAATACCAAATAACGCTACATCAGCTGTAACACTATTTTGTGAATTCATTATATTCATAGGATAGGAGAGCATCCAAAGGGATGCACTGAAAACATTAATGTTATTACTATGAATTTCATCAAATCCTTAAAAAACTGCGATCCACATTACACTGAAGTTAGATATAATGATCCTCTTCTTTTGGAAAACGAATACATTAAAAATATGTTCTGCTATTATTTTGTATTTCTTTATAAATTGACCAAATTCCAATTTTAGAATTTAGGAATACAATAGAAGCAATATTAGATCACATGAGACAAAGTTATAGAAAAAGTTATAAAGACATAGGGAGTAGCAATTTGCTATTCCTGTCAAACATACAGCCACATACTATTCATTAATGAATCAGGATTATATTCATTATTTATGAAGTCAAAAATGAGATTTCCTGAACAATTCCAAGACTAGCTTTATCAACACGTTTTGCCAGCCATTAACCAACATGTTCAATATAAACTAAAACAAACTACTGGAAACTTAATTTCAGGCATATTTTTTGTTATTTTAAAATTATTTGATGGGGACTGTGGATATGGTTATTGTGTCATTAGAATACAAAGAATAAATCTGCAAAAACCATTGCTCATTATTGAAGATAGACATCCAGACTGTGAAGTGACATAAAGAATTAATTGTGATCCCAGTTCAATAAACTTGTACCAGAGAATGAATGAAAATTTGAAGATTCTCTACTACCACACTTATTTCAATATTTTGGATGTCTGCACACAAGAAAAATTGATTAATAATAAATGAATCTTTGACATAGTATAAGGCTGTTTTTGCTGATGCTTCATCAGGTTGACATAGCATACAAATATGATTCCAGAGAACAAGATTCGTACCCTGCGTGCTTTTTCATAAGTTCTTGAAACTCTTCATTGTAGAATCCTGTACCATTATCTGTCTGAAGGTTTGTTGGCATTGTCTATCTAAATATTTTTTCAAAAGCATCAGCTACATTTTACGTATTTCATCTTTAACTAGAATAGCCCAAACAAATTTTGAAAAAATATCAATAACAGTTAATAAATTTTTAAATCTTTTATGTATTTTTGAAATTCCTTTTAAGCTGCCTGACTCCATTTCTACTAGATCGGCTTGCCATAAATAATCTATATGAAAAGAAACAACATTTCTTTTTTAAAGTTTTTTTTCTTATTGGTTATGTAATTCATTAATAATTTCTTGTCGAATGTTTATAGTTTTCATGTTGCCCCTTGCTCCCTGCTCTGCACTAACTGATGGTACTCCATTTCCTGTACCCATCAATCATCGTGCTTGGGACCACAACACAAAGTTATCACACCCGATGATGGGCCTGTAAGCGCCTGAAACTGGGCATGTTTTAAGCACTGGACAGTAAATAGATTCTTACAAATAAAGTGGTATTTTCAACCTCTCTTATAAAGTGCTGTTGTGGATGTTCCTGCAGCAGGACTGTTTATACTTTTTAAAATCTTAATCTAATTGTTCACATTCATATTGAATGTTGTTTACAATTCGTCTCTTCTGAAAAACGGAGTAATGTAAAGAAAATAACTTATTTGCTTCTGAAATAAATAGATGAAAATGTCTCAATCTGAATGAAATTTATCACTCAAATACCAACTATACATACAAGCTTGGACACGATTTATTCTCTCAAACTCTACTTGAGTATGTTGACTAAAGGATTTTGGCGATTATCTGTTAGTCTTAAGTGCATCAGATGTGGATAGAGCTAGCCATTTGACAAAATATTTTGTATCCTTGCTTCTGTATGACTCATTGTCATCTCTGGGTGGGTTGATACATGTCCTAAAAATGGGATGGCATATGTTGGGCAAAAGTAAAGGAGCACTGCTGTTAATTCAGAAGTTAGACCCAGTGATGTATAAATGTATAGGACATCAGAGGCCAGAAGCTCAGTCTATAGATATGACTGAGTTCAAGGTGTTCGTTCGGAAATGTCTTGCACTTTTTTAGTGTGTAACATGTCACTGTTTGAATAAAATTTTCTCTATATAAACTGGAAGTAAATGTTTTGTATAACACTACTGGATGCAAATATTTTAAAACTAGATATGGAGAAAAAAACTGTGTGGCGCTTAATAATGAGTTTACGAATATTTTGCCAAACACATATTTGAAATTAATAACTAATGGGGATTTTCAATTTTTTTTGAAGAAGATCGAATTAAAATGAGATGCAACGGATTAAAGGAAATGAAAAATAATAACAATGAATTTCAAGATTTGGAATTTTTAGCTTAATTATATTCTTTTAATATTATTGCTTCTACTCACTGCTTCACTGGAGCCCTTTCCCCACTTGCTACTCCAGACAGATAGTTTTTCTCAAATGAGTCAGCTCTCATTAGAGCCTTACAAAATCTTGATTAATATTCAAATTATTTTTTTAAATAAAAATATTAAAAATGTATATACAAAAACTTATTTTATAATAGAAGAATTCGTTTCCTTAATTTTCTTAAACTGATTTAGGAAAGGAGAATGTTTGGAAAGTATAGAAAATTGAAAATGTAGCTTTTTACGCATAATTTTGATAATGTGAGTGAGAAATAGAACTGGGACAGAAGATATAATTTGTCTGAGTCACCTCAAAAAATTGAAAACTTAGATATTTTATATATAATTTATATATAATTTTGAGTAGGTGACTCAGAACTGACAAATTATATCTACTGTGTCTCGATTCTTTGGGCTGTTATTTGGTCACTGGATCGTAAGTGTATATCCATGTTTCGTCCATGATGACTAGAGAATCCAAAACTCCCACTGGATTCCGACGAAACTGGACCAGAATGGACAATGAAGCAACCACTCAGTGATGCTTTAGGTCTGCATTGTCATATTTGGGAACCTGTTTCACTGAGAGGTTTCTCATGTCCAAAATCTCATAAATAATATGATGCACATGTTCTTAGGATAATCCCAGGGCCTCTACTATCTTTTTAGAAGTTACTATTTGATCTTCCAGGATCACAGAATGAACAGCTTACATGGTTTCTGAAACTGTGACTTGAGTTGGCCTTCCAGGATGGTCTTCATTTTCAGTGACGAAAAGCACTGTTTTAAATGCATCAACTCAATTCTTAATAGTGAGTAGGAAGAGCAGTTAGAACCAGTGTACTAGACACACCATCCGAAATTTGACTGTGTTTTCTTAAAGAAAATGAACATAAAAAACAACAGAATAGGTACCTAATCAAAGCGTGAATCTCGCCACTGTGAATTATCTTTATTCTTGCGCCATTTTCACATGACACCTGCACAGAAAAATAAAAACCAATATTACTGCAATGCAATTACAATTATATATATTGTTTTGGTTTTATGCGAAAACATCAGAATAAATCCACATCAACTCTGACTACGAAAAGCCAAGGACTTATCAGCAATCAGCATTCTGTGGTCTGTGTGTGAAATACATTTTTCGATTATTAAATTAAATAAGACAGGATTATGTGGCAACCTGAATGCCGAAAATCTGTGAAACTGATTGCATGTGTTTGTATGCCGACAGTCTGTAACAGATATACATTTACGTTCCATCTTCAGTGCGCCAAATATAATTAAATAATAATGAAATATTTTTGTGATCTGTGTTATTGAGAATGAAATATGAACCCAAACCACACTCAAGCCATTCAGTGTTCTTAGTGCAAGTGCATCGCCATGCCGAACGTTCCAGTTTCCCTCTGTCTTTCTTCTCTTTGTCCTGTTCCCATGCAAGGAGTGGTAGATGGGGAAGTGTGTACTTGGGCGACAAGGAATCGCGCATATGCAAGAGCTGCACGCATGTGCAGAATTTTTTGTTATCTTTGTTGTAGACAGTTACGGTATATGGAAGATGTGAAAGAAGCAATGCATTTCGATAATTTAGATGTACTAGGTAGCAGAAAGATGTGGAATCCAGCCACTGAATTGTTATAGTCAAACAACAAGTTAGCTCTAGGTGTAGGGGGAGTTGTTAAACCTGCGATTAGCAAGAGTCTTGAAAGAACTCTGACAGACGCCCGAACAACAGGGAAATGACATGCATTGGTAGTATGAAATAATGCACTGATAATGGCTAGGCACTAGCCGAAATCTAGATTTGCCACATAAAACCCGCAAAAAAGGACGCCTGATTGCTGTGTATCATTTGTAAATCTCGCTGGGTTTTAAGAAGGTCATGCAGCAGAGCTACGAGAAGCTAGATGTTCTTTCAGTGATACTGCAGACAGACTTGGCAGGAATTTAGTCACTGCACACAATTCCTGGCAGCCGTGGTTACGAGAATGTACGGCTCCCGAGAGCCACGTGGCACTACCGAGAGGGAAGACTATCGCGCTGGGCATATGTCTCTGGCGCATCGTTCGGTATCTACAATAGCAATGTGAGCAGCAGTTGGCACCACAGTGACAAAACTAACTGGTACAAATCGGTTACTTAGCCGGCCGCGGTGGCCGAGCGGTTCTAAGCGTTTCAGTCCGGAACCGCGCGACTGCTACGGTCGCACGTTCGAATCCTGCCTCGGGCATGGATGTGTGTGATGTCCTTAGGTTAGTTTGGTGTAAGTAGTTCTAAGTTCCAGGGGACTGATGACCTCAGATGTTAAGTCCCATAGTACTCAGAGCCATTTGTTCCGAGCAGTCGTTAGATAGGCACCCTGCAATTGTGCGTCGTAGCTATGGCCCGGGATAACCGTTTATCAATGTTGTTGTTGTTGTGGTCTTCAGTCCTGAGACTGGTTTGATGCTCAGGGCCATTTGAGCCAAATCGGTTACTTCAAGGATAGCTCCGAGCCAGACGCCCTATAGCATACATTCCACTTACCCCAAACCACCACTATTTACGACTTCAGTGGTCTGAAGCGTAAGGGAAGAGGTCTGTTGTGCTTTCTGAAGAAAGCTGGTTCTGTCTCGGTGCCAGCGATGACTGTGTGTTGCTTAGAAAGATGCCAGTCGACAGCCTTTGAACAACCTGTCTGCGTCCTCGAAGCACTTGACCTACACCTGGAGCTATGGTCTGAGATGCGATTTCGTATGAATCTGTTGATTCGACCTGTTGTGTTGACACTCACGAACAGTATTCCAGGGAGTGTTTTCCTACAGGATAACTCTCGCCCACATACAGCTGTTGTAACCCAACATGCTCTACAGAGTATCGGCATGTTGCCTTGACCTTCTCGATCACCAAATCTGTCTCCAATCGAGCACATATGGGACGTCATTGGACAACAACTCCAGCATCATTCACAAACAGCATTAACCGTCGCTGTACCGACAGACCAAGTGCATCAGGCGTGGAACTCCATCACACAACCTGACATCCTGTACCTGTACTACACAATACATGCACTTTTGCATGCTAGCACCCAATGTTACGGCGGTTACACCGGTTATTAACGTACCAGCATTTCACATTTGCAGTGGTTTAACTCGAACTTACATTAACCTGTGATTCTGCAATGTTAATCACTTAAATATATTCCCTAGACAAATGTATTCCCGAAATTTCATTACTCTAATTACTTTTGGTGTTGCGGTTTCTTTTCCGTCAGTGTATGTAAAGTCACATATCGTTTCATGTGAATGCGTAGAACAAATACAATCCAGTAGTGCACTAAATTACGTCCATTAGTGATAGTAGTAATAGTAGTACTCTCGAAAATAGCTAACAGCACATACAGCCTCCTTGGACAATATATTCGTTCTTAAAACATATTGATGCTATAGACACCCATAAGAAGAAAATCTTAAATTCCTGAAATTGTCTAGCCTGACCAGAGTCCCGAACTGAGCCTATTGGATGAGTAGATCGTTGACTTCGCTTCGGATCCCAGCGTTCTACATCGCTAGCTTCTCTGGTTTCCATTCTTGTGGAAGAATGGGTTGTCATTTCTTCACAGAAATTCAGCCTTCTCTTTGGAAGCGTCTCCAGTAGAATACAAGCAGTCCTAAACTAAAAGGTGGACACATCTCACAATAATGTCCACTAATAGGTGGATATTTTTGATCGAGTAGTGTAAGAGAAAGAGGTATGAGACACAGCTGAAGCTGTGAAAGCGGACCGTGAGCTGTGTTTGGTTAGCTCAGTGGGTATTCCCCAAAAGGCCAAGCTTAGGTTCGGATTCGCCACAGAGTTATAACTTGTGAGGGAAGTTCACTTTAGTGCACACTCCACCGCAGAGGGAAAAATTCATTCTGGACAACCTCCATGTGTATTTACTTTCACTGCCTCTGCAGTAGGTGACGATTTCACTCTGAAAGAGAGAAACATCCTACCACACAAGGCCAGCCAGGTGCGCATATATAACCAACAGCCAATAATTCAGCGTATTGTCCAGCTCGATCTCATCGAGCATGCTGGGGAGACGTGTTGTCAGCTAGCCCCAGTCAGCTGCCTCGCTGACAGCAGCTTTGCAAAAAGAAGGCATTCTCGTTTTTTAAGTCTCATAATGCCATCCAAAAAAGTCTTCACGCGTCGTTATACGTGTGCAAACCCAGCCATTTTGCACATTTCGAACAAGCTATAATTTCTACTATTAATTCTTTGTCTAGAACTGAGCTCTGTACGTTATTAGTGCCATATCATGCAGTTCACAGGTTACCTACTTTCTTCATATTTGATACTCAACTTTTTGATTATTTATTATTGTAGTTTTGCTTTAATATATGGAAACAAATATATCTGAATTACGATAGAAGAATGATAGATCCTAGCACACATTTTAAATGTAGGAACTACTGCCTTCGTTTAGAATAATTACTATGTTAGGACCGCACATTGAGGAGGCAGCACTTCAGTTGGTTTCTTTCAGAAATGGCATACTGTAACAAGTGAAGCTGCTATACAACCTATTTGTAATTATACCACCAATTCCAGTCAGAGTCTACTTTCTAGTACAGATTTTTGTTAATGACAAGTGTTTACACTCGTATATATCAGAGAGCAAATGTCGTACAATTAAAAATAAATTATACAGCAGCTTCACGTGTTACGATATGTCATTTCTACGACTTACCAAAACTGTGGAAAACAACCAACAAAAACTATTTCGGTTTATTTTACGTTCATATCACTGAACGGCGACAGAGACTGAGTAGATGCATTGGAAATAGTAATACACAACATGATACGATCTCACATTGTTGGTGACAGGTACTATGTCGAATTTGCAGCCGAATATAACGTTGCAACGGACGGAACAGTAGAGTTTAACGTCCTTTAGATGACGGGCTCATAGAGATGGAGCCCAAGATCATATTGGACAAGGGTGGAATCGGAAATCGGCCACGACTTTTCTCAAAGAAACCATCCCGATGTTCATATTAAGCGATTTAACGAGACAACGACAAACCTATATAACGGCTGCCGAACTTGGATTTGAACCTCGCTCCACCCGAAAATACTGTAGATGTGACGATATCTAACTGCTGGAGCTCGGAATTCAAACCTCTGGAGGACATTGCTCATTCTACACCGGTTTTGCGCGAGAACTGACAGATTTCTTGAGGAATTCTTGTGTTTAACTACGATGGATGTTCATATAGATCACTTAAATAACACCAGGATATTACGGGAGGAAGAATTGGAAATGGCGTCAATAGTCCGAAGTTTAATGCATTCTGCAACGTATCTATATTTTCGAACAAGAGTCCTCCCATACCAGTAATGATGTCGGTATCATGTTATTTCATTGCGACTCAAATGCTCATGACCACATCGGCAGCGTCGTAAACGACAATCCTACAACACTTCAATGCTAGGAACGCCAATATCTACATCTCTTCCAAAGTCGCCAAATGCTTTTTAAATTAGGGTTTAACGTTTCGTGGACGATCAGTTCATTAGATGTGCAAGACAAGCTTGGCTTGGGGACGAATGACTAAGGAAATGGACTGAGTCCTTTCAAAGGAACTATCCTGGAATTCACCTGAAGTAATACAGAGAAATCACAATAACCTAAATCTGGATGACCGTATGAAGATTCCAGAATTTATGTCCAGTGTCTTACTATTACAATTAGCTCGGTAAGCTAAGGAAGATGCGTTGCCACGAATAATTTGGTGAATTACCTCTTTATGTTCTGGGACAGCAAACAGCCCGGGGTTAAAAAGTCATTGCACTGTTTGGTCGGTGTGCCCTTGCTTTGCAACCCGCCCCAGATCACACTGCAGAGCTACTCCATGCAGACCCTCTGTTGACCTTCAGCTATCGTCTGCGCATCTCACGACAACTTCCTCCACTCTTCGCTGCCTTCACGACGTTGATCTCTGAGCAGGTGCAACCACGTAATTTTATTCACAATCCTGGTTTCTTCCTCGAACGATGTAGCAACTGTGCTGCTTAAGCTTAACAAGTCTCTCCTTTCCACCTTCTTCTCTTTTATTTTTACCTGAGCTTCAGGTCCAGTGCGCGTTTTTCTAACAAAGTACAAAAAGTAAAACAATTTTTTTAATGTATAGCTTTGTTGTAATGTAACATTTCCGTTAATCTCTGTATCCATTGGGTTACGGTCTGCTTCAGAGCACGTTACATCGGTGTCTGTTGGCGTCCAGATATGACAAAGTGAGTCAAATACAACTATCTTTTTAAAGTAAACAGCAAATAAAGCACAGTCCAACAAAGGAATGCGTCGCCACTGGGTGGAATCCAGATATGACAAAGTGAGTCAAATCCAACTATCTTTTTAAAGTAAACAGCAAATAAAGCACAGTCCAACAAAGGAATGCGTCGCCACTGGGTGGAATCCAGAAGCAGGGTTTACAGCAAGCTCCAGATTACCGAGGTTAAAGGAGACCCTAGACAGCACGGATAAGCGAAAAACACGGATAATCCAAAATTAGCTTCACTTCAGTCCGAGAGGCTAAAGTTCGCGTCGGCGTGCCCTTTCAATACAATCCACTTTCATCAGTGTTGTAATTCCATTACAGGAGAAAACTGTTCTGTCGTTGTACCTAAGGTATTCATCGTAAAAGAACATCAGTTGTGTCTTTGTCAGCAGCAAGTTTATCGCTATGAACAGCAGCTTCCCGAATCCCGTAGCGATGTTTAAATCTTCAGCCATTTTGATGAAGCTAATCCGTCAATCTTTAGAGTTCAATAGAACTTTTCCGCTTTCTCTGTCAACTTCCGACGTGATATGGGAACTACTCTTGGTCTGCCCTGCTGGAATGTCAACTGCAGTGCTTCGTCTACGTCATGTAAGTTGAATTTTTCAGGCATTTAACACTGTGACCGTCTGGCTTAGCTTTCAGCTTTGGTTGCAAGATTTATAAGCTTTTCTTTAATTTTCTTTGAGTCTCTGTTTCTGTCCCATAATCCTGACAAAGATTTACTGTATTTTCATAATTTTCCAACTTCTCTTTTTCTTGGTGGTTATAACAGCTGTTTGCCTTTATCTGTCGAATTCCTAGTATTTGTAAACTGTTCGTAGAGAATTTGATCAGTTATAGACCGCTTAGTGCCTAGGATACAGGTACTTTTTTTTTCTTCATAGCTTCCCAGAACTGCTTCACTCGTTGGCTGATGGCCTGCCTCTGTTCATTTGACATTGCCCTCCTTGGTTGTGAATATCGTTGTTGGACAGGAATTTTTGCCATACTAATCAGTGGCCTGAAACGTTCCCTGTTCTGTATGGTGTCTTTTATGACGTTAAATTTGAAGTCCCTTCTTGTCTCTTCCAGAGGTCACATGGCGTTTTTCAATTTGGAAATGAAATTAAAAATTCTCGTATCATGTCTGTGACGCTATCTCCCATATTTCGCGATAATATAAAACGAGCTGCCCTTCTTTGTACTTTTTCGATGACATCCGTCAGTCTCACCTGATGTGGATCCCACACCGCATAGCAATACTCCAGAATAGGGCGGACAAGCGTGGTGTAAACAGTCTCTTTAGCAGACCTGTTGCACCTTCTAAGTGTTCTGACATTGAATCGCAGTCTTTGCTTTGCTCTACCCACAATATTATCTATGTGATCGTTCCAATTTAGGTTCTTTGTAATTGTAATCCCTAAGCATTTAGTTGAATTTACAGCCTTCAGATTTGTGTGGCTTCAAGAACACAGGAGCGGTTGCTGACCTTCCGAGGTCTGGTCGACCAAGAACCTCAGCAGACAGGGTGGAAGCTGTAAGGCAGTCTTTCCTGCGAAGTCCGAAAAAATCGGAGCGCAGGACCTCACGTGAATTACAGATGCCAAAAAGCTCTCTCCATGACAGTTTACACAAACGTTTATTGTTTCGTGCATACAAAGTGCAAATCGTTAAGACCTTGTTGCCCAATGACAGTACACGTCGATATGACTGCGGTCGAAATGCTATCACGTATTGAGGACGATGATGATTATCTCAGACGAATTGCCTTTTCCGACGAAGCAACCTTTTTTGTCAGTGGAGTAGTGAATCGCCATAGTGTGCGCATTTGGGGTTCACAGCCCCCTGGCGAGGTCATGGAGTGCACCAGAGGCAGTCCAAAGGTGAATGTTTGGTGCGCGCTATTGCACGATCGAATTATCGGGCCATTCTTCTTCGCTGAGGCTACCATCACATCTGCAGTGTATCTGGGCATGTTGCAACTGTATGCTGTTCCTCATCTGCTTCAGTATCACCCCGATGTCTTGTTTCAGCAAGACGGTGCACCGCCTCATTGGGGTTTGGACGTCCGTGCCTATCTCGATATGACCTTTCCTGGGCGATGGATTGGTCGTGATGGGCCAACGGTTTGGATTCCACGCTCTCCGGACAGAACCCCATTAGACTTCTTTTTATGGGGTTATGTCAAGGACGAGGTCTACCGAACACGTGTACCAGTTCTTGAAACCCTGCGGCAACGGATAACCACAATCGTTGGATCGATCCCTCCAGTGACGTTGGCTAATGTGTGGGCGGAAATTGAATATCGCCTAGACGCGCTACGTGCTACCAAGGGTGCTGATGTGGAAGTTTACTGGTGTGTGAAAAAAACTTTGATAGTTTCTAAACAATTAGACACCAGTTTCATATTTGTATCTTACTTCTAGCTTGAGTTATCAATTTATGTAATCAGGGAAAGACTTTTCGGACACCCTGTATATATATATGCAGGGTGATTTTTTCCACCGTGTCCACTCGTCCAAACTCTAGGGATTGAGAGGATACGGAACAAAAAAAGGTCAAATGAACTTACGTCTAGAAATGCATGGTTTCCGTATTAGAGACCATTATGGCTACAGGGACTGCAATCTAATACGCGCTGTACCACGCAGCTACGGTTACAGTAGGTGTTGAAACTGGTTTCCACGTGCCTCAACCCATGCTTTTACGCACCGTAGCATGTTCTGTCTTACACGTTCACATCGGCCAGGCTGGATCCGAACCGTGTCAAAGGCAGCATGAATACGCTGCTACAGTGTCTCTGCATACACGATATTTTTGAGATGGCCCCATAACCAAAAATCGCCTTGGTAGAGATCCGGTGAACGAGCAGGCCATGCAAGCTGACCGCCTCATCCGATCCATTGACCAGGGAAGACACGATGGAGCCGCGCCCGGACCTTAACGACTAACCTGGAGCACCATCGTGTAGCAGCCACTTAACCTTTCGAATCATTGATGGAAATTTTCCGGCAGGGAAGGCAAAGTCATTCGCAAGAAACGTCGATAGTTCCGGCCTGTTAGGGACGTGGAAGGAAGATTGGTCCCAAAATACGCTCGGCAGTTATCCTGGCCCACACATTCCGGCTGCACAGATGCTGATGATGCGCTAGGGCTTGACATATCAGGAACAGTACCAGCCTCTAGGAGGAAACCATGCATACTGTAACTGTGGCTGCATGGTACAGCGCGTATTAGACCGCAGTCTCGGTAGCAAAGTATGACTGAATAAATGGTCTCTAGCATGAAAACTATGCCTTTCAGGACATCATTTCGATCGACCTTTTTATTCCATATCCTCTCATTCCGCAACGCCTAGAGATTGCACACGGTGGAAAAAAAATCACCCTGTATACACTCCTGGAAATGGAAAAAAGAACACATTGACACCGGTGTGTCAGACCCACCATACTTGCTCCGGACACTGCGAGAGGGCTGTACAAGCAATGATCACACGCACGGCACAGCGGACACACCAGGAACCGCGGTATTGGCCGTCGAATGGTGCTAGCTGCGCAGCATTTGTGCACCGCCGCCGTCAGTGTCAGCCAGTTTGCCGTGGCATACGGAGCTCCATCGCAGTCTTTAACACTGGTAGCATGCCGCGACAGCGTGGACGTGAACCGTATGTACAGTTGACGGACTTTGAGCGAGGGCGTATAGTGGGCATGCGGGAGGCCGGGTGGACGTACCGCCGAATTGCTCAACACGTGGGGCGTGAGGTCTCCACAGTACATCGATGTTGTCGCCAGTGGTCGGCGGAAGGTGCACGTGCCCGTCGACCTGGGACCGGACCGCAGCGACGCACGGATGCACGCCAAGACCGTAGGATCCTACGTAGTGCCATAGGGGACCGCACCGCCACTTCCCAGCAAATTAAGTACACTGTTGCTCTTGGGGTATCGGCGAGGACCATTCGCAACCGTCTCCATGAAGCTGGGCTACGGTCCCGCGCACCGTTAGGCCATCTTCCGCTCACGCCCCAACATCGTGCAGCCCGCCTCCAGTGGTGTCGCGACAGGCGTGAATGGAGGGACGAATGGAGACGTGTCGTCTTCAGCGATGAGAGTCGCTTCTGCCTTGGTGCCAATGATGGTCGTATGCGTGTTTGGCGCCGTGCAGGTGAGCGCCACAATCAGGACTGCATACGACCGAGGCACACAGGGCCAACACCCGGCATCATGGTGTGGGGAGCGATCTCCTACACTGGCCGTACACCACTGGTGATCGTCGAGGGGACACTGAATAGTGCACGGTACATCCAAACCGTCATCGAACCCATCGTTCTACCATTCCTAGACCGGCAAGGGAACTTGCTGTTCCAACAGGACAATGCACGTCCGCATGTATCCCGTGCCACCCAACGTGCTCTAGAAGGTGTAAGTCAACTACCCTGGCCAGCAAGATCTCCGGATCTGTCCCCCATTGAGCATGTTTGGGACTGGATGAAGCGTCGTCTCACGCGGTCTGCACGTCCAGCACGAACGCTGGTCCAACTGAGGCGCCAGGTGGAAATGGCATGGCAAGCCGTTCCACAGGACTACATCCAGCATCTCTACGATCGTCTCCATGGGAGAATAGCAGCCTGCATTGCTGCGAAAGGTGGATATACACTGTACTAGTGCCGACATTGTGCATGCTCTGTTGCCTGTGTCTATGTGCCTGTGGTTCTGTCAGCGTGATCATGTGATGTATCTGACCCCAGGAATGTGTCAATAAAGTTTCCCCTTCCTGGGACAATGAATTCACGGTGTTCTTATTTCAATTTCCAGGAGTGTATTTAGAGTGTCTCACCTAATTCTGCCACACCCAATATCTCTGGAACAACAATAGATATTCAAAAACGGTTTTCTCCAGCATGAACGTACGGTGGGGACTTAGGAAACCAAATACTATGCGAAATTTTAAAACGTAAACAAATGCTATTTTCAACACACACTCGTGTATTTTTAAATGGACACCCCCTATTTTTCGTATGCAATCAATAGCATGAAAAATCACAAAATAATGGCGTTGGTTACATCGCAATACGCCAATTACATCCCGAGAAATTGCGAAGCGAAGCTGACATTTGAAATAAATGAAGCGGATAGCTAGCGCATTCAAGCGTGCACCTCGCGCTGCCGGTAATCGTTATGTGATTGGCGTAGTACGTCAGTGGAGTATTAATGTATGATGTGGTATTGTATGGCAATACATCGTTGGCCCATATTTCATTGATGGCACTCCTAAAGGGGGATAGTTTAGCCCCTTCTTGAGCTGTACCTTACTTGAACCGGCCCACCTCTTATAATGTGTCAAATAATGCGGTATCAGAATGATGGATGTCCTGCGCATAGTGTTTACTGTTGCGAAATGACAACTAGAGGTACAGTTGGTGGTAACACACTTGGTTTCACGTTTCTAAATCTCGTAAGTTCTGAAATATGTGGCTTGTAAAGTATAGCAACGGCGTATCAGTTTCTGACGTAATGCATCGCATGTAGTACTGTGCTCAGAGCATGGGTTGCCTGCACTGGCGCCTGTATCGTAACTTACCGATATCACCACGGCACGCTCTACCTTCAGTGTACAAGTGTCTCCTAATCTGGTCTGCTGAACTGCTCTCATACTGTAACGTAATTCACGTACGTTGCCACATTAAAACCTGTTTTCTTGTGGCTTGTTACAGTTGCCGTCATCTAGTCGATATGATTCACTGATGAAGAAAAACTAGATATTATTTTAATTTATGGTGAATGCCACAGAAATGCAACCGCAGCTGTGACGCTGTATGTTGGACGCTACCCAGATCGGCGGTGTCCGTCACGTCGAACCACGGGCAACATCTGCAAGACACTCACGGAAACAGGAAGCTGGGCTCCCACAACACCAGCGACTGGCAATGGAAACGAAATTGCTGTTCTGGCTGCTGTAGCGCACAATCCTCAGGTGGGTGTACGAGAAATTCCACGATGTGTAGGAATAAGCCACAGTAGCGTGTGCAGAATCTTGCATCGGCATCGGTTTCATCCGTTCCATATCTCACTGCACCGAGAATTGTACGAAAATGAATTTGAATCCCGCATTGCATTCTGTCGTCTTGCACTTCAGCAGTTGCAAGGTAATCCAGTATTCTTCAGCAATACGTTGTTTACGAACGAGGCTTCATTTACAAGTCATGGTAAAGTGCACCTGCGGGACGTGTACCACTCGTCCGTGCATAATCCCCCCTGGATTCGCCAAGTTGCTCATCAACGACAGTGAAGTGCCAGTGTTTGGTGCGGTATCATTGCTAACTGTATTTTGTGTCCCTATTTTTACCGTGGAACATTAAACGGACAGCGATATGCATCATTTCTTCAACACATACTAGCGCTCCTCATGGAGGATCTAGGATTGGAAACTCGTCTATCAATGTGGTTCCAACATGATGGATGTCCTGCACACAATGCAGAAGTTGCCAGAGACGTTCTAGATGCGACATTTCCAAATAGGTGGATGGAGCGGGGAGGTACTGTGTGATGACCAGCACGGTCATCCGACTTGACGTCATTAGACTTCCTTCTCTGGGGCGCAGTGAGAGACAGAGTGTATCAAGAACCCTCAACGACAGTAGAGGATATGCAACATCCTATTACTGCGACAATATCTGTAGAAACTCTACAATTTGTGCAACACTCTCTGGTTACCCGTCTGCATTGTATTGATGCAAACGGAGGGCACTTCGAACATATGTTGACGTGACACAGTTTCATTGGTCAAGATGTGGGTGTATTTTCTATGCTGGATGTAATGCACAACAATACAGTTTCCGTGGGCGACAGGGCACTAGTAAATGTGTTTAGCAAAGTGAATTCAAGCGTGTTATCTCTAATTGTAGCTCTATGTCATTTCACTAGAATAAACATACATTTACAATTTGAAAAACGTAATTTTGCGTTGGACGTGTTACTTGTTTATTTTTGTGGATTGTGCATACCTTCCCATTGTGGGAGCCCCTGACATAGGCAGCGTGAGGTGCACGCTCGAGTCTCAGGACGTGCGCTTGTTCAGAATGGTTCAAATGGCTCTGAGCACTATGGGACGTAACAGCTGAGATCATCAGTCCCCTAGAACTTAGAACTGCTTAAACCTAACTAACCTAAGGACATCAACACATCCATGCCCGAGGCAGGATTCGAACCTGCGACCGTAGCAGTCTCACGGTTCCGGACTTCAGCGCCTAGAACCGCTGGGCTACCGCTTGCGCTAGCTGTGCCCTTCATTTAATTACAATGTCGCTTCACAATGTCACGGGAAGTAACTGAAGTATTGCGATGCAACCACGGCCATTATTTTTGTGATTTTTCATGCTATTGATTTCATACGAAATAATAAGGGGTGTCCATTTAAAACTACACAAGTTTGTGTTGAAAATAGCATTTGTTTGTTGTTGTCCAGAGACTGGTTTCATGCAGCTCTCCGTGCTACTCTATCCTGTGCAAGCTTGTTCATTTCTCAGTGTCTATTGCAACCTACATCCTTCTGAATCTGCTTAGTGCATTCCTCTCTTGGTCTCCTTCTACGATTTTTACCCTTCACGCTGCCCTCCAATACTAAATTGGTGATCCCTTGACGCCTCAGAACATGTCCTACCAACCGATCCCTTCTTCTAGTCAAGTTGTGCCACAAATGTCTCTTCTCCCTAATTCTATTCAATACATCCTCATTAAGTATGTGATCTACCTATCTAATATCCAGTATTCTTCTGTAGCACCACATTTCGAGCCGGCCGGAGTGGCCGAGCGGTTCTAGACGCTACAGTCCGGAACCGCGCGACCGCTACGGTCGCAGGTTCGAATCCTGCCTCGGGCATGGATGTGTGTGATGTCCTTAGGTTAGTTAGGTTTAAGTAGTTCTAAGTTTTAAGGGGCTGATGACCTCAGAAGTTAAGTCCCATAGTGCTCAGAGCCATTTGAACCACTTGAACCACATTTCAAAAGCTTCTATTCGCTACTTGTCCAATCTATTTATCGTCCACGTTTCTCTTCCACACAGGGCCACACTCCATACAAATACTTTCTGAAACGACTTCCTAACACTTAAATCTATACTCGATGTTGACAAATTTCTCTTCTTCAGAAACGCTTTCCTTGCCATTGGCAGTCTACATTTTATATCCTTTCTACTTCAACCATCATCAGTTATTTTGCTCCCCAAAAAGCAAAACTCATTAACTACTTTAAGCGTCGCATTTCCTAATCTAATACCCTCTGCATCACCCGATTTAATTCGACTACATTCCGTTATCCTCGTTTTGCTTTTGTTGATGAGTTTCTCACCTAACTCTGCCACCTCAAATATCTCTGGAACAACAATAGATATTCAAAAACGGTTTTCACCAGCATGAACGTACGGCAGGGGCTTAGGAAACCAAATACTATGCGAAATTTTAAAACGCAAAAAAGGTTTTGTTTACGTTTTAAAATTTCGCGTAGTATTTGGTTTCCTAAGCCCCTACCGTACGTTCATGCTGGTGAAAACCGTTTTTGAATATCTATTGTTGTTCCAGAGATATTTGAAGTGGCAGAGTTAGGTGAGAAACCATCTATATACGATGTTACAAAAATACTTTTCACAAACTTCGGAAACAGGTGCCTTACACCAAAACAAAGAAAAAATTTCATATAAACGTATGTCCGGAGATCCGTCGTTTTTTAGAGTTATTAATGAAAGCTGACGTTCACCGGCTTTCCAGGTAAAATCCAAGCACCTCTCTCATCTATGCACCCATTTGACCCATTGTATCCTAGAGGGCGTTCTGCTGCCAGGGAGAGTGGTTTACATTCATCGTCTGTCTTCAACGTGTCCATCGTGTAAATGTAAAACAGGCAGTGAGTTAATTGAAAGCGCTCAGTTCAAAGAAGGCTTGAGCAGGCAGACATGATTTTTATGTACGGCCTCGGGAATGGTAACGGTCAGGAGGCTGCAGGGATGTATCATATGGTGTTTCCAGACCTAAGACATGCGAGTCATCCAATATTCGGTGCTGTGTATCGTCACTTTACGTAGGCAGCATCCGTAGCACGACAGAATATTGACTGACGAGACGATGAGTTGCTCTACGCCTGACCAAGAAGAGCACGTTCTACGGGCTGTCGAAGAAGTACAAGGTAAGTAGTCCTGGCATGTGGTACATCTCTAAGCTTAGGATGGAGGATACTTCACGAGAAATTCATGTGTCTGTATCACCTTAAACGTGCGCAGGGCCTTACGCCCGCCGATTGCCCACCACGCGAGAAGTTTTGTCGATGGTTTGTTACACAGCTTCCTATCCGTTGTTTCTCTCTTCAGTGTTGTACAACGTTTGGAGGAGATGGAATAATAAATTTCCGCAACCAACACATATGGACCGATCACAATCCTCCTGTACAGGCTAGACATCAGCATCAGTTTAAGATTAAAGTGTGGGCTGGAATTGTAGGTGACTGTCTGATAGAGCCATACGTTCTGCCAGCGCGTCTTACAGGTGCTGTTTACAGGGCCCTTATTCAGAACGTCTTCCAAGACCGCCGGCCGCGGTAGTCTAGCGGTTCTAGGCACGCAGTCCGGAACCGCGCAACTGCTACGGTCGCAGGTTCGAATCCTGCCTCGGGCATGGATGTGTGTGATGTCCTTAGGTTAGTTAGGTTTAAGTAGTTCTAAGTTCTAGGGGACTGATGACCACAGATGTTAAGTCCCATAGTGCTCAGAGCCACTTGAACCATTCTTTTTCTTCCATGACCTACTAGACGATATGACCCTGCAAATATTAAGAGACATGTCGTTTATGTATGATGGAGCGGTAACACAATTCAGTCTCAATGTTCGGAATGGCTGTTATCTATCATAATAGATGGACAAGTAGAACAGGACCAGTTCCAAGGCATGCACGTTCCCCTGTCCTCAGTCCTTTCGATTATTATCTCTGGGAGCAGCTTAGTCAACCGGTCTGTGCAGTAGACTGCCCACTGCCCAGAGGCAGAAACTCTCCATCAATATGTCATGGAAGCCTGCAAAACCATTCGATACAGTCCGTGATTCGACGAGTGCACGGGTGTTTAGAAGCAAGAGGAGGACAGTTCGATCATTTGTTATGACGTTATGCGTTGATGATCTCCAATCAACTAAACGGTAAACTTTCATAAATAGCTCGAAAACTAAGGATTTTCGGACATATGAACTTTTTTTCTTGTTTTGCTATAAGACATCTAGTCCCAAATGTATTTTTGAAACATACTGCATATGACGGGTATACAGTCTAATGGTCGTTAAGCGCATTTTCTATGGTATTTCGATACATAACTGTATTTTTGTTTTTGCAATATGTACCTGTAGTCAGTCCAGACAAATACTGCTAATCACGTTCTCCATGCGACATACAGTGTCGACGGAAAGCATCGATTTGTTTATCGTTATAAACAAAATGATTTTTAAAAGATTTTACGCAAGTCTTCGATAGAGCGGTTTCAGATAAGTCTAGGGCGATATTCGTTTTATCGACATGTGTTAAAAGGGATATATATATATATATATATATATATATATATATATATATATATATATATATATACAGGGTTATTACAAATGATTGAAGCGATTTCACAGCTCTACAATAACTTTATTATTTGAGATACTTTCACAATGCTTTGCACACACATACAAAAACTCAAAAAGTTTTTTTAGGCATTCACAAATGTTCGATATGTGCCCCTTTAGTGATTCGGCAGATATCAAGCCGATAATCAAGTTCCTTCCACACTCGGCGCAGCATGTCCCCATCAATGAGTTCGAAAGCATCGTTGATGCGAGCTCGCAGTTCTGGCACGTTTCTTGGTAGAGGAGGTTTAAACACTGAATCTTTCATATAACCCCACAGAAAGAAATCGCATGGGGTTAAGTTGGGAGAGCGTGGAGGCCATGACATGAATTGCTGATCGTGATCTCCACCACGACCGATCCATCGGTTTTCAATCTCCTGTTTAAGAAATGCCGAACATCGTGATGGAAGTGCGGTGGAGCACCATCCCGTTGAAAGATGAAGTCGGCGCTGTCGGTCTCCAGTTGTGGCATGAGCCAATTTTCCAGCACGTCCAGATACACGTGTCCTGTAACGTTTTTTTCGCAGAAGAAAAAGGGGCCGTAAATTTTAATCCGTGAGTTTGCACAAAACACGTTAACTTTTGGTGAGCTGCGAATTTGCTGCACGAATGCGTGAGGATTCTCTACCGCCCAGATCCGCACATTGTGTCTGTTCACTTCACCATTAAGAAAAAATGTTGCTTCATAACTGAAAACAAGTTTCGCACTGAACGCATCCTCTTCCATGAGCTGTTGCAACCGCGCCGAAAATTCAAAGCGTTTGACTTTGTCATCGGGTGTCAGGGCTTTTAGCAATTGTAAGCGGTAAAGCTTCTGCTTTAGTCTTTTCCGTAAGATTTTCCAAACCGTCGGCTGTGGTACGTTTAGCTCCCTGCTTGCTTTATTCGTCGACTTCCGCGGGCTACGCGTGAAACTTGCCCGCACGCGTTCAACCGTTTCTTCGCTCACTGCAGGCCGACCCGTTGATTTCCCCTTACAGAGGCATCCAGAAGCTTTAAACTGCGCATACCATCGCCGAATGGAGTTAGCAGTTGGTGGATCTTTGTTGAACTTCGTCCTGAAGTGTCGTTGCACTGTTATGACTGACTGATGTGAGTGCATTTCAAGCACGACATACGCTTTCTCGGCTCCTGTCGCCATTTTGTCTCACTGCGCTCTCGAGCGCTCTGGCGGCAGAAACCTGAAGTGCGGCTTCAGCCGAACAAAACTTTATGAGTTTTTCTGCGTATCTGTAGTATGTCGTGACCATATGTCAATGAATGGAGCTACAGTGAATTTATGAAATCGCTTCAATCATTTGTCATTTGTAATAGCCCTATATATATATATATATATATATATATATATATATATATATATATATATGGGCCAGAGAGAAATGAATACATCTAATGAGACTATTCTCTGTTGTTTGTCTATAGGAAAGTCGCAGCTGCAGAGTATTGTAGCGAAATGCAAGGAGACTTGTAGAGGGTCAACGTTTGGTGAAGGGACTGGCAGCGAAGGTTGAACATTAAAACCGTTTAATGGTTTGCGAGTGAATTGGCTAAGAGGTCACGATTTTCTGCGGTTTGCTGACGTGTAGAGAACAGTATCCTTGTGAAATGAGAAAAGTGGCACACTCTTAGTTCAAATGGTTCAAATGGCTCTAAGCACTATGGGACTTAATATCTGAGGTCATCAGTCCCCTAGACTTAGAACTAATTAAACCTAACCTAAGGACATCACACACATCCGTGCCCGAGGCAGGATTCGAACCTGCGACCGTAGCAGTCGCGCTGTTCGGACTGACATGCGAAAACCGAATTTTGGCTACCGTTTTCCCTGTCGTGTTTACATGTGAACTCCTCAAGCGTATTTACGAGTGCTGTCAAATACGACATCAAAAAATCAGCTGTTCTAGTTTCTGAGTTAGTCAGCACGATAACTAATTCTCTTCAATTATGTACGAGGGTTGTCCAGAAAGTAAGTTCCGATCTGTCGCGAAATGGAAACCACTGGGAAAATCCGGTAAAGCTTTGCCCAGATGTGCTACATACTGTCTCTAGTATACCCGTCGATCGTGTCGCGTTACTCTTTTCCGTTTTGAGTGATCAGTGAGCGCGTAAAGATGCGTGGGGAATAGCGTCTCCCGCCAGTTGAGTGCCAGGTTAGAGATTTCGCCTGTGTCATGCAGCCCACATAACACAACTGTCGAGCAGTTCCTTCTCCATGCCAGTTCTCGGCCGCACACTGCAGGGGCAATGAAAACTCTCCTGCAGCGTTTCCGATGAGAAGTGTTTGATCACCCACAATACAGTCCGTAATTGGCTCCCTCTAAGTCTCATCTCTGCTCACAAGAACCGCTGGCTATGAAGATAAAATTTTTCTACAGACAACGAGCTGCAGACCGGTGCAGAAGGGCCGAAAGCACAGGCGGCTGCTTTCTATGACGAAGATATTGGAAAGTTGATACAACACTACGACAAAACTCGAAGCTGGAGCGGCGACTATGTAGAGAAGTAGGTGGAAGGTGTACCTAACTGTTGCAAATAAAACGTTTCTGGTTTTCGCTGTGGATTCCATTTCGTGACCGATCGGAACTTACTTCCTGGACAACCCTCGTATTAGAGGTAGAAAGCTTTATGCTCAGTCTAATATATCTTCTTCTTCTTTTTCAGTGCTAAAGAAGTCACTCCGCCCTCATTACCCGATTTTTTTTTTTTTGTTTCGGTATTGGTTGTGCGTTTATATAGAGGCGAAAATCGATTGTGGATGTAGAAAACCGGCAGCCAGAACCGGATTTCCAGAATCGATTTTGGAGCCTCACACAATCAACTAGAAGCTGTATTGGAAAACGATTTACGAAACCCGGTTTTGGGATCCCCGTGTAAACAAAGTGACTGAGATCCTACGCGTCCGGCAGGCGACTGTGGAGCTAGTGCTGGAGTAATCGTGACCCTCAACTTTCCTGGATAACTACTATCAGGGGCTCCGCCGTCCATTGCATGCCAGCTCATTCTCAAGCGAAAGCGTCTCTTTGTAACGATTGTGAGCTACTTCAGTCAAAAAAAGTGCGAAATATCAAGTTATATACCGAGATCATTAGATGTAAGGCACAATCTCTGGTTATGAAGGAAAGCAAAGAGGCCAACCACACGCCTCAGTACGTCTCCACTGTCTCTTCACACTATTAATTCAGTTACAGGAATCTGTATTTCTCCCAAACAGTTTCATTCTATTATATGTCGATCCACTGGATAATATATAACAGAATAAATTGCAAACAGTAACAGCCCTGTTACACACCCAGGAGTACTCCCAAAATTAATTTCACTCACGTCGATTTAGTCGCGTTAAGAGCGACGTGCTGAGTTCTGTCTGCAAGGAAGTCCTGAACACAATCACAAAACCCATCCTATACTCGATATGCCCGTCCTGGCATTCGTCCTAATCGATTTATTAATACCTCAGAAAACATAAATCTGGTTATCCGGACGTCACTATTTACTTAATTAAAACACTTAATAAAATCTGTACTTCTCCCGCCCAGTTTCACTTTATTTGCAAATGCAAGAAGCAAGTACGTATAAAACGAACGCCTGTAATCGTTAAAGAGGTCACAAGAGATCCGCACATCTTGCTACACAGAACTGTAGCTGCTTTTTTTATCTTTAGACATTTCCTACTGATCTACTTGTGAAAAATTTACCCCGTTCGACTTTAGTTAAATTTAGCTGCTAGGCACTCGTGATACGCTGCAAGTGTTATTGCTTTCCGTGTATACGTCTGGCGAAGGAAGGGGTCGGAACCGTAAAGACTTCGGGCGTCTGAAGGTAACACGTCTTCCGAAAAACTAGCCGGACGGAATCGGTATGCTTGCTTCGTGGGACCGTATGTTCAAACCAGGGGAAAGTAACTAACAATCGGTTATGTACAGTGTGTTTATTAGATTTTTCTGCACATTAATAATCGTACGCTCTTGAAGCGCACCAGTCCGTGTAGCCACGGACAAAATAATGAAGATTAGTGTAGTAGATGAATGAAACTGTAGATCAGTGAACATTAATATTCGCTGTTGTCGTCTCATCAGCGCAATGACTAAAAACAGAAATACAGATGTCTTAAGATCTACAGGTATGGTTCACGCAGTACTTGACTATTTTCTGTTGCTCACAATGCCAATTTTGTATGTTAATGATTACTAAGAAAGTTTTACGTGGGTAATGAACGACGTGATGAATATCTGAAGTATTTGTTTACATATAAGAGATAAACAACTAAAAGTAATGCTTTCGTTTCATGTGGTACACGATTCACAATTCTTGTACAGCCGTTGTTTAAGATTCAGGTATCTACAGTATTTTCGAGTAGCTTTATGCACTATTGCGAGGCTAAGCTCCACGTTTGTAAGTTTATGTGGCGTTCCACTTTTTTCAGCAACAAGTAACAGTTTCTCAGCGCGTTGCAGTGTTAATTCAGGAGGTTGCCGCCACAGCCAGGATTTATCGTATACATGACTTCCACACCAAATTAGTGTCCTTTACCATATCAACGTACGGGAGTGGGATTAAAATTCAAGGTGAAAGGATATCAATGACAGTGATGACATGGCTATCCTGAGTAAAAGTGAAGCAGAATTACGTGATCTGCCGAATGGAATGAACAGTCTAATGAGTACAGAATATGGATTGAGAGTAAATCGAGGAAATACGAAAGTAATAACAAGCAAAAGAAATGAAAAGAGCGAGATGGTTACGAAATAGGTGAAGTTAAGGAATTCTTCTACGTGGGCACCAAAATAACCAATGACGAACGGAGCAAGAACGGCATCAAAAGCAGGCAATCACCGGCAAAAAGGACACTTATGGCCAAGACAAGTGTCCTAGTATCAAATATAGGCCCTAACTTGACGAAGAAATTTTTGAGAATGTAAATTTGGAGCACAGTATTGTATGGTAGTGAAATATGGACTGTGGGAAAACTGGAACAGAAGAGAATCGAAGCATTTGAGATGTGGTGCGTTGAAAATTAGGTGGACTTATAACGTAAGGAATGAGGATGTTCTGTGCGGAATCGGGGAGGAAAGGAATATGCGGAAAACACTGATAAGAAAGACGGACAGCATGCTAACACATCTGTTAAGACATCAGGAAATGACTTCCATGTTACTAGATGGAGCTGCAGAGGGCAAAAAGTGTAGAGGGAGACATAGATTGGAATACACGCAGCAAATAATTGAAGACATAGGTCGCAAGTGCTACTCTGAGATGAAGAGGTTGCCACAGGAGAGGAATTCGTGGCGGGGCGCATCAATCCAGTCAGAAGACTGACGACTGAAAAATAAATGATATTAGAATCCAGAGACTGTCAGAAAAGACAGAAGTTTTAGGTTCACAGCAATCGGCCATGTACTCTCTAAGACGAAGGTCACCAAACACCCATTCATAGTTCCGGACTCCACGCAACTACTGACGTGTATTCTGTCCTTTTACTACTCTTGCGGCAATATGTCTTCGGAGAAGGCTTTCAACTAAATTCCTATACACTAATTCATGAAATTACTTCCGTTCTCTCAAACGTGGTGAATAAGGTTTCTGAACGAAGTAATCTGTCACGCCGTTGATGTCTGGGCGCATGTCAAAGACATTGTATGAAGCAGTGACCTCTATACTACCTGAATGTGGAACTCTGTTCTGAGAGCATGGAAGTTCGACGAGTCCGTAGATTCTTGTTGTCTGCTTAGTCCGCCATGTTGTAATTAGGAAAAAATTTCAATCGTCCTGTACATAATAAAGCATTCTTTAGTTATTTCTAGCTTTGAACTTTATATCGACTGGCGATGTAACAGGCTGAGGTGGGAGTAATATCGAAAAAAAATTTCATGTTATGTTCTCGTGACATTTCGTGGTAGCCATGTTGTATTTAAGGAACAAATGAAATACGAGCATCTTTGGCCGGCACACTGACACAGTTTGGAGTTCGATATCCAGAGAGTATAGAGATCATTGCTTCGAAGCGACAAGGTAAACTAAGTAATTTTCTTTGAAATGTGATTCACTGGTGCTTGCTTCGTGGAAAGGGCCATTGTCACCCTGATCTGTAAGGTCCTATACCATACTGTTGCTACAATGTGGCGACTATTTTCATAAATATCTGTGGATTTTTTCCGCAGACTACAACTAATATCCGAGTCTAAACTAAGACAGTCAGCCCAAGACAAAGGCACCATGTTTGTCATATTTCACTGCAGTTATAATACACTTTCCAGCTCTCTCCACAACATTACGTGCAGCAGTTCTGGTAAAGTTTTCATGTCCTGTTCATAGCATTAAAGGCCTAAAGTACTACAACACATTTTATGTATGGTGCCATGTTTCGCGTGGTGTTTCTTCAAGACTACATAATGCACAAAGCCATCACAATGGAAAACGAATACTAGATACACGTAAGTAGTTATTGTGAACCAACAAAGTCGTGAACCAATGTGTTTATCACCTTTATTGTGCAGGTGAAAGTACTGTACGATTGCTAACAAAAACGTTACTCATCTGCCGTTAACAAGTGAACTGTCCCAGTGGTTGGGGTACTGAATTCTTTCAGGGGGGCAACAGTATTCAAGTACCAATCCAGCCATCCCGATTTCGTTTTCCCGTAGCTTCCTTAAGTCCCTTAAGGTGAATGGCAGGTAGCTGAATGGTCAGCGTGACAGAATGTCAATCCTCAGGGCCCGGGTTCGATTCCCCGCTGGGTCGGAGATTTTTTCCGCTCAGGGACTCGGTGTTGCGTTGTCCTAATCATCATTATTTCATCCCCATCGACGCGCAAGTCGACGAAGTGGCGTCAAATCGAAAGACTTGCACCCGGTGAACGGTTTTGACTGAGACTCATTGGAAGAATCCTAAGGAAATGCAATCCGAAAACTAAGGAAGTGGGTTACAGTACGCTTGTTCGCCCACTGCTTGAATACTGCTCAGCAGTGTGGGATCCGTGCCAGATAGGGTTGCAGTAGCTCTGTACGGGCTTTTGTTGAAGTTTCGAGAACATACCATCACCGAAGAGTCAAGCAGTATATTGCTCCCTCCTACGTACATCTCGCGAAGAGACCATGAGTATAATATCAGAGAGATTAGAGCCCAGACAGAAACATAATGACAATCCTTCTTTCCACGAACGAGACTGGAATAGAAGGGAGAACCGATAGAGGTTCTCAAGGTACCCTCCGCCACACACCGTCAGGTGGCTTGCGGACTATGGATGTAGATGTAGATGGTACCTTCAAGTAGTCCATGGCGAATTTTCTCCCCCGTCCTCGTCCATCTGAGCTATTGTGCTGTATCCAGTGACTTCATTGTCGTCGGGACAATGAATTACAACTCCTTTCCGCTATATCAGTATTTTCATGGTCGAAGAACGCGCATTGTCTCAAGACTTGTAACTAAGGAGCAATTTACAATAACGACATCCACACTTTTCGCAGGAAATCACCATACGTGAGCCTTATTCGGCAAGACAACAGGCAAAACCAACGATAGTCGATCACAGTTCGAAACACTTCGAAAATAGTTCTACACCATTCACAGTTTGTTCAACTACACGATCTAAAAATATATAATCTCTCTGTGTGTGTAACTCATTAGAAATACTAATAAGCAGTCTTGAATCGGGTACGCCGCGTTTGAAAACTGTGTAATATTCTCCAAAAAGAGAAAACAAACACAACGTTGCGAAATTCAGCAGTTGTAGAGACGTGCGGTATTGTTTTAAGCTGTAAGTCTGAGCTGCAGTTTCCTTCGATCTGGTCACCTGACTCGCGTTTCAAAGTTATGAAACCGTGTCGAAACTTTAAACTAACTTGAACCAACCGTTAAAATCAACCTCCTGAATTTTAGAATTGGTTGCAGTCATCAGAATAAGTTGAAAAGTGTAAAATTTAGATGCAGAGCTTACCAGCATAACACATGGCGTAAAAGTGGATCACACTGCAGAAATGCATTCCTGCGACCTGTACTGACGAGATAAAATCCAGTTTGGCAGCTAAAGTTGGTGTTAAAGCGCCACAAAATATGAGTGAAAAATGTTTTAGTGACCAGTCATAGAATGTTTTCTAGTGATAACAGCCCAGCACGTGTACGTTGACATCTGACTGAAAATCGGATACTTGTTTGTATCCAGTTTTTAACGAGAAGCTGTCCACAGAACCTCCTCCTGAAGTTCAGTGAATTTCGACATCGTCAAATTGGAGCAAGGGATCTATTCGAAATGCACTCTTTTATTCATAAAAGTCATGATCGGATTCGGCAGATATTTTACAATTAACCAGTTTCAATTCTAATGAGTCATCATCAGGAATAAGGAATCTAGAAGAGAAAAAATGCAAAATTACTGTTAAATAGGAGTACATGCGTCGCCAGCCCATGCATCGTACTTCAAAAGAAATATCAAGGAAACAAGAGCCAGCCTGCAAATCGAGAATCCTGGCTCGTAGAATGAATATTTTCCACTTAACTCTACTTTTTCATTCTATGGTCGGTTGTTGGCAAAATTCTATCTTTAACAATTATGTATTTACCAGTGCTTGGTTCATTTCCTTTTTTAATGACTAGTTTAATAAAATTTTATTTTACGTGTGGTCCTTCTTTCTCCGAGTTCCTTTCGGTACTGTAAATTGTGGCTTATTATATTTTCAAAACAAATAGTGATTATGTTATAGTTGTTTTCAACATATCTTTTCACATTGTATTCTCGCACATGTGAGCCAAGCATTTGCAACGTCCTCTACGAAAGTAACTGTTCCAATCTCGAAGTCTACGCTGGAGCAGGGACCGTAGTTGATTTTAAGTGCTTGAAGACGACTTGATGTGTAATTCCGTAACAGGACACCGGGTTTATTGTCATTTTTCTCTTCAGCTTGCATTTTGCAATATTTTTTACCTGTTTACATTTAACAAAAATTTTGCAGTTTCGTTTTTTTCTAGATTTTGTGTTCTGATAACCCGCTTGCGCAGCCGAGGCGGCTAACGCACGCCTGTGCGGTGGCGCTCGACTCATAGATTTGAGGGCTCTAATCGTAATGGCGGAAAATAAAATTCACCTGCAGTCCGCATTGTCCCATGAAATGAGGGCATTTGACACTGTAGATGGTGATCTGTCCGTCAGGTGGGAGTGTTAAGCTCTGTAGCCCCTTGGTGTTGTTCGAGACGAATAGCTGTGTGCCGGGACCGGGTTTCACCCTCTCCCTTCTCTCATCATCTCCACCACACTACACACACACACACACACACACACACACACACACACACACACACACACACTTAACGGATGCACTTAACACAGCTCTCACGCTTCGTGAAAGAAAGGTGCCAATGTGCGCGAAGGAGAACGAAAACCCATTTCAATTAGGCCGCTTTTCGTGCCAACCATGCCATAAAGCTTTACTTTTTTCTTTAGTCCGGACGATGACTTATTCGATTGGGGGTTTGTATAGACGTGATATGCAACCTGTCGCTTTTCGAATTTGATACGATATATTCTGCTATTAACTATTTTCCGAGCCACTGATGATCATAATCGGGTAGAGATATTATTTATGGTAGCATGTGGTGCTTGATGGCAGGATCGTGGTGCTGTCGAAAATAACAAAAATTTAGGCGGAAATTAACGAAATATGTACGAAATGAAGAGATCGTTATGTTAAGGATGCTACATTGTATTGTATCCTAGTATCCACAATAAATTTATGTCGGCAATGTGCATTTTAACCACACATACACACAACGTATTTAGATGCACTTTTACAGTAAACAAACACTGAAAATAAACCCACAGAGTATGAGAATGTACGTACTACACTTTGCCACTTCGAGATCTTTGAAATGCGGAATAAAGCATTGATAATGAACGCAAGTGAACATTCCGAGCTGTAGGTCTGTGCATACGTAGGCAATATATGTGTGATACGGATCAAATAAGTTACAGATAACACACAGAATGAAATATTTATTACATAAACAAGAGCGAATGAGTCGGTAGCATATATGACAGACATGTGAATATGGGAACCTGCAGGTGCGCGCATCAACTAGGTTTCGCTTGAAGAAAGGTAGCAAAATGAGAAATGTTTTGATTCATCGTATACGTATATTGACAACGTACGGACACAAATACAGCTTGCGATGTTCACTTGCGTTCATTATCTACGCTTGTAAATATTTTATTTTTTTAATTTAATGGAGCTCATGTCAAGGTACCGACGGCTTTCCTACGTTCGATACATCAGCTCTCGCCCGATCACCGACGTTAAGCGAATTCGGGCCGGTTACTAATTGGCTGGTTGTATGTCTTGGAACACGGGATGCCGTTCGGTGAGTGCGGTTCTAATCGCGTCAGTTTGGAACCGCGTGACCGCTACGGTCGCAGGTTCGAATCCTGCCTCGGGCATGGGTGTGTGTGATGTTCTTAGGTTAGTTAGGTTTTGTAGTTCTAAGTTCTAGGGGACTGATGACCTCAGTAGTTAAGTTCCATAGTGCTCAGTGCCATTTGAACCATTTTTTTGATGCCGTTCGGTGAGGGTCACGCAAGTCGTCGAAGTGGCGCTCAGTTGAAAGACTTGCACCAGGCCGTGGAGCCTCACGACACCGAACTGTAATATAAGGTGCTCATATCGATCCATTTTTAAGAAGTATTGGATGCATTTACATAATACGTAATTCTAACCAGTCCTGTGACAAACGAGGGCCTTTTTTTTTTTAAGGATAATTAAGAAGGTAGTTCACAATAGAAGAACGTGTGGCAACTGCTAATACGCGATTGCGCTCTTTGTCTTATGTGCAGCTACAACAGGGGTTCAATTGGAAGTTTCACATGCCAGTACCAACGAGAGAAAACGCCCTGTTACTTCTCAATAAATTCCGAAGAACTGGAAACGTTGCCGATGAATCCTCCTGTACGACAAGAGACTGTTCAGTGAACCAGAGGAACAGTCGAAAGAGTAATCGTTTAAGACAGGCGTTATACGTTTTAAAATTAACGATTTTGAAAATTTTACTCTTACAGTAAAGAAAAAACCGAACCTTATTCAGGTGATTCACAGATTAGACCTCGAAGATTAGTCCAGCTTCGTGTTACCATTTGAAAGAAGCTGCACCCAACGAACGCCTCAAGGACTACATTTTGTTTATTGATGACGTCAAGTTCTAGAACTGCGGAAAAGTTAACGAACATAACTGCCGGATACGGGGTGAGGAGCCACATCAAGCTACCACTAAATGGGAAAGAGACATCCCAAGAGTGAATGTGTGGTGGCTTCGATTCACAAAGACTACAGTTTATGAACCCTTCATTTTGTAGAAGGGATAAGTACAGGAAACGTTTACCTTGGTTTGCTGGAGAAATTCCTGGATGCACAACTTCAACAGGAAGACATTGCTGTTGTGTTATAACAGGACGCAATATAACCTCGTTTTGCTCTGATAGTAATGAAGCACCTAAATCGTAGAGTCCGCAACAGATGAAGAGGCAGAGTTTCAGCTAGATTGTAGCGATCACGTTCACCTGATTTGATACCAATGGATTCCTTCTTTGGGGGATACATAAAGATAGGCGTGTACAACATAAAAGTAAGGGATCTTCAGGATCTAAGAGCCTGAATCGGGCTCAAATGGTTCAAATGGCTCTGAGCATTATGGGACTCAACTTCTGTCGTCATTAGTTTCCTAGAACTTAGAACTAGTTAAACCTAACTAACCTAAGGACATCACACAAATCCATGCCCGAGGCAGGATTCGAACCTGCGACCGTAGCGGTCTCGCGGTTCCAGACTGCAGCGCCTAGAACCGCACGGCCACTTCGGCCGGCCCTGAATCGGGGATGCGGTATCAGCTATTTGACAATACTTGCTTCAGAACGTATTCAGATCTGCTCTTCAACGATAGGATCGATGCTTCGGAATGTACAATAAACAAACATGCGTATTATGTAAATGCATCTATTATACTTTTGAGTTGTATGAAGACTTTCTGACCACCCTGCATCTGCAAGGGCTATTCGGAAAGTAAGGCCCGATGGGGTGCGAAATGGAAAGCACGGTGAAAATCCGATGAAGTTTTGCACAGATGAGCTTTAGTATGCCCATCGATCACGTCGAGCTCTCTTCATTTCTGAGTTCACAGAGAGCACGTGCAGATAACTAGAAAATAGTGCCAAGTTCGACGTCGCCGTGAGAGATTTTGCTTGATGTCTTGCAGCCCACACAACACAGCTGCCATGCATTTCTTGCGTCACGACAATTCTCGGCCGCATTCTGAAGATGCTCCTGCAGTGTTTTCGACGGGAAGTGTTTGATTATCCACAGTACAGCCCGCAATCGGCTAATTGGCTCCCTCTGAGTTTCATGTCTGCTCACATGAACCGCTAACTATAACGACCTTTTGACACAGACAACGAGCTGTAGACTAGCGTAGAGGATTGGAAGAAACCACAGGCAGCTGCCTTTCATGACGAGGGTATTGGATAGTTGGTACAACACTACGACATGCGTCTAAGTCGGAGGTGCGACTGTGTAGAGACGTAGCTGGAGGATGTAGCTTACTGTTACAAATAAAACATTTTTGATTTTCACAGTGTTTTACATCTCGCGACTTCACTTTCTGAAAAGACCTCGTACATATACACTACTACTCTACAATTCACAATTAAGTGCCTCACAGAGGGTTCTTCGAGCCATCTTCAAGTTATTTCTCTGCCGTTCTCCCACCTCATAGTCTCTGTATTTACGTTCAGTGTTGGTTTGGTTTGCTGTAAAACCAAGTGCACCTAAATACTGTGTGCATATCTATAGCAACTGGCTAAAACGTACGTTATCGAAATCAATTTACCACTCATACCAAAATGATATACAATGTAGCCATCATAAAGCATTACCATATTTTCATTTCGCACAAATTTCGTAAAGTTATGCCTTTATTTCCGTTATTTTCGCCAGCAACACGACCCTACATTCTATCTGCACATGATCCGGATGGAGCCTGCAGTGGCTCGAAAACTCGTTAAAGCAGCCATCAATCCGAAGATTGTTTTGGACGCCACGGTGCTTTAGCAGGTATGGAGGTGATTTGCCCTTACCTTCCTGTGACCAGTTGTAGGGGTACGTACAGTTGAACGCGGATTCCGAACCACCGTGAAAGAGGCAGTTTTGTGTCGACAAATACTGTCAGACGGGAAAGAAATGATAAGTGAGAGATAACAATCCTAGGACTGACAGGAGACCTCTAGATTTGTAGTCTAACACTTTTTCACTGACAAGGGAAGGCCACGACGTTTGGAACGCGGATTTACTGCAAACTTCGTACTCTCGTAGTACTCCATGAGGACAACAAAATGTGTACGCAGTAGCGCGTACTTCTCAAGCGTTACTGAGAAAATCGCAAGATAATTTCGGTCGTCGAATATATATATATATATATATATATATATATATATATATATATATATATATATATATATATATATATATATATATATATATGCGTGGTCTTTTTACCGTCAAGCGGCTACATCATGGTCGTGCTGGCACGGTAGCTCAGCGTGTTCGCTCAGCCATTAATTACCCTTTGTATTAAAATAAACTGAGCGAACGATCAACGAAATGACTGACCTGTTGTCAGCGGACGTCCGCCCTGAACAAATTCAACGAACAATATAGAACGAAATGCTTTTTAAAATAAAAAAAAAATAATAAAATAAGAAGTGGTAGGCGTTTAAGCCGCTGGATCGAGTTCCGTTCGTCAGTTTTTTTTTTTATTTTCAACACAGTCATTTTCTCTACTACTTATATTACAATTGATATAATGGGGAAAATATGTGTAATCGGATGAACTTTTATTAAATTTACAATGTTATTTTTCAGTCTACTACTTTTTATTAACACAAATAATATAATATTCATAACTATCGACTAGTAAACGACCAAATGCATAAAGTGATACTGAAAATGTATGCTTGTCCGTGTCTTCAAAGCTGTTCGTATTTAATAGAAAGAGAACGAGAAATTGCTTCTCGGAAGACGCTGTTAAAATACACTCGATACTGCATAACCAATTATCAGCGCCGATTTTTAAGGAAATACTGCGTTATGCATGTTTTGCTTCCAAACTATCGTCTGAAAGAGAGGTTTTTGAAAATGTTAACAAGGTTTGTTTTTCCACAGAAAACGACAAAAGACCTTGCGTATGCGGTGCCGTTTAACTTTATGTTTTCCATGTTTTTACGAAAAATACCATCCTGCAACTTGTACTCGTAATGTCGAAAGCGACGATTAATTGTACATCTTTCGAAAGCCGTCTGTGCCGGTCAAAACTTGGAGGTAACAAGTCGTTTCGGGCTCCTTCCTGGTATATGGGATTTCTCAAATCACGGACAAGCATACATTTTCAGTATGACTTCATGCACTGGTCGATAGTTATGATTATTACATTATTTGTGATAATAAAAATTAGTAGACTGCCAAATAACATTGTAACTTTAGTAAAATTTCATCCGATTACACGTATTTTCCCCATTATATCAATTGTGATACAAATAATAAAGAAAATGACTGAGTTGAAAATAAAAATAAAAACTGACGAACGGAACTCGATCCAGAGATCCAGCAGCTTGAATGCTAAACACTTTTTTTTTTTAAAAAAAAAAAAGGTTTGTTCTGTATTGTTCGTTGAATTTGTTCAGGGCGGACGTCCGATGACACCCCTTCAGTTTGTTCGATGATCCGTTCGCTCAGTTTTTTTATTATAAAGGGTAACTAACGCTCTGACCGAACACGCTTTCTTTTTTTTTTTTTCGTAGTCTCATTTTGTTTGTTTTCGTTCGTTGCATCTGCTCTGCGAGCGTCGCAAGACACCCGTTTCAGTTCGTCGTTGATCCATCAAGTCAGTTTTTTTTATTACAGAGGGCAGCCAAGCCTCTGACCGAACACGCTGAGCTACCGTGCCGGCACCACTCGGCTGCAGCCGCTTCATGGTTAAAATAGCCACGCACAGATATGTATTCGACGACCGAAATTATCTTGCGATTTTCTCAGTAACTTTGATTTTATCCATACTGGATCAGAGGTCGTGGTTGTGAATGTCAGTGTTAAAAAATATATCGGCTCAACCACTTGTTTATAGTGTAAAACACTAAGATTGACGCGTTTCGGAAGTCAAGCTTCCATCATCAGAATAATAAAAAGTAAAAGAACCTGTTAAAACTCGCTAAAATGGAACATGCACCAGGCACAATAAAATTGATAATAAAATTAAAACATCGTGGCTACTTCCCTTGTTGCAGCCGTGTCTTCCAAGGTGCATCTCCACATAGTCGTCAAAATATAAAAAACTCTAAAATGGTGTCGCCTATGGTGTTCAACATCTAACCACATGGCTCTCTCCTCTATCGTCGTAAACCGCCCGTGCGTCTTCGTTGACACCACACACCACGTAGCCAAACAGGACGATAGAGGAGAGAGCCATGTGGTTAGATGTTGAACGCCATAGGCGACACCATTTTAGAGTTTTTTTATATTTTGACGACTATGTGGAGATGCACCTTGGAAGACACGGCTGCAACAAGGGAAGTAGCCACGATGTTTTAATTTTATCATCAATTTTGTTGGGCCTGGTGCATGTTCCATTTTATCGAGTTTTAACAGGTTCTTTTACTTTTTATTATTCTGATGATAGAAGCTTGACTTCCGAAACGCGTCAATCTTAGTGTTTTACACTATAAACAAGTGGTTGAGCCGATATATTTTTTAACATTTCTCAGTAACGCTTGAGAAGTACGCGCTACGGCTTACACATTTCGTTTGTCGCGAATAGTAGAAGATAGAATTAAAATCATGTAGGCTGTAGGCTGGAAAATTATTGCTACAGATCAAGCGAGGCGGACGTGACCAGACTATCTCATGTGTAGTGTGTAATGTGTACTCAACTAACAAGAGCGGAGTATGCAGTATCACGAGGCTCAAACACAGTTAGTGGCAACCCGTGGACACAGCAAACAGTGGAGAATGGCTAGTTCATCACGTAGGCATCACATGCTGCCGCGTGACTAGCCTACTCAGGGCTCAAAGTTCGGGGTGCTAGAACCTTCTAGAACAAGTGGTGCCGGGTGCACTAACCCCTATAAAAGCGGATAGCCGCTAGATCGAAGGACAGTGATGGAGTGAGGCACTTAGGACGCCGGTCCACGTTAGTCTGCGTCGGGATGCTGCAAGAGTTGCAGGAGAGTATTGAGCACAGCAACAAGTAGGGACTTAGGCTGAGTCGACACAGCTGACACTTAGTCTGGCGCGCTCGCCTCTGCTGTATTAGGACTTAGGTTTGGGAAGTTAGGGATGGCAACTGCATAGCCAGATAGACAATCATTGGAGACTGTATATAGAATCTTATTTAAATCACAAGTGCCAGGGGTACTTCCAGTATAATCGTTCTATACATCGAGTGTTCATATATGAAAGCTTCCCTAAGATCCTATCCGAGTTCCGTACTCTAGCTCACCTTGCAGCCTTCTCTACAACGGAGCAGTGAGGAGTTGGCGGCCCACACCACCGAGACCTCATGCCAAGTAAGTTCTCTGACGCGCACCAACGCAGTCCTTCCACTCCCTCTCAGGACACGTCAGTGGGACACGACACGTTGTCCTCGTGGAGTGCTGCGATTGTACGAAGTTTGCAGTAAATCCGCGTTCCAAACGTCGTGGCCTCCCCTTGTGAGGCACGCAGCCACACAGTACCAAATTTTAAAAGCGCCTGGTTTCATATCATAATTATCGTACCTAGATAAACAGCCATTTTAAAGCACAGCTGCAGTTTCTCATCGATTATGGATGTAATAAATGAAATGAAATGATCGTATGGCATTGTTGGCCGGGAGGCCCCATGCGGGGAAGTTCGGCCGCCGTATTGTAAGTCCTTTTTATTAGACGCCACTTCGGCGACTTGCGAGTCAATGATCATGAAATGATGATGAACACACAACACCCAGTTATCATGAGGTAGAGAAAAATCTCTGACCCCGCCGCGAATCGAACCCGGGTCCCCGAGCGCAGAAAGCGAGAACGCTACCGCAAGACCACGAGCTGCGGACGATGTAATAAATGACTCATATGAATTGAACTTAGTTAACTGTAAAATATCTGCTAAAAGCAATCGAGACATTTGTGAAGAAGAGAGTGTACCACCTGAAGTAGTCACGGCGCCTCCCGTGTTTCGAAAAGAGGCGAGGCACGGGGAGTTGCGACAGGCGCGCCGGAAGCAGGTAGTGGGTGTTGCAGAGAGCGCCGAGCACCGGCCGTCTCGGCCGCGCGCCTCGTAGGGTAGCGACTGGCGGCTCCCGGTCGCCGGCGGCGGATCCCCGCGCCAGCGGTCTGCAAATCCGCCGCCCCCACCGCCGCCGAGGCGCAGATTCGGAAGCCTGCGTAAGAGCGAGCGTACGTGTGTGTGTGTGAGTGTCCAGGTGAGGGTGTGTTCACGGTAGGAAACTGGGCCGCGGCGTTGCCGTCTCCGGCAGGAAGAGCCGCCGGGGCGGCGGTGGTGGGGCGGCCGGCCGGGCCGCGAAGGCTGCCGGCGCTGTATATAAGCGGCGCTGGCGCCGGCCGGCCGACACCGCAACCGCCTGGCCAGCCCAGCCGCACCCGCATCGCCTGCTGCCGCCGCTTCTGCGACCGCCAACTCGCCGCGGTAAGGCCAACCACGATACCTTCTGTGCTTCTCGTTGCTAGACCGTCCGGCCGTCTTCTCTTCGGGCCGCCAGACCGGATAACTTACTTACTTTCGCTGTCGTCTGCTCGTACTAGGACTTTGCCCTCTCGGGAGAGCGAAATGCAGCAGCTAAAGTGATGGTCAATCCCGATTGTGACTCGACAGAAAACTTGGTGATAGGTATAAGGCAGCACGTCATTTTGCTGCTCATAGCTATGAAAGCAAATACGGGTGTCCCACAAGGAACTGTGCTAGGGCCACTACTGTTCACGGCAACAGAGTGCGACAGCAAAGCTGAACTACTGCAAGTGGCAGAGCTTTCGACATGTAACAGTACAAGAATTGACCACATATTTGATATAAGCCCGACCGACAGTTGCTCCACAACCTCATGTGCTTGCTTTGCTTAGCCACAACGGTGTTTCTTCTGACCGCTAGACAGGAGAAGTCACTTTCTCTACTGTCTGCTCGGACTTGGGGGAGTGAAATGCAGCTGCTAAAGTGACGGTTAGCCACGTTTGTTACTCTGTATAAAACTTGTGATAAGCGTAAGGGAGCACCTTATTTTGGGTGCAGAATCGTCCACAGCCAAGAAAGTAAATGCGGACGTCCCCCAAATGGTTCAAATGGCTCTGAGCACTATGTGACTTAATATCTGAGGTCATTCGTCCCCTAGAACTTAGAACTACTTAAACCTAACTAACGTAAGGACATCACACACATCCATGCCCGAGGCAGGGTTCGAACCTGCGACCGTAGCGGTCGCGCGGTTTCAGACTGAAGCGCCTAGAACCGCTCGGCCACTCCGGCCAGTTGGGACGGCTCCCAGTGAGCTGTTGTAGGACCCCTATTGTTCATAACATACAGAGTGCGATATCCAAGCTGAACCGCTGAAAATATCAAAACTAAAGTTTCTACAAGTTATAGTATAAGAAATGGTCTCATATTTGATATAAGGTCACCTGTGTTTCTTGTTTGCGTAGCAAAGAGGGCGACTAGACAGGAGAACTTACTTTCATTGTCGTCTGCTCAGGCTAAGACTTTCCCCTCTTCAGAGAGCAAAATGCAGTAGCTAAAGTGATGGTCAGCCACGTTTCTAACTCGACAGGCATTTCATGATAGTTATGACGCAGAACGTCATATTGGGAGAAGATTCCTCTGTAACTATGAAAGTAAATAAGAGGGTCCCACAAGGAATTGCGCTAGATACAGTACTTTCCGTGACGTACTCAGTGCAGCACCTAAGCACCTCTGTGCTTCTCGTTGCTAGACCGCCTGCCCCTCTTCTCTTCGGGCCGCGAGACCAGATAAGTTACTTACTTTCGCTGTCGTCTGCTCATACTAAGAATTTGCCCTCTCGGGACAGCGAAATGCAGCAGCTAAAGTGATGGTCAATCCAGATTGTGTGTCTACAGAAAAGTTGGTGATAGGTATAAGGCAGCACGTCATTTTGGTTGGACAGTCGTCCATACCTATGAAAGTAAATACGGGTGTCCCACAAGGAACTGTGCTAGGACCACTATTGTTCACGCCAACAGAGTGCGACAGCTCAGCTGAACTGCTTCAAGTAGCAGAGCTTTCGACATGTAACAGCATAAGAATTGACCACATACTTGATGTAAGGCCAACTGACAGTTGCTTCACAACCTTTTGTGCTTGCTTTGCTTAGCCACGACGGTGTCTCTTCTGACCGCTAGACAGGAGAAGTCACTTTCTTTACTGTCTGCTCGGACTTAGACTTCTCCCTCTTCGGGGAATGAAATGCAGCTGCTAAAGTGACGGTTAGCTACGTTTGTTACTCTGCAGAAAACTTGTGATAAGCGTAAGGGAGCACCTTATTTTGGGTTCAGAGTCGTCCACAGCCAAGAAAGTAAATGCGGACGTCCTCCAGTGAGCTGTGCTAGGACCCCTATTGTTCATGACATACAGAGTGCGAAAATATCAAAACTAAAGTTTCGACAAGTAATAGTACAAGAACTGGTCTCATATTTGATATAAGGTCACCTTCTGTGCTTCTCGTTGCGTAGCCACGAGGGCGACTAGACAGGAGAACTTACTTTCATTGTCGTCTGCTCAGACTAAGACTTTCCCCTCTTCAGAGAGCAAAATACAGTAGCTAAAGTGATGGTCAGCCACGTTTCTAACTCGACAGACATTTCATGATAGTCATAAGGCAGAAAGTCATATTGGGAGAAGATTCCTCTGTACCTATGTAAGTAAATAAGAGGGTTCCACAAGGAATTGTGCTAGATCCAGTACTTTCCGTGACGTACTCAGTGCAGCACCTAAGCTGAACTGCTGCAATTTTCAGAACGAAATTTTCAACAGGTAGTCCTTCAAGAACTGGTCACATATTTGATGTAAGGCTAACTAACAGGTGCTCCATCATCTGTGTTTATCTACCAGTGTATCTTCTCTCCACGCCACGAGGCAGGAGAACTTACTGGCTTTACCTGTCGCCTGCTGGCATTAAGACTTTCTTCTCACGGGGCAGTGAAATGCAGCAGCTAAAGTGATAGGCAGCCACGTTTTTGACTCTATAGAAAACTTGGTGGTAGGCATATGGCAGCACGTCATTTTGGGTGGTGAGTCGCCCATAGCCTTGGAAGTAAATACAGGGTCAGATACGATCATACGGAATACACATCAAATTGCCTTGAGGAATATTTTACTAATAGAGACCAGTACCTTTACACTGGACGGGGGGGGGGGGGGGGGGGGGTCGTCTACAGAAGCGAAAGTAACCGTGACTGCGCCCTAAGGACATGTAATTGGACCTCCAATGTTATTTATATGCATAAACGATTTATAATATAGGACCAGCATCAATTTACAGTATCAATTTATAAAATTGTTCACTCACAGTGCCTTTATGTGAAGGGAAGTATCATCATTCGAAGATCCTAAGGAATTGAAGAAAGACTTCAACAAAATTTCCGCTTGATGTAACAAGTAGCAGCTCTCACAGAATGTGGATATATTCAAGATTATATCTATAAGAAAGAGAAATAAGCGGATTCTATCTGACTGAAAGATTAGTGGTGAACATTTTGAGCACGTCATGTCGTATAAGAATTTGGGGACAATAACAAAAAACTGTATAAAGTAGGACGATCGCGTAAAACCAGTATTAGGTAAGGCAAATGGAAGACTTACGGTAGATTTGTTGCAAGCCCTCTGGGGAAGTGCGGTGCATCTGTAAAGGAAATCTCACAGAGATAGGATCGTAACAGGTCGAAAGAGTAACAGAAATGCTCTGAGAAGTGAATGAGTATCCTAGGCAGAAGGACGAGGTAGTTCTTACCGAATCAATGCTGAACCGTTGAAATTACCTAAACAGAATATTCCGCAAGTAAAAATTTGAGAATCGACTGCAGTCTTGATGTACGGTCAGTGTTGATAATTTTTTATCTGTAAATACAGTTCACAGCCCATACAGTAAAATACTCACCCTTTGCCCGTTACACACTGCCGAAATTCTTGAAGTATTTATGTAATATTAAATACATTCATTCCGCATGTTACAAGTGTTCATTCCCGCATGATTTAGCGGTTAATGGAACCTCCAGCCTTTCGTAGAAGGCGCGGTTGTACTTCATCTAGTATTATGCGATTAAACTTGTAGCAAGGGCGGGCCAGATCTTCAAAGATAGTTTGTAGTAAACACTGATAGACAGCCCTTAATGTAGAAAACGATAGAAGTAAAAGTCTACTAGCTTTAGGCTTCACGATTAATGACTCACAACTGGAATCTCCCATATCACACAAAACTTCGGAGTAACTGCTCACGGGGAAACGAAGAGAAGTCTCCCATAACTTCAGCGAGGTTCGATGCCGCCTCATTAAAGAGATTCCTTATAAAGACCTCTAATTCGTGGGGTCCATTTCGTATTGGATGAACGAGGGATATCGAGCATATATATATAGAGCACAGCCTAGGTTTTGATTGGAAATAGATGGGAACCAGAATACTGACTCCTCTTAACCAGCGGACACCTGAAGAAAGACGCCCAATATCTCTTGAAAATCTGCTTATGACGTTCCAAGAATGACTTAAGGAGCAGAATCTAAGATCTATGGTCCACCTACATGTCGCTACCGCAGGAGCTGTGAAGAAGGAATTACACTATTAATATTAAAACAACGGAAAATAAATAATCATTCTTCCCACACTACATTCCTATGTAAAACAGGAAGAAGCCTTAGTATATTGTACTTTGAAAAATGCTCCGTTCCACGTTTTCAGACTATAAATGCAAACGTACATTGATGATCAATTAAAGCTCTCTGCCTTAATCGTTAACTAGGGACGACAGTACGCCCTCAATCCCACTCTATAGATGTACATATCTGAAAGTCGTTACCGCAAGACCAATTCTTCAGAGTTAACCGAATCAATAAGAGTGTACAACTGGCTAACGGCCCACTCATACGGAGGGTTATGTTGATTCTGAGGGTTGCATGAATAATTAATTCAGACCATAATGTTGTTACCTTCCCGAAATGCAGTAAAACAGTGCAACTAGCACGGAACGCTTATAGACGATGCTTTTATGGCTACTGCCATAGGCTGTAAGTCCTTTCGTCCGTCTCTCTCTTAATTGGTAAGTGGGCTGGCTACAAAAAATGTCATTCACAGCATTCGCTTCATCGCTATATCATTAATTCCGAAATCTGTAGTTATCATACCACAGACGGACGACGGAAACTAACTGCTTTCTTTGCTTCAAACTTAATCTCTCGGAAAACACATTCCTCACAAATATATAAAGTTGTAATGCAGCTGCCAAAAAGGAAAAAAAGCAAAAAATAAATTATGCATAAAGAGTAGATACACTATGGACAATGGACAAGTTATCGTATGACAGGAAGCATTACATTGTTGTTAGTTTGGGAACGGAATAGAATCCTCCTAAAGAAAACGAAGGCTCTTTTTTCTCACACCGTTGCACATTCGACGAAGTGATACAGCGTGAAGTAACATTATAGTTTATAATTTATGCTGAGACAAATGTAAAGTCCTTGAAGAGAATACGTTTCCTGGTGGCAAATACAGAAATAAATTTGATAACATTTAATCTTGGGTCAAAAACGCTAACTTCTATGTAAAGCATTCATCTTTGATCCTGTATTGCGATATTAAGATTATCTATGGAATGTATGTTTGCAGTTTTTTTCTTATTAAACTGAAGTACTATTTTAGAAAGTTCTTATTCGTATTTGAACTGATTGTTTAAAATCTTAAAAGATATCCATCCACCTTTAGTGACCACTTTTATAAGACAAACTAACGTTCTTCTAGATTGCTAAGGTTCTCTCGCAGTTTCTCTCTAAAGTTTTAAACGTAAACTGCAAATTAAGTTGTACGTACGTCAATAACAAGAAGCCGTTCGCTGAAGAAGTGCAACAATCTATCCTTTAGCAGGATGCTATTATAACTATTATAACTGTTGCATGCTATTATTAAGTTAAGACTGTAATCACGCTGTGTGGCAGAAATCTTGTGCGTGTCAAAGTGAGGTTGCTGTTCTGTACGTGCATTTAAGTCTCCAGTCTACGTTAAGTCTCGTTTGAAAACGGCAGTTCAAGAGAAGTGCCACAAGCAGAGTAAACTCTAAATTTAAAACGAACCTTAAGTAAAATCCGATATTTGTTCTCACTATAGCCAAGTAAACTATAAAATAAGAGCAGAGCCTTTTGCAAAGTACGCCATTCACCCGACGAACACCGTAAAATGGCATGCTCGGTAAACAATTAGTTCCGCTGATTCCAGCATTCACTACAACAGGAAAACCCGACTGCGCAATGCAGATGTTTGTTTCACCGCTATGATATACTACTGTTTTTTTTCTTTTTCCGCCCCCCCCCCCCTCCCCCCCTCATCTTCCTCACGAGGCACTCCTGGTTTTTCAGCATTACGACTGAATATCATGAGAGTTTTTCATGAAAAATTATTATGGAAGCGGAGATATACGTGGAATGGTGTTTTTCAGAGAACAGAATATTTGTTTCGTCGTCATTATGCCTTAAAGATGACTTAGACAGGGTAGTTAACAGGAAGAATCATAAACAACTGTGCTAAACGTCTGTGCTTTTTGTGCGCAGACAGTAAACGAACACTAAAGGAAAAGGAGAAGGAGATAGTTCTTCGCATCTCTTTTGTGTACTGTAACCTACGTTTCTGTTATATGGAGTGTTCCTCGTATGCCTGTTCAGCGCCTTTCACCGGCGAGCTTAATAGCAGGACCGGTCTTCAGAGGAGTTTCTGTCGGGACGTACGGTGACTTGTGCTTCTCGTTCAGATGCTTACGAAGAAAGTGGAACAGCACTAAAACTCTTGCCGACAAACATGTCAGAGCTTTGTCGTTCCTTATACCACCTCGTACCCAGAGCTCTTATTGTCCTCTCTTTTTAGTGGTTAGTGGAATTTATCTCTATATTCTCTTTAAGCGCTCCTGTCTTTATAGGTTTCTTCTCAGACAGGGAAATATGAGTTTCACATGTAACTCCGCATTACAACAGATTAACAGTTCTGTTAGTAATACCGTAAAAATTAAAAATAATACTCCATTTTGGCTGTAAGTGGCATTTTGGTTCAGTCAGAGGAAATCTCAGTCTGAAACCGTTGAGGTACTGTTTTTGCTGGTACTGCAAAAAAATTTTCCATGATACCTTCGTAGGACGGGACAGTCTTCTCATGTTCTGGTTAATCTGGTTATACAGCTGAAACGGTATCTTTTTCTTTCAGTGTTGACGGATAGCCTCAACAGTCACATTACGCCTTGTTGTATTTCAAGTCATCATTCCTGCACCAAAAATCGAAGTGAAAAGTCAAGTGAGATGGCGCAGTCGTCAAGGTATTGGACTCACACTCGGAAGGAGTGATGTTCAAATCCCTGTCAGATCATCAAGATTTAAGTTCTGCAAACAGTTTACAACGAATGCTCGGATGATTCCTTAAAACCGACGGTCATTTTCCTTCCACATTCTTGCCTTGTTCGAGGTTGTGCTCCATCCCTAATGAAATCGTTGTTGAAGGAGCTTTCACCCTTATGACCTGAAAAATGCTTGTAATATCCACGAGATCCATTGTTTGAATTATCAGCAACTTATTCAAACAAAATTACTTAGCGCAGTATTTACAGTTAAATGAGATATTGATTTTCTCTGATACAGTCTAATTCCAAAGCTAGTCAGACTATTTACAAACAGTCCTTGGAAAATAGCCTTTTGAAAACATTGAAATTAATATTAGTAGTCAAATCCGTTATATCCTTCCTCAAAATCACATTCACGGTGGTTGCATGACATTTGTCTGTCAAATAGTGGCAGTACCACACTGATAAGTTTTTACGCAAAATTAGATAGGAAATTCAACAGTAAAATAAACCTCCGGTCATTGGTCATCTTTATTTAATACTTCGGTAGTCTTCCTAAATCACTCCACTCGTATGCAGGGATGATTATTTTAAATTGGATGCTGATTGATTGTGAGGTCGTGCCCGTACTCAAGTTTCGAAGCTAAAATGTGGTATTATCCGCACACAGTGCAAAAGCACGAATTTAAGGCGTTTCAAAGGCATGTATGCCCTCGTCACTAGCAATGCCTACACACAAGAATCTTCATTGCGAGCAACAAATTTACGAACTTAAATCCACGCAATGTCCTCATAATAGTGACATTATACAAAAGTAATGATACTACTGTAAGGAAAATTCGTGGATCAACGTTTCTAAATGCATTCCATGCAATGAATACTCTTGTGTCTCGATACTTCTGAATATGAAGGCTCGTATCGTCGAAAAGCGTTAAATTAGTGTTTTTGCACCGCGTGACTGTGCCTACATATTAACTTCCAAATGGATGTAGTCTGTTTTCTCCCCCTTCCTTTTCCAAATGAGCTATAGTTCAGTCTCTAACGACTCTGATCTCGGCGGGATGGCAAACCTTAATCTTTATTACCTGCTCCCCTGTTTGTACAACAGAGACAGTGCTCCTCCCCTAATGAGTTACATGTTGACGCTACATTAAATGGTAACTTTCCTTCACTCCACATCAAGAACGGTGTTCTCGAAAAACAAGACATTAGTAAACTGTCTGTAGTAGTAATGCTTTGTATGTTAGTTGTTACTTCTACGCTGAAAAACCGATGGAGTAATTCTCATCGGTACATAATTTCTGTTTGCAAGAAATTTCCATGCGACGGCACGAAATTTATCGGAATGTTTTGTTTCTTGTTGACAGACAATGAAGGTACTTTCCATCCTGGTGATCTGCCTTTCCGTGGCCGTGCTGGCGGCCGATGAGAAGAAGGAGGACGAGAGGCCCAAGATCTTCAAGAGGCTCATCCCCGCTGATGTCCTCAGAGGTGAGAAAGTGCCCGCGCCGCAGGAGATATTGGAGAACAAGCGCGCCTGCGCACAGCTGGCTGGCTCCGGGAGAAACCCACGCTAGAGATCTCCTCGCGTTGCAGTCTCACGAGGTGCCTCGTTGTGCTGCTCTGCGTGAGAGTACATCCTGCTGACACAGTCGAGTCCGCGCACGTAAACAGGAAAGGAAAAGGGGGAACCGTCGAGGAACAACGTACCGTTTACAGCGTGAAATCTCTCACTTTGCGTAGCTAAGCAATAGCGAAAGAGCAGAACTGTGTGAGCTCTTCACAAGCAGCATTTTGCACAGGACCATGATAGTAAACCATGTGTCAGTCCACATCTTCGGCCTGGTAATATCGTCTTCTAGATTTCCATATTCCAAATTGCTCTACATGATTAGCATATTCGTGATATGTCGGTCAAGCAGTGACCTCTACTTGCTGAGTCCATAAAAGCAGGAGAGAGACAGGATGAAATTACGACCTCACTTTGAGAAACAATTGTTGTTCATCATAATGGTCTGAAAGATTGTTACCTGTTGCAGGGGGTCACTGGCGTAACGCGGTCATCTGTAAACTTCGCAAACAGTACCAGATATCGGAGAACGATTTTCGGAAAAGTGATAGTACGCAAAGAGTCATTTTTTGTTCTGTATTAGCCTAGGTCACGTACCAGTTTAGATTAATAAACGAGATAGAGGAGATCCAACGAAGAGTGACGTGTTTCCTCACTGGAAAGTTTAGTAAGCGCGAGAGCATAAACTTCATAAACAGTACCAGATATCGAAACACGAGTTTCGAAAAAAACATAGTCCGCAAAGGGTTGTCTAATATTTTGTAGTAATGAGGAACACCTACCAGGTTGATTAATAGGAGATATAGAGAACTTCAGTATATTGCTAGGTAAGAAAATCCAAAAGGAATGGTCTATATTCAGTGATGTGACAGGAACGGTCATTCGAAGCAAAAAGTCTAGTAAACATGGGTTCTAAACTGCGTACTTTAAGAGCTATGACCACTTGTTCAGTAGAAGGGATGCGTCTCACATTAGCGTAGATGAGCAAGTGTTTATAGTTTTTAAGGTATGCATTTTGGAGCCCATGTTCGGTAGATTTCTTTGGTTCAAATTATCTTTCCAGTCATATCCCTCAATACTAATGATTTTTCTTGTCTAGCCTGAATGGCATAATACTTCACCATGAATTAACTATCATTCGCCTATAATGACGTTTCCAGTATTTTTTCTCCAACGATTCCCAACTGACAGCCGAGGCAACGGCCACTGGTGGGTAAAATCTTGAAGCCGATGTACAGAGAACCCTAATTGATAGCAGTAATTAAAAATCGTTGATAATTTACTTTTCTACAATGCTGCTTTGGCACTGCTGTCACGATAGGCAGGAAAAAGAAAAGTACGCACCGCACTCCTTTTTATGGAACATTTAAGGACGTAGTATCTCTCTAAGTAGTTAATATTGATAACTATAGCTTCGACACAGTCGGCTCGATGGCTGAGTGGTCAGCGTGACGGATTGTCGTCCTATGGGCCCGGGTTCGATTCCCGGCTGTGTCGGAGATCTTCTCCACTCGGGGACTCGGTGTTGTGTTGTCTTCATCGTCCTTTCATCCCCATCCGGCGCGCAGGTCGCCCAATGTGGCGTCGAATGTCATAAGACCTGCACCATGGCAGACGGACCTGCCCCGCAATGGGCCTCCCGGCCAATGACGCCAAACACTGATTTCCATTTCCATAGCCTCGACACAGGTATTACAACTAAAAGACAAGAAAAGTAGATCGCCGGAAAGACGTGGGGCTGCAACGTGTTATTGTGGAATCAAACACATTTTGCGCCAGGGGAGCAATTTCTGGGCAAACGTACGTAACCAACGCAAGATGAAGCTGCCTAAAATCTCATTGATTAAATAAGGCTAACCGAGTACATGCATGAGTATTCTTTCGAAATGCGAAATACGTGCGATATCGAAATGCAAAAAGGACTCGCTCAGTTGATTTGTTGACCCAAATCATGCTGCCACAAGGACTCATGTCTGGTCACAAATTAATGAAATCGTAGCAGACTTGTGGAAGCACGCCGGCCGCGGTGGTCTCGCGGTTCTAGGCGCGCAGTCCGGAACCGCGCGACTGCTACGGTCGCAGGTTCGAATCCTGCCTCGGGCATGGATGTGTGTGATGTCCTTAGGTTAGTTAGGTTTAAGTAGTTCTAAGTTCTAGGGGACTGATGACCACAGCTGTTAAGTCCCATAGTGCTCAGAGCCTTTGTGGAAGCACGGAAAACTTTAAACCATAGCTGAAACAGCCCGGAAGTGAGCAGCAGTCTTCTAAAATGCTACTTGTCGCCGAACCATCGCGTGAAAGTGTGCACGTAAGGATGCGGAACGGCGGGTACCGGTTACGAAAGCGGGAAGATATCGCGAACTCGTTGCCCGGAGGCGAAGCGCGCAGTGGCTGCTGGCCATTATGTAGAGTCGGCGGCCGTACAGGAATGGGCACGGTGTTGCGAAAGCGAGACCTGCTGGGCCAGTCCGCGTACTTTCGCCAAGCCAGCCACTGCTGCAGCTGACCCCGCTGTCGCCCTCTGCAGCCGCCAGTCTAGTCGCCGGCCGCCGCGTCATCGCGGCCGCAGAAACGCTACGCCTCTCCGCTGGACTCGGCGGGTTCCTTTCACTTGCACAGTTGCAGGTCTGAAAGACGCATTCAGGTCGTCCGCTCGCCGCAAGACGAGGCGTCGCTACTCAGATGCTGCCTCGTAGCAGCCGGGTGCTTATTGTGTGAAAGGCTTATCATTCAAACAAATGTGGGCGGTATGCGTCCCAGGAAGCATCAACACTGGCACACATTTCGCGGATTACCACTACTGTACTGTTGGAGAAACTCAAGCTTATTCTGAATGTCTTGAAAGAATTTCCGTTTCCACTAAAGTTAATACGTGTAGTAGAGACATGTTTGGAGAAAAATTATTGCAGAGTAGAGACGAGTTCAGGAATGCCTGAGCATTTTTAAGTCAGAACTGATCTTAGACTAGCAGATGCACTATCTCCAGCACTTCTTAATTTAATTTTAGAGAAAATAGGCGGAGAACAACATTAAACCCAGCTGGAAGAAGACTGGGTAATAACACATAAAATCGATTTGCATACATGCGAAAGATGTTCTAATAGGTGGTAGCAGACAGGACTTGCACAGCTCATGTCAAGTTCTTACGTGTATGTTGTAAGGGAAGCAGAGTTAGAAATTAATAAGGAGAAACCTGTGTGCACGGTCGTGAGCAAGGCACCCAACGATGATACCCCATAGATAGCTGTGAGCAGGGCACCCAACGATGGTACCCCATTGATAGCTGATAAAGTCACTTTCAAAAGAGTGGACATACATAAATATTTTTTAGGAAGAAGCACTACGTCTTCAGGCCACAAGTGGCCCGTGGAGACCATCCGACCGCCGTGTCATCCTCAGTTGAGGATGCGGGTAGGAGGGGCGTGTGGTCAGCACACCGCTTTCCCGGTCGTTATGATGGTTTTGTTTGACCGGAGCCGCTACTATTCGGTCGAGTAGCTCCTCAATTGGCATCACGAGGCTGAGTGCACCCCGAATAGTGACAATAGCGCATGGCGGACCGGATGGTCACCCATCCAATTGCCGGCCACGCCCGACGGCGCTTAACTTCGGTGATCTGACGGGAACCGGTGTATCCACTGCGGCAAGGCCGTTGCCTTTTAGGAAGAAGAACAGAAGGAAATTGAGACTAAGGCAATTACTGCAGCGGCAAATAGAGAACCAGTCTGATTTCTCCCGGTAGCCTTATACTGGTCTGAAAATTCACATTAAGGAAAGCAGACGAAGAAAAGTTGCTTGTCTTAGAGAGTAAAAGATGAAGGAAAATAATTGGCCCCAAGAGGGACATGCAGACAGAGAGATGGAAGATATTTAAAAAACAGAAACTGGCAGACCTTTACTAAGAAGCCGATATTGGCCGAAGGACGAAGAGAAAAAAGACTGATGTGGGTGAAGCCCTAATTAGAATGGAAAAGGCTACTGCGAGTCGCGTTATCATCGTCGGGGAAATGTAGACGCGGCAAAGGAAGCGATACAGAGACGATGGCCCGAGAAAAGGAGAATGGACCACGAGAGCCAGGAACAGAAATGATGGGTGGAGCTATGTAAAGAACACATACGGTCACCCAAGTCAAAGCGACAATTAAGAAGATCGACATATGTCTTTTTCAATCCAGAAACTTCCCTCAAAGTGCGACTATTGGATCAGTATCGGTGGGATGTTTCCGTTGATAATGCCAAAACGGATTTCCTTCTTCCCTGTCCCAATGACGTAGTGTCCTGTGAGCAGACTCTAATTGTCTGTTGCTAACAGAGCAGTAAAAGCACTCCGTCTTCAGGCCACGAAGGGCCTACCGGCACCATTCGACCGCCGTGTCATCCTCAGTGGAGGATGCGGATAGGAGGGGTGTGGGGTCAGCACACCGCTCTCCCGGCCGTTATGATGGTATTCTTGACCCACGCCGCTACTGTTCGGTCGAGTAGCTCCTCAATTGGCATCACGAGACTGAGTGCACCCCGAAAAATGGCAACAGCGCATGGAGGCCTGGATGGTCACCCACGCCCGACAGCTCTGAACTTCGGTGATCTCACGGGAACCGGTGGATCCACTGCGGTAAGGCTGTCGCCAACAGAGCAGTAAAGAGCAGTCTTTATTCCATGCGCGTTCACAGATATTGTGTTTCAATTGTAATCCGTTATCAAGCTGGACAATCAGCTCTGAGTTTAAACTAATCAGTAGAACTGCCTCTTGGTCTCACGAATGCGACGCCGAGGTAGTAGCGTGGTCTCCTCTAACCTATTGAGAACAGCTTTACCTAGGGACTACAGCTCCACTGGTTAATTAACTGGAAATAAAAACAGGTGCTGCCGACGATATAGCCTGGTGACAGTACCCTTTCTGGCAATTTTGAGAAGGAAAGTATTTCTAGCTTTAATTTTTATACATTTCTGTGCACCCTGTTATGATTTATCTTAATGATCAAAGATTCACTTGCAGAACAGGTTTAAGGCTGCTGTGTCTGGGAAGGGTCTACTATTTTGTGGTGCAACCAGCGGAACACACAGTTTACTTCGCTTCTTAGCTGTGAAAGATAAGCTGTCGTGACCGCCGGTGTTACGGGAGAACCCCACAGGTAATGACGTAGTTAAGTCTGTCGAGCGCACGGTAACCTTCCAATGTATGAAAAACACCGGGATTTTCCCTGCAGTAATTCCACGTAGGGAGGCGTGGTAGCTCATGCGATGAGTTCTTGTAGCAGATGTTTTCGAAGGCACTTACATTAATTTAGTCATTAACCTTTTCAACCATTCATCGTTATTACACACTAATTCACTTACGTCACTGAAACTGCTGGTTTTTCTTGTTTTACGACAATGTGGTTCGTTCACAAAGAGAGCTACGTCAACCGGATAGGGCTGAAGCGCAGAGAGAAAATGAGATTTGTGCCCTGAAGGATCCCGTTCGAAATCGAGAGTGGTCATTTCGTTTTACGTTTTTCCTGTTCGAAGTGAACAATAACATACCAGCACTGGAAACATTTAGCACGGAAGGCCATGGTAAATTCTTTTCTTAACTCATGACAGAACGAAGTAATGCTTATTTCTCTGTTCAATTTACTCTCCACGGGAAGTTAAAAACGAACGCAGCCCCCCTCTATGCTTTTACAGGAAATCTACGTAATTGTTCAGGAGCTATCTTTAGTTCACGACGAAATAGAATGATATATCTTGAGGCATATCGCGGCAGGTTTGAAAATGAAAGCCAAAAGCATTTCACCCTTGTCCTTGAGCACTAAATGCGCTTGCCTAAATCCGATGACACAAACCATTAGTCTGTTTGCTAAAATTGGAGAAACCGGGTACTTACAGCACAAAGTAGTTCTTGAGACTTTACTTCATGCATAAAGACATTGGTCGCTAATTTTTGTTAGTTTCTAATACACACAGGAAAACAACAGCTGTTATCTCAGAATAATGAAGTTCTTGGTTGACTTCGATATGAAGGGATAATGCCTTACACATGGAATCTGTTCGTGCATGTATTGCACACCGTTCCTTGTGATGGAAGAACCTTATGACTTCCCTGAAGTGCCTCATATGAATGACAAAAAAGCGGTTCTTTCCTTATTTTTAAGCAGTTTGTGCAAATCTGTAACGACTTGGCTGTCGACAACAAATTTTAATGAGATCAGAGTGGTTACTTCGAAGAGGTAATGGCAATTTTCTATCCCTTGCTGAAAGTGAATCTGTAACTACATTACTATCGAACCACAATCGCAAGTATTTTTTAAAAAAAAATCGTGGTGGACAAACTATGACTCAGCCACTTTTGCCTATAATGTACATCTGGCGTGTCGGTGAGTCACCTCTTTTGATTTTTAACACGGTGAAGGGTTTCACAGGAGCGCGAATGTTGGTTAACGGGCGGAAACTGAGAACGACAATAGAGCCATTCTCTGTTGTCCGCGCAGCACGAGAGGAACATAAAAATAATGGGCAAAAAAAAAGAGGAATGTGGAGCGGAACGCGTTAGAACAGGCGGCGGTTCTGTCAATAATGTCACCTTGTGGAGAAGGCCACGCCACGGCGGGCACCGGAACCTTGCTCCGCAAAGCACGCTGCCGCTGCGAACCACATGTTTCTTCTTGACGTCCATGCAGGTTCATTTCTGTACTTTCGAGTACCATTTTATGACTCTTCTGGACAACACTGAGGGAGTGGGCCTATAAATGTCACATTATAAAAAAAACATAGGCCGAGCAAGGCACCTCATAATAAAGAATAAAGTAGCCGACTTATTACTGCTTCCATTTTCCCTTTACTTCCCTAGTTGTTTCGTGTAGAATTAATAAAACGAGTCAACTATGTACCAACGATTTTCTGTTTTCCTATTGTTACGTGTAGGTACAAGTGAGCCATATCCACATTCTTTTACCTAATAATTACATCGGTTCTTTCTCTTGGCTTGTATTTCTGAAGAATGTTTTGTGCAAGACAACTCCAACACCATCACGGCCTTGTACTAGGAAATAATACCAACTACTCCATGAAGTGTTCTCGTTCTCATATTCCTGTAGTCATTGTCAGGAGCCACAGAAATGATTGACGTCAGCGTGCACACTTTCTCGTATAATGGTTTAGGAGGTGGAAACTTCGTTGTATTTCTATAACCCTCTTCCGCTACTATTTGATCATCGTATGATAGCTTATGAAAAGAGTTCTTAACATTTAAATTTATATACGCGATGTTAACAAATTTCTCTTTTTCAGAAACGCTTTTCTTTCTACAGCTAGTCTGCATTTAATATCCTCTCTACGTCGGCCATCATCACGTATTTTGCAGCCCAAATAGCAAAACTCTTTTACGAGTTATAGGGCCTCATTTCCTAATCTAATTCCCTCGCCATCACCTGATTTAATTCGACTACATTCCATTAGCCTTGTTTACTTTTCTTGACGTTCATCTTGTAACTTATTTTCAAGACACTATCCACACCGTTCAACTGATGGCAAATCCATCGTCCTCTCTGACGAAATTACAACGTCATCGGCAAAGAGCAAACTTCTTACTTCTTCTCCCTGAACTTTAATTCCCTTTCAAGATTTCTCCTTGGTTTGTAGCTTGGTTATTGTTCAGAGTGAATAACATCGGGGAGAGGCTAAAAATCTCCCACACTCCCTTCTCAGATACCGCTTCCCTTTGATGTCCGTCGTATGTTACAACTACTGTTGTGTTTGTGTCCTGGCTGTGAATAACCACCCGCTCTCTGTATTTTATCCCTGACATCTTCCAAATTTCCAACAGTGCAGACCAGTCAACATGGAGAAAGCTTTCTCTAAATCTACACTCCTGGAAATTGAAATAAGAACACTGTGAATTCATTGTCCCAGGAAGGGGAAACTTTATTGACACATTCCTGGGGTCAGATACATCACATGATCACACTGACAGAACCACAGGCACATAGACACAGGCAACAGAGCATGCACAATGTCGGCACTAGTACACTGTATATCCACCTTTCGCAGCAATGCAGGCTGCTATTCTCCCATGGAGACGATCGTAGAAATGCTGGATGTAGTCCTGTGGAACGGCTTGCCATGCCATTTCCACCTGGCGCCTCAGTTGGACCAGCGTTCGTGCTGGACGTGCAGACCGCGTGAGACGACGCTTCATCCAGTCCCAAACATGCTCAATGGGGGACAGATCCGGAGATCTTGCTGGCCAGGGTAGCTGACTTACACCTTCTAGAGCACGTTTGGTGGCACGGGATACATGCGGACGTGCATTGTCCTGTTGGAACAGCAAGTTCCCTTGCCGGTCTAGGAATGGTAGAACGATGGGTTCGATGACGGTTTGGATTTACCGTGCACTATTCAGTGCCCCCTCGACGACCACCAGTGGTGTACGGCCAGTGTAGGAGATCGCTGCCCACACCATGATGCCGGGTGTTGGCCCTGTGTGCCTCGGTCGTATGCAGTCCTGATTGTGGCGCTCACCTGCACGGCGCCAAACACGCATACGACCATCATTGGCACCAAGGCAGAAGCGACTCTCATCGCTGAAGACGACACGTCTCCATTCGTCCCTCCATTCACGCCTGTCGCGACACCACTGGAGACGGGCTGCACGATGTTGGGGCGTGAGCGGAAGACGGCCTAACGGTGTGCGGGACCATAGCCCAGCTTCATGGAGACGGTTGCGAATGGTCCTCGCCGATACCCCAGGAGCAACAGTGTCCCTAATTTGCTGGGAAGTGCCGGTGCGGTCCCCTACGGCACTGCGTAGGATCCTACGGTCTTGGCGTGCATCCGTGCGTCGCTGTGGTCCGGTCCCAGGTCGACGGGCACGTGCACCTTCCGCCGACCACTGGCGACAACATCGATGTACTGTGGAGACTTCACGCCCCACGTGTTGAGCAATTCGGCGGTACGTCCACCCGGCCTCCCGCATGCCCACTATACGCCCTCGCTCAAAGTCCGTCAACTGCACATACGGTTCACGTCCACGCTGTCGCGGCATGCTACCAGTGTTAAAGACTGCGATGGAGCTCCGTATGCCACGGCAAACTGGCTGACACTGACGGCGGCGGTGCACAAATGCTGCGCAGCTAGCGCCATTCGACGGCCAACACCGCGGTTCCTGGTGTGTCCGCTGTGACGTGCATGTGATCATTGCTTGTACAGTCCTCTCGCAGTGTCTGGAGCAAGTATGGTGGGTCTGACACACCGGTGTCAATGTGTTCTTTTTTCCATTTCCAGGAGTGTATAAATGGTACAAACTTAGGTTTGCCTTTCTTTAACCTATCTTCTAAGATAAGTCGTAGGGTCAGTATTGCTTCAAGTGTTCCTCCGCAACCCAAATTGATGTTTCTCGACGTCGACCTCCACATTTTTTTTTTTCTATTCTCCTGTAAATAATTCGTGTGTTCGCTGTTATTAAGACACAGTACTGATAGAGAATGGAGTTTCCAATTGCAGTACGGCCATTTTCCTCGACCACGTCGTGCGAATACTGGGATAGTAACTTCGAGTAAGCCGCAGCAGATTTCCTTCCCACCTCGCCGGCAATTTTCCTATTTCTCCAGCTCTAACGCCGCGGCCTCGAAAGAATGTTTCGAAATCGCTTTGACACGACTTGTTTGTAAAATCACTTGCTATATACACTGTTTGCCTTTGAATGGACCTCGTTTCTGGACTTCTTAGCTGAGGAAAACGGCAAGTGGTCACGCAAATCGAATCTATCAGCAGCCAGCAACGGAAACAACTACACCTCGGAAGCGGACACTTCGAGGGTCATGGTGGGCTGAACTTCAACCGAGCTTGTTACTGTTGCTGTTGCTGCAGATCTGTAGAGACTTTCGGGTTGTGTCGCTGCCCAGTGCAGTCCCAGCAGAAGCTGTCGCGCTCGTGAGTCGCTCCCGCACCGGCCTGGCCCGATGCCACCCACGCAATGCTAGCCTTCCGCTTGGCCGGCCGCCCCCGCTTCCGGCAGCTTTCTTCCACGCGGGCCGCCAGTACCGTGCTCTGAGTCAACTGCCTCTCCTTCAGAGACTCCTCGATTTATCTTCTTTAATATACATACAACAGTAGTAACATTACGCTACATACACATATACACACTCAATGGCCCTACACGTTAGTATTTAAATTTGACAACTAGATCGCAATACTAGGTGCTTCATCTATATGACAGCTCTGTAGTTCACACTTAAGTGTTTGGCAGAATCTTCATACAATTGAATTCAGCCTGCTTACCGATCGCTCCGCTCGTGAATAGCACATGGGAAAAATTAGCACCTAAATATTTACCTGACAGAGCTGATTTCTCTTGTTTATTACGATGCTCATTCTCCCTATGTTGATGGGAGGTTTTTTTTCTGCATTTGATTTACTGCGTATTTCAAAAGCTACTGCCTATTTTAAAAAGTAAGTCGTACATTTTACAATTTTTTACCAACAAATGTTGGTGGGAGAATCCCCATTCGGAGGAGAAAGTCGATGACTAAAATGTCGTGAAAAGCTCTCGTTGCAACGAAAAATGCCTTTGTTTTAATGATTGCCACCCCAGTTCGCGTATCATATCCATGACACCCCCTCCCCTATTAAGCGGTAATACAACACGAGCTGCCCATCTTTGAACTTTTTTCGATATCTTCCGCCAATCCTATCCGATAACGATCCTATACTGTGACCTAGGCTACAGAATAATACCGCCAAGCGTAATGTATGCAATTTCTTCAGTGATCTGTAGCGTCTTCTAAGCGTTCAGGCAATAAAACACTGTCTTTAGTTCACATTCTCCTCAGCTTCCACATTTTTTATTTGACAGTCCCAATTTAAATTGCTCTTCATTGAAATCCCTTGCCGGCCGATGTGCCCGAGCGGTTCTAGGCGCTTCAGTCTGGAACGGCACTACCGCTACGGTCGCAGGTTCGAATCCTGCCTCGGGCATGGATGTGTGTGATATCTTTAGGTTACTTAGGTTTAAGTAGTTCTAAGTTCTAGGGGATTGATGACCTCAGATGTTAAGTTCCATAGTGCTCAGAGCCATTTGTACCATTTTCGAAATCCCTTGGGGTTTAGTCGAAACGCCAACCTTTAAATTTGTGTAATTTATCGTGTAACCGAAATGTAATGGCTTCCTTTTAGAGCTCATGTAGTGCTCGTCATTTTTTTGATTTTTTAATATCGACTGCTACTTTTTGCACCGTATAGATATGTCTAAATCACTTTGCAATTCGTTTTGATATTCTGATGGCTTTACTATACGAAAAACGACAGCGTCATCTGCAAACAATCTAATGGGGTTGCTCAGATTGTCTCTTAAATCGTTTATGCAGATTAAGAACAACAGAGTAACACTTTCATGGGGAACGACAGATATCCCTCCTGTTTTACTTGATAACGTTCTTTAAAAACCTAGAGTGAGCAGTTCTGCACAATATCTCTAATTGTCTGCTTCTTCACAGCACATTCACATGAGCCACTTCTTCAAGATGTGGTCACGTCTCTCTTGTCCCGTCTTGATGCGTCTCGACCACGTGCTTTGGGGGTAGATCAAATCCTGTAACTTTTGGGATTCGGTTTTCAAAATGGTTCAAATGGCTCTGAGCACTATGGGACTTAACAGCTGTGGTCATCAGGCCCCTAGAACTTAGAACTACTTAAACCTAACTAACCTAAGGACATCACACACAGCCATGCCCGAGGCAGGATTCGAACCTGCGACCGTAGCAGTCGCGCGGTTCCGGACTGCGATTCGGTTTTCAGTTAGGGACGCGTTCTGTGGTGAATGTCCGTTTGCAGTGCTCTTTTCACTTCTCGGTGACATCGGTCTGTGTTTTTGTTAATCGTCCCGAGGTAGGTTGCATGTCTTCAAGCGTGTAACTCATCGGTTCTGTAAAGCACTAATTGGAACCCTACTGTTATGAGAGTCGGTCTTCTTCAGCTTTTCTTCTGCGATTCAAAGGAGCAATATCGGATAGAACAGGTAGTCAGAGAATGGGAATCGATATGAGAGTGTAGGTAATGGTACTCATTCTGGCATGCATCTTAACATTACGTAGCGATCTGCATTTGCTCCACAGTTGTTTCCGGCAATTTTGTTAAGCCGATTTATTCTTGAGTCAAGCTTCTTTGACAAATTAGTGCAATGCTGCTTAAATGGCAGTCTCTGATATTCAGAGAAGTTACTGGATACTTGGACTCCATCAAATAGCATATGTAACTTTCTACGTGCCTATTATGGATATGGAGCGTTGTGAGCTCTGTTTTACTGTGGCATGTCTGAAGCCACCATTTACAAAAATACTCTTTTAGTACGGTGAGGCTACAAGAGAGTATACTCTCACAATTCTTGACAGCTTTGTTCTGACGTATTGTTGCCAGATCATTTGCATACTGGATTTTCTTGTAGTTAGTAGCTAAAATGTATGAGATATGCAAATTGAGCAGAACTGGAGCCAGGGCTGATCCGTCAGGCCCGGATAGAGTTCAGGGCTTTCCATGTCCTAGCATCTACACAGCAACAGTAATGTGACGCGCACCGACGCCACAGATCAGAACGATTTCAAAAATAAAAGAGCCAAGTTTATGTACATGGGCTATGTATGGCGCTCTTTGAAGCACAGTTGATCACTCCAGGAGCACTCCGTCCGTGCTTCTACGCCCGGACGTGAGACTGCAGGTGGAGGCGGCATTTGTAGAGCCTGCGGGCTTCAGCGGCCAGGAGAGAGAGGCGGGCCGCTGCAAGCGGCTGTTGCAAGCGGCAGTTTCCCTTTACGACCGGCCGGGCTGGCGGGCGCGTGCCGCGATACGAACCGCGGACTGCGAAAGCGGCGGCACAGTTTCCACACGCGCCGTGCGGCACCCAGCCGGTTCTGCGCCCGCCCTCCTCTCACACCCATCATCCGAAAACGTTCTGACGCAGTTGCGTCTTTGCTCTGCTAATCTGTAAAATGTGTGACGTAACACACGTTTCTGTCTAACCCGTTCATCGGACAGAGGGCGGAAAGAGTTTCTGCTTTCACGTCTCTCCCTATGATTTCTATAAGCGCAGTGTTCATGGACTGAAATAACTCCTAGGTTCGTCATTGACAGTCCGCCTCCACAAGCGAATGCTCAGTGCGACTGACTGACATATCGAGGGCACGGGTTCGATTCGCAGTACTGCCAGGATGACACAGTGGTCAGTCGCTACCGATGCATCTGCTGGTGCCTACAGATCGAGTTACGTTTACGTTCCTCACTAACAAAACTATTCGTAAGATAATAGGTATGTTTCGGTAGTATCTCTCTAACGCCCCCAAATGAGCCAAACAAACTGCGGAACACAGTCCCACGAAAATATTTTATCTCACTGAAACCACTCGTCGGATCTGAAAACAATCGACACTCGTACTGGATATTTATCAGCATCGCCCGTTTGTTACAGTTAATAAACATTCTTTTAATAGCGACCGTCTCCGTATCTGTCGCACTGCTATCCGGGGGATCCGTGTTCGATTCATTCTCGGTGCTGTCAGGGATTATTTTCTTGGTGACAGGACTGGTACGGGGTGCATTCAGACTCTTGAGGGCAACTGAGGAGCTACACAACTGATTAGTAGCGGCTCCAAAGTCAAGAAACCCTACAATGACGGAGAGAACGGTGTCTACCACATGCCCCTCCAAACCACATCCCATGACACCATTGGGACAGGATAACATGGCAGTCAGCCCCATTTTTTAATAGCCGCTACAAACCGCAATTCATTGACTGATTACTTAAATTTTATTAATGCATTATAATTCCCCTCCCAGTCTCTTCTTCACCATAAACACACCCTCGTTACTTCCTGTTTCAGAGTGCAGTTATCGATCACATTTCCCAGCCCAATATCATACCCCTGCACACTGATTCTTCACACATCGATCCAGTGATCAAACAGGCCGTCTTGTGCGCTCACCCTGTCCATCACCTTTTCCTACCCTTACAGTACTGGGAACTGACATGCGTGGACTTGCCAGAAGCAGCAGCTACATTTGCACCCTAGCCAACAACCACACTATTTCCATATCTGCTTTTCATAAAAAATAATACCAACACAATCATTTTCCACGGCATTTTATGACCATTATTTTAAACTTTATGCCAACGGCTTTGCCACAGTGGAAACATCTGTTTTCACCAGATCACTGGAGTTAAACGGTTGGTTGATTCGGGGCAAGGGACCAAATAGAGAGCTCATCGGTCCCATCGGATTAGGGAAGGAAATCGACTGTGCCCTTTGAAAGGAACCATCCCGGCATTTGCCCGAAGCGATTTCCGAAAATCACGAAAAACCTAAATCCGGATGGCCAGATGTGGGTTTGAACCGTCGTCCTGCCGAATGCGCGTCCAGTGTGCTAACCACTGCGCCACCTTGCTCGGTGGAGTTAAGCGCTGTCGGGCTGGGCTAGTGATGGGATGGGTGACCCTCTGGGTCTGCGGACCGCTGTTGGCAAGCGGGTTGCTCTCAGTCTTTGTGAGCCCAATTGAGGTGCATCTTGGTCGAGAAATAGCGGCTCCAGTCACGGAAACTGACAACAGCCCGAACAGCGTCGTTCAAGACTTGTTCTGACGAAGTTTGTTTTTTAACTACAGGAGCTATGTTTTTTTTTAGCATAATTCGGCGAATACCAGCAATATGGCTGCTGCCAGCATATTGATTCTCCCTCCCCCCACGACACTGGATGATAAAATGACCAATCAAGAAACAAAGCCCCTCCCCCATGACACTAGAGCATAAAATGACCAATAAAGAAACGAAACAAACGGGCAAAAGAACGGTGACGTTTTCGGAAAGGGTACATTCCCGAACGCATCGATTGGCTTTAGCCTGTTGGGAACGGTAGATCGAAGTCAGCCAAAGCCGCCAGTCCCTGCTAAACAAAGCAGAGAACTGATCATCAGCGGATACCGGAATGGCAACCGTGGTGGGCCGTTACCTCGGTCTCCACGTCGCATTGTGTCGAGACTCAGCGATGCGCAGACGCAATATCGCTCAGGTGTACAGGTGACTAAACCTCCGACCTGTTGTTTGCACGCACGAAGCGTGCCCGCTATGTGTCAGCGCCCGCCGAGGTCGCAGTTGGGCTTACACGCTACTCTTCCGCACACTGCGTCACTAGCAACAACGCCGCCGAAGCTGGCGTCGGCCTTTGTTGCAGGTGGTATAGCGGGGAAGCCCCGCGAAGCATTTCTTCAGCCACTTGCTGCAGGTCTCAGGGCATTCCGTCCAAAATTAATTCAAATTTATACGCCTATTATCGCTCAAACTGTAACAAGGAAATGCTTTCCGTCATCGTTGGACTAAACAGTCGGCTACAATGGAGCAATTTGCGTCAGTAAACGGCTGAAAGTGTGTTCAACAATGAAATGATGATCAACATACCTTCAGTTTTCAATTTTTGATTTATTCTTTCAGTCGAACCTGCTTTGGTGTTGTGTAATCTTGATCACTGGACATTACCCGGTGAGTCGGGAAAGTTATTAACACTCTGGACTTGCCTTTGGGAGAAGTGCTGTTCAGACCACCATCTGGATACCCTGATTTACGTCCAGTGTTACTCCCTTGTAAGCGACAAAAGCCAGGAAGAATTTTTTCGTCACTTCTGTCTCCAGTCTTTCTGCAAGTGAGGTACGGTTCTGCTGCAAATGACTTGATGTTGACAGTACGACCGACGTTAACCGAATTTCTTTTTGTTTCTCCCTTCAAAAATAGTATTTTTTGTTCTGTTCTTGCGAAAATTGCTCGTCAGCCATCTCCGCTTAACACGTTAGAGAACTGCAGATAGATTGCCATGGACGAGGAAAAACCTGCTCAACTATTTACATATTTTGCTGAGAAATCGTTTTCAATCTTGTATTCGATTTTGACTGAGTGAGCATCTGTAATGTATGTTCGAATATCATTATTACTTTCGTAACAACGCGTGAATAATCGGAATCGCAAAGGAGCGAGGCGGCGTTAAATTTTAAGACTTTGAACTCGTATTAGAAAGCAATATCATTGAAACCCCTCTCCTGCGACACATATTTCCATGGTTTTCATCTATTACTTCAAGCAAGTTCCGAAATTGTTGCTTCGATAAAGTTACGTAGACTTTCTCCCACATACAGGATTTGCCGATTTGCTGTTTCGCTAATAACTTCGACGTCGATGCGACGTTCTACTTCAGCCTTCCTTCTTTTCGCATTAACACTTTCTTCTAATTAATCACTTACGTTAGATTTGTTCTCAAGTCTGTATGTTTATAAAAGCCCATCCTCTACTTTGCATTATCAGAGGTTGGTAAAGTTATCTACGTTACACAAACCATCTCGTGTTGCTTGCTCCCCAGATGAAACGAGCTTATTGTTTCGCACTGAGAACGCTACTTTTGATGCGTAGTGCTTACGGCTTACGGCTTGCTTGCTCCCCAGATGAAACGAGCTTATTGTTTCGCACTGAGAACGCTACTTTTGATGCGTAGTGCTTACGGCTGAGAATATGGTGACGTTCCACGCCCCCCCCCCCCCCCCCTCTCCTCTAGGATTACTCATACGACAAGGTGAACGGCGATTCAACCACATCGTAAGCCACAGCCTCTGTTCACGAAACCACACCTTCGCGCAGCCATGCTTTCGTTTTTTCAGTGTTGCCTTCACAGCGTCCTCACCGCTGTCTGTGGTCTGTAGTATTCGTTTCCAGTCTCCGATGAATCAGGTGGCACAGCCCAGCGATTCTATGCTACATACGCTCTTCCACGTCAATGGTGTTCCTGTTGCAAACTGATTTGTCGAATTATAAGCTAATTACGACACAGCTGGACACGATGCACACCGGATGAGATACAATGAGCCAGTCGCAGGCCCATTAGACAATAAAACTCGTGTCGAATGACTTCATCGCAAACTAATTAGACGAGAAAGACACCTTGCGAGATGAAGTCAGCAACTGGATCGTGATCTTTGTCGTATTGCGCAAATACAAATCACAAAATGACATACTAGCAAGCAAATGTTGCAAATGTTCCACACTACATTACTTACACTCCTGCACTGCATAAGGCCAGTATAAATTATTGCAGCGAGGTATCATTAATTAATTAGCAGTACCACGTGATTTTCATTTAGAGCTACCTGTTGATATGTCTCAATTTCTTCCTGCTAGATGGCACAGCACGTGGCCATGTTGTAGAAACTAGTTCTGTTGTTCAACTCGAGCAGCATTACATGAGGCTGTCGATGTTACTTCATATGCTTCCCTAAACGCTACGCTCTCCCATGGCTGCCAGAGGCCAATTTATCGCGGATGATAGAAGACTTCCGGGCAGCACATTACAGTGGCTGGAGAGGAAATGTCCTTAGTGCACGACTCCACAGCTACACCGTTCATCGACAGAACATTATAACCTGTACTTCATTTCTTCCTCACCTGCCGCACAATAGCAGTGGAATCCACTCTTAGACTGCAAATTTTTTTTCCGTTTTCTCGTGGTGTTTCCCCCTGTGGTAAGCGTACGCTCTTGGTGAGACAGAGCAGCAGATTTGCAACACGCCTTAACTGCTGCGAAACTGCCACTTTGCCCCAAAAGAGAGAACATTCGTCTATGCATCTGCCTTTAAATCGCCTAGTCTGTATTCTCCTCGATAGCGTACTGAAACATTACTTACTAATTCGGTAAGTGTGTTACCGTTCAGAGTAATAACCGTTCACGAGCAGACTGAAAGGTAAACGCTCATAAATTACGTCAGTCTGAGATGATTCAACATCCTGTGTCATTATAAATTACTCTCTTATTAACGATGAGATTCTCTGGCTTTGCGGCAGGTCATATCACTGAACCGTCGTGACGCTTTTTCCTGGAAAAGAGGATCCTGCAGTTGCGTATCTTAATTTACAGTTGCCCTAACACTGTATGACACCGATTTCGTCATTTATCTAGGATAAGACTGGGAAATATAGTGGTAAAATTTAGTAGAAGTTCGAAAGCGATTACAAGGCATGAACATATAGGGTGTTAGCGTATAAGTGTAGATACTGTGGTCATTTGTACCTTAGTATGTACTCACTTCAGTGCGTTTGTTGTATTTTCGGTGTGTCTAACAGTCTTCCCACAAACATGTCACATAATTTACAGCCTGATGTTTTCTGCACGGTCATAACTGCACCACTAAGTGGACTACTCCAGTCAGTATACACAAACCATATAGCGTGCACGTGTCCAAACTTCAACATTTGACCTGCTGGCCAGTGAAAAATAAGCATTCGGAGGTCCTAACAAACCTAGAAACATACTACGCCTAACAGCTAGAATTATTAGTCTTAAAATGAGGTAATGAATGTAATGTTGTTTGGAACGCTGTCCTCAGTCACCACTCAAAATATCTGCACTTATACCTCTAACATACTGTATATCAAATACACATATGTTCTACATATATTCTGAGAGAAAAGCTGAGCGTTTCTCAGATCCAAGTATGGTACTCAGCTATTGACATGAAGTCCATGTATTATTTAAAATCATAAAAAGCGCCGTTGTGTACATCAGAAATGATTTTTGCAAAGAAATGTACGAAATACGAATCATCAATGTGTGATGCTGTTTAATTAAAGATGATGGCAGACCATTGCAAAATGGCGTTAGATAAATGCCATCGTGACGTTACCCATAGGAAGGTATGCGGCAACATGATTAAATTTGTCGGTAGGAGATGATACAATGCGAAATGTGCAGTTAAATTTAGGCTATGCCCTCAGATCCCAATCTAGTCATTACCTCGGAAATCACGCCATATCCCTAAGAACCGACAAAACCATATGACAATGAAAATCGTAACTGTCTTTTGCTGTGCTAATATGAAGTACCACCTCAAACACCATCTCAGAAATCGCTATATATTCCGAGTAAAATCCAATGTCATACATCACTTGGTAACGTCTCCCTGCGTGCCAAAGTTGTTGCATTCTTATACGAATGCATGTCCAGAAGAGCAGTCACCATGCATTCATGTATACAGGGTGTTTCAAAATGAATATACAGGTTTTAAGGCTTTGTAGCATTTATTACGTTCGCCTTACAAATATAAATAATACATCAAATGTAAGAGCAACTCAAACAGTTTTGTTTGTATACCTGTACGCAAAGGGAAGAGACTGGAATGGCCAAGAGTGGCTGCAGAATGTGCTGAATGAGTAAGATCCTTTCACGCATAGCACCAAGAAATCAGTTCAGATGGCTAGGCATGATTTAGCATTTCCAGTGATGTCTCTGTGGAGACCTTTAAGGAGATGCTTACAACTATGTCCTTATCATCTGCAGTTGTTGCAAGCTGTAAAAATCCTATAGCATACGGTTTATGTGTCAACATTGCAAATGGAATGTTGCTGCATGATGAAGAAGATATTCTGGATCATGTCATCTTCAGTGATGACTTGACATTTCACCTAAGTGAACACTTGTAAGAAAAACTGTTTCATCTGCGCTTTCATTTGATGTATTATTTATAACTGTAAGCTGAATGTAATAAATGCTACAAAGCCCTAGAACCTGTACATTCATTTTTAAACACCCTGTATAATTAACGCGTCTCGATGGGTTCAAAAAATGGCTCTGAGCACTATGGGACTCAACTGCTGAGGTCATTAGTCCTCTAGAACTTAGAACTAGTTAAACCTAACTAACCTAAGGGCATCACAAACAACCATGCCCGAGGCAGGATTCGGACCTGCGACTGCAGCGCCTTTAACCGCACGGCCACTTCGGCCGGCGTCTCGATGGGCTAAGAATTCACAACCACCAGCGCAGCTGCACAATTCTGTTCGACCTCTAGCAGGAATCAAAAATTAGCGAGCACGGAGGACATGGACGAGGATTGTGGGTAAAAGGAAGCGCTAGGAGGGAATGAGGGTCGCCCGAAGACCCTGCCGAGATAGCCTGCGCATGTCCAGTAAACATTGTGTCCCGGTGGCGCAGTCATTAACGCAACTACCTTGTAAGCAGGTGATCCTGCGTTCGAGGCCGATCTGTCACACATTTTCGCTAGCCGCCACTGTTTCCGCTTGAACTTCTTGATGCAATAATTTACCAACAGCCGTATGTATTGTATGAATTTATTTTATTTTATGACCTATGTGCTACCCGATTCGGCATTATATTGATGCCATCTTCAGGCCCCACTCGATGGGGCTGTTGGTAAATTATTGCATCAAGAAGTTCATGCCAGCTGTCGTCCGACGATCCATAATGGATCAACGAAGAAGGTTTCCTCCTGAAGTCGTGATACAGCTGATATCATCAGTTCATTCCCTTTGCTTTCCTTTCTACCCTCTCCATCTTCAGTTTATATAATTTTTGCATTTCGTTACGAAACAATAATCCCAGCAAATCTCGTCTAGTTCATAGGCTTTCCGCCAGAAGCGCCAGGTACTGGTTTGTACATTATCCGGAAGCGACGCGACCTCAGCCCTTGCTGATCGTGACCAACATCCCTTCCATTCGGACTAATACTGAAGGCAGAGTAGGAATCGAGCGCTGGGATGCAGCCCACGAGCGCTTCGCCGCGCAGGACCCAGTTTGCCCACAAAGGAAACCAGTTAGGTGAGCGGGCCCGCTCCGCACTGGAGCAAGCGCAGCGACAACCAGACGGTGGGCGGCTGCGGCAGCGGCAGCCGCGCCCAAGGTCGCCGCTAACGGTGCTCGGGGCGTGGTCCAGATCCAGCTCCAGCAGCCACACCGCACGACGCCGTGTCCGCCCACACAGCCGCCGCGCCCCTTGTTTGTTGCTAAGAGGCGCCTGGCACTCGCCGACGAAAGCGAAAGGCCACCAGAGAAGGTCTAGCCAACGCTCCCAGTCGCTTCGCGCAGAACCCCTTCCCGCCTTAGGAGTAGCTGTACGTTTCTCGGTTGCTCAGTGGTCCCAAATTGTAAAGAATTTACAAAAAAGAAGTTTCCAGAATGAGATTTTCACTCTGCAGCGGAGTGTGCGCTGATATGAAATTTCCTGGCAGATTAAAACTATGTACCGGACCGAGACTCGAACTCGGGACCTTTGCCTTTCGCGGGCAAGTGCTCTACCGACTTCTTGCAGAAGTGCTAGGTCTGTAAGGTTCGCAGGAGAGCTTCTGTAAAGTTTGGGAGGTAGGAGACGAGATACTGGCAGAAGTAAGGCTGTGAGAACGGGGCGTGAGTCGTGCTTGGGTAGCTCAGATGGTAGAGCACTTGCCCGCGAAAGGCAAAGGTCCCGAGTTCGAGTCTCGGTCCGGCGCACAGTTTTAATCTGCCAGGAAGTTTCATATCAGCGCACACTCCGCTGCACAGTGAAAATCTCATTCTGGAAACATCCCCCAGGCTGTGGCTAAGCCATGTCTCCGCAATATCCTTTCTTTCAGGAGTGCTAGTTCTGCAAGGTTCGCAGGAGAGCTTCTGTAAAGTTTGGAAGGTAGGAGACGAGATACTGGCAGAAGTAAGGCTGTGAGGACGGCGCGTGAGTCGTGCTTGGGTAGCTCAGATGGTAGAGCACTTGCCCGCGAAAGGCAAAGGTCCCGAGTTCGAGTCTCGGTCCGGCACACAGCTTTAATCTGCCAGGAAGTTTCATATCAGCGCACACTCCGCTGCACAGTGAAAATCTCATTCTGGAAACATCCCCCAGGCTGTGGCTAAGCCATGTCTCCGCAATATCCTTTCTTTCAGAAGTGCTAGCTCTGCAAGGTTCGCAGGAGAGCTTCTGTAAAGTTTGGAAGGTAGGAGACGAGATACTGGCAGAAGTAAGCCTGTGAGAACGGGGCGTGAGTCGTGCTTGGGTAGCTCAGATGGTAGAGCACTTGCCCGCGATAGGCAAAGGTCCTTCCTACTGCGTCAGCGCAGATAGTTTCCTATCGTCACAGCATAAATCACGCTAAAGACGAGAAGATTTTCAGGTTTTAAGGATCATGTAAACGCTACAGCTAGTCAAAAAAAAAAAGATCTACCAACGAATTTGTGAATTCGTATACGGCTTCTGCAGAGTCGCCTGGAGTTCTGTGCTCTGTGTGATAAGCTTCGTTAGGATCGTACCCTAAATAACGTAAGACGATCAACAATTTTATTTTCATGAACGGTGTTCTAAAAAAACGGCCATTTGTACAAAAAGAATCGACCAAGAAAGCGCTGACAGCTACACAAGTACAAGGCTGTATTTGGCGTAAGTCAGGAGTCAGTTGCAGCTGGGGAAGTGTGCAGCATTCTGCGGGAGGTGTTCTAGAACCGACAGCGACGTGGCGCCTTAGCTCGCCGGCCATTTGCAGCAGTGAAACCCCAGACGAGAGGAACCCGCCAAGGACGACTATAGGCTGTGGAGCTACTGGTGGGTTTGTAGAGACACCTCGGCGTATAGCGATTGGCCGCCGGCTCGCGGGAGGGGGAAACGTCTAACTTCTTGCGCTCCAAATGTCTTGCCAGCACTATCGAACTTTCAAATCGATAGCCGTTGACGTTCGGCAATGCAGCTGCTGAAAGTCACTGCTGTGTGTCGCAATTTTTTATCTTGCGGTACCAGCCACGATCGCTGCCCATCAGGGAGATTAACGGATTAATACTGCAAAACGACCCTATATCTCAAATTATAGTTGTTCACCGACGTGAAAATAAAGACGGACAAGAATTTTTTGCAGACAAAACAAATAATGCTGATACTGAACGATAGAGATTACGTCAATATTAATCACGAAACTATCCCGTAGGAATACCAGTGGCTGATAAACTAAAAGGTACAATTTGCAACAACGAGGACATAAGAGTATAACCAGTGGAGATATAGGCAGTGGGATAATAGTAGAAAATGAAGAATACCTGTTTACATATTGATGTGTGAGATGTATACTGTGTTAGGCCATGAAGAACAGACTCCACCGTCTTGGTCGTGATTTTTCTGCCGTCACTGTCAACCGCATCACTAAAAAACAAAAAAAAGATCTGTATGAATAGTGTCGTGCTGATAAACCTACACGAGTTATCGGCGCTATCGTGTAGAACTACCGACATAACTCTGGAGAACGTAATTGTGCAGAACAGAGGCTACTGATATCACCCAGAATATACACCCTTGTCTCTCATTCTGTGACTAAACCGCCTCAGAAAAATAAGTAGTCTGTCGAAATGAAACTTCCTCAGCGTAGACCGTGAGAGGTAAACGATTCAGGTTGAAGCTTCAATCTGGCTGACTGTTATAATCTGTCACGAAATTATGTAACACCGTACATTCCGCTGCAGGCGGAATGATCCACTGCTAACCTGGAAAAGGACGGGAGCAGAAATATCTTGACCTTTTCAAGCAGACCATCCTGACAGCCTTCGGAAGTGACTGCAGGAAATTGCAGGAAATCTGAATCAGAATGCAAGTTCCGACTTTCGAACCTCGCGTTCGGATGTGGAATAAGCCACTGGGCCATCTCCTTGCATAATATGAATGGATGCATTGAAAGAGGGATTTCGTACAATGACGTGATAGAGGTGCAACAGTCACCCCCACAGCTAAACTCAAACAATTTTGTATTTTTCTGTTATTAATCCCGACAGCTTTCGAGACCAACTTCAGCGTAAAAAAATGTGGCAAGAAACATTTTTGCTTCGATCGGAGAGGGCCCCAGCAGGAGAAACTAGGGGTGTCCTTTGAGCTGTCTCAGCTTCAGCGCAGATGATAGGCAGTACTGGGCACAGTTGTTATGGAGAAATGTCTTTATGACGAGAGCGTTTAAAGTGTAATGGAAAGAGAGAAGATGAAGTCTGATTCTGATAACCTCCTCGAGAAGCACCAAGTATCTTTTCAAGTTTAATGCTTCCGCGCCACGAATATTCTACTGATAACCAGAACATAATTTCACTCACTGGATAGTGATCGGATGAGAGCTTTCCGATTAATCTAGACAGTTAGTGTGCAATCTGGCAATTTGAGGATTGCAGACGCTATCATCTTCTTTCACCGGCCATGAAATTCTAGAGATGAAGAGAGATTAAACCAGTAGTAGCCGATCTAGCTGCCTCGAACGTTAGCATAACTCCACTACCTACAAATCACGCTTACGAAAGAAGATTCACCATAAAAAAGATGAAGACGTAAGCGAATCACACCAGCTCACTGGTCGACCGTAAATGTAATAAGAGAAAGGTCAGATGTGATCGGTATTATATTAAGGCCAAAAGCAGTGTAGTCGTGCAGAATAGCGGGCCCCTTAGCCTCGGCGATGGTGACATTTGTGCATTGTTCGCCGGCCACGTATCAGACGTACCTCGCGCCGCCCGACCACAGAAGCGGATTTTATCCTCTACCATATAAAAAGCGAAAGCGGATACCGCGGAGAAACCGCTCCCAGCGACACGGTGCCCGACTCCTGAAGGGCACCGACCAACCGTGTCATAAGCCGTGAGAATGCCGCTCTGCGGGCGACGAAAGGGAGCTCCGCGTTTGTTCAGGAAAATTCGAGCATGTTCTTCCTTACAGTAGACTCAAGGCAACGCCTTCAAGCGGAATTTTTAGTTTAACCATAACGGTAGTATAGTATTTTTCCCATTCACTGCACGTGGGTATCATACTATGTAAACTGTTATGTCCACTGTATACATTAAGTGTCAGGGCGAGAATATCACGGCTGCTTTTTTTTTATGGCTGTAACGACGTTATTGTTCTATTATCAGAATTATTGCGGAGATGTCAATGGGACGCTATCACAGGTGTTCCAGCGTCGAGAGATATACGGCTGACGCTCACAATGTTATATGACTGACAGAGGACAGCTCCTCAGATTAAGTAGATCACGACAGTGGAACTGCGTACCAGCGTTTAATCGTTAGACGCCCGAGAGAAACTGTCGTGGCGCCTGTACAGTTTATTTATTTTTATTTGACGTTTTTCAGTCCCTCCTGATGAGAGCAGTGTGTATTGTTATACAACTTTGTTCTTTTCAGTCAAATAGCCCAGAGGCTGGGAGCGGGACAGAGGAATTTCCAATTAGAATTTTTGGGTAGGGATTTCCAAGTCCAGCATTCCCGTGATAACTAACAGAAACTACCCGAAAACCTTTGTCGTAAACAGGAGATAGGAATTATTTTCACTTATTTCTAGCACAAAGGTGTGCATTGTCTCGCACAAAAATTAATATTTGTGTGTGTGCGTGTGTGTGTGTGTGTGTGTGTGTGTGTGTGTGTGTGTGAGAGAGAGAGAGAGAGAGAGAGAGAGAGAGAGAGAGAGAGAGAGAGACAGCATATGTGGGACTTATTTCTACGAACTTTAACAGAAATGTTCACTAATTTGCGCGGATTTATCTTACAGTTCGATGTATCCTATCATTACTAGCTGATTCTCGATTAAACTAAAGGTAGAAATAATTTGATTTGATTGAATCTAAAAACTACCTTTTCAATTTACGCGCTACGGAAAGTACAGGTGTGTTACACTGACATACATGTTTCACTATAATTTTGCACTCACATTTTTCCGTTTTAATCTGGTTTCTTGGGATAACAACATTTCAGACAAATACAGAGCACTTACAACAACATGAAAGCAAAAAATCTTGCACCCAGTATTCGGACTCAGACCTGATGGGACGATACAAGCCAATAGAATTTTGCACAACTAACTACACTATACCAAAATAACAATTTTTCTTGCACTATTACAGAATCGAGTAATGTAACGCACAAGCGGCTAAAATTATTATACCAGAAGATTGACTAATATTCCTAAACCATTGCAAAATATGTTTTATAACTACAGCCTTTGGGAAAATAGAGATCTTTGTTATGATCGGAATGTTTCACTAAACTCTTCGTGTCAAGTTGCTGGTGGTTTTTTCGGGTGTATGGTCATAGTCCATGAAACTTTATTGCTCCTGATGTTTCATCCAGAGGTGCATTGAACATCTTCAGAAATGCTTCTGGCAACACTGAGTCTTCACTATACACTCCCTGTCAACTCATTTAAAATGTGTAAGGATGGATCTTAATTCTCTGTACTCAGTCAACTGCTCTTTAGAAGTCTAGCCTTTTCCGAAGAGTGTTACGGCCCAATACCTTGTCCTCGCCGTATCCGTTACGTAACAGCATGGACAGCTGGTTTCGACCAAGGCCCCTAACGTGATCTTTTTTTCCCCGAAAGAGACAGATTCACACAGTTGTACGCGGTTTAGAACGTCTGGCAGCTTCTTACTATGTGAGAGATCTGATCGTACCTGTTCACATTCAATACGTCCAGCGTATTCGCAACTCGCAAACACCGGCTCGACAACATTCCAAACATGTCTCGCCCCCGGAGAGCGTGCAAGGGAAAGTGTAGCGGTAGCCGGCAGGTATATCGATTGCGACCCAGAAATTTCTTTTTCCTTTACTGGCCGAGGACCAGTCAGTGAAAGTGGAACGCCTAGCCCTCGGGATTGTATATCAAGCCTCTCTCACTCCGTCTCTCTACTTCCCTTCTCTAGCAGACCTGCTTACACACACAAGCACGTATCCGTATGCATGTATTCTCACTCGTACATCGCTAACGTCTAACTTTCATTCTCTGGTGCGCAACAACAGTTTGTCGTTGGCGATACTTACCAACCACTACACGTGAGGCGTGCGTCAGTAATCACCATTTCTCTTTTCCCAGTAACGATAACACAAGTCGTCACTAAAGTTTCCGGGTAGCTGTCTGTCACGTATCAACCTTATCTTATGAGTCAGTACGTACTTTATCTCACGAATTTGTAGCCCAGGAACAGACCGTGCGGAAACTACTCAGCAAGGCAGGGCAATATCGTTCTTAAATAGCTGCTGCCCAGTATTTTCGTTCATTCCTTCCACTTCCTTTATCAACAAACTGACAATTCCTCGATGCCGCAGCATCTGTCCTATCAACCGATACCTTCTTTTAATAGTTAATTGATTCACCTATCTAATATTCCGCATTCTTCTGCAGCATCACATTTTCTGAAACTTCTATTCTCTTCTTGTCCGGAAAGATTATCGTACGTGTTTCGTTTCCGTAAAAGGCTACTTTACATACAAATACGTCCAGAAAGGACTTCCTAACACTCACATTTATATTCAATGTTAACAGATTTCTCTTACAAAAAAGATTTTCTGACTATTGCGAGCCTACATTTCATATCCGCGCTACTTCGGCCATCGTCAATTATTTAACTGCCTGCTTTTAGGGTCTCACTTCCTAATCTAATTCCCGCAGTATTACCTGGTTTAATTGGATTACACTCGATTACCCTCGTTTCAGTTTTGTTGATATTCGCGTTATGACCTCTTTTCAAGAGGCTAACATCCGCTCAATTTCTCTTCCAACTCCATTGCCCTCGCTGAGAAAATTATATTGGCATCGGAAAACCGCATAGTTTTTGTTCATTCTCCCTCAACTTTAATTCCCTTTCTAAATTTCTCATTGGTTCTCTTTACTGCGTGTCGTGTACAAACTGAATAACATCGGGACCTTGCCTCACCCGCTTCTCAACTACCTCTTCCCTCTCATACCCATCGACTCTTTATGACTGTAGTATGGTTTATGTAAAAGTTGTAGATAACTTGCCGCTCGCTGCATTTTACACCTAATACCTTCAGAATTCAAAGAGTGTTCGCGTCAGCACTATCAAGATCTCTCTCTAAATCTACAGAACCTATAAACGTATTCTGTCACTCTTTCGCCGAAGGGACGGTACAGTCTCGCGTTTCCTGCATTTATGCAGACATCCCCGAGGTAGGCGTCTTCTAGTTTTTCCATTCTTTTGAAAATAATTAGTATCAGTATTTTGCAACTATTATTTATTAGTCTTGTGGTACGGTAATATTCACATCTGTTAGCGCCTGCCTTCTTTGGAACAGGAATTGTTATATTCTTCTCGAAGTGTTGCGGTGTTTCACCTGCCTGATATATCATGCACACCAGATGGAATATTTTTGTCACGGATAGTTCTCCGAGGATCTCAGTAATTCTGGGTGAATGTCACCCACTCCAGCGGACTCGTTTCGACTTAGCTCTTTCAGAACTCTGTGAGATTCCTCTCACAGTATCATATCTCACATCTCAATTTCGTTTACTTCCGCGTCTCTTTCTATAATATTGTCTTCAGGATTGGTTACGTTATGGAGATCGCTATGTGTTCCATTTAGCTGTCGGCCTTCCAGTCTTTGCTTACGGGGGGACGGTACAAACTTCCCCTCGACTTGATTCAAATTGACTGGATGTAGGGGGCACGACTAGGGTCATCACGAGGCTGAGTGCACCCCGAAAAATGGCAACAGCGCATGGCGGTTGAAAGGTCGCCCATCCAAGAGCCGGCCACGCCCAACAGCGCTTAACTTCGGTGATCTCACGGGAACCGGTGTATCCACTGCGGCAAGGCCGTTGCCCTTTATGACCTATCGAGATGAGGTTATTAAGTGCTTGTATGCTCTTTGGGTCACGGAATCAATGTGCCTTCCGAAGTTCCACCTTTCATCGATGATAATTCCCAAGTAGCGCTTCTCCCGTCGGTATTTACGTTTTTTTTTTTTTTTTTTTTTTTTTTTTTCAAACATTATAATTATACAATTTAACCTACTACCTAAGTGCATTAGTAGGTCATATTTCTAACTGTTAACAATTGAGAATCTGCAGCTTTTAATTTCTAACACTACATGTTAATACTACAATGCCTTCACCACGGTATTTACGTTTACGTGACTTCTCTTTTCTCCAAAATCTAACTTCTAGAAAGTAAGCACTGAGTGTAATAAGAACTGAGTGTATGTACCCACTACTAGCGGGACAAAGGTGCTGTTTCGCTTTTGAACACAAAAAGGAATAATTATTTGTGTAATAAAAAGCACTCCGTCTTCAGGCCACGAGTAGCCTACCGGGACCATCCGACCGCCGTGTCATCCTCACAAGGGAACCTCCCCATCGCACCCCCCTCAGATTTAGTTATAAGTTGGCACAGTGGGTAGCCCTTGAAAAACTAAACACAGATCAATCAAGAAAACAGGAGGAAGTTGTGTGGAACTATAAAAAAATAAGCAAAATATACAAAGTGAGTAGTCCATGTGCGACATAAGCAACATCAAGGAGAGCATGAGCGTAGGAGCTCCGTGGTCCCGTGGTCAGTGTGAGCAGCTGAGAAACGAAAGGTTCTTGGTTCAATTTTTCCCTCGAGTGAAAAATTTATTTTCTTTATTTTCGCAAAGTTATGATCTGTCCGTTCGTTCATTGACGTCTCTGTTCACTGAAATAAGTTTAGTGTCTGTGTTTTGCGACCGCACCGCAAAACGGTGCGATTAGTAGACGAAAGGACGTGCCTCTCCAATGGGAACCGAAAACATTTGATCGCAAGGTCATAGGTCAACCGATTCCTCCACAGGAAAACACGTCTGATATCTTCTATACGACACTGCTGACAGATAATAATTGTCTGAAAATAAAAAATTAAAACTCTTCACTCAAGGGATGACTTGAACCCAGGACCTCTCGATCCACTGCTGCTCACTCTAACCACGGGACCACGGCGTTCCTGATCTCGCGTGCTCCTTGATGTTGCCTATCTTGCACATGGACTACTTACTTTGTATATTTTGCTTATTTTTTTCATAGTTCCACACAACTTCTTCCTGTTTTCTCGATAGATCTGCGTTCAGTTTTTCAAGGCCTGTCCACTGTGCCAACTTATAAGTAAATCTGAGAGGGGTGCGATGGGGAGGTTCCCTTGTCAGTGGAGGATGCGGATAGGAGGGGCCTGGGGTCAGCATTTGTGTAATAGATGTCCTTGAAATCCCACAATACCTTAAAGCAGGGCTTCCCAACCTTTTCAGCTGGCGGACCCCTTCTTCAGTCGAAAATCCATGGCGGACCCCTAGTCAGTCAAGAGCACAGTAACTTTAAATTTCAGAGCGAAACCCATGGGAACTGAAAGCTTCTTAATGCAAGTGCCATGTGCCATGTTCCCAATTCCCCCCCCCCCCCCCCCCCCCGAAGTATCAATACTCTTTGGCTTTGGTTTGGAGATGAATGAAAACAACTTGAAATTAACGATCCAATTTGAATTCCCACTGTATCCAGACAGTTACTAATGGATTTACTCCCTTTGTTCAACACACTATAGCGTGGTTAAAATTACTTGGTAATTGAAATTTCACACGATGGAGCTGTCTTCCTCCAAGAGCAATCAATGTCACGTCCAAACTGTTCGCTCTTGACAAGCTGCCGCTTATGGACTGTTCACTTCCACTATTTGGCTACTGTTGTGTAAGGAGCATGCGTATTTCGTAACATTTGTGTGTGTGTGTGTGTGTGTGTGTGTGTGTGTGTGTCTTTGGTTTTTCGTGAAATCCGAAGAAAAATGTTCAAATGTCTGTAGTGTCTTCCTTTGGTCGTCCAACATTCAATGATGCCTGGGGCCGCATACGTGCCAGCGAGCGCTGGGATTGGTCGACGAAGCTCGCTCCGCACATGCGTAAAAGGTTTCAGCGTATCTAGCGCCGTGAGCCGGTTGCACAAACGACCCCCGTATTGTTGCGAACAGTCGATCAGAGAAGCCGCATTCTCCGGCACTAAACTGTGTATGCTTTCTGACTTAGGAACCGCAAAGGCTGCTTGGGAATACGACATGAAGTAAAAGTACACATGTTTTTCACACGAAAAAAAAATAGTGATGAATTTGATTTTCACATTTTTATTCAATAACTTATTATTTTACACGATTTGGTGGAAGGTGGCCGCGGACCCCCTAGAAAGAGCCGGCGGACCCCTAAGGGGTCCACGGACCACACGTTGGGAAGCCCTGCCTTAAAGCGTTCCTGAGCCGCATGTGAAACTGTGCAGTCGCGAGTCATTTCAAGTGCTGGACTTAACGTGGCGCTCCTGTTGCAGACTTCCCCGGCATGTGCTTCGCGTCGACGCGCTGCGGCTTCGTGGAGCCCGGCCAGACCTGGGACCTGACCCCCTTCTGCGGCCGCTCCACGTGCACCCCGGGCGAGGGAGAGAACGCCGGCAGGCTGTTCGAGCTGGTCGAGGACTGCGGACCTCTGCCCAAGGCCAACCCCAAGTGCAAGCTCAGCGACAAGACCAACAAGACGGCGCCCTTCCCCGGCTGCTGCCCCATCATCGAGTGCGAGCCCGGCGTGAAGCTGGAGTACCCCGAGATCCCCACCGCCGCCCCCGCGGCCGACAAGGAGAAGAAGGCCTAAGCGGCGCCGGCGCCCGCGCCCGCCACACCGACAGTAGCACCCCCAGCCTCCGCGGCTCGCATCCCTCACCTTCGCCGTAAATCCTCGCGTCGCTGCCCGACGCGTCAAAAACCATCCTTCGCCTACCCTACGTGAACCTCGGATCGGCTTTCTTCGCCCTCAGTCGATTGACCTCGCGAGCAGAACCGACGTCTTGCTTCGCCCGGACAGCACGCGTCGGGCAGCCAGCAATCTACGTGAAACACCGCTTCACTTCTTTCCTACAAAAAAAGAAAGGACTGTCCTTTCTACTTCTTTCTTGCCTCACCTCTCTGTTCCTCCTATCCTGCCGCCTCGCGATTTTTCACCAAATGTGTATCCGCTACTGCCTCGGAACCATCACAAAGCTTGCCTACTACTATCATATTTGGCCAAACTTAACAGATCGATACAACGCTAAAGTTATTCAAGCGTGAAAAATGTTAAAAAAACAAATATCCCTAAACTATGCAGTACGTCGTGTTTAACATCTCAGAAAGCACGCATTACGGTTATAAAGTAAATAGCGACGATCTATCACCGCTGTAAGTCACTCGACTCGAACCTACAACAACCGTAAATCGACAATACATCTGTAAAAATACCCTCTCTACCGTGACAACGTTCTTACCTTAGCTCGCATAAAAATCTACGCTGTTGTAGCAAGTACGCCGTGTCGTCTTCACAGCTGTCTCACATATACGATATAATCCATTCATTCTAGATATTTATACAATAAATTTAATGCTTAGGTACACCTAGAGGCACAGCAGTCAGTGCACCTGAAATATGATCTTTAAAAGGTCGTCTGTCGTGTATGTGTTGTGATTATTATTTCGTTTACGGCAGTGAAAATGATGTTTAGTCTTGTCTCGTTTAAGAGTAATCGTTCCTCAGTCATTTTCACTCACGCGTAGTACTTCGTAAAAAAAGAAGACAGCGAGAAAAGTCATTTACGACATCCAATATACCGAATGCTTACCCGGAAGGATTCGTTCGTTACGGTGTGTTACCGAATATCCGACCTTCCCCAAGCGCTGACAAAATGGAAACATGTATATATATACATATATATCTACGGAACAGCGCCATATCGATCACACCGTTAATTAAACTACACTGCTAAGTCATGCACAGTAAAAATACTTTTTATTTCAGGAAAGATCATCACTAGCGAACTACATCTCGCTTCCTGATCCATGTTAAAGGAATGCATTTACTTTGTGTTAACTATTACTGGTTGGAGTTCATAATTCTTCCCATAATAGTAGTATCAGAGACTAGAATTGTAATTATTAAACCAATTTACAAGGTAAATTTCAGCGTTATCTTTTAACTTGTAAAATGTGTGTAAAACTTCTTACGTGTGAAGTCGAATGTGAAATTTCAGACTGAATTTTTTCTCTACAATTCTTGTAAACATAGTCTCTTTGCTGCATGAGTGATGAATACAACTAAATGTAATAAATTTCCTTACAAAACATGAATTCCATTGTTGTCTTACTCTTTGACAATCCTTTATCTCCAGTCATGACACGGAAATGTACTCCAAACTAGCGTGTGAAATACGCTACAATGTTTACCTCAGAGTTCGTGACGTACCCACAGACCTTGCTTCCCATAAATATTCTTTCAACATCTTCTCGACCTGACACAGGAAAACATGGATATGAGTCTAAAAACGTCTTCGCCAAGAGCACATAAAAAACGTTCATCCCATTATCCACTTAGTGGATGTTTACATGTTAGTAGAATTCTGTTTCGCACCTTTCATAGGTTTCTTACAGCCGCCACCAACGTATACTAATATGATGTCTAAACAAAAATCAAGTAAAAGAAGAAACAAAAGACGATCGAAGATAACTTCATAATAGCTGATCAGTTGCTCATTAGGAATTCTCATCAGATTCAAACATTTGGTAATATATTACTTATAGTGTCCAGGCTGACAAAATACTTCTTGTTACTCAGAAGTACCCTACAACAACGCTTTCGGCGGACTAAATCAAGATCCTGTGCGTTCTGGACTCGAAGGGATGTAAGAAGTGAATTTTTTTTGTTACTGGTCAACAACAAAATAATAGTCATATTTTTTTTATCTAAAAGTCACAAATATGAAGAATCAAGTAGACAGTCGCGCCTAACGATTCCACTTTTTTATTCGCACTCCTGAGAACATATATTATTTTTGTTTATTTAAGTCACAGGAGAGGATTCTAACAACATTAGTTTCCCATTAAATATAAATTCTTTCTAATACCACTACACAAAAAAATCTGTGTTTCTTATCTTAAGCATTAACTCTGAAAGGTGACATGTATGAAGATGCTTCGGAACACTCACTTATCTAATTACATTCATAGTGAATATTTACGAAACGCTGGAAACCGTGGATTTAGTAATTAAAAGGGTTAGTAAGTAACGGTAGCAACTACCCATTAAAATTTATTTACAGAATTATATTTTCATATTGTTGGTTAGTCAGTATCGGCAAGTATGTTTTGCTATCGTAATGAAATGTTTGAATATTATTTGTACGTTTTAATTTCAATGTCATTGGAAAGGCAGGCAGAAAAAATCACAGTTAATAGTGCCCTTTACGATTCGCCTGAGATTTTCGTCATCATCTATAGTTTAGTACCGTCATTTATTCTGGAGCTAGAAGCATACAAATATACCTTCCGATAATCAAATCAGGAAGTATATAATTTATACTGGTGAAATACAACACACATAGCGAACTAGTATCTTCACGTACCGTGTACCCAGAACATCGCAACCTCCAAGGCACTTGGATAGCATGTGCGGCATCATTTTCCGAGCAGTAAGTTGGGAGCAGAAGGCACTGAAGCAAGGAGCTTGTAGTTTGCTCTTGATCATATCCACAATCCGTATCATCAGCACTGAAACCTTAGCAGCCACTTAACTGCGTACAAGGGGTGACGCTAGTCCAGCTACGTAACAAAGTTTATTTGTTGGAGTAGGCTTGAGACAATCTGTAATCAGCCTGCATGTTTCATTGACGCTGTATCCAAATATGATATACGATGGTCTGTAGCAGATTGGAGAGGCATATTCAGCAGCAGAACAACACAGACGGACTGTTTAACGGCGTAAGCCATATTTCACACTACCAATTTAATGAATGAGATTTTTTGTGTGGATACTTTCATTTCATTGTTCTTATAATGGTTTTTGAGTATAAGAGTTCTGTCAAGCGTTACTCCCATATACACTCTAAGACATAAATAAATAAATAAAATATAAAATACGGAGGAATTATCGGAATGCGATGGAAATCAGTAGATGTGATGTACATGTACATAAAAACAAAATGATTACAATTTCAGAAAAATTGGATAACTTATTACAGAGAAAGAACTTGGGTTGATCTGGTGGAAGATACCAAACAGAGAGGTCATTGGTCTCATCGAATTAGGGAAGGATGGGGAAGGAAGTCGGCCGTGCCCTTTCAAAGGAATCGCCCAGGCATTTGCCTGAAGCAATTTAGGGAAATCACGGAAAAACTAAATCAGGATGGCCGGACGCGGGATTGAACCTTCGTCCTCCCGAATGTGAGTCCAGTGCCTTGAAAGACATCATATTTACGCCAGTGACTGTTAAACTTTCTATTTCCTCTATTGCAATTTCGACCTTAGGCCATTATCAAGTGCAGATGTTTTGGGTTTAAGCCATGGCCGGCCGGAGTGGCCGAGCGGTTCGAATCCTGCCTCGGGCATGGATGTGTGTGATGTCCTTAGCTTAGTTAGGTTTAAGTAGTTCTTAGTTCTAGGGGACTGATGACCTTAGAAGTTAAGTGCCATAGTGCTCAGAGCCATTTGAACCATTTGAACTTTAAGCCATGTGTACTTTATACAAGCTGACACATTTGGCTTAAAGCCAAAACATCTGCACTTGATAATGGCCTAAGGCCGAAATTGCAATAGTGGAAATAAAAAGTTTAGCAGTCACTGGCGTAAAAATGATATCTTTCAAGAAATTTCACATAACTGTGAATCCCAGTTATGAAAATTTGAGTCCAGTGAGCAAACCACTGCGCCACCTCGCTCGGTCCTCAGAGAGACCAACCACGATAAAACTATTTAGTGTTAAAAAAGGAAGTTGTTAGAGATCAGTGATTGATGAAACAATCTGTAATATCAATAAGATCTGTTTAGAATCAGTCACTTCGTACCGACCACAATTTCATGAAACACTGAAAGTGACGTCTTAAAAACAATTAGCGAACAGTTTACTGTCGGCGTACTCATACGGTAAATACAAATCAAGCATACAAGTGAACTGCTCATAGTACACAGATTCATAGAACTGGACATACGCTTTGGGATGAGTTGTGAAATGCTTTCAATTGAGGCGCCTAGAAGCCCTTGGTGTAAGTGCAGTTTCCATGTGCATAACGTTCGTTGCACAGATGAATGGGTATCAAAGTCTACCGAAAGAATGAGCAGGGTTTTGTTGCAAGTCAAGCAGGTGCTGAAATGTAGCTGCAGAAATAAGTACTCGTACTAAGAATGATTGCAAATGCATTGCTTGGTGAGCAGTTGAGACAACCATGAACCCCAAAATGTTGTCACTCACAGGCAGTTGGCTTTCATTCGGGAGTGATGAATGTGGATGCTGAAATGAATTCTTATTTTGGAAAGGTTTTTGCAGGCAAGATTTTCAGCAGAATTTTTTGGGGGGAAATCACTGAAAACTGAATCACACAATGAAGATTAAGACTGTGGATGAACTTTATCGTGGTCGCTACGAATAAACTGTTGATTACTGAAGTTCCTGGTAGTACTGCGTCTAGGTGCGGAGCACAATGAAATGTTTAGTGACAACTGTGTTGAGCAAAGCGAAACCCACCATGTGGCGAAGTTAAGACTGCGAGTCTTGAACAGTTTATCAATTGGAACTAATACCCATAAGTACTTGAAGGGAGGACGCTCTTTTAACGAATGTGATCTAGATTTCACGATAATCGATAAAAGTAAACATCAGTGTTAGCGAGATATATATGTCCCAGAACAATGGCTACAGTTAGTTGCTAAAGCTTCCAAAACGTTTGCTATCATAAGGATGTAGAAGACAGACTTCAAAACAGCTGAAATCCTGAACTACAACACAGTGAAAGGTATACGAAGCATACGGTGGAAAATCCAATACACATGAAATACATCACGGACATGGTGCTTCATTCCATCAAGCTACCATTGATTTAACATAAATCTCCCTCACGAAGAGGAGAGTCGAAGCGGTTATCGAAGACGACAGTAGTACCACAAACTAGAATGTAATGGAGATCTGCGCGTACTTTTGCGGCGCAGCCTGAGTCAGAAGTGTAGATACTTCACATGTGAACGATTTTGATTTTTTGCAGTCATTTTTGTGAGAGTACAGAAGAATCCTGTGTTTACCTGCTTTACATTGTCATATTACAATTTACAGTACAGGATCCAAATGAAATAAGTGCTATGCTCTATTAATGAATTTCTGAACGTGAACTAATCGATTTATATTCAGAGTATTTAACTCTTTGACGTTAATGTCGGTGTACAGACAAAATGGAAACTGTATAACATACCAGATTAAATACAACCACAGAAAGGGCCATTTGCTCAACTTTGCACTTAATTTCCTTAAATCGTGGTAAAGTACGTTTCATTGTGCTCCACACCTAAAAAAAGGAAGATTAGCGTTTAACGTCCCGTCGACATCGAGGTCATTAGAGATGGATCACAAGCTTGGATTACTTTGGAACGGTAGGGAAGGTAACCGATCATGTCTTTTCAAAGGAACCATCCTGACACTCGTTTGAATCACGAAAAACCTAAACCTCGATGGCCGGATGTAGATTTGAAACGTTGTCTTCCCGAATGCGAGTCCAGTATGCTAACCACTGCACAGCCTCGCTCGGTGCACTTTCTCCCCGTGGCTTCTAAGCTCCTCAGTTACTTTTCGTGCGTACAGTACTTGCAGACCTTTTAATCAGACCTTTATAGCCCAGAAGTTTTCGCTGAACACTCCCAGATTTCATAGTACTACAAAGTTGACGTCACTGACCACCCTGCAGCTCAAGGTCTCTGGATTCCCTAAATCAGTGCCCAGTGCCCGTTGTAAGCAAGACCCCTGTCCACAAGAAACTGCTCTGTAACTAATACTTTTTTCGAGTAGGCTGCAATAAGTTCAATATTTCACCCATTGCTCTATGATATCTGAAGACTTGTATAGCTTCCTGCTTCCCCCCCCCCCCCCCCTCCCTCAGAAACCGTAACTTGCTGCACAAAATTGTTTCTTCACAGCAGTCCAAAAAGCATCCACGAAGGACTGTACGACTGTAAGGGCACATAAGAAATGAATAAATATAATGGAGAACAATATAAAAGTTAATGGAAGGAGAATGTTCATAATTGCTGAATAAAAGTTCCATCTGGCAATCAAACGTCGACTTCTGTAAATCAAGAAATAAAAATAACGATTACTCAAAAAGTTATGTGGCGGGTGTCACTAAAGTCAACCAAAATGATGAATTCGTGACACACATAAAAAAGAGCTTATCTAATATAATTGAAAAACACATTGTAACCTACTGCACATGAAAATGGTCTTTAAGGCCGAAATTGACCAATCGTGTAAGATACAATAAAGTGAATATTTATGAAAAACAGCCGAGATGGAAAACTTTGAAATGTTCTTTAAGAAATATACGGGTGTGGTGCCTCACACAAAGAAAATGAAAAAAATATTTCCGTAGCAGACATCGTATTTACAGCTGCTTTTGCTTTTATGTTATTGCTATTCAAGTAAAGAAACGAATTAACTTCCTGACGTATTTTGCACATTTCCACTCAATGCTGTCTTATGAATAATTGGAAAGATAGTATTTATTGCACAAGAGCGAGAGCAAAAATTATATGTAATATTGGCCCACAGTCCAAAATATCAGACAGGTAGAAAAACAAATTTTAAATCTAACCTCAAATCATTTCTTCTGGACAACTCCTTCTCTTCCATGGAGAAATTTCTCTTTAAAAACTCGTAACCTGAGGAAAAAAAACTAGTTTTTAAGTACACTTGTAATGAAGAATAATGTGTTCATTAATGTTAACACAATTTGCTTAGTCATATCCTGTAAACTGACTCGTTTCACGTGATTTCTATAAAATAATCGTTCAGATTATCTGTGGAAGATGCAACTAACTAACTCACACGTCACTGACGGTAATCTGATATGTGATTCTGATTCAGATACGACTAATTGCTGACGCAACTACATAGATCAGAAGATGATGCAGGTAGGTCGAAAGTTGTCATGGAATTAACTGAAACTGAAAAATAAACAATATATTAGAATTATTTTTGAAAACTATCTATTTAAATTGTAAGCACACCGAAAAATTAGTAATTATCATCATGAGACACTGTGCTAATATCGAGTAATACCGCCTCTGCCTTCGATAATGGCCTCAATTCGGCGCGTAAGAAAATCAACAGGTTTCCTCAGGTCTCCCATATTCAGCTGAAGCTACTCGCCGGGTATATCATACCTCGCTGCCATTCACCCTGGTGCACCCGCGTTTGCGAGTAATCGAAGAAAAAAATTCAGAATTTCGCATGATGCCACAAAGCCTTGAAGAAATAATGTGCTTGTGTAGCATGGTGATAAAGGTATAAACCTCGCATCCAAAAGGCTGTGGGTTCGAATTTCATTAGCTACTTTGAAATCTTTTATTTTTAAATCTTTATCGAAATGAATTATTCAAAAACAGTCTTAATCGTTATTACTATTATTATTATTATTATAGCGCCAACCGATTTCAAACCGACGTAGGGGTCATCTTCTGGGCGTTTACACCATTGGTCGACTGCTGGTGATGTCACTCCTGTCTACATAACGGCAGGAAACTATGCGGTATAATAATAATAAATACGACTAAGACTTTTTGAATAATTGATTAATCGTACTAATAGCTGCTTTATCTCCACGACCATGTTGTCCAAAAATTTACCGAAATGAATTTGATCATTATTTTTATCCAGTTAACTGATTTAAATCTATTTTTTATTTTTATTCCTTTGTCACGTGTCATCATTTTTATCACCATATAACTTTTTCAGTTGGTGTCGTTTTTTATTTTTTTATCATTCTTTTTCTGCTTTGACTCTTGAAGATTTAAACGAAAGAAGAGGTTATAAGTGTAACGAAATTAAAGCGAAATGAGAAATAGAAATAATGAATGCAATAGCTTTGACGAAAACATAGGATGATAAAAGGGAAGGAATTAAATCGAAATTAATACATAAAAATAATGAAAAACACGTTAACGAAGACTCCAAGTGCAAATAGAATGATAGAAACAATAAACGATACGAACTGAAGAAATTAATATGGTGACTAATATGATGCAACGAAGCATTAGAAATACTAAAAAATTATTTTTAAAGAAATTAATAAAATACGAAAAAGACCAAACTCATTTTGTTAAATGTTTAAAAATAAAAAATTTGAAAACACTTGATGAGATTCGAAGCCAGAAGCCTTTGCATGTGAGGACTGTACCTTAACCATAACACTACGCAAGCAATCTGCACAAAACTCCTTTTTGTAAGGGTATACACCATCACATAAATTTCAAAATTTTTTCTTCGATTACTCGCAACCGAGGGGCCCCCCTGCGTGAATGGCTGCAGGGTGTAATGTGTGGAGGTTGTAGCTCAAGCCAGAGGTGGTTCAGTGATGTTTTGCGGGTGTTTTTCGTACCATGACTTGGGCCCACTCATTCAATTTAGCAGGAACAGAGGCGCCTTATGGGACTCCCTTGGTGACCAAGTCTTGCCCTTTCTTTTACATCTTCATGATAAGTATGCTGTGAATGCTCCCATCTTCCAGGATGACAACAGCCATGTTCATAGAGCTGAACACATACGTTCCTGGTATGAAGAACACTTACAAGGAAACCTCCCCAGAAATGGAATCGAATTTTTGAAACCATCTCTAGGCCCACTAAAGCTTGCAACTTTTCAGGGGGTGCATTAAAACATGGAAACATCTAAATTACAACACATTTCCATGCCTAATGTAGTTTAGGAAACCCGTTTGCATTCAAAACTGCTCAGAATAGGTAAATACAGGTCCTACATGGCTCTTCAAGGAAATCTTATACCATTCCTCCTGTAAAATAGAGGCACTTCAGGTACCGATGACGGAGGTGGATAGCGATCACGAACCCTTCTTTCAAAAGTAGACCACAAAAGCTTGAGATCTGGTGACTATGGTGACCAGGGGAGGCGAGAGAATCATCTCCGTGCTCTCAGACCCAGTTCTGGACATTGCGAGCTGTGTGAACAGGGTCCTATTATCTTGGTGGAACACAGCTTCACAATTGGGGAGCAAACACTGTACCATGGGAAGGTTATCATCAGCCAAAAAGCCTCACACAATCCTTGACAGCCTGACAGTAATGAGACCTTGCAGAGCAACACGAGACCCACGGAACACCACTGTATGGCTCACCAAATCGCCCCCCCTCCCCCCCTCCCCCCCCCCCTCCCGCCGGTCATGTTTCACTCTTGGGATTTTAGCCATACCAGAAGTTTGAAGCAGTGTGAAACTGAGTGACTTCCTCCATTGATCTGTAATTCAGGTTTTATGTCTTCGGCACCACGTTTTCCTTCTATGGGCATTGTATCACTGGTGAGTGGTTTTGTAATCCCAGGTCTCCCTCAAATTCCCTTCTTTTGGGCTCCCTTCATATTTTGGTGCTGACAGGGTTCGCGAGTGCGACATTCGGTTTTGCAGTGACCTTTGCAGCCTTCGTCTCCTTATTTTTCATCATAATATTCTTCAATGACGGTTCCTTACGATCAGTCAACACACACTTTCGTCGTTGTGACTTAGCGGATGACGTTTTCTCGCTTTCCCGGTATGCGGTACAAAATTCGTTACGGTGCCTCTTGAAACGCCAAACATTTCGGCTACCTCGGTTACGGAAGCACCCACTATAGGAGCACCAAGAATTTCCCCACGCTCGCACGCAGCGTACTGAGGATATTGCACAGCTTGCGTTTCGTGATCAAATACAAGAGTGCAACCTGCAGGCTCGGCTAGCATCAGCGTTTAAAAATGAAATGACATAATTTCAGAGACTTTACTGGTCTCATACAGATATGATTTTGTGAATAGAAATACAAGGACGACTGACAGTTTGTACCAAGGCCGGGAATTGAACGCAGCTCTCTTACTTGCTAGGCGGATGCTTTAGCCACTAAGCTATCTTGACACAGCAGTTTACGCAGTCGCACGGATTACCCTGACACACTCTCGCCTCCGTCCGTATTCTCGGTTCCACCCCAGTGTACCTTAAACTCCCCCTTTCACACAAACTGAATTGCCGACGCTCTTCATGTCCCGGAATAGCACCTAACCATCGAACGTAAGTGGGGCGGGAGGGGGGGGGGCAGCATCAAATCTGAAACCCAGGTACAGGGTACTTATGCATATGAGATGACATCGATAATTCTGTTGTGCGCATGGGGGAATTTAAAGCGGGCTGGGGTGGCAGTAAGAATTTGGCTTCATGAGCAACGCACGCCACGGTAATCCTTGCAGCTGTGTGGACTACCAAGCTGGCTTAGTAGCTAACGCACCTGCCTAGTAAGGAGGGGACCCAATTTAGATTCCCGGCTTTGGTACAAATTTTCACCCATCGCTTCAATCTATATACGTACAATCTGGATTTATGGTTCAAATGGCTCTGAGCACTATGGGACTCAACTGCTGTGGTCATAAGTCCCCTAGAACTTAGAACTACTTAAACCTAACTAACCTAAGGACATCACACACATCCATGCCCGAGACAGGATTCGAACCTGCGACCGTAGTGGTCGTGCGGTTCCAGACTGTAGCGCCTTTAACCGCTCGGCCACTCCGGCCGGCTCTGGATTTATGTTGAAGCATACATTTATTGCGGTGTTTCCACCCCTCCCCGAATGTGCTGCTATGAGCAATGGCCTTTTGCGAGCTGCACGACCTCAGATGTACATTAAATGCAGTTCATCGCTCTTAAACTGGTTCAAATAGACCTGCATTCGCTGTCAATAGCAATTCCTGTTGGATATGAAACCGATTGTCATTGCCTACGTGTGACACTCGACTCCATTTATGATGGCTACGATCTTTCCATGACCACTGTTCTCACACAGTACTACGGGACTGCGAGTGGTACAACTTTCCTTCTATACACGTTGAACAGATGACATCGACACATCAACAAATCCGACAACTTCATACACGTTGTGGTCCTGTGTACGCCCAAACACGCTACATCCCGAATGAAATTGTCATTCTGCATTGAGTGCTGTTATGAAACTTTCCAGAAAATTAAAACTGTGTGGCGGACCAGGACTCGAAATGGGGACGTTTGCATTTCGTGACGAAGTACTCTAGTGACTGAGATAGCCCAGCACGACTCACGACCCGTCCTCACAGCTTTACTTCAACCAGTACCTCATCTTCTACCTTCCAAACGTCAAAGAAGCTCTCCTGCGAGACTTGCAAGACTAGCTCTCCTGGAAGAAAGGATATTCCGGAAATACGGCTTAGCCGCAGTCCCTGGGGGATGTTTCCAGAATGAAATTTTCACTCTGCCATTGAGGGTGCGCTTTTATAAAACTTCCTTACAGACTGAAACTGTGCGCTGGACCGAGGAACTCGGGACCTCACTTAGGAAACATCCCCCAGGCTACGCAGTATCCTTTCTTCCAGGACTGCTAGTCGTAGGAGAGTTGTTGTGAAGTTTGGAAAGTGGGAGATGCGGACGAACAGTGAGTCGTGCTTGGGTAGCTCAGTAGCCAGAGCACTTGCTCGAGGAAAGGTAAACCTCACTCCAGCACACAGTTTTAATCTGCCAGAAAATTTCACCTCTTCTTTTGCCATTCGAATCATCTTACTCTGTTGACTCTACATACTGGCACATATGCACGAGTTTAGTGCCACAACTTATATTAATGTTTAGGGTCACTAATCTTACATAATGGCTGTATCAGTTCCATATAGCACAAGTATTGTCCACAAAGAGTCCGATTACCGTAAGCATCACACAGTGCTCATACATAACGGGGTGTGTATGCTGTTAATGATATCTGTGAGATCCATAGGTAGTGGATGTCATTCTGAAAAGCTCTTCTCGCATCAACACAGAAAAGATCTGTGCATGCACTGAAATAAGATGAAAATTTTGTTCTTACTGCAGACCTTGCAAGTACAGAAATAAAAAGTAGTATCCGTCCTCCTACTGCAAACACAGTTAGTGAAATATTTGAAAACATCAACCAATGGCGTTGTCTTTGAGACCACACGTTAATCACAACCTTAATGAGAATTAATGAAGGCCATTAGTTCAACTATTTCTGATGCTCATATTATTACAAGTATATTACTTTAAAAACAAATGAACTCATTTATTCAGTTCACTAATGTGATATAGAAGTATTTTTGGGAAAACTTCAGTTTCAGAAATAACATTTTCAGAATACAGAAATGTTATATCAGAATTATATATAACTGGAACAAAATCTTTCAGAGATTTTTCAAAAAACTCTGTATTTTTTGTGTATTTCTTGTCATACATCATTTCTTGTTAGCAATATTTCTCTTTTCTCAGTAACTAGTGCAAAGCACTACCACAACAATAAAACTCTACAGAAACATCAAGGACTTAACAGTAGTACAGCGAGGAGACAGATATAAAAATATACTCAGTGGCCTACCAAAGCATATTAAATGTCTTAAGGGTAATGTTGTGGAGTTTAAGACTGATTAAAGATTTGTATTGGTTGTGAGCATTCTGGTCCACTTCCCACATTACTAGTACCTGAGAGAAACTACACACCACCTCGTGCTTCGACACCATCAAAGACACTGAACACACATGACATCATCAAGAGGGTGAATAGTGGTAACATGAAATATTAGGGATGTTGGATGGAGTGAAACAAAAAAATTAAAGAGGAGTGAGGCAGGAAATTTAAAAATTGCAAGATGCTGGATGGCGGAAAACTTTTAAAAAATCAAATATGCCAGATGGCTGTAAATTTAAAAATTTGAGATTCAGCTAATCACACCACAATATGGTGATATCTGATTATTTATCAAACAGTTTTGTTGTCGGAAACATGTACACACTCACATACACACTGTGACCTTATCTGGAAGCCTATTTAATGTATGAAGCAATTTTTTCAACCGATATGAAGATAATGAAAAATAAGAAAGTAATATCTGTAATATTATAAGTCATTTTGTCGAGCCTGATAATATTTTTTGACAAATATTGTAAATATTTTCCATTAAAATGCTGTATTTCAATACATTCCATGAAAGCATGAAACTTCAACTGTAATACATTTACACAAGAGACATGTTGCTAGCCCCTGTTTGTTCTCTGTTTTTCGCCTGTTTGTTCTTTCTCGCCTGGGGGTCCATGTATGTATAACTCGCTGTCTGTACTTTAAAGTTACAATTTATTCTTAACTGAAAGTATCTTATATTTCCTTTCAAAAATACCTCTCAGTCCACTTGAACTTTATTTAAAGATAATAATAATATTGCTATCTATTGCCCATCTGGCTTCGACTGTTTCAGTGGTGCTGAGTCTGCCATTATGTGAACTAAAAAATATTTCAGTGTTTAAGAGCTTCAATTGCAAAAGGAAAAAAATTCTGAGTGCTTTTATGAATTTGAGAACTTGAAAAGATAGTATTTATTGCACAAGAGCGAGCGCAAAAATTATATGTAATATTCGCCCACAATCCAAAAACAAGTTTTAAATCTAACGTCAAATCATTTCTTCTGGACAACTCCTTCTATTCCATGGAGAAATTTCTCTTTAAAAACTGGTAACCTGAGAAAAAAATTAGTTTTTAAGTATGCTTGTACTAAAAAATAATGTGTTCATTAATGTTAACACAATTTGCTTAGTCATATCCTGTAAAATAACTCGTTTCACGTGATTTCTATAAAATAATCGTTCAGATTATCTGTGGAAGATGTAACTAACTAACTCACACATCACTGACGGTAATCTGATGTGTGATTCTGATTCAGATATGACTAATTGCTGATGCAACTACATAGATCAGAAGATGATGCAGGTAGGTCAAAAGTAGTCATGGAATTAACTGAAAGTGAAAAATAAACAATATATTAGAATTATTTTTGAAAAATATCTATTTAAATTGTAAGCACACCGAAAAATTAATGGCTATCATCATGAGACACTGTGCTAATATCGCGTAACACCGCCTCTGCCCTCGATAATGACCTCAATTCGGCGAGTAAGAAAGTCAACAGATTTCCTCAGGTCTCCCATGTTCAGCCGAAGCCAGAATTTCGCATGAAGCTATAAAGCTTTGAAAAAGTAATGTGCTTGTGTAGCATGGTGATAAAGGTATAAACCTCGAATCCAAAAGGCTGTGCGTTCGAATTCCATTTGCTACTTTGAAATTTTTTATGTTTAAACCTTTGTCGAAATGAATTTGATCATAATTTTTATCCAGTTAATTGATTTAAATCTAGTTTTTATTTTTATTCCTTTGTCACGTCACATCATTTTAATCACCATATAACTTTTTCAGTTGGTGTCATTTTTTCTTCTCTTTTTATCATTCTTTTTCTGCATGGACTCTTGAAGATTTAAACGAAAGAAGAGGCTATAAGTGTAACGAAAGTGAAGCAAAATGAGGAATAGAAATTATGCTTGGACGAAAACATAGGATGATAAAAGGGAACGAATTAAATCGAAATTAATACATAAAAATAATTAAAAATACATTAACGAAGATTCCAAGGGCGAATAGAATGATAGAAACAATAAACGATGCAAGAGGGCTTAATTAAAAAGAAAAGATTAATATTAATGAATAAATGCAATAATTTTACTAGCTGTGTGACCGGTTACGAAGTCTCGTAACCGGTTGGCTCTGACGTATTAGCACGCAATCTGACTGCATAAAATAAAAATAAAGAATGACAAGGAATTTCCATTAACACACTTGATTAATTAAGTCCCCTGCAACTATAAAAGCTAAGAAACAACAAAACACAAGTGTAACTGTTCTGTGTGTGGTAGTGTGACTCAACGTATATGTATCTGGCTCGGTTCTTTCTCAATACGACAAAATATTTTAAACACCATTTACAATGAATTAATTGAAAAGCCAGAAATACTATAATTGCATATGGAAACCAGAATTACAAGTCTAATAAATGAACACGAGCCAGATGCTTTATTGACTGTAGCTGTGAGTAGCCATAACATTACGCAAGCAAGCTGTGCAACACTCCTTTTTTTAAAGGGTGTACACCATCACATAAATTTCAAAATTTTTTCTTCGATTACCCGCAACCAAGGGCCCACCAGGTTGAATGGCTGCAGGGTGTGATGTGAGGAGGTTGTAGCTCAAGCCAGAGGTGGTTCAGTGATGTTTTGCGGGTGTTTTTCGTATCATGACTTGGGCCCACTCATTCAGTTTAGCAGGAACAGATGCGCCTTATTGGACTTCCTTGGTGACCAAGTCTTGCCCTTTCTTCTACATCTTTATGATAAGTATGCTGTGAATGCTCCCATCTTGCAGGATGACAATAGCCATGTTCATAGAGCTGAACACATACGTTCCTGGTATGAAGAGCACTTACAAGGAGAGCTCCCCTGCAATGGGACCGAATTTTCATCTCTATGCACGGTGATGTAGTTTAAGGCCCACTAAAGCTTGCAGGGTGTGGATAAAAACGTGGAAACATCTAAATCACAACACATTTCCCTGTCTAATGTAGTTTAGGAAACCCGTTTGCATCAAAACTGGCCAGAATAGGTAAATGCAGGACCTATATGGTTCTTCAAGGGAATCTTATCCCATTCTTCCTGTAAAATAGAGGCACTTCAGGTACCGATGATGGAGATGGATAGCGATCACGAACCCTTCTCTCAAAAGTAGACCACAAAGGCTTGAGATCTGGCGACTATGGTGACCAGGGGAGGCGAGAGAATGTTATCATCAGCCAAAAAGCCTCATACAATCCTTGACAGCCTGACAGTAATGAGACCTTGCATGGCAACACGAGACCCACGGAACACCACTGTATGGCTGACCAAATCGCCCCCCCCCCTCCCCCCCCCCCCCCTACCACCGGTCATGTTTCACTCTTGGGATTTAAGCCATCCCAGAAGTTTGAAGCAGCGTGAAACTGAGTGACTTCCTCCATTGATCTGTAGTTCGGGTTTTATGTCTTCGGCACCACGTTTTCCTTCTATGGGCATTGTATCACTGGTGAGTGGTTTTGTAATCCCAGGTCTCCCTCAAATTCCCTTCTTTTGGGCTCCCTTCATATTTTGGTGCTGACAGGGTTCGCGAGTGCGACATTCGGTTTTGCAGTGACCTTTGCAGCCTTCGTCTCCTTATTTTTCATCATAATATTCTTCAATGACGGTTCCTTACGATCAGTCAACACACACTTTCGTCGTTGTGACTTAGCGGATGACGTTTTCTCGCTTTCCCGGTATGCGGTACAAAATTCGTTACGGTGCCTCTTGAAACGCCAAACATTTCGGCTACCTCGGTTACGGAAGCACCCACTATAGGAGCACCAAGAATTTCCCCACGCCCGAACGCAGCGTACTGAGGATATTGCACAGCTTGCGTTTCGTGATCAAATACAAGAGTGCAACCTGCAGGCTCGCCTAGCATCAGCGTTTAAAAATGAAATGACATAATTTCAGAGACTTTACTGGTCTCATACAGATATGATTTTGTGAATAGAAATACAAGGACGACTGACAGTTTGTACCAAGGCCGGGAATTGAACGCAGCTCTCTTACTTGCTAGGCGGATGCTTTAGCCACTAAGCTATCTTGACACAGCAGTTTACGCAGTCGCACGGATTACCCTGACACACTCTCGCCTCCATCCGTATTCTCGGTTCCACCCCAGTGTACCTTAAACTCCCCCTTTCACACAAACTGAATTGCCGACGCTCTTCATGTCCCGGAATAGCACCTAACCATCGAACGTAAATGGGGTGGGAAGGGGGGGGGGCAGCATCAAATCTGAAACCCAGGTACAGGGTACTTATGCATATGAGATGACATCGGCAATTCTGTTGTGCGCATGGGGGAATTTAAAGCGGGCTGGGGTGGCAGTAAGAATTTGGCTTCATGAATGAAGCACGCCACGGTAATCCTTGCAGCTGTGTGGACTACCAAGCTGGCTTAGTGGGTAACGCACCTGCCTAGTAAGGAGGAGACCCAAGTAGGATTCCCGGCTCCGTTACAAAGTTTCACCCATCGCTTCAATCTATATACGTACAATCTGGATTTATGTTGAAGCATACATTTATTGCGGTGTTTCCATCCCTCCCCGCATGTACTGCTGTGAGCAATGACCTTTTGCGAGCTGCACGACCTCAGATGTCCATTAAATGCAGTTCTTTCGCAAACTTCACTCTTAAAGTGGTCCAAATGGACCTGCATTCGCTGTCGATAGCAATTCCTGTTGGATTTGAAACCGACTATCATTGACGACGTGTCACCTGACTTCATTTATGACGGCTAGGATCTTTCCATGACCACTTTTCTCACGCAGTACTACGGGACTGTGAGTAGTACAACTTCCTTCTATACACGTTGAAAAGATGACATCTACACATCAACAAATCCGACAACTTCGTACACGTTGTGGTCCTGTGTACGCCCAAACACGCTACATCCCGAATGAAATTGTCATTCTGCATTGAGTGCTGTTATGAAACTCTCCAGTAGATTAAAACTGTGTGGCGGACCAGGACTCGAAATGGGGACGTTTGCATTTCGTGACGAAGTACTCTAGTGACTGAGATAGCCCAGCACGACTCACGACCCGTCCTCACAGCTTTACTTCAACCAGCACCTCATCTTCTACCTTCCAAACGTCAAAGAAGCTCTCCTGCGAGACTTGCAAGACCAGCTCTCCTGGAAGAAAGGATATTCCGGAAATACGGCTTAGCCGCAGTCCCTGGGGGATGTTTCCAGGATGAAATTTTCACTCTGCCATTGAGGGTGCGCTTTTATAAAACTTCCTTACAGACTAAAACTGTGCGCTGGACCGAGGAACTCGGGACCTCACTTAGGAAACATCCCCCAGGCTACGCAGTATCCTTTCTTCCAGGACTGCTAGTCGTAGGAGAGTTGTCGTGAAGTTTGGAAAGTGGGAGATGGGGACGAACAGTGAGTCGTGCTTGGGTAGCTCAGTAACCAGAGCACTTGCTCGAGGAAAGGTAAACCTCACTGTTCGAGTCTCAGTCCAGCACACAGTTTTAATCTGCCAGGAAATTTCACCTCTTTTTTTGACATTCGAATCATCTTACTCTGTTGACTCTACATACTGGCACATATGCACGAGTTTAGTGCCACAACTTATATTACTGTTTAGGGTCACTAATCTTACATAATGGCTGTATCAGTTCCATATAGCACAAGTATTGTCCACAAAGAGTCCGATTACCGTAAGCATCACACAGTGCTCGTACATAACGGGGTGTGTATGCTGTTAATGATATCTGTGAGATCCATAGGTAGTGGATGTCATTCTGAAAAGCTCTTCTCGCATCAACACAGAAAAGATCTGTGCATGCACTGAAATAAGATGAAAATTTTGCTCTTACTGCAGACCTTGCAAGTACAGAAATAAATAGTAGTATCCGTCCTCCTACTGCAAACACAGTTAGTGAAATATTTGAAAACATCAACCAATGGCGTTGTCTTTGAGACCACACCTTAATCACAACCTCAATGAGAATTAATGAAGGCCATTAGCTCAACTATTTCTGATGCTCATATTATTACAAGTATATTACTTTAAAAACAAATGAACTCATTTATTCAGTTCACTAATGTGATATAGAAGTATTTTTGGGAAAACTTCAGTTTCAGAAATAACATTTTCAGAATACAGAAATGTTATATCAGAATTATATATAACTGGAACAAAATCTTTCAGAGATTTTTCAAAAAACTCTGTATTTTTTGTGTATTTCTTGTCATACATCATTTCTTGTTAGCAATATTTCTCTTTTCTCAGTAACTAGTGCAAAGCACTACCACAACAATAAAACTCTACAGAAACATCAAGGACTTAACAGTAGTACAGCGAGGAGACAGATATAAAAATATACTCAGTGGCCTACCAAAGCATATTAAATGTCTTAAGGGTAATGTTGTGGAGTTTAAGACTGATTAAAGATTTGTATTGGTTGTGAGCATTCTGGTCCACTTCCCACATTACTAGTACCTGAGAGAAACTACACACCACCTCGTGCTTCGACACCATCAAAGACACTGAACACACATGACATCATCAAGAGGGTGAATAGTGGTAACATGAAATATTAGGGATGTTGGATGGAGTGAAACAAAAAAATTAAAGAGGAGTGAGGCAGGAAATTTAAAAATTGCAAGATGCTGGATGGCGGAAAACTTTTAAAAAATCAAATATGCCAGATGGCTGTAAATTTAAAAATTTGAGATTCAGCTAATCACACCACAATATGGTGATATCTGATTATTTATCAAACAGTTTTGTTGTCGGAAACATGTACACACTCACATACACACTGTGACCTTATCTGGAAGCCTATTTAATGTATGAAGCAATTTTTTCAACCGATATGAAGGTAATGAAAAATAAGAAAGTAATATCTGTAATATTATAAGTCATTTTGTCGAGCCTGATAATATTTTTTGACAAATATTGTAAATATTTTCCATTAAAATGCTGTATTTCAATACATTCCATGAAAGCATGAAACTTCAACTGTAATACATTTACACAAGAGACATGTTGCTAGCCCCTGTTTGTTCTCTGTTTTTCGCCTGTTTGTTCTTTCTCGCCTGGGGGTCCATGTATGTATAACTCGCTGTCTGTACTTTAAAGTTACAATTTATTCTTAACTGAAAGTATCTTATATTTCCTTTCAAAAATACCTCTCAGTCCACTTGAACTTTATTTAAAGATAATAATAATATTGCTATCTATTGCCCATCTGGCTTCGACTGTTTCAGTGGTGCTGAGTCTGCCATTATGTGAACTAAAAAATATTTCAGTGTTTACGAGTTTCAATCGCAAAAGGAAAAAAAATCTGAGTTCTTTTATGAACTTGAGAACTTGAAAAGATAGTATTTATTGCACAAGAGCGAGCGCAAAAATTATATGTAATATTCGCCCACAATCCAAAAACAAGTTTTAAATCTAACCTCAAATCATTTCTTCTGGACAACTCCTTCTATTCCATGGAGAAATTTCTCTTTAAAAACTGGTAACCTGAGAAAAAAATTAGTTTTTAAGTATGCTTGTACTAAAAAATAATGTGTTCATTAATGTTAACACAATTTGCTTAGTCATATCCTGTAAAATAACTCGTTTCACGTGATTTCTATAAAATAATCGTTCAGATTATCTGTGGAAGATGTAACTAACTAACTCACACATCACTGACGGTAATCTGATGTGTGATTCTGATTCAGATATGACTAATTGCTGATGCAACTACATAGATCAGAAGATGATGCAGGTAGGTCAAAAGTAGTCATGGAATTAACTGAAAGTGAAAAATAAACAATATATTAGAATTATTTTTGAAAAATATCTATTTAAATTGTAAGCACACCGAAAAATTAATGGCTATCATCATGAGACACTGTGCTAATATCGCGTAACACCGCCTCTGCCCTCGATAATGACCTCAATTCGGCGAGTAAGAAAGTCAACAGATTTCCTCAGGTCTCCCATGTTCAGCCGAAGCCAGAATTTCGCATAAAGCTATAAAGCTTTGAAAAAGTGATGTGCTTGTGTAGCATGGTGATAAAGGTATAAACCTCGAATCCAAAAGGCTGTGGGTTCGAATTCCATTTGCTACTTTGAAATTTTTTATGTTTAAACCTTTGTCGAAATGAATTTGATCATAATTTTTATCCAGTTAATTGATTTAAATCTAGTTTTTATTTTTATTCCTTTGTCACGTCACATCATTTTAATCACCATATAACTTTTTCAGTTGGTGTCATTTTTTCTTCTCTTTTTATCATTCTTTTTCTGCATGGACTCTTGAAGATTTAAACGAAAGAAGAGGCTATAAGTGTAACGAAAGTGAAGCAAAATGAGGAATAGAAATTATGCTTGGACGAAAACATAGGATGATAAAAGGGAACGAATTAAATCGAAATTAATACATAAAAATAATTAAAAATACATTAACGAAGATTCCAAGGGCGAATAGAATGATAGAAACAATAAACGATGCAAGAGGGCTTAATTAAAAAGAAAAGATTAATATTAATGAATAAATGCAATAATTTTACTAGCTGTGTGACCGGTTACGAAGTCTCGTAACCGGTTGGCTCTGACGTATTAGCACGCAATCTGACTGCATAAAATAAAAATAAAGAATGACAAGGAATTTCCATTAACACACTTGATTAATTAAGTCCCCTGCAACTATAAAAGCTAAGAAACAACAAAATACAAGTGTAACTGTTCTGTGTGTGGTAGTGTGACTCAACGTATATGTATCTGGCTCGGTTCTTTCTCAATACGACAAAATATTTTAAACACCATTTACAATGAATTAATTGAAAAGCCAGAAATACTATAATTGCATATGGAAACCAGAATTACAAGTCTAATAAATGAACACGAGCCAGATGCTTTATTGACTGTAGCTGTGAGTAGCCATAACATTACGCAAGCAAGCTGTGCAACACTCCTTTTTTTAAAGGGTGTACACCATCACATAAATTTCAAAATTTTTTCTTCGATTACCCGCAACCAAGGGCCCACCAGGTTGAATGGCTGCAGGGTGTGATGTGAGGAGGTTGTAGCTCAAGCCAGAGGTGGTTCAGTGATGTTTTGCGGGTGTTTTTCGTATCATGACTTGGGCCCACTCATTCAGTTTAGCAGGAACAGATGCGCCTTATTGGACTTCCTTGGTGACCAAGTCTTGCCCTTTTTTCTACATCTTTATGATAAGTATGCTGTGAATGCTCCCATCTTGCAGGATGACAATAGCCATGTTCATAGAGCTGAACACACACGTTCCTGGTATGAAGAGCACTTACAAGGAGAGCTCCCCTGCAATGGGACCGAATTTTCATCTCTATGCACGGTGATGTAGTTTAAGGCCCACTAAAGCTTGCAGGGTGTGGATAAAAACGTGGAAACATCTAAATCACAACACATTTCCCTGTCTAATGTAGTTTAGGAAACCCGTTTGCATCAAAACTGGCCAGAATAGGTAAATGCAGGACCTATATGGTTCTTCAAGGGAATCTTATCCCATTCTTCCTGTAAAATAGAGGCACTTCAGGTACCGATGATGGAGATGGATAGCGATCACGAACCCTTCTAGCATCTGCGTTTAAAAATGAAATGACATAATTTCAGAGACTGTGCTGGTCTCATAATGATATGATTTTATCTTTAACAGCCTCGGCAATTCTGTTGTGTGAAAGGGGGAATTTAAAGTAGACTGAGGTGGCAGTGAGAATTTGGCTTCAAGAGCGAGGCACGCCACGGTAATCCTTGCAGCTGTGCGGACTACCAAGCTGGCTTAGTGGCTAACGCACCTGTCTAGTTAGGAGGAGACCCAAGCTTCGGTACAAATTTTCACTTGTCCCTTCAGTCTATATACGTACAATCTGGATTTATGTGGAGGCATGCATTTATTGAGGCGTTTCCACCCCCTCCCCCTTCCCGTATGTGCTGCTGTGAGCAATGATCTACACGACCTCAGATGTCCATTAAATGCAGTCCTTTCGCAAACTTCGCTCTTAAAGTGGTCCAAATGGACCTGCATTCGCTGTCGATAGCAATTCCTGTTGGATTTGAAACCGACTATCATTGACGACGTGTCACACTTGACTTCATTTATGACGGCTAGGATCTTTCCATGACCACTTTTCTCACGCAGTACTACGGGACTGTGAGTAGTACAACTTCCTTCTATACACGTTGAAAAGATGACATCTACACATCAACAAATCCGACAACTTCATACACGTTGTGGTCCTGCGTACGCCCAAACACGCTACATCCCGAATGATATTGTCATTCTGCATTGAGTGCTGTTATGAAACTTTCCAGAAAATTAAAACTGTGTGGCGGACCAGGACTCGAAATGGGGACGTTTGCATTTCGTGACGAAGTACTCTAGTGATTGAGATAGCCCAGCACGACTCACGACCCGTCCTCACAGCTTTACTTCAACCAGTACCTCATCTTCTACCTTCCAAACGTCAAAGAAGCTCTCCTGCGAGACTTGCAAGACTAGCTCTCCTGGAAGAAAGGATATTCCGGAAATACGGCTTAGCCGCAGTCCCTGGGGGATGTTTCCAGAATGAAATTTTCACTCTGCCATTGAGGGTGCGCTTTTATAAAACTTCCTTACAGACTAAAACTGTGCGCTGGACCGAGGAACTCGGGACCTCACTTAGGAAACATCCCCCAGGCTACGCAGTATCCTTTCTTCCAGGACTGCTAGTCGTAGGAGAGTTGTCGTGAAGTTTGGAAAGTGGAAGATGGGGACGAACAGTGAGTCGTGCTTGGGTAGCTCAGTAGCCAGAGCACTTGCTCAAGGAAAGGTAAACCTCACTCCAGCACACAGTTTTAATCTGCCAGGAAATTTCACCTCTTTTTTTGCCATTCGAATCATCTTACTCTGTTGACTCTACATACTGGCACATATGCACGAGTTTAGTGCCACAACTTATATTAGTGTTTAGGGTCACATTTCGTCTGCTAATCTTACATAATGCCTGTATCAGTTCCATATAGCACAAGTATTGTCCACAAAGAGTCTGATTACCGTAAGCATCACACAGTGCTCATACATAACGGAGTGTGTATGCTGTTAATGATATCTGTGAAATCCATAGGTAGTGGATGTCATTCTGAAAAGCTCTTCTCGCATCAACACAAAAAAGATCTGTGCTTACACTGAAATAAGATGAAAATTTTGTTCTTACTGCAAACCATGCAAGTACAGAAATAAAAAGTAGTACCAGTCCTCCTACTGTAAACACAGTAGCGAAGTATTTGAAAACACCAACGAATGGTGTTGTCTTTGAGACCACACGATGATCCCAACCTTGATGAGAAACCACTTGCTAGAATTAATGAAGCCCCTTAGTTCAGCTATTTATGCTGCTCATATTATTACAGGTATATTACTTTAAAAACAAACAGTAGCACAGCAAGGAGACAGATACAAAAATGTACTCTGTGACCTGCCAAAGCATATTAAATGTCTTAAGGGTAATATTGTGAAGTTTAAGACTGATTAAAGATTTGTATTGGCTGTGACAATTCTGGACCACTTCCCACATCACTAGTACCTGAGAGAATCTACACCCCCCCCCCTCTTCCTTTGACAGCATCAAAGACATTGAAAACATGACTTCATCAAGAAGGTGACTAGTGGGAAATTGAAGTATTAAAGATGTCCGATGGAGTGAAATCAAAAAAATTAAGGATGGAGAAAGGCAGGAAATTTAAAAATTGCAAGATGGTGGATGGCGGTAAATTTTTAAGAAATCAGTTATGCCACATAGCTGTAAATTAAAAAATTTGAGATTCAGCTAATCACACCATAAGATGGTGGCATCTGATTATTTATCAAATAGTTTTGTTATCAGAAACATACACACATACTATGACGTCACCTGGAAGCCTATCTAATGTATGACGCTATTTATTTACCGATATGAAGGTAATGCAAAATAAGAAAGTAGTAATATCTGTAATATTATAAGTCATTTTGTCGAGTCTGATAATATTTTGTGACAAATATTGTAAATATTTTCCATTAAAAATACTGTATTTCAATACATTCTTTGAAAGCATGGAACTTCAAGTGTAACATATATACAAAAGAGCCATGTTGCTCGCCCCCTGTTTGTTCTCTGTTTTTCGTCTGTTTGTTCTTTCTCACCTGTGGGTCCATGTATGTGTAGTTCACTGTCTGTACTTTAAAGTTACAATATATTGTTAATTGAAAGTATCTTATGTTTCCTTTCAAAAATATTTCTCACTCCGTGTGAACTTTATTTAAAGATAATAATAATAGTGCTGTCGATTGCCCATCTGGCTTCGACTGGTGCTGAGTCCGCCATTATGTGCACTAAAAAATATTTCAGTGTTTGCAAGATTCACTCGCAAAGGAAAATAATTCTAAGTGCTTTTATGAATTTTTACAGTCAGATTTCAATATTAAAGTTAGTTAATATTTTTGATTACGAAACTTATTCAGAGATTTAACACTGCAAGGCTAAATTAGGCTTCACCTGTTATTTAATATATTTGCAGTTCATTCAAAGGATTAAAAACTTAACTCAGTTATTACAGTGATAAAGAAATTCTTTGCAATTATCCTAATAATGCGCTGGTGTTTGTACCATGCTTTATTTCTGTGTAAAATTAAATTAATTTGCTGGGAAAAAAGTTCATTTCATGCACTGTATTATCTTTGTGTTAGTTGCAGGTTACGTTATGTTGTCATTCATTGAAAGAGAGTGTAACATTTCCATTAACAATAAATAACTTTTTGACTGCATATTGAGATTAAGTCATGCTACGTATATTTAAGATGCATCTACTCACGCCCTTAATATACGTAGCATTCCCAAAAACAATATGTAAAATTTAAACTGATACATTACATTATCATCGCTGTAGGTTGCGACTGACGCCTGTGCACATATTTCAAACCACATGTAACAATCTTCACTGACTTACATGGAATAACTATATTAATTCAACACCACAACAATTACGCAGAAAGGAGGTAATGGTACAACACTCACACACACACACACACACACACACACACACACACACACACACACACACACATGGAGACTTTTTTGTTGTTTTAAAAAGAATTCAGTATTTTCCATATGCTTCTTTAGCATCAGGTTATAAAGTACTAGATCATCTGTCAATAAGTTTCGCTAAGGAAATGCACATACAGTCGCTCACACACACACAAATAGAAATGTTTACGCCAAATACTGAACTGAAAATTCCATCACACATTGCATAATGTTCTCTCTGCTTTCATACTTAATGTTCAAATGTGTGTGAAATCTTGTAGCACTTAACTGCTAAAATTATCAGTCCCTAAGCTTACACACTACTTAACCTAAATTATCCTAAGGACAAACATACACACCCATGCCCGAGGGAAGACTCGAACCTTCGCCAGGACCAGCCGCACAGTCCATGACTGCAGAGCCTTAGACCGCTTGGCTAATCCCGCATGGCACTTAATGTTTATATCAACTACTACAGTCTTTTTTTATACCCCACTAATGTTTGTGTCAAAACATTGTACTAGATAAAATCATCAGTAAATTTCGTCTTTGTCTTTGTAACACAATAAAGAAGGACTAAGAAAGGAAACACTCAAAGAAAAAATATTCCAGATATAAAATTTATTACATTTCAACGAAAGTTACATGCACATGTAACTGATTGAAAATTTACAAGCAACAAGGAATATTCAGAGATTAAATCGTACAGTGTACTTTTTTTTTACAATTTCCACACTTTTGATGTGTTTTATATTTTTCACACTACAAAGATAACCAGCTCCTTATACTAAAATAGAATCACTTTTAATACTGTCACACACAGTGGAAAATATAAATTTAGTAAATATTCTGCTTCATCTTCAACCCTTTTTTAGAATATCATCTATTGCAAACAGTAGTTTGCAGTACTTGAGGTAACTCCACCTTCTAAGTTTATACAACTGTATCTGCCCTAATAAAATCGAAATGACATTGAATTGGATTTTGTGGGCAAAATTTATACAATATGAATAATATATTCTTAATGTAACAGTCAACAGTTGGTAATATTGAAACAGAATTACTTCAGTACAAATACATTCTTAATTGTCAACAAAATGTTCAGAAAATGCAAAACATTCCTTCTTGAACGACTGTACTACCTTCACATTCATTTCTGAAAAAGCATTTATACTGGAACCAATTCCAGTGCCTTTTTATGTGAGAGCACAGACTCTTAATAATTAAACACAGAGTCCTGACAATCTTCCTTCAGAGACTGAATACTAATATTTCCTGTAGTTTGGCTGTATTATACCTTATGAAAAATAACCAACATTTTATATATGCACAGTTTTCTACTAAGCACACATGAAAATACTAGTTTTTCATATCACTATTTTTGAAGTCATCTGTGTCCATGTTATCTCTCTACCATGATATATCATGCACAAGCCGTCAATGTTGAGAAAGTCAAGTTCACCTTTGCTAATAGCCAAGAAATGGTAGTGTAGTCGTCACCCCTCAGGTCAGGCTTTTTAGTGGATTTGGAGCCTGAGCAGGTTAGGTGGTGATGCTACAGGTGCAGGAGGCCAAACTTTGGAGCTGGAGTGGGGGTTATTGTAGCGCCCTAAGGCACTAGTTTAACTGCATTGACTGGAAACATACTTATTGCTTGTGTGCCTGCATGTTTTCATGATACAACATATTGCAACACTGACTAACATTATCAATAGTTTAATGAGCATCCTCCATAGCATCTGCTTTCAATCACCATCTGCATTTCCATTCCATGCAACGCAAAAATTAGTGGCACATCTGCTTCCCTGGACGTCTGGACCAGGCGCCACAGCCTCAAAACAACAACCATTATCAACGAATGGGCTGGATACTGCTACATAAAATTCAATATCTTCCATGTTGTTACTCAATCACCCATTTACATGCATACGGAGCACACATACTTCTTTTGTCACTTCAGATGCTTTAGACCCCACATTTTCACAAGATCTTGGAGCTGTCTCTTCTATATTACCCTCTGTTACTTTTACAACCCCAATAATTTGTGTATCGAGTAAACATACAGGAACTCCCACAACCTTCAATTCCTAACACCTTTCCGCACTTCCATAATATGAATTTGACCCTCACTACCCCAGCAGAAATAATGTCCATCATAAAAGCTTTAAAATGAAAAACATCTACTGGGTATAATGAAATATCAGCTAAGCTAATTAAAGAATGTGATTCTGAGTTAAGTAACATATTAAGCTACCTGTGTAACCAGTCATTTATCAGTGAAATATTTCCTGAATGGTTAAAATATGCTGAAGTTAAGCCACTGTTTAAGAAGGGAGATAAAGAAATAGCATCAAATTTCGTCCAATTTCACTTTTTCCAGCATTCTCAAAAATTTTAGAAAAAGTAATGTACAATCGGATTTATAACCATCTTATCTCAAATAACATAATGTCAAAGTCACAGTTCGGATTTCTAAGGGGTTCTGATATTGAGGAGGCTATCTACACTTACAATGAAAATGTGCTTAATTCATTTGATGAAAAATTTCAAGCAACTGGTATATTTTGAGATCTGTCAAAGACATGTGACTGTGTAAATCACAATATCCTTTTAAGCAAATTAGAATAGTATAGTGTAGCAGGAAATTCTGCTATATCTCTGGCAGGAAACAAAGGGTATTATTGGGCCCTTACTTTTTCTTGTGTATATCAATGATCTTTCATCAGTAACATTACCAGATGCGAAGTTCGTTTTGTTTGCCAATGATACAAACATTGCAATAAATAGCAAATCAAGTGTATCCTTAGAAAGATCAGCTAATAAAATATTTGTGGTCATTAATCACTGGTTCCTAGCCAATTATTTGTCACCAAACTCCGATAAAACACACCACATGCAGTTCAGAACTTGTAAGGGGTGTTCCACGAGTATATGCCTAACATACGATGACAAGCAGATAGAAGAAGTGGACAGTGTTAAATTCTTGGGATTACAGCTTGATAATAAATTCAACTGGGAAAAGCACACCACAAAACTGCTGAAGCGTCTTAACAAATCTCTATTTGCAATACGAATTGTGTCAGGCATAGGGGATATAAAAATGAAAAAGCTGGCATAATAATGCTTACTTTCATTCCATAATGTCATATAGGATTATTTTTTGGGGTAATTTATCAAGCCAAGCTAAAGTTTTCTGGGCACAAAAACGTGCAGTAAGAGTTATATGTGGTGTAAACTCAAGAACATCATGCAGAAGCCTGTTTAGGGAACTAGGGATACTAAACACTGCTTCCCAATATACTTATTTTTTAATGAAATTTGGCATTAAAAATATATCACTTTTTCAAACCAACAGCTCAATTCGTGGAATTAACATTAGAAATAAGAATAATCTTCACAAGGCTTTAAAGTCACTTAGTCTTGCACAAAAAGGTGTGCATTATTCAGGAACACACAATTTCAATAACTTGCCAGCAGCCATAAGAAGCTTAACAACCAATGAAATTCAATTCAAGAGAAGCCTAAAGGATTTATTGGTGGCCAACGCCTTCTACTCCATTGATGAATTTCTGAGTAGAACCAACTGATTTGTGTGTATATATATATATATATACAACTTTTGCACAATTTCAGAACAGTAATGTTTTCATTGTAAGTGTGTGTGTGTGTGTGTGTGTGTGTGTGTGTGTGTGTGTGTGTGCGTGTGTGTGTAAGTACAATCTAACTTCTGCACCATTTCAGTGTAGTAATGTGTTCATTGTAAATAAGTATTTCAGTAGTTATATTACATGCTTATTACCTTATAAATAAATAAATAACTTTTTTATTTTAAATTCAGTGCATTAGTATTTGTAAAATGATCCTTTCATATAGTGTTCATTAAAAAATGACGATCATTCTACTTGGGACCTGTGGAATGGTACATTAACTTATTTGTTTTTGTTGTAAATATTTGTCATGTATTGTTGTTTTTCTGACATGTTCAACATCCTGGAGGACCTCCTCACTATGGATCAATTAGAATGAAAGTAAACCTAGTCTAATCTAATCACTCTTTAGTTTCAGATGAGCATTTCTCGACCATAATTCCGCCTGCTGCCTTATAATGAGAGCATGTCTTATTTGTTGGCTAAAACTATCACATTATATCAACCACCAAGGATCCCAGTCTTCCTGACTCTTCTGTAGTACCTCTCGAATAACAAACCGCCAATCATGTTTTGTCTATGCTTGTAATGTTCTCAGGTGACCAACCAGGTGCAGTTGTCTTCGTAACACGATATTTTGACAGCGTATGTTTCCATCATCTCCAGGTTTCTACTAAGTGCACACGAAAATTATAGTTGTTCACATCACTATTTTCGAAGTCATCTGTGTCCATACCTGTGTGACACCTGTAGAACGAGCGTCTTCTTAACATCCCATTTCCTTTATACTATGATCTCTCCTCACCCCTAACACCCCCCCCCCCGTCCACTGGTCGCACAATGAGTCAGGTGGACTGGTAGAGGGTGGTGGCATCGCCGAAGTGTGGGTGCGAATCTCGATCCCTCAGTGCTTCTGCAACCCCATTGGCTCTTGACCAATGTTGTGACTGCAGTTGGCTGAGTGCTGAGTCCCAAGCCTTGCTTGACGGGTAGCCACTGTCTCTGTTGATTAGCCCACTGGCCACTCGAATTTCAATAGCCTCGTTCTGAACATAGCCCCAAAACGATGAGGTCTGCGTTAACACGTTTCTTATACTTCATTCAGTCCCCTGTAGCCATGCAACGTTCTGCAATCATAGATTTTGTTGGTTGCTTAAGTTCAGTGTATCTTCTGTGTTCGTTGGATCATTCTTCGATTGTCCACACAGTCTGCCTGATATATGTCTTACTGCATTTACATGGAATACAGTTTACAGAGGCCCAAATCGTCTTTCACCGTGCATAGCACTGCAGGCGTTTTAGGAGATGGGCGGGAAACGCGTTTAATGTTAGGACGAGTTAGGATCTGCCGAATTTATTAGAAATTTTGCCCATTGTCTTATCCTCTTCGTTGAGATCTATTTGCTGAGTCTGTATCTTCTGCCTGAAGGTAGTCGGACTTGTCTCCTGCCGTATCCATCCTTCTTGAATATGTCCTTAAAGTGGTTGAGCTTCCTTGGTAGGCTTACTTTGTATGACATTGCACAGGCTCTGTGTACCAGGGTACATAACGCATCCTCACCTCTGTGAAGAATGATGGCAGCTGGCAGCGTGGAGATACAAATTAGTGTAGATGGCTTTCCTGTACATGTTATGTCCCATAGCGCTGCATGTTTTGCGCTTGACTAAGAGGTCCAGAGAGAGGAGTTCGCCATTCTTTTCCTGCTGCTTGGTGAATTTGATACTGAGGTGCCAAGATTTAAAATGCTGGAGAAACTCTACTAGTTTTCACTCCCATGTGGCCACCCCCCCCCCCCTCCCCAATTGTGTCATCAACGTATTTGGAGAAGCATAGAGGCTTCAGTGCAGCTGTTTCCAGACCCTTCTCTTCGAAATCCTTCCCAAACAAGTTTGCCGTAACCGGTGACAGAATGCAGCCCATGGCGACGATATCTTCTTGTTCATAATAGTAGCCATCGAAACGAGAGACTGTTGATGTGAGAACAAACTGGAAGAGATTAGTCATTGTCGGGTTGAACTTCTCCAAGATCAACTTCAGGGAGTCAACAAGTTATACTCTGCTGAAGACAGAGACCCCATAGAAGTTCACCGTAAGGTCCTGACCGTCAAGTCGTAGTTTTTACAGCTGTTGAATGAAATGCACAGAGTTTGTGATGTTGTGCTGAAATTTAAAGATATAGGCGGATAATACTGCCGTTAGATATTTGGCCAACTGGTACTTAGGTGCGCCTATGTTGCTCACAATTGGACGAAGAGCAATATCTAATTTGTGTACTTTTGGTAAGCTGTAGCCACTTGATGGTGCAGCAGCTCATGGGCGAAGTTTCTTAACGATTTCCTTCGGTAGGGACTGACATAAAATCTCAGTGGTCTTATTTTTCACTCTGTAGGTAGGCTTCCTGTACACTGGATCTTACGGTAAGTTGTACATTTTGTGGTTGTACAGTGACAGCGGAAGTAGTGAAACGTCCCCTTAGAACAATTATACATGACTGTCCTTAAACTGACACACAATATTTTTAGCGCAACGCAATCTGACTTTCAAAATTCCCTACAAAAGAATGGCCCTGACTAACATTAAACTATACCTTTCACAAATCACTTACCTCACAAAAACCTTCGCTGCTCAAGCTACTGCAATACAGCGAGCGCCACTACTGCCAGCTAAATAAAAGATTCAAACTACTAAAGGCACTAACTACTGATAGGGATAGTTAGCAAATGAAAGATATTAATAGAGAACAAACAATGTATTTACCTTAATATCATCACAAGTCATAATATATATATCAGTTCATGACAAATTGCAAAACTCCGCCATCTCTCTCCCCACATCCACCACTGCTGGCGGCTCACCTCCAACTGCGCAACGCTACGCGCTGTTCACATCCAGCTGCCGCTGCCCAACACTACAATGGCAGACAACAATGCAAACTAGCCACAGACTGCACACAGCACAGCCAGTGATTTCATTTTGAGCGCTACGTAACGTTGCCAATAAGAAAACAAACAGCCTACTTACATAGCCCCCATGCTCCCCACAAAAAAATTTTACAAATGGGATTGGGCAGTGGCCAATACAGATTTGAAAAATTTTTTTTCATAATTACAATAACAAAGAAATCAAATGCACACACTTATTGATACAATGTTGGTCAAAAGCTAAAAATTTCTCACAGTCCATAAAGACAGTCCTGATTCATCACAGTAAAATTGCAGTGTTATTCTCAAAGTCTGAGCAGTAAAAGAAAATGCACACAGAAGTAGTGGATTTCCATGCAGTCTTGAAGAAGTAGTGTTGTCCTTTCAACGGAAAGACAGTGCTGGCTCTTGACATGCTGACAGGTAATGGGCCACAATGGAGCAAACCCACAGCAGAGTTCATTCGACGTTTTGAAGAATATTGGTAGGTAAGTCATCACAGAGCGGACCCACTGTAGTCCTGGTAGAGAGTATGGTATTGGTGGGCCACCAGAGGTGCAGACCCACTGCAGTCCTTGTAGAAATAATGGTATTGATGGATCATCAAAGATGTAGACCCACTGTAGTCCTTGAAGAGATAATGGTATTGGTGGGCCACCAGAGGTGCAGACCCACTGTAGTCCTGGTAGAGACGGCCAGCAGCCATCCGTTGCGACTGTGCAGGTGCACAATCACCATCGAAGATTCTTGCAGAGAATATAGCAAGTCCATAAACCACCACTTGTGCACTCAGAAAGTTTTTCTTTTAATTGTCCTTAGAACCAGCAATGCTGTTATCCAGTCCCTTGCTGAATTACCAACACACGTGCAAACACTAACAGTCCCTACTTCTCATATGTTGTCCACATACTATGACCAACAGAAACGTGTGCAGTGAAATGTAACTAACAAGTTAATAATGTCATGAACTGGTGACAATTACAATTTTATAACATAAGAATACAATTACAAAGGTACAAAATACATAATTAAAAACATAATAATACAGATAACATTTGTAGTACAGGCTTTACAAAAGAATAGAAATAAACATATACATGAGTGTTACAAAAATAGTGACATAAGTACATACATAAAATAATGAGAATAGTTTTCGAAACATTAATTTCACACATGAACATTGAAACAGAACAGAATTGTAAACAACTTTACAAAGAAAATAACATATTATTAATGCAACTTATATTTGAGGATAACAGTATTCCTCCTCATAGTGAATATAACTTAGTATTAGAAGAGAAAAAAAATTCTATGAAACAGTACACAGAGACAGGAAGAAAACAAATACTCAAGGGTACACAAACACATAGTGGGATAACACCAATAGGAAAGGACAGGGTTCGTTTTCAGTGTAACATTTGGTACTGCAGTCCAACCCAAAACTTCATATATCTTTCCTCTTATTTCATCCTTTGTTTCCACCAAAAAAATTCTATCTAAGCATGCCTTCTGTATTTATATGTTCACACATTTCTTACCTCAACATTTATTTCCAAGAAAATCCTACCTAAACCTGTTTTCTCAATGCATTTCTTCCAATTCATCGCAACTCATTCTCTTAGAGGCTACCCCCTCTTAAGCTAACTTAAATCTACTGAGCTCAGATGCTAAACTAAGGGACGAGGCAATGCAGCATCACATAACAATTAATATAAACAGCAATTACCAAAAAATTGGAAAATTGCAAAGCAAGCTACCGTAAATCTAAATTAACAGATAAAATGCAAAATTACAACTAATATGAGCCAATGTGCAGCAACATGAAAAATCAATGAGTAGTAAAATTGGCTTAGCAGAGTAACACAAATTAAAGTTCAGTAGCACTATGCCTGGCAAACAGCAGCTTATATCTAAACATGACATAGCTCAAGAAGAAAAAATATTACAGTAAAAACAACAATGCAGATAAGGGAAATGTATATTCACATCTTAATGTCTATGTAATTAAAGTGGTGCACCACAACAAGTTATTGTAAAAGAAATATTACCATGTACTTGAAAAGAATATTATGTATGCAGTTACTAGTTCCTTCTTATTGTTCTTTCCTTTCCAAGTGCTCCTTTTTTAAAGAATGTGGATCATAAAATAATTATTTAATAGATCTGTTGACAGAAAGTGTTCACATTAGCAAATGCATTTTATTTTATAAAAGCAATGCTGCAACACAGCTGGAAACCAGATATCAAGTGAAATAAGCAATTACGCAAACCAAAGCATAAAAACATCATTCAATAGTCATGTGGCATTTCGTAAGTCAGTAGCTCTCAACTCTCATAGAAAGACACTTGTCATAATCAGGTGTGCAGATGTACGAATATTTCCCATCAATTCATAAGCATTTCAGCAATTAGCACAAAGTGCGAGTAATCATATGTTTTCAAGTAACGAGGGTGTCGCATTAGCGATGAAAGGCACACCCTAATGGCTTGTTCTCCAGGTGTTTTCCTGTGCTCTGAAAGGCACGCGCTAATGGCTTTTTCTCCAGGCGTCTGACACAGCTGGGTGCCCACGACGCATTATGTGTAGGTGGTCCGTTAACTTTCTTACGGAAATATTTACGACAGCAGTTTCCGCTACAGAGACAGACGCATATAAAAATATTTCACAGGTCAAGAATTTGCGTTACAAATCTGTAGAAACAAAATGCTATTGATATAACAGTGTCCAAAAAAAATTTTCGTCTGCATTGTGATACAGTCACACATTTCATAACTCTTAAAGTACGTTTCTTGGTTTCCAACATCCTTTTCATAAATCAGAGTCCCTAAACACTACTCATTATTCCTTACCTCATTATACATATACATATTCGTCGACACTTCTTCAATATTTCATCATGAGAAATACGTAGCATAATAAACATTCCTCAACAACATAATACACATCGTCGTCGTAATAATAACATCATAACACTTCAGTCAAATCTCAAAATCGTCGTAACTTCCTCCAATAATTTCTAAGCCTAAAATAATTCTCTGCTCATGTCAAAAGTGTCAGCTGCCTCAAACGTACTTTAAAAATCATGATCTCATACCAAATACATCATTCAAAGCTCTCATAGTATCACAATGATTCCGAAAAAATATGAAGAGTTCACACAGTACAGACAAAATACAATTTCGTAAGTGTGAAGTTATCCAATGGTGTAATTACGTAAACATCTGTCACTGATATAGTAAAATAAATGTTTGTCTCTCTCAGTTACATGACCAGATAGCTGTGTAATTTGTGTGTTAGAGAAATATGGTACCGATGTGTAAAGTTGTATAAGCAAATACCATATTAGCTAGGGTTCCTTGTGGTTGCCACACACATGGTACACAAAGTAAGTGTGTACCCCCCTGAGGATAAACGTAATTATACCCTCAGGTGTTACAAATTACAGCAATGGAATGAAATGTATCACGGAAAACTTTCTTTGTAATTAAAAAATCTTTAAAAATAAATGTTTCAAGTACAAAATTAATCACTCAAATACGTGTACTGTAGCGCTAAATGTGCGTCTTGTTGCAACATAATCTGTGTGGAAGTGTCGTAGTTATCGTCCTCCGAAAGCTAAGTTCTGCAGAAGCCAATGTACTTACCTCATGATAAACAAAAGTGAAATGCTTTGCGTAGAGATATCTTAGTTATTACGCTTATTGTTGTGATGATGAAAGTACTGTGCTGTAACGTATTGTTGTGCTATGGAAAAGGCTGTCTCCTTGTAGCTATACCACAAAAGTTACTACTAAAACATATTTTGATTTCCAGAAGAATTCAGAAAACTGTGCAGATATAAAACAGATACACCGCAAAAGCAACATTGTAAATTGTCACTCATTAGTAGCGTCGTGATAAAATCGTGTAGCTGTCACATAAACTAACTATTGTCTCATCTGGTATCTCACAGAAAGTACTTTAAATCCGGAATGTATTTTCAAGTAAACCAAAATGTTGCATTAAAATCTCATTAGCAGTACTGGTAAATGTTCTAAGTATGTGAGCTTTATAGTCGTTACGTAATCGTGCAACAAACAAGCAAGAATGCACACACACAATAACACTGTGTCGTCTGTTCACTATAACAATGCATTCGTCATTTCTGTTTAAATAAGTTCTCTTGGTTCTGGATTGGATATTTAACTTCAAACATTGTTGAATGTTAACAGATTCTAAGTCTGACAAAGCATATTAGTAATGTGAAGCGAAAAATTTTATGACAAAGACTAAGTTAAAAAGCAGATTATCTTTCAATAAACGGTTTTACATGTGAAATGTGGTGTAAACCTTTACTCTTCCTAGTACGCAGAGTTTCAACTGAAAAGCAACTGTCATGTTTTATATGTCGGTAAGGAATGTTAAATCTTTTCTCAAGGTTAGCGTCTGTGTTATTTTTCTCTGAGCCAGCCGGCGCAGGTGGCTGCCTGCGGTGCGAGTCATTGTCTGTTCCTTTGTTGGCGCGCGTCGTTATTGGGATTTGGAGACCTAACTTCTACAAATTCACCTCCTCGAGAGGGCCCTGCTCTGTTTGAAGCTCGCCAGTTCTGATACAATTCAGGTCTGTCGTTACGATCATATCGTCTGTCGTCATGTCGGTGGGTTCCGTAGTTTCTTCCTTGTCCGTCACGTGGTGGAGAATTTCTCCCTGAATCGTAACTGTGCGCCGAACTGTTGCGTCTGAAGTTATTCTGTCTCCCTTGATAATAATAGTTCTGGTTGTCATATTGTCTATTTCTATGATTGTCTCTGTCATATTCATTACTACGGAAATGCGATCTTTCTCTGTAACTATTACTCTGCCAATGGTTGTCATATGGGCGGTGTCTGTTTTGGTCACGATTTGCGTTGTAAGAATAGGCTTGTCGTGGCCAGTTATTGTTTCTGTCGTCACGGAATTGTGACGGATGTGACCTGTAGTGATTGTTTTCCTGTTTTCGCATCCGGCGACTGTCAGTGTCAATTTCTAATTCTTGTAAGAGTCCCTGAAATGCTTCAATGTCGTCTTTGCAACGTCCTGCCAAAATAATATGTCGTAAATGTTCAGGCAGTTTGATTAAGCAAATGCGGATGAGTTCTGAGGGGCTGTATGGGTTTGACAGGTATTGATTCTTGTGCAACATGTCTTCAAAATATTTCACAAGACTGGAAAATTCAGATTGTTCGAAGTGTTTCATCATTATGATGTTATGTTTTACACGGTCTTGTGTAGCTTGAGACCAATATGCTGAGAGGAAGGCATGGTAAAATTCTCCTTCACTGTGGCAATCGTGAATGACCGATCGCATTCTTACAGCTGGTTCATTCTCTAAATAGCCACACATGAATTCTAATCTGTGTTCTAACGACCAGTTGGGAGGAAAACAATGAGAGAATTGATGGAGCCATGCTTGTGGATGAATGTCGTTGCCAGAATTCTTAAACGTTTTGAATTTACGTGTAGTAATGAACAGCTTATAGTCAAAATCATCGTGTCGGCGAGTAGCATCTCGGTCATAGTTACGTCGTGTCGGCGGTTCCATCTCAATATTCGGTGTACCTTGCCAATTTCTTTCATAATTACCGAAATGCCCTGTATTATTATTTTGTGGCTTTTGCGTATTTCTAAGTTCCTCTTCCCGTGTTGGAGCGCGAGTGTCTTCTGAAATACGTAATTCTTGTATTACCTGTGTCAGCTGATCTTGTACTTCCCGGATTTCTCTTTGGTGTTGCGTATCAATTTGATTCAGATTTTGTTTCACTTTCCTAATTTGTTCGCTCTGTTCTGTGTCATTAAAGACTACCGGTTTTGCGTCATTCAGATTATCATCTACCTTCGTAGATAAATTATTTAGCTGATCCGAAAGTTCAACTACTTTCTCTGATAATGAACACATTTCCTCAGTGTGTTTTTCTGAACCAAGTTTCAGAGTGTCCATTTGTGTTGAAATCGAATCTACTGTGTCCTTTAAGTTATCCTGAGTTTTTGCAAGTTGCGTAACCGAATCGGTAGATGCAACTGAGTCAAATTTAGCTTGCAAGGTGTCGTGATTTTCATGAACAATGGTTTACAGTTCTTTTATGGCTGCTTCGTGATTCTGTAATACATTTTCATGCCGCGAAAAAATAGGTTGAAAATGCTCACAAATTTGTGTTTTTACGTCATTACAGACTTTTTGACATTTCGATTCAATGTTATGTAACTCAGTAGTTAAATCTTCACGTGTTTGTTCAAGCGTGGTGTGAAGATTTTGTTCCATTGCGTCTAACTGTTGCTGTGTTTGTCTCTGATGTTGTTCCATTGTGTCTAACTTTTTAAGATTTTGTTCCACTGTGTCTAACTTTTTAAGATTTTGTTCCACTGTGTCTAACTTTCGAAGATTTTGTTCCATTGTGTCTAACTTTTGAAGCTTTTGCTGTGTTTGTCCCATTTGCTGTATTAATTGTAATAACAATGCACTGGTGTCTGGAACATGTTCCTCAGTGCTTTTCGGCAGTGAATTTGCACCGGCAACATTCACATTTTGACAAGCAGAAAATGTGTCTTGACTTATTTGAGAAAACGGTGAGGAACCAAAACCTGAATCTACAGTATTTGCGAGATTGTTTCCTGTCATTTCGGATTCCTGAGGCGAGCTGTTGCCGACCGATCGATCGATAATGCTTCCCTCTTCACTAATTGTTTCACTGTCCACGCCATTGTTTGCCGCCCGCTCCATTTCCCTATGCACAATTACCAAATTACTACTTTGAACATCAGTTAATTCATAACTCGGTGGCGCTAACACACTGCTCTCATTTTCACTGTCATTTCTCAGTTTACTTTGGAGCCTAGTATTACGTTTTTCACACGCCATTATTGTCACAGTATTTCACACGACAACACAGAAAAACACAATTTGAAGAGCAAAAATAAGAGAACACATTAACATAACACTGAAAATAATATCTTGTTAATTACAGCTGCGAAATACTTGGTGCAAATCTATATGCATGCCACAACTGTTTTACTGTACAACAATGAAAGGCTACAACTACAAAGGAGATTCTCTCTACAATTACGCGCTAGCAATAAACAAAAGCTACACTAAATACACAAACTACAAGAAAAATCAGAAGATTCCAGTGAGGTATCCTGGCAGGGTCGCCATATGAAACGTCCCCTTAGAACAATTATACATGACTGTCCTTAAACTGACACACAATATTTTTAGCGCAACGCAATCTGACTTTCAAAATTCCCTACAAAAGAATGGCCCTGACTAACATTAAACTATACCTTTCACAAATCACTTACCTCACAAAAACCTTCGCTGCTCAAGCTACTGCAATACAGCGAGCGCCACTACTGCCAGCTAAATAAAAGATTCAAACTACTAAAGGCACTAACTACTGATAGGGATAGTTAGCAAATGAAAGATATTAATAGAGAACAAACAATGTATTTACCTTAATATCATCACAAGTCATAATATATATATCAGTTCATGACAAATTGCAAAACTCCGCCATCTCTCTCCCCACATCCACCACTGCTGGCGGCTCACCTCCAACTGCGCAACGCTACGCGCTGTTCACATCCAGCTGCCGCTGCCCAACACTACAATGGCAGACAACAATGCAAACTAGCCACAGACTGCACACAGCACAGCCAGTGATTTCATTTTGAGCGCTACGTAACGTTGCCAATAAGAAAACAAACAGCCTACTTACAGTAGTACATTGGCATTTCCTTTGCCCACAGGTAGAATGGCTATTACAAGATCATTCCATACTTCGCAAATCGCAACTCCTTTCGCTTTCTTTGGAGAGGGTGACAATTACTTGTTCTATACCACTAATGCAATTTGCGCCTGGTACAGCAGTGGGTGATGGTGTGAAGTTTTGTCCCTTTTCCAAAACTAATTTTGCTGCATCATCAATCTCTTTCCCCCGACGTTGATTACCGTTCGTCATGGCTATTCTTGCGGGTGTTACTCTCTCACAGCCAGACGTTGGAACTTGGAGACTTATTTGGTAGTATGTATCGATATCGGTCCTCATTATCCCAACAGACATGTTCCCAAGAATCAGGCAAGAGTACACAAGCCATCTGTAAGTGATGTGTGTGTACTTCCTCAGGTATTGCGTCCAGTTCCCGACATGTGTATCGGCCCTTCCCCTTACTAGGGCCGGACTAGTGCTTCTCGTGGTGTGGTGGGCGGCTGAGGTTCGACCAAAAGCGGCTGCACAACCAAGGCTCTACGGTTTACAAAAGTTCACCAGCAAGATGTTCCACTACATCCAATTGTGAATAATACAGGCACACCTACGCGTATTAAATCCCTTCCTTTGTAAAAGTCAGCACCACATCAGGAATCTACAGATTTTATTTAACAGCTCCGAGAACTACACCTTCATGACCAGGACCTTATGGTGAGCATTGATGTGGTCTCTCTCTTCACCAGAGTCCAGTTTTCTAACTTCCTCAACACAATCAGGAAGAAATTCAACCCAACAACGACTAATCTTTTTCAATTTGTTTTCATATCAACATTCTTTGTCTTCAATGACGACTATTATGAACAAACGAATGGCGTCGCAATGGATGTGCTCTATTATCGGATGTGACAAATTTCTTTATGGAGGATTTCGATGAGAAAGGTCTTAAAGCAGCTGCCTTGAAGCCTTTGTTGATGACACATTTGTGGTGTGACCACATGGAAGTGAAAAACTTCTGGAGTTCTTCCAGCATTTGAACTCTCAGTGCCCCAGTATCAAATTTCTCGTGGAGCTAGAAGAGAATGGCGATCTGCCCTTTTTGGGTGAGTTAGTCAAGCGCAAAACGGACGGCACTGTGGGATACAACATGTACAGGAAAGCCGCCCACATTGATTGTGGAGGTATGATGTGCATTGGTACACAGGGCCTGTGCGATACTGGATGAAGAGCCTGCCAAGGGAGTTAAGGAAGAGCGGGAATGGGGAGGGGGGTGTGGGGGGGGGGAGGAATCCTGGCTTCAGGCAGTATGTAAAGGCTCAGCAAAAAGAACGCAATGAGGAGGATAAGACAATGAGACCTCTGCCATATGCTGGCAAATTATCTGGTAAAATCGGCAGAACGCTGGCTCGACGTAATATTAAATGCGTTTTCTGTCCACCTCTGAAAACGCCTGCATAGCTAGACATGCCGAAAGACGGCTTGCAGCTCCATACGATGGGTGTTAGAGCTTAAGCAAACAACAAAATCTGCAGCTACAGACATTGCATGGCTACAGGGTCTCAATGAAGTATGAAGAAATGGGAATATTAAGAAAGACCTCGTCATTTTGGGACCGTGTTCTGACGGAGGCTATTGAAATTCGAGTGGCTGACCTAATGATGAGGAGTCAGTCGCTACACCTCAAGTAGTAAAGAAGAGTAGGTTCTAGATCAATATTTAAAATAAAACTCGTTTCACTCACTCACTCACTCTCATAACAAATTTTACGTAGAACATGCTGTTTTTTTATTACTATCCCCCAAATATCAGGTCTAACTTATTTATTTTCATTAAAATGTATATTTTATTATAAAATAAACAGAAATTTAAGAGGAATGAATATTTTTCATATTACATTCACTGATTATAAAAAAATTTCTTTTTTTTATAAAAAAGGTGGACATAATACAATAAAAATCAAATTTAAAGAAATAAGAGAAATAGTTACACAGGCCAAAGATGGACAATACGTTGTGGGACAATACGTTGAGAATGTGGGTTTCGTGGGAGGCGTGCCAGAGATAAATCCCTGCAGTCGCACTATCCTCTGTGTCCTCGGTGTCTCAGCCATGTAAGCAGGAGATCCCGGGTTCGAGTCCCAGTCGGGGCACACATTTTCATCTGTCCCTGTTGAGGTATGTCAAAGTCTGTAAGCAGCTAAGGGTGTTCATTTCATAGTAATTTCATTTCTTCACATTTTACAGTTACATTTATTACAGTTAGCGATTTTTAAAGAATTTAACAGTTTTTATATAGTTAAAATAATTTAAATAGAAGGAGGTGCAATGAATGTAGAACACTGCTGACAAACATTAACTGGCAAAAAAAGGTTGAGTCTATTTTTGTGTTAACAAATGGTGTTTTGCTTACTGACAACATAACCTCACTTTCCTGTTTCCTGTACATGCTCAGTACAATGTCTAATCGCAGTTATAAAAACTCTGCTGTCAGTTTTTGTTATATTTGTGGTGAATTTGTGATTAAAAACAACAAATAAACATTTTAGACTTTGTGAAAAAGGTTTATCTATCATACTTTGGATCTAAACTTGGTGATCAATATAAATCTTGGGCACTGCATAAGGTGTGTTATGTGTATGTTGAAGATCTGAGAAAATGGTCCAAAAAGGAGAAAAGAAGCCTTTAGATTTGCTGTTCCTATGATATAGAGAGAGACAAGAAATCATTCTGATGATTCCTACAAGAAGGTAATAAGTTACCCTAACCTTCCATCTACCATCCAACCAGTAGGGCATGGTGCAGATTTGCCGGTTCCAGAACCACCAGCTGATTTAAATCCTATTCCAACTGAAGTATTTTCTGATGTACAATGTGATTTATATGAACCAGATGATAATGAATTCCGTTGTAATACAGAATGTCAAGAGGCCAAATTGTTTACTCAGGCCGACCTTAACGGTTTGGTTAGGGATCTGGACTTCACGAAAGAAAAATCTGAATTGGTTGGCTTTAGATTAAAAGAAAAGAACTTATTGGCAGTTGGATCCAGCATACACATTTATAGAATTTTTTTCAGCAGGAAGGTGATTTAGTGTACTGCTCAGACATTCCCAGTCTGACGAATGAGTTTGGTATTGAATATTTTCTTTTATTTGTAATATAAATTTTGTATATGGTGTTGTATAAATGTTGGTTGATAAACATTGTATTTGTGACACAGTCTGTCCAGCCATGGCTGGTAAACGACGAAGATAAAGTAATACAAAAAGGAAAACTGAAGGCTATTTATTGATTCATCCAAAACTAGTTTAAAGGCTGTTTTATTACACAGTGTTAACAAGTACGTATCTACACCTGTTGGACATTCTGTATAGATGAAAGAAAGCTATGAAAACGTAGAAATAGTGCTAAATAAAATAGGCTATTCTGCTCATGGTTGGATGATATGTGGCAATCTAAAAGTAACATGCATGCTCTGTGGTCAGAAAGGTGACTTCTATATTTCTTGTGTAAATGGGACAGTAAGGCTAGGTATCAACACTGGTGCAGAAAGAACTGGCTTGTAAGGGAGTCTTTAAAACCTGGTGAGAAGAACATTCTATGCAAATATCTTGTAGATCCAAAAAACGTACTCCTACCACCTCTACATGTAAAGTTAGTCCTAATGAAACAGTTTTTAAAGGCTTTGCCTAAAGATAGACCATGTTTTAAATATCTCTGCGAAAAGTTTCCACACATTTCAGGTGCTAAACTAAAGGAAGGAGTCTTTATTGTACCTGACATTAGAAAATTGATGTTTGATGTTAACTTTGAATCCACAATGACCTTAAATGAGAAAGAAGCATGGGTATCATTCAAGCAAGTCGTTACAAAGTTCTTAGAAGATGAAAAAGACCCATAATATGTTTCTATTATAGCTACAATGTTAAACAAGTTTAAACCTTTAGCATGTTTAATGAGCCTGAAAGCTCACTTTTTGAACAGTCACCTTGATTACTTCCCAGAAAATATGGGAGATGTTAGTGAGGTGCAAGGAGAGCGTTTTGACCAGGACATTGAAGTGAGTGAAAAACGCTACCAAGGCCATTGGAACACCAACGTGATGGGGGACTACTGTTGGTCACTTCACTGAGAAGTTCAGCAAGCGACTCATTATAGAAAAAGTTACACAAGAAGCTTCAAAGAAAAAAGAGAAAGAAAATACAAACTAATTCCAGCTGACAAGTGAAACCTACATTAACATATATCATTGTTTTAAGTAGCTTACTGTAAACACAAACCATGCTCATGTTGTAACAAAGCATTTCATTAATTTCCCCATTTTCCATATAGCATAGGATTTTTATACTATATATTAAAAAGGATATTGCTCGAAAAATATGGGTGATACAAAAAACCAAGGCAGATTTGGATTCAGCTCATAAAAGTCTATAAAGATAAGTTATCAAACTAAAAAAATTAACTGTTCTTTGGTATGTGTTATTTACCTAAATTTCTACTAATTCTTTCTTCCTGAGTAGCCATAAAACTTTGAGACAAGTTTTATTTCGGGTTCTACTGCATACACAGGTAGTTTTACTTTTTATCATATTCTTTACATATGTTATGATACCCATTTGTTTGATACTTTTTTATCCATATACTGACTACACTCCATGGTATTGTCCATTTAAAGACCATAAAATTTAATAGTAACAACTGAATTTAAAAAAAAATTCAATGAGTGAATTCCAAATCATTTAATTCTGTATCCTTACTTTTAAGTTTCTTCATTCCCTTATACCTCATTTTAATATTCTCTTCTTCAGCAAATTGCAGATTCCAGTTACTAATTACTTTTAAATATCTATGAGCTAAAATACTGTATTTTTAAATTCAGTATCAAGATCCAAACATTTTTCCCCTTATCTGGTAGGTAAACATTCACAACCATTAATATTATATGATGCATTTACTTGTAAATCACTAATCTTTGTAACAAATTAGTATTGTTAAGCTTTTTCAGAAATGTTTCCATTTATACAGAAAAAATTTTATTAGCTTTTTTACAATGTTTTAAGTCCCAGACTGCATAATGTCCATATGGTAATGTATCTGTTTTATTTTACAGATCATATCATTTACTGTCATGAGGACTCAGTACCTTCTTGTTTACCACAAGTATGTAGATTTCATGTTTTTAACTTCCAATCAAATTCACCTTCTTATACTGTTCTCTATCGTTAAACAAACGAACTTTGTAATCTTCTAAGCATATAACATTTTTAACAACTCATATTTTAAGTCCTTTAGATTTCTTCTCTTCCTTGTCACCAATTTAACAAGCATGCATTTTTGATCTCAAAGTACAGAATTCTTCCATTATCTTTCCATTAAATTAGTCTTTCATTTTTCCTAAAATGTTCTTGTTTACTTCTGATATACTGTAAATATTATCTGTTGGACTGTTACTTGTGTCAAAGAAATCAATCACTGATTTCCTGTCCTCATAGGAATCGTCAGTTTGTACACTGCATAAACACAAATTATTATTTTCTCTGTGTTTTCGTTTCATTACATTATAGTGAAAACCTACATCAGTTCTATTGATAAATCAAGTTTACTCATACCAATGCAGATGGAATTACTAAATGTGATTGTTGTCTTACACACATTATGGCAATCAGATTTTCATCAAATATAGTTTTTTGTTTAAAGTTTGCTTGAGATATTAATTCATCACACCTATCTCCATCTGAAACTAATTTCATATTCGCTCTGTTTCTTACATTTTCCATCATTTTCCAGACATAGAATTAGTCATCAATTTGCAAAAGTCTTTTTCAAAATCCTTCTTGATTTCATCCTCATTTCTGTGTTTAAGTCTATATACTTTTTCAACCAGTCACTCTATTTCAATTTTAAGACTCTATTTATTTTTGTTTTTTCATTCCTAATATCAGACTCTGTTTAAGATTTCTATAGTGAACTACATAATTATGTTTGTTATTCAAAATAATCATTAACTTAAGATTTCTATAGTGAACTACATAATTATGTTTGTTATTCAAAATAGTCATTAAAATAATTCCTTAAGTTCCTAGTATAATTTTATTATTGGGAGCAAATTGTAAATCTTTATGTGAATTGTATAGTTCTTTTGGATACTTCAAATCAACTTATAAAATGTTAACAACTCGGGAATTGTCAGAAATATCACTTATTTTTCTAGAACCTTGCTTTTCACTCAGGCTTTCAGGCCAATCAAAGGATCCTGGTTCATTCCACTCAATACTCGAAGTGATAAATACTGACTCATACCATAACTATATCAATTGTTTGCATCTAAATATGCTACATATTCTGAGTTTTTTTTTACTTCATAATCTTTCACATATTTATTATTTGCTTTGGCATATCTTTTACAGAACTGTGATATACCACGTCTTATTCCTTTTCAACCATAAGAATCATGACATAATCATATAATAAATATCTTAAATATATTATTAAATATTATTGTATATTAAATATTATTGTATATTAAATATTATTGTATATTAAATATTATTGTACATGCATCAAAAAAAGTTTTTCATCACTTCGGTTCTGAGAGTTCCAGAACCTGTACAGAAAATTGGAATAGAGATCAACATAAACATCATTTCTGCCCTTTTTATTGCTCATGAAAACCACACATTGCATGTTGTACCACCACACAGCGAGACCATAGAGATGGTGGTCCAGATTGCTGTACACACCAGTACCTCTAATACCCAGTAGCACGTCCTCTTGCATTGATGCATGCCTGTATTCATCATGACATACTATACACAAGTTTATCAAGGCACTGCTGGTCCAGATTGTCTCACTCCTCAACGGCGATTCGGCGAGATCCATCAGAGTGGTTGGTGAGTCACATAGTCCACAAACAGCCCTTTTACAAACTATCCCAGGCATGTTCGATAGAGTTCATGTCTGGAGAACACGTCAGCCACTCCAGTCGAGCGATGTCATTAACCTTAAGGACGTCATTCACAAGATGGGCTCGATGAGGGCGCGAATTGTCGTCCATGAAGATGAATGTCAGGCCAACATGCTGCCGATATGGTTGAAATATCGGTCGGAGGATGGCATTCATTGTACAGCCGTTATGAAGCCTGCCATGACCACCAGCAGCGTACGTCGTCTCCACACAATGCCACCCGAAAAAATCAGTGAACCTCCACCTTGCTGCACTCGCTGGACAGTGTGTCTAAGGCTTTCGACCTGAGCGGGTTTCCTCCTAACACGTCTCCGGCGATTGTCTGGTTGAAGGCATATGCAACCTAATTGGTGAAGAGTACATGATTCCAATCCTGAGTGGTCCATTCGGTGTGTTGTTGGGCTCATCTGTACCGCACTGCATTCTGTCGTGGTTGCAAAGATGGACCTCGCCATGGACGTCAGGAGTGAAGTTGCGCATCATGCAGCCTATTGAGCACAGTTTGAGTCGTAACACGACATCTTGAGGCTGCACGAAAAGTATTATTCAACACGGTGGCGTTGCTGTGAGGATTCCTCCGAGCCATAATCCGTAGGTAGCGGTCATCCACTGCAGTAGTCACCGTTTTGCGGCCAGAGCGAGGCACGTCTCTGACAGTTCCAGTCTCTCTGTATCTCCTCGATGTCCGAACAATATCGTTTTGCTTCACTTCAAGATGCCTGGACACTTCCCTTGTTGAGAGCCTTTCCTGGCAGAAAGTAATAATGCTGATGGATCGAACCGCAGTATTGACCATTTAGGCATGGTTGAACTACAGACAAGGCGTGTACCACCTTCCTGGTGGAATGACAGGAACTGATCGGCTGACAGACACCCTCCATCTCCTAGGCGCTGCTCATGCATGGTTGTTTACATCTTTGGGCGGGTTTAGTGACATCTCTGAAAATTCAAAGGGACTGTGTCTGTGATAAAATATCCACAGTCAACGTCTATCTTCAGGAGTTCCGAGAACCAGGCTGATGAAAAACTTTTTATGTGTGTATCATCAAAAAATGACTCTGTGTGTGCGTGTGTGTGTGTGTGTGTGTGTGTGTGTGTGTGTGTGTGTGTCAGCTGCTGGGCCTTAAATAATGTCTATTGAGTGAGCTTAGTATACTCTACATGTTGCCAACACTGAACTAGTATTCTGTAACGAATGGTTCGAGAAATATTGTACAAATTATTGAACAGCTACCTACTAGTAGACTATTCATCATGTCACTCATACATAGCAATTAAATGTGTTTGGTAATCTATGGACAATCTGTATATCCTCTAATATGGCAGGTTTTAAGCCACTGATAGTCTGTATTTGCTCCACCATTCAAAATCTATGCTTGCTTACACATCGACAATGTTGGCAACTTTCCATCGTCAATGAGCAAGTTCTGTTAATAGAAATTGGTGTATGGTAGGAACAAAAGTTTTTTGTGTATGGTACCATGTCATACTGGAAATAACCATTACTGAAGAAACCAAAGTTTCTCAGCCACAGTCACAGTGCCCTTTTTCTGGGTCTGCTGGTAGACTAGGTTGCTGGGCAGCCGAAGACTCCTTGTTCCTGTCTCGTACTGCACTGAGTTATGCCAGTTGCGCCACAAACGTCGCCAATTGTGCCCCCAATACAAGCACTAGTGCGGGAAGAGCACTAATGTGGATGGCTGGGTGGGGCAGAAAACAAGATGTGCAGTGAATTACCAATTCATAGCGCAACCTGTATGGTTGTCATACACTTGCTACTGTCATGTATAGTATGATAAGGATGAGGGAGGTATGCAGATGTATTTTGTTTGTTTAGAAACATTCCACTTGCATTGCCTGCTCACAGAATTTGCATGAACCCTACCTGCCCCACAGCGCACATGTCGCAAGAGTCAAGTCTTGATGTGTAGGCCACTGTGTCCAACTGACAGCTTCTGCTGCTCTGACCCATCATCCAGAAAAGCGTGCACTGCACCTCACCTCAGTACACTGATAGCTAAATTGCAAAGGATGTGTGTCAGGGATGCTGGGCATTCTCCCCCTCCACAGACATCTGTTTGGTGTCAGTAGTCCAACACACTGCTTTCACCCTGTGTGATAATGTGCCTGGACGGGCCGATGTCATTTGATGCAGTTTGGAATGCAGGCAGGTTTCTACACCTCTTGTATGCTACAGGTAGTGTGTACCACCACAGCTAGCTACATGATTTCACACTTAACCCAGCTCTAATTTTAGAACTGGGTGACGTTCTACTGTGTTGCATGAGTTCACAACCATTATGGGCCACACACCCTCAGATGTTTATAACTGAACCATACCGAAACGACCACAGTTGCTGCACTGCTTCTTAGATACTGTAACACTCTATGTCTACATCTGCATCTATATTTACACTGATGCTCATAAATTAAGGATAATTGCAGAATGTGGTGCCACACAACGTGGCACTACACAAAACTGGCGCTAATAGCATAGGCACACAGGGAACACACACGACACAGATCTGTAAGTCCATGGTATTGGTGATAAGTTGAGAAAATCGTTCCGAAACACATGTGCTACAAAACGCCACTGTTTCCTGCGCGTGTACCATGACATCAATTTGGGTACACAAGCCGCACGACGAGTTGACATACTCTGGATCAGGTGGTCGAGCAGCTGCTGGATTATAGCCTCCCATTCTTGCAGCAGTGCCTGTCGGAGCTCCTGAAGTGCCCTAGGGGTGCGAAGACGTGCAGCAATACTTTGACAGAGAGCATCCCAGACGTGCTCGATGGGATTTAGACCTGGCGAACAGGCAGCCCACTCCATTCATTTGATATCTTCTATTTCAAGCTATTCCTCCACGATGGCAGCTCGGTGTGGCCGTGCGTTATCATCCATCAGGAGGAAGGTAGGAACCACTGCACCCCTGAAAAGGCAGATATATATATATATATATATATATATATATATATATATATATACACTCCGCAAGCCACCTTGCGTTGTGCGATGGAGGTTATTTCATGTGCCACTGTCACTTCCCCCCTTTCCTGTTCAATCAGTGAACGGTTCATTGGAAGAATGGTTCCTGGTAAGCCTCCATGTGGGCTTAAATCTCTCTAGTTTTATATTCACTGTCCTATCCTATTGTATATGTAGAAGGAAGCAATACCAGGTGAGATAAAGAAGACTTTAAAACTTTGGAATTATATAGACATTTATTGAGATGACTTACATAATATGTAAATATGTCATTTTGTGGCAAACACCCTTAAGTCTCAAATAAAGCGCCAAGCGTCATTACTCTTTGATGTGAAAAACATTTGAAATGTGGCAAACATCTCACTGGTAATCAATTCCTTCCCACACTCGTTGTAGCAAATCAGGCGTGACTTGTGCAACTGCAGAGTAGAATAGAATTTCAACTCAGCTAAATTGTTTGGTAGAGGAAAAAGATACACATGGTCTTTAATGAAACCCCAGAGAAAGAAATCCATTGGTGTCAAGTGTGGGGAGTGAGGTGGCCAAGCGACTGGCCCTTCACGGCCAGTCCACCAACATGGGAAGCGATTATTGAGGAAACCTCGAACTTCTGTGAGGAAATGAGGTGGTGCACCATCTTTCTGGTAGTAAACCATCCCATCTCGCTCATCTTCACCGACCTGTTGAATTAAAAAGTTTTCAAGCATATCTATACAACAATACCAGTGATAGTTTTTTTTCCATGAAGAAGAAAGAGCTGTACACTTTCAGTTTTGCCAAGGGCGCAAAATACATTAACTTTGGGGCTGCCACGAATGTGTTCCAGGATTGTATGTGGATTTTTGGTGCCCCATGTTCTACAGTTGTGGGTGTTCACCATTCCCACTGATATGAAGTGTTTGACTCATCATTGAAGATTATCGTGCGCAGAAATGTCTCGTCATCCTGTATCCAACACAACATTTCCACAAAGAATTTCCCATGAGCAACCTTACCTGCATAACTGACGTGCTGTACCATTGTGTATCTTTATGGTTTCAAGTGTGAATATTATACAGTACTCGCCAAGCAATCTTTTGTGGAATACCAGTCTCCCAGGACGCTCGGCACATTGAGTTTTGTGGACTACTGGCAAACCTATTTAACACAACGATCAACATGTAGCGACCTGGTGATTTATCATGTCGCAGTGAATAACCCATCTCAACAAAGTTCTTGTGTTGCGTAAACGGTGCGAAATTTACACCGAACAGTTGTTGCAGATTTCATACCATGAAACCAAAACACACAGCAAGCACAGTCTGCACCAGTGAAATTAGCCATTTTAACTGTACACTACACTGCCGCTTCTGGTGGCGGAATGGCGTACTGATGTACTATGTGAATCAAATTTGAGGTTGTTTGTTACAAAATGTCACATTACATATTTTGTAATTTATCCTAGTAAATTTTTCAATCATTCCAAAGCCGCAAGGTCCGTTTTGACTCACCCAGTACACCTGCTGCACTCTCAGAACTGTAACAGTAAACCAAACCATGATGCAGAATGCCTCTGTTCCAGTATCTGCTACTGTAGTTGGTTGATCATCTCCATGGTTCTTCTGTGCTTACTAAATGAATCTGTAAGCAAATGCGCTGCTCTCCTTTGGATCTTATTTCCTCGATCAATCCTGTCTGGCACAGATCCACTACTGACAAGTAATATTCAATTATTGGTCGAACAAGGATTTTGTAAGCTGCCTCCTTTATTGACAGATTACATTTCCTGAGGATTCTTCCAACGAATCTCAGTCTGCCATCTGTCTTTCACGCAACCAGGTTTATGTCATCGCTAGAGGAGCACACTCCATGATTTGGCTCCTGACGCATTGGAGTGCAAATGGAGTCAGCATGCAGAACTTTTCCAGAGTTCGAGTTTCCACTGTATTCAATTTCTGCACCACCTGATGAGCAGTAGCTAAGCCGTTTTATAACCTGCCAACAGATTGAAATGTGTTAATTTTGGTTTACAACATGACATAGACACTGAAGTTATTTTAGGAGAGAATGTCTGGTGAGGTACAACTATGAAGTTTACTGACATAGATTGGGCTCAATTGTGCAGCAAGCTGAAACACATCAAAGACTGCATGAGAGCCGACTGTGACCGATTCTCTCAAGACACTGACATCTTTAACAGTCTCAGTGCATCAATTGTCGAGATGTTGGGTGATGTATTGAAGTTAACGTCACAGACTCCAGTACAGTACTTTCATTTAAATGTCTCCGAGTGTTGTGAACCTATGCAGCCTTTATGCAGTAATATGGATGGCTGTGGATACAGTCAATCAATAGCGAGCATATGTTAAAGCCCTGTTCAATGATATTATCAGGTATATCCTCGAACATGAGGAGCACAAGGTGTTAGATAAGTGTGTAAGTGCATGTATATCTCTTATACCTAAATCTGCTAGTACGACTACTACAAACAGTAATTCTATGTAAGAGGAGTTTAGAGATGGCCACCGATGTCTATTAGAGCTCCACTTGGTTTGAAAGCAATATAAACAGAATTTAAAGCATATAAAACAGCTATCTGGAAAATATTGCAGCATGATGAATGGAGTTGATTTAGAAAAAGAGAGTGACAACATTTTAACGACAGTGATTAATTTTTCATACTTAACTCTCCACTGGGCACGTGGGGTCTTTTGGGATCCCATATCATTTATATTTTTCGTGGTTCACTACTTACTGGTCCTGCAGTGCTCATGGTCCCTGAAGCCTCTTTCCTAGCTGTGATCTGAAGGACCACTGTACAAAAATACCATTAATTAACTATTTCTTTAATTTATGATAACTTAAGAATGAACAGAAGTAGACACTTGATGTTTTCTAAAAACATACCTGGTTTGATCAGTTCAATGTTGGCAGCAAATGACTAAGGTTGGAAAAAATTATTAACAACAAAGATTACTCATTTGTTGAGCTACAGACCATACTGTTGATTTGAGGGATGCAAGCGATGGCTGACTGCAATAGGTAAGCTCAGTATCTGTGTTCAAATCTTACATTTTTTCATACATGTGTAACATAATTCATAAAAAGAATGAAATATTAGTTCATTACAAGTTCAGTAACCCATAAATTATAAAAACTGAGAGGATTGTCAGAAAAATTACAATTTAAAGGTAGGATTAATTTTTTGCTTAGGGTTGACAGAAAACTTGTTCACAGTGAAGAGGCCAATGAGATTCTTCTTCAGATGTTGTATAAGGTTGATGTCATTAATGAAAGTATTTTTCTCCTGAATGATGATAAAGACTTGAAGATAATGTAGATGATGTCATTCATGGTGATGATGTGATAATAGGCAATGAAACGCTATGGAAGGTTATTACACTGGAAGAAATGAAATGATCTGCTACAAATAGCCAGCCTCCAAGTAAGGGCCAAGCTCCATCTCATAATACAATTCAGGATAAACCAGCTGCTAAAGCACCCCCCCCCCACCACCACCAGTTCAATGAAATAGGCCCTAAAGTTCCTAATTATCTCATAAATAAGGGAAACTAATAGAGATGATGATGATGATGATGATGATGTTTGGTTTGTGGGGCGCTCAACTGTGCAGTTATCAGCGCCCATACAAATTTCCAACCTTTGCTCAGTCCAGTCTCGCTACTTTCATGAATGATAATGAAATGAGGACAGCACAAACACAAATAGAGAGGCTAGGCAAGTGTACAACAAATGGAATAAAGGTTATCCTAATATTACACCTAAGAAACGATATAAACTACATGTGGAAGAATTAGAGCCCTACATTGGTTTGCTTATATCTTATGGATCTTACAGGTCAGGTTGGGAGGACTTGCATGAACAATGGTAGGTCTATTTTTAGGGCAATAATGTGCCTAAAACATTTCAAGCTATCACATGTTTCCTCATATTTGATAATAGGGCAACAAGAGCAGATTGTAGCATTCAAGATAAATTGGCTGTATTTAGAGACATTTGGGAAATGCTCATTTCATGGCTATCTTCATCGCACAGTTCAGGCTTTGACGTAATTGCTGATAAAGAGCTTGTTGCGTTAGAAGGAAATGTCCATTTCGATGATGTAAGAAAAGCAAGCCTGCTAAATATGGTAAAAAGATATGGCAGGCTTGCGATTCTAGAAATGCATTACCACTGAACAGATAATTTTCTTGGAAAAACAGCGTGACCAAAAGAGAGGTAAATCAGGGTTGCAGAGTTATAGAAGATCCAACTACAAAATGGTTAAATAAGTGTTTCAATAATGTAGCTGACAATGCTTTCAGTACAATACCATTAGTGAGGGAAATACAGGCAACGAAAAATACATACGTTGGAACTTCAAGGAAAAATAAGATTGAAATTCCTAAGGAGATACAGCCACATCGTTCAACAGAAGCAAATTAATCTGTTTTTGTGTTTTCTGACTCCTTATCACTAGTATCATATGTACCAAAGAAATCATCAGCAATTATACTTGCCTGCTCTCTTCACTCATAAAAAATTTGTGATGCAAAGGGAATTGTTGACACAACTAATCAGCTTTTGCACACCTACAATGTAAAACATAACTCCAATATGACTTAATTCCTGGTATTGCTACAATGATTATATGATTGTATCATCAGCCATAAAGCCTGTCTTCAAATCACAAGAGGAGGCGGTTTCTGTTGCATTTAGGACGACAGCTCATGTATCCTTACATCGACAGAAGACTACTCAATAGAATGTGCTTTCAAAAGGGAGCAAAAAGTGATCTTCTTTCCTTTGGATACAACTTCCAACCTAAAGGACACAGTACAACTGCGAATCACCAGCCCACCAACAAAGACAAAGATGGTATTTGAGTCCAAGAAATCTACACAAAAGAATGAAATAAAAATGATTCGTAACAACTGTGAGAAATTTATTTGCAGTTCCCAATCCGTTCAGATTGTGATGTGCTTAGAATATGAGAAAAATGGTTATGTGTGTTGCACTGACTTGACGATTTCTAAGCACAGGAAAACTAGAACAGATAATTAAGTTTTACTTTCTTCATTTTTGTTATGATCAATGCAGATGTAACAAAAACTGTTATTTGAAAGAATATTTCAGCTGTCTTTAAGAACATAAAATAAAATGTTATGACTTGAAAATATTTAATACCTAAGAAGAGAAACAGTATGTAAACTGTAAAATATAAACAAAATTATTGTAAAAGAAGCAAGAGAAAACATAATGTTCCAAAATGTATAATGTTGAATTTTCTTCAGTACAACATGAAACACAAATTTTCACTTGACATATATGGTCAACTAATAATAACAACAACATGGAATACATGTGATAAAACTCAACAATTAATAAAATGCTCCAGAGTAAAATAATTTTTAAGACCCCAAGTGCCAAGCCATGTAATTTCCCAACACGTGTAGTGGACACTTAACAAAGCACAAAATTTATTAACAATATATAAAAGTTCTACCAAAATACATATAATAATAAATAATATTTTTATACATTGCATTATGCCTCATTCCATATTACATATTTCCCATGAGAGGTAGAAGTTCAGCTGTTGTAGTGTCAGAAAATGACACACAGAAGTTCATACATTTTTCAGTTGTTATTGGACTTTGCAGTCTATTATTTAAAGACACAGATGATGAATGAAAATAATATGTTTAAACATCTAGTATGTCAAAACTATTCATTGATACTGAGTTTATTGCGATAAAATGCTTTTAACCTAGTAAAATAATATTCTGGTAAACAGCATATGATGAAGGAGAGGTATACACACAACACAAGCAGAAATTTGTCTGCATGAAAAGAACAGCACTCCCATCTCTTCAAATAAACAAAATCTTTACCCTTTACAAGAATTAAAAATACTTGTATAACCACAGAACACATAGCAGGCTACACCTGTGTCCTAGGTAAGTCATCTTAGATCACCATCTTGTATTCTGGCATCATTGATGATGTCCTGGATTGCCATCTTGGATTGTGACTTCATATGGCTGTGCTAAGGTTTGCCACCTTGTATAGCCATCTTGAATTTCTACACATATCTAATTTGGATTCTATATTTAGTACAAGTGATCTACTTCCAATGCAGTGTCATGGAAGAACTCTAGGACATCATAAATCTTACAAGCATACAGACTGCAGTAGCTATGGAAAGTCTGTGAGCTTAAATAGATCCCACAGCTGTTACATCACATAAAGTCATGGAAAACCTAGTAGAATATGCCTGTGTTGGTGCTAAGAAGTCTTCACCAACAGCAATGAACACACGTGAAATCTATGACATTGCATCTATCAAAAATTCCATATCAACATGATTGGTAAAGGAGTGAAATAGAACTTGTACTGACCTGTTTTATTGATCTGTGGTCTGACCTACAGCTCTCACAAAAATCTACTGCTTGTATGCATTGAGCAAATTTTTGGTTTAATATACTGGTGTACGATTTTTGCTGTAACAAGGAGCATTTTCTTAAAATTTTACTGTAACATGGGACATTTTGTTACAACTTTTGCTGTAACATAGAGCATTTTAATACAAATGTGTTGCAACATATAGTATTTTGTTACAATTTTTGCTGTAAATGCAGTGTTTTGTTACAATTTCGCTGCATAGAGGAATTTTTTCCCATAACACGTGGCAATTCTATTGAAACATGGAGTATACTGTTACAGTTTCACTGTAACATGTAGATGTGTGGCATGATGTGTCACGTAGTCACCACGGTGTCATGGCGTAAGTTAGCATCATCTGACCACTGCATTTATTAATTCCTCAACAGAATCATCCAAAGCAAGTCACATGTAGTTTAAAAGGTTTCTATCAACACATGAATTACTCAGTTTCCCACTGTATTCCCAGCTTACATAACATTTTCAAAATCCAAACTTCGTCTGAAATATCCCAGAGTAGCCTTTGTAAAATCAAAGACCTCATTGCCTTGAGTAACACTAGGCTTGGCGATTATCGGAAATATATAAAAGTCTAACTACATTCAAACATCTTTCAATGTCCCACAAACTAGAAGACTTGCAGAGTTTCCTCAACTCCACATGCACAGCCATTTCACCATTTATCCCTTGACACTCACAAACTTGACTGGTCTTTGACTTTGCACACAAGTGTCCTTATAAGTTTCCATAGCATAAGGCTGCAATAATGCTACAGTGGTTTGAGAAGCACACATATTGATGTCCAAGACATCAGGTTTGTCTACGCTGGAATGCTATTTGAAATCTGCTCTGCAGCAACAATTTATGAGAGTTGTGTAAATCTACTTCAGGAAAACTGGAAAAATCCACTTTTAGTACTGCTTTGCATGATTGTTTAATCTGATGGCGAACCTATGCAGCCCCCATTATGACCATCCACAAACTTGCCTAGCAAGAGTTTCCACACAAACGCCCTTATTGAAGAAAGCACTCCAGCCATTCGTCAGAACAGATTTAGAAACCCTGTGGAAAGATTCGATACTTATATATGCTTACAGGTGCATACACATCAGACCAATACAAGTAGCATCTGTATTTATCAGAAATGATTTACAAATCCTGTATGATGAAACTTCCTTGCTGATTAAAAATTTGTGCCGGACCGAGACTCGAACTCGGGATCTTTGCCTTTCGTGGGCAAGTGCTCTATCGCTCTGCCCGTAAAAGGCAATGGTCCCGAGTTCGAGTCTCGGTCCAGCACACAGTTTTCAAAAAATGGTTGAGATGGCTCTGAGAACTATGGGACTTAACATCTATGGTGATCAGTCCCCTAGAACTTAGAACTACTTAAACCTAACTAACCTAAGGACGGCACACAACACCCAGCCATCACGAGGCAGAGAAAATCCCTGACCCCACCGGGAATCGAACCCAGGAACCCGGGCGTGGGAAGCGAGAACGCTACCGCACGACCACGAAATGCGGGCACACAGTTTTAAGCTGCCAGGAAGTTTCATATCAGCACACACTCCGCTGTTGAGTGAAAATTTCATTTTATCCTGTATGATGTCTATGTCTGACTGTTAACTCATTGCACATCTGTTTCACTACTGAATGGGTGTACTGCACTATCATTTATCTTCCAATGCAAACCTCTAACACTTGTCATCCTTCATATAGTATATAGCCAAACAACCCTTTCACGAATTAAAAGGGATGGTCCATCACGTCTAGAGCTATTTTCAGCACTTGTAGGCAAAAGAATTCCACACTAAAAACTGTGATCTTAGAAATACGATTATGTGGAGAAATTCAGCGACTGGTTTATGTTGGGTACAAAGTGATTCAGACTCTTGAAAAGCTTTATCCATAATCAAATGTTCAAATTCAAATGTGTGTAAAATCTTATGGGACTTAGCTGCTAAGGTCATCAGTCCCTAAGCTTACACACTACTTAACCTAAATTATCCTAAGGACAAACACACACACACACACCCATGACCAAGGGAGGACTCGAACCTCTGCTGGGACCAGCCGCACAGTCCATGACTTCAGCGCCCTAGACCACACGGCTAATTCCGCGCGGCTATCCATAATCAAATGATGGAAATCACTAACACCACATTTCCACTTCAGTGCTTCCATTGTCCTATGCGAGGTAGTACAAGAGGTCTACTCTTATGAGGTCTATAATTAACATACCTAAGCTCATTTCCTTTATGGTGTCATTGAGCTCTGTGGCTCACAGATCCTCCTGATGTTCAACGTCAGGAGACAGTACCATTCTCGAGACTTTCAGAGATTCGAAAAGTACACCGCCAAGCGCTAGTTGTAAGCAGCAAAGAATCAGTCTTTAATTTCACAAAGCACACCTAACAGTGAGACAACAGAAACCGAAATGCAACTTTTTGCATCACCATGTCCAAAAAGAGAGATGAAATTTAGATCCTGTATGCTTGTCAAACAGTGCTGAAAGTTTTTTGTATGCACTTGTCATGTAAGTTCAACAAACAGAAATCCCATATACTGTTGAAAAATGGAAATGAGTGTACGGCATTGTGGGCTGGGAGACCCCATTTCGATGAAGTTCGGAAATACAATCACAAAAACCTTTCACATTTACATGGGCATCAGTCACTGTCTTTGCAAAATAGGGCTGTTATTGGAAAATACTGCAACGCAGAATGAACATTGCATTGTGTAGTAACATGCTATTATGCACTTGGTCCCATGTTCAAGAACTGTCATCGAGTAGATACACAGAACTATAGGTCTATATCTCTAATGTCACTCAACTGTGGAAATTTGGAACACAACTTATAGCATTTCCAAAGATACCATGTTCGATAACATTTTGTGCTGATTCCACATGAACGAAAGGTACAACATCAGACCAGATTTGTGATTGCATGGAGAGTTCCTAGCTAAAAGCTTGTTTTTTATTTTTATTTTTTAACAGAGATGGAAGTTCAGGCTTCAAAAGAGCTTCATATGTTCCTCTAGTGAGTGTTATAGCATCTAGAGGTGACACAGCAACTGCTGTGATGTCGACCTGATGAGATTACAAATGTCCAATGGCACGCAACCCATTAAGGTTGCGTCCTCATGCAGCATAATAGGATGTGATACAGTTCTAAAAGAGTTAAGCTTGAAGTCATGTAGCTGGCTATGGTGGGATGCACTACCCTTAGTGTACAATAGACATAGGAATCTGCCTGCTTTGGAAACTACATTATGTGGCTTTGACCTGCCCAGGCACATATCACACAGGTTGAAAGCAGTGTGCAGGATCAATGATGCTGAGTAGGTGTCTTTGTTGGAGGAGATCATCATACTGCACCGACACAAATCATTTTGCGCCCTCCACCATAACTCATCATCATCGACAAACCATTTTCAGTTCAATGGTTGACATGGCGATGTGTGGTGCACACTCTACCAGCTGATGGATCAGAGAGGCTGGGAACCATAAGATGGGCACAGGAGCCTACACATCACATTGTGACTTTCATGACCTCCGTGGTAAAGGGATGAGTGGGTAGGGTTCTTGTAAGTTCTATGAGCAGACTGTTGTGAGTAGTATATGTTTAAACTAATAAAACAGAACTGCATGCCTCTTCCATTCCTGTCCTACTATACACAAAAGGGGCAGTGACTGACAACTATATAGGTTGCACCTATGAAATATACAGTTTCCCATTATTTAAAGCTTTGTTGAACTTGTTTAGGGCAACTGAATTTGAAATGCCTCACCACTTTAAACTTTGAAAAGGTGGATTTTTAAAATATTCCGCCGTTTTAAACTTAGGACAAGGGAGCTGACAACCATGTGGGGTGGCCCAGTATGCTCAGGGTTGCCTTTTTGGATTCTGATGTCACAGGGAGTCAGTCATCTTGGATTCTATACTTAGTACAAGTGAACTGGCAACTATATAGATAACCTTGTATCCTTAAGTCTGCCATTCTTGATTCTGATGTTATAGGGCTAGGATAAACCCAGTAGTACAAGTGGCATACATGTGCCTTCTTGAGTTTTATGCTTAGGACAAGAAAACTTACTTCTTACTTACTTAGAAAAACTGAGATGGGTCCCACAATTTTCTGAATATACCTCTGTCTTATGCACAGGGCAACTGGTATCATATGAGTGGGGAAGATGGAAGGGGAAATTTGGGAATGTTTCTTCATCATGTCATCGATGACATTCAGAACTCTGGCAACAATGCAGCCTGGAACAAAACATACACAGCCTCACAGCTGCTCATACCCATTCAAAATGCTCTCTGAACCGAAGCAGCAACATTGCAGATGTCTCAGGTCTATCCAGATTACTTCTTTAGACACTTAATCGCCATAGATGAGTAGTAGTTCTGTCACTATGACATCCAGACAAAAGAGCAAGATAAGCAGTGAAAGCATGGGTTCCCAACAGATCCAAACCATCATTGAATTGGGAGAAGATAAGATATTTCTACACCAGCACAAAGCCCCAGCTTATTCTGTGCAGGACACAGTTACACAAGCTGCTTCTTTGGGTTATCAAATTTTGCCTCACTCCCCATATTCTTCCCATTTCTTCTAACTAAATGTACCAAAGGTGGTCGTGTTGTGTACTCAATGGGGTGTTATACCATCATGCCAGGTGGGGGCCAATGTGACGATGACAAATGCTAGCTGGCTGTATTCTTTCTCCTTGGAGCCTCCATACACTGACCACCCAACGTGATCCTGTATGGAGAATTGGGACTGGTCTGGAAAAATGATGTGGTGCCACTACTATGTCCAGTGTTGTCGTTGGGCTCACTGTGTTTGGTGCCATATCAAGGGAAGCTGCAGCAACGATTGCCCTGCTGACAGTCTGTGGAGCTGTAGACGCCATTGCACTGTCCATTTGCGTACTTGTCCTGCATATAAGCCCATTTTTACTCGTGGTATGTATTTATGTTGTATGATCCGGAGTAGTCTAGCGAACAATAAGTCTGTCGCCTTGGGCATAAGTTGTATGGCACCTTTCAGATTTGGCATGACAGTAGTGGCATCTCGACCAACATGAGTAGTAATATCATGGAATGATAAGTCCCACTCTCAATAGGTCACGATTTTGCCACTATTGATATCTGACACACGCTGTTAGACATTTATCCTTTTTGCATATGGCATAACACAATCTTCTCACAAACAAACAACATTCAAATGCTGTTTCTCAATGAGAAATTCACTGTGTAATCTTTCCTTACACACAGAATGTAGATTGCCTTATTGCTTCCTTCTTTGTGTGACAATTATTTGCAAATCCAGGCAAATAGTAAACTCCATGTCAGTCTGACGCCTATCGCATTTCACCTTCATGGTGTTTCAAGTTCAGCGACCAGCAGTGTACCTTGGTGCACCTTCAAAGTTATCTTCGTTGGTCAAAACACACTTTGGGTAACTATTAACTAGAAACAGACACTGACATCTCATTTTGTAAACGACTGAAGTAATTATGAGGCAGATGGCAGATCCAGCAAGTGCTGTGGAAAGTTTAGCCGAGGAACTGCACCCACAAATTGCAGCGTGGAGTATTTTTTGATAGCAGTCACCACCCAGTTCTCATTCCTGTGTAGTTCTAACCAAACACAGTGGGTGTGACGTGTCAACCACTGATAGGTTTCAATATTGACAATTTGTCTGTAAGATAAGAATTCCCTGTAAATTATCTCTTTGCTGGCTAAAAATGCAATCGATGTAGTCATTGTGACATGCTTGCAGGTTAATCTTTTATGACTTAGGAAGGCTTCTGAATACCATCTCTTCATCGTTTCCGCACTGGGGGGATTTATGCCTAATCTCTGTGATGAGACTTTGCAGAAAAGTTGGAATTCCACCACATATCTCACTGATATCTCTAGCACTTTCTGTCCATGTTGCCTTTCAGCCATCAATCTGTTTTTGAAGCCAAAGTGGGAACATATCTTCTGATCATTTGTATCTTCATTAATGATGGCTTTAATGCTATCCTCATTGATTCTCAATTTACTAGACAGTAGTCTCAGCAACAGTAGCGTCCTTGGGAATTGTCCACTAAAACAACGTTGTATATTCCTTTTTGCAAAAGCTGAGTCACATCCACAGCAATGAAGTACAAAAAGGTGGCAAAAATCTCCATGAGTCATGCCTCATTCACACTAGCTTCATACTTTACAACACACACAATAAAAAAATCAACAAGAGATGCAATATGTCACTAAACCAACTGCTGTCCAACAATTCACACACATCACACCAACTGATTGAAAAGTTGAACTGAATGAATGGAGACGCATGACTAGCTTCAGATAAGTGGGGAAGTTGCCGAATTAATAATTGAAATAGCTAAGACATCCACCTACTGGATGGTTACATCAGTAAGTAACAGAGTGATCGATAGTTTATAACACTGCTGCTGGATTGTGGCAGTCACGATTCTGTGAAAAAAAGTGTGCTGTCAAGACAACAACTACCTTGACTTCTATGGCTGCTTGGCTAAAAAATATTATAAACTTCCCGTTTCTGGCAATAGGTCATCCTCTTGCGATAGTACTGCACTGAATTCAATAACATCATTTTCATATGCAAAAAATTGTTGACAGGATGGAAACATACATTCACACATATGTGGCAGTTAAATTCCTGGATATTGCCATCACTCTGTCGTAAAACCATGGGCAAGAAATCTGCCTGTAGCTGGAGGCAGACATGAGCTCATGACCTTCAACTCCTGACCTGAGTGACGATGGTCTTAACAAAGCAGTTGCTCAATTAATATTAGTACAAAGGAAAGAAAACATTCAATGTCCTTTGCAAGAAAATCACTATTAAACTAGTGTGTTCCAGCAGCAAATTTATAGTTAATGTGGTAGAGTTAATTAATCGGAAAGGAAGTCAAAAGCAATGAACTAAAACAGTTCTCACACACTTTACTGGTCACAGTTCTGTGATGATGTATAAACTCGCTTACTTTGCAATACTTTTCCCGGTGTGGCATTCAATGAGTCGATTCCAGCAGATATACTACCTTTCACTGCTTGTCATCATCTAATTCCATTTGCAAAAAAGTTCATTACGGAATGGAAACATTCAACTCAGCTTTTGCACTGAGGAATAAAGACGATAGTTAAAGCACCACTTACCTTTTTTTTTAAGTAGAAGGTCAACCATATTCAACAAAACGTATTTACGATCTTTCTGGAACTATGAACCATTGTTATGCAGCTTCAAGCAACTGAAACACCTGTAGTGAAATTAATGAAATTAATGTTTTTGATAACCTAGAATGGTTTTAAAGACAGGATGGAAACATACATTCACACATATGTGGCAGTTAAATTCCTGGATATTGCCATCACTCTGTCGTAAAACCATGGGCAAAAAATCTGCCTGTAGCTGGAGGCTGTGGTTTCGTTCCTCTACATTGCTGAGCAAATGGTAGCCTTCATTACTCTTGAGACTAACAACTGCCTGATCATTATTACCCAAGATGACAAAAGCAAAAAGTACTTGTCAATTTAGCTGGAGTCTCTGAGACTGCTAAGCTTGATGTGACAATTACTGCTGACAGTCCCTTCAATTGGCCTAGTGAACAGTGGCGTCCTACAGTGTGATTCTTATGCCTTATGCCTTGTTACACTTCCACTAACGACTTACAAAGAGAAACAATTTCTGTAATGTTATATCCCACTGTTTCTACGTGTTATACATATTAAATTTCAATACATGCACTATATACCTCTTAAGAAAATTGATCAATATTAAACAAATACAAATTTTCAAAAATTAGTTCACATCATATCAGAAGCATTACAATTTATGTAGAATGAGACACAAATATGTGTCACATACATGAAATGCCTAGAAAATCAAGAAATTGAAACACACTGAGTGAAAAATGATTCAGTTCTAATACTTACCATATAGGTGAGCATACATGAATGTGATACTAGAAATGTTGAATCTTTGTCTTGTTAACTTTATTTGACAGCATATCAGAATGACAGTGGTTATGTACATTCAAAACCTGATAAAATACATAGACCACATTGCTATAAAAGCCCAGTACATTGGAGTAAGGTCGCAATATTTTTGAGCTACAATATTAATGACTGCCAGTATTATATCTGTAAAATATCGAACTGGCCAATGTACTGCTGCTGTATCAACTAGTACATTGCATGCAGACTTAATTTTTGCCATTATAACAAGCTGTTGCTGTCAATAGACTTTGTAAATAAGTCACCCTAGAATAATGCCATATATCATTATAAGCTTAGTTGTTTCTTATGATGCTTTTCAATGTATAAACAAAGAAAAAATGGTAAATCACCCCACATGAATGGTCAAAACATGTTATGCTAGTAGACCATATGTGACTGCAAAAGTTCATAACACAGATGGAAAAGTCACCATCAGAAGAGCCATGTTTCATACTATTGTGTAACATTTCCAGAAATTTTGTCTATATGGATATTGAAATTTGTGTACACATGATTTTGAAGTTTTGGGTAATGCACTGACCACTGCAGATGACTTATTGTAGACAAATTGAAGCTTCTAAGGCTGACATAATTATGTAAGTGATTTAGGTTAAGCAATAACATCTCGATACATCGGTAGACAGATTAGTGTTACGTATTTTATGATAAAATAGGTCTGTTACCAAATTAATTATAGTTCATTGTTATTTATCATTAGTATTACTATCATTGTTTATTATTGTTATTTCAGGCTTGTGTATGCAATCACATGGAATGTTTCAAACAAAGCTGAGCTGCAATTACAAGTCAACAAAATATGACTGTTTATAACCCTAGTAGTGTCCACCTCTGAAACTGTCACACTACACCAGGGTAACAGTGACCCTCAATTATTTTTTGCAGAAACTGACTGGAAATAGAGGATTTTAAAATTAAATTGGACTCTCATGTACTAAACTCATTTTATTTCATCTCCCCATGTACTTTTTCAATCAATATTACTGTTAATGAATCTAAAATTCGAGACAGTAAAAACTGTCATGGAAAATTTTCAGTGAACAAAGTTGAAAGTTATCCAGATCTGAAGACCTTATTTGTAGTTTAATTAGAAGAAGACACCATTCATTTAATGAATTACACATGTTATGGTTGTTGTTGTTGTTGTTATTTTTGTGGTAGTTCTCAGACCAAAGACTGGTTTGATGCAGCTCCCCATGCTACTCCATCCTGTGCAAGACTCTTCATCTCTGAATAACTACAGCAGTCTATATCTCTCTAATTCTGCTTACTGTATTCATATCTTGGTCTCCCTCTACGATTTTTACCACACAAACTTCCCTCCAATACTAAACAGGTGATCCTTTGATGTCTCAGAATGTGTCCTATCAATCGATCTCTTCCTTTGGTCAAGCTGTGCCTCTATTTTATTGTCTCCCAACTTCTGTTCAGTACTTCCCACATTCCGAAAGCTTCTATTCTCTTCTTATCTAAACTTTTATCATCCACGTTTCACTTCCAAGCCTAGCTACACTCCATACAAATACCTTTGGAAAAAGCTTCCTTACACAGAACTCTATGTTCAATCTTCACAAATTTCTGTTCTTCAGAAATGGTTTTCTTGCCATTGCCAGTCTACATTCTATATCCTCTCTACTCGCCCATCACAGTTATTTTGCTGCCCAAGTAGCAGAACTCTCTATTACTTTAAGTGTTTCGTTTCCTAATCTGACTCCCTTGGAATCACCTGATTTAGCTCGACTACATTCCATTATCCTTCTTTCGCTTTGGTTGATGTTTATCTTATATCCTCGTTACAGGATAATGTCCATTTCATTCAACTGCTCTTTCACGTCTTTTGCTGCCTCTGGCAGAATTAAAAGCCCTCAGAATTTTTATTTCTCCTCCCTGAACTTTAATTCCTACTCCAAATTTTTCTGTATTGCACGAATATTTTGAGGTGTTCCCAATTATGCATAAATCTGTTCACTCATCATTTCCACACTCTTGGAATATGGACTATAATGTTATTGGCAGTTAACAGGACTGAATTACTACAGACAGCTGTTTCCCATCAGTTACCACCCTTACCATGGACAACTGTATTTTCTTCATCGCTATCTGAAGATTTAATAGACTGGTCAGCTTTGCCATTGTCCCTGAGTACTGCAGAAGGATCGGTTTCAGAATCACTTCCATCATGAAAGTCACTTATGTCACATTCACAGCTGAGTTCTTCTAACAATGCTTCCCACATAGCACCTTCTGTTAGTAAAAGGTCATTGCTATGTGCCATTTTCACCTAAATGAATTTCACAGTCAGTGACAGAACAATTACACAATGTGTACTCCAGGGTCACAGTGACCCTTAAAAATATTTTTTGTCAAATTAATGAAATAAGAGTGTCTCACAACTTCAAACGTACATCCTCTACTAGATATCACTCCATATTGAATTTACATTGGTGGCAGCAAGCTCTGTATATGCAGTGGTGCACGCACATTAAAAAACAAGAAATTCCAGTATCAAAGTGACTCTGGTGCTCATTTCTAGGCATAACGAATTTTGCGGTTTTGACTACAATGAAAACAACATTTTGCAACTGCATGCCCAATAATCAACTAGAAAATGGGGAGGCCATATGGATGACACATTATCAAAGAAATTCACTTTCAGATATTTCGTTACAGTTGCTAGCAAACAAACAGAAATGTGAGTGGGGTAGGTTGTCTGGTGGAGGAGACCAGACAGCGGGTCAACGGTCTCATCGGATTAGAGAAGGATGGGGAGGGAAGTCGGCTGTGTCCTTTCAAAGTAACCATCCCGGCATTTTCCAGGACTGATTTACGGAAAGCACGGAAAACCTAAATCAGGATGGCCAGACGCGGTATTGGACCATCGTCCGCACAAATGAGAGTCCAGTGTGCTAACCACTGCGCCATCTCGTTTGGTAAATCTGAGTGAAAAACCTCTGTAATACTTCCCTGGTAGCGACAGAAATCTCCAAATTCACAAACATTTATTTGGTGAAGATAACAACTAACCACTTGCTAATTCTGCTAATAGTACACACACACACACACACACACACACACACACACACACACATATATATATATATATATATATATATATATTTGTTGATGGACATCATCAGCATAGTCCATGATCCCTATCTCAAAAGTGTCTGTATGAGTCATAAACAAATTTTCTGGCCATGTCTTCCACCAACACAGAACACATCGCCATTACAGTTATCCAGAATTAATAACAATACTAACTTTTTATATGTTTCGCCATTGCAGTGTCAGACAGTTCATCACACTTAACTGTGTTCGTCTGGCTGCAGGAGACAATCAGCTACAGCATATTGCATCCACCACAGAGTGTTTCTCAACACAGTGTACACACACATATTCACATTTATGCACACTTAAACACTTGTCACTATTCATATATCAGTCTACACAGTGAGCTTTTTATACACACTTTCTAACATACTGGATCCTTGCCCATATCCGGCACTGCTGAGCTTGATCTTAAAGTTTTTACTGACAGCTTATAGTCTTAAATGACTGAATTTTGACCCTCTTATCACCCTTATAGTTTTGATCAAAGAGGTTAGTGCACCCTGCATATTTTGGTATCAATGCAAAATAAATAAGGGAAGTTGAACTTTTCTGACATTTTGGATTCAGCATGAGACACCATTGTTCAGTTACAATAATGTAAAGGCTTATACACACTATTTCCTAACAGTATTGAGACAACTGCATGCACAATCCAAGTAAGTCTCTAAGGTGCTGTATCAAATTTAACTAAGCACACGTTTCTTCCAAACTGGGATCAAGAAAGAACTGGTAAGGTCAATTTTCTCTTGCACATGTACTCCAAGTAATGCAAAAATTCTCTACTCAGCTTCAGGATTCACACTGACTATTCTCATCTGCTATTCGTTGACTGCCAGGAAAAGGGAAATATCCCTATTTGTACAGAATTTGTGTCACAAGCAAGAGAGGGAAAAAGGGACATACTTATACAAGAGATAAATTCTTTCATGTGTACTATCCAGTAATTGTGCTCAGTTCCAGTACCAGCACTTGAATACTTGGGTGGCATTCATAAGAACATTCCCATTTCACTGCATGTGAAAATTTAAGTTTTGTGGCTTAATAATATAGAAATATGTTCTAAACCATTTTTGTGGCTAAAACCAAACTACACACAGGAAAAATTATAAATTAATGATAAAACAGTGTTCATTAAATAGTCACTGCCTCTACAGACAACCATCATACTTTCTAAGACTTCTGATATTATAAATAATTTTAAGTACACTAGAGAGCTATGGTGTGGTGGAAAACTTTGGACTAACATGTGTGAGAAAGCACAGTCGCATCGCAATACATGTGTATACAAGACATGTACAACCCCACATAAATTGTTAGCATAAAAATAGGGATAAATATAACTCTAACTGATCTTCGATATAAATGTATCCAGTAGGTGGATTGTAAATTTTTTGTATACAATTTGCAACTAATAAGTTTGATCAGTTTTTATTTTAAACCTGAAAACTGTTTAAAAACAAAGAGTTCAGTACAAACAGCAGTGCTTGATATTATTACAACTATAACGAGAATTACATGAAATTCGGCACAACTTGCAGTTAACTGAATATGTAGTAGGTGTACCAAGAAAGCTCTTTGCTCCATTCCAAGAGACAAGAAACAATTGGAATGATAATTTAATGAGAGGTCGATAAACAACATTAGAAAACATGCAGGAGTAACATATATGCAATTGGCTTAAGCTGACAGATGAATGTGTATGATGAATAGCTGGTGATGACAGTGTCCTCACACACAATGGTTTTAAGAATACCTGAGGAAATACTTTTCAAAAGAGTATAACGAAGTGGCCAAAAAAGTTTGATTCACTAATACTGCTACTCCTGCAACTAGCAAAAGAGGGCATAGAAACACAACTGACACATTGTGTAGCAAGTAAATTTCAAATCTTTTTCTCAGTGTTCCATCCAAATGTAGCCACGACAAATAAAATGGGTGGATAGGAAATTCTGAGACGGCTACAGTATGTTTTTATATGTGGCCAAAAAGAGGAGAAACTGAAGATACCAAGCTTCCAAAATTTTGTGTTGAGTAGTTATTTCAGGAGACCTTCACAAACTCTTTAGAGTTTTGTAAAAGACATCTAAAACAATATGAAAGCTATATGTAAGAAAATAAAAAGGGGAAATGTGTGAAGAAAACCACAATATTAAACTATCAGAAAACTCAAGCAAAAGTCAAACTGAAAATAAGTTTAATTCCTATTTCATGAAAAGTAAGAAAATCTTAAAACCAAATTCTAGGAACAAGCAAGTTGCGAGCAGATTTTTTATGTTCAGCAAATGAGAAACAAGTATCAAATGTTATTGGAACACTAAAATCAAAAGTATTGTTTGGTATTGATGACATCTGTTATTGGCGTTCTAAAAAAATGAGATCAGCCCTTCATGGATATTGGTAGTTCCTCACTACATAATGAGGTCTTTTTTGAAAAATTGGAAGTAGCAGTATTGAGGCCACTGTTTAAATAGAAACAAAGAATACTGGTAAAAAAAACTACAAACCAATCCTTTATTGTATGGCTGTTCTAAACTCTGATAGTGTTAAGTTGTGTTCGTTCTATAAAAGAAAATAACTTTTTTTCCAACTCATGACTTGGTTTCTGGAAACTGAAGTCCAAAAAAACTGCCAGTTTTGATCTCAGGACGTGATAAAAAGCATCTGTCTGCTATCTTTTTAAATGTCACAAAAACTTTTGATGTTATAAAACACAAGCTTCAGCTCTCAAACTGGAACACATATAGTTTATGTTCTAGATCTGAATTTGCTCCTAATTTTTATTAATGACTGAGACTCAACAGCCCCATCCTAAAATTGTATAAAATTTGCAGACAATACCACATTATGATAAGAGGAAAGACTGTAGATGGAGCTGAGAATGAAATCAAAATGTGTGCATCACATAACACTAAGCAGTGCTCCAGATGTAGTCCTATCATTAGTGCAAAAAAGACAGTAGCTAACGATGTATTTACATAGTACACAAAGGATACTTAATTTAAGTCTTAGCATAATGCTATCTGTTAAATAGGCAGAAACTGTGAACAGTGGTAACTTTCTTTGAATATGTTCCAAACAAATCCACAGGGGAACAAGTGTACAAGCTTCATTCATAAAAAAACTGATTACCATTTGCTCTTGAAGGAAAAATCTCACTGTGTGCATGACACAAGTAATTAAAAATATATACTAGTCATAGATAGAACCACTGTTGATGACAGTATTTTTTGGAGGCAACTCACCTACCAGCAGAAGATAAGAAGTACTCTAAGGACCATAGGAAATGCAATTTATAGAAGCTCATGCAAGCTATTATATAAGAACTTTTGAACTTTTAAATTCTACCATTATTTTTGTATATTCTGGACGTTATACATGTCACTGAGAAGATAATAGGCACTGAAGAACGACTGATGTATGAAAATGAAACAGATCACAAATATAACATCTGACAGAAAATGGAACACTTGCTGATTATGCAATGTTGGAAATTGGAACAAACACAGTTATATCTCTGATTTAGTAATGCTGATTTTCAAGATGACTTGCTGTAAATTTTTTTGTTATACAGCGTAATTATGTTCTGTGACTGGTAAATAAAGTGTTGTGTTAAACTGTAAAGTGCTGCTTATTAATGTCATTCACGAATAAATATTCGTGTCAAAACCCTGGAAGATTTCCATGATTGCTGGTGTGACACCACGATTTTTGAATGCACTTCACATAGCAATACCACGAAGGGCTCACTGCAAGGATTTGTCACGCCAGGCAGTCTCTTTCAACAATGACAAACAGTCAAGTTGAATTCAGTAATCACACCACACATTTCGTAGTGTCATTTGTAAATCTACTTGATTCCATTATTATATACCCTACTATTGTTACTGCCCAGACGGTTCTTTAACAGATTTTGAGATTTTACACTATGCCTGTAGACTATCTATGATGGGTTTTACCATCTGTTTGTTGTATATGAAATTAAGTGCTACATTGAGCCGCTGAGACAACGGCATCCAATTTATGGAAACTGATGAATTCCGTAGCCCACACCAGCATTCGTGATAAATGACCTGCTGCGACAGTACCTTCAGTCGTTGCACCACCAAACTGCCCACTTCAAGACTTAGACGTTTCCAGGAGATGTCGAGACTTTGGCTCGTTTTTGGGAACGGTTCCAGCAGTCGACTGCAAAGGATGCTATCGCTGTGATCTCTGAAACATATGAAGGAACGAAGAGAATCCTCACAGCACGCTATGCCAATAAAAATAGAATTATACAAGCTCACCTGGATTATTCGGAATTTATTAAACCCATACGTTTCTAAAATCCAGAGTCATTTAAATCTACATTTATAGATCGCATCTGCCACATCCTTGTATTGCGCCAGTTCAATGAAGACTTACATGCTCCTGGCCTTATGCTGGCACCAAAAATTCTCAGAGCTTTCCCTGATGACTGACACTGGTTTATTCGTGTCAACACGATTGGTCTTTCACAGGGCGACATACTTCAGCTGATATAATCTATATGAACGGAAATAGGTGCTGTGCTTGCTTCACAGAAGATTCACTGTGAGAATAAAACGTTGGCTTGCACTCCCACAGCTAAAATGGAAGATCGTTTGTAATGGGTCTTCTCAGGAGGTCAACGCATCCTCTCTAACAACACGTTCTAGGCAGGACCAAATCTTCTGCTAGAGATATTCCCTGTTCTTTTATGGTTCCGAGTTTGTCCTATTGCTGTATTAACTGTATCACACAAGTATTCCTGCAACATGCCTTGCACAAAGTCGATAGCGATTTGACAAGATTTCTACAGCACGACGTTTTTCAAGCTAGTCTTGGAAACTACCATACCACAAACGAAGTAACGACTTACCGTTTCACTTGACTTCCATTCAGCCTTACAAGAAGTTAATTGTTGTTGTCGGCAATGCTGAAAGGACCCGCTTCTAGGCATGAGACCCCTGGCAGAGCACTTGCCCGCTAAAGGCAAAGGTCTCGAGTTCGAGTCACGGGATGGCTCTCAGTTTTAATCTGTCAGGAAGTTTCATATCAGCGCACACTCCGTTGGAGAGCGAAAATTTCATTCTGGAAGCGTCCCCCAGGCTATGGCAAAGCCATATCTCTGCAATGTCCTTTCTTCCAGGAGTGCTGGTTCGCAGGAGAACTTTGTGAATTTTGGAAGATAGGAGACGAGGTACTGGCGGAATTAAAGCTGTGAAGACGGGTCCTGAGTTGCGCTTTGGTAGCTCAAGACGGTAGAGTACTTGTATACGAAAGGTAAAGGTTCCGAGTGCGAGTCTCGGTCCAGCACACAGTTTTAATCTGCCAGTAAGTTCAGTAGCCTATTTGCTTCTTTCCCCAGAATATTTCTCCCCAGTAATTCTGAAAGTTTTTCAGGAATAACCAAACAGAGCACAAATGGAATGTACATCTTCTTTGATCGCCTGACTTTACTTTTGAATTTCATTTTGTAGTTTTCAAAGCATATAAGCCTACAGCATGCTTTGTGAAATACCAGTATTTAGTTAGTTAGTTTCATGTTCCATGTGTCATTTGCACAATAAATCGTAATGATGTGGAATGAGCCATTACATATTGATATTAATTTTTTGTAACCATGTCTCCATACTGATCATTTATTAGATTTTTTTGTTTTTTAATTGAAAATGGAAATGAACGTATGGCATCAGTGGCCGGGAGTTCCCGGACAGGAAGTTCGGCCGCCAAGTGCAAGTCTTATTGAGTGCCACATTGGGCGACTTGCGCGTCGACAATGGGAATGAAATGATGAAAAGGACAGCACAACACCCAGTCCCTGAGGGGAGAAAATCTCCCTCCCCAGCCGGGAATCGAACCCAGGCCCCCATGTGTGGCAATGTGCTGATCATTCGGCTAATGGAGCATACTTTTTTAATTAGTTAGTCAGTAATTCCTACCCATCACCGTTTATACTTTACAACGATAGATTATCTTTTTCAGAATAGGAGGAATTGTCAAAGTGAAATGTTTTCAGTTTAGCTGCAAATTTTACTTTGCTATCAGTCAAGCATTTTGTATCAATGGGTAAGTAATCAATACCTTTGGTTGCAGCACTGAGAACCCCTGTTTGTGCTACAGATGACCATCTTAATGTCGAGTAATGAATGTCATTTTTTCTTCTGGTATCGCAATTAGGTACATCATTGTTCATGTTGAGATGCAGTGAATTATTTACAACAAACTTCATGAGGGAATAACTATACTGCGAAACGGATAGACTGCTACCCCACAGGCCAATCAGCAGGCAGGCACCACGAGAAAGAGTGCTCACATAAGTTTTCAGCCAATGCTTTCTTCAGAAAGGATGCAAAGCACACATACACGTTCATGCAATCATACAGATAAAACTCACGCACTCATGACTGCTGCCTCTGGCTGCTCTAGCCAGAATCTTTCTTAACCCTTTCTTTACCGAATTTCGAAGTTTTGAGAAAAAAAAATCTGCATTCGTTTTTACAGTTATTTAGGTGCATAAATGTAAAATATGATATAATTTTTTTATGTTTTATTCCAAAAATTTTGGAATGTTGCTTTTAAGCAACAGTGGTTCTTACATGTAGTGACATCATAGAAACAAAATTCAATAAACATGGGTTTATTCAAGCAAAATATTGGTTTATACATCACATTTTACAGCTTAGAAGCATTTTTATTATTGACAATCTGGTGAAGACTAATTTTCCTTCGGGTAATTAACAATTTCAGCTCTGTGTATTAGTAAAAATTTGAAATTTTTGTACTGCAAACATTTCACTGTTTTACTTTCAGGTATCTTGTCAGACTTCAGTGTGTGTTGTATCTTCTCCTTATGAAGTAATTATATTCCATGAAAGATGTGGAAACACTTCTTATTTGCTGTGAGACACAGTTGCACTTTACACTTGGTGCAAAAAATTTGTGTAGTAGACTTAGTGCAAACTTTACATCGACCTTTCTTCTCTACCATACCTGCAAAATGTGTTCGAACCCATCAAAACGCACATCGGTGGAGTAGCCATCCATTGACAACTGCTACAGACGAACACCAGTACACAATGCGCATATACCACTTCTGTGACATCAAGTTGATATGGTATAGTTCTATCAACATGTCAGCTAGGTCCACGCCCCCCCCCCCCCCCCCTCCCCATATGTTTTTTGTACTTTTCCACTATGTAAGGTCTAGGTAAATCAATGAATTTCTTTTCAGATACAGAATTGCGTCTACATGTTGCCATGGGCTCAACACAAGCATATGTTGACACGAAATTTATGCATTTTCTGTCAAACCAGCGTACTAAAGCTACATACATTGTTTGTTGTCTCCACTCTCCAGTCACAGGAGCCACGTCCAGTTACCTGAGCTCCACTTCAGTGTTCAAGGGACATTTTCCCATCCTGTCTGTGCTGATAGTGCCGCAGAATTCAATGCCCCTTTCTTTCAGGGCAATTGTTAATGGTATAGACGAAAACCAACTATCAGCAAACACTTTGAAATGCTGTTTCTCTGGCAATGTTTCCGTCAATGCCAAAACAATATCGCCAGACAAACCTAATCCTCTATCACTGCAGGTGTTTTTGCCAACATAAATTTCAAAATCATACATCATGCTTGAAGCACCAGCTCTCGTAAAAGATTTGTAGCCCCACTTGTGAGGCTTATTTCTTACGCACTGTTTCAAACCACTTCTACCCCTGAATGGTATTATCTGTTCATCAACAGCTTGGTATTCTTCTGGAGGGAGGGTCTTCAATGATGACTGCAATGCATATAAAAGTGGGTGAATCTTGAAGAGTTTGTCTCGATTACTTTTAGCTTCAGGCAAGTATTGATCATTGACAACATGAAAATACTGCAGCAGCTGGAAGAAGCGAGTTCTGCTCATCACGTCAGCTATTGGTGAATATCTACACTCATTCGACCAGTATAAATGAATGGAAGGCATTTTGATTATGCCCATGTGCAGTAAAATACCAACAAACTGCTCCATTTCATTTTTGCTCGTCTGCAAAGAAACTGAATCTTTCTGCAAAGCATAGATATTGGGCTGCTCAGAAATGAGTTCAAATACGTCATCATTCATAAATATTTTATAATATTTCAAAGGTGTCATTTCCTCTACTGGTGGTGGTGGAAGTGATCCTTTCCACTCTGTGTCTTGTACCACAAAATCAGTTTTTCTAAATTTATAATCACCGCGCTTACATCTATGTTTTACTTGCTGCTGCTGCTCACGTGTAGATGGTGCTCCTTCATTTGTATTGTTGTCGCTTACATCTGATTTTGGCTGGGAATAAATAACTTTACCACTCCTGACTGCATCAGCCTGAAATTTAAAGATATTGACGTCTAAAATACGTAATTATACTTATACTTATGTACTTTCTCAATATTGCTACTTCCGTTAGTGATTCCTACCTTTGGAAATTCATATTCTGTCTTTTGCTCCTCTCTAATTGCCGAAATTTCAGCTCCATCCTCCTTTTACACCATCTGAATGAAATTCATGACAGCTGCTTCGGAAATAGCTTGAGAACTTTCATCAGTTTCGACAGTTTCATCTTTATCTTCGTCCCCAACATCTGATATATGCCCATCAGGGACATCAATGTACGCATTGAACTCATTATCGGGTAAATTCATAGTATATTCTAGGTCAGCATCAGTCAAAAAGCCAGACATAATGACGCAATATTTAAAAAGTGTCTAGAATGTGATTTTATACCTGCAAAGCAAAATTTCAAACACCTACATCAATATATTTGTAAAGCGAGGCATTATATCACGGAATTTCCACTCTATTCCACTGTTGCTTTGATGTAACATAAGTTTGTTCGCAGTTTATCTTATCTGGAAATCATTATGCAAGTCAAATGTATGACGTACTTACACAGGAAGGATTGTCACAACACATGATAATTATTTCACTGTAAACGAAAGTGCAAAACTTACGTATTTTACGCGTTTTTTATCATCAGTTCTTCACAATGAAGACTGCAGCAACTAGTCACGCTCAACAATTGTTTCCTTCTTCCGGCGCGTTAGTTCCTGCCATTTGTTGTCAGGAACAGTCACTACTGGCATGGAGCTTCAAGCAAACAGTGGCAAAGAGTAGTTAAAATCGGTTTGATGTAAAATACATCTATGGAAAGACGATGTTTCTTATAAGCTACGCTGGTAAAGAAAGGGTTAAAGGGGGAGGAAATATGAAAATTATCAGCGGGAGGAATTAGCGCAGTTACGTAGCCATGTGTTGTGTGGGGACAAGACTGTCGACACATTATGGCTCAGGTGTCTGTTTGCGATTTGGAATGCAACGAAAAACACAGGAAAGAAGAGATAGAACATACTATGATTAAAGTAAGGCATAACTAAAATTAAATGACAGAAGTAACACCACTATGACAAAAGTAAGCAGTGTAACCATAATTCATGTACCAGTATACAAAAGATAATATTGCTTGAGAGGCTTACGGATGGAATTTGGCGCCTTTAGACTACGATTGGATTGATTAGTACAGCTTTAAGCAATGCAAGCTGGTATTTTTGATGGAAGATCCACGTCTTCATACAATCAAAGCATCCAGTATGGTCCAAAATGGGCATGGGCACGTCAGAGTAATGTCATGGGGAAGAATCACCACGGCGAACCGTGGAGGAACGAATGCAGTGAACATATTGTTTTTGGCTACTTACTGTGGCGGACATCGGCATCAAGTTTGTGATGTAAGACAACTCCCGTCTTTTTTACCCCCTTGAGTTTAGTAATGCTGTTTTCTAAGATGACTTGCTGTAAACTCTTTTGTTATGTATGTTCTGTGATTGGTAAATAAGCATTGTGTTAGACTGCAAATTCCTAGCTACTAATGTCATTCACACCTTGCATAAACAAAACTTAGACAAGATGGGCCTCTAACAGTAGAGAAAAAACTTGACAAATACCACCTCACCGGTACATAAAAATAGGGGGATTATTGGCTCTAACAATGTTTTTTGACGTAAATGGTAATACAGTGTTGATGGAAATATAATTTCCTAAACTGTGTAGTAGACTAATACAACAGATGTTAAGTCCCATAGTGTTTAGAGCCATTTGAACTTTTTTTATGAGTAGATGTTAAGATCCTCACATGTTGATATTCCAGTATGCAAATTTTTTCATGTGCGCCTACATCTTTAACCTTTAAGCACTAGTTTAGTGTTATTCTTTTATTGTCATACATTGCATTACCTTATTCTTGTATTGTATGTATTTTGGAAACATATCTATGTACAGTTCTTAATGTTGTAAGCTTATAATACATTTAATGTCTTTATTGTTACACTCCTGGAAATGGAAAAAAGAACACATTGACACCGGTGTGTCAGACCCACCATACTTGCTCCGGACACTGCGAGAGGGCTGTACAAGCAATGATCACACGCACGGCACAGCGGACACACCAGGAACCGCGGTGTTGGCCGTCGAATGGCGCTAGCTGCGCAGCATTTGTGCACCGCCGCCGTCAGTGTCAGCCAGTTTGCCGTGGCATACGGAGCTCCATCGCAGTCTTTAACACTGGTAGCATGCCGCGACAGCGTGGACGTGAACCGTATGTGCAGTTGACGGACTTTGAGCGAGGGCGTATAGTGGGCATGCGGGAGGCCGGGTGGACGTACCGCCGAATTGCTCAACACGTGGGGCGTGAGGTCTCCACAGTACATCGATGTTGTCGCCAGTGGTCGGCGGAAGGTGCACGTGCCCGTCGACCTGGGACCGGACCGCAGCGACGCACGGATGCACGCCAAGACCGTAGGATCCTACGCAGTGCCGTAGGGGACCGCACCGCCACTTCCCAGCAAATTAGGGACACTGTTGCTCCTGGGGTATCGGCGAGGACCATTCGCAAACGTCTCCATGAAGCTGGGCTACGGTCCCGCACACCGTTAGGCCGTCTTCCGCTCACGCCCCAACATCGTGCAGCCCGCCTCCAGTGGTGTCGCGACAGGCGTGAATGGAGGGACGAATGGAGACGTGTCGTCTTCAGCGATGAGAGTCGCTTCTGCCTTGGTGCCAATGATGGTCGTATGCGTGTTTGGCGCCGTGCAGGTGAGCGCCACAATCAGGACTGCATACGACCGAGGCACACAGGGCCAACACCCGGCATCATGGTGTGGGGAGCGATCTCCTACACTGGCCGTGCACCACTGGTGATCGTCGAGGGGACACTGAATAGTGCACGGTACACCCAAACCGTCATCGAACCCATCGTTCTACCATTCCTAGACCGGCAAGGGAACTTGCTGTTCCAACAGGACAATGCACGTCCGCATGTATCCCGTGCCACCCAACGTGCTCTAGAAGGTGTAAGTCAACTACCCTGGCCAGCAAGATCTCCGGATCTGTCCCCCATTGAGCATGTTTGGGACTGGATGAAGCATCGTCTCACGCGGTCTGCACGTCCAGCACGAACGCTGGTCCAACTGAGGCGCCAGGTGGAAATGGCATGGCAAGCCGTTCCACAGGACTACATCCAGCATCTCTACGATCGTCTCCATGGGAGAATAGCAGCCTGCATTGCTGCGAAAGGTGGATATACACTGTACTAGTGCCGACATTGTGCATGCTCTGTTGCCTGTGTCTATGTGCCTGTGGTTCTGTCAGTGTGATCATGTGATGTATCTGACCCCAGGAATGTGTCAAAGTTTCCCCTTCCTGGGACAATGAATTCACGGTGTTCTTATTTCAATTTCCAGGAGTGTATATTACCACACACTCATAATGTCATCTAAATCATCTCATCAACTATCATTCTCATTGCAAAATTGACTTGTTCAGAAGATAATTGTACCTTTACATAATGCCAATAAATATCACACTCCAGTGTACGCTATCTTTCAGTAACACCACACTTAGCTTAAGAAGTTCCTAGTTTTTGTGTGTATAAAACATGAACTGCAACGTCCTTGTCTAGAAAAACGTAGGTTCGTAGGTGGTGATTGGTTGATAACGGTGTTAAGCGACTTACCCATTGTCAACATTGTCACGACTATGATGTCAGACTGGATCAACGAGCGGAACGTGAGCATTGTAGAATTTTGTAAAAGAAGTTTAGATAATTTTATGATAAATTGTATAAAACATTCCACTAAAATCATAATTCACCTTACCTGCAAACCAAGGCATTTGGCAATAACGTTTTTATAAAAAATAAAACTATATTGAGGAAAAATTAAATTATAATATGAAAAGTGACATTCATTCAGTGGTCACTGAGCTTCGAACCACCAATCGTACTGTCTGAGTCTTTTCACCTATCACATAATTTTAAGTGCACTGAATAATGACATGATGGAAAAGACTGGGCTTGCATCTGTGAAAAACAACATTCAGATCCCAATACATGTAGGCCTCTTCCTAAACACGCATAACTGCGTATGTTCCTTCGTTTGTTCCACTTTTAAGTGCCAACAGAAAATTTACATTTGAACACAAGTTCTTCGGTTGTGGTTCTGTAGAATCTGTAATGTCCTGGAAATGGTAAAATTTATAGAATTGATAACCTGCACTGAAAAAGATTGACCCTGGGTCCACAAAAAAAAAAATCAGGCTCGACTATCGAGACGAAAATCTTTCTCTCTAGTCGATACCTCAAATGTCATTAATTATCGTTATATAGGTCGAGTGTCGAACTGTAACATCACCGGCCTGTGTCCTACAGGTTTGTGATAATTTTTCAGGGTAATAGAACAATAGTGTTTGCAGTATTAAAACCGTGATGAGTGAGCTAGTGTGGGGAATCAAAAATGGAGATTTAGATCAAGTAAAAGATATTATTGAGAAAAAGGTTTGTTTTAAAACAATAAGATGTTATTTTGAAAATTGTTTATCTGGGATATGCTGTCCAACAGAGTGTCTTATTTACATAATTTGTTTTAAGCAAATAGATGTTAATAAGGAAATTGACGGACGGCCGCCTATTCACTATGCAGCCGATTATGGACAGGGAGAAGTCATTAGTTACCTAGTTACGAAAGGAGCCGATGTTAATGTAAGTACAGTTTTCCATAAATGTATTTTACACCACATTTATTCGAAATGCCGTGTTGCATGCGAATTATCCCCAATTTTGATTCGTATTTTACGCGTAAAGTGTCAGTGCGTGATCACTATTGCACTTAACAGACACCGTCAGTGCACTTATTAATTACAAAAATATTCCTCACGTTACATTCATATTGGGCATTTCTAAAGAATGGATTAGATTAGATTCAGCTTTGTTTCCATAGACCCAAAAACGAGATGATTGTTGTGGGTGAGGAACATGTCGGAAAGTATTATATATATATAAAACATTGTGCATTTGAATGTAGTACTCACTCACCTGGTCATTTGTCAGATATGTGAATACATTACAGTAAACTGCTACTGGTAATATTTACAGAATTAATACACTTGTCAGAGTGAAAGATAGGTACACACATTTAATAAATTTGTCATACAAGAAATACCCAGTCTCCAATGTTGTCATCAAGTGCTGTCAAAACTGAAATCTAAGAGACATTTTTACATAAGCTGGTCTAACAGCCCCTGATATTTATCTATAGAATAGGAGTGGCCAACCTAAAAGTCTTTCAAATTCTGTTTAAACTGTGCCTTACCAGAAAGCAAGTTTTTAATGAATAAACAAGAAGCTGTGCAACTTTTTCTTAAATGATTGAATTGACGACCTTGGGACGAGTCAGACAATGCGTTACACACTTTAATTGATTGCTGTTGTTATTTTTTATTAATCAGTTTTGTGATAAGAATACATAAGTGTTATAATGATCTCTCTGATTTGTTACAGTTAAATTAGGTAGTTCAACATGTTTGTAATTAACACTATCAAGAATATCTAAATTAATTACTTACCAGAGTAGATGCATCAGATATTTATCTTGTGCCTAATGGACAAAGCTTTTAATGTGTTCTACTGTCTGCCCTTGCCATTACTCTTGTTGCCCTCTTCTGAATTGCAAGAATTTCATTAATTATTTTGTCTCCGGAATATTAAAACAGATTGAGAGATGGCAAAATATGGTGTCACTAATTTAAAAGTAATGTAGTACATCAGCATCTTTGATTTGTGTAAGGTAATTTGGTTTTTGGCACTCTATACCCTATTTTATACATTTTTATGTATAAAAATAAAATAAAAAGCTCTAATCTGTGGTAGACACTGGACAAGTCTCGGATGAATCTTTTGGTGCATATTATCCACACAGATCACAGAGAAAGGGCATTACTTTTACCCTCTCTGGAAGTAATAGCAGTATCAGTCTTGGCTACAAAACAGTAGTATATCATTTAAGATAAAATTGCAGTGTCTGCAAATTACAGAACAATAAACCCTCATAACAATCTCCATTTTCTTCAAGCGTTTTAAGGATGTAGGTAGCCTAGTGTTCTGTCAGAGCAGACTTCAAATCTTTATCAAGTGATGTGGCAAAGTGCTAAGACCTGGACTCGCATTTGCCATGATGGTGGTAGTTAAATTTCCAATCAAGCCATCCAGATTTAAGTTCTGTGTGGTTTCTATAATTACTTAGAGATTATACTGGAGTGGTTCCTTGGGAACAACCAATTTCCTTCCCAGAAGCAAGCTTGTCACCTGTCTCTAATGATCTTGTCAGTGACAGGACATTATTTATTTATCAGAAGCAAACAATATATTGCATGTGGATATGCAACTTAAATAACAGCAATTTTAAACAAATAATTGCAAACAGGACTTACCAGTCTCAACTGTAATGATTGTAGCTTTCTCTAAATTCTCTGTGGCACAAGAGACTGGGCATTAAATATATCAACACTGAGACCCCCATTTGTCGAATTGATTGAAAGACTTCCAAATAAACAATTCCTCTGAGAGACCAAGATAGACTACCACCAATGGACACTACTCGTTATTTTAAATCCCCATTTTCCTGATAATTATTCAGATTCCATCCGTCTGCTTTGACCAATGACGTCACCAACATGGCGGAAACGACCATTCACAACTACTCCCATATCGCGACTATGACGTCATTACGTAAACATGACAACAAAACACAAAAATAGATTGAGAAACCATCAAACACATATTCCTCCAAAAATATAATGAAACTGACGGGACAAGTGGGAGAAAATGTGCATAAACAATGAACTTGATGAATGGAGTCAGATTTGCCATTGTCAACAGTCATTAGCTTATCTTAGTACCCACTGTGCATGTTTGTTCACCAGAATAAGATGCAGCAACAGAACTCTTATATTTACTATCTTCAGTTTTGTTCAAGTTTGTACAGATTGTATTTAAAGCAACCCTCACAGGATCTGTAAGATCACCTTCTGTTGTTTCAAGTTGAGGAGCCATTGCCTCTCCTGAAACATAAAATAAATTCTGCTACATTTCAGTAACATGTTACGAAAGATTGGGCCATTACACAAGAATGCTGTCTCTGTCACAAGTAGAACTTGCAAGTCACCCTATTACATTTGTCATTTTCAGTCGAAGCCCATATTTTGTGGGTCTTATAATATAACGTGCACCCCATGAATAAATGTTGCTTCAAAGCACTAGCATGTTGAGGATATCTTGAAGATGTCCCATTATTGGTACAATTTTGTTGTATTGAAATGATGGGACACATCATGATGCTGGTTATAGAATTTTTGTATTTAGTTATTCCTGATGTAATACAGCTACAGTCCTGCTACTTGGTATCATAGCTTTTAGTGGAGAATTCAAGAAACCACTGTGGTGCTGGGCAGTAACTTGTGTTGGAATCCTGAACATACTGTTTATTATAATTGAGTACAGCATTGGACATATAAGTAATGCTTCAAACACATTTTTTAAAAGAAGTGGGGAACAGGAATTTTATTGAACACTAAATAAACAAACCGTATTTAAGTGTATTAATAAAACTCCAAAATTTAATAAATCTTGGCGCCTTAACTGAAATGATGCCAAAATGAAATTAACCATTTTTTATAATCAAATGTAATCTTTTCAGTACTTTAAGATATTATAAAATGAGTTCTCAATTTTAGGCCAGGTGAAACATTCCTTCCCCCAGAATCTAACCACTCTTTGCGGCATGTGAGACAAATTAAATGATGTATTGCTCTACCTATTTAATCTGAAACCCATGCTCCCCACTGCTACATTTGCAAAAATAAGATTAGCCAGCCTTGCTTTAAGCCTGCAACCCTGAGTTAAACCTTTCACAACTCCAAAGTCGGTAATTAAAAGCTCCGTAGCCGCCTAACTACTTTCAAGATAGACTGAGATATGACCATTGGAATGGAGTACTTTCAATACTAACAGTTCAGTGCACAGGCTCCAGCTAATTGATAGCAAACCCTGATGGTAATCACAACGAAGAAATGAGAACACGGTTAAAAAAACAGTAGGGAATAAAAGAAATTTGTTGGTGTCAGTTAACCTTAGCCAAGTCCTTCACTATTAATCAACATTATCTCCAGCTATTTGGAAGTTTCATGCTCTACTATTGAGTCCTCTTTTAACTGAGCCAGTCGACACCCACTAATTCACAAGACTCCATGAGAAAAAGTAAGAAGTACCAAAGGAGAATGTGAAACCTCTCAATCCTGCACCCCATACATCCACCCACCAACTACTACCACATTCCAGGTACAGCCATTTCCTACCCAGTAAAAGGTAGGGTCACATTTGTAAGCAGCCATGTTATGAATCAGCTACACTGCAATTACTGTACAGAATTCTTTGTGGTCGTGACAAGTAGCCAGCTGCCGACTCGCACGAATGGCAAATTGCAAACTTGACTACCCAGTTGATGAACATACAGCGCACAACAACACAAATGTCTCCCAACAACCACGTCACTACACAGGCCATCTGGATACTCCCTTCCAGTACAAGTTTCTCTGAACTACGCAGATGGTAATTCTCTCCAACACATCCTGCATTGCTGCAATCCCCCTGGCTTAAACCTCTGTAGACCTGTTCCCATTGCCTGATTTTGCCTTTTCCGTACTCTGTCCTATCCACACCATTCCTCCTGTGTCCAGATCATGCACTGGCTCTCCCCCCCCCCCCTCTCTCTCTCTCTCTCTCTCTCTCTCTCTCTCTCTCTCTCTCTCTCTCTCTCTCTCTCTCTCTCTCTCTCTCTCCCCCCCCCCTCCCTCCCTCCCTCCCCCCCCCCCCGTCCCTCTCCCCCCACCGTCCCTCTCCCCCCACCCCATCCCTCTCCCCACCCACCCTGATACTCTACCTGTGCTGCTAGAACATGAGCCTTTACAAGTACGACACAACATGTAGTTCATGCACGATGGAGCTCCTGCACATTTCAGTCGAAGTGTTGTACGCTTCTCAACAACAGATTCGGTGACCGATGTATTGGTAGAGACGGACCAATTCCATGGCCACCGCGCTCTCCTGACCTCAACCCTCTTGACTTTCATTTATGGGGGCATTTGAAAGCTCTTGTCTACGCAACCCCGGTACCAAATGTAGAGACTCTTCGTGCTCGTATTGTGGACGGCTGTGATACAATACGCCATTCTCCAGGGCTGCATCAGCGATTCCATGTGACGGAGGGTGGATGCATGTATCCTCGCTAACAGAGGACATTTTGAACATTTCCTGTAACAAAGTGTTTGAAGTCACACTGGTACGTTCTGTTGCTGTGTGTTTCCATTCCATGATTAATGTGATTTGAAGTAAGTAATAAAATGAGCTCTAACATGGAAAGTAAGCATTTCCGGACACATGTCCACATAACATATTTTCTTTCTTTGTGTGTACCGAGCGAGGTGGCGCAGTGGTTAGCACATTGAACCTGCATTCGGGAGGACGACTGTTCAATCCCGTCTCCAGCCATCCTGATTTAGGTTTTCCGTGATTTCCCTAAATCGTTTCAGGCAAATGCCGGGATGGTTCCTTTGAAAGGACACGGCCGATTTCCTTCCCTAACCCGAGCTTGCGCTCCGTCTCTAATGACCTCATTGTCGACAGGATGTTAAACAACACTATCCTAACCTAACCTTTCTTTGTGTGTGAGGAATGTTTCCTGAAAGTTTGGGCGTACCTTTTTGTAACACCCTGTATACATAACTGGGTCTAGATTGGGTCTTAGCATCTATTCCACAATGTCAGGTCTTGTAAGCAATGACATCTCGGTCGGCAAATGAGTCTAATGCAGGTAGAGAAGCATTTTCACATCGGACGATAGCGGGAGTAAACCATCCACTTCCGGTACTCCCTGTGGCAACGTCAAGGCTGAAATTAACTCGACATCCACAGAAAAAAAACGGTCCACTCAATATGACGCTTTGAACAGTTCCATTTGTGCCAAGTTTATTCTCCAGGCTTATTATGTGTTTGTAGACTGGCATGCTGTAGCTGAGTGGTTGCCTTTCCTTAATTTTATATATTGCTCCATCCAGGTATTTCTGTTACTGTTCTACACAAAAATATGGAATTCATCAGAAAATGTATATATGTTGATATAACAGGTGCACAGTTCACCAAAAGTCAGTGTGATTTCTGCTATTTCTCATCAGCAGGTTTGTGGGCCAATTTTCTCAATTTAGAACACTGTTATGAGATACCTGCTTCAACTTGCTGCAGCACTGTCCAAATTTAATTCGGTACGCATTTACACTGACAGATTAAAGGCCAATGACAGGGTCGGTTATGCCTTTTGATCATGCACAAGGACACGAGAAGCAATCTCTGCTGAGTGCCAGCGGTGTCTACACTGCAGAGTTGGTTGCTATACCTCAAGCTTTGCAGTACATCAAATCCAAGCCCACGACAAATTTTGATTTTAAGCTCTTCCGTGGGTACATAAAAAGCATAACCCTTTGCTATCTCAAAAGTCTTTTGGTGACCATCACCCAGGACGTACTGGTTGACCTCTCTCTCTCTCTCTCTCTCTCTCTCTCTCTCTCTCTCTCTCTCTCTCTCTCTCGTCTGTGTGTCCAATCACCTATGTATTTTGTTTGTGTACCCATGTCACAGTGTAGTACAAGTCACTCAAGATAGAGTTAGGCTCCTATTTTGTTCTCTGTGAGGTACATTGTCAGCGTGATAATTTTACACATGGCCCACAGTATTTCTGTAAATGTCATAGTGGTTGCAAAGGTTTTTAAATTAAGTTTCATTTTTCTAGGCAAAAGACAAACATGGAATTAGTGCTCTTCTTGCAGCAATTTGGGAGGGACATACAGACTGTGTCAGATTACTTTTGGAAAAGGTAAGTGTCAATTTGTCGTATTTCGTATTCATATGAATAGGACATTGAGAGTGTGATGTTTCATTAGTTTCACAACTATCTTGCACTAAACTGATGTGTCTGTGAAAATAAAACTTGAATTGATTTTACTGTAACATTTGTTTGAAAGTCCATACTCACTCGCAGTTCAATTAATTTAGAGTTTTTCTGCAGTTTGTGAAAGATGTGGGAAAGGGAGAACAACATATCTGAATGTTCTCAGGAGTTAATGATGGGATGATCAGCTAAATTACAATATTTCCCATTTAGTGATTCATACATGTCATTAGAATCACTTTATAGATGTTCTTGTTGTTCATATACACTGAAGCACCAAGGAAACTGGTATACGCATGTGTATTCAAATACAGAGATATGCAAGCAGGCAGAATACGGAGCTGCGGTCAGCAAAAAATATATAAGACAATAAGTGTCTGGCACAGTTTTTAGATCGGTTACTGCTGCTACAATGGCATGTTATCAAAGAGTTAAGTGAGTTTGAATGTGGTGTTATAGTCGGCAAACAAGCTATGGGGCACAGCAATCTCAGAGGAAGTGACAAAATAAGGATTTTCGCATACGACCATTTCGAGAGTGTACCGTGAATTATCAGGAATCTGGTAAAACATCAAATCTCAGATATCGCTGCGGCCACAAAAATATCCTGCAAGAACAGGACCAACGACGGCTGAAGAGAATCGTTCAACATCAACGAAACATCATCAATATGAGTTTCGGAGCCACTTACGTACCCATCGTGACTGCACAGCACCAAGCTTTACACCTCGCCTGGGCCTGTAAACACTGACATTGGACTATGATGACGAAAAATTTTGCCTAGCCGGATAAGTCTCGTTTCAAATTGTATTGAACAGATGGATGTGTACAGATATGGAGATAACCTCATGAACATGAGACAGCAGGAGACTGTTCAAGCTGGTGGAGGGACCCCTGATACAGCTAGATATGACGCTGACATGTGACACGTACGTAAGCATCCTGTCTAATCATCTGCATCCATTCGTGTCCATTGTGCATTCTGATGGACTTGGGTAATTCCGGCAGGGCAGTGCAAAACCCCACACATCCAAATTGCTACACAGTGGCTCAAGGAACACTCTTCTGAGTTTAAGCATTTCCGCTGGCCACCAAACTTCCCAGACATGAACATTATTGAGCATATCTGGGATGCCTTGCAACGTGCTGTTCAGAAGAGGTCTCCACCCGCATTTACTCTTGCAGATTTATGGGCAGCCCTGCAGGATCCATGGTGTTGGTTCCCTCCAGCACTACTACAGACAGTAGTAGAGTCCATGTCACATTGTGTTGCGGCACTTCTGCGTACTCACCCGGCTCGTACCTGATATTAGGTAGGTGTATCAGCATGGAATGTCAGATCCCTTAATCGGGCAGGTAGGTTAGAAAATTTAAAAAGGGAAATGGATAGGTTAAAGTTAGATATAGTGGGAATTAGTGAAGTTCGGTGGCAGGAGGAACAAGACTTCTGGTCAGGTGACTACAGGGTTATAAACACAGTCAAATAGGGGTAATGCAGGAGTAGGTTTAATAATGAATAGGAAAATAGGAATGCGGGTAAGCTACTACAAACAGCATAATCTCTGTCTTCCCATTATATAATATATCTGATACCTTTTAGTGTCTCCAGGGTTCTTCCATGTATACAACCTTCTATCATGATTTTTAAACCAAGTGTTAGCTATGATTAAGTTGTGCTCTGTGCAAAATTCTACCAGGCGGCTTCCTCTTTCATTTCTTAGCCCCAATCCATATTCACCTACTGCGTTTCCTTCTCTCCCTTTTCCTACACTCGAATTCCAGTCACCCATGACTATTAAATTTTCGTCTCCCTTCACTATCTGAATAATTTCTTTTATTTCATCATACATTTCTTCAATTTCTTCATCATCTGCAGAGCTAGTTGGCATATAAACTTGTACTACTGTACTGTACTGCATTATTGGGGCCAAGATAGATACGAAGCCCACACCTACTACAGTAGTACAAGTTTATATGCCAACTAGCTCTGCAGATGATGAAGAAATTGAAGAAATGTATGATGAAATAAAAGTAATTATTCAGATAGTGAAGGGAGACGAAAATTTAATAGTCATGGGTGACTGGAATTCGAGTGTAGGAAAAGGGAGAGAAGGAAACGCAGTAGGTGAATATGGATTGGGGCTAAGAAATGAAAGAGGAAGCCGCCTGGTAGAATTTTGCACAGAGCACAACTTAATCATAGCTAACACTTGGTTTAAGAATCATGATAGAAGGTTGTATACATGGAAGAACCCTGGAGACACTAAAAGGTATCAGATAGATTATATAATGGGAAGACAGAGATTTAGGAACCAGGTTTTAAATTGTAAGACATTTCCAGGGGCAGATGTGGACTCTGACCACAATCTATTGGTTATGACCTGTAGATTAAAACTGAAGAAACTGCAAAAATGTGTGAATTTAAGGAGATGGGACCTGGATAAACTGAAAGAACCGGAGGTTGTACAGAGTTTCAGGGAGAGCATAAGGGAACAATTGACATGAATGGGGGAAAGAAATACAGTAGAAGAAGAATGGGTAGCTTTGAGGGATGAAGTAGTGAAAGCAGCAGAGGATCAAGTAGGTAAAAAGACGAGGGCTAGTAGAAATCCTTGGGTAACAGAAGAAATATTGAATTTAATTGATGAAAGGAGAAAATATAAAAATGCAGTAAATGAAGCAGGCAAAAAGGAATACAAACGTCTCAAAAATGAGATCGACAGGAAGTGCAAAATGGCTAAGCAGGGATGGCTAGAGGACAAATGTAAGGATGTAGAGGCGTATCTCACTAGGGGTAAGATAGATACTGCCTACAGGAAAATTAAAGAGACCTTTGGAGATAAGAGAACCACTTGTATGAACATCAAGAGCTCAGATGGAAACCCAGTTCTAAGCAAAGAAGTGAAAGCAGAAAGGTGGAAGGAGTATATAGAGGGTCTATACAAGGGCGATGCACTTGAGGACAATATTATGGAAATGGAAGAGGATGTAGATGAAGATGAAATGGGAGATACGATACTGCGTGAAGAGTTTGACAGAGCACTGAAAGACCTGAGGCGAAACAAGGCCCCCGGAGTAGACAACATTCCATTGGAACTACTGACGTTCTTGGGAGAGCCAGTCATGACAAAACTCTACCACCTGGTGAGCAAGATGTATGGGACAGGCGAATTACCCTCAGACTTCAAGAAGAATATAATAATTCCAATCCCAAAGAAAGCAGGTGTTGACAGATGTGAAAATTACTGAACAGTCAGTTTAGTAAGCCACAGCTGCAAAATACTGACACGAATTCTTTACAGACGAATGGAAAAACTAGTAGAAGCCGCCCTTGGGGAAGATCAGTTTGGATTCCGTAGAAATACTGGAACATGTGAGGCAATGCTGACCTTACGACTTTTCTTAGAAAAAAGATTAAGGAAAGGCAAGCCTACGTTTCTAGCATTTGTAGACTTAGAGAAAGCTTTTGACAATGTTGACTGGAATACTCTCTTTCAAATTCTAAAGGTGGCAGGGGTAAAATACAGGGATCGAAAGGCTATTTACAATTTGTACAGAAACCAGATGGCAGATATAAGAGTCGAGGGGCATGAAAGGGAAGCAGTGGTCGGGAAGGGAGTAAGACAGGGTTGTAGCCTCTCCCTGATGTTATTCAATCTGTATATTGAGAAAGCAGTAAAGGAAACAAAAGAAAAATTCGGAGTAGGTATTAAATCCATGGAGAAGAAATAAAAACTTTGAGGTTCGCCGATGACATTGTAATTCTGTCCGAGACAGCAAAGGACTTGGAAGAGCAGTTGAACGAAATGGATGGTGTCTTGAAAGGAGGATATAAGATGAACATCAACAAAAACAAAATGAGGATAATGGAATGTTGTCGAATTAAGTCGGGTGATGTTGAGGGTATTAGATTAGGAAATGACACTTAAAGTAGTAAAGGAGTTTTGCTATTTGGGGAGCAAAATAACTGATGATGGTCGAAGTAGAGAGGATATAAAATGTAGACTGGCAATGGCAAGGAAAGCTTTTCTGAAGAAGAGAAATTTGTTAACATCGAGTATAGATTTAAGTGTCAGGAAGTCATTTCTGAAAGTATTTGTATGGAGTGTAGCCATGTATGGAAGTGAAACATGGACGGTAAATAGTTTGGACAAGAAGAGAATAGAAGCTTTCGAAATGTGGTGCTACAGAAGAATGCTGAAGATTAGATGGGTAGATCACATAACTAGTGAGGAAGTATTGAATAGGATTGGGGAGAAGAGAAGTATGTGGCACAACTTGACCAGAAGAAGGGATCGGTTGGTAGGACATGTTCTGAGGCATCAAGGGATCACCAGTTTCGTGTTGGAGGGCAGCGTGGAGGGTAAAAATCGTAGGGGGAGACCAAGAGATGAATACACTAAGCAGATTCAGAAGGATGTAGGTTGCAGTAGGTACTGGGAGATGAAGAAGCTTGCACAGGATAGAGTAGCATGGAGAGCTGCATCAAACCAGTCTCAGGACTGAAGACCACAACAACAACAACATCAGTTTCTTTGGCCCTTCAGTGTATATACACTTTCAAAACGCTTTATTTAACACCTGTAGTGTTACATAGGTTTTAAAATTATATTAACCTCATTCACAGAGTACTTTGCTGTAAGTCACCATCTGTTTATGAATGTACTATTCCCCCTACAGTTCTGTAGTAGCTTTAATTTAATAACAATGTGATTCTTATTGTCCTTGCTATTTTCCTTTTTATTTTCAAACCCCTGTCAAACAAGTTGTAAAATTTTCAAATATTGCATGTATGGGCTGTACTAATATTGGGCATATTTCAAATGGCAATAATTTTGATAACACCTGTGTTTCATTTATCAAATTCTGTTACCACAAACAAATTGTTAAAATACTCATTTGTTTTTGTCTTCGTCCCAATAAAATCTGTCAGCTTCTAGGTTGGATGGAAAAATTCTGTCTAACCGTTACAATTGTTGGAACAGAACTTTTCGCTTTGATTTTCAACAGTTTTTGTAGGATATATATGACTATGAAATTTAATTTTAGAATTGAAATTATTTTCCTTTAAATTCATTGCTGGATTAATTTTTAATAAATGACCCAAAACTTTATTAAATGATCGCCTTGTAGTGCCTCTCTACAGGCAGTCATGTGTGCGCGTACACGACTATTCTGCTTAAAAACAAAATATCAGCATTTAAACCTTCTTTCGATTAAGCTTTTCTTTAGGATTTATTGTGACACTGAGGTGGAGTTATCATGTTTTCTGGTGGAACTGACACCTGAAATAGTTATGTACCTCTGTGGATCATCATCAGTATCAGTCCGTAGTTATCCTGGATGCTCCTGGACACCATGGCCATGACCTGGTCACAGAAGGTGCTCTTAACCTTAATCAGTGTACTTAATTAGCTTCAGCTGTTTGTTTCCTTGATACTGAATTGAATGCATTGTTCATTCCACTCTTGTTAGAGTAATCAAATATTTTGGCTTGGTAACAAAGGAAACATGTTAATGCTGTACCCGTTCGTAGTATTTGTTGAACTTAACTGTACAAAAGAACTTGTGTTATTATACAGTAGTGCTGGCCTAAAAGTAAAAATAAAAAAGTGTACTGCTGGCAGGAAATTCTGGAATGATATATTGCTTGAAACATGTAATTGTCATTTTGACGTGTGTGTGTGTGTGTGTGTGTGTTTGTGTGTGTGTGTTTGTGTGTGTGTGTTTGTGTGTGTGTGTGTGTGTGTGTGTGTGTGTGTGTGTGCGCGCGCGCGTGCGCACGGACCTGTACCTGACAGGTCCGTCATAGCTTGTTCTGTTGTTCCATGCAGTTCATTCTTGCAAGCGAATTGCTACGCAGATTACATCTGTCTTTAAATTAGTGTGTGTACTTCTTATTGTATTTACAGCTGCACCAAAAAGTGAAACATTATTTCAGTCAAACTGAATTTTTTTCACAACTACAATACAGCCTACAAAAGCAATTTATATGTTGTGGGAAGCTAGGAGTGGAATCTTATAAGCTGATGCAAAAATCTTTAATTAACCACCCATGTATAATGCAAGAAATTAGGAAGCCCAACATCTTGTTAAGAGACAATTTCAAATATATGTGAAGGGCTGGGTGGTACCTGAAAATAGGCATGGGTCTGCTAATTCAAGTGCTCCAACCAGCCTGAGGGACCATCTGTAACATGTAACAACAATGCCATAAGTCCACAAGAGATACTGTTATTTATACTAAAAGCAGCCAGATGAACTTTGTGGTGAGTAGTGATATCATTCATGATATAAATCCCATGTTTCAAGAAAGATAGCATTTAAGAATTTCCTGTCAGCAATGTCCTATTACTTTTTTAGGCCAGTGAAGTTCTTCAGTGCAGTTACATTGGCTCTGAAGTTTTCTTTTAATCAACACACACAACCAATGGATACAAATTAACATACCGTCTATATTAACAAGTCAAAACTGCAAAGGTTGATATATGTCAATTTGCAATTGGTTTTGATGACTTTGCTCGGCTGCATCATCTACTAACAATTCAAGAGGACTGTTCTGATTTCCTGCTAAATTGTTCATTTAGTTTAGGAGTAGCAGAGAGCCTGTAACACTTTGTTTTGGGAATGTCAGACAATGCTGTTTACATCACCATTCTATCCTACATTTTCTCCAGTTTGCTATGAACAATATTTATTTATTTTGAATCATTATATGCATTATATACAATTACATGATTTTGCATCTCTTGTCAGGCCCTTCTGTTGGGTTGCATAATTCTTTTGCCTGCTTAATGAAGGAAGTTGCTGTCTTATCTATATAGTAATTGCCCAAATGTCATGCTTTTGAGTTTACAGGTTTGACAGAACTGGAGGAACGTGTTGCCATATTTTGTTAGATTAATCATTATTATGTCCCCAAAATATCATAAATGTGTTTATGAATTGATGTTTTCTAATGCAGGGAGCGTCAAAAGAGGGGACAGCGCCAGATGGAACAACTTACCTAGCGTCGGCAGAAAAAGATGAAATAAAGCAGCTGCTCCAAAAATGAGCCTGTGGGCATTTACAAAATTGATTTTCTCTGTCTGAATAAGCTTTTATCTGAGATATGAACAGTATTTTCCTGATTCTGTAAGAGATGTCATGTTGGCACAGGAGACTTGCATCTTAAATATTTAAGTAACTTTTATACAGTTAGCATTTTAATATTTGAAATTTTCATTGATATAGAGGATGTGTGGAAGTATTTTTATACAAAGTCTGTTTCTGTATATCCCTACCTCCCCCTGCTCCATTCATTTAACATTATTTTTGTCAATGTATACAGCCAAAATATTACATCCCAGACTGCTCAAAACAAATTAATTTTGTCTGGTCATAATGAAGAAAACATTACTCAAAGACTTAGTTTACATATCATTGTAGTAAAAGCCTGTCTCTTCATTTTGTTGTTGGAAGAATATAATTTAAAATTTTGTTAGAGATGTATGTTGATGAACTGTGTCCTTTGCTGCTATTAGAAGTGCCTTCGTAACATTAAATGGTTATTTAAAGATATATTTTGATAGGAACGGTCTTTCTCAGTAGCATTTTTCTGTTGTAAATTGTACTTCTAACCTAAATTTTTAGAGCCTGTTTAAGTATATGAATCCTAATTTTTGTGATGAGTCATGTGTAAAGTGTCCCTAATCAGGAGTTCCTAATTTTTTCTAAAATAACTAGCCACCTCCCATTCTTGAATGTGTGATCTCACTTTCTCTTGATTTAATGACTCCTCTTTAATTTCCATGTTTGATTAGCATTCAGCTTTAGAATTAAAAACAGAGAGAATTCCAGGCTGTAAAATGTGTTGCTCATGACCATTCCCATTTGTTAGTTGATGTTTTGATGTACTGAACACCACAAAATAAAAGTAGCTGTGGGTTTGCATACTGGCTGTTGACACAGAGTATGGAATCTTAGTGCCATGTGAGTATAGGTATTGGATTTGAATGTATAGTGTGTTGTTATTGAAGTACTGGTCAGTTGATAGAAATGTTGGTAGCCTTTGTTTTTTTTTTTCTTTTTTTGGTGGCATGAATAATACAATTGTGTTGATTGGCAAGAGGACTGTCATAAAAAACCTGTAAAGAGCACTATTTGTTTTGATTGGGGGGAAATTTAATTCTGTAATGTACTTTCTCTTTGTCCTATTGTTTATTCTGACCCATAAAGATGTATTTGCAATATAACAAGAATGAACAATGTTTTACTTCAACCAAATTGTTGCTGATTAACTACTTGCTTTAGCACATCAAAGTGAAGTGTCAAGCTGGCCTACATGATGTCATTTTGTGCTTCAGAGTGAAACCTATTGATTTGTTCTGGCCCTCACCACAACTGAAGAATGGTATGCAAAATATTACCATTTACAGTGCATATTATAATTCTCTTTAAAATAGGAATTCGAAATAATATTGTTCATGAATTTATTCAGAGATGCATTGCTGCTCTTTTGAGCACAAACCTCATTTGGTAGACCTGAATTAAGTTGATTCTGTTTATAAGCTGTGGATAACACGTGTGTGTCTGTTTTACTCCAGTTCGTAATCACTGAAGAGCTAGATTAATTAATACAGTGGGATCTTTGTTCCCCCCCCCCCCCCCCCCCCCCTGCATTTTATGTGTATCACTGCTAGACAGAAAGATAAATTTTGTCTGATTAATCATTCAGGCACTGTCTTTAAAACATATAATGTGAACAGTAAGTTTGCAAAGAATGGCAGTCCTCCAATGTAGGAATGATGTGTACAGTTCTCTGAAGCGTTAGTCATTTAGATTTCTGTGATGCAAGTCTTGAATCAGATGGCACCATGGTATGTCTTATAAATTACTTATTTGGTCTTAGATATTTAACATTTCTCCATTTTTGAGAAGTAGATGGTACAGAAATTCTAAATCACAGATAAATTGTTCATCAGCATCATTGGTAAATATATTCCATTTTCTGTGTGATATGAATTCCTGATTAATTCCCTTGGCCTACTCTAGTTTCAGAAAAAAGTCTGAGTAAAATTCTGATTTAGATATATTTAGATGTAAAATAATCAGTAACATTTGAGAGAAAAAAGAGAAACATATATATACTTGCAGTTTTATATACAATATACATATATATAATTTATGTAATGCTTTATAAATATTATATATTGAAAAGAATAGTCTATGAAGTACTGAAATTATGCCTCACTGTTTTTAGCTGCTTGTCTTTAACCTATTACATGTCCTGTTGACTGCTGTTGAGTATGACATAATGAAAATAAATTGTTTTGTAATTTGTGTAATTTTGGTACTAATATGAACATGTTTAACATAATTTTTGTTGTAGCTTTTGTCAGAAAAGCCCAGTTGTTCCTCATGATAGGAAGTTATCTCTGGGATAATGTGATCTGAGAGGAGATTTTGTGATTGTTCCTATCTATAGTAATTTTATTTATCTTAAGCACTCTTTCATGTTTGTATATTTTAGTAAAGACAGGAAAGAGAGAAAATGGTAAGCTGGTTGTGGCAGTGTTTTATCAGAGAAACAGTGGCTGGCAATTATGTACTAAGAGGATATGTGATTTTTGACACTCTTTCTCAAAGTTGAAGTAGGACAAGAACATCATTTGAAGTACTCCATAATTCAAAATAATTATATTTGTTGATATATGTTTATTTTGATTATGATTGCAAATATAATTTTGGATAATTTTTTAAGGAAGATACTGCTTATTGATATTTGTGGTTTCATTAACATCTGAAATTTTGTGATGTGTTGAAAATTCCACTATCCCAAAACCAAAGACTCTTCTCAGCTTAAAGCCTGGCCTTGCCCTTTCAAATATGTAGAAGGTTTTTCCCAAGCTATAGGAAGAGGTATCAAGTTTCCTGTTTTCTGTTCTTCAGTCATGTTATTTTTACATCAGTAGTACCACTGAATTTATTGCAGAATTAATGGGAAGCTTGTTAATAGATTACTAATGTATTTACCCATATCTCATTTTTATTTATCAAAAATATATTGAAGAAAAATGGGAATGAACACTTCATGGAAGTGTAGACAGTAGTTTGCCTTCAGACAATTGAGGCATCCCTTTCACTTCTTAAGAAGCAATTCTGTACTTCAAACTAAAGTTTAGGACTGTATCATTCTTGTTTGTGTGCAGTAGTTATACAATTAAATTTTACCATTGCCTTCTTCAGATAGTGATTCCTGTTGAATACGAGTATTGTGCTACCAACAGTTAACTGGCTGCTGTAGCGATGTTTCCAAATGTGTGGATAGTGGTAGAAGTGTGTTTACAGTTTAGCAACACCACCATATCATTCAACTCTCTCTTCTGTTAATTGATTAATATCCAAAACAATGTCAAAAGCTGAATTTTTTTTTTCTTCCGTGTTTTTTCTATAACTTACACCTATCTGACTGGGTAGGATACAAAAGGTTACTTATTTACATGACTGGATAAGATATATATATTTTTTTTAATTTTGGGTGTGGCTGTTTCAACAAGCTGCCCTTTGACTATTAGTCAGTCAGTTGTAGTAAGATTTCATTAGATAAAAGTTTTTCTCAGTTAGCATGTTGAAGAGAATGTGTGAAATCTTTTCCAGCTATGTATAATTCTGGTTTTAAGACTTGCTGTTAATTACAGTTTAGTAATGATATATCAGTTGTTAAACATTCGTGGAAATATGTGAAATAAATCGCACAGGTGATTGAAAGTGGTGCCGCCCTGTGAAGAAAACGCATTAAGTGTTGTTTGTTACGAAAGATATCTAATCTATAGCAATTTATTTTTTGTTCATGTGAAATGACTGGACTTATATGTTTGTATAACAATATTAATTAGAAATAAATTTATTATTCTTTTGAAATTTTTTGACGTGTTCATTCTATTTGCTTTCAAAGCATGTATGTTCCCAAAACAGACATTTTCCATAGGTTGTAGATTAATATAAGCTCATCTTTTAGTCATATTGGTGATAATGTCAGAAGATCTATTGGGTGTATAGTAAACCACTAACAGAAGTTCCATGGCGAGTATCTCTGTGCATCACCCTGGTGTACAAGCTTGACAACAACTGAATCTTGAATAGGGTCCTTGAGCATAAAAATCCATCAATGGTACAGTGTTGTGAAACAGTATTACATTACTACCAATAAACACATTTAAAAGTGAAAGAAACTAATTGTATCTTTTGTATTTATTAGGTCCCTCTTCAGAAAGAAAAGGGGGTTAGATTGGGGATGTTCAGAAAAGACAGACAGATCACTTTTGTGATGGCAGCAACAGAACAACTACAATCATTCAGTTGGTTGGACTACTCATTCATTCTTTTGAATGAAACCACTCCTTGGGAGCAACCAAATGGAAACATTCAATACCATTATAGCTTTGCACTTTGACTGAATTATTTAGTCTTTCTTTTCAAGTAAAAACAGTAGTTTTTCTGTTGGTTGAACGATGTAATCATTCTTTTAGATGAAACTGCTCTTTAGTGTTTTAGCTCACTGAGCTGTCGCTTCATTCATCTGAGTGAAACCAGCTTGCAGTACTTTCATTAGCTGAATTTAAGCAGTGCTACCATATACTGCCAGAAGGTAGCCCTATTCCCAGGGGGTAAGTGAGGGCATACTAAGGTGGTATGCTAGAGTTAAAATAACAATTATACATGTTAATTTAGTTATGTACTGAATGGAGCAATTTTTGTGTTCATCATTTAAAACTAATTCATATTGTTGTGAATTAAGTTCTTTCATGTGCCATTAATATGTCTGCTTGTGTCTGTATGTGTGGATGGATATGTGCGTGTGTGCGAGTGTATACCTGTCCTTTTTTCCCCCTAAGGTAAGTCTTTCCGCTCCCGGGATTGGAATGACTCCTTACCCTCTCCTTTAAAACCCACTTCCTTTCGTCTTCCCCTCTCCTTACCTCTTTCCTGATGAGGCAACAGTTTGTTGCGAAAGCTTGAATTTTGTGTGTGTGTTTGTGTTTGTTTGTGTGTCTATCGACCTGCCAGCGCTTTTGTTCGGTAAGTCACCTCATCTTTGTTTTTATATATAATTTTTCCCACGTGGAATGTTTCCTTCCATTATATTAATATGTAACTAATTAAGATGATGTATCACTGATGTAGGCCTTCCATCACTTGAATTCCCAATCCCAGATAAAAAAACTTCAAAAGCCCTGGACATCTGGCTGAAATTGTATTACTTTCCCAGACACACAGTCTGTAGACAATAAGCCAGTTGACTGCTGTGATTTACTGTGGGGAGCAGTGACATGAGAGGGGGAATGTTTCCTCTCTTGCGTTTCAGTGCTGATAACACCAGTGGGCAGACACCTCCTACTGATTAGCATATATAAATTACATGTGAGAGTAAAAAGAATTTGTGAATGCACATTATAGAGATTTTCATGTTCAAACATAGTACTTATGTGGAGTAAGGAATATGAACGTAAATTAAGTCTGTTTTAATACAGCTCAATGATTAGAAGGTGTTAATGACAAAATATTTGGTTGTTTCGTGGGCAGAGTGGTGGCGTGATGCATGCAATCGCCGTTTGTTGGTGGTTTCTTAATGTCTCTGTAAATATGGAAAATAAAGGGAATTCCAAAATGATCTCTACAACTTTGATAACATTATTTCAGAAATGTGCAGTTTGTGGCACAATGTTCAAGGATCTAGTAGCCACTTACGGGTTCAGTGTGTTACAGGGACCATATTTTTTAGACTCAAGTTCAGGACATATTAAAAAATGTTGATAATGCAAAAATTAATAAATGCAAACTATCAATTCAGTTTGTTACAAAAATTGCATCATTTTATATTTTATTAGTATGTTCTATTTTATATTTTATTAGTACGTTCTAAGCTGGAGTGCAAGCACATGCACATTATTTATCAGTGGTGTAAATTTTCTTCGATCTTCAACAGCATATGAAAACATTCAACTCAGGTTTTGTCATAATTCACGCTACTCACTAATGTTGCCTTTTTAGTTTCTACAACAAACTGCTCCATGCATTAATTATTTTGGAAAATATCCTTTTAATAGCAGCGTACCGATGCAAGTGAAATGAACACCTAATTTGGGATAAATCATTTCATAATTGTTAAATCTGGAATAGATTGGTGTCCCAAATTACTTCTGAAAAAATTCAGGACAGAGCTAGAAAAATTGTGGTGACCACAAAAAAAAAGGCGGGGGCAGATGGTCCCCTGAAATGTGTGTGCCATCTGTAGCACACGGAATACGTAAGCAATATTCCAGTTCTGTAAAGAAGACACGTCAAGTTGCAGTCAGGTACAATTAAGACACTTATCTAAAGCTTTCAGCCACAGCCTTCTTCAGTAAAAGAGAGACGCACACCATTCACACACCCAGGTAAGCTTACCATACACACAACCACCAACTTCAGCATCTCGGTCCAGAATGCAACTATCATATGGAATGCAAGCGGCAATCTGGAGGGTGCAGGGAAGGGGAAGAAATAGTAATGGACGGGTGAGGAGAGAGATGAACACTGCCTGGTGGAATGTGCAGGGACTGCTGTATTTACTCGAATCTAAGCCGCACTTTTTTCCAGTTTTTTAATCCAAAAAATTGCCTGCAGCTTAGAATCGAGCACAAAGCAAGCGGAAGTTCTGAAAAATGTAGGTACAGCCACAACTAACTTCTGCCGTCGAATATATGTAGTGCTACACAGGCATGCTTTGTAGGCACAAAGATAAATACTGGCACCAAAACCTTTGCATCAGTAAATAAATTTAAAAAAAAAAGGTGGAAGACGAACTTTTTTTCTCCGCCCCGGGTTTCGACCACTGCATTTTCATAGATTATCCAACGAAGTAAATACAAATTCCGTATTGTTCGCTTTCGAATGTAGCAGCATTTCAATGTACTACGAAGATCCGACTGGCAAGACTGTTTGGGATATTTGTCAATATAGCCAACTCTATGTTCTGAATTTTGTCCTACCTGTGGGAAGAGATGGTTGTTAATAGGAACTTTTATGAATTGTGAATCACATGCAGTATTCTCTTCACCATAAGAATAATATGAATATAAACATTTTGCCATGTATTGTTTCGTGTTTGCTGCTATCTCATTTAAATCCTGTCTGCCTAATAAACTACGAAACTAGAGTGAGACAACAGCAAACGCGGAAGAATATACATATCATGTCATGTTTATATTCGTATCATTCTTATGCCTAATAGTGATACAGTCAGAAATGAAGCATGGCAATTGACTACATTTTTAAATCTAAGATGACTCTAATTTCTGTGCAGAATGTAATGTACTAAAGAGGCGCCTGCAAAGATTTTCAAACGGAGAAAAATTTTCGCTTAACTCTCTTTCAGAACACCTTCTATCATACGCAGTCTATTATTTGGTTCTTGTTGATCATTATCAAAGAAAGCAGCTGTGTAAGTAACAACAAATAGCAGTCTCTTGCCATTGTTTCGCTAATGAGACGATTCCTCTTTTAAATTGTAAGCGGCAGTAGCACTCACAAAAGCAAGCCATGCCACGAGTGGCGACAGGTCGTAAACACTCATTATCAGAATGCGATAAACAATGCATGACACAGTACTGTAATGCATTTTCAGCTTAGAGTGACGTTAACACCTATAATAAAGTGAACAGCACTTATCAGATCAAAGAAAAATAAGCAATCAATTCAAACCAGACGAAACACGTGAAAAAGGAAGGGTACCCATATAAATTTGGACGGAGCACCTGACGCATAGCAATGGCTATCTGGTAAAGCTTAACTGCTGAACTTACAGCTCGAACCAAACTACTGTAGCTGTATCGTCATTCATTCGACTTAAATTGTGTCTCACATTACAATGGACCAACTTTGTTTCGATTTGGAGGTGCGGCCTAAAACTTTTCTCTCCCATTGAATTTAGAGTCTCAAATTTCAGGTGTGGCTTAGATTCGGGAAAAATTTTTTTCCTTGATTTAGAGTCTCATTTTTCAGGTGCGGCTTAGATTCGAGTAAATACGGTAGACGGCCAACAGGTTGTGGGGAGAGAGGTGGGAAAAAGGAGAGGAGCAGGGAGACAGGTGAATGCATTCTCTCTCATTCCTGGATGTTTTGGTTAGATGGAAGAGTGATGGCTCTCTGGGACATTCTATTTACTGTAAGCCCATTCACACTGATTTTTACTTGCACTCTTAACGTTGCCATTTCCCATCCCAAACTAGAAATGTCCTTAAAACCCTTGTAAACAGGGCTCATAAAGTGTCTCATGCATATAGTTTACCTAAAGAGCTTGCACATGTAAGGACAGTTTCAAACACAATGGATACTTGACATGGCAAATCCCAGCTAAGACCAAGAACCGTAAAGTAGATAAAGAGAACATGCCAGCAAAGTCCCTAGCTTTTCTTCACTTCGTTGGAAATATTTCCTTCATATAGCAAGAATCCATAGTAATTTCTAGGTGACATTGATTTTCTGCCCACCATCTAAGATTTTGGACCTGCTGAGATCAGTGAAGGATAATTTATTATTGTGGAAGACAAGAAATTACAAAATCTTTCCAGTGTGGTATGGCGTATACAGGACAAACAACACACGCAGTGGAAGAATGTTGCGTGGAACATTGTATCTCCAACAGACATTCAATGGAGTGTGCCACAGCAATGTCTCTTTGGGACTCCATTATAAAAGAATCTGTTGAAATACACATTGTGGAAAATCTATGAAACCGTGACAGCAGCTACCAGCTAAATAGTGCATGGAACCCCGTCATCTCCGATATTTTCTCTAGACGAAGATGCCAGAATACACTGATGACTGCGGTGAACGACAATGCTGAAGACAGCTGATCCTTACAATTCCACCAAAGAGGGTGCTGCCACTGGGCGGTGTGGTCCTCCTATCACCATGAGTCTGATGCATGTGCGGCAATACTATCAGTGTGCTATATAGGGTGGAAAGGAGAACGCCTTCATCAGTCTTAGATGGCTCATTCTGAAGATGCCTGGCAGGTGGCCAGTTGAGATATTGTGGAGTGAAGTTTACGACGACCGGCTGCAATCCCGAAATCTCTTTGAACACTTAATTCACCAGGACAGTTTTAAATTTCACAGCTTTAGGTGTGTTTGAGCATTGTGCCTTTCTACATATTCCCATTTTGAAATATACATGCTCAAAGTTATAAGTAAAAATTGGAACCTCATGTATGTGTATAGGGCAGCATCTAAGTGTGCTTGCCTCTTGGTTTTTAATAGGCTGAAACAAAGAAACTAGTTGTGGGTGGTCCTCATTAAATGAATTTTATCTGAGGTTTATTACAATCTGTCTATTTCCAATCAATCAGATTTTCGCAGACACGAAAAATATCCAGCTTTACCCTGGAAAGTTGTATAAAAATCCCTCCAGTATGCCTCTGGGTGCCCTCAAAACTGAGACCAATCCAGCAAAATGTTGCAAAATTATAACTTTTCCCTAAGATAATTAACTGAAATAATTTCTCATAGTAACAGTGAGGGGATACACTCTCAGCTTATTTGAACATGGTTACCAGATGTTACAATGTAATTCAGCTGAATAATTTCAAGGTATTATTTTGAAAGTGTGTTTTCTCACTGTGTGCCAGACTTTGGAAGGCAAGAGCTGTCTAAGTTTGATTCCCTGTCACTTCAAATCACTTTCACCAGCCAGCCAGTGTGTGGTTTGTTTATGTGGTTTCTCCACACTCACCTAAGTGAATGCTGAGCTGGTTAACAATTTCAGCCACATTTACCTGATGCACAATCACTTACAACATGAAAAACATATCTGGGCATTAACACTATTACACAGACACATTTCAACACACGCAAGACAACCTCTAGAGGTAAACTTGGGTGACATCGTCAAGACTGAGTATCAATTGTTGTAAGGACCTGCAAAGTTTGAAATTTATAAACACTTCTTGTTTGTGTGTATCACTTCGATGGAAACAAATAATACTGTGAGTAATGCTGATGTACCAAAAGCCTGATCAAAACAGAGAAGCCGTAGTTATTACATGTGTATATATGAATTGGAGAAATATACATGAATGGGAAAAATCATATGATTAAGATGTTCTCCTCAGCAGAAATTCAATGCAATATTCAGTACCTATAAAGATGATTCATATTATGGAAATATTTTAAGCAAAGAAATTCACAGGAAACTAATGAATGAGGGCAAATATTTTTTTGCAAATAAATACTTCTCCCTCCCCCCCCCCCACCCCCCCACCCCCAAGTATCAGTATACAACAGATCAATTCACCAATAAGCAAAAAGTGTCATATGTGATTTATGTTCATGTCACCTCCTCATTTAGTAAAAAAGAATTATCGATTTGTGTGCTAACTGGTGGGGAGAGAGAGAGAGACAGAGCTTCAATAAATGTAAATTAAAAATAATTGTTGAAGTAAAAAACTTTAACATAACATGTTTTAGAAACAATGTAAAATATATTAAATAATTTCTCATAGTCCCATACAGATTCCTAGTTCCATGCAGATAGTCCTGAAAATTTGTGCTTGGGAATTTTTAATAGCTGTGACAATACTTGTAAAATTTAAAACTAAAAATATGGGATGCATGCAACAATTGATGCACGAATAGTTAAAGTAAGTCACTAACAGCTTTATTGCACTTCAGATGATATGAACTGTTATGTGATTCTTCTCAACAATTACTCACTATACTCTTGTATATACCATATATGTTCCATGTGCCCCATATTTTCCGTTTTCAATTTTGCAAGCATTGTTGTAGCTATTAAAAATTCACAAGCACAAATTTCCAGGACTATCTGCATGGACTTATGAATCTGTATGAGGCTCAGAGAGATTATTTGCTACTTTTAAGTCCATTCCAGTGTATTATATTTAAAGTTTTTTTTATGTAAGTGATAATTTTCTGCTTTCTAGTCTTTCATGGTGATGTATTTCAATTGATTTCAAACATTCTGATGAGTTTACAACAGAGATATGGTGAATTTCAGGTTTAGTTCAGTTTCTCTTCAACTTAGTCAACCATATATTGCTTCCTCCTAAGTATATCTCACAAATGTAGAAATTATATCTAAAAACAAAGATGATGTGACTTACCAAACGAAAGCGCTGGCACGTCGATAGACACACAAAGAAACACAAACATACACACAAAATTCTAGCTTTCGCAACTAACGGTTGCCTCGTCAGGAAAGAGGGAAGGAGAGGGAAAGACGAAAGGATTTGGGTTTTAAGGGAGAGGGTAAGGAGTCATTCCAATCCCGGGAGCGGAAAGACTTACCTTAGGGGGGAAAAAGGACGGGTATACACTCGCACACACACACATATCCCAAATGTGTTTTGGCAAAGGAGACCAGACAGCGAGGTCATCGGAAGTAGTGAAGGCAGCAGAGGATCAAGTAGGTAAAAAGACAAGGGCTAGTAGAAATCCTTGGGTAACAGAAGAAATGTTGAATTTAATTGGTGAAAGGAGAAAATATAAAAACGCAGTAAATGAAGCAGGCAAATGGGATTACAAATGTCTCAAAAATGAGATTGACAGGAAGTGCAAAATGGCTAAGCAGGGATGGCTAGAGGACAAATGTAAGGATGTAGAGGCTTATCTCACTAGGGGTAAGATAGATACTGCCTACAGGAAAATTAAAGAGACCTTTGGAGAAAAGAGAGCCACTTGTATGAATATCAAGAGCTCAGATGGAAACCCAGTTCCAAGCGAAGAAGGGAAAGTGGAAAGGTGGAAGGAGTATATAGAGGATCTATACAAGGGCGATGTACTTGAGGACAATATTATGGAAATGGAAGAGGATGTAGATGAAGATGAAATGGGAGATATGATACTGCGTGAAGAGTTTGACAGAGCACTGAAAGACCTGAGTCGAAACAAGGCGCCGGGAGTAGACAACATTTCATTGGAACTACTGACGGCCTTGGGAGAGCCAGTCCTGACAAAACTCTACCATCTGGTGAGCAAAATGTATGGGACAGGTGAAATACCCCCAGACTTCAAGAAGAATATAATAATTCCAATCCCAAAGAAAGCAAGTGTTGACAGATGTGAAAACTACTGAACTATCAGTTTAATAAGTCACAGCTGCAAAATACTAACACGAATTCTTTACAGACAAATGGAAAAACTGGTAGAAGCTGACCTCGGCGAAGATCAGTTTGGATTCCGCAGAAATGTTGGAACACGTGAGGCAATACTGACACTACGACTTATCTTAGAAAATAGATTAAGGAAAGGCAAACCTACATTTCTAGCATTTGTAGACTTAGAGAAAGCTTTTGACAATGTTGACTGGAATACTCTCTTTCAAATTCTAAAGGTGGCAGGGGTAAAATATAGGGAGCAAAAGGCTATTTACAATTTGTACAGAAACCAGATGGCAGTTATAAGAGTCGAGGGGCATGAAAGGGAAGCAGCAGTTGGGAAGGGAGTGAGACAGAGTTGTAGCCTGTCCCCGATGTTATTCAATCTGTATATTGAGCAAGTAGTAAAGGAAACAAATTAAAAATTCGGAGTAGGTATTAAAGTCCATGGAGAAGAAATAAAAACATTGATGTTCGCCGATGACATTGTAATTCTGTCAGAGACAGCAAAGGACTTGGAAGAGCAGTTGAATGGAATGGACAGTGTCTTGAAAGGAGGATATAAGATGATCATCAACAAAAGCAAAATGAGGATAAAGGAATGTAGTCGAATTAAGCCGGGTGATGCTGAGGGAATTAGATTAGGACAAGAAGAGAATATAAGCTTTCGAAATGTGGTGCTACAGAAGAATGCAGAAGATTAGATGGGTAGATCACATAACTAATGAGGAGGTATTGGATAGAATTGGGGAGAAGAGGAGTTTGTGGCACAACTTGACAAGAAGAAGGGATCGGTTGGTAGGACATGTTCTGAGGCATGAAGGGATCACAGATTTAGCATTGGAGGGCAGCGTGGAGGGTAAAAATCGTAGAGAGAGACCAAGAGATGAATACACTAAGCAGATTCATAAGGATGTAGGTTGCAGTAAGTACTGGGAGATGAAGAAGCTTGCACAGGATAGTGTAGCATGGAGAGCTGCATCAAACCAGTCTCAGGACTGAAGACAACAACAACAACAACATGATCTATCTGAGCCAGTTGTTTCTTCTCTAGCAGAAAGGTTGAAGGGTCCAGTAAGTCCCCCCTGACCCACTGTTCTGGGTGATTTTTCTGAACTCTACCCATTTCCTAAACCTCATCACTCCTTTTTCTTTCATACCTCTTCCTTCCTCTTCAATCCTTCTGCCAAGACGAGGAGCCTCTGGCTGTGAAAGCTTGCACATTTCTTTAACCTTTTTATATTTTTTCTCATGCTGCTGCTTGTTGAGTAGACTTTTTATCTATCAAAATACATTATGTTTTCAAAAATTGATTATTTTGGTTGCTATATTTGTGTACTTAATTGTTTCTAGAGTACACATTTTGTATGATGTGTTAATACAAGTGACAGGAGTCCTTAATAGTTAGGTATGTGTGAGCTCATTGTATCAACTTTCACACCAGGGATTTCATCTCCAATTGCTAAGGAACTATGCAAACACAGCAGAATTTTTCAAAAAATAGTTCATTTAAGAACACAAATGAAAATTTTTACTATCCTGTTTTGATACATTGTACAAGCTGCTGTCATCGACTGTCAAAATTATAATTTGTTTCTGATACTTTACTACAACTAAGCATAGAAAATCAGAAATAGATAATACAGACATGTACTTCATTGCATAAGTATACAACTTTGTATTTCTAACAATAGAAAGCCTTGAATGGAATAATGAAAATGTTATGAGGAGTACAAATTGCCACTCACTGTAGAGAGGAGACTGATTTGCAGACAGGCGCAATGAAAAGACTGCTATACATTAAGCTTTTGGGCAAAACACCTTCTTCTGAATTGGAGAACACATACCAAGAGATAGCTGGACCACCTAGTTGCTGAATGTGCCCAACACAATTTGTTTCACTCCAGTGACTGCTTGGCAGTCTGAGCTATCTGGATCCCTCCTAACAACACCAGCTTTTTTGATTGCACAGGTGGAAACTCTTCCCCTATGTTCCCATAGCTCCCCTGCCTCGACCTCTGCTAGTCCCTGTCCTTCACCCACCAACCCCCTTCCCTTCCCCCACTCCAGCATTATGCAACCTTCAATTCCACCAACACATCCACCAGTCTTTTTCCCTTCCTTTATTTGTCTCCTTTCCTACTCCCCTTCCTGCTCCCTCTCCCCTCAAACCTCTTGAGTGTATCTAGCAGCCCAACCCTGTCACCACCAAGTCCATACACATTCCCACAGGCAACGTGTGTGTGTGTGTGTGTGTGTGTGTGTGTGTGTGTGTGTTTCTAATGCAGAAGGAGGCCATTTGGCTGAAAGTTTAACATATGTCTTTTCATTGTGCCTGTCTGTGACTCATTGTCTCCCTTATATGATGAATAGCATTCTATTATTTTCATAATACTGTCCAAATTTATTTTTCTGTTATGCCTGAAAGCAACTTTTCATGAAGTATGTACATGTTACTTACGCAGGTTGACTCTCTTTCAGAGAACTTTCTGATCATGAGGGGAGTGTGTAGCCAGAGTTAGCATACAACGAACCACCAGAAACTAAAAAATTAACTTCCAGTGGCATTTGTATTACATATAACTGACAACTGTTTAAAAAGAAAAGTAACTTTCCCAAAAGTCATATGAATGAATATCACTTCCTGTGAGTTACTATCAAACAAAAAGATTCCATTATTCCAATTTCTGTCATATTTTCTGGTTGCTTCCTGAAAAGGGCACTGTAAGACTGCAGACTGCATTTAGCAGTAAAGGAGTGAGACTGAAATTTTTGCATTTTGCAGTGGAAACAGTGACTCTGATGCTTCTGATTGCATGCTCACACTATTTTATTTCATTTCAGCTGTATTTGTTGTTTTTGTTTTGTGTGGGACATATTTTTGGCATTACATAATACATTACCTAAATGCTAAGGATTAAGAGCTTCAATGAATATGGTTCAATGACACATGATTAATAGCAAGCCAAAGTGCACCATGTGACCATAATCATTCACAAACTAGTGACATTGTCATTCTCTTTCTAAGCAGTTCATGTTGTCTTAATGCTTTACTGTTTGTTTTGGTCACAGTGTTTGGTGCCAAGTGACTATTTGATTGTTCTCACAGTGCCTGTCATGAGTGATAGCAAGCAATTGTACTATATACTATACATATAAAGAAGAAGAATAGTTTTCTCTGTATATTAATTTGTTGAAAGGCTGTCAAATGTGAGGAGCTGATAGCACTAGTTTGTGGCATTAGACTTAAAATAGAACAGAGTGAGCTAGCAAATGGCTGAATGAATGAAAAGACAATTTATACAGAGATGATGTGTCTATTCAAGCCAGTGGCTCTGTTGTTTTCATTTTCCCAGGTGAGAAACATAATTATGAAACAGAAATGTGTGACCCAGACAACTTAATGAAAAATATTTGTAACAATAAATTACTCTTGAATTTGAAAGCAGCTGAAGATTTTAACAGTAACAAATGGATTATGGTGAGGATACATATGGATATGTATTCCAGGTTTCAAAAAAACAGACACTGGGATAAAACTATTATTAATGGAACATTGTGAGTTTATAGCTGCAAGGATTGTGTATTTTTAGAACAATAAAAAGACACCAGTCAAGCTGATATATCTCTTAACTTGTTATTTCAGTGAAACATACAGAAACAAAAGCCATACATCAGAAATTGTCTGGAAAGTAAGTGAAGGATGTGTTACATGGAAAGTTCCATTAGACAAAAACATTCCTTATACCTCAGACAAAGTTGATTTTTAACATATCACAGGCTATGAATTCTGAAGACCACCATTGATTGATTGATTTTTATTGTTGTAGAGACCTCAGAGATCATCTGAGGCATTACAAAAGTCAATATTACACAGTATAAATATTACAGAAATAATTACAAAAACAAGAAAAATATTTCACAATATAAATATTACACAAATAATTATGGTACCTTCACACAAATACAAAACAGAGAAACTTCTGGTACAAATTGATATTGCATAGTAAATTTAGCCAATTACAGACTTACTCATATATAGAAGCATATAAAAACTGATCACAAAGTGTAGTCGTATCATATTCTTTGCCACCCTTAAAAATTCATCAGTTTCATAAATGCTGAGCTCAAGAAGAAATTCTTTTACTTTTTTTTTGAATTGTTGAATTGGAAGATCCCTGATATGTTGGGGTATGGCATTAAAAAAATTTATGGACTTGTATAAGAAGCATTTTTGTGTTTTTTTTATAGTTACATTGGAAATGTTGACTGTCCCATGGTCTAAAGAGCTTGACTGCACCATTTTGAAATGACATACAGTGTCTTGGAAGCTCAAATGGTATGGTGTAAGAGGTGTGCCAAATCAGTGGATCAAATCATATTTGGAATATCGTTCTCAGGTAACTGAAATTAAGTACACAGAAGGAAATGAACTCCAGGTACACGTTTCAGAACCATGTGGACTAACTCATGGTGTTCCACAGGGCTCCATTTTAGGTCCCTTTCTTTTTTTGGTCTACATTAATGATTTCCCATCACACGTTAGGGATTCTGAACCAGTACTGTTTGCAGATGACACCAGTCTATTGATTGAAGGGAATAATGAAGAAAATCTTACTGCATCTGCAAAAGATATTACAAAAGGAGTGTCTGAATGGTTTACCAGAAACAGGCTAATAGTTAATCCCCAAAAAACTTAACTAATGAATTTCCACACTGATCAAAATAAAAATCCGGCACAACCTGTAATATGTATAGATAACCAAAACATTAGTTCTGTCAATGAAACTAAATTTCTTGGGATTCATATCCAGGAAAATCTTAAATGGAACACTCATATCACAGCCCTAAATTCAAAACTAGCAAAAATGAGCTATGTGGTAAGAATTCTCTGCAACAGTACTAGTGCAGAAACAGTTAGGGCTGTATACTTTGCTCGTGTACATTCAATACTGAAGTACGGTATCATTTTCTGGGGAAATGTACATCAGGCCATAACAGTTTTCAGGAAACAAAAGGCAATTATAAGAATAATGAAACAAGTGAGCAGCAGAAAATCATCCAAACCTTTCTTTAAAGATCTAAAGATCCTACCCCTTCCCTGCATTTATATGCTGTAAATAGTCACGCATGTCAAAAAAAGCATACTGAGAAAAGAAAACCTTTTTCCTCAAAACAAAAGTGTCCATGATTACAGTACCAGGTCAGACAGTGACATACACGTCAATCATTGTAACACCACATTATGCCAAAAAGGTGTATATTATGCAGGAACAAAACTTTACAACAGATTACCAAGACATATAAAATCTCTTACTGAACTACAAAGCTTTAAAAAGTCTGTGACATCCTACCTTCTGAAAAACTGCTACTATTCAGTCTCACAGTATCTTATGCAAGAAAAAATGTAATTAATATCTTTAATTGTAGAAATAAGTTATAAATATACAGTATTTCAAAAATTTGTAATTATTAACTGTATAGATCCAATTTGTCATAAAAATTTATAAAATTTATGTTTGATATTTGAAAATCCAATAGCCAAAAAATGTTTTCTGTCCAATATCCTGTGTATAGCCGTACCGTAGGTGCAACCACAACGGAGGGGTATCTGTTGAGAGGCCAGACAAACGTGTGGTTCCTGAAGAGGGACAGCAGCCTTTTCAGTAGTTGCAAGGGCAACAGTCTGGATGATTGACTGATCTGGCCTTGTAACAATAACCAAAACGGCCTTGCTGTGCTGGTACTGCGAACGGCTGAAAGCAAGGGGAAACTACAGCCGTAATTTTTCCCGAGGGCATGCAGCTTTACTGTATGATTACATGATGATGGCGTCCTCTTGGGTAAAATATTCCGGAGGTAAAATAGTCCCCCATTCGGATCTCCGGGCGGGGACTACTCAAGAGGATGTCGTTATCAGGAGAAAGAAAACTGGCGTTCTACGGATCGGAGCGTGGAATGTCAGATCCCTTAATCGGGCAGGTAGGTTAGAAAATTTAAAAAGGGAAATGGATAGGTTGAAGTTAGATATAGTGGGAATTAGTGAAGTTCGGTGGCAGGAGGAACAAGACTTCTGGTCAGGTGACTACAGGGTTATAAACACAAAATCAAATAGGGGTAATGCAGGAGTAGGTTTAATAATGAATAGGAAAATAGGAATGCGGGTAAGCTACTACAAACAGCATAGTGAACGCATTATTGTGGCCAAGATAGATACGAAGCTCACGCCTACTACAGTAGTACAAGTTTATATGCCAACTAGCTCTGCAGATGACGAAGAAATTGAAGAAATGTATGATGAAATAAAAGAAATTATTCAGATTGTGAAGGGAGACGAAAATTTAATAGTCATGGGTGACTGGAATTCGAGTGTAGGAAAAGGGAGAGAAGGAAACATAGTAGGTGAATATGGATTGGGGGACAGAAATGAAAGAGGAAGCCGCCTGGTCGAATTTTGCACAGAGCACAACATAATCATAACTAACACTTGGTTTAAGAATCATGAAAGAAGGTTGTATACATGGAAGAACCCTGGAGATACTAAAAGGTATCAGATAGATTATATAATGGTAAGACAGAGATTTAGGAACCAGGTTTTAAATTGTAAGACATTTCCAGGGGCAGATGTGGACTCTGACCACAATCTATTGGTTATGACCTGTAGATTAAAACTGAAGAAACTGCAAAAAGGTGGGAATTTAAAGAGATGGGACCTGGATAAACTGAAAGAACCAGAGGTTGTACAGAGATTCAGGGAGAGCATAAGGGAGCAATTGACAGGAATGGGGGAAATAAATACAGTAGAAGAAGAATGGGTAGCTTTGAGGGATGAAGTAGTGAAGGCAGCAGAGGATCAAGTAGGTAAAAAGACAAGGGCTAGTAGAAATCCTTGGGTAACAGAAGAAATATTGAATTTAATTGATGAAAGGAGAAAATATAAAAATGCAGTAAGTGAAACAGGCAAAAAGGAATACAAACGTCTCAAAAATGAGATCGACAGGAAGTGCAAAATGGCTAAGCAGGGATGGCTAGAGGACAAATGTAAGGATGTAGAGGCCTATCTCACTAGGGGTAAGATAGATACCGCCTACAGGAAAATTAAAGAGACCTTTGGAGATAAGAGAACCACTTGTATGAATATCAAGAGCTCAGATGGAAACCCAGTTGTAAGCAAAGAAGGGAAAGCAGAAAGGTGGAAGGAGTATATAGAGGGTCTATACAAGGGCGATGTACTTAAGGACAATATTATGGAAATGGAAGAGGATGTAGATGAAGATGAAATGGGAGATATGATACTGCGTGAAGAGTTTGACAGAGCACTGAAAGACCTGAGTAGAAACAAGGCCCCCGGAGTAGACAATATTCCATTGGAACTACTGACGGCCGTGGGAGAGCCAGTCCTGACAAAACTCTATCATCTGGTGAGCAAGATGTATGAAACAGGCGAAATACCCTCAGATTTCAAGAAGAATATAATAATTCCAATCCCAAAGAAAGCAGGTGTTGACAGATGTGAAAATTACCGAACTATCAGCTTAATAAGTCACAGCTGCAAAATACTAACACGAATTCTTTACAGACGAATGGAAAAACTAGTAGAAGCCAACCTCGGGGAAGATCAGTTTGGATTCCGTAGAAACACTGGAACACGTGAGGCAATACTGACCTTACGACTTATCTTAGAAGAAAGATTAAGGAAAGGCAAACCTACGTTTCTAGCATGTGTAGACTTAGAGAAAGCTTTTGACAATGTTGACTGGAATACTCTCTTTCAAATTCTAAAGGTGGCAGGGGTAAAATACAGGGAGCGAAAGGCTATTTACAATTTGTACAGAAACCAGATGGCAGTTATAAGAGTCGAGGGACATGAAAGGGAAGCAGTGATTGGGAAGGGAGTAAGACAGGGTTGTAGCCTCTCCCCGATGTTGTTCAATCTGTATATTGAGCAAGCAGTAAAGGAAACAAAAGAAAAATTCGGAGTAGGTATTAAAATTCATGGAGAAGAAATAAAAACTTTGAGGTTCGCCGATGACATTGTAATTCTGTCGGAGACAGCAAAGGACTTGGAAGAGCAGTTGAATGGAATGGACAGTGTCTTGAAAGGAGGATATAAGATGAACATCAACAAAAGCAAAACAAGGATAATGGAATGTAGTCTAATTAAGTCGGGTGATGCTGAGGGAATTAGATTAGGAAATGAGGCACTTAAAGTAGTTTTGCTATTTGGGGAGCAAAATAACTGATGATGGTCGAAGTAGAGAGGATATAAAATGTAGGCTGGCAATGGCAAGGAAAGCGTTTCTGAAGAAGAGAAATTTGTTAACATCCAGTATAGATTTAAGTGTCAGGAAGTCATTTCTGAAAGTATTCGTATGGAGTGTAGCCATGTATGGAAGTGAAACATGGACAATAAATAATTTGGACAAGAAGAGAATAGAAGCTTTCGAAATGTGGTGCTACAGAAGAATGCTGAAGATTAGATGGGTAGATCACATAACTAATGAGGAAGTATTGAATAGGATTGGGGAGAAGAGAAGTTTGTGGCACAACTTGACCAGAAGAAGGGATCGGTTGGTAGGACATGTTCTGAGGCATCAAGGGATCACCAATTTAGTATTGGAGGGCAGCGCAGAGGGTAAAAATCGTAGAGGGAGACCAAGAGATGAATACACTAAGCAGATTCAGAAGGATGTAGGTTGCAGTAGGTACTGGGAGATGAAAAAGCTTGCACAGGATAGAGTGGCATGGAGAGCTGCATCAAACCAGTCTCAGGACTGAAGACCACAACAACAACAACAACATCCTGTGTACGATATATGTACTTAAAAAGAGATTTATATGGACAAATAAATAAATAAATAAAAACACACTGTTGCCCTGTATCCCTGCATGTTTGGTCAATGCTTACATTCTGTGCAAGCAACAAAAAAATTTTTAAAAAATCCAAATATGGATACTAAAAAGTTAGCCATTAGTCTCTTCTGCAATACTCCACACTTCCTCACAGACCAGAGAAGTATTGTATGTCTTTGTCAGTCATTCCTTACAGAACAGAAAACTATTTTATTTTCATATAGCGTCCCCAGTGCCATATTACGAAAAGACAATATTTATAAAGAAGACATTCATAATTTGTAAGAGATTTTTTTTTTTCCATGTAGCCGTAAAATAATAATTTCTCTGTGTAGGTTTAGATTGCAAAGAAATAATTTATGACAGAATGATCAAAAGAGACGACAAGTTACACTCTTTTGTTAATTTTTTAGTCGTCTTCACTTCTTCGCTTGTCTTGAATGTGTCTAGAGGGACATCTTGGGTGTGCTGACAAATGTAAGCATATTTGTATGAGTTAAACATATAATATAACTATTCAATATTATTGTGCACTTTTAATTTGTAAGAGGTGATCCCGATTTCATGTCCGCCTTCCTTGAATTAACCTGCATTCAAGTAATTTACAGCTCAACAATGGCAGCGGCCGATGCAGCCAACGACGCCATTACGTGGCGATATTAACTTATGAAAAATTAGCGGAAGCGGAAAACTCGCCCGCTATTAGCATAATATTAATTTTTCTCCACAGCCGCACGAAGTTGCAGAAATACTTAGCTTTAAGATTCTTATTTTCAGTAGCATAGCCGAGACCCAGAGCCAGGACTCTGACTACAATACAATGGTTAACGGAGGTAAGAAAATACTCTCGCGCGTGTGTGGGCCGCAATTGTAATTAATAACTAAAGATCTTTTGCTTTAACGTCAACTGACTAGCCGAGGAAATTTATATGAAAAGTTTATTACATTGTTCAACTTAAATATCATTTTTATTAAGGCCCACCACGTAAGTCGGCAACAATCAAAAAATAATAATAACAGTAATAATATATACATTAAATTACGACGGCCGACGGACGCGAGATTGGCGCCCAACGTGGGGCCCGATTAATATGATTCTATTGTAATGAATGTAATTATGTATGTGTCTAATTGTTGTAAAATATTAATGCTTGTATGAATTCTTTTACATGTACAACAACAAAACCACACCCTGAGGAGATCTGGAGAGGAAAAAGTGTAGAAAAGAAAGAGGATTGCGAGAAAGAAAAATAAGTAAGGTAAGGCCTATTGTGCAAGCATCCTGTGTAGCTCTGTGCGGAATATCGAACCCATGTGCACATGAGATACCTTCGGTGTTTTGTGTATTTATGTGTTTATTTTTGGAGGGGATAATTATTTGTGTGTGTATCAGTGTTAAAGATTTGTCAGTAGCTTAAAGTGAATTTAGTATGGGTAAGATAGGACAACCTAAAGCATCCGTACCAGAAGAACAAAATTCTGTTAATATGGAAAGTGAGGATCATTTGCAATACGTAAACGAATCCCAAGCCACCGCCTCGGATAACATAATTTCCGGAGCGGGGGGCGAGGATCTGTGGACGGTGAATGACGCTCCACAGCAGAATGGGAATAGAGTAACAACTCCACTGCCTGGGCAGGGGGGCCAATCGAGTGCTAGATTAAGCGGGGCACCAGTATGCTCACCGATTGCAGACCCATTTGCAGAATTTCTGCGCAGGTTAGAAGAAAGAGATAGGGAAAGAGATCAGAAACTGGCTCAGATGCTCCATGAGCAAGAGCAACAAAGAGAACTGAAAGAAAGGGAAAAGGAAAGAATGTCAGAACAGAGGGAAAAACAAAGAGACGAAAAACTGGCTCAGATGCTACGTGAGCAAGAGCAGCGCAATGAAGCGAAACTAGATAGGATCCAAAGCGAACTAGCCGAGATGCGGGATGCGTGCAAAGAGATCCCCGATCTTGTGCAAAGCTTAGCCGGAGAGATGCAAAAATTACAGATATCGCAGGCTAGGCTTGAAGACAATGTCCAGACTTTAACCAACCGCGTGGATAATGTGGAGATAGATGCACGGAAAAGTATTGACGCATATTTGGAAGTGCAAGCTCAAAAAGTAGAAAAAGAATTAAATGAATGGCTAGAAGTAAAGGATCGCGAGATATCTGCAAAGATTGAAAGCGACGTAAAAACAGCTGTAGAACAAGCGACTGCGGCCGCGAGTGTAAATATTGACGCCCGCGCTGCCGCACTACATGCCGAATTAACACAGATTAAGTCCCGTGTGACTGCGGAGTTGCCAAATTGGCAACAGGAGGTCGCGCGGAGACTGTCTGCGTTGGAAAGCAATGTAAACAGTGGCGGACAGATCATGAATCAGACTCCGCGTACTGATTACTATAATAACGCTGACGGTAGCCAGGGTGCGAGTGCGCAACCGCAACCTAATGCGAATTATGAGCACGAGCAACACGCGATACCGTGCAGCGCACATCACGAAGTGATGAATGTCCCAGAATGTAGCAATCAGATGTGCAAAAAAGAGGACAATGTAATAAAACACAGGACATTCCAACCCTTCAATAGCGAAAAACGAAATGTCCACCCTGTTGTATTTATTAAGAGCTTCAGGAATGTGTTTCCCAGGACATGGACGGAAAGACAAAGAATACAGTTCGTGGTCTCCTTTATTCAAGGTGACGCGGCACTGTGGGCCACCGACGTGTCCGAAAAATGTCTAACGATGCAACAGTTTGTAGGTGCATTCTTGCAAAAATTCTGGTCCGATAGCGTCCAAGAAAGACTACGAAAGGAGTTGTACAGTCCAGAAATGTACAATCCTAAGATGGGAACGTTACGCAAATATTTCGAAAAGTATATAAACAAAACCAGGTACTGGGACGAGCCAATGTCCGATCGTGACATAATCAGATTAATAAAAATGAAGTTGCCCAGTGAAATTAAAAGATATTTCATCAATGTGCCGGAATACGATATAGAACAATTCATGGAAATAGTGGATTCTGTTGACCTATTGATCGAAGATATGAAAACCGAAAACAAGTGGAACCATGCAGGCTATAATCAACACAAAGCCGATTACAATAGCAGCCACAGTAATGGTAGTAACTTAGTACCAAATGGTAACGGGAATAGGCAAGAGCACCGGCAACAGAATCGAGGCACAAACAATGGCAATGGTTATAACGGCAACGGTTATAATCGTCAAAATCGAAAAAGACATCATGATGGACGCATGAGTAATGGATATAATGGTAACGGCAATCCGCAATGGCGGAACAACCGAAACCAGTGGCGTGGTCGTAACGAACCGACACCACAGTGGCAACAAAACACAGCGCCACAATGGAACGCCAACCCAGGTCCGTCACAGAACATGTCAGGAAGTTACAACCGACCACCGCAAAACCAGAGCCATACACAATATCAAAATACACCATCGGGGAGGCAGGGCGGCCAACCCAACAGTAGCAACAACAGCAACCAGAACCACAATGTGAGGTTAGTGGAAGTGACAGACAACTGTCAACCCACTAATGCTCATCCGTTAAACTAAAGACAGCCACAATACGCTCTCCGTTGTTGGCTGCAGGATGGTGTAGTGAGGGCACATTCACGGATGACAGCCATAAACTTTGTATGCTGAGATACAATGAAGGAACAAAAATAGAAAAGGAACTTGTAGACATACCGCAGAAATGTAACCGAACCGACAAAAGTGTTGTGCAGGCTATATTGCAAGCAGATATGTATGGAGCACCAATACACATAATAGTCGATACCGGTGCGTCAACCAATGTCATGAGCGCAAATTTTTACAAGTACTTGAGTCAAAATAATAGAATACCAGTATTGCCAGTGAAGAATTGTCGTGTTACAGGTGCAATAGGTGCACAATCTCATATCATAAAGCACCAGGTGCAAGTCGAGTTTACCGTAGGAAATGAAGCAATGAAAAGCTCGTTCCTAGTAGTTAAGGGATTAGGTGTTGCTTGCATCCTGGGGATGGAATTTTTACGCCAGAGGGACGCAAAAATCGACCTCTTGTGCGGGGAAGTAAGCCTTATGAATGAGGATAGACGTGTAATTTTGCCGTTGTTGAGGACACGGGAAGTGCACGGTAAATATTGCCGGAGCTTTCAAACGAGATTCGAAGGAATACAGGTAATGAATTTATATTCTGGCTTAAGTACAAGACAAGCATATTATAAAGAATTCATTACTGAAGATAAAGAGGAAAAAAGGAAACTGATAGCCATGAAAGTTAGGGAGTCAGAACATTTGACTGAAGCACAACAAAACGAATTGACTCAGCTACTTACAGATTATGAGAATGTGTTTTCGGAAAAACCTGGTGTTATCGAGGGCTACACCTATAACATCGAAGTGGTACCTCACGATACTTTATGTCACGCAAACTACATCATCCTGTGGTCGAATAAGGAGGCAATTACAAAGGACTCTATCCATACAAAGACTTAAAGAAGTTCGCTCAGTAGAGCAACGTTTACATTTGTGTGTAGTAGGTTAAGTTTATAGTGTATTTTTTCTGTGTGTAAATGTTAAGATTTTAGTGTAACATTTAAAGACAATGAGGCACACAAGATTAGTGCGATTCAATTTTGTAGATGTTAAGGAATAATAGTATTATTAAACAATTGCATTTTGAAAAAAAAAGTGAACGTAGATTTAAGAATATTTTAAAAATTTCATGTTGAAAAAAGCTAAAAAAAAAAATATATCAAAAAAAAATTTTTCAATAGCATTTAATGATGAAAGAATTTTTCATTAGTGTGTCATGAATATTTTTGAACTGTAGTAGTAACGCAACTTATGAAATTTAATATTATAGTGTGTATGTTGTTCTATGTATTTATGTCTATACCGATCTTGAAATATGCTCAATCATAATTTACTAAACAACATGAGTGCAGGGTGTACATCACCCAAGGTACCTCATGTGTTGTGGACAAGGTACAAAGCAAATCAGTAAACGCGACTACCGCTTAGCAGTGTTAAAATATATTGCCATCTGCTAAGGCAGAGATTTGCACGAATTTGTAGTGTAAACAAAAGTCACAAATCTAACACTAATCTAGGAACTTGCACGCTAGGCCTAGATTATAAAATGTGTACAATAATGCGAGAGGCGAAGTTTTGTAAAGTCGAGCCTGGCTCTGGAGAGCAAGTACGCAATGAGTGGGCAGACATGACATGGGGACTTACCTCAGATGAGACGGAAATACAATTGTATAGTCAAAAAATCTGAAGGCAAGTACGACTCTAAGTGGAAAATGAAAAGAGACAAGTAGTGCGAGAGACTGGTAAAATCCAGCACTAGCCAAAATCCAGTTCAGACTGAATGAAATACATTAGTGTTTGTGAACTAATCGAAACAGTTACTTTAAGCAGTGTGAAAAACTGTGAAGGTGAAACTGTGATATGGACAGTGAAGTGCTAGTATTGAACGTTCAACAGCGGTGAGGACGCCAAACGCCAATATTACGCACGAAAAACTGTGAATTTACTATAAATGTGAACTGTTAACGTTAAGTGAACCCACAGTCAATATTTTTGGGACAGACTGTAGTTTCAGTGAGCACAATAATGCGAGATTGGAATGCGATGCGTGGACTGTTGCAAAACAGCGACCGCAGAAACGGCGAATGTTTGTGCTAAACTCATACTGGGACACTCACCAGTGCCTGCGAGTGCGGCGAAAACATAAATAATTTTATCAAGACAAAAACTGACGTGTAATGGAAACAGTATTGCATCAAAACTGCATTCACGGGAGAAGGTCCATGTCATGTTTTCTGCAAGACAGTGCTAGCTTGACACTCGGAAACTGGCGAAAACTTAACAACAACTGCCGCACTAATAAATGCTCCTTTCCCACTAGCGTAACCATCTGCAGCGGGAAACAAATATTACGTTGGTTGTGTGTGTGTTTCATGTACTACGTCGGAGATGCGTAGCAGAGCTGACTCCTGCCAACAAGAGCGGGGGGCGGATATCATCCCACTCCGCCGCGCCTGGCCGAGACAGAAGCGCATCGCCAACGGTGCAGCCGATCAGCTGATTCTGACGTTCCGCGACGGCGAGACACACGCTGGCGTCGAGCGGGCGTTGACCTCTCCGCAGCCGCCGCGAACGCCGAGCGCCGAACACACCAACCGACGCCGTCGCGAGCCAAACGTCGCGGCGTAGATCATCAACGACACCGCACTCAATTGTTTTAATGACCTCATTTATTTGCGTAGTGCAACAAAACATTATTTGCACATCCTGTATTCCAATGACATCCCAGAAACATTTAAGTGAAAGTGACCCAAGTAGTTAGTCTGTCGCTCCGCCGAGGTTTTCCCCAGGTTTCCCTACGGCCGCGCCAAATGGGGAGCGAACAGTTGACACCCCTGGGACTTCAAATATTCCGGACTAACTCGTGGTTGTATACCTTGAACCTCATCTGTATTACACTTTGTGTGCAACGCACCTCAGTAATTACAACATACGATGTGACATATGTAAACTGTGAAAGAAAAATCTGCGTGTGGACACTGTGGACATGAAAGTGGAAATATTTATGTCAAAAAACACGAACATTTTTTATGACATAAACATTTCGGGGGGCAATATAGCGTCCCCAGTGCCATATTACGAAAAGACAATATTTATAAAGAAGACATTCATAATTTGTAAGAGATTTTTTTTTTCATGTAGCCGTAAAATAATAATTTCTCTGTGTAGGTTTAGATTGCAAAGAAATAATTTATGACAGAATGATCAAAAGAGACGACAAGTTACACTCTTTTGTTAATTTTTTAGTCGTCTTCACTTCTTCGCTTGTCTTGAATGTGTCTAGAGGGACATCTTGGGTGTGCTGACAAATGTAAGCATATTTGTATGAGTTAAACATATAATATAACTATTCAATATTATTGTGCACTTTTAATTTGTAAGAGGTGATCCCGATTTCATGTCCGCCTTCCTTGAATTAACCTGCATTCAAGTAATTTACAGCTCAACAATGGCAGCGGCCGATGCAGCCAACGACGCCATTACGTGGCGATATTAACTTATGAAAAATTAGCGGAAGCGGAAAACTCGCCCGCTATTAGCATAATATTAATTTTTCTCCACAGCCGCACGAAGTTGCAGAAATACTTAGCTTTAAGATTCTTATTTTCAGTAGCATAGCCGAGACCCAGAGCCAGGACTCTGACTACAATACAATGGTTAACGGAGGTAAGAAAATACTCTCGCGCGTGTGTGGGCCGCAATTGTAATTAATAACTAAAGATCTTTTGCTTTAACGTCAACTGACTAGCCGAGGAAATTTATATGAAAAGTTTATTACATTGTTCAACTTAAATATCATTTTTATTAAGGCCCACCACGTAAGTCGGCAACAATCAAAAAATAATAATAACAGTAATAATATATACATTAAATTACGACGGCCGACGGACGCGAGACCCTGCATGTTTGGTCAATGCTTACATTCTGTGCAAGCAACAAAAAATTTTTAAAAAAATCCAAATATGGATACTAAAAAGTTAGCCATTAGTCTCTTCTGCAATACTCCACACTTCCTCACAGACCAGAGAAGTATTGTACGTCTTTGTCAGTCATTCCTTACAGAACAGAAAACTATTTTATTTTCTTGTCAATGCTGTGTGCTTAATTTATGAGAAAAATAAAAGTGTGGAACAGCGCTGATTCAAATGGCTGTAAGCACTATAGGACTTAATGTCTGGTCATCAGTCACCTAGAATTAGAACTACTCAAACCTAACTAACCTAAGGACGTCACAGACATCCATGCCCGAGGCAGGTTGGAACCTGTGACCGTAGCAGCAGCACGATTCTGAACTGAAGCACCTAGAACCACTTGGGCACAGTGGCCAGCTAAACAGCATGGACATCATGCTGTTAGACTACCACTGTAACCCTGTTGACTTGATATGGGCTCGAGTGAAGTAATATGTTGAGAAGCAGAAAAGTAAATTCAGAAATTCAAATTTTGAGAGGCTTACAGACTATGCACAACAACAGCACAACTTCTGCATGGGCAGTTTGAGTCAGATATGTAGAAAGACACAAGGACAGTGATTATACTAGAGAAAATTGCAGACACACAGTTACAGAGCCTTTCATAATCAGTCTTCTCAAGTGCAGTTGACTCCCATTAGATAAGTAAAGATGACCTAGTAGACTTCTTACAGTGAATTATGTGAATATTAAGTACTTTGTGGGAATATCAATTTTGACACAGTCTCCAGATACCATCTGCCACAAGAAGAGAATGATCTTTGGACTGTGCAGACAGGGAGTAGTGCAATCTGAGTCTTGCTCTGAGGCAATTGCATGTATTTAGGGCGTTGGCTAATAAGTTTACGTAAATGTACCAACAGCATTTGTTATAAATGGTAGTCATAAATACCAGTCATATTACAATCTACTCACATTGGTGTCCCCTGCATAAGTTGTGAAACGCACAATTCTTTGAATTTTCAATGTTTTTCATTGTGACAATGCGGCTGCAACACAACACTTTGACCATTGCCCTGCCTCTGGATTGCAGTGATGAAAGGACTGCAGTGCAGGATGTGAAGCGTTCTCAATGTGCACAAACAATGTTACTCAAGACATGGCCCTACTGAGATCATCAAGCCTATGGTATCTCAATAATGCCTACCACTTATGAATCCATTCTCGCACTAGGAGTGCTACTCTGCTATTAATAGTGTTAACAATGTACAACTATCAGCAGACTGTTTGTAGGAACATTTTCACATCATTCCACATTGCGATTGCAATATGAACATTCACATATCACCAAGCAACAACCATCTGTGTGTCATGAACAATCACCAGTCATGTTACCTCACACTAAGGACCTGCTTTTAGATCTGGAGAATAGTGCTTTGGTGGGTTATGTTCCCATTTGAAACTGAGTGCAATGTACAGTACATGTGACACAAATTCTACATCTACATCCATACTCTGCAAAACCACCTGACAGTGTGTGGCGGAGGGTACCGTGAGTACCTCTATTGGTTCTCCCTTCTATTCCAGTCTCGTATTGTTTGTGGAAAGAAGGATTGTCGATATGCCTCTGTGTGGGCTCTAATCTCTCTGATTTTATCCTCATGGTCTCTTTGCGAGATATACGTAGGAGGGAGCAATATACTGCTTACTTCCTTGGTGAAGGTATGTTCTCTAAACTTCAACAAAAGCCCGTACTGAGCTACTGAGCGTCTCTCCTGCAGAGTCTTCCACTGGAGTTTATCTGTCATTGCCGTAATGCTTTCACGATTACTAAATGATCCTGTAACGAAGCTCGCTGCTCTCCATTGGATCTTCTCTATCGCTTCTGTCAACCCTATCTGGTACAGATCCCACACTGCTGAGCAGTATTCAAGCAGTGGGCGAACAAGCGTACTGTAACCTACTTCCTTTGTTTTCAGATTGCATTTCCTTAGGATTCTTCCAATGAATCTCAGTCTGGCATCTGCTTTACCAACAATCAACTTTATATGACCATTCGATTTTAAATCACTCCTAATGCGTACTCCCAGATAATTTATGGAATTAACTGCTTCCAGTTGCTGACCTGCTATATTGTAGCTAAATGATAAGGGATCTTTCTTTCTATGTATTCGCAGCACATTACACTTGTCTACATTGAGATTCAATTGCCATTCCCTGCACCATGCATCAATTCGCTGCAGATCCTCCTGCATTTGAGTACAATTTTCCATTATTACAACATCTCGATATACCACAGCATCATCTGCAAAAAGCCTCAGTAAATTCCCGATGTCATCCACAAGGTCATTTATGTATATTGTGAATGGCAATGGTCCTACAGCACTCCCCTGCGGCACACCTGAAATCACTCTTACTTCGGAAGACTTCTCTCCATTGAGAATGACATGCTGCATTCTGTTATCTAGGAACTCTTCAATCCAATCACACAATTGGTCTGATAGTCCATATGCTCTTACTTTGTTCATTAAATGCCTGTGGGGAACTGTATTGAACGCCTTGCGGAAGTCAAGAAACACGGCATCTACCTGTGAACCCGTGTCTATGGCCCTCTGAGTGTCGTGGACGAATAGCGCAAGCTGGGTTTCACACGATCGTCTTTTTCGAAACCCATGCTGATTCCTACAGAGTAGATTTCTAGTCTCCACAAAAGTCATTATACTGGAACATAATACATGATCCAGAATTCTACAACTGATCGACGTTAGAGATATAGGTCTATAGTTCTGCACATCTGTTCGGCGTCCCGTCTTGAAAACGGGGATAACCTGTGCCCTTTTCCAATCCTTTGGAACACTGCGCTCTTCTAGAGACCTATGGTACACCGCTGCAAGAAGGGGGGCAAGTTCCTTCGCGTACTCTGTGTAAAATTGAACTGGTATCCCATCAGGTCCAGCGGCCTTTCCTCTTTTGAGTGATTTTAATTGTTCTCTATCCCTCTGTCATCTATTATGATATCTACCATTTCGTCATCTGTGCGACACTTTAGAGAAGGAACTATAGTGCAGTCTTCCTCTGTGAAACAGCTTTGGAAAAAGACATTTAGTATTTCAGCCTTTAGTCTGTCATCCTCTGTTTCAGTACCATTATGGTCACAGTGTGTCTGGACATTTTGTTTTGATCCACCTACCACTTTGACATAAGACCAAAGTTTCTTAGGATTTTCTGCCAAGTCAGTACATAGAACTTTACTTTCGAATTCATTGAATGCCTCTCACATAGCCCTCCTCACGCTACATTTCGCTTCACGTAATTTTTGTTTGTCTGCAAGGCTTTGGCTATGTTTATGTTTGTTGTGAAGTTACCTTTGCTTCCGCAGCAGTTTTATAACTTGGTTGTTGTACCAAGGTGTCTCTTTTCCATCTATTATGATCCTGCTTGCAAACGTCCAGTCGTTTACCAATTTGCCACAACAAACCAGGCTTCATGCACAATTGTCATCCTTCTTGCCTGCCACAAGAGACAATGCCACAAATTTGGCCTTCACTTCATATCTGAAGCTTTGTACTCATGTCAGTTTGTCACCTTTTGATGTTGCCAAACCCATCTTGTGGTTCATGAAAATTGACAATAGTTTTATGCCAACAGGAGTGTTTGATGATGATGCAGTCAATGTACTCTGACAACTAGTGGGACAATTGGAATTCATCAGTTACGTCACAGTGTCACCACCTCACACAAAAAAGTATGATGCAGTGAAATTTGCACTCCTACACTGCCTTTTCCTGTACCCCTGAACAGCAAGTACAGGAAGCTACGTGGTACCGGGCACAAGAAGAGTTACAGTGCCTCCGGTGGTGAATGATGTCGAAAATGATATATTGTAAAGAATTGTTATTCTTAAGATGGATTCATACTAGACAGAATGTCACTGTTGTTGAAAGATTCTCCTCTGCAACTCAAATGGTAACATTCACACATTCTGTCAACAGAATGTCATCGACACGACACGTCACATCACGTCAAATCAAGGGTTCTCAGTAAGGATGTTTGAAGGGCCATTGACAGGGTCACATGGTATTTCCCTGTTGCTGCCAGCAAGTAGCGCCCCCATATTTGTTTTGTTTAGTTCAGCAAAACGGTCCTTGTAGACATGTCCTATGCAAACCACCAGCTTTTGCCATGGTGATATTGGATGCCTAAACCTTGAATTTCTTTTCGTAATTTTTAGTTGTGTCTGCTTAATATGTAACACAATATATTTATATATCTAAAAACAAAGGTGATGAGACTTACCAAACAAAAGCGCTGGCAGATCGATAGACACACAAACAAACACAAACATACACACAAAATTCAAGCTTTCGCAACAAACAGTTGCTTCGTCAGGAAAGAGGGAAGGAGAGGGAAAGACGAAAGGATGTGGGTTTTAAGGGAGAGGGTAAGGAGTCATTCCAATCCCGGGAGCAGAATGACTTACCATAGGGGGAAAAAAGGACAGGTATACACTCGCACACACACACATATCCATCCGCATATACACAGACACAAGCAGACATTTGTAAAATATTCATATCAACAATATATTTATAGAATGATGACTCCTTCTGTTTCAGCTCCTTGTGAAGAACGTCGAACTCTCCTTCACTGTCTCAATTTTTAAACTTCCCCCCCCCCCCCCCCCCCTAACACAGACTCGTTTTGCTCTCTGTTTCTCTACATCAGGTGCAATAGCAATCATTGCAAACTGCTTTAAACTGGATTTCAGCATTTTATGATGATTTACCATGAACTACAAAGTTGCACTGCTGGTGAGTATTTTATGAGCCAGCTGTAACGTCATGACATTCTTTCGATATTGATGTGCTATGTAGTGTAAGTGCTCAGAAATTCACCTGACCGTCGACGCTCAAAAACATGATGGTTACATGACAGGGACGTTCCAACAAGTGTGACTCTACCTATAGCCAGCCAATTCAGATGCTGTGTTTCTCCATACCTGATAAAAGAGGATTCCAAGTTTTACTTAGTGATTATCCATTATCACTGTTAATGATATTATCCGTTAGTCTGATTCTGACAGATTTTTTTAAAACACAATCCCAGTAACACTGCTTAGCATTTTATGTCCCTCTGTAAGATAGGGCTCAGCCACAGGCAGATTTGTCAAGTTGTAACAATCGCGTATTGCAGTGATGTTCAACATATCTGTCATTGGCAGTACGAGTAGTTTGGCCAATGTATATTTTACCACACTCACATGGTACATTGCAAACACCAGACTTCCTCAAACCTAAATCATTCTTAACAGAGCCAAGAAGTGCTCTAATCTTGGCTGGCTGACAGAATACACAGCTGATCTCAAACTTGCAACAATGTGAGCTTGCTTCACAATGGCCGTCTGCGACAAACAGAATGGCACTCCACGCCACGCACCCTATTGCAGCTATGACCTGGACTTCATAGGCCACACCATACACAAACACAGGATGTCAATAATCACTTCCAACTGGCCGCAGCAAATGAGGAACTCCCTCCTCCTCTCTGCATGCCACCACACCAGCCTCAGCGCAGTGCTTGCCACTATCACTGCCTGACAACAACGCTCACCTCAAGGTCAGTACACAGCTACCTGCAGTGTTAGTAAACAATGCACTGTCCTCGGCCACTGCCTGCAGCAACGCTTATATGTACGCAGTACACAATGGTACAATGCATAGGAGTGACAACAGGTAGTCCTCCCATCACACGTAAACCTTGTCGCCTGTATCTTGCAGAGTTACAATTAAAAACACCATTCAGAAACTTTTACAAGCAAGAATTGCCCACATGTCCAGCACCCCTGAGCATCACAAATTTAACTTATTCTCAAGAAATATGGCACAACAAGAGTCTGCAGTAACTACAGGGTTCTTAACTCTAGAAAACTCTGAGAGAGCTACCCTGTCCCAAAGCCCCAAGACTTTACACATGCACCCACAGGTGCAATAATCTTTAGTGCCATAAACTGCAAGTGCACACATCTACAGATTCTGATGCACCCTGACAATATAGAAAAGACTTCCATTGTACCAACATTCAGACTTTATGAATACCTCTTTGTCTTATGGCTCAAAGAATCCCGCGCAAAGGTGGCAGCAGTTCATTGACAGCTTCTTCTGCTGCCCCCCATTTTATTAAATCTATCTTGATGATATTTTGGTTTTCTCATGTTCGTAAGAGGAGCACACACTTCACATAGAACAAATTCTAGTAGCACTGCAGCAAGGTCTTGCTATCATCAACGATGCCAAGTCAAAGCCACATATGTTGGAATTAACATTTCTTAGTCATACACTAAATGCATTGCGCATTAAACCAATCACCGAATGAATTGTCATTGTCTCTTCGTGAAACTTACCATGACTTAAATCGTTTCCTTGGGATTCTCAATTTTTATTGCAGTGATCTCCCACATGCTGCCAAGCTCCAGTATCCCCTTACAGATGTCTTTTCAGGCAGGGTAAGAGGAAAATGAACTGGACAGTGGGTTTATCTGAAGCATTCCATAAAGCTAAGAACAACTTATTGCAGGCCATCACTCTGTCAAAGTATTGATCCTGTCTCCACAGACCTTTCACCATGAGAAAAGAACGATCTTTGGACTTTGCAGACAGGGTGTAGTGTGATCTGAGTCTTGATCTGAGGCAGTCACATGTGTTTATGTTGGCTAATAAAGTTTACATAGATGTAGCCACTACAATTGCCCCTCATGGTCATCATAAGTACTGGCACATACTATGATCTTCCTACAACTTATAGTTTTGGCTTTGTCTTCATTACTGCATGCAACTGCATTGTCGTGATTCATCTTTGGACTTGTAATAATACAATATTCTTGATTAAGCAGTTTCCATTTCATATAAATACTCCACACAAATAAATAAATCATATTGCAGTAACTATCAGAAGCAATTTGAACAAAAAAAAAAAAAAAAAAAAAAAAAAAAAACTGTAGCGTATCTACAATGAAGTGCAACTCTGATGCTGGTAGAGGAAAATGTTGTACCTTGGGACAGTTCTTATATTCTTATTTTTTATACTATACATTTTTATATGAAATTTGAAAATTTAGCCCATCACAGGCAGCAACTGGACGAACAGCAGTGTAATCTAGCTCCAATAATTACATGGTCCGCCCCCGGTAGCTGAATGGTCAGCGCAACAGACTGTCAATCCAAAGGGCCCGGGTTCGATTCCCGGCTGGGTCAGAGATTTCCTCCGCTCAGGAACTGGGTGTTGTGTTGTCCTAATCATCATCATTTCATCCCCATCGACGCGCAAGTTGCCGAAGTGGCGTCAAATCGAAAGACTTGCACCAGGCGAACGGTCTACCTGACGGGAGTCCCTCGTCACATGACATTTCATTTCAATAATTACATCATTACTAACCAATAAAGACGTCTGTGGTACTTGTCCCAATGCACAACCTATGGTTTCATCTTGAGACAATGGTGGTTCTACTAGGGACACAACAATATTTTTCAGTTTTTAGTTTAATGAAAGAAAGACTCATACTCAATTTAGATGGTACATGTTATTTTATTAGGTCCAAATACAAAAGTTATTTTACCATAAAACAAGAGATGGTGGGAATAAAATATTGAATGAGTGAAACCCACAATGCACCACTGGAATTGGTAGTTCCTTCACTATGCTACTGTGATTAACAGTGCTGATGTCCTTAACATAAGGAATACGAAAGGGGTCCTTTGCTTCCTAAAGAATTTCACAGTTACATCTTGTTCTGTATTTTCTAAAACTATTCCAGCATAGTAAATGTGAGGTCTGCCACTGATGTCAAATTTGACTTAGACCCAGCTACCATGAGAACAAGAAACTGTTCCTTTTTCGGATGGAAAAATGGCTGAGAAATCTTCTTCAGAAGAGGAATCAAACATACTATGTCCACAACTACTGGTAAGTTCAGGAAATCAGCATCATCATCATAAGAAGAAGAAGAAGAAGAAGAAGAAGAAGAAGAAGAGAAGAAGAAGAAAAAGAAGAAAGGTAGATGAAAACTCCTTTGCACGTTTAGTGGCGTCTTTCTTTGGGCAAGCTTCTTTTTCTTATTTTTCTCCTCTTCAATTCTTTGTTTTTCTGCATTGTACTATGTGTATACCGTTCTCCCAGTGGTGATTTAGAAACATTCTTCTCAAAACTTATGCAAAGCCTAAAACAAGTGTCATCCCTGAAAAGTAATATACTCTTGTGTGGTGACTTAAACATTAACACAGCTAAGGCAGATGAAACCAGTAACACTTTTCTGAATATTCTGAATAGTTTTGGCATGTCCTCTTTAGTTAATTGTGCAACAAGAATAACCAAACACTCAACATCTACCATTGACCATGTAGCTACAGATATAGGTGGGGAAAACTGTGTCATAACTGTCAAAAATCTTGGACTGTCAGATCATTTATGCCAAATCATAAAAGTAAAAGCTTCTGTAGAAAAACCAGTAAACCTCCACATGTTTAAAAGAGTCTACTCAGACGCAGCAATACAAAAATTTTGCTTACAATTAAGACATGAAAGATGGGAAGAAGTATATTCAGAAAATAATGTGAATCAGAAATTCTCCAAATTCATGTCGGAGTTTAAGATAATATTTGAAGAAGCCTTCCCCAAAGCACTAAGTTCTACTGGAACATCCACCAAAAATAAGTGGATTACCACAGGAATTAGAAAATCTGCCCAAACTTTTAAATACCTAAACTCTATAAAAAACAACAACAGTGATCCAGATTTTCTTCATTACTACAGAAACTACAAAAAAATCTATAGGAAGGTGCTCAATGTTGCAAAAAAAAAGGCCAATGATAGACTAATAAATCTAGCTAAAAATAAAAGTAAAGCTACATGGACTATAGTGAAACAAGAGACAGGAACAGCAACACAAAGGCAAATAAACACCCAAATCAGGAACAAAGAAAACCTAACAAGTACCCCAAAAGAACTAGCAAACTTTGTTAATTCTTACTTTAGTAGTATAGCTACAAAGTTACAGGAAAATTTTTCAAAATCTCATAATCCACGAACACGGGAATATACATCAAATTCAATGGTATTGCTACCCACTACTGAGGAAGAAGTATGTAATGTGGTAAGGAAATTAAAGAGCAAAAATTCAGCAGGTTTAGATGAAATTCCAATGTCTGTGCTGAAAAAATGCATAAATAGTATCAAAGCCCCCCTAACCAATATCATAAATGAATCTTTCAAAGCCGGTTGTTTCCCTGATTATCTGAAACATGCAAAAATTTTACCTCTACACAAAAAAGATGATGTAGAAAACATTGAGAACTACAGGCCAATTGCCCTACTGTCATCATTTTCCAAAATAATAGAGTCCATAATGAAGAACAGACTTATGAGCTATCTAAACAAATACAACCTTCTTTCAAATGACCAATTTGGTTTCAGACCAGGCAGAGATACAGAAATGGCAATAGCACATTTCACTAAAGTGGTTCTAGAAGCACTGGATGAAGGCAACTATGTATCTGGCATATTCCTTGACCTGTCAAAGGCCTTTGATACAGTTGACCACCAGAATCTATTACTTAAGTTAGAAGCACTAGGAGTAAGAGGGGTAATCAACAAATGGTTCCATTCATACCTTAAAAATAGAGTACAGTGGGTAGAGATCTCGCATGTCTCCAGTAGATCAAAGTTCATAGAAAAACACCTGTCAGATCCACAGCATATTAATATTGGGGTCCCTCAGGGAAGTGTGCTGGGTCCGGTGTTGTTCTTGATTTATATAAATGACTTTCCACAATATATTCGACATGGAGAGAAGATATTGTTTGCCGATGACAGCAATATTATAATCACCAGTGAGACATCAGCACAAATGTTGGAAAATTGTAATGAATCACTGAAAGATGTCTACAAATGGTCTACAGAGAATAAAGTGACCTTAAATATTAAGAAAACAAATAGCATACGCTTTAGAATAAACAGAAAAAACAGTCCCCTAAAGTTAAAGCTACATAACACCTCTGTAGACGAAGTGCCCACCACAAAATTCCTAGGGTTGCATATTGACAGCCAGCTTAGGTGGAGTGAACATGTTAAAAAACTCACAAAAAAGATATCTACAACGTGTTACGCACTTAGAGTTCTCTCCTCAGTATGCAGCGATGAATGTCTAAGAACTGTATATTTTAGCTATGTACATTCAGTCATAAGCTATGGGATAATTTTCTGGGGAAATAATGTACTCAACTTACAAACAGTTTTTAAAGTGCAGAAGAGAGCAGTGAGAATTATAACTAAAAGCAGTCAGTGGGCTCACTGCAGAGAACTATTCAAAATACTTGGTATTCTAACTGTTCCCTGTTTATTTATGTTCCACACTATAGTATATATAAAGAAAAATATAGTGAATTATAGTACAAACAGCATTTTACACAGCTATAGCACAAGAACAAGCCACTGCCTTCATCTAGATAGGAGAAACAAGCATAAGACCCAAAAAAGTTTCTTGTATCAGGGTGTAAAATTGTATAACAAGCTGCCACAGGAAATCAAAGAAATTAACAGCATGTACTGTTTCAGAAAAACTCTTAAACTGTATTTTCAGGAACACTGTTTTTACACAGTAAGTGAATATTTAAATGTTTGAATGTAATTTAAGTGACATAATGACATTGTATTGTATATTCTGTAAATGTATAACAAGCTGCACAGGACATCAAAGAAATTAACAACATGTACTGTTACAGAAAACCCTTAAACTATATTTTCAGGAACACTGTTTCTAAACAATAAGTGAATATTTAATTGTTTGAATGTAATTTAAGTGATAAATGTGATTGTATTTGTATACTCTGTAAATGCATATAAAAGTGTCAATGTATCTGCAAAAATCACTGTATCCAAACTGACAACATCCATACATTGCAAAATGTCTACGGATGGCTAATCAAATAAATAAATAAATAAATAAATAAATCAGTAACAATTGTACATCTTCCAGGTTTTCGTACTCTACCAGAAGTCCTCCTAGAAGGTACTCTTGGGAATGGACAGATGGTTGCAATGAAGGACTGCTTGCCAAAGGCATTTCTTCTCTGTTATTTTCATTCTTGGGTGGAGCATCTGGTGAATGGATTTCACCAGCTCCTTTAGGATTTGGCCTGTTTATCATTCCTGCTGGTAATACTTCATCATTTCTGAGCACTTCTTCATTGAATGACCAGATGCCAGTAATGCTAAAACCTGCAGTTACATTGTTTGAAGTGAAAACCAGAGAATGTGCCCTGTCCACTTGTGCAGAAACAACATAAATTTTCTTTCCAGGGCTTTTGAGCATTCAATCCTTGCTTGCATTATAAAAGTGTGTCTTCATGGGACCAAAGACCGTCCTGTCCAATGGCTGTAATTTGTGGCTAGTATGGGGAATGGAAGTCAAAAAGATGATACCATTATCCTTTGCCAGGTTTACTACTTCCAGTGATAGATGACTTTCACGGTAGTCCATAATTAGTGATACTTCACTGCCAAAAGAGGGTTTCACTGTTGTTATTGCGCTCTTCAGTACAGAGATTGGTCTGATGCAGCTCTCCATGCTATTTTATCCTGTGCAAGCTTTTTCATCTCCGAGTAACTACTGCAACCTACATCCTTCTGAATCTGCTCAGTATATTCATCTCTAGGTCTCCCTCTATGTTTTTAACCCTCCACGCTTCCCTCCAGTACTAAATAGGTGATCCCTTGATGCCTCATAAAGTGTTCTCAGCCGATCCCTTCTTCTAGTAAAGTTGTGCCGCAAATTCCTCTTCTCCCCAGTTCTGTTCAGTACCTCCACATTAGTTATGTGATCTAACCACCTAGACTTCAGCATTCTTCTGTAGTACCATATTTTGAAAACTTCTATTTTCTTCTTGTCTAAACTATTTATTGTCCATGTTTCACTTCCATACAAGCCTACACTCCATACAAATACTTTCAGAAAGGACTTCCTGACACTTAAATCAATACTTGATGTTAACAAATTTCTCTTCTTTAGAAACGCTTTCCTTGCCATAGCCAGTCTATATTTTATATCCTCTCTACTTCGACCATCATCAGTTATTTTGCTCCCCCAATAGCAAAACTCATCTACTACTTTGTCTCATTTCCTAATCTAATTCCATCAGCATCACGTGATTTCACTATGTTTTGGAAATTTCACAAAAAAATCAGCATTGGACCAACCACTAGAAGCAGCCATACAAAGAGTGCCAGTTGGTGCAATGTTTAACATGTGATCCTTGTAATTAACCCTTGGAAATACACTGAAGGGCTAAAGAAACTGGTATAGGCATGTGTATTCAAGTAGAGAGATATGTAAACAAGCATAATATGGCATGCAGTCCGCAATGCCTATATAAGATGACATGTGTCTGGTGCAGTTGTTAGATTGGTTACTGCTGCTACAATGACAGGTTATCAAGTTTTAAGCAAGTTTGAACATGGTGTTATAGTTGTAGCAAGAGCAATGAGACACAGCATCTCGAAGGTAGTGATGAAGTAGAGATTTTCCCATAAGTCTATTTCATGAGTGTACAGTGAATATCAGGAATCTGGTAAAACATCAAATCTCCAACATCACTGTGACTGGAAAAAGATCCTGCAAGAATAGGACCAATGATGGCTGAAGAGAACCGTTCAACATCACAGAAGTGCAACCCTTTTGCAGACTGCTGCAGATTTCAATGCTGGGCCATCAACAAGTGTCAGTGTGCGAACCATTCAACAACATACCATTGGTATGGGCGTTTGGAGCCTACTCTTGTACCCTTGATGACTGCATGACGCTGCAGAAAGCCTCGCCTGGCCCCATCAACACTGACATTGAACTGTTGACTGGAAAAATGTTGCCTGGTCGGACGAGTCTTGTTTCAAATTGTATCGAGCAGATGGACGTGTATGGGTGTGGAGACAACCTCATGAATCCATGGAGCCTGCATGTCAGCAAGGGACTGTTCAAGCTGGTGGAGGCTCTGTAATGATGTGGGGCATGTGCAGTTGGAGTGTCTAGATATGACTCTGACAGGTGACACATGTGTAAGCACCCTGTCTGATTGTCTGCATCCATTCATGTCCATTGTGCATTCTGATGGACTTGGGTAGTTCCAGCAGGGCAGTGCAACAATACCCCACACATCCAGAATTACTACAGAGTGGCTCCAGGAACGCACTTCTGAGTTTAAACACTTCTGCTGGCCACCAGACTTCACAGACATGTACATTATTGAGCATGTCTGGGATGCCTTGCAACGTGCTGTGTTCCACCCACTCATACTCTTATGGATTTATGGACAGCCTTGCAGCATTCATGACGTCAATTCCCTCCAGCACTACTTCAGACATTAGTTGAGTCCATACCACACCATGTTGCAGCACTTCTACATGCTCGTGGGATCACTACACAATATTAGGCAGGTGTACCAATTTCTTTGGCACTTCAGTGTATAATGGCTGGTGGAATTAATGTTCCTGCAGTATTCACATAAGCTATCATTGTAACGTTACTTCCTTGTTTCCCTGAAGTAGCTGCTCCAATTTGTTTGGCTTTTATATGGCCAGTTACACGCAATGGTATGAGTACTATAGAACGCCCTGTTTCATCAACACTCCTCACTTTTTGAGGTTGTAGACTACACCTGGAATAAACCTCTTGGAGTTTCTTAAAAAGAATTTCAACACTGGATTTGTTGAAAGATGCCATTAAGTCTTGACTAGTTGACTCCAGTTTTCTTACTTAAATTCTGTTCTGGTGAGACTTCTGAAAGATTCTATACCATTGTCTTCCAGCTGATTTCTGTTCCTCCCAAGTCACTGGCTATGTAATTTTGTTAGCTGTAGTATATTGGAAGGCAAAATTCTTCAAATCATCCACAGTCACACAAAAGTTTCATTTTACAGCCATTACTATATAAGAAAGAATATCTTCCTCTTGCTCAATGGTGAAGACTTTTTGTGTAGCACTGATGGCTACATATTTGAAATGATTTTGACCAGACAGTTTGTATTCTTTGGATGTGCCTCACAGGAGTACTTTTCAACACTCCGTACACTTTAGCTGCAGATCATTTCCATATAATAAACATCATTGGCAGCTGCCTCCATACATTCTGCATCTGGTTTTCTGTTTTCTTTCCCACTTTACCCCTGTCCATCTGAAAGGAAAAAAAATGAACATAACTGAAACTGTAAAGAAAATATTTTGTTGTACCTTGTGACATGCCCAATGTGTAAACAGAATAATGTCCCAAGGTAAAACCAACTACACAATAAAAGAAAACAGTATCCTAACCTATATACACACACTTAAGTCACATATGGTATCAATAGCTTACTTAAACAGTGCCATTCCACATCGTATTTAAGAAATTATCAATAATGATGCTTATCTTCTATTTATATCTTCTAAGTATTATAGCTAAATTGCACTTTCAAATATGAAAATCTGTAAAATTACTCCTCAGGCCTCAAACATTATCTAAATAAGATCTGCCAGCTTGATTTCGTAGGTCTTAGAGGTGCTGCTACTTTTTGTAAAAGTGTCCTAAGGTAAAGACATCCCAAGGTACAACCCTTCCCCTACATAAGCACCAACAAGGGATTAGTGTGGCATTTATGTCCTTCCGATGTGCGTGCAATGCAGAAACATGAACTATGGCAACATTATTACCAAATGTGTCCAAAGAGGGCCAACATGCTGTTGTTCTTTTCATTCCTGCCAAAGGACAAGCACCAGTAGATATCCATAACAGAATGAAAAATGAGCATGGGGCAGCATGTCTGTTGAAAACCACCACAGCTGTAACAAATTAAATTCCCTAGTTTAAGTAGCGTGCAGAGAGATACGTATATCCTTGATCTACATGTGCTTGAGTCAATGTATTAATTTCATTATTCTTATATAAGAAGTGAAGGAAGTTCCCTAGAGTCCGACTTACTACACACTCTTTCTTCTGTCTATATCAGTGCATGTAAGATCACCATGCTTGTAGCTTCAAGTTCTTTATGAATAATAATCTTGGTATTAAGTTAAAAGGACTTATGATTTATTGAGTCTGTACCTTAAATATTACTAACAGTCTGTAGTAGTTTATTACATGTTTCAATAGTTTTTCTGCTGGAAAGCAAAATTTGGTGATGTGATGATTGCATGCCATCGAAGTGCCATCATACACACATCTGTATCCTTTCTCTTTGAATATGCAGTCTAAATTGTTTCTTATACCAAGTTGGATTATGCTTGCTTTGCACTGTGACCTACTTCATCACATTGTGTTGCATTTTAACACAGTCAATCATACCTCAACTTGTCTTTCTCCTACAGTGATCTCTGCATCTGATTTCACCATAATGGCAAAAATAATCGTAACAAGACACAGAATCAGCCTCAGAGAGAAGTTTGTCCAAATTATATCTTAAATTCGAACTATCTCTTTCTCTGTAGACTTTATGAATCATCCCACCTCATAACAATTAGTATTCTGATGCACTATGCAATCTAGCATGTCATTTTTATTTTGATGTCTACATGAGATAAAAAATTGCATTGTGGAATGCTGTTTCAAGATAATGCATGTCCCCATATCGCAAATGTTGTGACACAGAACTTATGCCAACTCAAACGGGAGACACTTGAGCATACAGCCTATAGCCCTGATCTCTTCCCGTGCAATTATCACACCTTAGGTCCCTTAAAAAAGGCCTTCAAGGAGAGATGAGTTCTGTCAGACAAGGATATGCAGCAGGCAGTTACAGACAGCTTCAGGCAACAGGACATGATATTTTATCAAACAGGTATTTTCACTCTGGTGCATCAGTGGGATGATTGCCTCAATACTCAGGGCAATTTTGCCTGACTGGCAAACAGATTCTGGACTGTACTGCCTTTGGATGGAAACTTTTTGATCACCCCTTATATTTTGAATTTTACAGCTTCAAATTGCTTTAAACGTCACTGAACACCGATATAGCAAAACATAAACAAGGGAGACATTGTCACTCAGCAAAATGAATTGTTACTGTTTAATAAGTAAAGCATTAAACATTAACAGTATTTAAAGCAAGAAGCAGAAGTTACAGTATCAACAGTTAATGATAATATTGTAGTTTTTATGTGTGTTCACATTTCTGCTACTGAAAAGTGGTTTATTGTCGAACATTGTATGTGCCAGCATTCATTCAGCTATCAGACTTGGGTCAAATGACAATAAACTGGAGTTGTCACATTGTACTCTCTTTCTCTCCACACAGATTGCACTTACAATAACCTTTGTATGTGTTCTGTATTGTAGCATTGTACATGGTACAACTTTGGCACATATGCAAATTTGGAGGCAATATCTGTTACTTTGGAAACTGGGATATTCTTGTCATCTTTCAAGAGACAGTCAAAATAATTCTGCCTAGAATGATGCAAAAAAACATGTTGCATGTGTTTTCTGCAAGTATGAATATTATACACTACATGGCAGAAAAAGTGAAGCACCCAGAAGACATGGTCAGATGTTAAAGTACATGCACACAACATTGGTGGGTTGAGTTACAATTCTCTGCCACATTTAGAACAGCTAGAACCAGAGACCATTAATGTTGTTCATATTTCTTGTTGTTAGCAGATCTGATAGGGTATAAAGTGAAATGAACTGCGTCAGATGTTGAAGGAGCACTGTGCAGGATACAGAGATGCAGGGTATTTGTGTGAGACAGTGTTATCATCACCTCACAATATTTGAAATCTGTTGTGTCTAGGCAAGACAGCTTAGACACAATGAGAGGAAGCCGAAAGGCACGTGCTTAAACTCACGCAGGCTGGCGTGAGGTCTGAAACAGGATACGTAATGAATGCTATAAAGAAAACTACGTAGCTTCTGGAATACTTAACTTTAATCCATAATTGATGAACATTGGTCTTGTTACTGTACATGCTTCATTAGATACATAGCAAAGGATAAATGGCGCCTTGCTAGGTCGTAGCAATTGACTTAGCTGAAGGCTATGCTAACTATCGTCTCGGCAAATGAGAGCGTAATTCTCAGTGAGCCTTTCCTAGCAACGTCGGCTGTACAACTGGGGTGAGTGCTAGTAAGTCTCTAGACCTGCCGTGTGGCGGCGCTCGGTCTGCAATCACTGATAGTGGTGACACGCGGGTCCGACGTATACTACCGGACCGCGGCCGATTTAAAAAGCTACCACCTAGCAAGTGTGGTGTCTGGCGGTGACACCACAAAATCAGCTTAATTGTGAGTCTCCATTTGGCAAACTTGTCGAATCATACAATATCCAGAATTGTAAGGTGTTCAGCTGTGACAGTGGTGCATTGTTGTACTATATGGGAATGTGACGGGAAGCATACTCGTTGTCAAGGTTCTGGTTGACCACACCTCACCATCACTAGGGAGAAGTGCTGTATTGTACACGAAGCACACAGTAGCCCACTCACATCTGTGTCTGCCATCTGAAAATAAGTAATGGATTCACTGTGACTTTCTGTGTTATCCTGCACCATTGGTCAGAGACTAACAGCAGCTGCATTAGGGAATTACCATTCCATGAGTAGGCTCCCGTTAACACCATGCCACAAACATCTGCATTTGGAGTGGTGCCGTGACTAGGAAGCATGGACTGCTGATGAATAGAATTGCTTGTGTTTAGCCATGAGGTGCAGTTCTGCACTACAACAGATGACCATCATTGGTGAGTGTGGTAGCAGCCTGTGGAGAGATTCTATTTTTCCATGGTTTTGGAGAGGCACAGCAGTGTTACCTCTGGTGTCATTAATGGGAACCCATTGGGTACAAATTTAAGTCATGGCTAGTAGTTCTTGAGGGAATTCTGACAGCATAACAATAATATTACAAACATCCTGCATCCTGCTGTGTTCTTCTCATGCGACAGTACCATGGTATGGTGCTGTTTATCAACAGGGCAATATTTGTCCACAGATGGCATGTGTCTCTATGAACTGTCTGCATGATGTTGAGCTGCTCCTGTGGCCAGCAAGATTCCTGGATCTGTCCCGAATAGAACGTGTGAGACTACTTCACGCATCAATTCTATCCCAGTAGTAGTACCCAGGCTGTTGAGCACCAGTTACAATAGTTGTGCACCAGCTTTCCTCAGGAGAAGATAAAACAACTTTATATCACCCTTCCCAACCAAATCAGACCATGTATTCATAACAAAGGAAATGCAACATCATACTGATACATGGGTTCATATTGGCAAGTTCTTTAAAAACTTGACTCAACTTTTTAATCACTGAAATAATGTCACATTCCCTCTCAACCTATAAAATTTCATTTCTTTTCCTCCTCTCCTTATGGGTGCTTCACTTTTTTGGTCAGGCAGTGTAATTCCCAAAGCCATTGCGGGAAAGTCTTAATCACATATTGATTAATGGACTGTCCTTTGGTTAATTCCAGTTAACACATAATATTGAAACTGTTAAAGAACAAAGTGAGCTAAAACATTAATTTCAATGGAATGGTTATGGTGTGCTGATATTTATACAGATGATCAGCATGCCATGACTCACTTTAGATATCTTCTGTCACAAAATACTGGGTGGTTTGTTTCATGGTCATGGGGAAACAGATACTAGGGTGAAGTAGTTCTTGACATGGGCGCTGCATGCTAAGAAGCTGATCGCCATTGCATTCAGACAACAGCCACACACCGGTAGAAGAAGCCATCTTGGTTGTGGCCATTTTCTGTGCCTATCATTACCTTCTTGTTACTGAAAAAAAATGTGTAAAATGAAGCCAGTCTCTGTTAGTATTTAGCAACAAAGACTGCATAAAAATGTAAATGTTTGATATAAGTGGTCCTAAATATTTACTTTGAAGACAGTATTAACCTAACCAACAGAAACAAGAGGATTTAATCTGAAAGACTGATTTTCTGACTATAGGAATTTTCCATAATTGGAACATATTACTTAGGAAACTCAAAAATTTGTATTAAACAAAGTGATCCTTGTGAAGTGGGAATATCTTGACTGAAAGTTTTATTGAATATTACATCATTGTAGCCTAAAATAACATCCAAATCAAGAGAGAAGGTTCTAAAAAATTTGACATTATATTAAAGCAGAGATATTACTGTGATAGTACACTCTTGAAGGTGGATTCACACTTGCTGTAAGGCCACCGTCACGTTTTGAACAAACATCAAAGGTCCAAACTCAGAGGAATTCCTGAGCTTTCCCACTGCATGGCACTTCAACATCAAATGAACTTCATGACGTTACAGGGGGCTCATAAGATACTCACCAGAGTTGCAATTTCGTAGTTCATGGTAGATCATCATAAAATTTCAACATTCAGTTTAAAGCAGTTTGCAATGATTGCTATTGCACTTGATGATTAATAACAGAGAGCAGAAAGAGTCTGTATTAGAATAATGTTAAAAAACCGAGACTGTGAAGGAGAGTTTCACACTCTTTACAATGGCTGGCAGAGAAAGAGTCATCATTCTATAAATATTTCAGAATGTCTAAACAACAGTTTTTTTACCTGTTAAGCAAGAAAGGAATGAAAATTGCAAGGAGAGATTCAAGATTTAGCCTTCAGTATCACCTTGACAGAAGCTGATGGTTTGCCTGTCTAGATGGACTGTTTTAGTGTACTTGAACTATGTTTGCATATATTTCTGCTACCTGTTGTTCATCGTTAATTCATTACAAATCTTATTTTAAACTCCTGCATGCCGCATCAGCTTTACCCCCAGTTTTTCTTTTCACTGTTCCACTGGAAAAATGGTGAGTCATGCACATTGAACAAGATATGCTTAGTTTATTTTGCAATGTATTTCTTCAGTGTGTAAAATAAAATACATTAACTTAGCATTGTCTTTCAGTACGTATTAAGACCTTTTCGCGATAGCAGTCAGTGGGGAATACTTCTGCATTAGTTCACACTGTGTACTTAATGTAACAGTTGCTCACGAAGTAAGCCCATTGAAACATCCTTCCAGAGAAACCTTGATGTGACATGATGCTGACATGATGTGATATGTCTATAACATTCCTTTGACCGTGTGTAAAAATTCCACCATTTGAACAACAGAGGAGTACCTTTTGTCATCGCGGATGTGGTGGCGAATCCACCTGGTACATAGTTGTGATCTATGGAACAATTTAATCTAGACTATGATAATTCACAATATTGGACTTAAATATTACTCATTAATGATATTAGAAGATATTGTTTGCCTTATCTGTAGAAATTAGGATAGAAGTTAGGACCTGCAATATTAGAAAATTTCTCTGGAGAGACAACAGTAATTTGGTCCAGGCATATGAAGTAGTAATTACCACCATAACTTAACATTTTACTATTGTTCCTTGAGGACATAATTGGTACAGAGTGATTATGAGAGGTTACTTGAGCTGATTGAATACTAATATTGTTGAGTAATCTAATCAGCTTAACTGAATCTGGTCATTAATGAGTTGTCAATTGTGCATTATCAATGTGACCAAACCTAGTGTGGTACGCCGTATGACTGGGACATAATCTACAATACTGTTGCAATACCAGCCAAACCTATCTGAACACATATAAAAGTAGATTTCTATAAAATGCTTATTTTAATTCTGTGCTTAGACAATCACTTTTAATTGGCCATGTAGCTCAGATAAGGAATGCAATTCATTGTTTTTCTTGTTTTCTTCAAAACTGAACATTGAAATATTTAATAGTTGTTCATCATTTCATAAGCAGATGATTAAGCCTTAAGCCCAGTATATTACCAATGTGGTAACCTCACTGCTGATCCTGTTTTAATAGATATTACATATCTTCAATGATCAGCCACAAATAATATTCAACACAGTAGACCCCATGGTAAATTCCATGGACTTATAATGATGTGCGTCACTTGCATAGGGAGCAAATGATGATGTATTTTTTGGTGTACTGTTTTACAGGTATTAATTGTTGTACCACTAATATTAACTGCATAGAATCTTCTCATTCATCAAAACAGCAGCACTGACCACCACAAAATTGGGTGCCATCTGGTGAAGTTGTGAGCGTGTGACACAGTGAGGAATGTATATAAGTGAAGCAGAGACAAATGGGGCATCATTCAAGTGATGATATGGGCTGCAAATGAGGTAAACCACCAGCAATTTTGAAAAGGGGCAGAAGTTATTGCCTGTCACCTGGTGTTGAGTATCTTGGAAACAGTGACGCTTGTCAGGTCTTGATATGCTAATGTCGTGAACATTTACAGAAAGTCCCTGAACATACATGAAACTACAAAAAGGGAGCAAGGTGTTGAATGTCCACACCTCATCACAGAAAGCGGAGATCAAAGATTTGTCCATTCTATAAAGCTTGATAGACATCAGTATGTGGCAAACCTAATGACAGAAAATTATGGTTCAGGTACAAATGTTACAGAGTATAGCTTTTAGCAGACAGTCCCCACATGTTTTCATGTTGAGCCAACATAACTGTCATTTAAATCAAGTTGATGCTCACGTCCAGATATGACATCATCCACACAAACGATACTTGGAACATACACTGCACCACAGATGCATTCTAAGCAACATCCATCTGGGCTCTCATGGGATGTATATTAGTTACCAAATACATTAGCTGTGTACTATGTGAGTGTTACTGCAGATCACTTGCATTCTTTCTTCTCCACACAGAAAGCAATACAAGACCTCACAAATGATGATAAAAATAATCCTGTTATTACATTCTCTGATCTTATTAAAGCCTTTTATTGTGTGAATCACAAAATTGTACTTATTGAACGAAAGTGTTATGGTGTTAATGGCATCCCTCCACAACATAAAGCACAGGATTGTACTAACAGACTCTGTCTCAACCAAAAAAATAACTTCAGAATGGGGGAATGTAACATGTGGAGTGCCACAGGAATCTCTACTGAGGCCACTCTTGTTTCTAACCTGCATAAGTGATTCTCCACTTCAAATGGCAGTTCAAAAACTGATTTTGCTGACAACACAGGTGTACTAAAGAAGTATCCAAACTCAACCGTAGCAGACACAGCTCAGGTGGTAGCTGAACAGGCCTACAGATGGTTCATAGCTAAAATTTTAAGGCTTAATGATATGAAGACTCATATTATCAGTGCAGCATGTTGTACCCTTATAAACATCTCAATTTTGGAATGAAACAATTTAGGATATTAGGCCATGTCATTATAAAACACTAAAACAACTAAAATGACACTGGCTGTGGAAGCCTACGAACTCATATCTCACCCTGAGTTGACTTAAAGAGAAGAGTGTTGGTTTCTTTTGCATATTATCACCCCCTGTTGTTATAGAATTATATTCTAGTTCAGCATGCTTAAAGTAAATAAAGTTTTTGGGTTAGATAGAGCAGCAATCAGTCGTAGAATTAAGTTGCTTTAATATGACATTTATAATCACAACGCAGATCAGATTTCAACCTATGTCAGGTCATTATCAATGCTAAAACAAATATAAGAGTATATACTATGATTGCTGCTCTATCTAACCCAATATAACCACAGTCATTGCGTGCACCCACCCCATGGAGGGCAACCTAATAAAGTTTTTGTTCAGCAGAATCAAGCAGTAAATGACCATACATCTTGCAGAAACCATTTTAAGGATCTTGAAGTTCTTACTCTCCTTTCCCAGTACATTTTCTTGTTAATAAGGGCACAAAAATAATTTTCATGTAGCCTAGCCATCCTTTCAATGAAAGCAACAAGAGCAAGTTTTTTGGTATCATCGATGTTTTGCCAAAAGAGCCACAAGATCTGCATCCCTGTGTACCTGTCCAAATGGAGCCAGCATCCAGCAGTAGCTGCTGTGGGTCAGGGGAGAAAAGGAAAGTGCCACAGCTAGAAGGCTACGGACACTGTGGCCAGAAAGGGAAGTAATCAATCCAAGTTACTAACGTGGTCACATAGGTTCTATATGAGGCATCATAGGATGGGTCGTTTCACTCTGGTCAATTCTGGGTTGGACGTTAGGATATTGTGGATCCTTTAGGAGAAAAAGAGCAATGTCAACCCGTATTGCCAACCTCATGGTAGCCAACAATTTGTCCTTACTGACTTATGGAGAGAGTGATATAGAAGTGGATCTTGGGTTTAGTAAAAATTGCCAGTGGAAGTTTGTGCTAGCGGATGTAACAGAGTCCATATTAGGTGCAGACTTCATCAGTCACCAGTGGCCTTTGGTAGAGCTCTGTGCAGGGCAAATTAAGCTTGACAGTGAGAGTGTGACAGATTCATTAGGGTTGGCAGTTGTGAGCACATAAGGCTCAAATTGAAATTCAGAGGTACAGGAAGAGGACCACAATAGTGAGAGTCGAGTTAAGAGTGCAACACGTAACATGTTCCACCACATTAAAACTGTACCAGGCCAACCAATACTGCAGTGGCCGAGAAGATTAGCACCCATCCTTTATGCAGAGGCAAAGTTGGAATCCAAGATTATACTGTATGCAGGGCTTGTGCATGGGTCAGACAGCTCGTGGGCATCTCATTGAATTTTGTCACAAAAGAGGATGGCATCTGGAGGCCCTGTGGAGATTACCAGCAACTGAACGCATGCACAATTCTAGATTGGTATCCAGAGCCGAATATTAGAGTTGGAAGGTAATCCTAGTGGGTACAGTTTAAATGTATGAGAATGTTGGCATAATTTTGGTATTCAAACAAAATTTATTTTTTCTAAAAAAAATAGACATAAATTATGCTAAGCAAGTTATTGATTGAATACTGTAAATAACTAAAAGGTGGTTTTAAGACTATACTGGACAAGGATCGTGGGTCGGCAAAGGCAGTTTAACTCTGGCCCTAAAAATGTGGATAACGCAATCTGAAGTGATCTGACGCTGATCAGACTTTGATCAATCAAACCTACTGATGTTTCTCTATATCGGTGCAGCTGAGAGCAAGTGGCGATTGAGATCAGTATGCCTTGACAATGCTGGAATGGCAGGGCGTTACCCTGTTTGCTTCGTGCGGTGATGTAAATTGCAGCTAGCAAGATGTGTGCAGTGGAGGTGAGACGTGGAAGCGGCACATGTGAATTGATGAGGCCACAAAAGAAATTCAAAAATCTCACAGTCTAGTGATCAGGCAGTCTAGCAATCAGGTGGACGGAATGCAATTTACTCTCTACCAGAGCCCTGAAATCAAGGTAGATTACAGTGTGACACTCTTGTTTGCTGGTCGTACCAAGTACCAATTTGGCTCACTTATATGACAGAGTGCACAAGGATACCAAGCGTCAAGACTGGTAAACCAAAAACAACTATGGCCTCAGCCAATGAGCAATCCGTTTCTCTCCTGCCTCACGCAATCTCCTGAGCGCAAGGTCAACAACTTGTTGGTGTTATTCTCGAGTTCGCGTGGGAAAATGTACAACATCACGGATGAGATCCGTGGGTTGCCTGTTCTTGAGAACTGTTATTGGCGATATTTTGGTGACGCCGTGTGGAAACTCGTTCATCACGTCCTGGAAGTCACGTAAGAAAATATCCGAGGTGGCATGTCGTTTCATGCAGTAGATACGCAGAGGTTTCCCATACTTTTCATCACTCTCTCTGCTGGCGACGACTGTGGATGTCATATGGAAGCGAATATGGGTTTGATTCTCAGTTTCCGCAACATCCCTTTACACTTCTCTGACCGTAACTGAGGTCCATTGCCGGAGATGATCCTGTCGACGTGGCCGACTTGCGTGAGGAAATCCTTGCAGAGTGCTCCACATACTGACTGCGCAGTTACTTTCTTGAGTGGTGTATTTGGATGTCACCTCTACTACAACAAGGATGTAGCAGTACCCTCTATTTGTTCGCACTAGTGGGCCCATTAAGTCTGTTGCTGCACAGTGCTTCTACTCCGATGGTGTGGTGGCCACAGTGACGTGCTTTGACTTCTGACACGCTTTGCAGACATCCAAAACCCTCCAGATTCTTCTGTCCATATTCTTGAAATAGCACAGTGTGCGTAATTTTAAGTAGCACTTCTTGGGTCCAAAATGTGCGTAACTCAGGTGTTTGTGCCAGATGATCTTGTTCACCAGTTCATCTGGAATGCAAACGCGCCAGGGCGCTCCTTCTCCCTCACTTCGAAAGAACAGAAAGCCTTTTCGTACCAAGTAAAACTGCCTCAGTTTTGATTCCATCTTGATTTTCACCCTCTGTTTTAGAGCAAATAGACCTGGATCCTTGTCCTGTTCCTTGCTGATGTCCTTGAGGCTCGAGGTTACATAATTCTCAAATGCAACCTTCTTCATATAGAACAAACTGAAGTGTTTATCTTCCAGTGGGTTGGCCTCACTTGTTTCTACCGCCACAGGTGACGGTGACAACGCATCCTGAGCGGTGTTCTCCTTCCCTGGTATGTATGTGCTCGACAAGTCATACTCCTGGGGCAAGAGTACCCATTTCACTAGACGTTTGTTTCGGAGGTTCGCTGTGAGTAGGAATTCCAAGGCTTTGTGGTCGGTGTATACTCTTGTTTTTCTCCAATAGAAGAAACAACGAAATTTATCGAAGCTGAAAACAACCGCCAAACCTTCTAATTCAGTAATCGAATTCGGCTTCCAAAAGCAATGGCCTTGTGCACCTTGTTTCCCCCTTGCTGATATCGTTGGAAAATCACTGCAGCAATCCCCGAGTAGGAGCTGCCTGACGCCATGCAAAAGTCCTCCACCAGGTTGGAGTGCGAAAGAATTGGCGCATTTACCAGCGCGGTTTTGAGGCCGTGGAATTCATCTTCTGCTACGTCGTCCCATTCCCGCGGCATCGTTTTTCCTGTGATAAATCGTTTATAGAAATTTGCAATGCCAAGAAAGCCACGTAGTTGTTTCCTGGTTGGTGGCTTGGCAAATTTCGTAATTGCCTCTACTTTATCCGGGCCCGGTGTGATTCCTTCTGCGGTAATGATATGTCGAAGGAATTTTACTCGTGAGGTTCCTAAGCATGATTTCGTGATGTTGGCGGTTACGCCACATTGTTTGAAGGCCTGTGTCCTCTCCACGTCGGTTCCGCTGTCATGTAGTTGGTGATCCTTTGCTTGGTGGAATCCCTTAAGATGCTATCGAGTCCTCTGATGAAGGCAGTTGAAGACACGTTTAGCCCGAAAGGTAGACGTTTAAACCGATAGCATTTTCTGAATGCAACGAATGCCGTGTATTTCCTGCAGTGTGGGTGGGGCATAATTTGCCAGAAACTGGACCGCAAGTGAAGAGATGAAAAATCCGTAACACCATGGAAATTCTGCAGGAGTTCCTCCAGCTTTTCCAGACGATCTGTCTCTGGCTCAATGATTGTATTGATTTGGCGCGAATCCAGGACCAAACGGATCGAGCCGTAACCTTCTCTAGCACTGTGAGTGGGTTGTTATACGTGGAGCTTGCTGGTTCAATGATGTCTTCGTCAAGCATCCTCTTGATTTCGAGAGAAACCTTCTGTCCGCAGGCGTGTGGGATTTAGTAGGGAGGCACGAAGAATTTAGTGTGTTCCCACATGCGAAATGCATACGTGAAATTTCGTATTGCTCCGGTTTTCGGTAGAAAGACATCCACGTTTTCCTGTAATATTCCCTCTAGCTCTTCTTTTTCCTGTGTCGGGATGTTTACTAAATTCCCTAGCATGTGATCAATAGCATTGCTCACCTCTCGTCGAATTTGCTCAACATCTTGAGTGTTGCGGCTACACTCATGGTGCCACGATTGATTTTTCTCTTGCCCTCTTTTTTCTGCGTAGTTTAGACTGACGCATTCGGCAGGGATTTGCGCAAATATTGCGTGGTCTGCAAAGGAAATCTTCATGGCGCTGTGTTTATGTAAAGTCAGTTCTCCTTACCCTACCTCCAGTAAGGCCTGATGTTGCTTTAGAAAATTCATGCCAAATATTATCTCAATTGCCAAAGAAGGGATGACCAGAAAGTTCGCTTCTAAGGTGTGCCCTTGGCAGCTGAACGTCAACCTGGTTTGTAACTGCACTTCTCTATGCTTCCCTCTCAGAGTGCGGGTGATTCTGGTTTTCCTCAGCGTGAGTGCCGCCCAAGAATGATTCGCAGTGCATTTCTTGTATGCCGAATCCAATATGGCCGTCACTTGGCTTCCACTGTCCACAATCCCGGTTAGATTGACTTTGCCGACTGTGATGAGAATGATGGAGTGTAAGTCGGGTTGTGTCATGATCTCCTTCTCTTCCCGTAGCAGTTCTCTTGTATCTTCGTACTCTAACGGGTTGATATCGCTCGTTCCGATAGTTTCTGCGACATTGTTTTGAGCTGAGTCGGCATCGGCTGTGTGCTAATTCCTGTTTGAATTTTCTCTGCGTGACTCCTGCGATGGATTAGGTGGCCGCAATTCCACATAGTCACTGTTGGTCATTCCATTAGTGGCCTTTACACGGACAGTTCTACCGGCGCGATTTGTGACACATCATGCAGGTATGGACTCAGGTGCCTCCATCTAAGGGCTAAGCCGGTAGAGGGGGATTTGCCCACTCTGTTACTCGCTCAGAACTGCCGCAGCAAACGTCCACACATTTACACGGGCGCACTTGCAGTTCAAAACCATGGCAGATACACGCTGTGGGCGAAGGAATTCTTCACTGAATTTATTAACGTATACTGACAACATTCTTGTTTATGGCGCTTCCGGAGTAGGGAGTATACGAACAAAAATCTAAAAAAGAAGCGCCCGATAAAATAGTCTCTTTATGCAAACCAATTTTTAATAATGCTGATAGAGACTTCGTAACCAGAAAAATTCAAGAGTTTGCGTGGTTCCTTCAGAAAGGAAATGAAAAAGGTTTTGGACAGCAATCGATCTGGTAGGTCGAGTGATGATATTTATGTGCCGAACTTGTGGTATTATGATCTTCTCGAATCCATTATGGACCAGGAGCTTCCGTCGTCAAGTATCTCAAATATGGATGCAGGAGACTGTGAAAAACATACAGGTGACACTGAAGAGCGTGCTGTAAATCCAGAGCATCGCGATAACGACAGTATTGGTGAAGAGGAGCTTCTTGCAGTGAACAAGCAGGTAATTAAAAACAGTTGATATTAAATTAACAAAGGAAAGCAATACATTACATCTGAGATTATAGAGCTTAATTATCTAAATAAAAATTTTTAGGTTATTCCTAATCTCAACATTTCCTCCTGTCGAGGCACATTCCCTTCTGAAACAAAGTATTTCTTGTGTGACTCTCTATTCTCTTTGACAATTTTTTTTATTTCTAGATAACATATTTTGCAAACTGTGTAATTCTGTTTTTTGTCGCCAGTCTGCTTTGCGCACTGACAAGGTTTCAGTGTCTTCTGTATCCACAGCTGATGGTGATAGATAGCCACGATTATTTTTCCTAAGTAAATTGAGGGAGTTAAATACGGCCATTAATGTGAAACCACAAAAATATGATGTTGTTTAGGCCATCTGTGTTTTGCACAATTTACGCATTTTCAACTACATTCTGAGCACGAGACAACCTATAATTAAAAATTATTTTGTCATGGTCGAGTTCTCGTTGCGAGTATGACTTCAAAAAATGTTCGGTCAACGGAAATGTTTCATCTCCAATGAAAACAAAATTCAAATTTTTTACTGTCTCGTGATTTTCAGGCAAATGCAGCTGTCTTTGCCTTAATTTACTGTAAAATTCTGTGTGCTCAATTACTCCACCATCAGAAATTCGTCCATTTTTTCCTACATCGACCAATACAAACTACACTCATGCTCATAACTTAAGAATAATGCTGATACATAGTGAAACAACGCTCTGGTGGGCGGTTTGCGGGTTTAAATCACCTCGGGGTATAACCATGCGCTGCATTTGACCTGCAGTCGTCGCACAGTGGCGCTGGCAGCAGTTCACATATGCAGAGGTGTGTTGGTGCACATCAGAGTACGGTGCAGCGAGTAAGTGTACAGACGACTGAAAAGACACGGTTTATTCGCACTGTGAATTTCAAACTGTATTGTTCCTTCTGGCGATTTCTAACTTACTAAATTACGTTATGTTACACTCTCCAGAGTTCAATGTTCGTTATTGTTCAGTTTTACAAACAGATTCTAGAAACAATGGCGAAAAATATGAAATACACTAGACTCTCAATAATCTGGCCATTTCTGGCATATATAGGGTGCTGGATTATTGAGTATCTGAAATTTGTCTTATTCATTTATTTTGTTTCTTATTTACTTTGAAAACACAGGGGATATAGAGTACTGTACTTTATTAAACTGAAGGATGCAATTTTAAAGCATAGATGATATGCATTATTAAATCCAAAAATACATACATTTTCAAAGAAAAGTTAGTCCTTGGGTGTATACTGTACATAATTATACAGTCGTATCATCACTATGAAACATGTCTCTAATTTCTAACTGTCGCGATGATTTTACGTGACGGTAGCATGAATTATCACACAACTGCTTTACAAGTATTACATCAGTACTGGATGTACCTGGTTGTTGCATATTGTACTCCAGCAAGATGTTGACAGCTTCAGCACCAGCAGTGTGAGGAACATTTATGCTGTCTTCTCCTGTGTCCTCTTCTTCATCACTTTCATCGTTACTTTCTTGCATCACTTTCATCGTTACTTTCTTGCGCGGTTTTGATTATGCCTTCATCTGTTAAAGTTTGGTCCGTATTATAGTTTGTCTCATTCAGCCACTTAGTAACATCTTCATCATCAATTTCTTCTCCTTCTGGAAGGTTGTGGAACAGGTCAGTGTACAAAAAAAAGCACTCCATCTTCAGGCCACGAGTTGCCTACCGGAACCATCCGACTTCCATATCATCCTCAGTGGAGGATGCGGATAGGACGGACGTGGGGCCAGCACACCGCTCCTCCAGTCGTTATGATGGCATTCTTGACCGAAGCCGCTATTATACGGTCGAGTAGCTCCTCAATTGGCATCATGAGGCTGAGTGAACCCCGTAAAATGGCAACAGAACATGGCGGCCTGGATGGTCACCCATCCAAGTGCCGGCCACACCTGACAGCGCTTAACTTCGGTGATCTCACGGGAACCGGTGTAACCACTGCGGCAAGACTGTTGCCTCCAGTGTACAGAGTAATTGATAATTCCGAACTGACTGGCTCATCGCTGTCACTCACAACTGGATCCATGGATCCAACTTGGCATCAATGGATGGCTACAATTTTTTCTTCATTATGGTAGCACTCTCCACTTTATCCCATGCTTTTGGCTGCTTGGAAAACAACATCATGTATGTTAATTGCTTTCCACGCCTTCAGCATAGTCTCGATTGAGTCGTTTTCACCTTTGTAAAGCAAGGAGACGAGAAGTAAATATCGATAATGACGTGTAATCGATTCCAAAACTGCCTGGTCCATACGCTGAGTTAGGGGTGTCACATTGGGTAGGAGAAAGAGTGCTTGTATACCATCAGACTTAAGAGAAACATCTGAAGGATGACCAGGAACATTGCCAGTTATAAGGATAGCTTTCAGTGGAAGCTTTTTCTTCTTTAGCTCTTTTGTCACTGTTGGTACATAAGTTTCATTGAACAACCGAGAGAATATTTATCTGCCCATCCACGCTTTCTCATGAGCGCAATACTGCACTAGTAGAGTATTTATGTCAAAGGGTTGAAAACAACGTGGATGTTGGGATTTTACAATCACCATAAGCGGTAGATTATGACTCCTATTTGCATTACAATACACCATTAATGTTACAAACTGTTTCTGTTGCTTGTAACGACGAGCTTCTTTCTCGTTCTTGGCAGCTAATGTTTTCGAAGGGAGCATCTTGTGAAAGAGTCCTGTTTCATCAGCATTATACAAGGCATCAGCAGTTAAATCTTCTTCCTCTATTATCTTCCATTTCTTGCTTACAAACACATCAACATCCTTATCGTTAGCTGAGCGACTTTCCCTGCTGACTGTCAGCTGCCGAATGCTATGTCATTTTTTCCAGTTTGGTAGCCAACCTTCGCTCGCTGCAAACAAGTCCAGGTCTTTATTCTCACTCTTTTGCATAACCTTCCGTTTTCCCAACTCACTAGCCATTTGTGGTGAATACTGTCGAATAACATCTTCTTTCTTTTCTATGTCACAAATAGTTGCTCGTCCAACATTGAATTCAGCAGCAATGGCTTTCTGCGAAGAACCTCGATTTAACTTATCTAAAATGTCGAGTTTCTGCTTGACGTATAGCGTTATGAGTTTCCTTTTAGAAGATATGATTCCGAACTGTAAAGAAAGCTACAATTTCATATACAGTACATAAAGCATTATTGCGTACGATATTTCATTTTGCACTTATTTTTGGATGTGCGCTGGATTACAGAGAGGCCAGACAACTGAGGGCCGGATTAGCGAGAGTCTAGTGTACATTGACTAAATTAAATGTTGCATTGTGTAGTTTATTCTTTGTCGAAAATTACAATTGTCCTGTCGTGATTGTCAAGATGAAACACTCCCAGTTAAATTTCGGTGATTGTTAATAAGCAAATAGCAGCCTGAGTTCTAATTTTATGTGGCTTAATAGATAAGTGCTGACCGGTTTTAGCTGTTTTGGGTTTCGTTTCTAATAAGAATGCTCTTGCTCAACAGTCTTAAACACAGTGATGAGGGATTTCTGCAGTGATCAATCTTAAGATATTTTACACTATTTGAGCGATATATTCTGGTTAGGCACAATGTGTTGCAAACACTAGTTTCGTCTTTGGCTGGTAATAACGGCTCATCTCATTTGTACATCGCCATGTGCTATAACAATAGTTAGCACACACATTTCTCACCGGAGTTCAATTTGTGACTGGAATGAGGTTGACACAAACGCGTATTTTCCGCACTCCACAAACTTTCTGAACACTTGTCAGTAATATCACTTGTCACAATTCGGAATAATGTTTCACTCAGGGTCAACCTGTGGTGTTTGGAGCACTCTCAGCTGATACAACGTTATGGGATACTTTCTCCCCCCCTCCATTCAAACCATGATATGCTCTCTGACTGACAGCTACACTCAGACTGCTATCGTATTTACCCATTTTACCCACTTTGTGCTCGCTGCACTTTAGTGTGCCTACCATTGACCTATGTATTTATCTCTGGGCAAGGAATTGTGAAATCCTTACAAACTCACATTAGATGGAAATAGACAGTGTATGCAGAAATTGATCACGCCAATCTGAAACTCCTTAGTATATGTAGAAATATAGTTGTAGTAGATAGATCACATGAGATGTGTGGGGAAATTAGAGAGAAATATGTCTGCGGAGCCAGCTATTAAATGTAGCCCCACCAATAGTTTAAAAATAATAGATTATGGCATAATTCACCATTACCTTAAATACAGAACAGAATTTTGTAGCTGTGCTACTGATATACATTTCAGTGTAAAAATGCAGCTAGACTGTTGCTTGGTGTAGGATAGAGAGAATCCAGCCATGCTAATTTTTATGATATAAATGTCTAATGATACATTCTTAGAATTTATATAAAGGAACAAGAAAGTCCAGGTATGTTCATGGCTGCAAAACTAGAAATGAGTTAATATATTTGGTCATATATGTTTTAACATGCCTCCATTCATAGTGAGAACATATGAATCCAAATTATTCAGAATAAAAGTAAAATATTTTCTGGTAAAAAATGTATGTATTCATTCAAGTACACAGTGAGCTCCTTAAGAAGTATGATGTCACTTAGTGTGCTTCATAACATTACTATTTTAATTATTAGTACTACAATTAGCAATTTATGTTCTACATACTACTACCAACTTTTATTAAACCTGTATAAGTTATTTTTATTATCATTATTGTGCTTCAATTTAGTACTGTAATATCATTATACATCTAAGAATGATTTTTTTTCAAAATTTTAATTGGAAAAAAATGGAAATAATTTACTAACTAGATGACACTGCACTACTAAAAAATTTTGCAAGACGTAGCTTTGTATTGAGTAGTTTGAAATAAATCAAGTTTTTCAAATGTTTGTTGACATCGTTGCATATTTATTCAACTTTCTGAATGTTTTCACGTGATGTTTATCCTCTGATGAAGTGAAAATTTGTGTATAAAACGAGTCAAATATGTACTTGCAAAAGAGAAATGCCAAAAAATGATAAAGAACAATGGAAATGGACATGGCATGAATCACTAGTTTTCTACAAATCATAGCTCCAGATTAAATGTTTCAGTAATAACATGGTAATGCTTATTAATATTTTTATAGTAATGAAACTATAAAATACATCTGAAATAGCATCAAAAGGAGTGGTTAATTAGGTAAATGGGCAAAGTGAGTGTGTCTGTGGTCTGTGTAGGTCCAGGAGAGAGGGCAGAGGGTAGACAGTAAAATTGCAGAGGAGGTCCAAGGCTTGAATACTATAAGCAGGTTCAAATGCATGTCAGCTGCAGTGGCTCTGCAGAGATCGAATGGCTAGACTAGTGTGTAGAGCTGCATCAAAATTGACATTGGACTGATGACCACAACAACAAGCAGTGGGCATTACAGCGATAGACAGCATCAAACTCGCAGGGCACTAGTTAATTAATACACATAGAATTATAGTGGGCTACCTTTTGAAATTACCTCAGTATGCTATAAATAATGAATTCCTCTACGTCACAGGATGGGTGGACAACTGAGCAATTTGATATTTTTTAAATGCATTTTAGGAAGATCATGTAGCTATATTCAGGGTGTTACAAAAAGGTATGGCCAAACTTTCAGGAAACATTCCTCGCACCCAAATAAAGAAAAGATGTTACGTGGACATGTGTCCAGAAACACTTAATTTCCATGTTAGAGCTCATTTTAGTTTCGTCAGTATGTACTGTACTTCCTCCATTCACCGCCAGTTGGCCCAATTAAAGGAAGGTAATGTTGACTTCAATGCTTGTGTTGACATGCGACTCATTGCTCTACAGTACTAGTATCAAGCACATCAGTACATAGCATCAACAGGTTAGTGTTCATCACGAACATGGTTTTGCAGTCAATGCAATGTTTACAAATGCGGAGTTGGCAGATGGGCATTTGGTGCATGGATTAGCACGGGGCAATAGCCGTGGCGCGGTACGTTTGTATCGAGACAGATTTCCAGAACGAAGGTGTCCCGACAGGAAGACGTTCGAAGCAATTGATCGACGTCTTAGGGAGCACGGAACTCGCGACCGGGGAAGACCTAGAACGACGAGGACACCTGCAATCGACGAGGCAATTCTTCGTGCAGTTGACGATAACCCTAATGTCAGCGTCAGAGAAGTTGCTGCTGTACAAGGTTACGTTGACCACGTCACTGCATGGAGAGTGCTACGGGAGAACCAGTTGTTTCCGTACCACGTACAGCGTGTGCAGGCACTATCAGCAGCTGATTGGCCTCCATGGGTACACTTCTGCGAATGGTTCATCCAACAATGTGTCAATTCTCATTTCAGTGCAAATGTTCTCTTTACGGGTGAGGCTTCATTCCAACGTGATCAAATTGTAAATTTTCACAATCAACATGTGTGGGCTGACGAGAATCCGCACGCAATTGTGCAATCACGTCATCAACACAGATTTTCTGTGAACGTTTGGGCAGGCATTGTTGGTGATGTCTTGATTGGGCCCCATGTTCTTCCACCTACGCTCAATGGAGCACGTTATCATGATTTCATATGGGATATTCTACCTGTGCTGCTAGAATATGTGCCTTTACAAGTACGACACAACATGTGGTTTATGCACGATGGAGCTCCTGCACATTTCAGTCGAAGTGTTGTACGCTTCTCAACAACAGATTCGGTGACCAATGGATTGCTAGAGGCGGACCAATTCCATGGCCTCCACACTCTCCTGACCTCAACCCTCTTGACTTTCATTTATGGGGGCATTTGAAAGCTCTTGTCTACGTAACCCCGGTACCAAATGTAGAGACTCTTCGTGCTCGTATTGTGGATGGCTGTGATACAATACGCCATTCTCCAGGGCTGCATCAGCAATTCCATGTGACAGAGGGCGGATGCATGAATCCTCGCTAACGGAGAACATTTTGAACATTTCCTGTAACAGAGTGTTTCAAGTCACGCTGGTACGTTCTGTTGCTGTGTATTTCCATTCCATGATTAATGTGATTTGAAGAGAAGTAATAAAATGAGCTCTAACATGGAAAGTAAGTGTTTCCTGACACATGTCCACATAACATATTTTCTTTCTTTGTGTGTGAGGAATACTTCCTGAAAGTTTGGCCGTATGTTTTTGTAACACCCTGTATAATCGAAGCTTATTATGGCATTACTGTTTTATGAAACTTTTTCGTGATGCCAACACAGCACATTGTATTAGAAGAGAGACTCAGTAGCATGGTCAATTGTAGGTTTTTTTCTGTCTTTTTTTGTCGTGTTACTGGTTTGGTAAGAGACACCACGAATTCCTCTATAGTGCTAATCTCCTCAACTCAGAGTAGCGCTTGCTACACGTCATCAATTATTTGGTTGATGTATTCCGGTCTATAACAGTAGTAACAGGCAACTTAAAACGTTGAGGTGGCTCTCTCTTCTTCTCTCATAACAAAAATTAGTTATTTCTGAGCTGTGGTATCTGTCGCAAACAGGTGAAACTTCCTAGCATTTGGTTCTTCCAAACTTTTAGCAAAGTTTATTCAGTATATAACATGCAAATTGTTGAGGTGCCTATGCTGTTAATACACAGAATCCACAGTACATATTATATGTATTAATGGGCTTACCATATATATGGGATTATTTTGAAAACTTTTTGTTTATTTATAGATGCAGTCACATTCTTATGACACAGTCATAACCGGTGTCAGCCATACAATGACCATCTTCAGAATCTATAACAATACAAAATAAAATTTATATTAAAACCTAAAAATAAGTGCAATATTTAACCAGGCTTATTAGTAATCTACAGAATTTATGCTAAATACATATAGTTCATACCTAAAGGTGGCATACACTGAACACAGGTTCATGTGTTGTCAAACTAGCTATAAAATGTAAAACCCCGTTCTTATATAGATATAAAAATTTGTTATGGGATTAGCCTGGACAGTTCTGCTTCTTGTGTGCTGTCTGTAGTAATATTTGTTGTTTGAGAATCTTACGACTGCGAGGATTTTTTAAAAAATTAGCCCTATACATTTGATATCATTCTTTTAACCATTCTCCTACAGCTGGACTTCTTGCAGCTGAGTTTGGAACATCAGTGGCAATGCATGACTACCAGTCCATCCACAACTTTTCACTTAGTCATATGGCAACATTGCAGGGGCAATGCGTTTAACTTGCTTTCGTGTGTGAAGTAACACGTCTGCACGTTTTTGGATCTATTTATTTCTATTCATCTTTTGTCTCATCGTTTCGCAATAGGAAAAAGGAAGCATGTTTTGAATGTTAGGCTATAACAGGAATACAAATTTATGAAATGTTAAGATGAATTCAGAATCTATCTTGTTGTGAGTATTATGATGTAATAAGCACAAAAAAACCAATTTCTTAAAAAGCCATGTCTAGTGAAAAATATAACTCAATAAATATCTACATCTACATCTATACTCTGCAAACGACTGTGATGTGCATAGCTGAGGGACGTTCCTTTGCCCAGTTATTGGGATTTCTTCCCATTCCATTCAGATATGGAGCGCGGGAAGAATGACTGTTTGAATCTTCAGTGTGTGCTGTAAATATTCTAATCTGTTCCTCGTGATCCTTACGTGAGCGATACGTAGAGGCTGTAGCATATTCCTAGAGCCATCATTTAAAGCTGGTTCTCAAAGCTTTGTTAGTAAACTTTCTCGGGTTAGTTTGGGTCTATCTTCAAGAGTCTGCCAGTTCAGTTCCTTCAACACCTCCGTGACGCTCCCCACGGGTCAAAAAAACTTGTGACCATTCATTGTGCCCTTCTCTATATACGTTTAATACCCCCCTGTTAGTCCTATTTAGTATGGGTTCTACACACTCGAGCAATACATGAGAAACAGTCTCACGAGTGATTTCTATGAAGTCTCCTTTGTGGACCAGTTGCATTTCCCCAGTATTCAATCAATAAGCCAAAGTCTACCTCCTGACTTACCCACGACTGAGTCTATGTTATCATTCCATTTCACATCCCGACAAAGTGTTAAAGTTCAGTTGAGACTGTCATGGGTTGGATCCAAAAAATATACACATTTGTCCTAGGCTGGAGAGAGAAAAATATGGTAAGTATACCTGTGTAGGGACTCTGCAGTCACAATGCAATGAACTTAAAATTTTTGAAGAGCTCTGTATGGTCAAACATAGAGTAACCAGGGTCGAAATGCATGTTGCGAAGGAAAGATTCTTTCCTGCACATCCATATGTCCATTAAAGAGACATCTCTACTTTACATTTTACAACAAACCTAATTAGTTACGGGATTCACAAATTTGATGTGAACATGCACACATTTGGTATAGCTCATTATAAATTGTTTTGGTTTAATGATCGTTTGTAATCGGCCTGACATAATTGTTGCTGCGACGTATCCATGGTTCCTATCTTTTAACTTCAATTTAAGGAATTTAATGAAGCAGACACTTTCGATTTTAAAATGGAAGTCGTCGGCTTCCATTTATCACTATCGATTCAAATATATCGAAAGCATCGATGTAAACAAAAGAAGGTTTCTGGATATTTCAGTGCGGCGTGAGTATTGTAGGCGTTTTGATTGTGGTTAATTTCTGAAATGGCTGCTATAAGTTTATTAAACCCAAAAGCTGAATTTGCCAGGGCAGCCCAAGCGTTGGCTGTAAATATTTCCGCGGCAAAGGGGATTCAGGATGTCATGAAAACTAATTTAGGACCGAAAGGCACAATGAAAATGTAAGTGAAGTTTCGTTAATGGCCATGTGCCTTAGTTAAGCCATTGAAAAATGTAGTGGCATTCAGGTAACGTTGTGTTTGTTGTTAATTTGGATAGCTAATATGTACAAGTTATAGTCTACGAAATTAACGTTACATTCACTACAGAATTATTTTCCGGAAGCATTGGTTGATCTGTTATTCAACAGTATCGAAATATTAAATTAACTATGTTCTAAACCACCCAAAAGAACTAGATTTGGTTTTGCAATGCGAACATGTAAGGCACCAAAAGAAGGCAAAGAGGAGCTGCAGTTAAAATTCACCAATATTCCGCTGGTACTTAAATCTGTAAAAATGTTCTGCAGTCGTACATTACTCTGGAGAAGGCGATACCTAAAAACCCAGATGACTAGGAAATGAGATAGTCACAATAACCCAAAAACACTTTTTAAAAAATGGTGACTTTCCTCAAGTCTTATCGTGACAGATATCAGCCTGTTTTTCTGCCATGGTAACCACCGATCAGACTGTTTATAAACTTCAAAATTTAACAGCATTACCAAAGAACAGAATGTTATGGGAGTAATATTTTTGCATAATAGCTGCAATACAATTATATATACTGCCTTAAAGTTTTCACGATTGTTACATTGTGTCAGTTTTGGGGAAGGTGTTAGCATTCAGCCTTGACCCCCTTTTTTTTTTTTTAAAAAAAAAAAAAGGTTTAACATCATATAGAATTTTGTGTATACATTTTTAGTGTACAATGCTGTTTACATGCTAGTTTAATTCCAATTTGAAATACACAATATTTTGTGTTCGCTTAGTTTATGAAGAGTTGTGTTAATGTACTGTAGGCCATGCCCAATAGTTATGACACCAGCCACTGGTGGGTTTCTTTATCACAGTTTTTCAAGCCTGTTAAGGGTTTTTTTTTTTTTTTTTTTTTTTTTTTACAAAGGATCCCAAGCATGATACATTTAAGTGTCAGAGGACAAAGCTAGAGGAGATCTCTTAGGATCCTAAGCTTTCTTCCAGATACTTCAATTTTTTTATACATTTTCATGAATTTTCTGTAGAATGTCATGAGGAAAACTACACTGCCAGCTAGACAATGTTACTCAGGGTGCTGGAATAACGGCAATAATGTGCTGTTCTGGAACCCACACGTCAGTCTGTGATGCCCGATACTATGAAACTTCTGGGCCTTGTGAATTCATAAAGCTTACTAAAACAGCCTTCTCAGTGGAAGTCCCAGATATTTCCAGTCAACCACTCTTTTGACAAATGCATGCAGCAGATTATCGTGCATGGAGCTCCGAACTTTCTCTTCTGCACTGAGGGTGTTAATGGGATTAAATTTTGTTTCATCAGCAAAGAAGAAATTGAATGAAATAGTGTTACGGAAAGGGCAATTTTCTAACGTGGACATACTTTAGTAGGAACTAGAGAAAACAGTGATGTTTTGCAAGTTGCTGAAACAATGATCCATGTCAGCGGGTTTTCAAATGTCATATTTACTGGCCAAAATTAGTCACAGTAGAGACCTCTGCTGAGCAGGATGCTTTAATAAGCTTAATGCACCCACATGGCCCGGCAAATTCATTTTCTTGACCAACAAGGGGTGACAAGCTCTCTGTTCTGGAACAGCACGTTATGGCAGTTATTCCAGCACCCCCAGTGACATCGTCTGGCCAGCAATATATTTTTTGGCATAACATTCTATAGAAAATTAATGAAACTTGTACAAAAATTTGAAGTAGCTTGAAGGAAACATAAGCTTAGGGTCTTGAGAGACCAGCTCTAGCTTTTGTCTTCTGACACTTACAGAAATATATCATGATGCTTGGGATAGAGGCCCTTATCAGACTTCTCAACATGTGGTAAAGAAACCCACCAGTGGCTGCTGTTACACAGCAATTGGGTGTGGCCACTATGGTGGTTTTTTTTTTGGGGGGGGGGGTGCTGGTTGTCTCACTTTAAAATAAACGAACAGTATTTTTGCCACTGGATCATAGCAACACTTTTCAAGCACAACCTTCATTATTTACCTTCAATTAACCAACTCTTTGAATCATCCAACCCTGTGTCCAACCATCCATGTGCGTTCCAAGCTGATTGGCATACCTTTGTTACTAAGTGATTTTATTTGTGTCACAGCATGTGTCCATTTGAGTCATGTTGCTCATGCATGACAGACTAATGTACTGCTGGACTGTTCACTGTTCTGTATCCTTTAATTGCTGCTTTATTTGTGTACTTTATAAATTTGTTACTGTATTCCTTTTAATTTCCAAGTTGTGATTAAGAAGTTCAGGGATTCGGAAAGATTAAAAAGTCTACAAATCAGAAAAGTTAATATGAAGTTCAAAATAGCCTCTGAAATGGGTGTTGGAGTGACAACCATTAAGTGTTGGAGTGACAACCATTACAGTAAAATACTTAAAAAAAAAAAAAAAAAAAAAAAAAAAACACCATTGAAAAATCAATACTTGGGTTCTTGGATGATACTCTGTGGGTTTGGTTTTGTCAGGAAAGAAGTAAGAAGAGCCCATATTTCAGGCACTATCATGAAAGAAAAAGCTATTCAGTTGCACAAAACCTGGGGGTGTGTGGAGAACATGGATTTCAAGCAAGTGGTGGTTTGCACTTCATCGGTTGGAAAAGCATTATGGTGCTATAGTTTCAGGTGAAAAACTTTCTCTAATGATGATGCAGTTAAGGAGTTTGTTTAAAAAACTGAAAAAGTATTCTCAGAAAATTAACTGGTAGCTCATTGATTATGGGGGATTCCATTGTCACAGGTGGGACAGTTGCACTAAGTTTTTCAACAGTCAGATGCTGATATAACATAAAGTATAAATAGAAATAAAGTAAAAATTGACTGGTTGCCTTATAAATAATTGTTTTACCTTCGCTTTAAATCTGAATGTCAGAAGTTTACAAATTCAGCTGTTATTCATCTTTAAAACTTTGTCACGGGTGGGACAGCAAATAGACGTAGCATTGAATAACCACTAACATTTTAGAAGAATTCTGTGATTTAAGCACTTATTTTCTTTTGAAAATATTGAATTCACATTAATAAAACAATTATCTACATGACATATCAATAAATATTAGATTAGTAATACTTACTTACAATAATTGCGATCAAAGACTGTCACGGGTGGGACTCATGTGAAGTACAATCTTTTTCTTTTAATTAAACTGATTTTATTATGTAAGTTAGCTATGAATCAGTAGGTAACATATACTTAGAAGGCACTTTAAGTTTTAGTAATTTTGTAGAACATTTTTGTTGCTTATAAATAATATAAATTTTTGTATAGTATTAGTTTACAGTTCTGAGTACTTAATTATTTCACTTGAAGAATGTACCACTTTGAAAAAATGCACTTTACCTCTCACCCACTTTCGAAAATGTCTAAATTGCCGGGAAACTCATAATATAAAGTGTCCATAACATGTTTGACATTTGGATTCGGGAGAATAGCAAGAACTTCTTTAAACTCTGTGTAGGATACATCCTGCTCGTCAGCTTTAAATACCTTTGCTGAGTCCCCAACAGATCGCATACACATAATCTGTATTTCCTCATTGTCTTCTACACTTCTCTGTGCAGTTGCAGCATATCTGTATGTAGTGGATTTGGAACTCTACTAAAATAGATGCTCCTGGCATGATTTGTTCCACAGCTGGTTCTGAACCTGTAACTGCTTGGGAATTGGGTGTCAACAGGACATCAGGATATGATTCCTTATCACTCATCTCAGAATCTGTGTAGATTAGTGAATATATGTTGGGTGAAAGTGGGAAAAACCTCCACTTTCACTAAATCTGATTTTAGGAAAGTTCTACCACATACTAGGTTACAGATATTGTAACCGTTGAAGTAATGCTTGCTGCGGATATCTTTTATTTTTTTAACAGCTTTCCAGCAGCTATCCAGAAGGTCTCTGTTTTCATCAATATGATCTTTTGTCAGAAGAAGAAAGTTTATTCCAGAAACAGATGATTTGGCACAGTCTAAAAATTCCTGTGCATTGCTGATGATGCCTTTTCTTTGCTTAACTTTATTCCAAATAGCCCTTTTCGTTACAGCTCCAATGCCATCCATTACACATTTCCCATGTGATGGTGCAAAGAAAAGCCATTCTCCAGATACTCCAAAGTCTTGCATCATGTAGCAGAGGTTAGAAATGGTGAATTTGTTCTTAAATTTACCTGCGCAACCATCAGAAAAAATTCGTATCGAAGTCAAATTGGGAAGCTCTTGTTTCAGCTTACTTATTATACTCTTCAAGCGCCGGCCAGTGTGGCTGTGCGGTTCTAGGCGCTACAGTCTGGAACCGCGTGACCGCTACGGTCGCAGGTTCGAATCCTGCCTCGGGCATGGATGTGTGTGATGTCCTTAGGTTAGTTAGATTTAAGTAGTTCTAAGTTCTAGGGGACTGATGACCACAGATGTTAAGTCCCATAGTGCTGAGAGCCATTTGAATCATACTCTTCAAGCATGCATAAACTGAGTACTTGTCGTGGCACAGTTCATCGCTCACAATTGCAAATGAGTGTAGCCCTGTTTTCATCCAAACACAAATAGTGACCACTGTAATCTGTGTATGACTCCAGTGGGCACTTTGTATCTCATCTTGTGCCAGTGCTACATAGTTTTCTGCAAAATCTATTTGCAATATCACTTCATCACCACTAACTGATGCTTTCAGTCTTGAAAGCTCCAGATTGCATCCTTTTGACAAAGAAGTGCTCCTTGAATGTTTTTAGTTGAGACTGAAGTTCAGAGAGAGCTTCACAGAGTGTTCCACTGGTAGTAGTCTGTTTAGGGTGACACTCATGTTCGGTCCATTTTCTCCAAGATATTATATCACACAAATCAAACTTTCCATCTATTGATGTGTGTAAATTCATGATGCATTTCTTGCATTGACTTGTCATGCATATTTCACTTTCTACATCACAGCAAACAAGATTCATAGGTGAGTGTGAGTAGCAGAGGAACTAGCTATTTCTTTGTGGATGGCTTCAATGATGAAGTTGAAGTTAGCATATCTGCTCACACATACATTGTGAGGCATTTGAGACGTTAGAACAACATTTTTAGGCCGCACCTCGTAGAATTTTAAAATCTTGATAGCAATATCTGGATTGTCTTGCTTAAAAAGAAAAAATGCTTCCGTAACTGTCATATTCATGTGACGTTTCTGCAAGCTAACTCTTTTTCCAGTTTCATGGTCTACAATAGACTTAACAGGTGTCTGCCTGCTGATTTCATCATTTGTGAAAAAATTTGTATTTTGAACAGATTATCACCTGTAAGAGTATGAGATGTTTTCTAAGAGTATGAGATGTTTTCTAAGAGTACGAGATGTTTTCTAAGAGTACGAGATGTTTTCTTCGCTACTGGGAAAATCTGCTTTACTACCTTTTTAGGTAAGCTTTTACTTACAAGCTTTTTTATTACTGCTGATTTTTTTGAGGGGCTTGAAGGAAGCACCTTCTTTACCCGAGAAACAGCTTTGCCAAGGGACTGAGGACATTTATATGATCCTAACTGGGAAATACAGGTCTCAGACTGATCTTCAATTAATACGGATTTTAGTTTAAGTCTGTACTTCCTTTTTCTTTCAGCTTCCTTCTTTCGATATTCCAATAAAGATTTTTCACTGGAGGATACCTTCTTCTTCATATTTTCCCTCCTTCTTTTATTTTTTATCCCGCTCTCTTTCTTTTTCTTTATGGACATTGTACTTGCTGGTATCTTTCTTCAGTTTTTCTCGAAGTTTTCTCATAAGCTCTACTGATGTTGTTTTCCTCGTTTTCTGAATAAACAGTAAGTTTTTATTTAGTGTAAACCATCAAAGCATTTGTTATATCAACCAATTTAACATAACAATAACAAGAAGTGTTAAATGGTTTAGATTTGAGTAACATCCAAAAAACTGTCACGGGTGGGACACAATTTCTTTTAACATTTATAAATGATCATTTTCAACTTAGAAGGTGCCTTATGGTTCATTGGATGTTTTTATTTGTTTTTCTTACTTCTAACCAAAAATATATAGAATTACTATAATTGCTGAGTTAGAAGGTAAACTTTTTCATGTTTTTTGTCACGGGTGGGACACTAAATACATAGTAACTTTTGTGAATTAGCTGCATACTTAATAACTTACCTTTCTTTAAAAACTGAAGTTTGTCAGAAAGATAAGATTCTGCTCTTGAAATTTAACAATTAAAAATCAACAATCGCTGCAACCCAAATTTAAACAGCTGCCAACACAAAAAGCAAACCTTTTGTTTTCCATCCTCATCTGTAGAATCGCCAACTCTGTTATTTCCTCAGCTAATTATGTAATTTTTTCAGGACAGTAAAATTAAACTTTTGTAGATTCGAAAAACTATAACTTTGTTAACTTTGGCAATTTTTTCAAAAAATAAGCCTCAGGCTCAGTTTGGCATGGAATGACCCTTGTACAACATTGACAAGACTGGGCTGAATTATAAATTGGTCCCTCAAAACCCCTACCCAAAGAATGAAGCAGTCAAATGCACAAAACTAGCAAAGAAAAAGCTGACAATTGCAAGATGCAACAGTGCAAGTGGGGACAATAAGTTACCGTAGTTTGTAATCTACAAATCTAAGAAACCAAGAGCCTTGGAAAACAAACACGTCAGCACTTCCTGTTTATTCCAAAGCTCAAAATTTTTGGGGTGAATGGTAATTTGTTTAAAGTGTGATTTTTTGATGCATTTATTGCAGCAGTTAAATACTTGAAATCAAAAAACCTACCAACCTGTGCAATTTTGTTACTAGACACTACCTTCTGATTCAGAAATTCTACACAGTGGCATAGAATCTGACTTTCTGCCCAAAGTGACTGTAATCCAGCTAATGGACCAAGGTGTTACCAAGTTGTTAAAATGATGTTACAGAGGGAAATAGATCAGTGGTTTGTCAGAGAAAACAGTAGAGTTGTGGTCTTTTTGAAGCAATGAAGAACCTTCACATAAAAGATGTAATTTACACAGTTGCTTGAGAACTTAAACAAAACCACTCTACAAAGGTCATGGAAGTTTGTCCTAGCCCAACCTAAGAGCAACAACATCCAGACTAGAAAGTGTCAGGCATTGTAGTTTTAGTTACTGATTTGCAAACTCTTCAGAATGGTATCCAGCATGCTGATATAGATTAATGGCTAACAGATGATGATTGTGCTGTTACCAATAAAGAACTAGATGATGATCAGATCATCAATCTTGTTTTGAAACAGTATACTGTTGAGTAAGAGCAGACAGATGATCATGAAAAGGAAGTAGACAAAAAGATCTATTTGAAATGTGTTTTTTCATCTTTTGATCCCTGCAAATGGCTTGTTTCATTATTCTCTGATTACCCTAATCTTTTAGCATAAAATGTCAGGTAGACTGCTATGGGTATTACAATGTGTGTTGCACTGTTATGCAACAATTTTACTTCCATGATGTCCAGTTCTTTGGTAATGCACAGTTAAACTTCGAAGAAATTTAATACCACTTTGATTCTACAGTTACCCAAAAAAAAGGCTGATATTTCTAACGATGAGTCATGAGGAAAGACACCCCATTTCTTAAAGTTTTTTGAATTGTTCTGATTATCTCACTTCCTAGTCATCAGGAATTTAGACGTTAACTTTTCCAGAGTACTAAACAATTGATACATTCATTTTTAAAGGTCCTTTACCAAATTTTGGCAAAATGAGTGAAGTGTGGTACCAGATTCTATATAGCCTATATATGAGAAATGTTGTAAATGATTTTTGTGACTTTGTAACAGTGATGTCAATTTTTAAAGGCTTTTTTACCACTGGAATAACGCCCTTTCAATGGTGATTATGTTCGCATGCCATCTGTTGAACACCTTATGCAGGACATGTTACATTTCACTTTTTGTAGTTCAACAGTGTTGTGAGAAGTATTGAGTTAGGACGCAATGAAAGTACCAGGAATCTTCAGTTTCCAGAAATGTCTGTGGTTTTTAATTTTGAAAAGCCTTTCAGTGAACTAGTGACTACTAACAGAAACAAAATGCAAGACGTATAACATTCAATTGATTATATTCTGCATGAATGTAGGTATTTTTATGATGATTTGGTGAAATGGCCTGTATATAACTGTGCTGCCGATGATAAGTGAAACTATTTTGTATGTTCTGTGAGTAAAGTTGCAATATTGTGAAAATGTATGAGTAAAACAAAGCAACTTTAAACATTTCTAAAAATGAAATTTGACCATGCAAATGAGTACTTTAAACATTCAGTACCTTAAATGTCGGAAACCCCATCCACATGTTCATCTGCAAAATGTTTTGCTTGGTTAAATGCACTTCCACATTGTTGCTTTTTAGAGCTTTATATGTTCACATTGTGAAACCAAATCTAGTTTTTCAGGTGGATTTTCTAATAAAAATGCTTGAAGAAAATGTGCAGATTTTTTCTGTAAAAGTGAGCTGAACATAGGCTTTTTTGGTGTTATTACAGAAAGTGAAAACTTTGCCATCAATTTGTTAACTATTGGGAAGCAGTTGGAAAGTGAAATTTTATATTCTAAACCTTGTATTGGTAACTTATTATGAGCAAAGTTTCCTACAGTTACTTCCAGAGATATGAAAGCTAAACTTCACTTTTTTCCCAAGTGTCTATTTTTTCGCCCAACTTCGCTTCAAATTATCCATATGAAAATTGCTCAGTAAATCATCTTTCATTTAAGTGAACTCACAAAAATTGCTTTAAAAAAATTACCGGAGATACTCTTATGTCTGTTTATAAAAATTTACGGGTGCACTTTTTACATTTGCACTATGGGGTCAAACTAATGACTGTGTGTCTAGAATATTATATTGGTGTTAAATAAAACTTACCAATGTTCATTGGGAGCATGTGCTCATGCTCACATAGAAGTTCAGCGAAATACATGATGGTCATGCAGAAACGTTTTGCAAAATTAACCACTTGGAATGAATGGCACTATTGTTGTTTTTTCTATATTTCATAGTGAAATATTTATTTTTCTATGGTGCTGTTTTATAAGGCTTAGTCTTTCATCCCCTGCACACTTTGAATCTAAACCCATGGCCCCTGCGGGTCAGCAAGTTAGAATAGGTCCGAGGTATTCCTGCCTGTCGTAAGAGGCGACTAAAAGGAGTCTCTCATTTTTCAGCCCTGTAAGTTCAGATACCATTTTATGGTTTGACCTGCCACTTTCCAAATTTTACAGAAGTGCAGGCCATATGGGGAAGGATGTCTTACTTGGTGCACGAGTTGCCCATAGTGTCCTCGGATTCAGTCTTCTGAACCTCTTGTCATCATGTCTTTGCATCACCACCTGCAATTCAACTATTTGGGCGAGGACACTTTCTGGGGTATGTCATCTTTTTCCGTTGTCTCCTGTCCTCTTTCACCTCCATGACAATATTGGATTTGTCTGTGCCCAATACCCAGCACGGTAGCCAGTTCGTTGTGGTGGGGTCGTCATGTGGTAGACACCGGACAACACAGGGATTGCACTGCTGATGCCTGAGCTGTAAACTCCCCACATATGCCAAGCAGTAGATGCCCGTCTTTGTGGGGCATCTGGACTCCCAGGAATGGCCATCGTGCCAGGAAGCATCTGCTGTGGCTAGTGGCTCCCTTGGGGAGAGCCTTTGATCGAAGTGGGTGGCATCAGGGCGGATGACGTGCAATGAAGCGGACTAAATCATCTTTTGGTGGTGACCGAATGGCCCCAGCAGTCTCTAAGGAAAGGAAAGGTTGATTTAAATGCTGACAGGTATGACCCTAAATCGTTCTCCCTAGCAACACCTTCGGAGGACCATTGGGCTTCAGAGCAACAGGATCCATATTCGCCAAATTACTCGGTTTGCAGCAGAACTGATGGGTACTCATTTCTGGAAACGAAGCCTCTGTTTTTTGTTGATCACCTGGAGGATAAATTTGAGGAAGGGACAGCGCTGTCCAAAATGCGCAATGGGTCAGTTTCGATTCAGATAGCATCCCCAACCCTGTCGTGGGTATTACTCGTCTGTGACTAGGTGGGTGAATTCGTTTCGGTTACTCCCCACAAAAGCTTCAGTATGGTCTAGGGAATTATTTTTCTTCGTGACCTCCTGTTACAATCCGATGATGAGCTATGTGCCAATTTAGAATGGTGGTGGTGTTCATTTCATCCGGTGTGTTTACAGGGGACCCAAAGACAATAGGGTTGTCACTGGTGCCTTCGTCTTGGCCTTTGAGGGTGATTCATTACCTGAAAAGATCAAGGTGATGGTGTACCAATGTGATGTCAAATCCTGTGACCCCTTCCCCTATGCGATGCTTAAGTGCTGGAAATTTGGCCACAATTCCTCCTGGTGCCCTTCCAGCACCACATGTAGAGACTGCAGATGTTCACTGCATTCAAATACTCCATGTGTGCCTCCTCCCACCTGTGTGAACTGTGTACAGCATCACTCCCCCTGCTTGCCAGACTGCCCGGTACTTACCATGAGGCTAAACTCAGATATGAAAGACTAAACCCTGTTCCCATGCTATCTTCACGCTGCCGCTGCGACGGCGTCGCCATCGATGATGCCATTATGCTCATCATCTAATGTTGCTCCAGTGGGCCCTCAGGGCCACCCACCTTCCTCTCCTGTCCAGTTGACTGGGGGCAGGTCTTCTGTTGCTCCCAAAGCCTCTACTTTGGGAACATCCCCCCCCCCCCCCAAAAGGCCAGGGACATCGGTCCCCCCCTCCCCTGCTGCAACCGGAGAAGCAACCGGCTCCTCTTATGGGGGTGGGGTCCCTTGGCACTCTTACCTTCCACAGTCCCCTGCCAGTGATCCAGTGAACACCAGCCTGTGGTTGAAAGAGCCGCTGGCTGCTGGTGTAAGGGCTTCAAGGTCTTCGTCTGTCCATGAAGCTACTTCTGAGAAGCCCTCCCAGCAAACCCCTAAGGAGCGGCAAGAGGGTAAAACTTCAAAGAAAAAGTCCACTAAGAAATGGGAGCCTCCAGTGCCCCTGACACCAGCACTCCCTCACGGCTCTGCGTCCGAGGAGGAGGTGGAGATTCTGGTGGCCCCTGAGGACCTAGATCTCACCGACGCCTCAGATGCAATGGTACTGGATGCCGACAATCAACCAGTGGCAACAGGTGAGGATGAGGACTAATTAGCCTCCTTGATCACTCCGTGCCATCCCAGATGACAGAAAGCTTCCTTCTCCAGTGGAACTGCGGCAATTTTTTCTCCCATCTGCTGAGTTACGTCAGTTTTTAAGCAGTACACCTGCTTTTTGCATTCTCCTTCAAGAGACCTGGTTTCTCACAATGTGCACAACTGCCATTTGTGACTACCAGAGGTGCTACAAAAACCATCCTGCCTGTGACAGACTGTCAAGTGGAGTATGTATTTTCGTCCTTACTTCTTTCTGTGGTGAACCTGTGTCCCTTCAAACACCTTTAAAAGTGGTGACTGTCAGGGTGAGGACAACACAGGAGATCACCATATGTAACATCTACCTCCCTCCAGGTGGTGAAGCACCACCCCATGTTGTGGCTGCACTCATTTCGTAACTCCCCCCAACTTTTCTCCTTCTGGGTGATTTTAAAGCCCATAACCCTTTGTGGGGTGGAGCCAAGGTTAATGGCCGTTGCACAGATGTTGAGGACCTACCACCTCACCTCAACCTTTGCCTCCTAAATACAGGTGCCCTCACACATTTCAATGTGGCACATGGCACATATTCGGCCATTGATCTCTTGGTTTGCAGTCCTGGCCTTCTCCCATCTATCCACTGGAGAGCACGACAAGTTGTGTGGTAGTGACCACTTTCCACTCTTCCTGTCCCTACTGCAGGGTTCCTCCACTTTCCACTCTTCCTGTCCCTACTGCAGGGTCCCTCATATCGACACTTGCCCAGGTGAGTTCTTCTTAAGGCTGACTGGAACACTTTCACATCCACTACCAACATTGAGTATCCATTGCATGCCACCATCAATGAAGTGATCTGTTGGGAACAGTAAATCTCCACCGTTGGAACATGAACCTCCCCCTCCCAGGTTTGGAGCAAGCTTATCTTTCATCTCCTCAGATAGAGGACGGAGTGACAACGTCTCTCTTTTGCTCCACGCCACCCTGACCCTTATGATGTTCCCTTCAGTGATCGGGAATTTCTCAGTGCCTTTGCCGACTGTGCTGACACATCCACTGGCCCAGGTTGCATCCATTCGCAAATGCTGATACATCTGTCAGTGGATTCCCAACGCCACTTCCTTGCTGTCTTCAACCGCATTTGAAGCTATGGCAAATTCCCATCACAAGGGCAAGAAAGTGTCGTCATTCCAGTGCTAAAGCCCGGGAAGAATCCACTGAGTGTTGACAGCTATCATCCCACCAGCCTCACCAACATTCTGTGCCATCTGCTTGAACATGTGGTGACCTGGCGGTTGTGTTGGCTCCTTGAGTTTGGGGACCTTCTGGCTCCGTCCCAGGGCAGTTTTCGCCAATTACGCTCCACATCAACAGCTTGGTGTACCTGGAGTCTGCCGTTCGATCAGCCTTTTCCAGGCAACATCTTATTACCATTTTTTTCGATCTCACGAAGGCATACGATACCACTTGGTGACACCACATCGTTGCTACTCTGCATGAGTGGGGTCTCCAGGGCCCACTCCAGATTTTTATACAGAACTTTTTGTCACACTGCACTTTCAGAGTCCGTGTCAGTGCTTCCCTTAGTCCACTCCATGTACAAGAGAATGGGGTCCTACTGGGCTCTGTCTGAGTGACCCACTCTTTTCTTGCCGTCAATGTTCTCGCATTAGCAGTAGGATTGTCAATCTCTCCCCTCCTATGCGCTGACTATTTTTGTATTTCGTTTTGCTCCTCTTGTACTGTTGGGGCTGAACACCACTGCAGTCGTGGGCCCTCACTCACGGCCTTGTTTTCGGCTGACAAAACTTGCGTGATGCACTTCTGTCATCGTCGTACCGTCCACCCCCATCGAGAACTTCACCTCGATGACCAACTTCTAGATATAGTGGAGACTTACTGCTTTCTGGGACTGGTCTTCGACGTCTGTTAATGGTGGTGGTACCTTAATCTTATTTGATGCCTGAGCTACACAGACTGGGGTGCTGATTGTTGTACACTGCTGCAGTGGCATCAAGCCCTTGTACAGTCCCATGTTGATTACGAAAGTGTGGTGTGTGGTTCAGCAGCCCCCTCTCCACTGGGTATACTAGACCCTGTCCACCACTGTGAAGTTTTCCTTGTGACGAGAGCCACCTTCCGATCATGCCCTGTGAACAGCCTCCTTTTAGAAGCTGGTGTTCCTCCGTTGCTGCTCCGGCAGCAACTATTCCTTGCAAATATACCGCCCACATACATAGTTCTCCTCGCCATCCAAATTACCATCTTCTCTTCTGTAACACGGTGCTCCATCTCCCTGTGGCGAAATAAATAAAAAACATTTTACATTTTAAATTCCACGTCATTGTTGATTTAATCAGAGTTCTCACCTTAGACGTAGAATTAGTCCTTCTGCCACAATATTAATTCATTAGTCGCCATCGATGTTCTTCTCTTTGTTGACCGTGTGTACCATCATGAGTCGGCATCGGTTCACTTCACGAAGACGGTGGAAACCAAGGAATACAATGCTACGTTGCTTTAAATAATTTTCGTAACACTTCGATACTTTTCACTATTTTTTTATTCACAACACAATAAGACTTGCTGTGCTCGTCGCACAAACCATAATTACCAACCATATGGCTGCCTTTTCGCACAGTCCAAAAATCACGTCCATCCTCCACAAGGCAACAATCGAAAGTGTCCCTTAGCTCCTTGGAGTATCAAACAAAAGAGAATCCAATGTGAACTTTACAAAGATTATAATATACATGCCTCTCAATTTATCTTTGGCGCAGCTTTTAAGATATTGTATGTCTCTGCATAGGAATGTGTCATTACAACTGCCCCCCTACTGTATACTGTCACTAGAAAATTTTATTTGATTGACAGGATACAGTAGTCGACCTTGCAATTGATAGGTTTGGGGGTCTTTTATTTACGCACTTCATTTTTATTGTCTCATTTTCATGGCACTGTGAATTCTTTGGTATTTCTGAGTGTGTGTCAGTTTTTTGGTATACTTATGCTAATATTTACAAACCTTAATCCTAATATACAAAGTTCTGGTTAATACTGAGAAAATGACATCATGTAGTAAAGTTTGTACAATAAAATATACACTGAATACAACGTTACATACAAATGTTTCCTTCCTCATCAGAGGTGAAAATTAAGTCCTTGTATTGCCTTCTGTATTTATTCTGGGGCGACGAGCTTTGTTCGCTAGCCCGTGTTGAATATGGGCGGGTGATACGCGCGCCTGATTGTCTGGTCGTCCGTTAGCGGGCGACGTTGGTTGAATGCGCGCGACAGTGCACTGAATATACACCGACGTGCGGGTACCGTCGAGACTTCCGAACCTCAGTATGCGTGTGCTTTTTGTAGTTCCTTCCAGTACTTAGACTGGATACGACGAGGTACATTGGAATATGTGCCCCGAAGAACACACCACACTATGTGCGAGGCGGAGGACGATCCCGTCGATTCAGCTCCTGGTAAGAAGCGTACCATGTCAAACTTGTTTGGCATTGTCCTTTCCTACTGTGACGCCATGGGTCGTTTGACGATACAAGCTTCAATTTTCGATGTCACTTGTTTAGGCTCGCTGACACTTGCAACGTAGCACTACTTTGCACAATTTTAATTTCTACACACACCACTTTAACCGCGAGTATTGCGATCGAAACTTCCCTTTCACTACACTTTTTTTTTCTTCGCATTAACCCCTTTTACCTATTGTACTGAGATTCATTCCCCTCAATACTTCTGGTCAATGTACATAATTTGTAAGTCACGGGACTTGGCATGAAATACAAAATACATCACATACAATGGAATAACATATAATACATACAATACATTGTTTACATTAACTGTAGGAAAAAACTATCGACTAAAATTGAAAAAATTTTTGACCACTCATAGTGGCTTCTTCGTCTTGGATTTTACTGACACACACACTCGCCTTTTCCCATTAATCTGTTAGAAGGAACAAGTTCTTTGTTTTCCTTCTTGAACTCGAGTATAAGTTAAGGTTTACCTCCGTTACGTATTCTTCATACGCAACGACATGCATCAGCATGCAGAGAATACACCTGTAGCCGCTCCACTGAAGCTTGGGAAGGGAATTTTCTACCTTCTACTTAGGGTAGTGGCAACGACTACGTGTATGCTACGGTTTTTTTTTTTTTTTTTGCGTATAAAATCTGAAAATGCACGAAATAATCATTAATATGCAGCATAACCCTAATATGTACAGTGTTTTGTGCTTAAGCACGTTCTGGTGTGCTTGTAAATCATTACCTCTAATAAAATTTCCTACATTAACATAGACATATAAACATCCAATCTTGAAGTTCAGGGTCTAGCTACTATTAATATGTACAGTGTTTCATAATAGCGGCACGCCCTTGTGTGCGTGTATCATTTTCAATTAAAGTGCGCTTATAGGCGTCATGGGAGAAAAAAATAGACATTTTAATGCATCGGTTGTCATGAAAATCTGTGTACACGAATAATCACACTTTCATAGCTTCAGTGCAGCATGAAATTCTTTATGACGTTTTTGTTCATAATTCATTTTATAGGCGATTCCTTTGCTTACAGGTCGTCGATCACACTACTTACCTGTTTCTCGTATAGCGGCGATATCATTTTCATTCCTTGTGACTGTAAATTGTTATATGTGTGAAAGATATAATTTTAACATGATTTTTCCTTTCATGTTTCAAGTGGGTAAAGTAATTCATACCTTCCTTTTGCATGCATGAGTGAAGCATCGCTAATGTTGCACTTTGTATCAGGGTTTTCGCATTTTCTCGTAAACTCGTAGAGTCTTACGGTTTTAATTAAGTTATTTCTTGATGTTAGGTATACATGTTTATAAGAGGTTGTCTTAGAGTTTAATTTTCCTTATACACTTCCACGTTGTTTAAGTTCAGTACATGTACAGGGCTTCTTTCGCCTTTCACACATTCATACATACGTTTATACACAAAAAAATATCTACCACTATAATATACACTTTGCTGGTGGGGCCCTTTTTCGGTACCCTGCACCATTCCTTCAATATTCCAAAATAATTCAGGGTGTGCTGAGCATCGTCCCTTATACTAATAATACTTACAACTAAATATTTCTTCTTACATACATAACTGCCTTACAGTCCATTAATGCGCAACATTCCCTATTTTCCTCCTTTACACTTTAGCTTTCGTACATGTACCCTCGTGTATAGCTTATATATTCTACAAAGTTGATTGCTGAGTGCATCAGGTGTTTCCTAACGTTAATGTGTGTCTCTCTCTATATAAACCCTAGGTATTTGTTTTGAGAGCGATTCAGTTCATTACTCACGCTGCATAGGTCTGTTTATTATTACCCTATTTTAAAGCTTGTGTCACTCTTTTCCTTAGTCACAAAAATTCCCGCGTTTACCTTGTTGTTCATTCTGAAAATCGCTAGCTACTGTGTAATGTAAATGTATGCGTTATCTCTTTGATTTCCTCTTTGCTGCTTTTTCCCTATATGTAAATGTGTGCTGTTCTCGTGTACATAGCCTTTCTTCCGGTTATATATCTGCATTATTTATTTATTTATTTATTTTTCTATTTTCTTTCTCCTTCCGTACAAGCTAAGATTTTACTCAGTATAATATAATATTACAATACCGTCCATGACCAGTATGTACTTGTATGTTCACTTTTATTACGTAATACCAGCTTATAATTAAATTTTCTAAGTTACTATTTACAAGACTTGTGTACTCTTTCCTTTCTTGTTTTTGAATGACTTTCGTCTCTGTGTCTCATAGTAAGAGTGGTCTCAAAACTTTTAAACGTTCCGCGCAAGCGCGCTTACGTACCACGACTGGACTGTAGGCGCGGGGAAAACTCTGCATTGTTGGTGAACATTATTCGTGATAGCCACCATCGTGTAATAGTCACGTGACGCCTGGACTCGACCGCGCATGCGCCTTTGCGCTTTGTATACGCTCAGCTGATCGGACATGGAAGGGGGGAAGATTTCTCCCCGGCTCGCTGCCTAAAGCGCGGCCAATGACCTCGTCTTGACATGCAGCTATCGCGTGCTCATGAGCTGAGCGTTGGATTGCAACTTCGAGGCGTGGTTTCTTACTCGTCTCAAGCGAACAAACTCTGACCTTCGCGCTAATTTGTCTTCGTTCCTATCTCTTAAATAACCGAGTTAGACTACAAAGTACCGTATGGTTTATTTTATACTGTTAAGACTCACAGTAACAAACGTTTCATTAGGTTTGGTTAAATATGCGTTTTTAAGCTGGCATATGCCCCCAGTTGTTCGCAAGTTTCTTAGGTTAATGACAGCAATTTTACTATGTGATCCAAGGTTGTACAATTTCAATTTTGCTAAAATAACATATAACCTTTAATGAAAAAATTCCTTGATGTCCTTGCGGGGGTATAACCCTTTCACCTTGCCCGTTCGTGTGTTACCTAACAGATAACATCCTGGGTGAGGTTTGTCTATTATAATGAAAGGGCCATCATACAACTGCCACTTTTTGTTTAATGCCTTAATTTTAGAGGATTTTGGGTGGGTACGTAATAGTACTTCCTGTCCAATGTTGAATTCTGTAACCTTTCTTATCTTTTTGTTGTTATTACAGCCTGCACGAGGTCACTTACCTTGTCCGGTGCTTTCGTCTCTTCTTCACATAGATCATCTTCTACGGTCGCATCCTGATCATATCTTAAAAATAATTGTCTAAGATGTAATGTGTGCTTGTTTGTGCCCCCTGTTGTGAAATCGGTCGGCCGGTGGGGGCTCATTACGACCGATTGTTGTTTACCGGGGGAGACAACGGCGTTGCTTCAGTACTGTCCGTTACCTCTACAAAGTGTACTGAGTGGTTATTCTGTCGCCAATTAGTTTCCGGACCGCTGCGTGCAACATTTTCTTGCGACCGGCCGTCGCTATTCCTCCTTGGTCTGTCATTCCTATTACTGTAACTATTGTAATTTTCATTTGTGTGCCGCCTTTCATCACGCGGGCCTGACCAATCATTCACGTGATTTCTATCATTTCCATACCGGCGTGGACCGTAATCTGTACTGTACCTTCGGTCTTCACGTCTCTGTGGCGCCGAATTCCTCCGATTCCCGTAATTCCAGGTTCCATTATTTGGCCTTGTCGCATACGGATGCCAACTGTGTGGGTTTTGTCCACTGCCATTAAAATGATATCCGTTACCGTTGTTTTGATTGGTTCCGGAATATTCATTCCGATTACTTGTGCTCGGCTCTTCGTATATTAGATCAATTGAGTCAAGCACGGAAAGAAAGTATTCAAGGTCGTTCTCCGGTATGGTTACCAATTTTTCGCGTAAGTTCGCGGGTAGTTTGTTTTTCAGAATTTTGAGAACATCTACGTGCGGTATTGGATTGTTCCAATAGCGCGTCTTATTCAAGTACTTTTCGAAATACTTTCTCAACCCGCCGTTTTTTAGGTTGAACGGTTGTGGGTTGAATACTTCACGGCGCAGTCTTTCTTGGACCCCAGCAGACCAATATTTCTCCAAGAAAGCCCGTTCAAATTGTTCGTAGGTGACGCACTGTTCAGCCATGTCTGTGGCCCACAAAAGTGCGTCGCCTTGTGTGAAGCCTACTACATATCTAATCTTCTGTGCCTCAGTCCAGTTTCTTGGTAAGACATTTTTAAATGCTCTTACGAATACGACTGGATGAGTTTTTCTGGATTCTGTGGAGAAAACTGGAAACTGTCTATGTTTCAACAGGCTCTCATCGACTAGAATCGTCGAGATGCAAGGCGACACGCCTACTGCCTGTTGCAGCACCGCGTTTGGCGAATAGCCATTGTTTGCCTGTGCCGGTGCGTGCACATACGCCGGACAGGGCGCGTGATGTTCTGCGTTATTGACATCGTAATCTGGCACGGGCGAATAAGTGTCGCGCTGCTTGTTGCTTGACGTAGGCAAGTCATTTGAAACGTTTAGTCTACCAGCAATTTCCTTACGTATTCTGTCCTCGGCTACTTTGATTTCATTACCTAATTTTTCAAAAAGTTTTGTTTCCCGGTCAGTTATTGATTCATTTACATTACCGTTTTCTAAAGTTTCATTTATTTTGATAATGTCGGCGTTGATACGTCGAGTCTCCTGTTTCAGAAAACCGACTTCTTCGTTAACTTTATTAACTTGGTCAGGTATTTCTTCACATGCGGACTGTACTCTTGTTAAATTTAATTGAATAGCCTGTACGTTTTCATGTATTTCTTTTTTTACGTTTTGTGTTTGATTGTGTGTTTCTACTATTTCTGACAGTTCCTGCTCCTGTTTGTTTGTAAGATCTGACAATTTCTTTTCTAAATCATTTGCCAATACATTGTATACACTATTGACGGTTTTGATGACTTTGTCTTCGATCTTTTGATCGATTTCATTGGTGAGTTTATTTAAGCGTTGATCGAAATGTCTGTGCATGTTCGCCAGTTTTGTGTTCGTTGTGTTGTGGCTGACTTCTAGATTCGCCAGTTTTGTGTTCGTTGTGTTGTGACTCATCTTTAAATCAGATAATTGCTCGCTCACGTTTGACATCAGACTATATAATGCCTCAAGCGTAACTGACGAAGCTTGTGTGTTTGTATTTATGCCATTATTTGTTGCCATTGTTTCTCTGCCACGGTCTGATTGAATCGAAACCGGGCTAGGTTCACTGATTTCACGCGAAATATTTTCATCTGATCTGGTAATCGATGCTTCATCGACAGTGCACAAGGTTTCATTTGCAAGTGGTTCATTATTGTTAATCCCTGTGGAGTGCAATTGAATTGTATTTACTTCTACATTATGTTGTGCTGAAAAACTAATTGCGTCATCATTTACGTCACTATTGTCAGAATCGGTGACGTGTCCATGAACATTTGTTAAATTAAAGTTCTCCGATTCCATTGTGAAGATATTATTTTTATCTGTACTTTACTGTTAATCTAAATCTTTAAATTCTCTCGCAGTTGAATTAATAAAAATATCTCGCGATTGTTATTTGTTGCGCGTCGGAAATTTACAAGATGGCGCACTACGTCTTCTAATTCTGCGATTGTTGAACATAAAAAGTAATTATCAAAGTGTAATTGTGTGTTGGCACAAACACTACCAGGATTTTAATATGGACAGGAAAAGGTTCTGCTTTAAGTGGAGCTAAGCCAAGGTGCAGCCACTGCATGCGTTTGCGCTTTCCTACCTTAATTCCAACTGAACTGCGTCACTCACGATTACGTTAGTTTTGTAAATCCTTGTCCTTGTTCCTTCTGGTTATTGTGCCATCCGTTTATACAGTTAATACTGTTTCACTTTATTCGTCATTTTCCATGTGCGTCATGTAACAGAGAAACAGTAATTAGTACAAGTACATTTGTAGCACAACAATGAAGTACTTACTCTTTGTTCCACCAGCACTGTCCCTGTCAGCGGTCGCCAGTGTGGCGAAATAAATAAAAAACATTTTACATTTTAAATTCCACGTCATTGTTGATTTAATCAGAGTTCTCACCTTAGACGTAGAATTAGTCCTTCTGCCACAATATTAATTCATTAGTCGCCATCGATGTTCTTCTCTTTGTTGACCGTGTGTACCATCATGAGTCGGCATCGGTTCACTTCACGAAGACGGTGGAAACCAAGGAATACAATGCTACGTTGCTTTAAATAATTTTCGTAACACTTCGATACTTTTCACTATTTTTTTATTCACAACACAATAAGACTTGCTGTGCTCGTCGCACAAACCATAATTACCAACCATATGGCTGCCTTTTCGCACAGTCCAAAAATCACGTCCATCCTCCACAAGGCAACAATCGAAAGTGTCCCTTAGCTCCTTGGAGTATCAAACAAAAGAGAATCCAATGTGAACTTTACAAAGATTATAATATACATGCCTCTCAATTTATCTTTGGCGCAGCTTTTAAGATATTGTATGTCTCTGCATAGGAATGTGTCATTACACCACTGTGAAGTTTTCCTTGTGACGAGAGCCACCTTCCGATCATGCCCTGTGAACAGCCTCCTTTTAGAAGCTGGTGTTCCTCCGTTGCTGCTCCGGCAGCAACTATTCCTTGCAAATATACCGCCCACATACATAGTTCTCCTCGCCATCCAAATTACCATCTTCTCTTCTGTAACACGGTGCTCCATCTCCCGTAATGGTGGCCCAGAACTGGGAATCCCTTTGCCGTCTGTGTCCGGTCACTTCTTCATGAACTTGACGCTTCCTGCAGGCCCACTTCCGTACACCTCCACTGTCCATACCTCGGACACAGCTTTGGCTGGACCCTTTGGAACGCCCCAAAGCCTCAGTCCCACCTGAGGCCCTCTGCTGGAATTTTCTCTTTTCTTGGCGAGTTTTAGGGCTGAGAAATAATCTACACAGATGGATCACTGGTCGACAGTCTTCTTGGCTTTGCTTACACTCACATTGGCCATGCTGAACAACACTCCTTGCTGGATGGCTGCAGAATTTTCACTGCATAGTTGGTTGCCATCTATCGCACTCTTGATCATATCTGCTCCTGCTCTTGTTAGTCCTTCATCATTTGTTGTGACTCCTTAAGCAGCCTACAAGCTCTCGACCAGTGCTTCCCTAGGCATCCTTTGGTACTGTTAATCCAGGGGTCTCTTTATGCCCTCTGCACCAGTGGACACTCGGTATCTTTATTTGGACCCCCAGGACATGTCGGGATACCGGGCAATGAACTTGCTGACTGCCTGGCCAAACAGGTCACCAGTAAACCATCTCTGGAGATTGGCCTCCTGGAGACTGATTTGCAAGCTATCTTCCGCCACAAAGTTTTCGCGATCTGCGTTACAGAATGATTCAATCTGAGTACACCAAATAAACTCTGTGCTATCAAGGAGACGACGAATATGTGGCGGTCACCCATGCAAGCCACTCGCAGGGAATCTGTTGTCCTTTGCCGGCTCCTCATTGGCCATATGTGACTAACACATGGTTACCTCCTCCATCGCGAGGATCCACCTCGGTGTTGCTGTGGCTCCCTTCTGGCTGTCGTCCACATCTTGCTGGACTGCCCAATTTTAGCTGCTCTGCGGCAGACTTTTAACCTTCCCAGCACCTTACCTTCGGTGTTGGGCAACAATGCCTCAACAGCAGATTTAGTTTTACGTGAGGGGGTTTTTATCGTACCATCTAAAGGTGGGCATTTGGCCTTCTTTCCGAGGCCTCCACCCTCCCTCCATTTTAACCCTGTCACCCCTTTCTTTGCATTTGTTTGCCTTTGTGTTTGTCTTTTCCCTACATGTGTTCATCTGGCCTCGGCTTTTTGGGGTGGACATTTTAATGTGTTGCAGAGTGGCTGTCTCATTCTCTTTTATGCTTGTGATCAGCCAGCCCAGACCATCTGCTCAATGTTTTTAATATCTTCTACTTTTCCTTGTCTTGTATGTTTTCTACATTTTTTTGTTTGTCCCATTTGTTTTCTTTTTAGGTGTGGTTCCCCATTCCTTTTCCCCCTTTTACTTTCCCAAACATACTTTTGGCATTGTTTTATGTTGAGCCTTGTTTGTGTCAGGAAAAGGGGCTGATGACTCTGTAGTTTTTGGTCCCTTTGTACGCCAAACCAACCAATCTAATCCCATATGCTTCATTGTCCTTTGCAGACTATTTCTGGAAGTTATTGGTTATGTGAATCTTTGGAATGGAAAGACTGTCAGTAGTCGACCTCAGGGAAGATCTCAGCATTCTGGGGAAGTGTGGGAAATGTGAACGACTTTTGATCACATGACTTGCCTTAATAAATAAATCCTTTGTAATCTGGAGGTAACAGGGTTGAAATACAGGAAGTGAAAGGTTATCTATAACTCATACATAACATGGATTGCTGTTTCAAGAATCATTTCGTGGAGTCAGTGGTTGAAAAGGGTATCAGACAAGTTTACAGCCTATCCCTGGTGGTATTCAGTATATACATTGAGCAAGCAATGAAGGAAACAATGAGAAATTTGGAAAGAGAGTTAACATTGAGGGAGAAGAATTAACATCTTGATGTTTGCTGATGACCGTAATTCAGTCACAGTAAAGAACCAGGAAGAGTAATTGAATGGAATGGATTGTCTGGAAAAGAGGTTATGAGATGAACATCAACAAAAGTAAACAAGGTGCAGTGAGTCATATTACATCAAACAGTGAAATAAGACACTATTGATAGTAAATGAGTTGCTATTTGGGCAACAAAATAACTAAAAACAGCATGACTAGAGAGGTTATAAAATGTGGACTGGCAATAGCAAGAAAAGTGTTTCTTAAAAAGAGAGAGATTTTAACATGAAACACAAATTTCAGTGTCAGGAATCATTTTCTTAAAGTATTTGTCTGGAATATAGCCTTTTAAGGAAGTGAAATATGTGTGATGAACAGTACAAATAATATTAGAAGTTTTTAAGTGTGGTGCTATGAAAGAATGCTGAAAATTATATGAGAATATTGAATGTCTAATGAAGTACTGACTCAAATTAGGGGGAGAAGAAACTTATAGGAAAGGGCTCAGTTGATGGAATATACTGTTGCATAAGGGATTAGTGAATTTGTTATTGGAGGGAAGTGTGTTGCTAAAAATTCTAGAGTGAGATTGAGATCAAGGCTTAAACACAGTAACCATCACCACATGTATCTCATAGATTCCAGTAGCTATGCAGAGATGAGGAGGAATGTGCAGGATAGACTAGTGTAGAGGAACTGCATCAAAATAAGGTCTGTATTGAACACAACATGTGGTCTGTGCCATACAGAAGCCCACCATCGAATAGCTATCTTGAATCTGTCAAACTGTGCAAATGTTGACCTGCAGCATGTTATTACCTGAAAGGTGCTCATTATTTCAGTGATGACATAGCTGACTACTGTTCTAAAGGCCCTTGATCAAATTTCCAGAATCCATATCAGATTTTTCTGTGGTGTAATAGTTTAGGGCAAAATATACTTAACATTCTACCAAATTTTGGCCTCCATGAATAAAGAAGCAGTAAGATGTGCAAGTTTGGAATTTGAGAAAAGCTTAAATCTTTCTGCTCAATTACCTAACAAGGCAGAGGGCCATCCAGTTCATAAGATTAAGGCTGCAGCTGTGATTTTGGTACTGTTCCATGACTAGATTATAAAATAAGTACAGCATTTCAGTGATCTAGATTATGGTTAATGGAACATTTTTATCTGTGGTTTGGCAGTTGATTTGAATTGTGGACCTCTGTATGATCGATCCCTCCTCCCCCCCCTCCCACTCCTCCTCCCCCCCTCTCACCCCAATACTACGGTAGAAGTGTAGTTACGTTATTGGTGGCCTTTCTGTTGTTACGGTTTTGCATGATGACTCTTGGGAACTCAGCACAACGAATCTTATGTCAGAGATTCAATGAAATTTTCATTCATAATTTCCTATGATTTGTAAATAAAATTATCTGGTATTTTGTTCTATTCAGTTAGAATTTAACTGAATTATCAGAAATTTTGGCAAATCCAGAAATGATGTAAAAGTGGGTTATTGCAGTGACAAATGTAATTTATATTTGGCCCACAATAAACATCACACTCATTTAGCAGTTGTATTTTCATGTTGAGATTCATTGGTTTTGGCATTTCATAAGAAAATTATCATATTCCAACCTAACCTAGGCTTCAGACTTCACTACAGATCAGTCTGTCCGGACTTCGTTTTCTCTAGTCACCAAATAAATACAAAAATTGGCAAGCAACCATAAAATTCATAATAACAAGATTAATAAAAGTTATTCAGGCACCCTCCATATTGAAAAAATACAGTAAATTCGTATCTTCTGCCAAAAGAAATCATTAGATTTAGTGATCCTCACTGGCTAGCATATATCATTACTCGACTGGCTATGACCAGCGTCACTGACTTGCCAACATCAGCGCATAGTGCAAGAGCCCCCAACACTTTAAGTGCAGAGTATTGCAAACAGCTGTAGGCTGAAGAGGATTGAGTTCCAAGTTTCTCTTGGTTGATTAGCTAAAAATGTTTGTGATTGCTCACATTTAACTCCTGAATCAAATTACCACAGTAATAATAAAACTCCCATGTTTTTCTCTGTACAAAAACAGTTTTTAGTAGGAATCCCTACTTTATCATTCACAGAAGCTAACATGTTTGCGCATTTTTTTTTTTTTTTGTTTTGTTCTCAGTTTACTCAATTTTGTCTGTAGTGTTTGTGGTAGTTGCTTGTCTGTGGTTATTTCATCATCCAATATTCCTTCCCCCACTCCATCATCAGAGTCCATTAATGTGTGGAGATGTTTCCTTAACAGAATGAGCCTAAGTCAAAAAATTTCTGATTGATAGTGCCCAGGAAAGAAAAAATATGAATAGTTAAAGACAAGAAACATCAGAAGTCCTGAAAATGAAAGTAGCAGTTAAATGCAATGTAATTTCCTATAGGTTTTTTACGTTAAAGATAAAAAAAAAGTAGTATAGGGTATAAAAGTAATGTCTTCTTTCGACGAGGAGCATCTCTAAAATAGTTATGGAGCCAAGAACACTGTAATTTAAATCATCCAATGTTTCAGGTTGGTCTCAGGTGCTGGAGATATTAAGATTACGAAAGATGGAAATGTTCTTTTGCATGACATGGTAAGTTGAGCAGTTACTTCCTGTTCTTTGTCTATAAAATATCAAGCTGTTGCAAATAAAGTGTGATAAAAAATTGAGATATCCCATGTTATAGCAAATACAGCATCCTACAGCGACACTTATTGCACGTGCATCAACAGCACAAGATGATATGACTGGCGATGGCACTACATCAACAGTACTCATGATTGGAGAACTTCTGAAACAGGCAGATTTATACATAGCTGAGGTATGTGATGGTATCATTTTAATAGTAGTAACTATTGAAGACTGAAATAATTTCCCTATCTCTTGACACCTAATTGATAGAGCATGCACAAAATCTCCCCAAGGGGCTCACCACTCTTCGGTGGGTTCGTGTTTGGCTCCCACGGGGCCCCAACCATTGCAGCCTAGTTTCCCTTCCATGCTGCCTGTCCATCCTGTTGCTATTCCTTTCCCCTCCCTTGGGAACAAGTCTGGGATGTTTTTGGAAATGTGTTCTGCATTTTCAGGAGCTGCTATGAGATCAGTCTTTCCACTGCTTTTCATTCCTGTTTCCTTTCTTCATTCCCCCTTTTCCTATCCTTCCTCCGCTTTGGCGTTTAAGGTTCTTCTTTTTCTTCTTCCTCCCTGTGCACTCCTGAAGGCCAGTCCATGCGCCCGACATGCAGCAAGTGACTGGGTAATGTGTAATTCTCAGCTCTAAGTTGACAGGTATGGTTCGCATGTATCCGCAGGTACAGGCCAGGCCCAGGGCTTGGTGATTGCCTGAGCTGCTACCTTCCCAAATTGCCGAATAGTCCCTTTTGTCAGGTGTTCGGGAGGCGTGACCTGAGGTGTGAACAATCACCTAAGGCAGGTGCGCCACCCTCTGCAGGGGGCCCCAAGTTGGAAGGAGTGTGGTGCCATAACGGGGGATTTTCTCACAGTGAGAAAGTTATCTTCTTCACAGTCAATATCTACTAAACGTAAATGGAATGAGGTTAACAATTCAGAGACCACCATGGTTCCTCATACTGAAGACGGTCAGTCCTTTGCGTCAGTAAATCCGTTTATTATTCAGAAAGGTGTTGATGCAGTTGCTGGCCCTGTGAAATGCTGCTCTTGTTTATGCAATGGCACTTTGATTTTGGAACTTAATTCTGATTTCAAGCACAACAACTGCTCACAGCCTTGCTCCACCGCCACTATTCTGTTCATGTCCAGGCCCATCGAACGCTGAATTCTTCTCCTGGTGTTATTTACACTAAGCTGTTCGATGGTCTGATTGAGGCAGAAATCCAAACAAACCTCTCTGATAAGCAGTCCATTGGGTGATAAAAAAGATATCTGCTTCCTCAGTGCCTGCAAGCACTGTTTTTGTCACTTTTGATAGAGTGGTGGTTCTATCAAAGATCAAAACAGTCATGAAGTTATCACAGTCCGCCTGTACATTCTACACCCGATGCACTGCTACCAGTGTCACTGTTAAACACACACTCATACGCCCTGTTGACACCCAGCAAAATGTGTAACCTGTGGTACGGATGCTCACAAGCATGATAGTCGTCTCCTTCTCCCCGCTGCATCAGCTGCAATGGCAATGATGCCGGCTCCTCCTGAGATTGTCCGGTATATCTTTACGAACAGGCTGTCCAGGAGATCCTGCTGAAGAAAAAAGTGTCTTAAACAGTCACTCACAAGTTGTTGACTAGTCAGAAACCCTGCATTCTAACATTCGGCACATACAGTGCTGGTCTTGTTTCTTCTCTCTCCACGAAGGTCATGGCCACGCAGTCATGCAGCATCAAATTCAGCACTGCGGTTGTAAAATCACCCATTGTCATAGTAGCATCGCTGACCCCTTGTCCCATCTGTGCAACAAGCCACCAAAGTTTCGCCTCACAGGGCAAAGTCACCTGCTACACAACCAGCAGGCTGGAAAGGACAGAAGGAATACTCCCGCAAAGACTTCCTACATCCCTCCAGTCAACAAACATCTCAGTCTTCCTCTGCAAAGGCCCCAAGAAGTGAAACAAAGGCAAATGGTCTTCTCCTTTGCCAATTCAAATATCCTCTTTGATGGTGTCACCACATGATATATTCATCCAGCCGACCTCTGTGTCGCCGGTGTGCACTGCCAACAGTTTTTCTGTTCTGAAATCTGCAGACAAGGAGAATATCAATGCCTCTGTAGATTTCATGGAGCAGGATCCTCCAGTCTCTGTGCCTGTAGCAGTGAGTCTTCGAAGGCTGGCACTCATCAATCGACGAGATGGCACCTCTTGATTTTTCCCTCTTCCCCTTTCCTTGTTATGACTCTACTCCAGTGGAACATTTGCGGTTGTTGATCCAATAAAGAGGACTTACGGCTGCTCTGAGAATGACAGCATCTGCTTGTTCTGCTGTACTCCAGGAAACAAAATTGTGTTCTCACGACCACTTCTAGCTCCGCATTTCGTCCACTTTGACATTACCCCCCCCCCCCTCCCCCGAGGATGTCATTCCGTCTCATGTAGGAGTTATGCTGCTTATCCAAGATGACATTCATAGTCAAGCCATCTCCCTAACAACCCAGCTTCAAGCTGTTGCAGTCCACATTTTCCTTCCTCACTTGACCTTTTCCTTTCGTAATGTTTACGTCCCTCTGTCATTCGGTGTCACCAGGGCAGACTTCCTCCAGCTTATTGGGCAACTCCATAACCCCTTTCTGCTGCTCAGTGAATTTGATGTGCGCCATCTCCTTTGGAGTTCTTCTGGAACCTGTCAGAGAATTGCCCTCTTAGCTGACCTTCATAATCAGCTACCACAACATGGGAGCACCCATGCTCTTTTCAACTCCAGACACACCTATTCCCATTTGGACCTATCCTTCTGCACTGCCGAGCTTGCCCATCATCTCCATCATTCTGACACGTACTTGAGCCACCATTTCCCATGTGCTATCGGATTGCTCGCTCCTGCCTCACCAATGTGCACACGCAAATGGCAGCTTTTTAAAGCTGAGTAGAGGCTTTACTCATCCTTGATTAGCTTCAATGAACCACATTTCCCCAGTTGTTAGGACCAGTTACAAACATTATCCTTACCACCGCAGAATGTTCCATTCCTTGCACTTAATCTTTACCGTGCTGTGTCCTTTGATCGACTGAGTCATGCCGTGACGCGATTCACATGCAGAGACGTGCCCTCCACATATTTAACTATCGTCCTACGATGGCAAACTGCATTTGTTATAAAAAGTTGCATGTACAGTGTCATCATGTCCTTTGCAAAAGTAAAAAGCTAGCTGTATTTTATTTGCTAATTCTTTTAACAGTTCCACTGCCTATTCTGTGATGTGGGCCAACCTCCGATGGATCTCTGGGACCGAGGTCCTTTCCCCAATTTTCAGCCTGACAATAGCAGATGTCATAGTAGATCCTATTGCTATCTCCAACACCTTCGGCCACTGTTTGCTGAGATTTCGAGCTCCTTTCACTGTCATCCTGCTGTCCTCCATTGGAAACGAGTGGAGGCGACTCAGGCGATACCCTTCTCTTCTCAGAATAGTGAGTGCTACGATGCCGTCTTTACTAAGAGGGAGCTAGATTGTGCTCTAACTTCATACCGATCCTTCGCCCCAGGGCCGCATGATGTTCACATTCAGATGTTGCAGAAGCTTTCTCTTGCAGGCAAGCACTTTCTCCTTCATACGTACAATCTCATATGGGCAGAGGGCACGTTTCCCAGATGCTGACATGAAGCCACTATCATACCCTTACCTAAGCCCGGTAAGGACAAACACCTTCCTTCTAGTTATTGCCCCATTTCTCTCACTAGCTGTGTTTGCAAGGTGATGGAATGTATAATTCATACCCGGTTGGTATGGTGGCTTGAGTCTCGCAATTTACTACCCACTGCATAGCGTGGATTTCGAGCGTGTTGTTCTGTAGTTGACTATCTCGTCACGTTGTCAACCCATGTCGAATAGTTTTTTGCAGAAACATCAGGTTAAGACCGTATTTTTCGATTTGGAGAAAGCCTGTGTCACTTGCAGGAGGACTGATATCCTCGGTGCTCTCTACACATGGGGCTTCTGTTGCCACATGGCCCATTTCTTACAGGAATTGCTAAAAGACTAAGATTTCAAGGTACATGTAGGTTCTGCCTTGTCAGACACCTTTGTCCAGGAAAACGGTGTGCGTCAGGGTTCTGTCTTGAGTGTCATCCTCTTTGCTATCACCATTAACCGTATTATGATCTGTCCCCCGCCAGACATATCCGGCTCCCTTTTCGTTGATGGTTTTGTTAGCTATTGTAGTTCTCCATGAACTTGTCTCCTTGAATGGTGTATTCAGCAGTGTCGGTCATCTTTACTCACGGAGCATCGACAGTGGCTTTTGCTTTTCCACAGACAAAACTGTATGAATTTCTGGTGTCACAATTGGTTTCTTGCGCTGTCCGTATATCTTGGACCTGTTGCTCTTCCGTTCATTGAACTATGAAATTCTGGGGGCTTACGATCAATAGGAAACTTTCTTAGTCCTCCAGTGTGTCGTACCTGGCTGCCCGCTGTATGTGGTCCCTATATGTCCTATGTGTCCTCAGCAGTACTTTCAGGGGTGCGGATTGGACCACCCTCCTCCATTTGTAATGATCCCTTGTCCGTTCGAAACTAGGCTATGGATGTTTTATTTATGCATCTGCACCTTAATGCTATCTCAATACAATCAACCATTGTGACATCTGTTTGGCCGCTAGCGCCTTTTATGCTAGCCTGGTTGAGAGTCTGTATGCAGAAGTTGCCGGTCTACCTCTGTCACATTGCTTCTTCCTCCTCAGCAGATACACGTGCTGTTTGTCTGCTATGCCTGGCCACTCATCCTGTACTGCCTCCTTTGATCACCTGTATGAGACCTGTCCCTGTTATCTCCTGGAGTTCGCTTTCAGCCCTTCCTCCAGTAGCTCAACTTCACATAATTTTCCAGTTTCCCGCTGTATATAAACCCATCGCCTCCTTGGCTTCATGTGGCAGCACATGTTCACCTTGGCCTTCATTCGCTTCCTAAGGACACAACTCCATCCATGCCCTATCGCTGTAAGTTTATTGACGTTATCATGGAACTTCATGATAGTACCTTTTTGTACACTGATGGCTCTAGGACTGACTATGGTGCTGGGTGTTCCTTTGTCATTAGCACCAACGTTTTTTGGTATCGGCTTCCGGAACACTGCTCAGTATTTACAGCAAAGTTTTTCACCCAGTATTGGGCTACACAGTACATCCAGACACACCGAATTTCCAATTGCATCGTCTGCTCTGACTCTCTGTGCCCTTCAGAGCCTCTGTGCACTGTACACCATCCACCCCTTAGTGCAACAGGTCCAGGAAAGCTGTCACTTGTTCACTCGTGATGGAAGACTGCAGTCCTGGTGCCTCAGTGCGCTAGTTCTTCCATTCCCTCCAATGATCTGTGTTGCCGTCTGTCAGCAGGTGCGGTCACATTGGCATCACCGCTGTACTCCCTTCATGGGAACAAGCTCCAGCAAATTAAGCCTCTCCCGTCGGTTTGGATCATCTCTTGGCCCTCTCGCTGTGAAGAGAGCATTTTAGCTAGATTGATTATTGGGCACTGTTCTTTTAGCCATTGCCATTTGTTAAGTTGTGCTCTCCCATCACTTGGTGCTCTTTGCCCTCAACCTTTGACTGTTCACCATTTCCTGATGGAATGCCCTTTTTCAACCGCTTACATTCCAATTTATGTTCGCCATCGGAGTTATCGGCCGTTTTAGCATACGACGCATGATCTGTGGACTGCGTTTTACTTTTTATCCGTCATAGCAATATGGCGACGGGCATATAATCTTTAGTTCTGGACCTCTGTTTCCCTATGGTGTATTTTATGGACCTTTCTCCAAGTATCTGTTTTGAGCTGTTCCTTCCGTCGATTTGGCTTAATGTGTAGTCGCTGCTAACTCCTTTTTTGTCTTCATGTTCTACAATTCTGACGTGGGCGCATATGACCCTAATTGTTTTTGTGCCCTGAAACAAAACAAAACATACAAAATATGGGCCATTTAAATCTTACCTGGTTCTTGCTTCAGTTAGTCACTCATAACTACTATATTGGGAGGTGCAGTCAAGACACTGAACTCCCATTTGAGAGGAATGAGGTTGAAATATCTACTGGTTCATTCAGGTTAGGGTTTAATTTGGCTTCCCTGCATCATTTTATGTGAATGTGAGGTAGGTTTTTTTAAGTAGACCATGATCAACATATCTTTGTCTGCTATGTCTTTGTATTTTTTTCTCTGTGAACTCAGCATTGACTGGATATTAATTCCTAACCTTCCTTCTTGTCTGCCCCTGGTAGCTGAGTGGTTAGCGCTACAGAATGTCTATCCTAAGGGCCCGGGTTCGATTCCCGGCTGGCTTGGAGATTTTCTCCGCTCAGGGACTGCCTGTTGTGTTGTCCTAATCGTCGGTTATTTCATCCCCATCGACGCGCAAGTGGCATCAAATCGAAAGACTTGCACCTGCCAAACCATCTACCTGCTGGGAAGCCCTAGTCACATGACATTTGCATTTATTTACCTTCCTTCATTCCACATCATATAACATGACACTGTCACTGCCCCTTTCGTATCTTATCTATTACATGAAGGTATTTGTTCAACAAGTTACGTGTAAATTGTATATGAGACAAATTATACGTTGTGGAAGTGGTGAAGAACGTAATATCAGTCATCTTTGACCAGTGACGCTATCAGTAAGGCAACTATCAGCACATCATAACGACTGATGATTTTGACATCATACAATCACAGATATTTTAACTATGTCTTATGATCTCCTCAATGAAATGGGAACTTTGGGTGAGGATGTTTGTGTTATCACTGTCACCACATACCAAAAAATTGAAAATGCGGACCGTAGTCGAAACAATTGAAGGTTTTCAGTATGTACAGAAGTATAACTGAATTAATAATAAAAATTATAATAATAAATTTATTATTGTTATTAACATATTTTTAGATTTGCCAACTTGGAGCCAGATTATCACATTCCAACCTGACATTGATCTCTAGCAATGTTTGAGATCTGTACGTCACCACAACTTACATCTTGAGAAAATAGTGTTGATGATGTCACTGATCATAGCAGAAATATTCTATCCTGAACTCCAGTACATCCATATTTTGCTACTTGACATCGGTTGAGATGAGTGTACATTATGCTGAGGAGCATACATTGAACTTTTATAGCTATGCTATTTCAATTACCTTTGACAGCTGTATTGCACAGCCCATTATGATGATTAATTTTAAATGAAGCAGCTTAAAATGTCACCAAGTGATGATTCAAGCCCAAATTAAGAAAACCAATCCCAAACCATCACAGTGCCTCCTCCAGAACATTATTGTGGTCACAAGAAGCTCTTGCAATTACTATTGGCCAGAATCATGTCAGATTTACACACACTAGTCTTGGTGTTAAATTACTCTTCAAAATTTTCTTCCATTGCCCCAGAGTGTGTTGTTTACACCCCTCTAAGTGATGTGCTATCATTCATTTGCACAGTGCAGTCTTGGTAGCAATATGACTGTGAAAACTATCCTGTCATTTCTGTCAAAGAATTGGCACTGATAGCCCCCTACCCAAATTGCATGGTCTTCTGCAGGAATTAACAAAAATGTGTGATCAGCAAGACAATACACACTGCTATAAATTTTAAGCCTTGGCTTACAAGTTGGCCACTGGTAGCAGGCAGAGCAGTTTTGAGGCCTTTTTTGTGACAGTTGTGGGTTTAACAAGATCATTGTAACAGAAACATTCTTTGTGTGGAGGCCACTGAACTTAGTATTACGTATCACAGTTACTGTATTTTCGTTTGCCTATTAATGGAACAAATTTTAATAAGCAGGACCAAATGCAGATGAAAAGTTAGTCTCAAAGCTAGTTGTTGTTATGAGTGCAGTGGCAGTTCAGTCATTTTAAACAAGCTTGCATGGGATTTTGATGGTATTGCAACAGTAGTGTGTGAATCTGTTGTTTGTGTCAAAGCCTTGAGATTGATGATCCTGAGTTGTAAAATGGTTCTATTGGCACTTGAGACTTCGCCAGTGTGCTACCATCCTTAATAGAAAAATAATTGTCCTATGTGTTTTGATCACAGCTGAACAATAATCCTGAAGTTATGTGCTTATTACTATGAAGTGTTGCTTCAGGTGCATAACACGGTCTGCTCAGGAGTGCCAAACTGCTATTTGTAATTTCACCAAGAACTCTTTCACGAAAACAACTTCAGGAACAATGAGATAGTTAGGCGTACTTGGGGGTTCGTGGGGATAGTTTCTGAAAATTACTATAAGGACCAGCCAGTTGCACATTCGTATACCAGTATGAGACTGGTGCAGTTATCACAGGCAGTGCTGTCACTGACTGAGCTGTCCAGGTATGATTGATGAGCTAGCTCACAGCTTTTATGGGAAAATAGGTGATCTGTAGGAAGAAGAAATCAGCTTTCAGTTCAGAGTGATAGAGTTTGTTGTTGTTTAATAGAAACTGCCCAAGTCACACATTTTCATCTCCACAGAGTCAAACTTTCAGAGATTTAGTGAAGATTACCTTTTTCAAAAGTGAAAACCTTTAATTCATATTGTTCAAGGATAATTTATGCTGATGTGAAAAGTCGTAGGATACCTCTTAATTTGTCGGAATTCCCTTTTCACAGTGTAGTGCAGCAATTCAATCTAGTGTGGACTCAACAAGTCATTTAGAGTCCTCTGCAAAAAAATATTGAGCCACACTGCCTCTCTAGCCATCCATAATTGTGAAAGTCTGTTGGTGCAGGATTTTGTGCACAAAGTGACCTGTCGATTATGTGCCATAAATGTTCGTGGGATACATGTCGGGCAGTCAGGGAGGCCATATCATTTGCTTGAATTGTTCAAAATGTTCACCAAACCAGTCGCAAACAGCTGTGGTGCAGTGACATGATGCATTGTCATCCATAAAATTTCTGCCATTGTTTGGGAACATGAAGTCCATGCATGACTGCAAATGACCTCAGAGTAGACAAACATAACTATTCCCAGTCAGGGAACAGTTCAGTTGGACCAAAGGACACAGTTCGTACCATGCAAATAGACCCCACAATGTTATGGAGCCACCACCAGCTTGCACAATGCCTTGGGTCTATGGCTTCATGTAGTCCATGCCACGCTTGAACCCTGCCATCAGTTCTTACCAACTGAAATTGAGATTTATCTTATGAGGCCATGGTTTTCCAGTTGTTTGGTCTAAATGCACTGATAACTCGATGCAGATTTTGCTGCTCTGTCATTAAGTGAAGGCCTGTCTATGGTGAGTGGTAATGCCTGAATTTTGGTTTTATTTGTACACTCTTGATGTTGTGGATCTCTGAATATTGAATTCCCTGATGATCTCCTAAATGGAATTTCCCATGTGTCTAGCTCCACCTACCATATCACATTCAGAGTCTGTTAATTCCCATTGTTGGGCCATAATCAAGTCAGAAACATTTTCAAATGACTCAACTTAGTACAAATGACACCTCCTCCAATGTACTGTCGTGTATATCTTGTGCACGTGTTACTACTGCCATCAGTATATGTGCATATTGCTATCACATGACTCTTGTCACCTAACTGCATGTTGCTTTAAACACTACAAGTTGTACTAAGATTTTTGTATGTGTGACGATGTATAGGGTTTGCATCCAAGAGTCATCACAGAAGGATTCGAGCTGGCCCGTGCTCGAACACTGGAAACACTGGAGAAAATAAAAGTGAAGATAGAACCCACCCGAGAAAACCTTCTTAATGTAGCACGTACTGCTCTATTGACGAAAGTCCATAAACAACTGGCTGAACTTCTTACAGAGGTATGTACAAATCACAGATTAAATGTTGCTTTATCAATAATAACATTTTTGTAGTGTATAGTTCACACATTTGCTATAACTGATACTAAAATTGTGCTGTTGGATATGTAGTGTTACACACCTCTTCTCCGAACCCCGTCCTTACGATGTATTTAACTTTAGCAACTCGTTGAAATATTTGCCCTAGTTTGACTTCGTAGTGTTTGGCATTGTGAAGCAAGCTCATGCAATATTTGTTTTGTGATTATAGTACTGAGTAACATTATGGAGCTCCCCGAAGTGTGTGTAGTCCACTACATATGAATGCTGGTTTTACTAAACATTGTTATCCAGTTCCTCCTATGCTCAACATGGATAGAAAATTTAGGACTAAAAAATATTAGTAGATGCATTTTCCCCTAGCTCTTTTGTAATTTTTTCTCTTTCAAAGAGTGTTTGTAGAAATGAAGGAAAGACTGTTGTAATGGTAATTTGTAAAGCATCAATTTATCCTTTAGTAGCTTTTTATTTACTTTAGCAGACTGAAAACTTAATTTCAGTTAATTACTTGTCCAGGATCAAAATAGGACCTTAATGTAAAGGAAAGCATTAGTAATATTTCCTTTATATTAGTTCTTTTTTAAATATTCCTTGTCATTCGTTGACAAATTTTTTGGACTATCTCCACTGATTTCTTTCTGTTTTACAAAAGAAAGTACTTCACAAGAAAATCACTATCTAAGGATTAGGACATGTTCACTCTATTCTTGAGTTTGAAAATATAACTGGAATTCATTCAAAATATAATACTTGCTTCTATGAAAGAAGTTCCAACTGTGGTTTCAGTAATGTTGTGTTGTAATTTCAACTACAGCATCACAAAGGCAAGTATCCACTGCAGTGCAAGATAGCAACTTATATTCATTTCAAAGTCAACTCTGACATTGCTCTTATATACAGGTCAAGTAGTACAGTTTTTCTTTCTTTGTTGTACAAAGAACAGTATCACAGAGGGCCAAAGTTGATTCACTTGTGACTTGAAACCCACACTGCTCTATCATCTAACAGCAAGCTCCAAAGATCATCCATGATTTGTAATGGATGGTCTTTGCTCAGCCATGTCATTTGGTGAATGGTGAATCCTAAAGAACCACAAAATGAGAATCGTTCTTACACTTCAGAAATTAATACCTATACAAAATACACGTTCTTTGCTCTCATTACTGTGTTGCGGAAGTGGTAGAAGGAACTGCCGTGCTTTGCTTTTGTGACACTGCAGTTGGTTTGCAAAAAAGATTATAATTCATTTGCACTGGTTCAACAAAATTGATTCTGCACTTCATAACTGTTGTATTCAGATATACAGTGTCTGACAAAAAATAAATGAAACTGCTTCCATTACTAATGAACTGTTCGTTTTAGCTTATTAGTTTATTAATATCACTTACCCTTGAACTTTTCTAAATTATGACAAACTTGTTGCTTCAACTTAGTGGCAGTGAATGATCAGTATGCTACAGGTGTGCTCTGCTCCTCCAATTGAAGGCAAAAATATCAGTCTCGTAGACAGCATGCAAGTTTTTTGGGCAGGGGAAGTATCAAGTGCAGTTATGAGTGGACACTAATGTATCTTGCTACATTGACACTGTTATTTATACATGTGAGGGTCACTCCAAAAGAATTGCACACTATTTTTGTAAAAATACAGTTTTCATTCTGCACGTGTAAAAGTTTTACAGAGTGTAGAGACATCCTTCCTGCTTGTTTTCAAACTTAGTTCAACCTGTTCCCATGAGTGGTGCCATCACAGCATGTCTTCAAGATAGCTGCTACACTTGATGTTCGTCAGAAGCAATGTGCTGTCATAGAATTCCTGTGCTGTGAAAACGAGACAGTGGGAAACATCCACAAGAGGTTGAAAAAGGTGTATGGAGATGCTGATGTCGATCGCAGTACAGTTAGTCGGTGGGCAAGCAGGTTACGTGATGAAAGTGGACACAGCAATATTGAGGATTGTCCTCGCAGCGGCGGGCCTCGTACTGCGCACACTCCAGATAATGTGCAGGGAATTAATGAATTGGTGACCGCTGACAGACACATCACAGTGAACGAATTGTCACTCTATGTTGGGATAGGGGAAGGAAGTGTTTGCAGCATACTGAAAGTGTTGGCGTTAAAAAAGGTTTGTGCCAAGTGGGTTCCCAGGATGTTGACAGTGGCTCACAAAGAAATAAGAAAAACGGTAAGCAGTGAACTTTTGGAACAGTACATGAATGGTGGAGATGAATTCCTTGGAAGAATTGTGACAGGTGATGAAACATGGCTCCATCATTTTTCACCAGACGAAGAGGCAGTCAATGGAGTGGCATCATGCAAATTCACCCAAGAAGAAAAAAATAAAATAAAATAAAGACCACACCTTCTGCTGGAAAAGTTATGGCTACGGTGTTTTTCGATTCCGAAGGACTCTTGCTTGTGGACATCATGCCAAGTGGAACCACCATAAATTCTTATGCATATGTGACGACACTGAAGAAACTTCAAGCTCAGCTGAGTCGTGTTCGACCACATCGGCAAAAGCAGGATGTTTTGCTGTTGCACGACAATGCACAGCCATATGTCAGTCAAAAAACCATGGAAGCGATCACAAAACACGGATGGACATCGAAATAAGTGTCCAAGGAATAGAAAAGCAACTGGAATCACTCAACAGAGGAAAGTCCACTGGACCTGACGGGATACCAATTCGATTCTACACAGAGTACGCGAAAGAACTTGCCCCCCTTCTAACAGCCGTGTACCGCAAGTCTCAAGAGGAACGGAAGGTTCCAAATGATTGGAAAAGAGCACTGGTAGTTCCAGTCTTCAAGAAGGGTCGTCGAGCAGATGTGCAAAACTATAGACCTATATCTCTGACGTCGATCTGTTGTAGAATTTTAGAACACGTTTTTGCTCGCGTATCATGTCGTTTCTAGAAACCCAGAATCTACTCTGTAGGAATCAACATGGATTCCGGAAACAGCGATCGTGTGAGACCCAACTCGCTTTATTTGTTCATGAGACCCAGAAAATATTAGATACAGGCTCCCAGGTAGATGCTATTTTCCTTGACTTCTGGAAGGTGTTCGATACAGTTCCGCACTGTCGCCTGATAAACAAAGTAAAAGCCTACGGAATATCAGACCAGCTGTGTGGCTGGATTGAAGAGTTTTAAGCAAACAGAACACAGCATGTTGTTATCAATGGAGAGACATCTACAGACGTTAAAGTAACCTCTGGCGTGCCACAGGGGAGTGTTATGGGACCATTGCTTTTCACAATATATATAAATGACCTAGTAGATAGTGTCGGAAGTCCCATGCGGCTTTTCGCAGATGATGCTGTAGTATACAGAGAAGTTGCAGCATTAGAAAATTGTAGCGAAATGCAGGAAGATCTGCAGCGGATAGGCACTTGGTGCAGGGAGTGGCAACTGACCCTTAACATAGACAAATGTAATGTATTGCGAATACATAGAAAGAAGGATCCTTTATTGTATGATTATATGATAGCGGAACAAACACTGGTAGCAGTTACTCCTGTAAAATATCTGGGAGTATGCATGCGGAACGATTTGAAGTGGAATGATCATATAAAATTAATTGTTGGTAAGGCAGGTACCAGGTTGAGATTCATTGGGAGAGTCCTTAGAAAATGTAGTCCATCAACAAAGGAGGTGGCTTACAAAACACTCGTTTGACCTATACTTGAGTATTGCTCATCAGTGTGGGATCCGTACCAGATCGGGTTGACGGAGGAGATAGAGAAGATCCAAAGAAGAGTGGCGCGTTTCGTCACGGGGTTATTTGGTAACCGTGATAGCATTACAGAGATGTTTAACAAACTCAAGTGGCTGACTCTGCAAGAGAGGCGCTCTGCATCGCGGTGTGGCTTGCTCGCCAGGTTTCGAGAGGGTGCGTTTCTGGATGAGGCATCGAATATATTGCTTCCCCCTACTTATACCTCCCGAGGAGATCACGAATGTAAAATTAGAGAGACTAGAGCGCGCACGGAGGCTTTCAGACAGTCGTTCTTCCCGCGAACCATACCCGACTGGAACAGGAAAGGGAGGTAATGACAGTGGCACGTAAAGTGCCCTCCGCCACACACCGTTGGGTGGCTTGCGGAGTATAAATGTAGATGTAGATGTAGAAACACCCACCTTACAGTCCTGACCTGGCTCCATGTGACTATCATCTCTTTTGGAAACTGAAAAACTCTTCGTGGAACAAGGTTTGAAGATGATGACTTCCTTGTGCACGCTGCCAAACAGTGGCTCCAACAGGTTGGTCCAGAATTTTACTGTGCGGGTATACATGCGCTGGTTCCAAGGTGGTGTAAGGCAGTTAAGAGGGATGGAAATTTTGTGGGGAAATGAAAATATTGTTCCTAAAGGATGTATCTACACACTGTAAAACTTTCAAACATGCAGAATAAAAGATGGATTTAAAAAAAAATAGTGTGCATTTCTTTTGGAGTGACCCTCGTATTTAATAAGTCCACAAATACATATCATCAGTATTAGTTCTCTTGTCAGTCTTGTCCATGTGTGAATTTTTTGTTTCTGTGACAGATTTTCAGTAATATCTTTCATCATGTCAATCTTTACAATGTCACCGGTTGCTATACATTTTTTTTCTGTTTTTAGTGTTTTTATTTCTAGAATTTTAAGAACATCGTTATTTCAGGTGTGTGTGGATGCAGTTCTAGCAATACAGCAGGAAGGAAAGGAGATTGATTTGCATATGATAGAGTTGATGGAGATGCAGCACAAAACAGATACAGAGACAACTCTTGTTCATGGACTTGTCCTAGACCATGGATCAAGGCACCCAGACATGCCAAAACGTGTGGAAAATGCTTATATTCTTACTTGTAATGTAAGCATGGAATATGAGAAAAGGTATTCTTTTAAAAGTGGTAATGGTTTCTTTAATTATTTTGGATTGTCTTTATGTTAAAGTATTTATTTATAACTTATATGTTTTGACTTCTGTTGGCTTTGTGTGGTTATTGAGCACTAGTGTCACTCTGAGGCAAATCATTTTGCTTTTCCGGTAATGTCATCTTACTTACACAGTAGTAAACCTGCAGAGGGTCAGATCTTGGGAAAGAAGGGATGGTATATGTAAAATCAAAGACATTAATTAGGCACTATAAAAAATGAGACAGTCCTTATTATCCATTTTACATTCATGTGTACTTTGGCATATTCACGCCGCTGTACAGTCTGGGAGTGTTTTAGGGATTCAATTCATAATTTCATTTCGAATTTTTTTCCGCCGTTCTTTTAAACAGTTTCCCGGAGCAATTTCATTTTGGCCTGTATGCTCGGCAGACCTGCGGAATCTGCAGACGCCACCATTCTTGGTGCATCCCCCTGTGGGACCGGGGTTTAGGACGGGCCTGAGGTATTCCTGCCTGTCATAAGAGGCGACTAAAAGGAGTCTCACAGCTTTCGGCCTTTATGTGATGGTCCCCTGTAGGGTTTGACCACCATTTTTCAAAATTTTCCCGAAGAGCGAGCCAATTGGGGAAGGCCATCTTACATGGTGCATCGTGTCCATTGTGCAGAGAGATCTTCAGCCCACTTTCACGTCATTGCATTTCAGTCCCGCTAAGTCGTCATCTCTTGGGCGAAGACACCTTCTTGGTTGCATTTTCCACCATGCACTATGCAGTGTCACTTTCTGCAGGTGGCTCTTGCTGAGGCTGGGTGGCACTCGTGGGTCATGGAGAGGCCCCCTGGTCGAAGTGCATGGCATCAGGGTGGATGACACGCCATGAAGTGTAGTACATCATCTCTTGCAGGTGGTCCGCTGCCAGCAGTCTCTAAGCAGGCACAGTCAAACTTCAATGCTAAGAAATACGAACCCAAATCATTCCCATCCCTGGCCACACCATGGGAGGAACGCCAGGCTAAGGATGGCAGTGAAGCTTTTTCGCTCAGTACCTTGTATGTACAAGAGTTGATGGGGAATGTTTCCTGTCCATGAAGCCCCAGTTTTTTTGTGGAACAAGTGGAGGACAAGTTTGAGGAGATGGAGAGCTTGTCCAAAATGCACTCTGTGTCAGTCTTAATAAAAACAGCATCCTCTGCCCAGTCACAGGCATCACTCGCTTGTGAAAAGTTGGAGGATGTTTCTGTTACCATCTCACCCTATAAGAGCTTAAATATGGTCCAAGATTTTATATTCCACCAGCACCTTCTTTTGCAGTCTTACGACGAGCTGCATGCAGATTTAAAGCGGCAAGGTGTTCATTTTGTCCAGCGCATTCATTGGAGTCAGAGGGATAATCAGGTTGCCACCGGTGTCTTCATCTTGGCCATTGAGGGCGACACATTGCCTGAGCAGGTCAAGGTGATGGTCTACCGCTGTGACGTCAAGCTATATATCCGTCCCCGGATGCAGTGCTTTATGTGCTGGAAGTTTGGCTATATGTCTTCCGGCTGTATTTCCAGCGTCACATGTCGAGATTGTGGACGTCGATCACATCCCAATACTCCATGTCCTCTGCCTCCCATCTATGTCAACTGCGGAGAGCATCATTCACCTTTCTCGCCAGACTGCAGGCTTTTACAGCGAGAAAGGAAAATCATGAAATACAAGACCCTGGACCGACTGACCTACACTGAGGCCAAGAGGAAATTTGAGTGCCTACGTCCTGTGGCTATCCTTCTCTTAGGGTCAGTCCATACCAAGTGGTCCAAGAAAAAATTAATTGGTCGCTGGACCATCTCAGAAAAATTTTGTATTTGCTGGGTGAATTCCCCAATGTTTAGTAGTCACAAAGATATATTTTTTTAATTCATTGTTTATTATTTTTAAATGGTGACCATATTTGTTCCAGGCTGCATGCGTTTTTTCGTATTTGCAAGCATCTAGATTTTTTACAATTATTCAGTAGTGGATTGTTCTAAGCCTTTCAGGTAAAATGCATTTAGTTAATACTCTGGGCTACAAATTAACATCATTATCACTTAGCTGAATGTATTCATTAGTATATTTTTAATAGTTCAAATTTATCAGTGACAAATTAAAAAACTCAATTTTTGAACAGTAGTTTTCCAAAGAAAAATTAATTTCTTAGCTTTAATATTTTTCTGCTATTACACTATATAGTACAGTTACTTTTTATAAAGTATCAATGGTGAGCAGCTTACACTTTAAATATATAGTATTTTAAAAAATGGATTTTTTTTATTTTTCCATTTTGTGGCTTGCAATATCTTTGCTGGGGGCCCAGATAAAAATCTGAAAATTTCACAGTTAGTAGACCTTTATGATACCAAACTTCAGTATAAGCTTCAACTTTGAGATTCAATTGAAAGATATGGGAAAAAAATTACAAACTCGAGTCAAAAAGACGTTTTTTAACATCTGTGATATCTGGTAGGCAAATCAAATAAAGTATACCAATTGCATAATGTAACACACCACATTACACTAGCTAACGATTATTTATCGAAACAATGCTGTGGTAATTGCTTCAGCAGGCTAACAATTGCATCTGCAAGCCTATACAAGTCTGATTGTTGTCTTTCCCCTTACACCAACAATGGTCTACTCGTACTTATTTAGCTAGAAGTTCTTGAAGTGTGCAGTTGAAAAATGCTGTCTCAGTGTTCCGTTGGTGTTATTATTAATGAAGCATGTCATAAAAGTGTGAATGGTGTGTTTCCTAAAGACATTACTTTAATTGAAGATTACAGTGAAGAAGAAAAGTGTTGTTTTACTTAAGAGTCGGCCCAGAGGTGGCACAATTGGTTTTTCCCACCATCTGTACATCTTTGACCTGTTGTTCTTCAGTTCGTGGAACTTACGAAATTCCTGGGGCTCATGCTCAATAGGAAACACTCTTGGTCCTCCCATGTCTCTTACCTGGCAGCCCACTGTATGCGGTCCCTCAGTGTGTCCTCAATGGTATTTCCTGGGGTGCAGATTAAACCACCCTCCTCAGATGATATCAGTCCCTTGTCCATACAAAACTAGACTATGGGTGCTTTGTTGATGCGTCTGCACGTCCGTCCCTCTTATGCCATCTCAACACGGTCCACCATCATGACATCCATTTGGCCACTGGCGTCTTTCTCTTATGTTAGTTGGGATTGACATATAGTCGTTTTTAACTTCTCTCTGTCCTCGGGTTCTATAGTTTTGACTTGAGTGCATGTGACCCCAGTGGATTTTGCACCTTAAAACAAAACAAAACCACACACACACACACACACACACACACACACACACACACACACACACACACAATATTAGCACCAAGCATTACTTTAGAAACATTGAAATGGTAGTCCATTTCATTCCACACACAAATTAGCAGGTCCTTGTTTCTTGAATTGACAGCTTCAACAATTTGATTTCCCAGCTGTTTGAAAGTAGAGGGTCATTCCTTATCAGATCACCAAGTAATTCTCGAATTTGTACCCTCCATTTCAGATTTTCGTGAAACTTTGTATATTTGCTTGTACCTATAACATAAGAATAGCTGCAAAATCTTTCTGGTCTCAGAGTGAAACTTTTTTATATTGGATTTTCATTGTAGTGATGATATGATGATTTGGCTGTGCGAGAATTACATGCAAAGTGCTACTTATGTGCATAAAAACTCGTAACTCCGCTATATATAAAGTTTTTTATTTGAATTATTTTTAAGAAGTTGAGAGAGGCATACAGTTAATATGAATGCATTTATTTAAGCAGTAAAGTTACAAAGAAAATCACAGGAAGTTAGTAATGTAGGTCACTTTCAAATTTATGAAAAAATCACAAGCATGTTGAAAAACACTTGTTACATTTCTCCAACCTGCTGGTGACCTAGCATTGGCCCTAAAAATTTGTAAAGTTGTAAGCTTTTAAATATATTCATAAGTTTTTGTGACTGGACACACAAATAAATGGTAAATCAGAAAACTTTTTACTGTGAGGAAAATGAGTCACTCCAATAAGTTTATCCAGGTCTGACACCCACAGCCTCAGATGCAGGGGTCTCAAGTGAGCATATTTAAATATCAGTTATTATAGGTGGACAAATTAATCTTAAGTGTGAAAAATTTATTTCATTTTATTAATTGATTCTTGAAAGAATATAATATATTGTATTTCTTTGTGCAGCTAACCACCAGCTCAGAGTGGTAATGCTCTGTGTGTTTGCAATAGCTTGCTTGAAACCTGAACATAAATGAAAATACTGCAACCCATCACAACCATATATTGCTGACCATCACTGACATACAAGACTCAGTCCATTTGGCATCATTTGCACTGGTCATATTTGTTTGTGGTGCAACCATTTGTCATTCTGCTTGTAGTATGTGTTTTTAACTGAAGTAGTGCTCAGTTACTTAATCAAAAATATGAATTCATGTAGGGGCCGAAAATTATTTAAGTTGCCAGTTCATTTGATGAGATACACCTTAGTAAAAACTCTTCAAAAATTTTCAGAGCTGACTTATGACTAACAAGATTCAGTAGTGTTATGGTCCAATGTAAATTTTCCAGATGATCAAGAAAGAACCGTTTGTTGGCATCACAGTTACTTTTATTTAAAATGTTTTGAAAGCTACCAAAGAACTTTTTATCCTTTCAGAATACACAGGCAGATGGTTTTAAAAAATCCGTCTGGTCAGTAAGTTTATCTTTGTCTAAATCATTAAGTGCTAGGAGAATAAATGGGAGACTAGGCAATAAACTTTGTACAACATGTGACATTTGTGAACAAAAACTGAAATAATGATGGAAATGAAAGTGAAGTCAGTGACCTGGAAGTGACATTTTGAGAGTCAGTGCTAAAAAGTCAAAGTATTAAGTATGCAAATAAAACTTCAGATGATTTGATGCACTGTCCCTAAAAACTTCATTCACACACATCTTAGTAAATATCATATGGCAAATGGAAGCAAGAAAAAGTGAAACGTGTTTGGAAGAGAAAGTGTATCGGGCATTGGATTGTAGTGTTGAAATTTGACAGTAGGAAGGATAAAAATGAATGATTAAATTGTTACAAAGACCAAAGAGTTTGATGCCATGAAATTGTTAATGAAAGAAGTAGCTGGTGCAAGGAGATCTGAAAAAATCAAAACTTTAACTTTAGCTGCTCCCTCTTGGTCAAAAGAAAAAAAAAGCCAGAATTCAGTGTTAATATAATAGAGGGAAACATTCCACGTGGGAAAAATTTATCAAAAAACAAAGATGTGACTTACCAAACGAAAGCGCTGGCAGGTCGACAGACATACAAACGAACACAAACATACACACAAAATTCAAGCTTTCGCAACAAACTGTTGCCTCATCAGGAAAGAGGGAAGGAGAGGGAAAGACGAAAAACCCACATCCTTTCGTCTTTCCCTCTCCTTCCCTCTTTCCTGATGAGGCAATAGTTTGTTGCGAAAGCTTGAATTTTGTGTGTATGTTTGTGTTCGTTTGTGTGTCTGTCGACCTGCCAGCACTTTCATTTGGTAAGTCACATCATCTTTGTTTTTAGATATATACATATATATGTGTGGATGGATGTGTGTGTGTGTGTGTGTGTGTGTGTGTGTGTGTGTGTGTGCGCGCGCGAGTGTATACCCGTCCTTTTTTCTCCCTAAGGTAAGTCTTTCCGCTCCCGAGCTTGGAATGACTCCTTACCCTCTCCCTTAAAACCCACATCCTTTCGTCTTTCCCTCTCCTTCCCTCTTTCCTGATGAGGCAACAGTTTGTTGCGAAAGCTTGAATTTTGTGTGTTTGTTTGTTTGTCTTTCGACCTGCCAGCGCTTTCGTTTGGTAAGTCACATCATCTTTGTTTTTTGATAGAATTCAGTGTTAGTTTGATAGGCAAGGAAACTGAAAAGATAGAGAAGTATTTTATCAATTCCGAAGACAAAAAGAAATTAAATGAATACTGATGAAGCTGTATAGTTTCACTGATTTTTACTGAAATGATGACTACACTCTAATGTTGCCGGGAGCAAAAGACAGACTTAGCATTCAGAAGAAAGTGTATATGCAAAAAAGACTTGGTGTCTGCAGTCTTTGGGAACTGTACTCTTGTTGTATATGGGAGAACCCCAACATTAACATTATTTTTTCTAAATTTTGTTCACTAACTCCAAAGTGGTTTAGTTTAGATGGTACTGCATGCACTCATTCAGTGTGTGTGTGTGTGTGTGTGTGTGTGTGTGTGTGTGTGAAGAAACTGCATTATTTCACTGATGGATGTGCTGTGCAGTAGATTTTTCCATTGACATTGAACATTTCTTTTTTGCTACTAGCCACTATAGGTCTTTGTGTGAAGGATTGGGAGGAACTGTAAAGCATGTGTTGAGAAAAGCTAGTTTTTGCTAGTTTTTCAATTAGATGATGATGTACAAATAACAACTGTGTCTTGTGTTTACAGTTTCTGCAAGGCTGATGTTGATATCTTTTATTTTTTTTATTCTTAGAGAAAATAAATAGATTTTTTTGACAACCTGCACAATAGGTGGTACATGGACTTTTCACAATTACAAACCACTTTATGTGATTCATTGGAAATTATGTTCTCAAAAGTCTTGATTTTTCTCATTCAGTTAAAAAATTCCAACAGTGGACACGTACCCATCAACAACACTCTTCAGTGGCAGGTGTATGTGATGACAGGTAGTAATTTGCCCTTGTCATAAATGCATGTGATGGAGGAGGAGACAGTGAGCTACTGTTTCTCCGCCCACCTGGACTGTCAGTGTCATCCTTGTGGCCAGAAAAGGAAGACTTTTATTTTTTGCCTTTGGAAAACATTTTATGTACTGTTGGTATATCTGAATCTGACACATTAGGAAGAATGTACTACTTAAATAAAAAGATATGAAGCCAGCAGAATCCAATTTCTTACAAGGGATTCAAACACACACACACACACACACACACACACACACACACACAGAGAGAGAGAGAGAGAGAGAGAGAGAGAGAGAGAGAGAGAGAACATGCAAGTTTTAAATTTAAACGTTTGTGTGTGTAGAATAAGTGTGATTCAAATATGCTGATTGGGTACTCCTAAATAAAGTTAATATTATTACTAAAAAATGTTTCAATTAAAATTATAACTTTTGGCTCTGTGCTTTTATTACTTTATCAAAATGTGAGACATGTACTAAAGCGAAGCAACTGGCCAGATGTAATGGCTCTGTCTAAAAGTGTTTTGAATATTTAGGAAATCATTGTTTGTGCCATAACAATTTAAGTTGATTATCTGTACTACTAGATGTTAATCAGAGTTACTAAATATTTTTTCTCATAAAGATCCTTCTTTTTTCTGGTATCTGGAAAAATGACAGTAATTTGTTGAAAACTAGCTAGTTCTGTTTTTTTCCCCTAAAATAATGCAATCCAAATGGGAAGCTTCAGGCACAGAGTTAACTTTTTGAAAACTTTACCATATTTTTTCCTTCAAAAACTGTATGAAATATATGGAAGAAATTTTGCACTGGTTATTACCATGGTATTTAAAATAATAATAATAATAATTAAAGTCAGTGGCAGTGGGTCTTAGAACTGGATGAATTTAAGTTGGGAATGACTCATTTTTGATCACAGTAAAAAGTCTTTTCGATTGCTAATTTATTTGTATATCCTTTCACAGAAAACCCATTAATATTTTTATTTTATTGGAAAGCCTACAACCTTGGAAATTATTTAAGACCAAAACTACCAAAACATCCCAGAAGGTTGGAGAAATGTGATATAAGTGTTTTTCAACATACCTGTAATTTTTCTAGAAATTTGACCTACATTAATATCTTTTTGTAATTTTTTTTGTAACTTATGCCTTAAATAAATGTGTTCTTGTTAACTTATATTCCTCTCTTAACTTAGAAAAAAATTCCAAATCAAAAGGTTCATACACATCTGAGTTAAGAGTATTTCTGTAGATAATTACCATTTTGTGTGGACATTCTCGAATAACCAAATTATCAGAAAATCACCAGAAGTTCTTGTAGTTATAAGCAAATATACAGTGTGTCATGAAACTCTGAGGTGGTGGGTGCCATGTTCTGGGTGATTTGACATGGAATGACACTAATTTGCCATAGTTGGGACAAAGACTCTGTCTTTTATGGACCCCCACAGAAAAAAACCATAAAACACAAGATGTGTTGGGAAGTCCAAAAGTAATGAACAAGATCTTGTTGTCCACCTCTTCCAATGCAACATTGTTGGACAGTGTTGTTAAGATAATGCTGCATCTCAAGGTGAAAGTGAGACAGTATGCAGTCGTGTACAAAAATGAAATCATTGGAATCTTCGTGAAGTTGAGGAAACAACCAGTTTTTGCAGCATGTCCAGGTATGACAATCCTGGCAGTTTTCTCCAGAAAAAAGGAAGGTCTGCGAACTTTGTGAACACAAATGGGGGGGGGGGGGGGACTAAACTTTATTTTCAGTGAGTCTCTTTCATGTTTGACGACAACGCCAGGACTTTCACCCCCATTTCTTACATTATGGCAGTGTGTTTACTGTTTACCCGACACATGAATTGTTGATTGTCAGAAAAGATGTCATTTGGAAAAAAGTTGTGTACTGTGTGTTACGGTCACAAGGGGTGCAATTACTGCAGTAACTGCAACTTGTAAGGCTTCATATGCAAGGTTGTTCCCCCCCCCCCCCCCCCCCCCCCCCCCCCCCCCGAACATGTCACACCATTGTTTGGGAAGTTTGGATGTGGATGGCTGACCGGTGCTCTTCCCTTTCCACATGCAACAAAGTTCAAAGAATTTTGTGTGTGTCATAAATCTGCTTGTGCAGAGGCGAGCATCTCGCTGAAATCAATTGCAAAATGCATGTTGCACTTGAAAAATGGAGTGACTTGGTGCAAATTCCACACACACAAATAATTTCTCTTGTGGTGTTGTCACCATGTTATTAAAACAAACAACAGTACAGCTGTGCCAAAACTTTGTTCCATCATCTGTCCAGTGACAATGTGCAATTCGTTTCTATCTTTTTACAGTTTGTCTGTAACAAACAATTTAAACCTGTTTTTTTCTTTTTGAATTGCCTGGTATTAATGTATTATTTTCTTCTCACATTGAGAATAGAGTATGTTTGTTACCACACTTTGTAAAATATATAAAATTTAAATGATTCTAAAATAGTCAGGCTTTAATGTCCTGCTTTCGTGAAAGCACTGCTCTGCTTTTGATAATTTTGTCTTTGTATGCAATGTGCAAAAATATGGCATGCAGTAAGGAAACTCATATAGAGTGAGTATTGGGCAAATGCTAAAATGGAGAACAAAATGGAGAGGCTGGAGCCTGAAATTGGCTTTCAGATTGATTCTTGACAGCTTTGGCGTTAAGTGTTGGGTTACATCCTCTTTGCACACATTTGATATACTTTAGTTCTCAGAGGACGAGAGGTACAAACAGAACAGAAGTGCTAGGATACAATTATAAACTAAATGTCACATGAGATGTGGTTCGATATGCACTAAGATAAGTAAAAAACTGTTTTGATATTTCATATCATTAATCAGTACAACAGGTGAATGTGACCTGTCATAAGTTACATGCTATTAAACCTAAAACAAGAATTTTTTCTCAACATTTGTATTTCTAGCCTTACATATCTTAAATGCTATTTCTTGAAGGCATATAGTTTGTCCACGTAATTTAGTTTTAATAATACTATGAAAAGGGTAGATTGCTACTCACTGTACAGGTGATGTGGTGAGCTGCAGACAGGCACAGCAAAAAGGGCTCTTACATGCTGAGATTTGGCCAAAGCTTTCATCAAAAAAAGAATAGAAAACCTACCTCTCTCTCTCTCTCTCTCTCTCTCTCTCTCTCTCCTCTCTCTCTCTCTCTCGTCGTCGTGGCTGGAGAGAGCAGTGTGAGTAACAGTCCTGTCCTTTCCATAATATTTTTGATATTCTAGCCTGAACTTTCCATTATTTAATTAAGGTTTTCTCCTTATTAATTAAGGTTTTCTCCTTATTAAATGTGCTTTCCAATTACAAAAATGATTTCTTGTGTTGACAGTGAAGTGAACTCTGGATTTTTCTACAAGTCTGCTGAAGAACGTGAGAAATTAGTGGCAGCAGAAAGAGAATTCATAGAGCAGAGAGTTAAAAAGGTTGTAGAACTTAAGAAAAAGCTCTGTGATAATACTGACAAAAATTTTGTAGTTATTAATCAGAAGGTAAGTTCCAGTATCTGCGTGGCTTTGCCACTTTAATAGCATAATCCTTAAATTGTTGTGTGTAGCCTAGTTTTGCATAAGTAAGTCATATTACTAACACCCATTTTGGTAATAATGTAGACCAGTGCCAAAAATTCTCGAACTTGTCAAAATAGTAAGACCAATTGGAAAGTATAACTACTATTAGCAATCATCCTCATATGTCCATGTACCCCAGGAGGTACATGGAATTCAGTCTAAGAAAACTCACATATGCCAATGGGACTTTGTTTTGTTGTTTTAATTCACTTGAACATATATGTTTGGTTTCATCAGTTTTCTTTTTGTAAATCTTGCTTTGTTCCTGAACATTTGTTGTTGATCAAATCGGATATGGGGTTTTGAGGTTTCAGTGGGTATCAGTTATTGTTGCTGGTTTTTCGTGAAATGCCATTTGTGTTGGAGGTCTGCTTCAGGAAGAATATTGCCTTTCAGGGAATTGACCCTATGTCATTAGATATGCTCGCAAAGGAACACATCATTGGGCTGAGACGAGCTAAAAGGCGAAATATGGAACGATTGGCATTGGCCTGTGGAGGAGTTGCTGTGAACAGTGTTGATGATTTAACTGAAGAAAGCCTTGGATTTGCTGGACTTGTATATGAGCATGTATTGGTAAGCAAATATTTTTATACTGCTTTGGTCTAAGTCTTACTTTTGTGTAAGAGAAATAATAACAATACTTTATAGGGCAGTTTACAATTGCAGAATGTTCATAGAAAATAAACATTCTTTGATAGCTATGTTTATCCATTTTCTAGGGCGAAAACAAATTCACATTCGTCGAGGAATGCAAAGGACCAAGAAGTGTCACCATACTGATTAAAGGTCCCAATAAACACACACTTACACAGATAAAAGATGCAGTTAGGGATGGGTACGTGCCATCAAAAATGCTATAGATGATGGTAAGTTAGTATCTTCAGCTTTATGTTTGCATTGAATATCAAAGCATGTAGTGTTCTTTTATGGTGTAACAGAATTACTTGTATGCAGGTAAGGGCTGTGACTGCCTGATTTCGGCAGTATATGTGTCATTACCCAAGAATTGTCTTGCGTGTAGATTTTATGCACTTCGTTACACTATTCTGAAATCGAAGTACCTTTTTCTCCACTTTTACTGTAACTGTGGTGCATAAAAGTTGGTTCCTTTTCCATGAATTGCATTTGATAGCTTTAATGTTCAGAACACGTAAATGTTTATTCCATTGGAAGGGAAGAGAGACCTCGCCAACCACAAATCCCCCAAGGGGCGTGCCACTCTTTGGCGGGTTTGTGCTTGGCTACCATGGGGCCCCAGCCTTTGCAGCATTTTTTCTCTTCCATGCTGCATGTCTATCCTCTGGCTTTTCTATTTCCCTTCCCTTGGGGAACATGTCTGGGATATTATTGGGAATGACCTGAATTCTGTCGCTGACGTGCGAACAACCTCACCTCTGGTTTTCACTCTGTTTTCCTTTCATTTCCCTTCTTCTCTCGTTCCTCCACTTCGGCGTTTGAGGGTCGTCTTCTTTCCTTGTTCCTCCCTGTGTGCTCCTGAAGGCCGACCAATGTGTCTGACGCGTAACAGGTGACTGGGTAACACACAATTCCCAACCCCCTGGTCGACAGGTAGGGCTCGCACGTATCCCCTGGTACAGGCCAGGCATAGGGAGGGATGATTGCCTGATCTGTAACCTTCCCAAATGGCCAGTTGGTCCCCTCTGTCAGGTGTTGGGAGATGTGACCTGAGGTGTGAACAATCACCTAAGGCAGGTGCACCCTCTTGTGAAGGGGGCCCCCAGTTGGAAGGAGTGCACCATTGGAGACGCGGGCAATCTTGGGGGATTTCCTCGCAATGAGTCAATTATCTTCCCACTCAACATCTACCAAACGTAAACGCAATGGGGCTTCCCGCGTGCCAAGGGTTCCTCGTGGTCTCACATACTGAAGATGGTCAGTACTTCGCCACAGTAAATCCGTTTATTACTAAGAAAGGTGTAGATGCAAGTGCTGGCCCTGTGAAAACCTGCTCTCGTTTACAGACTGGCACTTTGCTTTTGGAGACCACTTCTGATTCCCAAGCACTACTGCTTCTGCCTCACTTCTCCATGGTTACCCTGTTCATGTTGAGGCCCATAGGACTTGGAATTCTTCCTGTGGTGTAATTTACACCAGGCTGGCAGACGGTCTAACCGAGGCCAAAATACAATCTTGACTTCTCTGATCAGGGTGTCATTGTCATTCATCATGTCAGAAAAAGGTAGATTTCACCTTAGTGCCCACCCACACTCCCTTCCTCAACTTTGATAGTGGTGCTTCCATCCAAGCTCAAAGCAGGCTTTGAAATTGTCACTGTCCGGCCATACATTCCGAACCAGACGTGCTACTACCAGTGTCATCGTTTCACCACACTAGAACATCTTGTCAACACCCAACCAAATGTGTCACATGTGGTAGGGATACGCATGAGGGTGATTGTCTACCTCCTTGTCCCCGCTGTGTCAACTGCAATGGTGGCCATGCTGCCGCCTCTCGGGAGTGTTCAATGTATCGTGATGAGCGGGCTGTTCAAGATATGTGGGTAAAGGAAAAGGTGCCTTATCAAGTCACTCACAAGTTACTGGCTTGTCACAAACCCTGCGTTCTCCCGTCTGGTACCTATAGTTCTCTTCTTGTTACCCCTCACTCAATGAAGAACATGGCCATACAGACGTGTGACCTCCAATTCAGCTCTGAGGTTGTGAAATCGTCCAATGTCAAGGTCACATCACCATCCCCGCGTCCAGCTGTGCAACAAGCAATCAAACTCTTGCCCCAAGGGGCGAAGCCACAAGCTTTCAACTGGTTGGCTGGAAAGGACAGAAGGAGTATTCCCATGAAGACGTCCTCCGTCCCTCCAGCTAAACAACACCTGAGTCTTCATCTAACCAGAAAAGCTCGAAGAAGTCCACCAAAAGCAAATGACCTTCTCCTTCGCCACCTCGAACATTCTTCTTCGATGGTGTCAGCCCATGATACCTTATCCCAGCCAGGCTCCGTGTCGCCGGTGCGCACGAACAGCCGCTTTTCGGTGTTGGCTCCACAGACCAACTGCACAAGCAAGCTGATGCTTTTGTGGACCCCATGGAGCAGAATCATCCTGCTTCTGTGCCCTGTAGTAGTGCCTCTACCCCAGCTGTCACTCGGCAGCTGCTGAGGTGACATCTCTTCATCATGACTCTCCTCCAATGGAACATCCATGGCCTTCGGTCGCACGAAGAGGATTTATGGCTTCTTTTACTGTCGCAACGTCCCCTTGTATTCTGCCTTCATGACCGCTTCGAACTTCCACGTTTCTTACCGATTCGTTTTGAACTTCCCCCCTGAGGTTGGCATTCCCCTTCATGGGGGTGTCGTGTTGCTCATACGGGATGACATTCATACTCAACCCATCTCCCGGACTACCTATTTTCAAGCTGTTGCAGTTCGCCTTTTCTTTCCCCACCTGACTTTTTCCCTCTTTACCATGTATGTCCCTCCATCATTTGCTGTCACCAGGCCAGACTTCTTTCAACTTATTGGGCAGCTACCTCCCCCATTTTTGCTACTCGGTGACTTTAATGCACATCATCCCTTTTGGGGTTCTCCCAGGACCTGTCAGAGAGTTGCCCTCTTGGATGACCACATTAACCAACTTAACCTCTTCTGCCTCAATGCTGGGGCACCCACTTTCCTTCCTGACTCCTCGCACACCTAGTCCCATTTGGACCTATCCTTCTGCATTGCCCAGCTTGTCTGTTGTCTTGAGTGGTCCGTTCTTTCTGACATTTACTCAAGCGGCAATTTTCTGTGTGCTATCCGTTTGCTGACTCCTACCCCATCTGCGTGCACGCCTAAATGGCAGCTTTCTAAGACTGACTGGCAGCTTTACTCCTCCCTGGTAATCTTCGAAGAACAGGATTTCCTCAGTTGTGATGACAAGGTGGATATCTCACAAACGTTATCCTTACTGCTGCAGAACATTCCATCCCCTGCACTTCCTCTACCATGTTGTGTCCCAGTCCCTTGATGGACTGAGGCATGCCGTGACAAAATTTGTGCATGTAGACAAGCTCTCCACGTTTTAACCCCCACCCTACGCTGGCGAACCGCATTCGTTGTAAAAAGATGCAAGCAAAGTGTCATTGGGTTCTTTGGGATATCAAGAGCTAGCTGGCTTTCATTCACTAGTCCTTTTAACAGTTCCACACTTCCTCTGTCGTGTGGGCCAACCTCCGACGGCTCTCTGGAATATTCAACTCATCTTCCGGACTACCTGTTTTCAAGCTGTTGCAGTTCGCCTTTTCTTCCTCACCTGACTTTTTCCCCTCTGTACCATATACGTCCCTCCATCATTCGCTGTCACTGATGTCATCATGGACCCTATTGGTATCTCAAACACCGTGGACTGCCATTTTGTGGAAGTTTCGAGCTCTTCCCACTATCACACTGCCTTCCTCCATCAGAAATGGAGCGGAGGAGGCTCTGGTGATAACCTTCTTTTCTCCAAGTAGTTAGTGCTACAACAATACTGCCTTTACTATGAGAGAGCTATATCATGCTCTCAGTTCATCCCAATCCTCTGCCCCAGGGCCAGACACCATCCACATTCAGATGTTGCAGCACCTTTCTCTTGCGGGCAACACGTACAACTGCGTCTGGGCCGAGGGCACATTTCCTGGATGCTGGCTTGAAGCCACAGTCCGACTCGTACCTAAGCCTGGTAAGGACAAAAACCTTCCTTCTAGCTACCGCCCCATCTCTCTTACTAGCTGTGTTTGCAAGGTCATGGAACGTATTATTTATGCCCGGCTGGTGTGGTGGCTTGAGTCTTGCCATTTACTAACGAATGCACAGTGTGGATTTAGAGTGCGGCGTTCTGCAGTTGACCATCTCGTTACTTTGTCCACTCATGTCATCAATGGTTTTCTGTGGAAATCCCGGATTGTGGCCATGTTTTTCAATTTGGAGAAGGCCTACAACACCTGCCTTTAGAACTGGTGTCCTCTGTACTCTTTACATGTGAGGCCTCTGTGGGTGCCTGCCCTGTTTTCTTCGGGCATTTTTACAAGACCAAGTTTTAAAGGTGTGTGTGAGTTCTACCATGTTGGACACCTTTATCCAGGAATACAGTGTGCCTGAGGGTTCTGTTCTGAGCATCGTCCTCATTGATCGCGATTAACCCTATAATGGCCTGTCTCCCGCCTGACATCTCTCTCTCTCTTTTTGTTGACGATTTTGCTATGTATTGCAGTTCATCACGGACCTGTCTTGCTGAGGGGCGTCTCAGCACTGTCTTGACCGTCTTTGCTCCTGGAGCGTCGACAATGGCTTTTGCTTTTCCATTGACAAAACAGTCTGTATGAATTTCTGTCAGTGCAAATGGTTTCTCCCGCAATCTCTACATCTGGGGCCTGTTGCCCTTCCTTTCTTTGAAACTACGAAATTTCTGAGGCTAATGCTTGATAGGAAACTCTTGGTCTTCCCACGTGTCTTACCTGGCAACCCACTGTACGATGTTCCTCTGTCTCCTAAATGTCCTCAACGGTACTTCCTGGGGTGCCGATAAAACCACCCTCCTCCATTTGTACCGGTCCCTTGTCCGTTTGAAACTCGACCATGGGCACTTTTTGCATGCGTCTGCATGCCCTTTCCTCTACACCATCTCAACACTATCCATCATCATGGCATCCGTTTGGCCACAGGCGCCTTTTACACCAGCCCAGTTGAAAGTTTGTATGCTGAAGTTGCTGAACTACACTGTCCTACCGCCGTGACTTTCTCCTCAGCAGGTATTCATGCCGTTCGTCTGCCATGCGTGGCCACCCCTCCTGTGCCTGCTCCTTTGATGATTCCTTTGATTGTCAGCATGGGATTGGTCCCTCTTCTTTGTTACCTCATGGAGTCTACTTTTGCCACTTGATGTGGCAGCCTAACTTCACACTATCTGCAATTTTACTTGTGGGTGTGAACGCTTCACCACCTTGGCTTCGTGAAGCGGCCCATGTTAACCTTGGCCTTCATTCGCTTTCTAAGGACACCACTCCAGCCTCGGGTCTATCGCCTCCAGTTTCACGATCTTCGCATGGGACTTCACAGCAGTACACTGATGGCTCTCGGACTGACCATGGGGTCGGGTGTGCCTTAGTCATTGGCACCCGTGTCTTTCGATATCTGCTTCCAGCACACTCCTCAGTATTTACAGCCAAGCTCTTCGCCTTGTATCAGGCCATGGAGTACATCCAGTGACTCAGCCTTTTCAATTGTGTCCTCTGCTCAGATACACTCAGTGCCCTTCAAAGTCTGTGTGCACTGTACACTGCCCATCCCTCAGTGCAGTGGGTCCAGGAAAACTGTCACTTCCTCACTCTTGGTGGAGCCGATGTCCTATTTCTGTGTGTCCCTGGTCATGGCAGTCTGCCATGAAATGAAGCAGCTGTCAAGGTTGCAATCCCTGTACCTTAGCCTGCAAGTACCTATATTCCCTCCGATGATCTCTGCATAGCCATCTGTCGGGGGTGGTGTCCCTTTGGCATCACCAATGGTCCTCCCTTCATGGGAATAAGCTTCAGCTTATTAAGCCCCTCCAAGCACCTCGGACACCACCTCTCTGGGGACCGATGAACTCTGCAGTTTGGTCCCTTTAATCCTTAAACCAACCAACCAACCACCTCTCTGCCCTCCTGCCAGGAGGAGATTATTTTAACTCGGCTGTGTACGTGGCACTACCTTTTTAGCCATCGTCATTTGCTAAGTGGCGCTACCCCACCACTTTGTACATATTGTGCCCAAATTTTAACTGTCCGCCACTTCGTGCTGGAATGCCCTTTTTTAAACCATTTACTTTCCAACTTGGGTTTGCTGCTTGCTTTATCAGCAGTTTTAGCAAGTGACATAAGGGCTGTCAACCGCATTTTACTTTTTATCCACCGAAGCAATATGGTAAAGGCCATTTAATTTTAGTTCTGGACCTCCATTCCCCTATGGTTTTTTAGCCCTTTTTCCACATGCCTGTTTTTAGCTGTCTACTATTCTGTCCATTGGGACTGATGTACAGTCGTTTAACTCCTCTTTGTGTTCATGTTCCATACTTTTGACTTGGGCTCTTATGACCCCAGTTGTTTTTTGCACCCTAAAGCAAAACAAACAAACAACCACAAATCTGGAGGCAAAAAGTATTGGAAAGATATCTGTAATAGCAGTTGGCTAACAGCTGGTACTCAAATTCTGGAGTACCCACATAGTTTGTGTTTGAACTTGCACTTTAACAGCTTACCATATTTTAATTTTATTTATTTATTTTATGAAAGAGGAGTGAAGGTTGAGGAACTATATTTGCTTTTAAATAAGTTGGAACTGCCTTTCCTTCGAGCATGACTGGCCAGGCTGGGGAAAAGAATCCAGTTGACTACAAACAAGGCTCTCTTACATATCAGTCCAAGTGGTGGTAACTATAGTGGCCATCACAAAATTTTATTGTGTGTTTGTCAATCTTTTGTGGTATGGTGCATTGATGAGTGTTTGGTAGTGATGGAAATGCAGGAGCAAGAGCCAATGCGTAGTGCTACTCTTGTCAATGTGTGTAAAGGGCAAAAAAAAAAAAAAACATTCAAAAACAATCTTAAATTGTCTTATCGAATGTATTGAAACATTTTTTACTGATCTAGCCAACACTGAAGAAGCCAGGAATAACTTAAATTTTGCGTAAGTTCGTAAAATGACAAAATCTTTGCAGTATTTCTGAATGTTTTGCATTCCTTATGAACAGTCTAGTAACAGTAGCAGAATCTCTAGAGGTGGGCACATGTTTTGATTCTCCAAGGAATTGATATAAATGAAAACAGAAATTGCATGATTTTGACAAAAAGTTAGTGTCTAGAACTGTACTTGAGAGTACAACAGAGGAGAGCATTCAGCGGCTAAAAATACAAGGTGTTTCAAAAAGGACTTTACAACTTTAAAAATTCATATAAATTTATTGAAAGAAGGTATAGAGCTGGGTCTAGTGTTATTTTGTAGGGAAACATCAAGTCTTTTTTACCTTAAACTATAAGATGTGTATGTGGCTTTCATTGGTTATCCTATCGGAAGTCAATTTCTTCACAAACTCGTTGTAGCATTTCAGGTGTAACTTGCCTAGTGGCAGTGTAAATTCTTGCTCTAAGTTCAGGTAGTGAAGGCAGCACAAGAGGTTCAAACATGATATCCTTCCCCCCACAAAAATATCGAGTGGTGTCAGGTCTGGGGAATGTGGGGGCCATGCAATTGGCGTATCATTGCCAGTCCATTGACCTGGAAAGTGGTCACTGAGAAAATCCCGGATGCCAGCCAGGTAATGGGGTGGTGCACCATCTTGCATGAAGTAAACATTTCGTTCTTGGTCATCCTCATCGATCCATGGTATCAAAAATTGTTGTAACATATCCAGGTACACTATCCCATTGATAGTTCTCTCACAGAAAGAAAGGGGCTGTATGCTTTGTTCTTGCTCAGTGCACAAAAAAATTCAGTTTAGGGCTATCACGAACATGTTGCAATGTTTGATTGGATTTTCACTGCCCCAAATCATACAATTTCGTGTGTTTATCTTGCCACATTAGTTGAAAGTTGAACTCGTCAGAAAAGATGATTTTGTTCAAAAAATATTCATCCTTATGTAATCGATTTAACATATCTGCACAGAAATTCTTGTGAGCAATTTTATCAATATGTTATGGCTTGTACGATCGTCAATCTGTACAGGTTTCGAATGTAAATGGTTTCCCAACACATGCCAAACAATTGTATGTGGGATTTGCAATTTGTGAGATGCACACAGTGCTGATTTTCGTAGGGCTGTTGATAAAACGTTGTCCCACTTGCTCAACAACGTTGTCAGATGTGCTTGGATGGCCTGATGATTTCCCATGTATTAGGGAGCACCCTACAAAACAGTTATGCCACTCATAAATCGTAGGCCTACTAGGAGGATCTTTAGCGTACTTGGTGTGGAAATTATGCTGAACTTTTGTTGCCGACTTTGGTTCTTCAAACCAAAACACACATGCTGGCACTCCTTACGATGTGACTCGGCACTAGCGAACTACGCAAGACAAAGCTTGACGTATTTCCCTGCAAATTGACACTACAATCACCTCTGTAGATACTGTGAATTAATTTGTATAAATTTTCAAAGTTGTAAAGTCCTGTTTGAAACACCCTGTATGCAGGGTGATCCCTGTGAAAAATTTAATTATTCTGGCTCAGAGATCTCAATTCTTTCTCTTCTCCATACACTTGATTTTTGATGCAGAAAGTATAATGCTGTACAAAAATTTTTCATGGCATTGCAGCAGCAACAATGTAGTTTTGTGTAAAGTGCACTTACTGTGCATGGAGAACGGAACAATAGTCTTGTAGTATGCTTCAATATAAGGTGGGTTTCACAAAACCATGTGCAAAAATTTATTTTACTAGCCTTTAACTGCGATATTGACCTGAAAGTACCTACAGTTTCTTTAGTATAGTGTGTATCAGTGATTTAGGTAATGAGTGAATTGACAAAGGGTCAGTAAGAGCTGCATTTAAATTTCTGGAGGTAGGAAATATTCTTCATCCTATCAAGGTGAGTTATTGGAACTACAATCCCTGCGGCAGCACACAAGTACTCACACACTCTCATGACTAAAATGCATTTGTACATGACACAGTACCATATTGGTATGTCAGATTTGCTATGTCATAGTTCTCTTAACAACTTTTTCACTGGAAATTCCTATGAGATCAAACAGAACACACATTCATCAGTGAAGACACGTTTCATTACAAAGGCGGAACAGTTTCACACAACACTACAGGAGAGATTTCTCCCGCAGTTCTGTGAAGAACAGTGAGTACAGAAGGGATGCTGAATCAAGTCCTATCTTGAACCCATTGCTACTTAGGGCACTTATATGTAGTGCATGCCGATGGTTCAGTCAGTTAAGGCATAGACTGACAAGTTAGTAAGGGTATGGGCAAGAGTAGCATTTTAATGGAAAATTTTTGCTTCTCAAACATGTGATGGACTCTTTCACATGTGTTTGGAGGAGGCTAAGGTATACAACACATATGATTTTAAAATTTGCATTCTTTACAAGCAGAAGAAAGAACAAAGTGACTGTGAAACTGTTGTTGATACACTCCTTTCCACGTATGTTTTTAGTGAATGGTTGAGTTACAGTATGCACGTGAACATGGACTACTGTGTTATTCTGTTGGTGTTTGCATGAACAGCAGTGATAGGTACTTTGCTGGATAGTTTAATTATGCACAGCTGGACCCCCTTTAACCCTCAAGCATGTGTGCCTGTGTATAAAGCGCGCCAACCAAAAATAAAATGATTTGGTGCAGTTCCGTTGTTTCACAATTGCAAACCTATACCTATTCCTTCATTATTTGCTTCATGTAAAACAGCAATAAATTGTGTTGTCATACGTCCAAGTGAGCAATAGTAATTTAAAATACGAAGCGAGGTAGGTGAGAAAAAAATTTTATCCTTGAAAAAAAATGACCCCGCTTCTAAACTAGCAACATAATCCCACGTTGAGGGAGTTGTCTAACAGATCATTGGTGATCGAATAAGCAGCTGGCTGGGATCTGATGCAACTGCACTGCTTAATGCTTTGAGTGGGCCATTACTGTCTCTCTAACACCCATTCTTGGCAACAGAGTGCTATAGTCAAAATTTATTTCATTATTGTGTATTAAAACAGTGGTATAGCCATATTATGTAATCTTATTTTCTTGTTTTTTAACTAAACTAAGGGTGAACTCAGATTTTTATCATACATGACTTACCTGGGTAACATAAAGAAAGCTATTCATTACATGTGTACAAAGTGCACCGCGCACACACTCAAGGGTTAAAGATAGCATTGTCGATTTTTCTCTATGTAGTCAGGACCTCACAGAAGCACCATGCTGAATCAACAGTCTCTTATTATATAAACGACTGGTTTTGGAACACGTAAGTTCCATCTTCTGGTGTAAAGTCTAATAATGAAAATATTATGTTAGAAGGCAATGGGAGTGGATCCTCATCCCATTGTTGTCATGAAACAGGTGTTCCATGTCAAAATGATAAAAGTGGCACTTAGAAAAATCTGAAAAAACCAACATAACAGCTGGATACCAAAAGTCATCAGTATCTTGAAACTTGTAAAATGCAATAAAGAGGAGAAGAAAAATCACATATTGCTTGGAATTACACAACTTGCATAAAAAGAATTCCCCTTGGTTCCTGATCAGGAACACTAACAGGAAAACTATGTAATAGTAAATACTACTCGTGGGTACAGAGGTCACGCATGACCCATAGTGCAGGTGGAGTATGAAACATATGTGATTGCTGAACTGTTTAAGTTGGAAAAGCAGGCAGAAACAGCAGAAGAGATGGAAACAATCTTTTTGTAATAGAGGTCAGTGCATCCATTAATTTTATCGAGAGAATTTGTTTCTTTCAGGACATTTAATATCCAACCTTTCTCTAGTGTGTGTAAAAAAAGCACTCCATCTTCAGGCCACAAGTGGCTCATTGGGACCATCCGACCACCGTGTCATCCTGAGTGGAGGATGCGTATAGGAGGGGCGCGTTGTCAGCACACCGCTCTCCCCCTAGTTAGGATAGTTTTCTTTGACCAGTGCCGCTACTATTCGGTCGAGTAGCTCCTCAATTGGCATCACGAGGCTGAGTGCACGCCGAAAAATGGCAATAGCGCATGGTGGCTGGCCACGCCCGACAGCGCTTAATTTTGGTGATCTCACGGGAACGGGTGTATCCACTGCGGCAAGGCCGTTGCCCTAGAGTGTGTAAGACATTTAAATTATTGCTAACCTGCTGCAGCTGATGCTGATTGTCAATCAAATGCATTGTCAAAGCTGACCTGGAATTGGCCAGGTCTTTGTGTTTTTTAAACCTTGTATCAAAATTCCTGCACATCTGACTGATGTATCTGCTCTTTCACTACTGGCTTGTATTGCACTCAGCAAGATACATGCCAGTGTCCCTTAACCTACTGTACAATACGTGCCAGTGTCCCCTAAGCTACTGCCAAATTTTCTGGTGTAAAAAATGCTGGAGCTATGTTTGCTGACATCAGTTTCTCTCCAATCCTTTCAGATACCTATCCCATGCTGTCCCAGCCTTCACTAGTATTTTTTTTTAAATTCAAATTCTCAATAGTATGATTGGAAAGAAACTTACATCAACTTACATCATAGTTGCACAATAAGGAGAACTCTTTGTTTAAAAGTTCCAAACTTCCACATACGTCTAAGCTTAACAGTTTGACATATTTAGAATGTATCATTGAATCTCCTTTTCTTTGAAGGAAAAGGACCCAGAATGACAGCTAATTTGCTATCCTAAGTCAACAAGCAGCACACTTCTGTATGTACCTAGAAAGATAGCAATGTATAATTTAAGAAGTGTAGCTTCCACAAAGTGAAGCCAACAGCTCAATCGTTCAAAACCATTTCCCTAGATAAAAATCAACCAAGTTGTGCTTGTATGTTCATGACATTGAGAGACTTTGTGTACCAGCTGAAGGTATGATGCACAGTGGGTTGTAATTTAGAGTCTCTCCTGAATCATATTTTCAAGATTATCTGCCAAAGAAATTAAGTGTAGATTGCCAGGCAAATCTCTAAAGCCAGTGAGTAGACATGCTCAAGTTCCCTACCTCCTCCTAATTTTTTCCCCCCAAATCACAAGCAACACAGCTAAAGTATCAAGTTGATTTATTCATTCCAGATTTTCAGAACACCTCCAAGTGATGGAAATAGTAAGTTTGGGGATCTGAAAAAGGTGTCTCATCCTCCTCCTTACTGGAGCAGAGATTGTATGGATCTATTTTAGTGCTATCCCATTAATGTGATGACAACATGTAAGTACTAAATAATCTGTGGGAAGAATATGGGTTGCTTGTCGTGGTAAGGTGCTATTATGAAACCAGCAACTGGAGGGGGGGGGGGGGCTGTTGGGGGGGGGGGGGGCATGCTTGGCATTACTAAATTGCAAGGGCTAGTCCTTGTTCAATCTGGAAAAATACATACAGTAAAACCAAGTTTTTACTTCCCTGCATTTTATGTTTTCCTGCTTTTTATGTTCATTTTTTATCAGTCCAATCAGAAGTGCTATTCTCTCAATACAGTGCTTTCCCATTGTTAATGATTCTGTGTTACAGTATTTCCCACATTTTAAGTTTTCTTTGACATTATTATTAACTTCAACATTGATTTTTATACAGATCACTGCAAAAAGTGCATTGTATTCCTGCTTAAAGTCAGCCTTGTAACAAAGCAGAAAACATAGACTATACACAGTTATTGATCATGTAACTAGCTTTAGAATAAGCGAAAGTTTTATTATTGTCGTGTTGGGTCTTGGCCGCCTGTGTTACATGTTTGCAATGCTCGGGAAGCTGGGGAAGTATTCTGAGTCACTGTCTTAATTATGGTCAAGCTCTGATGATAGTGATTCTAGTAGCAATCTTACGAGCTGATGTTAGACATAAACTTTCCTCCTCAAGACACTCAGTAATATGATGACAATTTCCGCCCTCTTTTTCACGTAGGACATCCCTGAATAGAGTGACATCTTTGTTGGCAATAAGCTGTGGGTTTTGTGCCTACTGTTTATGAAGATTGGCAACTTCAGTCTTTTGACGAATACTGTGTTGCAAGTTTTATTTACCATAAGTTTATGATGATTATCAATAACAAGTCTCATTAGAACATGAATATCCGTTTATGTGGTTTCAGGAAAGTCTTTTGCTTTCATGTTTTATTTACGCCATTGGACATGATTGTAATATTTTGAGGCAGTTGATTGGTAGTGCATCAGGTGACAACGATGAAGGGTTTGATGCTTTTTATACTATGGAGAGACAAGTAGAGTTCCTTGCTGTTAGAAAGAAACAAAAACAATTATTTCGGATTTTTGTAAATAAGCAAAATTGTTTTAATTTCAGATTTTCAACAGTATAAAGAGAATGACACGAAGGGTAATTTATTCATTTTTGCTTGGTGTGTTTCTTATGCTTTCCTTTATTTTCCTACACATTCTTTTTCCTGCATTTTACAATTTTTTGGGATAGTCTGCTGAAAAGTGTAAAAAGGGAGTCTAACTTTATAATGTGTTTTCTTCATGTGCCTTGTTTTACAAATGTTGAAATTGTGTCTTACTTCACCATATCTGTAACGCATTCCATTTGTAATTGAGACAGCAAAATGTTCAGGTGTTTTACATAGAAAGTAATTTCTCAACAAAAAATTTTCACTTGTTTTGCTGTATTTTGAGTGGGAAACGTTTTTTTCCAGTCTGTATATATACTTGTATTGATTTATTGTGTACTCTAAAATTTCAGGTTGTGTGGTTCCTGGTGCAGGAGCATTTGAAATATCTGCGTACCAGGAACTTTCTCGTTATAAGGATGAAGTAAAAGGAAAAATGCGATTAGGTGTCCAAGCGTATGCTGAAGCTCTACTTGTTATTCCAAAGACTTTAGGTAAGTGTAGTTGGTAATTACATATGAATATTATAAGTAAAAACGAGTGGTCTCTGTGTAAAAAATATGTGCAAAAATAATTTTTCTGAAGGTAATGAGAATAGGTAGAACATTTTATGTTGTCGTCATTAGGTTTGCAAAACTGTAAAAGTATTGATGTTTTCAGAAAGGTTGTAGGAATGGATTCTGCTTGTATTCAGAAACACACATTCTTCTTAATTTCTTGGTGCAGATATGTTTCAGCACACATGTCCTATAATTTTTATGACAAATATTAATTACTAGTATAGTGAGAATTTTAAATCCAGTAGTCTCTGCACAAAATACTGTGGCTGAAAGAAGGGCGGAGAGCAGTAGTGTGGGGGTTACGCCCAGACGCTGTAGGGGAAATACTGAGCACTGGAGGGAAGTGCTGTTTTAAACTGAAGCTCACATTTTTTTAAATATTAAATGGAGCCTCTCCACCCCCACAACCACACATGCAAGGCCATCATTCAGAAAGGTCTGTCACCTCTTCTTTGGTTAGTATATAAAAAGAATTCCCCTGAAAATGCGATTTATTTTTACTAGGGTTGTTAAACATTTGTAAATTTCAGAGAAACGTCATGCGTGCCGAATTTTGAGAAAAACCTACACATTTCGCTTGTTACCATGTTAAAAATTGCTTCTTTTGCCGAAACATGGCAAAGTTTACAAAATGTGTTGTGCAGACACAATTACGAGAGACTTCTAAAACAGCGGTTGATTAAATTTATTAATTGAGAAACTGAGAAAAAGTAAGATCAGTAGCTTATGTAAAAGCACATCCCAAGTACAATTTTTTTCATTTCGAACATTTTAGAATTTCTCGTATGTGTTACTTCAATGTAAATATCACAGTAACTATGACCATTAACAAAGTAATGGTCACATCATCAATAACCTGGTATATAAAGCTATAAGTAACACAAAAATTATTTTTTTTACTCGATGTTTCTGTAGAATCGTTTCAGAAAAATTGCAGGATATGCGCCCCGATTCTGTCATCGCTGACGGGCCAAAAGGCAGCGCGCGCTGTCGTCCTTCCGTTCTGAACAAATGAATGAATTCTCCCAGTTCTTCGGACAAAAATTGGTCATTGCACATCAGCCACCGTGCCCTCTGCAGGCCCTACTTTCGGTAGTTTATAAAACTGATGTGTAGTGTTCTTATGCTTCAGTCTTCATGTGAAAAACATGTGCATGAGGATAAGAATGTTAGAACAAATCATAACAGGCTATACAACTGTTAATATTCCACGAAGTCTGTGCTCAGATTAAAATTTCCTCATGATTGATGTTTCAGCAAGTCAAACGATAAGAGACAGCTGCCATTCAGTCATAGTCACATGCTTGCTGTATTGCCTCTTTTGTACCTACATAAAGCGCCTTGTGACGTATGGCTGGCTGCACACTTGCAATGCTGCCCCCCCCCCCCCCCCCCCCACCCATCCACCACCACCACCACCACCACCACTGCAATCTGTCAATCACAAAGTAATTTTAAGTGGGTTATAGCCCATTAGTGGGTAGAAATCAAAACATATTCCAGTAACTTTCACATACGTATTTCTGTTCAATAACTACTAAACTGGTACACACAAGTTATAAAGTTAATCTGAAATTGTTGTTAAGTCATCAGTTGCAACCAGCAGTGATGTTTTAAATTCTCGTAATTATCTGATACCATCATTGGTGCAATAGCTTCTTTTCAGTGATGTATATGCCAGTGGCTTATAAATGCTTATGCTCGTCACTTTTCTTAAACATTTGTATACTGGAGCCAGTAGTAAAATGTCACAGTTTTGGCTAGTATAAGTCAAACAATATCTCCCTTATTATTTACAGCTGTGAACAGTGGTTTTGATACCCAAGAAGTCATTGTGAAATTACAAGAAGAAGCAAGAATAGCAGGGGAGCCTGTTGGACTTGACATAAACTCTGGTGAAGCCTTGAAACCAATGGACCATGGCATTGTTGATAATTATATTGTGAAAAAGCAGATACTGAACTCTTGGTATGTTTGAAATATATGTAAATGTAAAGAAGAGAATATCTCTCTCTCTCTCTCTCTCTCTCTCTCTCTCTCTCTCTCTCTCTCTCTGTGTGTGTGTGTGTGTGTGTGTGTGTGTGTGTGTGTGTGTGTGTGTAAAATTAAAATTTCACTTCTCACTTAAGCTCAGTTCCAAGTTTGAGAACTTATCCAATGATTAAGTTTAGAAGAAAAGGAAAACCACCTACTTATAAAATAGTTACAGTGTGGATCCTAGTTCTTTCCACATTAACCAATTCACAACATACTGTTATCTATGAGATATAATATTTGCAACTTAACATGCCTTGTAGAATTACATTTCTCTGCAAACAGCTTTTGTTTTGAGACACTCATAATAGTATCTTTAAACAATTCACGACAAGTTGAGCCACAGAAAAAAATTCATATAAAGGCTCTTCTTCATTTTCTTCTTTGTCAATAGTAGTTATCTAAGGTACTGAAGTTGCTCTCACCTGTGTCATTGCACTTGTTTAGTTCAGTTTGTTGATGCAAAAATTGATTTTAAATGGCTACAAAGAAATTTGATAATTAACAAGGTTGACAAACCCACACAATAAGATTTTTAGTAGCTCAATCCTCACATAAGCTTTCCTGCCATTTTATTTTGTATCTACAGGCATACTCTGCAAACATCCATTTGAGATGTGTCTGTTGTGCAACCCCATAATTCAGTGCCATAGTTAAGAAGAGAGATACATAGTCCTATCCAACTATTAAAAATTTTATTATAGATAATCTTCTTTGATATGGCTAGTCTTCAATAGCCATTAAGGAGATAAAAACACTACTGGTTTTCCCATGTTGCTTTACTCTTTTACCTGACAAATGTCTTTGTTATAGAGAATTTTGTATGGAGCATCAATCACAATAAACGTAATTTCTAATTAGTATTTTCATTAATTTTTCCAATTAAAATTCATATCCACATGCTTATAGTATTTTAAAATATGACACTGTTCCTTATTGTATGTTATCTCTGTTTTCAGCACAGTGATTGCAAGCAACTTACTTCTTGTTGATGAAATCATGAGAGCAGGAATGTCTTCACTGAAAGGATGAAATCCGAATTTTTGAAGCTCCCAACTGTCACATTATACTTATTTTGCTATTTATAACATCTTTTAACTTATGCATTTTGTCAGTGAAAGTTATGGTGCATTCCACAATATTTCACACACTGCAGACTTGTTACATTATTGAATAAAAACTTTAACAGCTTACTGTTACTTATCAGACAGATGTATTTAACTTTTTTACGAATACATGGCAGTTTATAATTTCACCAAAAGATTAATTGTGTTGTTTCTGTAACCCGCAATAAACTAGTTGAAAGTAATTTAATGTATTGTCTTAATAAGACCCAAAAGCCAATATTGCTACTCAAAGAAATATTAAGTGATACAAATTTATAAAAACCAATGTATAATCTTAAGTTACAATTATATCTGAATGATGCTAGAATCTGTTAAAACTTGTACTTGTCCCGATTATGAGTGGTTCGGTGCCATCCAAAATTTATGAAACTATACACTGGAGTAATCTGCTCCCTACTGTACAATACATGTTAACAGATGTACGGAACAAAAATTGACCTGTGGAGTCTTGAATAGTGTGGCACACTTGAGTATTAAAGATATGTAGTTGACGTTGTTTGAATGGATGAAAAATCTATTTACCAAGCAGTGGCAGGGGGAAACACACAAAAGATATGGAAATTAGCGAGATTTGAGTCTTTGACGACTCCTGGCAGAAGGGTTGAAGGGAAAGGAAGAGTGATGAAAGAAAGAGAAGGAAAAGACCATTTTCTTTGCCACTCTTCATTTTTCTTCAACCCTAATGACAGGAGCCGCCACTGGATCCAAAAGCTCCCATGTTTCTGTGTTTTCATAATTTCTCCTACCACCAAATGATGATAGATTCTTTATCTATCCATATTATATTTTCAAACATTGTGAACTACATCACCAAAAGTGATCATTGTCATGTCTGGGATATTGACCATGTTTCTGCCTTTAGTTGCTTCTTAAGTGGTTTTGTGGCCTTTTTTTCTTTCTTTCATGTTTCCTGTGTATGTTCTGGGATAAAGCATGGTGGTTGTTCTGCGTTTTTTAGTTCTTGTAATAACCATGTTGTCTGTGTAATATGTGAACTTCATATGAGTTACAGCAGATTTGAAGTATGTCAGATATCAACTAAGGTATTGATTTGTCTGGGCTAGTACTGTCGATATTTTAAAAAATATCGAAATCCGATATATCGATATTTAAAAAAATATAATTATCGGCCCTCATTGCATCGAAAAAAATTGTCAACATATTGACGGAAAAAATATCAGTGTACTGGCCAAAAAATACTGACTGCACATTGTAAATATACTGCCAGTTTCAGAACTGTACATTTCAGTATTGATTTAGTGTCAAATATTCTGCACGTCAGCAAGCTTGCAGCCTGCTTATCCTCCTCAGATCAAGAACTGAAAGGAAAACAATGCACATTCACGCTTGGCGATAACCAGTTTTTAGGTAACTGGCACAATAAAAGGACCTGTCGTTCGCTTTCGTTACGTATCATATTTGTCTGGAACACTTCATGTCGACTTCCATGGTTTTTCATTTCTGCAAATGCAAGCAACCTCACAGTTGTAGTGTCATATCAGAATTGCGTGGCGAAGTTGAACATTGCAGTTTCTGTTGGTAGCACCAAGTGCTAATTACATCAGCATTTCCCCTCAGTTGTCTCCGCCTATTGCAAAGACCAATTTTGTCATTTAGATTTTTGTTAGTCAGTTTCAGCAACTGTTTTTGAAAAATGCAGATGTGAAGAAATAGCACACTTGTTGTATTAAAAATTGTTATTTAACGCAACTGGTGTGCTATTTCTTCACATTGGATATCCTGTTCTTCCATTTACATTTTCGATATTTCTGATAAAATGACCACAAGTCCGAACAAGTCAGTAAGAAAACTGCCCAGGAAATTGATGTTAGTGTCGGAATGGCCCACACAGCTGTACAGAAAAAATTAGAACTTTTCCCATACAAAGTGACAGTCGTGCAAGAACTGAAAAATGCTGATCGTGGCAAGAAACTGCATTATGGTCAATGGTTAAAAAATTTTGTTCAACAAAATGGAAGGGATATTCTTAATGAAACGTTTTTTACTGATGAGGTGTGGTTTCATTTATCCGCGTACATGAACTCGCAAAATTCTCATATGTGACGAACTGCAAATCCTTTGTGTATTCATTAGGAACCACTTCATTGTGTGAAAATAGGAGTTTGGATTGGAATTTGTAGACATCGGATTGTGGGTCTCATATTTTTCAATGAACAATAAACACACAATGATACTGCAGTGATCTTCTGTACCCATTCATAGGAGAAGTTGTGTTAAGTGAAATAGTGAATGGTTATTTTCAACAAGATGGTGCAACTATGCATACAACTCGGGTTTCAATGTCACTGCTTGCTGATGTTTTCGGTAAACGCATAATTTCGCAGGGGCTTTGGCCTCCACTATTGCTTTACCTAACACACCTGACTTTTTCTTCTGGGGTGCAGCGAAAGTAACTGTCTATAAAAATAGAAATGTCACAGCTTGGGTTTGGAAACATGATTAGACAAATTGAATCATGTTATTCAGCAACTGGGGGGACACTTTCAACATTTAATGTGAAAATTTTTAAGTAAAAATGAATAGTCAATAAATTAATAACTTGTATTTCACTGAGTTTCAGTTTGGTATATTCACTGCAGCATATGGCACGCGCGGCTAACAATCATACGGCACTGCGGAGAGACTTTTTGAACACCCCCATACAATCCCTCTAATCTCAAGATTACAATTACCACATATGTTTTTGTTAAAGGATTTAAATAATATATGTGAAGAAAATGAACAGTGTCTACAACTTACGTACGAGTGATGAAGTCCTCTTTCGCCTTAGTGGTTGTCAACAAATAGAACTTTCAAATTGGTCTGGTGAAAACCCACATTGTCTCCATGAAACTCCTCTCCATTCAGAAATAGTAACAGCTGGGTGCACAGTGTAAATTCAAGCAATAATATAGTCGGACATTACAGGGTGTTAAAGAAACTAAATACATATTACAAAGTATTATGTTGTTAAACTGCTAAAATTTGGTTCTCGGAGGAATGAATACATTGTCTAGTTCATATCCATTGCTGCTAGATTTTGGTTGCCCTCTGTTTGCTTGGTTACTGTCAGGAGCAAAATGGTTAATTTGCACCAGAAATAATTTTTTGTCAAGTTTGCGAACTGTGATTCCGTGATTACAGTGCAAAGACGTTTCATATTGAGGTCCCAAAATTGATTCTCCAAATGGAGGATGGACTATTCACAGATGTTATCTGCAGTTTGTAGACACAGGATATGTATGTAAAAGGTAAAAGTCCTAGCTGCCTTCATGTTTCTGACAAAAATATCGCATGAATTCAAACAGTTTTCAAACATCGTCCGACAAAATCAACTTGTTATACCAATTAGAAGTTACAACTGTTTACAACAACAATTTGGTGGGTTTTGATACACTGGTTGTTTATGTAGCCGTATGTATTACAGCTGATACAGGCTCTACATCATGACGTCAATCGTAAAGTGATTTTTTTTTTTTTCTCGCACTCTTCAGAATGCTATTGACCATAACGATTTTGCACAATGCATTGTTTTCAGTGGTGAAGTGACTTTCAATCTTAGTGGGAAAACATAAAAAAAACACTTTTGATTTAGGGGCTTACAGAACCCACATGCGCACACTGAACGTGTAAGAGATTCACCCAAAGTCAATGTGTTGTGTGATATCCCACTCATCTGTTTACAGACCATTCTTCTTTGATGGATACATGGTTAACTGTCGGCAATATCTTGCTATGTTACAAAACTAATTCTTTCCAAGGCTGAATAAGGACAACTTCCAGAATCAAATTTTCACTCTACAGTGGAGTGTGGGATGATATGAAACTTCCTGCAGATTTAAACTGTGTACCAGACGGAGACTCGAACTTGGGACCTTAGCCTTTCGCAGCAAGTGCTCTACTGACTGAGCTACCCAAGCACAACTCAGGACCCATCCTCACTGCTCTAATTCCATGAGTACCTTTGTCTCCTACCTTCTGAACAAGGTAGGATATGAGGTACTGGCAGAATTAGAGCTGTGAGGACATTAAGGACAGTGTTTATGCACTAACACTACCACAAAACCTAGAAGAGTCAAAGAACTGCTCCCATACAGCAGTAACATCAGAGATGATGGACATGCTTAATCTATTATGGGAGGAACTGGGTATTGATGTGACATTGTTCATCTTGGTGGTGGAGCACATGGTAAACATTTGTAATCTGAACTCGAGATATTTGTAAATATGTCTGTCAAGTTTCATAGTTCTATGTCTTGCAGTTTAATGTTTGTTCAAAATACGTATATATATTTTTGAAACATCCTGTGCTTTGTTGAAGATGAACACTAAGACAGTAAATTTTAAATGTTACACTGACATGTTGGTAATATTTCCTCTGCCTGAATTCGAGGCCAGTGATTCAGAAGAAGAAACAGGATTGTGCAACAAGCCAAACTGTTGCAGTGTCAGTTGACTTATTTACATCTGCATTTCAAAAGTCTAATTAACAGAAATGATGGTCTTCCATGGCCTACCCATTCACTAGATTTATCAATTCAACTTTTTTCTTTGGGATTACTCAAAGTCCAAAGTTTTCGAGGAAAACCAACCAAGAAGCAGAAATGACCTGAAAGAGCAAATTTGCCAAGAAATAAACTACACCACTGCAAATGTTTTGCAGCGTCATACTACATCTGACTGTGTGTGAAATCGATGACGCCATCGGAGTGATAACATATTCAAAAAATAACATTAAGCTTATCTATTAATTTCTACTGGATTCATGTCAAAAAAGAAAATTTGTTTAAATCTCTAATCTGTGTGGCTTTTTAATCTTCTCATTTGACTTCTTGAGCCTGTATCAGAGACTTATGAAGCTGGATAAGTTCTTGCCTTCTTAATGAGATGCCGTTACCATAGCATAAGTCATTTGTGGGGTTTGCTGTGTGCATAATGCCAAAGTTCTCCACCGCATCACAAGAAGAACCAGGTAGGATTTGTTAAGAGAGAGGATCCAATTCACACAGCAGGGACTGGACACAACATGTAACGAATGCTTCATTTCAAGATGCCCTCCTTATTGGCACCTGATTCTTGAAGAGTGCTGACTGATCTCAATGCGATGTTGAAATCAAACAGGTCCTAAAATTCGAACATCTGGAAACGAGAGAACAGCTGCAAGAAGAGCAGTGAATTATAGTCTTAACGGGAAGGTGATAAACATCAGAGAGAATTCAGTTCTTGACGAGGTGCTTAATTTTGCACCGACACCGGCAGCTAGACTTGTTGCAGATTTCATAACTGATGTAGAACAAGCCATCACAGCTGCCTCCAGTGATGATACGGGAGAAGTACGTTGAGAAATGTGCCTTTTGATTACCAGAGCTGCTCCACTAAAGCAGAGCCACTGGACAACTTCCATCGTCTGAATGCAGTTGCAAAAATGCAGCACTAAATGATCCAGCATACATGAAATTAAAAGTATATCTGGCCAACAATTGGACCTGAAGACCATTGTACTTCTACACCAGTCTCTCTCAAAGGAAACCTTGAAAAAGCTATGACCACATCTGCTGCACCGTGAATGCTCTAACAGATGGTGTTGTGATGGAATGTGCTGCCACTAATTGTGGTGAACTTATTCATGGAGTAATGGGAAGAGAAAGCTCTGGAAATAGCCCACATTGTTCTTTAGGTATGTTGATGACACTTGTGGTGTGGCCACGTTGCTGTGAAAGGCTTCAGGAGGTTCTCCCACACCTGGACACACTGCACCCTAGTATCGAATTCACCATGGAGGTGGAAGAGAATGATGAACTCCCCTTCTTCAATGTCCTGGTAAAGCTTAAAATGGACAGTAATGTGGGACACAGTGTGTACAGGAAAGCCGCTCACACTGATTGGTACCTGCATGACCCCAGCTGCCATCATTCCTCTCAATTCAAGGGTGTGCTATGTACACAGGGCCCTTGCAATATCTGACACAAAAAGCCAACTTAAGGATGTATTCAAGAAGTACAGTTATGGATAAGACAAGTCTGACGCACTTTCAGGCAAACGTTAAAGCCCCAATAAACAGAACACACATGAGAATAAGGCAATGATGGCCTACTGACTAAGTAGCGAATGAAATTGGCAGAATTCTTGCTTGACGTAACACTGAATTTGTTTTCTGTCCACATCTTAAAAACAGGCATTATTGGTAATGATGAAAAGTGGCTTGGATCTCCATAAAATGGATGTCTATAATATTCCATGCAAATACGGTAACACACATTGGGTAGAGTGCATGGACATTTGAAGAAAACCAATTCACAAAATTTGTATTTACAGGACACATACCTGAAGGAGACTTCATGAAATGTGAATGAACAGTATTGCTAAGACATACCTCATTGTGTTGGGATTGTGTCTTAAAGTGGATTTTGGGATGCTAGTGGCCCGATCAGAAGGGACAGTGGCTTAACTCTTACCATGGAAGCCAGCAGTCAGTCAACTGAATCCACGGTGTCATTGAAGATTGACTTACATGTCCAATGGTGGTGGCAGGGGCACTGATAGACACAGGTTCAAGCCGATTATCCAACATTCACGACACCCAGTTAACACTTCCACAGCAGTGGCATATGGCCAGGCAGTGGGGAGGGATAAGAGTATAAATGAGCCGAACATAGCAAAAATGTTTATTCTACAGGAATCACCCGAAAATGATGGCAAGGTACAGTTGGAAAATCACCTTCCCCCCCCCCCCCCCCCCACCCCCCCCCCACCCCCTCTTCAATGGCTCCACCCAGCTGGACACCTGAGAGCTATACAAGCAGTTGAATCGCCATAAAGCTTATAATCACATACACAAAACTGTTGATTACAAATAGACAAAACTATAATGATTTATTTATGTAAAGAACCACAATATTAAATTTTTGGAGAAACATGGAACACACATGGGATAATTTTATGAAATGAAAAGAGCGTTGTGATAAGCGGTCAACTAGGAAACAAAAAGTGACCAGTGAGAGTGAAACGATGCTGCTCAGCAGGATGCCAGGTATGTTACATCAGCTTATAAGGCCACCATTTGTTATAGCCATGGCAGACTGTCCTTTCAGAGATTCCAACTAAAATTCAGAATATCTAATGCTCGTGTCACCTGCGGTAATAGTGATCAGACAGGTGTTTTTTTTAAGGTAATGATGGCTGCCATTTCCACAAGAGTGTAGAGCACAACTGCCCAACATATCAGTCATGTTCAACCCTTCAATCACCATGGCTTTATGAGTGAATCTTTTGAAACCTTTATCCAAAATCTGTTTAAATGAGCTGTTTTTGTAAAATACTAGTTTGCTGACAATGAGTATTTGTAGACAGTAAATCTGACACCACCATTCCTGTCTTTTTTGTCTCCACCTGCATTTAACCATCCTTAACGCTCGCTCCTTCAAATTATTGACCAGACTGCAATAAACTTCCCAATGATATGCAAAACCAAATATCTCACTAAACTTTTTTCAATGTTTATGATGGTGTATATTTTAATTTTTTACACGTGTGATATCTTGAAAACTGAGCAGTAGGCCTACAACTTTTGATGGAGAGAAAATTACCTTTTATATGTTTTGCGCAATTAAAATGATTAATTTTGACCACAATATTGTGTTGTTGTTAAATCTTTATGGTCGCATTCTCTCTTCCTGAGCACGGGGTCCCGGGTTCGACACCCAGTGCGCTCAGAGATTTTCACCTGCCTCAAGATGACTGGATGTTTGTATTGTCCTCATCATTTCATCATTATTCATGAAAGCGGCAAGATTGGACTGAGCAAAGGTTGAAAATTTGTACAGGAGCTGATAACCCCGCAGTTGAGCGACCCATAAACCAAACCTCATCATTGTCGTGTAAAACTTTATGAATTTTTAAGTCAGTAGATCTCTAAATGGACTAAATTGCATGTAGTAGATCTCAAATCTAAAAGAGTTGAACACGCCTGGTATAGAGGAAGTATGCCACTGCCATATCTGAAACTACTTAAGTTTATGAAAGACATATTATCTGTTACCTTCTGTCTCAGGTTCTTCGGCTGTCACTTGTTTGATGATTTTTGTGATGTTTCACCAGCATGAGTGGCTGGCATTGTCAAAGCTTCACCCTTCATTGCTGGTGGCAGACCATCAGCTGCAATGGAGGCTAAGGCTTTAATAGGGGCAGCCGCTTGTGCTGACGAAACACCAGAAAAATCGTCAAACAAATGCTGACCAAAGTACTCAAAACAGAAGTCAACAGGTAATATGTCAATGAGAGATCAGAAAAACCTCAACAATTTTATCAAAGACATTAATTTCTGGAGAATGTTTTAACTGCTTGTAGCTGTATAAAGCGTAGTGAAGGGTACCTTGTACCACTACTAATCATTCCCTTTCTTGTTCCACTTTCAAGCAGAGCGAAAGACAGAAATACTGTCTATGGGGCTCCATACAAGTCCTACTCTCTTATTTTGTTTTCATGGTCCTTGGTAACAGTAGAATTGTTCTGTAATCAGCTGCAAATGATGGTTCTCTAATTATTCTCTCTGGCATTACACAAAAAGAACATCATTTTTCGTCCTGGGATTCCAAATCAGAATTCTCATCTAAAATTTCTCAATAGTGTTTCACAAAAAGAACATTGTCTTCCGTCCAGGGAGCCCCAATTATGTTCATGAAGTGTCTTTGTAATACCTACCTGTCGATCAAAGCTGCCAGTAACAGTTTGAGCAGAATGTGTCTGAATTGATTCAATGTCTTCCTCCAATCCAATCTGGTGGGGATCCCAAACACTCAAACAGTATTCCAGAATGGATTGTACAAGTATTCTGTACATGCTGTTTCCTTTCATAGATTCTCCCAGTAAACTAAAATCAACCATGTGTCTTCCCTACTATGAAGCTTACATGCTCATTCCGTATCATATTTCTTTGCAGTGTTATGCCCAGATATTTAATCAATATGACTGTCCAGAAGAACACTACCAATACTCCCAGATTTCTGGGAATCATTTGACTCAGTGCCACACTGCAGACTGTTAACAAAAGTCCGAACATACATAATAAGTTCTCAGATATGTGAGTGCCTCGAAGACTTATTAAGTAAAAAACCAGTGCATTGTCCTGGATTGCAACTATGTGTCAGGGTATCATCAGGACTGCCTCAGGGCACTGCAATAGGACTGATCTTGTTCTCTCCATACATGAATGATCTGAAGGATAGGGTGAGCGTCAGTCTGTAACTGTTCACTGATGACACTATAGTGTATGGAAAAAGTCATCATTTTAGTTACTGTAGGAGGATACATGATGACTTAGAAAGAATTTCTATTTGCCGTGATGAATGGTAGCTTGTTGTAAATATAGAAAACTAAGTTAATGTAGATGAGTTGGATAACAATCCTGTAATATTGAAATATATTGTAGGATTGTTTTTGCTACTCTTGTCTGTGGCATGAACTAACTGACAGGGATTCTGCACCAAACTGGTGCCAACACAGTTGCCACAAGTTCTGGAAACACTGGAAAATCTTGTTTTTAGCTCAATGGTTTGTTGATGGAGACATCACGCATCATCACCGGCTGGGTGCAGCAGAATAGCTACTGGGTGTTGTCAGCCCTTTCCTTACTCCATTCTGCTTACCAGTTCTCCTCTCCCCACTGCTCTCCTCAGTTTGCAGTCACTGCCACCAATAACCGAGCAGCTGCAGTATTGTCATATCTACTCTTTCTGCAGCAGATTTTCTGTTTCTAAAACATCTACTGCTCTACCGCTAAAAAGCAAATAAAAGGGCAAATCTTCTGTTTTTCTAATCATATTCATGACTGTTCTTCAAAGTAATTTTCATTTTTGCGAACTTTGGTACACTAGTTAGTTAACTTTATTTCTTGAGATACGATGTGTGTTCAAAAGTATCTGAACACCTGGCTGAAAGTGACTTACAAGTTCATTGCACCCTCCATCGGTAATTATTGAATTCAATATGGTGGTTGCCCACCCTTAGCTTTGATGACAGCTTCCACTCTCGCACGCATACGTTCAGTCAGGTGTTGGAAGGTTTCATGGGGAATGGCAGCCCATTCCTCATGGAGTGCTGCTCTGAGAAGAGGTATCGATGTCGGTCTGTGAGGCCAGGCACGAAGTTGGCGTTCCAAAGCATCCCAAAGGTTTTCTGTAGGATTCAGGTCAGGACTCTGTGCAGGCTAGTCCATTATAGGGATGTTATTGTCGTGTAACCACTCCACCACAGGCCATGCATTATGAACAGGTACTCGACCATGTTGAAAGATGGAATCGTCATCCCCGAACTGTTCTTCAATAGTGGGAAGCAAGAAGTGCTTAAACAATCAATGTAGGCCTGTGCTGTGATAGTGCCATGCAAAACAGTAAGGGGTGCAAGCCCCCTCCATGAAAAACATGACCATACCATAACACCACTGTCTCCGAATTTTGCTGTTGGCACTATACACGCTGTCAGATGATGTCCACCAGGCTTTCACCATACCCACACCCTGCCATCGGATCGCCACATTGTGTAGAGTGATTCGTCACTCCACACAACATGTTTCCACTGTTCAATTGACCAATGTGTACACTCCCTACACGAAGCGAGCAGCATTTACCGGCATGATGTGTAGCTTATGAGCAGCTGCTCGACCATTAAATTCAAGTTTTCTCACCTCCCGCCTAACTGTCATAGACTTGTAGTGGATCCTGATGCAGTTTGGAATTCCTGTGTGATACTCTGGATAGAAGTCTGCCTTTTTCACATTACGACCCTCTTCAACTGTCGGCAGTGTCTGTCAGTCAACAGACGAGGTCGGCTAGTACACTTTTGAACTGTACGTGTTCCTTCACTTTTCCACTTCACTATCGTAGCGGGAACAGTGGACCTAGGGATCTTTAGGATTGTGTAAATCTCGCATACAGGTGTATGACACAAGTGACAGCCAAGTACCTGACCAAGTTCATTGTCCATGAGTTCTGCATAGTGCCCCATTCTGCTCTCTCACGATGTCTAATGACTACTGAGGTCGCTGATATGGAGTACCTGGCAGTAGGTGGCAGCTAATGCTCCTAATATGAAGAACGTATGTTTTTGGGGGTGTCAGGATACTTTAGATCACATAGTGTTCTAATTAAATTTTGGATATCCCTTCTGTGGATTGCTCACCCCAGAGACTTTTCCCTTATCAGCTCTAAGCCCTGAGTCAAGATGCTCTCAGTTTATTCTGTTATTTAAAACCTCTGTTTATGTGTTTATAATATGTGCCTGGGGAACGATAACACTGCGAGAAGGTAAACAGATTCTTATTGTGTAATGTAACCACTCATAACAATCCCAGCTGAAAATAAAATGTCTATCTTTTATTTCCATGTAATGTTGTCAAAATAAGTCTGCTGTTGCCCCTTCGTTATTTATTCCAAGAAAGTGAAACTGTTTACATGATATCCCAATTTTCACAGTGAAATGGGACTACATTCTCATCCTTACCTAAAATTCCTTCCTCGTGTCAACATTCTCTGAAGAGATCATTTTCGTCTTGAATTTTTAACTTCCTGGACTTTCTACTGTTATGTCTATACCCATTTCCAGTAGTAAACTGCTCTTTAAAAATAGAGTACAAATGAGATAACTATCTCACCAGGAAAGTACTTGGGCTCGAAGAAACAGATCTGTATGAACGTTTGTTTACAGGACCATTATGTACCTCTGAATGTGTTGGTGGGTGTCGTTTTTCTGCAAAATTCTGCAGTCATGCTCTAGATATCACTGTAGATGTAACTGTAGACGCCATACGCAATGCAGCAATCTTAACTATAAATGTAAATGCGGAATGTTAATAAAATGCTCCGAGCAATACGAATGACTGCAAAACGCAGAGTGAAGAAATGAAAGTTGATCGCATGGCGTATTTGCACATTCTATAATATCAGTGTTGAACGCCACGTCAATGACACTTTTGAAGTTGTCCACTGGTTCACCAATATCGTAGCCAGCGTTCTGCCACGCGTAACGAAGCATTGGTCTGTATACTCCCGCAGATAAGTGATTGTAAATGACAGAATGCATATTCATGATAAAGAATCTGTCGTGCAAATTCGGCTGCATATTACCGGAACGTAGTTTAATGAAGTCTGTTATTCTCTTGGCGTATATTTTATATTGCCTGAAGAAATAAACCTCCAGAGGTTGTGCATATTTTGAAGATTTAGGCGGAATGATTTTTAAATCTACATGTTTTCCGCCAGACGCTTCCAGTAGTACTCGTTCTTCCGTATGTCCAGACCAGGAGTCACAAAGTACTAATGACTTTCTCGACAAATGTGGATTCAAAACTGACAGAAAAAACGTCTTCAGATGTTGTTTCGTCATCTTCCCACCCACACTTGCATCGACGACGACATTTGGAGGGTACCGCGTTTCTATTTCCCTTGGCACGCGGGGTCCAAACTTTCCACTGGATTCTTGGAAGCAAATATAGAGCTTGTCCGCCAATCGTCCGTCCATTGATATAGCAACATCGATCGTGTAACTATGTGTTGCACAGTTAACTGATTGCAACATCGCGACAGTGTTTCTCTCCCCTTTCATGGATAGTGTTCTGTCACAAGTAAGTTCATACAGTGTTTTAACTGTAAGACGGCAGAGTTGTGTGGGGAGTGCGGGGATAGGAGGAAGGAAGTATTGGCTGGCGAGGGGTGAGGAGCCGGGGGACGGGACAAGGCACGCCTACGAGTTTCAGTGCTGGGACTACAAATTGCGCGTCATGCTTACACGAAAGCTGACGAAAAGTGTGGAAGTAAAACTCGCTTTAAATGTTGTTCGTAAACGAAACTGAAATCGTCCTGTTTGTCTACTATGCGCTCACAAACCATTCGTCCGATTGCAATGAAACTTTGGTGAGTTGTTCTCCGAACGTCCGAAAAGAGTAATGGACAATGTATCAACAGTTGAGTCACTGTAGCACGCGTAGCGCAATTGATTAGGTAAAGGCTTGTCATGCCGCGGACCCGGGTTCGATTACCACTGATCAGAATTTTCATTTCATTCCCTGGAATGTTAAACTATTAATTATAAAATTTAAATATACTTAAACAGATCATATAGTATAACGTAACTGTCAATTTCTATATATAACGTGAAGCAATTTTTTCTGTTCCCTTCCCCTTTCGCAGCATTCAATCACACGCAATATAATTTTGCGAACATCGCTACGTAATACCGGTTTCCTTCTAACCGTAGGCCTACCGGTAGGGGTTGTTCGCGACTCGAACAGTACAGCGCAAAACAATAACGAAGCTGACGACAATGGCTACCTTGTACAACACAATCAGCTACGTAATGTTGGCAGCAGTCGAAACTGCGTGCCTACCGAAGCCTCCCGACGTTTACCGACTTCTACCGATTCAGGACTAGGAAGAGGTCTGCCATCTAAAAGTTTACACACTGTAGTTGAACTGACTCTGATCACAGTTCCATACAGAACTAATATCGATGTTTTCTCTCGTGATATGCTCATTGACGTCAGCAACAAACGTTTGAGCTCTTTCAACCAGCTCTTCTTCGTCATCCTTATCTTTTCGTGCTTGGAGCATAGTGATACGGCGTGGTGTTATTCTAACTCCTTTTTCAAATTAGTAATAAATACTAGTGAAGCTGTAAATTTTGTACACCCGTGAATTATGGCTACGTCCAATGCCCAATGTTGTAAATGCCAATAATGAACGGCGGAACCGCATTCTCGCGCTTCATCGAATTTCGCCATTACATGCTCCTTGATGGTCTTGAACAGCAGTGTACGATTTCCTTTGAAAACTGTATTTTCTTCTCTTTTCTTTGCCACGTAATCCAGTTTGTTTTTAATATTGCTTTTAGACTTCAGTTTAGGGTATCTTTTCATAAGCTTGTCGTATGTGTCGAAACCTCTTACGTAATAATCATCGTACATGTTCTACAGTGTGTTGTCATCAAACGCCGTGATGATACTTGCAACTTTAACCTTCTTCTTGGGAGACGGTTGGTATTCACTGTCACTGCTTCCATCGCCTCTTCCCGCACTTGCCGTAGCACTACCGTTTGCAATGAGTTGTTCGTCACTATCATCCCTATCATCATCATGTGTTAGTGATACAACAGTATCTGTTTCTAACTTATGCTCATATTTCTGCACTATAATAGATACCAGAAAACATGGGAATGATTCGTCTTCTACACCAATACCATCTTCACGAAGAAGGGTTCGTCGTAACTTCATCTCAACCAATCGCAATACATTAGCAGGATTGATTACCAATCGCCGAGCCATCTGACGCTTCAATACACAAATAATGTCACAAAACGCAACTTCAAAGGCACACTGCACAGTCCCTACTGGTCCCGACTGGCGTACCGGTAGGTCAGTGTGCAATGCGGCATGGCATACGCAGAGGCCTCTAACGGACGACTGCAGAGTTTTGCAGATGCGGGAGTATCACTAATGCAATAAGAGACCTTTACATTATTTCTGGTCAGATAAAATTTCACATTCATATGTTACGTGATCTATATTAGCAACTAAGGGAAATAAGCCGTTTGTTAACTTCAGCTTTGAAATTTCGTGAAATGAATTGTGCAGCCAAGTTGCACCACATATTCTTGAAAATTTAGTTCTCTCCTATTTCCATCTTTTATTCCAAGTAGTTTGTTTATAATTAACTGAAATGTAATTTAAATTATTGCTCTGCAAAACTCGCTGAAATTGTATAGGAAATTAAGTAAACTCTTCCAAATTGCATATCAGAACATGAAGGGCACTACATGGCCCATTTCTTGATGTAAGTAAGGAAATCATCTAATGACTTTTGATTGTTATTTTGAAAATTTTACATTTAACAATGTATTCAGTTGTTTATTTTTATATAAAAGAAAGTGGCACATGAGCCACACAAGTAGTAGGAGTCAATCTGTAGTGACAGAGTCAGTAAGTCAGTCTGAATTATTGTCTTTCGGAAGCTGTTTGTGTGAGACCCTTTCGGAGGCTGTCAGATGATAAAATGTAAATACTAATCGGTTATAATACAAAGGACGAAAAAATGATATATCCTATGTGTTTTATTTCAAAATTAGTTCTAGTACATCATCAATTGCCAACTCTGGGACTTTCTGAAGCAGCATCCCCCGAGGATGTAAAAGTTGAGTATTTCATCATATGGAGCAGCTAAGTTATTATGTGAACCTTCCTACTCAAAGGTTTAAGTTATATGCACAAACCCCAGAATATATGTGCATGAAAATCTACAACATGCTAAAAAAGAAACAAATAAACAGCATGGAGCTAGGGCAACTGAAACCAAAGTTGGACAAGTTATTAATGGAGAAATGTTATTACTCCATAGAAGAATTTATGAATGATGATGTGGAAGTCTCAGCAAGGAAACATCACCTGTAAATTAAGCTTGGTAGTTTTGTGTCAAATAAATGATTGTAAAAATATGTTCAATACATAAATGCTGTTGTTATATATTACTTTGTAATACATGTAAACTGGAGTGTTGATATATTGTTTTTGTAATACTGTATATACAAATCGTAATGTAAACGTAATGTTGACGAACCCCAGTACATCAGGTCTGTGATTTGACTTTGTATGTTATGGGATAATAAAAATTCTGATTCTGATTAACTGTGATTGAAATTTTCTAGTTTTCACTCGTCTACAAACTTGTGAATGATGGAGGCCCAAACTATTAAATTGTTCCAATGGTGTAATTGACAATTCACTATTACCACTGAAAAAACAGTCTATTTTATTGTCACTCAGCATCAGTGATAATTAAAATGCTTCCCTTCTCTCACACATTTAAGAGTGGCATTTTAACAGATTAAATTTTCCGAAAAACGTGGATAACAATGAGTGACATATTTGCAAAATTGTGGTGTGAAAGCATTATAAAGTAATGATGATAGTGAGATATGTCACTTAGTGTCAGCTGGAATAGTATGAGTGACGGGTTTGAAAACGAAAATGATGTAATCAGTAGTTATCACTGTGCATATTACCAACAGTTACTGATTTATTGCATTTCATTGTTGAATTTAATATGCATCAATTCGCTGTTAGTTCAAAACTACAAAAGTGAGTGGGAAAGTGATACTACATTACGGTTTGAAAATAATATAGTAAAAATAGGGATAATTTTAGATATGGTAAATTGTTTGTGAAACCACTGAGTAGTAAGCAATTTTCTAATTTCGTGTGAGTTTTGTATGTATGTTATGTTTATTCACTTATAATACTGGAGATTACACTGACTAGCATCTACTGCTATTTCCTGCTTTTTCGAGTTTCGTTCTCCTGATTTTGAGACTGTTACATCTGGCAACAATGAGCAGCTGGTGACGGGCGTAGTAGGGAGATATTGTTGTTGTTGTGGTCTTCAGTCTTGAGACTGGTTTGATGCAGCTCTCCATACTATTCTATCCTTTGCAAGCTTCTTCATCTCCCAGTACCTACTGCAACCTACATCCTTCTGAATCTGCTTAAGAGATCTGACATTCCACACTCCGATCCGTAGAACGCCAGCTTTCTTCCTCCTGATAACGACATCCTCTTGAGTAGTCCAAAAATGGTGCAAATGGCTCTGAGCACTACGGGACTTAACTGCTGAGGTCATCAGTCCCATAGAACTTAGAACTACTTAAACCTAACTAACCTAAGGACATCACACACATCCATGCCCAAGGCAGGATTCGAATCTGCGACCATACCAATCGCGTGGTTCCAGACTGTAGCGCTCGGCCACTCTGGCCGGCCTGGAGTAGTCCGCACCCGGAGATCTGAATGAGGGACTATTTTACCTCCGGAATATTTTACCCAAGAGGATGTGATCATCATTTAATCATACAGTAAAGCTGCATGTCCTCGGGAAAAATTACGGCTGTAGTTTCCCCTTGCTTTCAGCCATTCTCAGTACCATCACAGCAAGGCCGTTTTGGTTAGTGTTACAAGGCCAGATCAGTCAATCATCCAGACTGTTGCCCCTGCGACTACTGAAAAGGCTGCTGCCCTCTTCAGGAACCACACATTTGTCTGGCCTCTCAACAGATACCCCTCCGTTGTGGTTGCACCTACGGTACGGCTATCTGTATCGCTGAGGCACGCAAGCCTCCCTACCAATGGCAAGGTCCATGGTTCGTGGGGGGTAGGGAGATATGGAAAATGGAAATTAGCGTTTGGTGTCATTGGCGTGGAGGCCCCTTGTGGGGCAGGTCCGGCCGCCTTGGTGCAGGTCTTATTACATTCGACGCCACATTGGGCGACCTGCGCGCCGTGTGGGGATGAAATGATGATGAAGGCAGCACAACTCCGAGTCCCTGAGCGGAGAAAATCCCCGACCCAGCCGGGAATCGAACCCGGGCCCGTAGGATGACAATCCGTCAAGCTGACCATGCAGCTATCGGAGCGGACGTAGGGAGATAATGAGGAGTAATCTGTTCTGATCTGAGAGTATTCGCACAAGTTATCTGTTGAATGCATTGATCACTGCGGTCTCAAGTCATCAACACGCTGCAGGTGACTGATGACTGTGTGACTGTGGGCATGAATAGCGGGGCACTAACGAGCGGATTTCCGCGACAGGTCAGAACTGCGGGCGAGATCCGCGGGTATCTGTGCGAGTATCGGGCCTGCAGATCCGAGCCCCCCCGTTTCCCACTAACATACAGACTCCGCCGTCTGGATCTAATCTCTCCGATCTGCCTGCAGGCTTGGACCGTTCAGGTGCGGCATAATCGGCGATTTTTCGTGATTTATCGTCGGATTCAGGATTGTGGTGAATGCTCGACAGGCCATAGGCCGCAATAGGCAGATTTCAGGAGTTGCGACTTTGTCTCACCGCAAATATGTTGCACAGTGCGCCGTTTTATTGCCATTTTATTTATAGCAGTATATTTTCACACTTTAAAAGTGGTTTATATATTCGAGAGAAAGTATGGGCAATTCTAGGAAGAAAACTGTGATTGTCGGTGACGGTTTGTACGCTATGTACTCATATATTTTTCGAAAGAAAATCGCGCAATACCCATAAAATAATGGGCAATAAGCTACAATAATGAACATAGTTCAATCAACATTTTATTGATGCTCAGTGTAATATTGGTTTCACATCTCATGCCCCCTGTTATATTTCTTTCAAGAGGCCTGTCTGTATCTTTCTGACCTTATCTCTGAAATTCTTGAAGGTATTTTAACTCTGTCTTTGCAACCACAAGAAAATGCGTATTTTAATCACCAAACGCATTTCGTTTTATGCTGCACAGACTGCTGTGAAACGTGAAAGAAGAGAGTCAATGAGGTTCTGCTATGTACCGACTCCAGTGCTATGATCAACTGTGCTAGGCTTCTCAATTGAGGATCCATGGCACAAAGAGTCCAATCGACATGGTCCCACAGGTTCTCGATTGGGCCTAGAGCCAGGGAATCTGGTGGCCAGGGGAGTATGGTAAATTCAATTTAGTGCTCTTTGAACCACACATGTATACTGCAAACTGTGACACAATGCATTTGTCCTGCTGGTAGACGCCATCATGCTGTGGAAAAACAAGCTGAATGTAGGGTTGAAAATGGTCCCTGAAGATAGATTTATACTTGTATTTATCCATTGTGCCTTCCAGAAAGATGAGCTCACCCACACACAATGTTGATAGTCCCTTGGTTCATCAAGGGGAGCAGCTGCTCAACAGTTGCACATCTATTCACCTATACCTGTCTCTGCAGCACTCGTTCACCCCACTGTGGCTTGTAATGCACCACAGTTGTCTCAGCACTGTTTTTGGATTGTGGTATTTTGCTGTGCAAGATATATTTTGACCCTGGTGGAACGTACACAAGTTTACAAACTAAGCTGCTTCAGAAATGCGTCCACTCTTAGTCTGAAAGCCAATGATCATGGCCTTTTGGATATCAGATAAATCGCTATGTTTCCGAAATATGAGAATGACTGCACTGTTTTCCACGTGCCCCTGATATCCTTTATATACCCTCCACTGCTAGTGCTGCCACCTGCCGTCTGTGAATGTTTATAGTGTTTTGATGTAGAACATAGACGGTGTTCACGTTAATATGACTGTATTATATGTAATGGAATGGATGGATAATTCGGCTATCATAACTGCCTTGAGAATACCTAACACTGTGTGCTGCATGTCAGTAGAAATTTGTAATGTTGGAAAAGTTGACTCTCGCACTACATAACGCAATTTGCCACTTAAGTAAAAAAAAAAGCATATACACTGAAGCGCCAAAGAAACTGGTATAGACATGAGTATTCAAATACAGAGATACGTAAATAGCCAGAATACCCCTATATAAGACAACAAGTGTCTGGCGCAGTTGTTAGGTCGGTTACTGCCGCTACAATGACAGGTTATCAAAATTTGAGCGAGTTTGAACGCGGTGTTGTAGTCGGCGCACGAATAATGGGACACAGCATCTCTGAGGTAGTGATGAAGTGGGGACTTTCCCGTAAGACCGTTTCACGAGTGTACTGTGAATATCAGAAATACGGCAAAACATCAGATCTCAGACATTGCTGCGGCCGGAAAAAGATCCTGCAAGAACGGGACCAACGACGACTGAAGAGAATCATTGAACGTGACATAAGTGCAACCCTTCCACAAATTGCTGTGCAGATTTCAATGCTGAGCCATCAACAAGGGTCAGCATGTGAACCATTCAACGAAACATCATCGACATGGGCTTCCAGAGTCGCAAGCCCACTCGTGTACTCCTATCAATACCGACACTGGACTGTTGATGACTGGAAACATGTTGCCTGGACGGACAAGTCTCATTTCAAATTGTATCGACTGGATGGACGTGTACAGGTATGGACACAACCTCATGAATCCATGGACACTGCATGTCAGCAGGGAACTGTTGAAGCTGGTGAAGGCTTGGAGTGATATGGGACCCCTGATACGTCTAGATAGACTCTGACAGGTGACATGTATGTAAGCATCCTATCTGATCACCTGCGTCCATTCATGTCCATTGTGCATTACGACGGACTCGGAAAATTCCAGCAGAACAACACGATACCCCCACGTCCAGAATTGCTACAGAGTGGCTCCAGGAACACTCTTCTGAGTTTAAACACTTCCGCTGGTCATCAAACTCCCCAGACATGACCATTATTGAGCATATCTGGGATGCCTTGCAACGTGCTGTGCTCCACCCCATCGTACTCTTACGGGTTTATGGACAGCCCTACAGGACTCATGGTGTCAATCCCTCCAGCACTACTTCAAACGTTAGTCGAGTCCATGTCACGTCGTGTTGCAGCACTTCTGCGTGCTCATGGGGGCCCTACGCGATACTAGGCAGGTACACCAGTTTCTTTGGCTCTTCAGTGTATGTACGTAATACCTGTCTTTTACATCAAATTATCTGATTTTAAGTGCTAAACACGCTCAAGTTTCTCATAATCGACTCCAAACTAGGAGTGATAACATGTGGTGTTATATCAGTTGCTAATGCAATGCCACACATAATGAGCAGGAAAGATGATCGCTGCTGATAAGACTGTCTTTGCTTGTGACTCATGTTTGATCACGGACTAAAGCCAAGTTCACACACGCCACTAAAGTGACGCCACAGATAAAGATATACTGCACTTGCACGTGTGAACGTCCAGTTTGCAATGGAATCACTCAAGTCACGCGACAAAAAGTTGAATTCATTGTACTTTATGATGCAACTTGCTTCCCACTATTGCTACCTGATGGCTGTGTTCTGTTCCAGTTATTGTGAAGTTTCTCAGCTTGTGGAACTTCAAGAACAACAACTTAACAACTTGGTTACTGGGTTACTGTTAAATTTTCTGTTGGGAGCAATGTGTGTGTGTGTGTGTGTGTGTGTGTGTGTGTGTGTGTGTGTGAGAGAGAGAGAGAGAGAGAGAGAGAGAGAGAGAGAGAGGTAGTGTGCAAATTTGTAAACGAATGATGTACCTCACGGCCTTAAAAGATTTCTGGATGAACAAATAAGCTTAATATGTAATCAACCTAGTGAGTCGTACGAGATCAAAAAATTCCGGGTCTTTGTCCACAAAATGCTTCTATGCTTACCTTTTACTTATTTTGGATAGTCTGCACAAATGATGAACGACTCCCAACTTCCAGATACAGTCTTGGCACGCCTCTTGCTGGAGCGCTCGAAGTGCCGCCCGCGAATTTTAGTTTATCTCGTCTTTCGTTACAAAACTTCGTCCTTTTGACGGAAATAGAAAAAAACGTCCACAAGGCCAGGTCTGGGGTGTGCGGAGGATGAGGCTGCACAGTGATTTCGTTTCTTGTGCAATAGTCTGGCCCCAACAGGGACGAAAGTGCGGGTGCATTATCGTGATAGAAGAGCCGTGAACTGCCTCACCACATTTCAGCCCGTTTACTTCTCACATCTTCTTGCAGACATCGCAATATGTGCCGATAGTACCATCGCTTAACAGTATGTCCCTTTGGCACGAATTCATTACGAACTAATTTTTCAAAGGCAAAAGCAGACTATGAGCATGGCTTTGACATTTGAGTTGACCTGACGAGCTTTTTTTGTTCTTGGAGAACCTTTCGTAACCATTCGTAACACTGACAAGGAAACCTCCCCATCGCACCCCCCTCAGATTTAGTTATAAGTTGGCACAGTGGATAGGCCTTGATAAACTGAACACAGATCAATTGAGAAAACAGGAAGAAGTCGTGTGTGACTGTGAAAAAATAAGCAAAATATACAAACTGAGTAGTCCATGGGCCACATATGCAACATCATGGACAAATGGATCTCAGGAGCGCCGTGGTCCCGTGGTAGCGTGAGCAGCTGCAGAAAGAAAGGTACTTGGTTCAAGTCTTCCCTCAATTGAAAATTTTACTTTCTTTATTTTTGCATAGTTATTATCTGTCCGATCGTTCATTGATGTCTCTGTTCACTGTAATAAGTTTAGTGTCTGTGTTTTGCGACCGCATCGCAAAACCGTGCGATTGGTAGACGAAAGGACGTGCGTCTCCAATGGGAACCGAAAACATTTGATCGCAAGGTCATAGGTCAACCGATTCCTCCACAGGAAAACACATCTGATATATTCTATATGACACTGGTGACGGCATGTGCGTCACATGACAGGAATATGTTATTATCTGTCCATTCGTTCATTGACGTCTCTGTTCACTGTAATAAGTTTAGTGTCTGTGTTTTGCGACCGCATCGCAAAATCGTGCGATTGGTAGACGAAAGGACGTGTCTCTCCAATGGGAACCAAAAACATTTGATCACAAGGTCATAGGTCAGCCGATTCCTCCACAGGAAAACACATCTGATATATTCTATATGACACTGGTGATGGCATGTGCGTCACACGACAGGAATATGTTATTATCTGTCCGTTTGTTCATTGACGTCTCTGTTCACTGTAATAAGTTTAGTGTCTGTGTTTTGCGACCGCATCGCAAAACCGTGCGATTGGTAGACGAAAGGACGTGCCTCTCCAATGGGAACCGAAAACATTTGATCGCAAGGTCATAGGTCAACCGATTCCTCCACAGGAAAACACATCTGATATATTCTATATGACACTGGTGACGGCATGTGCGTCACATGACAGGAATATGTTATTATCTGTCCGTTCGTTCATTGACGTCTCTGTTCACTGTAATAAGTTTAGTGTCTGTGTTTTGCGACCGCATCGCAAAACCGTGCGATTGGTAGACGAAAGGACGTGCCTCTCCAATGGGAACCGAAAACATTTGATCGCAAGGTCATAGGTCAACCGATTCCTCCACAGGAAAACACATCTGATATATTCTATATGACACTGGTGACGGCATGTGCGTCACATGACAGGAATATGTTATTATCTGTCCATTCGTTCATTGACGTCTCTGTTCACTGTAATAAGTTTAGTGTCTGTGTTTTGCGACCGCATCGCAAAATCGTGCGATTGGTAGACGAAAGGACGTGTCTCTCCAATGGGAACCAAAAACATTTGATCACAAGGTCATAGGTCAGCCGATTCCTCCACAGGAAAACACATCTGATATATTCTATATGACACTGGTGATGGCATGTGCGTCACACGACAGGAATATGTTATTATCTGTCCGTTTGTTCATTGACGTCTCTGTTCACTGTAATAAGTTTAGTGTCTGTGTTTTGCGACCGCATCGCAAAACCGTGCGATTGGTAGACGAAAGGACGTGCCTCTCCAATGGGAACCGAAAACATTTGATCGCAAGGTCATAGGTCAACCGATTCCTCCACAGGAAAACACATCTGATATATTCTATACGACACTGGTGATGGCATGTGCGTCACATGACATGAATATGTTGTCGACCCACCTAACTTGTAAACTTGGCGAATGGTTAAAAAGATTCTTCTACTTTGCCCGATTTAGGTTTTCTTGTGGATGTGATAATCACTCCCAAAAAAGTGATGAAAACATAAGAGTTTGTCACATAAACTGAAAATAAAAAATAAACTTTTCACTCGATGGAAGATTTGAACCTAGGACCTTTCGTTCTGTAGCTGCTCACGTTACCACAAGACCACAGCGCTCCTGTATACCCATTATCCTTAATGTTACTTATCTTCCCTTGAACTACTCAGTTTGTATATTTTGCTTATTTTTTCATAGTCCCACACAACTTCTTCCTGTTTTCTCAATTGATCTGTGTTCAGTTTTTCAAGGTCTATCCACTGTGCCAACTTATAACTAAATCTGAGGGGGGTGCAACGGGGAGGTTCCCTTGTGAGTACGACTTAGGTACTTATCACCATAGGCTTCCTGCATCATTTGGTGTGTCTCTGTAAAGGTTTTCTTGAGTTTCACGCAAAGTTTAGTGCAGTCGCGTCTCGCCTCTAACTCTGCCCCCTCGAAATTTGCAAGCTGTGCGACACAACAATCTACTTAATACAGCACTGTACAACAACTAACAGATATCCACCAAAGGAATTTCCGGCAGTTATACGTCAGACAAAGGCGTGTACAAGGATCCCAAACGCATTTCGCTCCAACACACCATTGGCGCGAAATTACTATTGTTCTGGAATTTTTTGATCAGACCTCGTATGAACCTCACAGTTTTGTTAGCCCACACACTGAATAAACTGTGGATTGTATGTGGGAAACAGCCCCGTGTATGATGTTGCAGCTGTTAAACCAAAAATTAGTTATTCGAAATGGTATACCAACAAAAACCATGGTACAGGAGCAAATACAATAAGATTCTAAAACCTTGGAAGAGTAGTGTGTCTGCAGAAGATGTGTACATGCCAGCTGTTGGTTAGTTTGTCATAGCAGACAGCATTTTCGTCTTCAAGTGTTATGTCTTTCAAAAATGTTATTATGGCTCCTGGTTTATCTCTGTGCAAAATCTATTTTCAGATTCAATATTTGCGTTCCGTCTTCCTTGTATTTAACTCTTGTCACAGCTCTAATGACATAATCTGCAAGGGCCCCATATGTTTTTAGTTGATGCCGTATTGAAAGCTGTGGAGCTATGTAGAATTTATGTCATGCAGCTGGTCTTTGGCTGAAATCAGAACTTGGTGGTGGATAGCTGATTGGTTGTAATACAAATGTAAAAAACTGTACAATGTTTGCAGCAGAGCTGATATGACATGGCTGCTTTCACAGGTGGGCCAGCCTTTGATGGGGCAGGATAAGCCTGTGACAGGACTAAATGATGGCTCCAATTATACCTAGATCAACATATTTGTGATACAATTACAGTACGCCATTTACGTGAAATGTCACAGCAAGCAAGTTACAATACCCCCATATACGATGAATTCAAAATGGTGTTTCAAAAGATGAGAAAAAAATGTTAGTGTGCACCAGCATGTGAATCAATTTTTCTTAACTCTACAACTTCACGTCTCTAAGAATATGACCACAGTGATCACATATTGCTTTCACCACTATAGCTGTTCATCTTTAAATCCCCTTGGCACTTTTATAGTCGATGTGTCATAAACTGGCAAACCTGATTTACACTGTAATAACTGTAGGTGCCAACCTGCACCTGTAATAATTATAGCTGCCAACCTGCACCGCTGTTCTAACACCCAACAACTAAAATAATGGTGGCAGCAGAACTTTGCATTGGAAACGATACCAGGTCCTCAAAGCAAACACAAGAGCACCAACAAAATATTACTGTTAAAACGGCCTTGCCACTGTCCCCAGAATCAAGGGGACAGGCCAAAATGATCGTTTCTGAAGCTGTCAGATCATGTGGTCTTGGTCCTGTCTGATGGATCAGACTTTGACCATACTATTGATGATTACGTCGTCGACGTCTGCCTGAGGGGATCCCTTCTCCACTGCAGACTCCACACCATGGGGGAGCAATGAAGGGATATTCAGAGGAGAACCTCATCATTAAGATTGCTTCCATACTTCAGTGGGACTCGAATGGTTACATGACGTGTGTTGAGGAACTTCTTCTATTAGCTCAGGGTGGACCAATGTGTATAGTTTTCGAGGAGACTCATTTTAAATCATCAATAGCCTCAGCTATGTGGTTACATTCTCAACAAAAAGGATGATCTTTATGGAGAGAATGCTGAGGTAGGAGTGGCTATTTTCCTGAACAACACCTACCCCTCCTTGCTTTTCTCATTCACAACCAGCCTACCAGCAGTCACTGTATTAGTGCGTGTGTGTCATACACTGATCAGCAAGAACAAAAAAATGGCTCTGAGCACTATGGGACTTAACAGCTATGGTCATCAGTCCCCTAGAACTTAGAACTACTTAAACCTAACTAACCTAAGGACGTCACACAACACCCAGCCATCATGAGGCAGAGAAAATCCCTGACCCCACCGGGAATCGAACCCGGGAACCCGGGCGTGGGAAGCGAGAGCGCTACCGCACGACCACGAGATGCGGGCAATCAGCAAGAACATTATGATCAAAGACCTTCTATCTATTTAAACCCATCCAGGTGATAGCATCATCACTGACAAGGAGTGACTACTAGTCAGACACGTACACAGTGCATGTATTATCAGTGAGCATGCTGTCTGTGTGCAGAAGAGGGAAGCCACACAATCTATCTCAGTTTGACCAAGAGCAGATTATGATGGCCCAGAGGCTCGGAAAGAGCATTTCAGAAACTGCACAACTTGTCGGGTGTTACAGCAGTGCAGTGGTGAGTGTCTTCAGCACGTGCTGAAACCAAGCTGTAACCACATCCAGACATCGTGGGGTTGGGCAGCTACCCCTTATTACAGATGTCGGACACTGTACTCTGGGCAGACTAGTAATGAAGGACAGCAAGTGAACTGTGGCAGAACTGCTTCAGATTTTAACTCTGGGCAGAGCTCAAGTGTGACTGAACACACAATGCATCGAACACTCCTAACAATGGGCCTCTGCACCTGACGACCCACACGTGTGTCAATGCCAACACCACAACATTGGCAACTATGACTGAAATGGACACGTGTCCATTGGCACTCGATGTTGGCCCAGTGGCAGGGCATTGCATGGTGTGATGAATCCTGATACATTCTTCTCATGCTGATGGGAGGGCGCGAAACTGTCGTCTTCCAGGAGAACAGCTCCTTGACACCTGTACTGTAGGACAATGACAAGCTGGTGACAGCTCCATTATGCTCTGGGGAACATTCATGGGTCCAGTGGAGTTCTTGTAAGAAATCATCGTGACCAAGAAGTATCATACACTGATTGCAGACCACAAAATCCCCTTCATGACAACCACTTTTCCCAATGACAGTTGTATTTTTCAACAAGATAATACACCATGCCACAAGGACAGGAGTGTGATGGAGAGCCTGATCAAACACATCTGGGATGTGACTGAATGTGACATCAGAGTTCATCAACCTTCTCCCGGGAATTTACAGGAATTAGGTGACTTGTGTGTTGTGTGCAGATGTGGAGCCAACTCCCTCCAGCAAGCTATGGGATGAAGAAAAATTTGCGCACTTGGGCCTCACAGCACAATTCCTCACATACCAGCAAAACAAAAATGTCTCTCACAAAATTTGGTCCTGGGCATATTTGCATATTTCCAGCAGTAAATGGACATTACAGATTGTCAGTCTGACAACTCTGTAATCCCATGTACCATAACTATCTGTGTCAGGATACAGCAGTAATGCTGTGTAGTTGGTTCAGCAGACAGCGTTTTGGGTTAGCATGCAGGAGGTAGAGGTTTCGAGTCTCGGTGGAGGCACACTAATTTTTATTTGCTAGTTTCATTCTGGCATATAGTACTGTAGCGTATAGTGCTTCTTAAGCAATACATATTTGACATTTACATAGTACAATATTTTGTAATAGTGAACATAATAAAAAAGTGGACAAACAAGTTAGAAATAGAATAACTACAAAAACAATATCAACTTCGGGATGTTAAAGACGATTGCACAGTTAAATGACCGAGCAAGGTGTGCGGTGGTTAGTACACTGGTCTCGCATTCAGGAAGACGACGGTACATCGCTTTAGGCAAATGTCAGGATGGTTCCTTTGAAAGGGCATGGCCCACTTCCTTCCCCATCCTTCCCTAATCCAATGGGACCGATGACCTCACTGTTTGGTCCCTTCTCCCAAATGAACCTCATCAGACTCAATGTTCAAAGAAATGGTGACCAAGTTTGGAAATTATTTGCACGCCTTAACCCCATCACCCATGAGCGTTTTGCCAAGTAGTTTCAGTTAGTATAACGAACTCCAATCACCCACCACATCGAGAGGTTTTGCTATGGAAAAGGACCTGCTATGTTTAGAAGCAGTCGTAACTGATCTCTGTATCCCCATGAATATTTGCAAGAAATAAATTCAGAAGAAACGAAATTTAAATTTATTGAACTTGTTTTGAAACGGTTTTCTTGGGAATTGTAAATTGCTTTACTGAATATGTTAAATTTATCACTGACTCCAAATAGCTTGTTTCCATATTTCTAGTAAACTAATACAATTCGATTTTCGTTCATAAGTCTTCAATTCCTTTTTTATTCATTGATCTTTTAGTTTAAATTAAGTATTTACAGTACACAATTTGTTTTGCAATTTATAGAAGTATCAATTGCAGCACTGTTGATTACCAATAATAAATTGTAGGAGGGAAAGTTTGATTATATGAAATGAAAAGGAATTTGAGTATAGCCGTGTATAGATTTGCCCTGAACGTTTAAATTAAAATGTCCTCCACTCATTCCAGAACCTGTACGTCATTCTCTTTGGAAGTTTAAAACTTTAATAATGCGTTTTAGGTTAGAGGGTCCCGGGAAAACACAAAAAGGGCCTTAGTCTCAAAGGGTGCAACCTGAACACATGAAGAACTTAGATCCAGCAACCATCGTTATAACAGTTGTAAATTGTCGTAGCTGTGTTGGGAAAGTACCAGAGCCCCAAGCGATAATAGAAAGCACTGATGCTGAAATTGTTATAGGAAATGGAAGGTGACTAAACCCGGAGACAAGTTCAGCCGAAATGCGAAGAAGCTAACGCTGTTCCGAAAGGGTAAGCTAAACACAGATGGTGATGGCGTGTTTATTGCTGTTAGAAGTAGTTTATCTTGTCGCGAAATTGAAGTACATAGTTCCTGTATGTTAGTATGGGCAGAGGTCGTTCTTGGCAACCTGAATAAAATAATGATTGGGATCGTTTTACCGATCTGCAGATCTGAAGATGGTCATTTTAGACCGTAACCGGTAATCTATTGCGAAAAAGTTTGTGACCACAGACGTAAGGTAAAGGAAATTTATTCAGATGATACAGTTGCTGAAAGGTTCAAAGAAAACTTGAGTTTAATTTCAAACACGTACCCGAATAACACAATTATAGTTGAGGCTAATTTTAATTTACCATCGATACGTTGGCGAAAATACGAGTACATGTTTAAATCTGGAGGTAAGCATAAAACATCATCCGAAATTGTGCTAAACGCATTCTCTGAAATTATTTCAAGCAGTTACTTCATGAGCCCACGCAAATAGTAAACGATTGTGAAAACCCACTTGACTTCTTAAAGCAACAAATAATCCTGGGGGGATTAGTGAATATGGAGTTTTCGTAACGAGACTGAATATTGTAACCCCCAAAACTCCAACCATAAACGAAACATACACCTATTGAAAAAAAGCAGATAAAAATTCATTTGATGCCTTCCTGAGAGACAAGCTCCACTCCTTCCAAATAAACAATGTAAATGTAGACCAGATGTGGCTTGAATTCAGAGGAATAGTATCGAGAGCAGTTGAAAGATTTATACCAAATAAATTAACAAACGACAGAGCTGATCCTACACAAAAGGGTCAGAACACTGTTGCAGAAACAACCAAAAGAGAATGCCAGATTTAAACGAACGCAAAATCTCCAAGATTGGCGATCTTTTACAGAAGCTCAAAATTTAACGCGGACATCGATGCGAGATACTTATAATATTTCCACAACGAAACTTTGTCTCGAAACCTGGCAGAAAATCCAAAGAGATTCTGGTTGCAAGTAAAGTATGCTAGCTGCAAGACACAATCCATGCCTTCCCTGCGTGACAGGAATGGAAATACTATCGATGACAGTGCTGCCAAAGGAGAGTTACTAAACACAACTTTCCGACATTCCTTCACCAAAGAGGACTAAGTAAATATTCTAGAATTCGTATCAAGAACAGCTGTCAACATGAGTATCATAGGAGTAGATATCATCGGAGTAGTGAAGCAAGCTAAATGACGTAACAAAAGCAAGTCTTCCGGTCCAGATTGTATACCAGATAGGTTCCTTTCAGAGTATGCTGATACAATAACTCCATACTTAACAAGCATATACAACCGTTCGTTCGACGGAAGATCCGTACCCAAAGACTGGAAAGCTACACAGGTCACATCAATATTCAAGAAAGGTAGTAGGAGTAATCCACTAAATTACAGGCCCATATCATTAACGTCGATGTAGAGCAGGATTTTGGAAAACATATTGTGTTCGAACGTTGTGAATTACCTCGAAGAGAAGGGTCTATTGACACACAGTCGACACGGATTTAGAAAACATCGTTCTTGTGAAACACACAAAGTGTTGAGTGCTATTGACAAGGGATTTCAAATTGATTCTGTGTTTCTACATTTCCAGAAGGCTTTTGACACTGCACCACACAAGCGGCTTGTGGTGAAATGTAGTGCTTATGGAATATCGTCTCAGTTATGTGATTGGATTCGCGATTTCCTGTCAGTGATGTCAGAGGTGATTTCTGACGTTCCCCGAGGTAGTGTATATTCCCTTTGCTATTCGTTTCTGCGTAAACGATTTAGGAGACAATCTGAGCAGCTGTTTGCAGATGATGCTCTCGTTTAATATAGCTATCAGAAGATCAAAACAAATTGCAAAACGATTTAGAAAATATATCTACATGGTGTAAAAATTAGCAATTGATTCTAAATAACGAAAAGTGTGAGGTCATCCACATGACTGCTAAAAGGAATCCGTTAAACTTCGGTTACACAATAAATCAGTCAAATCTAAAATTCAGTTAATTACCTAGGAATGAGAATTACAAGCAACTAAAATTGGAAAGAATACATAGAAAATGTTGTGGGGAAGGCTAACCAAAGACTGCGTTTTATTGGCAGAACACTTGGAAAACGTAACAGGTCTACTAAAGAGACTGCCAACATTACACTTGTCCGCCCTGGTTTAGAGTACTGCTGCGCGGTGTGGGATCATTACCGGAGAGGATTAACGAAATACATAGAGAAAGGCCAAAGAACGGCAGCACGTTTTGTATTATCGAGAAATAGAGGAGAAGGGGTCACTGAAATGATACAGGATTTGGGGTGGTCATGATTAAAACAAAGGTGTTTACCGTTGCGGCGGAGTCTTCTCACGAAATTTCAGTCACCAACTTTCTCCTTCGAATGGGAAAATATTTTATTGACCTACATAGGGAGAAACAATCATCATAATTAAATAACGGAAACCAGAGGTCACACTGGAAGATATACCGGATGATCAAAAAGTCAGTATAAATTTGAAAACTGAATAAATCACGGAATAATGTAGATAGAGAGGTACAAATTGACACACATGCTTGGAACGACATGGGGTTTTATTAGAACCAAAAAAATACAAAAGTTCAAAGAAGTCCGACAGATGGCGCTTCATCTGATCAGAATAGCAATAATTAGCATAACAAAGTAAGACAAAGCAAAGATTATGTTCTTTACAGGAGATGCTCAATATGTCCACCATCATTCCTGAACAATAGCTGTAGTCGAGGAATAATGTTGTGAACAAGCACTGTAAAGCATGTCCGGAGTTATGGTGAGGCATTGGCGTCGGATGTTGTCTTTCAGCTTCCCTAGAGATGTCGGTCGATCACGATACACTTGCGACTTCAGGTAACCTCAAAGCCAATAATCGCACGGACTGAGGTCTGGGTACCTGGGAGGCCAAGCATGACGAAAGTGGCGGCTGGGCACACGATCATCACCAAAAGACGGGCGCAAGAGATCTTTCACGCGCCTAGCAATATGGGGTGGAGCGCCATCCTGCATAAGCATCGTACATATCAGCAGGTGTTTATCAGCCAGGCTGGGAATGATGCGATTCTGTAACATATCGGCGTACCTCTCACCCATAACGGTAGCAGTTACAAAACCAGAATCACGCATTTCCTCGAAGAAAAAAAGGCCCGATAACGGTAGATGTGGTAAATCCAACCCATACCGTGACTTTCTCGTCGTGCAATGGAGTTTCCACGACAGTTCTAGGATTTTTGGTAGCCCAAATTCTGCAGTTGTGGGCGTTGACAGACCATCGGAGCGTGAAATGAGCTTCGTCGGTCCACAACACGTTACTCAACCAATTGTCATCTTCCGCCATCGCTTGAAACGCCCACACCGCAAATGCCCTCCGCTTCACTAAATCGCCAGGTAACAGTTCATGATGCCGATGTATTTTGTACGGATAGCATCGGGGGTGCGCGTTAAGTGCTAACCAAACAGAAGTGTATGGAATGCCGGTGCGACGTGCGACTGCACGAGCGCTGACTTCCCCGTGCATACACGAACCCGCTACTGTCTCAGTTTCTTCCTGAACTGTCTCAGCAGCATTACGCCTTGTACTCGGTTGGCCACTGCGGGGTCTATCGTCTCAACAACCCGTGGCTTCGAACTTCGAAATCATTCTCGCCACAGCTGCATTTGTCAACGCACCTTTACCCGTTCGAATCCCCTTCCTATGGCGATAGGATCGTAACGCTGAACTAGCACATTCCCCATTCTGATAATACAGCTTCACTAAAAGCGCCTTTACAGGTAACGTCAACATGCTGCGACTGCTGGCGCATCGGATTCTCTCTCTCATTACAGCTCCTTTTATACACGATTGTCATGCGCAGTCACTGACGTTTTGCTGTCCAGCGCCATCTGTCAGACATTTTGTGAACTTTGTATTTTTTTGGTTCTAATAAAACCATATGTCATGGAAATTATTCCGTGGTTTATTAAGTTGTCAAATTTATACTGACTTTTTGATCACCCGGTAAGTGTTCGTCTTTTCCGCGCGTTGTTCGAGATTGGAATAACAGATAATTATTGTGAAGAACCCTCTGCCAGGCACTTAAATGTGATTTACAGAGCATCTATGTAGATGTAGATGTACATGTAATTGTTTCGTACATAATGCAAAATCATCATATGGCGCCCAGTGTATCCAAAATATTACAACAAACAGTACTACTTCTACAGCACACACTCCAAAGTGCTAATGACTACAAAGCCAGTGGGTGTACAGCAGTTTCGGGCCCCACTTCACTTCCCAGCGTACCGTAGTTCGCGGTTCCTGAATAACAACTGAGTCTTATGTAAAGATCTTAGTCAATGCGGGAAAAGCAGAACGAAACAGAATTAAACAGCGACGCTTAATAACTAGAAAAACGAGTCGCAGCTATATTTCAACACATCGCTGCTAAATCGTCGGCATCGCATCCATATTGCATGCACAAATTGCATGCGATCCATCAGACTGCCTGGGATTTCCATGCGATCAGCGACCGATTGCCGTGATTTGCCACTCATGTGTGATTTACGAAACGATCGGTCTCCCATGAGACGGATCGCTGTGATCCATCAATCACGTGTGGGGCCTTTTATAGTTACGTAAATAGAGAATGAGTATCTTGTGCAGACAAAAAAAAGATCAAATGGTTGTACATATTCAAGTTAAAATTGTTCGTCGATTGTCGCACACTGTGGGCACTAGTATTTTTTGACAGTAGCGAGTTGCATCTATGGCGATAAAAAGAGAAAGGAGGTGTCATTATGTCACAAACTTGAAGCATATGGCCGCCATATTAACTAGCCCAAAACATTAGGTTCATCGCATTCATAACTCCATGGTACACCGCGGTGATACTTCCCTGTGACGTCACCCTAACGTGCTCGTGCCCAGTTTCGACAGTGTTGGGTGCTTTGACTGTGTGGAGACGTATTGTTTCATCACATATGCTAGTTTGCGCTGTTTTCAGGTGTACTATTCGATCTGATGGTAATCTAAAGTTAAAAGCAATCACATCTCATTCTTGAGCGCTGCAATCCAAGCAATATCTTCTTTTGTATACATAAAGTATCGTTGCACTGTTTACTTTTATTCGTGTCATTTGACTTTAAATTTGCCTTACTTTACTCAGTGTCCATTCTTTCTCTTCTTTCCTGTGTTCTTCATTACCTTCCAAGTCGCAAATGGTCCGACATCTGAGCCACACACGGCTATGTAACTTATGAGAACACTTTTCGTCATGCCTGCCTTGTGCTCAGCGTTAAAGTAGCAATCTGTCCTTTCACAGTATAGTTATTTTCTCATGAAGTTTGTTATAAATAACAAACTACACTTCAACAGGAGCAACGATGTACATAATTGTCGTACCAGTTCTCTGCCTCGTGATGACTGGGTGTTGTGTGCTGTCCTTAGGTTAGTTAGGTTTAAGTAGTTCTAAGTTCTAGGGGACTGATGACCATAGCTGTTAAGTCCCATAGTGCTCAGAGCCTTTTTTTTTTGTCGTACCAGAAGAGAAAAATAGTGTTCATTACGCCACATTAAGTTTGTCTGTAGCACAAACAGGCGTTCACAATGCTGCAACCAAACGTTTTGATCACTAATCAATTGATATCAAATGCCTGACACACAGCAAAGTAAAATTTGAAATTAAACTGAAAACATTTTTCTTTGATAATTCGTCCTATTCCGCAGAAGATTATCTACTACTGTAAGGTGTATATGATGATGGGTAGGAATTATTGACTAACATCTGTCTGTCTTTAATTAAAAAACGTAAAAACTAATAAATGATCAGCATGGAGGCATATTTACAAAAAAATTGATATCAGTATTAAGAGACTCGTCCCATATCATTACAGTTTATCGTGCAAGTGATACATGGAACATGAAACTAATAACTAACTATTGGTATATCACAAAGACAGACTTCCACACTTTCCGAACCTCAAAATGAAATTCAAAAGTCAAATCAAGCAGATGATCAAAGTAGACATACATTCCAACTGTGCAACGTTTGGTTATTCCTGAAAACTTGACAGCGTTCATGGCGAGAAACAGTCCGGGAAAAGAAGCAAATAGGCTACTGTTCGAAAGGTGGGGCTACATCTTACATGGGTTAGGCTACCATTAATAAAAAGTTACTCACTTACATGTTAAAGCAAAATATTCAGTTTAAGGATTCTTAAGCGTCTGAGACCATTCTCTAAATTACATATAAAGCATTCCACAATGCTAGAAGATGTTTAAAAATTATATTGTTTTTCTAGCCTGTGAGTTGTTATTATTGGCCACACATTAACCCAGCATAGATAGGATTTCAAAGTGAGAGGATAGGTAAACGACAGTGAGACTAATGCACTGACAATCTATTAAAACAAGGACTCTATTCTGTGTGGAGGTATACTTCTACGCAGTTCTCTTTCTTTGATATTTCAATAATCATTCACTTTATTGACATGTCCAAGGTACGATAGCATGCCTTGCTTCTTTTCTCATTGCACTCGTTTGTGGGCTAGCAAAGAACACGTAGGTAAAATTTTTGCAGACGTGAACTCCAAAAATGTTGTGCATACGAGTTGAAAGCTGAAAATGTAACGAACAAGAAGCAGTACCGATACCAGTAAGCAAACAAGCATTGGTTTCGGAGTTTCAGTTTCATTTACTATCGATACAAATACAGCAAAGTGGAATTAAATGGCTTACGAAAGCATGCTTTTCACGTCACTTCTTTCTGTTTCTGGTTATCCGACATATAATAGCAAAAAACAAGTTACGTTAACGAGACCAAATGTGTAGCATTGCTAGCGCAAATACGCATTCGAGGAAAGAAAAACGTGTGAAATTGCTTTCCTGACACTATGTTTTTACGTAAGGACTGTAGTTTTTCATATTTAAAACAGCTGTTGCATGCACACAGTAGAAATCATGAACAAGAAGAAACTGTAAACAGTAGTTTACTAACGTTTTGGGCTACTTAAAATCGCGACAGGCTCCGCCCACACTGGCTTCAAAACAACGTACTACATCATAAGTCTCCAGTGCCACTTTCCTTCTTTTTTTACCTTCATGATTGCTTCTCATAGTTAATCCTTGCTTACTTTAAACAATGCAATATTTTGACAACAAGTGTAGCAAAGTATTTGAGAGCTAAGAATAACAATGCTCCCTGAAGAGTTACAAGGTTTGAAGAGAAAACAGTACTGTCAGAGAAGTCATATCATACATCTAGTAACTGTGATTGAAGCGTTTCCTGATGGCACACCACTTTTTCTTCTTCTTTTGCTATTGATTTTGTCTCGCATCGGGCGCAGGATTAAGTATGGATTTGGCATGGTTAATTTTAAAGAGTGGCTGAATGCCCTTCCTGCCACCACCCCATGCCCCGGGATGGAATTAGTGTACCCCAGGTGTCTGTGTCTAGTGTAAATCATGAAATAGTGTGAATGTGTTTCAAATGTCTGCGAGTCATGTAACTGAGGCGGGAAGTGGAGACCATCCCAGTATTCACCAAGTGGGATGTGTAAAACCGCATAAACACCACATCCACTTGGCCAGCACACCAGCCCTTGTCGTTAATCCGCCAGGCGGAGTCGATCCGGGGCCGGCGCGCCTACTCAAGTGCAGGAAGCAGTGCGTTAGAACTCTCGGCTACCCTCTCGGGTTTCCAGATAACACACCGCTAGAGGGTATTAAATATCTCAACGAACACCTGGAAGAAAAGTTGTCACGTCTTTCACAGCTTGAAAACACTTTATACGATCATATGTCGGGCGAAGAGTATAACAAGGACTTAATTCTCTGAGACGAGTAACTTGACAAGGCGGAACACCCAATTTTCAAGGTATAACAAGAGGGTACCCAGCGTATCTGTCGTGACATCGTTGCGACTGATCCAGTCTCGTCTGTAGTTCAGACCCCTACATCAATTAAGCCGCCACCTATTAAGCTCCAACCATTCTCTGGAGACACTGAGACATGGACCAGATTTTGGGAATAGTTTGAAAACTATACACGTGTTCCAGACAGAATATCTCGTAAGTGAGCCCATACAATTAGTCCATGGCACAGTGGTGTTTGCTCCTACTTATGAAGGCACTACGAGAATTCTTCAGACATGATATGGAGACCGCAACCGGATAGTACAGTCATACTATTTAGAAGAACTGTGACCCGTTTGAGATTAATGTCCTGAAACAACATTCATAGAATACTATAAACCTATACAAGCTCTGAAACCATAGGATGAGGATCTAAATGCCTATGGCAAGGTTCTCGCGCCAAACATGCTGGTACGTTCTGTTGCTGTGTGTTTCCATTCCATGATTAATGTGATTTGAAGAGAAGTAATAAAATGAGCTCTAACATGGAAAGTAAGCGTTTCCGGACACATCTCCACATATCATATTTTCTTTCTTTGTGTGTGAGGAATGTTTCCTGAAAGTTTGGCCGTACCTTTTTGTAACATCCTGGATTGAGTAAGCAGTAAAGGAACCAAAAGAGAAATTTGGAGCAGAATTTAAAATCCATGCAGAAGAAATAAAACCTTTGTGTTTTGCTGGTGAGATTGTTATTCTGTCAGAGACAGCAGAGGACTCGGAAGAACAGTTGAACGGAGCAGACATTGTCTTGAAAGGATTATATAAGATGAACATAAACAAAAGCAAAATGAGTATAGTGGAATGTAGTTGAACTAAATCAGGTGATGCTGAAGGAATTATATTAGGAAACGAGTTTTGCTGTTTGGGCAGCGAAATAACTGATGATGGTCGAAGTAGAGAGGATATAAAATGTAGACTGGCACTGGAAAGAAAAGCATTTCTGGAGAAAAGAATTTTGTTAACATCGAATATAGATTTAAGTGTCAGGAAATCTTTTCTGAAAGTATTTGTATGGAGTATGGTTTTGTATGGAAATGAAACATGGACGATAAACAGTTTAGACAATAAGAGCATAGAAGCTTTTGAAATGTGGTGCTACAGAAGAATGCTGAAGATAAGATGGATTGAGCACATAACTAACGAGGAGGTACCGAATAGAACTGGAGAGAGAATAAATTTGTGGCACGACCTGACCAGAAGAAGTGATCAGTTGGTAGGAGGACACATACCTAGACATCAAGTAACCATTAGTTTAGTACTTGGGGGAAGCGAAGGGGGGAGGGGGGTAAAAATCGTAGAGGGAGACCAAGAGGTGAATACAGTAAGCAGATTCAGAGGAATGTAGGTTACAGTAGTTACTCGGAGGTGGCTTGCACAGGATAGAGTATCATGGACAGTTGTATCAAGCCATTCTTCGGACTGAAAACCACAACAAGAACAAGGCTTCAAGGTACGTGTGATCTTGGGTTTCGAACGACCTTGCTTGGAGTTAACGTTGAGAATGGATGTGGCAGGAGTGCCCAAACAACCGGATGTGCTTGTGAATGGCTTGTCCTCCTGTATCTTACGCGCAGTGAGTGCTCAATCAACTGCTTTCCCCAAAAATTCTATTAAACGTAGCACATCTCCTTTGGGTAGTTTTTCCCTCTTGACATGTATTATCCAACGCTGGCAAATGTCTGTGGGTAGACCGTGCAAAATGGTTGGCGGGAGAACCTTGCCATAGGCATTTACATGCTCATCCAATGCTTTCAGAGCTTGTATAGGTTTATAGCATTCTATGAATGTTGTTTCAGGACATTAATCTCAAACGGGTCACAGTTCTTCTAAATAGTATGTCTGTACTATCTGGTTGCGGTCTCCATATCATCTCTGAAGAATTCTCGTAGTGCCTTCGTAAGTAGAAGCAAACACCACTGTGCCATGGACTAATTGTATGGGCTCACTTACGAGATATTCTGTCTGGAACACGTGTATAGTTTTCAAACTATTCCCAAAATCTGGTCCATGTCTCAGTGTCTCCAGAGGATGGTTGGAGCTTAATAGGTGGCGGCTTAATTGATGTAGGGGTCTGAACTACAGACGAGACTGGATCAGTCGCAACGATGTCACGACAGATACGCTGGGTACCCTCTTGTTAAACCTTCAAAATTGGGTGTTCCGCCTTGTCAAGTTACTCGTCTCAGAGAATTAAGTCCTTGTTATACTCTTCGCCCGACATATGATAATATAAAGTGTTTTCAAGCTGTGAGAGACGTGACAACTTTTCTTCCAGGTGTTCGTTGAGATATTTAATACCCTCTAGCGGTGACTTCAAACACTTTGTTACAGGAAATGTTCAAAATGTCCTCCGTTAGAGAGGATACATGCATCCACCCTCCGTCGCATGGAATTCCTGATGCGCTGATGCAGCCCTGGAGAATGGCGTATTGTATCACAGCCATCCACAATAGGAGCACGAAGAGTCTCTACATTTGGTACCGGGGTTGCGTAGACAAGAGCTTTCAAATGCCCCCATAAATGAAAGTCAAGAGGGTTGAGGTCAGGAGAGCGTGGAGGCCATAGAATTGGTCCACCTCTACCAGTCCATCGGTCACCGAATCTGTTGTTGAGAAGCGTACGAACACGTCGACTGAAATGTGCAGGAGCTCCATCGTGCATGAACCACATGTTGTGTCGTACTTGTATAGGCACATGTTCTAGCAGCACAGGTAGAGTATCCCGTATGAAATCATGATAACGTGCTCCATTGAGCGTAGGTGGAAGAACATGGGGCCCAATCAAGACATCACCAACAATGCCTGCCCAAACGTTCACAGAAAATCTGTGTTGATGAAGTCAACATTACCTTCCTTCAATTGGGCCAACTGGCGGTGAATCGAGGAAGTACAGCACATACTGACAAAACTAAAATGAGCTCTAACATGGAAATTAAGCATTTCCGGACACATGTCCACATAACATCTTTTCTTTATTTGTGTGTGAGGAATGTTTCCTGAAAGTTTGGCCGTACCTTTTTGTAACACCCTGTATACAGATTCAATAACATTGGGATAGGATACAACCCTGTCTCACTCTCTTCTCAACCACTCCTTCCCTTTCATACCCTTCGACTCTTCTAACTGCCATTCAATTTCTATACAAGCTGTTAACAGCCTTTCGCTCCCTGTATTTTACCCCTGCCACCTTTAGAATTCGAAAGATAGTATTCCAATCAACAATGTCAAAAGATTTCTCTAAGTCTACCAACGCTATAAACATAGCTTTGCCTTACCTTAACCTATCTCCAATGAGAATTCGCAGGGTCAGTACTGTCTCGCTTCTTCCTACATTTCTCCGGAATCCAAACTGATCTTTCCCAAGGTCGGCTTCTACCTGTTTTCTCATTCTTCTGTAGGGAATTCGTGTTACTATTTTGCAACCGTGACTTATTAAACTCATAATTCGGTATTTTTCACACCTGTCAGCACCTGCTTTATTTGGAATTGGAATTACTGTATTCTTTTTGAAGCCTGAAGGTATTTCGCCTGTCTCGTACATCTTGCTCACCAGATGGAAGAGTTACGTCATGGCTGGCTGTCCCAAGGCCATCAGTAGCTCTAACGGAATGTTGTCAACTCCTGCGGCCTTTTTTCAACTTAGGTCTTTCAGTGTTCTGTCATATCCTTCACGCAGTATCATATCTTCCATCTCATTTTCATTTATTTTCTCTTCCATTTCCATAATTTTGCCCTCGAGTACAACTCCCTCTATATACTGCTTCCACCATTCTGCTTTCCATTCTTTGCTTAGGACTGGTTTTCCGTCTGAGCTCTTGATATTTGCATATGTGTTTCTCTCTCCTCCAAAGGGCTCTTTAATTTTTCTGCAGACGGCATCTATCTTACCCCTAGCGATATTTGCTTCTAAACCCTTACATTTGTCCTCTAGCCATTCCTGCTTAGCCATTTTGCGCTTCCTGCCGATCTCATTTTAAAACATTTATATTCTCTTACTGCATTTTTATATTTTCTCCTTGTAAGAGGTCCATGATTAAGGAATTTGTTGTTAGCGCACTCGAGCAGATGTAATTTCGATGGATTGCTCACGCGCTGCCTGCGATATGTAAGGTATAAGAGAATCTCAGACCAAAGAGCAGTGTTGTATGCAGTAGGAACTGTGTAGTAGTTGCTAGCGAGCAGTCTGGTGTATCGTGTTTGCTGGGCTGGTCGTGGTGGAGCGATGGCGGAGCCTGAGCATTGTAGTACGAGGTGCATTCAAGTTCTAAGGCCTCCGATTTTTTTTCTCTGGACTGGAGATAGAAACATGCACATTGTTTTAAAATGAGGCTGCGTTCATTGTAAATACGTCCCAGAGATGGCATCACCGTACGGCAGGTGGAATTTTACCGCCAGCGGCGAGAATGAAAACTGTTTTAAATACTTAAAATGGCGACGTTTTCCTTACTTGAACAGCGTGCAATCATTCGTTTTCTGAATTTGCGTGGTGTGAAACCAATTGAAATTCATCGACAGTTGAAGGAGACATGATCGAGAAAGTGGAGAGAATAGTTTTGGGGGATTGCCGAAAGACTGTTGAACAGATCGCCTCCAGAGTTGGCATTTCTGTGGGTTCTGTGCACACAATCCTGCATGACGACCCGAAAATGCGAAAAGTGTCATCCAGGTGGGTGCCACGAATGCTGACGGACGACCACATGGCTGCCCGTGTGGTATGTTGCCAAGCAATGTTGACGCGCAACGACAGCGTGAATGGGACTTTCTTTTCGTCGGTTGTGACAATGGATGAGACGTGGATGCCATGTTTCAATCCAGAAACAAAGCGCCAGTCAGCTCAATGGAAGCACACAGATTCACCGCCACCAAAAAAATTTCGGGTAACCGCCAGTGCTGAAAAAATGATGGTGTCCATGTTCTGGGACAGCGAGGGGGTAATCCTTAGCCATTTCGTTCCAAAGGGCACTACGGTAACAGGTGCATCCTACGAAAATGTTTTGAAGAACAAATTCCTTCCTGCACTGCAACAAAAACGTCCGGGAAGGGCTGCACGTGTGCTGTTTCACCAAGACAACGCACCCGCACAGCGAGCTAACGTTACGCAACAGTTTCTTCGTGATAATAACTTTGAAGTGATTCCTCATGCTCCCTACTCACCTGACCTGGCTCCTAGTGACTTTTGGCTCTTTCCAACAATGAAAGACACTCTCCGTGGCCGCACATTCACAGCCGTGCTGCTATTGCCTCAGCGATTTCCCAGTGGTCAAAACAGACTCCTAAAGAAGCCTTTGCCGCTGCCATGGGATCATGGCGTCAGCGTTGTGAAAAATGTGTACGTCTGCAGGGCGATTACGTCGAGAAGTAACGCCAGTTTCATCGATTTCGGGTGAGTAGTTAATTAGAAAAAAAATCGGAGGCCTTAGAACTTGAATGCACCTTGTAGAAGGTAAAAGCAGCCTCGCGCATATGTAGTATTGTTGTATCAAGTCCCATGTAAATGTCTTTAAAAAAATCTCTTAATAACAATCTTTCTCATAAAAAGTAACTTTTGACAATCATTCATTTCAATTTAAAGAATTTACTAATTTCTCCAATCCTTGGTCATCCCGATTATTGAAAAGAAAAGTCAGTTGTTTCTTTTTATACATGGCAAATCTATCGGCCAGCATTGCACTTAGCTGCGCCAGAAAAATTTCTTATAGGAGCAGATATATACGCGTTATCCGGCTACCTAATTAAGGTAAGATTTTTCAATTTATTCAGAATGAATTTTCAGGGCCATGACGCAGCACTGCTGACGCCCTAAATTTACCAGTTTAAATTCACAGTCAATTTATTGAGAGATTAGTCACATTGTATTATTGGTAGGTTACGCAATTTATCTGTTAGTAGGTTACGCTAAATGTCAATGCTATACATATTTTCACTGTTGGGTAGTTACGCTAAATGAGAAAATTATTTATATTATTTTTTGCTGTTGGGAGGTTACGGAATAAATCTGTTGGAAGCTTACACTAAATGTGAATGATATAAATAATTATTGTTTTTACTGTTGGGAGGTTACAGAATTTATTTTGTGGGGAGGTTACACTTGTCGACAACCGGCCAGGATCGTATTTTCTTTGTGAATTTCTGAGAAGTAGTCAGTTATATATCTGCTCTTATTTACATAATATTAACTGTAGTTTGTATCTGGCGCAACGCATTTACTAATTTGTCACTCCTTCATTCACAGATCATCGGCAATTTATTGCTCTTTGTTGTAATTGTATTTGTTCCATTTTTGCTTTGTCTTTGTTTGATTTTGTGCTTATCTTTGATTTGTGAGAATGCCGCGAAAAACTGCTAACAGTACATCGCAATGTGCAATGAGCGAAAAAGCCGACTTGAATAATTTGACTGATAATACTAGCACCACTCAGTGTCATAGTGATAATCCTCTGATTACAGATAATCAGTGCGTACCGACCACTAGTAATGACTTTAATCCTAATGATGAGCAAACACATTCAATTATGTCCACACTTAATTTAACGACAATTGATGACGCGGCACGTTCCGTTACAATGAACGCTGTCCACTTTGACACGCCTGATTTGCAAAATTTACGTAGCGAACAGATGATTGTTTCTAACGAAGGTGAACAATGCACTCAAAATATGTCAGATTTATTTGATTCCGATTTAGTGACCAAGAGTGCGCATCCGATTAGCAAACCTTTTCGTGAATCAGACAATGACCAAATGGTTACACAAAATGTGACACTTGCAGATACACCATCACATAGCACAGAGAATAGGGTAGGTAATATTGGCATGGATCAAGTTACGGCATTACTGCTACAACTTAATGAAAATAATGAAAATCTAAAACAACAATTTAATGAAAATCTTAAACAGCGGAATGAAATACTAGACACCCATTTCAAACAATTTAATGAAAAACTCAAACAGTGGAATGAAAAACTAAACAACTTCAAACAAATTAATGAAAAACAAGACAACAATTATAAACTACTTAATGAAAATCTCAAACAGTTGAATGAAAAACACGACAACCTTAATGAATCGAACAAACAATTTAATGAAAGTTTCAAACAGTCGAATGAAAAACACGACAGGTCGTTTACACAAACCAATGAAAAACTTGACACCTCTACTGAACAGCCTACTGAACAGATTACAGCCGTTGCCGAGCAACGTAACGAAGCTAAAGAACAATTACATGAAGAAATTATGGCTAGTGCTAGGAATAATAGTGAAGAAATTATATCCGTTACACAAGAGATATGTAGTACGCATGCAGACACAAGAAAATTACTTAGAGATGAAATTAGTGAAGTTGCTAAACAATGTTCAGAAAAAACAACACAGTTACGCGACGAGTTTAAATTAATGTCAGCAGAACTTTCGCGCACTCTGGATGCAAAAGTCGATAAGAAATTTGAACAACAGAAGAGCCAAATTTACGAACGTTTTAAAGTGACAGAAATGAAAAATGTTTCAGTCTCTAACACGTCACAATATATGTCACATCTTGAACATTTGTCACACTCACACAGCCAGTGTAACTTAAATAATTTACAGGGAGTACGTGTCTTAGATTCCGAACAGTCACAGACAAACAGATTGTTACACAAACCTGAACCTGCTCAGTCATGTAGAGACGATAAATTTGATTACAAGCACTTTCTATCGGTTAGGAAATTTAAGAATAACAGAAAACAGATTCACACTTTGGACTGGATACAACAATTTGCTTTTGAATTTTCACTGGCATTGCCTGTAAGTCAGAAACTTAAATTTACTTCCAGCTTTTGACCTCAGGGGATTCATTACACTTCGATGAATATGTGCCGTAGCGTGCACAGGGCCCCGAGCCGTAGTAGTGCTATTTCATCTTTAGTTTTCTGCACTGCTGCCTTCTCTTCTACTATCCTTTATATGTATCAAAACAGCTCTCCAACTATCGATCTATCTAGGATTAAGGATGTGTAAAGATAACCTGATATGACAAGTTTTACCGAAAGTGACAATTTTCATTAGACACTCCAGAACTACCAGCGTAATTTTAATAACAGACATAATTTTTAATCATCAGTATGTATAAAATTTTCAGCAATCGTAGACACATTTTGGCTACAATAGAGGCATTTCCCTACAACAGCAACAAAACCAGCCGGTCAGCATACCTAACCAACAATGTAATGTACAAGGTCAACCAAGCTTTAATGTTTCGCCGCCTACACGTATAGCGTCGGCTCCACCAAATCGTAACGCACAGCAACAAGGAAATCACTACCTACAGAAAACACAGCATTTCAACTCCTATCGCAATGCGCCGTATAGCAATGATTATTATGACAGGCGTAAAAGTAATGAGCACAGTTTTCATCGTAACAATCGGTCTTATCAGCAACAGTCAACAATAACAGATTATTATGAATGAACCAGATAGTCGGTATCATCCCGAACCTAATACGTCAGGAAGAAATAACAGAACAGTACAAATAGTTGAAACGCCACAGCATCCTCCCACAAATAACAGCACGTCAGAAGGAATTTGACTAGATACAGTACAGATTGAATCTTCCAGCAACGTAGGCAATACTTTTGACACACAGAATCTTGTTCACGAAATTACTTTTGACGACATCCGAGACACACTTTTGCATGAAAAACCAGTTATACAAAAAAAAAAAAAAAGAAGGCATTTCTCACCCTGTTACTGAAGTATAGATTGGATCATACACATTTTCAGCAGTAATCGATTCTGGATCACCTATGTCAGTTATGAATGAGGAAACCTTCAACGAATGTAACAAAGAGAATACTTATCCTACGTTACCATTAGGCAAAACTAAAGTAAAACGAGCAGTATCTGGTAAAGGAATAGATGTAAAATTACAGACACACTTATCATTTTGTATCGCAGGTCATACGTTCCACTCAAATTTTTGGATTGTTCCCTTGTTGACGCTATTTTAGGTACGAGTTTTTTGGTACAACACGACGCAGTTATTGACTTTCAAAATTCCTATTTAATATTAAAAGATGAAAATGTACAACTGGCATTAGAATTTCAGCACTCTTTATCTGCAGATGAACAGGCAATTAATCGAACAGAGGTCATTTCTGCATCACGTAACATAGACTGTCGTTCCACATTGTTCATGGATACGTAGGTACACAACTACAATACACCAGACGAAGCTGACTGTGACGTTATGCAAATGATTTCTGATAAAGTAAAACAAAGCAGTGCAAATACAGACTACGAACGTACTCAGCTACGCAATATTCTTTTACAGCAAGCTCCAGTTTTTGACAACATCCCTGGTACTATGTCCGGTTTTATGTATGAATTTCAAGTTAAACAGCACGACACATTTAAAGCTAAACATTATCCCATTCCATATATTCACAGAGAACAAGTTAAGAAAGAATTGCAAGCTATGCTTGATCAAGGAATTATTGAACCGGCAGTTAGTCCGCACATAAACCCGCTCCATATTGTTAAGAAAAAGGATGGTCCACTTCGCAACTTGATTCGCGTCATGTCAACGACATTATTATTAATGAAACAGATCGCCCACAGACACTAGAAGAACTTTTACAGAAATTTCATGGTACTGCTATTTATTCCATATTAGATTTTAAATCGGGATTTTGGCAAATCCAGCTCCATCCGAACTGCAGAAAATACACAGCTTTTCTCTGTTTTGGTGATTGTTATCAATTTTGCAAATTACCGTTCGGTCTAACAATTTCTTCAGCTGCATTTATTCGCGATTTGAATACTATACTTCCGACAGAACTTAAAGACCGAATCACAACGTATGTAGACGACATTCTTATTGCAGAAGCTAACTGGTCTGAACATAATCTGATTCTGGAACAACCGTTGCAAACTTTTCGTGCGCAAGGACTCACAGTTAATCTTAACAAATCGCACTTTGGCAAAACTTCCATAAAACTTCTTGGACATGTAATTTCAACAGAAGGCATTGCGCCTGACCCGGAAAAACTTCAAGCTTTACGTGACATTACTGTTCCAACGACAAAGAAACAATTACGCAGCTTTCTGGGATTAATTAACTTTTTCCGTAAATTTATTCATTACTCTGCTTTAGACACCCCCTAGATTATGCCAATTGACAGGTAAAAAGGCTATTTGGTCCTGGGATAGCCAAGCACATTCTGAATTTGTTAATTTGAAACATGCCTTGTTGAATGCACCTCTTTTATCACACCCAGATCTTACTACAAATTTTTCCATTGCCACCGACAGTTCTAACACCGCTTTAGGCGTACACATTTTTCAGGAAATTGAAGAAGACGGTACTACAGTAATTAAAAACATCGCCTTTGCAAGTCGCATTCTGTCACCTGCTGAACGCAATTATTCTGTCACAGAACTTGAAACATTATGTGTTGTATGGGCATTTACGAGATTTAGGCACTTTCTTTATGGAAGACATACGACCGTTTACGCAGATCATAGAGCTACACAGTTTTTACTTTCCGCAAAATTTACACACGACAGGTTAAACAGATGGAAACTTTATTTACAGGAATTTAATTTTACGATTGTTCACATTCCCGGTACACAAAATATTGTAGCAGACGCACTATCCCGTTCTCTCAGCAACAATCAGCAAGACATCGCAACCAACTTCTGCCAAGCAAATTCTAGCGTCATGTATATTCAACAAGTCGCATTTGAAAATTTCATTTCATCGTTATTACGAGACATAGCACAAGAGCAGAGCAAAGATAAAGTGTGGAAAGAAATTAAACGCCTTAGGCAAGACAAGAATAATGTTACTATTAGAAACCATTATACTGTACGCAACAGTATTCTGTTTCGCCGCTCTCACCCAGACAGTAACAACTGGTTATTATGTATTCCTGACGAGCTTGTTAACAAATTAATTTGGTATACTCATTTAAGTTACCCACATTATGGAACCAGAAAATGTTTTCATATACTGAGACAGAACTGTTATTTTGCGAACATGGAGAAACGTATTCGACGAGTTTTAGCGTCATGTAAAATCTGCCAGAAAGCTAAATCAGACACGACTTCACATATTCCTCCGTTACATCCCATTGTACCCGACACATGGCCGCGGTAGACATTTTTGGTCCGATTCCCAGATCTAATAGAGGTTTTTGTTACATCTTTGTCGCTGTTGAACTCACTTCGAAATTTGTTACCTTCACTCCGTTACGCTAAGCTACTGCTAAATCTGTTTCGAATGCATTTGTAAAACATTTTCTACTTCATGTAGGGCATGTATTGAAAGTAATTTCCGACAATGGACCACAATTTCTATTTGCATTATGGATCCGTATGTTACGAGCTAGAAACATTTCTCCAATCTACGAGGGCAGTTCAATAAGTAATGCAACACATTTTTTTTCTCGGCCAATTTTGGTTGAAAAAACCGGAAATTTCTTGTGGAATATTTTCAAACATTCCCGCTTCGTCTCGTATAGTTTCATTGACTTCCGACAGGTGGCAGCGCTGTACAGAGCTGTTAAAATGGCGTCTGTAACGGATGTGCGTTGCAAACAACGGGCAGTGATCGAGTTTCTTTTGGCGGAAAACCAGGGCTCAGATATTCGTAGGCGCTTGTAGAATGTCTACGGTGATCTGGCAGTGCACAAAAGCACGGTGAGTCGTTGGGTAAAGCAGGTGTCATCATCGCCGCAAGGTCAAGCAAGACTGTCTGATCTCCCGCGTGCACAGCTGTGACTCCTGCAATGGCGGAGCGTGCGAACACACTCGTTCGAGATGATCGACGGATCACCATCAAACAACTCAGTGCTCAACTTGACATCTCTGTTGGTAGTGCTGTCTCAGTTGTTCACCAGTTGGGATATTCAAAGGTTTGTTCCTGCTGGGTCCCTCGTTGTCTAACCGAACACCATAAAGAGCAAAGGAGAACCATCTGTGCGGAATTGCTTGCTCGTCATGTGGCTGAGAGTGACAATTTCTTGTCCAAGATTGTTACAGGCGATGAAACATGGGTTCATCACTTCGAACCTGAAACAAAACGGCAATCAATGGAGTGGCGCCACACCCACTCGCCTACCAAGAAAAAGTTTAAAGCCATACCCTCAGCCGGTAAAGTCATGGTTACAGTCTTCTGGGACGCTGAAGGGGTTATTCTGTTCGATGTCCTTCCCCATGGTCAAACGATCAACTCTGAAGTGTATTGTGCTACTCTTCAGAAATTGAAGAAACGACTTCAGCGTGTTCGTAGGCACAAAAATCTGAACGAACTTCTCCTTCTTCATGACAACGCAAGACCTCACACAAGTCTTCGCACCCGAGAGGAGCTCACAAAACTTCAGTGGACTGTTCTTCCTCATGCACCCTACAGCCCCGATCTCGCACCGTCGGATTTCCATATGTTTGGCCCAATGAAGGACGCAATCCGTGGGAGGCACTACGCGGATGATGAAGAAATTATTGATGCAGTACGATGTTGGCTCCGACATCGACCAGTGGAATGGTACCGTGCAGGCATACAGGCCCTCATTTCAAGGTGGCGTAAGGCCGTAGCATTGAATGGAGATTACGTTGAAAAATAGTGTTGTGTAGCTAAAAGATTGGGGAATAACCTGGTGTATTTCAATGCTGAATAAAACAACCCCTGTTTCAGAAAAAAAATGTGTTGCATTACTTATTGAACTGCCCTCGTATATATCCAAGTATCACGCTTCTTCGAACCCTTGTGAATGACTAATGAAAGAAATTGGTAAACTATGTAGAATATACTGCCATAAAAAACATATTGATTGCGACACACACATACGCTCATTCCAGGATGTAATTAACTCCATACCAAATGAATCTGCTATGCTATCTCCGACTGTTATATTGAAAAATGTTGAACCACCTAACAAAATTAAAGAATTAGTATCCTTTCCTACATCTTGTCGACTACGCCACCATGAAATGATTGACATTGCGCTGAACAACATCAAACGTGCAGCAGAGCGCCGGAGGAGACAGCAAAAACAGGTTTGTACACGCTGTGACTTTCACATAGGACAGAAGATATCAGTACGTACGCACTATTTATCCAACAGAGGAAAGAGCAGATGCAGTAAATTTGAGCTTCTATACGCAGGTCCATACAGAATTCGCAGCATTCCTCACCCCAATGCAGTACACGTCGAAACTTTGAGAACCAGAAAAAGCAAAGGCAATCACCATGTCTCCAATATTAAACCCTTTATTGAATGAACATACTTTATGATTTATCACACTGTAATGCCATTTCCAGATATTTATGTGACTACTTCCTGACGATGATCGTATTTTTTTCTTGGCAAGTGCCCGGCAAGGTAAGGTCAGCAGGTCGCTTTTCTTGTCCTTAGACATCAGACCGTGCACATTTTCCATTTTTTGTGTATGTATGATTGTTTTCCTATCGAAAGTAGAATTTTTCTCTGTATGTACTATGAAATCTTTAAGATGTAACAAACACCAGTTGACATTGACATTTTGCCTTATGATATCTCAACATCATGTCTATTTTACATTTTTTGCTACTACATTATGATACTGTGTGTACATTTTTTGCACTTGAAAACTGTCTATGTTTTTGACCTAATATGTTTTCTGTCATGCTATGCTGTATGCTTAATCATATCACTAGAAACAAGTTTTCATTTAGTGAGTATGTGATTTAAATGCAAGATATTAATCCTTATTCATCATTTTCAGAAAGCAATACCGTGTAAAAGAAATAGAAGCTTTTCATGACATTAATATGCTATAAACAGTTAGTTATTAAACCTGTTCTAGTACTTGCATTTTTTTACCCAGTTGTGTCTATCAATTATGAATATGATCACATATACTATACTTGTTTCATAGCCTTGCTACAGCTGACTCATGACGAATGATGTTATTAATCCTTATTTCCAGCAATAAGTCAAAAGCAAATATTTTCATGCCCCTGCAATTAATTATCGATCCCAACGCAATGCATTGCTAGCAAAAACAAAATTATTACCAGTCCCAGCTATTACCAGTATATAACTAAATAATGCTACCAGTTCAAGATATATTTCTAGTCCTAAATATAATGCAGCTTATTCTGATGTATTGATTCCATTATGTCCATGTATTAGTGGACTACAGACCTTGAGTAATAGATACAATGTCTTACATTTTAAATATGTCTTATGTCACTTACATGATATCATATATAAACATTAGTAGCTTGATGCTATACCCAATAACTCCTATTTTGAATGATGACTTCTGAATAATGCATAAAAATGCTTTGTAATTGGCAATGAGTGCCAATAATTACTGTAATGAGATGACTTATAATGCCAATGATTACTGTAAACTGTAATGAGATGACATGATGCTAATAATTACTGTAATGAGATGTGTCATGAATATTCTATGCCATTAATTACTGTAATTAGATGACTTAATGAATAATGTTCTGTAATAATTACTGTAATGAGATGTCTTATGATGCCAATGATTACAGTAGCGAGATGACTTATGCATAAATACAATGCCAATGATTACTGTAAAATTTAATAAGATGACTTATGATGCCAATGATTACTATAATTAGATGACTTATGCATAAATGCTATGACAATAATTAACTCATTTTGAATGATGACTTCTGAATAATGCATAAAAAAATACTTTGTAACTGGCCAATGGGTGCCAATAGTTGCTGTATTGAGATGATTTATGAATAATGTTCTGTAACACTCATTACATAATACTTAAATGCTGTGTAAATAGCCAATGAATGCCAGTAATTGTTCAGATCGGTTGATACACTAGTGTAATTCTATGATGACTAGCATAAGACTTTGTCCTTCACCTTCTGACCTAATTACCAGCAATTACTGCAATATCCGTTTGTCCTGTCCATCCTCATGATCATGGAGCACTATATTTGGTTTTTGCACTAACTCTACGTTGATGTAAGAGTATGGATTCTACAATAATGTGGTGTTGACGTACCAAGCTGTCCACCACCTTGAACGATGGAGATGTTATTATGGTCTTACTGTTTGGTGTACCTAATGTACTACCAAAATGATAACATTGAATTTTAATACAACATTTCAGTGTCTTGGCTACACCGATAAATACTTCAGGGAAGAGAACTTCAGATTGTCTCACTTGGTGTTGTGCTTCTGTAGAAAGATATGGACTTTCAGTGTAGCTGCGTGCAATCCACTGTGCTACAACCATGATGCTATCCTTCCCATTTCTTTCCTAGTTCTTGTAAAATGGTAAAGACTTTGCAGTGCGTTTAAATTCTTGTAAAATGATAAAGACATGTACAGTGCGTGTGCACTTCATTTCATTTGTTAATAAGATCAGTTGTCCTAAATATGCTAAAGACTTCTACAGTGCGTGTGCACTTTATTTCACTCCTTGATATGTTTAATTGTTGTAAAAATGCTAAAGACTTTTACAGTGCGTGTGCACTTTATTTCATTTCTTCACGTATTCAGTTCTTGTAAAAAAATGCTAAAGACCTATACAGTGCGTGTGCACTTTATGTCATTTGTTAATATATTTTGTACTCATTGCGTATACACTATTTCATTTTTAATATGTTCTGTACTCATTGCGTATACATTTTGTCATTTCTTGATATGTTCTGTACTCAGTGAGTGTGTACTATATTTCATTTCTTAATATGTTCTGCACTTATCAATAATGTATATACTCTGTGACTGTAGACTTAGTAAAGTAAATAGATTATAGAAAAATTTGTTGCTTATGGCAAGTCCAATTGACTCACCATCGCTGCCAAATTTTTGCCACCCCCCCCCCCCCCAGTGGAGTGTTATGTAAGAGGTCCATGATTAAGGAATTTGTTGTTAGTGCACTCGAGCAGATGTAACTTTGATGGATTGCTCACGTGCTGCCTGCGATATGTAAGGTATAAGAGAATCTCAGACCAAAGAGAAGTGTTGCATGCAGTAGGAACTGTGTAGTAGTTGCTAGCGAGCAGTCTGGTGTATCGTGTTGGCTGGGCCGGTCGTGGTGGAGCCTGAGTGCTGTAGTATAAGGTAAAAGCAGCCTCGCGCATATGTAGTATTGTTATATCAAGTCCCATGTAAAGGTCTTTAAAAAAATCTCTTAATAATAATATTTCTCATAAAAAGTAACTTTTGACAATCATTCATTTCAATTTAAAGAATTTACTAATTTCTCCAATCCATGATCATCCCGATTATTGAAAAGAAAAGTCAGTTGTTTCTTTTTATACATGACAAATCTATCGGCCAGCATTGCACTTAGCTGCGCCAGAAAAATTTCTTATAGGAGCAGATATATAGGCGTTATTCGGCGACCTAATTAAGGTAAGATTTTTCTGTTTATTCAGAATGAATTTTCAGGGCCATGACGCAGCACTGCTGACGTCCTAAATTTACCAGTTTAAATTCACAGTCAATTTATTGAGAGATTAGTCACATTGTATTATTGGTAGGTTACGCAATTTATCTGTTAGTAGGTTATGCTAAATGGCAATGCTATACATATTTTCACTGTTGGGTAGTTACGCTAAATGAGAAAATTATTTACATTAATTTTTTGCTGTTGGGAGGTTACGGAATAAATCTGTTGGAAGCTTACACTAAATGTGAATGATATAAATAATTATTGTTTTTACTGTTGGGAGGTTACGGAATTTATTTTGTGGGGATGTTACATCATTTAATCGATTAAATTCCGTATGTCTTGTGTTACCCAAGGATGTCTACCAGCTCTCGTCTTTTTACCTACTTGATCCTCTGCTGCCTTCCCTATTTCATCTCCAGTGATCGAGTTTCTTTTGGCGGAAAACCAGGGCATCTCAGATATTCATAGGCGCTTGCAGAATGTCTACGGTGATCTGGCAGCGGACAAAAGCACGGTGAGTCGTTGGGCAAAGCGTGTGTCATCATCGCCGCAAGGTCAAGCAAGACTGTCTGATCTCCCGCGTGCGGGCCGGCCGTGCACAACTGTAACTCCTGCAATGGCGGAGCGTGCGAACACACTCGTTCGAGATGATCGACAGATCACCATCAAACAACTCAGTGCTCAACTTGACATCTCTGTTGGTAGTGCTGTCTCAGTTGTTCACCAGTTGGGATATTCAAAGGTTTGTTCCCGCTGGGTCCCTCGTTGTCTAACCGAACACCATAAAGAGCAAAGGAGAACCATCTGTGCGGAATTGCTTGCTCGTCATGTGGCTGAGGGTGACAATTTCTTGTCAAAGATTGTTACAGGCGATGAAACATGGGTTCATCACTTCGAACCTGAAACAAAACGGCAATCAATGGAGTGGCGCCACACCCACTCGCCTACCAAGAAAAAGTTTAAAGCCATACCCTCAGCCGGTAAAGTCATGGTTACAGTCTTCTGGGACGCTGAAGGGGTTATTCTGTTCGATGTCCTTCCCCATGGTCAAACGATCAACTCTGAAGTGTATTGTGCTACTCTTCAGAAATTGAAGAAACGACTTCAGCGTGTTCGTAGGCACAAAAATCTGAACGAACTTCTCCTTCTTCATGACAACGCAAGACCTCACACAAGTCTTCGCACCCGAGAGGAGCTCACAAAACTTCAGTGGACCGTTCTTCCTCATGCACCCTACAGCCCCGATCTCGCACCGTCGGATTTCGATATGTTTGGCCCAATGAAGGACGCAATCCGTGGGAGGCACTACGCGGATGATGAAGAAATTATTGATGCAGTACGATGTTGGCTCCGACATCGACCAGTGGAATGGTACCGTGCAGGCATACAGGCCCTCATTTCAAGGTGGCGTAAGGCCGTAGCATTGAATGGAGATTACGTTGAAAAATAATGTTGTGTAGCTAAAAGATTGGGGAATAACCTGGTGTATTTCAATGCTGAATAAAACAACCCCTGTTTCAGAAAAAAAATGTGTTGCATTACTTATTGAACTGCCCTCGTACTTCTCCATTGTGGTTGCACCTATCGTTTGGCTGTCTGTATCGCTGAGGCACGCAAGCCTCCCCACCAACAGCATGGTCCATGTTTGAATGGGAAGGTAAGAAGCCTTACAGCGTTTTTATTTTCGAACATAGCGATAATGGGGCATAATACTGCATATTCCAGAGCGCCTCATGATACTAAGATCGAGAAATCGATGTTTTCTTTGTGTCAGACGAGGCTACACTGTCAAAGACTGTGCGACGAAAGGAAGAGCCTTCTGCTCTTACTATCAAGGGAGTCATCACCGATCAGTTTGTTGTCATTCGAGCCAATCTAAGCCATCCCGCAAATAATCTGATACTCTCAGCATCTCCGTCAATAATTCAGTGGGCAATGTCGTCACGAGACGCTGCACTTTCACGCTTCTTCAGATGGCACACGTGTATGTAATAGGGCCAGCAGGCAAAGCCAGAATCTCACGTTCTATTTTGGATGCAGCCAGCCATTCCATGCTCATCTGAGAAATCTAATCGAGCAACTTATAGGTTATAGATTCTCGGCCTCTGCCAGTAGATCCATTCGAATCTTCTTTAATGCCCATGTCTATCAAATCTGTGTGTTTGAAGTAAGCAGTGCATGCGAGAACGCTCATCTTTGAATCAATGTTTTCGAGAGTTTACATAGCTTCACGAAACATCCGACTGTGCCCAAAGATGTCAAGATAAATCAAAATATCGAACATTTACAGTTGGCAGACTCCGCTGAAGAGGAAGGTGATATTCTGTTGTGTACATAGTTCCGCGTAGTCAGTGCGTACACAGCTTTCCCAATAGAGCGCGCCCCACTAAGCACAACAGCGCAGGCGCAGCGCTCGTCCGTCTCCGCACTACGAGATGGCGCTGTCTTAGAGATGGACCAAATTCTGATTCCACCGATCCGCGTATTAATATGTAACGCAGCCAATGAGATTGCTGCTAACGTAGAACCTGTTCTCCTCACGGATCTCACTCGTGCAGTGATACCTGAACGCGCGCGGTATTATAACGAGTGTACAGACCTCCGATTAGTCAGTCTGCATTAGTCTGTAGTCAAGTTTCAGTCTCGCCTAATAAGATTATCATATTCCTGTACATAGCCATGAAGAGAAATGTATAGACACTTCGTCAAGTATCAGAGATATGTGAGAATAAGATTAACGTACCAAGACCAAAGGAACTTCAGATTGCTAGTTGTAAATAGCATCCAGAATCAGGATAAGTAAGGTTTATGATTGTTATTATTTTAATAAATGTGTGTGAAAATTAATCAAGTTCTGTTTAAAGTTGGTCACCGTCAATCTGCTACACTAAGCGTGCAAGTGGCATTTCTATCGTTTGACCTAACGGCAGAAGATAAACACGCCACGATAAGACCACGAGACATATAGCTGACACTCGCCTACTTCGTTAGAGCGACAAGTAAAATAATCTGATGGTGTGTGTACCGAAGGTCTTACAGTGTGCACACCACATATTCCTACAGAATTACTTACTGGAGAGGTTCGTTATGGGGAAGTAATGGACTACGCAGCGGCAATACGCATTTCTCCGCCTCTAGCACTGTGCCCTCTAAATTCGGGTGAATCCTCCGTGGCTATCGTCTGGGTGTTTTAGCTAAATACGCAACCGTTTATCTCATTAATTTAGCTGTTGAAGAAACGAATGATGGCACTATACGTAGCTTTTGTGATTTAGAATCAATCGGAATCAGCACGGAGGGAGGTAGAGTCAGAGGCACTGAAAGAGTTTCACGCAACGCATGTGCTTGTGGATATTCCGCGGCTAATTTGTCACGCTCGAAAATCCGCTGTCGTTCTGCGGAAGTACTTTGCAATGCCGAGAGACATTTCGATGCCTTACAGAAAAGACTATGCAGAAACTTAATGTTAGAATACATTAAAAACGATCACGTAGAATTCGCTCCTAGAGAAGAATCTGCGAGTTCATTTTATTTACTTCAGCATCTGCCGAGCGAGAAAGATTGAGGAGCACTAAACAGCGAATAGTGCGATGGTTCCTCAGATGCACAAGATGCACCCTCTCATAATGACAGTTTAGAAATCGGTCCTAACTTGTTGCCTGCAGTGACTGAAGTCCTTTTCAGATTCCGTCTGCAATGCGTTGTACTCATCGCCGACGCTGTTCAAGTTTTTCAACAGCTCCCCGTACACCTTGACAATAGAGATGTTACCTTACTAGATTCTTCGGTGGAGGACCAGCAATACTAACGACTGATCGATTTTCACGTCTTCCTTTCGGCCTCCCATGCAGTCCGTTTCTGCTTTCAGCAACCGTTTGTGAGCTAGCAGACATTTATCAGTACCAGTTCCCTGCAGCATCTGCCTTACTGCATCAAAACATTTACGTAGATGACTCTGCCGCAGGAAATCAATCGGAAAGATGCCTAGTCGCACTGTATTACGAGTTATCTTCGCTAATGAAGAAAATAAAACTGATTTGTCGAAATCGGCGACTAATTCGCAACAATTTCAAAGGTAGAAGGAAGAGATATCTAAACTAAAGTCACGATTCTAGAGGTGACGTGGAACTAGGAAGGAGACACATTCTCAGTTAGCCAGCGATAAGTAACCGAAAAATTTTCAGAGACAGTTGCAACAAAAATAAATTTACTACGAGCTAAAGTTGGTCTTTATGACCTCTGGGATTAATAACTTCTGTGTCCTCTGTAAGAAAAATTCTGTTTCAAGACACGTGGCTGTTCGAACTGGGCTGGAACGAACCCATGCCTCAAAACCTATTGTTTAAATGGGCATGTGGACGTCAGACCTTCCTGAGCTATCTAACATTACTATTTCGTGGTGGACCCAATTATCAGAGAACGGCAGACCGAACATTCACGGTTTCTGTGATGAATTCAAATGGTTCAAATGGCTCTGAGCACTATGGGACTCAACTGCTGAGGTCATTAGTCCCCTAGAACTTAGAACTAGTTAAACCTAATTAACCTAAGGACATCACAAACATCCATGCCCGAGGCAGGATTCGAACCTGCGACCGTAGCGGTCTTGCGGTTCCAGACTGCAGCCACTTCGGCCGGCTGTGATGAATTTGTGAGGGCGTAAGGTGCCGTCTTATATATCACTTCTAGTGATAACGTTTCCGGACTAACGTGTAGTAAAAGTAGATTAGCGTACGTGAAGAAAATAACACTTCCTCGAGTAGAACAGCTAGCAGTACTGACAGGAGCCAGACTACTACACTACTATTGCAGGGTCACAGCCATTAACGTCAGCAGAGCAACACTTTGAAATGATTCCGCTGTAATGCTTCGATATATGAATGGTGATCTCGTAATTTGGAAAACGTTTTATGCAACCGAGTGTAAGGAATACAAACACTCACCACACCTTCTCAGCGGAGACAGTGTCCAGGCGCAGACAACGCAGTGGATTTAGTTTCAAGAGGATCCACATCTCACACGTTGCGAATACTGGACACCTGGTGGAATGCACGGACATGGCTATCGAAACCTCCTAATTTTTGGCGAGCACCTAAAATCTTATTGGAAGCTAGGAAGCTAGGAAGTTAGATAAAATTTCTCAGACTTTTCTCATTCAGGCTCCAAAGTCACTCATAGACGTTAACAGGTTGAGCTCTTACTTGAAACTGTTACAAACCACTGCTTACGTCCTCCACTTCAAAACAAAACTCATTCAGAAAACGGAGATGTGCGAAGAATTCACTGCAGAAGAGATAGCAGAATCTCGCCTTTATTGGATGATAGCCATCCAGCAAGAATGTTTCTCCTTGGAAATCACCGCTCTAAGCAAAGGTTCTCCACTTCCTAGCACATCCAAGATAAAATGTTTCAATGCATATTTAGATGGTGGCAACGGCCTTGCCGCAGTAGATACACCGGTTCCCGTGAGATCACCGAAGTTAAGCGCTGTCGGGCGTGGTCGGCACTTGGATGGGTGACCATCCAGGCCGCCATGCGCTGTTGCCATTTTTTGGGGTTCACTCAGCCTAGTGATGCCAATTGAGGAGCTACTCGTCCGAATAGTAGCGGCTTCGGTCAAGAATACCATCTTACGACCGGGAGAGCGGTGTGCTGACCCCACGCCCCTCCATTCCGCATCCTCCACCGAGGATGACACGGCGGTCGGATGGTCCCGGTAGGCCACATTATATTTAGATGGTGATTATCACGTTAAGGTGGTTGCCTCCTAACACGCTGAGACGTCTATCGAAGAACGTAATACCATTATTCTAGGAGGAAACCATCACTTCACCAGACTTGTGATCATATACACGCATGTCAGTGAACACCATCTTGTAGTATGAGTGATTCTTTTACAACTAAGAGAATCCTTCTGGATACCACGTATCCGTCATGTGATCAAAACGATCTTACGTGGTTGTCTTCCCAGTAACATTGCACATCACATTGCTGGCCAACAGAAAGAAGCGCCACTTTTAGCAGCTGATAGAATGAAACCTCACTAGCCGTTTCAAGTTCCTGGAACTGATTTTGTGAGTTCCCTATACTCAAAATCAAGCATCACTGTAAATAAGAGTTATATTGTATTAATCACCTGTGCTGTAACTAGAGTGGCACATTTAGAACTAATGAGCAACTCTATAACGGACCTCTTCCTATCAGTCTTCCAAAGATTTATAGGACGGTGTGGTATTTCATATACTTTATGTAGCGATAACATCCGCAGATAACATCCGCAGATAACATTCTGGCTCTCCGTACAAACCAAGAAAATTATGATCTTTTCCGTGCTAGGCATGTCGCAAACAGTCGTACTCACTTTACTGCCACATTTCGTAATTCACTACTCGATCACGTAACGTTTTTTCCATAAGTAAACGAGCGAGTTGTGAGTGACATGTATTCTATCCGCATCTCCCATCGTCTCAGAATTTTTCCGATGTAGCGCAGTTTGTTGGACCTCAAGTGGCTCGCGCTTCAGTACCTCCAAAAGATGACTTTGGTGTTGGTGCATGTGCGTGGATACTGATATTCGCTTTTAAAATTTCTTTAAAATTAATTGTTTAAGCGCGGGTAACACAGTAGGACTCTGCTGGTTAATAATAAATAATATCGACTCTCGCAGATGAGAATGATTGCGTTACATTTCATCAAACTTTTCTTAATAATTTCGACCGAGATGCATCAACTGGTGATAGTATCCTTATAATACTTGAAGTGTTAGCTACCCTTTTAGAAAGAAAGAGTGAGTTATTGGGGTACTTCAGAAAGTAATTTACACATTATTACGGCTAGCCAAGCAACTTTTATGAACGCCGCACTACACCTCAGAGTGGCCCAAATACATGACACTGTTTTCGGCATCGTCACCAGAGATCTGTAAATAAGCGTCTGTACGTTCCACCAATCGTTTATTTCGTTGACGACAGAGAACCGCTCCTTGTTCACAGAGAAATTTGAGATTCCCTTGCATGAAAGTCGTCCTCCAACTTGCCGATTTGATTGGAATCGCATGGTGAACATGTGGACTTCCCGATCAGCATGAGCCACGTCTGTAAATAAGAGTTATATTCTATTAATCACCTTTGCTGTAACTAGAGTGGCACATTTAGAACCAATGACCAACTCTATAACGGACCTCTTCCTATCAGTCTTCCAAAGATTTATAGGACGGTGTGGTATTCCATATACTTTGAGTAGCGATAACACCCAAACTTTCCAAGGAGCTAACTTACGATAGCAGAAATATGGACTGCTATCTCTGCTGAAAAGACAGGGTACCACGTGGAAGTTCACATCGCCAAGAATGGCTTGATAGGGAGTTGTTTATTCAGAGCGTTTTGACGATATTTCCTTGGAAACAGAAGAATTGTGGTCGACTTTTATTTTTTCTATGCATTTCATTTGTAACTACTGGATGCTATTATGTTTTGTAACTGCTGACATCTTTTGTAATTGTTATTGACGAGTTTGCTGTATGTAATAACATACTGATTGTTATATGAGGTATATAATGAAGTATCTTCGTCGCCACTGTAGAGTCTTGTAACGTAAGGAAGCAAGGGAGAGGGTGTTGTTAACTGGGTGGCCCGTATCCTCTTTCTGCCACACAAATGCACTCGTGGATTAATGCAGTTCTTTATATACGTAAATGGAAACAATACTTAACTGGAATAGAGTCCATGTTCTGTGGTACAAGCTCATCAGTAATAGTCCTCTTGCAGGCAATATCGGTAATCCTGCTATTGTCATTAATCTGGTCACTATGTACTGTTGTAACCTGTGATCTGTGATGTGAACTGAGCCCGCGCTGCGATGAACTGACAGACGCTGAACTGGAAGTGTTAGTCAGTCACGCCCTCCGGTCAGCGGCGGCGGCCCAAGTGCATGCTGTCGAGAGGGCTTTGGTGGCATGTTGCTTGTCAATGTGTCTCTGGCATCTCTCTTGATAGGTGCAGTTAATCTAGCGCCTACTATCGATCTTCGCGCTACATCTTTGGCGACAGGTGTGCTGGCGACAGCTTAAGCCAGCGTATATAAAAAGTGTAGGACAGGGAGTATAGATGGCCAGTACGCTGTAAGATATCAATGAGGCCTCTGTGACGTAATAAATTGTACACCTGAAACAACTACTGTCTTTACACGACTGTTGAGAACCATGCACTTCTCTGACCCATTTTCGCTTAACAAGCTTCCAAGAACCAGATCTTCAGCAGAGCCTCAAGAGAATCAAAAGCAAGGTAAGTTGATTCTTTCAAATTATGAAGGTGGCAGGGGTAAAATACAGGGAGCGAAAGGCTATTTACAATTTGTACAGAAAGCAGATGGCAGTTATAAGAGTCGATGGACATGAAAGGGAAGCAGTGGTTGGGAAGGGAGTGAGACAGGGTTGTAGCCTCTCCCCGATGTTATTCAATCTGTATATTGAGCAAGCAGTGAAGGAAACAAACGAAAAATTCGGAATAGGAATTAAAATTCATGGAGAAGAAATAAAAACGTTGAGGTTCGCTGATGACATTGTAATTCCGTCAGAGACAACAAAGAACCTGGAAGAGCAGCTGAGCGGAATGGACAGTGTCTTGAAAGGAGGATATAAGATGAACATCAACAAAAGCAAAACGAGGATAATGGAATGTAGTCGAATTAAATCGGGTGATGCTGAGGGAATTAGATTAGGAAATGAGACGCTTAAAGTATTAAATAAGTTTTGCTATTTGGGGAGCAAAATAGCTCATGATGGTCGAAGTACAGAGGATATAAAGTGTAGACTGGCAATGGCAAGGAAAGCGTTTCTGAAGAAGAGAAATATGCTAACATAGAGTATAGATTTAAGTGTCAGGAAGTTGTTTCTGAAAGTATTTGTATGGAGTGTAGCCATGTGTGGAAGTGAAACGTGGATGATAAATAGTTTAGAAAAGAAGAGTAAAGAAGCTTCCGAAATGTGGTGCTACAGAATAATGCTGAAGATTAGATGTGTAGATCACATAACTAATGAGGAGGTATTGAATAGAATTGGGGAGAAGAGAAATTTGTGGCACAACTTGACTAGAAGAAGGGATCCCTTGGTAGGATATATTCTGAGGCATCAAGGGATCACGAATTTAGTATTGGGGGGGCAGCGTGGAGGGTAAAAATCGTAGAGGGAGACCAAGAGATGAATACACTAAACAGATTCAGAAGGATGTAGGTTGCAGTAGGTACTGGGCGATGAAGACGCTTGCACAGGGTAGAGTAGCATGGAGAGTTGCATCAAACCAGTCTCTGGAGTGAAGACCAGAACAACAACAATTATTACAAGGGCTATTAACAAAGTACATTACGTTTTGGAATTAAAAATAAATAAAGTATTGGAAATTTTTTTTATTATATACAGATGAAAGCCACACTTAAATACTACTTTTCTACATAGTTGCCATTTAAATTAAGGCACTTATCGTAGCGATGGACGAGCTAGGAAATTCCTTCGTCGTAAAATTCGGCCGCCTGCGCCTTCAACCACGTGGTTAATCAGTAACCCGGTAGAAATACGATTTTTGTGGATTTCCTGGAAAGAGGCACTACAATAAACTCTCAAAGGTATTGCCAAACTCTGCACAACCTCAGAAGAGCAATACCAAACAACCGCAGGGGAAAGTTGGGCTCAAAGATCTTGCTGATTCACAACGCCCGGGCCCACACGGCAAATGCCACTCGTGAAGTTCTCGAATCTTTTAAGTGGGAGTTGTTTCCTCATCCGCCGTACAGTCCCGACCTGGCATCGAGCGACTTCCACTTATTCCCAGCAATGAAGAAGTGGTTGGCTATGCAGCGTTTTGATGACGACGCACAGCTTCAAGAAGAGGTAACCACGTGGTTGAAGGCGCAGGCGGCCGAATTTTACGACGAAGGAATTTTCAAGCTCGTCCATCGCTACGATAAGTGCCTTAATTTAAATGGCAACTATGTAGAAAAGTGGTATTGAAGTGTGGCTTTCATCTGTATATAATAAAAAGAATTTCCAATACTTTATTTATTTTTAATTCCAAAACGTAATGTACTTTGTGGATAGCCCTCGTATTTTGAAGAAACTGAGTTACACCCACCAAATCACAAGAACTTAATTTACAGCTAGCATTAACGTGCCAAAAAGACAATTAACATTTACTTTACTTTCTTTTTGGCCAATGCCCTTGCCGCAGTGGTAACATTGGTTTCCGTCAGATCACCGAAGTTAAGCGATTTCGGGCTTGGCTAGCACTCGGATAGGTCACCATCTGGGTCTGCCGAGTGCTGTTGGCAAGCGCGGTACCCTCAGCCCTTGTGAAGCTAATTGAGGAGCTACTTGACTGAGAAATAGCAGCACCGGTCACGAAAACTGACAACGCCTGGGAAAGCTGTGTGATGAACACATGCCCTTCTGTATCCGCGTCCGGTGACGCCTAAGCGCTGAGGATGACATGGCGGCCAGTCGGTATTGTTGGCCCTTCACGGCCTGTTCGTACGGCGTTTGTTTCTTTATTTTCTTTTTGACAGCATTCTTTTATCCCCAGTGTTGCAGTTACACCGTAGGAGTACAGTAAGAGCAGATGATTGGCTCAAGTAAACGATGCCTACTAGGTACTGAGCCACTGCAGTATGGATGAGAAAGGCCTACAATCTATACTTATGAACATAGAAGCTCCACACAACTGAAGACCCATTACACAGACTGAGGACAAAGTGTTTACCCCAGCTCATTTTCTCGTGGGCGGATGACTTACCACCCTACCTACAGACCCTGGGCAACCAAACACAACAGGTTTGGTAAGACTGTTTAAGCTGCTGCAGAAGCTATCTGACTACCTTTGGAAGTGGTGGAGCAAAGAGTATTTATTGGTTTTCAGACCTTCCGTCAAGTTAAGAATGGTGGCAAGGCACCGAAGGTACAAGTTCGAGGTACTGTGCTTCTTCAAGAGGATGTACTTCCCTGCCACTTGTGGAAGAGAGCAAGAGTGAAATTATTATGAACAGGTCGAGACGGATTGTCGTCCTCGTTAGCCCAGATGGAAAGGATGCTTCCAGGTCAGTACAGCTGATCGTCCTCTGGAAGTAGAACAGGGCGGGGAAGATGTGAAAGATCAGTGGCGTTCTACAGTGTTGTCTTGAGTACATTATCTTTGGACCTATGTTTGTATAATACTGTTGCTTGTGTTGTTGTGATAGTGACGTGAATAAACACTCTGTTAAAGTGGGCGTCTTATATTTACTTACTTTCTCAACTCGGTGGTGACATACCATCTGACCGTAAGTCGATCCCCAAAGGTGCAAACATAAGTACAATTAATCTTCCATAAATAGTCATTAACTTGCGAACATCACACGTGGAAAGACACCCGGAAAATGGCCTGCACATACCTGATAACCACAGAATCAACACCATTTCTTCTAGATTTTTGTGACCACTCGAATGAACACCGCCGTCTTTCCGAGAAGTGCAACGCATCTGTGCTTCGATCATATGCAGCCGCTAGCCCAGAGCAGTACCACTTGCTCATTGGCTCCATGTAACTGTGCCAAATCATACTACACATTAGAGAATAGCCACTCTGTGTGTCGTTCATGGTAATGGTTGAATTTCTCCCTCCCACCTGCGAATCTCCATCACACCGTCCAGACCAGGAAGTTTGCTCTGCGACCAGTAAACAAAATGGAGATGAGTACTGTCCACACTCTAGCGGCAGTGCCTCTAAACGCAGAAAGCTGGTGCTTGATAAGACGGCCAGTGCGCCACCTTCTTAAGATGTATGCCAGCCAGCAGATACAGGCACCTGTAAAACAATCTAATTTCTTTTCTTATTATACATCTCTCTACATACCATGAATAATAACAGTGATAATAAGATGCTACTAATGGTAGGCGAGTTTTCTGTACAGTGGGAAATTATTAAGTCGATTGTACTAAGATAAGACATTCTGAGACGAATGTACAGTAACTTGTGGCATGTTGATCATCTTCATGGGGTAATTAAATGGCTCTGAGCACTATGCGACTTAACTTCTGAGGTCATCAGTCGCCTAGAACTTAGAACTAATTAAACGTAACTAATCTAAGGACATCACACACATCCATGCCAGAGGCAGGATTCGAACCTGCGACCTTAGCGGTAGCTCGGCTCCAGACTGTAGCGCCTAGAACTGCACGGCCACTCCGGCCGGCTTCATAGGGTAATTAAATATAGGTTTTCGTTACTTATTCAGTGGTAAGCTACGGTCGCTGTATCACAAGACAAGACCGCAGACTACTTCATAGAAAAAATAACAACAACAAAAGCTAAAGTCAACTTGTGAGAATTATGAGGTTACAGGACGCATTTCGTATCAGTGAATCATCTGTTCCCTGCAGAAATGCAGTAACACACTCTTTACTAACTTAGCAGACGACTTTACGCTAAAAACCAATAATACGAGGGTTGAAACTTAAATACTGGCAACTATTTATTCACAACCGATACAAAAGAGTTACGTGTTTGCATCTGTTACTGTCCTTCGAAGTAGTCACGAGCGTTGTGTAGAACCCGTTTCCAGCGATGTGGAAGGCGTAGTATAGCATTAGCAGAGCCTGTTTGTTGTGGTGCCTATGGAGCGGTCTACTGCCTGTCGAATCTGTGGAACATTTCTGAAGCGAATGCCACGAAGTGGTTCCTTCATCTTCGGAACCAAATCAAAGTCACAAGGACTTGCGTGCGGGGAGTACAGTGGATGGTACAGTACTTTCCAGTCCCATAGACCGAACAGAGCAGCCACATTCATAGCGTGTAGGCTTTCACGGCCGGCGTCTTCAGTAATTAAAACTTCCGGGCTAAGAGGTCGTGGTCCAATAGTAGAAATACTTCTCCCTGACGTTTCGTTGCCAGTTGCGGGCAACATCATCTGAGGTGAGTCTACGAGTGGCTGCTAGGCCGTGGAGGTCCTGTTTATATACAGCGCGTAGAGGGCGCCACCACTCGTCACGTGTTGTCAACAGTAAAACTATCTCAGGGAGAAGTATTTCTACTATTGGACCACGGCCTCTTAGCCCGGAAGTTTTAATTACTGAGAGCAGCCACAGCTTGCGCTGTATGCGCCCGCGCATTGTCGTGCAAAATGATGGGTGAGTTGCGCAAAAAAAAGTCCCCGCTTCTTTCGCAAAGATGGTCGCAGGTGACGCTCCAAAAACGAACAGTAATACTGTACATTGGCGGTCTGCCGTGGAGGAACGAAATGTGTCAGGATAAAACGATCACTGTCGTACAGGAGAATCACCATAACTTTAGACCGCTCCATTCGCACCATCAACAGAACAGCCTCTGCTAACGGTATACTACGCCTTCCACGTCGCTGGCAACGGGTTCTACACAACGCTGGTGACTACTTTGAAGGACAGTAACAGGTGCAAACATGTAACTCTTTTGCATCGTTTGTGAATAAATAGTTGCCACTATTTAAGTTCCAATCCTCGTATGTTGCACTTGTCACTGGCAGGTTCGATCAACGTGCTAGTACTACGTGAACTCAAATTGAACAACGCTCTTTTCGCGAAAGCGCTATTGAGTGGTGACATTCGTAACTAGCGTAGATTTCAAATAAGATAAGAGGATAAGAGAAATTGGGGCATTTACAAACACACTTGTTCCTCTCTACTTCCGTTTCTGTGCGTGGCACGTGGTACCACACCGAGCATGTGTGGGTGTTCTTAAAAAATTTAGGGAGAGAGAAATCATGATTGTGTTATCCCTTTGTAAGCAATGAGCTATGTAGAGTTCAGGCGAACATCGAAAATCACAATGAATCTGTACGCAAACATGCGTCTAATATTTGTTCAGAAACTTACTGAGTAAACATTGAACTGGCTCTTCTATGGAAGAGCTACAATTGTGGCCTACATCTGTTTAATTCGACCTGGTAAGTGTCTCAAACTGACAAGCAGAGCACGTATTTTCTCGTAACATACCATGAAAACCCTAAAAATACTGTGCATATGACCAATTACTATAGGTTCGATGGGTAATTGTAAGTGTTTATTTACAACACCACACTGACATTAGCAATGTGTGCTGAAACCGTAACGCATCTGGGAAGGCAATGTTCTTGCCAGCCATAGCTACGAGTGCATAATAAGGCATGTTTCCCAGTCTTGTTCTATTGGAAATAGCTGACTCCAGTAATGTGGCTGACAAATTGGTTCAGTCTTTCGGCCGAGTACCATTGAATTACACCAACAGCAAGTATACAAAAGACCTGCTAGTATAAGCTTCGTGTGTAAACGATTTCCACGTTAAGTAATTAGAACTGTGGAAACATAGATAATATTTTGCATTAGACACCCACAGCTTAATCACAATTTAGTCGATGAGTGAAACTGGTAGCAAAACAACATCTGGGTAAAGACTCAAGGTGACAGCACTTTCAGTCACGCCCTCTAAGTGTGAATGTAATTACACTATGTTATGTGTGTGCTGCGAAGGTCCTATCTGATGCGGGGTGAAAGGGGTTCTGTGCACAACACGCATATCATCATTATATCTACATGACGTAGATTAGCATCTAATGCCATTGCTTGGCGTTTGTCATATTTTTAAAACAATTCACCTTAAGTTTAAAAATTTAGTTGCTTGTTCTCTCTGGCAGTATTAGTTGTTAGGGAAATGACTGCTTTTGACACATATACAATTGGGTGTTTTGGAAGAGAGTGAATGCATTTTGGAGAGAGATGGTCGTAGATATAATCAGCACAGATGTTATCCAAATCACATTGTCATGGTGCGGTATGTTACATCTCTCTCACAACTGCATCACGAGGATCACTCAATAACTCTGTGTGCCAGCCTGTGACTTCCTGTTGCCATCTTCTGCTTGACACTTTTCCGTTATCCATTAATCTTATTTAAATAAGCAAGTACCTTCTGCTACAAAGTGGCCAGTGACTTAAAAGTGAATTTCCCCCCATTAATATGACACCATGCATACTACAAAAATTCACTTTCACCCCGACCCCACCTTGCGGTATCCACTCTTCAGCACAAACTTCCTTATTCTTGTGTTGTAGCCTTGAATAACATTGTTCCCTCTGCTATGAACTGACGTATTCACTACATGCTGAACTGTGATTAAATGTATTTGTCTCAATTAATAGACCTAATTTAGTAATTTAAATGTTCTTTTTTAATATTATCCAATTATTAATTTTCAGAATTACATATTAGCTTTGTGCATTAATCCTTAATTTTGTAATTGTAAACTATATGTATTTCTTGGTGTATACTATTGTCACTATATCATAAATAAATAAATCGACAAAACTGTGTTTGAGCTGCGAGGGTAACCAAAATATTATCTATCTGCCTATAATTTTAATTATTTAATGTGCAAATTGTTTACACATATTTGTGATATTGGGGTCTTCTCCTATAAAATAATGTGTTCTGAGGTATTTGTTACTGTTACAGAGGGCGTATTACTATTGGACTGAGGACCAAAGTCTACACCGTGTGTTTTACTTTATAAAAATAAACATCTTAGCTGTACTTCAAACGATATCAAAGTAATCAATACATTATGACCACCCTCCACGCTAGGATAGTATTATCACTTTCCGCAATACGGTAGTCTGGTTTGGAAGTCACATCTCGCATTTTTTATAGACATCAGGGTCAAGGTTTCAATAAATGTACACTGCTAAGTATGCGTTTTTGGTGTGCGTTGTAGCACAATGCATACAGCTTTTCCTTGTTGAATCCACACTCCACCCTATGGTCCTGGGGTATTCATGTCACAGCACACAAAAATCAGTGTAATTGGATTGTAATTTCAATCACATTTGGAAGGTATGCCCAGAAGCTGTCCTGTACAAGTACGATTACTAAAACAGACGTATGTGGGATCTAAACCAACGTCTTCCGGAGAAATAAAAAAAATACTTGTGTGGATGTGCATACATTCCACGTAATTATGAACAATAACTCGTTATAAAACTATGCTCTGGAATCAATAGTTTTAATTATTTAACCTGGAATCGATTGCATGAGCTATCAAACAGCGATGCTGATAGTTCTGCTGTGGCCTGTCTCTTGGTGGACAACTGTGTATTCATCACAAGAAAGCTAATATGGGATGCAATATCGTCCTAGGAGTTTATTTGCTTTGTTAGTGTAAAGAATACGGAAAATTCTAGTGACAGTAAATCTGAGTAAACGCATACATCTGTACAGGGCTTGGTTGTCTTGCTGGCAGAGATATAGAACTTCTAAAATTACAATAGAGTGTACATGCTATGCAACAAGATTGTGATTTTAATGGATTATTCGGTAATGGCAGACTGCGATGCTGAAACTCTATGCTCTGCTTAAAAAACGAGTCAGGACCTGTAATGAGTTATAAAAACTATGCACTGTATGCCTATAGTTGTAATTATTTTAATGCGAAAATCGTTTACATGGACAACGATACTGACAGTTCTTTTGTGGATTACCTATTGGTGGAATTCAGAGGCACTCTGTCCAATGACTGAAATAAATTTGTCAGCCACATTACTGGAGTCGACCACCTCCAATAGAACAAAACTGGGAAACATGCTTTATTATGCACTCGTAGCTATGGCTGGCAGAAACATTGCCTTCTCAGAGTTATTACGAATTCACCATACATTGTTAATGACAGTTTGGTGTTGTAAATAAATACTTACAATTACCCATCGAATCTACAATAATTTATCACATGTATAACATTTTTAGGATTTTCATGGTATATTACGAAAAAGTATGTGATTTGTTCGTCCGTCTGAGACAGTTACCAGGTTGGATTAAACAGATTCAGGCCACAATTATAGCGAGAACTGTATTGTAGCTCTTCCACAGAAGAGCCAGTTCAGTGTTTACACATCATGTTTCTGAACAAATATTACACACATTTTTGAGCACAGATTCATTATGATATTCAATTTTTGCCTGAACTCTAGGTCGCTCTCCGCGTATAAAAGGACCACGCAATCATGGTGTCTCCCCCTCTCACACATACTCACTGTGGTACCATGTGCCACTCACAGAGGCGAAGTTAGAGGGGAACAAGTGTGTTTGTGAATGCCCTAATTTCTCTTATCTTATTCGAAATCTACGGTAGCTACGAATTATGGCAACGGTCATGCTGCAGTGGATACACCAGTTACCTTGAGATCACCGAGTTAAGCGCTGTCGGGCGTGGCCGGCACTTGGATGCGTGACCATCCAGGTCGCCATGCGCTGTTGCCATTTTTCGGGGTGCACTCAGCCTCGTGATGCCAATTGAGGAGCTACTCGACCGAATAGTAGCGGCTCCAGTCGCAGAAAACCATCATAACGACCGGGAGAGCGGTGTGCTGACCACACGCCCCTCCTATCCGCATCCCCAACTGAGGATGACACGGCGGTCGGATGGTCCAGATGGGCCACTTGTGGCCTGAAGATTGAGTGCTTGCTAGCTACGAATGTCATTCCTGAACAGTGCTTTCGCGAAAACAGCGTTGTTCAATGTGAGTTCACTTAATACTAGTGTGTTGATCGAACCTACCAGTGACAAGTACAGCATATTATTGGTTTTTAGCGTAAAGTCGTTTGCTAAGTTAGTAAGGAGTGTGTCACTTCATTTCTTCAGGAAAGAAATGATTCCCTGCTACGAAATGCGACCAGTGACCTTGTATCCCACACAAGTTGACCTTACCTTTTGTTGTTGCCATTTTTTTGCTAGGAAGCGGTTTGCGGTCTGGTCTTGAGGTACTGCGATCGTAGCTTACGACCAAATAAGTAACTAAAACTATATTTAATGATGCTATCAAGATGTTCAACATGACACAAGTTACTGTACATTCGTCTCGAAGCGTCTTATCTTAGTACAATCGACTTAATAAATTCCTGCTGCACAGAAAAACTCTCCTACCATTAGAAGCATGTTGTTGTTACTTATTCTTGGCATGTAGAGAGATGCATAATAAGAAAATATCAGATAGTTTTACAGGTGCCTGTATCTGCTGGCTGCTATTCGTCTTTGGCAAGTGGCACACTGGCCGTCTTATCAAGCACCTGCTTTCTGCGTTTAGAGGCGCTGCCTCTAGAGTGTGGGCAGTACTCAGCTCCAGTTTCTTTACCGGTCGCAGAGCAGCCTTTCTGGTCTGCACGGTGTGACGGAGATTCGCAAGTGGGGTGGAGAAATTCAACCATTACCATGAACGACTCACAGAGTGGGTGTGCTCTAATGTGTAGTATGATTTGTCACAGTTACATGGAGCCAATGAGCAAGTTATACTGCTTCAGGCTAGCGGCTGCATATGATCGAAGCACAGATGCGTTGCATTTCTCAGAGATGTGGCAGTGTTCACTCTAAGTGGACACAGGATCCTAGAAGAAACGTTGTTGATTCTATTGTTATCGGGTATGTACAGGCCATTTTTCCAGTATCAGTTGAACGTATTGTTGTTCGCAAATTAATTCATGTTTGTGAAAGATTGTTTGTATTTTCGCGGACATCTTTGGAGAATTGGCTTATTGACAGATGATGCACGAATTCTGCAGCTCTCTAAGGTAGCATTTTATAATACAGTGATAGAACCGTCGTCACCTCTGTGAGCCGGTGACCTCATACACACACACACACACACACACACACACACACACACACACACACACACACACATACACACACACGCTTACACTGTATCTATTTACTAGTCTTATAATGACATTACACATTCCCATCGTGAGAGCTTATTTCATGTTACTTGTCTTTTTATTCTTTATTCTACCTGGGACCACTAGCAAATCACGCCCACCATCAGAGTTCTTGCAGTATTTATTTGTCAATAAATTTTTACTATTATGCATGGTACAGTTGACGTGTACGTGGGGGCGGGAAGGGGGGGGGGGAGGGAATGCAGCAGTTTTATCACATTGCAACGACACACTAGTCCACGATTGAAGGAAATTTCAGACTAACCTTATCAGTGTGATGGACACAGAACGATTGGTAGCTCTCCCATTCGAATTTTTTACATGTCTTCCAGCAATGTTGCGGCAACGCCCACATGTTACCGCATTGATAGGCATCTCCATATCTGATATCGACTTCTGTAATAATGGCTACTGCCGCCTATCGGGCCCCCATTCGAACTAAGCACTGTTCACATGTGGCCGTGCAAACAGCATTGCTCCTTTTCCGCCTCACCACACTACGTCATCAAGGCTCATCCGCAGGACCATGGCGTCCATTCCGGCACAAAGAAGCGCGCGCCGACGCTTACCGCACGCCAACCGGCGCCCATTCGAACTATGTCGGCTGATTTAGGCCTCATACTTTTCTTTGTTTGCTGGACCATAACGAACGTGTTGTTGTACTGTCCGCTATGACTGTCTTGGATCTATTATTGGACTTTCTTTGTTTTACTCTATTTGGATCAATTGTTCACCACTGTTTGTACTTTTGCTGTCAATAAATAAGTGCTCCTGTATTACAGGTTGTTTCACTGTGTGGTAGTCACTACACAAGTAGCGACGGAGGAACTCATTGTGCTCTCTTTATTTATTTTTTAATTTTTATTTTTTTTATTCGAGCAGAACGTCCGGCAGAATCAGAAACGAATGGTGATGAACAGCGCTCTCAGTGAACAGTAATCCGAAGTTACACAGTTCAGTACCAGAGCCACCAATTTTCTGTGTACATAGTGGATAACGTCACATAAGGGTAACTGGTACACCTGCCTAATATCGTGTAGGGCCTCCGTGAGCACGCAGGAGTGCCGCAAAACGACATGGCATGGACTCAACTGATATTTCAAGTAGTGCCGGAGGGAATTGACACTACGAATCCCGCAGGGCTGTCCATAAATCCGTAAGAGTACGAGGGGATGGAGATCTCTTCTGAACAGCACGTTGAAAGACATTCCACATATGCTCAATAATGTTCATGTCGGGGATTTTGGTGGACAGCCAAAGTCCGTCTTAATGCACAATGGACATGAAAGGATGGAGGTGATCAGACAGGATATTTACGTAGTGTCATCTGTAAGAATTGTGTCTAGACGTATCAGGGGGGTCCCATATCACTCCAACTGCACACGCCCCACACCGTTACAGAGCCCTCACCAGCTGAACATTCCCCTTCTGACATGCAGGGTCCATGGATTCATGAGATTGTCTCCATACCTGTACACATACATCCGCTCGATATAATTTGAAACGAGACTCGTCCGACCAGGCAACTCGTTTCCAGTCATCAACAGTCCAATGTCGGTATTGACAGGAACGGGCGAAGTGTAAAGCTCTGTGTCACGCAGTCATCAAGGGTAAACGAGTGGGCCTTTGGCTCCAAAAGCCCACATCAGTGATGTTTCTTTGAATGGTTCCCATGTTGATCACCCAGCATTGAAATCTGCAGCAGTTTGCGGAAGGGTTGCACTTCTGTCACGTTGAACGATTCTCTTCGGTCGTTGTTGGTCCCAAACCTGCCGGATCTTTTTCCGGTCACAGCGATGTCGAAGATTTGATGTTTTACCGGATACCTGATATTCACGGTACACTCGTAAAATGATTGTACAGGAAAATCCACACTTCATCGCAACGTCGAAGATGCTGTGTCCCGACTATAACACCACGTTCAAACTCACTTGACTCTTGATAACCTGCCATTGTAGCAGCAGTAACCGGTCTAACAATGTATATAGGCGTTGCTGTCCACAGAGCCATATTCTGCCTATTTACATATCTCTGTATTTGAATACACTTGCCCATACTAGTTTCTTTGACACTTAAGTCTATATTTCCAAGCCTGGTGCAACGCCAGTTGCAATGCCAATCACATATGTAGAAATTCACTGAGGAAACATCGCCATGTTGCGAAGGGTTTCTGTCAGCACTTGTGGAATGCCAGCGGATCCAGAGCCAATCAACAGAGGACTGAGAATCAAACGAGAGACTGTTCCATCAGCACTTCGAAGCTTTCTAATTAAAGGATGCAGACGTACAAAACCTAGCGAGTACAATCATTTGCCTGAAGGGGAACAGTGACTATTAGACATTCAAACTGTTGAGCAGCCCCAAGTTGCATGTAACTTTTTCTTTATTCTGACATGTTTCACTCAACCAACATGAGCATCTTCGGGAATTATGTAGCTGTGGACCACAAGGTAGAATGTATGATGGTGGATCTGCACACTGCCCGATATTTATAAAGTGTGGCCCTCGACTATGTAATTTCTGAAAGTGCTCACGTTCATTGAGTAAAACATGCAAAAATAAAGAGAAAGTTACATGTGGCTTGTGGCTGTTCACAATTTTGGTTATAAAAGCCTTCTTCTTATCTTGGATCAAGTCGCACATTTATTGACTTTGATTTTTCTATATTTTTATTGACTCTATGTATTTATAGATTCTATATATTTGTAGACTTTATATTCATTGATATGTGAAATGCATGATAGTTGGATACCCCTCCGTGGGTGTGCCTCAGGGCTCTGTCCTCTCCCCTCTCCTCTACCTCCTGTACACAGCAGATGTGCTCTAAACCCCACACCCCACCCTCCAGTCCACATCCTGCAGCATGCCAATGACACTGCATTCCTTGCCCTCGCTCCTACCCTTCAATGGGGCCAATGCCTTCTCCAGAATCACCTTGACCTTTTTGCCACATGGTGTAACCAGTGGCTCCTAAAAATCAATCCTTCGAAGACCCAGGTATTCATCGTAGGTCATACTACTCACTCCTTCCGGGTCCTTGATCTTTCCCTCACCTTCTGCGCCTGTCCTGTTCACCTCTCCCCATCACCTTTCCTGGATACCTCATTTCCGCTCTATCCAATCCGAAACCAACAACTGCCTCAATCTCCTTAAACTCCTCTCTGGCCAGACATGGGGGTTGCACCCCTCTACCATACTCTATACCTCCAAGTCCTTGATCCGTCCCATCCTCTGCTATGCCTGTCCCACTTGGATCTCTGCCTCACCACAAGTTCTATAAGTCCCTCCAGATCCTCGAGCGCTATGCACTCTGCCTCGCCTTCTGTATACGCCTCCCATCCCCCACACGGATTCTCTATGACCTGATTCCTTTCCCCCATCTGCTCCTTTTCCTCAAACATATCTAAGTCCTCCACACCTCCCGCCAACTTGATCTACCCCATCCCCTGGTTGCTCCTCTCTTCTCCAATCCCCTCCCACTGCTGTGCCTTCACCGTTGTAGCCCCCTATCCCCCACCTCTACACCCTTCATCTCCTTTCCCAAGGTGGCTTCTGGCAACTCCCCCTCCTGGATGATGCCCTCTCTTCCTCCATTTAGCCCTCCTATCAACTCTGGTCCTCACCTCCCCCTCCCTACCTCTGTCATTTTCCTGGGTTCCCTTTCCCCCCTTCCATCATTTTTCCCCGCATACCCAACTTTGACTCCATTCTCTCCCCTGAGTCGTTTTGCTTTACCTTCCTCTGCCTTCTCCACTCTTCCTCGTGTCCGCTCTGTCCCCCCCCCCTCCCTCTTATGTGTCCTCTCCCTCCATTGGCTCCCCCCTTTTGCTTTTTCCTCTCCTCCCCCCCTTTTTCCCTCATCTGTCCGGATCCCCCCCCCCCCCTATCTGCCTTAGGCTGTGGTGTGTCATCTTCGTATCTACTCAATAGTGCAGTGTTTAAGTGAGTGTTCAGTGTTGTGCTTTCCCTTTTTTACGTGTTGCGAACAGAAACCAGACTACCGCTGTGTTTTTTGTCTGTCTACTATTGTACCTATCTACTTACTGTATGTTTTAATTAGCATCACCAACCCTTTGTTTTTGTATTTTAACTTCCACAACTTCCTGCCATTTTACAGTTTTAAAAAGTCACCGTTCTTATCGCCTGTTTTTATTGTTTATTATCTTCTTATTATGTTTTTAACTATTCGTAGGCTTAAGAGCGGCGTACTAAGCTGCTACCAGGCCGCTCCCCTCTGAGGGGGTTGGGAATCGAAACTCAATAAAGGAAAAAAAAGAAGGGTGGAGAAGAGACGCATGTTGCATTGATTGACCTAGAGAGAGCACGTGATTATGTACCCACCAACAAATGGTGGGAAAAGTTGAAAGAGATGTAGTTAGATCAAAGATTGCTAAAGCCTGTTACGAAATTATCTGAAAATAAAACGGCGAGAATGAGGACTGGGAATAGTTGGGCAGAAGAATTCGAGGTGAATAAGGGTGTGCAGCGGGGATGTGGGCTGCCACCTACCTACTTTATGCTGCATTTAGGAGCAATCATACAGACTTGACACAGAAAATGTCAGGTTATGGAGTGATAGTAGAGGAAAGTACGATATGTGGCCTGCATTTTGCAGATGACTGGATTGTACTAGCAAAAGATGGAAATGACCTGACCTATATGATAAGAAAGTTTAAAGAGGAATACAATAAGGCTGGTCTGAAGATAAACATGAAAAAGTGTGACTACTTGGCTGCTGGAACGGAAAACGTAAATAATTTGGAGGTGGATGGAGAAGCAATTGTAAGTGTGGAAAAGGCAAAATTTCTTGGGGTATTATTTAATAAACAGGACTCAAGCAATGATGAAATCACTAGTAGGGTCAATAAGGGACGAGCTGTAACAAGGCCAATAAATTCTGTTCCACACAAAAAAAAAGAACACTGAAGAAGAGAATATATGAGACTATAGTCCAGATCGTGCTTTAGGCAGAGTAGAAGCATTCGACGTTAGCAAATATATACAGGGTGAGTCACCTAACGTTACCGCTGGATATATTTCGTATACCGATTCCACAGACCGAACGTGAGGAGAGGGGCTAGTGTAATCGTTTAATACAAACCATACAAAAATGCACGGAAGTATGTTTTTTAACACAAATCTACGTTTTTTTAAATGGAACCACGTTAGTTTTGTTAGCACATCTGAACATATAAACAAATACGTAATCAATGCCGTTTGTTGCATTGTAAAATGTTAATTACATCCGGAGATATTGTAACCTAAAGTTGACGCTTAAAACCTCCGACGTTCAGTTGCGTGTTGTAACAAACACGGGCCACGGTCAGCGAGCAGCATCTGTAGGGACATGTTTACGATGAAGACCATGTTTACGAGTGTGGCTGTAGTGCACTGTTGTGGTTTGGTCTAGCTGTCGCAGTGTCCGCATGTAGCGCTTGCTGCTATTGGTATTCTGCATTCGTCTCCGCACGCAGACCAACTGTAGTACACCGTGTTACCAGACGTCTGTGATAGTGTAGTGTTGTAGGAACTGTGACCATGGTGTATTCGAACTCTGAAAAGGCGGAGATGATACTCATCTATGGCGAGTGTCGACGAAATGCAGCTGAAGGCTGCAGGGTGTATGCAGAACGGTAGCCGGACAGAGAGCATTCAACGTGCCGCACATTGCAAAACATCTACCGCCAACTGTATGCAACAGGTATGGTCGTAGCACGCAAACGGGTCCGTAACAGGCCCGTCACAGGAGAAGCGGCTGCAGTTGGCGTGTTAGCTGCTGTTGCCGTGAACCCACACTTGAGTACACGGGACATTGCGAGAGCAGGTGGACTGAGTCAAAGTAGTGTCATGCGCATACTGCATCATCACCGCTTTCACCCGTTTCATGTGTCGCTACACCAGCAATTACATGGTGATGACTTTAATCATCGAGTGCAATTCTGTCAATGGGCATTAACAGAGAATGCGTTGCAGTTCTACCTGTTTACCGATGAAGCGGGTTTCACAAACCACGGGGCAGTGAATCTACGGAACATGCATTACTGGTCCGTGGATGATCCTCGCTGGCTCAGACAGGTAGAGCGACAGCGACCGTGGACTGTAAATGTATGGTGCGGAATCATTGGCGACCACCTCATTGGTCCTCACTTCATTGCAGGGGCCCAAACAGCTGCAACATACATCGCATTTCTACAGAATGATCTGCCAACGTTGGTCGAAAGTGTCCCACTGGAAACGCGTCGAAGTATGTGGTATCAACATGATGGTGCACCTGCACATTTCGCAATTAACACTAGGCTGACCCTTGACAGGATGTTCGACGGGCGTTTCATAGGACGTGGAAGACGCATAAATTGGCCAGCCCGTTCTCCCGATCTTACACCTCTGGACTTCTTTCTGTGGGGTACGTTAAAGGAGAATGTGTACCGTGATGTACCTACAACCCCAGATGATGGGAGACAACGTATTGTGGCAGCCTGCGGTGACATTACACCAGATGTACTGCGGCGTTTACGACATTCATTACGCCAGAGATTGCAATTGTGTGCAGCAAATGATGGCCACCACATTGAACAGCTATTGGACTGACATGTCGGGACACACTCTATTCCATTCCGTAATTGAAAACGGAAACCACGTGTGTACGTGTACCTCACCCCTCATGGTAATGTACATGTGCGTCAGTGTAAAGACCAATAAAAAGGTGTTAGCATCTGGACGTAATGTGCTGTTCCAGTCTCTTCTGTACCTAAGGTCCATCACCGTTCCCTTTGGATCCCTACGTAATTCGGTGCTCTCCGATACACACGATCGGACAGCGGAGGAGTGGTACTCAAGCGTCAACTTTAGGTTACAATATCTCCGGATGTAATTAACACTTTACAATGCAACAAACGGCACTGATTACTGTTTATATGTTCAGATGTGCTAACAAAACTAACAGGGTTCCATTTAAATAAACGTAGGTTTGTGTTAAAAAACATACTTCCGTGCATTTTTTTATGGTTTGTATTAACCAATTACACTACCCCCTCTCCTCACGTTCGGTCTGTGGAATCGATTCGTCAGTATTTGATGTGGTTTACGAAATATATCCAGCGGTAATGTTAGGTGACTCACCCTATATATATATATATATATATATATATATATATATATATATATATATATGTGTGTGTGTGTGTGTGTGTATATATATATATATATATATGTGTGTGTGTGTGTGTGTGTGTGTGTGACGGCTCCCAAACCATAGGTCGTCGGCGGTACTTTTGGGGCAGCCACCACAAATTGTATAAAGCGTGGGTAGTGACCAGGATATAGCTATGTCTGTTGGCCGAAAAATAATTAATGACAAGAATTGCGCCAGCTAGAATGAAGAGATAACTTATCTTTATTTCTGACGAAACGTGCACCAGCAATACAAGTCTCCAAGTAATGTCCAAGAGTAATCCGTGTACTGAGCCTAGTCGAATACAATAGCAAATATCACACTGCAATGGCTCCGCTATAAACTCCACGAAATGCTAGCAATAGACAATCGACAATAGACTGTCCGTCTCGGTGCCAGCGCCCCTCTTTACACGCAAAAGGCTGCGGCCCCGAGCTCAGCCATGGCGCGACCTCTTCCGTCGGCGGTAACGCCCTGAGACGCCGACGGCCGCGACAGGAACTGTGGCCAGCGATGTCACGGTCAGGGCGCGCGTGCGCGAGTTAGTTGGTTGGTTGGGTCCGTGGATATATATATATATATATATATATATATATATATATATATATATATATATATATATTAGCAATAAACGCTTGTCACTGAGATGGATTACTTAATATGAAGGTCAAGCTATGTTAGGACGAAAACGATAAGAAACACCATAATCCTAGAGAGGATGAAGATCGGTAGGGATACCTGTGACGATGCCCAACAAAAACAGCTGATATGGTTTGACATGTGAATAGGATGAATGAAGACAGGATACCAAACAGGGTACTATACGTCGGATACCATCCCAGCGGAATAAAAGAGGTCGCCCACAACGCATCCGGCAAAATGATGCGGAGGAGGCGATGGAAGCAAGGAATATGAACGTTAAGGAAAGCCAAGACAGAAAAAGATGGCGACTCGGGGTGGAGAAGCGGCGCAAGCCGTAGATTATCTGCAAGAAGATGATAAAACTGGACCCGCTGACTGAACCCTCTCAGTTGTAATTTGAGGAAATGTGCATGGGACTGCGTCTAGCGTGGAACTTCATCAGTGTAAAATATACCCTAATCAGACGTACACGTCGGGGGTGGCCAAACTGCGTGGCTTTCGTCAAAAGTGTGATTTCGTCTCTTACAAACATAAGGAATCAAACGCCAACGTAATATTTAAGGGCACCGTTATCCATTTTGCCCCAGAAAAATAAGTCAGACAGCAGGCTTTACAGTTCGACGAACCGTCACTTGAACAAGTCCTAGCTCTCGCACAGCGAAGTTTCGCGTGCAGCAGACCACTCATTAGAAACGTGGGCAGACGCTGCAGCTGTCGGCACGCCGAACAGCGGGCGCCGGGTATTGGTCGCCCGTGGAAAGGCCCCAGGCCGTGTGATTCCAGCAGCAGGAAAGCAGTCGGGGCGTCGTCCGATTCCGTCTCGCATTCCCTTCAAGACCGCCTCAATCATTGCACGGCTTGTCCCAAGTGCAGCAAGACGGGACACATTGCACTAGTGTGTGTTACACAATTCGTTCTTGGCAGCATCAAAAACAGTCTATGAACATAAACTTGACGATTGCCAGCAGTTCAGTACCCAACAAATTGTTTATCTCAGTGCACATCAACGCTCAAACGGTATAACTGCAAGTAGAAACAGGCGCTGTTGCTTCGCTTCTGAATACGCAAACGCATTTGCAGATTGGTGTACAGGGGATGGGCAGTATAATATGAACAGTGGTAGTAATGGGATGGTTGTGTTTGGTGGTCAACAGCGCAGATAAGGCACGTGTCGCGATGGACTGTTCATGTTCAGTACTGACTAGGCAATAGTGTAGGTTGCTTACTAGTGTGCACACTCGTATTTGCATTCAGAGGCCTAGGTTGACGTGCTATGATAGCCTAAGAGAGTTCCAAGGACGGCAGATTGTGAGGGCCCGATCAGCAGGAGCATCCGTAACGAAGGCAGCCAACTCATTGAATGTTTCAAGAGCAACTTTTCAACAGTCGTGACAGCCTACACAAAACATGGAAAAATATCATCATGTAAACGTAATAGTGGTCGCAAATCAAAACTAAATGACAGAGATTGTCGTACGCTAACACAAATTGTGTCGAAACAACACAAAGTGAATGCAGAGCTCAAAGAAACTCGAAACTCCTCCCGAACAGGCCATGAAGGCCCAACGGTACCGACCGGCCGCCGTGTCGTCCTCAGACCACAGGTGTCACTGCATGCGGATATGGAGGGGCATGTGGTCAGCACACCTCTCTCCCAGCCGTATGTCAGTTTCCGAGACCGAACCGCTACTTCTCAATCAAGTAGCTCCTCAGTTTCCCTCACAAGGGCTGAGTGCACCCCACTTGCCAACAGCGCTCGGCAGACCGGATTGTCACCCATCCAAGTGCTAGCCCAACCCGATAGCGTTTAACTTCGGTGATCTGACGGGAACCGGTGTAACCACTGCAGCAAGACAATAGCCATCTTTAAAACCCAGTATCTACCGACACTATGCCCCAAGAACTCCATAAAGTGAATATTCATGGGCTTGTTGCTATACCGACACCATTAGTGACGACAACCAACGAAAAGAAGCGTCAAACATGGTGTCAGGAGAATAAATCCTGGACGGATGATCAGTGAAAACACGTCATGTGGTCCGACGAGTCAACGTTTTCGTTATTTCCAACACCCTGCCGTGTTTACGTCTAGAGAACGATCCTTATTGCTTGATTCCTACGGTTAACTATGGATGTGGATGTCTGATGGTGTGGACAGCCATATCATGGTATCCTGCTGGTCCCATAATAACTCTCAAAGGCCGTGTTACAACCAACGATTATGTGAACATCTTGGGTAATCAGGTGCACCCCATGATTCAAATGTTCCCCAACAATGGTGCCATATTTCACGACGATAATGCACCCATTCACACAGCCAGGACAGTACAATCGTGGTATTAGGAGCAAACAACTGAACTGCAGCGTCTTCCATGGTTACCACAGTCCCTGACTTGAGCATTATCGAATCCTTTTGGGCGCTATTGGAGCGCGGACTCCAGAGCAGATTTCCTCCTCTCTCGTCACTACAGGTGTTAGAAGAGGTTCTGATCGAAGAGTGGCATTACATTCCACTGGAGACTACACAGTCATTATATGCCAGTATTCTGAGAATAATAGCAGCTGTATTGCGGGAAAATGGGGGTCCAACTCCTTATTAATAAACCATTCCCAAGTAAGTACAGATGTTCATATTATTTTGCCTATCCCCTGTACCTCCTCCGTCTCCAGCAACTCGATGCTCAGTGAACTACAACAGACAAACCATTCCTATCAACAGTCGATTTACGGTTGACACCAAGTACAAAAGTATCGTTGGGAAATCATGTGCTAATGAGCTACAGCTCATCGTAAATATCGCACTAAAATTATGCTATTTCTCTTCGTTTGCGAGCCGGAAATCGACTAACATTACACCATTTGTCTTCGAATGCATACTGGTATGCAAATAAAACGGATGAAGACATGTTTCGCAGTGCTCTCTCCGAGATAATTAGAAACCAAGGTCGAGTGCTAAAATGATGGTCAGGCACACTACAGTCAACTCTGAGAAGGGGCTCAGCCGTCTGTTTTCGACTAGACATGCTCTGATGTGACGTTATTCCTTCCGGCACTATAGTTCAATTCTTTTATCTTGGCGGCTCGCGAGTGCCCGCCCAGACGCGGGAGATTGCTGCGCTGCCAGTTGCAAACGACGCGCGCGCCAAGAGAAGCAGCGTCATAGTATAGTACGCAAACTGTTTAGGGGGGAGCGCGCAGTTTATGCAGTAAAGCCATCACGGCAGCATTAACCCTTTCGCTGCTACCGAGACGTGCTCGCTGCATTCCGCGTTGTGCACGATTTTGTCATCACTGCACTGCTCGCCTGTGCAGACACATGGTGTTCAGACTGCTTTGGCACACTTATCATTCGATTTCACAAAAAACTATTTGGCCCAAAAAATTGATTTTTACACATCTTCTTGACTGATACCTCCCCCCTATAAATTACTTGATTTTGTTTCGATGTTCAACGCAGTTATTGTGCCACATTAAATGTAGTAAACCATTGCACGAAATTTTGAAGAGATTGCAGAGGTAAAAGTCCATAGCGTATACTCTCCATATGGTCGATTTTAGTTGTCCCAATGTTGAGAATGAAATGTGGACAAGATACCTAAGTTTCATATAAAATTTACTGTATAACAATATCTCATTTAATTTTAGTACCAGATAGGTGTAGTATGTAATATTGGGAAATATTCCATCATTAGCGACTGTAATAAAACTTTTATTTATACCAGAGTCATTTCGTTTTTTTCTAAAACGTTCTGATTAAAACAAAGTTGGCGAAGTACACAAAACTGAATTGTGGACGTAAAAACATACAAACTAAAATATATTGCTAGTGAGGCGCAGTGCACGAACAATTTGTGTTTGTCTCAACGGACAGCAAATACTTGCCAAAACAAAAAAAACATATATCAGTCGACGAAAACATTGAATATGATCTTGCCAAAGCAGCAAAGCAAAGAAGTGCATCAGACAATCAAGTAGCTCGGCAACGTATGTGCCGAAATTCTGCTCTAAATAATACTTTTAATACTGTCACAAAAGAATATATCTCAATATGAATAGTAAAACAGCGGCTGTGGAAGAGAAGATATACAAACAAAACAGATAACATGAATATTGTATGTGTGCCTTTTCACTGTTTTTAATTGCTGTGAAAGGAAATATTGGAGGACAAAATTAGAAAAACCGAAAACTTATTATGATTATAATGAAGAGACAAAGCACAAGAAATTTCAAAAAATTACATTCAGATGAATTAAAATCATGAAGTAAGACACTTCGATATTATTTATAAATAAAGAAAATACTTAGGACTGATTAAGGTTTGAACTCAGAACCTCTCGCTTTGTAGTCAAACACCATAACCATTGCCGTAACGCAGCTCATCATTGAAGAGTTGTCCTGGAAGACTAAAATATCATGCGAAGTACTAACAAACACTATGGGTATGATTATAAATTATTCACGTTTCGTCGAAGTACAATAGGAAATAAACAATTACCGCTGTCCTTTATTGCGAAAAAGTGGTTCGTGAGAATGATACAAACACCTTTCCTTGCTATCACCTGAATTAGGAGGCTTATTGCTTGTTTGGTTTAATTAATTGATATAATATAAAGCAATTGGTATAAAGAATGCTTTTTCCAAACTTTGTATGAAAGAAAGTCTGCTATCAAGACATTGCTTTTGTTCAATTACTTTATTTATGACCGAACGTTTCTAAAACTGAAGACACTCATCCGTGCTCTGCACTGCAGTCGAGCTCTGGCAACGTCGTTCTCTGTTCATTGGCTGACTGTGTTTTGTGACGTCAGATGCGCAGAACGAACCTAAACTCGGCCGCCATCGTAAATGACGCGCACTATAGGAGTGCTGCGATGCTCGCAGCATCAGATCAGCACTTTTCTTTGAAACTGCGCATAACATATTGCGCAAGCGTAGTGTATGAGGGGTTTTTGAGGAGCAATTGCTGTAATATCTTGATGTGTGAGTGGTCAAGCCACATTCTTTTTCGTTTTATTTCATCCCTCGCAATATTAAACAATTAATTGTCAATATGAAACTTCCTGGTAGATTAAAACTGTGTCCCAGACCGGTTAATCAGACTCCGGATCCTTAGCTTTGACAGGCAAGTTTCTACCTACTGAACTGCCCAAGCACGACGCACGTCACGTACTCACAGCTTTGCTTCCGTCAGTAATTCATCTCCTACTTTCCAAACCTCACAAGAGCTCTCCTGCAAAACTTGCAAAACTAGCAATTCGGGAAGAAAGAATGTTGCGAAGGCAAGGCTTAGTCACAGTGTGTGGGATATTTCCAGAATGAAATTTTCACTCTACAGCAGAGTGAGCAATGATATGAAACTTCCTCGCAGATTACTGTGAAAAGGTAGGAGATGAGGTACTGGCGGAAGTAAAGCTGTGAGAATGGGAAGCTCAGTCCGTAGAGCATTTGCTTGAAAAAGGCAAACATCTTTGAGTTCGAGTCTATGTCCACCACACAGTTTTAACCTGCCAGAAAGTTTCATATCAGCGTATACTCCTCTTTAGACTAAAAATTCCATTCTGGAAACATCTTCCAGGCTGTGACTAAGCCATATATGGAACACCCTTTCTTCCAGGAGAGTGCAAGTTTTGCAGGAGAGCTTATGTGAAGTTTGAAAGGCAGGAGTTGTGTCACTGCCTGAAACAAAGCTGTAAGGATGGGAAATGTGTCGACGATGAGCTGTGCCTCCTCAACGAGGTATTAACAGAGGATCTCTTCTTTGTCGAATAATGGATTGGGACTCATTGGTACGAATATTAATTTTATAATTGTATCTGCTTAAAAACAGCGCTCAGCACTGCAACTGGTGCTCCACTTTATAAGGGAACTACGATGAGCGACTGAACAGTAGAATGAGTGGCTTATAGTCCAGTATAACATACAACTTCACCTAGTACAAAAAATGTGATATTTCTTGAGTGCATGTGCTCTTACGAGGAAGACCTATGTTCCATAGTCCAAGCTGTCAGCCGCCACTACCAACTGTTCACCAGACTGGAAGGTAGTTTAAACACGGGGCTGAGCAAAGGCAAGTTTTCAAAGTTTTAAATGCAATTATGCAGACTCTTGTCCTAGCAATTGGGGTACCCTTTTTTCGTAGTTGATTCAATGTATGAGAATTCTCGAAGGGTTGGGGATGAACGTATTGTAGCAGGAAAACTTACCAAGAAAAGATAAAAGTTCTTTGACATTCTTCGGCCGGGGTAGTGCTGTGATGGCTACCACGTCAGTGGTCATCGGTTCGATGCCTTCATGCGAAATTAGTTGTCTCAAAATATTCAATCGATGACTGAAAGGACTGAGATTAAGTCGAGGTAGCTTTTTAAAGCTGCATCGTGAGGTGTGTGGAACAGTATACGCAGATTGTGGATATGCCACTCGGTGGAATTTCCTGTTAGTACGATGTCATAACTTAATCATAGTTAACACTTGGTTCAAGAATCATAAAAGAAGGTTGTATACATGGAAGAATCCTGAAGATACTAGAAGGTATCAGACAGATTATATAACGGGAAGACAGAGATTTAGGAACCAGGTTTTAAATTGTAAGACATTTCGAGGGGCAGATGTGGACTCTGACCACAATTTATTGGTTATGAACTGTAGATGAAAACTGAAGAAACTGCACAAAGGTGGGAAGTTAAGGATATGGGACGTGGATAAAATGACTAAACCAGAGGTTGTACAGAGTTTCAGGGAGAGCATAAGGGGACAATTGACAAGAATGGGGGAAAGAAATACATTAGAAGAAGAATGGGTAGCTGTGAGGGATAAAGTAATGAAGGCACAAAGGATCAAGTAGTTAAAAAGACGAGAGCTGGTAGAAATGCTTGGGTAACAGAAGAAATATTGAATTTAATTGATGAAAGGAGAAAATACAAAAATGCAGTAAATGAAACAGGCAAAAAGGAATACAAACGTCTCAAAAATGAGATCGACAGGAAGTGCAAAATAGCTAAGCAGGGATGGCTAGAGGACAAATGTAAGGATGTAGGGGCGCATAATCACTAGGGGTAAGATAGATACTGCCTACACGAAAATTAAAGAGACCTTTGGAGAAAAGAGAACCACTTGTATGAATATCAAGAGCTCAGATGGAAACCCAGTTCTAAGCAAAGAAGGGAAAGCAGAAAGGTGGAAGGAGTATATAGAGGGTGTTTACAAGGGCGATGTACTTGAGGACAATATTATGGAAATGGAAGAGGATGTAGATGAAATGGGAGATACGATACTATGTGAAAAGTTTGACAGAGCCCTGAAAGGCCTCAGGAGTAGACAACATTCCATTAGAACTACTGACGGCCTTGGGAGAGCCAGTCCTGACAAAACTCTACCATCTGGGAGCAAGATGTATGAAAAGGCGATATGCCCTCAGACTTCAAGAAGAATATAATAATTCAAACCCCAAAGAAAGCAGGTGTTGACAGATGTGAAAATTATCGAACTATCAGTTTAATAAGTCACAACTGCAAAATACTAACTCGAATTCTTTACAGACGAATGAAAAAACTAGTAGAAGCTGACCTCGGGGAAGATCAGTTTGGATTCCATAGAAATATTGGAACACGTGAGGCAATACGGACCTTACAACTTATCTTAGAAGAAAGATTAAGGAAAGGCAAACCTACGTTTCTAGCATTTGTAGACTTAGGGAAAGCTTTTGACAATGTTGACTGGAATACTCTCTTTCATATTCTGAAGGTGGCAGGGATAAAATACAGGGTCCGAAAGGCTATGTACAATTTGTACAGAAACCAGATGGCAGTTATATGAGTCGAGGGACATGAAAGGGAAGCAGTGGTTGGGAAGGAAGTGAGACAGGGTTGTAGCCTCTCCCCGATGTTATTCAATCTGTATATTGAGCAAGCAGTAAAGGAAACAAAAGAAAAATTCGGAGTAGGTATTAAAATCCATGGAGAAGAAATAAAAACTTTGAGGTTCGCCGATGACATTGTAATTCTGTCAGAGACAGCAAAGGACTTGGAACAGCAGTTGAACGGAATGGACAGTGTCTTGAAAGGAGGATATAAGTTGAGCATCAACAAAAGCAAAACGAGGATAATGGAATGTAGTCGAATTAAATCGGGCGATGCTGAGGGAATTAGATTAGGAAATGAGACACTTAAAGTAGTAAAGGAGTTTTGCTATTTGGGGAGCAAAATAACTGATGATGGTCGAAGTAGAGAGGATATAAAATGTAGACTGGCAATGGCAAGGAAAGCGTTTCTGAAGAAGAGAAATTTGTTAACATCGATTATAGATTTAAGTGTTAGGAAGTCATTTCTGAGAGTATTTGTATGTAGTGTAGCTGTGTATGGAAGTGAAACGTGGACAATAAATAGTTTGGACAAGAAGAGAAAAGAAGCTTTTGAAATGTGGTGCTACAGAAGAATGCTGAAGATTAGATGGGTAGATCACATAACTAATGAGGTGGTATTGAATAGAATTGGGTAGAAGAGTAGTTTGTGGCACAACTTGACAAGAAGAAGGTACTGGTTGGTAGGACATGTTCTAAGGCATCAAGGGATCGCAAATTTAGCATTGGAGGGCAGCGTGGAGAGTAAAACTCGTAGAGGGAGACCAAGAGATGAATACACTAAGCATATTCAGAAGGATGTAGGTTGCAGTGAGTAGTGGGAGATGAAGAAGCTTGCAACGGATAGGGTAGCATGGAGAGCTGCATCAAACCAGTCTCAGGACTGAAGACCACAACAACAACAACGATGTCATCAGGATATTTTGCTTTTATTTCTCATAAATCGTCGAAAGAGGGCGGGAGTGCTGACTGTCCCAGATACTAAGCACTAATTTCTGAAGCGGCCAAAAGCAGTATTGTTTTTACCACGAGCTGCTGCGGCTCTTCAGAAGCTGCATATAGGCTTTGACCCAGTCTGTTTTCGAGAAATATCTCCCACCAGCGAGTTTGGCGATAATTCATCCAGACATGGTATCGGATATAAACCAATGTCTCTGCATTTACTGACATACTGGAGCCACCGCATTCTCGCAATTTTCCGGACGGATTCTCAATGACTACCAGTGGCGTCGCCCACTGACTAGATGCAATCGGTTCAGTGACATCCAGTTGCGCTAGTGCATCAAGTCGTTCTTCATAACCTGTCCACAGAGAGCTAGCGGGACAATAAGCGCTCTGCAAAAGCAAGGAAGAGTGGAAGGTTTGAGGGGGGTTGTGGGCCGTGAACCACGTTGCACGACCAATCCTGGTTAGAAGATATCAGTAAATTCTGATACCTGTAAGTCTTGCAATCGTTCTTCATCTGACACCAATTAACAGTATTTGTGATTGTAAAACCAAATAATGTGAATGTGTGCAGGCCAAGGCCAAACAGATTTTCTACTGAGCTGCTATCTACTACCAAAGAAGTGGTAGTGGCTTGCGTAAAATTTTAACGAGGGTAGTAATCATTTCATTTATATAAATTGACCTGGTTAAATAGATTTAAATTTTATAGTTAATCGTTTAAAAATGAAAAAATAAAAATTATGGAAGTAGCAGGAATTGCACCAGAACCGCTGAACTGTGAATTTGTAGATTTAATCAGATTTTTGTCGCACGTATCATCATAGATTGACGCAACAAAGCTAGTCGCAGGTTCGATTTCGCCCCATTGACATTCAAAGAAAGAAACGCAGAAGCCTGCATACTATAACAACAAGAAACAAGATACAATGCTGGGTCCATAGACGAGTCAGAGGGTGGGGACCTTGCACCCCCGCTCCTGGAATCTGTATGTTTCTCCTTTTCACGAGCTACAGCACACCTAGGTTGAGCGCGATGTTTATGACGAGTACGAGGTAATACACCATCGGCATTTGGGGACGGAGACGATTCTTGAACTCTAACTAAACTAGGTGGGCCGGCCGGAGTGGCCCAGCGGTTTTAGGCTCTACAGTCTGGAACCGCGCGACCGCTGCGGTAGCAGATTCGAATCCTGCCTCGGGCATGGATGTGTGTGATGTCCTTAGGTTAGTTAGGTTTAAGTACTTCTAAGTTCTAGGGGACTGATGACCTCAGAAGTTAAGTCCCATAGTGCTCATAGCCATTGGACCCAAACTAGGTGGCAAACAAGATGCCACAGAGGCCCACTCCGCAGGATGGGGTAGTTCAGATCGACACACAAAAGAAGGGTCAAGCTTCACAACATCGCCGGCCGGGGTGGCCGAGTGGTTCTAGGCACTTCAGTCTGGAACCACGCAACCGCTACAGTCGCAGGTTCGAATCCTGCCTAGGGCATGGATGTGTGTGATGTCCTTAGGTTAGTTAGGTTTAAGTAGTTCTAGGTTCTAGGGGACTGATGACCTCAGAAGTTAAGTCCCATAGTGCTCAGAGCCATTTGAACCATCGCAACATCTGGGCCGATGGATAGAATTTCATGGCCACCAGTCGCTTCCACTGGAGTAACAACGTTCTGACGTGATCTGAACATGATGTGTGACATCGAGGGAATTTTAGGGGTGTCTCAATTTGCTGCTGTTGAATCACTGCAACATCAGAAGGCTCAACGTCTTCCCCACCCTTGGGTGGTTCCAGAGGAATTACCTCAACCACCCGACGATTATTAGGAGGAACATTAGAGACCTCAACAGTTGTTTTCGCACCATCGACCCCATGAGGAATGACGGACTTAGCCATCTACCGATAAAGTTACTTCAGGGAGTGATGGGTGAGAAGACGTATCTAACTCCTCGCCGTCCTGCATACGAAGGCTCTTATGTTGCACTGCGGACACTGCCAGCTTGGGAACACCAATTTCAGGACCGTCCTGCTAGGGTAAAGGTGGAACGTCGGGAACAGTAAGTTGAGTGTCCCTACGTTGTTTCATTGCACCCGAGAAGACTTGGTACAAATCTCCTGAGCAGCAGGAACGAGATCAGCTAACGTCAGTTTTCGACACTGTTAAAATGAGGACTTCAACACAAATTCCCACATTTATTGCTTCCAAACTACAAAAGGTAGAAATGCAAATCCAACGTTCCTGGAAAGAGAAAAGTTCAAATTTTAATGCATTCAATGTGATTACCTTGTGTTACATGACAAATATCAAAACGGTGGCTCATTTCTGCCACATACGAAGCAGCTGGTCCCTCGTTATCGAATTCACAGCTTCAGCAATGCTGTGTCACAGATTCTCAAGAGTGTCAGGCAAAGGGGGATAAAAAAGCGATCTTTCACGCAACCCATAAATAAAAGCTGCAAGCAGTGAGGTCTGGAGACCTGTGAGGAGCACAAGATAAACTTCATCGCTGGTTGCCTCCCAGGTCTCCAGACCACACATCTTGTCACTTTTGTCTGTGAGGTTACGTAGAAGACTGCTTTTTTATCCCCCTTACACCTGACACTCATGAAAGTCTGTGGCATCACATTGTTGAAGCTGTGAATTCTATAGACCAGCAGCATCGTATGTGGCAGGAAATGTACCATCTTTTTGATATTTGTTGAGTAACATATGGCATTCACGTTGAACGCATAAAAATTTAAACTTCCTTCTTTCCAGGAAAGTTGGAATTACGTTACTATCCTTTGTAATTTGGACACAATAAATGTTTGAAATCTGTCCCTTCCTTTTGAATAGCCTCATATAACAAGCTCACTCTCGTCCACACTCCCACACATGTTTTATTGAGTTTGTTTTTGAGATCACTTACAGAGCATTTCTATCCGATATAAATTTGTCTCTAGTTAAGGGTTTTGTAAACAAATGTGCCAACTGTTTATCAGAAAAACCATAACAAATTTCAGTCTCACTGCCCTCAGACTATTTAATGTCTATGTGTTTGGTACATTTGTGATGCTCTGCATTTTTAATCAGGCGAATAGCACTTTGATTGTCGACACATAGCTGAGCTTGGAAGCGATCAGTTTTCCCCTCAGAATTGTGCTACACACAAAGGACCCCACCTAATCTACTTGCCTTGCAATTTTGTGGTAATGTTTCCAAATTTCAAGTTTTGTTGCTTTCGAAAGATATCATTTCCTCTCCCATTGTTTGCTTCCATTTTGATGACACATGTGATATCATTGCCTCTTCAGTAGTTCGATGTTTAGAGGTAATGGTAGAACAAGCTATGTCTTGGTTCCATAAACGAGTACATGCTCGCAGATTAAATCGATCTCTCAAAGTCATCCTTTCATTTTCTTTCGCTTGCACAAATATCAGTCTCTTTAGATTCCTATTGAACATCTTCAGCAGCATGGTCCGCCAGTTCAAATGCAACCTATCTCTCTTCCATACCTGGGCCACAGGTTTCTTCTTCATTGACAGAGACATTGCAGGAGATTACAATTTTCTTTGACTCAGAATTGTAGAGACGATATCCATCGTAGCCAACCATTATCAATTTTTTCGATTTACTATTCCATTTTGATCTAAACTGATTATTAATGTTAAAAATGTGCTGCTGATACAAAGTTCCAAACATGTATTAAAGATGGAGGTTTTCCAAACCATTTTTCATATGAAGCAACATTATTGTTTGCTTTACGTGGTTGTTGATTTAAGATATACGCAGCACAACTTACTACCTCTGCTCACAGTTCTTGTGGTAAGCTTGTACCCAATAATACAGTTTGTGCATACTCAACAATGGACATGTTTTCTTGATAAATTTGGCCATTCTGCTGTTGTGTATAATGACTTGCATTCTTGTGAGTTATCTCATTTTTCCTGACATACTCTTCAGACTGTTTATTTACGATTGAAGTCTCCCTATCAATTTTTAAAACTCTGATTTTGTTTCCACTTTGTCTTTCAGTCAGTCACTGAAATTCAAAAAACACAGGGGAAATATCATGTTTATTTTTAAGAAAATAAACAAATCTGTTTGAAGTGTAGGTGTCTTTGAAAATTATTTACCAATGCAAACCTATGAGAGTGATTATGCACTTTGGCTACAAAACCGTATGTCAATCTGGTGATTCAACCTGTTGCACTGCCATTCATGAACAGCGTTCCAGGGGGTGTTCCCCAACAGGATAATCCTTTCTCACATACCGCTGTTGTAACTCAACATGCTCTCCAGAGCGTCAACATGTTGCTTTGCCTGTTTGATCACCACATCTATCTACAAACTAGCACATGGGGGACATCATGAGATGACAATTCCAGTGTCATCCACAGACAGCAATAACTGTCCCTGTATTGACCGAAAAAGTGCAACAAACATGGAATCCCATCCAACAAACTGACATCTGGCACCTATACAACACACTTCATCCAAGCCTGAATGCTTGCATTCAAAAGTCTGGCAGTTACACCAGTTATTATTGTACTAGCATTTTACATTTGCAGTGGCTTACCTTGCACTTACATTAATTGTGGTCTTGCAATGTTAATGACTTACATGTTACCTTGGCAAATGTATTCCCGAAATTATATTATTCTACATCATCTGCTATTTGGTATTGCGATTTTTTTCCATCAGTGTATGATAAGAGAGCTTGACTTTGTATGTTTGTTGACTTTTATTACATTTATCTTGCTATAATCGATGATCGATTTATTAAAGCTAAGTCAGGTGTTCTTTGGATCATACTACAATCAATTGATATTTGATAGCAACATAAGGATTAAATTGATGCACTGGTGAACAAATAGACACTTATCCAGTGGTGTAATTTTCAAGAAAACCCATTTTTGTAAGCTATGCATGAAACATTTAAAGCACATTTTTGTAAGCTATGCATGAAACATTTGCTTTATTTATGTATTCCTAAATAAACAGAACGTATTTAAATAAACCAAAAAACTTATATAAACCATGCAAAGAGGTGTTTTCTTTTAAACTGCTGCAATTTAAATATATATTTATTTAACTTTCAGTTCTTCTAGTGCTCGAGTTTAGACAGTGATTTCAACTGACATTCGTAATGGAGACAGTTGAGCATAACATAAAACATTTGCCTTTAAAGTTGAGATAGTGACTCAAGACTAGCTATTGGGTTGTTTATTTGTCCCTTGCTCACGATCAGTACACAAGTTATATATTTGCAATAACCAGCAGGCAGAGCCTTACAAGAGCATTAGCTCAGTTGATGAGGTTGGTGGAAGGAACAGCTCAGAAACTTTTCATTCATAATTGTCTAATCACTTTTAGTGGATTCATGACAGACAACTGGTTTTGCCTCTAACTCGTCGACATCAGAACTAAAAATAATTTTTCTCTTTATCTTGCATTATCTAATATAATCAGAACTTTTATAGTTGTTAGTAAAGCTGAATCTTTGCCTTTTCAGGATTTTAAGTTCAGATGATCCATTAGAGTCAAAACATACTGTGATTGAGATATTTGTGATGAAAAACATATTTTCAAATTAAACTGTATGCCCCAGTTTATCAAAGTCAAATTTCATGTAGGATTAATTAGTCATAGTTAATCAGTAATATCATACATATTTGTACAATAGGGAAATGAAGGGTTAATTGCAGTAGAAAGAAATGCAAATGAAAGGCTTTAGTTTATCTGTAGATACTGAGAAACAATGGTTAGAGTAAGAAAGATATTGGTAAAAATGTTTTAATACAACTAATAACTAAATAACATTAAAGTCTGTGGTTTTTATGTTAATTGTTTTGGCAGGTAACCTTAAGTGTATACAAATAAATAGTGAATTTTTACAAGATTTTTTTTAATTTAAGGCAAAGAATGACAAAAAATTGGAAGCTATAAAATTGCAAACATTCAAAAGATATTCCTCATTCTCCTTGCAAACCTGGTAATCAAATTACAGCCTTTTGAAGGAAAGCTTGGAGTGTTCTTCTGATCTGTATACACCACATCTGCAGAACCAGAGAAGACAATATTAGTCAAATAACAACCAGTATAATGTTATCTAAAAGGTCTTTTCCCCAGAAACAAAATATTATATCTGATCCTATTAATCAATGGATAAAATCTGCTGTTGATGTTAGTCAAATCGGTTTGCAATGAGATGCATTTTGTGACGTTCTTTTAAGTGTTTTACATGGATCTTTCACATTAACATTATATTTTTATCATGAAAGCAATTGTCATACAACTTGGCAAGGTGCTGCACTTGTACTATGTTCAGTTAAAAAAACTGAATGTCTGATAAAAGCATTTGATTCACTTCTCTTACATTCAGTTACATTCAATCTGTCTCAACAACTAAAATTTTCTAATAGGTTTCTCCTTGTTTTGCAATAATTGAGTTGACTACAGAACATTTATTTATGTGATAAACCAAGGAAAGTACAAATACTGCTGAAAGAAATCAAAAAGTTATATATTATTTTCCATGCAAACTGTTATACAGAGTACTGTCTTCACTTTTCTATAACCCGCAAATGAAAAGCCAGAAGAACATAAAATATGTAACTCATCTACAGAATGAACGCATTATTAAGATTTCATGGACCTGCTTCATATAAGCAAGCCACGTTGGCCACAAAATGTGTGAAAAGTTTCAGCAGTGAACGAAACAAAAGAGAATAGGAACTTTAGAAACACTGCATTTTCTCTGTCAAGTGGCGCCGGGTAGAGAGGTAATGTCTGTCTCAGTCCGACGAAAAAGTCGTTTTACTTTATATAATGTGTGTTAAGTGTAACAAGGTAGTGAGAACGGGATTCTGTGTGACTGTTGCGATAAATGGTGTCATTTGCGTTGCGCTGAAGTGTCGGAAAATAAATCTTTCAGATGAAAATACTGAGTGGAAGCATCGTATTTGTGCAGATATAAAAGGTAAACAGGCATGTCCGAATAACATGTTGGATGAAAATGCATGTAGACTTGCTTCACATCAAGGTGACCTGGAAGAAATGAACTTTGTGAAAGTTATTTCAGTTTTACAAGAGGATATTAAAGCTCTCCAGTTAGAGAAGGCGAAACTAAAGGAAAAGGTTAGTGCTACTGATGGCAATATCAATCATAACAAATGAACTCTTAACAGTGAAATAGCTGTTCAAACATGCAACGATGTTAAGCCTTGGAAATATGTCTTGAGGAAAAGGACATTCACAAAGAAGATCAAAGACTATGAAAGTAACTTTTCCCCTTTAAGAAATCAATATGAAGCTTTAACTAAATCTGAAATCTATGAATAGATTTGACACCTTAAGTAAATCTGGAAACAATGAATCAAAAGTGCCAAATGACAATGGAAACAACTGAAAAACAAACAAAAAGGAAGAATCCAGTTCTCTGAATTTAAAAAGTTGTGTGTCAAAGTCTGTAAGCAAACACATAATAAGGATTCTTTCAGACGGCCACAGTCATGGTCTGTCGAATATATTAAGTTCAGTGTTGAATGACTCAACCAAGTTTGAAGTGGAGGGGTTGACGAAACCTGGAGGCTCATTGAGTAATGTCAGTAAAACTGACTTCCCCAAATGGTCTAGTAAAGATTTTGTTTTTGTAATTGGAGGATCAAACGATGTTAGCAAAAATCAAGCATCTGATGTAACCTCTGCCCTCAAGAGAACACTAGCTAGACTCACACATACAAACAGCATCATAGTGAACATACCACATCGCCATGACTTGACTGAGGCTTCATGTGTAAACAAAGAAGTATCAAAAACTAATATCAGATACAACCAAATCTGTGGTCATTTTAATAGTGTGACAGTAATAAATGTAATGTTCTTACAAGTTGTGGTCTAGGCCTAACAAACTTCAACCACCACCATTAACCACAGAGTTAGATTATGAGAAGCCTGTGCTACAATCAAAAGAAGACAGTAATCATTTGACCTTCTTTCAAATAAACATACAGTCAGTGAGAAATAAACTAAAAAAACTTGAACTAGTTTTAGAAGACTTGCATTGTGATGTTCTGTGCCTAAATGAGCGCTGGCTTAAAGAACGTGAATCCAAGATGTATACTTCTGTTGGTTTTCAATTTTTAACTGGCTATATTAGATAAGTTATGGAACATGGAGGAGTGTCAGTACTAATAAAAAGTGATCTAAAACACATAGTTAAGATTATAGATCTCAGGATTTAGTGCATGAAGGAGAAATTGAAATTGCTGCAGTTCACTTCCCCAAAAGCAACATTGTTGTAGTATCTGTGAAAACTGGTGCCAAAGCTATTGTTCAGCATGCAGATAATCTCCTAATGTACTTACTCAGACATAAGTATCATAAAATTTTAATGTTTGGTGAGATTAATATAGATGTGATGGTGCAAAATTCTAAAAGTAGAGTACTGCTAGATACCATCAACTCATAAAGTTACAACTGCCTTAATTATAAGCCTATCAGGCAGAATATCTGTCTAGATAGTATTACATCAAACATTGGCAAAGATGATGTAATCTTAAATGTTGTTCAACCAATGCTCTCTGACTGTGATGGAATTTTCCTAAAATTAATGGGGTAAAAAAAAATCTTGCTCAGCCAACAGAACCCCAGACAGTGAGGTAGATAAATCCATCAAATGTAACAAATCTCACATAAAGACTTTTGACCATTAATTGGGGTACTACTGTCATGGAGAATAAGTCTTTAAGTCATACTTTTGATTATTTCTTAGATACCAATACCACTGTCTTTAATGAATACTGGCCCCTCATAATTAAACACGATAGACTAAATGCAAGGAGAAAACAGAAAAGTAATATAACTGACTGGTATACACTTTACTTAAATAACATAAGAATTCTGTTAAGAATTTACTATGACAATTCCTGCTCAAATAATGAGTATAGACATTCATATGCCAAATTAAAAAAGCTGTACAGAAAAGATATCATTTCTACAAAGAGAAAAACAAATGAAAACTATATTTCTCATGCCAGTAACATATGTAAATCAGATGAACTAAATAATAGTTTCATAAGTTCTGGGGAGTTAGTTATAACAGATGAAAGAAATTTAGCGGATAATGAAGACACGCTTCCCAATTTGTGGGAAACAAAGTCACCATAAAAATTTGGATAGAGAACTACTTATCCTAAGGATATACTGAATGTAGTACCTATAATATCCAAATTATTGAAACATTAATGAAAGACCAATTAAATGATTTTTTGAGTCTTACAACCTCATAAATGGGGCCCAGTATGGATTCTGAAGTGGGCTACCAACAATAAAGACAGTTCAGGAAGTTGTATTACCAATATTACAGGGTTCTGAAAATAGGGAACACACCTATGCAACATGTGTACATTTAACCTACGTATTTTGCACTGTCCCACATAGCATTTAATTAAAAAACTTGAAAAATATTGAGTAATTGGTGTAGCACTGTAAGTAGGCTGTTTATATTTTCTTATTGGCAAAGTTATGTAGCGCTCTATGTGAAAATGAAATCACTGGCTGTGCTGTGTGCAGTCTGTGGCTAGTTTGCATTGTTGTCTGCCATTGTAGTGTTGGGCAGCGGCAGCTGGCTGTGAACAGCGCGTAGCGTTGCGCAGTTGGAGGTGAGCCGCCAGCAGTGGTGGATGTGGGGAGAGAGATGGCGGAGGTTTGTAATTTGTCATGAACTGATATATATATTATGACTTGTGATGATATTAAGGTAAATACATTGTTTGTTCTCTATTAATATCTTTCATTTGCTAACTATCTCTATCAGTAGTTAGTGCCTTCCATAGTTTGAATCTTTTATTTAGCTGGCAGTAGTGGCGCTCGCTGTATTGCAGTAGCTTGAGCAGCGAAGATTTTTGTGAGGTAAGTGATTTGTGAAAGGTATAGTTTAATGTTAGTCAGGGCCATTCTTTTGTAGAGAATTTTGAAAGTCAGATTGCGTTGCGCTAACAAAATATTGTGTGTCAGGTTAAGCACAGTCTCGTGTATAATTGTTCAAAGGGGACGTTTCATATGTCGACCCTTAGCCTAGGATACCTCACTGGAATCTTCTGATTTTTTTCTTGTAGTTTGTGTATTTAGTGTAGCTTTTGTTTATTGCTAGCGCGTAATTGTAGAGAGAATCTCCTTTGTAGTTGCAGTCTTTCATTGTTGTACTGTAAAACAGTTATGGCATGCATGTAGATTTGCACCAAGTATTTCGCAGCTGCAATTAACTAGATATTATTTTCAGTGCTATATTAATGTGTTCTCTTATTTTTGCTATTCAAATTGTGATTTTCTGTGTTATCGTGTGAAATATTGTGACAATAATGGCGTGTGAAAAACGTAACACTAGGCTCCAAACTAAATTGAGAAATAATAGTGACGACGAGCGTAGCTTATCAGCGCCGCCGAGTAATGAATTTACTAATGTTCAAAGTAGTAATTTGGTAACTGTGCATAGGGAAATGGAGCGGGCGTCAAACAATGGCGTAGGCAGTGAAACAGGTAGTGAACAGGGAAGCATTATCGATCGATCGGTCGACAACAGCTCGCCTCAGGAATCCGAAATGATAGGACACAATTTTGCAAACACTGTAGATTCAGGTTTTGCGTCCTCACCGTTTTCTCAAATGAGTCAAGACACATTTCCCGCTTGTCAAAATGTGAATGTTTCCGGTGTACATTCACTGCCGAAAAGCACTGAGGAACATGTTTCAGACACCAATGCATTGTTATTACAATTAATACAACAAATGGGACAAACACAGCAAAAGCTTCAAAAGTTAGACACAATGGAACAAAATCAGAGACAAACACAGCAAAAGTTAGACACAGTGGAACAAAATCTTAAAAAGTTAGACTCATTGGAACAAACTCTTGAACAAACACGTGAAGATATAACTACTGAGTTACATAACATTGAATCGAAATGTCAAAAAGTCTGTAATGACGTAAAAACTCAAATTTGTGAGCATTTTCAACCTATTTTTTCGCGGCATGAAAATGCATTACGGAATCACGAAGCAGCCATAAAAGAACTGCAAACTATTGTTCATGAAAATCATGAGACCTTGCAAGCTAAATTTGACTCAGTTGCATCTACCGATTCGGTTACGCAACTTGCAAAAACTCAGGAAAACTTAAAGGACACAGTAGATTCGATTTCAACACAAATGGACACTCTGAAGCTTGGTTCAGAAAAACACACTGAGGAAATGTGTTCATTATCAGAGAAAGTAGTTGAACTTTCGGATCAGCTAAATAATTTATCTACGAAGGTAGACGATAATCTGAATGACGCAAAACCGGTAGTCTTTAATGACACAGAACAGAGCGAACAAATTAGGAAACTGAAACAAAATCTGAATCAAATTGATACGCAACACCAAAGAGAAATCCGGGAAGTACAAGATCAGCTGACACAGGTAATACAAGAATTACGTATTTCAGAAGACACTCGCGCTCCAACACGGGAAGAGGAACTTAGAAATACGCAAAAGCCACAAAATAATAACACAGGGCATTTCGGTAATTATGAAAGAAATTGGCAAGGTACACCGAATTTTGAGATGGAACCGCCGACACGACGTAACTATGACCGAGATGCTACCCGCCGACACGATGATTTTGACTATAAGCTGTTCATTACTACACGTAAATTCAAAACGTTTAAGAATTCTGGCAACGACATTCATCCACAAGCATGGCTCCATCAATTCTCTCATTGTTTTCCTCCCAACTGGTCATTAGAGCACAGATTAGAATTTATGTGTGGCTACTTGGAGAATGAACCAGCTGTAAGAATGCGATCGGTAATTCACGATTGCCACAGTGAAGGAGAGTTTTACCATGCCTTCCTCTCAGCATATTGGTCTCAAGCCACACAAGACCGTGTAAAACATAGCATCATAATGATGAAACGTTTCGAACAATCTGAATTTTCCAGTCTTATGAAATATTTTGAAGACATGTTGCATAAGAATCAGTATCTTTCAAACCCATACAGCCCCTCAGAACTCATCCGCATTTGCTTAATCAAACTGCCTGAACATTTACGACATATTATTTTAGCAGGACGTTGCAAAGATGACATTGAAGCTTTTCAGGGACTGTTACAAGAACTAGAAATTGACACTGACAATCGCGGAACGCGAAAACAAGGACACAACAATTGCAGGTCACATCCGTCACAATTCCGTGACGACAGAAACAATAACTGGACACCACTGGTCTATTCTTACAACGCAAATCGTGACCAAAATAGACACCACCCGTACGACAACCGTTGGCAGAGTAATAATAGTTACAGAGAAAGATCGCATTTCCGTAGTAATGACTATCACAGAGACAATCAGAGAAACAGACAATATGGGAACCAAAACAAGTATTATCAAGGGAGGCAGAATAACTTCAGACGCAACAGTTCGGCGCAGAGTTACGATTCAGGGAGAAATTTTCCACCATGTGACCGACAAGAAAGAAACTATGGAATCTACCGACATGACGACAGACGATATGATCGTAACGACAGACCTGAATTGCATCAGAACTGGCGGGATTCAAACAGAGCAGGGCCCTCTCGTCACGATGAATTTGTAGAAGTTAGGTCTCCTAATCCCAATAACGACGCGCGCCAACAAAGGAACAGACAATGACTCGCACCGCAGGCAGCCACCTGCGCCGGCTGGCTCAGAGAAAAATAACACAGACGCTAACCTTGAGAAAAGATTTAACATTCCTTACCGACATATAAAACATGACAATTGCTTTTCAGTTGAAACTCTGCGTACTAGAAAGAGTAAAGGTTTACACCACATTTCACATGTAAAACCGTTTATTGAAAGATAATCTGCTTTTTAACTTTGTCTTTGCCATAAAACTTTTCACTTCACATTTCTAGTATGCTTTGTCAGACTTAGAATCTGTTAACATACAACAATGTTTGAAGTTAAATATCCAGTCTAGAACCTAGGGAACATTTTTAAACAGAAATTACGAATGCATTGTTATAGTGAACAGACGACACAGTGTTGTATTTGTACATTCTTGCTTGTTAGTTGCACGATTATGGAACGACTATAAGGCTTACATACTTAGAACATTTACCAGTACTGCTAATGAGATTTTAATGCAACATTTTGGTTTACTTGAAAATATATTCTGGATTTAAAGTACTTTCTGTGAGATACCAGATGACACAGTGGTTAGTTTATGTGACAGCTACACGATTTTTATCACGACGCTACTAATGAGTGACAATTTACAATGTTGCTTTTGCGGTGTATCTGTTTTATATCTGCACAGTTTTCTGAATTCTTCTGGAAAGAAAAACATGTTTTAGTAGTAACTTTTGTGGTATAGCAACAATGAGACAGCCTTTTTCGTGGCACAACAATACGTTACTGTACAGTACTTTCTTCGTCACAACAATAAGCGTAATAACTACGATATCTATACGCAAAGCATTTCACTTTTGTTTATCATGAGGTAAGTACATTGACTTCTGCAGAACTTAGCTTTCGGAGGACGATAACTACGACACTTCCACAGAATTATCTTACAGCAAGACGCACATTTAGCGCTACAGGACACGCATTTGAGAGATCAATTTTGTACTTAAGCCATTTATTTTTAAAGATTTTTTAATTACAAAGAAGGTTTTCCGTGATACATTTCATTCCATTGCAATAATCTATAACACCTGAGGGTATAATTACATTAATCCTCAGGGGGGTACACGCTTGCTTTGTGTACCATGTGTTTGGCAAGCACAAGGAGCCCTAGCTAATATGGTATTTGCTTATACAACTTTACACATCGGTACCATATTTCTCTAACACAGAATTACACAGCTATCTGATCATTTAACTGAGAGAGACAAACATTTATTTTACTACATCAGTGACACATGTTTACGCAATTACACAGTTGGATAACTTCACACTTATGAAACTGTATTTTGTCTGTACTTTGTAAACTTTTCATATCTTTTCGGAACCATTGTGATACTATGAGAGCTTTGAATGGTGTATTTGGTATGGATTCATGATTTTCAAAGTACGTTTGAGGCAGATGACACTTTTGACATGAGCAGAGAATTTTTTTAATTATTAGAGGAAGCTACGACGATTTTGAGATTTGACTGAGGTGTTATGATGTTATTTTTACGACGACGATGTGTATTATGCTGCTGAGGTATGTTTATGATTAATAGGCTGAGGCTATATGAGTTATTTGATTATGCTTCATATTTATAATGACGAAATATTGACGAGTATCGATGGATCCGTATATGTGTAATAAGGTAAGGAGTAATGAATAGTGGGTAGGGACTCTTGACTTGTGAAAAAGGATGTTGGAAACCAAGAATCGTACTTTAAGAGTTATGACATGTGTGAATCATGTGTGAATGTATCACAATGCCACTGAACATTTTTTGGACACTGTTATATTCATAGGATTTTGTTTCTACAGATTTGCAACGCTAATTCTTGACCTGTGAAATATTTTTATGTGAGGCTGTCACTGTAGCGGTAAATATTTCCGTAAGAAAGTTAAGTGACCACCTGCACGTAATGCGTCGCGGGCACCCAGCTGTGTCAGACGCCTGGAGAAAAAGCCATTATTGCGAGCCCTTTTCAGCGGCACAGGTAGAAAAAAAAAAGGGGACGTGGGACGTGTCAAACACCTGGAGAACAAGCCATTAGGGTTTGCCTTTCATCGCTAATGCGACACCCTCGTTACTTGAAAACATATGATTACTCGCACTTTGTGCTAATTACTGAAATGCTTATGAATTGATGGGAAATATTCGTACATCTGCACACCTGATTACGACAAGCGTCTTTCTACGAGAGTTGAGAGAATTTCTACTAACTTATGAAATGTCACATGACTATTGAATGATATTTTTATGCTTTGGTTTGCGTAACTGCTTATTTCATTTGATACCTGTTTTTCAGCTGTGTTGCAGCATTGCTTTTATAAAATGAAATGCATTTGCTAATGTGAACACTTTCTGTCAACAGATCTATTAAATAATTATTTTATGATCCACATTCTTTAAAAAAAAGGAGCACTTGGAAAGGAAAGAACAATAAGAAGGAACTAATAACAGTAACACATAATTTTCTTTTCAAGTACTTGGTAATTTCTTTTGTAGAATAAATTGTGATGCATCACTCTAATGTTAAGATGTGACATAGGTATTAGACATGGCCATTTTAGTGTAATATTTTTTCTGCTTGCGCTATGTCATGTTTAGGTATAAGTTGCTGCTGTTTGCCAGGCATAGTGTTATTGAATTTGACTTTTGCTAATTTATACTGTAGCTTGCTTTGCAATTTTCCATTTTTTTCATTGCTGTTTATAATAATTGTTTTACGTGCTGCTGCATTGCCTCGTCCCTTAGTTCAGCATCTGAGCTCAGTAGATTTAAGTTAGCTTAAGAGGGGGTAGCCTCTAAGAGAATGAGTTGCGATGAATTGGAAGAAATGCATTGAGAAAACAGGTTTAGGTAGGATTTTCTTGGAAATAAATGTTGAGGTAAGAAATGTGTGAACATATAAATACAGAAAGCATGCTTGGATAGAATTTTTTTGGTGGAAACAAAGGATGAAATAAGAGGAAAGATATATGAAGTTTTGGGTTGGAGTGCAGTACCAAATGTTACACTGAAAACGAACCCTGTCCTTTCCTATTGGTGTTATCCCACTATGTGTTTGTGTACCCTTGTGTAGTTGTTTTCTTCCTGTCTCTGTGTAGTTTCATAGAATTTTTTTCTCTTTTAATATTAAGCTACATTCACTATGATGAGGAATACTGTCATCCTCGAATATAATTGGCATTAATAATATGTTATTTACTTTGTAAAGATGTTCAGACATTATTTATTCTGGTTTGTTGCTCACATGTGAAGGTGATGTTTCAAAAGTTATTGTGATCTTTTATGTATGTACTCATGTCATAATTCCACTGATGTATATGTTAGTTCGATTCTTTTGTAAAGCCTGTACTACAAATATTATCTGTATTATTATGTTCTTTAATGATGTATTTTGTACCTTTGTAATTGTATTTTCATGTTGTAAATTTATAAAATTGTAATTGACACCAGCATCTTATTATTAACTTGTAAGTTACATTTCACTGCACACGTTTCTGTTGGTCATAGTATATGGACAATATGTGAGAAGTAGGGACTGTTAGTGTTTGCACGTGTGTTAATAATTCAGCAAGGGACTGGATAACAGCATTGCTGGTTCTAAGGACAATTCCAGAAACTTTGTGAGTGCACAAGTGGTGGTTTATGGACTTGCTATATTGTCCGCAAGACTCTTCAGTGGTGATTGTGCACCTGCACAGTCACAACAGATGGCTGCTGGCCATCTCTTCAAGGACTACAGTGGGTCTACATCTTTGATGATCCATCAATACCATTATCTCTACAAGGACTACAGTGGGTCTACATCTTTGATGATCCATCAGTACCATTATTTCTACAAGGACTGCAGTGGGTCTGCACCTCTGGTGGCCCACCAATACCGTAATCTCTACCAGGACTATAGTGGGTCTGCTCTGTGATGACCTACCTACCAATATTCGTCAGAACTTCGAATGACTCTGCTGTGGGTTTGCTCCATTGTGGCCCATTACCTGTCAGCATGTCAAGAGTCAGCACTGTCTTTCCGTTGGAAGGACAACACTACTTCTTCAAGACTGCATGGAAATCCACTACTTCTGTGTGCAATTTCTTTTACTAATGAGACTTTGTGAAAAAAAACCTGTGGTTACCGTAATGAATGATCAGGACTGTCTTTATAAACTGTGAGAAAATTTTAGCTTTTGACCAACATTGTATCAATAAGTGTGTGCATTTGATTTCTTTGTTATTGTAATTATGAAAAATTTTATCAAATCATTATTGGCCACTGCCCAAAAATATTTTGTAAAATTTTTTGTGGGGAGCATGGGGGCTATGTAAGTAGGCTGTTTATATTTTCTTATTGGCAAAGTTATGTAGCGCTCTATGTGAAAATGAAATCACTGGCTGTGCTGTGTGCAGTCTGTGGCTAGTTTGCATTGTTGTCTGCCATTGTAGTGTTGGGCAGCGGCAGCTGGCTGTGAACAGCACGTAGCGTTGCGCAGTTGGAGGTGAGCCGCCAGCAGTGGTGGATGTGGGGAGAGAGATGGCGGAGGTTTGTAATTTGTCATGAACTGATATATATATATTATGACTTGTGATGATATTAAGGTAAATACATTGTTTGTTCTCTATTAATATCTTTCATTTGCTAACTATCTCTATCAGTAGTTAGTGCCTTCCATAGTTTGAATCTTTTATTTAGCTGGCAGTAGTGGCGCTCGCTGTATTGCAGTAGCTTGAGCAGCGAAGATTTTTGTGAGGTAAGTGATTTGTGAAAGGTATAGTTTAATGTTAGTCAGGGCCATTCTTTTGTAGAGAATTTTGAAAGTCAGATTGCGTTGCGCTAACAAAATATTGTGTGTCAGGTTAAGCACAGTCTCGTGTATAATTGTTCAAAGGGGACGTTTCAGCACTACTATTATTAAAAATGTAGTTGACAAACAGAAAGCAAATGCTAGTTTTAAATTCGAATAACAAATCTGACCTCCTCAACGTGAATATGGAGTTCCACAAGGATCTGTACTGGGACCTTTCTTATTTATTGTGTATGTGAATGACCTGCCCAACTTATTACCATATAAATCTGTAATGTATGCCAACATCACAACTTTTATCACATCACATAGCGACATGAATGTTGTCAAACAAATGAACAACTCAATGATGGAAGAGGCATCTCAGTGGTTCCATGAAAATAGAGTGTCATTAAATAAATACAAAACTGGACACATCCTCTTTTCCATTAGCAAGAGTTTTATATCTCAGGATGCTTAAGGATTGTGTCACTAAGGAGTGCATGCTTATGGCATACTATGTCTTTTTGCATACACATTTTCATTATGGAATAATTCTTTGGGGGAACTCTGTTGGGGCAAAGGATGTTTTCCTCTGGCAGAAGAAAGCCATTAGATGTATTTTTGGTTTGGGCAAATTAACTTCTTGCAGACAGTTCTTTATTGGGCACAAAATACTACTATACATACTCAAAGCACTTATGCAAGCCAAACAGTATGCCCACATGTAGGAAAGTAGGTCAGATGTGCACTCATATGAAACCAGAAACAGGAACATATTAGACATTCCTTGGATGCGTTTGAGTAAAGTCCAAAATAATTTTGTACATGCCTGCAAAACATTTTTAATACTATATCACGTGGCAAAAGGGAATTACATGAAAATAAATTTAAAATTGTGGTAGGGACATGGCTGAAAGAGAAATCATTCTGTAATACAAGTGAATTCACATAATGAAAAAATATGAGCTCACTGTGTAATGAAAAATATGATGCTCTTATGTATAACGAAAAATGATGCTCTTTTATTACAAATGTGATTGTGAACCAACAGAATTTTAACTTATGACATACAACAAAATTTTTTCTGTGGACCTTGTGTAACAAAACTAATTATGGATGAGTGCAAGATATGCAATATTAATGTAATATATATATATATATATATATATATATATATATATAGACATATGTCTGCCTATGTCTGTATATGTGCGGATTGATATGTGAGTGTGTGTGTGTGTGTGTGTGTGTGTGTGTGTGTGTGTGTGTGTGTGTGTGTGTGTGTGTGTGTGTGTGTGTGTGTGTGTGTGCAAGTGTATACCTGTCCTTTTTTCCCCCCTAAGGTAAGTCTTCCCACTCCTGGGATTGCAATGACTCCTTACCCTCTCCCTTAAAACCCACATCCTTTCGTCTTTCCCTCTCCTTCCCTCTTTCCTAATGAAAAGGGGCCTCAGTATGCAGGTATAAAATTAGCTAATGCACTGCCTAGAGCAGTCATGGCTTTTCCTACAATTAAACTGAAACATCAGCTTAAGAAATTTTTGGTAAAACACCCTTTCTACACATTAGAAGAGTACCATACTTATATGAAGAACAACAAATGCTTTGTGAAATTATGTGAATAGAAACAAGTAAACACCTTATTGTAATTTTGTTGTAAATTAATGACATATTCAGAAGAATGTGTCTTGTGTATTGTACAAATAACTTTAATCATTACTGTTTCTTTGTGCATGTGCAGTGTACCATTCGATGTTGAATATAGCAACCATGGGTTGCGAAAGCTTGAAATTTGTGTGTGTTTTTTGTCTCTGTCAACATACCAACGCTTCCGTTTGGTAAGTTACAGCATCTTTGTTTTTAGATACATTTTTCCCACGTGGAATATTTCCCTCTATTATATATATATATATATATATATATATATATATATATATATATATATATATATATATATATATATATATATATATCTGGGTGTGTGTGTGTGTCTAACAAATTTCTGCAGGAAATAATTATGGACAGCAATTTTCAGTTTCGAACTATCTTTTATTGTTTTCATGTATTTATTATTAAGCCAGCTTCCCATTTGCATTAGTCCACTTTATTTTAGTGCTGTGTTGGCTTATTGAACATATATATACTGTTTTCTCGTTATGGCACAAGAATGAATATATGGTATGTAGGCACTAGATTGTTATAGCCTAAGTGTTTCCTACTGAAATTGTAATATATATATATGTGTGTGTGTGTGTGTGTGTGTGTGTGTGTATGTGTGTGTGTGTGTGTGTGTGTGTGTGTGTGTGTAGCAGTGATTAGGATATTAATTTTTTGAAATGAGGGCTTGCACAAATTTGAGGTGTTGCAGTTTCCATACCTCTTAAAGTAAATCTTGGGATAGAAAACAGGTTCTGTGGCAGAAACATTCCTCCAGAATGTTACACTGTATTTCAAAAGTGTCTGCATGGGCTAAGAACATATTTTCACCATCCCTACTGATACACATCCAGAAAGATTTTTTATGCCTTGTGTGTAATGCTTATACACTCCTGGAAATGGAAAAAAGAACACATTGACACCGGTGTGTCAGACCCACCATACTTGCTCCGGACACTGCGAGAGGGCTGTACAAGCAATGATCACACGCACGGCACAGCGGACACACCAGGAACCGCGGTGTTGGCCGTCGAATGGCGCTAGCTGCGCAGCATTTGTGCACCGCCGCCGTCAGTGTCAGCCAGTTTGCCGTGGCATACGGAGCTCCATCGCAGTCTTTAACACTGGTAGCATGCCGCGACAGCGTGGACGTGAACCGTATGTGCAGTTGACGGACTTTGAGCGAGGGCGTATAGTGGGCATGCGGGAGGCCGGATGGACGTACCACCGAATTGCTCAACACGTGGGGCGTGAGGTCTCCCCAGTACATCGATGTTGTCGCCAGTGGTCGGCGGAAGGTGCACGTGCCCGTCGACCTGGGACCGGACCGCAGCGACGCACGGATGCACGCCAAGACCGTAGGATCCTACGCAGTGCCGTAGGGGACCGCACCGCCACTTCCCAGCAAATTAGGGACACTGTTGCTCCTGGGGTATCGGCGAGGACCATTCGCAACCGCCTCCATGAAGCTGGGCTACGGTCCCGCACACCGTTAGGCCGTCTTCCGCTCACGCCCCAACATCGTGCAGCCCGCCTCCAGTGGTGTCGCGACAGGCGTGAATGGAGGGACGAATGGAGACGTGTCGTCTTCAGCGATGAGAGTCGCTTCTGCCTTGGTGCCAATGATGGTCGTATGCGTGTTTGGCGCCGTGCAGGTGAGCGCCACAATTAGGACTGCATACGACCGAGGCACACAGGGCCAACACCCGGCATCATGGTGTGGGGAGCGATCTCCTACACTGGCCGTACACCACTGGTGATCGTCGAGGGGACACTGAATAGTGCACGGTACATCCAAACCGTCATCGAACCCATCGTTCTACCATTCCTAGACCGGCAAGGGAACTTGCTGTTCCAACAGGACAATGCACGTCCGCATGTATCCTGTGCCACCCAACGTGCTCTAGAAGGTGTAAGTCAACTACCCTGGCCAGCAAGATCTCCGGATCTGTCCCCCATTGAGCATGTTTGGGACTGGATGAAGCGTCGTCTCACGCGGTCTGCACGTCCAGCACGAACGCTGGTCCAACTGAGGCGCCAGGTGGAAATGGCATGGCAAGCCGTTCCACAGGACTACATCCAGCATCTCTACGATCGTCTCCATGGGAGAATAGCAGCCTGCATTGCTGCGAAAGGTGGATATACACTGTACTAGTGCCGACATTGTGCATGCCCTGTTGCCTGTGTCTATGTGCCTGTGGTTCTGTCAGTGTGATCATGTGATGTATCTGACCCCAGGAATGTGTCAACAAAGTTTCCCCTTCCTGGGACAATGAATTCACGGTGTTCTTATTTCAATTTCCAGGAGTGTATATTCTTCATTTTGAGTCTATCACAGATCCTCTTCAATCTTCACATGTAGTAATTTTGTTAGCACTTAAATTCTCGGGAAGTGGTGTAAGAAATTCTATAGTTGAGATTAACTTGTATTTGTTTAGTACCATAACCGACTGCCTTGTAATTGTTTTTCTCGTTTATTACTAATCTATTTACAGAAAACCAATCTTTAATTTATGAGACACAGTTTTAATGTAATGTTGCTACTCTTCTCTTGTCCTCTGTTTCATTAACACATTATAATATTTGGAGCAAATTTAATGTACTTGTGGTACTGATTCGTTGTTTTAAATTCATGTACAAAAATAATAACAGAATTGATGGTGGAACTGAACCTTGTGGTACATTGTACTCAAAAGTCTGCTTTTCCAACAAACAGGGCTTTGAGTTTTCTCTCTTCTGGAAGTACTAACTCAGCTACCTGGACTCTATGTTGTATGAGTAAGTATGGCTTTTATCAAATAACAGGTCTATCTGCTAACACCTATACAAGTAATGTGTTGCAACTAATGATACTAAATACCTTCTATGTGTTAGATTAGATTAGATTAGATTTACTTTCATTCCAATTGATCCGTAGTGAGGAGGTCCTCCTGGATGTGGAACATGTCAGAAAAACAACAATACATGACAAATATTTACAACTAAAACAAATAAGCTAATGTACCATTCCACAGGTCCCAAGTGGAATGATCGTCATTTTTAATGAACACTAAGAGTCATTTTACAAATACTAATGCACTGAATTTAAAATAAACAGATATATTGCTGAAATATGCCGTTTGTTATCTAATTCATTTAAAGATTCATTACTAAATGGAAACAGGATAGACACAATTATTTGAAGAAGTAGTATTTTTTGTAACAAAATTGATTCCGACTTTATAGTAGACAATTCTATTTATTTCAGTAAATCCAAGCAGCAGTGATTTCAGTATTTTCAATTTTTTTTTGTGTAGGGGTTATAAGCCTCAATTCACAATGGCTATCACTTCACATCCAATGGTGTCAAAATGTTCTGCAATGCATTTCTAATGGTGGCATCCACATTGACCATCCTGTCATGTCTTGGTACTATCAAGTTTTCTCTTGAGGAAAGTTTTGACAGGTGACATCATCCATCCGTTGCTGATATTGTGACACAGAAACTCATTTCCTCCCAGTCAACTGCCATGTGCAGACCTCCATATTTCGTTTCGTCTTGGATTTCGTGGCTGATCAGTCATTTGTTGTCCGTTATTTACTATAAATTGTTTTGTTTTGTAATTTCTTTTGTTAAAATTTATAGTAAATGACAGCAGATTAATTGACACAGTGAGATTACATTTATAATGTAGATTTTTATAGATACCAGTACCATATTTAATATTTTACAATGTAATGGTTTGCAACATTACTGTAAATTGAAGTGAAAAAAGTACTGTGGGTAAATCAGATTGATTAGTGGGTGGAATTTATTTGTATGTTGTCAGGCATTTGTTGTGTTACATAAAAAAATGAATTGAAACTTTCAGACATAGCAAGCTGTTTAAGTATGTATTTCTGGCAAGCCTGTTTATTGTAGCCCTCTGAATTGTGTGTGAAAAGTCTTGCGAACATCAGTGGTCAATATTGATGTGGTTTCACCATCTAACTCAAGCTTGTAACACTGTTCATTTTCGTAATTCTTGACGTAATTTGTTGTAGCAAATTAAAAAAAACTGATGTTTCGACTTTCCAAAAATCTAAAATGCAGATTTCTCTTCCTCAGGCTTGTTGCACAGTGTGTGAAATCCCCCTTTTTTACCATGTAATGTCATTTTTTTCCGACCACCGCCCTATTTTGCGTTTTTTATTTATTTCTCCCTTCTCTAATACACAAGGTATCCCTGTCAGCTGAAAATCATTTGACTCGAATAATGTCATTTTCGTAGAAATTTGGACTCCAGCATGCATTGGCAAGCTACCCCGTTGTCAATGTGCACTTCGCACGTAAAAACACTTGAAAATCATCTTGCGAAGATCGCAATTCCCGCAAAAAGAACAGTTCAAGACAGCAATGCGAGTTGAATTAACTTGACGTGGCGGACAATCACTACGTTGACATGAGACATGTCTTCCGGAAGGTGTAAACCGAATTCGGAAACGGTTTTTTGCTATCGCCTTTACATGTTAAGGCCTGAGGCGGATTTGCTAGCCCAGTTAAATATGGCGCCTGGAAAACAACTGTTACAGTTTATCGTTTAGTCAGCACAGTCGCTGTACGCCTTCAATTGGATGAGGTGTAAACACATCAAAACCGAATGCGTTTACAAGAGAGTGAACATCAATTGCGGAACTGGAATACAGGCAACCAGAAGCGGATTTCCAGAATCGATTATGAAGTGTTTAAAAGACCACCCAAAAGCGATATCGGGAAATCGGTTTCCGGAATCCGGGTTGTGTGTGAGTACACTTTGTCGTGACAACCCAATTGTGAAGTGGTGAGCTGGCAGCGAACAACAGCTGTCATATGCCACGCTTCTTTCAGTTTAAGTGTTGAGGAGATCACGCCTTGAAGCTGAGATATAGAAATTTATATCCTTCGCTCTTTTGCCACTGGGGAATTACGAAACAAGAGAATCCTTGTCTTTCAATATCTATGGAGGCAAAGATTATACAAGCCATCTGTGGCGGTAGAAATTACTGATTACTTGTCAAGGGGCGTAATATGGAAGTGGAAATATTTTGCTTGTAGTGTGTTGTGTGTATTAATGCTATCACGATCATTCCCGGTTACATAATCAACAATGGTTAGTAGTTGAGTGCAAATATATTACACTGTGAGTGATAGTAGCTTTGACCTAACTGCATTATTTATGTTTACAGCTTGTGCTTGTTCTCGGAGATTTGCACATTCCTCACAGATGTAGCAGCCTGCCATCAAAGTTTAAAAAACTTCTGGTACCTGGCCGAATACAGCATATACTTTGCACAGGAAACTTGTGCACGAAGGAATCATATGACTACTTAAAAACCCTCGCAAGTGATGTGCATGTTGTCAGAGGGGATTTTGATGAGGTATATTTATGCCGAAGTGTGTGTGCACTCACATTTTGTTTTGGCGAATGCCGTTGTGCGTTCTGGAACTGTGAAGAACTTACGTGGATCAGTATCACCATGCTAAATGCTAGGAACCTCTTTGCTGTTTAAATTTTTTTCCTTTATTCATTTAATACAGTTATGAATAATCTCTGCTACATTGTTCACCAACTGTCATTATTTGTCACTTCGTTTTATTACCAGTACTATATTATTCATTGGGTATGGTTGAACAGATTGTGTCGGCCTTAAAATCATCAAACACCATTATTTAGTAATGTCACTAATAAGTTAATAGCTCTGTTTGGCCATACAGTGTAACTGCTTCACACAACCATTATGCTGCATTAGTGTTAAAGTATTCACTGTCTTTTCACTGAACTATTTCAGCAGTACAGTCTGTATACTCAAGGCTACTGGTCTAAAGCTGTTGGTGGTTTGCAATGTCAGCTTTGGTGTCAATTTTTCAACTTGTGGCAGCTGAAGACATATTGAGTTTCAGTAAATTTAGCTTGATGTAGACAGGTCTGCAGTTGTTTGATTTCTAATTTGATGGTACATTTAAAGTAATAGGAAATTGAATGTAATAAGAGCAATAAAAATTACAGAAGGCATTGTCAGCTTTGAAATGGTAAGAATTAATGGAGGTATTTTGAAACTTTTAACAACTTGGTAATGTATTTATTTCAGAATTTGAACTACCCAGAGCAAAAGGTTGTCACAGTTGGCCAGTTCCGTATTGGATTGTCCCATGGCCACCAAGTTGTACCATGGGGAGATCCAGAATCCTTAGCACTAATACAACGACAGTTAGATGTGGACATTCTTATATCGGGGCATACTCATAAGTTTGAAGCATATGAACATGAAAACAAGTTTTATATTAATCCAGGTTCTGCAACAGGAGCTTATAACCCTCTTGACACGTAAGTACTTGAGTGCTTCTAGACAGGTAGTATATGAGGTAAAAGGTTTTGTTAGTTGGTATTACACACAACTGCTTATATATTGGAATTTATGTACTGCAGTGTTAGATTTTGTATGAATATTGTAGCCAGGAATTAGGAATTACAGAATAAAAAGATATATGGATTTAATTAGGAATTGCAGAATAAAAAGATATATGAATTTGGGGTCGACAGAAGCGTCCGATCCAACGCGTCGGCTTTGACCCGTGACGTAAGGGTGTTGTGTGTGACGTCATGACGGCGCGGAGTTTGGTTTGAGTGTGGCTGTCTCCAGTTCCGTTTTATCTTATTTTATTTATCTTTCTGATCTGTTCGTTCTATCCCGTGAGATTTTTTTTTTTTTTTTTTTAAAGACAGAAAACACTAATCAGCTACTGAAGCATCTTTATCTTCTATGGGTTGCAGGGGTTACGACCCCTGGGGAGGTGGGTGGGTATTCATGCATGGCTGTCTTCACTTACACGTTGTAGCTACGCAAGGCATCTAAATTTGTTTATATTTAGTTTGCCCCCCACCCAAAACACCCCATTTCCTGGGCTTGTCCCATTAGTGTCATTGGGCTTCTTGTGGAAAGTGTTTGTTTTTGTTTCCGCCATATTTGTGACGTCATGGGTCAAAGCAGACGGGTGGGATCGGACGCTTCCGTATTTCCTGGATTTGTATTAAAGTGGGGTGTTGCCTCCCTTTAGATGTAATGAATAAATTTGCCTGTTTTTTTGTAGCATCATAAAATGAGAAAATTGTGTAACTACAGTAATAGAAAATCATTGTTGGAGTACACTATTTTGCCTCAATGGTTCAGGCATTGAGCTGTCAATTGGTGCATAAACAATAAGCAAAGGTGTGCTTTTAGTAATAGATGCACAACAAAATTGGTTAGCAATTTAATTTTTTTGAATTAGTGTGCAGTTTGGCTTTTTTGGACTATTGTGTGATACAGGACCCCTCTGAAAGCTTGGTTGTACATGGTTTGAAAAGCCTAGGTTGGCTGTAAGGGAGACTGTTTTGCGTACATAATACTTTGTGTTTCGCAAACATATTAATTTTATTACAGGTTGTCTTTAAGTTTTTGTTTACGTGACATTGATGTGTTAGAACTGCTTTAGATTGGGCTCATTTTTGTTGTGTGCTAGTACCATTGAGGAGGTTTTTTTTTGGGGGGGGGGGGGGAGGTGGAGGCAGCTAAATCTGTTATAGGGAGGGAGAAGAGGAGCTCTTCCAACTTGCAATGTCATTTAGATGAATATTGCTGGCAGAAGAGCGTCCCTAGGAATTTTTGTGTTTTTCGTGGGCTGTTGAGTGAATGTATGAGTTTTTTCTTGTGTGTGTGTGTGTGTGTGTGTGTGTGTGTGTGTGTGTGTGTGTGTGTGTGTGTGTGGAGGAGGGGGAGGTGGCCTACCTACTTTGCAGTGCCAAAATTTGTTGGTGGTAAGTAATTGTTTCTTTGGGTCTTTTTTTCTCGAGTTGTAATGTTTTATGTGTTTATTGTGAATTGAATGTGTTTTAATTTATGTGGGGATGTTTGACTTTTGAGGTGTTGGGGTTTTGGTTTTGTTTCTTGTGGTTGTAGGTGTTGGTTTTTTCGTATCAGTCATCATGGTTGTTGACCTATATAGATCAAGGGAAATGATCAATTCCAATTTTCGTAGTTTTAAATGTAGGTATTGGTGTATTGGTATCATCAGCTGTGGTCAAGGGAAATGTGGGATTCCAATTTTCATAGCTTTTTGTTGTAGGTGTTGTTGTTTTGGTATCGTTAGCTGGGGTTACCTATATTGATCAAGGAAAGTGTCAGACACCTATAGAGTTTTGTGTGTTTTTTGTTGGTCATTTTTTATGTTTTGGGAATATGGTGTGTTTTTTTACCCCCCTGTAAAACCTCCAGTTTTCCGCAGTTGTCCTGTTAGTTTGATTGTATTTTTGGAGGAAGATGTTATTGTCTTATTTATAGATATTTTTGTGTTTGTTGTCGTGTGTGTAGTGACATCATAGGTGCCATATTGGAGACGCGTACAGTAGCCACTTTCGCCATATTGATGACATCATGAGTGAAAGCAGATGGGTGGAATCAGACACTTCTGTAATCCCTCCATACTTAATGCACATTTCCTAAATTCAGCGAACCTGTATTATTTTCCACTCAGTAATTTGATACATATTGCATACACATACTGTGCATAAACTATTTAAAAACACATGAGGGAATATCAACTGTGTAACTTTTACGTGGATTTGATGCTGCCGACATTAACTGACTGTAGTGGTGACTGTTGTATTTACATGTGATATTTTTAAAAGAAAGTACAGAATATGAATGAGACAACATAATGATTTGTCAGGTCAAGTGAGCAATATGAGCCATTGGTAGGCTGTATTCTTAGAAGTGCAAAGACGTATTTTCTGTTGGTTGAGTAAGCAGTGTTCTTTTTATTTGAATCAGTTGTAGGTGGTGTTACAGTATTTTGGTTACAGGATGCCATTTAGCTCTTGTGGATCATTGATTAGATCAGTTTTTTGCACTGTGGGCTGATATTTTCAAGTGTTCTGTGTGTTCCATTGCACTAGTAACAAGAATATCCCTGCCAAAAAACTATTCCCAGGGAGTTCCTGTTACTTTGTTGGTTTCCATTTTCCTAATGTTTGTGTAAGTTACACATCATATAGTGGTGGTTTCTTGAGTTTCAGGTCCCTGTCGTGTTAATGAGATTGAGTATCAGCTTTGTGCCACATTGTTTACCAATCTCGATTTATCGAGGTCATATCACTACCTAGAAAAGTGTAATTTTCTTACTTTTGCATTAAATTAGAAGTTGCATAAACAAAAATAAACCTGAGTGATGTGGTGGGACAGGAAATAAAATAAATGAGGAGAGGTGAAATTAAAGAAGAAACAGTTCAGATTGCTAATCTTAGTTACATCTATGCTCCACAAGGAATTCTATGTTTTATAGAATGCCTGCTGTTCATATAGTTACAAGTTCAGCACAAGAAAAGTGACAGTCCCTACATCTCTGTAACTATTTTAATTTTATGAATGTGGTATTTTTATAAAATTTATGTGGAAGGGAGAAGCATTTTACATGTTCTTGGGATAGAGTATGGTTAATTTATAAATAGTTTTGTTATGGCAGTAGTGCTCCTACAGTATTAGGGGTGGAACAAGTCTTCAAATGATGTCTTTGTGATGCAACTGGCCATCATGTGTATATATTTTGAAGGTAATATTAGTTAAAATACCAGTTGATGTGACTGAAGATCATGATCAAGGATGTCAAGATCATGCTCAAGGATTTATCAGCTTCTGTTGTTGGTTTGTGCCAACAAGCATTTGAATGGAGATGCTGGTTGTTTCACTTGATGCTAATGTTCTGCCATGTTCACTGTTGCACGATATTAATGTGAAGAATTGATACTCCATGTAATTGACTTTCTTTGTGCCATTTCTTGTAACATAAACATAATACTCGAAGTTTGCAGTCATTCCTCTTATTATTTTTCATCTGACTTGGCTCCACAAATACACTTTAATGGTTATTGGGGACAGCAATTTTATCGCAGCCATCGCTGTGTTACAGTGGCTTTTGCACAAATGAAGCAGTTTGGAGCACCATCAAATAGTATGTTGAGTTGCTATGAACAATAGCAGTAGATGTGATTGCTCACTAGCTGTAATCAGTCTATAAGGGAGAAGAGGTAAAGTTGTAAATGATGTATGCTATGCAAGTCCATACCACACCTGGCAAATGGTGAAGTTGTGTGTGATGCCTCAAGGTGGAACAGGTTTAGTGTGAAACGCTTAAGTATTCCAGGTGAAGAAAGTTGAACCCAAAGAACATAAGCATGGAGACACACTAACGACCACTGCCTTCTTGATGTGCTTCAGGAGTAATTCTTCATGGATTATGGAGCAAGGTGGCGCAGTGGTTAGCACACTGGACTCGCATTCGAGAGGACGACGGTTCAATCCCGCGTCCGGCCATCCTGATTTAGGTTTTCCGTGATTTTCCTAAATCTCTCCAGGCAAATGGCAGGATGGTTCCTTTGAAAGGGGATGGCCGACTTCCTTCCCTAATACGATGAGACCGATGACCTCGCTGTTTGGTCTCTTCCCCCAAACAATCCAATCCATTCCCCTCCATGAAAAACACGACAACCTCCTCATGGATTGGAAGAATATTTAATGGACGCAATATAAAATGTATCTTCCATTTTGTATTGCAACTATGGATCTTATAGATCTTGTTAAAAACCATCTCAAGCTTCAGAAACAAGGCTGTTTACGTCATTTAGATGTGCCCAACATCTTTCATGATCCAACACCATTCTAGTGAATGGTTATACAGGTGAATTTTCTATATTTAGGCAATGCGTTCTTAGTACATACTGCACTAGTCCCTGGTTTGCCATCTGCCTTCCCTCCACTATTTTGCACTGAAGTCTCATTAATTTGAATTTCATATTCTACATGTCATAGTTTATTTTTTAGTTTATTTTTTATTCTTACTGTCAGTTCTCTTCCTCGACTCCTGAGTGGTTTATTTCATAACAGTGTACCACACTTTCACCTGTTTCAGGACATTGGAGGTTACAAATAAATATATTCCCTAATGTTGAGATTCTATAGCAATTTTATTTTCATTATAAACTCAGTCATGGTACATAGTATGTGCTTAAATTTTTAATGCAGTTCCTTAATTTTATACTTTAGATATTGTGTTTTATCTGTTTCAGATCCATTATTCCTTCCTTCGTTCTTATGGACATACAGAGTTCAACAGTGGTTACGTATGTGTACCAACTTGTTGGAGATGAAGTTAAGGTAGAGAGAATTGAATACAAGAAGAGCTAGAGACAATAGTTTGTGCAAATAGAGAACTACATTCTGAGAGTAATTGTTTCTTTGGAAACAAGTTACTTGTTCGAGTCTGCGGTCGCTGCACCTATAAGGAAGACATTTTATACCTGTCAATATTCTTGTCCAGATATTAAAGCTGTATACTTTATATGAAAGTGTGTAACAAGGAGTATGGTAACAACTGATAACTCTTGTGTGTTACATGTCTATGACTGATACTTCATTCCGGATGTACACTACAAGCATTTGTCAAGGAAGACTTGGGCATTCAATTTGGAATAAGTTCTGAATCAGTTAATCTGGAAGAGGACTGTACCCATAGCATGGATTAAATTATGTAAATACAATAATAAATTCTGAACATTTGTGCATTTATTGCTGGAGTGATGACAGTGTAATGGATGTTTCAGATATTTATGCTAGAAGTTAATAAGGACACACAGACTTGCTATCAAGAACAGATACAGTCCATAATTGTTTGAAACTCCAGTCCAGGTTAAACATACAAGTATTTATAAGTACAAAAACTAGGATCAGTCATTTTCAGTATTTATTACTGATTTTGGGTCTCTAGTTTTAACAAATGTCTTAGCTCATGTCACTGTAATTGTGGTTTAGATAACCTAAAACATATCAGATAAGTTATCATTTGTCTGTAACACGAGTTGTACTGATACTATCAGGAAAATTGGTCATTGTTTCCAAAATGGTACTTGCGAGGATAAACACAAAGGACTGATTTAAGAATTGGAGCAAATATTTCTACTGCTAGGACAAACGGTTTCTTTGGCTGCTGGGGTATAGTGGATACAGATACACACTTGGAAATTGTCGTGTGATAGGCTTTTGGGGGGCAGAGTAACTTACAACAATTGGAGCTATTTCTTGTTTCATCACTGCCACCAACACAACCACTACCACCACCACTACTTAACAAAAATCATTTAGCATTTTGAAAATCTGTTACTGGCAATACCTTGCAGCTGTTATCTCAAGAGTTTCTGTACATCAACTCTATCAATATAAAAAAGGTAAAATCTCTGAATCTATTGAGAAAAAGTCTCATACAAACTAGCCTTATAACAACACAGCTGGAGATGTATGGAGCTAAATTACAAATACACACACACACACACACACACACACACACACACACACACACACACAGGAATGTTTGTGGGGAGTGGGAATACATCGGCCTGTTCAATAGTTCACATGATTTTAGTTTTTTAAGTTCTTGTTATGTTTAGCTTGGACTTGAAACTTGTTCACTAACAGATATTTTACACCTTGTAGAGAATGTGCTGTTAAATTGCATTATTTTTTCCACTTCTATAACTTCTTTACACAATTTTTCATTCTACATATGAAATGCTGTCAGTGACGCAAATAGAATCTCAGATTGAGAACTTTGACCCTTTTTGTTTAATTCTGAATCTCTTTTGTCAACATGTGGTTGTTTTTTTGTTTGAAATGTAAATGTACATGACATTAAGCAGTATCAAAATATCTTTTTTACAAGTATAATCTTAATCATTGTTATTATAATAATTACAATTTTAATTATTATTATTATTATTATTATTATTATCATCTTGCTCTTGTGATGGTTTCACAAAAACTTTCATGAAGCCAGCCATGTTGTAAATGGTAACAGAGTTCAGTATCTTTCTGATTTTGCAGCTTTATAGTTGTTCTCACAGTGGGAATAAAAAGTTGTTATTGAATTGTTAGTGAAAACACAAAACAAGTTTTTCTTTACATAAAAATATAATACCTTTGATGACTTTCAGAAATAACTGCAACCTACTACCTTTTCTGATGGTTCACTTTTTATTACACAATGACCAGTTTTAGGTCACCTAGTGATGCATCATCACATAGTACTTGCTTTTAATGATTAATTGCAGCATTGTAGGGGACATACGTCTGAGGCCAGAAAGAAAAAAAAAGAAAGAAGAAAGAAAAAAGAAAAAGTGAGCACTGAACATGGTGGGGTACCAGGAGTTCCTTAGATCCTAACGTAGTCTGGAAGTTTGTCTTATGATGTGAATTATTCTTGATACCTCACCATATCAGTCCTTACTTGTTCTATTTTTTTCTATATTACCACAGTTAATGGCACCTACAATGCTACTAACAATCATGAAAAGTGTGCGCCATCTCATGTCGATAAGACTTAAAACTGGTCACGGTATAATAAAAATTGAACCGTCAGAAAATACTACTAGTTGCAGTTTTTCTGAAAATCACTATCCATTACTGTCAGTGTTCCACGTCGATGATGGATAAGTTTTATCACATTTTACAAGAATGACCACAAATAAGGTTACTTGTCTGTGATGACTGTTAAATTGGCTGCTGTTAACTACTGCCTCATGGTTATGGAACTATTTCAGATGTCTGCATTTGAAAATTTGGTTAAAAAAAATCACAAATTTTCTGCCTAAACTACAAGTAACTCAATTATCACACTTATTTGACAGAAAAGTACTTTGTTTCTGGGAGCAACATTTTTAATACTGTTCACTTGGATAGGCTGTCCCTACAGAATCAGTGGCAAAGTAGAGAATAATTCAGTGATCTAAGCAGAATGATTGTGACTTATTACAGTGATGTTACATTTGTTGGAATACCTCTGTATCTAAAGTGAATTAAGGTAAGAAGGTGGGAACAGCTTATCCAGAATTAGTATTCTGCCGAGAGAGAGAGAGAGAGAGAGAGAGAGAGAGAGAGGGGGGGGGGCTAATATCAAGGACAACAGAAGATCATGCACTGAATTTTACATCTTGATGAGAATAATGTTAGTGTAAAAATGTGTCGTCATTGTTCTCTCTCATCACTAGTCACAGAAAGCACATAGCAGGTTCACATCTGTTGCTTCCCCTCATCTTAGGACAATCAGTTGCTTTCCTGACAAAAAATAAAAAGGAAAAAAAAACCTTGAAAAGGTATTGTCAGAAGAGTGGAATCTTATACATATTTGATCCGACAAATTCACATAGATCATTTTATACAATGTTGCATAATTGTTATATTAAACAGTACTTCCACTTCAAAGTTGACTGTGATAAATTTTGAAAAAATCTGGATCTGTAAATGAAATGAAACATACTTGTGTGTCCACTTTGTGATTAATCAAATGGTTCCACTATGCACATACAACTATGAGTGTTGTACATTATAGTGTACCAAATTGTGTCAAATAATGTGTGCAGTTCCTATATCAGTGAAGTAACACACATTAAAAACTATTTTCAGTTGCACGTCCTCACTATACTGAATAATGCTACAGAAGTCTCTGTAGTAAATAAAACATTAAGATCTTTATATTGGAAATAGCATTTGTGCTCTCATTTCCAAAACTCATGTTCCAAAAGTACACCAAACTTACTATAAAATTATCAGGCTGAATTGCAGGCCATTACTTAGTTTCTGGAGGCAACATTTGAAATACTACTGATACACACATTAAAGTATTTAGAACGATTAGTTTCTTTCTGGTGGAGGAAATATCTTTCACTTTGGAATCTGAGTGATCTGTCCTTCTCTTTGAACCTTTCCCAACATAACCCCCCACCCCCAACCCCCTCCTCCTCCTCAAGGAAGGAACTAATAGGTTCAGAAAGCTAGGAGAGTTTCATGTACTTTTGTACATGTGTCTACCGGCAGTAATAAAAATGTTGCCCCTCAGGGTAAGTGCTGGCAATCGATTCTCTCTCATAATTCTATAGATTTCACAAGTGAATTTTCCTTTTTCATGTACTAGAAAATTTAAAAAGGGAAATGGATAGGTTAAAGTTAGATATAGTGGGAATTAGTGAAGTTCGGTGGCAGGAGGAACAAGACTTTTGGTCAGGTGATTACAGGGTTATAAATACAAAATCAAATAGGGGTAATGCAGGAGTAGGTTTAATAATGAATAAAAAAATAGGAGTGCGGGTTAGCTATTACAAACAGCATAGTGAACGCATTATTGTGGCCAAGATAGACACAAAGCCCATGCCTACTACAGTAGTACAAGTTTATATGCCAACTAGCTCTGCAGATGATGAAGAAATTGATGAAATGTATGACGAGATAAAAGAAATTATTCAGGTAGTGAAGGGAGACGAAAATTTAATAGTCATGGGTGACTGGAATTCGTCAGTAGGAAAAGGGAGAGAAGGAAACATAGTAGGTGAATATGGATTGGGGGGGAAGAAATGAAAGAGGAAGCCGCCTTGTAGAATTTTGCACAGAGCATAACTTAATCATAGCTAACACTTGGTTCAAGAATCATGAAAGAAGGTTGTATACCTGGAAGAATCCTGGAGATACTAAAAGGTATCAGATAGATTACATAATGGTAAGACAGAGATTTAGGAACCAGGTTTTAAATTGTAAGACATTTCCAGGGGCAGATGTGGGTTCTGGCCACGATCTATTGGTTATGAACTGCAGATTGAAACTGAAGAAACTGCAAAAAGGCGGGAATCTAAGGAGATGGGACGTGGATAAACTGAAAGAACCAGAGGTTGTACAGAGTTTCAGGGAGAGCATAAGGGAACAATTGACAGGAATGGGGGGAAAGAAATACAGTAGAAGAAGAATGGGTAGCTCTGAGGGATGAAGTAGTGAAGGCAGCAGAGGATCAAGTAGGTAAAAAGACGAGGGCTAATAGAAATCCTTGGGTAACAGAAGAAATATTGAATTTAATTGATGAAAGGAGAAAATATAAAAATGCAGTAAATGAAGCAGGCAAAAAGGAATACAAACGTCTCAAAAATGAGATCGACAGGAAGTGCAAAATGGCTAAGCAGGGATGGCTAGAGGACAAATGTAAGGATGTAGAGGCTTGTCTCACTAGGGGTAAGATAGATACTGCCTACAGGAAAATTAAAGAGACCTTTGGAGAGAAGAGAACCACTTGTATGAATATCAAGAGCTCAGATGGCAACCCAGTTCTAAGCAAAGAAGGGAAGGCAGAAAGATGCAAGGAGTATATAGAGGGTTTATACAAGGGCGATGTACTTGAGGACAATATTATGGAAATGGAAGAGGATGTAGATGAAGATGAAATGGGAGATAAGATACTGCGCGAAGAGTTTGACAGAGCACTGAAAGACCTGCGTCGAAACAAGGCCCCCGGAGTAGACAAAATTCCAGTAGAACTACTGACAGCCTTGGGAGAGCCAGTCCTGACAAAACTCTACCATCTGGTGAGCAAGATGTATGAAACAGGCGAAATACCCTCAGACTTCAAGAAGAATATAATAATTCCAATCCCAAAGAAAGCAGGTGTTGACAGATGTGAAAATTACCGAACTATCAGTTTAATAAGTCACAGCTGCAAAATACTAACGCGAATTCTTTACAGACGAATGGAAAAACTGGTAGAAGCGGACCTCGGGGAAGATCAGTTTGGATTCCGTAGAAATGTTGGAGGCAATACTAACCTTACGACTTATCTTAGAAGAAAGATTAAGAAAAGGCAAACCTACGTTTCTAGCATTTGTAGACTTAGAGAAAGCTTTTGACAATGTTAACTGGAATACTCTCTTTGAAATTCTGAAGGCGGCAGGGGTAAAATACAGGGAGCGAAAGGCTATTTACAATTTGTACAGAAACCAGATGGCAGTTATAAGAGTCGAGGGGCATGAAAGGGAAGCAGTGGTTGGGAAAGGAGTGAGACAGGGTTATAGCCTCTCCCCGATGTTATTCAATATGTATATTGAGCAAGCAGTAAAGGAAACAAAAGAAAAATTCGGAGTAGGTGTTAAAATCCATGGAGAAGAAATAAAAACTTTGAGGTTCGCCGATGACATTGTAATTCTGTCAGAGACAGCAAAGGGCTTAGAAGAGCAGTTGAACGGAATGGACAGTGTCTTGAAAGGAGGATATAAGATGAACATCAACAAAAGCAAAATGAGGATAATGGAATGTAGTCAAATTAAATCGGGTGATGCTGAGGGAATTAGATTAGGAAATGAGACACTTAAAAGTAGTAAAGGAGTTTTGCTATTTAGGGAGTAAAATAACTGATGATGGTCGAAGTAGAGAGGATATAAAATGTAGACTGGCAATGGCAAGGAAATCGTTTCTGAAGAAGAGAAATTTGTTAACATCGAGTATAGATTTTAAGTGTCAGGAAGCCGTTTCTGAAGGTATTTGTATGGAGTGTAGCCATGTATAGAAGTGAAACATGGACGATAACCAGTTTGGACAAGAAGCGAATAGAAGCTTTCGAAATGTGGTGCTACAGAAGAATGCTGAAGATAAGGTGGGTAGATCACGTAACTAATGAGGAGGTATTGAATAGGATTGGGGAGAAGAGAAGTTTGTGGCACAACTTGACTAGAAGAAGGGATCGGTTGGTAGGACATATTTTGAGGCATCAAGGGATCACAAATTTAGCATTGGAGGGCAGCGTGGAGGGTAAAAATCGTAGAGGGAGACCAAGAGATGAATACACTAAGCAGATTCAGAAGGATGTAGGTTGCAGTAGGTACTGGGAGATGAAGCTTGCACAGGATAGAGTAGCATGGAGAGCTGCATCAAACCAGTCTCAGGACTGAAGACCACAACAACAACACAACATGTACTAGAATGTTTTTATGTTTTTTAACTATGATTGCCTCAGTGGCAGGGTAGAGTAGCAGTGTTTTGGTGGAGAAAAGGGACATTTATTAAAGTTTGTGTTACATGTTTTCTTCTGACTGCAGAAAATGTACCTTCGTCTCCTGGGTAACTGTTTACTTGGAAGTCACAAAAGCATGAAACAGCACAGTTGTTGGAAACAGTACTCTTTTTGTTAATTACAGCATTAATTTTTTATAGAAATAAATCTAAAAAGTGTGATAATAAGTAAACCTACCTACTAAGTAAAGGATGTCATGTGGTTTTATGGTGAATTTAGCTTTGTCATTCGAACTTGGCTGCAGCTATTTCAGACAATTCGTGTAAACTATAGTGTAAATCCTGCAAAGATATATTTTGGACCTAAAGAGGAGACATTCCAAGTATCATCAGAGGATAAAATTTTTTAATTAAGTTTATAACATTTAAAGTACAGAGGTCTGTTAAAATTAGTGGTAGTGGTAGTGGTGGTGATACTGTAGAGTTGAAACTCAAAGCTTTCTCAAGTGAAGATGCTTCTATTCCTGCTGGTGACTTGTCTAACACGTTCACTGCCACTGTAATTGGCCTTGCTTTGCCACGTAACCAATATTTTTCTTAATAGAATCTGAAAATATATTGCTAAAAGTAATATAACATGTATTTATTTTATAAGTACACAATCAAATTTACTCTCGTGAATCAAAGTTGTTTTGGGGCGCACTAAGGCGTCAGTGGCATAGCAGGCCATATTCTGTAGCGGGTGGCCGTGGACGCGCCAATGCGTCTAGTGTATTGTTCCTGGTTAGTGTGACAGTTTAGGTTACTACAATTTCATTTTATATTCATAAATGAAACGAAACATCCTACTGACAAACGACATATTTATTGGACAAAAAATATAGTAGAAACATTCAAATACAAACACAAGATCTCGAAGAAACTTCTGAAATAAAATGTATGTCAAATCTAAGAAAAATACAATCTAGAGCTTTATCCATTACACTCTCAAACAAATAAAATAAATACAAAGTTTACGAATAGTACCGACACATAACTGTCGAAAAATAAATGAGCAACGAAAGTGCTATCTGCCTTTAGAGGTGGTGAATAACACAACAATTCAAACAATATCCTGCTTTATTTGGGCAATCTAGGCACTCGTAAATCGTGTCTGTTCGTTGTCCACGGCTGGCGCATGATCTGCACTTTTTTCGCGGTGTTTTTGATTTTCCATTTGATTCTCGTTTTACCACAACATGTTGGGGATTTCTGACTGGCCGTTCTACCTGCTTTCGTGGCAATAGTGCTCTTATAATACTGAGTCTAAATTCTTGGAGGGGCATTTTTGTGCCACAATATTTATTGTGTAGGGCATGTGCGTTTGTCAGTATCATTTCCACAACGTGGATAAAAAGTTTCTTGTACCAGCGTATGGTTTTGCGTTCCGAGAGGTAATATGATAACATCTGATCGTGCCGATCAACTCCCGCCATAAATTTATTGTAGTTTACAATGGCCAAGGGCTTAGATTTCTTCTCCTTTCTTTTGGTTTCAACCTCAACCATTTCATTTGTAAATGCATTAGAAATGTAGCAAACCTCCCTCTTATCACGCCACTTACCTATCATAACTCCTTCCGCAAATCTGGCAACGGCTTCACCTTTTCGTAGTTTTGCTTCCTGTATTTCCTTGGGTGTATCCTTCCTATTCGCCCTCAGAGTTCCCGTGCAGTGGGTCTTCTTATCCAGGAGCAGCTTTGCCAATGCGAAGCTGTTATAGTAATTGTCCATGTACACATGGTGACCAGCATTCAACTTTTCATCTAGTAAATGAAGAACAATTTTTTGCGCATGGCCTCTTCCTCCTAAATCGTCCAGCATGCCAGTGTATACCGCGAATTTTAGGACCATTCCAGTGGGAGTTGTCAAAATATATAGCTTTATGCCATATTTGTGCTTTTTGTTTTTGATGTATTGGCGGAAAAGTAATCGTCCACGCCAAAGGATCATTGATTCGTCCAGAGACAGTTCCCGTCCAGGGTAGTAAACTTGGCACATCCTTTCATTGAAAAAATTGATAACGGGACGTATTTTATACAACCTGTCGGATGGTGTTGGTTTGCCCTGTTTTGGATTTTCAGAAAAGTGTAATGCACGTAGTATTAGCAGAAAACGATTTCGTGAAATACTATCGGCAATTCCTTTCACGTTGAATAAAGCGTCCTTTTTCCAATAGTCCTGCAAATTCCTCATCTTTACATTTCCCATGTGCAGGAAAACTCCCAAGAACACTAACAATTCGCCAACAGTCACATCTTTCCAACAGTTTATTCGTGATTGTCCTTTGGTTCCCGCAGAAAGGAATAATTCAATCGCGTTTCGATTTGTTTCTTCTACAACTGTCAATAGAAATTCGTCCGTCAGCAAAAGACGAAAATAATCTAAGGGAGTGTTTTCCGTCGGTTGAATAAGCAGTCCCTCATTTTTTATAAATGGGCAATTTATCATTCCAACTGGCTCTCTTTCCCACGCAACAGTTGTATCAGCTGCGTTATCTCTTGTTACCACTCCTTCTGCCATTTCCCTGTCGCTAGGATTCACAGCCATTTCTACAGTCTCATCTAAAACAAACTCGGCTCCGTCAGACTCTTCACTGGATTCCACGCCGTCCTCCTCACTGGCCAGTTCCGTTTCCGAATCGCTTTCTTCTAATATTCGTAATAATTCCGCATCCGTTAGTTTTTGTACGTTTCTTGTGTCCTGTGTTTTACGTTTCTTAGGTTCTGAAGGGCCCGCCGTGTCACGATTGTCTTCCATTTTCAGTCCCACAACAGAGAAAAACTGTAGGGAAAACACACGAACCGCACCCGCAAAAATTGAAAACAATACGTTCTTAGAGTGCCTGCGCAATGAACCACACCGAATGGCTGTGCCCGACTAAACTGTGGCGCTGAGAAACAGCTGAGTGTCTCGCCGCGCAGGCGCGTCGACGGCATATGCACTAGTATCGGCCGGACGCGCTGGTGCGCCGATGGCAGTGAACGTGCTAATTGATTTGTGCACTCATTTACTGGGTCTTGAAGGTAGAGTGAGTCTCACTGAGATTAGAAATAATTGCCACATTGTGGCTGGTTGAATGATATCATCATTATCAATGCACAGCAGTTTGGCATTTCATTGTGAAATTCTATATAATAGAAGGAAACATTCCACGTGGGAAAAAATTATATATAAAAACAAAGATGAGGTGACTTACCGAACGAAAGCGCTGGCAGGTCGATAGACACACAAACAAACACAAACATACACACAAAATTCAAGCTTTCGCAACACACTGTTGCCTCATCAGGAAAGAGGGAAGGAGAGGGGGAAGACGAAAGGAAGTGGGTTTTAAGGGAGAGGGTAAGGAGTCATTCCAATCCCGGGAGCGGAAAGACTTACCTTTGGGGGAAAAAAGGACAGGTATACACACGCACATATCCATCCACACATGTGTGGATATGGATATGTGGATGTGTGGATGGATATGTGCGTGTGTGCGAGTGTATACCTGTCCTTTTTTCCCCCAAAGGTAAGTCTTTCCGCTCCCGGGATTGGAATGACTCCTTACCCTCTCCCTTAAAACCCACTTCCTTTCGTCTTCCCCTCTCCTTCCCTCTTTCCTGATGAGGCAACAGTGTGTTGCGAAAGCTTGAATTTTGTGTGTATGTTTGTGTTTGTTTGTGTGTCTATCGACCTGCCAGCGCTTTCGTTCGGTAAGTCACCTCATCTTTGTTTTTATATATAATATTGTGAAATTCTGAATTTTAAAGTTTTCTTGTGCTATATCCACTATTACGGTTCTAAGAAGGGTCGAGCATTATTGATACCATAAAATGCCAGGAAGTTTTCAGGATGGTTGGGTGGGCAGTAGCACGAAGAACCTGTAGCTTGACTAATGGAATTGTAAAGGCAGTGGTATCAATGGCATTATATAGTAAGCTGAGTTCATGTAGCTTCTGTAGTTAGCTTCCAGATAGTGGGCATTGACCTTGGACATCAGAGTCAGGTTGACAGCTGGCATGGAGTAGTTCTTGGCATAGGCAGCAGTCGACAGCAAAAACATTGCATCGTAATGCCAATTATTTACACTTGGTTCTGTTATGATAAGCCACTGCCTCGACTCACCTACTGGGGCTCAGGTAGTGTGGCATGAGGTAACACAGTGCTCCATGTTGTACCTTGGATTGTGCCATTCAGCATTTTTATGGCCAAGACGTTGCAATTACACGGGCAACAGGGTGGTCTGCTTAGCTATAAGTTGTCATCTTTTTGTGGAGCTGTCACTGTGACACCATTACATATTTCCACAGCATACTGCCATAAAGTAATTCGTATAAGTCCTCTTCTTACATAAAATTACCACATGCAGCTCATTTTTATTAATGTACTTTCATTTTGTTGGCATTTGGCCAATGCCATACTGCTTTCTATCCCATTGATACAGTATTTTCTTCTCCTGTATTCTAGTAAACATTCCATTAATTAAATGAACACCCACAAGAAGACATTATCGACCACGGTTTCTTCAAAGGAACAATACTGTTTGCCACTAGGAATGATTTTGGAAAACCTGTATCTGAGCTTTAATCACTGCTCTTACAGTCGGTAACTGAAAGGTTTACAAGCAATTTTTCTTCCTCTGTTGTAAATGGATAAACACAGATTGAGAGTAACAATGAAGAGCACTAGTTTTCAAAAACTTTACAGTGTGCTAATTCTATTTCCATTGTCCAACTAAATTCTTCTTTAGCTTCAAATGAGATTTTCCAATTTTTATAAACTTGTCACTTTTATTTCCTCGTACTTGTTGATGTTGATTGCCATTAAGCAGTTTCGTGTGGTATTCAGTCAAAAAATTTCTGAGAGTTGATACAGTGGATTATTATGAAGAACATATGTTATATGTCTACATAAATACTCTCCAAACCACTGCAAAGTGCGTAGCACAGAGTGCTTCTTGTGGATCACACAGTTTAACTTGGCCCCTCTTGAATCAGTGAAGTTGGCTGACAATGTGCCCTTCCTGAATGTTTATGCTCATTGCCTTTCTATAGCTTTGAAACAGTATTGTGCACCATAACTGTAAGTAGCCTTTGTGCTTACAAAAATAGCAAAGAGCCTGTCAACTTCTGCGATGCATTATTCTTTTATCAGTTGCAAGCATCTGAGAACAATGCAGGGCTTGTCCCAGCAGCCAATAAATTGAGCCAATCACAAGCTTCTGCTCCCAGGCATCTTCCGCTTGGGTGCCAAGTTACAATATTTGATCAGTATAGTAGTATGTGTTAAGGTTCGATTCCATTTGCACATGGAGAGCAGAAAGAGAGGCTTTCCAAGCCTCTGTGCGTGATATAATCCATCCACTCTTGCTTTGCAGGCCCTACAGGAGTGATACATAGGTTGACTTATATCCCCTGGTTCCTCACTTAATACTTGGTCTTGAACCTTGGTCAGTGGGATTTCGTGGGATCTTCAACTGTCTACCAGTTGTGGTTTATCAGCATCCCATGGGCCACACAAACCTGCAACCATCCTTGTTTAACCTATTTGGTTTGGTCCCCACAAACCTGAACAATATTCCAACGCGAGTGACAAAGAGTTTCATAAGCAAACTCTTCTGTAGATTGACTGTTTATCGAGTATGCTACCAGTGAACTGCTTTTTGATACTTTCTTTACCAATGACAAACTATGTGATAAATCTATTCCATATTTCTTCGAATGATTACATTAGAGTATTGGTATGAATTTTCTGATCACAGTTATGATTCATTGATATTGCAGTCATAAAACAAAATTTTTCATTTTGTGAGATGTTGCAGTTTTAGATTTCTGTACTCTTTCAGCATGTTCTAAATCTTTGCATCAGTTTCAAATCATATTAAGATATGACTTTATTTGAACTACCATTGATGGGATAAGTGATATTTGTGACCAGACTGGAGTAGGTGGTGGGGGAGGATGTATGGGATAGGTCTTGCATCAAGGTCTATTACAGGGGTATGAGCCATGAGCTAAGGGATTGGGAGCAGAAGTTATGTAGGGATGGATGAGTGTATTGCGTATGTTCAGTGGACAACAGAATACCACTGTGGGAGGGCTGGGAAGGATAGTGGGCAGGGCATTTTTCATTTCAGGGCACGATGAAAGGTGGTCGAAGCCCTGGAGGAGAATGTAATTCAGTTGCTCCTGTCCTGGGTGGTACTGAGTTACGAGGTGAATGCTCCTCTGTGGCCAGACGGTGTGACTTTCGGGGAGACTGGAAAGATACGGCATGGCAGACTTGTTTTTGTACAGGGGTGGGAAGAAAATTATGGTCTGTGAAGGCTTCAGTGAGATCCTTGGTATATTTTGAGAGGGACAGCTTGTCACTGCAGATGCGATGACTATGGGTGGCTAGGGTGTATGGACGGGACTTCTTGGTATGGAATGGGTAGCAGCTGTCGAACTGGAGATATTGCTGGTGGTTAGTATGTTTGATACGGATAGAGGTACTGATGAAGCCATATTTGAGGTGGAGGTCAACATCTAGGAAGGTGTCTTGTTGGGTTGAGTAGGACCAAGTGAAGCAAATGGGGGAGAACCTGTTGAGGTTCTGGAGGAATGTGGATAGGGTGTCCTCGCCCTTGATCCAGATCAGAAAGATGTCATCAGTGAATATGAACCAAGTGAAGGATTTAGGATTCTGCATGTTTAGGAAGGATTCCTCCAGATGGCCCATGAATAGGTTGGCATAGGATGGTGTCATGCAGGTGCCCATAGCCGTACCCCTGAGTTGTTTGTAGATAATGCCTTCAAATGAGAAGTAATTGTGGGTGAGGATATAGTTGGTCATTCCGACAAGGAAGGGGTTGTTGGTTTGGAATCTGTCAGGCATTGGGAAAGGTAGCGTTCAGTAGCGGTAAGGTCATGGGCATTAGAGATGCTAGTGTAAACGGAGGTGGGCATCAACAGTAATGAGCAGGGCACTGTGTGGTAAAGGGACAGGAAATGTGGAGAGTTGGTGGAGGAAATGATTGGTGTCTTTTATATAGGAGGGTAGGTTCCACATAATAGGTTGAAGGTGTTGGTCTATGAGAGTAGAGATTCTCTCAGTGGGGGCACAATGACTGGCCACAATGGGGCATCCTGGGTGGTTGGATTTAAGAACTTTAGGGAGCATGTAGAAGGTGTGTGTGTGAGGAGTGGTAGGGGTGAGCAGAGAGATGGACTCTGGGGAGTGGTTCTGGTATGTGCCTAAGGATTTGAGGAGTGACTGGAGATCCTGCTGGATTTCTGGAATGGGGCCATTGTGGCAAGGTTTGTAAGTGGATGTATCTTACAGCTGGTCCTTCTGCCAGGTAATCCTCAAAACAACAGTGGCGGATCCTTTGTCTGCAGGTAGGATTATGTGGTTGGGATCAGTTTTTAGGTGGTGGACTGCATTTCTTTCTGTAGGTGTAAAGTTAGTTTGCATGTTGAGGGATTTGGGGAATGATTGCGAGGCAAGGTTCGAGGTTAAGAAATTCTGGAAAGTTAACACGGGGTGCTTTGGGGGCAGTGGGGGTGGGTCACAGTTATTTGAAGGAGTGAATAGTTCTGCAGGTTCAACATTGGTCTTTGGTAGGGGTCTGATTGGTAGGGTTTGTGGCAAAAAAATGTTTCCACTGTAGGGGGCGGGAGACGGAGAGCAGGTCTTTAACAAGTACTGCATTATTGAATTTGGGAGTGGGACAAAAGGTGAAGCCTTTGGAAATGACTGATTTTTCTGTGGGGGCTAAGGCTTCTGGAGGAAAGGTTCATGACTGTGTTTCAGGTCTCTTTCAATTCTGGATTCTGTGTGGCAGTGGGAGGGCATTTAGGAGGGTGGGGTAAATGTAGTAGGTCTGTGAGACAGGGTTTGTCAGCTATGAGGGTCTGTGAGGGGTTTGGAGATTGTTGTAGTTGTGGGGGGCAGTGGTACTCCAAGGGAGGAGAAGGAAGTGAGCAAGGTGGAGAGCTCTTTGAGATGGTGTTTGATATGTTGCTAGAGAAGGCCGAAATGCACGCTATAAGCTCACGCAGGCTGGCGTGAGGTCTGAAACAGGATATGTAATGAATGCTATAAAGAAAAGTACGTAGCTGCTGGAATACTTAACTTTAATCCATCATTTGTATACATCGTTCTTGATGAGACATGCTTCATACGATAACTATCAATTGCTATGGCGCCTTGCTAGGTCATAGCCATTGACTTAGCTGAAGGCTATTCTAACTATCTTCTCTGCAAATAAACGAGGCATCGTCAGTGTTGCATCGCTAGCTAAGTCGTCCGTACAACTGGGGCGAGTGCTAGTAAGTCTCTTGAGACCTGCCGTGTGGTGCCGCTCGGTCTGCGATCACTGACAGTGGCGACACGCGGGTCCGACATGTACTAATGGACCGCGGCCGATTTAAAAGCTACCACCTAGCAAGTGTGGTGTCTGGCGGTGACACCACGGTGTTTTGTATGTTGCTCTAGTTCCCAGAGGGCAAAAGTTTCACTGTGTGTTATGGGTTTCAGGAATTTGGGACTGCATAGCAGGAGAATTTTGCAGATGGAGAGAAGGTACCGCCAGAGGTTTGGGCTTGGTTGATATGGTTTTGCAGTGCTATGATGGTGAGGACTAAGCATGGTGGGATCAGAAGAGATGGAGGTCATTGTGGTAGGAAGGGTGGCATTCGGGGAGGGGGGGGGGATTCCATAAGCTAAGCAACAACGCAGGAACAGTATACGGGACTGGGTTCTGGCTAGAGATAAGGAAACTTTTCTGTACTGATGCAAACGGACAGAGCAATGATCCATGTTTGGGTGGAAAATGCAAAAAATTACGTAAATAAGGTAGAATTAAATCCGAAAAAATTCGCAAAAATACACCCAAACGTGGGGAAAATCATGAGAAGGATGAAACAGATGCAGAAGGGAGAAGGAGACAAAACTAAATCTGAGGGAGTCGATGATAGCAAAAGGTGAAAACTCACTAAAACTGACATGACGTCACAATGAGATCAAAGATAGATTTTTTTTTTTTTTTTTTTTTTTTTTGCTGTGGATAGCAGGTCAGAGAGTGGATAAGTGTGAAGAAGGGGACAGCAGGACAGCAGATGTGCTGGATGAGGCGGAATTAGTGGGTGCAAACTGGGATAGAATGGAAAAAGAGAGAGTGTGTGTGTGTGTGTGTGGGGGGGGGGGGGGGGTCATAGGAAGAGATACAAGATCATGTAGCATCAGAAGGGTGCAGGGAATAACATGCTAAAACATGGGAGAGTGACATAGGGAGAGTGATCAATTCGAAGACATAGGACTAACGATATCGTTGGAAGTAATGTGGTACATAAGACACTGCACTAACAGTCACATATTATATTTTTGTATTTCTTCCAGACAGCTCTTCAGTATAGGTAGCTGTATTGTCTGCAAAAAATCTGAGGTTACTATTAATGTTGTATGCCAGGTCCTTAGTATACAGCACGAACATTAAAGACCCCAACACACTACCCTGGCATATGCATGAAGTTACTTCTACATCTGTCGAAGGTGCTACCAAAGATAACATTCATTGTCCTTTTCTACCAAGAAAGCCTCAGTCCAGTCACAAATTACGTTTGGTATCACAACTGATCACACTTTCATAAATAAGCACTGGTGTGGTACTGAGCCAAATGCTTTTCGACAGTTGAGATGTTCTACATCTACTTGGCTGCCGGGATCTGTGGCCTTCAGAATATCATGTGGGAAAAGCACAGGTCGGGTTTTGCATGACCAATCTTTTCAGGGTCACTGCTGTTTGACATGTTCATTCTGCTTGAATTACCTCATTACTATTGAGCTCATAATGTGTTCTAAGATGGATAATAAAGGTATTGTACAATAGTTTTATGAAACGCTGTGCTACCTACCAACTTACAGGCCCCATTTTTTTGTTCTAAGGATCTGGTGTACCATAACTGAGAAGGGGTAATGCAGCTGTTATGTAGAATCCGATAGGAATTCCATGGTGCCCTGGTACTATGTTAAATTTTGCGATTGTGGTCATGACTTATATTTGTAGCACTCATCTTTGCAATGGTGTGAGAATGAAACAGGGGTAGTACTTCTGGATTGTCCACTATAAAAGATTGCTTGGAAATTGTATTCGGCTTTTGCTTTGCTACCCTCAGTATCTGTACGTGTCTTCCATAAGTTTTCGGACATGAAGTTTAGTATCACGGATAGCCTTTCATACAACCAAAACCTGCTTTTTATGGAAGGTGTTGTGGCAAAATTCTGCTATTGTAGTTATTAAAAGCATCATGCATTGTCCTCTTGAAAGCCAGACATGTTTCATTAAGTACCTGACTGTATTCCTACACTGATACTGTAGAATGATCACAACATAAATGTATTTATTTACAGTAGATACGGTATTGAGTATATGTAACTGTGTATCCTGTAATCTCTCTTCGGTCTCTCCCTCTGTTCCAATTGTGCATTACTTTACCAATAGTAGGAGTAGCAATAGCGTCATGCTAGGTCCGTAAAGTCTCACTGGCATCGTGCTAGATTCGTAAGATCCCAAAGCACTGATGTCTATATGGTTGGCATAATCTGAGAGTAGTTTGAGGATAATCTGAAGATAATTTAAAGTGGAGATGTGATTATGATGGCTTAAAAAGATGGATGGACCAATTGGTCCCAAGGGAGGGACAGTAACTAAAGCTATCTAATGGTATGTGTGCTTGGACAATGTCTAATATTCAGTGCCAAGGCAGCTCAACATACCTGCCAGTTTTCCATGACACCATTCATTTATTTGGTGTTCTCTGTGGTGAATGTAACTGGTCATAAGGACTGCTGTCCATCCCATCAGAGAACTGATGAAACTACTGTTGAGTCATCTGTTCCATATCCATGTTTGAACCATACATTTCATCAAGCCAGGTATGAAATTTTGCAGCATGTGTGCCACATGCCCATTACTATCAACATCTACACCCATTCTCTGCAGATCACTGTGAAGTTTATGGCAGATGTGAAGAACTATCCCAGCATTCTCTTGTCAACTGTAGTGCCCTGTGAGCAAATCAGGATGGGAGCTGACACCATCTCCACCCATTAAATGGCTCATCCAACTCAGAAATCTGGTGCCTGAGAATACAAGCTGGAATATTTTCGAATAAGGGAACTCAGTGGGAAAAAGGACAAGCAGCTCTGAATAATAACTCAACAGTGAAGTAGGATTGGAAACTACTGTCGAATTGTATGAGGCACTAACATATTGACTGTGTTGTGCAATCCTGCATGTACTGTGTGCAGCAAAGTGCCATGAGAAACTAAGTCCCTCCCTGGGGCATAGTAATGCAGATCCAGCGTCTCAGGCAGATTGAGATCGGAATTGGAATCCTCAGCGGCATCCCGACTCACTCCTTCCAGAAGCTTCTATGCTCCCAGTCACGTAGCCCACACTACCCTTGCCACAAAAACGCAATTCCTCCTCCTTCTTAGCACCCTAGTGATTTTAGGTTACTCCTTTCCTGGTACACCTTGTGCAAGTTCAAAGAAGGGAAACACGTTTTGTATTGTTGCGAAATATGGGAGACAGTGTCACTGAAATGGTACTGGATTTGGGCTGGACATCATTAAAAGAATGGTGTTTTTCGTTGCAACCGAATCTTCTCACAAAATTCCAATCACCAACTTGTGCCTCCAAATGTGAAAATATTTTGCTGACACTGACCTACATAGGGAGAAACGATCACCACGATAAAATGAGGGAAATCAAAGCTCGTACGATGTTCGTTCTTTCCGCACGTTATACGAGATTGGAATATTGTAGAATTGTGAAGGTGGTTCGATGAACCCTCTGCCACGCACTTAAATGTGATTTGCAGTGTATCCATGTAGATGTAGAACATTATACACTTAGGTGTACACTCAAAATACTTCACGCTACTCATTCGCAACACATATGCGACACTTCTCTCCCTGAGGGTAAATTTTGTAGTCTCTACCCTCAAAGACTGGAAAATTTTTTTGTCAGCTGTGTTAGTTTGTCTCTCTTGGATTCGATTCTTTATTTACAATCATCTATACATTTCCCTTTACAAAATTATATATTTTGTTCTTATATCCATCCTTCCTCCAAAATGCACTTAATTATCTCTGTTCCTACTGAGGTTTGAGTGAAACATTGGTGGTTCCACAATAGTCATTTATTGACACACAAGACCCTTTAAACTAGCAAAGTAATATATTGTGTTTTAACTCGCTGAATTCCTCGTGGCGGTGTTGTGGTGTGAAGTCATAGCATGCAGATACCAGTGACAGCTGATGCAGGGACGGCCCGTGTTGCAGTGGAGTGCCAGGCAGCATATTCTTCCATTCAGTACATACCAGTGACCCACTGCAGTGACACCGTGGTCTTCTCCTTGTGAATTCACTCTTTGTGTTATTAAGCAAACCAGTGACCCTCAGGTTCGGATTCTGCTAGCGAATTTCATCAACCTCCAGGTTCACAGGTGACCCATTTGGTGAGGCCATAGTCCCTTTGTCCTTACCAGCCATTTGGGTAAGTACCACACGGAACTTCTTTCTGGTAACATCTGGGACCGCATCTTCTGTGTTGGCCTATTGGTGCAGTACGAATGTCTTCTGTGAAGCAGTGTAGCGGCTAAGTCATTGCAGTGAAGTATTAAGTCCACTGACTGTCAGTTTGGCTGTCGAGACAACATTTCTTCTTCTTTTCTTTCTCTCCTCAAAGGGCCATTTCGTGTCGTTTGCCGGAGGTATTTATTCAGTGTTTTTGCCAGTGTGGTGAAGTTTCTAGGGTGGCCTCTGACTCTTTGGTCATTAAGCTATGCTTCTCCGTTGGGCAGACGCGTGACCAATGTCGACACACGTGCCGGCTTTCCTTGTTTTACCTCTGTACTGTCGCGGTTGGGCATTTCCCTGTTGTCCTCCGTTCAATATGCTGACAGTTCCTGGATCAGCGACCACTGATGTGCGAACTGCGCTGGTCGTTGTTGTCCTTGCAAACATTGGCTGTCGTCTCGGTCGTTGATCTATCGAACTGACTGCTGCTGTTGCACAAACTCTGCTGGTCATCGGCTTTCTTATTTGATGGCTGTTGCTTCCAAATATTGTGGCCTAAATGTTCACTTAACCTATAGTAAGTCTTTACATATTTTTCTGCTGGATCTCTGCTTTGAACAACCATAAACAACAAATAATAATTATATACAATGATAAATAACACACAATTATTATACACCCTACATTCCTCCCTGTCAGGAAAAATTCATTCTCGAAAAAATTTTCTCCTATGTCCATCTACAAATGACTAACAAACAAGAAACAAAGTCCAAATCTTAGTCTGTCAGGAAAATTATGTAATACATTCGTTCTGTAATAGCTTGAAAAACATCAGTATTAAGAAAACATCTGAAAGTAATATTAGAAATATGGCAGAATGATGATCAGTAACAATACAGTGAAGTAGCAAGCAACAATTATCTCTACATATATTTTCACAGTACACATGTTTGCTCAGCATTCAACTGGAATTTGATGTAGGGAGATGTTATTGCATGTCTTTGGTTTTCATCTGATACACAAGAAAGCAGTACAAAGTATAATTATGACCAAGAAGGTTCCAAGAAATACCGGAAGTATGGAAGGTAGCATTGCTAAGTACATATTACGTAATTGTGATTTTATGGCAAAAGAAATATTATTGTTCACTTTGTATGACTGAGATACCCTTATCACTACATTCTACTGAAGGACTTGTACTTGTTTAAGCACACGGTGTCTAGTCATATATTGGTACTTCCTATTATTTAAAACCCAGAATTCCCCTTTGTGTATTTTGCTAATTTCCTTTTCGATTCTGGATTTCCTGTTAGTACATTGGTGCTAGAATCTGTAGTACACAGAGCTTATTTACATTTGCAGTAGACTGGTAGATCTTTGTATTGTGGTTGCATAATTGGCTGTGTGCAGCCAAAGGTTGTATGAAGCAGAATGCATGTTCTGTGTTGGTGGATCAGTGGTCTTCTGTTTCCATGGTCCAACACGCTTTGGAACAGTATTGGTGGCATTACATCCGTTACTCCCTTAAGAGGTTTCAACCGGCTTGCATGAGCAATAGTTGTTTCTGTGGGTAACTGTAACTTGATGTTAACTGGTGGTGTGAGTTCAACAACTTGGTAAGGACACTGGTACATTGTCACAAATTTTTTTCATCCTTCCTTTAGCAGCATAGGGAGCAGATAGAAAACCCATTGTCCAGTTTTGAAATTCGGAAACGTAGCGTGTATGTTGTCTAATTTATCTTTCCATTCTAATGCTGTGGTATTTGCTTTCTATACTTTTTTCCGCACATCGTTAATGATTCGAGCAAATTTCTTAACTGCTTCTCCATTCTTTCTTTCTTTGGGTTTAATAACGTCAAATGGCGATGGCATCTTCCTTCCATAAATAACTTCATAAGGCGACATGCCCGTTCCTTAGTGCATTCTGGCATTGTAAATGCTTACACAGTATTGAATGATGATGTCCCATCTGATGTGTTAGTCATTGATAAAATTACTAAACATCTCCCCGAAAGTGTGGTAGATTCTTTCTGCACATCCATTTGCTTGTGGGTGTAATGGAGTGGTGCATAATTTATGTACTTTCAACAAACGGCAAAGTTGTTTCTTGAGGTTGGACGTGAAGATACTACCTCGGTCGGTTATAAATGCTTCTGGTATGCTGAGTTTTAAAATCCAATTACTGACCATAGCCTCTGCAATGGTGTTTACTTGTTGAACAGGGAGACTTACCACGGTTAGATATCTTGAGAAATGATCTACAATTGTTAGTACATACCTGTCGCTAACACGTACCTATTCCCAGCTGGTGTTTTATTAAAGGTACCATAAATCTCCATTGTTACTATTTTGAATAGGTGTGATGCTTCCAGGAGACATTCTAACAGCATACATTGATGGCAATAATCTGCTCACTGGGCACATGGTATGCAATTGCACACGTATTGTGCTCCACCGTGCTTACTTGTCTCCCACCAGAAAAAGTCAGCAACTCATCTTTCAGTGGCTTTTTGACTGCTGTGACTTGAAAGAAAGTGATCGTGGGCCTCTTGCATGACTTCTTGTCAGAGGTATTTGGGAACCATGATTCTCAGTCTGGGTCCAGTTGTTCAACATAGGACCCCATCCTGTAGGCAAAACTGCTGTTGTGTTGCATATATTTTGCAATCAGCATCTGAAGCCTGTGCTTTTTGCCATTCTTCTGCATTGTGATGTACTGCTGCCAATACTGCTACCTTTCAACTAAGACGATCTGTGTTGGAATGTTTCTTCCGCGGTTTATGAATGACTTCAAAGTCGATTTAGGAGAGGCATACAGACCAACGCATCAAATGACTTAGTGGGTCTTTTAACCCAAGTAACCACTTGAGAGCAGCACGGTCCATGATTATCTTGAATTTATTCCCATACAGATAGCACCTGAAATATTTTATACCATAGATGACAGTCAGTGATTCCTTTTCCCTTGTTGAGAAATCCTTTTCTGCCATATTTAATTGTCTGAATATGTAGGCTGGTGGATATTTGCACCATTAATGTTTTGACCTTAAACTCCTCTGATAGCATTTCCAGGTGCATCAAAGGACAGGATGAAGTCTTTGCTGAAATCTGGATAGATTGATACAGGACTATGTGTTAGTTTGTATTTTAGTGTTTCAAATGCTGTTTTGCATTCTGTTGCCCAGTGAAATTTAGTACCTTTTTTCAATAACTTTGTGAGGGGTCTTGCTATTTCTGCATAGTCTTTTAGAAATTTTTGAAAATAATTTGAGATGCTAGAAATTGCTGTACTTCTTGATGGATTGTGATTTAAGAAAATCTTTAACTGCAGTTATTAGCTATGGATTGGTTTTGGTTCAGTGTTCGCTGATAACATGGCCTGAATATGTTACTTCCTTTAATGCGAAGTGACACTTTTAAAATGTAATGTTAATTTGGCATCCCTGAGATGTTGGAAAACTTCTTGTAAGCAAATTGCCTGCTCCTTAATGTCTTTTGAAAATACGATTAAGTCATCAAGGTATATTATGCATTGTAGAGGTTTTAACCCACATAACACACCATCTAGCAATCTTTGGAATGTTGCAGGGGCGTTTTTTAATCCGAAAGGCATCCTTAAGAAATTGCCAATGACCTGAAGGGGTGGAGAAAGCAGTTTTATATCTGTCATCTTGTGCAACTTCTATTTGATGGTACCCACACCTCAAGTCAGTTGTGGAGAAATATTTACTCTTGCCGGGATGGTCAATGGTACCTACGATTGTCATAAGTGGATACATGTCTGAAATTGTTTTGCTATTTAAATTCCTGTAATCACAAGAGAATCTATAAAATTTTCCACTGTTAGCAGATTTCTTTGGCACAGTTATGACATTTGTGCTGTATGGCGAATCCGAATACTCTATTATACCATCCTTTAATTGCTGAGTCTATGAATTCATCAAGCAACAGTCGTAATTGGTGAGGAACTCTGTATGCTCTCCCATATATTGGGGTGTTATCTCATGTTGGAATCCTTTGTTGTGTGATGTTCGTTGCTGGTAGCGGTCCCTGTGAACTAACTAGATCCTGAAACTTGTCCAACAATGCTTCTATCAAATTCTGTTCGATTTCTTTTAAGTGTGATACTTTCTGGCACAATGCAGTTTTGTAGGCAGCTGGCTTGCCACTATTGTCTACATCTGACCAATCAAAATCATCTTCCTCTGAAGCACTTATGTTAACTAGCAACATTCCATTTCATAACTCCTTGTCTTCTGTCCCAAAATTATCTAAGCGCACTGGTACCTTCTGTACTCCATCAATTGTTGCATGCACGAACTATACTCCTGTGCACAACAACATGCTGTGTATAATTCATCATTTTCCTCTTAATGGTTCCACAATGCATAGTGTGTTTGTGGATAAAGTAGCATTAATGTCCACCCAAAGTAGCTTTCCTGCACTATATGGTATTTTATCCCATGGATCTACCTTCAAGGACATTGCTTGCAGTTTAGTTGATTCCTCTTTCAAGGGAGAGGGATCTTGCGGCAGAGCATCCTTGGCAGCTGTGTCACCTAATTGAAACAATGTCCCACTAAGCTCCAATGTTTGCAGCTCAAAGTTGATTATGACACGACAGTTATTCAGGAAATTGAACTCTAGGATAACTTCATATCTCGATTACCCTTGATACAACTTCTTGGAGTCTTACACCCTCAATATGAAAGGTCAATGACATACAGCCCACTGAACATGTCACCTTCACCTATACCAATTAACTTATATCTTGGAGGGTCATATCTCCTGGCCTCAGCACACTGTTTACTTATGACTGACACTTGAGCCCCAGTGTCGACTAATAATTTGTGTTTTACCCCTAGCAGTGCCTGGTAACCAGCACTCTGCCTTTGCATGTGTTCTGATAGTGTAGAATTTTAATAGGAATGCCTGGTGGTGGTTCCAGAGTTCCCATTCCTGTTTAATGGACCCCTGGCTGCAAATTTCCCAGTACTGCTACACTCAAGATATGTATGGTCCACCCGTTGACAATTTGTACACTGTGGCTGATGACAGTTTTTCGCGATGTGTCCCTGCTGATCACATCTGAAACAATAAATCGATGTGAAAATTACATTTTTGCTTTCCTTGTACCTCGTCATGGCAGGTACTTCCTCTAATGCTGTAGCAATGTTGACTACATCAGTTAAATTAATCGGAAATTCTGCCCTAACATGGAGCGATCTTTTGGGTAGCAGTCCTTGCCAAAAGGTATCTGAAGTCCTGTTCTACACTTCTTGCAGAATATACTTTGCTGACAATTAGTAAGTGTTACTTAGCTTTTTTATTCTATCCACAAAGCTTTCTATTGTTTCATTGTATCTTTGGGACATGGTGTTCTACTGCTCCCTGTCCTGCTTTGTAAGCCTTTTGAGCAAAGCTTGTTTCAGTTCTGCAAAAGTTCATGCATTTCGTAACTCCTTGTGATGATAGTACGTGCACCTTAGCTTCCCCTATAAAATGTAACTTTGTCATTTGCAACATCTGTTCATCTGATCAGGAACCAAGTTTAGCGGCTGCTAACAAATCTGCAAAAAATGCTTCTACATCCTCGCTTGGCCTGCCAGAGAAGGGAGTCACAAGGGTGGCTGCTGGTGTATCTAGTATGGAAGGGGTTGCACTAGATGTGTACCTATACTTGGATAATCGATTCAAGAATTCATTATTGTCAGATATCAATTGGGCTACCTGTTTATGTAGGCTGTGAACAGCCTCGTGAGTGGGAACTCCTTGTGTCTTACTGTCTGTCGTCATAATGTTTTCCTGTTTAAAAAATGGTTATTCTCACAAATATGCTTCCTATGACCACAAGAACATAGACTCAGCTATGTAACAAGTAACATTAGAAATGATTATGATTCCAATCAAAATAACAAGAACATTTAACACCATCCGAAAATAAATTTTCTAGCATCAAATTCCTTTGTAAGAATGAGAGTTTTACATCATTTGTTTTCTACATCATGAAAGCATTACTTGAAAAGGAAAAACATCTGGGACCAATTTGCACTCACCAATGTGCTGAAATACCATCCGTTGGCTGCAGGTTGTTGCGTGCTGTCTGTGGGTTGTTAGTGGCCCATCGCTGGCGATGGTGTCAGGAACCTCTTGCTCCACAAATTCCCTATCATGAGTACACTTCAAACTAGAGCCAAGGTTATCTGACACAAAGTGTAGCAAGGTTGGGTTTTGTGACACTAGATATTGAGCATCAGTGACAGAGGGGAACAAAAGTCATTATATTGTCAGGGACGGCGGGAGGGAACACGACACTTTGTGGGCAGTGGAATGGGTTCTTCCCTTGGCTCAGTGGATGAGGTGTGAGTGAAATATTGGTGATTCCACTATAGTTGTTTATTGACAAACAAGACCCTTTAAACAAGTGGAGTAATATATTGTGCTCTAACTTGCCCAATTCTTCACGGCAGTATTGTGGTGCAGAGTTGTAGTGTGCAGATACCAGTGACTGCTGATATGGTGGCAGCAGCTCGTGTTGCAGCAGAATTGTGAATTCGCTCTTTGCATTACTAACAAGCAACTATGCCATGGCACAGAGTGCTCTATCCTGGGATCTAACAAGTGACCCTCAGGTTTGGATTCTTCTTGCGGAGTTCATCAACTTCTAGGGGTCACAGGTGACCCATTTGGTAAGTCAGCACTTTCTTCGTTGTCACCAGCCATCTGGGTAAGTACCACACGAACTTCTTTCTGGTAACATTTGGGACCGCATTTTCTGCTTTGATCTATTGGTGCAGTACCAACATCATCTCGCAAGCTGTGTAGTGGTTAAGTCATTGCAGTGAAGTATGACGTCCACTGACTAACCATCAGTTTCTTCTCTCCCATTTGCTGGAGGTATTTATTAGGTTTTTTTGCCCTTTTTTTTAGGGTGGAGATGGACTCCTTGGTTGCTGATCTGTGCTTCTCACGTTGGGAGAAACGTGACCAATGTTAACACGTGTCGGCTCTTGTTGTTTACTTCTAAGCTGCCGCCATCAGGCATTGCCCTGTCATCATCCTCCACACACGTGAGTTCAGTATGCTGACAGTTCCAGGAGCATTGACCTCTGATGTGCCAACTGTGCTGGTTGTGGTTCTCCTTGCAAGCATTGGTCATCTTCTCGGTCACTGATCTGTCGAAGTGCTGACTGCTGCTGTACAAACTCTGCTGGTCATCAGCCTCCTTGTTTGATGGCTGCTGCTTCTAAATATTGTGGTTTAATATGTCAAAGTCTCTAAAATGATCACTTAACCCATAATAAGTCTTTACGTATTTTTCCGCTGGATCTCTGCTTTGAACAACCATAAATAACACGTAATTATTATACATAATTATTATACTCCCCACAAAAAGAACAAATGTTTGCTTACAAATTCTAGGACTATGATCTACCATTTTATATAACAACTGATCATTATTTAACTTCACAAACTGTCTTTTTGTATCATCTATTACAGTATTTCTTTCTCTGGTGCTGTATATGTAAACAACTGTTTATTTATATCTACTTCAACATGAAGTGGCTAGTTTTAATTTCAGAGACACAACTGTCTACAGTGGTAATGTTCAAGACATAATGTAAAATATTGCCAGCTATCAGCACATCAAGGTCTATTACTTTGCGCAACTGATAAACATTGTACCCTGTAAGTCCTAGAGGGAATCTCTTAGTTTTAATCTTTTATCAGTTCTAAATATTTTACTACTTGCACGGGATTAAAGAGGCGCGCTTCTAAAATACCTTTTTGTGCATTTATGAATGCAGTAATTAGGAAATCCTACTCCTGTTCATTACAACTGAATTAGCTGCTCATTAATGCTTATCAGTATAACAACTCTCTTCTATTAGCACTATTTTTGAACTTTATTATGTGCTGACTAAACCTCTTCATGGCCTGTGTAATAATCTGTTAATTTTTTGCTATGGAGCTTACTATTTCATTAAAACTCACCAATGCTGCTTTTACTAAGGTAACCTGCTCTCTTGTTAACCTTAATAGCTGTTTCTGCTCTCCTTCCAATACATCAATTTTTGCTTTAAAATAAGATGCATCATCTTCATTCTGAGTACCAAATAATATTTTGCTTACTTCCCAAAAAAAATTTACCCATCCACTTTTTGTGTTCTTCTCTCATGGGGAGATAACTGACCGATTAGACTTTGTGACTCTCTAGTTTACCTGTGTGAAACTAAAGCCTGTTTTGCACTGGCACATTTTGAAGCACACATATTAAGCTAAGTGAGTCTTCTCTGACAGAATTCCTCAGCTCTGTTAGCTTTTACTTTGATGTTCTCAAACTTATTCTTTGATTCTACTAAATTGAAATAACTTATAATTCTCCATGTGGCAGTATAAAGACTGACTCTCCATGTTGCCATAGTATAACCCTGGGGATGGCTGCAATTTTGTAAATTGTAGATCTGTCACTGTTCGAACTGAAGTAATTCCTAATGATTGTATGGCACTTGCCACACCCAGATATGTTTCAGCCATCTTGTAATTAAAAAAAGCTCTTTCAGGCAGTTGACGTGTACTGTTAGATACTTACTACCTCTTAAATGTATGACGGTATTTGATGTTTTAACTTTGTTTAGCACATATGGGTCTCGTCATTGATTACTTAATTCTTCGATCTTCCTCTATGAACACTTTCATCATGTTGCAGAACTTTATCCCCTGGTTAAAATTCCTTTGGATGTTGGGTCTTGTCAAAGTATTCCTTATTCTTTCATTTAGAACATTCATTAAAATCAGTGGTCAAGCACATAATCATTGTAATTGTAAATTACCTCTGCTGGGTTCTTTTGCAAAATTCCTGGTATATTACACTCTCTCCCAAAGAACAACTCGTGAGGCATGCATCCTGTTGCACTATGTGGTGGTGTGTAAAGAATTCTGGTTCGTCGGTTCTCTGTCTATAAAATGTCTGAGTATTTCAGTTAAGGTTTTGTGTGTTCTTTCTAATGTGTCATTACTCTGTGGGTGGTAGCAAGTTGTCTAAATCTTCTCTATATGCAATAATTTGCATACTCTTTGCATTGTTTCACTAATAAAGTACTACGCATATCACTCAGTAGTATGGACAGTATGCAAAACTTCAAAAAAATCTTTTCCACCAGAGCTTTTGCTACCGTTTCAGTATCTTGTTTTTCAATAGGCTGCGCATCTTGGAAATTTGTCAGTGCATCCTGAAAGGTAAGGACATACTTACTACTTTTATCTGTTTGTGGAAGCAGGCCTACAAGGTTGAAATCAAATCTTTCGAAACAGCACTCAGGAGATGTCATTATTTCCATGGCATTTTAGTTTTATTTTGGGTAATCTTATTCTTTTGGCAGCTTTTGCATTAGTGAATTGAAGTGTATTCAAAAAATTTCAGAACTTTGTTCACAAAATTTTTCTACATTTACCTTTTACTTATTCTGCACGATCTCCTTCAGAATACTCTCCTCCACAATTGATACACTGCTCCCAATGCTGTTTTCACTTCCAGAAGCAGTCTTGGTATGCCTCTTGCTGGATTGCGCAAAGTGCTGTCTGCAAATTTTCTTTTATGTCATCTATTGTTGCAAGTCTTCAGCCTTTCAACTGGGTTTTCAGCTTTGGGGCTAAAAAAAATTCCAAAGGGATGAATGTGCAGGTGCATTACCATGATGCAAGAACTATGATTTGTCTCACCACATTTCAGGCCATTTCCTTATCACATTTTCTCGCAGGCATCACAACATGTCCCAATAGTACCATCGATTAATAGTTTGGCCCTGTGGTGCGAATTCATAAGGACCTAATTCTTCCAAGTCAAAGAAAACTGGCTTTGGCATTTGACCTGACCAGATAAGATTTTTTGGTCTTGGAGAATCTTTCTCGACCCATTGTGAAGATTCCACGTCTTATCACCAATTATGATTCTCTTAAGGAACATCTCATCCTCATTTGTGGAATCGAAAAGCTCTTCACAGATTGTGAGGCAAAGGTCTTTCTGGTCTTGACTCTTGAGTTGTGGGACATACTTGGCATTCCTAGATGCTTTGTCAGGATTAATTTCATTGCCGTTCCTGACATAAGTGTCACTGGTAGATGTCGAAGGGTGTCCTGAACAAGGGCCAACTTTAACTTCTGTTCAGCTGTTTTTAAACTGAGTTAAACATTTGTAACAAGGAGTACAACTTCAGCACTAGTCACAGTAGGCTTCCTCCATCATTTGGTGTGTCTCTGTAAAGGTTTGCCATTAGTCCCACGCACTGTTTTGCTCCTGTAACTCTGCCATCTCAAAATTCGCGGACTGTATGACACAACATTCTAATAAATACAGCACTGAACAATAACCAACAGACATACAACAGTGAAACTTCCAGCAGTTACACATTAAACACAGGCGTGTGAAGGGATGTCAACTGCATTTCACTCCAACACACCATTGGTGCAAAATTACAAATGTTCTGGAATTTTTTGAACAGACCTCGTATACTGCTCTACATCTGCTTTCATACCTTCCCAAGTACAACATTTCTTTACCCTGTCATGAGTTCTAACTGTTCCCTGATGGCCACCAATTGGTGAATCATGGAACCCTTTTAGAATCATTTTATTTTCCTCTGAACTCTCAGTCAGTGTAGCAGATGGTTCCTTCACAGTTATGTCCCCTGCCATGATCTGTGTACCTTTTTCCACATGGCCTGGATTGCGGCCCCGCTTATCTCCTTTCCTCCAGATGACCCATAGGTGTCACCACTCACAACCTCAGCGATGACCTTTAAATTCTCATCTCCTGCAGCTGTCTCAGCTGTTTTGGTTGCCTGTCCCATCTTGCTTTTATTGCTTTCCTGCTTATCAGTTCCTGGATTTATGATTCTAGAGAGGGCATCTGCAAACTGATTTTGCTTGCCACTTTTGTAGAGAGTTTGATAATCGTACTCATCCAATTTTAATTTTAACAATTGAGATGATGGATCCAGAACGCTACTTATCCATGTTAATGATTTGTGATCCATATATATTGTGAATTTTCAGCTGGATAAGTACGGTCAAAAATGTTTAACTGCCCAACATATGGCTAACATTTCCCTTTCTATAGTACTGTGTGACTGTTCCATTTTATTTAATTTTCTGGCTACATAAGCAACAGGTAGTTTTCCTTGGCTCAGTATGGCCCCAATAGAGCTCAGTAACACCAGTCATAACAATGGACTCCTGACTAAAACCAGGATGCTGCAATATTGGAGGACTTAACTGTTTTTCCTTCAATTGTTGAAATGTTTCCTCCTGTTCCATTCCCCAACTGTATGCTACTCGTCTCTTCACCAAATCATGTAGAGTTTTGCAATTTTCCTATAAATAATTATAAAATGTTGGTAGTAACTGCTTAACCCTAGGAAGGCTTTTAATTGTGTAGTAGTATTTGGTTGTGGGTACTGCTTTGACCTTCTTTGGATCAGGCTTTAACCCCTCTGCTGTAAGAACATGACCCAAGCAAGTAACCTCTTTGCGCAAAAATCCACATTTATCTGCGTGTAACTTTAAGTTGTGACGTCTTAACCTCAAGTCAACTATTTTGCCATCCTAGTGAGGAGCCAAATATTACATCATTTGGATAAATGAATACCTTTTCTCCATGCAATCCCATTAGAAAGGAATTCATTAACTTCTCGAATGTACTTGAAGCTGTTTTCAAACCCATTGGCATTCTCTTGTACTCATAATGCCCATATGGAGTACTAAACACTGTTTTCTCCTCGTCTTTCACATCTAACACAACTTTATAATACCCCGTAGCTGAATCAAGTGTTAAGAAAAACTTCGCTTTCCCTAGCCCATCCAAAATCTCATCTATCCTAGGAAGAGGATATACATTATTAACAGGTACCTCGTACAGGTGCCTATAATCTGCTACAGTCTGTGTCATTTTTGTTTTCCACTAGCAGTCATTATAAAGGGAAAATTCCGTTCACATTCATTGCTACTTTGAACTACATTGTCTTGTAACTTTTCTCAGTTTCCTCTTGCAAGACCACTGTTTGTGCCTGTGCTATTCTATATGGCTTCAAACATATTATTAGACATTCTGCTTCTGGTATTAACCGGTTTCCTGGCAAGTGAAATGTATCATTATACACCATACATATTTCCATTATGGCATTTCTTTCTTCACTATTTAAGTGCTTAACTTGGAGATTATCTTTTAACTTACTTACCATGGATTTTATCTCTGGCTTTATGCTTTTCTCTTGGCTTACTCTAAATGCCTCTCCAGGTAGCACTTCCTGAGCCACCAGTGGTGGCCACTTCATTGATAGACTCTCTCCTGTCATGTTAGCACACTTGTTATGCATGTGCCACCTTTTACTGATACCGAAACTTCTAGTAAATACACTCATTGTCTAATTTCTCGCTTAGGAGTGATTGCTTCTGACACAGTCCATAAGTGTACATTAACAATTCGCAATTCTCTTGGACTCTTTATGTTTTGCCCTTTTTTCATCTCTATTCCTCCAGATCTTTTCCCACACTGACAATTCCCTACTGTCGTGGCTCCAATCGCAACTGAATCAACACCTTGTTTCACAGCTTCTGCTCTCATGGAAACAGCTCCAACCATATTTTATAACACTGTTTTCTGTCTTCTGGCTCCAACCTCAATTGGACCAACACATTGCTATCTGGTGGCTCCAACCGCTTCTACGTTAAGTTTTCCTACCATCATCGAAGTGGCCCTTACCATGATTGAACATACCTTTTCCCCAATCTGTGGCTCTGACGACCATCGAATCGGCATCTACCATGTTTGACATACCTTTTGCTCGTTCCACAGCTCCAACCACAAATGAACTAACACTTGGCTTTCTCATAGTTTCTGTTGCCATTGAAGCAGCACCTACCATATTTGACATAATTTTTCCTCATTCTGTGGCACTGACTGCAAGCAAACAAACACACACATTGCTGTCTCGTGGGTTCTACCATGCCTGTGGTCAAGTAAATGTTTCTTGTGGCTTCTGCCACCGAATCATTTACGTCTTTCCTTTGAAATGCCCTATTTGGAAACTTTGTTCCTTTGCAGTTTGCAACTGGATTCATTTTCCATGAATCCATACACCTTTTGTACTATAATTTATCACAGTATTCTCCCTGATTAGGAAGTCCCTTGCTAATAGACCCTCAAAAGGCAGATATAACTTGTACTGTAAGCCGTACTGACAGAGCCCTTGCAGTCTGTAAATCAGTGCCTATAGTATCTTTCGTCTTAGCAACGATATTAGTGATCCATCTGATCCTAACACGTGTCTCTGGATTTCACATTCCACAAACTTTTCTTGTTAACTAAACTGATTTGTGTGTCACTATCTATTAAAAACCGCATCAGATCCCGTTTTCCTTTCGTACACTACAATTATACAAAATCATTCTGATTTGTGCAGTTGACAGTAAATATCTTGCCTGATAGGGCACAGTGTGACTGCCTCATTATGCCTCTCTTTAGTTTTTCGGCCTCTTATTCTTTCTTTTTGCTAACCACACACATTCATTGCACTGTCTGGCATAATAGCCTCTCTGGTTACACTTAAAGCATATTATGTTACTTGATGCTGCACGTGGAGTGCTGTGTCCTGATAATTTGTACTGGGAACACTTTACTGGCCTTAGACAGTCCATTTCTTTACAATGCCCTTTGAATTCTCATTCGGTTCCTGCTACTCTGTCTGTGTTTACTCATTCTAATTTCACTAGCATTTCAGTCTTTTCTTTTTCTGCTTTGTGTTTTCTTTCTGCTTGTGTCTCAATTATTCTTACTCGTTTTTGCAGATGACAATCTTTCACCACATGTCCTGGCTTACCACAGTTAAAGCAAGTCAGGTTTTTAGGACTGACTGTCCTTGGTATTCTTACAACAGTTCTCCCAGTCAGCTTTTCCTTTGCCAACGCAGTAGCAATTTCCTCTATAGAGGCAATATCGACATCCTCAGAGAGTGTTACTGTCTCTGTCCTTATACGAATACTGCCCTGCCCAATTTCAGAACCAGGGCAAGGCTACCAGCCAACTCAGTTTCAGTAATTACACTTCTAATTGTCTCTCTAAAATGATGCTGCAGGGCATCAATGCACAAACCTCACAGTGCACTGCTCTTGCAATGTTCTCGTCTACTTGAAAACAGTTCACAAGTGTATTAATATAAAGCCTGTTTGCAACCATAGTTTTCCACCAAAATACAACATACAGCTGGTCAAATTGTTGTCAGATCCCTGAATAATAATTTATTCTTGACAGTTCCAGTTATTTCTGTCTCAATTAACTTGACAGTCACATCCTGCTGATCAGGGACCACTATCGCAAACGCACTGTCTCAGTTATCTAGAAATTCATTTAACTATGCTTTATTGTCATCAAAAAAGTATGATAATTACTTCAGAGCATCACTTAAACTAATGTACTGCCTAACTGGTGATGATTGTGTGTACTTCTACCTGTTCATGTGACTGCATGCTATAACAACAATTTTTCTTACTGTATTTGATTTTTTCTGAAGTCTGTGCAGCTTTCCGCCCCCATCTCTCACATCGCACTGCCTCCCAGCCATGATGTTAACACTGCTGGCCCAGACCCGCCTGCCACGTGGCTCTGATTATGTTATCTCCTTTCTTGGTGCTGGCGGACCCTTCTGGGCCATCTTCTGAGTGATGTCATTGCTCCCTCTCTGGAATGGTGTTCTCCTGCGCCTGCTGCCAATTCGCCTTCTGCAAAGTCAAATCATGCTGCAGCAGACATCCATGGCCCCTCTGAAGATCTCGTGCCACGACCTCTCTGGACAGGCATGCTGTCATGCCTCATTGACCTGCCTCTCATGTAGTCAAACCTCGGCTGTGTCTGAAGGTCTGACTCAGCTGCCTCTCTTGACTGTTGTGCTGTCAAGCCTCATTGCTGATCCACCTCTCATGTAGTCGAGCCTGCGTCGTAACAGACCTCCCTGTCCCGTCAGAATTATCTTCTTCTTTCGCCTCTCTTCTTTCTTCACCTCAAGATGCCTACAGCACTTCATCTCAGTCTTATTTCTCAAAGCTGTTAGTCCTTTTCCTGACTTTGGGCTGACTACCATCAAAAGTTGACATCATCCTACACCTATTTCTCAAATCTGTGGCCTGACTAACCCCAGTACTGTGCAGAAACATGGTAAGGCCATGGCTGTCTGTAACCAAAACCTGACAGAAGGGATACCTAATGTGTGCTAAGAGCACAGAATAGGGGTGCTTACTTTTGCCAACCCCACACCAAGCACCAAAATTAATTCTGCCATGTCTGTAGCGTCCTGTGAGTGGATCAGGATGGGAGCTTGACACTATTTCTGTTGTGAAGTGGCTCATCCAACTCATAGATCTGATTCCTGAGCATACAAGCTGGAATATTTTAAGATAAGGGAACTTGGTGGGAGAAAGGACAAGGAACTCAGAATAACAACTTAGACTGAACAATGAAGTAGGATTGAAAACTTCTGTCGAATCATACGAGGCAGTAACACATTGACTACGTTGTGCAATCCTGCATGTACTCTGTGCAGCAAAGTGCCATGAGAAATGGTAAGTCCCGACCGTGGGGCAAAATAATGCAGGTCCAGCATTAGAGGCAGACTGAGATCGGAGTGAGAATCCTTAGCGGCACTTCTTATCTAGGCTTGCATGATATGCCTCCCTTGCGATTGCACTCTGTCCTTCTGACCTCGGCGACTTCCAGAAGCTTCTATGCTGCTGGTCACGTAGCCCACACTATGCTTAGCACAAAAATGCAGTTCCTCCTGCTTCCGAGCATCCCTGCTGATGTTATGTTATTTACTCGCACACCATGTCCAACATTATACCCTTATCTATACTCTCACAATACTTCATGCTACTCATTTGTGACACATACACGACACAAGGTCTATTCATTCAGGAACCTTTTGGGAGAATGCTAGGTTCAGTCTACTCCTGTACTTGGGCAATAAAGACACTAAAATCACATGATTTGCAGTGACCCAAACGTCCCTAAACTGCAAACCCCTACCGTTTCTCTTGTAGGCATTACTTCTGCCTCCTGAAACCAATTTTGTTAACATATGTTTTGGGAAGTTTCATTATTTCAACCTCTTGAGTGTAAATGTTACAGTCCACTATTTTTAATTTACATTCAAGTGACAAATTTTGCATTAACAAGATCATGCCAGTACAACACTTATTGTGTGGATTACTTATGATGCAAAATGTACATCATTTTATTTAAAATCTAAATTAAAAAATGTGTATCTTGAGTAGTCATTAATTCATCACAGAACTGTTGATGGGCATAGTGGTTCAGACAATAGAAGGTAATTTACCAAAAGAGATCTTAAATTTTCTGAGCAGAGGTCAACATCAATCTCTTGGGGCCAGCCATGCACGTTTCTTGTATGACTTTTATTGTATTTTAATATCACTTTCATGTGAAGAATGCCACTATGCCAGCTGTCCCACACAAAATGTGAGACTGGAACAAACCAAGATATGTCAGTTTTATACATTCAAAAACAACTATATCACTGTTTTCATGTTACATGTGTTATCCTTGATACTGTGACTGGTTCTCCCCCATGTCAACTTGGAGTCAATATGAGATCCTAAAAGTTTAGCTGAATTAGTCACACAGAAGTTTGTGGGAGGAGAACATTTCACTGCAGCATATAGTGATTCAAGTGGCATTTGTTTTACTACTGAAGTGTCTTGTTGAGCAGTAATTATCATTTTATCATCTGCATGACGATCAACATGGGGAATGTGATGTGGTGATTCTTTGATTGCAGTTATGAAACAGCGGACCAAGAACTGATCCCGGTGGTACACCTCCCTCAACATGTTTCATCAGAGCATGTCTGTTCCTCAAAGAAATGTGTTTCCTATTTTGTAAGCATGAAGCAATTTTATTAATGTATCATGCACCCCATAAAATTAAGCTTCTCAAGCAATATTTCATAAGGAATACAATTCAAAGCTTTGCTTAAGTCACATGAAACTAGTGTGACCTTATTCTCTTATTCAAAAGTTGTGATTATCTGGTTTCAATGGCAATAATTGCTGTGATGGTATTTTTTTCCCTGTCTGCAACCAAATTGATTTTTGAAAGGAGGTTATTGTAGTCAAAATAATCACTTAATCGACTGTGTATAGTTTGGGAAAAATTGAAACTATTGGACTGATTTATAATTCTGTAGCAGATTTTTATCTCATTTTTTAAAATGGTGTAATGTTTGAAACATCACTTTCTCGGAAACTATTAATTATCTCCCATTGCCACGCATGTTTGAAATTTGATTCAAAGCTGCGTACAAGTTCCCTCTGTAATAGTGCAAATTTGTAGCACCCTGTGATGTCACCCTCAGGCTCAGTAATGCTGCACACCAGACCACAGTTCAGATGTTCTTGTGAGGTGAAATGGGGCTTAATGATGTCACATTGGCATCATATTTCATCAAAATTCTGTCCAACACCATTGTGGACATATCACATGATAAGGTGGTCAACACACTCCCTCTTATACACATTTCATCCCTTCTTTTGATGCCTCTGTGATGGAGGTGAGAACGCTGACACCCAGAATTTTGAAATTGTGCTCTTTTCTTCAGAAAAAATTCATTTGTCCACTGCAAGAATGGGGCACTGTTGGAACACAGCTGGCCCTAAAAGTTCAGGCCTGCCAGCTGCCGATAAGTTTTAGACCATATTCCAAGAGTGTAGAAATAATGAATGAACAGATTTGTGAATAATTGAGAACACCTCAAAATATTTGTATAAGTTGCACAATTCATGAACTGCAAATATAGTCTTTCGATCCAGATCACTTTCAGGTTTATTTGCTGAAATGTTTCCATGACTTAGTCTCAAAATTTGGATGCATTAATGCTGATATTGATTGAAGAAGTGCATAAGAGAGGGGAAATAAATTGAGTTTAGTACATGAGAGTTCCAATTTCATTATAAAATATTCTATTTTCAGGCAATTTCTCCAGAAAATAATTGAGGGTCACTGTTACCCTGGTGTACGCTTCATGTGATAGTTTGTGGTGTACAATAATAGAGTTAACTGTGAATTGCCATAACATAGAAACTAAAATGGTACAAGGGATATACCAATGAATTTATGAGTTCCCATTACTGTGCAATCTCAACTAATGAGTTTGTGGAACAAATGAAGTTAATTACAATGAAAACATTGCAATAAGTCATGGAACTGTGTCAGTCTAGTTACATTGCTGTCTACTGTAGCATATGAGTCACTGTAGCATGTGAGTCACTTGTACCAACCCACAGGTACAGAGCTACATTGTTTGTTGTACTGGGCAAATGATGCTTATGTTTGAACGAGCTCGAGACTTTCTGATATGCTGCAGCGTTCAATTCAGTATCAAGTTTGTTTGACCAATCACATGACATTTGACTCGCACAGTGCAAGTAGAATGGATACGCAAGAAAGTAAGAGCAAGTCACAACAATTATCCATGACTCTGCTTAAAATTTGACAGCTTCGTGGAACACTGGAGGAAACAGCATTAAATGTTTTCTTTCACGAGTGAGGAGTGCTAGTTCTGCAAGGTTCGCAGGAGAGCTTCTGTAAGGTTTGGAAGGTAGGAGACGAGGTACTGGCGGAAGTAAAGCTGTGAGGACGGGGCGTGAGTCGTGCTTGGGTAGCTCAGTTGGTAGAGCACTTGCCCGCGAAAGGCAAAGGTCCCGAGTTTGATTTCGGTCTGGCACACAGTTTTAATCTGCCAGGAAGTTTCAGCATTAAATGTTACTACTGCAAAAATTACTGTCATCTGAACAAATTTATAATAAGAGTTCTCATATAGTACCAATATGTAAGTATATATACACATTTGTGCTAATTGTTAAGTAAAGGTAACAGATGAAGATGAAAATGCCCTAAAAAAGCTTTACAGAACACAGTATAATATTTTATTTGTTTATGAGAGATGGTAATAATTTACGAAGTATGTTGCAAATGAGCAATTCAGTCCCTGTTCATATAGTAGAATAACAGATAAAAATGTTACTAGAGTTAAATCCATTTGAAGGCAAGGTGGCAACATTCAAATCAATCAATCAAGACAAGTAATTAAGAATTAAATGCCAAACAAACAAAACAGATCATATTAAAGTGACTTATCTTTTATTTATTTGTTAGTTACCATTGTTACACATTACCTGCACACTAGAAGATATTTCAGACTGAGTTTCATAATTATTTTTGTTATTAAAATCGATAGAGCATTAAAAATGATACAACAGGACATTGCGGCAGCACCAACAAAAGGCCAATCAACACATTGACCAGAACATGTTGGTCAGAACCCAAGATTTCCCAAATTGTAAAACAGTTCGAACAGTTGATTCGTGTTTAGACACAGCCCTAGTTATCAGTATAATATTCACTATATCATAAATCACTGCTTACTAAAATGACATCTCTGACAGTATATGAATATGCATCAAAATAAATTGATATTTACATGTATAATAAATGACTTAAAGGTTACAAATGCTAGAAAGCAAAGCACAAAATAGGAGGAAGGGCAGCATTAGTCATAACTTATCTAATCTGTTTACTGCGGATCGATTTGAGCTAGTGCGTAGCTATTTTCAGTGCTACTTGAATTAAATAATATAATGAGTATCGGACATTAAAGTATAAATTAAAACCAGATGGCAAATAAGTCAGCTTGTAAACCATAAATTTACATACCAGCTACATCCAAGTCATGATGACACCCTGAAAATAAAAATCATACATGGTACCACATAACAAACAGCTAATCTGAGCTTCCTGCTTACATTTCCATGCAGCTAACCTTGATATGTGTTGTCAATAGCAACTGGTGTCCTCCTTGTTTCTGTCATTTGTATACTATATTTTTAAGAAAAGAAAATGTAATAGTTTTACAGAAAATTACAATGCATCCTTAAATACTAAAATACATTCAATATTTATGTTACAATCAGAAGAAAGAATCCACATATAAATGGCACAACTTGAAATGCTAATAACATTTCTTTTTGTATAAAAACTAAAATAACAGAAAACAAGTTCTACATTATGGATACTTGCTGCGTACTGAGATCACAATTATCCTTTCTGACTTTGCTTACATTACAAAAAGTGACTTATGGGTGTCAAGTTTTAATAAGTGGTACAATGTCAAGGAAGCACAATGCACAAATTGACTTTCAAAAACTTATCACAGTTTCATATAGAATTAAATGTAAATTGATTTGGTGTTAACAATAATACAGATGCATCCACAATCAACAGCTACTGACATAGTGGCTGGGTTCATGTGCTATGAGTTTTGTTCCACATAATGAGCCATCGCACATAATTACATAGAGCCGAACCATTGTGTACACCTATGTACCACATGCTGCTTTGTTCCTTATGTGCTCTGTTGCACAGCACATAGCACTTCACACAGATAGGTTGTAGGGACTACCCTCTTCTGTAGGCGACTGTTCCTGTCGACACTCCTGTCCTGTTCGCCACCCACCTGGAGGAGATGACCTGCATCGAGTAGGATCTCACTGCTGCCCTAACACAACACACACAAATCAGGTATAACACTAAACATGCCATCACTATTTCCGCTATGGCTACCTGAGTTGGAAGAGGAACAGCAAGAGAACAACAAAGAACCTTGGCAGCTGGAAGGTCCAAGACACACACACAAAGAAGATGCACATACATGTGAGCACACAAACAACCCTGCAGCAGCTAACCAACACAGTTCTACACAAGCAGCTACGCAGAACAGCACAACACTGACCAAATTCCCACGCGATCATGATACACAAAAACACTTGCATCAGCAAGCTAAACAAATCATTTGTAGATAAACACTCCCCCCCCCCCCCCCTCCCAGCATATACCACACACAACTCTAAGGGCACCACACATCACACACTGTATGTGGGAAACAAAACAGATTATGCCAACCTCCTCAACTTACTCAAAGTTGAGGGTGTGGAGAATAACACATACAGTACCCAGGATGAGAAACCACAAATGTATATCATGAAAGGAGTCTATACTACAGTCCCCAGCAATATACTAAAAGTAGAAATTACTGCTCTTGGCTGGGATTGTGAGAGCTTGAGCCACATGTATGGTTTCTTTACACGTATGCCGCAAACAAACTACCTTGTGGAGTTGGCTAACATGGCTCACTCTCACAGATTTCTGAAGCAGATGGTCCTGCTTCATATGGTCACAGGGTAGAAATGTACACATCATTGCATGCCCAACCCCCCCACCCTCCTCAACAATTCCAGAATTGCCAGCAGTTTGGCTGTACAGCCACACAATGTGGCCTGGAACATCAGTGCCGCAAACGTGCCGTCAACCACACAGCACAATACTGCAAACCAGGAGCAGCAATAAAATGTGCGAGCTGTGGTGATGCCCATGTGGTGAATTACAGAGGGTGTGACACCTACAAAGAAGCTCTGCAGCGTAAAAACACCGAAGAAAACTAAGTGACCACTAGCACAGCTCCAAGCCACCCCTTGCATCTGTTTAAGAACAGAATCTCCTTTGCCGGCATTTTAAGTGGTAGGGGAAGGGCCAAGGATGCCGAGAGCTCTGAAAACACACAAAATACTCCCTCAGCAACAGAATCACATCCATTACGTGTGACAACAGACAGCCCCATCTGTACCAATACAAACACCATTCACTCAAAACAACACTGAGTTGACTCTGACTGCACTAGTTAGCGACACACACAATCAAAGAAGATGCAGCAGCACAAGAGCAACCAAAAA